>NC_138075.1:181619837-184402337 GCF_964212035.1 Myotis nattereri
CCACACTATTGTCTATGTCTATGGGTTATGAATATATGGGTATAAGTTCTTTGGTTAATGCTTTCCCACCTCCATGAGTACCACCCCTCTTCCCTCTGAGATTTGTCAGTCTGTTCCATGTTTCTATGTGTGAGATCTTGTGATACTTGTCTTTCTCTGGCTTATTTCGCTTAGCATAATACTCTCCAGGTCCCTCCATGCTGTCTTCAAAAGCAAAAAGCTTTAGTAGATGCTTCTGCACACTACTCCAGCCATCCCCACTCCATAAAATAATTACAAAGTGAAATTAGCTTCAGTCA
Organism: Myotis nattereri; assembly: GCF_964212035.1. Classification (NCBI taxonomy): domain Eukaryota; kingdom Metazoa; phylum Chordata; class Mammalia; order Chiroptera; family Vespertilionidae; genus Myotis; species Myotis nattereri. Next base: position 181,620,137 of record NC_138075.1, read on the forward strand.
GTCAGATTATCTCACCTTGTCTGACCAACTGCCACCAAAAGTGCCCTATAATTCAAGGACTCCTTGTTATATAGTCATCCTACCTTTGGAGTTCGGATTTTTAAATATGTGTATCAAACTACATTTAAACTTTTAAATGGAAAATTAATGAGAAAATATATAATTAGTAACCATGGCTTCTGGTCATCTCAAGAGATTCACTGTTTTCAAAGCATTCCCATAATTCCAGACAAAAGCAAAGAAACAGCATTTGAGGGTATTTATGAAAAAAGTGCAAATGCTAATAAACTCATGTACTCATCTGTTGGAAGCCTAGAGCATGGACTGCTGTATGTTTTAGGTTCCCTCAGAGGCAGACTTTGAGATTGACTTCAGCATCCAGGATGTTTATTAGGAAGCACCCTTGGGATCCAAAAGTATGAAAAGGAGGGGGAGGTCTAGCTGTGATACAGGGTCAGTGACGCCTCAGCCAGCCCCTCAGGGAAACGGTATAGCTAGATGGACTCAGATGCCAGGCCTGTCATACTCCCTCATAGAGCAGTCATTGATGTGAGCCATGCTGAGAAGGGACATGAATGTACAACAGGTAGCTCTCTGCAACTGAGATAACCTCTGAAGATCCTGATAGCCAAAGACTATCTCCTAGGGTGACCGACCAGCCCATATCAGTACTGTCCTGATGTTAGCACTGAAAAATACCAGGTAAACAAGAATGGTTGATCACTCTATTGTCTGCCAACAGCACTTCAGCAGCTGAGGCAACAAATCCTTCAGTGAACACATGTGTGTCCATCACAACACCTTGGCCAATTCCCTAGGATTCCAGGAACCTTGTGCTGGAGTTCATCCAGTACTGCCAGAGCTGGACAGATGTTAAAAGCTCCTGGTGTTAAAGGTAATTGCTATACTTGGATGATCATACCAACAAGACTTGCTTAGAACCAAGGAATGACTATAATATCTTCTCTCCTATCGCCCAAAGAATGTTGGCTACACAAATTCATAGATCATTTTGGAAAGGACACACTAAATCAAGGAAATAACAATACCAAACACTGGAACTCTATCAAGTTGCTCTACATGTATCTTTGTCAACAAAGTCCTCTCTGCAGGATATTTCCTATTCTCTGCTGGGCATAGGACATGCCTCTAAGACCAGGCAGCCTGACAAATAGCAAATACACGTGGAAACAATTATTCTATATCAGAATCTGGGAGAAACAGCTTGTCTCGATGTGGAGGGAGGACAACACTTTCTGGTTAAAATGTGTCACATACTACTGGATTGTTATTTCACTAACTAGTGGTGTTCCTCACCAAATTTAAGTTTGCACTATGTATGTTGAAGTTATAATAGTGACCAGAGATACAGCTTGGCAAAAGAACATTAAACAAATGATTGGTTGAAATGGAGAGTTAAAAGCTTTGGCCATGGAGTTAAGAATGCAGAACAGAGCTTGACTCCCCTTCCCACCCAAGCATCCTGGCCTGACCCTTTCCTCGCCAGCCTGCACCCTCCTCCTCCTCCACCCAAGAAGGCTCTGTATTGTTCAGTGTATCTTCCTGACTGTCTATACGAGCCAGATATTAGAAAGTCAAGGAATAGGCTACCAATAAATGAAACATTTTTATAGCTTTGAGAAGAATACATTTTCAACATTCTTATAAATGTGCTTTGGGGAAACAAAAGCTTAAACAACCTTCTTGTTATCAGTCTTAGTAACTATGCAAAGAGTGAACATTTTTGCCCCATTTGTCTCTCAATCTTAAGATGATAGACATCCAAGTGATTTGCCATTGATATAATGTGAGTGCAACTCAAAACCATACATACACCTGCAATGATGAATCTACAACTTTCATTAGGTTGATGTATTTGTTGTTGTTGGGTTTGGCCATAGCCTTTCTTTTTTCAAACCTGTTGCTTAAATATCAACTTTAATGCTAGGACATAAATCCTTTTAAACAAATGTTACCCTACTGCTCATTCTAACTATATAAATAATTCTTTATAATCTCTTCACTGAAAAATGAGCCTTCCCATACGTTGGATCATTTTTTAAAGATAAAAAACTGAGTTGTAATTTAATGAATCTGGGGAGCAGTCATGGCTTTTAAAAGGAGAATTGAGCTCTGATATTGTAATTATATACAATGAAAAAATATGGAATTGAAAATACGGATTTTTATTTGGTCAGATTATGAGAAAACCTGAGAGACTACCGAAAGCCTGTTTTTTAACAAGGAAAGCAGAGCACAGTCTTGTCTGAATTCAACACTTTCATTCATTGACTTTACAAAGCCAGTAAAAATTGAATTTTCTTTTTTTTTCTTTTTTTTTTCCCCTTGTTCTTTTTTTTTTACTATTAATTAAATCTTTATTGTTCAGATTATTACATTTGTTCCTCTTTTTTCCCCCCATAACTCCCCTCCTCCCAGTTCCCGCCCCACCCTCCGCCCTCACTCCCCACCCACTGTCCTCATCCATAGGTGCAGGATTTTTGTCCAGTCTCTTCCCGCATCTCCCACACCCCTTTCCCCCCCAAGAATAGTCCATTCCCTTTCTATGTCCCTGATTCTATTATGATCACCAGATTATTTGTTCATTTGATTCATAGATTCACTTGTTGATAGATGCATGTTTGTTGTTCATAATTTGTATCTTTACCTTTTCCTTCTTCTTCCTCTTCTTAAAGGATACCTTTCAGCATTTCATATAATACTGGTTTGGTGGTGATGAACTCCTTTAGCTTTTCCTTATCTGTGAAGCTCTTTATCTGACCTTCACTTCTGAATGATAGCTTTGCTGGATAAAGTAATCTTGGTTGTAGGTTCTTGGTATTCATCACTTTGAATATTTCTTGCCATTCCCTTCTGGCCTGCAAAGTTTCTGTTGAGAAATCAGCTGACAGTCATATGGGTATTCCCTTGTAGGTAACTGAGTTTCTTTCTCTTGCTGCTTTTAAGATTCTCTCTTTGTCTTTTGCTCTTGGCATTTTAATTATGATGTGTCTTGGTGTGGTCCTCTTTGGATTCCTTTTGTTTGGGGTTTTCTGCGCTTCCTGGACCTGTAAGTCTATTTCTTTCACCAGGTGGGGGAAGTTTTCTGTCATTATTTCTTCAAATAGGTTTTCAATATCTTGCTCTCTCTCATCTTCTGGCACCCCTATAATTCTGATGTTGGTACGCTTGAAGCTGTCCCAGAGGCTCCCTACACTATCTTCATATTTTCGGATTCTTTTTTCATTTTGCTTTTCCAGTTGGGTGTTTTTTGCTTCTTCGCATTTCGAATCTTTGACTTGATTCTTGTGCTCCTCTGGTCTGCTGTTGGGTGTCTGTATAATATTCTTTATTTCAGTCAGTGTATGCTTAATTTCTAGTTGGTTCTTTATCACAACATCGAGGGTCTCATTAGATTTCTTGAGGATCTCACTACATTTATCGGCGGTCTCACCAGTCTTTTCAAGGGCCTTACTAAGTTTATCGGCAGCTTCTAGACAGTTCTTGAGAGACCTTAAAAGTGTGGTTTTGAACTCTAAATCTTCCATTTCTGACATTTGCGTCCTGTTTTTTTGTCTTCGCATATTTTAATCTTTTCTTGGTGCACCCCCTAGTGGTCTTTGTGCGCAGTCTTGTTGTAGTTAAGCCTTGATTGTTGTTGGCAATACCGGGGGTGATTTGACCTCCAGGCTAACTGGCTATGAGAGTCAGCTGTGTCTGCAGTGGGAGAGCTTCTGTGCTGGATCTCTAGGGCGGTGCTAAACTAGTGTTTGCCTGAGGCTATCCGGCAAATGGCTCTGCGCAGGGCTTGGGCGGGGCGGGTCCCCGGGGATCTACAGGGCGGGCCGGACCGAGCAGTTATGGCTGCTCTCAGTTCCGTTCCTAGGGGCTCTGCCTCACAGAATCCCAGCAACCTCTGCAAACCTTGGGGAGAAAGCTGCCTTCAAGTTCTGACCAAAGCCAGACAGTCCCGCTTCTCCTGTTTGAGTCTGGGTCCCTAGAGACTCACCCGGGTCTGGAGCTCAGAGTCTGAAACTCCCTCCCGATTGAAAACAACAACCTCGCCCTCCGCCGCCAGCCCGCTCCGTGCACACTCCGCACCTTAGTATTTCACTTCAGCACTGCGTCTCCTCTGAGTCTGGGTATGATATTCTCTTTCCTCCTAGTTGTAGAATTTCCACTCAGCCAGCCTTCCTGTGGTTCTGGATGATGTCCGTTCCGTCTTTTAGTTGTATTTTTGATTGGTTGTTCGAGGCAGCAATCTCTGGCGTTAACCTATGCCGCCATCTTGGTTTCTCGAGTCCCTTGTTCTCTGAATTTTCTAAAAACTTAATTTTACTGATTGGTATCAAATAATTATATATTGGGAAAATATTGTTTTCCCTTTTATTAGTGCGGCAAGTGCACATACAGCGGTGCCTCCCCTGCACCCCACATCGGCAGTTTTGCTTTCTGAGATTTCACTCAGTTACCTGTGGTCAACAGCAGTTCAAAAATATTAAATGGCCGGACCATGTGGCTCAGTGGTTGAGTGTCGACCTATGAACCAGGAGGTCACTGTTCAATTCCTGGTCAGGGCACATGCCCGGGTTGTGGGCTCAGTCCCCACTTGGGGTCATGCAGGAGGCTGCCGATCAGTGATTCTCTCATCATTGATGTTTCTATCTCTCTCCCTTTCCTTCCTCTCTGAAATCAATAAAAATATATTATAAAAAAATAAATGAAAAATTTCTGAAAAATACAATTCATAAGTTTTAAATTACACACTGATTTTTAATGTAATTATTTATTGCTATAAATGTCTCCCTTAGCACCACTGTGTCCCATAAGTTTTGATATGTTGTGTTTTCATTTTTTATTCATCTCTAAAAATTTTCTAGTTTTTCTTACAATTTCTTCTTTGATCCATTAGTTGTTTAAAAGTGTGTTATTTAATTAATTTGCACAATTTTGTAAACTTTTTAGTTTCCTTTATGTTATTGATATCTAATTTCATCCCATTGTAGTCAGAGAAGATATTTGTATGATATCTATCTATCCTTTTAAATCTGTTGAGACTTAATTTGTAGCCTAACGTATGGTCTATCCTGGAAATTTTCCCATGTGTACTTAAGAGGGATGCTGTTTGATGGAGTGTTCTGTATAGGTCTTAGATATAGTTGGTTTATTGTGTTAAGTCCTCCATGTCCTTACTTATCTTCTCTCTGGTTGTTCTATCTCTTATTGTGAGAGGAGTATTGAAGTCTCCAAGTGTTTTTGTAGAACTCTATTTCTCCCTTTAATTCTGCCAGTGTGTGCTTCATATATTTTGATGATCTGTCATGTAAATGTTTATAATTGTTATATCCTCTTGCCGCATTAAACCTTTTATAATGCATAATGTCCTTTGTCTCTTGTAACCTTTTTAAATTTAAAGTCAATTTTATCTAATAGTAGTATAGCTACCTCTGGTGTCTCTTGGTTGTTATTTGTCTGGAATATCTTTTTGCATCCTTTTGCTTGTTTTTTTTTAATCTTTATTGCTGAAAGTATTACATATGTCCCCTTTTTCTCCCGTTGACCTCTCCCATCCCGCTCCTGCCTGGCACCCCACCCTATTGTCTGTGTCCATGGGTTATGCATTTGCTTTTAACTTGTTTGTGTTTTTTATCACAGGTGAGTCTCTTATAGACAGCATATTGTAGATAGCATGTAGTTGAGTCATATGATGTTATCTATTCTGCCAATCTCTCTCTTTTGATTGATTGGAGAGTTTAATTTATTTGCATTTAAAGAAATTACTTGTAAAGAGGAACATTCAACCTTTGTGATAAGAAACAGCAATCAGCAGAGCACAGACAGATCCCTAATACTTGGAGGACAAGATTCTTCATGCTCACTGTTGCTCCTGCAAGCTGTGTGCAGCTGCTCCAGGAACACATACACAGCTGCCTGCATGTGGCTAGGGGTAGGTTGGGGTGAGGAAGAGCAGCTGCTACTGTTCTAAGAGCTGAAATTGACCAAATTAATCACAGTTTATCTTCTATGTCTTCTCCTAGAAGTTGAAAGCCTTCAACCGACGCCAGAGTTCCAAAATGGTTGCATCACACAGATCCTGCCAGTGCAGTTTTTGTCCAGGTGGGGAGACAGATTCCCGGTGCTTCTTACTCTGCCATCTTCCCAGAACCCTTTCTCCAGGTAAAGTTCTATTTAATAAAGCATTTTCCAAAAATGAAAATAACCCATTTTCCCTTTCCATTCAGACAGAAATAATTCATCACTTGGCACTAAGCAAAAGTAATGTAAAACTTGTTATACATGCTATCGAGTCCAAGCAAGTTGAGCAGTCTTATGTATATGCACAACGTAGACACAGATTGCTGTAACCATATCAAATCACAGTCCATTGCTTGTTTCCAGTGAGATTGGTGTTAAATTACAAAACACAGAGAAAGCCAAATGGAACCTCTGATTGGAAGCAGCATGGATGTCCAAACAACTCACTGGGCTGGAATCAAGTACTGACTTTCTCATTCCAGGAAAGACAATTGAGAAAATAAAACTGGGACCAGTCCAGCCATGCATATGCTTGCACTCTGCCATTTAAAATGTGTTGCTTAGTAGGTATTGATGATGGAAGTTGATCAACTTAAAGAAACAAATGTTTAGGTGGCATAAGTTGTCTATTCTCTTTAATCAGGAAATAAGAGCAAGTGCTATGTGGTAGACACTGGAATATAAGAGAAAATAAGACAGTTTCTGACCTCAAGGAACTAACAGGAGAGGTGAACATGTGAGCAGAATCCGGAAGAAGGGGCCTTTACTAGTGAGGATGGAGTTCAGGGGAGAGCTTGTCAGGACAGTCTTACTTCCTAAGAATGGTAACACTTGATCAGAGTTTCATTATGTTAAATATTCCAAAATTAAGGAATTGAAAAAGGGTAGTGTTTTAGGCAAAGGAAATGAATATTTGGGAAAATTACAAGCCTTTGGGTATGAGCAAATGGTGCAAATACAGGTGTGACAAGAAGCGATGCTGAAGAGGCCCTCCTGCAATTCAGACCCCAAAAGGCCTTGCAGGCATGCGGTAGGATAGAGTTTGGGCATCATCCTGTAGACAGGGGTGAGATAGGCTCTGGTTTATGTGCAACTCAAGGCAGGCTAGCTATTACTCACCCGTTCTCCTCTATCGAAGAATGTGGCTGAAGGAGTGGAGGGCATGATCCCACTCAAAATCTTTTTAAAGATATTTTTTAAAATATATTTTTATTGATTTCAGAAAGGAAGGGAAAGGGAAAGAGAGAGAAACATAAATGATGAGAGAGAATCATTGATCGGCTGCCTTCTGCACGCCCCCTACTGGGGATCAAGCCCACAACCCAGGCATGTGCCCTTGACCGGAATAGAACCAGGGACCCTTCAATCTGCAGGCTGATGCTCTACCCCATGAGCCAAACTGGCTAGGGTCCTTGTTAAAGTTATTAACAAAGAAAGAATAAGTGGCTAAAAAAGCAATTGGCTGAAGATTTTAATTATGTATCTTCATAAGAAATTACTTATGACATCACATAGTTACTCACAACATAGGCCATGAGTATGTATTTGAGGGAAACTGTTGCAGTGGCTGGGAAAGCATAAAAGGGATTTCATGAAGTGATAAGATTTGAGTGGTTCTGTATCACCTACCATCTTCAGTCTTATAAATTGTCTCCCAGGGTGATCCTGATCAAGGTGGTGAAGGTGAAACTGATCTCGCGTCTCTTCTCCTAGCACCAAAGAGGGGTGACTGTGAGGAGGCATCCCCCCACTTCCCAGTCCACCCAGACTGACTTTCTCTGCTCTCCTTCCCTGCCTCGCCCAGGGACACGTAGCTTTTTCATCCACTTGCACTCTGACGAGAGAATGAAGATTTTCAATCCCAGTACACCCACTAGACCAGTGGTTCTCAACCTTCTGGCCCTTTAAATACAGTTCCTCATGTTGTGACCCAACCATAAAATTATTTTCATTGCTACTTCATAACTGTAATGTTGCTACTGTTATGAATCGTAATGTAAATATCTGATATGCAGGATGGTCTTAGGCGACCCCTGTGAAAGGGTCGTTCGACTGCCAAAGGGGTCGCGACCCACAGGTTGAGAACCGCTGCACTAGACAATAGCAACAGCCTCCTCCCTGCAGAAGACTGTCACTTTGAAAAGGATCTACTGTGTGATAACTCAAGCCATCCCTGATGTTGGGACATCAGTCACCAAAGCTGCCCAATCAGGGACTATTATGTGGTAGGAGTGAGCCTGGTGTACCTTGGGAGGCACTCTTCCCATGGGTCCTTACAAATAACTGGAGATAATCATCACCAGCCTGAGGCTCCAGCCTTGAAACTGTTGTGTGTTGGTGCATCCAGATAGTTTTTCTTCCTTCCGCAGCCTCCAGGCCTGCTGGCCATCCTCTGTGCGAGTCGTAGGCTTGGAGCCAGCAAAGAGCGAGAGTGCTATTTAGGCATCCACATGTGCCAGAGGATGTGCTTTTACACATGGTCAGCAATCAATCTGGTGAAGTGTCCTCCTGAAGCATCCAGAAGGGGCCAGGGTGGGATCAAGAAGGGGGAGGACAGGAAATGTGGAGGCGGTGTCTGTGTAGAATGAGATAAATGACACGCACTAAACGCTCCGATAAAAATATCCTCATGGGAACGGGCATTTGACCATCTACTTCTCTTCTTTGCGAGTGAGGAATGGGAGGTAGCAGATGGCGGGGCTGAACTATGCTTAGAGTCCCGAGCCTCAGGGATGGCATGCACTGAAGCAAAATGGAATGCTGGAAGGTGTGCTTTCTTGAAGGAGTCCTAACTTGAGTGTCATTGTATTTTAAAGAATCAACTTTTTTTTTAAGTTGTATCTGTTTAAGGTGAGGACAACACACAGCTATTTGAAATCCCAGATCCATAAAAAGCTCACTGCTTCATGTAGGTGCCATATTCTGGACTCTAGATGGGAAAAGCCTTGAAACTCTGATGTATTGTGGCATTTGGGGATTTTTGAACTCTGTTTCTAAGTTACACAAGACAGCACTATTAAGAGTCATCCATCAAAGTAAAGAGGCCCCAGGGACCACCAACTAAGTAGTGAACTGTCTCTTGATCATTAATTGTATTTGTTTCTTCTAAACATTTTTTTTAACCCAAGAATGTTTCTAAAAGTATGTTTTCACAGAACTCAAAAAACAAGAAAAGAAAATAACTAGTTTTTCTCTTGCTACACATAAGCTTCAAACCATTTAAAAATCAAGCTTGTTTTTTTAATGCGTTAAGTAAAGCAGGGTGTTTTGGAAGGGAGATGCAAAGATGACTCTATTGGCTCCAGTGGTCAGCAAACTGCAGCTCAGCAAACCGCGGCTCGCGAGCCACATGCGGCTCTTTGGCCCCTTAAGTGTGACTCTTCCACAAAATACCGACTTTTGCGCATGGGCCACGAAGTTTCAATCGCACTGTACCTGCGCGCCCATACGTGGTATTTTGTGGAAGAGCCACACTCAGGGGGCCAAAGAGCCGCATGTGGCTCGCAAGCCGCAGTTTGCCGACCACAGGAGACTGTTTCATCCTAGGCTTCCTGCCCCTGTGTGTTTCTAATAACTGAAAAATGCCTAGATTAAAAACGTTGGACAAATTATGGTCACTGCACTCCTCAAATTCCAGATATATGCATGAGATCTCTTTTTAGTCAAGGACATTTATACCAGATTCAACTTAAGCATCTTCCCAGATGTTCTCACCTCCACTCTCAGCCTTGTTCAATGGCCACTGCTGCTATCGCATAAACTCCAAATGCCAGCAGTTATCTCACCCTCTCCTGGGGCACAGCTTCCATGGTGTTGTCATAGCAACACCTATAGCAGCACCACTGCCAAGGTGTGACTTAACCAGACCCACATAGGCTCTGGCTTAACCAGCAGGTGCTTGGAGTGGCCAAGTAGTGTAATTCAGAAGTGTGGATGAATTACAGATCCCTAAGACAATTTTGACAACTGAGAGACAGAGGGAGGTGGCACATTCTCTATCCTTCCTCTCGATCCTCTGCCAGAGGTTTCTGAGACCCAGCGCCACCTTTCAGATGGCCTTTTCAGAGACGTCTCCTGTGTCCAGAAATCAGATGTCACTATGCTATGAAATTATAGCTTGCTTAGTAATGTATTTCTTTCCCTATTTTCCTGCTTCACTTCCCTTCCCTTTCACTCTTACTGCCCTAGGATTGCAACCTCTGACACCATGTTTGCATGTAAACTTTGCCTCAGACTCTGTTTTCTAGGGCTAAGGCATTTGTACTTTCTGTGTTCACCTTAAGTTTGAATTAAGAGCAATTTATTTACGTATTTATGATGGTTATCAACTTATTATCCCTGGATTTCTCCAAGATGGGAATTAAGACATCACCCAGTCCACAGTAGTACGGGAGGAATAATTTAAGTCCGTTGCTATTTACATCTTTGTTGAAGCCATTGCACCACCAAAAGCACTGCTTCTCGAAGTCCTGAAGCTGATGTGGTAGCCGGAGGGAAAACCCTTCCAGCAAGCACAGGCCCTTCCCTCTGAGAACCAGTGAGCACTGTTTTCTCCTCCTGCATCCCAAGAGTAGAAGCCCCCAGTTAGGGATGCCCTGTAGGAAGCTCATGAATTTGGACAAAGTATAACTTCATCTGCCTTTCTTTCTAAATTTGTGTTTTACCAAGAAGTACAACTTCAATTTCAATATGGGAAATATCAATAGATACAACCTACATAAAGTTCTTAGGAGTCCTCAGTCGTTTTTAATAGTGTAGGAACCCTGAGACCAACACATTAACAGATCTCCTCAAGGACCTTGCATACCTGCAACAAAGAAAAGGCCTGTAGCAGACTTCTGGTGCCCACGTCACATCCCCTTACCCTCCCCTGGCTATCCAACTTGCAATAGCTGGTAAAGAGGCAGATATGTTGAATTACCATGAATTGCTATGTTTGTATATCTTCTTGCTAATAAAATAGGGGTTATTTTACTTTGAGAGCTTAATGCATCTGTATTTCTAACCTCCTGCACTGTAGGACTTCAGTGTTCTTAATGCTATGGTTTTTCTTCCTAAAGGGCTGCCAGCATAAATGTGCCACACTTGAGCTCCATAGCAGAGCTGAAAGGGCATATGTCTTACATCTATAGTGAAACATTTGGTGTTTTGGGAGCAATGAACAGAATTATTACGCCAAGTGGAGATTGAGACTCCACTCCCATTTAGGAGTATGATATCATTTTTAAACTTAGATATCTGCCCCATAAGAATATTTTTCTTCCCCAGATTAGGTAGAAAGAGTAATGCTTCAGGGTTTGATATGAATAATACCTAATTCTTATTTTCTCCTTTTTAAAAGTTTTATCTAACACATTAGTACAAGTGAAGTCAAATGGCACTAAAACTCTAAATCATAAAGTATACCAAATGCTAAAATCATTGGCACATAAGTCTGGCTAAGATGTGGCACTCCAATAAGCTTTCCCAATAAGCTTCCTGGTGTACTAATAGTGTACTTAGATGTCAAGTTGCTTTCAGCTACAAGTATCAGCGGTACTGATCTAAAAGTGGCAAGCATTTGGAGTGTGCTTTTCTCAAGAAATCCAGAAGAAGCTGGTGTGTTTAACAACATCATTGAGAATTATGGTATTTCCTGTCTGTCTTTTCTACCATCCTCAGATGTCAGTCAGAGCGACATCAGGTAGCTCCCAGCATCGTATCCTCATATGACAGAGTCCAGGAACAGAAAGGGAATTCCAGGGTCTCTTCACTGGCCTCTCTCCTTTTATCAAGTAAGGAAATATTTTCCAAAATTTTCCTCTATTTCCTTCATCATAACTGGGTCACTTAGCTAGCTGCCAGGAGGCTGGGCAACTGAGTATTTGCTATATTCAGTCTCAATTGAGAAAAGAAACAATAGGGCAAGAGAGTGCACACTAGGCAGGCAACCAATAGTATTTGCCACAAAGGTGTATTCATATTTGTTAAATGGAGGCCATGGGAATAGATGGTCAAGAAACAGACTAGAACAGTGACATGGATGCTTAATATGCTCAGTATGATAGGAGAGTGGAGTCAGAAAGTATGACCTTCTCCAGATTCCCAAGTCTTCAATAAATCTGTGTGCATTTGGGATTTTAGAGGAGTTTTATACGATGATAGCAATAATGACAGGTGTAATGAGTTCCTGTGGAAGGTGTTCAGAATGCTTGAAGAGCTATGACCTGGCTATGGACAGGGTTTTGTGCCAAATTTTAAGATCTTCTGGGAGAATGGGTAGATTCTCAAGTGAGTCCAAGAAATTGACATCTCAAGGTTTCAATGAGTATAGAGGTTGTCTAGTTTTCTGTGAATACGTAGGAAAGTTTATTTATAGGAAAAATAGAAGTTACAGTTGGCAGTGGAAATAGTTGAAAGAACAATATCCAAAAGAAGATGTGGCTTAAAGGGTGGAGAGACAAGCAGGAAGGAAGGAAATTTGGATAAGCACATGAGCAAAAATCAATTTCCTGCAAGGTTTCTACTGCTGGCAAGAATTCAAGAGAATGAGAAATCAAGATAAAGGGGAAGCTTATAATTAAATTTAAGCAGCTCTGTAAGTTATGACTCTAGTGTCAAACCAATTTTAACTATTTTTTAAGGGGGGGGGGGTGTTGAATAGGCTCTAAGCTTAAGAAGTCAGCTGGGCCTTTGAAAGTGACAAGAATCTAAGTCTGATAGACTGTCAAAATGTTCCCATCTCTGTTTCTACATATTCAGATACTAGTACTTTTCTCTGCTTTCCTAGGTTATTGATGGAATACAGCCACCCCACACTTCTTAAGGTTACATGTTGTATTTTCAGCCACCCACTAACATGCTAACTTAATTCCATGTCCTTTGAGAGGGTCAGATGGGGTTGACCAACCTCAACTAATGCCAGGGAGACAAAAATCTATAATAAAAGGTTAATATGCTAATTAGAGCGGACATCTTCAGGACGTCCATCCAAACAAAGCCACAGCGGCTGCGAGGCCCAGGGCTCAGGCAGCCGTGAGCCCCGGCAGCTGCAAGGCCCCAAGGCTCAGGCCTCACAGCCACGGGGGCCGGCAGTAGCAACAGCAGCAGGGTGATGGGGCGGTACCTTCCCCTGATCAGCCTGGTCGCCTCACACAGAGGGTGGCCAGACTGCGGCTTAGGCCCACTCCCATGGGGGTTCCCAGACTGTGAGAGGGGGCAGGCCGGGCTGAGGAACAACACCCGCTCCTGCCCCCGTGCACAAATTTCCATGCACTAGGCCTCTAGTGTAATAATAAGTATGACTTCCAAGAGCTCACCCCTAAAGTTGGAAGAAGGGGCTGTTTTAAGAGGAAAGGGGATTATCATGTGCTGTGTAGACATCCCGGGTATTTGTGATAGTGTTGAAACCAGAGATACTCGGTATGGTATGACTTGGGGCTGCTTGGGGCTGTAGGAGTCTCTGGTGATCACCGGGGTCTGCAGTGGGGTTGCGTCTATCCTGTCCTCACACTGGGTTTCATATTTCATCCAGTGGTGCCGGTGACCTGGCAGGAGAAGGAGAACATGGAGAGGTGAGTTTAACTCCCAGGAGTTTGTCACCTATGTTAGGTAGGAGAGGTGTTTGGGTAAGGGAGGTCGGGAAGAGGTTGGAAGAGAAGAAAGAATCACACAGACATCAACAGCAGAGATGGTACTGCTCCATTCACCAGCAAAGATCTCTGACTGGACACCCTGCTACTGCGGAAACGGAGTGTGTGGATCCCCGTAAGAGTCACAAAATATGCTAAGGGCAGAAAATAGGGTTTTGGAAGTGGCCAATCACTGACTCCGTAATTTCATTTTTCTTTTTTCAGGAAATTGTCTGAATTTTACTATTTCCATTACTCTAGCATTTTTGGTGTCTTTCAGAAGACACTTAAGGAAAGAATGTCTTTTAACTTTAAATTTAAAAATAATTAAATATATTGGAAGAAGTCATCTAAATCTGGAAAGATAGTATGAAACAGTGGAAAGAACCCTGAATTTGAAGTGAAAAAGCCAGATTTGGAATTCACTACACACCCTAAATAAGCATTTCTTTCCTTTTTTTTTTTTTTTTTAATAAGAAAGGTAATGACAGAGATTAAGATCTTTATAACTTATGACCTCCCATAGGTGTGAGGATGACTGAATTGGGATAATAGCAGGTGGGAAATAGCTGAACACAATGCAAATGTCAGTAATGATCCCCACATTGGAGGAGATCCGCAAAATGGATGAAAAGGGAAAGACTCACTTTAGTTAATAGCCACTCCTGTAGCAACTGAGTGCCTTGGGGAGCGGGGATGCATGGTGAGTACTGAAAGTATAGAGCCAGTCTTCTTCAGGGCAGGTATCAGCTTTAAAACTTTCCTTTATAAGAAGTATATTTCTGCCAGCACCGGTTTGGCTCAGTGGATAGAGCGTCGGCCTGCGGACTGAGGGGTCCCGGGTTCGATTCCGGTCAAGGGCATGTACCTGGGTTGCGGGCACATCCCCAGTAGGGGGTGTGCAGGAGGCAGCTGATCGATGTTTCTCTCTCATCGATGTTTCTAACTCACGATCTCTCTCCCTTCCTCTCTGTAAAAAATCAATAAAATATATTTAAAAAAAAAAAAGAAGTATATTTCTAAATCATTGAGCAAGCCTCTTTGTAGGAGTTTTGAAGGCACCAAACCAGGAAGAAAAACTTGCAAACTTGAATGGTATAGTATAGGACCCATTTGGTCAAAAATATAAGGGCCTCATAGAAAAGTCTGTTGGTTTGGGTATAGAGAATTCTGTCCCAAAGACTGGACTTGTGAGGGTGGAGAGGGCTGGAGGGGAGGGCTAGAAAAGTCTTTACTCAAGGTCTCTGGACCCGTTGTGCTCGGAAGCCTGTGGGTGGGGGAGTGTCCTAGAAATAAGTGCTTGGGGATTTTTTGGTTTGGGCATACATCTGTTTGATCTAGAGGTCAGCAGGGCCCCAACAGGAACATCCAAACACAAACAGCCTTGCAGTCTGCAGGAAAGAACTTTGCATAGGGAAATCTGTTTGCTAGCTTCAGCTCTGCCAGGAGTTACGTGGGTTTCTTCAGGCAAAACTCTTGAACCCTCTCAGGATCAAGCCCACATTTCCTAAGTTTTCATTTTATACTTCTAGTCGAGAATCTCAGGATCCTCCTTTAAAAGTTGGGGCAGATAGACCTTGAACTATCCAGTAAAACAGAGTATTCTGCGATTCTCTGGCTAGTCTACTGGTCAGAAGTATGGTCCTCTCAGAGTCTTCATCTCAAGCATGTACTAAGGGGCCATGGAAATCTGCTAGCAAGACTCCTTAGGATTCTCTTACTCTCTCTCTCCCACAGCTTAGCACCCTTCTAACATGCCAAGCAGTGAGGACATAAGTGGTAGCTACTGTACACACCAAGATGGATGATCTAATCACTGGACAGGGATGGGCCTGTAAGTGTGATCTTTCCTTGCTTATAAAAGAGGAAAGAGGCAGGAAGGATTAAAGCAGGAGGATAATTGTGGAAGAAGGAACATTATGTTCAGAATAAAGGCTTTAAAATCCACCATAAGCCAAAGGGGAATCCCACTCTTTTTGCATAAACCTAGTTCCTCTTTTACATATTTGGGGGGACGGTGTAATTAGCTGAGGATGCTGAACAACCTCAATGGCATTTGGAAGTCCCCTCTGGCCCCCATTTCAAAAGGAGGCTCTGAATTTGGTTCAAAGTCCTGACCATAAATGTGCTGACTCAGGCCCTGGATGCCTTCTGTCTGCCAGTAGGAATGGGACTCTTGGAGGTACCCATTAGCAGGAAGCCTAATTCACTTTCTGGTAAGAAAAATAGAGGAAATGACCCTAAATTTTGGATTGTACAGGCATGCTCAGGTAATGGTCTGCCAACTCCTGGTTGTGCAGTTGAACTTCTGCCTCAGTTATTGCCACCTCTTTGCCAATCAAGGGTATACATCCTCATTTTTAAAAAATGTGTTAAAACATCCAAAAAATATTCAATGAGTCAGACCAAATGCTCATAAAATAAACCTTGCTTGAATCGCTATCTAAACATTTAAAATTGCATTAACATAAGTTTCTACACCATATCATATATGCCCAAGTCTTATGGAGAGCAGCAAAGAATTAAATGTGCTTCCAATCTATTGAGAAATTAGAATTTGCTTCACAGAGGAGGGAAATCTGTGAAGAGAAATTGATTGGTTGGACCAAGGCAACCTAGAAAGGACCCATATAAACATATTAGCCGGGTCTTCAGCTCTTTTGACATTTCTCACCCACCTTAATAGGCTCAGCACTTTTTCAGGAAGTTTCTCCTGAGATTTGACCCTTATTGTAGGTCTGGTAGACAGGAGTTAGGTGAGGGCAGGTGCTGAGGAGGACAAATATTTTATCAGGCATGTGTCTAATTTGAGGTTTCTACGTGGTCTTCAGGAAAGGGAGTAAGTTCTGCCTTCCAACAAGAAATGTTACTTCTGAAAGCCCAGAGGGCTCTGAAGGATTATGAGATTCAAATTTCTCAAGTACATCTCCCCAGGTTTCCCCATTCCAAATCTCAAGGTCTTATTCCTTCCCTATTAGTGGCCCAGTGGCTCAGCCTCCCCAGTCACCTGAGCTGGGAGCTCTAGATGCACCCCGTTGTGGGTTGTGAGCACAGTCTTGTTGTAGTTGAGACTTGATTGCTGTTGGTGTCACTGGGAGGAATTGGCCTCCAGGCCAATTGGCTGTGAGGACCAGCTGAAACTACAGTGGGAGAGCTGCTGTGCAGGAGATACCCCTATGGAGCAGGACTTGCTTCAGAGGGGCTTTGGTGCTCACTGAGTCTGCCCCTTGATTGCACTGCTTGTGGATGTGTAGAGTTGTTATCTGGCATGGTCTGAGACTGACGACTGGGTGCACTGGCTCTTGGGTCTCCAGAGAGGTGCACAGTCAACCGCTGGCTGGGGCCACCCAGCAGGAGCTACAGAGAGATCTGCAGATTATTCCTCTTTGTATGGGGTTTGGAAGTGCCCAGATGAAGCCCAGCTATGAAACAAGGCAGGCTGGTGCTGGTGCCAGGTCTTGGGCCTTTTATTGATAGGTTTGGGGCTCCCTGAGCCAACTTCAGCTTGTCTGAGAGATTTTAGCCTGAGCAAGAATAAACCATTCATATGCAAAAGCTGCTGCACACAGCTTGGGTGGAGTTGTAAACTGGATGAGGTGGGGTCTTAGGGAATCACCAGGGTGGAGCAAACAGAAATGGCTGCCAGTCAGCCCTGCAACCAAGGAGGTCCCAGCACAGGAACAATGATCCCTGCCAGCACCTCCATCTGGGAGATAGCTGCCCCTGAGTTTCTGTCCTGATGCCAGACAATCCAGTTCCTCCACATATGTGTCTGGGTTCCCCAGAGCCTCGGCCTGGTATTGAAGCTCAGAGGAAGCAGGACCTTGTAGGTTCAGTTCATGGTGCCGGCCTTTTAAGAGGAACAGCTAGGTCTCCAGCAACCTCTGTGAGCCCCAATCCACACTGGTTTTCACAGCCTGTAGTTCTTACTGCCCATAGTGACTTCTTTTACCAGCTCTGTGACCCTGGGCTGGGGGTCTGGTGTGGGCCTGGAATCCCTTGCTCCTCCAGGCAGCCTCCACAGAGAAGATCTCCCTCCTAATTAAAAAAGCGGCCCACATGGGTGTTGGATCAGACCATTCTGCACCTCCGCACCTCCTACCAGTCTGTGTGCTTTCTTCTTTACTTCTCTAGTTGTAGGATTTCCATTCAGCCAGATTTCCAGTGGTTCTGGATGATGGTTGTTCTGTATTTTAGTTGTAATTTTGAGGTGGTTGTGGCAGGTGGTGAGTACAGGCATTTACCTACACCATCATCTTCAAATCTCTGGCATAGGATTCTTGACCAGACTGGGGATCCAGCCTTCTCTGAAGTTCCACTTTGTTAAAATTAACTCCTGTGCCTGCTCTTCAGCTTTAGATTTGAGAATAGTGTGTGGCAATTGAAGCACCTAGTGTACAAAATTTAAGGAGGCACTCATCGTCAAGGTCATGCAGGTAATGACCTTGCAGTAGTACAACTTGGAGTGTAAATACCTCCTAAAATTTTGTTCCCAAGATATCCTAGCCCTGACTCTGTTCATCTCTCTTCCCTTAAATCAACGGTTCTCAACCTGTGGGTTGCAACCCCTTTGGGGGTCAAACGACCCTTTCACAGGGGTCGCCTAAGACCATCGGAAAACACATATATAATTACATTTTTTTGTGATTAATCACTATGCTTTAATTATGTTCAATTTTTAACAATGAAATTGGGGGTCACCACAACATGAGGGACTGTATTAAAGGGTCATGGCATCAGGAAGATTGAGAACCACTGCCTTAAATGGTCCATTTAACATGTTGCCAAGGAGGCCATTTGACTCTTACCTTGCTTAATATATCTGAGTCTGTCATTTTCTCTGTTTAAAAAGTCAATAGCACTTAGAAACTATAAGGATTGTAGAATACATGTTTGTTGCTCTTTCCACCATACCTTTCAAATGTCCAAGGCATTGCACCAACTAGGACTTCCTCTTCCACCTGTACTGCATTTCAATTAGTTTTAGCAATCACATAGTTCCCAGAATGCCAGGGACTATCACTACTCCACATACTCATAGCCACACATCTAGTGAACAATCCAACTTCAGAATTCCATCCTTAGAGTCTGCTTCCTTTACCAACTGTCTAGAAACAGATCTAAAATGAGCATTCTTAAGTGATTAATTGGGTGAGTGCTCCCAGGAAAAAGACATGAGAGAAACAAGATAGAGCAGATGAAAAAGCTAAGCAAGAATGTGATCCCACTGGAATTCTGAAGCATAAATTGCTCCATAAAACCAGTTGTACCTCAAAGCAAGGGGGTTGGCCTCTATGTCCTGAGCTAGCCATTGGCCAACATCTGGCCCAGATGAGAATGTGGGTGGAGGGAGGGGGTATTCTGCAGCCTCCCATGGGTATCTGTTTGCCCAGATCCTTTTCTCTGGAAAAGGAGCAGCTATGAGCTGTTATTGGCCAAGATTTAGAGAACCTGGGGGATGGGTGCACTAGCTGGTAAAGGGGATGTGAGTAGAGCATCAAGCACATAAAGAACACCACTATACACCTTATCTGTTTGACCAAAATGGAAGGTTTCTATTATACCTGGGCAGCCAGCTGGTGAGTCAAGGAACTTATTTTAAGCTAAGCTCTACCATTAATGGAGGGCCACTTTAGCCACTTTGTGCCTCAGTTTCTAAATCAGTAAAATTAAAAAGAAAGTACAGCAGAGTCAGATAGTTTTGCCTGTGGTTTCTAACCTCATTGCTGTGATACGTGGAATAGATGTGCTGTAGTATCTCCATTACTGAAACTGTCATCTGTGGTGAGTTGGGCTGAGATACAGGTTAAAGATGATGCACTGGCTTACGAAATGTACAGAGATATCAGGACAATGATAGGTTTGGGGACCATGATGCTGGTTGGTTATTAAATGCCCCTGATACCCTCAAAGAAGAAAATGACAGGTTCCAGTCAGCTAACTACCAACTCAGTCACAATCTGAAAGCTAGAGGGTGTCCCCACAACATTTGGAGAGATTGTTTACTGAAGCTTGAGGGCAGACTGTGCTGAAAATCAGTCCTAGTACCTGACTATTGAACAGAAGAATCCTATATAATAAAGAGCTAACATGCTAATTAGACCGAACAGCAGTACAACCGCCCAGACAATCTTCCAGACAACTGTCTGGATGACCTTCTGGATGAAGTCAGGGCTGCGAGGACTAAGCCCCCTGCATGAATTTTGTGCAGCAAGCCTCTAGTCCAGCCGTGGGCAAACTACAGCCCGCGGGCCGGATCCGGCCCGTTTGAAATGAATAAAAATAAAAAATAAAAAAGACCATACCCTTTTATGTAATGATGTTTACTTTGAATTTATATTAGTTCACAGAAACACTCTATCCATGCTTTTGTTCCAGCCCTCCAGTCCAGTTTAAGAACCCATTGTGGCCCTCGAGTCAAAAAGTTTGCCCACCCCTGCTCTAGTCTATCTATATAAAAGGCTAATTTGCTAAGTGTCCTTCCCTCCATCTGGGTAATGACATCAAGTAGGAACACCTGGCTTCCTCTCCTTAGCCTCCTTGCAGTTTCTTCAGCTCAGGAACATGACTTGCTTTATATCCAGGTAGAAACACTTTATACTTTAACCAAATGTCTGTGAAGCATTTTCCTGTGCTTCATCTCATTTGATCCTCACAGAAATCCTGGAGTAGGTAGATAGGAGACTCGGTGGAATCCTATATTCTTTTCATTAGCAGGAAAATGGAGATTTAGGAAGCTTAGAAACTTGACCCAACTGAAAAGAAGTAAGAAATGGTGGACCTTGAAAATGACTTCAGGTTTTCTCACTGCACAGAATATAGTCAAACACTGCTGCAGTCCTAGCCAGTTTGGCTCAGTGAATAGAGTGTTGGACTGAGGGTCCCGGGTTCGATTCTGGCCAAGGGCACATGCCTGGGTTGCGGGCTCGATCCCCAGTAGAGGGTGTGCAGGAGGCAACCGATCAATGATTCTCTCTCATTATTGATGTTTCTATCTCTCTCTCCCTCTCCCTTCCTCTCAGAAATCAATAAAGAAATATATTTTAAAAAAACAGACACTGCTGCAGTTAAATATTTTACCCTTTGTTCTACCTGCGTGATCTACAATAATGATCTGCTTTGTGTTGATATTTACTGCTGTGTTGCTGACAATTACCTGAAAGAGTAGTTGGGGTGCTTCACTGGACTGGAAAAAGTTGAGCTAAATCAGAAAACAGATCTAATTAAGCAAGTTTATTCTATATCTATAAAAGGGCAAGTTGACTCACCCATGTGTGATACATATAAAGCTCTGGCTGGCAACAATCGCACACGTGTGTTTCTGTCATTGTCAATCGTGAATTTGGTTGACACTTCTATTGTAGAGAAAGGGTGAATAGCGATATTAAAATATTTCTTTTAATTAATTTCCTTTCAATGCGCATGAATTCGTGTACTGGGCCACTAGTTAAAAATAAAGCTGAACTCACAGTTCAATCAAATCTCCTGTGTTAAAGTCTGGCCCTATAAGAAAGGAGTGAGTAAAGACTTGTGATAGGAATATCTCGGGGGATGCATTGAAGAACTTTAAATGCCCACATTCCGCTGAACACCCTAGGGATGGCAGAAATGTCCCCGTGTCCCCTTTCATAACAGCCTCCCACTACCTGGAAATATGAAAGGTCTCACCTAAAGCTGACCCCTTGCAAGGTGTAATTTGCCCTTCTAAATTGTTTATCCCATCTCCTCGAGACCACTAATGAGGATCAAGAGCCAGCATGGCCTACTTAAGAAAGTACCACCCCTGCTTTTAGGAGGAAAAAAACTGATTCACCAAAACAGTTTCAGAACCTGGCTAATATGTACTGGCAGGAATGGAGAGAAAATGCCTGGAAATGAACCTGAAGGGTGCTGGAATGGGGCCCTCCAGGGAAAGGGAGAAGGAATGAAGTGTAAGACTATAAAAGGGAAAGCTTATTGATGAGAATGTCTAGAGCAGCAGTTCTCAACCTATGGGTCGCAAGCAATGAAAATACATCTTGCATATCAGATATCTACATTACGATTCATAACAGTAGCAAAATTACAGTTATGAAGTAGCAACAAAAATAATTTTATGGTTGGGGGTCACCACAACATGAGGAACTGTATTAAAGGGTTGCAGCATTAGGAAGGTTGAGAACCACTGGTCTAGAGGGTACTGTCCAATGTCAGGACCTGCTCCACAAGTCCTAATTCACTGTTTGGATGACTTGTGGGAGCTTGTACCATTTATTGAAAGGGAGAGAATGGGATGAGGCATGCTTCATATTTCAGAATAAATATTCCTTCTGCTTTATTCTTGAACATTTCTGCCTAAGGAGGTCCAGGATCCAAATATTTTTGGACAGGTTGAGGTAAGTGGGGTATAAGAGGTCAGGGAACACTGACAGAATTTTTTCACAAGCTGGGGAGGTAAATAGGGGAGGGATAATGTATTAATATTTTTGTTTCTGTCATACTCATTTTCTGTTGCCTTCCCAGGTTTATTTTATCATATAATTAGTTTATTAAGGACAAAAATAGTCACTTGCAAATTGTAAATATTGACTCTTAGCCACGTTCCACCACACAGACTAAAAGGGAAAAGTTACTCCAAATTGAGTCATGTTCTCTTTCACACAGGAAGAGGACCAGTCAGCTTCCTGGACAGCACAGGCTACTAGGGAGAGAACAGATGGCTTGTGCATTATTAATCCTGCAGGGCAGAGGAACACTGGAGAATGGTCCAGAAGCCATTGCCTACTAGACAAAACATAGAAGTACTTCAAGCAGTCTGCATCCCCCGCCAGTTCTTTAAGACTCCTTTTCCACTGAACCCATGATGTCCTGATTTCATCCAAGAGAGGAACAGTTCCTGTTTAACAGCTGGGAGAAAAGAACAAACAGTACTCTGCATCAGCTGTAGGCCAGCAATCACTAAAGACTCAGGTTTACTACACTTAGGAGTGGTGGGCCATACAAGAAGCTCAGTTCCTAGAAATCTGTATTTAGGCATGCACATGCCTAACTTTCACGTCTGTAGCCCTAGCCGTGTGTGAGGAGGTTGGGGGAGGGATGGGCTCCAGCAGGACAATCCCCAGTGAGCAAGGGCACTTCAAGTCCTGTCCCTTTCAAGGTTTCTCCACTGCAGGTGGTGCAGAATGGTTGGTTTTTAACTACTGGGTGACTAGGAAGAGGCTCAAACACCTCCCCACACCAAACATTTATTCTTACAAAGTAGACTCCATACCCCTGTTGAAAGTCAAAGGTTGTTCTGAATGTACCCTCGATTGCACACACTCCTGTCCCCAATGGGATTAATGGCTCACATTGCTCATGGCCCTATCAGCCAGCACACACACTCTATTCATTCTCTGCTACGAGAATGAATATTGGCACTCTCATTTGCTAGAACTAGAGTAATCACAGACTAATATATCATTGGTGACAACCCAAAAATGCAGCAGGAACTTAGAATTGCTACTTAACAGTAAACAGATGACATTGCTAGGCATATTCAGGGGCATGGAGATGCTGTTGATCCCACTCTATGTGCCCCTGAACACTTCCAAGCTGGTCTGTAGCTACAGTGGACAGCCTTCCACCTCAAGCATCTATCTGAGCTTTTCTGTATGAGGGTTTTCTCTGGTGCTAAATGCCCCTAGGGTTATCCCTCAAGCAATGATGGATGGAAATCAGTGGAGAAATGCTGCCTCTCCTGATAAGACAATCCTGAGGCTTATTGTCAGTAAATGCTCAGAGAGGCCCCAGAGGAACTGAGCCTTATTCGCTCATAGTGGTATCCTGCTCAGCTGCATTGCCTTTCTTCCTGTGGGTAGGTAAGGAGATGTACCATCCTGATTCAGAGAGCCACTTTCTTCAGGATCTAACCTAGCCCCAGAATTGTCTTACCTGAGGTCATGCCTTTCCTGGGTATTTCACATGTGGTGACTAAGTGAGACGAAGGTGTGGCCATGTTGGTCCCATGCAGGATGCTGCTGATGGGCAATATTAGCTCCAGAGCTCCCTGTCAGGCTGCCCAGGCTTTGGCAGGCCCATATCATGGTGTGACTGCCCATCCTGCATCCTCTTCCCTCCTTTTACTGATGTCGATCCCTACGAAACATTTTGTACCTCAAACTCTGTTTAGAACCTGCTTGTAGAAAAAAACAATCTACAACACATTCTTTCCTATCTCCCCACTCCACTTTAGCTCCTTGGACCACAAATAAACCTCCTGCACTCAAGTGTGACTATTTGAAGGAGACTCAAACAAGAACCAGAAAGAAAGCAGAGAATGGTCTTTCCTTGATCTCAATTTTTCTTTCCATGCAGAGGCAACACAGTTGCCAAAGCACTCTTGGCTTCTCTCTCACCACTCATTTCCTCCTCCCTGAAAGGGCAATCGGGGTATATAGCCCAGCCTGTTCCTCTTTCTATGGGGGAGAATGAGGCTGCTCACAGAAAATGTGCTCCTCAATTCCTGCCTGCTATCAGTTTCCAGAGATAGCTCATGGCTATGAGTCCT
This sequence comes from Myotis nattereri, assembly GCF_964212035.1. Taxonomy (NCBI): domain Eukaryota; kingdom Metazoa; phylum Chordata; class Mammalia; order Chiroptera; family Vespertilionidae; genus Myotis; species Myotis nattereri. Next base: position 181,644,311 of record NC_138075.1, read on the forward strand.
GTAGTGGTTACTGTTGTTTTGCTGTCCAAATGTCTACTTCTGGGCTTAGTTTTGAGAAGCCCACTGGCCTGTAGATATACATCACATTCTTCAATATCTGGTTTATCAATAGAAAAGACAGTATTTTGGCTACCACCTGCTGACTTTTGTCGTGTCTATTTTAAGAATGCAGGCTGGGGGGATGGGGGGGAGAGAAGATAATTTGTTAGGTTCTAACAAACCCCTTCAGTCACCTAGAGTGCAAACTCCAGCTCTGTTGCGAGTTATCTGGGTTGCATCCCAGCAAAGAGAGTGTGGTGGCCATGGAGGTGTCCCACTCAGATGTTCTATCAAGAAACCAGCTGCAGAGAACAGACCTGACTGGCAACCTCCGCAGCTGTCTTTGGATCCACCATGGCATTCACTCAGAGGCCAATGACTGAGCACATCAGGAGTTCTAAAGCCAGTCGGTCCTCCTGGACGCTGGTTTTATCTCACAGGCAACTTTGGCTTGAGGATTTCCATCAGCCTGGTCACAGATTTCTCACTTCAGGTTGGGGCTCTTCCCAACCAACCCTTTTTTCCCCTCTCTCCTTTCACAGGTGGCAGACCTTCGTGATGGTCTGAAGTCTCTCTCTGCCTACCCTTTACACTTCTTGGGCATCTCTCTGTTATCTTTCCTGTCTAATCCATCCTGGTTGTGACTCTTGGAGGACCTGAACTGGCACAGAGACTACCTGCCCAAAGCAGAGACATAGAGGATCAGTGGGGTGGTGCTCCTTCCTGTTAGAATCCTGTTTGCATGGCCCATTGTAAAGTGATACCAGAATCTGGCTACCCATGTCTTAACTGCAGGACTTTTCATTATTGCACATTTAGTATGATGTTAGCTGTGGGCTTGTTATATATAATCTTTATTAGTATGATGTTAGCTGTAGGCTTGTTATGTATAACTAGAGGCCCATTGCAGGAAGATTCTTGCAAGAATAGGGCTTCCTAAGGCTGAAGCGAAGCAGAGAAGAGAGTGAAGCAGAGAAGGGAGTGAAACCCGCTGAGGTGGGCTTCGCTCCCGTCTCCACCGCCCGGCTTATTCCGCTCCCACCTTCCTCCGCCGCCCGACCTGGCTTGTTTTGTTCCCACCTCTCTCCATCACCCAGCCTGGCTTATTTCACCTCCACCTTCCTCCTCCCTCCTCCACCCGGCTTGTTTCGCTCCTGCCTCCGCCACCTGGCTTGTTTTCGGCCACCTGGCTTGCTTCACTCCAAACCAATATATGCAAATTAACCACCATCTTTGTTGGTTAATTTGCATATTGTGCTGATTAGCCAATGGGAGGCGTCGATTACCGTAGCAAAGGTACGGTCAATTACCATGTTTGTCTATTATTAGATAGGACTAGAGGTCTGGTGCACAAATTCATGCACCAGTGGGGTCCCTCAGCCTGGCCTGCAGGATTGGGCCAAAACTGGCTCTCCAACATCCCCCGAGGGGTCCTGGATTGTAAGAGGGTGCACGCCAGGCTGAGGGACCCCACTGGTGCACAATTGGGGCTGGAGAGGGACACGGGAGGTTGGCCAGCCAGGTAGGGCTCCAGGGCGTGTCTGGCCCATCTCACTCAAACCCAATCAGCTGGACCCCAGCAGCAAGCTCACCTACTGGTTGGAGTGTCTTTCTCTTGGTAGTCAGTCCACGTCATAGCAAGCAGTTGAGCGGCCTTAGCATATCATTAGCAATATTACGCTTTGATTGGTTGAACGGCTGACCGGATGACTAGATACTTAGCATATTAGGCTTTTATTATATAGGATCTTTATTATGTTGAGTTACATTTCCTCTATGCTGAGTTGAGAGTTTTTGTTATGAGTGAATGTTAAATTTTGGCAAATGATTAATCACATTAATTTGTGGGTGCTGAACCATCCTTGCACCCCTAGAATAAATCCCACTGAATTGTGGTGCATGATCCTTTAAATGTGTTATTGAATTCAGTTTTCTAACATTTCTTGATGATTTTTGCACCTATGTTCATCAGGGATAATAGCCTGTAATTTTTCTTGTTCAGTGCTGCCCTTGTCTGGCCTGAGGGACAGGAGTGAACTGGAGAAAACATACTCTGTATAAGGGGCAGCTACTATTCCCTGTCATTGGAATGTTGCCATGTGGATTTTTCAAAAGAAGGCAGAAAGCCAGATTTTCTGTTAAAATTGCTGATTTAAAAAATCTAGTGTGGGACAAACCCAGTATATCTGTAGACCAGACCTGTCTCTCTGTCCTATGATTTATACAGTGTGTTCATATTCTTCTCTGTCACAAAAAGCCTTGGGAGATCTTTTCACTTTTTCAAATGAGGAAATTAAGGCTCTGAACAGTGGTTTCCTCATCATCACCCAGTTGTGGATGAGATAGCTAGAACACAAGCCTTTCTTCTTTTCCTTTAGATTTTATCACACAGGGTCCTCCTTCCCTTCTAATGGGAGTATGGACAACTTAAGGCAAGAATAATGTGCTGAGCAAATCAAAACAACAATGCGGTACCATCTGATGATAGTCAGATGGCTATCATCAACAAATCAACAAACAAGTGCTGGCGAGGATGTGGAGAAAAAGGAACACTTGTGCACTGCTGGTGGGAATGCAGACTGGTGCAGCCACTGTGGAGAACAGTATGGAGTTTCCTCAAAAAACTAAAAATGGAACTCCCATTTGACCTATTGATCCCACTTCTAGGAATATATCCCAAGAAACTAGAAACACTAATCAGAAAGGATATATGCACCCCTATGTTCATAGCAGCACAATTCACCATAGCTAAGATTTGGAAATAGCCTAAGTGCCCATCTGTAGATGAGTGGATTAAAAATCTGTGGTACATCTACACAATGGAATACTATGCTGCAGTAAAAAAGAAGTTCTTACCATTTGCAACAGCATGGATAGAGCTGGAGAGCATTGTGCTAAGTGAAATAAGCCAGTCAGAGAAAGATAAATACCACATGATCTCACTCATTTGTGGAATATAATGAACAACATAAACTGATAAACAAAAACAGATCCAGAGACAGAGAAGCATCGATCAGACCGTCAAACCTCAAAGGGAAGTAGGGGAGTGTGGGGGTAAGGGAGAGAGATCAACCAAAGGACTTATATGCAATCATATAGGCCTAACCAATGGACACAGACAACCGGGGGGGGGGGGGTGAGGGCATGAGTGCAGGGGATGGGGGGCAATGTGGGGATAAGGACACATATGTAATAACTTAATCAATAAAGAAATTAAAAAACTTCCAGAAAAGAAAAAAAAAAGAATAATGTGCTGAAAGTTTAGCGCTGCCTTCAGAAAAAGCCTGGGTGTTTTGCTGTTGTTGTTGTTTGTTTGTTAAAGAGCAGTTAGTACTACTCCAGTTAGAAATAACTGAAAGAGGCCCTATAGAAGAGAAACTATAAGACTTCCCTGTGGAACAGAATCTTAAGGAAAAGAAAGTTCAGACCCCAGTTAACTAGGCCTATAAGTGGCTCAACATGGTAATTACCCTTTTCAAGGTCTGTTTAAGATGGTCCTCAGGAATTGAGGGATTTAGGACTTTAATTAAAATAATTTTTCTTGGCCCTGGACAGGCAGCTCAACTGGTTAAAGCATCATCCCAATATGCCAAGGTTGTAGGTTTGATCCCCAGTCAGGGCACATATAAGAATCAATCAATGAATGCATAAATAAGTGGAACAACAAAAATCAATATTTCTTTCTCTAAAAAATTTTTTTTAATATTATTTTATTTTATTATTATTTTTTATCCTCACCTGAGAATTTTTTTTTCCCATTGATTTTTAGAGAGAGTGAAAAGGGGAGGGAGAGACAGAAACACTGGTGTAAGAAGGACACATCCATTGGTTGCCTCCCACATGCCCCCAGACCAGGGCCGGGAACCTGCAACCGAAGTACATACATGCCCTTGACCAGAATTGAACCCAGGACCCTTCAGTTCACAGACTGATGTTCTATCCACTGAGCCAAACCAGCTAGGGATAAATGTTCTTTTATTACAGTCTTTGTCATGAAGTCTATTTCATTTGATATAAATATAGCTCCCCCTGATTTCTTTAGTTTCTATTTTCATTGAATATCTTTTTCCATCCCTTTTAGTCCTTGCATCTAAAGTGAGTCTCTTGTAGGCATCATAGTTGGGTCTTGTTTTTGCATCCATTCAGCCACTCTAACTTTTGATTGGAGAACTTATTCCATTTACATTCAAAGCAATTATTAATAGGCATGGACTTATTGTTGTCATTTTGTTAAGGCCTTTATTCCTTTCTCCTTCTCTTGTCTCTTCCTTTGTAATTTGATGATTATTTTGTAGTGGTATTCTAGATTCCTTTTTCTTTATCTTTTGTGTGTCTACTGTATGTTTTTGCTTGTGATTACCATTAGGCTTATATAAAACAAATTATATTTATAACAGTCTATTTTAAGCTTATGCATTTAATTTCAAATGCATAGTAAATCTCTGTATTTTTACTCTTCTCCCCACTCCATGTTTTATGTTTTCAATGACACAATTTACATTTTTTCCTTGTTTCTTATAAATTATTGAGCTATTTTTACTTTTTGTATTTTAATCTTCATACTTGATTTATAAATAATTTATCCTCGGCGAGGAGAACCAAGATGGCGGCATAGGTTAACGCCGGAGTTTGCTGCTTTTAACAACTACTTCAAAAGTGAAACCAAAAAACAGAAGGGACATCACCCAGAACCACAGGAACGCTGGCTGAGTGGAGGTCCTACAACTAGGAGGAAAGAGAAACGCATACGGACACTCAGAGGAGGCGCAGTGTTGAAGTCAAATTCTGAGGTGCGGAGTGCGCGCGCGGAGCGGGCTGGCGGCGGAGGGCGAGGTTGGCGTTTTCAATCGGGAGGGAGTCGCAGACTCTGAGCTCCAGATCCGGGCGAGTCTTTAGGGACCCAGACTCAAACGGGAGAAGTGGGACTGCCTGGCTTAGGTCAGAGCGAGTGCGGCTTTCTCTCCGAGCTTTGCAGCGGGTGCTGGGACTCAGAGAGGCAGAGCCCCTGGGGACAGGACTGAGAGCCGCCATAACTGCTCTCTCCGGCCCACCCTGTTGATCCTGTGAGACCCGCCCCGCCCAAGCCCTGCACAGAGGCGTTTGCCGGATAGCCTCAGGCAAAGACTAGATTAGCACCTCCCTAGAGGACAGAAGTTCTCTCACTGCTGACACAGCTGATTCTCATAGCCACTTGGCCTGGAGGTCAAACCCTCCCTGGAATTAGCTACAACAATCAAGATTTAACTATAAGACCACGAACAAAGACCACTAGGGGGTGCACCAAGGAAGCATAACAAAATGCGGAGACAAAGAAACAGGACAAAATTGTCAATGGAAGATCTAGAGTTCAGAACCACACTTTTAAGGTCTCTCAAGAACTGTTTAGAAGCCGCTGATAAACTTAATGAGATCTACAAGAAAACTAATGAGACCCTCGATGTTATATTGGGGAACCAACTAGAAATTAAGCATACACTGACTGAAATAAAGAATATTATACAGACTCCCGACAGCAGAACAGAGGAGCGCAAGAATCAACTCAATGATTTGAAATGCGAGGAAGCAAAAAACACCCAACCGGAAAAGAAAAATGAAAAAAGAATCCAAAAATGCGAGGATAGTGTAAGGAGCCTCTGGGACAGCTTCAGGCGTACCAACATCAGAATTATAGGGGTGCCAGAAGATGAGAGAGAGCAAGATATTGAAAACCTATTTGAAGAAATAATGACAGAAAACTTCCCTCACCTGGTGAAAGAAATGGACTTACAGGTCCAAGAAGCGCGGAGAACCCCAAACAAAAGGAATCCAAAGAGGACCACACCAAGACACATCATAATTAAAATGCCAAGAGCAAAAGATAAAGAGAGAATCTTAAAAGCAGCAAGAGAAAGAAACTCAGTTACCTACAAGGGAATACCCATACGACTGTCAGCTGATTTCTCAACAGAAACTTTGCAGGCCAGAAGGGAGTGGCAAGAAATATTCAAAGTGATGAATACCAAGAACCTACAACCAAGATTACTTTATCCAGCAAAGCTATCATTCAGAATTGAAGGTCAGATAAAGAGCTTCACAGATAAGGAAAAGCTAAAGGAGTTCATCACCACCAAACCAGGATTATATGAAATGCTGAAAGGTATCCTTTAAGAAGAGGAAGAGGAAGAAAAAGGTAAAGATACAAATTATGAACAACAAATATGCATCTATCAACAAGTGAATCTAAGAATCAAGTGAATAAATAATCTGATGAACAGAATGAACTGGTGATTATAATAGAATCAGGGACATAGAAAGGGAATGGACTGACTATTCTTGGGGGGGAAAGGGGTGTGGGAGATGCGGGAAGAGACTGGACAAAAATCGTGCACCTATGGAAGAGGACAGTGGGTGGGGAGTGAGGGCGGAGGGTGGGGCGGGAACTGGGAGGAGGGGAGTTATGGGGGGGAAAAGAGGAACAAATGTAATAATCTGAACAATAAAGATTTAATTAAAAAACAAAAAAAAAAAAAATAATTTATCCTCTACCAGTACATTAGAGTATTCTGAATTTAACTATATATTTATCTTTACCTGTGAGGTTTATGATTTCATATGTTTTTTTATTACTAATTTGTGCCCTTTTGATTTAACTCAAATAAGTCCCTTTAATATATCCTTTAAGGCTAATTTAGTGGTGATGAACTCTTTAAGCTTTTGCTTATCTGGAAAGTGATTTTTGGTTGTCAGTTTGTTTCTTTCAGCATTTTGAATATATCATACCACTCCCTCCTAGCTGCAAAATTTCTGAAAAATCTGCTCATAGTCTTAAAAGGTTCCCTTGTATATAACAAGTTGTTTTTATCTTGCTGCTTTTAATATTTACTCCTTGTCTTAACTTTTGTCATTTTAATTATAATGTTTCTTGGTGTGGGTCTCTTTCAGTTTATCTTATTTGGAACTCTCTGGGATTCCTGTATTTAAATGTGTTTCCTTCCCTTTGTTATGAAATTTTTCAGCCATGATTTCTTCAAATAAGTTTTCTCTCTCTCTCTCTCTCTCTCTCTCTCTCTCTCTCTCTCTCTCTCTCTCTCTCTCTCCTCTCTCTCTCCTCCTTGTGGAACCCCTTATAATGTGAATATTGGTCTGCTGGATTGAGTCCCTAAAGCTATCTTTTTACTCTTTTGCATTTTCTCTACCCAGTCTTTGAGTTTTCTGATCCTTTCTTCTGCTTCAAATAGTCTGCTCTTGAATTCCTCATTAGACCCCCCCACCCCCATCCCCCACCCCCAGTTCCATTATTATATTCTTCAGCTTTGTGGTTTTATCCACTGTAAGAGTATCGAACAGAAAAGTCTCTTTTGTAAAATTCACACTTTATTTCCACATTGTTCTCCTGATGTTGGTGAATATCTTTATAACCATTACTTTGAACTCTTTATTTGGTAAATCTTTTACCACTTTATCAGGTAAATCACTTTTATTAAGGTCTGTTTCTGGAGTCTTTTATTTTGTTTGGAATATATTCCTTTGTTTCTTCATTTTCCTTGAGTCTCTGTGCACATAAAATAAAACAACCACTTCTCCTAGTCTTGAAAAAGTAGCCTCATGTGTAGGTATATCTTACTGGCCCTAGTTCTTGATTGTCCCAAAATTTTGTGATTGTCCAAGCTGCCTTCTTTATCTGATTGGCTCCCACTAGTGAAAGGTGTTCTAAAACCTATCAGGGTCCTAAAGGGGGGAATCTCAGTCAAAACATACATGCCAGCCCCCTTGTGCAGCAGCACTTGAAGTATCAAATAGACCTTTTTCAGAGAAAGCCTGGGAGTTGGGTGTTTCTGTCCACTCCTTCGTCACTGAGCTCTGGGGAAATAGCTGTTTAGCAGCTGGTGATTCTTTATTTGTTACAGTCCTGTGGGAATGGATAACACAAACCAACTTGGCCACTGGAGCCAAGGGGTGCATTCTCTTGCCAGCAGCCGCAAAAGCTGGGGCTCCAGATGTGTGCACAAGCTCCTTTCAGGGAAATACTAATGACCTGTGTCAGGCAGAGGGAGAATGTGAATATGGCTCTGGGTGTTTTCTGGTCTCAGGGATGGATAGCAGTTGCCTCTAGATATGTGTTAAATTAGGAACCTGGCTCTCAGGCTTCAGCTTGTAAAATATGCAAATAAACTTCTTTCAGTGAAAGACACTTTTGCATTGCTGACTATTCCCTCTAGGGCAGTGGTTCTCAACCTCCCTAATGCCGCGACCCTTTAATACAGTTCCTCATGTTGTGGTGACCCCCAACCATAAAATTATTTTCGTTGCTACTTCATAACCGTAATTTTGCTACTGTTATGAATCGTAATGTAAATCATAATGAATCATAATGATATGCAGGATGTATTTTCATTGTTACAAATTGAACATAATTAAAGCATAGTGATTAATCACAAAAACAATATGTAATTATATATGTGTTTTCCGATGGTCTTAGGCGACCCCTGTGAAAGGGTCCTACAGGTTGAGAACTGCTGCTCTAGGGGATAGCCATGTGGAGTTGTCAAAAGCCTGTTATGAACTGTTTCTTTGTTTGTCTGGTGGGTTTCATGGATGCAAGCTCTATTGGCATTTAGAACTGGGTACGTTGGGAGCCCATCCCTCAGGTGGCAGTTTTAAAAGTTAGGGTGCTAGCCCTAACCGGTTTGGCTCAGTGGATAGAGTGTCACCCTGCGGACTGAAGGGTCCCAGGTTCGATTCCTTCCGGTCAAGGGCATGTACCTTGGTTGCGGGCACATCCCCAGTAGGGAGTGTGCAGGAGGTAGCTGATCGATGTTTCTCTCTCATCGATGTTTCTAACTCTCTATCCCTCTCCCTTCCTCTCTGTAAAAAATCAATAAAAAAAAAAAGTTAGGGTGCTAGATGTTGAGTCCAAACCCTTCACTCCTAAGGGGAAGCTGGGAGTTGGGAGTTCCCTTTCAATTGTATGGCACTGAGCCAGGGTTGGGGTTCATGCCAAGAGTATGTCACAGCCTGTCCTAACCATTTTGATGTGGGTTTTTTCTCATCCATTTGATGTGTAAGAGTCACTCAGTGAGTTTCCGAGTTTCTTTCAGAAGGAATTGTTCCATGTTCAATGTGTCTGTGGGATAAAGTTAACTCATGAGCCTCGTATGTTGCCATCTCAGATTTAAACCCTCTGCACAGTGTGCTAGTTTTTTAAGGCAGTCTCTCTCCGCCTCTCAAACAGAATCACCAGATAAGCATAGCTCTCCCTTACAATTGAGGCAAAAGCCACCCCTTTAAATAATAAGAAAATAGCAGTTGTGGAGGGGAGCAAAGACAGGATACCCACCAAGATTTATTGGCTCTTACAAGACTGAAAATAAAGTTTAGGGAGGGAAAGACCACCAGCCAAGGAATCATGGCAGACTCAAACAATAGAAATTATACCAGCATATTTGAAGCCAGTTTTCCTATTTCATCCTTATTGGAGGAAAGTTAAAACAAGTTAACATAAAAACATTCAAACCTGTAAAGAATTTTTGTGAGTTTGAGCCAAACTGTCGACAAATGCCAGGAAGCAGAACCTCAACGGACTGGGATAATGCTCCAAAGTATGAAGGTTACATCTATATTTATCCATTGCAATCAAAGGAAGGGACGTAGGTGAGTTACATGAAATGCATTGGTGATAGACTAGAGAGGCTGGAGAAAGCAAAGCGAGGAAACCCCTGGGATTGGATAAAAAGTAAAATGATAGACACATACTTAGGGTACAGGGACAATTAACATAACAATTAAGGGATTTGTGGTATCTGTCCTGGCGCTCAGGCACACAAGGGGTCTAGAAAAAAAGAAGTGACAAGTTACCCAGACATCACAAGGGCATGTTATCATAGATGCAAAAAGACAGATAGGCTCAGTTAAGGTAAAGGTTGACCTTGTCAGTGAAGATACCGGCCTAGTCATTGATCAGCTGCCTCCTGCACGGTCCCCACTGGGGATTGAGCCTGCAACCTGGGCATGTATCCTCCCCTGGGAATCAAACTGTGACCTCCTGGTTCAAAGGTTAACACTCAACCACTGAGCCACACCTGCTGGGCTTTTAGCTATTTTTGCTAAGGAGGTGAATTCATTTTAGGAGAGTGGGACAGATGGGTTAGGGACATAGAGTGTATGTACCATTTTGTTTACCTTTGAATAAAGAGAAGGCAAGAACAAAAAAAAAAAAAAAAAAAAAAAGATACCGGCCTAGGATGTAACTACCCACCATAACTGCTTTTAGTTAAAGTTTAATTTCAGACCATCCTTTGTGGTTACTTTAGGTCTCTGAGTTTGCAAGACCGCCATGCAGGCCTTCCCTGAGCTTGTCAGGTTAGCATGTGGTCCTTTCGTCCGCAAACAACTAAATGGAATTTCCTTGAGGTCAAGAATTATTTTGCCTCTGGTCTCCTTTTTCGTAACTGAATGGTGCCTTACTGTGGTCTCATAGCTTATGGTGTGTTTTTCCCTCACTCTCTTTTTTTAATTATAGTGGTTTTTGTAAGTGACCTATATCCTAATTCTAGAGCCTATGTCTTAGTTTGGGTTTCCCTAAAAGCAGACCTGAGATAAGGATTTGAGATAACCTCCTAATAACCTCTCTGTACCCAGGAAATAGGAGTGAAAAAGGAGAAGTGGAGATAGGAAGAGCCAATGTGAGGTGCAGTATTGAACTCTTTCACCTTAGGAAGGATCTGTATGCTTCTCAGACTGGCCCTCAGGAACAACTCAACTCTTCTAGGCTGCACATGGAAAAGGGCCTCAATTGGCAAAAGCCAAGAACACCATAAAAAGTCCAGTGTGAGCACACTGCCAACATGAATGAGACCAAACATCTCCTATAGGTGTAAATGAAGTCATAGGTGGCTGAAGAAATGTACCATGAGCGTCTGGAAAATGCTTTGGCCACTTTCACCCAAAATCTAAGCATTCAAAATAAATCATTCTTTTGATTAAAGCCATTCTCTTTCAATAGAACATGATGCATACAAGATGTGAGCTGCTCCAATGAGTTAGGAATCAGATGGAGTTCAACAGGTTGGCAAGTTAGAGGATACCTGAGAACAGGGTGTTATGAAAGTAAAGCACTAGAGACACTTGATAACATGTTTTATCCAGATCTGGTCCCACCATAGGGCTTTCCAAGGTTACCACTAGGATACCTCCTCAAGTCACTAGTTCCATTTCTACTGAAAAGTTCTGTATGGCCTTGGGGGCCGATTATTTTGTTTCATGGTCTGGCTCTCTGCCTTGTGATGGCTCCTTTCCCAAGGGCTTTTCTATGTGTCTATCACCCATCTGGCTCTGTCACACAAATATCTAAGGAAGTCGACATTGGTTTTGTATCATGAAACTAGGAGAAAATAGAGCCCATAATGGGCCCTGCAGTATTTTGGATAGACATCAAGAATGATTCATGTTCTACATTTGGGTATCTGGAGGGATTCCTGTTGCAGAACCACCAAGCTTGTAGGGGGAGGAAGAACACCGCTTTCTTCAGCCCCATTACCCTGAGCAAGGTTCTGTATGGATGGAACAGAGCAGGTCTGTTCACTTTGATTCCCTGATCACCATCAGGTACCTTCTCACAAAGGAGTGCTCCAGAGGTTTTACTAATGTTTAAAATTCCTATAGCTTAACGTATTAACCAATGGGCACTGAAAGAGCACATAGATACAATTCCTACTTACATAAACTAGATTGTATAATGGTGTATGGACAAGTTCACTGGACTAAATCAGGAGCTGGGATCCAGAGCTGGTCCAACTCTGAGTTGAGGTACCTTGGGCAAGTAATTTGCTCATATGCTCCAGATGAGGTTGCCAATGATAGAAAGGGCCCCAGTAAGTCACTGATTACCAAATAGAAGTACATAAAGACCTTTAAGTATAAACCAGTATTTTAGTGTTTTAGTATCATATTTGATGACCATAGAACAAAATTATTGAAACCTAAGACCATAAAATGTTCTTAAAAAGTAAAAGTATATTCAATAAGTATTTAAAACCACTGTTTTATAAGTATAAACCACTATTCTAGTAAGTTATCTTCTTAGATATTTTATCTTTTGACAAATTACCTAAGGTCACTGGGTTTAGGAACCAAAGTAGCTATGGTAATACTGATTTGGGTTATTTTCTTTCTGTGGCACATAGTATCTCATCTCACAAAAGCCCCCACTACCCCTGGGGGTTAGAGAGTAACTAAAGGACTTTTATGTATGCATATTAGCATAACCAATGGACACAGACACTGGGGCAGTGGGGGCTTGCCCGGGGTGGGAATGGCTGGTGGGGGAGGGGTCAATTGGGGAAAAGGAGACATATGTACAACTTTAGAAAATAAAAATACATAAATAAAAAATAAAAATAAAAATTTTTTAAAAGCCCCCACTACCCCACCATACACACACACACCATTTCCGTTAAAGTAGATCCCAAATCAGTACATATAAGCTAGGGACCATCATGCTTTGGGCAAGATACACAGGTGGGATTGCTGAACCACTGTCAGGAACATCCCTCCCAAAGCAGCTAAAAGAGATCAGGTCCCTTAACCTGAAACCAGAGATCTATGACATAGGGACCATTTGTGTCTTGCTCACCTGCTGCCAGCTATGTTAGCTCAGCATATGTTTGGAGCATAATCTATTTGTTTAGTGAGAGAGGGAAGGTCAACACAGCCATAAGCACCGGTGCTTTGAAATGCAATCCCACAATTTCCCCACTAACAGAACCAGTCTTTTCCTCTGGCCTCCCTGGTGTTGGTTCTCTTCTGGACCTATACCTGTCCAGCCAACTCTTGCTTTTTTCCTGGCTTGTCTTTGCTCTGCTTTAGCCTTTCAGGATCTCTTCCTTTTCTTGAGGTCCTCTTTCTGCTAATTAGCCTCTGATTGGGTCACTTAGCTTAGCCTGGCCATTCTCCTCTCAAGAACTATCTTTATCCATAGATGTAGAACTGAGAGGCCCTCCTAAGACTACTTGAGACGGTCACTGCTGGTTTTCTTCCCAGAAAGTCCTCTCAGAAGCTACCCAGTTTTAACTTCATCCCAGCCAAGGTGCCTCAGGGCTCAGTGAACTCTGCTGTGTAATTAGACACTGCCATCTCCTGGTCAAAGCACTGAACTTGGTCCCAGCTGGTCTGACCCAGCAGTTCACGTAGGATAGTGATGGCGAACCTATGACAGGCGTGTCAGAGGTGACACGCGAACTCATTTTTTTGGTTGATTTTTCTTTGTTAAATGGCATTTAAATATATAAAATAAATATCAAAAATATAAGTCTTCGTTTTACTATGGTTGCAAATATCAAAAAATTTCTATATGTGACACAGCACCAGAGTTAAGTTAGGGTTTTTCAAAATGCTGACACACCGAGCTCAAAAGGTTCGCCATCACTGACCTAGGACTTAATTGTGTTCACTACCCATCTATACTGCTAGTCACAATTAGAGAGTTGCTCCTGACACCCTGCCCCACTTCTTATAAGGTGTAAGACTTAAGAGTGTTAACTGCTAGTGCTGCCCTGTGGTCCTCTATCTTTATCTAAAGTCCACACCTCCCTCAGAGTCCAAATGCATCTTGTCCATTGAGGAACATCAACTCTGGATCCTGTACCTCATTATTTTGTCTTCAACTTTAGTTGATCAAATGAGTCATCTGAAAGGGATCTTAAAAGTACTGTCTTGATTTTTAATACATACTTGTCTTCACATGGACGTCTAAGCAGTCTCTCCTACTAACCAAGTTTAGTTTGGGTTTCTATACAGTAGCTTCTGTAGTTATATGTCTGAAGAACGATTCCACATAAATATAAACAGTCTCTTGTTAAGTCACTAATCTATTTGGTAAATGAACTGCAGCAGGAATAAAGAGCCCACTTTCCCAAAAGAGAAACTGGCCACATGACATGTATCAAAGCTAAGCAGCTGAGACCAAGCGTGCTAACTACCCTTTCTAGTCTAAGTCTAAGCCAGCTGACCCTAGAGATCGTCTCCCCTCCCATTCCTCATTCCCAGACTCTACTGGTACACAGGATCCCCTTGGTTGGAGCTAGATCTTGTCTGCAACATTTTCCAGGACTTAAGGAATCACCAGCTTTGCTTTACAAATTTCCTCAGGATCACAAAGGGAAAAAAGATCTCTGGCCAAAAAATATCTGGATACCAAAAGACAAGTATAGACCCTGAAACCAAGCAGGCCTTCAGGAATTTAAAGTAACTGCTAGAGGTAGGTTTCTAGAACTGGGTAAAAAGAACCTGTAGCCTGAAAGTCTAAGTGCATGGAGCTGTTCCAGCCTATACCTGAGTATTTAGTTTATTTGGGACATTGAAAATGCCTAGCTTTGCCTATTGAGCCTCCAAAGCTACTGTGTACAAAAGAGAGATGGAAATTCATCTGGATCAGAGGCCTTGGTTAATCTGCTTAATTATTGTAATGTTGAGTATTAACTTTACCCCATACTAACTTGATCTCTTAAGTAATGGATAAACAAGCAAAACAATTATCTATACCCGTACCAGAGGTTAATTTCAGATGTCTGCTGCCTCTTTCCAAAAGACTAATTGAAAGAAGTGATGTTTATGAAAAATTGACTGGAGGTCGTATAGCACAACCAGAATTTGTTATTCCACATTCCATCCTCAGTTTGAATAGGACCCTCATGTACTCGGGTGATATTTTCTTGGCCTCACACATAATCACATTTGCTGTGTTATGTTTTGGTGTTGCGCCTTCCACTTTCATCAAGGGATGCTTAGAGAAACACTGGCTAATGAAATCCATCATTCCCTTTGTTCCAGGAACATGGAAGACACTGCCCACTACATCCCTCAGCTCTCGCTCTACAAAGTTCCTCATGAAAATTTTCTGACAAAGTCGCCTGCTAGGAAAGGCTGTGTGTCCTTTGAGTAACAGGTATTGATAAGAGTATAGTAATTGTCTCTTCTGGTACTTTGCCTATCAGGAACTGAGAGCCTTATTTAAATAAAGGTCACAGATTTAGGCTTTAGTGGGAGGGCATGGTTTATCTAGCACTGAGGGGGTTGTTTCTGAGATGGGGGAGGAGACCCCAGACCCAGAAGGCTAAAACATCCTGCTCTGGGCTGCGCAGAATGAGATCTCAGTCCATGGAACTTCTGGAACTAAGTGCAGCACCGCCCCCCGCCCCCTTTTTTTAAAAAAAATAAAGCTTTCTCTGCCAGCCCATGAAGTTACTGAACTTCGGGCTGATACAGGGTAATCCATTGAGGTCCCCAGCTTACAGCTATTGTTACACTTCCTTTAAATGCCAAGTTACTGACCTAGTTCCCACAGGCATTTTTGTAAAAAAAAAAAAAAAAAAAAAAAAAGGTAAGGGAGAGGACACTTGCCTTCTAGCTATTTGTAATGGTACCACCTCTCGTGTACCCTGGAATGACCATCTCAGATTTTCCCACTCCAACCTCTCACCTGGCCATTGCAAGCTGCGTCCTTCCAGTACTGATCCTGACGGACTCATCACTTGTCACTGCTGAGCAGAGCCCTTTCTCGTGGTGGCCTCATTCATGTCCCCATCTCAAATTCAGGGAGGCCAGACTGATAGCTACATGTCCAAAATGCTAACCTTGCCACCCAGTAGCAGGGCCAGAACTCAGACCTTCCCTCTTGAATTTGGAGGCCCATTCTAGAGGATCCCGGCTGCTCGGGAAGAGGTAGTTCTACAAAGCCACTGTCGCCACCAAGAGGAGACTGGGTGTTCCCTCGCATTCCTGTCTTTTTCCACGTAGAGCTCACCCCACGAGCAAAACTACTCCAACCTCCTCACCGTCCCTCCTCCAAAAACACATCTCATTTCTTACCCAGAGTTAATGTGGAAATGTCTTTCCCTAATCCTCAGGACTCATGGTGTGATCTTATAGGATTACTGTGGTGTGGTCTTATGGCATTAGTGGTACGTTGGTATATTTCCTTAAACCTAGGTCATTCCACATTGGCTTTGGTCCAGTTGTTATCCAAGGATCTTCTAGATATGGGTCAGGATTTCAACAAAACAGAACCTGTCGTATGTAAATATGTTCATGTAAATCCGAGGTGATACTTCCCACAGTAAGTATGTCATAGTATCAAAATAGTATGTGATTTTAAAGTTATGATTACACCAACTATGATTTAAAGCTTTGATTTTGATCATAATCTTCAAACTAGTATATTGACACAGTAAACAATTCTAATGCAAGAATGAGCAGTATCAATCAGCTTCATGGTCTTGATGCCATGATCCCACCCCATCCCTCACCCCCCCAACCCTACAGGAGGGTATTCTTCCAAAGCTATCCCATGTCTATACAATTTGATTACTGATATTAAAATCCTATATATTTATAATGAAATTTATAGATTTTTCTTCATTAAGGTCTAACTTCAATATCTTGGAATGAGATATTTCCTTAGCAGTAATAACTGACATAATTATTGGCAACCAGCCTGCAAAAATCATACAAATATTATTTATGAGCTACTCAGCTATGATAGCACCATCATTTTACACATCCTTTGCCTTTTATAGCAGTGTTCCTGATTTCACGTTTTGGCATACATTTCCCAGAAAATTAAAATCTTTAATTTACCCTCAGGGCTTGATGATTAAATAAACAATAATTATAAAATACATGTGATTAATACAGTTCATCCCAAAGAGAATGCTGCTCATCTTTAATTTATCTGGAATCACTTTAATGTTTCAAGTTATATAATATAAAACAATAACCTGGCATGTAATTTTTATCAACATGTTGTTACTGCCTGATTAAATCCCAAACAAGTCACTAGATTTCAAGAGATGCCAGAGGATGATTAAAAGCAACCCCCACTGTCTGATGAATTCCACAACCAGGTTAATTTGCTCTCAAAATACATGGGCATAGAATTGTAATCCCTCCAAAGCCAAGTCAATGTGAAGCTGTCATCTTGCCCTTGGCCTTCCACACACACTCAGGCAGGACAAGCAGAGAAGTAAAGTGGCTCAAAGATTCTGTGGTGGCCTTGCCAAACTCTCAGAATTGCACTCAGTTTAAGAGTCCATGCAACCTTAAGAGACATGCATCTCAGCCTGATGGCCTGTCGGCCTCACCTGGCTCCTGCTCCATGTTCTGATAGGCATTTTCTCTAATAAATTTAGAACGGGCTCACCCATTGCCCACTCTAAATCTAATGGGCAAAGAAAACCCCATCCTGGTAGATGGGGCACAAATAGAATCTGTCACAAGATGCTGGCTTCGTTGGTAAAGATTTCACCAAAAGAAACCTGGAAAAGCCCTGGTAGAGGGGAATGCTGCAATGCAGTGAAGCAGGCTTTTGAACAATACAGAGGGAGCAAGCCTACAAAGACAGTAGAGTTGACTCCTTACTGCAGAGCTATACTTGATGCTGTGTAGGGGGAGGAGAGAGGCTGAGGACCATTAATAAGCAGTGTGTGGGCAAATATGAGTCTTACAGCTTCTGTGGTAGCCTACAAAGAGGCCTGGATCTCGGGCAGTAGAAGGGCAGGCACAGCTGAGCAAGTCTGCAGACGAGTCATAGAGCTCCAGAGACACTGGAATGCACAGCCAAGGTATTTTCATTATGCAAGTCAGGGCCTAGCAGGGAAAACCTGGGACCTTAAACACGGGATCTGGACATCTTGATGGATGCCCACAAAGATGTTAATTCTACCAGACCCTCTGGGTTAACAGAGGCCGTCCACCTTTCCTAGGAAGAGCAAGCATCATCCCTGTGGTGGAAGATGCTGCAGAGGTCTCTCCTCCACCAGAAAACAGCTGCCCCCAAACCCACCCGGAACTACCTCTCACTTCCTTTCCTGGTTTCTAGGCTGGTGACTAGAGTTAAATCTCAGCATAATCCAGTGGATGCTCTGGGCCTGGCAAGGTAGGAAAAACTATAAACCTGTTGCAAGAATTAGCTAGCAAGTACCATCAGAAGTTAGGGGAGTACACTTGGATTTGAATTTTGAGGGCGCCTAATCAAGTGGGGCTAAAATATAAGCCTAGAAAACCAAGAATTCATTTACTTCAGGGCATTTTTTTGAGACACTGAGTTTAATATACTGGCAAGGACCCTGGGGGATGGAGCAAACTTGCTGCTGAGAAGGCAATTAGAAGCCTATAAAAGGTGATGCCAGGGAAGAGGGGCTTGGGAGGGATGGGTGGAAAAGGTGAAAAAATTAAAGAACTACAAATTGGTAGATACAAAATAGTCATGAGGATGTAAAATACAGCAGAGGGAATACAGTCAATAATATTGCAATAACTATGTATGATATATTAAGAGGGCCACTTTATAAAGTATGTGCTTATCTAACCACTATGCTGTTCACTGAAGCGAATACAAAATAATATTAAATGTAAACTGTAATTGAAAAATAAATTTTAAGAAAAGGTGATGGGCGATGTTCAGTGAAATAATAATAAAAAAAAAAAAGCCCGAGTTGCCCAGCCAGAGAGTAGAGGAAGGAATACAGAAGCTAAGGGAAATGGGCATGCTGGAACACCCAGTACCACTGACGCCCTAAAAATGTTATCGATACAATAGAACACCAAATCTTCGCTTTATCTCTTACCCTCACCCACATGCATGTGTCTTACCAAGGCCTCCCACGTATTAGCCACTTTTTTGCTCATCTAGTCAGATTACCAGGATGTTATCTATACAGTGGGCCCACGTAACATTCCACAGGATGTCCTCCTGGTTCAACTCTCTCTGGGCCAGAATGCAAACTCGGGCTGCCACTCTAACCATGCTGCTGATTATAAAGATTGTGCCCACTTGGCTTCTGATGGTTCACCTATCACCTGCTTCTGTTTCAGATTCTGATGATCCCCTTTGCTCTCAGTGGTCCCAGGCCTTACCGGCACCTTCTACTATCAGCTCTGGCCTACAGAGAGCAGCACCACTGGACTTCTCAGTGATGCTATGCTCCCCCTTCATCAGCACATTCCTCGTTGCACTGGTAGGCCGTGTCTTCTTCATGCCACCACGTGGAGCGGTTTCGGGCAGCCGGAACGCTTCCAAGGATTGACATCATTTTTCTCCCACTCCATCATATGGTCAGAAGGACCCCAGTGTTGCCTTAGGTGTGACCTGAGCGAAACACACAAGTGCAACAGTGATAAATGACCTGGGGTCTGAGCTACCTGCTGCTTTGTCTTCCAGCCCTGCTCATGCTTGATCCTGCATGGACCGTTCCATCTGGCAATGGGTCATTGCTGAGCCCACCCAATCTAACAAGTTTGGGGTTCTGATTTAAGCCAATTTCTGAAGGGTGGTATTGGAACATACTAGTAGTCCTTTGAGATACTGTGCTCAGATGCTCCAGATTCAGGGCAGGACCTTGTTGGAAAGAACTGGCCGTGTACCCAGCTCTGCCTATGATGAGTGGGTAAATTCAATATGGGGTACAGTGTTTATAAGTCTTTTTTACCAAAAATCAAAATTATATTTCTCCCAACAGCTTTATCAGCTAAAAAAAAAAAAAAGAGGGGGAGGTCTTTTGATCTTCATGCCACCAACTCTTACCGCTATCACCCAATCTGTATCTGTTCTGAACCCAGGTAAAGAAGTGTGGTTAGTATTCATAGAGCCTTCCCTCAAATTCTAACATACTCACCAGTAGTAGTGAAGTTAAATGCTTTCACTACAGCAACATTTAGGGGTTTGGGGTGTGAAAATTAAAAGAAAGTGTTATCTCAGTCCAACAGTAACATTGTGTATCCATTCAGAGTTCAAGTACAGACAAGTGACCTATTTCTTCTCATTGAGGGACATAAGAAAGGGACTTAAAAGAGTATCAAATGGTTTATAGACTTGATGGAAGAAAACTCTAGAGTCAGCTTCCAGGTATGAGGCCTAAAGCCACAACACATATTTTTTTAATTGAGATATAATTAACATATTAGTCTCAGGTGTATAACATAATGACTTGATATTTGTATATATTGTGAAATGATCACCACAGTAGTCTAGTTAACATCTGTCACCATATATACTTTAAATTTTTTCTTGTAATAAGAACCTTAAAGATCCACTCTCCTAGCTACTTTCAAATATGCAGTATACTATTATCAATTATATGTTACATTATGACGCATTCATTTTATAACTAAAATGTTTACCTTTACCCCCCTCTACCCATTTCTTGCCCACCCCCCACAGGTCACATCAGGCAACCACCAACCTGTTCTCTATATCCATGAGCTTGGGTTTTTGTGTTTGTTTAGGGGATGGAGTTGTCTGTTTTAGAATTCACATATAAGTAAGATCATATGGTATTTATCTTTTTTCTTTCTTTCTTGACTTGTTTCACTTAGCATAATTCCTTCAAGGCCCATCCATGTTGTTGCAAATGGCAAGATGTTATTATTCTTTTATGGCTGAATAATAGTCCATTGTGTGTTTTCTTTATCCAGTAATCCATTGATGGACATTTAGGTTATTTCCAAATCTTATTGTTGTAAATAATGCTCAAGTAAAGATTGGCACATATTTATCCTTTCATATTAGTGTTTTTGTTTTCTGTGATAAGTTCCTAGACGTAGAATTGCTGGATCAGATGGTAGTTCCATTTTTAATTTTTTGAGGAATCTCCCTACTATTTTCCACAGTGTCTGTAACAATTTACATTCCCACTAACAGTGCATGAGGGTTCCCTTTTCTCCACATCCTTGCAAACATTTGTCTTTTTTGTAATAGCCATTCTAATAGGTATGGGTGATATCTCATTGTGGTTTTGATTTGCATTTCCCTGATGAATAGTAATGTTGAACATCTTTTTATGGACCTGTTGGTCATCTGTATGTCTTCCTTGGAAAAATTTCTATTCAGATCCTCTGCCCATTTTTTAATCAGATATTTTTTTAAGTTGAATGAGTTTCTTATATATGTTGGATATTAGCCCCTTATCAGATATATGCTTTGTAAATCTGTCTCCCATTTAATAGGTTGCCATTTCATTTGGTTGACAATTTCCTTTGCTGTGTAGAATGCTTGATGTAGTTCCACTGGTTTATTTTTGCTTTTGTTGCCTTTGCTCATCAGATTAAAAAATCATTACCAAGGTTATTATCAAGGAGCTTACAGCCTATGTTCTCTTTAAGGATTTTTGTAGTTGCAGGACATTGCCTGCTGATTTGTGAAGTGGTCACTAGAGCTGCTAGTTACAGAGCCAAGCTGTTTCTGTAAAATTAGAGGCCTGGAGCGTGAAATTTGTGCATGGGAGGGAGGGTGTGTCCCTCAGCCCAGCCTCCACCCTCTCCAATCTGGGACCCCTCGAGGGATGTCCGACTGCCTGGTTAGGATCGGGTCTAACCGGGCAGTCGGACATCCCTCTCACAATCCAGAACTGCTGGCTCCCAACCGCTCGCCTGCCTGCCAGCCTGATCACCCCTAACCACTCCCCTGCCAGCCTGATCGACGCCTAACTGCTCCCCTGCCAGCCCGATTGCCCCTAACTCCCCTTCCCTGCTGGCCTGGTTGCCCCCAACTGCCCTCCCCTGCTGGCCTGGTTGCCCCAACTGCCCTCTCCTACAGGCCTGGGTCCCCCCCAACTGCCCTCCCCTGCTGGCCATCTTGTGGCAGCCATCTTTTGTGTTGGAGTGACAGTCAATTTGCATATTACCTCTTTATTATATAGGATTGTATTATGGGTATTAAGAGCATATTGGCACCTAACACCTCTGCAGCTAAGCTAGCTGGAAAAGAAAACAAATTTAGGTACAGCTTATAAATTTGATTATATAAGAACACATTTCAGAGGGCTGATTTCTCTATGTAAGAAGCTGCTGCAATATTAACTTTCTTTAATCTCTAAGACCTTTCTATTACCCACTACTACATTTTGTTTATTCATTTATTTTGTTGTTTAGAGTCCACATATAAGTGAAATTGTATGGTATTTTTCTTTCTCTGTCTGACCCATTGCACATGACATAATATGTGATGAGTTTTTTAAGCTCTGCCTTTATTTACACATTTTCTGAGCCCAATTCTCCTGCTCCTGGTAATTTCATGAGCTTCCCAATATCCTCCATTGAGTTTATTTTCTGATTACAGGGGCCAGTAGGCCATTTTGTTTTTAAGTTGAATGTCATTTATGTAGACAATCTTGGAAATTGATTAGCCATGGATCTGTTGGTATGGACAGTTCAAACTGTCACATTAGTGAAGTTACATTGAAAAAAGGTAGGGGAGAATTTTAGGAGTGAGGATGGTATTAATGTGCCACTACACTATTTGCCTTTGAAACAAAAGCAAAAAGATTAGCTCAATATATCTCAATTATTGTGATACAGTACCATCAAAATAGAGATCATTTATGTGTGTCTTTGTATTAGAAATGAATTGCTAGCAACCTTTTACATTAGTAAGGACCAAGAATCATGCTTTGAACTCTATTCTTAACCCATTACTTACTCAGGTTTAAGGTTCATAAGTTTTGACTGCTCTGGCACTGTGCTGAAAAGAAATTCAGAATCACAAGTATTAACAGTGGGCCTACATGCCTTTTTTGTCCCTGCAAAAGTGCCTGGGATATGGATCTCACATAAATCAGGGAACCTGGAATCAGACAAGAAACTGGATAACTACCAATTTCCCCATCTCTTGGCTGCCAGTTGTCTCCCAATTAGTTTGAGGCTCCACAGAACTTGGACCCTGGAAAAGTTTCAGCTGGCGTCTTTTCAATCTGTAAATCTCTCAAATCTATCATGTCTCCTTCCATAGCTTAGGCCCTCATCACTCATCTAGACAATTACAGCAACTTGAGACAAGATTGGAGGCAGAGACCTAGTTTATAACAGGGAATAGGCCTTTTGTGATTTGGTTCCTGCTTACTTTCCACTCAACTCCTGCCAATCCCAGTACAGAAAATAGACATTTGCCTGGTCATACCAATTATTTTCAAAACACTGAGCACTTGTACATGCTGTTCCCTAGAATGCCCTCCCCACTTGATAAATGTCTACTGGCTACTCATTCTTCAATTCTCAACTCAAGCATCTCCCACTCTGTAAATCTCCAAGTCAAGTTGACTGTTCACCTTCTCTTGCAGTCCTATTTAACCCTACCTCTACTATAGGACATTGGTTTCCTTGTTGACTCTCCCACTATTCATAGTTCTTTCATATACCCATGGCATAGGCTATTATACTAGAGTATAATACTCAGATTATCTCTATAGCAGCAGCCTTGAAGGAATAGGGACAAAACCCACAAAGGAGTCTGAAGTTCCAAGGGCTCAATTCTCTATTCTATAAATGTTCATCCTGCCAACAAAAATATCCCTGACATTTAAGTACCATACTTAGAAAAAGAGTGACAAGATGAAAATGCATGGCAATCACTGCCCAGGCTTCCAAACATTATTTTCAAGAAATCTATCAATCACATTAATAAAGGAAGAGTCCCTGCTTCCTTGTTAAGGATATGAACTGAAAGGCTGGAGAGCATCATGAAAACTGTATGACCACTTTACAATTTTGAATCTGGCCTTAGATAAATTTCTTGCCCTTGTGTCTCAGTTCCTTGAATTAAAAGGATTGCACTGCACTGCTGGTAATCTTCCTTTTGTTGAAATGTTTTTATTGAGGTAATGTTAATAACATAAATTTCAGATGTACAGCATTATAATTTGATATCTGTAGACTATGTTGCATACTCACCACCAAAAGTCTAATTTCCATCTGTTACCATATATTTGACTTCCTTTACCCATTCTTGCCTTCTCCCTACACCTCTCTTCTCCTCTGGTAACCATTCTGTTGTCTGTAACTATGAGATTTTTTTTTTTGTTAGTTCATTTGTTACTTTTAAAAAATATTCCACATGAGTGAAATCATACAGCTTTTGTCCTTTTCCATTTGAGTTATCCCATCCATGTTGAAGCAATGGAAGTATTTCCTATTTTTTATGGCTTAGGAGTATCCCATTGTGTTTGTGTATATATAGATATACACACGTGTGTGTGTGTGTGTGTGTGTGTGTGTGTGTGTGTGTGTGTAGGTCACATCTTCTTTATTCATCTGTCAATGGTCACTTCAGTTGTTTCCCTATCTTGGCTATTGTAAATAATAGCACGAATATAAGGGAACACATATCATTTTGAATTAGTGTTTTCTATATTCTTTGGATAAATACCTAGAAGTGGAATTGCTTGTATTTCTATTTCTATTTTTGGTTTTTAGGAATTTCCATACTGTTTTCCCTAGTGGCTGCACCAATTTACAATCCCACCAATAGTTAATGCGGTTTCCTTTCCTCAGCATCCTCTCCAACACTTATATTTCTTGTCTTTATAACAATTCTGAGAGGTGTGAAGTGATATTTCATTGTGGTTTTTACTTGCATTTTCCTAGTAATTAGTGATGTTGAACATCTTTTTATATGCCTGTTAGCATCTCTGTGTCTTCCCTGAAAAATGTCTATTCAAATTCTCTGCCCGTTTTTAATTGTTGTTGTTGTTTTGCTATTGAGTTATATGAGCTGCTTATATATTTTGGATATTATCTCTTTGTGAGAAGTACATCACTTGCAAATATCTTCTCCCACTTGGTTATTTGTCTTTTTGTTTTGTTGATGTTTTCCTTTGCTGTGCAGAAGCTTTTTGGTTTGATGTAATCCTATTTGTTTATTTTGGGTTTTGTTTCCCTTGTCTTTGGGACCAAATTCACAAAAATACCTCCCAAGTTGATGTCCAGAAGCTTAGTGCCTATGTTTTCTTTTATGTATTTTACTGTTTCAGGACTGACATCCTTTGATCAATTTTTAATTAATTTTTGTGTATGGTGTAAGATAGTGGTCTAGTTTTATTATTTTATAAACGGCTGCCCAGTTTTTTCAACACAATTTATTGAAGATATTTTCCTTTCTCCATTGTATATTCTTGGCTCTTTAGTTAACCACCTTTGTGAAAAACTGCACTGGGATTTTGACAGAGATTGCATTGAATCTGTAAATTGCCTTAGGGAATATGGACATTTTAACAACGTTAATTCTTCCAATTCATGAACACAAAGTATCTTTCCATTTTCTTGTGTCTTCTTAAATTTCAACAATATTTTGTAGTTTTCAGTATACAGGTCTTTTACCTCCTTTCATTAAGTTTATTCCTATGTACTTTATCCTTTGTGTTGCAAAAAAAAAATGGATTACTTTCATCTTCCTGATAGTTTGTTGTTAGTATATAGAAATGCAACAGATCATTGCATATTGATTTTGTTTTCTGCAACTTTACTCATTTGTTTATTTCTCATAGTTTTTTAGTGGAGTCTTTAGGATTTTCTATAGTTAAAATCATGTCATCTGCAACTAGTGACAGTTTTACTTCTTTCCTTCCAATTTGGATACCTTTCTTTGTTTTTGTTTTTTTGTTTTTCGTTCTGGAATGTGAAACTCTTTTTAATTATAGTGTAGTTGACATACACCATTGTATTAGTGTCAGGTGTCTAGCATAGTGATTTGACATTTACAAAGTGATCACCAAGAGAAGTCTGGTAAGCATCTGTCACCACACACAGTTATTGTGATATTATATACTGGATTCCCTATGCTGTACATTATATCCCTGTGACTTATTTATAAGTTTGTACCTCTTAATCCCCTTCACTGTTTTGCCCATGCACCATCGCCCAACCCTCTGGCAACTGTCAGTTTGTATTCTATATGAGTCTGTTTGTTTTGTTTTGTTTGCTCATTTATTTAGTTTTTTAGATTGCACTTATAAGTGAAGTGATACAGTCTTTGTCTTTCTCCGACTTATTTTGCTTAGAATAATACTCTTTAGGTCCATTCATGTTGTTGAAATGGCAAGATTTCATTATTTTTTATGGCTGAGTAATGTTACATTACATTTTATATATACATAATAACTTCTTAATTCATTCATTTATGGATTGACACGTAGGTTACTTCCATATCATGGCTATTGTAAATAATGCTGTAGTGAGTATTTTGCCAAAGATTGAAACTATAAAAAAGAACCAAATTTTGGAGCTAAAAAACTCAATGAGATGAAGGATGCATTAGAAACAGAGCAGACCATATGGAAGAGAATTAGTGAGGGCGATGATTTTTTTGGATATGAGACCGAAGTACAAGGAACAAAAGCAAAAATCAACAATTCACTTATGAGATATATATCCAAAATATATAAAGAACACATATAACAAAAAATATAAGTAATAAGTTGGCAGGGGTTATGGAGAATAAGGAACCCTCTTGCATTGCTGGTGGGAATGTAAATTAGTTCAGCTCTAGCTGGTTTGGCTCAGTTAACAGAGTATCGGCCTGCAGACTGAAGGGTCCTGGGTTCAGTTCCAGTCAAGGGCACATGCTGAGGTTGTGGGCTCCATCCCTAGTAAGGGGTGTGCAGGAGGCAGTCGATCAATGATTCTCTCTCATCATTTATGTTTCTATCTCTCTCTCCCTCTTCCTTCCTCTCTGAAATCAATAAAAACATAAATAAATTAGTTTAGCCACTATGGAAAACAGTATGGAAGTGTCTCAAAAAATAAACAGTATTTTATCATGTGATCCAGCAATCTCACTTCTGGGTATGTATCCAAGGAAAATTAAATCAGGATATCAAAAGGATATCTGAACTTCCATATTCATTAGCAGCATTATTTACAATAGCCAAGATATGGAAACAACCTAAGTATCTGTCAACAGATGAATGGATAAAGAATATATACACACACAGTGGAATATTGGTCATCTATGAGAAGGAAATCCTGCCAATTGTGACTGCATGAACAAACCTTGAAGACATTATGCTAAGTGCGATAAATCAGACTGAGAAGTCAAATACCGTGTGATATCACTTATCTGTGGAATCTAAAATAACTGAACTCATAAAAAAGGAGTAGAATGGTGCTTACCAGGTGCTAGGGGTGGAGGAATTGGGGAGATGTTGTTTAAAGGTACAAACTTGCAACTAAAAGATGAAGTTCTGGAGATCTAATGCACAGCATAGAGGTTATAGTCAATATTGTTTTATAAACTTCAAAGTTGCTAAGAGATTAGATCTTAATTGTCCTCACCACAAAGATACATGTTCACTAATGCTATGGTGGTAATCATACTGCAATGTATAAATGTATCAAATCAGCATTGTACACCTTAACCTTACCGAATGTTATGTTAATGACATTTTTTAAACCCAAGCAATTAAAGATGAAATGTGAGAACAGAGAACTTCTTTATAGATTTGGGCCTCATTATAACCAATAGTCAGAGAACAGACACGGCAAAACAATACATGGAAGTTGGAGAAGCAGAACTGCATTTTAATGCCCTGCCAAGGCAAGTCTACTACACTCAGTTAGGGCCCTGGTTTGGAAAACTCGGGAAGACATTTGGGTGAGCAGCTCTGCAGACCCCCCGAACCCTCGGAATTTACAGAGATAGCCTAGTAAGAATTAGCACTTTCCACTAACAGACTGTGTCACTGAAGCCATCAGGAACGTGTTGCGTAGTACACCAGCACCACTGAGAAGTTCCATCTGTTTGCAATAAGTCGTATTGATTTTCATGTCCCTCTTACTAGACAGAATTCCTTGAGCTTGAAATCCCTTAATTTAGGGTAGTAAACTAGTGTTCTGAAAGGAAGGATATTAATATTACCAGCACTGTTGAAGAAATGTGGTCCAAACAGCAGCCATAGGGGCCTCCAATGAGCAAATTTTGTCCTCCCAGTTGAATTCTCTGCCTTAGAAGCTGCTAGATGTGTTGGTTCTGACGGTCAGGATAGCTCTGAGAAACTGGTGGCCACTTATCATGTTCTATACCTTTCTCTCCCAAGATTTTCCCTTTTACCTTCTTAATGTATTTCTTAAACTTCTGAGCCATGATGATTATTGCCCAGGCTTCATGAACTTTGCTGCCAAATGGTGTTGGTCAAAAGTTGGTAACATTAAGCCCTTTTGAGTTAGTTGAGATCTCCAGGAAGCAAACACCGAGGTGGAGTTTGGAGTATGATGTTTCTTGAGGGCAATGCCTATGAAAGACAAAGAGTGGACACAAGGTTGAGTAGGAGTGTTAATTTCCTATTGCTGCTATAATAAATTATCTCAAGCTTAATAGCTTAAGATATAACCTTCATAACTGTAATATAGTGAAATTAAATCCAAAATGGGTTTCTCTGGGCTAAAAATCAAAGTATCAGCAGGCTACATTCCTTCTGGAAGTTCCAGGGGACTATTCCTTTCCTTACTTTATCCAGCTTCTAAGAGGCAGCCCACGTTCCTGGGCTTATGGCCACACATCATTCTGACCTCTACTACTGCTCCTTCTTACTGATTCCTCTCTTTCCCTTATAAGGACCCATGTGATTACACTGGGTTGACCACATAATCCAGATAACCTCCCATCTCAAGATTCTACATGTAATCACATCTGCAAATCTCTTTTGCCATGTATGGTAATGTTCCTAGGTTCGTGGGCTTAGGATCCGGACATCTTTAGGGGGCATTATTCTTTCTGCCACAGCAGGGAAAGAAGACTTCAGATGGCTATGCATATCTGGCATGTGTCAAAGGGAAGCAGGGAGAGAACTTGGCAGGGATGGGAGAGCCTCCACTGCTATGGAGATCTAAGTTTTAGTCAACCCAATAGGAAGCTGCAGGTGAAAGGCTGTTGTTAGCAGGATCACAGATTTGGGCGGAAATAGATGTTAGTTCTAACTGCCAAGCTCAGTCATTGGCTGGAGGCTGCCCAGAAAGACCATGCCTTTGCTCAAAAGCTGAGGTGGATGCTGAAGGACCAACATCTGGAGGTTGTCCACCATCATTACTCCCAACAGCTGAATGGGACATTCTTGAAGGGAGATCTATGCAGAATACTTTCATGGCCATACTTGTCTTTGATGACTATACAAGATGAAGGGTAGATAGGGATATAAAAAGTCAGAAGGACATCCTAGGCTAGATTTGTTACTTCTGGCATTGGACAAGTTACTCAGCATCAGTAGCAAAAAAAAAAAAAGGGGGGGGGGAGGGGGGGAGGGATTGCTGCTATTCCAGTCACTTACTCTATAAAAATACTGGCACAGAGAACAAGGAACAAGGCTATAGTTGTAAGTTTGCTCATTGCATTATTTTTCATTGCCAAGATGCTGGACAACACTATCTGTCTATCAATAAAGAGAAGATTAAATAAATCATGGTTAATTTATACTATAGAATATTGGGCATACATTAAGGAGTGAGCAGATATTGAAGAATGACCATGATATATTGAGTACAAAGGGAAAACATAAAACATGTACTTTATGATGAAATTTTTATAAAATAATATGCTTCTATAATCCTTTGTGTTCATTTATATTTGCTCAGCCTTCTGAAGCATGACCGTAGGTGACTTTGACAGTGAACACCTATTAAGTGGGATGGGGAGGTGGGTAGTGAGAAAGGAGGGACTTTGACTTTGAACCTCAAGAGATAAATTTACAAGGCTTTCCCATAGAGAAGATATTGCTCTTCTAATTCTTAATTTTTATTATAAAGAAATAAAAACTTGACTCTAACTTGCCACAAATATTCACATTCTAAAGTATGTTTTCAGCTAGGAGGGTAACATGTTGCATGTTTAACTAATCAACTCCAATTATTGGAGAAATAAAGAAATGTGATTCACCTGGTTGTAATCTTGGCATAATTCCCTATTTTCTTGTGAGATGGTGACTCAGCAGAATTGTTTATGAATTTTCAAGTGCATTTCTTGAGCAGTCATCACTGTAAACTTCCAAAGATGGCCACAAGATGGCAGAAGAGGATAAATCATAGGACAGCCAACACTAAAGCCCAGACCTTTAAGAGATCTACCAAAGAACTTATACGCATACATATAAGCATAATCCATGGACAAAGACAGTAGGGGGGTGAGGGTATGTGCTGGGGGTGGGAATGGCCAAGGAGAGGTCAAGGGGGGGAAAGGAGACTTATGTAATACTTTAAACACTAAATAATTTAAATAAAAAAAAATTTTTTTAAGATTGTATAATTCATTCTCTTCCCAGTGGTTGAAACTACTATTGTTGGGGGAAATTTTTTTATAGTCTTGGAAGTTACTCCAGATACTAAACAATACGTGTCAGCCCGGATTCAACCAGAGAAATAAAATCAGTAGAAGATATATATCAAGATATTGATTGCGAGGAATTGGGTTGTGCAATTGTGGGGGCTGGTAAGGCAAATCCACAATCTGTAAGGCAGGCTGTTAGGAAGGCGAGGCTTGAACTATTAAGCATGGCTAATTCTGTCCTCAGGCAGAATTTCATCTTCAGAGAAGCCTCAGCTCTGCTCTTAAATCCTTTAAACTCAATCAGGCCCTAAAGTTATCTAAAATAATCTCCCTTCCTTAAAACAACTGACTACGGATTTTAATTACATCAACAAAACACCTTTACAGAAATACCGAGGTTAATGTCAACTAAATAACTGGGGACTGTAGCCTGGTCAAGTTGACACCTCAAAAGACAACCACAGCCTTCATGGCTCAGTGGTTGAGCATCGACTTATGAACCAGGAGGTCAGGGTTTGATTCCCAGTCAGAGCATATGCCCAGGTTGTGTAGGAGGCAGTTGATCAATGATTCTTTCCCATCACTTAATGTTTCTATCTCCCTCTACCTTCCTCTCTGAAAGAAATAAAAATATATTTTTCTAAAAAGACAACCATAGTCGACTCTGTGCTAATTTGGCAGCCCCTACAACACTTTAAACCACACTTAATCTCAAGTAACATCACCACATTACAAGATAGGAGACCCCAGTCTCTGTCCCCTAACAAAGATCAACAATTACAGTTACCCATGAGCAGAAACAGCTCTGGGAAAGTTCTGGAATCCACGTAAGAAATGAGCAATACAACAAAAATCCTCTGAATAACTGCACAAAAAGAGAAGGATGACTCTATCATCCCATCCCCTAAACAGGCATCGCTCGGTGCTAAGGGAAATTCCCCATGTTCACTGCAGCATTATTCAGAATAGCCAAGACATGGAAACAACCCACACGTCCATCAATGAATAGATAAAGAAGATGTGAGATACACACAACGGGATATTATTCACCATGAAAAGGTAAATTCTGTCATTTTCAACAACATGGATAAAACTTGAGGGCATTGTGCTAAGTGAAATAAGTTAGACAGAGAAAGACAAATGCTATATGATCTCATGTGTGGAATCTTAAAAAACCGAACTCATAGAAACAGAAAAGAGACAAAAGTTCTGAAACTTAAGACAAAAATGGCTGATAAAGAAAATGTCCATAGACCTACAAGGAGCAAAAATAATGTAACAATGGGGAGAAATTGTATTCCGTTAAAACCTTCTAATGAATTAACCAATTCAACTATAGCCACTGATACATATAACTTGGAGAATAATAACCAAACTTTGCAGTTGTTACCAATTACAAAAGATCACCAAGGTCAACGTATGACATTAAGCCAAGCGTTTCACATTAAAAACAATAATAAAAAGAAATAAGTGACTACAGAAAAACCAAAGCAAGATGCTAACGTGCTCAGAAACCTGTGCTTGGATCTTATCGTGGCCAAATTGTTCAATCTAAGGTTAATTCATTTAGAAAACCTGTACAAGTCAAAGATGAGCATTCTGCAATAACAAAGAAACTTTCAACTCCTATCTCTAAGGATTTTATTATTCCTGGGGTATTTGTTGTGGCTTCATATGTCTTAGTTCAGGAGTTGGCTAAGTTACCTACGTATTCATGGCAATAAACTCTTTTATAATATTCACATAATAGATGTTGCCTTCTGCTTGTCAGAAAGCTACATCCTATATTGCCTATCTCAACAGATTAAGATTTTCTCTAAGGTAGCTAAATTTTGTCAACTAGTTTACTATGTTCTTTTAGTATAATTAATGTAATTCTATTTTCAGTGGTATTTCTAAAATAACTAATACTTAAACTTGTTTTGTAATATAAAAACTTAACTGTTAAATAATGTCCCCTGAAACAAGATAGTTATATACAGTAAACAGTTCTCTTCTTCCCACACACATAAATACCATAATAAAATTGTTTATGTCTTTGAGCTGATATTTAAATAGCATTTATCCTCTACCAGGTCCATGTTTTCAAATCAGTAATTGGCCATTGTAAGAGCTTAGATCATTTTAAAACTGTAATATGAATGTGGTTTAAAATCACATGCTTGGGCTCATTTATGTTCATATATTCCATTTGTATAACAGTACCTTCCATTGTCTTCTCATGTTCTAGAGAGCAGGATTTTTATTCTTTTTAAACTGCCTAATATGTAAACAATAAATTAATACATCTACATAAAAAAAGGGTAAAACTTCTACTTATAAGTCTGGAGAATATAATGTATACATGGTGATTATAGTTAATACTAGAGGCCCGCTTGGCCTGGCCTGTGGGATTGGGCTGAAACTAGCTCTCCGGCATCCCCCGAGGGGTCCTGGATTGCGAGAGGGTGCAGGCCAGGCCGAGGGACCCCACCGGTGCATGATTGGGGCCAGGGAGGGATGTGAGGGGTTGGGCAGCTGGAGAGGAACTGCAGGAGGGCTCCAGGGCATGTCTGGCCCATCTTACTCAGTCCCGATCAGCCAGACCCCAGCAGCAAGCTAACCTACCAGTTGGAGCAACTGCCCCCTGGTGGTCAGTGCATGTCATAGTAACTGATCGACTGGTCAACTGTTTGCCCCCTGGTGGTCAGTGCACATCATAGCGAGCGGTTGAGCAGCCTTAGCATATTATTAGCATATTACGCTTTGATTGAACGGACGACCAGACGACCAGACACTTAGCATATTAGGCTTTTATTACATAGGATAATAGAGGCCCAGTACATGAATTTGTGCACAGGTGGGGTCCAGCTGGCCCACCTCAAGGGGGCCCATCGAGCCAGGCTGGCAGGGGGGAGGGACCTCAGCGGTTGGCCAGCCAGCCCCGCCCCCAATCAAGGTGTTGGGGGGCCGATCAGGGGCCGGGCCAGCACAGGGGAGGCCTGATCGGGGCCCGGAACAGGCTGGTTGGCTGCCACCGTGCACATCATAGCCACTGGTCATTCCAGTCATTCTGGTCGTTCCACCGTTCTGGTCCCTGGGCTTTTATATAGAGAGATAGATAGATGTTTAGTCAGCCAATATCAATAGATTCAATCTGATCCAACTCTATATTCTTTCCATTATAATCCCACACCCTTAAGATCCATTTCTACATTCTCCTTAGAGTAGGAGTTGCAAAAGCATGCAGTTATGTTTGTGTATAGTGTACCTCTTCATGGGTCACCCTTTGTACCTCACCCTTTGGGAGCTCCTGGGTCTTGAGTCAAGTTTCTTTCTACGTTTAGTAAGCAGAAAAGTGGCAGGGCTAGATCCTAAGGAGAGTCAGCAGTGCCTAGCAAGGTGACTACCTCAAGCAAAGAAGCACCAACCTTCTTAGGCAGGGCTGTGGAAGGGCTTCTTCTACTGGCAAAGAAGACTGGGCAGAATTTAGGGGTTTGATGTCCCCAGTTTGTTAGGATTGGCCCCAATGTCCCCATACCAATGTTTAGAATCCCATTTCTTATCAATACTCTCATACAGGGATGGGAAACCTTTTTTCTGCCAGGGATATTTATAGTATCATTCGTGGGCCATACAAAATTATCAACTTAAAAATGAGCCTGCTGTATTTGGTCAAACATTTAACTCATCCCCAATGCCTTGGCAGAGCCAGACCAAATGATTTCTCTGGTCAGATGTTTCCCACCTCTGCTCTAACAGAAGAGACACTACGTAGCAGGGAATTATGTTTGCCCTGGGATTCAACCACTTACAGGTTGTGACTCTGAGCTGGGTTTTCAGAAGTCTTGGCCTTGCAGCTACAGCAGATGAAGGCTTCTTTTAGGACATACATGAAAGTGTTCAGGTGGTTTTATACAAAGCTTTGATTGGGAATTTGAATTCCTGAGCTCGTTGTTTTCTTTCTCCTTTCTCCAGGGCCGTCAGAAGTATCTAGCCAACCCTCTTATACTTCTTCATTAGACAAAAATGTGCTACAGTAGCAAGTACCTGCTCCTCCAGGACCTCACTAACCATGTGTAGTTGACTTAGGAGTATTCAGAGGCACTAGTTAGCCATGACTGGAGCTGGCGAGGCAAGTTCAACATCCATAGGGAAGGCTGTCAGGAAGGGCAGGCGGAAACTCAGGTACAGCTGAAACTGCTGTCTGGGGGTAGAATTTCTCCACCAGAGAAGCCCCAGCTCTGCTCCTAAGGCCTTTCAATAAATTGAATTAGACTCATCAGATCGTCCAAAATAATGTCGCTTACTTAAAAATCAACCTATTGTGGATTTACTCATATGTTACCTTTACAACACCTAGATAAGTGTTTTATTGGATAACTTAGGATTGCAGCCTAGCCAGGTGAGCACTTAAAAAACTACCATCATTGAAAAATAATCAGAGAAAAGTCAGTTTTTCTAATACCACATAAATGAAATGCACCCATTAATGATTGGGCAAGTTAGTAATTTGTTGTATGGTGTTGAGCCAAGTTGTAGAGGATAAAAAGTAGGAAGGAAATAGAAAAAATAAGTACCATTTTGGGGTTTCAGTCAGAAAGAAGGGAAAGGACAATGGCTGGGGGGTGGGGGGTGGATAGGATCAAGGGTGGTACTCTCAGACGGGAAAGAGACAGTCTTATTTATGGACTGAGAAAGAGCCACGGGGGGCAGGGTAGAAGCTTGAAGACCTGAAGAGAATGCATAATTGATGAAGTCTACTGGTAGGTAGGAGGTGTTGATTAAGAACACTAGAAAACTTGGCCTTGGACCCAAGATATCCTCTGAGATTAGAGGAAAGAAGAGAAGAAAGGAAACAAACGTAGGAAAGTTTATCCAGGGATGGGATGCGCAGAGAAGCACAAGAAAACTGAGCAGGAGAAATGGCAGGAGGAGTTTGGAAGTTGTTGCTGAGGAAGGTGAGCAAGGAAATAGGCTCTAGTCATTCATAGTCGGTTCACTGAACTATCTGAACTCTGGAGTGCAGAATTGGATGTTGTTACTTTCTCTTATTCTCTGACCTCAATCATACTGTGTCCAATCCTTGTTTTCCTAGATAACCTCATAACTTTTTGTAATAACTTAAAGCAACCTGACTGAATCCAGTCCAGTATAAAACTCATACCAACAGGTCAGGTTTGAGATGAGGACAGGGAAGGAGGTGGGATATAGGGCCTAGCTCTAGCCTCTGGTGGTGGGATATTAAGTATGTTTACTCTTTTCTTCCCTCCCCTGGTACAAGATCCTCAACTGGAGAGTCAAGAGGAGGAGTTAAGAGATGAAGAACAGAAGTCTTTCTGCTCAGTTGGACCCATGGTTGCAAACCTGTGCAAGTATTTCTGCTGCCTTTCCTAGAAGCCACATTACTGAGCTCATTGGAGTGACTTAAGGTACAGTCACCTGTCACAGGTCATCTGACTCCAGAGATACCTCCCTTTAATTCCCAGCCACATCCTTGCTCCCAGTCATAATTTACCCTGGTCTTTCTCTAGAGCCAACCTATCCCATCCTGCAGGAACCATATGGTTCTCCAGGGGCCAGGCTAGTGAATTAAATAGAGCATGATGGGACCACCAGCCCTGCATCACTTAGATCCTTAAGTGTGGTGCTTATTTTCGCCATTGGAAGGGTTTACAGCATTTTCTATTTGGCCTCTAGGCAAAAGCTATCACAGTGGAGAAGCCCAAGAACTCAATGTGGGGGTTGCTCCAAATGCCAAGTGTCAATTCCAGTATATTCAGGGACTAGGGACATGACCCCTGGGCTGATCCACGGACAAAATGGAACCCTAATACGCCGGGCCTTGGCCAGGACTATGATGACAAGGAAGCCATAATGACACTGGGTCTCCAATGGCAATGGAGCTTAGCCAAAATAAAAATAAGAATAAGGACTATTCCTCTGATACTTGTCAAACATGCTATGTATTACATCAGCTAATGCATTTTCCTCTACTAATACACATTCACCAGAAATACCACTTAATAATCGGAGCACTGTCATAGGGCTGTGTCCGTCCACCACCAATGACAAGGTCCTCATGGCCAGCTCGACAGTGAGTAATCCAGCCTACATTGAAAACCAGATTATCACCTGCTTTCTTGGACCACTCCTGACACCAACCATCTCAAGTGGGGTTGTCTCGATAGATGTTGAGAAAGAATTTGGTGTGCAGGTATTAGGGATGAACGCTTATGGAAGAGCAGGGTAAGTACTAGAATTAGTCAGAGGGTAAAGTCAAACTGCAATGGAGACCTTATAAACCGATGAACAAAAACAGATAGAGACAGAAGTATCGATCAGATGCTAAAACCTCAGAGGGAAGGTAGGGGAGGGTGGGGGTAAGAGGGAGAGATCAACCAAAGGACTTGTATGCATGCATATAAGCATAAGCGATGGACGCAGACAACAGGGGGTGAGGGTGAGGGCAGGACTGGGGGGATGGGGGGACAATGGGAGGATAAGGACACATTTGTAATACCTTAATCAATAAAGGGGGAAAAATGGGGGTGGGGGGGGAGCTAAGTCAATTTAAAAAAAAAAAAAAAAAAGACCTCAGCCAGCTCTGTGACTCAGACGCTGGCGCTGGTGGCATGGCCGTCTTCGCAGGCCCGGCCCAGCCGCTCCTGTCCCTGGACCCACAGGAGGACACCAAGTTTCACCAGGAGGTGGCTCCGGCCCGCGAGCACGCAACTATGAAACAGAAGCAGGAAAAAGAAAAACTTACTCCTGGAGTAATTATGGGGGCCACCTACCTCCAGCACCTTATGAAACCCAGATCCGAGCATATTTCTCCCAGTTTGGCACTGTTATGAGATTCAGGCTGTCCAGAAGTAAAAGGACTGGACACATTACGAGCTCATTGAAATAGCAGAGGCGATGCTATGCCTTTGTGGAATTTGAATCTGAAGATGTTGCCAAGATAGTTAGTGAAACAATGAACAACTCCCTTTTTGGTAAAAGACTCTTGAAGTGTCATTTTATGCCACCTGAGAAAGTACACGAAGAACTTTTTAGAGAGTGGCATCTTCCATTTAAGAATCCGTCTTATCCAGCAGTGAAACGGTATAATCAGAACCGGACACTTCTTGAAAAGCTGTGGATGGAGGAGCAATTTAAAAAGGAAAAAAAATTAGGAAGAGACTAGCTAAGCAGGGAATTGTGATTTTCCTTCATTGGTAAGTATTCCTTCAGAAAATATATTTTGTGTTTTTCCTCTCGGAGGTGGCCTTTGTACCTCAGCAGCTGTAACATAACTACGGTTTTCTCTATAAAGTATCTAGCTCAGTGCTCACCACATACTAGGGTTTGACTAAATTTCTGAGGCACTGCGTTCTAAGTTCTTCCTAAACCGTGTCAGACCAGATCCAATGATCAGCATTGTATCGAAAAGGAAATTTCAGAAAGGGGTTAGGTTTTCATCATCTGATTTAAATTAATGAAGTTAAACCACTATTTAACCAAAACCATAATGCTTCTAGATTGCTATCAAAAGTGTCCTTACCAGAATTAAATGAAGTTTTGTATTATATGGTATCGGTAAACATGAAGACTATAAATTGGCCATCCTTTTTATGCCATTCTAGTTAAAATTTTGTTTCTTATTCTTTTAAATTGGAAATAAAGTGCATATCAGGGAAAAGAAAAACAAAAACAAAAACTCAGCCAGTCCCATAGAGAGTTCTGGAGGATATACAACTCAGAGTTGTCCCACAGTGGACCCAAATGGCTGGGCCTTTATACTTGCAATACAGTAGGTGCTTAGATGTGGAAGGTTATACCTTAGAGTGGCCTGTCTCTGCAGCTAGGGCAAACCTGAAAAAGCAGAGAGCTGGAGACTACTAACAGCCCCCTAGTAGCTGGGACTAGTCATTCCATAAAGAGGACTCTGAACATCCTATTAAAGATAAAGGAGCCATCCTAATAGGGTCCTATATAGGCATGAAAAAAGATTGCCGAAGGATATCTGGTATTTCCCCCTTATTGCCTGCAGGCTGAGTACTGAGGAAATAGTCAAGGGTTCAGATTTGGGTAAGCTACAATAGAGTTAGATAAGACCAGGGAATCAAAAAAGGGCTTCTTTTCCCCAGGAGGGCCTGGAAGATACACCCTTAACTGAAAAAATAAGAATTATGCTAGCAAGAGGAGCTGTGGAGTCTTCAATAAACTCAGTGTTGGCTGTCCTTTGTAGGCCACGGTTGATGACAGAAGGGAGCACTGCTTTAGAACGGGCTGGCTGTCATCAGTGGGTAACAGAGTTCTCAAACAGCAGCAGCAATAGGTCAGCATTTAACTGGCGGAAGCAAGGTGGACGTAATTACTGTGCGAGGCAGCAGAGCTGCAATGGCTAACTGGCCCTGACCCACAGAGCAATGGCTAATACAACCACCATGTTTCCAAAGGTGAAATAGATAAGACAATAAGAGTATTACTAGACCTATGTAATCAAAATACATATTCAGAAGCCTTCCCTAGAGGCAAAAGCTATTTCCTGTGAATATATATATATTAATTTCATGTTTTTATTTTATCTTTTAAGTCCACCAGTATCTGTTAAACCAATTCCTGTGATTAAATTCTGTTCAAATGGTTTCTGTTTTTTGACTGGGCCCCTCCAAATATGGGATATGATACAATATTGCATTATAGTTTTTAAATGAGTTTCTTTGCCACATGACCCAATATTCCTGATTATGAAGAAAAAACAGGGCTTCTATAACACAATGAGACTATATATCTCCCTTTTTGGGGAAAGAAAGGATACTTTTGGGTTCCCATTTTGATAGACAGAAACAAGTTATTGCTGCTGTTGGGAATGTTATGTGTAAATAGGTTGTGAGTAGATATTAAAAAACTAAAGGGGGAGATCTGGTAGATACTCGGGGGCAGTGGTAGTTGGCATGGCGCCTGCTTCTGGCCTCTGGATCACTGCTCCACTGGTACGGTTTTGAAAATCGTCCAGTACTGTCCCCCCTCCCCCCGAGTTTGAGCTCCTTCGGACCCTTCTAAATACTATGTACCAGGTAAAGACCTAATTCCTTGTATTACATTCCTGCTTGAATTACCTGGAGCGTTTGGTATTTACTGCATTAAATCTTGTCTGAAACTAAACCTAGGGTGATTGATTTACAGAATGATCAGTAAACTAATACATCCTGGCACAAAAAGGAATATTGAGAAATACCAAGAGAAGGAAGCAGTTAAAGATCTGCAAGATCATGAAGGGGAGCTATCTATAGCAGGGTTAGCAAATTAATACCCCTAGACCAAATCCAACCCACTCCCAGTTTAAGTTTTATACAGGCACACCCATTTGATTATGTGTTGACTATGGCAGCTTCACACTACAACAAAGTTGAGTAGTTAAGACAAAGACTGTACAACCTGCAAAGCCTGAAGTGTGTACCGCGCCTCTCCCCCCCCCCCCCCCAGCCCTTTCAGAATAAGATTGACAACCCCCGAGGTAGAGAGCTATGATAGCCCCTGCCTTTTCATCATAGTTCTTATGGCTATGCCCTATTCACACACTAAGTCTATAATTTGAAGTTACTTGACTAAGTTAGTGCCTTGCAACATAAAGAGGCCAAAAGCAAGGGCTTTTGAAACCATGAAACCATGAATCATGAAAGCAAGAGATTATTCTTAGTAGAGAGACAGAAAGCATTGATTACCCGCACAGCTGCACTAGCCTTCCCCACAAAAACAGAGTGAAATCAAGCTTGGATCAGCCATGTCACATCACACTGCCAGACCAATTCCAAAGCTCCCAAGAAGTGCCCCACAATTTAGGGACCCCGTTATTAATTCATGATCCATTTAGACAATAAGCTTCTCTATATATGCCATCAACATTTAAACATTAAAGTGGGAAAAGACTGAAACGCTTTTACTGCCAATTAGAACTTCTGATCAACACTAGAGAATCAGTGTTCTCACATCTATTCAAATACAAAGCAACGAAACATGGCATTTGAATTTATGTCAAAAAGCTATACAAGGAAACAAGTACAGTTAGCTACTTTGAAATGCTAAAAACGTGGCTCACAAAGTCCATTACCTTTCCAGTCCCCCAAAAGTTCTAAAACCCTTAGTTAGGAACCAGTATCCAAAGTTCAAGGACTTCTGTCATAGACATTCCAACCAGACTTCTGATGCCACCACAAACCTCAAAAGTGGAAGGTAATCCTGACCTGATGGCCTCTTAAATTACGACCACTTAACTTACTTAGGGCCAAGAAACAGCCGTTGGGTTCCCCTTTCACAAAGCACAATGCTTTTAAATTCCAAGGTTCATTTTTGTACCATTCTCATCTCATTTCCACGAGAAGCATTTTCTTTTCTAATGTCTTATCAGTTTCTCAGATATACCACTTTCTCATGTTAGTACTTATCTTACAACGTATTGCCTATTCTATGTTTGACATCATACCTCCTTGAGTTCCCATCAGGGTTTGGAATTTTACCCGACTTGCAAGCTAATAGGCTAGCCTGTCACTGTTTCATGAATGCTGGCAAGAAACAAAGACTCCTAGGTGAAAGGACTTCGTTACTCATAGCACAACAAGTAGCATGAGCATGTAGGTGCCAGGTCCCCATACCTCCCTAAGTCCCATGGGAAAGATGTGGCAGGGCCTAGATCAGTGATGGCGAATCTTTTGAGCTCGGCGTGTCAGCATTTTGAAAAACCCTAGCTTAACTCTGGTGCCGTGTCACATATAGAAATTTTTTTATATTTGCAACCATAGTAAAACAAAGATTTATATTTTTGATATTTATGTTATATATTTAAATGCCATTTAACAAAGAAAAATCAACCAAAAAAATGAGTTCGCCTGTCACCTCTGACACGCGTGTCATAGGTTCGCCATCACTGGCCTAGATAGATGTTACAGGCAGTGGGTTTGCATGCAACAAAGGAATACTTAACTTGCAGCACCCACCATTTTATAGCAAGCAGTAAATAAACCTGCCCTTTTACCTAGAGGGAGACATTACGTCATCCTTCAGAGTTGCTCAATGAAAACAACCCTGAGAATTGGCCCAGCTCAAGAATGACCAGAGCCTTGCCCTCTTAGTATACCCGAAGAGTACACGTTTCTACGGGCATGCCTCTCAGGCTCATCGCATATCGCTTCTCCCAACATTGTGTTTCCCGTCAATCTGTCTGGCACATATAATTCAAAGTCTAGGTAGGAAATTCATTCCTAACGCAACAAGCTAGACAGAGATAACTGAAGCATGTCTTGGTTGATACTTGCAACATCAGGGTTTTGGGCATTTTAGTGCTGAGATCTTAGGTAACCAGAGATGCATGTTGATAAGGAAGTAATTGGCAGAAATAGAGGGGCAATTCTAGAGTATGCTGGCTAAATTTTGTTTGGAAAACAAAGGAAGCCAGCTGGATCAGTAAGAATGCAGCCTTAGACAGCACAGTTTGCCCCACCCCCTCCCAACACACACACACACACACACACACACACACACCAATGTCCCTTGCCTCTTCCTCCTATCAGCTAGAAGGGAAAGATGAGATACATGTAGCATCAAAAGATCTCCCTTTGGAGATAAATAATTTAAAATTCCCTTCCTTCACATTTTCTGCCCTGGGATCGTTGCTTAATAGTAAATAATCAATACCAATCACACAGCATTCACTGAAATTTGACACAACTGAGGATGTAGATTAATTCCTGCAGCCAGTTTTGAGTGTCATTATATATCAAGGAAATTCTTTGGGGGGGAAAAATGATTTTCCAAGTAACTTTTCTTTATTTAATTTGTGACTTTAAGGAGCCAACATGAACGGTGCAATCTGGGATCTCCACCGCTGCGGACGAGCAGAAGAGAAAGCTCCAGGAATACCGAGCAGCCAAGGGAAAACTGAAGTGCCAAAACAGCAAGCCTTATCTAAAAGCCAAGAATTGCCCCAATCCTCCATCTTCTAAATCTAATATTAGACCCCAAAAGGATGTTGCCAACCATGTTGCTTTGCCTGTTAAAGCTACAAGACCTATCAGCATTAAGCATCAGCCCAGCCCTGCCATTAAGGGTCCCAGCTGCCAAAGTTCGAGCCACCAAAACTTTTGGGCAAAAGGCTGACTTCAGGATGTGTTTCTTCTCTCCCAAACTGTCAGCCTTCCAGCAACCGTCAGCAACAGCACAAGCTGGATCATCCTCTGGAGAGCTGTCGAGGAGAACTGGGGGGTGACAGGTCAAGGAAATACTGCACAGGCTCTGTGGACATGTCCATGGTGCGGGTGAGTCCTTACACTACTTTCTAAAAGAGGTGAACAAAGAACTTGTCCCAAACTGTACTGGACTCTGAGAAGTCACCACATCCTCAATTATGGACCAAAAATGAACCGAAGACTAGTTCTTATAATCCAACCAAGAGCAGTTTGGCCCCTGAACAAGCCTTGGGTAAAAGTTCTTTGAATCGTGCTCTTCTGAAAAAGACAGAACTAATAAACAATTTGTTAGAGAAACACAAACCAGGATTCCACCAGGAAAGTCACGGCAGCTCCAGAAAGGAGCAGCTCTTGCGAAACTAGGAGAAAAAACCCCAAAGATAGTTCCCCCTCTCTCTGTTCTGAATTGCCATAGCTTTAGTTTATCTATAAGAGTGATCATTTTCACCCAGCCTGCATGACTCAGTGGTTGAGCATTGACCTATGAACCAGGAGGTCACGGTTCGATTCCTGGTCAGGGCATATTCCCAGGTTGCGGGCTCAATCTCCAGTAGGGGGCACGTAGGAGGCAGCTGATCAATGATTCTCTCTCATCATTGATGTTTCTATCTCTCCCTCTCCCCTCCTCTCTGAAATCAATAAGAATATTTTTAAAGTGATAATTTTCTTAGTCAACATAAGTTTTATAAATTCCAAAATCAGTTGCTTGTGTTTTTTTATTTGGATCATTGACTTAACAAGGGTATATAATTATTTTAATTTATATCATACTATTACAACAGGCAGTTTAAGACTTTGAGATGTTTAAGCAAATGCCCAAACAAGTCCTTAACTTCAGACATGAGATTGAGCTTGGTTTGACAATAAGAACACCCGATTAACTCTGAAGGGCTAGATCTGGACAGATACAGCTAAGATTTACTTGTGTAGAAATATTTGGCCCAGTGGGCTCAACTCTTCTTGTGACAGTGTAGAGATTTTTCTGCAGATGTGGGCTATAGCCAGCAGGCTAGATAATTTGTTTTGTCAATGAGATACCCAGGACAATATTACACATTATCAACTATAAAAAAAACCCCACCATGGAAAAGATACTAACCCCCTGATCTCACATTCCACTTTTAGAGAACCCAAAGTGAGACAGGTAGCTCTATTTGTAACTGATGGGAAAATATCTCCAAGATATATTAGAAAGAATTGTAAGTTATTTTGAAAGTGTTATGGCATAAAATAATGTTTGTACTATCATTCTACTTTGTGGAAAATTAAGCATATGTGTAGAAAGTCTGGAGGTAACAAAAATGCTTTCTTTTTAGAAAGAGGAATCACGATTTCTAGGGTAAAGGACAGGGAAAAGACCAAATTTTTTTTTTCCAGTGAGTGATACATGTAAATAACACAAAATTCAATACAGTAAAAATCAGGAGTTCAAGTCAAGCTGGTAAAGAAAAGAATGAGGGAGCAGACTGAGGTCTAATATTTCCAATATTCAAAAATTTTACAAACAAAACACTTAAAGGTAAATTGTACAAGACAGGCATAGGTAATTTACAGAAAAATAAGTAGCCATTGCTTACTGAAATTCCCAAGTAAGCAAAGAAATATGCCCTCTCAGACTTTCTCATTGAAAAATCCTAGAACAAAACATGGTACTCGCCTCCTCCCACAACCACATCAAAATTACAGAACAACCATCATTCAGAACCAACTGAAATATGGCTGAATGAAAGTCCTACAACTAGGGAATTAAAATGCCACACCGAGACTAGTAGGAGGGGCAGAGACTCAGAAGGGACTGGTCCCACACTCACGTGTAGCAAGTAAAAATTTGAAGGAATATCTCAGCTGTAAAGGTTACCCCTGAGGAGTGAGGGGTCCCAGGCCCACACCAGGCCCCCTCAGCCCATGGTTCCAGTACCAAGAAGAAAAAAGACCCTATAAGTTCTGGATATAAAAACCAGCGGGGATTGAGGCTGAGGAAGACAGTGGACTGCTGGAATCCCAGGCTGTTCCTCTTAAAGGGCCCACACACAGACTTACTCAGACTCACTTCTTCTGAGCTTCAGTGCTGGACCCCACCTCACCCAAATTTTGGATCTACCCAAGCTGTTTCCAGTGTTTGTTGGTTTGTTTCATACAAATGGTCTCTCTTGGCTCATTCTTCAGACTTTCCTAAAATCGCTCAGACAAGCAGCATCTGGACTCTGTGCCCCATACCTCTTGCTAAGTGACCCCAGGCCTGGCACTAGCAGCAGCTGGCCTTGGTTCACAGCCTGGTTTCACCTGGACACCTCTAAGTCAAGAACAAGTAGCAGCCATCTGCAGATCACTCTGTGGCTCTTGCCAGGCGGCCCAGGGCAGAACACAGGTTGTGGCTGACCTTGGCCTGCACCTCTCAGGGGGACCCAGCGCCAGCATACATAGTGGACAGCTTCAGAGCACATCAAAGCACCGCCCAACCATCTCCACAAGCAGCATACTCAAGAGCCAGACGCAGTGGGCACCAGAGCCCCACAGTGGGTGGGCCTATGCACAGCTCATCCTCCTCAGTGTTCAAAGCCAGTCTTTGCAGTTGACCGGCCTGGGGTAAATCCCTCCCATTGACATGCCAACAGCAATCAAGGCTCAACTACAAAAGGAGGGTGTATACAGCCTATATGGGGCGGGGGGGAGGGGGGGGTGCACCTT
The DNA here is from genome assembly GCF_964212035.1 of Myotis nattereri. Lineage (NCBI taxonomy): Eukaryota > Metazoa > Chordata > Mammalia > Chiroptera > Vespertilionidae > Myotis > Myotis nattereri. The sequence continues at coordinate 181,689,299 of NC_138075.1, forward strand.
GAGTGCCCAGCTTGGGTGATTGGGGAGGCTGTGCCACTGGACCCTACAGAACACCTATTACATTAGGCCACTCTACCAAGCCTGGGAGATGTAGCAGCTCTACCTAGTACATAGAAACAAACACAAAGAGAGTGCCAAAATGATGAGACAAAGAAAAATATCCCAAATGAAAGAGCAAAATAAAACTAAAAAAAAAGAACTTAAAAAATGGAGAGAAGCAATCTACTAGATCAGCCATGGGCAAACTACGGCCCGCGGGCCGGATCCGGCCCGTTTGAAATGAATAAAACTAAAAAAAAAAAGACCATACCCTTTTATGTAATGATGTTTACTTTGAATTTATATTAGTTCACACAAACACTCCATCCATGCTTTTGTTCTGGCCCTCCAGTCCAGTTTAAGAACCCATTGTGGCCCTCGAGTCAAAAAGTTTGCCCACCCCTGTACTAGATACAGAGTTCAAACACTAGTTATAAGGATGCTCAATGAACTTAATGAGAACTTCAAAAGCATAAAAAAGGGACTAGTCAACAGCATAAAAAAGGACCAGTCAGAAATGAAGAATCACTAACTGAAATAAAGAATAATTTACAGGAAGAATAATTTACAGTACTGTAGATAAAGCTGAGAATCAAAACAGTGATTTGGAATGTAAGGAAGCAAAAAACACCCAATCAGAACAGTAAAAAGAAAAAAAAACAAGCCAAAAAAAATGAGGATAGTGTAAGGAATCTCTGGGACAACTTCAAGCATACCAACATTATGGGGGTACCAAAAGGAGAAGAGTGAGAGCAAGGGATCAAGAAACTATTTGAAGAAATAATGACAAAGCTTCCCTAACTTGGTAAAGAAAAAAAAATAGACATTCAGGTCCTGGAAGTGCAGAGTCCAAAACAAGATGAACCCAAAGTGGCCCACACCAAGACATGTCATAATTAAATTCCAAAAGTTAAAGACAAAGAGAATCTTAAAAGCAAGAAGAGAAAAGCAGTTAGTTGCCTACAGGGGAGCTTCCATAAAACTGTCAGCTGATTTCTCAATAGAAACTTTGCTAGCCAGAAGGGAGCAGCAAGAAATATTCAAAGTGATGAAAAGCAAGGACCTACAACCAAGATTACTCGACCCAGCAAAGCTATCATTTAGAATTGAAGGTCAGATAAAGACCTTTACAGACAAGAAAAAGCTAAGGGAGTTCATCATCACAAAACTGGTATTCAATGAAATGTTAAAGGGTCTTCTTTAAGAATAAGAATAAAAAATATGAATAAAATGGTAATAAATACAAACCTATCAACAACTGAATTTAAAAATCAAAACAAATCAAGAAGCAGGACATAAACAGACTCATAGATACAGAGAATATTTTAACAGTTGCCAGATGGGAGGGCTGTTGGGGGATAGGTGAAAAAGATGAAGGAATTAAGGAGTACAAATTGGTTGTTACAGAAAAATCATGGGGATAAAATGAGATTTATTGAGATGATCACTTAGTTACATGTCTGCTCACAGGTGTTCACCTAAAATGAATATAATGCAGATCAACTATAACTGAAAAATTAAAAAATTATTAAAATTATATATATACTCTCATTTTTCAACTTTCAGGAAAGCAAAGATTAGGGAATGCCATGTCAAATTGATGGGATGCTGGGAGATAGGCATTCCTGTTTCTAATGTAGTTTTATAATGGTAATTAGCATAATAGGGGTGGAAAGTATATCAAAATTTTTACTCTGCCACTCTAATTCCTTAGAATAATTTCCCAGAAGTGGACAAGTACAAGGCATTCAAAATTTGCACAATACGAGCTGCCTCAAACAACCACTTCACAAATACAACTAAAAGACGGAACAGATATCGCCCAGAACCACAGGAAGACTGGCTGAGGGGAAATTCTTCAACTAGAAGGAAAGAGAACAGCATACGAGACTCAGAGGAGGCACAGTGCGGAAAATACAAAGGTGCGGAGGTACGCGCGGAGCGGGCTGGTAGCTGAGGGCGCGGTTGTCGTTTTCAATCGGGAGGGAGTCTCAGATTCTGAGCTCCAGTTCTGGGCGAGTCTCTAGGGACCCAGGCTCAAACGGGAGAAGCAGGACTGTCTGGCATCGGTCGGAACGCGAGGGCAGCTTTCTCTCTGGGGTCTGCAGCGGTTGCTGGGACTCTGAGAGGCAGAGCCTCTGGTGACGGGACTGAGAGCAGCCATAACTGCTCCCTCCACCCGCCCTGTTGATCCCGTGCCACCCGCCCCGCCCAAGCCCTGCGCAGAGCCATTTGCCAGATAGCCTCAGGCAAAGGCTAGATTAGCACCTCCCTAGAGGACAGAAGTTATCCCACTGCAGACACAGCTGATTCTCACAGCCAGCTGACCTGGAGGTCAAATCCCCCCAGTGTTAACTACAGCAATCAAGGCTTAACTACAGGAGGACTGCACACAAAGACCACTAGGGGGTGCACCAAGAAAGCATAAAAAAATGCGGAGACAAAGAAACAGGACAAAACTGTCAATGGAGGATATTGAGTTCAGAACCACACTTTTAAGGTCTCTCAAGAACTGTCTAGAAGCCGCCGATAAAGTTATTGAGATCCTCAACAAATCTAATGAGACCCTCGATGTTGTGATAAAGAACCAACTAGAAATTAAGCATACACGGACTGAAATAAAGAATATTATACAGACTCCCAACAGCAGACCAGAGGACCGCAAGAATCAAGGCAAAGATTTGAAATGCGAAGAAGCTAAAACACCCAACCGGAAAAGCAAAATGAAAAAAGAATCCGAAAATATGAAGATAGTGTAAGGAGCCTCTGGGGCAGCTTCAAGCACACCAACATCCGAATTATAGGGGTGCCAGAAGATGAGAGAGAGCAAGATATTGAAAACCTACTTGAAGAAATAATGACAGAAAACTTCCCCACCTGGTGAAAGAAATGGACTTACAGGTCCAAGAAGCGCGGAGAACCCCAAACAAAAGGAATCCAAAGAGGACCACACCAAGACACATCATAATTAAAATGCCAAGAGCAAAAGACAAAGAGAGACTCTTAAGAGCAGCAAGAGAAAGAAACTCAGTTACCTACAAGGGAGTACCCATACGACTGTCAGCTGATTTCTCAACAGAAACTTTGCAGGCCAGAAGGGAATGGCAAGAAATATTCAAAGTGATGAATACCAAGAACCTACAACCAAGATTACTTTATCCAGCAAAGCTATCATTCAGAACTGAAGGTCAGATAAAGAACTTCACAGATAAGGAAAAGCTAAAGGAGTTCATCACCACCAAACCAGTATTATATGAAATGCTGAAAGGTATCCTTTAAGAAGAAGAAGAAGAAGAAAAAGGTAAAGATACAAATTATGAACAACAGACATGCATCTATCAACAAGTGAATCTAAGAATCAAGTGAATAAATAATCTGGTGATCATAATAGAATCAGGGACATAGAAAGGGAATGGACTGACTATTCTTGGGGGGGAAAGGGGTGTGGGAGATGCGGGAAGAGACTGGACAAAGATCGTGCACCTATGGATGAGGACAGTGGGTGGGGAGTGAGGGTGGATGGTGGGGTGGGAACTGGGAGGAGGGGAGTTATGGGAGGGGGGAAGAGAAACAAATGTAATAATCTTAACAATAAAGATTTAATTAAGAAAAAAAAACCCAATACAATACACAAATGATGTATTATAAAATTATATCCCTGAAACCTACATAATTTTGTTAACCAATGTCACCCCCAATTAAATTCAATTAAAAAAAAAAAGAATTGGGGAAGGCTTCCTTGAGGAATTGAATTAAATATTAGTGAATTAACCAAAAGGAGAGAAGTTAAGTTTATGACATTCAATAAAATACCACAGAGGTACTCTCTCACCCTCTACAGTCTCCATTCTCATGTGATTTCACTTTTGAGAATATGAGTCTCTGGACATAGAGATCAGATGCCCTATCCTAGTAAATGACACCACTATTCACACAGAATCCCTGCTCACAATCCCAGGAGTCCTGTGAAATGACTTTTCACACACTTAGCCATCAAATCCAGTTGATTATGCCTTTTAACATTCTTCTAACTAGTCTATCTCCTCCCTTCTCAATCCTGCCACACTGGTCCAAGCAGGACTCACAGCTCACTCCATTTTCCCTTTCTTATGAAATGCCAACAATAATTTTTAAAATGAAGTTTGAGCATATCAAATACCTTCTGTCAACCAACTGTTAGGGGCAGAAATAGAATACTGGGGGCAGCTATAATTTTAAGAAATATTAACCATGCTCTGTTAACCATGATTGTTTTGTTCTGATTAAGAAAAGCCCATTCTAACCTGGCTGGGAGTTGCACGCAGGACCTGGGAGCTCACCTGGAATTGCAGCCCATCCTCCCTATCCTGGAGCTGCCTATTATCATGGAAAGATTAACAACCTTATTGCAGAAACCAGAGCTGCCAGCCCTTTGAAGACCCCTAGCCCTTTGCAAATTCCTAGCCCGCATTACCTCTAAACTGTCCATGTGGCATGCCCTTTTGCCTACTTCTCCATGTAATCTTCACCCCAATCTTCTACCCAATATAAGCAACTGGTTTATGGTGGAGCATTAATGGATGAAAACTACTTTGTGAACTACACTTTCAAAGATCAGTCACACTCAGCAGATGACCTGCTGCTCTTCCGTATAGCCGGCATTATTGGAATAAACACTCATATGTGATTCAACCCTGTCTCTGCTGAATTGGTTCAAGTAGTAACAGGCAGCCAGGACCCACTGATTGTCCAGTTACACAACTACACTTAAATTATTTTAATAGCTTCCCTATTATGTATAAGATAATGTCCAAAATCTCTAGCAAGACCAGCAAGGATATCATCTAATGCACAGCTTCCTCTCTGCTAGTTCAGCAAATGAATGTTTCAAACATGGAACTATCCTATCTAATAAAAGAGAAACATGGTAATTAGCGTACGACCGCTACCCTTCCCATTGGCTAATCAGGGAGATATACAAATTAACTGCCAGCCAAGATGGCAGCCGGCAGCCAGGCAGCTTGAAACTAACATGAGGCTTGCTTGCTTCAGTGACGGAGGACTCCAACGTTCCCCACCTGCCACTGCAGGCCTCTGAGCTGCAACTATGTAACAAATATAGAAGCTAAACAAAACCCCAGAAACCTGCTTTAGTCTGCCGGGCTTCAGCCAGCATGATCGCAACATTGTAAGCAAAGGCCAGAAACCTACTTTCAGCAGCGGAGGCCTAAGAGCTGGAGCCAAGCCTCAAAGCTAAAGCTGGCCCAGAATAAAAAAAAAGAAAGAAAGAAAACAAGGAGCGGTTGGGAGCTTCAGTCACCCCCACCCTGAAAACAGCCCTCAGCCCCTCACTCAGACTGGCCAGGCACCCCAGTGGGGACCCCCACCCTGATCCAGGACACCCTTCAGGGCAAACAAGCCGGCACCCACCCGTGCACCAGGCCTCTACCCTATATAGTAAAAGGGTAATATGCCTCACAGCACCGGGATCAGTGGAGCTGCGAGGCCTCCCAGCACCGGGATCAGCGTGACAGGGGGCAGCGCCCAAACCCCCTGATCACCCTGCGGCTCTGTGTGTGACAAGGGGTGGGGCCACAACCTCCCTATCCACCCTGCTCTGTTCGTGACAGGGGAAGGTGTCCCAACCCCCTGATCAGCCCTGCTCTGTGCCTGATAGGGGGGAGCTCCCCAACCCCCTGATCACCCTGCGGCTCTGTGTGTGAGAGGGTGTGGCACCCCAACCCCCTGATCGGCCCTGCTCTGTGTGTGACAGGGTGCGGCACCCCAATCCCTCCCCACACACACACACACACACACACACACACACACACACGGGCCCTGCTCTGTGTGTGACGGGGTAGAGCCATAACCTCCCCATCAGCCCTGCCCTGAGTGTGAGAGTGGCGGTGCCCCAACCCCCTGATGGGCCCTGCTCTGTGTGTGACAGGGGGCAGTGCCCCAACCCCCTGATTGGCCCTGCTCTGTGCATGACAGGGGGTGGCGCCGCAACCTCCCATCGACCCTGCCTTGAGTGTGATAGGGGACGGTTCCCCAACCCCCCAATCGGCCCTACCCTGAGAGTGACTGAGGGTGGCATCACAACCTCCCGATCGCCTTGCTCTGTGCATGACAGGGGGCGGCGCCCCAACTCCCCAATCGGCCCTGCTCTGAGCCCGACCAGGGGCTGCACCTAGGGATTGGGCCTGCCCTCTGCCACCTGGGAGCAGGCCTAAGCCAGCAGGTCATTATCTCCCGAGGGTTCCCAGACTGCGAGAGGGCACAGTCCGGGCTGAGGGACCCCCCTCCCCCCAGTGCACAAATTTTTGTGCACCGGGCCTCTAGTACATTATAATATTGAATGTCATTGAGAGATGTGATCTGTCTTCATGACACAGCTCAGTCTGGTGGGGGAAAGTGAACTAATAAATGAATATATGGTCACAAATAGAGCATGTAAGTGGGGGGTAGCACAGAGAGTGGTAAGCAAGAAATGAAATAAGGCACAAAGCTGAGACAGCAGCACTTCAGCAGATATCTAAAGTATAATAAGAAGTCTCAACCTTCAGGTAAGGAAGGATGAAGATACACAGGAACTACATCTATAAATGTCCAGAATGGCCTTTTTTTTTTTTTTTTTTTTTTGCTTTTGGCCCAGTATGAATAAAGTAAGTTGAGGAAGATTTGCCAAGCCCAGGGGCAAGGGCAACAGTGGTCTAGAGAAGTCCCCCGAAGGACAGAGAAGGTGGGGGGACATAAAGAAGTACCTAAAAAGCAGAGGTTCTGGGATCCGGGTTTCAGAATGATAGGAAGGGAAGCAGGTGAGAAAACAAGGCAAGCTGGTGGGAAAACCATGAAGTGAACGTGGCCCTAGCTTGGTGTGGCAGAATCTGGAAAGAAGGCGAGGACCCTAAAGAATCGGAACGACAACTGGCAGAGAGAGAAGTTGGCTACCACGGAATCACCAGAGGAGCCTGGAGCATTCATGGATGAAAACTACTTCATGAACTACACTTTCAAAGATCGGTCACACTCAGGCCATGTGGCTCAGGGCATCATGAAACTGTGTCTGGAGGAAGAGCTGTTTGCTGACGTCACCATTTCAGTGGAAGGCCGGGAGTTTCAGCTCCACCGACTGGTCCTCTCAGCTCAAAGCTGCTTCTTCCGGTCCATGTTCACTTCCAACCTGAAGGAGGCCCACAACCGGTGATTGTGCTGCAGGGTGTCAGTGAGCCTGTTTTCCAGCTCCTGGTTGATTATCTCTACCATGGGGTGTGAAACTTAGAGCTGATGAGCTGCAGGGAATTTATGAGGTGTCAGATATGTGTCAGTGACATCTCTCTTTGAGGAATGTTCTCGGCTTTTGGCCCCCACCGTGCAGGTGGGGAACTGCCTTCAGGTGATGTGGCTGGCAGATCGCACAAGTGACCCTGAGCTCTACCCTGCTGCCAAGCACTGTGCTAAGGCCCACCTCGCCCAGCTGCAGGACACAGAGGAGTTTCTCCACTTGCCCCACCACCGACTCACTGATATCATCTCCGATGGAGTTCCATGCTCACAGAATCCAACAGAGGCAATAGAAGCCTGGATCGATTTTAATAAAGAGGAAAGAGAGTCTTTTGCAGAGTCACTCAAGAGTAGCTTGAAGGAAATTGGGGAGAACGTGCACATTTTACCTGATCGGGAAAGAGTCATCTCGTACCCACTCATTGGGCTGAAGATGACTCCATCAGTGGATGTGGCCAAAACAGTTTGTGCCACCAGATCACTGCAGCCTGCAAGCATGGTGGAGACTTGTACGTGGTAGGAGGGTCCATCCCACGGCGCATGTGGCAGTATAACAACGCCATTGTGGACTGGGAATGGTGTGCGCCCTTTCCCCGGGACCGGCTCCAGCACACCATGGTGTCTGTGCCCGGGAGAAATGCTATATATTCACTGGGTGGCAAGACACTGCAGGATACCCTCTCCAATGCAGTTATCTATTACCAGGTAGATTATAACAACTGGATAGAGACAACACAGCTAGAGGTGGCTGTGTGAGGGGCTGCTGGAGCCAATCTCAATAGGATCATCTACTTACTGGCCGGGGAGGAGAATGACCTGGACTTCCTTACCAAACCTTCCCGACTCATCCAGTGCTTTGACACGGAGACAGACAAGTGCTACATGAAGCCCTGTGTGCTGCCCTTTGCCAGCCACGTGCATGCCGCTGTGCATAAGGATCTGGTGTTCATCGTGGCTGAAGGGGACTCCCTGGTATGCTACAATCCCCTGCTAGACAGCTGTACCCGACTTTCCCTTCCTGAGGCCTGGAGCTCAGCCCCACCCCTCTGGAAGATTGCCAGCTGTAATGGGAGCATTCATGTTTTTCGGGATCGATATAAAAAGGCGGATGCCAACACCTACAAGCTGGATCCTGCCACTTCCACTGTAACAGTCACCACAGGCATGAAGGTGCTGCTTACTAATCTGCAGCTTGTGTTGGCATAAGGCAGTGGGGGAAGAGCGGCTGACTTCTGTCCTCCCCTTTTCCAGTACCTGCCCACACAAACTGGAAGTCTCCAAAATCCCAACTCAGAGCATTATGTAACCTTGCGGCACATGTTCAACAGGCAGCACCCAGCCCTTCCCTGAGTCTATGGGGGTAGCCACTGTGGGGCTTTCTAGATGCCAGTGCTCAGATGGCTGCTTGAATGAGGGCAGGCCAGCCTGTTCTCTGCCAGCCCTGGTCATCCTGTGCCCACCACAGACTGCCCAGAGCAAGCATCTCCTCGGATCTGAGGTACAGCCTCCCCTCTTTACCTGATCAGTGTTAAATATAAGCAGCCCTGACCCCAGGACCAAAGGAAAAAATGCCAATCTTTCTTCTATAGTCTGCCAAGTTATTTGGTAATTTTTTCACAAAGAATTAGGTGTTTAAGAGTTTTGCCTTTAGGCTTTGGTGGGAGAATGGACAAAACTGAAGGTGTCCTTCACCAGCAAGAGTCAACTCTAAAATTCTGGACACAAAGAAAAAAAAAAGAAGTATCTAAGCCAGAGCAGTCTTTTCCAATTTGTTAATTATCCAGTGTATATAGTTCACCAAGACTTAGCATAAGGTAGTGATAAATATTGGACTATCACCCAAGTGTCCAACTCTAAGACATCTCTTAGTGGGAACTGGGAGGAGTGGGAACTGGGAGGCAAAAGCAAGACTTCAAATTTAGCTGTGCCCTTCATCCAATACCCAGTAAGCAGACTCTTGTCTTCTTCACAGATGGCCTCTAGGGCCCAGAAGGACATATGGCTCAAATGGACCAAAGCCCCTTGGGGCAGACAGCATCAGGGAATGGTCAAAGAGCTAGTACTTATGCTTCTCCCACTCCACTGGGACCGCATCACCCTGATCTGTTGCTACTAAGTCTAGCAGTCTTTAAACAAGCAAACAACAACAACAAAAAGGTAAAAATTAAATTTGAAAATAAAACTGTCAGGCAGAATAGCTCTACTTCAGCAAAGGCGGGAAGTAGTTCTAGCAGTAAAACACGAGTTGTGAGTTAGTACAAGAACCTAAGCTTCTAGAATTATCTCGTTGCAAGCACACAGATCTATAACCTTCATGTCTATAAGCTCACACCTGACATGGGGGAAGGGAGTTCAGGACTTGTGGGGTGGGTCCACTTTAAGACAGTCCACTAATCTACAACTCAAGATTAGGCCTCACTCAAAATCTTCCTGCCAGTGTGAGGCAGAGAATAAGCTTTCTTCTGGGTCACCGAGCAATTAACCATTAGTCAAATATACTTCCATTCTATTCCAAAGAACTGAAGAACTCCAGACCCAGAATTAAACAATAAGACTTCCCTGATTACATTCTGCACAGACCCCACCTGTGGTGAAGACTGGTACTTCTTCATGCAGACACATCTACATTCATCCTCTGCAAGCTGGCTTTTCTCACCTTCCCTTGGAGGTGAACAGTCAAGGTGAACAGCTGCCTTGAATAATCTCTCCCTATAGGATTATCTCTCCCTGTGCCTGTAAGAAGACCCCGCATAGCAGTGCAACAGCCTGTAGGATACCCTCACATCTATGAAGGCTGCCAATATTCTGGCTCTGTTGACTGTTTGGGCACTGGCTGGCATCACAGCTGATCCAGCCCCTGCTGCCACATCGAAAATGCATTTTCTCTAGATTCTCTATTATTCTTCAACCAACTGGCATAAGAATCTACAATTGTTAACTCTCAGCCAATCTAAGACAAATGCTACCTCTTCGCAACCAAAAAAACCGTTAGCCACTGAAAAATGGGTGCACTGAGTTCACTGTGCCTTTTAGAACATTTACAAGTTCCCTAAGAGTTGGAAACTTGTAGGAAACATGAATAGTTTATCAGATGATCCTCAGAAAGTCTTTGGGGCAGTTCCCTAAGTATGCTGGGAATTTCTAACCAGGCCAGAAGTTTCTAAATGAAAATACAATTACAACTAGGAAGTGGGAATAGCTGAGACTTGAAGGCTCAAATGGTCCGAAGCCTCTTAGGGCAGACAGCATCAGGGAATGGTCTAAAACAAACAAGAATTTTAAATTTTCATCCAGTTCTTTATTTTTTTTTATTATGGCTCATAAACTATTTAAAATAAGATATGTGGCTCACACTGTATCTCTATTGGACAGCAATGCCCTCGTGGCAATTAGGAGGTAGCACCCATACTAAGAGAAGGACAATTCCCAAGCATCAGAAGGATGGTCACTGTGAGGTGGTACAGAGATTGGCCATCTCTGGATATTAATGCTCTGGCAAGAGCTTGGCATACCTGCTACTTAGTCATTCTGGTCTGCTCCATAGAAGGCTCTCTTATACCCACTTATGCCGGAAGCCGGTCCATCCTTGCTGCTTGACACAGTCGCTGCAGGGAAGAAACATCTGCACAGCATATGTTTCAAGGGACCTGGCCTATATGGCATACTGTTCTTAATATGTTTGCTCCCCTTCTTGGCGCTATGTGTTTTAACCAAGGTCACCTCTCCGAGAAAGGTTGTTTCCCCATGTAGGGATTTTTCCCTGAAGTTAGGGAGGGAATAAAACCCCTTAACTAAGTGCCAGGTGGGTAGTTAATCACTTTAACTACGAACAATCACGCTTAAGCTACATAATCTTTTCTCCCTGGAATGGAGATAAGAAACGCCCTAACCTTTGGAATAGAGATTGATAGGATTAAAATCAACTGGTATAAATACAAATGTAACAGGACAATAAAACACAGAACCTGGCTGGAGAACCTGACTAGAGAAACTTGCTATGCTGATCAACTGAATGCTGTCTCCGTGTCAACCTTTGGAATAGAAATTGACAGAATTAAAATCAACTGGTATAGGGACCTGACGGGATTGTGATGGTCCTATCTGCCAACTCGGAAGCGGCGGCTGCCTCCGAACGCTCCCAAGATGGCGACCTCTCTGGGTTCCAACACCTACAACAGGCAGAACTGGGAGGATGCGGACTTCCCCATCCTGTGCCAGACGTGTCTTGGAGAAAACCCGTATATCAGAATGACCAAAGAAAAGTACGGGAAGGAATGCAAAACCTGTGCCAGGCCATTCACAGTGTTTCGCTGGTGCCCCGGAGTCCGAATGCGTTTCAAGAAGACTGAAGTGTGCCAAACCTGTAGTAAATTGAAGAATGTCTGTCAGACTTGCCTCTTGGATCTGGAGTATGGCCTGCCCATCCAGGTTCGTGATGCAGGGCTGTCTTTTAAGGATGACATGCCAAAATCAGATGTCAACAAAGAGTACTACACACAGAATATGGAGAGGGAGATTTCTAACTCTGATGGAACACGGCCAGTTGGCATGCTGGGGAAAGCCACATCCACCAGTGACATGCTGCTCAAACTGGCCCGGACCACACCCTACTACAAAAGGAATCGACCCCACATTTGCTCCTTCTGGGTGAAAGGAGAATGTAGGAGAGGAGACGAATGTCCATACAGACATGAGAAGCCTACAGATCCAGATGACCCCCTTGCCAATCAGAACATTAAAGACCGATATTATGGAATCAATGACCCTGTGGCAGATAAGCTTCTAAAGCGGGCTTCAACAATGCCTCGTTTGGACCCGCCAGAGGACAAGACTATCACCACACTATATGTTGGTGGTCTGAGCGATACCATTACTGAGACAGATCTAAGAAATCATTTCTACCAGTTTGGAGAGGTTCGGACGATCACCATGGTGCAGAGACAGCAATGTGCTTTCATCCAGTTTGCCACAAGGCAGGCTGCTGAGGTGGCTGCGGAGAAGTCCTTTAATAAGCTAATTGTCAATGGCCGTCGACTTAATGTGCAATGGGGAAGGTCCCAAGCAGCCCGAGGAAAAGAAAAAGAGAAAGACGGAACCACAGACCCTGGCATTAAGCTGGAGCCTGTTCCAGGACTGCCAGGAGCTCTTCCCCCTCCTCCTGCAGCAGAGGAAGAAGCCTCTGCCAACTACTTCAACCTGCCCTCCAGTGGCCCTCCAGCTGTGGTGAACATCGCCCTGCTGCCACCCCCTGGAATTGCCCCACTCCCACTCCCAGGTTTTGGGCCACATATGTTCCACCCAATGGGACCACCTCCTCCTTTCATGAGGGCTCCAGGACCAATCCACTATCCTTCTCAGGACCCTCAGAGAATGGGAGCTCATGCTGGGAAACACAGCAGCCCCTAGCACATTATCACCATTCTGGGGCTCTACAGAAGACAGGGCGCTTAAAAATCCCAGTAAACGAATCTTGAAATAAATATATTCTTCCTTCCTTTGTAGTTTCCATAGTAGCTGAATGTGTTCAGATGTGGGCAGTCAGAAAACAATAGCCATGCTTTGATTGATGGACCTCAAATAAGCTGCCATTGACACATCTGGTTACTATAACGTTACTAATAAAACTTAATGCCTGTTCCCCTTCTATGGGGAGCAAGCAATGGGGTGAATTGGAATATCCAATGGAGTTTCCATCCCAATCATATGTTCATTTTGTATTATTGGGGCGGGGGGGGGGGGGGGGGCGGGAGGAGAGCATTAACTTGCGGAAAAAATCTTTTGACCGTTTTTATGTCCATTAGTTATTTTCTTTTTATCATCTAAAAAAAGATTACTAGTACTAAACATTGTAGTGGCATAAGTGTGATTTAACACTTCTGACGTCACATCCTCTTTATCACCATCATGCTCCCTTAGCTTGTTTTTCCCGCTGCGCCTTGGCTGGGGCCTGTTTGGAGCACCAGGGCTGTCAGGGCCTCAGGCAGCTACTAAGCCATCCCAGTCCCCGTCCAGGCAGCGTTTTTTGGGCTGTGCCTGGGATTCCTTGCTGGGCAGCTGTACCCAGGCTCCCCCTTGAAAGCTGCGTTTGGAGGCCATGCAGCTGCTAAGGCCACATGGCTGCTAAGGAAAGAGCAGGGGCTAACCAATGGGTGGAGGGCAGGTTACCAGGCCGGCGGGAGAGAAAGCTTTGTTAGGTAGGATTATATCATCTTGGGTTTAGGAAAGGCCAGCCAGGGGTGGGCAAACTTTTTGACTCAAGGGCCACAATGGGTTCTTAACCTGGACCGGAGGGCCGGAACAAAAGCATGGATGGAGTGTTTGTGTGAACTAATATAAATTCAAAGTAAACATCATTACATAAAAGGGTACGGTCTTTTTTTTTTTTTAGTTTTATTCATTTCAAATGGGCCGGATCCGGCCCACGGGCCATAGTTTGCCCACGACTGGGCCAGGCACATTTTCAAAATAACCAATCAACTTCCCAAGCTTCTAGGGCTTTGCTGGGTCCACCCCTTAACCAATCCAATGTTTCCCCAGGCGAGACTGATGGTGCCAGCTTGGCTCCTATTGGGCATGTCCAAGAGCAGCAGCACCTCCCCCTGCACCATCTTGAAGGCTATTGCTCACGGCTATTGCAAGTGCCATTGCACCATCTGGTTTCTATGGCAGGTGTCCCCAGCAGGGGAACTTCCCCTCTTCCTCCCCCATAATCCTGAGACTGCCCTTGTGCTGCATGGAGGCTTTCCCTGTTCGCTCCAAGGATTAAATCTCTGGGGCAGGGTCTCCTGGGGTGTGTAAATGAGTCCGTAAATGCTATAGCTTCCTGGTAAATCAGGCTTAATAGAACGAGCTTTCTAATGAAGCAGATTCCACTTCCCTCGTTTATTAGGCTTAATATTTGATTCAGCTCCCTAGTTGATTATGGTTAATATCTGAGTTCCTTTATTAATATCCAGGTTGAATACTGAATGTCCTGAGAGGTCAGATTGCTGTCAAACATGGCCCAACATGGACATGGACATGGTCATAATAGAATGCTACTTCCAGATTATAAACAATGGAAGATAGAAGGTACAGTACAGGAGAAGCTGGCTACACCCAGGCTAAGGGATCTGTGGGGCCACAGTGAAGCTGGGAGATACATGGGTGGCTTTGCAAACAAACAATGTGTCCTATGTTGATGAATTACTAAAAGGGTTTAAATGGGGATTTGCTGCATTTGTGGTAGCTGTAGGGGTTGAATATTGCCTGGCGTCCCAGAATAGAGGTAAGAACCAGCAGGCCCAGCTAGTTAATACTGATCAGAACCTGCAATGCTCAGGGCCAGCTTATTTTTTCCAAATTTGCCCGTAAATGAGAATCACAATTTTACATCAAACATTCCTCATTATCGAATAAAATATCTCCCTCACAACCATTGTCATAAAAGCCAGATTCCAAAAGCAGGTATATTCCTGAGCCATATGCCTCGATTCTTCAGGCATTTAAGGAACCCTGTCAGCATTTCTAACACTGTTTTGGGATTAGGAAACAGAGTTAGGTTCCAAATGCTATCTAAACAAGAATCCCAACTTCAAAGCATCTTCGCTGTATTCCAGGACTGCGGCGGTCTTGAAAATTTGCTTCTCTGACCTCCTATTTAGGGGAGACTAGTTAACTGACAGCTCTTCCAGCTGCACTACAAGCCAACTATGAATGGAATGACAAGCAGTTTATTTGATCTATTTCCAGTAACACTTATTTTAGGTGTCTTTCTTAATAGAGACTGGCTTTAGTTTTTAATAAAAAATGGGTGAGCATCTTTCATAAGATGAAGTATTTTATTGAAGCACTTTCAAATTGTGTTCGCCAGTGCCCTGTATATTCTGAGCCCGCTGGGGAAGTAGGCTAGAGAAAGGGTTCTGTACATTCTCCTGCTGCTCCTACAGCAACTTTCTCTTACTTCGCCATGTGATACTATTCCACACAAAAGGAGGTTCAAAAGCCAGTGGCTTGAGTTACAACATCTAATATGGTCTCACCTCCATATAGGTATACGGGGTTGAAGGTCATGATAATTACAATCACAGACAGCTGCCTTCAACAAATCCCTCCAAGGAAACGTAATAGCTTCTCCCAGAGGCACAGGTTTTGCTTCACCTGTTTGCAGTTTCTATCATTAAATTCCCTCACCTTTGAGTTTTCCTGCTACCCCTTTTCATGGCTTAGTCTTGTCTGAATAGCATAGTACAATTCAGATAGCAATAGCTATCTTTGACCATAAACAATTTCAGGTAGATTTGGTGCTAAGAAATATGACACATGGCTATACCAGTCTCTGGGCAAGTAGCCACTGGTGTTGAGCTGCTCTAGGTGAACCCTGGGTTCTAAGCAGTAACCTACAGAAAGCTGAACCCAGACTAGCCTTGGAATTTCAGTTAAGGCCACCCCCTAAGGATTAGTCAGGGTTCTGAGTTAAGAGTTAGTCAAACAAGTTTTAAGAGAACATATAAAAGGTTCAGGCTGTACTGTGCCCAGTAGATAGAAAGAAGGCAGAAAGCACTTCAGACCCAAGTTCAGAGAGGTGTCCACACAGAAGAAATGGCCCAAGGCACAGCCAAATTTCTATGGCCTAGGCGGGGAATCCTGTCCTAGCCCATGTCTTGTTCTAAAAGAAAGCTACAATTAAGAAGCTTCTTATTCTACTTCTTCTCCAATTACGGTTATAAACTTGTCTCCTCCTAACCCTCGTACCATAGTTTAATATATAGAGCCACATGGCTCTCCAGAACCCTTAAACACCAACCACATATAGTTTTATAGAACTCACCTGCAGTTGGGAGGCCCTTAATGGATTAGTTGGGTAAAAGTGGATGGCAATTGTTTTGCTCTGCATTTCTAAGGTGGGAAAGGTGAACTTTTCAGTGTCTCCACTGTTAATATTGTACTGGGAAGTCAGTACTGTTCTCTTTGCCCAATAATCCATTGGGGGATTTTGTATATTTAAAGCAATTTTGTATATATAGGTTAACTTTTTGGCTTGTTTTTTTACTTTGTTTCCATAGTGGTTGAATAAATTTACAGAAATGGAGAGGGGTTTAGTAGACGACGCATGCCATACATGCATTTAGTATCTTAGAATTCACACTTAAATTTAACCAGATTCTTGGTTGACAGAATTAAATCACTAGTCCACTCACTTTTGGAATTCCTGGAAGCAGAGAAACGTTGCTGTCAGTAAAGGGACACAATTACAGGTGAGAACTCTACAGGGTGAGTAGTCAGAAATTGGTTTTCGGTGATATTAGGCAGCTAGGAGAAGCAGCATCAGGCAGCACTGCCCTTGGGCCTCTTCCTGTAGAACCCTACCACACCACCTGTCCTGACACCCCAGTTCTAGTCATCACCATTAACTAGCACTGTTGTTTGGAAAGGCTGGGACTTTCAAGACCCTAGATCTCATATGCCAAGTAATTATTTGTCCAACTACGCTTTTCCACCCAGAACTACACTTCTCTTAAGCAAGGAATCTACGTGAAGGCAAGGTCTCTGCTCTTCCCCTTAAACTCTGCTTCTTTCACACATACAGTGTAAGCAATGTAACTCTCCACTCATACAGTGGACACAGGTACACAGTCTTACTCTTTTACTTCTTCTCCATTTGTCCAGGTTTTTTCTAAAAGCAGGAAGACCTAGGTGTTTGGTATAGTGCGATTTTTAAAAGAAACACCTTTGTTCATATAGTTGACAGAGAAATAGCAATACAATTTGCTGTATAGCAGCCATAAAATCATCCATCAGGATAATAAATGTATCCATCACATAGCATGCTCTTGATGAATGTCACAAAGATGCCACATCATCCCCTTTCCCTATGACATTTTTCTCCGGATAACCTCAAGAAAGCCTCACAATTCTCAGTGCTCTGGGTAACCACCGTCTAACCAGATGAAGTTTCTTCCCTGTCCCAACTGACCATTTACCTAACAGAAGAGTGCTCTCAGGTGAGCAAGTATGAGACTGAACGAAGAGCCTAAGATGATGTAATACATTCCCCCTTCCCCACCTCCACATTCAGGTGGAAGGTAAGCTTCAGCCCACAGGTTTTAGATTATTTTCAGATTAGATGGCTGTTTTCAAAAGGAATAAGGTGAAGATCTTAACTCCCGGGTAAGAGGGTTCAATAGCTGCATGATGGCTGAAGTTCACTTTAGTTCTGTTCTTCACTAACAACTCAAAGGACACTTTCTTCTCTCAAACAAGTCTAATTCAAAAATAGTCTTGTTTTTTCCCCATGGTTTTCATCCAAACTGAACCAACCTTTAGTCTCTAAAGCAAGGAGGAGGGGAGCTAGCTTTTCCTCACTTTCTGCCAAGTCTAAAGAGGAGTTTCTCTCCAATAGATATTTTAGGATACAACTGAAGGCTAGAAGAAAGAAGGCATTTAGAAACTTTTCATGAAAAAAAAAAGTGAGATAAGATTACTGAGTTTCCTTTAAGCATAGAAGTTCCAAACCTATGTATTTCTTCTAAAGGGGGTTTATCAAACTGCAGTATGATATCTGGAAGAGTGATTTTGCTGAACTTTTTTGTTGTTGTTGATCCTCATCTGAGGATATTTGTCCATTAATTTTTAGAGAGAGTGGAAGGGAGGGGGAGAGAAAGAGAGACATTGATGTGAGATACATTGATTCCTTGCTTCCCATATGTGCCCTGACCAGAGCCAGGGATCCAGCCTGCAACTGAGGTTTGACCAGAATCAAACTTGGGACCGTTTAGTCCCTGAGCCAAACTGGCTAGGGCTGAAGTATCTTTTATGCAAGAAATTGAACAGAAGTCAAAAAGCAGCTGACTTCTAGAAAGATTTGAGCACAAGAGAAGAAATTTCAAAATTCAAGATTCAATTTGAAGCTTTAAGAAGTGAATCCCTTTTAGAAACTCCAATAGTTAGAAAAGTTTCCCCTTTTTATTTCCAGGAAGAGAAGACATGCCTGATAAAATGACTTCAGGCAGTTACAGTGACCACCTATTTTCTGTCTGCGCACACACTGGCTTCCCTTCTTTCCAGTTCCTCAATCTGTCTGCTTAGATTCTCTTTTCCTTTTTCTTTATTCATCTTTCACTTCTAAAGAAACCTAACCAAAATTTCCCTTGAGATCTGTGAAAAGTTTGGTTCATTTCATTTCCACTGACCCCTCCTAACCATCAGATAAGTTTTTAAGCCTAGAAAACTTTGGACTACATCACCCATGCCCCACGCCACACCCAGCAACACCAGAGCAAGCAACACTCCCTCCTAACAGACTTGGTCTTTTTTTATACTCAAAGCCCCACCTTCTCCTTGGGTGTGGACCAAAGAGAATGCCAAGGATCTACTTCAGCTCTACAATTGGTCCCTGACTTCTGGCAAGTGAAAACAAGTATCAGGATGCTTGGCTGCCCAGGGCCTTCTCTTTAAAGAGGCTCTGCTTCCCCTGCCTGCTTCTATACAAGGTTGTAAAAGCTTCTGAGTTGTTAAAGACAGATTTTGAGGGAGTGGAGTCATCTGCAAAGAAAGGCTGAAGCAACTGCCCCTCTAGCACTTTGTCCTTTTAAAAAAATATATTTCTATTGATTTTAAAGAGAGAGGAAGGGAGTGGGAGAAGGGAAAAAACATGATGTGAGAGCAGAACATCAACTGGCTGCCTCCTACACACCCCCGAGGACCAAGCAGCAGCCCTGGGCATGTAATCATCTGGCAAACTCCTGGTGCCCGGGATGATGCCCCACCGAGCCACCCTGGCCAGGGGCTAGCACTGCGTCTTAATAGGGAAGATTTTTAGCATGGCCTAAGGAATTTCAAAATCAGAAATGAGTGCCTGCAGGTATACATTTTATTGCACTTCATTTTATTGTGCTTCACAGGTGTAGCTTTTCTTACAAACTGAATGAAGGCAAGGCCCTCCACCAGCAGAAAGATTACAACTCACTTTATTATGGTGGTCTAGAATCAAAACCCCATTATCACTAAGGTATGCCCTTATTTGGTCAGACACTAGTGTTTGAGTCAAACATCTTTACCCTCAGATAACACTACTTTATTGCTCACTAGCATGTGTCATTCTTTTATTCTTTAATTCACAAGTGTTAAAGCCTATGATTCAGGGAAAGCAAGGAAGTGACCTAGTGTGGCTTTGGGTTTTGTCTCTGTTTCTCAAACTGCAGGCGAGGTGTATGGGACTCTTCAGGATGCACATGTCTCTGTAAAGTCAATTCCACCTGTGAATGTGAAGGTAAAAGGTGCTGTTTTATGTTAGGATAATAGCAATCCAAACTGATATAAATAAATGATTTATTTAATAAATAAAGAAGATTCTTCACAAAAGAATTTAAAAATAGTATAATCCATACTCCTCCATCCAGGAAGTATAGTGTAATTCACCTCCCCTTGAGTGTGGTCTGGACTTAGTGACTCACAGTTCTAAAGAACAGAGTAGGAAAAAGGGAAGATGATACTATTACAGTGAAGAAACGTGGCAACACTGCCCTGGCCAAGTGACCCAGGTTAGCATCACCAGTGCTAATTCCTGTTGCTGTTATGTACCCCCTGATATGATGTGAGGAGAAAAGCACTTCACCTCAAAACCCAGTGCCACAATCTAACCATGGGAAAAGCATTAGACAAAAGAAGATTGAGGGACATTCTACAAAATCCTGAGAAGTTAATCAATGTCATGAAAAATAAGGAAAGACTGAGAAACTGCCATAGACCACAAGACACTGAGGAGATATGACATCTAAACGCAGTGTGGCACCTAGATGGAATCCTGGAACTGGAAAAGATGTTAGTGGGAAAATTGGCAAAATCCAGATGAAGTTTGGAGTTTAGTTAATAGTAATGTATAAATGTTGATATTTTAGTTTTGGCAAATGTACCATAGGCATATAAGATGTTAACATAGGGGGAACTGGGTAAAGGCAATGGGGAACTCTCTTTATTATCTCTGTAACTTTTCGGTAAATCTAAAATTATTCCTAAGTAAAACATTTACTTAAAAGAAAAAATAACACGAAAAAATTTTCAAAATCTGCATAAACCTTTAGGATACCATGTGAGCCTTTCAAGAAAGCTTATAGCAGACTCCTTTAAACTAGGCCCTCTCCAATCCTCCTTGCCCCGCCCCCCGCCCCCCCCCCCCCCACCTCAACTTGCTGGGTGCAGTTTTACATTGCTAGGGGTCATTTGGAGCAAAAGGTTGAGAAGCAGCATATTTAGCTTGATAATCCCATAACTGCTTGGAGGGTGGAGGTCAGAGAGCTGAGAAGCTAGTTGAAATCGAACTGGGAAGTAACCAAGTCTTAAGGCAGGAAGTCAATATACAACTAGGAACAACTTGACTTAATTTCTGTGATTGCTACCAGTGCTTTCTGGGAATTTACTAATTCAAGCCATTCATTTTATCCTGAGTATTCACACACCAGTAGTCAGGAGAAAGGAGGTCCTCTTCTCAGGTAGCCAGAGAGCATCAACAGAAGTGTCTCTCTGTGGGAGACAGAAGTCGAAATTAGAACGTGTACTTTGGAGGCAGACAGAAAAACCTGGGTTTAATTCTCAACTCTACTGCTTGCTGCCTATATGTGACCTCACAATACTTAAACTCTCTAAGCTTCACTTCCCTCGTCGGTGAAATTACGGTAAGAATAGTGCTTACTCCTATGATTGTTTGTGAGGGCTGATTGATAATATGTCCAAAAAGCATCTAGAATAGTTCATACACCACTTATTGCCCATGTCTGTTCTATATACTATACGTATAGTCTCATTTTATCCTCACAACAGTCCTATTAGTCTTTATGTTCCATAGGAGGAATCTAAGCAATAGGAGGATAAATAATTGGCCCAAGGTAACACAGCCTTTAAGTATTAGAGCTTTATTGAAATCACAGCAGTCTGGCTCTAGAACAGTGGTTCTCAACCTTCTGGCCCTTTAAATACAGTTCCTCATATTGTGACCCAACCATAAAATTATTTTCGTTGCTACTTCATAACTGTAATGTTGCTACTGTTATGATTCGTAATGTAAATATCTGATATGCAGGATGGTCTTAGGCGACCCCTGTGAAAGGGTCGTTCGACCGCCAAAGGGGTCGCGACCCACATGTTGAGAACCGCTGCTCTAGAATCTTTGCTTTTAGCCAGCAAAGATTGCTGCTTCTGTTATCAGAAAAGAAGGAAGAAAGAAGAAAGGGGATATGCCATGTGGGGAGGTCCTAAGAAAGGGTACCTCATAGAAGGAAAATGGTTAACACTCCTGCGGTGGTTCAAATGCATAAATAACAGAGAGATGAATTGGGAACAACACCAAATTATGCCTACGCGCCAATGGAAAGGAAGCACTTGCTCCTGCTGGCCAAGTCAATGATAACTTTGCTTGGATGCAATCTAATAATATTATAAAAGAAAAGCTTATCAAATTAGAGAAGCTCCCACCCACATGCTTATGCCAGTGTTTTCTCAGATTTCCTGGATGAAAGGTTATATAGCAGACAGTGCAGTTCAAAACAAGACACACGATAATCCTCACTGTACAGAAGCCAGCCAACATTCCACAATTAATCATTCTTCAAAACCAAGGCCAACACAAACCTGAGGCCCTGTTCTTAAAGGCACCCACGTCCCCCAGAATAAGGAGCTGGCTACCACAGAAGCAGAGGCCCAGCTTGGACTACTAATGTGACCACCAGCCAGGTCACAGTTCCCCTGCCAGGAACTGGACCTCTGTGGATGCCGGGAGTTGGAAAAAGACATGAGCAGCCACAGGCATAGAGGAGAGACTATTGGGGTTATAGAAAGGTATGCCTGCGCGGTGTATACAGTAAAACTGCCTTTGCACATGTGGGTGGCAAATGGGCCTCTAACTCTTTAACATCCAGTATACTCTGGTTAAGGTCCCTACACCACCATCCCTGATTTACTGTCCATATATTACAAGTCACCACCCTTCTAGTCCCTACTCTGAGCCAGGTAATCTACAAACTTTGCCTCACTTAATAGCTCCCTTTAACCACCAGGAGAGATCAGAATGGAGTCATGTGTTCATTCCAATTATTCAATTTACTGTGCTCTATCCTTTATCTTCCCCACATGAGAAAAATTAGATGTCCCAGAGATCTAGAAAGCTCCTATGTTCAAGAAAGAATGGTATGTGATGAAGTATCCTAGAAGGTGATGAGCCCACAGAAGACACACTTAGCTGTACATTATTCTGTTCGGTGATGTATAGACAGAAACTGTGCATAGGGAAGTGTATTTACAGTTTAGGAAACATGATGCTCAAGCACAGGTAATTCTGAACACCCAATATCCTCGGCTATTGTCACACTCAGTCCACTTACCTAGGTGTGTGCCACTGACATGACAAGAGCTAACTCTGTTTCTATGAGGCACTTGGCTCTCCTGTCTCTTCTAAGTTAATTTCCCCAAGAGGTTATCTGTCTTCTTTCCCCTAAAAAGCTTATGTTTTGCATCGTCTGCAGAAATCCATTTTCCTTTTTCACTTAACCCATTCTATTTTCCCAAAACTATCCCCCTTCCAGGACAAACAAGTCCATCACTACTGGTTCCCTCTACCCAGAAAGCCCTCTCAAACTCACCTCACGTGGCTCAGAGAACATTCAATCCTGTCTGATTGAATGCTGCCATCTTCTGGCCAAAACGCTGAACTCAGTCCCAGCACGTCTACCCGACAGGTCATCCTTGAGTCTTATTTGATTCCCTCACCTGCACTTCCAGCCAGGATAGGAGAGATATTCAGAACCCCCACAACTTAAGGCATCAATTTTAGAGAATTAGTTAATATCAATGTCCTACAGAGTCAGAAATCTCATGGTTTCTGAACTCCACAAGCACTTTGCTCACAGAGGAAGACCAGCTCCCATGGCCTACCCTGTTATCTGACCCTCCTAGTCAAATAAGCTGGGGTCTGCAGAACAGCTATGGAGCTATCAGGTGCAGACTTGCCTTGCTTGACTGCTTCTGGTTTCTGAGTGACAGCATTTGGAAGGCAGACCTTCTCATAGAACACTCCATATAAATGCAAAGTACACCCGTTTCGATCTGCACGGGGAGATGGACTTTTGCTTCCCCCAAAGACAAACTGACAAACAAAAGGCAACATTTCTACCAATGATCTTCTCTCAAGGATCTGTAACCAAGGGGAAGTATCAGCCTGACCCACAAAACATGAGTTGACCAGTTTGAAGTGTAGCTTAAAATTATGGCTTTAGCCCAGCAGTAACATCAGTAATACACCATTCCACAACTTGTAACACCAGAACTGGCTCAATAATAGCTCCCCTGTGGCTCGCCAGGTGCCCCTGCAATTGAGTGGGCCCAGACCCCTCCATCACTCAGGACCATAGGCCTGCCTATGGTCTAGGACTCCCCCTGACATCGAAGTTCACAACTATGGGTACAGTTTGGCACACTGACCCAAAAGGCTAGAGAGGACACACATATGTCCTTTAAGGCCAGACATGTTTGTACAGACATCTCATAGAGTTCTTCTTAGCCCTAGAATTTTTGCCTGTAGAAAATGGGGAAAGATAAGCCTTCAAATTTAGCTAAATCTACACAGAATCCTAGAATAAGACATTAGACCATTCATATGTCACTACTGATTTCCTTCTCACTGTGAAGGACAAAAACAATGATAGATGACTCGTAACATTTATTCAGAAAAGAAACAGAGGTTGAGGTCAGGGTCTACCAACTGGATAAAAAATCCATCTCCCTCACCACCTCCTCTGCCCAAAACTGTCAGATGTCACTCAGTCCTCATTTCCTAACCTACATCTGCCATCAGGCCCAACTAGTACTCATCAGAACCTGCAATGATCAGGGCCAGCTTATTTTTTCCAAATTTGCCAGTAACTGAGAACTGCAATTTTACATCAAACATTCCTCATTATCAAATAAAAGATCTCCCTCTCAACCCTTGTCATAAAAGCCAGATACCAAAAGCTGCTATTCCCGAGCCACATACCTTGATTCTTCAGTCATTTAAGAACCCCTGTCAGCATCTCTAACACTGTTTTGGGATTAGGAAACAGAGTTATGTTCCAAATGCTATCTAAACAAAAATACTAATCTTAGCTGTATCCAGGATTGTGGCAGTCTTGAAAATTTGCTTCTCTGGCCCCTTACTTAGGGGAGACTAATTAATTGACAGCTCCCCCTGCTGTCAACTATAAATTGAATGATAAGCAGCCCAAGAAGAAAATGTATACTGATCCCTAGCAGTGGCATGGATGGAAAAGGACTACAAAATTAGACAACGCAGTCTAGGAAAGGACATATGGATATACCGATATGCAGATTTTCATATCACGTGTTAACAAGCCACTAGAAACCCTGACCATAGAAGAGGCATTGAACAATGTCTGCCAGCTGACATTAGCCAGCCTTCATCAACCAACGAGCAAATGAATGCAGTGGCCATCATTGCAGAGATGGAGGCTCTAAGTACCCAATTACATGGAATGCCACTTTCCAAAGGCAATCCACGGTTGCCTCTGGAAGCCCAAACTCAACAATGGAATGTTACATCTCAATTAGAGCACTATTTGTTAAGGAAACCTACTTGCCACTCGGTAGCAAGTTGACTGCCTTGACTTTACTAAAGTCTTTCTGTAAGAAAAAAGTCAACAGTTCATCTTCACATGATATATTCCTAATCTTGGTATGAGTTCATTTCTTCTACTGGCAGAACCTCAACTACACCATTTCTTCTACTTGCAGAACCTCAACTGGTTTTTACAATAGATAGGCATGGATACCCAAGAGCAAAGCAACAATGTGACCAATGGACTCACTTCACAGAAAAGGTGCAGATTGGCCCCCCAATCAGAGGGTCCATTGGGCATATCACATAATTCCATTCTGAAGCAGCTAGCCTCAGAGGAAGTTGAAAAAGTCTTCAGAAAGTATAGCAGATGAACTAACTTGCAATATGTTTGGGCTACCTTCCATCAAGACGCAGTCTGTACTATATGGTAGTACAGGCCTACTAGGAAAAAAATACTTGGGTCCAGGAGTCAGGAGGTGATGTCAAGAACAGTCCATGTCATTCCAAATGACATTCTGGGTCATTTTGTTAGTAATCACTGTTGCAGGGATCACTGACTCTGATCAGAAGATTGGGCTACTTCTAAATGAGAGCAGGTGCCCAGCAGCATCACTCCATGGTTGAGCGCCAACCTATGAACCAGAAGGTCATGGTTTGATTCCCTGCCAGGGCACATGCCCAGATTGTGGGCTCAATCCCCAATGTGGGGTGTGCAGGAGACAGCCAATCAATGATTCTCAGTCATCATTGGTGTTTCTTTCTCCCCCTCTCCTTTCCTCTCTGAAATCAATAAAAATATTTTTTAAAAAATAAATGAGAGCAGGTAAGAGAGTGTGGAACCCAGGTGATTCATTTGATTACCTCCTACTTTCTTTCCCCATAATTCAGGCACATTTAACAGCTCTGGCTAGAAAATTTATGAATAGTAAAAGTCCAGACCCTTTATGAAGAAGGCTGGAGTTCTAACACCAAGTAAACCACCAATCCTCAACTGGGATGGTAGTGAAGGGTGAAGGAGGGAGAAAAGGGTATAAGTTGTGATCCAAAACCCTCTTCAGCAAAAAGAGCTGTATCTCATCCCACTAACATCCTCTTTAAGTTTCCCCTCTGAAAGAGAGAGTTGTGGGAATCATGGAGTTGCTGTTCTGTGGACTCAGGTAGAAAAGTACAGCTGTCAGCACAAGGGGCTGGTTTCCAACCTACACCTGAGTGAAGCAGGGATAATGAGGAATGAGCCCATTCCTGGGAGACTTTGGATTCCTGATGGGTGATTTTTGGCTCTTGTTCTTGCCATCAACATTGCCAAAATGTATATCTGTTTCTCAAGGAACACAATCTAATAGAAGTTTGGTGTCCAACTAGATATTGAAGCAGGAAAATACAACCAGTTGTGAATACGAACTTGTATTTGCCTGTAGACATTCTCCTATTTGAAAGAAAGATACTATCGAAGTCAGAAGTGGTAGCTAGACTGGGCTTTTTAATTACTTTAACAACATGTATATTAACTTTACCTCACATTGATGTAATGTCTGAGGTATATGCATCCAAAGTTAATCCTCATCCCTCTAAGCCTAATATTTCACTATTTGTCAAATGACCACCACAGTTTCTTGGGGCCAACTAGATTCATCTAGTCTTCACATGTTTTATCTGCCATTACATTCTGCTATTTACTCAGACAAACTCATGACTATCCTGGATATATCTATCTACCTGTGGCCACCATCATTGTACTCATCCTACCTCAAGCAGAGGCTGATCACCAAGTATATAAAATTTAAGTGGGCTGAAGGAACCCAGACTGCCGAGGGAGGGAGGCCAGGATTCAGATCTGTCTCTGGATTGGAGGCTAACTGGATACAGGCTGACTGGTGCCTGGACAAGTCCTACTACCATTGCTAGTACAAGGGCTGGTGCATTAGTCATGACATCACTTGGCAGATTTTGCTTTACTCATCTTTCTTTATTTTAATGTTTATAATTTCTTAGACAGAAGTTGCGTGAGTGATGGTAGCTTCCTAACTTCTCTAAGTTTTTATTAGTTCACTAGAGGCCCAGTGCACGAAATTTGTCAATGGGTGCGGTCCCTAGGCCTGGTGATCAGCACACATCATAGCAAGTGGTCAAACTCCCAGTCAAGGGACAATTTGCATAATATAGGATTATGTTAGAACACCAGGCATAATATTCAAAGCACCACTTTGAATAACGGCACTTACACTAGTAAACATATTTATGACAACCATTGGCTATGGGATAATTTTTTTTATTGGTCTTGACATAGCCTTTCCAACTCCCTTTAGGAGACCTATACAAATCATTCTCCATTTGTACAGTTTTATTCTGAAATACTATTAGTATTTTTTATTGTTGACACTATTACAGATGTCTCCCATTTTTACCCCCTTTACCCACCTCCAGTCAGCCTCCTCCATCCCTATCTCTGGACTTCATCACACTTGTCTGTGTCCATGGGCTATGCATATGTATTCTTTGGCAAATCTCTTCACCTTCTTTCATCAGTCTCCCCAATTCTCCTCCCCTCTAAACTCTGGCAGTCTGTTCCGTGTATCCATGCCTCTGGTTCTATTTTCTCCATCAGTTTATTTTGTTCATTAGATTCCACATATAAGTGAGATTATATGATATTTGTCTTTCCCTGCCTGGCTTATTTTTCTTAGCATAATACTTTCCAAGCCCGTCCATGCTGTCACAAAGTATAAGAAAGCTTTCTCTTTTAGAACTGCATGGTATTCCATTGTGTAAATGTACCACAGCTTTTTTATCCACTCATCTACTGATGGGCACTTGGGTTATTTCCAGATCTTAGCTATTGTAAATAATACTACTGTGAGCATAGGGATGCATACATTCTTTCTGATTGGTGTTTCAGGATAGTATCTATTTATAACCAGACATCTGAGGCGGGTTATACAGTCAGAAGATCTAGAACGCCAGCTCAGACTGAGCTGCCAAGTCAGTGTTCTAATGTCTAAATCATGTCACCTCCCTGCAAAGCTCAGGCTATTCCATGGGAAAGCAGCATCTCCAGAATTCCAAATAGGATGAGTTTAGGGAATGAGAGCCTGGTTTACATGGAAATGGACTTATGGCTTGAAACCATGTTTATGGATCAAGCCATAGTAATTAAACAAGAACCAATTGCATTGTCCAAGAACAGAGGACAGACTTGGGGTATCATGGGAGAAAGAGGAGGTGGCTAGAACTTCTCAAGTCACACCTTAGCATAGTCCCTCAAGGAATTTTGGAGGCATGGCCTCCCAAACGTAGCTATCCCTAGGATTTAGCCTCTTTTGAATCTTTCCATAGTGAAAAATTGGCAATTTTAATTCTCCAAAAATTGTAAGGTTCATGTCATAAATTTTAGTCCTTCCTCAACCACATTAAGACTCCAAAAGCTATAGCTCCAAACAGTTAATGTCATTTATTTATAACCTCCAGTTTTTAGAGATAACCTAATTGACAGAATGATCTAAGTGGATAAGCAGATAATGGGCCTTCTACATCCTTCCTGCTCTCTACCAGCAGTCTTCCAACCATCAAAATGGGTACGATAGAGGAGGAAAAATAAAAGTTACACTCTTGAACCAATAAAGTTATTACATTACATAATATGACAAATTATCAATGAAGTAAGGAGTCTTGATACTGCATATCTATAAGACAATCAAAGACCTTATGAATTAAAACATGTTAAATTTTGGTTTCCATAAAAAATTCAGACATGGAGTCCACTTATTTTGCAGAAAGATAACCATAGATTTAATTGTAACTGGCTAGCAATAAAGGATCAAAGATAAGTTTTTATTTCTTTTAATTTTATTTTATTGTTTTATTGCTTAAAGTATTACAAAGAGTATTACATATGTCTCCTTTTTTCCCACCCTTGACAATCCCCTGGCCTCCCCTACCCCCCAGTGTCTTATGTCCATTGGTTATGCTTATATGCATGCATACAAGTCCTTCGGTTGATCTCTTACCCCCCTCCCTCCTGCCCCCCAACCCTCCCCGGCCTTCCCGCTGCAGTTTGATAATCTGTTTGAGGCAGCTCTGCCTCTGTATCTATTATTGTTCATAAGTTTATAATGGTCTTTATTATCCATGAATGAGTGAGATCATGTGGTATTTTTCCTTCATTGACTGGCTTATTTCACTTAGCATAATGCTCTCAAGTTCTATCCATGCCATTGCAAATGGTAAGAGTGACTTCTTTTTTTACAGCAGCATAGTATTCCATCATGTAGATATACCACAGTTTTCTAATCCATTCACAAAGATAAGTTTTTAAAATACAGGATTCCTTTATTTATTTTGGCTAAGTATCTGCAGAGCCTGCTGTGATGGCTTTAAAGTCTTCTTCCATTCTGATCAACACATCTTATGAAACTAGTCTCCCTACAAGAACAATTACTAAAATAAAACACGTACTTTAGTTACATTACCCCTTTTGAGTAGCATTGCTATCAATCCAACCTAGATTCAATAAATTAAGAAGTGCCCAGCCACTGTGGCTCAGTGGTTGAGTGTCAACCCATGAACCTGGAGGTCACAGTCTGATTCCCAGTCAGGGCACATATCTGGGTTGCAGCCTTGAGCCCCAGTTGGGGGCTTGCAGGAGGCAGTTGATCAATGATTCTCTCTCATTATTGATGTTTCTATGTCTCTCTCTCTCCCCCTCCCTTCCCCTCTCTGAAATCAATAAAAATCATATTAAAATATTTTAAAAATAAACTACTTAAGAAGCAAATGTGTCACATTAAAAACTGAGTACTTGAAGTACTAATGCACAGTACTCACTCTGCATAAGAACATTTAGTGCAATAACTATACTTTAATTCTTGATAACACTAACCTATCATTCTGCAATTGTAATTCTTTTATTAGTCACCTATTATTGTAATGAATAGAAAATTTGTATTTTCCCCTTTTGTTCTGATTATGTTTATAAAAATTTAGTTCTATGTCTATTAAGTCTAATAGAATTTTGCTTTTCTTTTTTCTTAAAAAAATATATTTTACTGGGTTTTTTTTACAGAGAGGAAGGGAGAAGGATAAAGAGAAACATCAATGAGAGAAAAACATCGATCAGCTGCCTCCTGCACACCCCCTACTGGGAATGTGCCACAACCAAGGTACATGCCCTTGACCAGAATCGAACCGGGACCCTTCAGTCCGCAGGCTGACCCTCTATCCACTGAGCCAAACCACCCTGTTTTTTTTTTCCTGATAGTTCATTTTACAGTATTTTATAAGATGTTGGCCCATGACAGTTTAGAAACAAATTGGTTCTACACCAGGTAGTCTGAGATGCACCAGTCTGGGCCACTCCAGCCTACTAAACTCATGTGATAAAAATAATTATTGCCTAGAAAGTTAACCATTTTACTCTTGTCATCTCATTTGCCCCAGGTCCTAAAATTTCCACCTAAAAAATAGGAAAATATTATTTGGGGGGCGGGGGGGGGGGCAGAATATGTTTTTTTGAAGACCAATCAGAAGCTGGTGTTCAGGGCCCCAACCAGCTGGAAATTTCCAGTTCTACCCATTCTCAGATATCTTGAGCAAATGAGAACAAAGCAACTAGCCTTTGGCGGGCAGAATGGAGGAATAAATAGTGTTGATAAATATCAACCTCAAAAGTATCAACCTGGGATAAGAAACAATCTGGAACGTATCAGTCTGGACAAGGAAAGGCCCCAACAATGAAGACGATGCCAAATACATATCTAAGGAAAGGCCACAGGGCGATGACCTAGGGGGGTCTAATGTCATGGCCCCATGTTTGAGAAGCCTTGGTCTCTGTTCAGGGATTAAACACACAGGGTGTGGCTATTTGAGCATTTTTGGGCACTACCACTAATTAGAGCTTTAAACACATCTTCCAACAGAGGGCACTTAGTAACCATAGAAAAAGAGAAAAGCTTTAAGTTAAAAAAAAACCATGACTGCTTCTACTGATTTGCCTGAAGTTTGGGGCTGAAAGTGTGAATACTGCCACTTTTAAAAGGGATTTGCTTTACCACAGTGAGACAGATAGAGGGAAATATTTTTCGTTGGAGTACACTAGAAGATACTTGTTCTCCACTTCATACAGCCTTCCAGAGGGAAGGTGAGGCCTGGCTGTTTTCTGAGCTCGTTAGAAATAGTTAGGACAAGTCACGCAGCATAGTTGTGGAACTTGCTCATATTCAGAGCCTAATGTCTCAAACTACCTTGTAGAGTTTGGCATTATTTGTCTCATCACCCAGTCCCAGGACTTAGCCTCTAACAGATACCAGAGACTGATTCAGAAAGAAGGGAGTCAATGGGAGGGACCCATCTTAGAATATGGCAGCTACTTAAATTGGTGAGTTTAATAAGGCAGAATTGGTGAGAATAAAGTCAAAACACAAATTTCAACTCATGCTACATCAATTTGTAGTTATTAATGCATGTTTTACCAACTTATTTAAATCTCTGAAGTGAAGGGGAACATATCAGTCTGGACAAGGAAAGAAGCAAAGGTTACTTGTTGAGTTTGTTGTTTTGTGTTGCGTTGTGTGTTTATGAGAAAAAAGCAAAGGTTACTTGTTGAGTTTTTTGTTTTGTGTTGTGTTGTTGTGTGCGTTTTTAAAGAGAAATCTAAGCTTAAGATTGCCCCAAAACTTTGTTTTTCTGGCTTATCCCCTTACTCCCATCTGCTGTTTGGCAATTGGAAGAATCCAAAGTCACTCGTAAATTTAAGGCATATTATTCCACCATATTAATTCTTTAAAAATTACCTAATTAATGTTACCTAATTCTTTATTATGTCATTATTAATTTACCCAAGTTCTACCTTTCCAATATCAGGGCAGAGTAGATACTTTGATTCATGCTGTGTTGAGGTTTATTAGAAAGGCATTACAAAGAGAGCTATAAGATTGTTACTTGGGAAAATAGACAAACTAACCAGGAATAGAGCCAGCAACTGGAATACTGAGATAAATTAAAGAAGGCAACACACCGGAAGTCCATATGAAGACACAGAACAATCTTAATAGGCCTAAAGTGGGAGGACTTGAAAATGCACGCTAGGAAGGAAGACAGGGCATTGCGTGAAACAACTGGGTTAGTTATTTGGGAAAACCAAGGGCAAGGTGCTAACCACCCTTTCATAAGGAAGTAGAATAAAAGCCATGAACAGTAAGGTGAGTCAGGGGGTGAGGGAGGCGTGTCCGTAAGCATCCCATCACATCTGCCTGCAGTAGAACTAGCATCTGGCTTTGCAAGGCGACCTGGGGTTCAAAAATCCCAGTGCCTCTTATAAGGGCGACTTATAATAGACTCAGCTTCTATGCATCACCTATAAAAGTTGATCGCTACCTACGACTGATTAGTTGAGATTAATTTATCTGACACTGGGCCAGTATTCGAATGCTTTCTTAGTCAGTGGAAGTAGAAACTGCTGTAATACCTCAGAGTAAGATTTCCACATCAATTCTAGTTTATCAGGTGAAAGGTGCTAACTGCTTCACTGAATCAGGTATTCTGTTAAAGTCAGTGGTTCTCAACCTTCCTAATGCCTCAACCCTTTAATACAGTTCCTCATGTTGTGGTGACCCCCAATTCCATTGTTACAAATTGAACATAATTAAAGCATAGTGATTAATCACAAAAACAATATGAAATTATATATGTTTTCCGATGGTCTTGGGTGACCCCTGTGAAAGGGTCCTTCCACCCCCAAAGGGGCCGCGACCCACAGGTTGAGAACCGCTGTGTTACATGAACCTAGATTTTACTATTAAATAAGAGAATTAAGTACATGCATGTGTTAATCATGCATGACAAGCAGCAAACCTTAACTGTGTGTTGTTGTTATTGTTGTTATTCAAACATCCCAGAGATCTACTGCATGGAGTTAAGCCACAAAAAGAGGAAACAAGAGCAAGATATTGGCACCCTGGGAGCACTTTTCCCTTCCCCCCTCTAATCCCCCACAGGCATGAATCTCCTAAATTCTAAAGGACCCCACAAGACTGGCAATCAGGGGAGTGATGGGAAGCAGCAGCCTGTCCCAGGCTAACCTCCCAAATCTGTCCCCCTTTTCTCTGATTCTCCAGTAAGCTGGCAGCAGCCTCACCTTGGCTCACTTCTTTCCCATAACGTTTGTAGAGAGCCAAACCAGCCCGTGTAGTATCTCTCCTGTTGCTTCTTCTATCCTAAGCCCTTCCTTGTTTCACTGCCTCCAGCTTTAATTAACGTACTCTCAAAATAATTTCTTTAAAAAAGGAAGATATGTTCCAAATTATTATGACATTTATTCCACCTTTTTCTGTCTATGTGGTCATTTAGTCTGATACAAACATGCATGACTAAGCTTATGACACTTAACCAGTCATCTTGCCACACCAAAAACTTCCGTTCACATAATGGTAGGAGCTCCCTATTACCCACAGTTGACATTTGAGTCAGTGTATAAGAGACAAGTAAACATATCAGACTTTGTGATACAGGAAGTGACTCTTGTTCCCCTAATACATTTAGTTTCCTGCTCAGCAAGGTAGGAATGACATCTACCTCACTATGTGTGGTTTGGGTTTATTTTGGAAATTTGGTTTGACACATAGCCCTTAACTACAAATTAAGCATTAGGTGAAACATTTGCTCTATAGTTGTGTTATAAAAAGTCATTGTAAGGGCAGTTGAATTTACACAAAGACAACTTAGGAAATTATTTGTTTTAGGTTGAGAGATTGAGAAAGTTAAGATTGACATAACCTCCTGGCCTCAGAATTCTTTTCTTTCTGAAGTGATGAAACCACCTCATAAGGTAGTTAGTACTAAGGAATAAATCAACCAGGACATAGAAAGCGTTCAGAGCAATGGTATGAAGGCTTAGCTACTGTTGCTACTGTTCCTGCTCCACATCCACACATTTTAAATAGTCATGACCCTCATCTACTGTTCACATAACCATCACCATGGTCTTACATATTTGAGCAAGAACATGTATGTAGACATAAAGTGCTTATGCCATAAGGAAAGGGGGAACCAGAATATTCAATATCCACTAGAGATGAAAGCAACGTGGTAAAAATGGCTTAAGGATTGGGAACAGAACACAAACATAAATGGTCAGGAGAGGTGAGGGGAAAGTGGTATAAAATTAGGCAAGAAAAGCAGCCAGTGTGAACACAAAAATGAAATTAGAATTTTAAAGAGACCCCCAAACAGGGTGTTTTTTTTTTCTTTTTTAAATATATTTTTTTATTGATTTCAGAGGAGAGAGAGAAAGAGAGAGAGAGAGAGAGAGAGAGAGAGAGAGAGAGAGAAAGAAACATCAATGATGAGAGAAAATCATCAGTCGGCTGCCTTCTGCACGCCCCACACTGGGGATGAGCCCGCAACCTGCGCATGCGCCCTTGACCAGAACTGAACCAGGGACCGTGCAGTTCCCAGCTCCACCCGCTGGCCGAACCAGCCAGGGCAAGGATGCAGCGTGGTTTTGCGAAGACCTCTGGAGCCAGGCCTCCTGGCCAGCCGCCAGGCCACCACGCTCCCAGCCAGCGCCCCGCGACTCAGTGCAGCTGGTGTGCAGACCCGTGCCTCAAGGACGGTGCCTGCCTTTGTTCCCCACTGGACTGGGGGCCTCTGCAGCAGGGGACCTCTATCCTATCTAATAATAGAGAAACATGGTAATTAACCATAACTTCGCTACCCTTCCCATTGGCTAATCAGCGAGATATGCAAATTAACTGCCAACCAAGATGGCGACCGGCAGCCAGGCAGCTGAAGCGAACAGGAGGCTTGCTTGCTCCAGTGATGGAGGAAGCCAAGGTTCCTCGCCTGCCACTGCCAGCCTCTGAGCTGCAGTCTAAGAAACAATGTTGCAAATAAAGAAGCTAAACAAACCCCATGCTTTCAGCCAGCCAGCCGAGCTGGAGTTGCAACAGTGTTTCAATTATAGAACCCAAACAAACCAGATACCTGCTTTCAGCAGCCGAGGTCTCAGAGCTGGAGCCAGACCTCAGAGCTAAAGCCGGCTCTCAGTTCCAGTGACAGCCATAGAAGGTAAATAAATCCCAGAATAAAAAAAGAAAAAAGAAAAAAAGGAGAGGTTGGGAACTTCAGTCACCCGCCAGCCTGAAAACAGCCCCCAGTCCCTCACCCAGACTGGCCAGGCACCCCAGTGGGGACCCCCACCCTGAAGGGGGTGTGACCAGCTGCAAACAGCCATCATCCCCTCATCCAGGCTAGCCAGGCACCCCAGTGAGGACCCCCACCCTGAAGGGGGTGTGACCAGCTGCAAACAGCCATCAGCCCCTCATCCAGGCTGGCCAGGCACTCCAGTGGGGACCCCCACCCTGAAGGGGGTGTGACCAGCAGAAAACAGCCATCACCCCCTCACCCAGGCTGGCCAGGCACTGAAGCGGGACCCCCCACCCTGATCCAGGACACCCTTCAGGGCAAACCAGCCGGCCTCCACCTGTGCACCAGGCCTCTATCCTATATAGTAAAAGGGTAATATGCAAACTGACCCTAACAGCAGAAGGACTGGGAATGACTGGTCACTATGACACACACTGACCACCAGGGGGCAGATGCTCAATGCAGGAGCTGCCCTCTGGTGGTCAGGGCGCTCTCACATGGGAGGAGCTCTGCTCAGCCACAAGCCAGGCTGATGGCTGCCAGTACAGCAGTAGTGGTGGGAGCCTCTCCTGCCTCCTCAGCAGCGCTGATTTCCGACTGCAGTTTAGGTCTGCTCCCCGCTGGCAAGTGGACATCCCCCGAGGGCTGCCGGGCTGCCAGAGGGATGTCTGATTGCCAGCTTAGGCCCAATCCCCCAGGGAGCGGGCCTAAGCCAGCAGGTGGTCATCCCCTGAGGGGTCCCAGACTGCAAGAGGGCACAGGCCAGGCTGAGGGACCCTCCCCCCCCCACCCCCCAGTGCACAAATTTTTGTGCACCAGGCCTCTAGTTTATTAATATTTGAACCCAGAGGTCAACACGTATTACACCTGGCATCGTGTCTCCAGAGGGAACGAGGCCACGCCCTCCCACGCCCGCCTCCCTGAAGAGTTACAGGCCCCTTTGCGCCTGGCTCCACAAGCTTCTACGAAGCAAAAGAGCTACAATCACCTCCCAGGTCCGCTTCTGCCTTCGTGCGTCTCACGCCGCAGTGTTTCATGGGAAAGTAGTTCCAGTGCTGGTCATGGGCCCCGCCAACTGAGCCCAGACTGACCTTCCCAGGGTGCAGCGCGCTGGCCAGGGACAGAGGCCAGTGGGCGGAGGACGAAGAGGGTGTTGTGCAGCGCCAAAACCCTCCGCGGGCCCCATTTCCTTCAGCTTCGGCGCAGGGACGCCCATCAAGGGCTGGCCGGCAGCAGAGGACTGGGTGCCGCTCCAGAAGAGAAAAGTTTGTTGCAGAAACCCCACCCCGCGGAGATGAACCCTTTAACCAAAGTCAAGCTGATCCATGAGCTGAACAACCAAGCTGAACAACCGCGAGGCCCATCTCGGCCAGGCCCCGCCCCTGGCAGGGTCCTGGGGCTCCCAGTACAGAGACAGCGCCTGGGTCTTCCTGGACGGCCTCCCTTACGGGCTGGCGGAGGGGAGTGTCCTCTGTGTGTTCTCGCAGTATGGCGAGGTCGTCAGCATCCATCTGGTGCGGGACAAGAAGACCGGGAGGTCCAGGGGATTCTGTTTCCTCTGCTACGAAGACCAGAGGAGCACCATTCTGGCCGTGGACAATTTTAACGGGATCAGGATCAAAGGGTGAACCATCCGAGTGGACCACGTGTTGCATAATCGGCCCGAAGGACTCGGGAGAAGTGGGTATGTGACCAAGGGGGCCAGGATAAGGGCGGTGGGGCGCACACCCCTTCCCTGAATTCACCCGGGGGCTCTGAGGATGACCACCCACCAAAACACACACAGACACAGAAAATAAAGAAAAAACGAGGACTGATCTGGAGGTACCGCAGAGCAGCCAGCCTCCTCTTCACCTCCCAGAAGCAAGACAACAATGGAGAAGGATGACCCCTGCTCTAAAGCACCACATCAGAGCTGGTGGGAGAACTGCTTTGAGAAGCCAGTTGTGATAAGGGAGAGAGCAGAAGACTGGCCCCCAGGTTTCTTGTAGAAGAAGCACCTCCGTCTGGATAATAGAGGAGGAAAGGGAAGGAGCACGGGGTGGGACGCATTATTGGGGTAAATTTAAGAGGAAGGCAAAGGCTGAGGACTAGAAAGAAAGACTTGGAGGAAGAGAGAAACCAAATGGAAATTTTTCAAGGGAAATTGTGGGTATTCTGTGTGGTAAGATAACTTCCTCTGAATTACAAATCCCAAGTAAGAATAAAAAAATAAATCATGATAAGGTCAGTGTGAGTGGATTTCTTGTGTAAATTAATAAAGGGATTGAGTTGACCTCAAGATGGGTACTAACTGGGCTGCCAAATACAAGGGTCTGAGAAGAAAGACGCGTGTTTTAATTACACAGACAAGAAACGGGGGTTCAGAGAAGTAAAGTGACTGAGTGAAGGGCACAGTGTTATAGGAAACAGGGCTGGTTTGGCTCAGTGGATAGAGCATCAGCCTGTAGACTGAAGGGTCCCAGGTTCAATTCCGGTCAAGAGGCAACCAATGCAGGAGGCAACCAATGTGTCTCTCTCATATCAATGTTTCTCTTTCTCACTGTCTCTCCCTCTCCCACTCTCTCTAAAAAGCAATGGAAAAATATTCTCAAGTGAGGATTAAAACAAAAAAAAACAGGGCAGGATTCAGAACTTAGTCAAGCTGCCTCATTTCATTATGCCTCTGACATAGCAGAGGGATAGGTGGGCATGTAAGAGGACATACCTCCCTGAATATAGAAACAATGCTACATAATTTTTATCCTATATAATAAAGAGGTAATATGCAAATTAACCCTCATGCCATCACAAGCTGGCTGTGCCCACAGCAGAGGTGGGGTTCCCAAAACACAAGATGGCTGCGCCCACAGCAGAGGTGGGGTTCCCATAACACAAGATGGCTGCGCCCACAGCAGAGGTGGGGTTGCCATAACAAGCCGTAATGAGCGATCAGCAGGGAGCTGAGGCTGCATGGTGCCAGGGCGGGGGACCTGAGGTTGCGCCCCCGGCCCAGTAGGGCTTGACCGGGGATCTCAAAGCGTACAGCCCCGGCCCAGGCCAGGGGACCTCAGGTTGTGCCTCCCGCCTGGCAGGGCTTGACGGGGGACCTGAGGCCGCGCCCCCCGCCACAGCATCAGGCCGGGAGACCTGAGGGTGCACCCCCCTATCCAGTGTGCACCAGGGGCCCTGAGGCTGCATCCCCCCCTCCCCCCCCCCCCCCCAGCCAAGCAGGTCTTGACCGGTGGGGCCGGCTGGGTCTGGATCTCATCCAATGGGAGTGGGGCTGACTGGGTCTGGGTCTTGCGTGATTTCGAGGCGCGTGCAGATGGGCAGGGACTTGACTCTGGGTCCCGTGGCGCGCCCCAGATTCTGACAGGAGGAAGATATTCATATATACTTTACTAATTTTCTTTCATCTCTGACATTTCTATTATAGAGAAAGGACAAATAGCAATATTAAAATATTTCCTTTAATTAATTTCCTTTTAATGTGCATAAATTTTGTGCACGGGGCCACTAGTAGCTTATAAATATTAATGTAAGAGCTAGAATTTATGGAATATATACTAGTAGTGTGCCAATGGGTTTATGTGAGTTAACTTATTTAACGAAACTAACCCAAGAAAGCTTCTATTACTCTCTTACTTTACAGATGAGGAAATAGATTAGAAAGATGAAGTAACTTTCCCAAAGTGCACAGTTAGAATTCAGAATTCAAGCTCAGGCAACCTATATTTCTGGATCATCTCAGCAGCTAGTCTGAATACATTAACTCATTTTAAGCATTGAACAAGGGAGCATTTGTACCTTTTTAAAATAAAAACCTGCAAATTGAGGCATTTTTTTGAAGTTGGGTTGCTACCAGCAACAAAACACTCTAGATTTGTGATCACAAGTCTCCCTTGATTTTCAGCCCCAATTCCCACCGTCTTGGGTACCACAATAGCTGCTGCCAGTTGTACTGGTATTTTTCACATTTTCTCTCTGAAATGAGACTAACAGTGGCGGCTCTGGAATCCCACAGAGTTTCCTCAGAACACCATATGTTAGAAGAGGCCCCCTGCAATGACCCCGGCAGCAGCTCCTCCTGCACTTGGTCCTCTCTGTGGGCCTCCTTCAGGTCCTGGAGCTCAGAAAAGGGGGAGGATTCTTTCCAAAGAGAAGAGGAAGAGGAAGCATTGGTATTCGCTGTGGCGCATGTTCCTAACAGTAATATCTCTGGGCACTTAGATTTTGATGGTAATATTACTTCATTCAATAGGAGTGACGGTCTGCCTTTATCTGGAATGTTCTTGATGAGCACCATGGTTAAAGATGCTGCTATGACATTTCTTGGACTTCTTAAAATACTTTATCTGTAGATATTAAAACATTTGCTAACATTGTCATTATATTTGACATCACCTGTAAGTTTTGAGAAGGTATTATTACTTCCATTTTATAGACAGTAAGAAAATGCCACATCGAAAAGTAAGTGACTTATCTAAGTCATAAGTCAGTGTCAAAACTGGAACCAATATCCAGTGTTTCTGACTCCAGATGAGATTAATTCATCTCCTAAAAATATCCTGTTTTTCTTCTCCATATGTCCAAAGCCACCATTACCTACAGATAAATACCAGTCCTTTCATAAGAACCAGTATCTAGTAAGTACCTAATAAATATCTAATAAGTACCAGGTCTCTCATGATGCTACATGTTAATTTAAGGTAAAAGGTCAGAACCAACCTTCCATTACAACTCGATAGACAAGTGGACAAAAGCATTTGCTTTGATCTTAAAAGAGAAGACCTTGAATCCCAGCTCATCACTTAATAACTATGAATTTGGGGGGTTATTCCTTCACATCCCTGAGTCTTAGTTTTCTCTAAGATGGTAGATGCTGCTAGTTGCTGGCCCAATATTTACTGCCCTTTCTTTTTTCTACCAGAAACCTGACTTGATTCAGAGCATCAGTGTGCCAAGTAGAAACTCTTGCTTCCCCAGATTCCCTCACAGGCAGGGGTGCCCACCACCCGTGTGGCAGAGTTCTGGGCAGTGAGTCATAAGTAGGCTTTCTGCAAAGCTTTGCTTCCCTCTGGAAGTGCTCTCCCTCTTCCGACTTGGTCCCACTTTCCTTTTTCTCCAACACTTGAATGCTCATTTCCACGTATGTTCCCATGATGTCATTTCTTGGGTGAAATAACTGACTAGTGAAATGAGAATTCTTCTTCCTTCAATACCAACCAAAGATACATTTCCAAATACCCTCCTCAGCACCTTCTGACACAGCCTGCTGAATCCAAGTATTACTTGAAAAACTGGAGGTTTATGTATTGGTGTTTTTCAGAATTTCTCAATTTTTTGAGGAATAAGTAACACCGTTTTCAGACCCAGTTTCCTTATCTCTCTTCCTTATCTCAGTCCTAGAGGTGTTCAGCATCATCTCTACAAAAGTATAACCAAAGGAAATGACAGGGTATCTTCTCTTTGTCCTTGGGGATCCCTTCAAGAGACTGGAGGGAAGGAGTGTGATGTTGGGATATTTATTCCCCCGGATCCCACCATCAGGTGAGCTATGCCCCCTCAACCAAAGTCACAAATCCTCTCTCAAGTTTTCTACACAGCTCTCTTTTTTGGGGTTCCATTGAGTATATTCTCCTTTTATTTCTTTGGGTCTAATTTGGTTACAGCTTTGATGTTTCTAGCTCTGACTCACTACACTATCCCTGTACTTTCCCTACATCCCACCTTCGCCTTTGAAAATAGTCCTCTTATTAAATCCTCTTTAAATTATCCTAATTTCACTGTGTCATCTGATGATGAGTGATACAGATGAGAAAATCAAAACAGTCCATTTTCACTTCTTAATATTGCTCCTCAGATTTCTCAAGTGTCCAGGGCTCACACACTGAGGGGACAGATATCCAGAATTCCCTCTAACACAGCCCAGCAATACAGTATTCTCCACGTGGTCTCCATTCTCACCCATACTTCCTTCAAACATGTTTAAAGCTTAACTATCCTGGCCTGGATAGTGTGGCTCAGTTGGTTAAGTATCATCCTATGCACCACAAGGTCACCAGTTTGATTGTTCGTTCCCCCATTGGAATATGTACGGGAGACACCAATAGACATCTCTCTCTCTCTCTCTCTCTCTCCCTCTCCCTCTCCCTTCCTCTCTCTCTAAACACAATAAAAACATTTTTTTAAAATTAACTATTCTGTATCCTTTTCCCATGACTCTATTTCCCAATGTGACAATTAACAAATTTGCTCACGGGTACTAGTACATTAATGAAGAAGGCTGACACAATGTTTAATAGTCTTCTATAAGAAAAAGTTGCATCCACTAGTCATCTCCCTAGACACTGCTCATTGACTTTCATAGTCTTTAGAACTCATACTGTCCCACAGACTATAATTAATCAAACCTTAAGATTCACCTAAGAAGTACAGGCGTTGCTTCATTATTTCACTGCAGAAAAACCAATCAAATAGGTTAGAGACTTCAGGGTGTGTTTTTTTAATTGTTGCTAACTGGGACTTACAACCTTAGTTTACTCTGAGGTTTGAATAAATGCAAAAC
This sequence comes from Myotis nattereri, assembly GCF_964212035.1. NCBI lineage: Eukaryota > Metazoa > Chordata > Mammalia > Chiroptera > Vespertilionidae > Myotis > Myotis nattereri. The sequence continues at coordinate 181,730,872 of NC_138075.1, forward strand.
CTCTTGATAAGATTGTAAACCAGAGCTCAGGAAGGACACTGAGGGCATACATACCATCCTTTTCCAGGTTTAGCCTTTAGCCTTTCAGACCTTAACACTATTTTCTCAGTGTACTCAGTGGATATCAAAATAACAAGAAATTGATGTATAAAACAAAATGCCAACTTACTAATTTATATTAAGCTACATTAGATGGAAATTTATATATATATGCTGTAAGTTATGGGAACCAGGCAATGGGTGTATCAGTTAATTTCAAATAACAGGAAAACAAAACAATGGATTAAACCAGAACACTATTGATATTTTATTCAACAAGAAGAAAAAGCAGTCTTATCATTATCGTCAAGGAACTATATCCTTCAGCATGTTTGCTCATGGCCTCCTGCTAACAAGACATCTACCACCCCAGACATCAATGCTGCATTCAAAATCAGAAAACAAATAGCTGGTTGGGGAGGGGAGAATACTTTCTTTACAAAGCCTTGTCCTTTACCTGGTTAGCTTCCCAGAAGCCCTGCTGACCAGAAGGCCCTCATAAAATAAGAGATTTGGAAACAGCTCTGAGTAACGTGGCAGCATGTTCAGCTTCAAGAAGGGCATTTGGCTGACAGCTTCTAGCGACAGTGCCTTCAGGGTATACCCCATGTTCAAGCTGAGGCCTCGTTTCTCCTATGTACCCCTCAGCCAATACTGTCCAAGCTGGGAGTACCAGGGATGGCCGCGTGGGCCCAAAGTGGGACTCCTCTTGTCTTTGTCCAGACTCCCTATGCAGCTGGTAGAGACTGGTTCAGATCCACGGCACAGCCTGAAGCTCTCCCTGCCCAATTCTGCTCCCTGCCCATTTACTTTCACAGGTGCATTGTGGTCTGAAGACTTTTCCTGCCCAACCCTGCTTTCCTCCCCCTTTATCTTACATGGCCATTACCCACCCCCACCCCACAATAAACCTCTGTACTCCAACTCCATCTCAGCATCTGCTTCCTAGAGGAGCTGAATTTACAGCAAAGGGCTATGTCTGCATAACTGTTCCCTACAAGGAAGTCTCCGTGGAAATCAGATATTTGTGCTAAAAGAATATAGGACCAGAACAAGCTAGGCTACACTGACTGATCCATTTGCACTGTAAGGATGTTCCTAATGTGGATACTTGTCTCTCTCATTTCACACAGGACATCTCTGCCCCCAGCCTACACTGGTACACGCTGGAAAGTTGATCTCTGATTCTCTGACTCCTGTATTTTTCTTTCCATTCAAATCATTCCTGTTCTGTTGGTTTATGCTTTCTTAGCCATGTTGATTCCCACATGGAATGCTATAGCCACACCCTGCTTTCCCCACCGTGGGGCCCAGAAGACATTCTATATTCTTTTTTCTTCATTTGTTTGCTTGTTTTGTTTTTGCTTTAAGGAAATTCTCCAAATACCTGCTCTCTTCCAATATGTGTTGACTTGACAATGTTAATTCTCAGAGTAAAGAGGAAGTCTCACTGCCCCTCCCTTTTACTTATTATAGGATCCTGCTGTCGGTCCTTAAAATAGCATCACTTTTAGAGCATAACTTCCTCTGAGAAACCCTCAAGTAGCTTCATTTGTTTCTGTGTTCATTCAACCATTTATTAAGCAGCTACTCTGTGACAGGACTCCATGAGACACTGGGCATACCACAATGAAGAAGGCACAGGCACTCTCCCAAGAAGCTCACAGAAGCTGTTTTTAAACTAAACAAAGATGCAGGGAGAAAGTTAGAAGAGGTGAGATGTAAACCAAGAGATGAGTGAATCATTCATCAGAGCTTTTTTACAACTTAAATATTTTAAGCTTCCTATCCTCCATGAAATACAACTTCAGAGACTTTTTAGACCAGCACAGCCTCTCTACATGCACTGGATATTAAATATGGATGTGGCTTATTTTCTACTAATCTACGCTGCTTAGCACTGTCTGGTGCCACTCTCAGATCCCATCTACTGGTGGAACTGCCTGCCTGAGATGGCTTCTCTCTCACCAGGGCTTGAAAAATAATGGAGTTGCCCCAAAAGGGACTCTTTCTGCACCAGGCACACTTGCAGCACACTCCCTATGTATCTGTATTAAGGTCGTCATCCTTATCTTGGTTTCTGATTGTACTTGTGTTGAGTGTGCTCATTCCCATCCATGAATGCTTATTATTATATTTTCCCACCATAATTATTTATAAGTAAAAAGTAACCAAACTCAGGACAGACTGGACTGCATATAAACCAAAAGCTTAAGACAGACTTGATTGGATTATGGCCTGGATGCAATCTTAAAAAAAGATTACAAGCCCAGCTGGTATGGCTCAGTGGTTGAGTGTTGACCTATGAACCAGGCGACTACGGTTCAATTCCCGATCACGACACATGCCCAGGTTGTGGGCTCCATCCCCAGTGGGGTCAAGCAGGAAGCAGCCAATCAATGATTTCTCTCATCATTATTTTTTCTACCTCCCTTCCTCTTTGAAATCAATAAAAAATATATATTTTTTTTTTAAAAAAAAAAGATTACCACTAGAAATAATGACAGTCCCCTAGTCGAGGATTTAAGAAACATTTTCCCAGAAGACACTAGTCTTGAGTTGCTTTAGCATTCTCTTCTAAGTTTTGGAATGAGAATGGCAAAGCTACAGTGGACCTCAGGAAGTCACTTGGCTCACCCCCTCACCATATAGAGAGGAAAGTTAGCTCCAGAGCATAAGTAACGTGCTTAGGTCGGACAGCTTTGACAGACAGGGGATTAAAACCCAAGATTCCTCACTCCCCGCCCAAGCTTTTTCCGACAGCTGTCCCACACCGAATCTGCTTGGTCTCACTGGCTTCCACAGCTAATTCTTCTCCCTTCCATATTTTCATCCCCACCGCACCCCCTTTACATCATCTGCTGTCCTCTGCAGCTTCCTTTCTTTCTCTCTTGCTTCTCCCTCCGTGCATTTTGTTTGTTTGTTTGTTTGTTTACATTTCTGTCAGTGTTTGAGTGTTCCCTCTTCCTGAGCCCTTTGTTTTTTCTGTCTTCGCTATCGGTAGGAGAAGAAAACCAATGCGTATGTCTATCTTTGTTTCTACATTTAGTACTTTTTTTTTTCTAAAAAAGCTCACGTATATGAAAATTCTGAACTATCTTTAAAATTACAATTCTATAAATGTGCTCTAAAGTCTACTGGAAACATAATACTACAAATTCCCAAGACTTAATATGAAAGCTCTTCTGGAATGTGGAATGGCAGAGTAGGTTTTGAAATGATGGCTTAGGGGGCCCTCAGGACTTTGAGAAAAGATATAAAGTTTCTGAAGGGGAATTACAGCCTTCTGTAATACAATCAGATCAAAATGTAAGGGATGATATTAACTCTCTGTGGTAGCAATGGAAATGAATGACTACAGAGTAAAAAAAAAAAAAAACAAATAAACAACAAAACAAACCAAGTCCTGCCCGGCCGGTGTGGCTCAGTGACTGAGCATTGATCCACGCACCTGGAGGTCACCAGTTCTATTCCCAGGTCAGGGCACATGCCCAGTTGTGGGTTCAATCCCCAGTAGGGGGTGTGCAGGAGGCAGCTGGTCGTTGTTTCTCTCTCATTGATGTTTCTATCTCTCTCTCCCTCTCCCTTCCTCTCTAAAAAAAATCAATAAAAACAGATTTTTTTTCTTTAAAGTCCCATCAGAATAACTGGAGAAAGCTGTTTGGTGCACTGTATTTCATCAGGTCTGGATGGCACCATGCACAGAGCCAAGCCCACTGTTTGTTCTCAGTCCATTCCAAGCATGGGCTTGCTGATAGGATTAGCTCCTCATCTATTCCTCTAGCAGGAAGGGCATCATGTTAGCATTTTTGATGGCAGACATTAACATTCTAGATCCAAGGAAGGGGAATCCTTTCATATAAATTAACTAGTTGGTATCCGGCCCCCCACACACTTCCTTTCACTAAAATCTCTTCTACTCCCTATATTAGATTCTAGCTCTCGGCCTGCAGAGATGAGGTTCTAACCTTAAACTCTGGTGACCCCACAAGAGTGTTGTCACCATGAGCTCTGCCCTAATATCCAGCCAGCTTCCCTCTTTAGCATCTCAGGGCCCTCTCTAGCTTCTGCAAGCGATAAAATCACAAATATCTATTGAGCATAACTGCATGGCTTTGACTACGGTAGGGAACTTGCCCTTCAAGAGTGGAAAATCACTGATTTAAACACACCAGGAGTAGTGGGTACCAATGAGTTGAGGAAATGTGTAATGAGACCTATTTCTCTCAATGCCATCTTTTTTCATGTTCCTCTAATACAGTGATGGCGAACCTATGACACGCATGTCAGAGTTGACAGGCGAACTCATTTTTTGGTTGATTTTTCTTTGTTAAATGGCATTTAAATATATATAAAATAAATATCAAAAATATAAATCTTTGTTTTACTATGGTTGCAAATATCAAAAAATTTCTATGTGACACGGCACCAGAGTTAAGTTAGGGTTTTTCAAAAATGCTGACACACTGAGCTGAAAAGGTTCGCCATCACTGTTCTAATAGCATGGAGTTTGCCATCACTGTTCTAATAGCATCACTGTTCTAATAGCAAAGATAAAACAGTTCTGAGAATCTGCTGGGCCTGGGCCTGGGCCTGGCCCTGGGAAAGCAAACACACGGTTCTCTCCACTCCCCACACAAAGGAGAGCGCCTCTTGGGGGACCCCCTCACTTCTTGCTTGAGCAGTCCTGTCTATTCTGGAACTCAGAGCCCTGGACGCTGCATAAAGGAGCTATGTCATTGGACTTCAGACAGGGCTCCTGCCCTGAGTCCAGACAACAGCTGTTCAGCAGCTGCGCGATTGTGCTCTAAAGCTGCTTAGTGTGAGATGCGAAGGGAAAGGGAACTCGCTCTCTGGAGGAATGTGAAAAATAGAAACGCCTGTGACAACAGCTGACAGGGAATGTCTATCATGAAGACATTTGTGGCATTAGAATGAATACATGACGGATGAGCTTTCAATTAGGATTTTAAGTTTAGGATAAAACTTATATACTCAAATATTTTCAATTTAAGAAAATTTAATAAGGGGGGGAAAAGAGAGAGGGAAAGGGGAGAGTCTTGGCAGCTGGTGCAACATAGGAACAGAGGCGGGTAAAATGTGGCTCCCTGTTATCCTCCTCCCCAATGCCCCACCCAGAAGTAGCATTAAAGGCTTCCCCAGAGCAACTAAGATAAATGTCTGCTCCTGAAGCCAGGCCCAAGTTCAGGCACAGCACCACTTCTGAGGGTTGGCAGCTTGTCTAGCCTTTGAGCGCTTTGCCTTCATGGACATGTCAGCTTTGCTTCTCTTTAATGTGCAAGATGGGACAAGAGCTTGGGCCAGGCAGGCATAGCTGCAGGCAGGGCTTTCTCCAAGGCTGTGCAGAAAGGCTTTTGCTTGCCCAGGCCGAGGGATGCCGCTGCTGTTGCTTGCCTGCCGCATCCTATGAAAAGGAGCGCCAGCGCTTTGGTGGCTTAGGAGTGCGAGCTGGGACCTGGGACCAGACAGAAGGCAGACTCAAATATTTGAGCAGGTTACTTTCTGAGTCCAGCTTTTGGGGTCTATGCTTCTCCCCCGCCCCCTCCCCATCCCCTTTAATGACATCTTTCTCTGAACCCTTTAGGAATCTAATGATCTCATTCACTTTTTCTGAGCCCTTCTCCCCCATCTCCAGCAAAGTCCTCCGATTTAGAAATAAGAAAACTCACTGACATGCATTACTGATGGGAGAGCAAATCCGTATCACCTTTCAGGAGAACAGGTCAACAAATATAAATTTTAAATGTCTATTCCCTTAGAATAGACCCAGGAATTTCACTTCTAGAAATGTATCCTAAAGAAATTATTGCATGGGTAAGCAGAAGTGTATGTACAAGAATGTTTATTGCTGCTTTGATTAAAAATACTGAACAATTGGAAGCAATGTAAGTATCCATTAGAAGGGGATCTTAAATAAATTATCACATAAGCATACAATGAACCAATCTGTAGCCATTAAAATAATATTGATTGACACTGACATATGCCCCATATATTGTTAAATGAGGAAAGTAGATTATAGAAGAGTATATAGAGTAGGATTGCACTTATATAAAAAAAAAAAGTGTTTATACTTGCATCAAGAGAATGAAATGATAAATATCCTTTTGTTGAGAGTAGTATCTCTGAGGGGTAGCATTGTAAGCCTTATCCACTTTCTCTATATTGTTTACATTTTTAGAGGAAAGATATATTAACAAAAAAATTTTTTTAATCCTCACAGAGTAAGGATATTTTTTCCATTGATTTTTAGAGAGCATGGAAGGGAGGGGGGAGAGGAAGAAAGAGGAGAGAGAGAGAGAGAGAGAGAGAGCGAGCGATCAACTGAGATTGATTGGTTGCCTCCTGCTCAAGCCACAACCGGGGTTGGGGATTGAACCTGCAACCAAGATATGCGCCCTTGACCAGGAATTGAACCCAAGATCCTTGGGTCCTCGGACCAACTCTCTAACCACTAAGCAAACCAGCCAGGGCCAGAAAAATATTTTGATGTATTTTTCAAAACACTCTCTCGGGAAAATATATGCAATGTCTTTGCACAGACAACCACTTGTATTTGTAAAAAGCTTTGCAGTTTACAAAATACTTTTATCTTCTGCATTAACTTGTTCAGTCCTCCTAGCCCCGGGAGGTAGGAAAGGCAGGTCTTAGAATTGTCAAAGACCAAAGGAGAGAGCTGAGCTCCTTTCAGATTTGGGGCAGAGATGACTGGGTGTTTCAAAGGAACATAAAGAGGATGAAATGAGAGCTAAGGGAGGGGAAGCAAGCGGAGGCTCCATGAAAAATTACAGCGCCAGTGAGTGTCAATGTGATAGGCCAGCTGTGTCTACAAGCTGGCAATTATGGAAGTTGGAATTCTATCTTCCCACGGAGACTAGGAGACAGAGGCCCTGTCCTTCCTGATGATTATATTTCAAAGGCATGGCTTTCAGATCCTCAAGAAAGATACCCCAAGTTACAGGAACTGCATGTTCATCAGTAAGGGACAGAAAAAGGTTTCACAATTGTAAGCCCTTTTTGTAAATGCTCTAGGAAAGGGCTATCAGGTATTGGCTAGAACAAACAGTCAATTCTGTTGACAGCCCTGAACTTTCCCAGACAGGAACTCAGAAGGAGGCTGGGTTGCCCCAGGGTTAACACCTTAGGCTGCTAGAAGCCGTGTAAACGTTTGGTCAAGTCCATTAGTGCAAGGGGTTGAATGGAGTGTTCTTGTCAAGAGTTTTTGCAGCTCTTAGTATCTCCCCTTCTCGGATTAAAAATCGAGTTCTCAGAGGGCTTATGGAGGTGCACCACAAGGATCCCCGCACGGAATTCCTCTCCAGAGAGAACCTGCCATTTCACCAGAGGGCAGCAGCCATCAGCCTCCAGCTGCAGCCCTGCAAGAGCCACCTCAGCATTCCAGCTGAAGCCACACTCTTCCTGAGTAATCTGCAGGCAGCGCCTGAGCACTGGGGCGGGTGGGCCTCGCCATTTCCATCCACATGGGGTTCTCCTAACAGGCGACTTGTGCTCAGATTGGCTGAGTCTTGTCAGACCTGCATCACAGCCCCAGGCTCTCCCTACCCAACCCTCCTTCCTCCTCCTTTCTCATTCACAGGTGTCACCCCTGATACATCTATTGCACTCTGACTCCATCTGCTTTCTGGAGTATCCAAAATAACACATGTGCTTGCCCAAAACTACATTCACAGCCCTGACCGGTTTGGCTCTGTGGATAGAGCGTCGGCCTGCAGACTCAAGGGTCCCGGGTTCGATTCCAGTCAAGGGCATGTACCTTGGTTGTGGGCACATACCCAGTGGGGTGTGTGCGGGAGGCAGCTGATCAATGTTTCTCTCTCATCGATGTTTCTAGCTCTCTATCCCTCTCCCTTCTTCTCTGTAAAAAATCAATAAAATATATTTAAAAAAACAAAAACAAAAAAAACAAAAAAACTACATTCACAGCGAATGGGTGCTCAGCCCCAAACCACAGTTTCTGAAACCCTGTTGGAGATATTTACCTTTTATCCAGACTCAACATCTTTAGCTAAAAGAAATGGGAATGACAGAATGAACCAGGGGGGACAGGGATGTGAGGAGCACTGTGAAGAGGACCTCCCTGTACTGACCGACATCACACCAAATGGTTTTCTAGTTCCTCCTGGAAGATCAGAGAATCCGTGCAGAAACACGGCCAGGACACTAGCGCAGGGCCATGGACGTATTTCTATTATTGTGCTTCTTCCACTGCTTGGTAATTGATGTGTCTGCCTTTCCTCAGGGTAAGACCTATGCTTTGATTCCTGGATGCATCCTCAGTGCTTCAAACAAAACTCAGCATATCACAGTAGCTCACTAATAGTGGAATAAATAATTGAGTTTTATCTCAGCAGGGAAGTAAGAGGATATAGACAAAAGTGAGGTAATAATGATTATAGCTAATATTTATTGGTGATATATCAGGCACTGTTCCAAATCATTGTCCTGTCATTCAATACACACAGTGACCCCACAAGTCAGTCCTGCAGTTGATGTTTTTCGAGTAGCAGATTCTGAGACAAAGGCAAGGGTGCAGGATTTTCATTATGAAATGCCTTTAGGATCAACAGCCATGGCAGGGAGGGGAAGGCAGCAAGGTTGGGAGGGAACTGAGCCACAAAGCATCCTCAGCCAACCCCATAGGGAGCTCTGGGACCAAAATGACCCATCTAGGTGGTCCTGTGTTATATCAAAGTGACCACGCCTTTAGACCTCTTCCCACCTTAACTGATCACTAGATGTGGTCCCTCCTGGACAGAGCATGACCTTGGGTCAGGCTGCTCCCCAGGTGGGCATCTCTAAAGGGGCTGTCAGTGGAAGGCTCTGTGCCAACCACATTCCCAGTAGTCAGGCGTTTAGGTAGCACATTTCCGTATCCAGCACAGGTTGTTAATGTTATTGACCCCTTTTACAGATGAAGAAACTGAGGCAGAAACACTTTAGTTAACAGTCAAGTCAGATAGTGAGTGGCCAAGCCAGGATCAAATCCTGACAGTCCAGTTAGGAGCCTGTGTTCCTGATCTCTACATCATACTCTCAAATAAGGTACACGTAAGAGGGGCGGTGGGTTATGTCCCCCTGCACACCCTAGTAATGATTTGAAATCTTAACACTGGAGAGGGTGAATTTGTCCTTGCATGCATGGAAGTTCACCTTTCCCAACTATGAATTGCTGAGATCAAGAATGGAAAAGAAAGTCAGGCGTGACACGTGTAAAAAAATGTTGGCATATGTCCCAGCATTATGCTAGGCATGTTAAAGGATATAGAGGACGCAGAAGACACAGTCTCTTCTCATGAGAAGCTCAGAGTTTAGACAAGGGGTAAGCTGCAAACGTATGAAATAATTATTGGCAAAATCCCAGAGCAGTCAAGGAGTATGTTGGATAACAGTAAAACAGGCAAAGGGCAAGTAAGGGTTCAACAAAACAGTCCTCTATTGTTACAAAGTTCCACCCTCCTTATCACTGAATGACTATGGGCCTTGGGACCCAAGATAATGATAAAGTATAAACTATTACCGAAGTGTAAAGGAATTAGACACACAAGGGTTGGGAAGGGCCCAAAAGCCTGAGTACGAAGACATTCCCAGGGCAAATTAAAATCCCCAGCTTTTGATGAGGCTTCATCTTCTCTACCTAGAATTTTTTTTAAAATATATTTTATTGATTTTTTACACAGAGGAAGGGAGAGGGACAGAAAGTTAGAAACATCAATGTGAGAAACATCGATCAGCTGCCTCCCGCACACCCCCCACTGGGGATGTGCCCACAACCAAGGCACATGCCCTTGACCAGAATCGAAACCGGGACCCCCCAGTCCACAGGCCAACGCTCTATCCACTGAGCCAAACCGGTTAGGGCTTCTCTACCTAGAATTTGCTCATGAGCGTATTTGACTCCTGGGTAGTTAAAGATATTTAATTCTAAATTTTAGCCACTTTTTCTTTCTATGAGTGAGAGCACTTGAAAATTGAACAGGAAAATACTGTGGTTTATTTTACAGGTATTATGAGTAGGACGTTCTTTATAAGAACTTTTACTGTTTCATGCATTATACAACTGTTTAATGAGTACCATCAAAGTTCGGGTAGTAGTTTAGCATTGTGGTTAAGTGTAGGGTTTGGCAGACAGGCTTGGTTTGGATTATAGCCCGGTTACCTACCAGATCTGTGTTAAAGTGTTTCTCTAATTCTTAGTTTCTTCATATGGAAATGGAACTAATAGTAGTACTTGTCTTGTGGTGAGAATTAAACAATTCATGTGAGGTGCCTGGAACATATTAAGTGGTCAGTGAAGTTACCTGCTACCAGTAACTGCAGGAGTTTGGGCCAGATACTATGTTGGGAGCTGGGAATTCAACAATGAACAAGAAAGACAAAACAGCCCCTGCCTTCCCAGAGCAGACAGGTAAGGTAAGCAGACATGGGAGACAGACAGACATGGTATTAGCTGCTAGGAAAATATAGAGTTATGTGAAGACATGCAGCACTGACAAGAAGAGGAAAGTTGGGGCGTTCCAGGAAGATTTCTTGGAAGAAAACATCATCACAACCTTAAGAATTATATTATTTACTGGCCAAGTGATTCAGTTGGTTGGAGCGTCATCCCGTTCACCAAAAGGTTGTGGGTTCAATTCCCATGAGAGGCAATGGATCAATGTTTCTCTCCCTTTTTCTCTTTCTTTCTCCCCCCTTCCTCTCTCTCTCTCTAAAATCAATAAAAACATATCCTTCCACCTGACCGGCATGGCTCAGTGGTTGAGCGTGGACCTATGAACCAGGAGGTCATGGTTCTATTCCCTGTCAGGGCACATGCCTGGGTTGCAGGCTTGATCCCCAGTAGGGGGCGTGCAGGAGGCAGCCAATCAATGATTCTCTCACATCATTGATGTTTCTCTCTCTCTCCCTTCTCCCTTGTTCTCTGAAATCAATAAAAATATATTTTAAAAAACCAAAAAAAAACATATCCTTGGGTGAGGATTTAACAAATTCTATTATTTCCTGACAATTTAATTATTTGCCACCAGAATGTAAGTTGCATGAGGACAGGGACACTGTGCATTCTGTTTGGTTTTATATTTTAAGCACTTAGTGTGGCGCCTGGCACAGAAAAGGCACTCAAATATCCGGTAAGTGAATGAAAAGTGAATAAATGAGTGAATGAAGTAACTCCTAAGGTGATAAGTAGGATTTTACCTACTGGGGATGACAGGAAAAATGTTCCAGGCAGGTGAAACAGTGTGCATGAAGTCCGGTAGTGAGCAAAAGCATGGAGAGTGGGAGGAGCTAAAATACAATTAGGCTGGAAAGTGTGTGTGTCTGTGAATGCCATGCGAGTGAGCCTGAGAAGGGAGCAGGGACCAAATCAAACAGGGTCTTGTAAGCTATGGTACAGGGTTTGAATTTAATGCCTAGGAGCACTGGGAAGCCATTAAAGATTTTAATTAAGGAAAAGACATCATGTATTTTTAAAAGTTCTTTCTACATTCTGTTAATACACTAATAATTCAAATCCATTTCAGGGGAGGATGAAGACCACAGATGAGCATCATTAGAAAAAAAAATCACCTGTTAATCTTACCTCTCAGATATGACCATCATTTGACTGTAAACAAGCAACCTGTCTCAGTTATCTGTTGCTGTGTAAGAAACCATCCTAAAATCTAGTGGCCTAAAACAACTTATTTTTCATGAGTCTCTGGGTTGATTGGGATCAGCTGATGGCTCCTCTGCTCTGTGTTATGTAGTTAAGGGTGCTCTGCGGGTTACTTCAGCTGGGAGCTTAGCTGAGGCTTTAATATGGGAGATGGCCTCGCATGTCAGGAGCCTCTCTCCACACGACCTCTCATCTTCTCAGTTATCCAACCTGAGCAACTCTGCTGGCTTCCAAGAGGGATAAAGGGAGCTGCCAGTCCTCTTAAAGCCGAGGCTTGGGCATGCACGGACCGTCTTCCACTGCACTGTAGTAGGCAAGGCAGGCAGAGGGCCAACTAAACTCAAGGGGAATAGACTCCGCCTCTTGATGGGAAGCGCACTCTTCATGCACTGGGATGGGAAGGCTCATTAACTGGTTGGGAAAACGACCACACAACCTGATTTGTTACATAGAAAGATGGTACATTGTTGACCATTTCTGGTACAAATAATTAGAAAACCTGAGTTCAAAAGTGACAAATGAAAAATACATGGTCTTTGTCGATATAAGAATCACATAAGTTGGTTATCTCAATAAGCTGACAATTTGCATATGCACAAGGGAAGGTGGAAGGCAGAGGGGAACTTCCTATTTTAAACCCAATATTGAAGTGAAAGGAATTGAAGGAAAAAGTCAGATCCTAGATAAAGAAAATGGTTTAAAATGTGAGAAGTATGCTGCAACCAATGCCTCTATACTTCGCCTGAGTATTCACTTGAGTGTGACAGGGGATTAAAACACATTATTTGTCCAAATTCACTTTCTGAACGTCAAATTGGTGGAGACCAGGACTAGACCAGGGGTGGGCAAACTTTTTGACTCGAGGGCCACAATGGGTTCTTAAACTGGACGGAGGGCCGGAACAAAAGCATGGATGGAGTGTTTGTGTGAACTAATATAAATTCAAAGTAAACATCATTACATAAAAGGGTACGGTCTTTTTTTTTTAGTTTTATTCATTTCAAACGGGCCGCATCCGGCCCGCGGGCCATAGTTTGCCCACGGCTGGACTAGACAGAGTGATACTTCGGCGTGTACAAGAGCAAAAGCAGCAAAGGGTGCACACCACATCCCAGGAAATGTCATAATCAAAACCGGGAAAGCCAAATCTCTTGCCAAGTCAAGGAGCAAACATGAGACCAAAATGGTAGCTTTCGCTCCCTCTCTACTCTAAATGGTGCAGGAGTCTGAAATCTCTATTTTATTCACCAGTCATGGGAAAGCCACTTGGTTGAATGGCCCGAGGAGGGCATAACCAGGCTCCTAGACTTGTCTGAGTCTCCCAGTAATGCCTCAAGAGAATAGACAGTGCTTCTCAATTCCTTCCTCTTCCTCATTCTGCAGAAAGCCACCCACTGTCTTCACTATCAGAGAAGTGTAAACAAGGATCCCTGAATGCTGGTGAACCTTGAGCCCATGGCAAGGGCCAAAGCTATGCACTGATTGTTTAGTCCAGACAATGGGGGTCAAGCTATTTCCTGACCAAATAGTCTCAGAGTACATCTTTCTAATATTTACTGACCTTTCAGATAGTCTATTACCGCAATTACCTAAGAGCTAGATGTGTATCCAAAATTGAATAAAAGGTTGGCAAGGCCTGGGCACTAGTGGAAGTACTTTCTCTTGCATTGCGCTTCCCCGCCTGGCCCCCAATATTTCTAAATTATTATTTCTTGTCTGTCTCTTTCATTTGCGTGCAGCCCCTTCTCCAGATCCCAAACCCAGAACCACGCGGGACGTGGGATCATTCACATCATTCCCATTGCCACTGCCTTAGTTCAGTCCTTTATCACCTCTTAGATTTGTGCACAACTCCTGACCAGTCGCCCTCCTACTCACCTCTACCTGCTCCAATCCATCTTCCACCGAGCTTTCAGTTACCTTGCTTAACACACATTTAAGGGAATGGGAAGAGGAAAAGCAAAAAGGCCAAAGACAGGTGCAGTGTTCTGGTGAGGAAGACTTGTCTATCATCATACAGACTTTATTCTGACTGAGGTACCTATTGAGCAATTTTTCAGAGAGACATATTTGCATGTTTTTAAATGATACCCAGGCAGCAAAGGAATCAGGAGTAAGCCTGGAGGCTGAGATCAGTAAGTTGTAGCAACCCTGCTGATAAAGTATGCAGGTCTAAATCAAACCTGTGGCAGAAAAAAGACAGAGTTATACCAGTAAAGTATAAATGAAATCGTACCAATGGTGACCTCCAGTAAACAGGTGGGAGGAGACTAGGATATCATCTAAGTTTCCTACTTGAGTAGATAGAATACATTTCCACCAAGATAGATTATACAGGAAGAGCAGGTCTGGGAGTAATCAGAACCTCCAAGTTGGATGGCCAGTTGTGACTAAGCAGGTTGAGAGTAAAGAGCTCTAGACAACATGAACTAAAAACCAGAAAGGAGAACAGATGAAGCTATGTGTGGACAGAGTCACACAGAAAGAGAATTTAGTACGAAAAGTAACAAAACCCTGGAAGAACTAAAGGTTTCAAAATTTGGAAAGTCACAAATAACATTTACATCTCAGCAAACCAAAATCTGAAAGCAGCCCTAGCTGGTTTGGCTCAGTGGATAGAGCGTCGGCCTGCAGACCAAAGGTCCCGGGTTCGATTCCGATCAAGGTCATGTACCTTGGTTGCAGGCTCCTCCCTGGCCCGAACCCCGGTCAGGGTGCATGCTAGGGGCAACCAATCAATGTGTTTCTCTCACATCAATATTTCTGTCTTTCCCTCTCTCTTCCACTCTCTCTACAAATCAATGGAAAAATAACTCCAAGTGAGAATTTAAAAAAAAACACCTGAAAGCAGAATATATTGTTTACTATTTACCAAAATATGTAAGCAGGGACTCTCCACTAGCAGAGTAGGAAAACATGCCCATATCTCCAAAGAAGAGGTATCACAGGAAAACTACATTGAATATGATTCTCTAATCAACTAGAGAAAAGAAAGGTCTATAGTCAAACTCAATGGGAAACCTATGCAAAAACAAAAACAAAACCAAAACCAAAACCAAAACCACCACTTGCAACACAAGCCAAGCCCAAAGGCTTAGAAAAAGATGTCCAGAGCCAGAGGCTGGCAGGGTTCAGTCACAGCCACCACCACCCCTACATGCTGATTCACCAAGAAACCTGATTAGAATTTGGTTTGTCTTCAGAGATTATACTAATCTGCCAACCTGAGTACTCTGGTCTACTTGATACCTGTTGCCTTTCACTATAAAGTAATAGGCATTTTGTTTAATATGAGTCCATCTGAGAGAGAGGTCAATTCTCAAATGACAGATTCACTTTCAGTATCTCCCAAGGCTATGGGCCAAACTGTGATAAGGAAGTCTTACCGAGAGGACTTCTGGTTACCAGACAGAGAGAGGGCTTATCCTGAAGGCACACCAGCCTCACTTCAAGCCTCCCTACTGAAATAAGGCAAGCACTTTTTCTTTTACCAAAAAATTAAGGTATGATTGCAAACAAGGAGTACAATTCATTAATATTTTTATTTTGAGTTGTAATCCATTATTACTTAAGATCCACTTCAGGAAACATCCAATGGATGTTGACTTACCATTAAAAGTAGGTCATCAATGTTTGATTTATAATACAGAATACACAATAAATTATATTTACATGCAATTACTAGACTATCACACACAAGGTAAAAAAATACAGTATTTTTATGTACATTTTTTTAAGATTTACATTTTCATATACAATTTATAAAATTTAAAAATTCTCTGTACAGAATTCCATGTGTACAGAGTTTATAAGTCCCCTATTCTTATGGCTGTACCACCACACAGATATGCTCAAAACTGTAACACTACACACACTTAAGTTTTCCTTTTTTTTTTTTTTTTTACTTTATATTCAATCTTGGCACCCATACACTAATACCATTATTTTTGAAATGTAAATTACAAAGGAAGTAAAATGTAATCATGCAGACTTTTTTTAATATATGAAAATGAGATAAAATGTGCTACTTGATCAACATTTAACAATTCCACAGTTACCTAGTTCTGTTCAACCTTCTGCACTGTTTTAACACAGGTGCATGCAAAACTATCAGATTATGGATTGTTTTAATAACATTAAAATAATACTACAGTCAGAATACTTAGGCATTAGGAATGCAATTACCTAATAACCATAGCCTGTTGATTATTTCTGCTTTGGCAGAAACCTCAACTAACACATTACATACTAAAATTTAGATATGGCAACATTATAATTCCCAAGTTTATAGAGTCTGCAACAGGTAAGTGATTATTTAAAAAAAGAAACAAAGAAGGTGTTTGACATTTAAGAGTATACTAGTATTCTCTGTTCTGAGAATGGGGGTAGGGGAGTGATTTAAGATAAACCATTAAAGGTTTATCCATTTTCCCTGCTAAGGAAGTACTGGCCCACTCCCAATCTGTTTAAATAAAGACACCTGAAGGCTTTATAAAAAGTTTAAGATTACCTATACTATTCATCTTCAAAAATTCTTGAAAAGTAATAAAATTGAAGGTATCAATACCTTCCCTCCTCCCCCAAGTAGCTAAAGATCAACGAGAAAAATAAAGTGCCAATGTCTAAAGTATTGTTACTTGTTCAAGAGGCACTAACCCATTTGATGGCTTAGGATTAAATATGAAAATAGGCCAGATCTGATCTGAATAATAAATAGAAAGTAGGTATATTCCAGTCTATGCAGTTCCTGCCTAGATGGGGGTTGGACCAGGGAACTACCTACTCCCCCATTTATTGCTTGGAAACCTGTACACACACTTTAAATTCTGACACAGAACAGCAGGATTTCTAAGATGGAAAGCACAGTGTCTGTGCCACTTTGAAGTTGAAAAAGAAAGTGCACTCCTGATCACTGGAAGGAGAGCTACTGAGACTCTCTTCTCCACAACTCATATCTTCACAAGAGTCCTCACTAAAGAGAAAAGAAGAGATAAAGCAAAGTCCATTATTTTAAATATACTTAAATGTTTTACAGACAAAATAAAACTGCTAAACAAGTATCTCTAGTCTCAGAATCTTTATATTCAAAATTTAAGCTTTACAGTGAGAAAATTTAACTTATAAGGACTTCCTAAACTGAACTCTATTATAATCTCCTTAGAAAATACAGATTTTCTTAACAGGTTTCAACAAATTACTATTTGCCAAGCTATTATTCTTGTACCAATAACTCTATCATCAATTAA
Organism: Myotis nattereri; assembly: GCF_964212035.1. Lineage (NCBI taxonomy): Eukaryota > Metazoa > Chordata > Mammalia > Chiroptera > Vespertilionidae > Myotis > Myotis nattereri. The sequence continues at coordinate 181,747,852 of NC_138075.1, forward strand.
TTGTACAATTTTAAGTAAGTTAGATCCAATAAATGCAGGCTAAGGACAACATATCTCCTATGGCATGATTTCGCCATCTTTCTTGCATTAATAATTGTATCACTAATATTTTCAATATCCAACCAAAAAACCAATAAACTATGAAATGGAACTTCTGGTCCTTTATCCCTACCATGTAAAACAATCTAACTTAATAGAAGACAATGGCATTTGACAAAACTGTAAAAATATCTACAGAATTCTGCTACCTTTGTGGCGGTGGTTCCTTCCCTGCCGCCCCCCCCCCCCCCCAGGCACTTTAACCACAGCCTCTTCCCACAGACCATATTAGGAATTCATACTAACACTGAAAAGCCCAGAATGCTGTTTCACTTTTTAAAAAAACTAAAACTATATTTCAAAGAGCAAAGGAGATGGGAAACAACCAGTTTTTTAAAGGGGAGGAGCGAAACGTCAGTGGAAAGACAACATTCTATTTAACCTAATACATGGAACCTAAAAAAACAGAACTCATAAATTCACAAATAGAATAGATTGGTAGTTGGCAAAAAGAGGGGGCTGGTGGGTAAAAATGGTCAAAAGATACAAACTTCCAGTTATAAATCTTGGGAATATAATGTACAGCATGGTGTTTTGTTTGTTTTTATTAAGAAAAATGGGGCCCTGGCTGGTGTGGCTCGGTTGGGCATTGTCCCATGCACCAAAAGGTTGCTGGTTCGATCATGGGTCAGGGCACATGCCCAGGATATGGGCTCAATTCCCGGTAGGGGGTATGCAGGAGGCAGCCCATCGATGTTCCACTCTCTTCTCTCTTCCTCTCTCTCTAAAAGTAAGTAAACTATTAAAAAAGGAGGGAGGGGAAGCACACTTCTAAATTATTAGCCTATTTTAATAATTAACTGTTTCTGGCTAATTTTCTCACCTGAAGAAAAGATGCTATTAGACTAGGGACTTTCTCTGATGCCTTATAATATTCCCGGGTCCCATTTTGAGTATAGTTTGTCTGGCAAGTCTAATCAGTTAAGGAATCTGCTTACCTTTCACTTTCATCAAAACAACCCCCCTCTGGTATTGTTGGCAGCTCAGGGACACTATAGTAGCTGTTGTGGAGATTCTGGGCTGTGCGCCTTGAAACAATCCAAACCAATTTCTTAAGATCTGGTTTGCAGCATTCAGGAGAAGAATATTCAGCGAGGCATTTAGAAACTAACTCCCTCCAGTAAATGAATTCAGTGTCATTAACCTGAAAAAAATATTTTAATCAAGAGGTTAAATAGTGGTTCCCAAGCCTTGCTGTGCCTTGGAATCACCCTACACTCCTTAAAAGAATACTGATGCCTGGCTCCCACCCCAGATGTTCTTATTTAATCGATGTAGGGTGTAACATGGGAATCAAAAATTTGTTTAAAGCTCTCCAGGTGATACTAGTGTGAAGTCAAATATGGGTAACCACTGGTTTAGGAGATGAGCACCAAAGGTATAGATAATTTACATAGGATTCAATACATAGAAAGTTTTGCCTATTAAGAAAACACACTGATCTAAAAACACTTATCTGTTACTATCAATTATCAAGTATATTCTTTAACAGTCCCAATGCAAAGGAAATTAATAATTTAGGTTTCTGTAACAAAGCATTTTTTGATTGCTAAAAATATGCATTTACACTAAGATACCAGATAAATGCTAATGGAGAAGTTAGCAGTATAACAGAAGAGGAATTTCCCCAAAAGGGCGTAGTTTCTCCACGACCAGGGAGTGCCCCACTTTATTTCAAGGAATCAATTTTCACTGAGGATATTTCCAGATAAATTATAAATGGTTTACATTAAAACTAATAAATTCCTGACTAAAACACAAGCTAGAAGTTATCTGTTAAAAACAAAATACTTCACAAATACTTTTAGCACAAACAGAAGACAATTTTATAGCATCTTGGCTACCATTCCAGCTACATCTTAACCCCCCTGCATTCTGGCTTCTACCACTCCCTTCTCATTCTACTAACATCATCTCCTAGGTATCCAATGACCTCCTTCAATTCCCATTATAATGGGCCTCTCATCAAAATTCAATACTCTTGGCTACCTCCTTCTTGAAAACCTCTTCCCAACCTGATAGTGCTCTTACCTGTCAGGTGTACCTTCCTTCACTTGGCTCCTAATGGTGAAACTGCCAACACTGAAAGCCCAACCAACATAATTTCAACCAACCTCTAAGCAAAAGACTCCAAGTTTCTTTAAGGCTTTATTATTTCATGAGAAATTTCAACTCTTGATCTCCAACTATGATTTATCTTGAGTTTTTGTGTGGTTGTTTTTTTTTTTTTTAATATTTTATTGATTTTTTACAGAGAGGAAGGGAGAGAGATAGAGAGTTAGAAACATCGATGAGAGACAAACATCGATCAGCTGCCTCCTGCACACGCCCTACTGGGGATGTGCCCACAACCAAGGTACATGCCTTTGACCAGACTCAAACTTGGGACCTTTCAGTCTGCAGGCTGATGCTCTATCCACTGAGCCAAATCGGTCAGGGCTATCTTGAATTTTTATTCCAGACTGCTAAATACCTGCTAGACATCTACCACCTGGAAGGTAAAAATCATACTTCTTTGATCACAAGTTACCTTCTCTCAAATTTCCTCCAATGGTACCAACATTCTATCATTTGTTCCAAATACTGATCATTTGTGGCTCCTTGCCTCATATTCCATGCTTGACTTCCAAAACCACTCAAGTTAGATATTCTCACAGCTTCTTGTGACTATCACCTAGACATTCTATCTACAAGCCTACCCTAAAGTAATTCCCAAACCTTCTATAGTCCATCAGCTTCCTGGCTATAATAAGCCTTTGCTGCCCAAACTATCACTACTAAGATTCTTTTGGTCTACACCTTCCCAGTAATAGTGCCTCTCCTGGCTTACCTTACTCTTCTGCTAACAAAACGCCAAAGTACTCCCTACGTTCAGTATTATCTGGCACTCAGACACAGAATAAATGACAGAACATACCACTACATGTTAAGTTCCATATATCTCCAACTAGACTCTAAGTCTAAGAAAAGGGACTGTGCCTTTAGTTGTTTTACACCTTTATGACTGCTAAAAATGTACTGGGCTGGCCTAAGGAGTTTAAAAAGAAAAACGAAGCTAATGTTATTTTGGAAATGCTACTAATGGGATGAATCAGCCCTAAAGATGTAATGGGATGCCATCAGTGTATTTAGTAAGTCTACTTCCTAGTGTGTATTTTAGAGCAGACCACTGTATTACCAATTTGCAAGAATACTACAGAAGGGACATCTGAATGCAGAAAGAAGCTGGGCTAAGGACAGGATTCCCTTCCAGTTTAATACTGTCTGGGTCGAAACTGCATTTTGAGAACTTCAACACTTGAGATGTTTTAAAAAATGAGTGTAAAAGTTAAGAGCCCCATAAAGTATTACTTAATGTTTAAGTCACCACAGGGGAAAAAAAAACAAAGTGAAATATTAGGAAGAAAACTTGCTTTAAATAATAAGAACTGAATATATTTACCTTGGAATGTTTTTTAACAAGCAGAAGAATTTCCAATAATTCAATGGATTTCAAAGTTTCTACTTCCAAATTGAGAAGGCACAAAGCTAATACAGATGGCTACAAGAAAAAAAAAGTGTTAAGTAAAATAAACATTTTTTAATTCAAAACAGAAACTGTGAATCATGTAAGCAAGAAATTGACTTACTTTTGCTTTTGAAAAGGTAAGCCGGCAGTTGCAAGCTTTCAGCTGAGCTTCTAGTTTATCAAGATTCAGTATTTCTTTCCTATACAATGAAAAGAAAAAACAATGTATTTATTTACTAAACTTCCAAAGACGTAAACAATTTTAAGGACTTGCCATTAAAAAGTTTGGAGGAAGTAAAACTATAAACTTCACTGGCATTCTACTTCGTTACTGTTAGCTATAGCAATCTAAAGTATAAAATTTTTATTTTTAATCCCACTGACCTTTCTGAAGTCTGACAAAATACTATAGTATGGTATAAGTGCAAAAAGTTTAAGGCAGTAGTAGCTTCCAATTCATAGTGCAATTTTTCTGAAATTATTTTTTCCATCCGTTTTATGTCAGAGGCAGTACATTTGCATTGACTAATCCGGATTACATCATGAGTGGATGGAATATTGCATTCTTCTTCAACTATTCTAGCAGCCAGCAAAAAACAACAGACTCCAATGCAAGACAAATGTTTAGGTTTCACCTGAAAAACAAAAAAACAAAAGTCTTCTTCTAACAATTGTTACTTGATTTAGCAAAGCAGACACTTAAGAATACTGTAGTAATGCCCCTACTTTTAAGACAGAACACAAACAAGCTGCATCCCTGTACTTTTTTTTACCCACAATTATATTTAGTCATTTTCACAATTTAAAGTGTCTTAACCTTACTTTAAAATAAAAGGCATTTTGGGCATTTAAATTAACTTATTTAAATGCAGATAAAAATAATTAAATACAAGTTCAAAAGCCAAGTTTCTAACACTGCCTATACTTGGTCTTTCAAACTCATGAAATTCGTAAAAGTACATTCTCTCCCAAAATAACATGAAGCTTTCAACTCCTAGAAAATAAGCTACTTCTTTGGATATAAAAATAACATATCCACTTATCTTTTAATCTTATTATCTACTTATCTCTAAGAATCATCCCATACTTCAATGAAACTTTGCCCAAGAGAAACATTGCATCAGCTGTGCAGTGAAGCATATGTAAAAGCTGCCATGGGCAGATGGCTGCCCTTTTCTTTTCAGTGCCCTAAAAACTGACCCAGCAGCTGACAGCATCCTATTGGCAGAAAAATCACCACATTTCTCTAACAGTTGCTGGTAATTGTTAGTAAGACTGTGACTCCCTGCTCCGAGCAGACTTACAGGAGAGGCAGTTGGTCACCTTTAATAGACTGTTATACTTCCACTTATGTTTCAGTATTAAAAACATCTAGGCTCCAACAAAAACATGATGGGAGATGAAAACCTTACAGTAAGGACTGTATACACACTGGTATATAGAGACTACCTAAAAAACAGTAGTCTTCACTATGTTAAATCTTCAAAGGGAAGGCATGTAAGACGTACAGCAAAACCTAACTTAAAATACAATACACTTGATTTTGTAGTCTCTTAATCTGACACTAAAGATCATAGTTCCAATTATTAAAAGTGTTTATGTATGGTGACATAAGTACATTCATTTGCCAAATATTTATCGAACCCTCCTATGCTGGCCATTGTAGTAGGCACTGGGTATAGAAAAATGAAGATTTATAAAAAATTATTAAATACCTTCATAAGAGCCAAGAATCTGTCCAAAATATTGACAGCCAGGACAAAAGTTTCAGTGCAAGATCCAAAAAAGTTGGTTAAACTCCTTAAGTCTTCTACTTTGGCATTTCTCAATCTTGGACACAAAGTGTTATCATTCTGCAATGAAAACCAAGAGCCCAAGTTTATTATTTTCTTAGAACTAAATGGATAATACACACAGATTCAATTCAAATAAGGTAATTTTTTCCCATAACCTTTGAGAATACGGGGCAAAGGGTAATACTTAACTAAAGCAATACACTTTTCCGCTACAAAAAGTGTAAATATCATTGCTTTTTACACATGTACATCTCAAAAGAATTAGGCAGTTCACCAAATGAACTGGTGCCACACGTCAAGAGGGTCATAGCAAATATAGTTCGATTCCCTGTAATGGACATAGATGGTTACTTGCTTGCTTTATGGGGTTTTTGTTGTCTGTTTAATAACTATTTGAGAACCTACAACAAGTGTTTCACAGGCAAAGGGCATTTCCACAAGGGAACTGCAGGATGCCCAGCGAGTCTCCCACCCCTGAGCTGAGGCTGGAGCGCCACATCTGCAGAAACACTTCTCCGGGGTCAGCATCACTCTCATTCTTGCTAAGACACAAACGCTTGACCCGGGGTAAGGTGTATCTTCGTCCTCCAGGAAGCCCGACGTTGGTCTTAAGAAACTTGCCCGTCTTCAGTCCTGATTCCACTTAACAACAACAACAGAAAAGTTACCCTCTCGGCAGCTGCAGCAAGTTCCCGGGCGACTTACCTCCGAGGTAGCCTCGATCAAGCTCAGCCCTTTCTCTCGCGGTTGGAACCGCTGTTCCTGTTCCAAGTAGAGGTTCAACAATCCGAAGAGCTGGACCCCTTCCCGACCTGCCAGGTGCTCGGCCCCCAAATCCTTCATCTGCAGCGAAGACAGCACACAGTTAGGCGGGTCCTTGCGGAGGCGGGAATGGGGGTCAGGGGGAAAGGGCAGGAAATACCTCCAGCGAGAGGCGCCGGGACGAGCACCACCTGGCCAGAGCGAGCCGCGGAGGGGCCCGGCCCGTCCCGTCCCCGGCGAGATCCAACCACCCCACCGGGGGGTGTGGCACGGGGAGGGGCGCGGTGACGTCGGCCGGCCAGTCTGGGTCGGCCCGGCCGGTTCACCACCAGGAAAACGTCCCCGGGCGGCGGTGTCCCGAGGGCCCGCCCCACCCGAAGCCGGGGGAGAGGGGTCTCTCTCCGGTGGGATGCCCCGGGCACAGCTCCTGCCGCGGGCCCCGGGGTGCCAGCTTTGCACAATAGGGGGGCAGGGAGAGCAAGTCTCGCGACTGAACAAAGAACCGGAGGGAGGAGACTCCGAGCCCCGCCCCGCCCTCCCCTCCCGGGGGCCCGGCCGCCGAGCCCCTCTAGCTGGACTCCAGCCCGAGCCTTCCCCGTCCGCGACGGCGGCGCCGGTGGCACCCGAGGGGGGCAAGACCCAGCGGGAGACAAAAGCCCAGCCCACCCGCGTCCCGACAACAGCGGTCCGACCACGGATGCCCCGGTTCCGCAACTGTGCGGGGCCCCGGGCTGTCAATTCAAGAAGCACCACCCCAGCGAACGCCGGCGACAAAACGGGGGGTGGGGGGAGGCGCACCAAAGGACTGTCCGGAGCCTCCCGGACTCTCCGTGCGTCCCACCAGCATCTGCCCCAGTCCGGCGCCCACTGCCCCGAAGCTGGAGCTGGGGCAGGACCGGAGTCGCTCCCGGGGCCGAGGGCTGGGCACCCCGCCCCCGCCGAGTCCCGACCGCGAACAAAGAAACCCGGGCAGGAGCACTCACCGTGCCGGAGACGCGCCTCCACCGGCCGGGCGTCGCGGTCCGTCGGGGACTGGGTGCGGCGGGGCGTCCGGACCTGTCTCCGCGGACCCGCCGCCTCAGCGGAGGCCCGGGACCCGCATCCGACCCCTCCCCCCGTCACCGCCGCCCTACAGCCCCGGCTTCATTCTGCTCCCAGCGCGCCCACCCGCCAGGGGCGCAGCGCCCACCCCCCAGCCCTGAGCCTCCACGGGCACAGCCGCCACGGCCGACTCGAAGCCCAACCAAACCCCTTGTTTTTGTTTTGGGCTCTCCAGGCCCCCCGAGGGGCGGGGCACGTGACTCGCCGCGGAGGGATTCTTCGCTTCTCAGCAGGATTTGAAAAATAATCCCGCCTCTCAGCCGCGGTCCCCAGCGGGGTTGGGGGCCGCCGAGGCTCTCCTTTGCTTTCCCGAGCCACTCCTCCCCCTCGGTTCCTGGGCGGAGGATGGAAGGTGGGCGTCGGCTTTATTCTGCGATAGACCCGGTGGGGGAAGAAAGGGAGAGACAGGGTTGAGGCGCGGAAGGAGATCCTTTCTGACCGCTTTGCACCTTTTAAAGGTCCCTGATTTGTTTTGTTTCCTCTGTTTTGAAAAATCCGCCCAAAGTGGCCGGCTCTCTGATTGGATGCTGGCCGAATGCCGAGAACCTGCTTCACTCTCGAATCCAGATTGGCTGACTGATTCGTCTTGGAGGCCTCTGATTGGCTTTCGCCGTCTTCTGCTCCTCAGTCTTCCCTGGGGCCTTAGCAACGCTGGAGTCCGGAATGCGCATGCCCGGCGGAGGGTTGCCCCCCAGCTCTGGAGGAATGCGTGGGCCTGTGCCTGGGGTCCGCGCTTCCGCCCGCCCCCCCTTTTCCCCCCTTCCCCCCCCACCCCCTCGGGGAGGGCCACGCTCGGCTCTGAGCCTGGACGGCTGCAGGAGCTGCAGGAACCTAGGGGAGCGTTCTCTACGTTTTGTTGTGCGGGTCCATTTTGCGATAACCAATCAAGTTGGTATAGAATTTTCAGGATGCTTATTGAAATATTGACAAGTAAAATGCAATCACTTTGGTCTTTGCTTTAAAGTTTCTCGGACCAAGAGGGGGAAAAAAATGGAGAGAAGAGAGGTGCAACGAGGTTGCACAAAGTTAAGAGTTGTTAAAGGTGGGCGATAGATGGGTGCAAGAGGGTTTCTACTCGTGTGTCCTTGGAAATTTTTTATGTAATAAAAAATACATGTTCAGTGAGGGGACTTAAAAAAAAAATGTACCGGTGCACATTGACAAGGGCACACAAACGTGTAATCATTGTAATAGTGTACCCCCAGAGGTGGTAATTGCGCTGCTGTTGTAATGAAGGCTCTGACAGGTTCTTGGTCACCCATAAATTACCATTTATTGTCCATTATGATTAGCATTATTAAAAGGTGACACGTGTCCTCTCCTGAGGCGGTGCAGAAAGCAAAGCAAAGGAGACGGGATATCTTTGGGGGGATGTGAGAGACGTCCCTTCAACATCGTTAGTAAATTCTCTTTATTTTCTCCCTCTTCCGGTCTCCACCGCCGTCAGCCAAACACACAAATCAGAAGATAGCACGTTCTGAGTTCTAATCTAAATAAACAGAAAGCCCCTAGGAACCGAGCCCTCTCTTCTGCTCTCCTGCATGTTTTCTGTGAATCGTCTCATTGCTTGTAAAATAGGAGAAGTCACATAAGACAGCAGCCGCTTTCTCCTCTTTCCCGAGCGGCAAAGGAATTTTAGGAATAGATCCCTTTGCCTGTGAGCTGGAACTAGACGCAGACATCTGGAGCTCAGAGCAGCTGGGGGAAGGGGAGCTCAAGAGCTAATCCTCTTACTTCAGAGACTTGGGGCCTTGTTCAGGGTTTGGGGAAATAAATAAAATTACATTAAAAGACTGCTTTTAAGGGATTTACAGCTTGCGTGATTTTGTTCAGTACTTGTTTGATCTTTTAAACATTATTAAGACTCTTATTTGACACAAACCTCTTGCTGGAAATCTGTGCTGAAAAACATAAATGAGGGCTGCAACCAAGATGGAAAATAGAGCTAAGATTAGAATTACGTAGATGAGGCCTCCTTGTACAGTGTGTAAAGAGGCTCAGTGGACAGAGTCCAGAGAGAGACAGAAAGCAGCTGGATGGAAAACATGAGAGAAAACAGTTTGTGACCAAAACATGAAGGAGATGGGGACTTTTTTTCAAGTAGGAGGGCAACGATAGAAAAGGAACATAAGGTATAAAATAAGTGATGTGAAAGAAGAAATTAAAATTACGTGGTAGAAGATTTCTAAAATAATAACATATCAGACAAAAAGGAAGAGATGATGTAAAAGTTGTCCTTTGTTTGGTTCACTAAATGTTACAAAGTTATACAAAATGTATACTGCATGTTGCATAGCTAGTATTTTATATATCCTTTCACAGGCAGCCAGCCTCTGGCATGGTGAGCAGTTCTCTTAAGAGTAAGACGAGAGCCAAAACCGGTTTGGCTCAGTGGATAGAGCCTCGGCCTGCGGACTGGGGGGGTCCCGGGTTCGATTCAGGTCAAGGGCATGTACCTTGGTTGTGGGCACATCCCCAGTGGGGAGTGTGCAGGAGGCAGCTGATCGATGTTTCTCTCTCATCGATGTTTCTATCTCTCTATCTCTCGCCTTTCCTCTCTGTAAAAACTCAATAAAATACATTTAAAAAAAAAAAAAAAGAGTAAGACGAGAAAGTTTTGCAAATGATGTTGAATTTCCTGCTCCTGATAGGCCCTGTTCAGTACAGAAAAGACTAGTTAAATTGCCCAGTATGGAGTCCTATCTCCACTTTTGTCCATTTATCTTCTTAAGGTAAAGAAAAGCAATCATTAAAAAATATTGGTCCAGCCCGGCCAGTGTGGCTCAGTGATTGAGTGTCGACCTCTGAACCAGGAGATTACGGTTTGATTCCCGGTCAGGGCACATGCCCAGGTTGTGGGCTTGATCCCCAGTGTAGGTTGTGCAGGAGGCAGCAGATCAATGATTCTCATCATTGATGTTTCTATTGTTCCCTCCCTCTCTCTTCCTCTCTGAAATCAATAAAAATATATTAAAACATAAAAAAAAAATCTCTTAAAAGTAAAAAGGAAAAATATTGGTTCAGTAGTTACATCATCCTTTTTATTTCTTTCCCCAAACAGTTCTTTTTAACAATTATGATATTTTGGGGTAGTAAATGATGCCGGTTTTCTCATTTTACTCTGCTGATTTTTATTTATTTTTAATATATTTTTAATTTTTTAAATGTTTCAATTTTTTTAAATGACAGTCTTTCTCCAGGCTCTATTGTCTGTCCTTATCACTTTTGCTTATTGTGCTGCAGCTCTAGGTGTTATTTATTAAATAAGCATTTACCCTTAGGCTAATCTGCCTTTACCTGTCAACTACCTTTCTGTCTTCCCTAAGTTTTCTTGAGGGCAACTTCCCTGCAACATACACACATACAAAATAAAGGATCAGAAACTTGGCAGTCCTCAGAAAGGACTTTGAGGGGATTTATCCTATATAATAAAAGCCTAATATGCAAATTGTCCCCTCAGGAGTTCCACTAGGAATTCAAACGCTCACTATGACGTGCACTGACCACCAGGGGACCGCGCAATACATGGCAGGCATCGGCAACAAGGCACTGTCAGTAGGTAGCAGTGGAGGTGCTGCTGGCCCCAAGGAGAGCGGGACCGTGGCAGGATGGTGGAGCAGGTGAGCAGGCGGTACCAAGTCAAGGTGGGTGCGAACGGGGGCCCAATCCCCTGCCCATCACCTCACAGACTCACCTGGTAGACAGCAACCAGCAGTGGCGGCGGGGGGCGGGACCACCACCCGGTTCCTAGGCACTGAGGGAACTGGGCAGGGGGAGGAAGAGGGGGCGCCCTGATCAATTGCCCTGCGGGCAGGATGGTGGAGCAGATGAGGGGGCAGTGCCAGGCCAAGGCAGGGTGCCAGGAGGGGCTGCAGGACTCCGAGGTTGGGAGTGCAAGCTGGGGCTGTGAGTCTGGGAGCGTGAGCTGGGGCCTGATCCCCGCAGGCCAACCCAAGGGACCTCACTTGTGCACAAATTTGTGCACTGAGCCTCTAGTTTCATTATAAGATACTTGGTCTGCAGCACAGCGATAGGGGTGCAGCAGGATTGGGTGATACTCTGCCCCCAATAACTCTGTGAAGGCCTGACAGTGACCCTGTTGTCCTCAGTGACATCTGAGACTATGAAACAGAAGGTGGGCACAGAGCAGGAAACAAACAGCGGCACACCCACAGAGGAGAAAACAATGCCTTCTTTCAGCGAATTCTTGACTCTGAGGAGTGTCCTTCAATCTACTCACACTCCTGCTTCTACCTAGAAGAGAAAATAGGGCGTTCCCAAAGGCTGCTACAGTGCTCCCTCAATGCTTTGTACTCAGCTTCCCTGAACTTCATGAGGCATCACAGCTCCCTCACAACTTTCCAGAGATATCTTTCTCCTCACAGGTGGTAGTTTTAGACAATAAATCCTATCTTTTCATTCAACAGACATTGAATGAATCCACACTAGATGCCAGGCATGGTACTAGTCCTCAGGGATACAAAACTAGATAAATAAAACACAGTCCCAGAATGTACCCTGGTATCTCTGAGGTGTAGGGCAAAAGCTCTAGCAGAGGGATCAGAATGCCTGAAGTTGAGTCCCAGCTTTCCAACTCACTGGAGATAGTACCTTGAGTACCTTGAGTAATTTGAATTGCTTGAAGCCTCAGCTTTCTAATCTGAAAAAGCAAACAAACAAATGGGGGGGGGGGGGCGTACCCCAGGAGGTAGTTGTCTCTACTTCACGTGTAAAGATGAAATGCAAACATTCGTAAAGGTGCTCTTATGTACACCTGGGCTGTTAGGCTTTGACAGAGCTGTGACTTCAAGGAGGGGAAAAAAGGGATCGTCCTGACCTCTCAGAGGAATCTGATACAAAGCAGCCCAGAAAGGAAAGAACCTCTACATCAAGGCTGGTAAAGCTGACCTGAGTCCCACCTCCACCTTTCCCTGTACTATTTCTGGCTCCCTGCCTGGGCTGTTTTCTGTCAGTAGGGTGGTTTGCCACCCACACTTCCTGCTTAGATTAATGTTGTTAACAGAACCTGCACAGGAAACAGGACTATGTTGGAGGGTGAGGAACAGGAAAGGCATAACCTAACCCAGGGTGCCATCTTGAAGTGATTCAGATTTTTCAACTAAGAACTCATTTTTTAAATCAGAACTTCAAAGAATGAGACAATTTACCTGCAAAACCAATCCCTTTCTTCCAGCAATCAGTGAACATCTCATATATACTTCTTTCTGACTTACTCCTGGACAGGACGTCAAATCTGATGAAATTAGCAAATCCAACATTTTACAATTTTATATTTATATATATATAAATATATATATATATATATATATACTAGAGGCCTGGCGCACGAAATTCGTGTGCGGGTACGGTCTCTAGGCCTGCCCTGCAATCAGGGCCATCTTCCCCAGCTGCCTGCAGCCAACCCCACCCCCCGCTGCCACCCACCCCCGGTTCCCCGTTCACCATCGGGTGATTGGTGCCTTATGCCTGGGGGAAGGGACCGAGAGGTCAGCTGTTCCCGCCCACTCACTGGCCCACACCCCCGCCACAGGTGGCCATCAGGCAATTGGAGCTTGCCGGCCAGGGAAAGGAACCAAGAGGTAGTCAGTGCGCCTCATAGTGACTGGTCCAGCAGTAGTTCTGGTCATTCTGCTGTTAGGGTCAATTTGCATATTACCCTTCTATTATATAGGACTAGTAGCCCAGTGCACAAAAATTTGTGCACTCGGGGTTGAGGGTGAGGAGTGGGGCCGGACCCCTCAGCCCGACCTGCACCCTCTGTCATGTTCCGGGACCCCAGTCACTCCTGGCCTAGGCACAGGCCTACAGGCTTGGGCGGTCTGGCTCCCGAGGTCCCATTTTATCAAGAGAACAAAGTCGGTGTTAGTTATAGCCCTCACAGAACCCAGTACACTGCATCTGTGCATACAACTGCCTCGTTCATGTGCCTGCTTCGCCCTAATGAATTACTAACATCTTGAGGACATAGCTCTGTCTTATCCTGCTTCAACTTCAGTGCCTGGCCTGGTGCCATGGACCTGAGAGGGTTTGCTTAGTGAGTGAATAATGAGTGAGTGAATGAGTGAATGAATGAGCGAGTAGGTGAATGAGCAAGCAGCTAAGGGGCGGGAACACGTTGCCATGGCAACATGGCAGAAGTTCCAGCCCCACTCCAGGCTCCCTGAAGCCCATCCTGGGAAAGTTCCTGCCCTGCTCCCAGTGGCCTGGGGCCCCTCTCCTGGCTGCATACTGAATTACTAACATCTTGAGGACATAGCTCTGTCTTATCCTGCTTCAACTTCAGTGCCTGGCCTGGTGCCATGGACCTGAGTGGGTTTGCTGAGTGAGTGAATAATGAGTGAGTGAATGAGTGAATGAATGAGCAAGTAAGTGAATGAGCAAGCAGCTACCAGCGGGGATAGTTCGCACTCTGCTCTGAGCTGCCTGAGGCCAACCCCGGGAAGTTCCCGCCCTGCTCCCAACGGCCCCACTCCCCTCTCCCGGCTGCATAGTTCATGCAGGGCAAAGGCTGCCCAGGTGTGCGTTTTGGCAAATCAGTGCATTAGCACCTGCCAGCCTGGGATCCCAGTGAATGGCCCTTTGTGGTCATGGCCAGTGGCAGATCGGTGCATTAGCACCTGTCGGCCGGGGATCCCCCTGGAGGGCCGTTTGTGGGTGTGGCCAGTGGCAGATTGGTGCATTGGGTGTGGCCAGTGGCAGATCAGTGCATTAGCACCTGTCTGGGGATCCCCGCTGGAGGGCCGTTTGTGGGCATGGCCGGTGGGGTTCTGTGCCAGCCCTGGGTCTGTTCCCATACGGGCCGCCTGCCACCCGGGTCGCAAATAGCAGGCCTGGATGGCAGCGGGGCAGGCAGGATGGCGCTCTCCCTCCCTGCCTGCAGGATGCAAATTAGCCGCCATCTTTGTTGGTGGTTAACTGCCATCTTGGCTGGTGATTAATTTGCATATCTCACTGATTAGCCAATGGGAAGGGTAGCAAAGTTATGGTTAATTACCATGTTTCTCTATTATTAGATAGGATTGTTGCTGCTGCTGCTCTTGTTAATGATGGAACATCCTGTATCTTTCCCAGGAGAGCTTATATTTATCTGTGCAAAGGTTAGTGATATTCACAACACAGTTAATTCCCACAGATGGACATGCTCAGCTTTGGAATTGTGGGAATTATCCACACTGCTGTAGAGCTAAGTGAATGACCACAGCAGGAGTTTTTCCAGCCAGCCAGCTTAGCCCCTCCCACTTCTACTAGCCTTGCAAGTAAATTAGATTTATGCAAACTCTCTCTGAAACCTGGGAACTCAATGCTCATTAGACTCTGTGGCCCAATTCGTTACTTCAGTATCCAGAGCTTTTTCTGTTATGCTAAAAATCAACTGAGATCATGGAGTAGCTCTGAAATGGTGTGGAAAGACGGGCAAAGAAGAGTGCGACTAAGGGTATGACGGTTTCTGAAATCAGCTGATTATCTCGAAATGATGGGTCTGAGCCAAAGCAAATATGCTTTAAGTGGCCCAGACTGGGACACTGTACATTATTATTTACATAACACATTCTTCGTTTATGATGTGTTCCAGCACATTCTTCTTTTATGATGTGTTCCAAGAACTATAACCTAAGTCTGATATTTTCTATCTTGACATCACAGTGCTATGGGAAGTTGACACTGTTGGCAAAGAGTCATTTAGGACACATCTGTTAAACATATCTTATTCCTAAAGGAAGTTTTTATTTTCTGTGAAAGTAATTATATCTTATTTTGATCTCAAATGAAAAGGCAATTGACATTTAAAGTAATATGAGTAAGTAATAAAAGCTTAAATTTTGCTCTCATTAACATTTTTCTTACTTGGGGTGGTGAACACACAATGCAGTGTACAGATGATGTGTTATGGAATTGTGCACCTGAAGCCTGCATAATTTTGTTAACAAGTGATGATAAATTCAATAAAAAGGGAAAAACAACTTCTTAAAATGTCTTCAAAATGAAGTTTTCTTAACTTCTGAAAATAAAGATTGGTTCATTTCAAAGATCAATACTCAGGTCTGTAATTTTTTTATATTATTATGTTTTTCAACCACCTTCTGAAGAAGAAATTGTGACTACAGGAAGGAGCAAAACCAGATTTGGGGGAGGGGAATAAGGGTAGTTGAAGCTTTAAATTTGGAGCAGTTCTGGTTCTATCTTGGGAGAAGAGCAGAATTTACAAATACAAAGTTAGGTATGAAAGTGAATATTTATTTTAAATGAGACAAATCCAGAAAAATGATAAATTCTCAAGATTTGACCTGTACTCACTCCAGTTATCTATTGTTGTGTAATGAATCACCCAAAGCTTAGTGGCTTAAAACAACAACAATAATTTATTATCATCACAGTCCTGGGGTTGGCTGAGCTCAGCTAGGCAATCCTTGCTCAGGGTCTTGCATGAAGTTACAGTCAGAGGGTGCCTGGGGCTGCAGTCATCTTGTGGACAATTTACGTGTCCGGAGTTGATGCTCACCACAGGCTGGGACCTCAGCTGAGTCTGGTGGCTGGAACACCTACTTATGTGGCCTCTTCGTGTGATCTTTCCACTTCCTCATGGCATGGTGACAAGGCTCGGAGAAAATCAGCTGACCACTGTATCTCCTTTTATGAACCAGCTTCAGCAGTCACATAGCTTCTATACTAATTTCATATTATTATTAGAAAAATGACAAATTTAGTGACTTAAAACGAATTTACTATCTTCTAGTTCAAAGGGACGGAAGTTTGAAATGGGTCTCACTGGGCTGAAAGCAAGGTGTCGGCAGGGCTGCGTTCCATTTGAAAGCTCTGTGGGAAGTACATTTTCTTACCTTTCCAGTTTCTAGAGTCCACCACATTCCTTGGTTTATGGTTCCTTCCTTCATCTTCAAATCCAGCATCACAGCATCTTCAAATCTTTCTCAACTGTGACTCTTCTGCCTTCCTTTTCCATTTATAAAGATCCTTGTGATTACATTGGCTCACCCAGATAATCTAGGATAATTTCTCTTCCTCAAGGTCAGTTGATTGGCAACCTTAATCCCATCTACAATTTTAATTCCCCCTTGCCATGTAACATGGCATATTAGTAGGTTCTGGGGATTATGACATGGATATCTTTGGATATCTTCACCATTCCTTCAGTCACAGTCACAAGTCTACTCAGGCTCCAGGCCAGGGGTGGGCAAACTTTCTGACTCGAGGGCCACAATGGGTTCTTAAACTGGACTGGAGGGCCAGAACAAAAGCATGGATGGAGTGTTTGTGTGAACTAATATAAATTCAAAGTAAACATCATTACATAAAAGGGTACGGTCTTTTATTTTTTTTAGTTTTATTCATTTCAAACGGGCGGGACCCGGCCTGCGGGCCATAGTTTGCCCACGGCTGCTCCAGGCTCAAGGGGAAGAAACACAGACTCCACCTCTCCATGAGAGGAATTCAGTCACCATGTAAAAACAGTCTGTCAGATGGGACATATGAAAGGGATTATCTCTGAAAATAAAATCTTTACACTCACAAACATTAAAAATCTAAGAATGGCCCTGGTTTGGCTCAGTGGATACAGTGTCAGCCTGTGGACCAAAGGGTCCAGATTCAATTATGGTTAAGGGCATGTACCTTGGTTTCAGGCTCCTCCCCAGCCCAGGCCCTGGTTGGGGCTCGTGCAGGAGGCAACCAATCAATGTGTTCCTCACACATCAATGTTTCCCTTGATATTTCCCTCCCTAAAAGTCAATGGAAAAATATCCACAGGTGAGGATTAACAAAACAAACCAACAATAAAAAATCTAGGAAGTGTCATGATATTTTTTTTATTGATAAGCTGCCTGACACATGGCTGTAAAACTTTTGCCAATATTTTTGGCTAAAAAATCTCTGATCAACTCTTTTTTTTTTTTAATTCTTTATTAGTTAAGGTATCACAAATGTGTCCTCATCCCCCCCCATTAAATCCCCATGATCAATTCTTCATAAGATAACAATATTGTAATATAGTTTTCTATAGAGTAAAAAAGTTTTTTAATTTAGTTTTTCCTCTAGCATGGCTATTGATATTTACTAAAGATATTTCTTTCAGTTTTATTTATTTATTTATTTTTTTATATTTTATTGATTTTTGACAGAGAGGAAGGGAGAGAGATAGAGAGTTAGAAACATCGATGAGAGAGAAACATCGATCAGCTGCCTCCTGCACATCTCCCACTGGGGATATGCCCGCAACCCAGGTACACGCCCTTGACCGGAATCGAACCTGGGACCTTTCAGTCCGCAGGCCGACGCTCTATCCACTGAGCCAAACCGGTTTCGGCTTCTTTCAGTTTTATAACTATGAAAAATTATATTTTATGATTGATGTCTGATTTGAGAAAACCTTTATCAAGTTTTTTTCACATATAAGTTGTAAAAATTCAGGGCATTAGTGAAAACTGGCTGTATTCAGTAGGTAGCTAGTTGTCTCTTTCTTTATTACAGAAGCATATTTTGAGTTCTATCTTATCTTTGTCAATGTCAGTATTTTGTAAGAAATCTCTATTTTTTCCAACCGACACAATTCCTTTCTCTTCACTAACTAGAGTATCAAACTATCTAAGAGCCTATCTTGTAGTTCTACTAGAAATTTCTCTCTTCTTTTAAGGAAATTCTGCTTTTGGATGATCTGGGCAGGGGGGAGTCTGTTACAATTAGTTTCTTGATTTCCAACCGTTCCATTGATTTCATCATGTACAGCGTATCCCCCCAAAATGTATACACACTTTAACAGCTGGTAGCTCAATTTTGAAAATAAAATGTATTTTAATAAACACTGCCTTTATATTCAAAGTGTGTGTGTACATTTTGGGGAGACCCCCTATATTTTTATCAGAATTTTCTTAGTTCTTTAATAAGAGAACTTATAAATGACCCCAAAAAATGCACCTATTACATTCAAATTAGGAATCTGTGATTTCTCAATTGTTTTATTGAAACATCCCAAAATGTGTTTCCACATTTCAGTTAAAATGATATGTCCCCAACTCAGCCTCCCCTTAGCCAGATCCCAAAAATACTGGCAGGCACTTAAGCCCCTCCAAACACAGAGGAAAATGGTACAGTAGAATTTGACATGGAGAGAGACAGCAGCTTTAACTGATTGCAGTTAAAATGTCTTACTTTTGCAAAACTCAAAACAATTTATGTGTGAACACTGCCAGGGCTCATCCTGAGACTTTGGAAAGAATCTATGCACATGCCCGGCTGGTGTGGCTCAGTAGTTGAGCATTGACCTATGAACCAGGAGGTCATGGTTCCATTCCCGGTCAGGGCATATGCCCAGGTTGCGAGCTCGATCCCCAGTGTGGGGTGTGCAGGAGGCAGCCAATCAATGATTCTCTCTCATCACTGATGTTCCTATCTCTCTAGCCCTCTCCCTTCCTCTCTGAAATCAATAAAAATATATTTAAAAAAAGAAAGAACTTATGCATGTGAGGGGCCCTGAAACTAAATTTTATTAGCTTCCCAATAAATCCACACTTAGTAATCAATAATTAACTGTGCTTAGTGATTTATAGGTATTGACATAATTTTAATGCCCATAACACACACAAGTGGTGTTATTGCACAGATGCAGAGAGTTTAAGTAACTTAATCCACAGGCAGACAGTGGTGGAATCAGCATTCACTCACAGGCAATCTGACTCTAGGACCTACATTCTCAACCACTATGATTCTGGTATTCAGGAAGAAGGAAAATAAAACTCCAAATTGGACATAAGCTTGGTCCAGTTAGTTATCCCTTCTGTTAAATTCAGGCAGAATGGTGTATCAGTAGTTTAGGTGAGCCTAAACCATGGCAATTTGGATTTGGATGTTTCATTAGGAAATTTCATCAATAAATTGTTCACCTGCATTCGTGTGTGTGTGTGTGTGTGTGTGTGTGTGTGTATTCTTTTGTTTTTCTTCAATAGCAAGTGGCGATACTTTTTTAAAAATCTGACTTTCTCTATCAAACTAATCTGAAAAGACATTGTCCAGCTCGAGACCAGGTCTACCAGGATTAACTGCCTTTGCCTGAAGTTTTGGATTAACATGTTTCTAACAAAGCAGGCCAATTATTTCAGCACAGGAAAGCAGCAGCAGAAGAAAAAAAGAGGCTCTGTCTTTTCAGCCTTTCTTTAGATATCACAGAGAGAGCTCTTAAGGATGTTTGAAACATCGTGTGAGTGGGCTATACTAGTAGTTTGCAGATATTTAGGTGCCTGAGAGAAACTGCTGCTGTGCTGCTATTGGCCCTGATAAGGGCTATTTTGCAGGCATTTGAGCTGTTTTCCATATTATTACACAGAAGCATTTTTTGTCTTTATTACAGAAGATTGTAATCAGCAAATCTTTTGATTGCCCTACCATGGCTTGTTCTGCTCTCCTATTTGCAGAACATGCATACCATCATGCTAAGTGGAAGTCAAGACCCTCCAATCACTCACTGCTAAAAATAGCAGATTTGCCCAGCCGGCTGGCTCAGTTGTTGAGTGTTGACCTATGAACCAGGAGGTTACAGTTTGATTCCTAGTCAGGGCACATGCCTGGGTTGTGGGCTCAATCCCCAGTGTGGGGGGTGCAGGAGACAGCCAATCAATGATTCTCTCTCATCATTGATGTTTCTATCTCTCCTTCTCCCTTCTTCTCTGAATGATTATTATATATATATAATCATTCTTTAAAAAAATAAAGAAAATTAAAATAGCAGGTTTGAGCTTTACAGCTTGTGCTGATAGAGATGGGGAGAAGAAATTGGATATGTAGAGAATACTCCTGGCATGTACCCAGAAGTTACCAATTTATTGTGCTTATTGTGTTGGGCAATGTTTGTAAGTTTTTATGATGGACATAATATCATCTCTAGATCTTTAAGTATTGTAGATAGGTACTGAATCACGCTGCGTGAAGATTCGCTTCCAAGAATAAGCAGGTTTCCGTAGCCATGTTTCATAAACACAGCCCTTACTGCATTTTGAAATCTTTGCTGCTTCTTGTGTCCAGCTTAGTAAACATTGGCTTGGCAGCTACTTGTGCAGCGGTGGAAACAGGAGATGCACGGTGGCTATGGTTAGACCCTACCCCCCGGGAGCTCAGAGCCGAGTAGGGGCGAGCTGAGTCAGCAAACAGCAATGCTGCTCTGTGACCTGGGCCATCACAGGAGCGTGAACAAAGCCTAGCAGCAAGATGGGGAGCGAAGAGTTATCTCAGGAGGAGGGGAAGGGAGATTGGGGAAGTCTGTATGGAGGAGGTGATTCATGGCTGCTTCTGAAAAAGTTACTTCTGCGATGTGACTTTGTCTTTTCCCTTCAATTCAGAATGTTACATTCATTTTTTAAAGTGAACAGCTTCTGTCCTAAGAACAGATTAGTAGCATCTGAGCTACTCAGAAGTAAATGTCAGTAGAACTTCCACTTTCAGGATGTTCTTTTAACACCTACGTTTCTCAAATATTTGTGAAATTCATTTTCTAGCTAAAGATAAAACTACTTCAAGTTATGTTTTGTGACTTATTTAAGCTAAGTGAGAATATTGCCACTTCCCTATAAATGAATTACTTTAATATATTTTAATTGTGAAAATAATCAAAACACATTACAGAAAACGTGGAAGACAGAGATGCCTTATAACCAAAGAATCTAACACAACTAATGTTATTGGGGTGATATAAAATCTTCTAGTCTCATTTTCAATATACATAAAAGTAAATATATATACAGGTTATGAACAATTTAAAGACTATTGATAAAACAAGTAATTGTATATTCACCACCCAAGGTGATAAATAATATATAGTATTTAGCTTTGAAACCTCCGGATGCCTTCTTAAAACCACATCCCCCCTCTCTGCCCCCGCCCCCGTCTCTACAAGTAGCCCTGGTAATAAATTTCAGTTAATTATTCCTTTTCTTTTAAAGATAGATTACTTTGGCCCTGGCTGGTATACTCAATGGTTAGAGCCCCACACTGAAGGGACATGGATTGGATTCCTGGTCAAGGGCATGTACCTGGATTGCAGGTTTGATCCCAGCCCCAATATAGACATGTGCGGGAAGCAACAAATCAGTCTCTCTCTCTCTCTCTCTCTTTCTCTTTCTCTCTCTCTCCCTCCCTTCCACTGTCTCTAAAAATCAATGCAAAAAATATTTTTGGATGAGGATTAATAAATAAATTAATTAAAATAGATTACTTTGTATATATCCCTAAAAATATATTGTTTAGTGTTATAATTTTATATAAGTAGAACTGCATTGAATATATTTTCCTATGACTTATTTTAAAATAATAATCCCTATTTAAAAAAATATTTAATTTATTTTTAGAGATAGAGGAAGAGGGAGAGAGGGAGAGAGAGAGAAACATCGATGTGAGAGCAAGACATCTAGACATCAATTAGCTGCCTCCCACATGCACCCAAATTCAGCAACCTTTCAGTGCATGGGATGAAGGCCAACCAATTGAGCCACACTGGCCTGGGCCTGTGATTTACCCCACCACCCCACCGCACCCCAGCATTATGGTTTGTTTGTTTGTGCCTTTTGGGAGAGGACCTGAATGGGAGCCCCCTGAAAATATCGGGTGCTGTCAGCTTTTGCTGCCCTCCCCGGCTCAGCATTATATTTTGGAGCTTTGTCTGTGTTTGCCAACAGCCATAGCAATTTTTATTGCTATGTAATGTTCCATTGTAAACAAGTATGTCACTCTTATTTGTTCATTCTACTGTGGATGGACTTCGGGAATCTTTCCAGTTTATTGCTATTACAAAAATGCAGCGATTCATGTTTTCCCCATCCTCTTTGTGCACACATGCCAGAGTTTCTCTCTAGCAGATGCCTAGGAATGGACTCTGGGTCTCTGAGCATGAGCATCTTCCACTGGACTGAGCAGCATTAACCGGTTTCCAGAGCACTTGAACCAATTTCCACTCCCATCAACTCTTGGCAAGAGTTCTGCTCTATATGACACATCTTTACCAACACGTTACCTGTTTTCATAATACTTCAAAACAAGGGCCAGAATGACATACTTCTCTATCCTCCTTTTTATATAAAGCTAAGTACAGAGCAGATGCACAGTAACAATTCTTTTGGTTGCGTGACTTTGGAGGATATCTATATTATAAAAAGCCAGTGGCCCTAACGCCAGAACGCCAGAACGACCAAACTACTGGTCACCATGAAACGCATGGAGCACCTCTCAGTCCCTCCCCTGCAGTCCACAAGCTCCAGTCGCAGCAAGGCTGGCGGCCGATAGGCCGGCGAGCTGGCAGGTGGGCGGGCTGTGCGATTTCACACACTGGGCCTCTAGTATTCTATAAAGTTAAAGACTATACTGTACTTAAACATACAATTATTATTTCCGCATATAGGAGAAAGCTTTGCTTTTTAAAAAAATTAATACATGCAGACATAAACCTATATTCAGACACATGCATGTACACAGAAGCACATAAATACATAATGCTTGTGTATTAACACAAAAAGTGGGAGCAAGGAAATAGTATTTCTTTAGATACAAAGAAATATTTTGAATTTTTTTTCCTTACACACATACAAACATATGCATGTAGTGGGGGGCACATGTGTGTGCATGTGTGTATGAGTGTGTGTACCTCCTTAGATATTTGCTTCTGAGAATAAAATGGCTTATATGGCAAGCTAGTTAACTTTTTTTAAAGCCAGTTAACTTTTTAAAGCCAATTTCCTTACCTGAAAATGGTCGTTTATGAGAACTAAATGAGACAATACATATTGAGAGGTTAAGCACAGTGTAGATGGTAAGGGCTTGGTAAGGGTAACTATTATTTCTTATTGTTACTTATCTTATTACCCATATAAAGAGAAAAATTGCTTTAAATAATTCTTTCAATAATAATAATAATAGATTATACCAAACTTGGGAGAGTCCTGAATTGGATAGCACACAGCTATGGCAAAGGTACAAATCTTTTCTTGTGTAGAGCTAGCTAACCAATGTGAAAACTGACCCTTGTCCTTATTAGGTAACTGGGTGAACCAACCTGGACACAAATTACATAAGCAAATTTCACATGCAAAGAATATTGTTGCAAAGCCCAGGGATCAGTATCAGTATACTCTGATGAATATTACACTCTATAAAATGTTTGGATAAGGATTAACATTGCTTGTTTGTTTCTTACAAGGACACTTCAATCATATGACCTATTTATTTCTCTTTGCTTTGGTTTTCATATCACCCTGTCCTTGAAAATCTGTACTATGTACTTCCTTATCACCCATTTCTACAACCAAATGCCTTTGGCTATCTGCACCCAGCTGTCTTTTTCCTGTGTTTTTCTGAGAGGTGGACAGCGTGGGTTACCATGGAGAAAAGCCACATGCTACCTCTCACAGGCTTAACTCACCTTCCCCTACAGGCCTTGAGGTAAGACATCTCCAAAATGTTTATGACCCAAATTCAGGTCAGCAACATGTTAGAGAAACCGGACAGCTGTATGGGACAATTCTGGCTCCAAATGATGCTAACCCTTTATGTGATTCCATTAAAAACAAAAATAAAAAAAAACTAAAGGGACACAGTTGAAAAGTTCAAAATGTTTGTTGTATTGTAGTGTGTGGCACACAGAACAATAGTAATGTAAACCAAGTAGTATTGCTTTATTTGTCCATTACTAGTAAGTACATAGCACTGTGTATTCCCAGAAGCCACTGAATCATGACAACTGCTGATCTTATCCCAACCAGTTGTACAAGCACTGGGAATCATACACCTGTTTATTTGTTAATGCAACTGAGGAAGCTCGATTATTTGGTTTCAATGACTCTAAAATATACACTCTCATTCTGTTTCAGATCGAACAATGTATTTCCTTTCATATATGGGTTTGTTGTGATAATCAATTTCCTTTATTTGCACTAATGACATTATATCAATTGGACCTCATCAGGACCTGAACAGAGAGTAGTATTTTCTATGATTTAGTAAGACATATGTGAACCAAATAATAGGAGATAAAACATGTGACAATTCAGGGGCTCATTATCCACATGAAATTCCTGGGAATCAAATGGTATGGAACATCTCAAGATATCTCCTCCAAAGCGAAAGATAAAGCTGCTCGTTATTCAATCTACTGCTAAAGAAGCACTAGGTAGATCTTTTCTGGATTTTAGAGGGAATATGTACCACATTTGACTGTCACTGAACACAGAGCTGGAAAGAGATCCACACAATTGCTCTCATGAGCCAGTGCCAGCCAGGTCCAACGTACCACTGCCTTATTAAATATTATTGAGGACCTGAGAGAACTTTATTTATGTGTGTTCTATCTATAAATATTTATAGCATTAGAAATTAGAATGAAAAAATTCTTAAAATTTTAATTTATTAGTTCCATTAAAAATAACAATGATGCCTGACCTGTGTGTCTCAGTGGTTGAGTGTCAACCTATGAACCAGGAGATCACAGTTCGATTCTGGTCAGGGCACACATGCTTGGGCTGTAGCTCGATCCCCAGTAGGGGCTGTGCAGGAGGCAGACAATCAATGATTCTCTCTCATGATTGATGTTTCTATCTCTCTCTCCCTCTCTCTTCCTCTCTGAAATCAATAAAAATATATTTTAAAAAGATAACAACAATGATAATCCCACTACTTGTTAGCATAAATAACATTTTTATAAAACATAACTATATTTTCCTGAATAAAAAACAATTAGAGAGAGGAGGAGCGTTTTACATTTTGGCAAATCTTTTAATGTCTGGATTCTCATTTCTCTTTCTAAATTCATTCTGTTGTAGTATGTTGTTTTTATTTAAGTATAGTATATGAAGAAAATCTGGCCCCACACAAATATGTTATTAGAAAAGAAAGGAGTGTACTAGTATATTTCTTTTATGTTTGTATTGATTCTTTTTTTTTTTTTTTTTTTTTTTACAGTGGCAGAGAACAGAAGGGTGTATTGATTCTTGAGAGAGATGAAGGCAGAGGGAAAGAGAAATAGAAACATTGATGAGAGAGAAACATCAACATTAATTGGCTGCCTCCTGCACACCCCCTACTGGGGATGGAGCCTGAAACCCAAGCATATGCCCTGACTAGGAATCTGACCGACGACCCCCTGGTACATGGGTTGGCACTCAACCACTGAGCCACACCAGCTGGACAAAAGTGTGTATTTTAATAGCCATTCCATATAATTATGAATATTTTCTTTGATACTACACTAAAATTCAAAACGTGGCAGTTTTTTAAAATACATTTTTATTGATTTCAGAGAGGAAGGGAGAGGGAGCGAGAGATAGAAACATCAGTGATGAGAGAATATCATTGATCGGCTACCTCCTGCACACCCCATACTGGGGATCGAGCCCACAATCTGGGCATGTGCCCTGGCTGGGAATCAAACCAAGACCTCCTGGTTCATAGTTCAATGCTCAACCACTGAGTCATGCCGGCCAGGCAAAAAGTGGAAGTTTCTTAAAGGTTAGTTATAATGTGGAATCTGAAACTATATAATGAGCTTTTTAACTCTCTTACAATTAAGTCCATTGTCCTATCTTCCATTTTGCATAGAACTTTTACCCAGCATGATTTTGTGATGTAAATCATTGGTCATTTGGAAATTATTCCTTCATCAAGTTATGCAGACCTTCCAAAGGTTGACATACTTCATTATATAATGTCAAAAATTATATTCACTAATATTATCACAAATCTCATTAGTAAAGAATCAAGTTCACAGTGGTGAATGCAAGTTTCCCAAAACTTGTATTTCATATCATTTTTTTCCATTGGCAATAAACATAAACATCATCAGTTGTTTTTCTTTAAGTGAGAGTTTCACTCCATGCATTTTTATTTTTTTGTAATATTTTTATTGATTTTTTTAGAGAGAGAGAAATATTGATGTGAGAGTGAAACATCAAGATACGCTGCTTCCTGCACTCCCCTTACCAGGGATCCAGACCTCTACCCGGGCATGTGCCCTTGATCAGAATCGAGCCTGGGATGCTCTATCCACTGAACCAAACCAGCTAGGGCAGGGCCATGCATTATTTTTTTAATTAAATCTTTATTGTTCAGATTATTACATTGGTTCCTCTTTTTTCCCCCCATAGCTCCCCTCCTCCCAGTTTCCACCCCTCCCTCCGCCCTCACTCCCCACCCACTGTCCTCATCCATAGGTGCACGATTTTTGTCCAGTCTCTTCCCGAATCACCCACACCCCTTTCCCCAACCCCCAAGAATAGTCCATTCCCTTTCTATGTCCCTGATTCTATTATAATCACCAGTTCATTCTGTTCATCAGATTATTTATTCACTTGATTCTTAGATTCACTTGTTGATAGATGCGTATTTGTTGTTCATAATTTGTATCTTTACCTTTTTCTTCCTCTTCCTCTTCTTAAAGGATACCTTTCAGCATTTCATATAATCCTGGTTTGATGGTGATGAACTCCTTTAGCTTTTCCTTATCTGTGAAGCTCTTTATCTGACCTTCAATTCTGAATGATAGCTTTGCTGGATAAAGTATTCTTGGTTGTAGGTTCTTGGTATTCATCACTTTGAATATTTCTTGCCACTCCCTTCTGGCCTGCAAAGTTTCTGTTGAGAAATCAGCTGATAGTCGTATGGGTATTCCCTAGTAGGTAACTGAGTTTCTTTCTCTTGCTGCTTTTAAGATTCTCTCTTTGTCTTTTGCCCTTGGCATTTTGATTATGATGTGTCTTGGTGTGGTCCTCTTTGGATTACTTTTGTTTGGGGTTCTCTGCACTTCCTGGACTTGTAAGTCTATTTCTTTCACCAGGTAGGGGAAGTTTTCTGTCATTATTTCTTCAAACAGGTTTTCAATATCTTGCTCTCTCTCATCTTCTGGCACCCCTATAATTCGGATGTTGGTACACTTGAAGCTGTCCCAGAGGCTCCTTACACTATCTTCGTATTTTCGGGTTCTCTTTTCATTTTGCTTTTCCGGTTGGGTGTTTTTTGCTTCTTCGCATTTCAAATCTTTTTTTTTTTAAACCCTTTACTTTACCTACTGTATTTAATATTTCCAAGATAATTCTGCCATACAGGATCAAATGCATTGCGCTCAAAAATGTGTGCTCACCAGCCCTCTGCAAAGAGGGGGCTGCTGGAAGCACAGCTCTACAAAGTCCTCTAGGCCTCCTGTCTCTGAGGCAGCTCAGTCACAAGCTGCCTGAAGGTTACGGTGATTCACACAGGACTAGATGTTCGAAGAGGAAGTTACAACGGGGGATGGTCCTCCCCTCGGATGCTTCGGTACTTAGCCCTATCTTCTGGAAAGACTTTAGAAAGCTCTGGAATCAACAGGCTTTAAAATTTCTTCATCATATCAATCTTCCCTTTAACTTGTTCATTTTTTGCCAGAGCTCTTTCCAGGCACTCTTTGGTGTAGAGTTGTGGGTTTTGACCTTGATCTATATATTCTAAACTTCTAAAGGTACAGTAATATCATGAAGTTGCTGTCTGCACTTATCAATATCCTGTAAGCCGGTCACGATAAGATTCAGTTTCTGGTTCAGCCCGGCCTGGCTGCTGGGCTGGAAGTCGCTGATGATGATGCCGAGCTGCCAGATATTCTCCAGGAACCTCTCCAGATGCTCCCCAGGTGGTCGAACTTCTCCGCCATGGCCCCAAGTCCACTGCAACGCCACTCGCTTCGTCCTGCTCCGCCACTCCCTGTTTCTCAGTTGGTAGAGCACGAGACTCTTAATCTCAGGGTCGTGGATTCATGCCCCACGTTGGGCACCAGATGCTGGGGTCCAACCCCAGCAGGTCTAGGGGTCCCCAAAGGTGTGGATGGAGTCCGCGAAGAAAGAATGACACAGAGACAGCACTCAGTTGACCAGCAGCCTAGCCAGGATCTCCAGCCAAGTTCTGTCTAGGGTCTCCAGCCAAGTTCTGTCGCATTTCAAATCTTTAACTTGATTCTTGCACTCTGCTGGTCTGCTGTTGGGAGTCTGCATAATATTCTTTATTTCAGTCAGTGTATGCTTAATTTCTAGTTGGTTCTTTATCACAACATCGAGGGTATCATTAGATTTCTTGAGGATCTCACTATATTTATCGGCGGTCTCACCAGTCTTTACAAGGGCCTTACTAAGTTTATCGGCGGCTTCTAGACAGTTCTTGAGAGACCTTAAAAGTGTGGTTTTGAACTCTATATCCTCCATTTCTGTCATTTGTGAACTGTTTCTTTGTCTCCGCATTTTTTATGCTTTCTTGGTGCATCCCCTTGTGGTCTTTGTGCGCAGTCTTGTTGTAGTTAAGCCTTGATTGTTGTAGGTAATACTGGGGGAGGGGCGGGGGGGGTTGACCTCCCGGCCAACTTGCTGTGAGAATCAGCTGTGTCTGCAGTGGGAGAACTTCTGTCCTCTGGGGAGGTGCTAATCTAGCCTTTTCCTGAGGCTATCCCGAAAATGCCTCTGTGCAGGGCTTGGGCGGGGCAGGTCCCAGGGGATCAACAAGGCAGGTGGAGCGAGCAGTTATGGCTGCTCTCAGTCCCGTCCCCAGAGGCTCTGCCTCTCAGTGTCCCAGCAACCGCTGCAAACCTCAGAGCGAAAGCTATCCTCGAGGTCCGACCAATGCCAGACAGTCCCGTTTCTCCCATTTGAGTCTGGGTCCCCAGAGACTCGCCTGGAACTGGAGCTCAGAGCCTGAGACTCCATCCCGATTGAAACAGACAACCGCGCCCTCAGCCGCCAGCCCGCTCTGCATGCACCTCCGCACCTTTGTATTTTACTTCCGCACTGCACCTCCTCTGAGTCTCGGCATGCTTTTCTCTTTCCTTCTAGTTGTAGAATTTTCCCTCAGCCAACCTTCCTGTGGTTCTGGGTGATGTCTGTTCCGTCTTTTAGTTGTATTTTTGAAGTGATTGTGCGAGGCAGCAATCTCCGGTGTTTACCTATGCCACCATCTTGGTTTCTCCCCAGGGCCATGCATTTTTAAATAAAAGGTCTGTCTTTCAAATGCCCAAATCTGAGTAACCACGGTTTTACTGTCAGCTAGTTTTTCAAGTAAAAATGATGTTCCAGCCCTAACTGGTTTGGCTCAGTGGATACAGTGTCGGCCTACGGACTGAAGGGTCCCAGGTTCGATTCCGGTCAAGGGCATGTACCTTGGTTGTGGGCACATCCCCAGTAGGGGGTGTGCAGGAAGCAGCTGATTGATGTTTCTCTCTCATCAATGTTTCTCTCTATCCCTCTCCCTTCCTCTCTGTAAAAAAAAATCAATAAAATATATTATTAAAAAAACATGTTCCATGAGAAAAGCAGCTAGTTCAGCTTGTACCTCAATTGCAAGTGCTTTACTCAAGACCACTATTGTACTTTCCAGTATGCAACAAAAATGCTTATGTATTTTTACCATTTTTTACATAGTATATTAAAAGTATGTAATCAAGTGTCAAGATTCAATAAAATTAATCATTTTACTGCTCCATCAAGGACATTCTCAGGGCAAACCGGCTTTGTTTTCCCTCCTATGGTTTGGTTTTTACTGTGAGTGCATGACAGTGAGAAAATAAAATGACTCCTAATACAATTCAGTGCCACTGCCTTGAGTCATACTGAGATGCCAGCAATTTTAACCACCATGGCTTTACATCACTAGTCAAATGTCAACATGGAGAAACAGTATTATAAGCATTAGTATTATAATAAAAACTAGAGGCCCAGTGCATAAAATTCATGCATAGATAAGGTCCCTAGTGGTTGCTGGCTGCCAGCCAGGGCCTCCCTTTCCCAGCTGCCAGCTGCTGGCTGGGGCCTTCCTTCATTCCGCGCTGCCCCTGGTGGTCAGCGCACGTCATAGTGAGTGTTCAAACTCCTGGTTGGTGGAACTCCCAAGGAGACACTTTGCAGATTAGGCTTTTATAAAGAGAGATAATTTTGACCTCACAGACTCAAGAGGATCTCCCTAGGAGACCATTGACCACACTTTGAGAAGTGCTGCACAAGACAACTGAAAAAAAATATCTAGCCACAAGTCCTCTTCTGGGAAGTTTGCAATATCTGTAAGGACCATACAAATGTGAAAGATTGTACAGGTCTGGGAAGCTTATTTCTGCACGTCACTACGCTGGAAAGAAAGAAGGAAAGGAAGAAAGAAAAAAACTTATTGAGAGCTATATTGAACAAGTGAATCATATTCATATTCCCCCCCTGGTGAGGCAGCTCTAGGCTGTCATGATTTATCATGAGACCATATGGCTCATTCATAACACCCATCATCCTTATTACCATCCAGCTATGACTTTGGACTGAGACATGCAACAGAGAGGTTCATAGAAACCGGGATGTTATGAGGACATTAATGCAAGAGTTCTTCTGACACAGAGAAAGCAGGCTCCTTCTTGCCAAGTTTTGGGGGAATTACAGAAACCAAAGAAAAAGAATCTGTCAAGTGTAGGTGGGGAAGTGTTATGCCCAGAATTCAAGATCCCCATGAAACCACGCCAGGGAGCCAGTCCGATGCAAAAGCAGAAGGTCCTTTATTGAGTTAGCTAACCCGACCCGGGCCTCCAGTCGACGCAGCGACCGGAAACCGAGTGCTACTCACAAGAAAATCAGGGCTTTTAATAGTGAGGGGAGGGGAGCTGACTGTGGGCCCTCCAATTGGCCAGGCGCCAAGTCAGGTCTTGTTACACAGGATGTGGTCATCTCTATGGCGCGCACATCCCTTGCTTGCCATTGGTTAGTTCAAAGAAATCCCGGGCGTGGCCAGGAGAGGCCTGGACCTCCGGGAAGAAGGCACTCCTCCGAGCACATGGCCTCCGCCCCAACATGGAGGATCCAGGGCAAGATAGAGGGCATAGCCCTCGCCCTTTCAGAAGAAGCTTGGAGAGAAAATGACACCCAGGTAAGGTAGTCAGGGTGATAATAGGTCACAAGCATAATAAAGCTTTAATAAGCTGAAGCTACAAGAAAGGAGACACGGTGACTTAGGAGTAACAATGAGGTAGAGAAAGGGGGCTGAAAAGAGAGTGAGCAAGTGGGTCAGTAGAGGCAGAAGCAGTAAACTCAGAGACAGAGGAACCAAGTCACCATGACGGTGGAGGGTCAACAAAATTCTGCTGCTGAAAGGCTAACTAGAAAATCCAGTTCTTAGAATCGCTCTGCCAGGCCTCAGCTCTTAGCGGAGGTTCCTTTTGTCTTGTATGCCTTTCCAAAAACCCACTTTTTTTTTTTTTAAGTAATGAGTCTCTGTTCCTTGTTTCCCTTGGAGCCTAATTAACCCTACTGGGGAAGGCGTGCTAGGTGCTTTCACATCATTATCTCAATGTTAACCATCTTTCTCGATTTAAGTATATGCACCAACTATGCTCCCACACGTCAGATGCCATGAGAAATGACAAAGTTGACATGATTTTCATATAGAGGCCATAAGTCAGAGGGAGCTATGTAGTTGAAGAAGTTGTTAACTTTTGCTTCCTGGTTCAAATAGAGAACAATTGAACTACATAGCATTAGGGAGATAAGAGAAAGGGGTGTATCCAGTTGGGATTCTTTTAGTTACAAAAACAAATCCAATTGAATTAAATTGAACAAACAAGGAGAATTTATTCTAAGACACAGGGATAGCTCCTGGAAGCATTAAGAAATGCTCAGCCTCAGGAAGAGCCACATCTGGATTTCCTCTGTGTCTCTGTTTCTCCGAGTCACCTCTGCGTTCTCCTGTCCTAGCTTCCTAGCACCCTCGCTTCCTCTGTGTTCCTGTCTGGCAGAATAAGGCTCCCTGCAATTCCTGAGTCTGCAGGTCCCGTTGGGTTACCTCGCTGGGAAATTGAATCAATCTCCTTTTCCTTTCCTTCTTCCCCCTACTCTTCATCCATCTCCATTCCAAATTCATAAGGAAAGTGCTCTGATTGGCCTAACTTTGCTTAAATATTCATCATTGGTGCAGTGAACTGCAGCTGAGAGGCAGAGTCAAGGAACCACCTTATATAAAATGGAAATGATGGTGGAATAATAATTTGGGAGCTCGTCTAATCACCTTGGATCCCTAGACTGGGGCAGTTAGATGGAGGCTATTTATTAATAGTAGCTGATTCCAGAAGATGTCCACTGATAGTATGAACCATATACCTCCGCCACATTAAACAAAACAACTCTTAAGTGACCCCAAATGGATGATGCTCCATCTCATGACTTTGGAAAATAACATTCCAGATTCACCACCCTCAGAAAATAAAAAATAAATGCTGACCTTCAGCAGCGATGTCAAAATGTGTTTTGAGAAATCTCTCCCTTTGCTGATGTCCCTCTACCATGTGCCTATGCTTCTTAGGGCCCAATTTGTCACTAGATTTGGGCTGGTCACCCCCATGCAATGTCTCCATTCCAGACCTGTTCCTTTCCTTTCACTCAAGCAAAATCTATCACAGTCTTTTGCTCCATGATAACGGCTGGAAAAGTCACCTGTGCCTGAGCTTTAATGGCCTGTGATACTGTTAACCAAAGAGAAATGTTAATTAGATATAATTTCGTATTTTAGAGGAGGGATTCTGATGACAGCAACAACCTTGAGCGGATTAGAAAAAAAAGGAAAAGGTACATTAAGAAAGGAGGTCTACCACTGTACTCCTTGCCACCCATTTCTTCTAAGATGTGGGACCTGACCTTTCCTTCGGTTTCCATTCCAAACTGGCAATCTTGTTCTGCAGATCTGCTGTGTAACTGTTGTCACTGGGTTTTCACATCATAGTTGTACTCTGTTCTTTGCATAACAAATAACATTATAAAACAGAGACATTAGCCCTGGCTGGTTTGGCTCAGTGGATAGAGCGTCGGCCTGCGGACTGAAGGGTCCCGGGTTCGATTTTGGTCAAGGGCATGTAGTTTGGTTGTGGGCACATCCCCAGTAGGGGGTGTGCAGGAGGCAGCTGATCGATGTTTCTCTCATAGATGTTTCTGACTCACTATCCCTCTCCCTTCCTCTCTGTAAAAAAATCAATAAAAATATATTTTAAAAAAATAAAACAGAGACATTAAATGCAGAATATCAAGGTGTCTTTATTTGTGCAATGCCTTCTAACACCCTAAAGAATAAACAAGTTTGTTTTTTTTAATAAGCCCTGAGAGTTTTTAAAGATGAGAATTTTATAATATTTGCAGTTTCTGTTTCCTCAAAATGCAAATTTACAAGTGTCCAGTAAGAGCTGTTTTTTGGTGTGTTTTTTAAGGAAACATTGGTGTATACATACATTATAACAAGTATTACTTGTACTTACAGCTCCCTTTTCACTTAAGGGGCTACAAATCATTTTAGAAACTGACCTACTTAATTTAAAATTCTGTCTGTAACTATGGTACAGTAACCAGTGAGACGAGATTATAAATTATTCTGTCAGACATTCCAGCTCACTCTCTCAGCTATAACATCTATAGCCAGATCTTAGGCTTTAATTTTCCTTGTCTTCCACACCAAAAGGCAGTATGTCTTACTGATTAGACAATGGATTTAATGACTTCCTAAATTTAAATCCTTCAGTCAATAGTTGGGAGACTCTGGGAGAGTTGTTAAGCTATCTGTGCCTTAGTTTCTTCACCTGTAAAATGGGGATAATAATATTATCTGCTCATATGATTGTTGTGAAGATTAAACAAATTAACATTGCAAAGCTCTTAGAACAGCAGCTGGCCATACCAAAGGTTATTATTGCACTAACTTGATAACCTTCATAGGCTTTTGGTTACTACTGATAAAGACTCTCTTCTTGAATTAATTTTAACCAGGAGCTCACAGGAGCTCTCTGTTGGACTAGGCCAGATCTTGAGCTTTCCTCTTTGCCTTTGTAAAATCCATTTGAGCAAGAATCCTGTTAAAGCAGTTTAGCAAAAAGCTCCCAAACCTTAATATCTTATCACCCTGGCCTGCCTTCAGCAAGAATTCTGTGACTCTTCCACCAAGAATCCTTCTTATCCTGATGTTTTCTCCTAGTAATTTTTTTATCCACTGACCCCAGCCCCCCCTTGGCTATAAATCCCACTTGTCCTTGTTGGAGTTGGAGGTCAGATCTTTCTCCCCTAATACAAAAATCCCATTGAAGTAGCCCCTCTTGAATAAAGTCTGCTATACTGTTTCTAGTAAGTCATGACTTTTTCCCTTTTTTTAAGTTGTAATTTTATTTATATATTAATCTTTATTTTTGAGAGTATTACAGATGTTCCTCCTCCCATTCCCTCCTCCACCTGGATCAGCCCAGGCCCTCCACAGCCCAGGCCCTCACCACCCTATTGTCTATGTACATGCATATATGTATATAAGCTCTTTGGTTAATCTCTTCCCATCCCACCCCCTTTCTCTCTGAGATTTATCAGTATGTTCCATGTTTCCATGCCCCTGGTTCTATTTTATTCATCAGTTCATTTTGTTCATTAGATTCCTTGTTTGTCTATTTTGATTTTTAGATTCAATTGTTGATAGATATGTATTTATTACCATTTTATTGTTCATATTTTTTGTCTTTTTTTCCTTCTTCTTCTTAAAGAAGACCCTTCAACATTTCATGTAATACTGATTTGGTGGTGATTAATTCCTTTAGCTTTTTCTTATCTGTGAAGCTCTTTATCTGACCTTCAATTCTAAATGATAGCTTTGCTGGGTAATCTTGGCTGTAGATCCTTGCTTTGCATCACTTTGAATATTTCTTGCCATTCCCTTCTAGCCTGTAAAGCAGTGGTGTTCAACTTTCCTAATGCCGCTACCCTTTAATACAGTTCCTCATGTTGTGGTGACCCCCAACCATAAAATTATTTTCGTTGCTACTTCATAACTGTAATTTTGCTACTGTTATGAATCGTAATGTAAATATCTGATATGCAGGATGTATTTTCATTGTTATAAATCGGTCATAATTAAAGCATAGTGATTAATCACAAAAACAATATGTAATTATATATGTGTTTTCTGATGGTCTTAGGCGACCCCTGTGAAAGGGTCGTTCGACCCCCAAAGGGGTTGCAATCCACAGGTTGAGAACCGCTGCTGTAAAGTTTCTGTTGATAAAACAGCTGACAATCAAATGGACACTCCCTTGTAGGTAACTAAACTGCTTTTCTCTTGCTGCTTTTAAGACTTTCTATTTGGCCCATCTGGCGTGACTCAGTGGTTGAACTACTACCTATGAACCAGGAGGTCATGGTTCAATTCCTGGTCAGGGCACATGCTCGGGTTGTGGGCTCAATTCCCCTGTGTGGGGCATGCAGGAGGCAGCTGATCAATGATTCTCTCTCATCGTTGATGTTTCTATCTCTCTCTCTCCCTCTCCCTTCCT
Organism: Myotis nattereri; assembly: GCF_964212035.1. Taxonomy (NCBI): domain Eukaryota; kingdom Metazoa; phylum Chordata; class Mammalia; order Chiroptera; family Vespertilionidae; genus Myotis; species Myotis nattereri. The sequence goes on from NC_138075.1 coordinate 181,783,445, forward strand.
CTCTGAAATCAATAAAAATGTATTTTTTTAAAAATAAGATTCTCTCCTTGTCCTTAACTCTTAGCATTTTAATTATGAAGTCTCTTGGTGTGGGTCTCTTTGGGTTCATCTTGTTTGGGACTCTCTGAGCTTCCTGAACTTGTAAGTCTATTTCTTTCATCATGTAGGTAAATTTTTCTGTCATTATTTCTTCCGGTAGGTTTTTAATTTCCTGTTCCTTCTCTTCTGCTTCTGACACCCCTGTGAATGTTGGTACACTTGGAGTTGTCCCAGAGGCTCCTTACACTATCTTTATATTTTTGTATTCTTTGTCCTTTTTGTTGTTCTGATTGGGTGTTTTATCCTTCCTCACATTACAAATTGCTGATTTGATTCTTAGTGTCCTCTACTCTGTTGATTCCTTGTAAATTATTCTTCATTTCAGTTAGTGTATCCTTCATTTCTGACTAGTGCTTTTTTGTTGTTGTTGATGTTCTCACTAAGTTCCATGAAGTTCTCACTAAGTTCCTGGAAGTTTTCATTAAGTTTCTTTAATATCCTATAGCCATTGTTTTGAACCCTGTATCTGGTAGTTTACTTGCTTCCATTTCATTTAGTTATTTTTCTGGAGATTCTTCTGTTCTTTCATTTGTGACATGTTTCTTTGTCTCCACATTTTGGCTAATTCCCTGTATTTGCTTCTATGTATTAGGTAAAGCTGCTATGTGCCCTGGAATTGGTAGAGTGGCCTTGTGTAATAAGTGTCCTATAGGGCCCAGTGGCTCAGCCTCCCCAGTCACCTGAGCTGGATAGTCTAAGTGTGCCCCTATGTGGGCTGTGTGCACTGTCTTACTGTAGTTGAGCCTTGATTGCTGTTGGCATTATTGAGAGGGATTGACCTCCAGGCCAATTGGCTGTGAGGACCAGCTGCGACTGCAGAGGAAGAGCTGCTGTGCAGGAAATTCCCTTGTGGAGCAGAACTTGCTTCAGTGGGGCATTGGGTGCTCACCAACTCTACCCCTTGAGTGTGTTGCCCATGGATATAGTAGGGCTGTAATCTGATATGGTCTGAAGTTGACCACCAGGTGCACTGGCTCTGGGGCCTCCCAGGAGGTGCAAAGACAGCTACTGCCTGTACCCTGCCTGGGGCCACCCAGCATGAGCTACAGAGTGATCTGCAGATGGCTGCTACTTGTGTTGGGCTTGGAGGTGCCCAGGCAAGGTCAAGCTGTGTACCTTGGCAAGCTGCTGCTAGTGCCAGGCCTGCAACCACTTATCAAGAGGTATGGTGCACACTGAGTCCAGCTGCTACTTGTTTGAGATATTTTAAGAAAGTCTGAAGCCTGAGCCAGGACAGGCCATTCATATGTAAAAGCCACTGCAAACAGCTTAGACGAGGCTGCAAATTGGATGGGGCAGGGTCTCAGGGAATTACCAGGGCAGGGTAAATAGTGTAGGCCGGGTTGATGGAGACTCAGATATGGCATCTGCCTGGCGGCTTTTTGGAGGGGAGGTCTCAGCAAAGGAACAATGACCTCTGCCAGCACTTTTATCTGGCGGAAAGCTGATGCCCAGTTTTTTCCCTGATGCCAGACAATTAGTTCCTCCATGTATGTCCCTGGATCCTTTCAAGCTGCTGCCCCAGCACTGGAGCTCTAAAGGAGTGAGTCCCAGTAAGCCCATCCATGGGCCTTTTAAGAGGAACTGCCTAGGAATCTTAGCAGCCCTCCATCTCCCTCAGCCCCAATCCCCGCTAGTTTTTTTAAATATATTTTATTGATTTTTTACAGGGAGGAAGGGAGAGGGATAGAGAGATAGAAACATCGATGAGAGAGAAACATCGATCAGCTGCCTCCTGCACACCTCCCACTGGGGATGTGCCCACAACCAAGGTACATGCCCTTGACCAGAATCGAACCCGGGACCCCTCAATCAGCAGGCCGACGCTCCATCCACTGAGCCAAACCGGTTAGGGCTCCCACTAGTTTTTATAGCCCAAAGTTACAGGGACTTCTCTTCCTGGCACTGGAACCCTGTGCTGAGGGGCTCGGACTCCTTGCTCTTCCCAGGGGATCTCCATGGCCAAGATATAACTCCCGATGAAAAAATGCCACACGTGGGTGTCAGCCCAGCCCATTTTGCCTTCTGCCCCTCCCACCAGTCTCATTGTGGCTTCTTCTTTAATTCTATAGTGGTAGAGCTTCCATTCAGTCAGATTTTAGGTGGTTCTGAATGATGGTTGTTCTGTAGTGTAGTTGTAATTTTGATGTGGTTGTGGTTACTTACACCACCATCGTGACCTTTCAAGAGTGGTTTTCTTTTTAAACCAACACTTTAGGTAAGTTTCTACACATCAAGTCATAATCTTATATCTGGAAAATACTGCACTGAATATAATGAATGTATGTCATCAGCCTTAGCTGATATCACTTGTCAGTCAATAAAACTACCTCTGTCTTGGACACTGCTGCCATAATGTACAGCACAGGCATTTGAGTTCCAAACAATAAGTTATCGCTCAATATTCCACCGTACAATACAAGTCTGATGGTGGGTTACAGGCTATTTCAAAAGAACACATTTTTGGAGATAAACTTAACCTTCAACATCCTCCGGTGTAGAGTAAGCACTGGGCCAGCCTTACTTCATTCACCACAACACATGCTTCCTTCCTGGAGTTAATCCCACCAGGTGACTCCCGGCAGAGAGCAGGGCCAAAACTGGAGTTGGCCAACGGGCTCCTGAAGACTGACTCACGGGAAAAGCATTTGGTTTTCAAGTGCCTTAACCTTCACGGAAAACATGAATGTTAAAGCTAATCCAATGTTTATTCAATACAAAAACTACTTTAGAGTGATTCAAAAAGAAAGGAAGACAGGGATTGCTATTACCCGAAGGGTGAGGAAAGCGGGGTGCTTCGCTTCTTCATATTTGCCTTCAGTATGTGGACACAAGGAGCCACATGTTGACCTGACAAGCTCAGGGAAGGCCTGCATGGTGGACTTGCAAACTCAGAGACCTAAAGTAACCACAAAGGATGGTCTGAAATTAAACTTTAACCAAAAGCAGTTATGGTGGGTAGTTACATCCTAGGTCGGTATCTTCACTGACAAGGTCAACCTTTATCTTAACCGAGCCTATCTGTCTTTTTGCATCTATAATAGCATACCCTTGAAATGTCTGGGTAACTTGTAACTTCCCTTTTTCCGGACCCCGTGGGGCACAACCCAATGTGCATGGGCACCAGGACAGACACCTTCACTGTTATCATGTTAATTGTTCCTGCACCCACCTAAGTATGTGTCTATCATTTTGCTTTTTATCCAATCCCAGGGGTTTCCCCTCTTTGCTTTCTCCCACCTCTCTGGTCTATCACCAATGGGTTTCATGTAACCCACCTTCGTTCCTTCCTTTGATTGCAATGTATAAAAATAGATGTAACCCGCCATTCTCCGGAGCATTATCCCAAATCTGTTGAGATTCTGCTTTCCGGCATATGTCGACAGATTGGCTGAAATAAACTCACAGAAATTCTTTACAGGTTTGAATGTTTTTATGTTAACAGGTTGAATGTAGTGTTCTTATCAATACCCATTATTAAGAGAAAGCAGGCAGTGTGGTCCTTGGGCTGCAGTGACTGGAAGAGAAAGCTTGTTCAAGGAGGGAGCCAGGGATCAGAGTTGGCTTCTCTGGCACCTGGAGCACCTGATTCTCAGGCAGAAATGAGCCGCACAAGCACCATCTCTTAGCACCTAAATGCCAGGACGTGGCCCTGTCCATATGCTTTCCATTACACGCCACTGAGCTCCATTTCCTTGTGCTGTCGAGGTCCAAGCTCAAAACTGGACAGGGAGCTACCGCTCGCTGGGCTCCTGCCACCGCCTCTGCCTGCAAAATGGCCATGACTTTTTTCTTTACTATGCCTTGTCTCTGTCTTAAATACTCATTCACTCTCTGCAGAGTGGGGGAAGCGGCATATTTTGGAGATATTATGACTCTAATATTTTAATCTTATCTCTAATAATTTAACCCAATTTACTAATATTTAAGAATTTGATAGTGGAATATTTATGACTTAACTACATAGGAGAGTCAAAAAGGAAAATATGATTGCTTGCAGCGGTTCTCAACCTGTGGGTCGCAACCCCTTTGGGGTTGAACGACCCTTTCACAGGGGTCGCCTAAGACCATCAGAAAACACATATATAATTACATATTGTTTTTGTGATTAATCACTATGCTTTAATTATGTTCAATTTGTAACAATGAAAATACATCCTGCATATCAGGTGTTTATATTACAATTCATAACAGTAGCAAAATTACAGTTATGAAGTAGCAACATAATTTTATGATTGGGGGTCACCACAACATGAGGAACTGTATTAAAGGGTCGCGGCATTAGGAAGGTTGAGAACCACTGGCTTAGAGGAACCAGCCTGTGAGACTCAGCAAAATGAACAGCAGGAGTTGTCTGCCGGGGTCCAACCCCAGCAGGTCCAGGGGTTCCCAAAGGCGTAGACGGAGTTGGTGAAGAAGGAAGGACACGGAGACAGTGTTCAGTTGATCAGCAGCCTAGCCAGGATCTCCAGCCAGGATCTCCAGCCAAGTTCTGGTCTGGATCTCCAGAGAGGTTCTGCTTAGGATCTCCAGCCAGGTTCTGTGTCCATGTTCTCTTGCTAGGTTCTCCAGGTTCTCCAGCCAGGTTCTGTAGCCATGTTCCCTCGCTAGGTTCTCCAGCCAGGTTCAGTCACCAGATTCTAGTCAGGTTCTCTTGCCAATTTCTGTAGTCAGGTTCAGTCCACGATCTTTTGCCATGTTCTCTGCAGCGAAGTTCTTCTGTCTCTAGGTTCTGTGTGGGTTCTGTCTTCTCAGTTCTGTCTCGTTACATCTGTATTTATACCAGTTGATTCCAATCCTATCAATCTCTATTCCAAAGGTTAGGGCGTTTCTTATCTCCATTCCAGGGAGTAAAGATTATGTAGCTTAAGCATGATTGTTCGTAGTTAAAGTGATTAATTACCCGCCTGGCACTTAGTTAAGAGGTTTTATTCCCTCCCTAACTTCAGGGGAAAATCCCTACCTGGAGAAACAACCTTTCTCAGAGAGGTGACCTTGGTTAAAACACATAGTGCCAAGAAGGTGAGCAAACATATTAAGAACAGTATGCCATATATGCCACATCCCTTGAAACAGCAAGGATGGACCAGCTCCCGGCAGTTGTCCACCATAAAAACTGGCATTATATTAACTAAATTTAATTTTAATAAGGTTTGTTTTAATACTGTTCTTTATTATACAGTCACAAGCTCATTTGTTCAGATGTAATAAGGAATACAATAGCTGAATCTCCCAGCACCTTGTTAGAGCTTTACTAAGGATGACTCCATTTCCGCAAGATGGTTTTTACTCTATTATTCTATAAGAATCATAGAAAAACATTTTTTTAACTAAAATGGCTTTAATGGCCACATAATTGTGGGAAACTGCTAAAACACATATAATTCATGTAATACATACATATTTATTGTCCTATTATGTTAATTTAGTCCCCCCGCCCCAAAAAATATCTCTTAAGTGCCAAAAATATTAACTAAAAGGTCACAGTGAAAACTGTGGAGAAAAATAGTCTTTAGGAGAAAAACAGAGGGAATGTGAGGTAGCACGTTACATGTCCAATAGATGGTAGAAAATGTTGGGGCCTGTTAAAACTTTTATAGACCTGCATAATGATACCAATCCTACTCTGGACAATGCATGTAGGAAACTGCTCAGTAACCTAAAGCAGCACCAGTTGTCTGAGGTCGGGTTTTGAAGTAGAGCCTAAGAAAGGGGTTCCAGTGTATGCACTTTATTGAGTAAATGCTCTTTAGGAAAAACCTATAAGGAGGAGAAGAAGCAGGATCAGAAAGAGCTGAGTGAGGATATGGTCCCAGGTAAAAGTTTGGGGAAGCATATGGAAGAGTGAAGAGGAGTCAGTCTTTGGTTCCCCTTGGATAGGAGAGGAGTCTCCAGGAAAGGGCTCCACGTAGCCAAGGTCAAGTCTCTGGAGAAAGTCACAAGTTTGAGCTCTTAGCCAAGGCACTGGCAACGGCTGCCCAACGGCTGCCCCAGCTTACAAAAGGGACATGAGCTTGGCAACAATGTCTACCATACAACTCTTCACTGTTCTTCAGTGATGATTTTTAACGCACGACAGGGGGAACTTCATTCTGTACACTTTTCTGTTCTTGGCACTTAGCACAGTGCCTAGCAGATGGTACATTTTTAATAAATAGTTTCATTCATTTAAATTACACAACGAGAGCCTCCTGTTGAGTTTACAAAGCGATTTCTAAATTCAGATTTTATTTCGTACCTTTGTTAAGTAACATCATGGTGCTTTCCTTCATGCCCTTGTCACCACCCCACCTGCTTATATTTTACATTTTTCTCTGCATATCAATAGGAGAGGAAGGACGTCGGATCTTGTGGTCAAAAGGACAGCTTGAGGACCCAGAGATCCTAGCCTTATTGCTCTCTTATCAGATGCCCAAGTGAAGTCACTGGACCTCTCAAAGCCTCCAGTTCTGGAAAAGGAGAGGAGTAAATCCTTAAGATGGTCTGTTTTACTTCACCTGTGGCTACATCTTTCATCTTCTCTTTTTATGTGAAGCCTGTTTATGTTACACATTGTGACAATTATCTAAAGCACCTTCCTGGTGAAGATGGGAGTCTGGGAGTTCTGCTCTTTGGAGAAGAGAACACATTCCTGGAATCTTAGAATCCTGAGATACTGGGCTCTTACACTCCGCTATGGATAGAGAAGAGCTAAGATCATCTTAATGCACATGGGCAAAGTGATCTCACTCTGTATGTGTCTATCAGAGGGTAGGCAAGAGGAATCTGAGGGGTGGAATCTGATGAGGTTACTAGCAAAGGGACATTGCTCCCTCAATAGAGAGGGCCCTGGGCTTCTCAAAGTGCCTCTTTAATTCTCATTTGGACTCCCTAACAGTACAAAAAGAAATGCCTCTCTAATTCTCCTCTAGGTTTCATACAACCTTTATTCCTGTTTTCAATCATCTGACCATGCATGCCCATAGAGCAGAAGGCTGGACCATGTCCAAGAAAGCCCTAACTTTATGAAAGGATAGAGATAAATTGACCAAAGTATCTTGGTGTTGAAACTATGTAACTGAAAGCATCAAATCATAGAAAACTGGGGACTAAGAACCAATGAGGAAAGTACAAAGGTCTTATTGTGAACGATATATAAACCCAAACACTGTAATGGGATTAATAGCCTAATTACAACGTTTGCTCATAAATTACATCTAGATTAAATTATGCATTAATAAAGTCTTTTTATAACCACAAATTATACCAAGTATTTACCTCATGAATAATCATCTGGCTCCACCGGAGCTGAGGAAGGTTGGACTTGAAGAAAGGAAAGAGGGGCTTTGGGAACTGACATAGGAGAGAATTTTTGAGGTTGATTCTGGAGGCTAGAAGCTCACTGTGAGTGCAGATTAACTACATGTGTGAAGTGGGAGGAAAAGTTGGGTTAGGAGGCAGGAATAAAAGGCATAGTCTACTTTGGAAGCAAGTAAACAGAAAGTCTGTAGACCTTTAAAGAGAAATCTTAAGTACTTCAAAGATTTTCTTACATTGTTGTCTATTCTCTCAAGGACTAGATAGAACTCACATTCTCCTCTCTAGAAATTGATGCTCTTGAGAGAGAGTTGCACAACCCCTATCATTATATAGTGACAGAGCCAGATGGAGAACTCCACTAGACCATCTCTCATACCATGGCAGGGATGGTGAATAAGTTTGAAGAAAGAAAAGTTGGTTTCTGCTGGCTTGTCCCTTCTCAAGCATGAGAATCTTACCCATTGAAAGATTTAGCTCCTGTCCATATTTCAAACCCGCTATCCAAACCCTCTCCTTTCTTAGCCTCCAAACTTTCCCAGAGAGGATTCCATTAATTTGTTAGCGTAGTCCACAGAACTCAGAGAAACATTTTACTTACTGGATCACCGGTTTACTATCAAAAGGCTGTAACTCAGAAACAGCCAAATGAAAGAGATGCATAGGGCAAGGTGTGGAGAAAGGGTGGGGAGCTCTCCTGCACTCTTGTAGTGAGTGCTCCACTTTCTCCCAGTCTCCACGTGCTCACCAACCCAGAAGCAATCTAAGCCCTGTCCTTTCAGGTTTTTATGGAGGCTTCATTATATGGTCTTGATTGATTAAAACATTGGCCATTGGTGATTGGCTCAAAGTCCGTCCTCTTCCCAACCCAAGGTAGGAGTGGGGAAACAACGGAAATCTCCAACCCTGTAATCACAAGGTTGGCTCCCTTGGCCACCAGCACCCATCCTTAGGTGCTTTCCAAAGTTACCTCCTTAACATAACAAAAGACACCTTTGTCACTCACACTTAGGAAAATTCCTAGGGTTCTGAGAGCTGTAGCTTGAACTGTGGATGAAGCCCAAATATATATGAGAAATACATTTTGGTCATCTGAATGACCAAATATAGATTTCTTATAAATCGGTGTTGCACACATATTGTGAGGACTTTTTCATTCAGCCTGGGTAAATTATAAATGAAGGTAAATTTGTCTGAAGGAACAGAAACTCTGACTTCCTAAATTCCAACTTGCTTTGATAAAACCATATTTATTTTTGGTTCTCCATCTGTTCCTGTAGTATATCTTATTACCTACAAAAATAATTCAAAAGATTTAGAAAAACCTCCATAAGATTTCCATGGAGGAAAATCAATTCATTGTCTACGTTAAAAAATTTGAACTAATTTGAGTAACAAATAATGATTCTTTTAAGTTTTCTAAGTATATATATTTTTTAACCAAAATTCTAAAAATTAGACAGACTAATGGTGGTCTTTTAATTTTAAATATCCTAATATATAACCACTGAATATAGACTCTCTGATGGTTTTCCTGTTGCTGCTTTAAGTTGCTATGTTATTTGAGTAATTTAAAACCTTCATGAATCTTATGCAACATGTAATCTATTTTAGATGTTAAAAAAAAAAAGAAAAAGACAACAGTGCCTGGCCAGTGTGGTTCAGTGGTTGAGCATAGATCCATGAACCAGGAGGTCACGGTTCGATATAAAAAAATATATATTTTTTTATTGATTTCAGAGAGGAAGGAAGAGGGAGAGAAAGAGAGATACAAACATCAATGATGAGAGAGAATCATTGATTGGCTGCCTCCTGCACACCACATAGCAGAGAATGAGCCTGCAACCCAGGCATGTGCCCTGACCGTGAATCAAACGTGACCTCCTGGTTCATGGAGTGACACTCAACCACTGAGCCATACCAGCCGGGCCCTCTCTCATCATTGATATTTCTCTCTCTCTCTCCCCTGCCCTTCCTCTCTAAAATCAATAAAAACAAAACTCGAGCTATAATAAAAACATATCAGAATGTGAATACCTAATAACGAACAGCCATGGAGTCCAGTACCCAAACAAAATATAAGACATGTGAAGAAACAAATATGTGACTGATAATCAAGAGAAATAATCAGTCAATAGAAACCAACACAGAAATAACAGGGTTGATAATAAATCACAGAAAAAATTTAAAAGTATATTCAAGTATTTATAACAAACATAAAAATAAACAAAAAGAAATGAAAGTACACACACACACACACACACACACACACACACACACACCCTGGGTCCTCTGTCCTAAGGGTTTTAAGGGTGGAGATTTTAGGGGATGTCCCAGGAGATCTCAATAGAATATTCAACAATTTTCCAGGTGTCTCCTTGGCAGGGGGTGGGGCGGGGAGGTTGGGGAGTGTCATTATTCAATGCAGCTGGTCCTGACATCAGTCCAGGCTGGTTTTATTGCTTAGCTGGGCCTGGAGCTGAAATACAACTGAGGCATAGATGTTATCACTAGGGAGGAAAGGTGGGCCCAAACCGCATGACCAGTGATATGCTAGGGGAGGAAAGGTCACCCTGGGGGCAAGGTCTACCCTACAACTGATGGTCTGTTGCTATACACCTGTAGCTTTTCCACCCTGGTGACCTTCTGTACCTGGCCCATCGTCCTTGCTCTGCTCATGTCTGTCTAACTGCCTACCACTAAATAACAGTGGCAAATACAAGAGTACTGTCTAAAACAAGCATGTCAAACTCAAAGGCCAACACGGGCCAAATAAACAAGGTTTAAGTTTATGTGGGCCGCAAAAAAAACAAAAGCTTCAATTCTCATAGAAACGTAGGTTTATTTCAGTAGAGACATGCTGCATACAAAGGGCTGAAATAAATGAGTAATCTTTAACATAAAATAATAGAACATTTTAATAAAAATTAATATTTTTTTCTTGAACATTAACTTACCAGACACTGAATAACTGCACAAATTAATAAGCATAACACAAATAAACCTATTTTTCTTGTTCTCCTAAAGCGAAATATTTCCTGTTGCACACACCAAACAGGTCAGTTCAAGACTATTAATAATGTGGCAATCGGCTGCTAAAATATTCGCTGCTAGTATTAATGGAGAGAAATGTACGTAAGGGAAACGAATGCAACATGATTATAGTAATCAGTCACTAGTGAACATTGTAGTTTGTTAATAATTATGTATAACAGGATATTGTAAAAATTAAGTTATGAAATTTTTATTAAAACATTTCTTACATACCGTTATATTGGCTGGGCCGCAAAAATATTCGTTGTGGGCCACATGCAGCCCGCAGGCCGCGCGTTTGACATGCTTGGTCTAAAAGAAGCCCTGCAGGAATAGGCTCCACATTGGGAAATTTTTATTTGAGAGCCTAGAATTTCACTTGACCACACTATGGAAAAGCGCAACTGCAGGAATGAACACAATCCCACTCAGTTTAGCAAGGGTTTATTAGTGATTTAAACAGAGCGTTCTGTAGGTGCTCAAGTTTGCAATTAAAATAAGGTTGTAAATCTTGTTATAGCTTTAAAACTCATGCAGGAACCTTTCCAGGAAGCAGCGAGCTATGGGATAATCTAATGATAGGTTCTGAAGCAGGCCTACTGCAGGGCTGCATTCATCTGAGACATTATGCTTTGTGTCCCAAGGACTCTCTGGGGACATACTGACTTACCTGGAGTAGGTAACCCAACTCACTTGAGAATGCAGCCTACACTCCAGAAGTGCCTTTGTCCTTAGCACAGTGGTAGGACTGAGAACCTGGGCTCGGCCCAGGGCCAGGGAGATACTGATAGCAAGTGAAACAAGGAAATTTTGCAAATGAGCCACTGAGCCTCCGGGCTTGGACCGCACTGTGGTTTCCTAACTTTCTGGTAGAGAGGTATTGTTTATAAAGTAAGAACGATTCTTTTTTTTTTCCATTTGGGGCTGGAAAGTTTTGTGTCTAAAATAAGCACGATTCATGTTCCAAGAAAGCTCTATTCTAGTGAACTCTTATCCTTGGCTGACTTATGCTCCCAACCCCCTGAGAATCTGATTTCTGATTCCCAACTCTGAGGTGATACCTTTGCCCTTTATTTCCACGGTCCAGGAGGACCTGGTCACTCTGGAGGAACCAGTCTCTGACGTGGCTGTGTCTCAAGTGTTTGAGCTCCACTTTTCAGAAAAGTATGATCATTCTATGGTTTTCCCCACCTCCTTTTGCTACCTCTGGAAGTCCCCTAAATTTACCTAACAGACATTCCCTGAAGCTATACAGTCAGGCTGTTGTGGTTTTTTTCTTAACTTAGGAACTCGTTGATTGCAAATATGAATTCCACAAAGATTTTGCTTGAGTACCACAATTTAGGCTGTCAAATTAGTTTTGTATATTAATTCAGTTAACTCCATTAACTGATTTTTTCTATCACAAATAAATATACTAGTATAAGTAAGCTCTTCAGATATGCATGTTTTGAACTTTATGCATATTAGCAATAAGTTAATCTGACCATTATATCACTAAAAAAAACCCCCCTATTAACTCATAATATTAACCAAAGTTTGTTTATATTATTATTAAATCTGTGTACATACATGCATTATACATGTATCATAAGCATGTATAAAGAACCACATATAAAATATGTTATAAAATACAATCATTGTGGTATTAGGAGTCATTTAAAAAAATAAATCTCATTTTTTTAAAAGTTACTTTTAGTATTAATGTGCTTATTTCTTATTTCATGATAAGGAAAAATGACATTTCTAGGGCATTTCCCCCCAAATAATATAAATATCCTGTGAAATATTATGATATTCATTATTATCTTTTAAAGCTTCTGATTTTTCTCCTCTTCATTCGCTTATTCTTTCTGGTTGTAAACAGCTAAATAAAAATATAAGCTGATGACAAATTCCACTTAAAGCTTATATACAAAATTTGTATTCTTCCCCACAGTGATAATTGGAATTCTTAGTAAATGTACAAAAAATATAAAATTAAAATCTTAATTGCCCAGCTGGTGAAGTTCAGTGATTGAGTGTTGACCCATGAACCAGGAGGTCATAGTTTGATTCCTGGTCAAGGCATATGCCTGAGTTGTGGGCTCTATCTTCAGTGGAGGGCGTGCAAGAGTCGGGCAATCAATGATTCTCATCATTGATGTTTCTATCTCTCTCTCCCTCTCCCTTCCTCTCTGATATCAATAAAAACATATTTTTAAAATTTCTTAATTCACTACAGTGTTCACTTAGTTAATCTCAAAATGTGGTCTTCAAAATGTGTTGTTTGAGTCCTTTGCCCATTTTTTTAACTAGGTTATTTGTTTTATCACTATTGAGCTGAATTCTTTGTGTATTTTGGATATTAACCCCTTATTGAATATGTGTTTTGCAAATATTTTTTCTCCCATTCTATAGGTTGCTTTCTCATTTTGTTGAGATATATATATATAGATAGATAGATAGATAGATAGATATATAGATATATATTTCAGAAAGGAATAGAAAGGGAGAGAGAGATAGAAACATCAGTGATGAGAGAGAATCATTGACTGGCTGCCTCCTGCACCCCCGACACTGGGGATCAAACCTGCAACCCTGACAGGGAATCGAACCGTGACCTCCTGGTTCATAGGTCAACACTCAACCACTGGGCCAAGCTGGCCAGGCATGTACATTGATTTTGTATCCTACAACTTAACTGAATTAGTTTATTAGTTCAGCAATTTTGGGTGGAGACTTTAGAGTTTTCTATATATAGTATTTTATCTGCAAATAGGGACCATTTTACTTCTTCCTTTTTTATTTTTTTATATTTTTTAAATTAAATCTTTATAGTTCAGATTATTACAGTTCCTCTTTCCCCCCCCATAGCTCCCCTCCACCCAGTTCCCACCCCACCCTCTGCCCTTACCATCCCCTCTACCACTGTCCTCATCCGTAAGTGTACAATTTTTGTCCAGTCTCTTCCCGCACCCCCCACACCCCTTTCCCCCGAGAATTGTCAGTTCACTCCCTTTCTATGCCCCTGATTCTATTATATTCACCAGTTTATTCTGTTCATCAGATTTTTCATTCACTTGATTTTTAGATTCACTTGTTGTTAGATATGTATTTGTTGTTCATAATTTTTAACTTTACCTTTTTCTTCTTCTTCCTCTTCTTAAAGGATACCTTTCAGTATTTCATATAATACTGGTTTGGTGGTGATGAACTCCTTTAGCTTTTTCTTATCTGTGAAGCTCTTTATCTGACCTTCTGAATCATAGCTCTGCTGGGTAAAGTAATCTTGGTTGTAGGTTCTTGGCATTCATCACTTTGAATATTTCTTGCCATTCCCTTCTGGCCTGCATAGTTTCTGTTGAGAAATCAGCTGACAATCATATGGGACTCCCTTGTAGGTAACTAACTCTTTTTCTCTTGCTGCTTTTAAGATTCTTTCTTTGTCTTTTGCTATTGGCATTTTAATTATGATGTGTCTTGGTGTGGTCCTCTTTGGATTCCTTTTCTTTGGGGTTCTCAGTGCTTCCTGGGCTTGGAAGTCTATTTCTTTCACCAGGTAGGGGAAGTTTTCTGTCATTATTTCTTCAAATAGGTTTTCAATATCTTGCTCTCTCTCTTCTTCTGGCATTCCCATAATTCGGATGTTGGTACACTTGAAGTTGTCCCAGAGGCTCCTTACACTATCTTCATATTTTTGGATTCTTTTTTATTTTTGCTTTTCTGGTTGGGTGTTTTTTACTTCTTCATATTTCAAATCTTTGACTTGATTCTTGGGATCCTTTTGTCTGCTGTTGGATCTCTGAATATTATTCTTTATTTCAGTCAGTGTATGCTTAATTTCTCGTTGGTCCTTTTTCATATCCTCAAGGGTCTTACTAGATTTATCGAGGGTCTTACTAAATTTATCGGCGGTTTCTAGAAAATTCTTGAAAAACCTTATAACCGTGGTTTTGAACTCTATATCCAATAGTTTGCTTTCCTCCGTTTCTGTCATTTGTGACCTGTTTCTTTGTCTCCGCATTTTAGCTGCTTCCCTGTGTTGATAGAGTGGCATTCTGTGCTAGGTGTCCTATAGGGCCCAGTGGCTCAGCCTCCCCAATTACCTGAGGTGGACACTCTTGGTGCACCCCTTTGTGAGCTGTGTGCACAGTCTTGTTGTAGTAAAGCCTTGATTGTTGTTGGTATCACTTGGAGGAATTGACCTCCAGGCCAACTGGCTGTGAGAATCAACTGTGTTTACGGTGGGAGATCTTCTGTGCTGGAGACACCCTTCTGGGGCAAGACTTGCTTCATTGGGGCTTTGGGGCTCACTGAGTCTGCCCCCTGAGTGTGTCCCTTATGGACGTGAGGAGTTGTAATCTGGATGGTCCCACTCTGACCACTGGGTACACTGGCTCTTGGATCTCTAAGGAGGTGCTAATTTAGCTTCTGTCTGAGGCTACCCAGCAGGAGCTATGGAGAGATCTGCAGATTCCTCTTCTTTGTTTGGGGTTTGGAGGTGCCCAGATGAGGCCCAGCTGTGAAGCAATGCAAGCTGCTGTAGAGCCTTGGGCCTTCTTTTGGATGTTCTGGGTCTCTCTGACCCAGCTACAGTTTGTTAGGTAATTTTAGATTGCAAAGGGCCAGGTCATTCATATGCAAAAGCCTCTGTGCACAGCTTGGGTGGGGCAGGGTCTCAGGGAATCAACGGGGCAGAGCAAACAGCTATGGCTGATCTTTAGCCCTGCCCTAAGGGGCCCCGCGTCTCAGTGTCCTGCGGTAATTGCTGTAAGCACCTCTGAGAGAAAGCCGCCCTCGAGTTCCGACCAATGCCAGACAGTCCAGTTTCTCCCCGTATGAGTCTGGGTCCCCAGAGACTCGCCGGGAACTGGAGTTCAGAGCGGGAGCGTGTGTCTCCCTCCCGAATGAAAAAGACAACTGTGTCCTCAGTTGCCAGCCCTTTCCACGTGCGCCTCCATACCTCTGCACTTTACTCCGCACCTCCTCTGAGTCTCAGTGTGCTTTTCTCTTTCCTTCTAGTTGTAGAATTTCCACTCAGCTAGCCTTCCTGTGGTGCTGGATGATGTCCGTTTTGTCTTTTATTTGTAGTTTTGAAGTGGTTGTGCGAGGCAGCAATTTCAGGTGTTTACTTATGCTGCCATCTTGGTTTCTCCGTAACGCAATTTTCCTACTTCTTCCTTTTTTATTTGGATATTTATTTTTCTTGCCTAAATGCTCTGACTAGAAATTCCATACTATGTTGAAAAAAAAAGTGGTGAAAGTGAGCTTCCTTGTGTAGGAATCTGTATTTTAATAAGACTGCCATGTTATTTTTATGCCCAGTGAAATTTAACAACCATTTATTAAAAAGATACCTCTCAGGTTTCTTTTTTCATTTGAAATAGAGAATCAATTTCATACCTAATTTTGTCTTGATAATTTCATTTTCTTTCTTTAAAAATGTCTGTAGCCCTGGCCAGTATGTTCAGTGGTTAGAGCATTGATTTACTCACCGAAGGATCTCAGGTTCAATTCCTGGTCAAAGGCTCATACCTGCGTTTCGGGTTCACTCCCCAACCCTGGTCGGGGCATGCGTGGGAGGCAACCAATTGATGTGTCTCTCTCACACCCATGTCTCTTTTTTTCCCTCTGGCAAACCCCCATGCTCTCTGAAAAGCAATGGAAAAAAATATCTTCTGGTGAGAATTAACAACAATAACAAAGAAAGAAAGAAGAAAAAAGTCTCTAAACTATATGAGCTTTAAGCCCCATGGAAACTTCATTCTACTCCTGCTCTAGGGAAATCTGTAATGTACATTTTTATTTCTAAATAATACTCACAGATTATGTAACTTAAAGGAACATGATTTTTAAAAACCATGAAAGATTTCAAAAGAAGCTATGTCCAAAATAAAAAGGAGCCCAGGGGTTTAGATACACCCCCATTTCCAGAATTGGATACCACTGTAGAAGAGCCTGCAGTTGCCAATTCTTGAGTGTGAGTGGATGAAGGCGGGAGGCAGTAAGTTATCTGGTCATGGGAACTGTAGTGCCCTTTGGGGAATCACAGTTAAGGTATTTAGTTAGATGGTATTTTGTAACTAATCACGTTTAACTCTCAGATTATTTCACCAACTCTGCCAAAAGTTTGAGCTGGGGTTAAAAGTATTAAAAAAAATGTATTAATTTGGATTAATATATCTAAATACTAGATGTATCAGTCTTCTTTCCATTCACAGCCCATTCTAAGAGAATCTGCCTTCTACCCTTTGGTTATACGTGCCTTGGTGACTCCACTTTCCTGGCTACAACTGGTTGAACCAGGGATTAGACATGTGATTCAGGCTGGGCCAATTAGATGTTTTCATTTCAGAAGATGAACCAGAATACAGAGATTGAGGCCGTTCACATTGTGCGGAGGAGGTCTCAGCTATGGGAGCATTGAGGCAAGCATGGCTTCACGGCAAGTGAAAGCCTCAGGGGAGAACTGGGTGAACCTCAAAAGCCTTGGAAAGATTAGAAATTGATGGGCAAGAGGAGAAGAAACAAGTGGACATATTAGAGAAGCAGAGAGGAGAGATCATCTGATTGATCCCAGAAAGAGTAGCTGTCTAATGACTTTCCATTTCTATGGAATAGGACTACATTCTGAAATTAGATTCCCTGATATCCCTGGGATAAATATCCATGTTATTTTATATATCCTTTAATAAATATCCTCCTAGCTACACCCATACAGCTGAGTTGAGGCCGTTTTTGTTTCTATCCACAGAGATCTCCAATCAAGACAATGGTGTACTATACTTATCAGCCACCGTGTGCAGAGCAGTTAAGGAAGGAAGCACATCCTGTGAAATGTGCTGAGACTACAGGGCTTCCTGTGGGATGCAAGCAGAGTGTTGAAGGTCAGCCTGGTGGGCATCAAAGAAGCAGGAGGCTGAAAGTCAACAGGGCATTGAGCTATGGTAATAAGGGCCCCAAACAAGAAGACTCCCTACCTACAATGCATTAAGTGAAGGCCATTCAAATTATTGTGATTTTAGCCACATGGGAAAGGGGTACATTCAGCTTCACTGTCCTACTTGTGTAAGTTATATCTTTTAAAAATATATATACTTTTGAGTTCAGAGAGAAAGAGCGAGGGAGAGAGAGAGAGAAACATCAATGATGACAGAGAATCACTGATTGCCTGCCTTTTGCACGCCCCCTACTGGGGATTGAACTTGCAACCCAGGCATGTGCCCTGACCAGGAATAGAACTGTGACCCCCTGGTTCATAGGTTGATGCTCAACCACTGAGCCATGCCAGCTGGGCTGTAAGTTTTATCTTTAACACATTATAGTGTTCATGTACATTCAAGGTATGGTGGTGAAAGAGCAATCATCTGGCTCTTTGTAACCCTCTGTGCAGAGTTACACTTGTTGCTGTGACAGTCAGTACAGGTGTACCACTGTACAGCGGACTGAGATCAGATCTTAAAGCTTTTCTTTACTTTTCTCCACCTGCTGCTCCAAATACTAGACAGGATCCTAAGGGAACAAGGGTGGAAGTGATACATCAGCCAAAGCACCAACTACAAGCTGTTGCTTTTAAAAGCCTTTTTTTTTTTTTTTAAGAGATCTGGATCATGTTAGTGTGTGGTCGAGCTTGCTAACTATCCTCTCAATAGCCTTTATCTTCCGTACTAATAATAGTGTAAGCTGGATCCAAATATAGCATAGTAAGCGGAATGTGGGCAAAGTGATGTGTGCAGGTTGTGAGTCAGGTGCTTCCTTCACTCTTTTCCCTTCACGTGGGCTGGAATCAGGATGTGAGCCGTTTTCTGGCATAAAAATGAAGCCAACTCCCTAAGGATGGGGAAGCAGCAAGATGGACGGAGCTGGATTCTCTAGAGAGCCACCACTTTGGTACCTCGGTATTTTTGAGTCTGTTGCTTCAACTGTCTGGCCAGTATCCTAAATAAGGCCATCATTATGCAGACCCTTCAGATGATTCCACAAATATTGAAACCTGACCCAAATCTGGAAGAACACAGAACACGTTTAGAGCGATGATAGATATACCACCGCACAATGAACCCACAACATGAGCAATAAACAGAGGCCTGGGGGGTGAGCTGGATCCACTAACATCTTAATAGGATCTTAGAATAAAGGAGCGCATTTATGTAGAAAAGTGGGAACTCTATTTCTTAGGATACCTAGGAAAGTGTGAGGAGAGGTATAATTGTAAGTAAGTTCACTGTTAGATGAAATAAGAATAAAAGCACAAAATAGTTGACAAGCGATAGTTTCCCAATGATGAAGGCGTTTTGTCTCCCTTGGGGAAGAAATATTTTGGGGGGTCTCCAAAAATGTATAACCTAGTAGAGCCTAAAGGCCAAGATCCTCATTATTTAAAAGGCAGTGAGAAGCAGTTGCCCTACTTATGTCAGAAAAATTTCATCTCAGGTCAATGGAAAATGGTAGAGTTGCCTATGAGTTTTAGGGCATTTGTTTCCTTTCTATCTAGTTTAGTCCAATCCCAGAGAATTAGCACAAACCCAACCAGATATTAAAACAAATTTTAAAAATGTCCTCTGAATTAAGAGCTCTATGACTTCATGAGTAATTTCATTCCAGATGCACTAGTATACAGAAATTTCTAATTTTGTTACATAAAATATTTGCATAGTTATGCTCAGTTTTTTCTTAACATTATGATCACTGCATACAGTATTTCCCAAAAGACATACAGTGGGGCCTTGACTTACGAGTTTAATTCGTTCCGAGATGGAGCTCGTTAAGGAGCTCGTTAACTCAAATTACTCTATCAACTCAATGCAAAAAATTGGCCGAGAGACAGCTGGTATCTCAAAAAACTTGTTATTCGGGACACTCATAAGTCAAGGCCCCACTGCACTTGTGTTTGTAATATTACCTCCTGGTTTTGTTGTCAGGCCCTGCCCAAAGTTGGTGCTCAATAAGTATTTGAATGAAAGTTCGTTGATTTTTTTAGTGGCTCAAAAAACCCTCTCCGGCTGCTATGGAAGATGAGGATATGTAGTAAAGCAAACTTTACTAAATATAGAGTGCCCTCCCCCCAATGTATACACTTTAACAGCTGATAGCTCAATTTTGAAAATGAAATGTGTTTTAATAAACACTGCCTTTGTAATTATTCAAAGTGTGTGTATACATTTTTTTGGGACACCCTATATTTAAGTGTAAAATGGTTGACTCCAAGAAGGCCCCCTACTCAAAAAATTCTTTTGAAAAATCTTTCCTAATGTTAGTTTTTATTCTATTTTAACTCCTAACATTAGGAATAATTTTAGTATTATGATAAACGTTCCTGACTTTGGTAGCATAGGAAATTATACTTTGCCTTGGTTCCGTTTAGTGTATATCAAACTTATAAAATTTGATATAACCTACTTGACATTATCATTTTTATAAATTCAATTTGAATTCAGTGATTGAGAACTTTGTGCACTACTTGACTTTTGAACAGTTTTAGAAACTAAAGCAGTAATGTATTTTAAAGGTAAAGGCAAATAGCAAGATATTATGTATAAATATAAAAGCAATACTATTAGTAACATAGCCTTGTTTTTTTCGTATGGATAAGATCCAATGTTCATGACCTTAACTGTAACTTTCTACAGTAAGGAATATGGTGCATACAGGGTGGGGCAAAAAGAGGTTTATAGTTGTTGGAAAATAATGCAATAAGTAATAAATAATGCAATAATGCAATAAATAATAACATAAGAATAAACTCTGTGCTTCATGTACTCACAACTGTAAACCTACTTCTGCTCCACCTGTATATTATAATGTCTGTGGGAGTAGCTGTCAAAGGAAGTCTATTGTTCTATTCAACAATTCTCTGGGTGAAAATAAATGAATTGGCATTCAAATCAGTCCTTTAATATTCATTACCTATTTATATGTATATTGTAAATTCCTGATCGTGGTCAGGAGGGCAAGTTTCAAATGATCTATAAAAATTGATCAGTAGCCCTCTCCGAGAGTTATGATAGACTATATCGGATATTGTGGGAGGAAAGGAAGGTCCCATAGAATACTGCAGTTTCTTTAGCATAAAGGTTAATTCTTTTCATCATATTTCTCCAGCATTATCTTACCTCCTTACCCAACCTTATCCTCAAAACATTCATAAGACATTTTAGATTCAGAAGTGTAATTATATTATGCTTTAGAGTTGTGAATTTGAGGTATGAAAATTTTTTTGCTTTAAAATGCAAGTGGTTATACGTATAAATAAGATTTGGGTCAAAATTAGGAGCCCATTTTCTCTGTGGATTGAGCAAAAGAGTATTTTGTATGGTTAGACCTTTGGGTCTTAGTTTTTGCTATCACACAGTTCAAATGAATAACATATTAAGATTAGCTTCCTGCCCAGCCAGTGTGGCTCAGTGGTTGAGCATTGACCTATAATCCAGGAGGTCATGGTTCAATTCCTGGTCAGGGCACATGCCAGGTTGCAGGCTCAATCCCCAGTGGAGGGTGTGCAGGAGGCAGCCGATCAATGATTCTCTCTTATCATTGATGTCTCTATCTCTCTCCCTTCCTTTCTGAAATCAATAAAAAAATATTTTTAAAAAAGGATGCTAGAACCAGTGCAATTTTAATTCTGAGGTTACAAGAAAAATGTGAAGTTTCCTGCTCTGTGTTAGCTACAAAGAGAAATATTTCCACCAGCAAGGTTGAAACAGCTTTTTTTTTTTTTTTTGTACTGTCTGCAAAGAAATGAGGCTTAAACAATATTTATATCTTTTAAATCACCAAGTCCAGCTGTTCTACAAACTGGGTACTTTTCCCCACCTATATTGTTTGTTGTCTTTCTTGCTAGTTTCACATTTCACTCTGGTAGGAGGCATGGCTAAAAGGAAGCCTTGAAAGAAGGCATCAATGTGAAAAAAGAAGCAAAGAGGAAAAGGTCCAAATATGAGAATAATAGCAGAGAAAAATATTTTTGAAATGAAACTCATCATTTTGAAACATGTGAAAGGAAAATTACTAAAAATATATGGACTGAAAGGGAAAATATTGAAAGTCTAAATATAGTGTTAATAAAAACCAGATTTGGCATTCATCAAACAGGATTGACGATCAAGCACAACAGATAAATATTCTAAGATACTTTCTCTAAAGGAATTACAATACTCTATGGAGAGACCTCCACCAATATCAGATATTCAAGGTAATGTCTCTCAGAGCCACTAGTTAATCTGCATAAGTCCAAGAAACTGCTAAGTATGGCATTCAGGGCCCTTTGCAATCCCAACCCCAAATTGTCACTATTGTATAGGGTGTATGATGGTTAATTTTATGTGTTATCTTGGCTAGGCCATGGTGCTCAGATATTTGGTCAATAATTATTTTGGATGTTTCTGTGAAGTTTTTTTTTGTTGTTTATTTTATTTTAGTATTTTTTTATTGCCTAAAGTTTTACATATGTCTCCTTTTTCCCCAATTAACCATCCCCCTCCCCCAGCCATTCCCATCCCGGGTAAGCCCCCACTGCCCCAGTGTCTGTGTCTATTGGTTACGCTAATATGCATGCATACAAGTCCTTTGGTTGCTCTCTAAACCCCCCTCCCTTGACATTTACCTCTGGATCTACTCTTGTTCATCATGTTTATTTTTTAAAATGAGATTTAACATTTAAATTGGTGCTCATTGCGTAAAGTCCATTACCATTCATAATGTGGGTGGGCCTCACCCAATCAGTTAAAGACCTTAATATAACAAAGACTGACTTCCCTTCAGCAAGAAGATGTTGGGGTCCAACCCCAGCATCAGGAAAGAAACATTTACATGTGCTATCATTTAAAAAATAAAAAAGGGGGAATTTGCTGGAAGCTGGTCCATCCTTGCTGCTTGACACAGTCGCTGCAGGGAAGAAACATCTGCACAGCATATATTTCAAGGGACCTGGCCTATATGGCATACTGTTCTTAATATGTTTGCTCACCTTCTTGGTGCTATGTGTTTTAACCAAGGTCACCTCTCCGAGAAAGGTTGTTTCCCCAGATAGGGATTTTCCCCTGAAGTTAGGGAGGGAATAAAACCCTTTAACTAAATGCCAGGCCGGTAGTTAATCACTTTAACTACGAACAATCACCCTTAAGCTACATAATCTTTACTCCCTGGAATGGAGATAAGAAACGCCCTAACCTTTGGAATAGAAATTGACAGGATTAAAATCAACTGGTATAAATACAGATGTAACAAGACAATAAAAGACAACTTGGCTGGAGATCCTGGCTAGGCTGCTGATCAACTGAAAACTGAAGGCTGCCTCTGTGTCATTCCTTCTTCGCCGACTCTGTCCACACCTTTGGGGGCCCCTGGACCTGCTGGGGTTGGACCTCAACAAGAAGAGATTCTGCCAGAAGACTGCATTTGGACTCACACTGCAACTCTTCCCTGTGTCTCCAGTCTGTCACTCTGCTCTGAAGATTTTGGATTTACTAAGTCTCCATAATCATATGAGCCAATTCCTTATAAATCTCTCTCCACAAAGATGTAGATATGGATATAGATCTAGACACATCCTGTTAGTTCTATTTCTCTGGACAACCCCACCTAATACAGGTAGTGATAATATCATCTATAATAATAAAACCCTAAGCGACCATCACAACCGAACAGATGACCAAACAGGCTGTGTGGGGCGACTAGGCTGGCAGGGGGCTTAGTGAGGAATGACCAAATGACTGAACAAGCAGGCTGTGTGGGTTGACCAGGCCTGCAGGGGGGGCAGTTGGGGATGACGAGGCCAGCTGCGAGGGGCACTGAGGGGCAACCAAGCGGTGGGGGGCAGTTGGGGGCAACCAGGCTGGCAGGGGGGGGGGGGGCAGTAATGGGTGACCAGGCTGGCAGGCGGGGCAATTAGGAGCAACCAGGCAAGCGGGTGGGGGGGGGGGCAGTTGGGGGCAATTATGCCGGCAGGGTACAGCAGTTGGGGTTGACCAGGTCAGCAGGGGGGGGCAGTTAGGGGCGATCAGGCAGGCAGGCAGGTGAGCAGTTAGGAGCCAGTGGTCCTGGATTGTGAGAAGGATGTTCAACTGCCGGTTTAGGCCTGATCTCCTAATCCTGCAGTTGGACACCCCCCAAGGGGTCTCAGATTGGAGAGGGTGCAGACTGGGCTGAGGGGAACCACCCCCACCCCCCCCCGCACAAATTTCGTGCACCAGGCCTCTAGTGGATTCTATAATCAGAAATATGGGCTCAGGGTATCTGCCATTTACTAACTGTATATGTTGGAAAAGCTACTTTATCTAAGCTTCAGTTTCTTCATCTTTAAAATGAGTATAACAATAATTCCCTCAATTCTCTAGCTATATATTACATGCCACCTAATCTCTCTCTCTCTTTCTCTCCCTGCCTCTTCCTCCCTCCATTTTCTCTCTGAAAAGCAATGGCAGGGGTGGGAGGGTGGGGTACTGCAGTGAGGATTAACAAAAAAAATAAAGGGCTTGACATAGAAGCAGCCACAGGAGAGCCTGGGCAGGGCTCTTTAACAAAAGCGCCTTAAGTCAAACAAAAAGGGCCTGGGGACAGGTTCAGGGGGTTTGCCCAGGACCAACTCTCCACTGGAGATGCATGCCTGTGGGGAAGGGCAGGGGGACGGAGGCACGGAGGTACTCCTGGGACGAACAGTGAGCCTCACAGCTTAAGTTTTAAGGCAATTTGTTGCACAGCAAATAATGCTACATTCCATTCAAGTCTATAAAAGACTTCCCTCACCAACACACTGAATGTCTCCTTTCTCGGTTTCCCCTAGCATCCTGCATATAACTATAATAAAACTTTTCATGTTATATTAACAATGTTTTTATTGGGTTCTTGTTTCCTTTGCAATTGTATTAAGTGGAGGGAAAAAAAAAAAAACAAACCAAACTCAAGCCTGGCACATAAAGAACTCTTACAATAGTTAAGGTAACAATCAGTTTTTCCTATGTCTTATATGTTGTTCTAAGCCTTTTATAAATATTGTCTTATTTAATCCTCATAAAAACCTAGGAGATTTATTATTACCCCTATTTTACAGATGATGAAACTGAGGTCAAGTTATAGAGGAGCTGATTAATTTGATTATGGTCATACAACTAGTAAATGTTACTGAATTAAAGAATGAGTGAATGAATAAGTTTCCTATAAACAGAACCATATATGAATCACCTTAGAATCTCTTACAGTGCCTGGCCCAGGATGCAATTGGGACTCAAATATTTAATAAATCATTGACTGGTTATAAAAACAGTTTAGTTATGTGAGAAAGAAGTCTTGGAAACTTTGATTATAGATAATTTAAATTGATTCCCAAAACATAATTATTTTCCTTCACTGATAGTACACATGTTGTGAAGGGACTAAAAATACACTTTGGAAGATGTTTACCTTTCTCTCCACACCTTCTCCATAAATACTCGACAAGAAATAGTGTTGGGCCGAAACCGGTTTGGCTCAGTGGATAGAGCGTCGGCCTGCGGACTGAAAGGTCCCAGGTTCGATTCCGGTCGGGGGCATGTACCTGGGTTGCGGGCACATCCCCAGTGGGAGATGTGCAGGAGGCAGCTGATCGATGTTTCTCTCTCATCGATGTTTCTGACTCTCTATCTCTCTCCCTTCCTCTCTGTAAAAAATCAATAAAATATATTTTTAAAAATAAAAAAAATAAAAAAAAAAGAAATAGTGTTGGTAGTTTAATTACATAATATCTAAAAAAAATTTCTTTTTTTCTGAATTTGCTAAATTTGGTGGCTCAAGAATTAAAACAATTTGTGAAAGTAAATGGTGTTCTTTCAATGCTGTATTTTTCTTCCAACAGCACCAAAAAAAGAAATATTTCTACTGAAGGCTTTAGATTTACAAATTCAAATAGGTGGCTGCTATTTGACTTCTGGGGCTCCTCTTAATAAAGCATGTGGGAGGAGAACCAAGATGGCGGCATAGGTTAACGCCAGAGTTTGCTGCCTTGAACAACTACCTCAAAAGTGAAACTAAAAGACTGAACGGACATCACCCAGAACCACAGGAATGCTGGCTGAGTGGAAGTCCTACAACTAGAAGGAAAGAGAAACACATACGGACACTCAGAGGAGGCGCAGTGCTGAAGTCAAATTCTGAGGTGCGGAGTGCACGGAGCGGGCTGGCGGTGGAGGGCGCGGTTGGCGTTTTCAATCAGGAGGGAGTTGCAGACTCTGAGCTCCAGATACGGGCGAGTCTTTAGGGACCCAGACTCAAACGGGAGAAGCAGGACTGTCTGGCTTTGGTCAGAGCGAGTGCAGCTTTCTCTCCGAGGTTTGCAGCGGGTGCTGGGACTCAGAGAGGCAGAGCCCCTGGGGACAGGACTGAGAGCCACCATAACTGCTCTCTCTGGCCCACCCTGTTAATCCCGTGCGACCCACCCGCCCTGCCCAAGCCCTGCACAGAGGCATTTGCTGGATAGCCTCAGGCAAAGGCTAGATTAGCACCTCCCTAGAGGACAGAAGTTCTCTCACTGCAGACACAGCTGATTCTCACAGCCACTTGGCCTGGAGGTCAAACCCTCCCTGGTATTAGCTACAACAATCAAGGCTTAACTACAAGACTGCGCACAAAGACCACTAGGGGGTGCACCAAGAAAGCATAACAAAATGCGGAGACAAAGAAACAGGACAAAATTGTCAATGGAAGATATAGAGTTCAGAACCACACTTTTAATGTCTCTCAAGAACTGTTTAGAAGCCGCCGATAAACTTAATGAGATCTACAAGAAAACTAATGAGACCCTCGATATTATGATGGGGAACCAACTAGAAATTAAGCATACACCGACTGAAATAAAGAATACTATACAGACTCCCAACAGCAGACCAGAGGAGCGCAAGAATCAAGTCAATGATTTGAAATGCGAGGAAGCAAAAAACACCCAACCGGAGGGGCGGAATGAAAAAAGAATCCAAAAATGCGAGGATAGTGTAAGGAGCCTCTGGGACAGCTTCAGGCGTACCAACATCAGAATTATAGGGGTGCCAGAAGATGAGAGAGAGCAAGATATTGAAAACCTATTTGAAGAAATAATGACAGAAAACTTCCCCCACCTGGTGAAAGAAATGGACTTACAGGTCCAAGAAGCACGGAGAACCCCAAACAGAAGGAATCCAAAGAGGACCACACCAAGACACATCATAATTAAAATGCCAAGAGCAAAAGACAAAGAGAGAATCTTAAAAGCAGCAAGAGAAAGAAACTCAGTTACCTACAAGGGAATACCCATACGACTGTCAGCTGATTTCTCAACAGAAACTTTGCAGGCCAGAAGGGAGTGGCAAGAAATATTCAAAGTGATGAATACCAAGAACCTACAACCAAGATTACTTTATCCAGCAAAGCTATCATTCAGAATTGAAGGTCAGATAAAGAGCTTCACAGATAAGGAAAAGCTAAAGGAGTTCATCACCACCAAACCAGGATTATATGAAATGCTGAAAGGTATCCTTTAAGAAGAGGAAGAGGAAGAAAAAGGTAAAGATAAAAATTATGAACAACAAATATGCATCTATCAACAAGTGAATCTAAGAATCAAGTGAATAAATAATCTGATGAACAGAATGAACTGGTGATTATAATAGAATCAGGGTCATAGAAAGGGAATGGACTGACTATTCTTGGGGGGGAAAGGGGTGTGGGAGATGCGGGAAGAGACTGGACAAAAATCGTGCACCTATGGATGAGGACAGTGGGTAGGGAGTGAGGGCGGAGGGTGGGGCGGGAACTGGGAGGAGGGGAGTTATGGGGGGAAAAAAGAGGAACAAATGTAATAATCTGAACAATAAAGATTTAATAAAAAAAAAAAATAAAAAAAAATAAAGCATGTGACCAATGATCCCTCCAAGGGAGGTCTGTCTAAATAAGAACCTAAATAGGAGAAGCCCAAAGCCAGTTTACAGTCAGAGCTGGCCAAAGTCTGGAAAGCAGCTTGCGATTTCCTATTTTAGATTTTTGACTTGTTTGCTCTGCAAACTTCCTAAGAGTAAATAGGAAGTCTTTATATTATTTGGTGAATGGGGACTCCTTTTCTCTTGGTATCTATTTGGGAGATTTATTCCTCTTACATTCTGTCTCATTAGAGTTTAATGAAAACAAATATTTTGAAAGCTATAAGAAGGATCTTTGCTCAGCCAGAGTGGCTCAGTGGTTGAGCGTTGACCTGTGAACCAGGATGTCCCGGGTTCGATTCCAGTTGGGGCACATGCTGGGGTTGTGGGCTCCATCCCCAGTGTGGGGTGTACAGGAAGCAGCTGATCAATGATTCTGTCTCATCATTGATGTTTCTCTCTCTCTCCCTTTCCCTTCCTCTCTGTTGGCAGATGCTAAAGGTAAGTGTTTATAATGATAACTAGAGGCCCGGTGCACGATTTCATGCATAGATGGGGTCCAGCTGGCCCGCTCGGATCAGGGTGATTGGCCCAGCAGGCCGGGGGGAGGGGCTGCGGGCAGTTGGCCAGCTGGCCCCGCCCCCTGGTCGAACTCCAGGTTGAACTCCCCATCGAGGGGATAATTTGCATATTAGCCTTTTATTATATAGGATAAATCACTTCCTTTGTTCTTGTGGGCCTTACTATTTACTACAAGATAGTACCTTCACAGAGTGTCTGCTGGAAATATTACCCTAAAAATTTCATTTAAGACCATTGAGATTAGAAATTTCTGTTATTAAAAATTAAATAGCCTGGTCTTCTGAAGTCATAAAAATATAAGCAGTGTCTTGAAAGATTAGGGCTAGCAAACCTATTTGTGCTCATCAACTTGGTTCCCTTTAGTTGTCCTGGACTTCTGAAGGGGTGTCACTTTACCCTGGTTTGCATTTCAGAACAGAGCCTCATTATGACAGCACACTGTTTCTCAGGTGCTTCCTTACTCCCCCACTCCGCAACTGAAGCAAGGCAATTCATACATCAAGATTCAATATTCCAGTCATGAAAAAAAAACATGACTAAGAATATTTTAATAACCCCTTTCCAAGCAAAGTTCAACTCTCCAGCAACACAAATATAAATTGCTTACTAAAAATGTGTGTGTGTTTTAACATTGGTTCTAAGATTAAATAACCACAGGGTATTTTTGTTTGAGATTTAATGCAAGCCAGAAATACCCACGGGTGAAGCAGTAAAGGGTAGTGATTGAAAACACAAGCTGGGTTTGAATCCTGGCTGTGGTTCTCCAGGCTGTGTGGATTTACTTGATCTCTGTATCTTCTGTAAAATGGGGACAACAAAAATCCTTCTGCAGAGGAGTGCTGTGGGGATAAAAGGAGAGGAGGCAATAAAAGTGCGTAGTGCAATGTCTGGCATGTAGGAGATACACACACACACACACACACACACACACACACACATTTTAATCCTTACCCAAGGAGTGAGGATATTTTCCCCATTGATCTTTAGAGAGAGTGAAAGGGAGGGAGGGGGGGAGAGGAAAGAGAGAAACATCAGTGTGAGAGAAACACATCAATTGGTTGCTTCTCATACGCCCTTGACAGAGAATAGAACCGGTGCTCTAACCACTAAGTAATACCAGCCAGGGCAGCAATCAATATATTTTAGTTATTATTATTCTAAAATACTATGTAAAAATGTAGTTTATTTTTACTATGTAGGACATAAGGG
Organism: Myotis nattereri; assembly: GCF_964212035.1. Lineage (NCBI taxonomy): Eukaryota > Metazoa > Chordata > Mammalia > Chiroptera > Vespertilionidae > Myotis > Myotis nattereri. The sequence continues at coordinate 181,812,505 of NC_138075.1, forward strand.
AAACATTCCTAAACATATTTTAAAAATGAAAAAAAAATATGAATTCTTTACCAGTATATGATATAAATGTTTTCTTTATATACTTCATTTATTTTCTTAGGGTATTGCAAAGGCTTTCTATGTTTTTAAAACTACAATTCATTGTAAAAGCAATCTTACAGTTATTAAGAAAAAAGAGATGTTGATTAAAAGATCTTATGAGTGAACAGTGAAGAAAAATAATGCCCATGTTTTTGGTTAGGACAACTGGAACTTGTTCCTTACCATCTATTAATTACTTGTAATTATACTTATAGCACTGAAGATTATATTGTCACTGGCAATCTCACAGACAGCAAGACAGTTTTAATAAACCTGAACTTCAAAAAGGATAACTATGTAATGAAGTGGGAGCTCTTAAATGTTCCAAGTTACATCTTAATTGGTTCAACCCCTCTGCCAAGTAATTTGGCAAATTGGTAGTCATCAAAAGCCTTAAAACTGTAAATACCAATGGACCCAGAAGTAATCCAAAAAGGTTATACCTAAATATATTAATTGTATTTTTTTCTGTTCTTTCATTTTTTTAGGGTAAAGCATTACTGATATATAATTGACATTTCATACAATTCACCCATTTAGTGTACAACTTAATGATTTAGTACAGTGGTTCTCAACCTTGCTAATGCCGCGACCCTTTAATACAGTTCTTCATATTGTGGTGACCCCCAACCATAAAATTATTTTCGTTGCTACTTCATAACTGTAATTTTGCTACTGTTATGAATCGTAATGTAAATATCTGATATGCAGGATGTATTTTCATGGTTACAAATTGAACATAATTAAAGCATAGTGATTAATCACAAAAACCATATGTAATTATATATGTGTTTTCCAATGGTCTTAGGCGATCCTTGTGAAAGGGTCATTCGACCCCCAAAGGGGTCGCTACCCACAGGTTGAGAACCGCTGGTTTAGTATGTTCAAAATCATGCAACCATCACCACATTGATCTCAGAACATTTTCTTCAAAAAGAAACCCAATAGCCCTAGCTGGTGTGGCTCAGTGGATAGAGCACTGGCCTGCAGACCAAAGTGCCCCAGGTTTGATTCTGGTCAAGGGCACATAGGTTGGTTGCAGACTCCTCCCTGGCACAGGCCCTGGTCAGAGCACATGCAGGAGGCAACCAAACGATGTTTCTCTCCGTCTTTCCCCTCCCTTCCACTCTCTATAAAAGATTAATGGAAAAATATCCTCGGGTGAGGATTAACCAAAAAAAAAGAAAGAAAGAAACCCAACACCTATAGCTATCATCCCCCATCCCATTTCTGCCCCAGGTCCTAAACTCTTACCTACTTTCTGTTCTTCAGATTTGCCTATTCTGGACATTTCATGGAAACAGAATAATTATGCTAAGTGAAAGAAGCCAATCACAAAAGACTGTATATTATATGTTTTCAACGGTCATCCATGTTATACCATATATCAGTACCTCTTTTTATGGCCAAATAATATTCCATTATATAGATAAACCACATTTATCTTATACATCCATCAGCTGGTGGACATTTGTGCTATTTCACCTTTTGGTTATCATGAGTAATGCTGTTGTGAACACTCATGTACAAGTTTTTATGTGGACATGTTTTCATTCCTCTTGGCTACATGCCTAAGAGTGTATTTTATATTACTTTTATTGGAGTTAAAATCATGGCCCAACAATGTAACTATGCTACACTCTCAGAGGTATTATGCAGAAATGCCACATTCTCAAAGAGTATTGCGCAGTAAAATGTTGGCTTTGTAGAAAGAGCACATAGTGAAATGGAAAAAAGGCTACACAAAGTGAAAAAAGCAGGATGAACAACCACTTAAAATCCTTCCTGGGCTGCCCACGCCCTGCTCTGTCCTAGGGCCCTATGCACCTCTGCTCTCTCCCCCTCAGTTCTCTGAGGGCCAGCTATACTACCTTTCAGAGATTTTTCAGACTGTCTCAGCTTCAGAGCCTTTGCAAATGTTGTTTCCTCTGCCTGTATCACTCCTTCCCCACTTCTTTGCCCAGTGGTTTCAAGTCTCTTCTTAAATGTCACTTCCTCAAAGAAACACTCTCTTATATCCCTAACTAGGCTAGGGTGAAGTGTTTCCATAGCAGCCTGCAATTTTCCATCTTAATACTTCTGATACTTGTAATGGTTTATTCAGCCAGTAATCAAACACGGAGAGCCTTTTCCATGCAGGGATAAAGAGCGAAAATCATGGACGGTCCCTGCCATCCAAGACCTTATATTCTAAGGAGGGAGGACGATGTACACGTAAACAAATCAATATACTGGGCAATTTTAGGTGGTGATAATTAGCTCAATGTCTAGATTGTAGCCACCATTAAGGCAGGAGCTCTTTCTATTTCAGTCTCGGTTACTTCCAGTTTGGTAGAGCTTAGCACTGAGGCTGGCCCGCTGAAGAAGCTCAACACAAGTTTGTTCCATGCCTTCGAATAGGCATATAAGAGACAACATATGACAAACACAACGAAGACTACGTCCGTAAGTAATTGAGTAGGAGTCTTTTTCCCTTTTCTTTTTCAAAACTTTCTGTAATTCTAAATATTTTTATAATTAAGAGATGAGCCAAAATTACCATAGGTGAGTAAAAGAGCCCCAAATAAAAACACATTGATATGTCGCCACACACTTGTTAAACACCTGGCACTAAAATCCAGTCTGAAATACTCAGATGGGTTGGTTACGTGGATAGAATTTCCTTGGCGCATTACCAAGTAGGTTCCCGGCCTTCGGCAGTATAATTTACCGTCTTCAAACAGGCCTTAAGCAAAAAGATGCTCAAGGATATGATCACCCAAATTTCCCCATTTCTAAAGCGCTTGAGAATCTCCCCCCACCCAGGATGTGGCAGAGAAAACACCGCAATTCTTTCAACACGCCAATGATAAGAGAACACAATTGTTTTTGCGAGGTCAACAAAGAACACAATATCCTTACACAATATATATATTCTCCTACTCGCCCCAGAGACAAGCGAGCTTGGAAAAGCCCAGGCAGCTCTAGCTTCGGCTCGAAGCAAACCCACCCCCCAGCGGAGCGCGCAGCTCCTTTCTTCCCGGGACGCGTGCGCAGCGCACTCCCCGGCCGCCGCCAGCGGAGCTGAAAGGGGCGCTGACGTCACCGCGCGGAGGAACACCCGCTCCTCCAAGGAAACGAGTCCGCGCACCTGGGATTGCCCCAGCCCACAGGAGATGTTCTCTCGCCTTTTGCCCCAGTGCCAAAGCTTTCCCAGATCCTTTCCAAAGGCCTAGCTTTTTTCCAGGATTCCTCTGTTCGCTGCACGGGGAAGGAAAGGAGGGTAGAAAGCGAGTCCTATACAGTGTTGTTTACAAGGCGGGAGCTGTTCAGGGATCGGTCCGCGAGGGCGGAGCCGAGGGAGCCGGCACTTCTTTCTCCCTCTCCTCCCTCCCTAGCCTTCCCCGCGAGCGGACGCGGCAGCGCCTCGGTCTCGCTTTTTCTTATTTTCCCCCCTTCCCCTTCCTTTTTTTTTCTCCTTTTTTCCCCTTCCTCCCTTTCACCATTTCCCCTTGGAGGCGCTTCCCCCGGGCAGGGGCAGAGCCGGTCTCCCTCCCCGCCTCTCCCCGGCCCCCGCCGCCCTATGGAGAGAGGGAGCCCCCTCCCCACCCGGGCACTAGCGGTGGCCGTCGGAGGAGCGAGACCGGCGCTGGCGGCCTCAGGTCCAGGGTCGTCATGGAACTGATTCGCTGACCGACCCACCGGCTGCAGCCGTGCGTCCTGCTCGAATCCCAGTGCCCCCGGCCCCCGGCCCGGTTCCCCCTCTTCTCCCTCCTCCGTCGGCCCGGTCCTGGTCCCGCGCGCCCCGCCGCCGCGCGCCGAGGAAGATGAGGTGGTAGCGGGACCCCGGATGACCCCGCGTCACCACTGCGAGGCGAAGAGCTCTGCCCGGGAGGAGGAAGAGGAGGAGAAGGTGAGCGGGCGGGGCTGGGGGCTGCACGGGGCTCCGCCACCCGCGCGCGCGCGCGCGCGCCGCCCACCGGGAAGCACCCGGAGCTGCGCCCGCCGAGGTCCTCCTCCCCGCCCCCCGCTCATAACATCGTCCCTCCCTCCACATCCTCCCCCCCCCCGCCCCTTCGCCAGTCCCCCCGCCAGCCACAGCCCCCCTCTTTCGCCTGCGCCTCCCCGGGGACCTTCCGGACGCTCCCTCGCCGCTTCCACGCAAGAACAACTCGGCACCTGCCCAGTTTGCCAACAGCCCTGCTCTGTTCCCCTTTGGGCCCCCCCCCCTTTTTTTGTCACCGAGTAACTTTTTTTGTAAGGACTGCAGATGGCCTGCCCGGTCGCGCATTTTCTAGGCTCCGCGAGCCTGCATTCCTGCACAAAGACGGGGACTCCCACCCTTAGACCCCGGCGCCTACAGTGCCAAGGGTTTCCATGGCCGAGCGGGGCGCTTGCCAAGCGAGCGGGGTGGACCGCCGGTGCTGCCGGGACACGAAGAAGGGGAACGGGAACGTTACCCAGGGTGTGGGTGGGGGAACTTGAAGAGGAGGTGAGATTTGAGTTGCACCCTGAAGGGCAGATAAAAATAGCGAAATTTAGAAAAAAGGGGAAGAAGGGCCACTGCCAAGCTCTAGGTTCTATAGCTCGTCACCCTGGAAGGACTGGAGAATTGGGTAGCAGAACCGCGGGAAGTACCCGGGAGGCAGGATGGACGCAGATGGGAAACCTCGGAATGCTGCGCTCAACCGTTCAGCCTTTGTCCCGTGGTTGAGGAGTCACAGCATTTCAGCGGCGGTGAGGTTGCGATCCGATGTTAATAGCAGTAACACTTGTGGAGGCTTACCTGACAGTTACGGTTCTGAGTGGCTTGCAGCTCATTGAATCCTCAAGGACTCTTGGGGGCAGGTTTCGTTGAGGAGTCTCCTTTCACAGATGAGGGACACTGAGGCTTCCCCAAAAGAAGTAACTTCTTCCGTAGATGACACCGCTAGAACCCGGTGGCCAGAGTTTAAACCCGAGCCATCTGGTAGTCTCTGCTCAGAAAATGAATCTGTCGAAAAGATTAACCAGCAGTGTTACCTGTTTCTAGCTTTGCAGGTCATTTGTGGCAGCCCAGCAGAAGGGGATGGATACACAGCGTAAGAAAGAATGGGCAGGATTTAGATCCGCTAACCTGGGACCAGATGAGTGAGTCTGAGTTTCTGGACCAGGAAAACCTTAATACTCACGAAGAGCGGACTGGTAGAATTAGGGTGTTGGGAAGGCGCGGTAAAGGTGATTTGCATTATAGATGATTGAGTTTATGTGGCAGTGTGACATCCCAGTAGGTTAGAATGGAGCGCTAAGACATTTTTTGGTCAAGATTAGAAGCTCACAGTGTGTGTACATGGTTTATTCTGATTGTATAAGACTTTAAAAATGAAAAGAGTTCACATGTCTTTGCATGTTTCTTCATCTTTAAAATGAACTTAATACTACCAACTTCATAAGGTTTGTGAGGATTAAATCAGTTAATATGGCATAGTACTTTGAATAATAGCTGGCCAAGTAGCACTCACTGTTTTTGTTTTTGTTGTTAATCCTCACCCGAGGATATTATTTTCCATTGATTTTGAGAGAGAGTGGAAGGGAGAGGAGACAGAGAAACAGAAACATCTATGTGAGAGAGACACATCAATTGGTTGCCCAGAGGTACATCATCAAGGGCCTGTGCCCTTGACCTGGATCAAAACCTCATCTGTGGGCTTATAACCACTGAGCACCGGCTAGGGTGCCCTCACTGTTTTTACTTGTTAATTACTTAACAAGTGTAAATTGAAAGAACTGTGCAAAAGCATGGAGATTGGGAAAGAGAGCAGCCTGTTTTGGAGTTACAGGTAATGTAGTTCATTATTAAGTTAAGGGCATAAAGTCAAGGCGGTATATTAGAACATGAGGTTCTTGTATAAGTTACATTAATAAGTCCATCTAACTTAGAAGATGAACTTAAGATCCAGAAGTCAGCACCAGTACAGAATTATTAATAGGGTTGGTGTTATAATGACAGTAAATATAATTGTATCTTAAAGAAGTTGTTTCTATTATATATCCATCACTGTGCAATAGTTTCAGATGAGCGGGAGGTCCCATATATAGATTTATAATTTAGTTTATGCTGTAAAATAAGGATTTTATAAACTGCACTTAGACAGTAAGCTATTTGATAAACATGGAGAAAGAAGCAGAAGTAGCAATTGAAAGAATGGGAGGAGAAATGTGAAAGAAACTATCATAAAGTTAGAAGTGTAATATGCCAACCAGAATATAGTCTTTTGTTTTTTAGTTCCTTGAGACTTTTCTTTCTGAGCATTCAGAATTCTGGCTGTAACCAACAGTGTGCATATAACAAGATACTACGATAACTTTTATTACTTAAAACAATAAAATTATATTTTAAGTGTTTGTATTTTATTCCTTAGCAGGATTCATTATTCATCTAACTCAGCGGTTCTCAACCTGTGGGTCGCGACCCCTTTGGGGGTTGAACAACCCTTTCACAGGGGTCGCCTAAGACCATCAGAAAACACATATATAATTATATATTGTTTTATGATTAATCACTATGCTTTAATTATGTTCAATTTGTAACAATGAAAATACATCCTGCATATCAGATATTTACATTATAACTCATAACAGTAGCAAAATTACAGTTATGAAGTAGCAACGAAAATAATTTTATGGTTGGGGGTCACCACAACATGAGGAACTGTATTAAAGGGTCGCGGCATTAGGAAGGTTGAGAACCACTGCTCTAACTCAATCTGTTTTACTTATTAGAAAATAGGCTGCGTTCTGCCAGTAAAAGAAGTAAAACTCAAGCCAGTGCTTTCTCCATTGTATTGTGTTATCTGTCTTACTAGAGACTTAAAAATGGAATGTAGGCCCTGGCCTCATGGCTCAGTTTGGAGCATCATCCCATACACCAGAGGTTTCGGGTTGGATTCCCAGTCAGGGATTGTGGATTCAATCCCTGGTTGAGGCAACTGGTTGATGTTTCTTTCTCCCAAATCAATAAAAACATATCCTCGGGTGAGGATTAAGAGAAAAAAAGGAATGTAAACAATAGCCTGCTAATATAAGTTACTTACATGAGTTGTCTTTTTTTTTTTTGCTTTTCTACATTCTTTTAAGTAATTTCAAAAAGAAACGCTTTACCTGGATTCACTTAACGTTTTACCTTATTTTATCATTTGTCACCCTTCCCTCATGTATGTGTGTGTATGTTGCATACATGATGGCCCATTACTCCTAAATTTTAGTGTGTATTTCCTAAGAATAGGGATATTCTCTTACAGAATCACAGTAAAGTTATTTACTTAAGTAAATTTAACAATGCTACATTTACTTTTTTAAAAATCATCTTTTATTTTCAGTTACATTTGACATAGATCATTATATTTCAAGTATACACCCCAGTGACCAGACATTACATAACCTAACTAGAGGCTCAGTGCATGAAAATCATGCACTGGTGGGGTGTGTGTGGGTGGTATGTCCCCTCAGCCCGGCCTGTACCCTCTCAGGACCGCTCGGGTATTTCTTGCACTGGGCCTCTAGTCCCATATAATAAAGAGCTAATGTGCAAATGGTCATCATGGCCTCACGCCATAACAGCTCAGACACTCAACACTGGGGAGAGAGAAATGGGGACCAGCCAGGCTGTGGCCTGGGAGAGAAACAAACCACACGCCCTGTGGTCCCGGGCGCCAGTGGCTGGAGCTCCAGCCTGGGAGAGGGACAAGCCACATACCCCCCCCTCCCCGCCCCACGGTCCCAGGCACCAGCGTCTGCGGCCCAGGAGAGGGACAAGCCGCCTGCCCCGCGGTCCTGGGTACCTGTGGCTGAGGCCCGGGCGAAGCCACCCACCCACAGTCCCCTGCGGCTGTGGCCAGCCTGGGTCCCGGGTGTGGGGCGAGGCAGAGGCGGTTAGGGGCGGTCAGGCCGCAGGGGAGCAGTTAGGGGTGATCGGGCAGGCAGGCAAGTGGTTAGGAGCCAGCAGTCCCTGATTGCGAGAGGCAGTCAGACATCTTCCTAGGGGTCTAGGATTGGAGATGGTGCAGGCCAGGATGAGGGACCCCCCTTCCCCATGCATGAATTTTGTGCACCCGGCCTCTAGTTATATAAAAAGTTTGTAACTTTCCATGTGTTAATTCTAGACATTGAAATTAGAAAACAAACAAACCCTGAAGCATATACAGAATACAGGTACATAGTTGAGGTGCTGAAGTAGTTATATGAGGTTTATAATGAAAACCAGCATTTCCCTGCTGCAGGGCTTCTCCCACTTTTCTCTAAAGGTTAATTGCTATTAGTTCTTACCTGTTTCTCTGGTTATTTAAGATCCTATTTTCAAATAACTTGCCTTACTGCTATTTTTTGCATTTTAGATTAGTATAAAGATATAGCTCTCATTCTGTCTTTCAGCATCCCTTATCCTCCCAACATAGTTTTAATGTTTGTTAAAATTCTGTTTAGTGTTTTCATTATTATTGCTATGTTAATACTGTGGTATATAGTTACATTTACCTTCTTGCATAATCTTTTTAGTTTTCTGAAGTTATCTTTCCAGTTGTTAGCTTTCATCAAATCTATTTAAGTTTTCTCATTCTTAAGCAATACTCAATTCAGTTATCTACACACAGTCATAACTCTCAAATCTATAGTTTCTCTTAAAAAAATTTTTTTTTAGACATTTCTCTTGGACTGTCAGTTGCCCTACACTGATTTAGACTGTGGCTTTTTAAACTTGCTGCTTGATTTAGAGTGCCAGTCACCTTACTATTGAGTTTTCTGATCAACACGCCCCAGTAAAACTTACTGCATTGATACAAATGTTCCGTTTCTGTATTGTCCAATGTAATATCTGCTAGTCACTTGGAGTTTTTGAGCACTTGAAATGGGTCTAGTGCAAGGGTGGGCAACCCCTGGCATGCGTGCCAAACATGGCACGCCAGTAACTTTTGCTGGCATGCGAAACCCTCTCTTAGTCTTCCATTTACAATTTTTTTCTTAATATTGACTTTTTTATTTTTTGGATAAATTCAGTGTAGGTGCATCTTAGATAAATAAGTAATTTTACATAACAAGTTATCTTAAAGACCATAGACATGGATTGACGAGAGAGGGCAAGAGCAATTTCTATGCCTCTGCCTTAACTCTCCCTGCCTTCCTAGATCCGACCAGTGTTTTGGTTTCATCCACATACGCTTGTGAATCTTTGTTCTCAGTGATGAATTTTATAAGTCTTGTAATAGGAGTAGCCTGACGGATGAAAGTAGTAGCTCATGCATATCTCTGAAGGTCACAAAATATAAACCTGATGTAAAATCTCTGTCATCAGTGATGCCGCAGCAAAAGTCCCACTGATAATATCAAACGGAGTCAAAGTTTTCTGTCGGACTATCAGTGTACATGTATACATTAAAAAATAAATGTATTTTTATCATATACTGTGTTTTTGTCGCTCGAATGAATTTTATTATTTCTTCAAGGTTTTTCACATATGTACACCTTAAGAGATATCAAGTAGGCGTAACATGTTCTCAGAAAATTAGGGTTGGCACGAAGAAGAATTTTGAGTCAGATTTTTCTGGTTTTGGCACGCACTCACAAAAAGGTTGCCCACCCCTGGTCTAGTGTGACTGAGGAGTTATATTTTAACTTCAGTTCTAATTTAAATATTCACATATGAGGCTAGGACACTGCATTGGAAGCTCAATTCAAGATGGTTTCATAATGCCTTTTTTACTCTATGCTATTTGTATGTATTTTTGAACCATGAGAATTAATGAAAAACAAAAATTTTAAAATTAAAAAAAAGATAGTTTCCTACTTAAGTGATGGTTTCATACTGATTAAGTGGCAGTGGGTTGGATTTAATGTAATTGATGTAACTTTTTTTTTTTAAGAGGAATATTTGGGACTACTACTTCTAAGAATTCCTAGTATAAAAAACTCATGACTTAAAATTCTTTGTCACAGTTTGACACATTAATACTATAGTTTGATCAGACTCTAGGGGTTCTGTCAATCATAAAGCCATGTTATGTTTTCTCTTTATAACTGAGTTTCCAATTTAAGGTGAGAATGCATTAGATAACTATTATAAATTTTCAATATATATTTTAAAGAGCTATAAAATCCTGTACTGCCTCATAATATTCTTATTTTGTTTTATGAATTGCTTAATAAGAACCAGCATATTTATACGTTGTTATACCTATTCTATAATTACATAAAGAGTATTGTCTTTTATTTTATAGGTAGCTACATCAAGCTGGGAACCAGGCAGAACCAAAGGATATCATGAAGTTTCCAGGGCCTTTGGAAAACCAGAGATTGTCTTTCCTTTTGGAAAAGGCAATCTCTAGGGAAGCTCAGATGTGGAAGGTAAATGTGCCGAAAATGCCTACAAACCAGGTAATGATATTTCTCTTTACTCTAGATAGATTACTTTTATTAGAAATAAGTGTATTGCTGTCCTATATAGTGTCTTGACATGCATTGGAGAAATATGTACCATTAAAGGAAATGCTCTATTCTTTATTTTAGAAATATCTCCTTGTTTTATTCTGAAACAAGAACGAACTGTTTTTGTTTGCTTGTTTTATTTTTATTCGAATTACAGCTTTAGGAAGATAGGTATGTCTGTTTTCTTTCCTCATAGTCAATACCTACAGTAGTAAGCTGCCTTTATTTCTACATATATAGCTAGCCATGGAAGCTGAGTATATATCATTGTCTTTAGGGAACAAAAAAATTGCACTATATTTCTTGAATATTTATAAAGAGTTTGAGTAAACTACTAAGGTAATACAATGTTGGAAGCTTCTAGGGAGATAGCCAGTTGAGCTCTCAATTACTGTTGGTTATATACCCTTTAAAAAAAAAAAGTTCAGTATAAGTCAACATGACATTGCTGCCAAAACAAAATTTAGGGTTAGATTAATGAAATAACCAATCTACTAGTAAGACAAAGTGAGGCAATAGTTTTACTTTATTGCTCATTAATGACAACAACTGAAATGTCTCAATTTAAGAAACACACTAAAAAGAATATATCTAGAAAAAGAAAAACTGGAATGGTAAAAGGGAAATCATGTCAAACATAAAACGGTTAAAGAGCAAGGGATGTTTAATCAGGAAAAGAGATGACTCTATGGGTGTAACACCCGTCATTAACTAAAGGGCTATTGTTTAAGATATGGCTCTATTCTATATTAGTCCAGTGGCTAGAACTAGAACCAATCCAAGTGACCACTAGAAAGAAGCAGTTTAAGATTCAATTTAAGACAATATTGTGAATATAGTGAAGAAAAACTTTCCAATAATTTATGTAGCTTTTCCACAGTGGAATGAACAAATATCCAGAGCAGAGGATCACTTATCGGAGATGTTAGAACTTTTAAGTTTTGTGGTTAGACTGAATTATATTAATAAACTGAATGCATATTAATAAAACTATGAAGCTTTTAAAAATACAAATTTCCACAGATGCCACTGCAAGCCCAGTGGGTGTGGGTGGGGCCTGGAAGCACTGTAAGGAGCCTCCTCAATGATTCTGATTTGCCTGGTAGCCCAGTGGTTTGAGATCCTGTATTTGAAAACCAATAATTAGATGGCCTTTAAGATTCCTTAAGAGTTCCAAAATAATGGTAACCGTCTTTATATAAACAACTTGAAGCTGTTTTATGTTTGTATATGAAAAGCACTTGAAAAAATAAGTTGGTAATATCTAAAAGTGCATGTCGCCCTAACCGGTTTGGCTCAGTGGATAGAGCATTGGCCTGCGGACTGAGGAGTCCCAGGTAGGATTCCGGTCAAGGGCATGTACCTTGGTTGCGGGCACATCCCCACTAGGGGGTGTGCAGGAGGCAGCTGGTCTATGTTTCTCTCTCATCAATGTTTCTAACTCTCTATCCCTCTCCCTCCCTCTCTGTGAAAAATCAATAAAATATATTTAAAAAATAAAAAAAGTGTATGTCACTTTGACCAATCTTTAATCCCCTCAAAAGTCATGTGACAAAATTATCATATATCTAAAAGTGCTATTATTATATAAAAGAATGTCTCTAACCTGGATGAATTATAAAGAAATGATCATCAATGTTCATCTAATGAATGTGTACTGTGAGCCTATTATATGCCAGTGAACAAAAATGATACAAACCTACCCCAAGAGAACTCAGCCAAATCACCAAGAAACTATCTCATAAGGAAAGTAGAGTGCTATGGGAGCACATAGAAAGGGAGTAACAAGTCTATAACCAAAAAAAAAAAAAAAAAAAAAAAAAAAGTCTATAACATTCTGTGTAACCACTATCCTAAACTGAGGGTTAGGGGATGCAAATTAAGAGAATTGTGAGAGATTCTTGAAGTAGGATTTAGGTGGGGGAAGAGAAAGGTAGAAGGAGGGAATTGGAGAAAAGCAAAAGGTTGGATTAAACCTTTACTTGTTTGGAATACTCACTGAAAATACTCTTCTACTAATCTCAGAGTCATTTCTGTACTTGTTTGTGTTTACCTGGCAGAAGTAGTACTCATGGTTGTTTTATTTATTATTAGTAGATTAAGTGTTGCCAGGCTTGTTTTGTTTTATTTTTATTGCTCTTTCAAAACCTAAGAGTAAAGGCATCTAGACCATTACTGCTTTAAAGTGTGTACCTTCTAAAAATTACGCCTATACTCAGCAGTTAAAAAATAAGATATAGGAGGTTTGAAACAATATGTTTTGTGTTTGTGTAATCTCTCCAGTGGTAAGTTAGTTCAGGTGACTTTTCTTCTTTCATATTTTTTTATCATTTTAAAATGTAATTTGTCTGTTGTCCCTCATGTCTTTTATTTATTCCTGTTGACTTTAGCTTTGTTTTTTGTTTTTTTAATCCTCACCCGAGGATATGTTACAGAGGGGATGCGGGGGGGGGGTGTGGGGGGGGGAACATCAGTGGGTTGCCTCACAATTGATCTACTGAACGATGTTCCAACCAGCGGAGCCACCTACCAGGGCTAGCTTTGTTTTTAATGGGCTATCATTCTGTTATTGTAACCTATTTATATTTCCTAAGATAATTTAATGACTATTTGTTGTCTTAGAAATTCACTATATTATTCTCAAGAATTGGAAAAACTTAATTTCAAAATGAATAAGTGTTACCTAAACTAAAAATGTTATATTACCTGAAAACCTCAATTTAATTATCAATAGATGGTGAGATGACATAGTGAATATTTTATTTAATAAAGAATGAGAATATTAGATATTGATGTTAAATGCTATAACTAATATATAAACTTTTATCTTCATTTATCTTATGTGCTAGATTTTGAAAAAACTTAAAAACATTTTTAATATATAAACACTATTCCATAGCACTTGCTAACCTTTTATAAGAGAGAATTCTAAACATATTCTTGATGATAACTTGAAACTTTACCTGTTTTATTTTAATTTCATGTTTTAATTGTTCTCTTATAGAATGTTTCTCCATCCCAGAGAGATGAAGTGATTCAGTGGCTGGCCAAACTCAAGTACCAATTCAACCTTTACCCAGAAACATTTGCTCTGGCTAGCAGTCTTTTGGACAGGTTTTTAGCTACTGTAAAGGTAATTAAATACTTTAGAATACACTTAAACGCAGCCTCTTGTTTGAGGCTTTATATGCTAAACTGGGGGTATTAGTAAACATTCTGTAAGATGGAAAGGAATAGGAAAATCTTCGTGGATGTGATATGTGTACCTGTACGAAGACATGATGTCTTTTATTGCTTTAAATTTTCAGGAATGTTTCTAATTGTGTAATTTTTTTGCTACAAGTATTCCTAACTTATGCTTAACCTATGAAATTTTTGATCTCCTGATTTTAATGCAAACCATATAGCATTGGCAGAATGTTTAGTCATCTTTTAACATATTGGTGTACTAATGTGGACAGTGAATCAAACTAGAAAAGTATAAGCCTATTACACATTTTTCTCTGTCACTTCTTGTTTATTGAATATTGTCTGGTTTTCTGAACAATATATACTTTCTAGAGGCATACATTTGGAGCATAACAAGATGAACTGAACTGTCATAAAGTAACTTGTATTTTTGTTGAATGGCAAATATATGAATATGTTTTATATTGATCCTGTTGGCATATCTTTGGTTATATTATGCAGAATCAGTCATAGTGGGCCCTGAACAGATTCAAAGCAGAAAGTTAGCATTTATTTAATGGCAAGGCATAAAAAAATTTAAAAAGCATTCAGTTGTTATTTGTATGCCTAGGATTATATAAGCTGGAGGAACTATGAATTCAGTACTGAGGGGTCTATACACTTTTTTATTAGGTATGCAACATAGAAGCCATTTGGATGGCTATTCAGTTACCTTTTTATGTTTCAAACTAATACTCCTAAGAGACTTTAAAAAACCTTAATTACAATGATACTAATTGCCTAAAATCTGGGTTATCTGAGATGCCTACTTTTATCTCAGTATCAAGTCCCCCACCCCTCCATCCTGGTTCCCTATAACAACTAACCTCCCTTTCACAGAGAAAGATGCTTTTAAGGTCAGTGTCCTTTCTTGGGTCATATATTCTTCAAAAATTAATGAACTTATTGTAGCTTTTATTATAGAAAAGATTATTACTGACCTTATTAAATGTTTTAAACTGATTTGGGCAAGTTTCTAAAACAGAATTTTGCCAAGTATAATCTGATTTTTTCATATTTCTTATTTAATGGGTCCTGTCATGTTGTTAGCATCAGATATAGTACTGTTATTTAGATGGTTAGTCTATATTGAAACAATCTAAAATGTATTCATAGTTTAAATAAAGGCACTTAAACTTTAAATAAAATTTAGATAAAAGGGCTACAGCAAAGAATGGAGCCTTACTCCTAGCTGTGCAGAATAAAGTGCTATGAAGCTCTTTAAAAGTATGTTTAAAAGAATCTCTAGTAAGTGAGATCTGCATGTTTGTATGTGAAGAATACATCCCGATGTACATCCAGGACTGAGAACTCTTAGTTGAAAAATAAAATCGCACATTTGCTGCTGGGATTCTTTTTATTACTAAATTTATTTTTGGTGCCCTTGATTTAGGGGTTGCATTGCCTACTTGAAGTTAGTAACTGTTGGGATCTTTGTAATGAACTCCGATTACCTCATAGATGTGGGTTTGATACACATGGGGTAATGAGGGAACCTGGAAAACTATCTTAGCAACAAGATCTGGCTCACTTCCTAGACCACTTGTTGGTGTCTCTAACCTCTGACATTGTTTTCTCATCTATAAAAAGATGTAATAGACATGACAATATTTATGGAAGTATTTTCTGAACTGTATTAACTGATTAGTATTAGTGATTATTTTAAAATATTGATAGTATTGAACCATCTTTTATTATCTCATACAGGCAGAGGATTCTAAGATTCCTAGACAGTATGCCACTTGTACTGAGGCGCAATGGTTATTGGCATGTTTGTTAAAAAGTTAGTTAATCAGGGTTGTACTATGGTCATCAGAAGGCTTCCCCAGTTTCACAGAAATGAATGTAATGTTTAAGTATAAAATACACGGTGACACAGGCTTTCTTTGTGTTGTATAACTTACCTCTGTCATACAATATAATTAGTACTAAATTGTTTTGGTTATTTAAAACTAGATTCTGATGCTGGATTGGCAAACCCTTATTCTATCAGTAAGGTAGAAAGTGGACCAACTTTATTGTAGATATGGAAAACAGGCAAATTCCAGCCCTACTATGGGTGTCAAACCTAAGAACTTTTTTTAACCCACTGATTGATTCTATATATATATAGGATCCTTTCATTCTTATGGAACTTGAATATATAATTTTGTGTGTGTGCACATTAATAATTAGAACATTTCTACTTGTCTGCTATTATCCTATAATTTTTTAAAAGCACTTGAAATTTATTAGTAGCCTTCTTTTTATATTTTCTTCTGTTTAATTCTCCTAACACCTTGTATGTTAATTTTACTGATAGGATAGGTAAAGAGAATAAAACCAGCTTAAAAACACACATACAGCCGAAACCGTTTTGGCTCAGTGATAGAGCGTCGGCCTGCGGACTGAAAGGTCCCAGGTTCGATTCCGGTCAAGGGCATATACCTGGGTTGCGGGCATATCCCCAGTGGGAGATGTGCAGGAGGCAGCTGATCGATGTTTCTCTCTCATCGATGTTTCTCTCTCATCGATGTTTCTAACTCTCTATCTCTCCCTTCCTTTCTGTAAAAAATCAATAAAATATATTAAAAACAAAACAAAACAAAAAACACCATACACAAATATTTTTATTTTGGAGAATTTTATTTATTAAATTAAAAATTGTCTTCTAGCCGAAACCGGTTTGACTCAGTGGATAGAGCGTCGGCCTGCGAACTGAAAGGTCCCAGGTTCGATTCTGGTCAAGGGCATGTACCTGGGTTGTGGGCACATCCCCAGTGGGAGATGTGCAGGAAGCAGCTGATCGATGTTTCTCGCTCATCGATGTTTCTAACTTTCTATCTCTCTCCCTTCTTCTCTGTGAAAAATCAATAAAATATATTTAAATAAATAAATAAATAAAAAATAAAAATTGTCTTCTAAAATCAAGCTCTTCTCTGCTGGACAGAATTGAACTTAGGCTAACTAACATTGGTTGAACTTTCAGCAATGGAATGATGCTGGTATTTCCATAGAATATCAAATGGCTAGGCTTGTGAAGTTAAAAATTAACTGATCTTAGAAAGCAGTGGGTGGAATCAAATGAATTGCTTTCCATCGAATATATGCATACTTGTCTTACCTGCATATCTGGTTTTTTAAAATAAACTCTTATCTTTTGAAAAAATCACTGAAGTTGCTTTTTTGCTCTTTATAATTTTAGGCCCATCCGAAATATTTGAATTGTATTGCAATCAGCTGTTTTTTCCTAGCTGCCAAGACTGTTGAGGAAGATGAGGTAAATGTTTTTCTTTAAAAATTAGTTATGTCTCTTTTTTGAATATTTCTCTCCATTTGTTCACCTGCTTTTTGTTTATTAAAATGAAAGTTGAAAATGAAACTTTTCTGTCCTCTCCTCCCTGTCCCTCTTTGGTTTGGATAGAGAATTCCAGTACTGAAGGTGTTAGCAAGAGACAGTTTCTGCGGATGTTCCTCATCTGAAATTCTGAGGATGGAGAGAATTATTTTGGATAAGTTGAATTGGGACCTTCACACAGCCACACCATTGGATTTTCTTCACATTGTAAATATACCTAAGTTTTTTAGTTTCTTATTTGAATACTAGAGGCCCAGTGCACAACATTCATGCATTCAGGGTGGGGCGGCGGAGTGGGGGGCAGTCCCTCAGCCTGGTCTGCATCCTTTTGCAGTCCTAGAGCCCTCAGGGGATGTCTGATTGACGGCAGTTGGACATCCTTAGCGCTGCCACGGAGGTGGGCCGCTATGCTCGCCTGCCGTGAGCCTGGCTTGTAGCTGAGCGGTGCTCCTCCTTTGGGAGTGCACTGACCACCAGGGGCAACTCCTGCGTTGAGCATCTGCCTCTTGGTTGTCAGTGCATGTCATAGCAACCAGTCATTCCACTGTTCAGTCCATTTGCATATTACCTTTTTATTATATAGGATATAATCCTATTTTAGTAACTAGAAAAGTAGATTGCGTGATCAGTTGTTTTGTTCTGAATTTTAGGAAAAGCGAACTTACTGCAAATAGCTAAGGAAAAATTAGAAATTAGGTGTATGTCAAATCACTGAAGCTAACATCAAAATTGAAAATTGAGTAACACTAAAAGTTTCATCAATTTCTATACATAATTTACCTAGACATTTAAGTAAAACTAGAATGATGATCTTCTGATTTTTTTTTTTCCCCACCAGTTCCATGCCATTGCAGTATCAACTAGGCCTCAGTTACTTCTCAGTTTGCCTAAACTGAGCCCATCTCAACATTTGGCAATCCTCACCAAGCAGCTACTTCACTGTATGGCCTGCAACCAGTTTCTACAGTTCAAAGGATCCATGCTTGCTCTGGCCATGGTTAGTCTGGAAATGGAGAAACTCATTCCTGATTGGCTTCCTCTTACAATTGAACTGCTTCAAAAAGCACAGGTAGGTGTCAGTCTAATTAAATAGTGTTCATTTCAAGTATATCTCTTACTTGGATAAATAGGGTTACCAGATGGTTATAACACTAAGAGGCATTTCTAATCTTAAAATGGCAAACCATTTTTAAGAGTAGATAAAGGTGAAGTAATTTACACTTTCAATTTATGGGCTAGCCTTTTTTATTCCTGTAAAACTTATATATAGTATTTTCTTGATTCTTTTAAACTTTAAACCCTTCTTCTAGATTACTTAAAACTTTAAGAATCTTGGAAAAGTTAATATGATTTTCAGTTATATATTTTCCTTTAGTTTTGTATGAAAAATCTGTCTAGCTGCATTTGTAGGTTTCATTATAGTACTTTACTCATTTTATAAAAGATGCATCAAAAACATAAATTGTAAGAAGTTGTTTTTTTAGACAAGCACATAATTTAGTGTTGGTTAGAGAGGGAAGTATTTGTACCAGAGTTTTTGGAAGGGTGAAGCTCTCTTTCTGAAAGAGGTTTCGTCCTGGTAGTTCCTGTTGTTGCCTGAGATTAGTCCATCACTTCTATTTGCAAATTGGTATAAAATGTTATGGGTCATTTAAATTTTTATCGGCATCTATATAAAATGTAACAGTTTAGTGGGAAAATTCTCATTCCAGTGGGAAGTTAGTAATGGTGCTATATGTTACTAATTACTTCAAGAGAATTCTTATTAGTTCTACTCATGTGACCAAGTAGAACTTACAAATTTAGATCTGTAAACCTACTCCTGTCAACTGAATCCATAAAAGACTTATGAACTTACTTTCCCTTTATATGTCCCTGTTCTCATTTGGCAGTAGTTACTCTGATTTGTTTTATTGGATTTTATTTAGAGAAAAGGCTTAAATTCCGAGCTTAAAAACATTTTTAATATAGAAACTAATTTTAGTAAAGAGGCTACAGTTATATTAACACATTGTTTGCGAGTAGTTTTTATCGCGCGCTAACAGGTGGCGCGGGCCATTTTTGCTAATTTTTTGCGCAAATGGCAACGTTCAGTAAAATTACGATAACTTTAGTTTACGTATTTATATGTTACCCGCATTCTACCGCTAGTCTATAAAAAACGTATTAATACGTGTCCCGCGCTTTACTACACTGGTAGAACGTATAAATACGTAAAACGTGTAAACACGTTTCCCACATACAATGTGTTAATAAAATTTATAAGAATATTATAAAAGAAAAATGAGAGCCGAAACCGGTTTGGCTCAGTGGATAGAGTGTCGGCCTGCGGACTGAAGGGTCCCAGGTTCGATTCCGGTCAAGGGCATGTACCTGGGTTGCGGGCGCGTCCCCAGTGGGGGATGTGCAGGAGGCAGCTGGTCGATGTTTCTCTCTCATCGATGTTTCTAACTCTCTGTCTCTCTCCCTTCCTCTCTGTGGAAAATCAATAAAATATATATTAAAAAAAAAGAAAAAAAAGAAAAAAAAAGAAAAGAAAAATGAGAGTAATACTTGAGTTTGGTGTTTTGTGTAAATTAGTTATAACTAATGATGTTATAGATGTGAGCTGTAGAAGTCAGCAGACATACAAGAAGTGCCTTAGGGCTCTACCTCTTAGCTTTGAGAATTTCAGGCCCTAGTTTGTGAGCAGAGAAAGACATTATGAAAAGGGTAGTGATCAGAGCAACACATTAGCCAGAGCACCACCATTCTTGTATGTGTTTTGTTCCACTGTTTTTAGCATGGCTCAGCTTGTTCTTCATTTCTGGGACATGTGGTGTTAGTGTAACAAGGGTGTTTCTTCTTTACAAGTGAGATATATTCTTTTAATAGCATATGTTAGGTTGAAATAATTGAGAAGTGTTCATTTCTATTGAAATAAATGCTATAATGAAAGTAAATCCTAGGAGAAAGTTGCTATTTTGTGAGAAGTTTTAGAAACTATCATAAACCATCAATCGTACCATATATATGGATAGTGTAGCACAGAAAATTTATTTTGCCTACCTAGAGTGTTGGAAAAATGAAATTGAATATTAATCATTACATTATATTACATTACATTAGGCTGTGGCAGTAGGGAAGCGGCATTAATAGAAAGCCACCTATATTATATTTTACTAGAGGCCTGGTGCATGAATTCATGCGCCAGTGGGGTCCCTTGGCCTGGCCTGCGTGATCGGGACCAAACCGGCTCTCCAACATCCCCTGAGGGGTACCGGATTGTGAGAGGGTGCAGGCCAGGCCGAGGGACCCCTCCAGTGCATGACTGGGTCTGGGGAGGGATGCAGGAGATTGGCCAGTGGGGGAGGGTCCGCGGAAGGACTCCAGGGCATGTCCGGCCCTTCTCGCTCAGTCCCGATTGGCCAGACCCCAGCAGCAAGCTGACTTACCCATCTGAGCGTCTGCCCCTGGTGCACCTCATAGCGACTGGTCAACTGCCTGCCCCCTGGTGGTCAGTGCACGGCATAGCGAGTGGTTGAGTGGCCTTAGCATATCATTAGCATATGATGCTTAGATTGAATGGACGACCGGACACTAAGCATATTGAGCTTCTATTATATAGGATTTTTTTTATTGGAACAAGTGACATCCTTCTCAGTGCCACTTGATTTGGTCTCTGTGCCTATTCCCAAGCTAGCACACAGAAAATTTGCTATATGAAGTGTTACTGTCACAGAGAAAGGACAGACTTTGAAGCATAGATAAAAAGAATGTAAACAGCATGTGTATTTCTGTAGCTTTGAGGGCTGTTCTCTACTGAAGAACACTGGAGAAGCTGCTGCTTCTCTCTCATAAGTCTGGTGCTGGAAGAAGGAAGTGTTCACTGAGTCTAGCTTCCCCCTTTACTGAAGGAGTATCATAAGCTTGGAATTAAAGGAATCTTCTTAGAAATAATTTCATTCAACTCCTTTATTTTATCCTGTAGTCCAGGGAACATGGGACTTTTTCAGAGACACACAGGACTCCTTAGTAGTAAAGTAGACAAAAACACGGTGCTGTTTCAATACCACACAAACTTTAAAGATTTGAGTCCAGTGGTTTTTAGAGTTTCTTTCAGAACTGGAACCCCTTCCCTCACCCCCAACAAAATCAGCACCCCCAACACACAATCCCAGAATACAAAATAGAAAAGTATCACTTGATTATATGTGTTTAGGGCAGAGGCCTGTTGGGTCCAGAGTCCTACTCAGTATGGCCTCTTCCCTTCTGTAAGCTGTTTGAACATAGTTTGAAAACCACTGTTTCATTCTTTTATATAATATAAATAGTTATAGTCCACAAACATTTATTGGGAACTCTATGATCTAGGCACTGGGAATACAGTGATTCTAAAAAGAACGTCTGCCCCATGTAGTATTCAAGTTACAGTGGGGGAGATAGTTAAACACAAGGTCAGAAAACTTTTAGAGACTTTGGGACTTGATCTTAGCAGTTCTCTAAAACCATCTTGGATTGGTGGCCAACCCTTGTGGCCCAAACCTGATGGCTCCTGATTCTTCAAGATTCAGTTCTGTCTTTGCTACATTCGCCTGTGTTTAGGTAATCTTTGTGATTAGACCTGGGACAAAGCCATAGTAATATCAGATATTCCTTCTGGATTTCTGATTCTGGTATAGGAAATTCACGTTGGTGAGATCATGCCAGAATTACGTCTGACATGTTTCCCTTTGCTCTGGGTTGAGAGGACTGCCAGTGCCCATCACAGATACCTCATGCTATGCAGAGGCCACTGTCATTAGCTCTGCCTGTGTTCCTTCCAGACTTAAAAGTACAGTGAGTGTTCCCTGGTTTGAAAGACAAGCTCCCTCTTGTCCCCCCTAGTTTCCCCACCCCTGTTAGCTCATATGCTACCTGTTGGTCAACATTCTGAGATGCCTAAACCCTTTTCTCTTCATACCCTTTCTCTCATTACTCTAATTCTGTGGCCATCCTCAGTGTCCTCCTTTTCCTGACTGATTTGGCCCTCCTTGATAATCTTAGGATGTTAAAACTTACCCAAATTCAAAGTAGATGTTCCCTGCTGTGGTATAATATAAAAATTAGAGTAGTGAGTTAAAGAAGCAGACCCTCCTTACTAGGGTCTCCCAGTTCTTCTTGAAGGTGTCTAAGATCAGACTGTTCTGGTAGGATTTCTCAGAGCTTCATGCTGTGCAGTGAACCTGGATCCGTCTGAACCTATTACTTATGTCTTTCTGTTCTGTTCCCCCTTTCCAGCAGTAAACTATTTGGATGTCTATCCTGTAAACTTTCAGTGTTTAATCTCTCATATCTTTCTAGTTGTATCACTTTTACTAGTAAACAGCATATTTTTATTGATTTCAGAGAGAAAGAGAAAGAGAGAGAAACATCAATGTTGAGAGAGAATCATTGATCAGCTGCCTTCTGCATGTCCCTTACTGGGGATCAAACCCTTAACCATGGCATGTGCCCTTGACTGGGATCAAATTGGGACCCTTCAGTCTATAGGTCGACACTCTATCCACTGCGCCACACAGCTAGAGCTAATAGTATAATTTTCTGCTAGTTCTCATCTCTATAACAACCCATTTACTTTTTTTTTCACAGTGAAAGATTATAATGACATAGTCTTCCTTTTACTTGAAAGTCATCTCTTTTCCTAATTCTGCTGTGGTATTATGCCTAATGATCAAAGCAGTAGAATAGTTATAGTACTTTTACTTTTCTAGGCCACTAAGTATCACTCATTTGCTAAAGCACAATTTTTTGTGCTTATTTTTTGGAAATCATTTTTACATATAGTCTTTTTTCACTTTCCAATTTCTTTTATTTCTATCACCTCTTTTTTGTTGGCTTCTTGAAGTACTGGCTAGGGTACCAATCACCTTAAGGAACTTTGAAATCCCATCCCTTTTCTGTGTGCTTTGTTCCACTGTTTTCCTGGGTAACAAGTAATGAATATATTTAGAGATAAAAACAATCTGTGACCAAATGTGTTCTTGCAGAGTATGTTATTTTTCGTTATTTTTCGGTGGTATTGCAAACAGTCATGCTTGTGTGCTACAGGTTATATAGATGTGAATAAAACTTGGTTAAGAAATATCCAAAAATGCTTACGAAATATATGACTAGAAAGTGATCCTTTGGTAGTTAAATAGGCTTCCAGGAGGGTGGTGGTAATTAGCCAGACCTGGAAGGTAATAGGTAGGTAATACAATTTCAACAAGTAGAAACAGGCTGAGTAAGAGTAAAGTAAGAAAGGGCAAGATTTGTACAGAATAGAGAGCAGGCCCATTTGGCAGGAATGGAGAGCACAAATTGGGATATGTTAGGAAATAAGGCTGGATAAGAAGGCTGGGGTCAGATTGTGGAGACCTTATTAATAGCAAGCTAAAGAAGTGAGCTTATTGCTGGTAGGCATTGGGGTGCCACCAAAGAACTTTGAATAGGGAAGAAATATATGTTGCTAGAGGAAGATTATTTTGAGTACAGCTATAATTACAGAGAACAGAGGGCTGAGACTAATGACTCTTTACCAGAGGTAAGATTTTGAAGGCCTTCCAAAAGATCTTGGAATCTTATAGTCTATAATAGAAAAGTTAAATGTTTAAATAGATCATGCTGATACAATGTGGTTGAGTTTGATGACAGGTTGGTATAGAAACAGATGTTTCTGGAATTTGGGTGTGTAAAAGGCTGGGGAGAGTCGAGGGTGGCTTCAGGAAGGATTGATATTTGAACTGTCCTGAAGGGTAAGAAGGAATTAGTGTAACTCACAAATTAAACAAAAACAATTAGTGTAACTCCAAATTAAACAAAATCATTTCTTCCCAGTGTTGTTAAGCCTGCTATTTTTCTACAAAAATATGACTTATCAAAAGTTCTCATTTACTGTCTAAAAAGCAAAATACTTAAATTATTCTCAAGGCCAGGAAGCCTTTCCTATTTCTTATTTAAATTTTTTCTTGCCTCTGGCTTCTTCTTTAAATTCTTAATTTTAATCACTGAAGAGATTAGAAGAGGCAGGGGAATGGACTGGACAAAAGCAGTTGTGGATATGTAGCAGTGAACACGAGAGAATCGATTTTACTTTCATGAAGATGTTCAGAATACAATTGCAAATATAGAATTCAAGTTTCAAAGATATTTATATTAAAAATACAGAATTTGGGCAGGATTCCTAAGATGATAGGTAAGCTGGAGGAATAGATGGGTTTGAGGTAGAAAATACAGGGTGAGTAAAGGAAGCTGGGGTGCAGAGGGCACAGGATAGAAACGCAGCCAGCAAAGATGACGGAGCAGCCGATGTTATTAATTAAATTATCAACTTTTTTCCCTCCCCCCCCCATCCCAGATGGATAGCTCCCAGTTGATCCACTGTCGGGAGCTTGTGGCACATCACCTTTCTACTCTGCAGTCTTCCTTGCCTCTAAATTCCGTTTATGTCTACCGTCCCCTCAAGCACACCCTGGTGAACTGTGACAAAGGAGCGTACAGATTACATCCCTCCTCTGTCCCAGGCCCAGATTTCTCCAAGGACAACAGCAAACCAGAAGTGCCAGTCAGAGGTACAGCAGCCTTCTATCATCATCTCCCAGCTGCCAGTGGGTGCAAGCATGCCTCTGCCAAACGCAAAGTAGAGGAAATGGAAGTGGATGACTTCTATGATGGAATCAAACGGCTCTATAATGAAGATAATGCTTCAGAAAATGTGGGGTCTGTGTGTGGCACTGATTTGTCAAGGCAGGAGGGACATGCTTCCCCTTGTCCTCCTCTGCAGCCTGTGTCTGTCATGTAGCTTCAGGTGTTATCTTTAAGTGCAAGCTGAGGTCTACTACTCTGGGAGCAGGAACGTGGAAGACCAGGGAAGGTATATACTGAGGCTGATTTGCAGTGAGCCAGAAAAGAAACAAAACCATTTATTAGTGTGGCTAATTATAATTCAACATTATTTAAGCACTTAAAGACCAAATAAAAGTATAAAATTCAAAAGATCCAACAATTTTAAGTAAAATATTTCTTTGTAGTATTTGTCAGTTCTGCCATTTACTCTGCTAAAATGTAATGTAGGCTCCCCATGTTAAAAATTCACATTCAGTGTTGTGTTTTTTTAAGTCCCAAAATTCATAGCTAGCAAACCCTGTCCCATGTCCTGACTTAATTTTCCTCTTGCTTTTGCTTGCTTTCTTATTGAATACTTAATGAATTTTATGCATGTTGATCTATAGCCTGACTTCCACTGATTAGGAAACCCTCAAAATTATTTTTTTAGCAATTCAGTAAACAGATTATTTCAGATTGACAGCCATATTTAATCCATGATTCAAATTCAAATTAATCTGAAAAGGTACTTCAAAATTGCCCCAAATGAATCAGAGATGATAATAGAAAAAGGACTCACATTGCCACATTGATTTTTGTGTTTGTCTCATTTCAGTTTCTAGGATTTGGAAAAAAAAATTATTTTTATTTTTGATGATCTTAAACTGAAACTTAAAAGTGTCATATAATTAGGATACTTTTAGATTTGCAAAAGCATTTTTGACATTTGGATAAGAAATTTGTGATAAATATGTTGAGGTACTTATCAAAGAAACATGTAACAACTAAAATTTAGATTTTATTTTTTTGGAATTTATCAGCTCCTTTTCACTCTATAATCAGTAGGGAGACTGTCGTGATGTTGGGGCAGCTCTATGATTGGGTCTGTGACATGTAATAACTGAATTTAGTTCCCTAGTTTTATGTTAAGCTATTAGGATTTTCTGGATAAAAGTTATTCCCTGCCTCCCAAGCCTACCTATATTTCTCTTAGTGACTCCTGTAATCTGAGCTCCCTGTGCAGTCTGAAGAAGGTATTGCAGCCAGAACCAGCCATGTACTGATGATGATAAAAGCCTCTGGTAGCAATAAAACGTTGTCCTTAACCTTGTTGTAATCTTTTTTTTTCTTCTTGTGAAGAAGTGCAAGTTCTTGATTGCTTAGGCACTGCTGTTTAAACTGGAAAATGATAAAAGTCCTAAGAATGTGCTTTACAGAAAATAATACATGAAGGAAGGGATTTAAATATGAAGGATGCAGGATATATATATTTCAGAGAGGAAGAGAGAGAAACATCAATGATGAGAATCATTGATTGGCTGCCTCCTGCACACCACCCACTGGGGACCGAGCCTGCAACCCAGGCATGTGCCCTGACCAGAATCGAACTGTGACCTCCTGGTTCATAGGTTGATGCTCAGCCACCGAACCATACCACTGGGCAGGATGTAGGGTTTTGACACATAATTTTTCTTTTATGTTATTTTCTCACTGGTGGACTGTGGACCTTCCAAACATTAAATTCTCATCTTAATGGAACTGTTTTCGAGAGCAGGCACAGATCCACATCTAGATAATATGGCATTTTAACCTATTGATTTTGTTCCAGTTTAGCAGAGGACGATTATTCTCGGGTCAGCATTTGACTTTCTTCAAATTCTTAGGATAGGGTTGGCTCCCTACCTGCTTATGACTTTACAATTCAGTCAAAGTGAAAACTTACTTATGTGTAAGTAAAGGGAGGAAGGAAGATAAAAGAATGAACTGTTTGGGTGAAAATAGCAAGAGACTGGCAGATACACATTAAAATATCCCATTTTTCCTAATCTCTTGTTGTGTTTCTTAATTGTGGGAGCTTGAAGAAGTGTACAAGTACATGTTCACCATTCCTGTAAAGTAAGTGGCACTTAAATTCCCCCCACCTCTACTTAACAGATGAGTAACCTTCTTCTTATGTAAAAAGCTAGTGCTAACATAGTGTCTAGGGTCAGAATATTTCATTTGTAGTTCAATAGCTACTTTGAACAGAAGTTAGTGACAAGAAGATTTTAATTACTTGATTTTGAAGTTTTCTAATCTTACTAAAAAATTGCTGATAAATTCATTTGGAATATAGTATTGCTTTCATGGGTAACTAAATAGGGATGGTTAGCTGTTACGCCTCAAAGCTTATTTAATCCATAGTCAATTAAATGATAGTACTTTGGAGACCAGACCTTTCTGAGCACTCTCCCATAAACCTGGACTCTTGGAGAACTTTGGGTTTGAACTCATGGATTGGGACAAAAAAGCACAGTATTCTTGAACAATGTGGAACTTCCATTAACATTTCTATTAAATTAGATCCTTTTTACCTGAAACTATTCTCATTAGCCTATCCCAGGTTACTTGACTTAAATCTTGGCATCACATCATAAACTATTCTCTTCCAAGATTTGAAAACTACCTTTATGGTTCATAGTTATCAGGTGCCTCCTGGTGGTTAGAAAACCTGTCATTTCCTTGAAGCCTGCGCAAAGGTAAGGGAATAAACTGGATGGGCATAAATCATTCAATTGAAAAAGTGAAAAGTGCATGCTGTACCTCGAAGATCAAACTAGGAGAAGCTAAATATGTACTTCATTCTTTTTGCAAGATTGGTATGAAGTTGGTTATCCGTGGAGAACTAAATGTTTTATCTACAGGTGATGTCTAATATTAGTGTGGAAGGGGAGGGGAGGTTTGGGAAGGGGCGGTGCCCCAAATGTCAGATACAACTGATTTGTCAGAAATGTTCTTGAAACTATGCCTCTGGCTCTGAAGGAACTAGAGCATAGCTCTTCAGTCAAGCTGCTATGAGCATCTAAGCCTGCATTCCCACCATTGAGGGAACTTAGACATTGCTTTCTGCCCCCCACCCCAAGAAGTATTTTTTCTTTTCTCCTGTGCTGTTAAACCAACATGTGTGCGTGTCCTCTGCACTCTGCATACCTGGATTTTCAAGCTGCCTCATTTACTCAGTCTAGAGCTCCTGAAACCAGAAAGCAGCACAGTGGCCTTTCACTAAAAATGTGATTCAGTCACCAATGCTTGGCCAACATGGTGGGAGCTCGTTATCTTCATCCTTAAAGCAGTTTGTACATTTTCAACTGGAAAGGGTAGATACTGTGCCAAATGTTCCCACCACCATCCTGGGAGATAGTATGCCTTGTGCACATTATCAAGTTGAGGGTTGGATGATTGTCCAATGCCGTATAGCTAAGACTTTTTAACAGGTTTCAAAGTCCAACTCATCTCAAATGTTTAGCCTTTATATTTGATACCATTAATTTTTTTCTAATATAATTACTTCTGAAGCCTCCAGAATTCTTGAAATTAGCCTTTAAACCAGTCGTGGGCAAACTATGGCCCGCTTGAAATGAAATAAAACTAAAAAAAAAAAAAAAAAAGACCGTACCCTTTTATGTAATGATGTTTACTTTGAATTTATATTAGTTCACACAAACACTCCATCCATGCTTTTGTTCCGGCCCTCCCGTCCCGTTTAAGAACCCATTGTGGCCCTCGAGTCAAAAAGTTTGCCCACCCCTGCTTTAAACTGTTAATACAGTGTCTCCTACACCTGTTATTGTCTTGAGCTTTGGCCACTAGATGGTGCTTCTAGGAAAATGAAACATCTTAAATTTCTGGGAGAAATTGAGTTGTTTGGTTTACTGTATGGGAATGAGTAGTTGAATACTCATCTCTTGTTGCAAGGCAATATTCAACATCAATTGCAGTTACAAATTCACGTTACAGTATGCCAGAATTGTTGACCTCTGTTACATAACAGAGGGACAAAGAATAGCATAGGCCTAGTGAACTGGCTTCTCCTCAGAAACAGCTCATTTGGGCAAGAGGACACTGCAAAATAAAAGGCAACCTTAAACAAGCAACTACTGAAAAGCAATTGGTGGTGGTATGCTTTTGCTTTTCAGAATATGATCTATCCAGCAATTTAGCATAGAAGGCTTACCTTTTTACTCGAGAAGTTTGCTTATAAGGTGTACGGGAAGAGTGCAATTCATGGTTCCTGACTATAGCTCCAGCACCTGATGTAGGCCTAATGCTGAATATAGAATAAAAAAGTATTTGCAAAGAGTGAGGGTGTGGGGAAGGTGGGTGGATGGATGGGAATAGGGCAAGGAGAGGTCTAAAAGTATTGGACAGAGAATGTGTTTGAGCCAAGCTCTGTATAGAATGTTTTTCTGTACCCTCCCCGCCATACACACTTGTCTTGTGGGACAGGGACCAACCTTGTTATGTAATAGCCTCTGCCTCCTCTGATCTATCAAGATGCCATAATTTTGAAAAGTTTCCACAGCGAACTGAAAATGTCATTCAACTCACAGCGCTGAGTATGAGCCAGATGTGAGTCATGTGTATCTCACCTAAATGTCCCACTGACAACCAAAAGATCTCACTTGTATATAGCTACTTGTCAGAATAGTAATGTTGGAGAGAGAGGTGAGTGGATACCTAGACTCACAATAAACATATCCTCGCCCCTCACCAGCCTTGTGGGTGCCAGTTGCCTGCTAGAGATTGTTCTGAAAGCCCAATGGGTCAATCACAAGGACTAAACACCATAGCCTTCAGAATTCAAGTACAAGGGTATTCAAAGTGAGCTGCATGCCATCAATGCCTATCTCCAGGGTGGAAAGGTAAGTCATCTGCTAAGCAAAAGGTTTTGTGTAGAAACGTCATTTGAATAGTGAAAATTATGTCCTTAGTTTTTCAGATATTGGAACTTTTTACCCATAAGCTGGGCCAACGATAGGCAAAAATAAAACCAAAAAACTAAACTAAGAAGGAAGTTTCATTTGAAGGTATAGTTGATGGGAAAAAGTTTGGCCAACCATATTAGAAAGATGACCTAATTTTATCTGCCCCACTTCAGCACATACTGATTCAGGAAATCAACCTCGACTAATGCTGTGGCAGTATCTGGCAGACCATCCAGGCCACACCTGGAGCAATAAAGCACAGCCTGTATCTGAAACCAAGTAATATTTTTAAAGATTGAATGGGAAATAGCTTGTTACCAATGCAAATAGGTTTTGGGGATCAATTCTTGCTTTTTCAGTCTACCATGGAATAAGTGAATTTTTATTACTGATAATTAGCTCTGCGATGGTTTCATAGCCAGAACTTGAGAACCTACCAGTGTTATCAACACTTGAGAAAAGGAACTCCATTGAAGTAAAATGCCAGCTAAATGGAGAGATGGCAGTGCATTAAACCAGTGGTGTGTGTCCGTGATCAGCTTTTCCTCCATAACTGAGCAGAGGCCAAGCCTATAGAATAAAAGCCTAATATGCAAATTACCCCCTCGGGCAGTCATTCGACCACTGGCTATGATGTGTGCTGATGACCAAGGGGCTGCGCAGAGCATGGCAGGTGACACAGCGTTAGCAGCAGACAGCAGTGGAGGCACTGCCAGCCCCGATGGGCCCCGATGAGAGCGGGACCACCGTAGGATGGTGGAGCAGATAAGCGGGTGGCACCAGGTCAAGGCGGGTGTGAGTGAGGGCCTGATCACCCCACCGATTGCTCCACAGACAGTGACTAGCAGCAGTGGCAAGGGGCGCTGAGGGAGCCAGGCAGGGGATCGCGCCGCAGGTGGGATGATGGGGCAGGTGAGGGGGTGGCATCAGGCCAAGGTGGGGTGCCAGGCGGGGCTGCGAGGCTGTGGGTGTGAGCTGGGGCCCATCTCTGCAGGCCATCCCTAGGGACCCCACCCGTGCACAAATTCATGCACCGGGTCTCTAGTCTACTTATAATAGCTTGTTCCCTAATCCCTCTCATTAAGATGATTACTATTACACTCCCTTTAATCGGAGGTCTAAAAAGGAAAAAAAGGAATAGCAGCAATAGACTACATATCTCTCTACTTAAAATATCCTGCCTAATTTGATTTTTAAATATTAGTCAATAAATGAATACAGCCGAAACCGGTTTGGCTCAGTGGATAGAGCGTCGGCCTGTGGACTGAAAGGTCCCAGGTTCGATTCCGGTCAAGGGGTATGTACCTGGTTTGCGGGCACATCCCCAGTAGGAGATGTGCAGGAGGCAGCTGATCAATGTTTCTCTCTCATCGATGTTTCTAACTCTCTATCCCTCTCCCTTCCTCTCTGTAAAAAAAATCAATAAAATATATATTAAAAAAAATAAAATAAAAAAATAAATGTCTACAACCGAATGCAGAATTTGTTTTTAAAATGAGTGCTAGGGCCGAAACCGGTTTGGCTCAGTGGATAGAGCGTTGGCCTGCGGACTGAAAGGTCCCGGGTTCGATTCCGGTCAGGGGCATGTACCTGGGTTGCAGGCACATCCCCAGTGGGAGATGTGCAGGAGGCAGCTGATCGATGTTTCTCTCTCATCGATGTTTCTAACTCTCTATCCCTCTCCCTTCCTCTCTGTAAAAAATCAATAAAATATATTAAAAAAAAAATGAGTGCTAGGGTAAAGATATTAAAATATTAAAAATAAGTTTAAAAATTTAAAGTTTTGTACTTAGTGACTACAGTGGTTTCACAGGCAATAGTTTACCATATAATTGGTATGTTAATTTGTCATGTTCTAGCATTAAATGAGTACCACCCATCCTCCCCCTCCAGCTCCTGGTCACTAGCAGATTCCTATCCTTACAGGTTATACTTGAAGGGATGGTTCTTTACTCAAAATTTGATCATTTAGTGACTCAGATGAATCTGACTATTGCATTTAATAAGTGTCTAAGTAAAAAAAAACATGCCCATCTAATTGCTCTAAACTTCTTTCCAAGAATTCAATGATTCGAGAGGCAGGGGCTGTTCCTTCATCTCACCCTCCAACAGAAGCCTGTGTCACCATCCTTAAGTAGAGGGGACATTCCAAAGGATCTTCGCACGCAACTCGTGCCACCAACAACGTTTTTGTGATCTGCCTACTGTGGGGCTGAAAAATGATGGAAACAAGCAAAAACTACAGACGAGTAGTGAGGTTACTGGGTAACTTTGAGAAGACCGGATCAGAACCACTGCGAACGAGGCTGTTGTCCGGGACGGGCTGGGTGCTTTTTCAGGGTTCACTCCCCAGGGCCCAAGACATAACTCTGGACAGAAGGTAAAGCAGAGCTTCACATAAATACAAAGGCAGGGATGGACCAGGACGCTATTGTCAGGTCCCTTTAAATATAAACTGAGTCCCAGAGGCAGGAAAGCATCTACCCAGGACTGGCACATTTGAAACATGTAGGTCAAAACCTCTGACAGCAAAAGGTTTTTTGTGTATGTGTGTCTGAGATGAGACCATTTTAAGAGAATTCTGTGACTTCATTTAAATTTCTCCTTGAGCTTAAAACTAGCTTAATTTTGATACCAGACCTAAGTTTGAATAACCAATACATAAAGCAGAACTGGCTTTTTTTTTTTTTTTTTTCCAAAACAGAATCCCAAACCCAAAACAATAAGGGATGCAGGTAACAGAAAAAGAGTCAAATAAAACAACAGAAGTTCGTGAATTTAAAGGAAGGATGCCCACTTCTCTCTCTCAAGAGGCAGATGGTCAGCTGAAAAATAAAAACATTGTATCAGTAGAACACACCAACTAAAAAAAGATGCAGCCATCTCTGTCCATGCAATACCAAATATTTAAGGAAAAAACCCACCCAAACTCCAAAACAACCCATAAAATTAACAAAGGGAAGAAAAACGTTGCCCAGATCTCATGGCCTGATTTATGATTGAGCAGGTCCTAATGGGGTTGTTCAGAATGTCATTCATGGGGCAGAGGTATGGCGTTAACATGAGGTCAAGTTTGTGAACCCTGCAGGGGGGGCCGCCTCAGGTCAGGGCACATGCTGTCTTCAGTCTGTGAATTCCTGGACAGCAACGTCAAGAACCTGACTGTTAAGCAAGAGAGTCCCAACACAGGGCCACCCTGGGTCTCGGCCCAAGTTCTGTTTCACTCGATTTCCTTGTAAGTAGTATAACTTTTTGGTAGTGATAAGTCACTTCAGTAACCACTATGGGTAGTGGCTTGTAAACAGAAATTGACAAATACAAACAACAGTGAAATATTCAACCCGGACTTTAAAAGGAGGCGATGGTGGAGATGAGGTAACTCTTCCCCAACACGTGTGAACAGACAGCTCCTGCTCTTCTAATGCTCTATGTCCATTAGGAGAGAGTAGGGCTTGTCAACAGGATGGTTACATAAAGAAGAAGCTACAGAAGAGAAAAAAGAAAGTTCAGATTCAAATGTGGTTCATAAAGGCTTAAAAATAAGAGTGTCTCTCTAACGAACTGGGAGAGGACAGCAGTGTCAGTTACAGGGACCGCGTCCCCGAGCACAGGTGTGAGCGCAGCAGCGCCGGCAGCAAAGGCCAGGCACGAAGAGGTGCCTCCGCTGGGCCTGGGCAGTGGGCACCAGGGGACACTGGCCAGGACGGAAGGGCCTGGGAATGGGGGAGAAAGTGGTAGAGGCGGCCTGTGAAGCACAGGACACCAGATGGTATCTTGGCGAAATGGGTGCTGCCCACCAGGCGAGGCAGGGAAGCCGGGGCCTCTTCCCTGTTCTTTTTTTCCCGTGTAGTCAGCATGGGTGCACATGCATATCAAACAGGGACTAAAAGAACTCACAAAAGGGCACGCGATGTTTGGGTAGAAATATATTTCCCCCCACGCTGTGTGTTGGCACTAGTGACATATGCATAGGTTACCTGGCCACTCTCCTGCCGTAACAGACACCACATTACTGGGCATGTTTGCTAAGTGATTACCTTCATACTTGAAAAAATGATATGCTTCACATCGATACAATTATTTTAGTTTTTTTTAAAAAAGACAAGGCAAACATGCAGCTTACATATATGACAATTTTGCATTAACACTGAAAGTAGATTACACAACAGTTTTAGAAACACATTGGTTATTTTCAAATAGCAAAATGACAATGATCTACAACTACAGTTTAAGGCATATCAGCATATTTTAA
This sequence comes from Myotis nattereri, assembly GCF_964212035.1. Classification (NCBI taxonomy): domain Eukaryota; kingdom Metazoa; phylum Chordata; class Mammalia; order Chiroptera; family Vespertilionidae; genus Myotis; species Myotis nattereri. The sequence goes on from NC_138075.1 coordinate 181,846,406, forward strand.
AATTAAGAAATAGACAAAGTTCTAATGCTGTTCACAGCTTAATTTCCAATTTATTAAAAAAATTCCCTTCATACCTACATACAATCTAGACTTTGTAGGTCATAATTTCCACTCAGGAGTCATACATACATATTCTGTTAATGGAACCAAGACTTTTGAAAGCTGAGACTTGACAGTGTCAAACACTTGCAAATGAAACAGGAGATGGTCTGAATGGACAGCTTTGGTCGGACCACACAGAGACAGTAGGACAAGGGTGATAACAGCTGAAAAGCCCGATCAGACTATATGTGAAACACATGGATATGTCAGGGAAGCGAGGGAACCAAGTCTGTTTGTTGGAGGTGCACAGACGTGAAGAATATTTTTATTGCTGGTGAGATTACAAAGCAGAGGAGGAAGATAAGTAGCCTGTGCCCAGCTTTCCGTTAACTGTCCCCGTTGGAGGTGCCCTTTCTGGACAGAATCCTGACCAATTAATAAAGAGCCTAAGCTGGAAAACACAGTCTGACCTCCCAATAAATTCTCATACATGTTTTCCCACCACATCCTACTGCATGCACAGCTACTATGGTATCTAAAGTCCAGGAGAGGCACAAGGTTGGCCATTATGATTGAACAGGAGGTGTGGGGAGGGGCCAGCTGGGGCCGCCTGGCTTAAACAAAAGAGGGGATCACTGCCGCAGTTAGCATGAGGGCCAGGCCATTCAAGCAAGATCACAAAAAATTAAACAGCCATCGAGGCAGCCTAGCGTAAGCAATATTTCCTCTTGGTTTTCTCCAGTGGAAGGTGGTAGTTTCTCATTCTAACTGTATTTACATAGAACCGAGGGCCCTCTGTAATATATCTGCTGACACCCACAGTGCTGTGTGGTGGGGGACTAGTAATTTCTGGCTTCCATACTGATATCAAAGAAAAATTGAATTTATGTGTTTCTCATGAAAAAAGATATAAAATTGGCCATTTTAAATATAGTTAGCTTTTATTTTTAAACCAAAAGCTTCTCAAACCATTACCTCCCTTTCCCCCTCCAAAAAGGAAAAAAAAAAAAAAATCCACCTATCCCATATGCTTCTCTAATTTTAAAGTCAGAAAAATCTCAAAGGTTTCTTACTACCGTACTTACATGCAAAGGCGAAAGCACATCCAATTAGATTGGAGGGTATCATTTACTCCGTGCAGAGCCAAGGACTACTGTGAAAAAAGGCACAGATACAGAAAGAAGGACAGCAATAACAAACCAAACAGGGCCAGGGAGCAGGGGTAGGAGAAAGTTCAGAAGCAACGCATTTTTAAAAAGCTTCTCTAGACTATATATTTCTTTTGGCTTTTTATTCTCTGACTCTCCATATGATTTATCTTACTGTGAAAATTTAATGGAAAAAATCAATCAATAATCTTGGAATCAAAGTCAACTGGATGCCTTCCACGGCTAGGCTCGCTTTAAAGAGGGTTTAGTGATGCTCTAAAAATGATTTTAAAGTGATGCATTTTGAGAATTTGGAAGTGTATTTTCTGTTACAAAGCACAAAAATGCTCACACAAGCAGCGGTTGGAACAAGCATACAACACAAGGATTCAAGCTTTTGTCTGGTGCAAGCAAATGAGCAAATTCAGCCCGTGGTTAGAATCAGCAAGCCATCCGATAGCCGCTGCTCCACAGCCAGCATCACACTAGAATCGTAAAAAGAAAAAAAAGAAAAAAACAGAAACCTTGGCCCAGTTACCCTGAAACCTGTCCCTATATTACTAATGCTGTTCCTAGTTTGCAGTTTCTGTCCCAGCTTCGTTAGTGCTTCAATGAAACCGATTTCTTAACGTGGCCTAAATAAGCCAAAATCAGTTCATGGAAGACCATTCCTTTCCCCTAAGAGTATGGTTGAGGACCAAGAGAAGGGAAAAATAATCTTTACTGGAATCATCTACAGACTTAAAAATGTGTGTGTGTGTGTGTGTGTGTGTGTGTGTGTGTGTGTGGTGTGTGTGTTTGTGTCAGGGGAGGTGCAGTGCACTCTATGCTATTTGTGTAGGACGAGTAAGTCCAGAAGGAAATACTAAAGCATCGAGTTCATGAGAAATGCAGTCTTTCATGTAAGAACAGGAGACTACAGAGTTAGAGGGAAAGCTGGTAGGATCTTGTTATTAGGAGGGGGAAAAATCAAGATGAAAGGATAAGCCTTATAAAGGAACAGTATGGAAAAAAGATTACATATGCCCATTTCCATACAACAGTGGGGGGTAGCCTATGTCATGGCATATGGGTTAGTCCTAACCTTCATTGATTGGCATAAAGAGGGAGGTGAGCTAATTGGGAAAGGAAAGGTGAGGAAATTCCTTCAAGACAACTGGATTTGAAAGACCACCTGTAATATTTTTTCTTCCCTTTATTGCCAAATAGCAAAAGGACCTTATGCAAGGAGGTTGGTGGTGAAGTTGAGTTTCTACTTTCTTTGACTTGTGGGTTTGTGTGATATTCCTTCCCATTTCTACCTGAAATTGACAATTCACCCTCAAATTTGTGCTCCAGATGATACACAATTTACAACACATTTTTTATTTGAAGGATTTCTGAAAATTTTCTTCTCATGATTATTGAAAAATGTTATTGGAGGTTCCGAATCCCTGACATCAGGTGTTAGGTCCTCTTCTCAGCCCACTGAGAGCAGATTTCGGTGTTTATGAAAGATTGCTAATTCTATCACCATTAGTAGCTTCTGCTAAGCAATGTTGCTTTATCCGACTTTTGAGATTGCTGATTATGAAACTATGATTACGTTCACTTTTATCAGTGTAGCCTTGATCCGCTTACAGTTCAACTTGGCCAGAATTTGAGAGTTAGGGGTTCAGACACATTTTTAAAGCCATAAGCAGAGACAGTCTGTCTGAACAGACCCACAACCCATACCAAATAATGTTATTATAACCATGAGCAATCCATGCAAGTTTAAAAGTCATATACAGCTTACCCACCGGCCTGCCTACGTGCAAAGCTATCTTGGGTTTGGGGTGGGTGTGGAGAAGAGACAGAGAGTGAATTCAGGGCTTTTGCCATCATGAATAATTAAGAACAGTAAGTTGTCATGGATATTCAGGTTTATGGTTCAGCTGCTGAGGCGGTGAGTTTTCCTGTCAGACGAACGTGTAGAAATTTACCCTCCTTCCCTCCGTCCAAAGCAACATACAAGTAGCAGGCATGCTTCCTGCCGCCACTCACAACAGGCATGAAAGGCAACTCATTTACTTCCAGAGGCCACGTCCAGCTGCACAGAGCTTTTGCTGTCATTCCCTTGTTCTATCGCTTTCCAGCACCCAACAACATTCAGCAAAATGAGTTAAGAGTTATTGGTATCTGGGGAAAGGTAAAAAAAAAAAAAAAAAGGACACAGATGGCAGCGATACAATATTACTGCAAAAGCAGGTGAATGCGGGACCATCCTTGGCTTGCCAGGCTTTATGTGAAGCTTGCACTGCAAGTTAAAAAACAAAACAAAAAAGTTAGAAATAATAACAAAAAAATAAAGGGAAATTAGGAGCGCCAGCACCAGCATTCGGTGATGGTGACTGCTCATGCAATGATTATGGAATTGACAGAAATTGAAACCAAAAATCTGAGTAAGCTATTCTACATGACAAGCAAAAGCAACGTTTTAATACTGAATTAAAGAACACGTGGTTAGTTTCCATTTGCATGTAATTTAGAATTCACAGGTGGCTCTGTGAAACCACTACATGTCCTCATGGAAGGGTTTACTGTTTGATTTTCATTTTATCCAATAACACAAAACCATTATCTATTGTGTTCGATTTGGGTATCACATCTGTACTAAATAGGAGTTGCAGCTTCCATTTCTGAGCTCCTGGAGTAAGAGAATAAATCTGCTACAAATGACTTTGAAGAATTAACTTGGGGCTTGCAATACAGTGGATGGAGGACATGCTATTAACCCACTTGGGAAGGAAATGAAAAAGGAAAACCATTATGTGGTTACGGCGACAGCAATGCCAGGAGCCTTCCCCTCTTTTAGGTTCAAGGCAGTGCCAAATCCCAGACCCACATGTCTAACTGTAGGCAAGTCCAAATCATGCAACTTCATTCCTTAGCAAGAATCAATACAAAATAAATAAAAAGTGAGTGGATGATTGTATAAACTATAGTTATCAGATGCCAGCCAGGTACAGTTTTAAAATGATGAATTTTAAAACTTTCTTTTGGGATGGATGTATCGTAACCAGCAAATGGCTGCTGGCAGTTGTGCACGCTTCTCAGAAAAGATGAACACTGTCCACTGAACAACTTACCGTCGGGCAGTCCCACCCGTGCGGTGTAGCCACCAGCAAGGAAAGTGACTTGGTGGCCAGAGATGGCAGGAGGTGGGGTCCAGCTAATGGCAGTGCCAGGGTTAGTTCTACTGTGTCTGTAATCTTAGGAAATGTTATATGATCTCATGCCACTACAGGTCAAGGAGAAGGATAAAGCCTTACCTACGTTAGAAAGGGAGCATGTCATTAAAATAGAAAGAAACAGAATTTAGAACTATTAGAAACACGGAGTCAGGCTCTGAGGCGGGAACAAAGCAGGTGAATAAATAAGCATCTCTTTGTTGTCCTCTCCCTAGAACAAGGCCAGCTCCTGGTGGCTGCTCAGTGACTCCAGCATCGCCCGCGGCCGCACGTGGAAGAGTGTCTTCCCTTCACTTCCGTGCTGCCCTGGGTACCCCGGCTACTGTCTCTCTGTGGTCCTCTCTCCCCAAAACTCTCCGCTGGCAGTCAGAGGAGTGGTGCTTCTTTTGTTTTTGTTTTAATTTTACACTTCAGGACTCCAACTGGCAGTGGATTTCACTGCTCAAATGGTAAAGTGTGAAAAAGGGTGGGAACCTAGAAGTTACCGAAAAATACATGCCATCGGCAGGCACAAAACCCGCGCACCAAATTAAGCCTAATTCCACGAATAATAAATGAGAATATATACATTAGGCTAAAGTAGAATTCACACATACTTCACATGACTTGAGAGCATTAGGCATCGCTGAGGTCCACGGATGGGAAGAAAATAACCTGAAATGCTCAACAGGAAAAACCTCCCTACGCTGGGAAGTCTGTTACTAGATAGATTTTTTTTTTTTAATGGAGGCACAATACCGATCAGCTCTTGGAATTTTTATTGCTTAAAGGCACATCCAGTATATGTGAAATATCCTTAGAACATTGCTGGTCTTTTATAAACATTTTTAGTTCTAAAATATATACCTTTACATACATTAGTGCTTCAGGGTAAGAAAGACTTAACTTTGGGTTTCCTAAGCTGTGAGTCACCAGCTTTTTCTGTCTCATTCAAGCCTATAGATGTAGACACACACACACACACACACACACACACACACACCCCTATACCTATTTCTGTCTGGGGTGAGTTTGGATCCACAAAGGTCTGATGTCAAATGGCTTTCCGTTTGTCTGCACTGCAGCGGCTGCTGGACTGGCTCTGCACGGGAATGTCACCGCCAGGGGCTGACGCCCTGTGGTGTGTGTAGCTACAAAGCGCTTTCCTGAACTAGATTATGATCGAGGCTATTGCTAGCCAGAACTCACCTAGCAGAACTGTTTTCGGCCCTTGGAGTCCTTTCATCACTTGGGTCTGTACCAACCCCGTTAGAACCACACCTCCTCCACACTGACGCCTCTCTATTGCTTAGAAAACATGCCTGCCCTTTGCTCTCCCGACGCACTCTCTGCGGCCTGCGAGCTGGTCCAGTTTGCAGAGCACAATGTAAAACTCTCTCCGTGGGTCACAGAGCAGCGCGCTTGATTTCTACCACGGGCTTCGTGACACGATTCTTCAAGGGGCGTCTCTTCACCAAGACACAGTGACCAGTCCCTATGGCAGGTCTCAATTCCTGTGCAGACTCAATCCTATCTTCTATATTTAAAAAAAGGGTCTCTGCCTGCTCAAGTGCCACCATTTTCATGGTTTACATGTCAGCTTTCCCCCAGAACGTTAGCGTCTCGGGATGGAGAGCAGGAATCCCAAGCACATTCCGAGTTGTCCTACTGCTGCCCTGAGAGCACTGCCCTCACCAAGCAGGGCAGCGTCCCTGGGTGGCCATCCGGCCACACACAGCTTGTCCAGGCATCTCACTGACCCTGAGCCTCCTGCCAAACCGGCAGCCAATGCCTTAAACTGCACTGTCTAGTCTTTAAGGGATTTGACATGAGCTTCAAATCACCGGAGAATGACAAGGAAGGCCCAAGCTCCGGTGGATTCGGGAGCTGCCACTGGAGCATCACGGGCAGTGACCGACACGAGAGCAGGCCCTGACCTTTGGCTCATTAAACCGCAGCCATGTTTAAAAACGTTGTTTTGTGCGTGGGTACAGGCGTGTCTTGAGGGTTGTTGCGGGTGGGCTTAACTGGATGGGATTGTGACACCCATTTCCCCAAGAAAACTAACCATCTTGTTGAATTTAGAGGAAAACTAGTGGCCACTAGCAGTTCTTCCAAATCTTTCATCTGGGGATCAATGACCGGCTTATCAAGCCTAACAACGCAGACTAGAAAAATAACTGTGACAATCGTAACTTTAGGATGCTCTTTATCGGGAGTCACGAGGACCGTCTCCAAAGGGTCGTGAGAGAAATAAACCGTCTTCCCCAAAGTCCTAGTGTTGGTACAGAAGACGAGACTGGAGACAAAAGTGAGCCCAGTCCTGACTGCGGGGTCATGTGGTCAAGCCTCATAAAGTAATGCTGTGCACCCCTTAGAAATACTTTAAAAACCTGTATCTTCTTCCCTGCACTGTAGAGAAAATACTTGCGTGGATCTTCCTGGTAATAGACCAGTTTCCAGTCTGGAAATGGGAGAAGTAGAGACATGCAAGAGGAATAAACTGTTAGCGGCCCCAGCACCGGGGGACACCTGCTTACTTTTTCTTATCCTTGTCTTTCTTGGTTTGCTGGGCCCCAGACTGCTGGGCCTGGGTCTGCAGCAGCTGGGCAGCCGCCTTCTTCTTCTGGAAGTTGTTCACCTCCTCCTCCAGCTCCTTCTTCTTGTCTTCCACTTTCTTCTTCTCTTCCTGGTGTGTCCGCTTCAGGAGGTCAAACTTCTCGTGGAGCTGGAGAGGACAGGACGGGCTTGGTGAAGGGAGTAGCAAGGGGGCCGGTGTGAGGGGACTCGGACCCGCTCAGAGCGAGGCCTGCGCCACGTTGCTGCCTGTGCTCTAACTGCAGAAGCGCAGCAGTGGCCGGTGCTCCGGGAAGAGCCATGCGGAGACAGGAAAGCACCTTGTGGAGCCCTGTTCTCCTTTGACACTTGGACCTGTGGAGCTAAAGGGGACCCTTGCACACTTGTATATAATAAAAGCCTAAGTGACTGTTACGGCAGAACGACCAAAATGACCGGTCGCTATAATGTGCACTGACCACCAGGGGGTAGATGCTCAATGCAGGAGCTGCCCCCTGGTGGTCGGTGTGCTCCCAAAGACCCACAGGCGAGCACTGCTCAGCCACAAGCCAGGCTCACGGCTGGCGAGCGCAGCGGCAGTGGCTCCTCTCCCGCCTCCATGGCAGTGCGAAGGAGCAGCGAGCAGGCGGGCAATAAGGAGCAAGGGATCTCGGACTGCAAGAGGGTTGTCCAACTGCCGGCTTAAGCAGCAGTCAGGCATCCCCTGAGGGGCCCTGGCCTGTGAGAGGCCGCAGGCCTGGATGACGGACACCCCTCCCCCAGTGCATGCATTTCGTGCACCAGGCCTCTAGTTTTCTGATAATAAAATACATTTTCATTGTAAAAAGCATATCCATGCTCCTAAAAAGAAACTCACCCTAGTGGCAAGAGTAGTTCTTAATCTCTAAGTTTCAATGGTCTTTTCTTAAAATATATTTTTATTGATTTCAGAGGAAGAGAGAGAAAGAAACATCAATGATGAGAGAGAATCATTGATTGGCTGCCTCCTGCACACCCCCTACTGGGGATCGAGCCCACAACCTGGGCATGTGCCCTTGCCTGGGATCAAACCTGGGATCCTCCCGTCTGCAGGCTGACGCTCTACCCACTGAGCCAAACCAGCCAGGGCTCTAAGTTTCAGTTGTCTTTATCAGGATCAATTAAAAGGGGATGGTGAGGAAATTAATTAAGCAGTTTTATTTGTAAATGTATTGCGCTCGAGATACTCATGCTCTATCACTGGGGGCAAACATATTTCTGTCTCTTTCTCTCTCTCAATAGGATGAGTGACCACTCTCTCTCTCCCTCTCTCTTTGGGATGAGTGTTATAGCAGAAATCCATGGGAACCTCTAGGAAGCAGTTAATTTGGCCTGGTCATGGGGAATAAGACAAGTCAAGGGATGTTGGAGTAGAGCGTGCATGACCACAAAGAGGGAAGTGTGAGCAGATGTACAGTGGAAAGCATGTCAAACTCATGGCTGGCGGGCTGCATGCCTCGAGTTTGACATACTTGGTATACAGAGACCATCACCTATCAGTGCCGAAGGGCCATCCACTGTTCAGCTAACTGAATTGGCTGATAGACTATGAAAATAATAATAAGCACAGAATCTCAAATCTCATATTTCAAGACGTGTATACTGAGGAAATACAGAGGTACAAAGAAAATGGGACCAGGTCTGGAAACCTAAGATTGAGTTTTAGTTTCAGCGTTGCTACTTACTAGGTATATGACTGCATAAATTGCTTAACCTTTATAACTCAGTTTTGTCATCTGTAAAATGGGGATGAGAATATCTGACACGCTTTTTTTGCTAGGACAGTATGCCATGCAAGTGATAAAATGTTTGCAGAAGGTACTTAGAACAGCATGAAGTCTCATAAAATGTGAAGTATTAATAAAATACCTTGCTTATTTCTCTCCCTTGAAAAAGGACAGGTAGATGGCTTACCTCTTTCTCTGCCTCTTTAAGTTCAGCTTCTTTCTCCTTCACTCTCATAACAAACATCTGTCTCATTTCTTCTTCTTTCTTCTGAAGTTCTCCCAGAAATTCATTCCTTTTTGCTTCGTATGTCTCCTGAAGACTATTCAAAAGTCACAAACAAGGACAGTGTCATAAAATTGCATAAGAAACTTCAGTTCATAGAATTTCTACCCACCATCTTCCAAAAATTAGATAAGGCTGCCATTTACCATGTCAAAGACACAGAAAAGAGCACCATCTCCTCTCTAGTTTTGCGGTGACCAGAAAGACAAGTGCATCAAGAACAAGGATGAGTCCATAAGCACCGGGCAGCACTAACGGGCTGTCTCCTGCTGGCCAAGTCTTATCGCACATATTCACACACAGAAAGCCTGGGCTGGGCTGGGCGGCATCTTCCAGATCAGCACACCAGGTAGACCCCGAAGATATGATTAAGACTTTTAGGAGAGAGAGGTGGTGTGTGTAGGGAGAGAAATGCATGGGTACTCGGGCCAGACAGATCAAGGCTTGGATTCTGGCCATAGCGAGGTACTGACTAATCTAGACAAGGGCACAGCCTCTAAGCCTCACTGTATAAGAGGTGGGTGGACACAGCAGGACTTACCTTCCAGGGAAATGATTCTGGGAATGAATGGCGGCAAAGTGAGCAAAGCACTCAGTGCTTTACAAATATTACCCTCCCCCACTCATTTCCCTCCCGTCCCCAGTTTAGAAAACAGACTCAGCGAACCATCTACAGAGCCAATAGGGTACCTAAAGGTATTTCACAGAATTGCTACTTTTAAAGTTGTATTACCAATCATAATAGAGCAGGGAGGAGTCTTATTTTTATTTTAAACCCCATCCTCCCCCTGATAATCCTGCAGGCCGTAGAGCCCAATATTTTAAATCAAATGCCATGCCTCAGCTTGATCTCTAAGTCAGAACAAATATATTTATGGAAATATTACCTTCAGTAGCACAGCTTAAGAAATCCCACACCCACACCCATACAGAGAAGCATTTGCTGGCATTTTATAAGGTGCTATTGCTACTTCTCCCTTCTAGTTTCCTGGGAACAAGAGTTGTCACAGTAACACGGGCCTGCAGGATTATCCACCTTAACCTGTGGGCCACATTCATCCAACGTGCTGACTCCAAACTGGCTAGCACCCATGGGTGACCCTAGGCACCATGCAGAGCACCCCAGCATGCACACTTGTCCTGTAGAAGGAGCAAAGGGACATCCAGGTGGTGCGAGTACACACCCATGTAGGTATACAAAGGACTAAACAATTAGAAAATGTCTGAATTCGGATTGTTTCTACTTCTACAATACATGCTTTTATTGGTAGATTAAAGTAAGTTCCCCTGCCCTCAAGAGAATCAACACTCTCTGTTAATCAGCAATCCTGTGTTTGAGATTCCAGAGGTATGCTTAGCTTTCACATTATCTTATGAGACTAAAGCAAATTTGACCGATGCTAATGTTGGCTAATATTAATAGTGATATTTACAAATGAGGAAACTGAGGCCCAGAGAGGCTGAGGAATTGAGTGGTGGCAGGGCCAGGACTTGAACCCAGACTACTGCCTCTGCCCTAGCTCACCAGCACTGCCTGGATCTGAATGCAGGAGAGGGCCAAGTTAGATTTTAGTGAAATTTTTTTGTTCCCTCTCTATTCATAAAAACAACAAACACCACAACACAAAAACCATTTCATCCGGTTTAAAACCCACAGAGTAGGCCTGATTTGGTAGGGACTACGTTTTGGTCAATGCAATTCAAGGCTTCGTGAAACTTTTCACAGAAAGGCATTCCCCATCTTGACTCGGAAAGTGACCTGTGGTTGAAGAAGACCAGTTTTACAAGCCCCCAGGATGGGACTAAATGATGCACACTGGGTCAGAGGTTAACCTCTTGGTTAGAAGCTTTTGGTTGGGGTCTCCATTTGTTCTTATCAATGTTCTTACACACCTCACAGCACCACAGTAGCACTGTACCAGGAGACCAGCCCAGACTTTACCAAACTACCTCTACAGCAAATCCCCAAACCCCTACCGCCCCAGGGCAGCTCAGATCTGGGGGCCTGGAGCCTGCCACCCGCACACAGGCTGCCTCAGGCACTATGGCCCACCTGCTCCCAGGTATCAGAGTATGAGTTATAGTGGCCACAAAAGAGGAGGAAGATAGTCTTTTCTGAGGACCCGTACCACACCCCCCTCCTCCCCCGTCGGTAGAGACACCGAGCTCAGATACACTGCACAGCTACATGAAGAAATTGCGAGGGCTCGGTTTGGACAGAGCAATCCTTTCCTGCGATCCTGGCGTGGCAGCCGCCCCTTCCACTGACACTTCACCAGGCCCGGCACCCTCCCCGGGAGGCCCCTTCCCACACGTGGCTCTGACAAGGCGGGGACCTTTGCTAAGCCACTAATTATGCGTTAATTTCCATATTTCCCCCTTCACATTTTGCCTCTTCATCTCCATCCATCAAAGATGTGGACTGTAAGCAGTTTTCTGTAAGTTATCCCCTTTCCTACTCATTTGTTGTCAGAAGTGCATCAAACCACTGGAAGCGAACAGAGCACTTCTGAAAGAGCAAGCTTGGGAAGTCAAACCCATCTGGCAGAAACGAATGAGGCAAACTGCAGGGCGCAGCTGCGCCTTTGTAAATGCCTAGGCCAGGCTCTGTGCCTCTGTGAGTGTAACGATTAAGGGCACGGGTTCAAAACCTCCCCCGCTGCCCCCGTCACTTCCTACTTGTCGGACCTCGGCTGGCTGTTTACACCTCAGTGCCTTAGTTTCCTGCTTTGTAAAATGAGGGTGATGACAGTGACAGCAACGACACCGATGGCAGACAATCCAGATAGAGTGGTTGCCACAGTGCCTGGCAACATGAGATCTCCTGCCCTCCCAGGTGCTTCCCTCTGACAGTTCCACCCAACAAGCACTTCTGCGACTCACAACACTCCACCTTCCCACTGTCAGGAACACCTGACTGCCAGGTGGCCGCATACCTGAAGGGCTTGCTGTCAGGGTCAGTGTCCTTGAACCCCATCTCCTCGAGCTTACAACGTCGATACAACTCGTAGTGGCGGGTGTGAGTCTGCTCTCGCAAGTCTTCCATGTTCACGCGGATCAGCATCTCCCGCAGTTTCACAAAATCACAATGGTTTTCATTCTCCACTGCAAGAGATGGGGGAGGGGAAGCGGAGGGCGGGGCTGCTGTCAGTCACTGATAATCAGGGGGAATGTTTCCAAGATATTGTCACCACGGCTCCTGAAATCTCCCAAAGCCACCGGATGATCCTCTACTGGATCCACCTCACTTTCCCAATGAAGACAACGTTTCTGACTTTGACCAGAATATTGACGACAGGAGTGACTGCCGAGTGCCTGCCCAGTGCAGGGCACTGTGGGAGGAGACAGACAAATACTGTCTTTACTCTTCATAATGACTCCTGCTTTGTAGACACAGAAGCATGGATTAGCTCACACAGAGGAAGCAGAGTCTATGTTCAAACACCATGACGTCTGGCGTCAAAGACAGGCCTAGCCCGGCAGGTGTGGCTCAGTGGTCCACATACAAACCATGGAGATCATGGTTCAATTCCTGGTCAGGGCACATCCTGGTTTGCGGGCTCCATCCTCAGCAGAGGGTGTGCAGGAGGCAACAGATCAATGATTCTCTATCATCATTGATATTTCTCTTTCCCTTCCTCTCTGAAATCAATTAAAAAAATGTATGTGTATATATATACATATATGCCTCAGTGACCGAATGACCAGTTGCTATGACAAGCACTGACCACTAGGGGGCAGATGCTCAATGCAGGAGCTGGCCCCTGGTGGTCAGTGTGCTCCCACAGCCAAGCTCCCACAGCCAGCCAACCTTCTGCAACCCCTCTCCCCCACCCTGCTGCCCACCCGCTAGCCCCAATCACCTGCCAGGTCGAGGAACCCCACCTATGCATGAATTCGTGCACCAGGCCTCTAGTATATAATAAAAGAAAAAGGCAGGCCTATTTCTCCATGCTGTCTGGAGCTGCACATGGATTTTTAATATACTACCTTGCCCATAAAACTGGCGTCTGGGAAGCTTCTTCAGGTTAGAGACTGTGGTCATGTCTCCCAGCACCAAAAATAGGTCAGACATTCTCTTAATTCTCAGATATTTACTGAGATCACATTTGTTATTTTTCAAAATAAATGTTATTGATTTCAGAGAGGAAGGGGAGGGAGAGAGAGATAGAAACATCAATGATGAGACAGAATCACTGATCAGCTGCCTCCTCCACGCCCCACACGGGGGATCGAGCTCTGACCGGGTACTCGAATCATGACCTCTAGGTTCATAGTTGACACTCAACCACTGAGCCATGGCGGCTGGGCCTGAAATAACATTTAATTGGAGGACAATGTTCCCAGAGATGAACAGGTATGGAAAGATAAGCATTCTCTTGTTTGCAAGAAACTCTTTGCAGCTTTCTTATGCTTTAGTGAGGAAAATGGTTCAGACCCCTAGGGAAGAGCTCTCCTCACAGGAATTTATACTGAATTTCCCACAAGCCATTTTTCAGGGGCTGCCTCATGGGCACTAGGGCTTTGCAGCCTCTTCTCTCCACTGTAACCATCGTCCTACCTGATCGCTATTTCTTTCTCACCTCCACGACTACCGGGTGTACAACCCTGCCACTCCCTTCCACCTGCCCACGATTAAGGAGCTCCTCAAACACGGTGGGGAGGGAGAAACGTGGTCAGTCACCACAGGGGTTGAACGTGAAGAATCCCTTCCCTGCCGCACACATACCCTGCACCACGCCCCACGGGTACTGCCTGGCCTTGGCCATCTTGTTGCCGATCTTCACCTCTTCAGTGCTGCCGACCACGGCAAATGGCAGGTGGACCTGCCAACAACACAAGGATGGAGCGTACAATGAGTCCGCACTGAACGTCGTCAACAAGTTCTTAGAAACCGCAACTTTAAGTGAAACGACCATAAAATGAGATCGTTTTACTCGAGTTTCATTGACATCAATAAGAGTTAAGTTCCTATGGCATATTTCTGGTCGCAAAAACATCACTGAAATTACAAAGACCCAAATACTTCTACACATGGAAATGCATGTGAGCTACACATACAGTGAAGAAAGATTAATAAAAACAAGATCATTATTTCCCAACCTGCTGATTCCAGTTCATGGTCCAGGGTGGCCAGGGCCTCTCCCGGAAGCTCAGAGCACCAGGGGAGACCCTCCCTGGACAGAACGCCCGCCTTCCACCAAAGGGCGCACCCGCACCCGCACCCACACTCGGACCGGGACAATTAGATACACACGGTTCACCCAACACCCACACCCCTGGAAAGTGGGGGAAACCAGAGTATCCAGAGAAAACCCACGCAGATGTGGGGAGAACACGACAACTCCACACAGACAGTGGGCCTGGTCAGGAGACAGTTTTTCCTTCACTCATCAAATTTATACGAAAGGACGGTGAACAAAGTGCTGTTATTTAAGGACCTGCTGCAGTCATCCTCCCCAGCTCTGGTGAAGGCTGGTTTTCCACCTGCCTCTATACTCTCCCTGCTGCTTCAGGCCCCTGCTCAGTGGCGGGAGAAGCCGGGAGGTAGAAGAGGGAGACGCTGCAGTCGCACGCACGCGTGCATGTGAGTGTGTGGGCATCCTACCTGTCCACACCCATTCTGAATATTTGATCTGAGCTAGATCCATGGGGACGCTGTATGGGTCTTTGCAACTATACAGTAAGCTTTAGACACAAGCTGTCCAATACAGTAGCTGCTCACCTATGTGGCCCTCGGACATTTGAAATGGGGCTCATGGAATCAAGAAACGGAATTTCACTTTGCTGCAAACTCAAATCTTCTACAAAGAGAAGAACCAGTTTTGTCAATGTGGATGCAAGTGTTAAAGAAAAATGATCCTTTGGGTATCTATTTTATATTTTAAAAACTTTTAAGTATGTTAGGAGTCAGTAAGTACGCATCCAAGTTGGAATGTCTTATGAATGTAACATACACTTTGGACTTCAGACTTTGAAAAAAACCTCATTAATAATCTTTATATTTATTACATGTTGTAATGATAATATGTTGTGTATATTGGGTTAAATAAGTTATAAAATTAATTTCATGTTTCTTTTCCGTTTTTTCTTATGTGGCTACTAGAAAGGGTTAAATTGCTCGTGTGGCTCATATTTCTGTTCCACAGCACTGCTTCAGGTGGCTGACCGCTGCACAAAATTCAAGCCAGAAACACAGCGTAGCCCTCCCAAACTACTGGCTCAGGCCTTGCACCTGGACTTACCTCAAGCGGTTGGTGGTCAAGACAACCGACTGCTCCACGTGGTTCATTTGGAAGCTACGGCTGCATCGGTGGTGGTGGGGGAGTTGGGGGTGGTAGTGGGGATGGACAGAAATTCTCTCTCTTTTCTATTAGCATATAAGAATAAGAACATATGAAATGGCTGCCCTGAGAATTATGATGGAGGGTTCCCTGACCCAGGGTCCTTCCACTGCAGGTAAGTCGAGCAAGGAGGAATGTTTTAAAGCCAAGTCCTCTCCCACAGAGAACCTGGCGTAACCCTCCACCCAGGCTGCCCAAGTGGTGTTTGTTTTCTCAAGATAGTTACACTCTCCCGTCTGTCTCAGCCTGCACAGGAAGGAGGAAAGCACGTCTCTTTCCCAGAAGCTCAGGAGCGCCAGGACCCTTCTGGCCACAGTTTGGTGTTAACGGCCATGGAAAATGCTTCTCCCACGCAAGCAGAGTGACCGGGCACCTGCCAAGGGAGCCCCTCCCACATTTCACACGGCATTTCCTCACCGGGGGTGGTTGGCAATGAAGGCCGAAAGGAAAATGCCTGCTAAAGAGCAAGATGAATTTGGGAATGGCTATTCACCTGATAAAGGGAGAAAGAGAGCGGAAGGTTCATGGGTGTTTCCTTTCAAAGGAAGTTAACACAAATTTAGTTTCCTGACCGTGCAAGACGACTGGAAAGAATGGGGAGGGATAGACAGAGAGAATGAGATGTTCCTTCCTGAATCCCACACGGACACCCGAATCGCAGTTCCACGGGGAGTACACACGTGGCATCACAACCCGAGTCCTAGACAGTGGCATGAACAGCACACTGCTCTGCTTGGTGGTGGGTATCGTAAAGGGCGAGGATTTCGGCTCCAGAACGAAGCTCCTGCCTCCGCCACAGACGGCTGTGCAACCTTAGGTGGTGCATGGCTGCCGTCTTCAGGATGTGAGGTAGAAATAATAGTACCTCCCGGGGGACTGTTGTAAAGATGAAACGGAAAGGCTCAAACAATACCTGGTACATAGTAAATGCTCCCTAAATGTCAAAAATGCCAGGTGCTACTAATACCATGAAGTTCTCAATACAACGTGACACGCAGAAGAGACCTTACGTATTGTTCAGTTTGACCCGGTACAGGAATCCCTCCAAGTTATCTCTTCTCCGTGAGTTGAAGCGGAATTTGCTGTTCACCCACCACTCGTGAGGGGAACTCACCACTTGGATCAGGTGTTGGTTGTGTGGCGGTGGTGCCAACAGTCAAACTCCATATGGGCCCAAACCCCTCTCTGCTCTTTGGCCCATCAGTTTTGGTTCTGTCTTTTGAATGAGTCCAGTCATTCTCCCAATGGCGACCTTCCTTTCACACCCCCTGGGCCTGCTTCCCAGGAAGGATCTGCACTCCAGGCTCTTCCAGCACCTTACTGTCCTGGCCACAGGAGGACGACAGCCAGGGCGACAACTCCGCGTGTGGCCAGAACAGGGCAGCGTGGAGCTCTGCGTTGATGAGATCCCTAAATTTTAAATTCATCCAGTAAGAGCCCCAGAGACGAAGAAAGGTACATTTGCTTCCAAAGTCCTAGTCATAGTGGGATTACTGTAAGGAAGAAATCTTGCCTACATGAAACAGCCCTCTACAGAAAAGTCCGCATGCCGAGCCGAAGAAACAAGAGGCAGTTTGTGGAGTAACCTGATCTCCCATAGAATGAGGCCAGACGTAACACAGGACTCGGGCTCGGGGTCTGGGCTGGAATCTCAGGGCTGCTCCTAACGGCCTGGCTTTGACCAAGTCATTGAATCCTCTAGAGCAGCGGTTCTCAACCTGTGGGTCGAACGACCCTTTCACAGGGGTCGCCTAAGACCATGGGAAAACACATATATAATTACATATTGTTTTTGTGATTAATCACTATGCTTTAATTATGTTCAATTTGTAACAATGAAAATACATCCTGCATATCAGATATTTACATTACGATTCATAACAGTAGCAAAATTAGTGTTATAGAGTAGCAACGAAAATAATTTTATGGTTGGGGGTCACCACAACATGAGGAACGGTATTAAAGGGTCGCGGCATTAGGAAGGTTGAGAACCACTGCTCTAGATGGACCTCAGCACGACTCCCATTCTAGAAAATGTCCAGCATTGGCAAATGTAGAGACAAGAAAGTGGATCAGTGGTTGCCTGTGGCTGGGATGGTTAGAGAATGGACAGCGTAAAGGTATATGGTTTCTTTTTGAGGTGAAGAAAATGTTCTAAAATTGTTTGTGGCATTGGCTGCACAAGTCTGTGAATATACTAGAAAAACAATTGTACAGTATATCAATCATATCTCAATATGCCTGTGAATTTTTAAAAGTACCACTAGTACATTTAAAAATGATGGGATTAGACAGTTTTTCATGGCATACTTTCACCTCCCACAAATTTGAAAATTTAGACTGGCTTCCTCTGCCACTAGGCACACGTCAAAATCAAATGTTAGCATGCGTTCAGGTAAGGCCAGGCTCTTCGGTAGCTGCTAATTACACTTCATTGAAGGTCATCTACAATGTTAAGAATTCTAAAGACCATTACTGGGCATCCACAGTGTGTATGCAAAGAATGCTGCTTTTACAGGAGTTACCCATTTCCCGATGAAAAAAGATACACACAGCCACTGTGGCTCAGAGCTGAGCCATGGCTCAGATACACAGAGAGCAGGGGGATGCTGCGGCTATCCCGGCCAGATGGGGGCTCGCCAGGAGAGATGATTTCCCAGGCACACCTAGATTGCTGCAGCTTTAATCACTAATCTCCTGACCAATTTCTCCCTGTGATGTGGAAATTACACCCTCAACTGCCAGTTTACCTAGTGATTCAGGAAAGGGTGGGGAAAATAAAAAATGGGGGAGAGGCAGGAACCAATCTCAGAAGCGAAGCGAGGCAGGTGGCCATGTGTCTGCCTACCCGGCACAGCGAGCAGAGATCTGCCTCCCTCAAGCTGCTCTGTGTGAAACGGCGCTGGGCTGGCCCTCCCTTCAAGTTCCGCTGTAGAAATCGTAACTGTTAGAGTGGGGAGGAAATGTGAGACCACCTTGCGTAACTCTCCCATTTGATAGATGGGAGAACCGAGTAGCACAGTGGCTAAATGACTGGAACTAGGGGCAGAGCTAGGCCACACGGAAGACATCAAGTTCCCAGTCTAGTGCCCTAGTCGCTCTGCACTGCTGATGCGAAGAAAAGCCTGCTGGAGACTCACTGCCTGGTCCTTTCTCACTTGAGGACTTACACTCATGGTCGCATTGATCTCTGCCACCGTTTCTTCATCTGTGGGAAACTGATATATCTGGACTCCGTTGCTGACCAGTTCACTCATGATCTTACTCTTGAATTTGTGCAATTCGTTCTTGGCGATGGTATCAGCTTTTGCAATTATTGGGATGATGTTCACCTATAAAACAGACACAATTCCAACGTGAGAAAAATAGACGAATAAAAATAGCAAACAGATAAGTGAAAATGTATAAACTTCACTTGGAGAATAGAGGTGATATTGACAATAGGACCTTTGACGGAGGTGCAAAATTAAGATGACATGGGATAATCTTTTAGTTCCACCTGCGAACACTTTCTCTTCACCTCGGAGCTGGAAGCACAGTTGCCATTTCCTCTCCTGGGCTACCTCACGCTTCCGCAGGACGCTGCTCTATGAGAACAGGCGATAACAAGGACGTCTATCCTTGAATAACCAGCCACTCCTTTCAGGCCCCTCCCTGCTCCTTAGGACCTGGATTTTTGCACGTTCCTGGCAGTAGTTTGCAGTATAAAACAGAGTTTTCATTAGTTAGAACAGTGGAATATTCACCTCTATGCAGGAAACATCCTTTTGTCCTTCTGATAACCTGAGGGGAGCACCTAACTATTAACCAAAACAAACATGGTTTCACCTACTTTTAAACTTTTCAAAATCACACCAGCCAGTTCTTTTGAAAGTTAGCTTCCATCGATCGCACAACTCCTTCAGGCCAGAAGGAGACCTATGCCCGAGGCCGGGCTCGCTTTCAGAGTATCGGTTACCTGGACCAGGGGAGTTGGACAACAGCAGCAGAAAGCCCCGAAGAGCCAAGGTGTCCTGCAGGGCAAGCCCCGACCCTGAGGTGGGACACTCATCTTTCAGCTTCTGTCAGCGCTGTCCACAGCACACATTCTTAAAAATTCACTTTTAAGATTAACTTTCCTCCACTCCCTGGCCGGTACCGCGGCTTCAATAAGATGCTGCTGCCATCCGATACCTGGGACCCTGCTCTCCACCCAGCTCAGGTGGAAAGGGACGAACTCCGTGAGAAAGCCGTCCTGGCCAGAGGAGAGTCTCTAGGGAGGCTTCCAGGTCCCGTCTGCATTCCTTTGATTCTCCTTTTATCCCAAGAGTCAAATCAGAAATCCTTGATAAACCAGAATGAGATGACATGTTGGTAGAAAAACCTACTCCTCAACCAGCTCCCAATCTCATCCCGCTCGGGCTTCCTCTCCAGCAAGTGGCAGACTAAACACAAAAACACATCACTGACGGGGGGGCGGGGGACACCGGAGAGAGAAACGGTGGGACACTGGGATCGGGACCTAAGGAACAGAAACTCCGGCTGCTCACACGGGCTATCTTCTGTACACATTGACTGTTCAGTTAATATCCACACAGACAAAATGGCAGGGGGCCACTGTTTTTAGGCCAGTTTGATCAGATAGACAAACCAGGCGATTTAGACTTAAAGTCTCTTTTTCCTCATTCCCAGGGACTTGCAAATCTTTTCTGAAATTATCACAGTCTTAATTTCAGTTTGATAAGACTTGGTATTGAACTCAAAAGGAGAAAATACCATAGCTTCGTTCTGTGGTTGTTCTCGTCTGCTGCTGATTTATTTCAGAAATCTATTACCTTCCATTTATCCCAAAATGGAAAATTAAATGAACTGAAATGCAGATCAGCTCCTTCCTTCAAATGTTGTGAGAGAGAGAGGTTATCAATGTGGAAAGCTCAGGGGTCAAACTGCAACTAGGACTTCACTTCTTTTCAACTCATGGGCGCAGTCAGCTTCAACATCTAAGATGGACTGTTATCACACAGATAAAAAAATCAACTTCTTTTTTCATTCTAAACTTCAAATTAAAGCCAAACCTTTTAAGAGATTTAGTGAAAGCTTTTAAGGAAATAAAGAAATCATAGGTTTATGTTTCAATCTCCCTAAATTTAACCCCTCATATGACCATTTCTCTGTCTCCACTAAGTAATTTCCCAACTCACCAGACCATACACTATGCGAATTTAAGAACTAAAAATAGCCCTGGCCAGTGTGCTCAGTTGGTTGGGTGTTGTCCTGTGTACCGGGAGGTTGCCGGTTCGACTCCTGGTCAGGACACATGCCCAGGTTGCAGGCTCAATGCCCAGGAGGGGGCTTGCAGGAGGCAGCCAACTGATGGATGTTTCTCTCTCATTGATGTTTCTCTTTCTCACCCTCTCTCTCTAAAAAAAAATCAATAAACTATTTAAAAAGAACTAAAAATGCTTTGTAACAAAGCTACATGGCTTTGTTTTTTGTTTTCTCCTAACATCCAGAGAAGTTTTGAAGCATTTTTCTCACATTGCTCAACCCTATGGTTCGATAAACCAGAAAACACAAATTATGGGGTTGGGGGACGAACAGGCAGAGCATGGGGTTTTTGGGGCAATAAAACTACTGTGCCTGATACTATAATGATGGATACATGTCATTACACATTTGTTCAAACCCACAGAGTGTACACCAAGAGGGAAGTTTAATGTCAACTATGGACTTTGGGGGATTATGATGTATCGACGCACTTAATCAATTCTAACAAATGTACCACTCTGAAGGGGGATGCTGGTAATGGGGGAGATTATGCATGGGGGGGCGGGGGGAGGGATGTGGGAAATCTCTGTAGCTCCCTCTTAGTTTTGCTGTGAAC
Organism: Myotis nattereri; assembly: GCF_964212035.1. Classification (NCBI taxonomy): domain Eukaryota; kingdom Metazoa; phylum Chordata; class Mammalia; order Chiroptera; family Vespertilionidae; genus Myotis; species Myotis nattereri. The sequence continues at coordinate 181,867,599 of NC_138075.1, forward strand.
CCATAACTGTTTTTAAAAAATGTTTTTACAACAAAACAAAACAAAATGTACACTGAAAGTAGAGAATGCATGGGGGCTCTGGAACAAAGGTGAGCTGACAGGAGAGGGGGGGCAGCAGACGGGCGGCGAGTACCTTACTGTCCAGTTTCTTCATGGTGACCAGGTCCAGGGACTTCAGGGAGTGCCCAGTCGGGGCGATGAAGTAGAGGCACGCGTGGATCCTGGTGTCGTGGTAGTTGAAGAGAGAACGCTTGATCTTCAATTCCTCTTGTAAGTAGGCCTCAAACTGGGCATCGATATATTCCACGATGGGCTTGTAGCTGGAATGCAGAAGAACGTTTTCTAAAGCTCATTTTCAATCAGCGCGCTTCTAGGCGAGGCTCTCCGGCAGTTCAGCGTGGTAGGAAGGCTTCAGGAATGTCTACGCCCCCCCCTTCCCCGAGAGATAAAGCCCGATTCCCTGCATCCGGGGCCTCCTGTCTTCGGTCCCACACCACCCGGCTCACTGTTTCTGGCCCAGCATCGCACACCAAGCTCTGCCTCCACGCCTTTGCTCACACTAGCTCTTCTACCTGGGACGGTCTCCTTGCTATCCTCGTCCCGCCTAACAGGCATCCTCTAAAACAGACGATAAACAAGTGTAGCATGCGGTCAATTCCCCCGTGGGACCCCTGAAGATACTGCTAAGAGGCGGCGGCGGCATTCTTTCCTCTTGGGGCAAAACTGAGCCTCCAAATCTGTCCCAACAAAGTGATTCTGACAGCGCGCACCAACTGACTGACACTGGTGCACAAAATAAAACCGGTCTGTAATTTCTGGACATGGCACGCCTCCTACTGGGAGCCCCGGCCTGGGCCGCTGGCTGTGCCTCCAGAGGTTAGGGGTTCTCTGTGCGCTCAGAAAGCCCTGGGCACATTCCAGGTTTCCAGCTATAAACTGAAATGCCTGGACCACTGTGATCTTCTAGGTTCTTTCCAACTCTAAATGTTACGATTTGAAGACACATTTTATAACCCTCTGCTCCCCAAGTTGTAATTCAAATCTTTTTTGGGGGGATTCTGTGTGATTCGATGAACTGACCGTAAACACAACCATTCAAAGCATACCAGGTGGCACACAGGTCACTGTGAATAAGCCGTGAGCTTCTCTGGGCCTCAGGGGACCCGTTGCCCAGGAGAGGCCGGTCAGCAGCAGTGAGACCGGCCTCCTGGGAATACAACAGGCTGGTTCTCCCCAACTTACTACCGTGGTAAGGAGTGATTTAAGCTTTCAGAAACATAAAAACCTTCCAACACTAAGACCCAGGGCTATAAATTAACTGAAATCCCTGGAAGGGAACTACAAATCTTTGAAAATGAAGATGACAGCAGACACCTTAAGTGAAAAACAAACAAACAAAAAACCAAAGTAAAAATAAAACAAAGACACCAAACAAATTTATGACTCAAACCAAAACTGTCAGAAAAGCCTTTTGATGACACTTTTCCTTGGAAACTTATCACAAACCCTTGGTTCATTTTAAGCAGACAAGTCTCTAGAGGTTAAAAAGAAAAAAAAGTGGAATGCGCCTCAGTAGTAAGAATAAAGTTCTCAATCATGGCAAGCAAAATTCCAATGAAAAGGATGAGCAAGTGATAAGTCTTCTGTTTTTCAATTTTAACATATAGGCAGGCATTATATAACAATAGTAATCCTCATCTTTATTCCAGGATCGTTATATAGGATGGCGGTTAGAAGCATAGATTCAAGCTAGACCACCTCAGACCACAGTCTACTCTACAACTTACTAGCTGTGTGACTTTGGGCAAGTTACTAAAGCTCCCCGTGTCTTAGTTTCCTCATAGATAAATCAAGGACAAAAATGGTATCTAAATCAGAGAGCTATTGTGGTAAACGAGTGAGCTAATATCTGTGAAGGACCAGCACATAAAAGTAAGATATAACTGTTTCACTGTCATATAAGAAACAACAGGAAAACCAAGATGGCGGCATAGGTCAACGCCAGAGATTGCTGCCTCGAACAACCACTTCAAAAAACAACTAAAGATGGAACAGACATCATCCAGAACCACAGGAAGACTGGCTGAGTGGAAATTCTACAACTAGGAGGAAAGAGAATATCATACCCAGACTCAGAGGAGGCGCAGTGCTGAAGTGAAATACTGAGGTGCGGAGTGCGCACGGAGCGGGCTGGCGGCGGAGGGCGCAGTTGTTGTTTTCAATCAGGAGGGAGTTTCAGACTCTGAGCTCCAGACTCAAACGGGAGAAGCGCGACTGTCTGGCTTCGGTAGGAAATCAAAGGCAGCTTTCTCTCCGAGGTTTGCAGTGGTTGCTGGGACTCTGTGAGGCAGAGCCCCTAGGGACGGAACTGAGAGCAGCCATAACTGCTTGCTCCGCCCGCCCTGTAGATCCCAGGGACCCGCCCCGCCCAAGCCCTGCGCAGAGCCATTTGCCGAATAGCCTCAGGCAAATGCTAGATTAGCACCGCCCTAGAGATCCAGCACAGAAGCTCTCCCACTGCAGACACAGCGGACTCTCGTAGCCAGTTAGCCTGGAGGTCAAATCACCCCCACTACTGCCGACAACAATCAAGGCTTAACTACAACAAGACTGCGCACAAAGACCACTAGGGGGTGCACCAAGAAAGCATAAAAAATGCGAAGACAAAGAAACAGGACAAAATTGTCCATGGAGGATATAGAGTTCAGAACCACACTTTTTTTTTTTTTTTTTTTTAAATATATTTTATTGATTTTTTACAGAGAGGAAGGGAGAGAGATAGAGAGTTAGAAACATCGATGAGAGAGAAACATCGATCAGCTGCCTCCTGCACATCTCCTACTGGGGATGTGCCCGCAACCCAGGTACATGCCCCTGACCGGAATCGAACCTGGGACCCTTTAGTCCGCAGGCCGACGCTCTATCCACTGAGCCAAACCGGTTTCGGCAGAACCACACTTTTAAGGTCTCTGAAGAACTGTCTAGAAGCTGCTGATAAATGTAGTGAGATCCTCAAGAAATCTAATGAGACCCTCGATGTTGTGATAAAGAACCAACTAGAAAGTAAGCATACACTGACTGAAATAAAGAATATTATACAGACACCCAACAGCAGACCAGAGGAGCACAAGAATCAAGTCAAAGATTCGAAATGCGAAGAAGCAAAAAACACCCAACTGGAAAAGCAAAATGAAAAAAGAATCCAAAAATACGAAGATAGTGTAAGGAGCCTCTGGGACAGCTTCAAGCGTACCAACATCAGAATTATAGGGGTGCCAGAAGATGAGAGAGAGCAAGATATTGAAAACCTATTTGAAGAAATAATGACAGAAAACTTCCCCCACCTGGTGAGAGAAATAGACTTACAGGTCCAGGAAGCTTAGAGAACCCCAAACAAAAGGAATCCAAACAGGACCACACCAAGACACATCATAATTAAAATGCCAAGAGCAAAAGACAAAGAGAGAATCTTAAAAGCAGCAAGAGAAAGAAACTCAGTTACCTACAAGGGAATACCCATATGACTGTCAGCTGATTTCTCAACAGAAACTTTGCAGGCCAGAAGGGAATGGCAAGAAATATTCAAAGTGATGAATACCAAGAACCTACAACCAAGATTACTTTATCCAGCAAAGCTATCATTCAGAACTGAAGGTCAGATAAAGAGCTTCATGGATAAGGAAAAGCTAAAGGAGTTCATCACCACCAAACCAGTATTAGATGAAATGCTGAAAGGTATCCTTTAAGAAGAGGAAGAAGAAGAAAAAGGTAAAGATACAAATTATGAACAACAAACATGCATCTATCAACAAGTGAATCTAAGAATCAAGTGAATAAATAATCTGGTGATCATAATAGAATCAGGGACATAGAAAGGGAATGGACTGACTATTCTTGTGGGGGGAAAGGGGTGTGGGAGATACGGGAAGAGACTGGACAAAAATCGTGCACCTATGGATGAGGACAGTGGGTGGGGAGTGAGGGCGGAGGGTGGGGCGGGAACTGGGAGGAGGGGAGTTATGGGGGGAAAAAAGAGGAACAAATGTAATAATCTGAACAATAAGGATTTAATTAAAAAAAATAAAAATAAAAATAAATAAAAAAATTTAAGTGTAAAAAAAAAAAAAAAGAAACAACAAATAAGAAATACCGTGCCTGCCCTAACCAGTTTGGCTCAGTGGATAGAGGGTCCCAGGTTCAATTCCGGTCAAGGGCATGTACCTTGGTTGCGAGCACATCCCCAGTAGGAGGTGTGCAGGAGGCAGCTGATTGATGTTTCTCTCTCATTGATGTTTCTAACTCTCTATCCCTCTCCTTCCTCTCTGTAAAAAATAAAATATATTAAAAAAAAAAAATAGCATGCCTGACATTTTTAAAAGACAAGGGCGAAAAAAACAAGAGAACTTTACCCTCACCTGGTTCCATGGCAACCGCTCTGCCACTGAGCTCATACCCAGTCAGGGAGGGACCCGGCCCCTCCAATGAGGGCCATGATGCCTGTCAGTCCGGGGCCTGGTCTTTCAGTCTCCTGACACTGAGGCATGTGTTGGGGGAATCAAGATACTCCCCCAGCACCCTCTCAGCCCCAAGGGGAGGAAAAGCAGCTCACAGCAATTGCTCCTTTCTGGCTCCCCAGTTCCTAATTTGCTTCTCAGCACCTCCTCCCCAGCCATTGTCCAAGCATGTTCTGCTTTCTATTAATTTCCCTTTTAGTCTCTGGTTTGATTCTGATGCTCCAAGATTATGGAAGACAGACTGTCTCTCCTTTTTAAAAAATGTATATATTTTTATTGATTTGAGAGAGGAAGGGAGAGGGATAGAGAGAGAGAATCATCAATGATGAGAGAGAATCACTGATTGGCTGCCTCCTGCACGCCCCCTACTGGAGATTGAGCCTGCAACCTGGGCATGTGCCCTGATTGGAATCTAACCGTGACCTCCTGGTTCATCAGTTGATGATCTACCACAGAGCCATGCCAGTCAGGCCCATCATCTCTCCATTTCAAGTGAGGAATGCTTTCTGCCCTGGATTCAATATAGCCAAAGAACTCTATTGTTCTCTTACACTCGGGCCGTCTCTGACTTCCTGTTGCGGAGTGCTGGCCAATCTTTCCATCTTCTCCTTTTTCTCTCAATGGTCTCCCTGGAAAATCGCAGCTTTTCCTCTGTTTCCCTTGCCATCCACCTGATGATGATGACTCACAAATGTCTACTTCCAACCCGGTCCTTCACCTGAGCATCAGACGGATCCATCCGACTGCCTACTAGATGTCTCCAGGTGCTCTTCTAACTAAATGCGTCTAAAATCAAACACTTCATCTTGCCCCCAAACCCACACTTTCCCACATTCCTCAGCACAGCTAACGGCACCTCCATCCACACCGCTGGTCAAGTCAAAAACCTCGGGTCCCCCCGCCTACCTCCCCCCCACAAAAGCCCATCCATTTTGTGCATCATTCTAACCTAATAAAAAATGTACTCCAGGAGAACTATGTACCAAAATCACTAGTCCTTTGTGGAAGATTTAATTACGGTGATGAAATAGCTCCAGAGGCTTTATCCTCTGGTTCACAACCCTTCACACAGATCCTCTGCCCCGTCTTCCCCTCCTTTCCACTTCCCCTTACCAGCATTTCAGTTGCAAAGACTAGGACGCTGAATCCCTATTTTGCCTTTTGCTCGTTTCCATTCTTATAGAAAGGACACCTATTTATATTCTGTTTGGCCAATTCTAACATCTCTGGATTGTAGCTATATAAATCAGAGGAAATGGGGGGAGGGTGCCGGGAGCCGGTCCATCCTTGCTGTTTCAAGGGACCTGGCATATATAGCATACTGTTCTTAATATGTTTGCTCCCCTTAGCGCTGTGTGTTTTAACCAAGGTCACCTCTCCGAGAAAGGTTGTTTCCCCAGGTAGGAATTTTTCCCTGAAGTCAGGGAGGGGATGCCTCTCCTAGAAAGGTTGTTTCCCCAGGTAGGAATTTTTCCCTGAAGTTAGGGAGGGAATAAAACCCCTCAACTAAGTGCCAGGCGGGTAATTAATCACTTTAACTATGAACAATCATGCTTAAGCTACATAATCTTTACTCCCTGGAATGGAGATAAGAAACGCCCTAACCTTTGTAATAGAGATTGACAGGATTAAAATCAACTGGTATAAATACAGATGTAATAAGACAGCAAGACACAGAACTTAGGAGACAGAAAGAAGACAGCACCTACACAGAACCTACAGACAGAAGAACTTCGCTGGAGAGAACATGGCAAAAGATCCTGGACTGAACCTGACTACAGAAATTGGTAAGAGAACCTGACTAGAACCTGGTGACTGAACTTGGCTGGAGAACCTGGACAGAACCTGGCTGGAGAACCTAGCGAGGGAACATGGCTACAGAACCTGGCTGGAGAATCTGGAGAACCTGGCTGGAGAACCTAGCAAGAGAACATGGACACAGAACCTGGCTGGAGATCCTAGCCAGAACTTCGCTGGAGATCCAGACCAGAACTTGGCAGGAGACCCTGACAAGAGAACCCGGCTATGATGATCAACTGAACGCTGCCTCCGTGTCATTCCTTCTTCGCCGACTCCGTCCACATCTTTGGGGACCCCTGGACCCGCTGGGGTTGGACCCCGGCAGGAAGGGAGAGCACACCTTATCTAGCCCTTCCATTTTCACATGATTTCCTTTTATGGCATGGGGCTATTCCCTTTTACCCACCACTCATTTTTTTCACATACCTCCAGCCATTAAAAACAAAATAAAAGGGCAAATGTTTGACTATGAAACTGATGGAATAAATGTTCACACAATGTTTTTTATCCACCCACTGATCATTCTTGCAAAATAGCCAATGCCATCATTCAGGGCTGACTCTCCATTTTATAGATGACCAGACACCTACCATGTATTTTTCTCTATCTTTGCTATCTGTTAACCAAAGTCAATTTTCGTTACCCCACAACTACCTTCACCAGAAAGTGTCAAAAAAAAAAAAATTAGAACTCAAAGACCAAACAGTCTACTTCAATTCCATTTTTATAACTTTGATGAAGACTTGATGAGTTTGAGGATTCTAAGTGAATTTCAACCACCCATGCTTTGCAGGGCTGTTTACCATTCTAGTTATTAAGCCATTGACAGTCTGTCTCCACCTCCCACATGTAGGGCTAATTATTCGATTTCCAGCTCTACAGCAAAATTTGGTTTCCTTCTTCTCCAGACCCCTTTCCTTCTTCACTGAAGAGCACAGACAACAAAACAAGGAAGCCCTTAATCCAAAAAGAGTTAATCGTGCTAAACATAACAGGAAACCTTACCAGATCTCTCTTCCTGCCTCCTTCTAGCTAGCCTGGTCCCAGGCAGATAATGCTGCTGGAATGCTGACATGTCCGAAGCCTATATAAACAAACTGGGACATTCTTGAGGTCTTGCATCAATGGCAGAAAAGCTTGCCTAATCCCCACACTAGTAAAATAATCATGGGTTCAGAGAAACAGCACATCCTTTACCATACAGTTACATATCAAGGCAAAAATGCATATCCCACTTCCAATTTTTGGATGGATGCAGGGCCTATCTGAACAACTATTTTAAACAGTAGTCATTTGGGTTTACAGTCCATAGTGTCCACACTGCCTTCTGGGGCACAGAGTTCTAAATGCCATTGAAAGAGGTTATGCAACAGCTGTCAAGAAATTTCAGAAGAAAAAAATTATTTGGTATCTAGGTTAGGTTAATATCACACTTCCTCTCTTCTAAGTCTCCTTGGAAACTACTATTTGACCCAAATGAGTCAGATAATTTCTTAAAGAGGCCTCCAGCTGCAGCGATGAGGATCGGCACAGGACTAGCCACTTGCTGGTCGGTGCAGGTGAGTGCAAACCCACCCGCCTAAGGCAAAGTCCCTGGTTAGAGGCGGGCAAAAGCGTAGGGGCAGGACTGAGGCATGACTCTGAGCCAGAACAGCAGGTGGAATCTTAGCCGCAGGATGCTGGAGGATAGTCTCATTCCTGCAGAAAGGGGTCCTGAAAAGGTCCAGTTGCTGCCTTCCCAACGGTGTGCACACACTTTAACCCCAGGGAGAAACCGTGCGGGTCCGAGATGGAGACACGCCTTGCTCTGAGTGTGCACCGTGATTGCACAGCGACCAGGGGCCCCAGCTCTCTCCCGGGCTCCCACAAGGCACCTGTGCTCTTTAGCTGGTCGCCAGGGTTTTCTCTTCATCCACTCCACTTGGCATTACCAACAGCCTTCAGGCAGTAACCTCGCCATCATTGCTTGGCACTGAGGTCGTAAGTTAAGAGCAACTGCTCAGCTGCAGGGTCTGAGCTCAGCTGTCCCCGACCCCTACACAATGTACAGATAGTCCATTTTGTCCAGCAAAATAACATCTCTCACTATATCTAACACGTTCTTCTGTTAGTACCGGACAATGTTTATTGAAGAGCATTTAAATTGCTCTATAGATAAAACAGAGCTCAGTGCTCAGCTATATAAGGAATTAAGTATTTCTTTTTCATTACCGTGGTGCTCGTATAGATACGCGACAGTTAAAATACAGGGTGGGCAAAAGTAGGTTTTCAGTTGTGAGTGCATGAAACAGACTTTATTCTTGTATTACTATTTATTAATTATTGTATTATTTTCCATACAAACAACTATAACCTACTTTTTGCCCCTCCCCCATCTATCTAGGCAATGCGCATTTCTAGATAAAAAAAAATAGTTCAAGTTCCTTTATACAAAACACATGTACATAATATACATAGTTTTGAATAAAAAACCAAACAGGAAAAGCCCTGGTGCTAATGAAGTTTCTGAGCTCTAAGTAAACACACCATCATTTGTTGACTTGGTATTCTATTCCCACAATGCTGTCACCGCTCAAAAATGTCTCTGGAAGCCCCCTCCTGGAAACATCTTTGGGCCTGGGACAGTTTTATTTTAACTTTCTCAAACTTCTTTTGAGATAAAATGAAACACTTAAAGTAGTCAGCCAGAAACTAAGATTTTCCCAACAGATCTTTCATAAAAATGTTTCCTTCGCTTAGGGTGTTCAGGAGCAACCCGAGGCAGAAGTCACACAGGGGAAGGGTTCTTCTTGCAGCGATGGTGGAGGCCCCTGGTTATCGGGACACACTTGGTGGAGGTTCCAGGGACCTAGCCCAGGGCCACAAGGTGGTTGGCAGTAGGGGTTTCCGCTAACTGTCCGGTGGGGCAGTTGTATGTTTCTGTTCCTTTAAATTGATTTTCCCGACGGGAAATCCCCCAAACCTGGTTCCATAGCCCTCCTGGAAAAATGCCATAAGTTACCTTATCCCTTCTAACACATCCCCTTTCTGCTTACACTAGCTGGAATCAATTACACAGGCTGATTCTGACTTTAAGAAAATGTCTCAGGACAAGAACGTGTCATCTTTTCATCGATACGGTGGGACCAACTACCATCATCAGTGAACATTCAGCCTTTGAATTTACCAGGGATGGATCATGTTATTGCTTCATCCATTTATATCCCCACAAAATCCCAAGATATACCTGTCATCTTTATTTATCTGGTCTCCAAATCCCACAGTGTCCACGATGGTTAATTTCAGCCGGACGTTGCTTTCCTGAAGCTCATAACTTCTGGCTTTTAACCGGACGCCTGGTTCATTGTGAGTAGCGGGGTCGCTTTCAAATTTGGTGTTGAATAAAGTGTCCATTAGCGTGGACTTGCCGATGCCTGTCTCACCTACATGACCACAGGGGAGGAATCGGAGAACGTCAGTGCCTCATAACCATGTTTGTACAACTTCTAAAAAAGCCACTACCAACAGGAATCCCTCCACGAAAAGACAGTTCTTCCCAGGTGAGCTTTATTGAATACCTCCCTAGGAATGTCATAATAATTAGTTTTAGAAACTACTGAGCAGAAAAGATCTTGAACTTACAGATCAAGATACTCTTCTTTGGCTCTAGAGAAACAACCTGTGTGTACATTACAAAGATGTAAAGGGTATCTCTTCTTCTCCTGATTGCTGGTGTGTAAAACTGTTGCCTAAAGGAAATCATACTGTTGAATTTCTGTTACTAGGAAGAGACATATTCCATTTATACTGAATTATCGGATACCAAGTACTGCTGTCATAAAGAATTACATTTTCAAAACAACACTTTGGAGAGTAACAGTCACAATCACACGCCCACGAAGTGACTGAGTGCTGACTTTGTGCCAGGCGCTGTGGCCAAAGCTTCCAACGCGTGACCTACTTAAACCCTATCACAATCCTCCATGAAGCAAACAGGTGCTCCTGTCCCCTCCGTTTCACAGCCGGGCACGAAGGCTCAGGTAGGGTGTAGGTAACTTGCCTGCAGTCACATTATTCAGTGGCAGAGCAGGGTTCTAACCCAAGTCTGTGTGACGAACACCTACACTGAGCCAACAAAGCATCCTGACTTTCCTATTACAGAAAAATCGGACTGCCCAATATTTTCCGCTTATAGTTATGAATTTGTGTGCATCCTCTATATTATCCTCATTGTCTTTTCCTATTCAGCTGGAGTCCCGATGGTAAACATTTACTAGAGAGTTCTGCCAGTTTCAGAGTGATGTCTGAAACAATGAAACTGAATCATGTTAGATGACCTGCGACAGTGGCCTTATTAATTCACCTTGATAATTTAAGTCATTAAGTGTTTGCCGAGACCCTAATATGTGCAGAGCAGAGTGGCATGTACCTGGTACCACTATACTAATCAAATGGTGAGACACAAATGTGGAGCTGCAAAGAACTTTAGCCCGACCTTCATCATAAAACCAAGAAAATTCTCCTTCATTCTAATTCCAAATTAATTCTGAGTCAAAAATAGTTGGCAAGGAGAAAGAATCCACCCCACCCTTGTCATGGTGCTGGTGTTAGTGATTCAATACGTGATGGCGGAAAAGGGGAAGTAGAAATCAAAGAACGTTATCCATAGGAAAGTCTTTTTATTTTGAATTTGGAAAATCTCCCAATTAGGTTTCCAACTCAATTTGAACATGCTAATATGCCGCAGCCCTTCCAGCAAATCCCAGGAACAGGTCCTCTTCTAACGGGTTTCGATGATGCCGGTTAGGATGGTGACAACTGCATGGAGAAAAAGGAACTCTGGGATTTACAGCCCTGAGGCAAGTCTCCCACTGTAATGGCAAAATCCACTTAATTATAAGTTCCATACTACTCACTGTTTTCCAACATAAAGCAAAAGTGAAGGAGGATGGCGTTTTTCTGGATGTGAGCTTTCTCTAGGGAGCAGCCTGTGTGGTGTGCCACGGACTACAATGATTCATTAGAGAATGAGCTGGTAAAGTATGTTTGCCTTACTTTTTGACCTTGCCCATCGGGCCCCGGATACATACAAGATCAAAGCATTTCCTCTCCTTTCAGCCTTCACTCAGCCAGTATTTTTCCACTGCTTACTCTGTACACCAAGCTCTGTGCCCCGTTCTGGGAATACGACAAACTAGCCTGCTGTGGTATTCTCCCATGCCATAGAATCTGACCTGGAACATGACTGAATGAATACCAATCAGACTCTAATTTATTATGATGGGAATAATATTCTAAGTGTCCGCCATAACCACATTCCTCTTATGAGCAGGACAATACTTTATACCAGGGGTGGGCAAACTTTTTGACTCGAGGGCCACAATGGGTTTTTAAACTGGACCGGAGGGCCGGAACAAAAGCATGGATGGAGTGTTTGTGTGAACTAATATAAATTCAAAGTAAACATCATTACATAAAAGGGTATGGTCTTTTTGTTTGTTTGTTTTATTCATTTCAAACGGGCCGGATCCAGCCCGCGGGCCATAGTTTGCCCACGGCTGCTTTATACCTAGTGACCACAGGTAACTAAACCAGGGCTAGCCCCCTGAACAGAGGCACCCATGGAAGCCTAATCATGATGCTCTGAGACAGTGCCCCATCCTAGGCAGTGACCTGTCTATCCAATCAGAACTCCTCTGCTTGGCAGTTGGAGTGAGAGATACACAATCTGCACACATGACAATGGCACAAGAAAAGCTATACAGAGAGAAGTGAATAAGCAGAAGCCATGAGGCAGCAAAGGCTTCAGGTAAACTGAAGATGTTGACAGACCATTAGCTGGGAATATAGAAGAAAGAGAGCAGATAGACACAATAGAGCTTAGTGTCTGAAATTCAATCTATACTAATAAAAGGGTAATATGCTAGTAATATGCTAACTAGGGTAGATGTCTTCTGGACATCCATCCAGACAAAGCCACAGTGGCTGCAAGGCCCGGGGCTCAGGCAGCTGCCATGGCCGGCAGTGGCAGCAGCAGCGGGGTGATGGGGGCAGCGCCTTCCCCTAATCAGCCCGGTTGCCTTCCACAGAGGGAGGCCAGACTGCGGCTTAGGCCCGCTCTCCATGGGGAGCGGGCCTAAGCCATCAGTAGGACATCCCCTGAGGGCTCCTGGACTGTGAGAGAGGGCAAGCCGGGCTGACGGGAACCCCCCTCCCCAGTGCAGGAATTTTCGTGCACTGGGCCTTTAGTCATTAATAATACTTGAGCATTTACTATGTGACAAGGATAGGTGCTGGGCATAAAATGGTGACTAAAAAGAGACAGCAGACACTGAGTGAACTTCGGTAACATCCTGAATGTCATTCCAGATCTCCATGAAGTCTGCCTGTGTAGCAGTTGAGACATTTTCCTGTCTTCCTTATCTTCCTGAGTGTTCTTACCAAAAAGGCCCGTCGTAAGAGTAACCTATACTAGTCTGTGCTCCCTAACATAACATGACAGAGCTCAACGCTGCTCATATCCATGGTTCATGGCTTAACAAAATAACTTTGAGCAAAACAAAGTTACTGAGTACAGTAACAAAACAGGGCTCCCACTCTTAAGATACTTAGAATCAGGTAGGCAATCTGATACGGTAGGCACTCCAGGCATTTTACATACCTGTACATGTGTACCTTTCTCAAGTGCAGCAAACTTCTTTTCACAGTTTACCTATTTTCAGGCCAGAGACAAAGGGATGACAGCAGTACTGCCTTATAAGGTAAAGGTTCTGTCTGTAGACAGTAATCCATTCAACTTTCTTTCCCTCAGGACAGCAATAAAGCCTTCAATTTCCCTGGTAGGGACTCTCGGTTACCATAACAGGACTGAAATTACCATCTCATTGACTTGGCTGAGAATTAGTTAAACACGCGTCAATCAGGAACACCAAGCTTTTTTTTTTTTTTTTTTTTTTTTTAAGGTAATTTATCATTTACATTAGGGAGGAAATTAAGAACAATTAGCATTCCAGGCCCTACTTACAGCACAGGGTTAATCAATGGTTTGGAAAAACCACTGTTCCTTTAAATTTCAGAGTGCTTTACTTTCCATTTCTATGTTCTGTGCTTTTCAGAGCTGTAATTAGATACATCTACTCCAGAAGCAGTGTGATTCACCAAAAGCAGTTCAGTAAGAAATGACAGCTTTTGGAATAAAAGCAATCCTAGAACTAGGAGAGTTTTCAATGCGTTAGTTTTTGAGGCCTCTCTCCAGCCTCCAAAAGGAGGACAATGTCTCTGCCTTTGAGAAGAATATTTTTGTTCATTCTAATTGAGTAACTGAAAGCCTCCCAGGCATAGATTCCAATTCACATTAAACAGCGGTAACAATATTTTGAGAAAATGAATGACTAACATCAACGTTGAAGCATTTCCAAACTCCTCAGCAGAATACCTGGCCTTTATTAAAAGTTAATTGGAAAGAAAAATGATCCCGATGATCTTTTATGCTGAGATTTGCCACTTGGTAGATTTTTCCGAGTGTGCTGTTTTGTGTGTGTGTGTGTGTGTGTGTGTGTGTGTGTTTCTGTTGTAAATTCATCTACCTAAATGCTTAGTTGTTAAAATAATTAGAGATTTACTTCTGAAGCACTCCCCGCCCCCCCCCCCCCCGCCCCCTTGGCTTCTGTTTTTCTGCTCCCGCCGATGCTGGTGAGCATGACACCCACATCACAGTGGAAAGCAGCCCCGCCTCTTCCGTTCTCATCTCAGGCTTACTTAAATCTACAAGCTCTTAGTTGGACATTGAAAGAACAAACAAGCAAAAAAAACCCAACAACAACAAACAAGCAGAAGGACTATATATTATTAATTAATTAGAAGGGAACTATAGATTGACCGAATAGTTGCTCTACGATGCAGCATTTTTACTCTGATGGCCAAGGCTGAGTACTGGAATGACTAGCCAAGTCACTGTGCAGGAAGGTCTGCCACCTGCTCTAAGGAGTCTCCATTTTATTCTTGGTTGGAGCCAGGTAAGCAGAGAGCTATGTACCTAAGCTGTGTCATTTCATCTCCTCAGAGAATCGCCTTTGATGAAACATGCTTTGGCTAATCCCACCAGCCTGCAGGAGGGATTTGAAAGAAAAGCATGTGACACTTGGGTCCATTCCACTGACCTGGGGACCCTCAGGAACCTGGGCCTAGACGTGGGGACATTTATCTTTTCTGAAAGCCCACGGGGGAACCTTTGTCCAGCTGAAATTGTGTTTCACAGATACTATAAATCTGCCATTGTTAAACTTTTAACATACTTGGCACATGGCATGTGCTCAATACGTATCTGCTGAACGGCTTTCCACCATGCTCTGACCACTGGCTGAAAGGCAAACGCATTCCTGATAGGCAGGTCTGATGGCTTTGAGTTCTGACTCTCTCTGACTTCACTTTACTTTGGGGGGGTAATTGTATCTTTATTCATTTACTCATTCATTTCACCCTGTAGACCACTTTCTATGCTTTCCTAGAAAAGCAAGATGGGATAAAAGAAAGTTCACGATTTGATTGTAAAATCCTGCAGTTTATGTTGACACTACAGCCTTGACTAAAATGATCTTAAACTGGTGAGTTTTCTATTCCTCTTCTGTCATCCCCTCAAAACAACTATTGCTGAGTTACTTTAAAAATACCTATTTCAAAATGCATCGTTGATTACTTTGGCCCTGTTGTTGGGCTGATTCCCCTTCCAAAGAGGGGTGTTACCGTGTTTTCTCCCTCTTCGCATGTGCACAGAGACCCCACATACGGCTGCAGCAATGCTGAAGTTTCTCGCAGAGCTAGTGTCATTTTGGAAAATGAATGAGGAAGATATTTACATTTTAAATTGTGAAGAAAGGCTGAACACTAATTTAGATTCTCTGGAGTAATACAGCCTAGGGAAGACAGAAAAGGCTTCATTTAAACCGAAGGGCAGCTTTGGGGTGATTCAGTGTGTTGCAAGCAAGATGGAGAGGGAGGGAACTATGAACTCTCGGGTGTCCTGGTACCCAGTTTAGCTTCAAGAATTCTCTTCCCGGTTAAGTGAACACTACTCTCTCACTCTTGTTACATTTCTTTCCAGAGCTCAACAGAGATGGATGCTGATAACAGACATTTAATTCAGTGCCTCTAAAACTAGACTAAGCTCCTGCCAGGATTAGTTTCTGCCCCGGTTCATTTCCTCTGTTTGCGACCCACAGTACACCTTGCCAATAAACAAATTTTGAGAAACATCATCAGTTTCCTTACTAGGCTCATAACTTTTTTTAAAATCCTCAAGTCCCTTCCATATTTACCACATGAAAATAATTTAATGGTGCTATAAACAGCAAACACACACATACTGTGTAAAAAATTACAAATAGACAGTCGGATGACAAGGAGGAAAGAAAGTACCATGGTTGCTCTTCAGCTAAATATGACACCAATTCCTCTGAGGACTGTCAGAAGCTAGAACGCTTTTTCACAGACTCTTACTTTAAAAATAGATGGACCATTGATTGGCAGAGAGTTGTTTTCCTATACAGATATTTTGCTGTAAAATATTTATGGTAAAAAGATTTGATGCATTCCACTCTCTGAGGATAAGTATGCTTAATATTAATGCTGACACCCCTGTGTCCCAAAGAGCTAATGCTGGCTCTAACCAAAGGGCTCCAAAGAGTTATGGAAAAGAATCTGTTGGCTTGATACACTGGCAGGGAAGGGCAGCCAGGACTTACTGTGGAGTGAGAAAAAGAAAACACAGCCTGGCCAGTGTGGCGCAGTGGTTGAGCTTTGGCCCATGAACCAGGAGGTCACGGTTCAATTCCTGGTCAGGGCACATGCCCAGGTTGTGGGCTCCATCCCCAGTGTGGGGCGTGCAGGAGGCAGCCGATCAATGATTCTCATCTTTGATGTCTCTCTCTCTCTCTCTCCATCATCTGCCTTCCTCTCTGAAATCAATAAAAATATATTTTTTAAAAACACACACACAGAAGAATATGAGCCGCATGAGCTCTAAAACCAACATTAGTAAGTTCGTATATAACTGTGAAAGAGCTGCTGTACCTGTCCAGTGTGTGCCTCCCTTATGCCCGTCTGCCTTCTGGTCAAGTCTTCTCCCCCATGGGAACCTCTTGTGTTTGGAGCTGGGCTTACCCCATCTCCCTCCCTGAGGACTCCGGCCACCATTCACTATATGGCCTTTTCAGTGTTGGGGGTTGAGGAAGAGTCTTAACGGAGTTTAAACTGGATTTTAGCAATTCTCTATGGAAATTTTCCTACTACAAGAGCAGTAAGAGAGAGAGAGAGAAGTGCAATGTTGCTGGCTTTGAAAATGGAGGCTCCAAGAGCCACTAGAAGCTAAAAAAGCAAGGACATGTAGTTTCCCCTAGAGCAGTGGTTGCCAACCTTTCGGACCTCATGGACCACCAGTGAACCGCGGACAACCGGTTGGCGACCGCCGTCCTAGAGGTTCTGGAAAGGACTGTGGTCCTGCCAATGCCTTGAATGTAGGCCGATGCCTTGACCTTGTAGAGAACCACAAGATAATACTAATAGTAATAAATTGGTGTTGTTTCTTAAGCCTCCAAAAATAATTTCCAAGTACAGAACGATGTAGAAAGTTTCTAGAAGGATTTCAGTGTTATTTCTGTGGAACGGAAATGCGCGTGAAAAACAGAAAGGAGGGGTTTTTTTTTTTAAACAGAAAGTATGTACTATTTTTGTTAGTTTGAAAAACTAATTTTAAACATGGCTAAGAATAGAACCAGAATCTAAAAAAAATCTAAGAATCATAGGTATTGTTACCCACCCAAGTGAGTCAAAATAGCAGCTGCTCTGCAAATCCAACAGGGCAGCACGGACGTGGCTTGGGAGGAATTCCGACCAGCATCATACCTGTGCTACTTATTTAACACAAGGGGTCAGCCCAGGAACCCACACACCCACTTCACACCATACACCCTGTCAAACCAGGTCCGCCCAGCAAGTCCAGTGCCCCCGGAAAGTTCCCCAACCTGCAGGGGCTGGGACATAACTCTCACATGTATTTGTGAAGCTGATTTTGAAGAC
The DNA here is from genome assembly GCF_964212035.1 of Myotis nattereri. Lineage (NCBI taxonomy): Eukaryota > Metazoa > Chordata > Mammalia > Chiroptera > Vespertilionidae > Myotis > Myotis nattereri. Next base: position 181,884,965 of record NC_138075.1, read on the forward strand.
GAGGCTGGGGGAGGCAGGGAAGAGAAGCCAGAATAGTAATCAGCCTACAATTCAGCCCACTTTTCAATAGAAAAAAAAAAATCAACAAATTGCCAACAAATTGCTATGCTAATGAGGAACTGCAGGCTCTGCAAGCAGCATTTACTGTAAGAGAAAAGGCAATTCATTTATGCCACGCTGTAGAACTAGCTGCCACTCAGGAGGCGCCCTGCTGAATTTTAAGCGGCTTCATTTGACGTAGGGAAAAGGAGAAAGCAAGCAGGAGAGCTGGCTGCCTGGTCCTGGACCTCACGCCAGAGAGCGAGCCGGTCCGTGTGCCAATCAATGGTGGCTTTCTGCTGATGAGCACCCAGTGCAGCAGCTGCATGCAACATGTTCAAATACTTCCAAACAGGGAAACACCTGCCCCTCCCCCCCATGGGGATCATATTAAAAAATGGTGGTTCTTACATGGAGTGCACGCCTTTTCTGAATTCATCTCACTCTCCTTGGACAAGAGAAGTGAGTCTGGTACATTCTGCCAAGCCCGTGTCCACTGGGCTCTACAGAAACACAGAATTCCTGTTGCTCTACCTCAGAGTGAAGTCTTGGGGGTCCATGCCCAGAGGACAATGGCAACAAACCAGTGCCGTCCAAACCACTGCCCTGCAGCTCAGCCGGGCCACTCATCCATCTGGAGGACCTGTCGCAGGAAAGGCCATCACCTGTCCCAGGAGCATTTCTGCTTCAGATCATCAGGAGATCTGTACTTCTGCCTTCCCCCTGTCCACCTTCTTTTCTACCTTCCTCCTCTCGGCTTAAAAGGGATACGACCAGAGAGAAGAAGAAAAATACCACAGCCAGTGGCCTCGGCTAATGTGTGATGTTTTAAAGGGTATGAATAAAATGTACTGAGGATACAAGTGAGCCAGATCTCTTTGACCTTTGCCATTTGTCTACCAGGAATAAATTTAGGTCAATTTTAGATTCCAACTTTAAGGATGAAAGGTTAACCTGACAACTGGGCAGAAAGTTTATTTCAAACATGAAACAGAATTTTAAGTTGTCTTTGCTCTCAAAGCAAACATTTTAAACACTGTACGTTTATTAAAGTAGTTAGAGTAGTTTCAGATTTTACTTACTGTAGGTAGAATATCTGTTAAAAGACCCCTAATGGAGGTAACTAGTGCACTGCAGTTAGGGACCCCGGCAACACATGCTTAACAGGCTTCTGAGTGGTCTTGCTATGTATGTACATCTCAGTTCCTGCTTTTAACTAGTGTCTAGTTAGGGCCTAAGTCCCTCCCCCTATCAAAAATGAAAATAAATGATTTAATAACAACATTAAACTGACCACTAAGTAAAAACAGTTTGAGTAACACCACAAAACTTACAAAGCATGTACCCAAATACAAGAATCTTTGTAACGGTGGGACATATAGACAGTGGGTATTATTGTCCTGCTTTACTAATGAAGAAAAAAAAAAGTGAAAATGTCATTCTGCTTATTTCCTTGAAATGAGTCTCTCGCACAGGCACCTGCCAGCTGAAGGTCAGACTCCATGCCCGGCAGCAGGTGATGAGTCACTTACCAACACACAGGATGTTGAAACAGAACCCTTGAGAAGTCGACTTGTTGACCAGCTGGTCAGGAAGACTGTCAAATCCAACATGGCCAGAGAGGGACAAGTTTCGGAGCTCTTCATTCTGGAATTGCAGAGGGGAAATGTCTGAGAATCCATGAACTGCACCACCTGGGTACCACACGTACGGACAACACCCTATCCCTTCCTTTCTTCCTGGCGTGCCTGGGAGAAAGAGCTGGCCTCTCTACCCACACCCTCCTTGGCTTCTACACAACTGAAGAGATTAACAATCCAAAGCACGCTCTTTCCACAAAATCACATCCACTCTCAAGTGAATGGTCTCCAGCACAACTTACTCCCGGTTACACGTGCACTGATCCAGGGAAAATTGAGCTTCTAGAGGTGACTATTTCAGATACGTAGTACGAAACATAAAAAACTCCAACCATTCTGGTAGCTTTGAACACTCAAGAAAAACTTTCAAATGACTTTCAACCCACAGTAAAAACTAAATAACACTCTTCCAGATACATGGAAGAAGCTCCGAGACGCTCACAGAGGAGGGTACATTCTTGTTACAACTATGGAAATTCTGCAGCTGCCATAATGTCACATATTTAAAACTACTCAGCACATGAACTGATCCCATCGCCCCCATTAGCTGGGGAGGCTTCTTAGGGCTTCTTTGCTTTCCCCTACCTGGCTCCTAGCCAGGCTCCTCATCCAACCGTCTCAGAGTTTACTGAAGGAGGCGGGATTAGGCAGTTATACATTTCAAAAGTTGGGTGAGTTATGCTGTTTTATAAAATGACTAGAGGCCGGGTGCATGAATTCGTGCACTGGTGGGGTCCCTTGGCCTGGCCTGTACCCTCTCGCAATCCGGGACCCCTAGGGGGATGTTGGATTGCGGGTTTCAGCCCAATCCTCGCAGGCCAGGCCAAGGGACCCCACCAGTGCACGAATCCATGCAACAGGACTCTAGTATGCATATAAGATCTTTGGTTAATCTCTTCCCGCCCTCCCCCGACTCCCTTCCCTCTGAGATTCATCAGTCTGTTCCATGTTTCCATGCCTGTGCGTTGAGCGTCTGCCCCCTGGTGGTCAGTGCATGTCACAGCTACCGGTCAAACAGTCGCTTAGGCTTTTATATATATAGATGCCTACTGTCTCCATGACTTTGAAGGCATCCCAAGGGTGTTGGAGATGACCTGCGAAATCTTTCCTTCCCAGGAAAGCAGAGGTCAGCAATGGTCCTTCAGTTACAATACCACAGTTATGGCTTGGCATTCCAGAAACTGGATACTGAAAGCCTTCTTGAAAACACGACTCCTGGTGTTCTGGCTATGTTGCCAATGAACTTTATATTCAAAATGCTAAAATTTAGATTAAAAAAAGAGCCTCAAATTTACAGTTTAATAAATAAATAAATAAAAAGCATTGGCCAGGGTCACTTCGTCAACATTAAAAAAAAATAAAATGCAGGTTTTCTTTATGCCTATTTGTGTTAGCTAACGATGGGAGGGATTTCTTTTAGTAATCTGGGACTGAGACTCCACGTCCAAATCGCCAGGGTCACTACAGAGGCAGAGAAATGTGATTCCCTGAACGTAGTGATTTTAAGGGACTGTTTTATGAACAATATAATGTCTAAGGTCCTTGCCAGCTCTAAAATCCTGATTCTCTGAACAAGACTGAAAGCCATCACGCTGCCTGAATACCATGGTGGCAGCTGCAGGCTTGAGGTCAATGGGACAGAGAACAGATGCTCAGTCTATGAATAGTTTCCTTGAAACCTGCCAACAGTGAATACGAGCCTCAAGAGTGGGCACTTATCCTTGAACAGGATGGCACGGTGGGCAGCTCACCAACAGCTTCCGGAGCAGGCCCCAGGCAGCAGCAGGCCTGGTAGCTGGCCCGTCCGCCCCCAAATACCACACCCTCACCCGTCCCTTCCTCTTCAGATACCTCAAGGTTCAGACAGCAGGTATTTTTAGGGCGTGTACCACATCCGCCAAGACTTGGGGGAGGAGGATTTGAAATGAGTCTGGGTTATATTTAGACCTCTCCATCACAGCTGTGCAGTGGCTGCTGTGTGTCAGGCTAGGAGAAGCCACACCAGCCTTCATTTCAGTCACATCCCTGATTCGCACACTCGGCAAATGGCACAAGAGGAGGCAAGGCCCAGAAGAACCATCATCCTACCTTCCCTCTCCTCTCCGCCACAGTTTTAATTTCCAGGGATCGGGAGGGGAAGTGGCTCATTGCTCGGGATTCTGGAGGGTTGGGTTTTTAAACTCAGATATCCACCCAGGAGCCAATCCTGGTAAAGGATCCGTTAGTAATTATAGCTCTCATCCCAGGACCCAGCGCTCAGCATCTCATATTCTCACCATTTCCAAAACACGAGAAACCACCCCCACATCCACTGAGTATTTTTATACCCACGGAAAAGCCACACACAAAATGAAGGGTTATAAAACAGTTTGGTCCTGAAATTTTTTTTAAATTTGAAGGTATGTCTTCAGAGTCTCCGTCTTCTAACTTTGTAACAAAAAAATATGTAAATGTTATAATGCCATTTTAATTTAATTCTCGGCCCAGTATTAAAGGAATCCTGGGAGTTACTGCCCCTCAGTATGTGATGGGGAAAAGGGAAACTGGCATTTCTCCTTTGGTCCATGAACAGACTGAAAAACTGGAAGGCACGTAGGAAATGTGAGGAGAGGTTTAACTCGCACAGAGCAGCGGAATCAAACCCCGCACTCCAGCGCTTGCCACTCTATGCTTCCTGCTTCGTGCCCCAGCTGCTTCTGTCCAAAGAATGTGGGGTTCCTTCTGAGCCTGTGGGCGTGGTCTCCGGCAATCTCCTCTGTTCTGTCTTTAGCACTCTCAGAACGGAGGCGCTTTATCTCTGAAGCTGATCTCTTTGCCTGCATTCACTTCTGAATTTCTATCAAAGCGGTGTTTTTTGGGGGGTTGTCCTATCTGTATGTACCTCAAGTTGACATTCACCAAACTGAAATCATACTCCTCTCTCCTAAACCACCCCTACGCCAGAGTTCCCTATGCCTGTTAGCGGCACTTTCCTATGCTTGAGACCCACCTATCCCCTGTATCCATTCCGAAGTGCTAGCAATGCCGCATCCTCTTCTCCAGTCCTACTAATTCAACAGCCTCCCAGCTGTCTCCTGGTCCAGGTCCTGTTCCCTCTAATCCCCTCTGTGCCTCGCCGGCAAAGGGATCTCAGTACTCAAAGGCCCACAGTCCCAAACCCTGGCCTGCCATCTCAGGACCTCCAGGGGCTGACCCCAAATCTCTATTCCTACTGGATCACCCACTGCTCCCCATGGAGCACATTACACTGCAGTCCACCTGAATTCCTCCCCTTTCCTGGGACAATCCCAGGTTTCTCGGGTCAGAGTTCACGCACACCATTTCCTCCATCTGGGAGGTCCAACGTTTACATAACCAAACCTTCTAGATCCCACTGAAATTTATCCCCATCACTGTCATCATTATGAAATTTCAGTAAACATGCTCCTTATCAAGAAAAACAAAATAATGATGGCATAAAGGTGGCTCACGCTATTTGTGTATTCCATGATCATCACAACAGCTAACATTTATCAACCATTTCCAATGTTCCAGAAAAGCGCTAACCATGAATGAACTAGTTCATGTACCGTAACAATTCTATGAGGCAGTTACTCTTATTACCCAATCCCAACTCACAGATGAGAAACCAGAGCACAGAAGTTCAGTGACTTACCCAAAGTCAGACAGCTGGTATACCAAGGAGCTGAAATGTGCCGTTAGTCACCGCTATCTCACAATCTGAGTCAGTGATTTCCAACCTTTTTCACCTCACGGCACACAAACTAATTACTAAAATTCTGGGGCACAGCAAAAAATATATTTTTTGCCGATCTGACAAAAAAAACAAAACACGGTATAATTCTGAATCATCCACACTGGACAGCTATTGTTACCTTGGCTGTTGTCCTTTTTTTATTTTATTTTTTTTTTTAATTAAAAAAAGGGGGCCCTAACCGGTTTGGCTCAATGGATAGAGCGTCGGCCTGCGGACTGAAGGGTCCCAAGTTCGATTCCGGTCAAGGGCATGTAAATTGGTTGCGGGCACATCCCCAGTGGGGAGTGTGCAGGAAGCAGCTGAATCGATGTTTCTCTCTCATCGACGTTTCCAGCTCTCTATCCCTCTCCCTTCCTGTGAAAAATCAATAAAATGTATTTTTTTAAAAATTTAAAAAAAAAAAGAAGGGGGAAAGAGGTCTGTGCGCCTGACTAAATAGTCAGGTATTGCATATTTGTTGTTGTTGTTAATCCTTACCTGATGATATTTTCCATTGATTTTTTTGAGAGAGTGAAAGGGGGGGTGGATAGAGAGAAAGAAACAGTGATGTAAGAGAGACACATCGATTGGTTGACTCCCGCATGTACTCCAACAGAGGCCAGGGATCGAGCCTGCAACCGAGGTACATGCCCTTGACCAGAATCAAACCTAAGACCCTTCAGTCTGCAGCCGACGCTCTAGCCACTGAGCCAAACCAACTAGGGCAGTATTGCATGTTTTAAAAAAAATTCTTGCAGCACAGCAGTTGAAAACCACTGATCTAAGTTTCCGGTAGCCCCAGACAATACAATGGTTTGAGTGTTATAAAAATCCAACATGTTAAAACAGAAAGGAGAAAATATTCTAACCTTGTCATTCTCTAAAGTTGGTAACTATAAGAGGTGGAAGTCAAGAGTTAGTGTTGGCAAAGAAGCTCCAAGGATATTTTCACTGGTTCTGGCAAGGCTGAGACTAGATGTTGATTTTCACAACTACGGCACATGAAGCCAATAATATAAGGCTTGGTTTTGACCAAAATGAAGCCACTAAGTAGGAAGACCTTAATTGATCTAGTCCTCCCTCCACTTGCTATCTACCTAGTTTTGTACTTAGATGATTTGTTTGCCCCTTCTACCTTGAAATGGGTTGTGACTAAATTCTGTGGGATAACATAAAATCACCAGTCTTTAACTTGACAATCTCATTTTTCTCTCTTCAGAGCATCTCCACATGGATACAATTATTTGTTCATTTAAAAATACTCACTGCTCAAAGCACAAGGGAGCAAAATATGCTATTTTCGTTATTCACTGAGGAACACTTTTCCTGCCTCTACAAGGGGTACAATGTAGTGACAGAGGAAGGACATAAGTAAAGAGAAAGCTACCAGAGTAACAGTAATAAATGCCATGACTTTAACTATGGGATGATACTTGTGGGGGTGGGAAGCTAGGGAAAAGCAGAAGGCACCATTTAAGAAGGCTAGCGCTCCCAAATCTACCAAGGTAACAGAAGTCCAGCTGGCGGGAGACTTCCAGATAAACGCCCTCTATGCCTAAAGGGCCACTGTGTTATGAATGAACACCTTGAAGTGTATCACTGACAAGTGTTTCAGAAGATGCCAGGCTGACTTCATTACTGAAATCGCGATAGAACAAATCATATGAGAATGTGCGCGCACGCTTACATCCTGAGTGCTGCTTTAAAATACGTACCAAGATCCCGAACCCTGCGTAACCAGAAGCAGGGTGGCAAAAGGCTGGGACTCAGACAGCCATGGGCTTGAACCCCAGCCTTGCTTCCTACTTGCTTTAGTCCCTGTTTCTCCATCAGTAAAAACAAAGCACTTGGCAGGGTTGTTGGGAGGGGCCAAGGAAACGGCATGTATGAGAGTGCCTAGCCTTTCACCGTCCTCAGGAAACCTGGGTTTCCTTCCCCTAAATTGGGTGGGAGGAGGAGAAGGCCGTGATTTCAAAGTCTGAAGTGAACCCGGGCTCTCCTGCGGCTGCTGGGCATGCCAGGAGCAGGGCTGATCCGCAAAGCCCTCAGACTCCCCAAGGAGGAGAAACCAAAGCAAAGAACAGAGTGAACAACAAGGAAATGGAAGAGAGCATGGGGATTGTAGCAAGGAGAAAGTCCACCCTAAACAGGAAAGTCATTTACAAAGCTGGGGGAGAGCCAGAGACCCCCCGCCCCCGCCCCTGCTCAGGGTGCCGTTCAAGCTGGAAACCATCCTGGACCCCCATCTTCTCTTTTAATCCAGCCTGGAGCCTCTTGAAATTAACCCACTAAATGTGCCCAGATGGGTTCTAGTCACCATAACTCAAAAGTGAAGTGCTATCCTTCTTTACTTTTACAACTGAAGGCCTCCGGAGATGTGGTTCTCACCGAGAGCAGCTGATCCTTATCAGCCGGCGGAAGCCAGGGCATGTTACCAAGGTGATGTATGTTTTAACGTATGCTGAAAACAACAGACCTAATCTTTACCTTCAAAGATGGATATTACAATTTAGAAAGATCTTTGCCCCTTAAAAAATTTAAATTGTTTTTTAATTTTAAGAGATTACTTCTTTTTCACATTCATTTAGAGAGCTGGAGGTTTTTGTTGACAAGCGGTGCTGCTTCCATTCTTCTCAACGCCTCATTTTATGATCATCACATTGATCCGAGTCACTTACGCCCCGGTCTTACGTTTTCTCATCTGTTAAATGAGGAGACCTAAAGAAACGACCTCTAAGCAAAGTCTTTGGCTCTAAGGTGAATTCTAAGGTTTCTTGAGGCTGGCAGTCAGAGATGCATACATCTAAACCTGGCATTTTGCTTGAGGAAAGCCAACACGGGATGAAAAATTCCTGGTTGTCTATTTTCTTTTGCCAGATCAAGACGGCTCACTTTCTCAATGACCCTTGAAAGGGAGTTCCTATCAGCTGTCCTGCGAAGCTCCAAACCTAACAGAAATCTGTGTGCGTAGCTCCGTGTTCCCCACCCAACTTTTTAATTTTTGCGTGTTTAACTATAATAATTATGACCTGGTTTCAAAAAGTTATAAACCCACCCTCTATAAATGCCCTGCTTCAAAACATTTGCTTTCCTTCAGCTGTACCTGCAGCCTTCCACAAGATTTTTGAAGAGTGGGTTTATAGCCTCAAAACAAAACAGGAAATAACTCTTTCTGAGTAAGTTAATCATCTGTCTTCAAGAAGAAAAGTAAACCTTTACTCATGCTTTCATTCATTCAACAAATATTTACTGAGTACTAACATGTGCTGGATAACTGTGCTAAATGCTAAGGAGGTGATGGTGAGGAAACAAAGCACTCCTAACTCACGGAGCTCACAGTCTAGTGAGACACACAGGTGCTAATCAAGCAGTCACAAAGACGCTCCCATAAGCCATCCAAGGTACCGGGTACTATGCAACCTTAGAACTTAGGGGATTAACTGGTCATTCTTCCAGTGAACCCACCGGTCTATGTAGTATGTAAAAACACATATGTGTCTGCAGCGTTGTTAAATATTATTAATTTAGTAGATAACGCCTATGCACAGGTAATATGCAGGTTTTATATATTCAGATGAAAATAGAGAGTCCTTCTGACAAGCATTGCCTAATGGGAGGAGATAGAAAGGACGAAGACTCAAGTCTTAAGAAAATGAATGTCCCATTTTAACTGGAGCTGAGATGGAACCTTGGGGCACCCTCCCTTTGCTCTCTGTCTTTTCTCCATAAAGACGATGCCCACTCGGAGAAAAGGTCATATCCCTTCACTGCAGGTTGTCCTTTTTTTGAAGAGAAGCAAGAGAACATGCTGCTTCTCACATTAAATCCCTGACTGACCACTGGCCACTTGCCAGGATTTGGAGAAATTCTAGCCTCACAAACAGCCCAGGAAGCTAAGTTTTACCCAAGTGCCTGATGGCTCACTTCTGTAAATACATACTCTTACATAAGCACGTCTTAGAGAGTAGTGAACTGGTTTCACAGTCTCTTTTAAAGAAGGGAAAGTTGGAGGGAAGAAGGGAAACGCCCTTAGTTCCCATGCAAAAGCAAAAACACTGGAATGCAAAGTATCAACGCAAACCACAACTATGAAGCCTGCATCGGGATATTTTCGAGGCTAGGCATGGCTGGGGGAACTTTCATAACATCAACGTCTGAGGCATCTCATTACCAATGAGGATCATGTTCTTTAAGGATGACTGGGACAACATTTGCTATTCTGCTTGTCATCTATACCACGAAATCCCAAAACTGGAGCCAAGAAAACCCCCAAGGAAATTGTCTCACACACGCAGCAGAATAGAGAGAGCCAGGAAGAAGAGGGGAATAGTCAGGAGGAAAACCATATGAGGAAAGAACTTGAGTGCAGCCCAGCTAGAAGCTACAACTGAGAAGAAGGGGCACCAAGGGGACAGCTCCCAAGTCAGAGGGCCAGGGACATCCGCTCTGACTGCCAGACCGAGGAAGCCACCCGAGAAAACACCACCAAATAACCAGAAAAGATCTCGATTAATATTGAGTCGCTGCCCCAATTTCAAGTGCCGTCTCTAAGTAACTCTCTCTGAAAGACTGCCAACGGAGGGGGAAAATTTGCTTTTCCAGATCCTTGCAAAAATAATGTGGTATTGTGGTTTTTCTTTAGGGGTGGTAGGATTATAGAAAAATTTTACTTTCTAATTGTAATGTTTCTGTAATATTTGAATTATTACCTCCCCCACCCACACAAAAAAACCAAACCACCTACCTCACACTTTCTTTTAAATAGTGAGATTTTATTTTTATTTATTTTTTTAATATATTTTATTGGTTTTTTACAGAGAGGAAGGGAGAAGGATAGAGAGTTAGAAACATCGATGAGAGAGAAACATCGATCAGCTGCCTCCTGCACACTCCCTACTGGGGATGTGCCCGCAACCAAGATACATGCCCTTGACCGGAATCGAACCCGGGACCCTTGAGTCTGCAGGCTCTATCCACTGAGCCGAACTGGTTAGGGCGAGAGTGAGATTTTAAAAGTCAGGGAATGCTAATAACAACAATAAATAGTAAATAGTAAAAACTCTTTTTAAAGGAGATAAACCTGAAATTTTTATTGCAGCGAATAGGTGGGTATAAAATATACGAGGAAAATATGAGTTTTTCTAATAACAGAACCCAGTCACGATGAAGTGATAAAAGTAGGCAGAAAGGAGGGACAGCACCGTGGAAAGTGGTTAACACACGAAGTCAGTGACTCAGGGCCACTCTGCCCTTGTTCAGCTCTGCCCTAGGCCAAGTCAGCCTCCCAGCACTGTCTCGCGGGGCTGCTGCGAGAATTAACACTTGACACACTTTTCTTAGATGACCTCCTCCTTGCCGGTGACTTTAGTGACCAACCACGGGCTAGCAACGCCCAGTCACAGCCCCGTCTCCCTCCTGTGTATCCTCGGCCCAGGCCATCTCTAGGCCAGCATCTCCTAGTGGGACTCAGCCTACCCACACCCATTCTCAATTCAAATCTGTCCTACTTCCAATTTATGTCAAATGGCAACATCTACTTCGACACGTTGGAGAGGCCCTAGAATAATATCAATTGGTATGAATACTGTTAAAAGTCTGAATAAATTTACAGTCCCCCCTCTTCTTGCAGAAGGAAAAGCCCACTGCTTGAACCAATCATCTCACACCCTGCACTATCTTCTGAGTTGGAGAGTGAAGAATTCTTGAAGATACCTGCCCCAGGCTAGCTTTTCTCCTCTACAGCCAGATGCAGTAACCGCCTATCACACCTTCTTTGTGGTCAACCTTTCCCACCAACCCTCTTAACTGACAAGTGCATTCAGTCTACCAGCTGACTTCTATTTCTGAGCCCATTTGCTAACACTGCCCCCAATAAGACGGCACCAAAATTTGTATCCTGTGTGATGTTTCTCAGAAATTCTATTTTCCAACCTCCTTATTCTCAGACTAGAGGCCCAGTACACGAAATTTGTGAACTCGGGGGGGTGGGGGGGGTGGTCCCTCAGCCCGGCCCTCTTGCAGTCCGGGACCCCTCAGTCGAACATCCTTAGCGCTGCCACACAGGCGGAAGAGGCTCCCACCACCACCGCTGCCTTCTCCAGCCGTGAGCCGGCTTCTGGCTGAGCGGCGCTCCCCCTGTGGAAGCGCACTGACCACCAGGGGGCAGCTCCTGCGTTGAGCGTCTGCCCCCTGATGGTCAGTGCATATCATAGCAACCAGTCATTGTGCTGTTCGGTCAATTTGCATATTACCCTTTTATTATATAGGATAAGGAGGCAGGTACATTGACAGGGCCAGGTGGAGAGAGAACCACAGGCAACACCCAGCACCCCGGTGCCCGGTCCACCCTTCTCTCCATTACACTTGGGCCAGCTTCAAAGATAAGACTTCATAGTGGCTGTGGAGAGAAGCCTGAAAATACCAAAGGCCTGAAAATACAGTGTTGCTTCTGTTCTCCTTCTTCCACGCCTGCCTCCAGTTCTGTCTCGTGTCTGTCTTCTCCACATCCCACCTTCACGTAAAACAGTAACTGTCCACACCTCCTCCGAAAACTTGCTGGTGTCTCTCATCGGCGTTCACCTCTGCCCCATCAGATATCAGGTTTCTCACATAACAGTGAGCCCCAGGTTGTCACCCCAAGGGCGACAATCCCAGAACTGTAAAAAGTGGGAGCACTGTTTTCTTACAGGCAGGATGCTTCTCTAAAAGTCAGTGTAAACACTGAGAGGTTCAACCTAACTGGGAGCTGAGAATGAGCACCACCACAACACAAAAGACATTTTCCTACGTTTCCAGAGACCAGTCTTGCTGTTGAATCCAAGTGACGAATGCCTGGAACAGCCTAACGTTACAAAGTGCTGATCAGCAGAAAGGTTCGTGCTTGGGAAGACAAGGCCCACATGTGCATTCCAGGGACTCACACACTCGGCAGTACTCACAGAAGACGGGGGTGGGAGGGAAGCAATGTGACAAACAGGCAAGAAGTATTTATAAAGGCACGATCCGATTAGAAACAGATGCTCCAGCTGCTCTCTCACACCCCTACATCCCAGAGATGGTGAGAAACCCTTCGCTGGGCTAGCCACCGAGGAGAGCTAAGGAGACAGCCAAGAAGGCTCACCCGTCAGTTTAAAGCCCTCTGGCTTTCCAGCACGATCCCCAATAACCCAAACCCATTTCAAACACAGCACCTATCATCTTGCAGAGGAGAAAAATCAACCTAATTCTCACAGTTGCTTCTTTGCGTCATTCCTGCCTTTACGGTGTGGTCTATTTTTTCAGACAAGCTTTTTCAAAACAGTGATGAATAGGAGGTCAAAGATAATTATGGGACCCCTATCAGTTGGAAGTTTTTTTCTCAACTTTTAAGTACAGTTTGACTCCTCATATTCACACATCAATTCCTCAGTGCTTCCTATCTGAGAAATATTGTGGCTCAGTTCACATATTCCTAGGCACCACATGCATTCATCATCAAGGGATGAAATATGGATGGGACATTTCCTTCCCGATGCCACCATTTCTATCAACAGATATAAATGAGCCACTTCCTTTTGGAAAGATATTGTTTATTTCTGTCCCTTTCTGAAAATGGAAGGGGCTTTTAGTTGCTGCAATGACCTTGTAATGATAGTCTCTGAGAAAGAAGAAACAAATCCAAACCAGCTCTCTGGCAACCATAAACAAAAGCACCGGTGATGTCACAACCTGGCCACTTCCTCCTCCTAAGGCATCTTCAGTTCCTCAGCCGGGCTGATCTACAGCATCGCTGAGCGCAGGGGTACATTTCTAGCCCCTGGAAATTAAGGGCCCACACCAAAAAATGGCCAAAGCCACGGTAAATACATTCTTAGAAAATACACATACACGTTAGCATTTGCTATCACTCGGCCAGCACTGCTAAACAATCCTGCTGAAAATACTCCGGCCTTTCGAAGAGTTCACAGCATCCTAATCGCAGCCCTGGATGAAACACCACCGGGCTGGAATAGAGGTTGTTGACATAAATTTGGGGCATGTCTTAGTTTCCTATCGCCATGTAACAAAGTACCACAAACCTGGTGGCTGGAACAAAGCCTATTCGTTAGCTCTTGGTTCTACAAGTCAGAAGCCTGGGTATGGTATGGCTGGATCCTCCACTCCAGATATCACAGGCTGAAAGCAAGGTGCTGGCCAGGCTGAGTTCTCATCTGAAAGCTCTGGGGGAAATTCCCCTTCCAAGCGCATTCAGGTTGTTGGCAGAATTCAATTCCTTGCCGCTGTAGGACTGAGTCTGTTCTCTCCCTGTTGGCTGTCAACCAGAGGCTGCACTCAGCCCGGAAAGGTCACCCACAGTCATTAGTCATACGGCCACCTCAGCATCAATGGCAGCAACAGAGAATCCCTCTCACATTTCAAATCCCCTTCTTCAGGAAGAGCCTTATTCCCTTTTAAGGTACTGATTAGGTCAGATCCAGCCGAGATAGTCACATCTTCAAGTCAACTGTGCCGGAACAACCCTAAACGGGGAATGCCGCCCCATCATACTCACTATTCTGGGAGTTAGGCATTTCCACACTGTTTTACACCACTTTTGATAAGGCCGCTAACAGCTAACTAGCTGGAGAGTCACCCTGCCTTTGGAGGAAGTCATGAAAGTAAACTGCAAATAGTTAGGTGGGTCCTGAGGAACAAGAATTCTAGGAAATGCAAAAGCTTCTTAAGGAACTTAAGCCTTGTTAGGGAGAAATGTCATTGCGACAAAAGAGAAGACAAACGCAAGATGTTTGATGATGAAATATAGTACAGAGGTTATCAGGGTGTGACAATAGAGAGCAACAGGGACCAGAGCCAAAAAGGAAGGCTTTCTTAGAGGGAGTCAGACCTGACTCCGGTCATGAGAAGGTAGAGACGATCTGGGTGGCTGCAGAGGAGGAACGGAGATGGCAGGACAGGAGGGAGGAGAGCCTGTCAGGGAGGCAGCAGGAGGAGAATCAGGTCTAAAGCGCATGGACAGCAATGGACTGGAAAAACTGAAGAAGAAGAATTAAGAATGGAGGACCTAAGATTTCAAAACTGATTCACATTTCAATCTATTGCAGTGGTTCTCAACCTTCTGGCCCTTTAAATATAGTTCCTCATGTTGTGACCCAACCATAAAATTATTTTCGTTGCTACTTCATAACTGTAATGTTGCTACTGTTATGAATCGTCATGTAAATATCTGATATGCAGGATGGTCTTAGTCGGCCCCTGTGAAAGGGTCGTTCGACCGCCAAAGAGGTCACGACCCACAGGTTGAGAACCGCTGGTCTATTGGAAATATTCCTTAAAGTGAAGCATGCTAAAGACACACATCAGCAATACATAAGTAAACACGTGTGCCCGCACCTGTCACGGGGTGTCCCAGTGCTGAGGGACAGAAGAGATGTAGGAACAATCCCTGAGCAGCCACACCATGAACGAGTTTTCTGTTTCCCACCACCCAGTGCACTTACTTAGGAACATATCTTCCCACCGGAGCAGCAGCCCAAAGAATCTCGAGTATAGAATTGCCTTTTAGCCAAGGTTTTAACCCAGATTAAGAGCCTGGGCAAGGATCCAAATGGTAAGCTATTTGATACAAACGTCCTTCCCAGCATTAAAACACGGAATGCATATCTTGCAGAGAACTTAACAGATTGACTCCATTAGTTATGGCTACAATTTCTGCCATTCTAATCAAGCTAAAGCTTTCTTATTTCTTCCTTACTCTAATCTTCTAAAAAAAAAAAAATAGAACCAATTAACCTCTAAGAAATAAATGCTGCCATTAGCAGGACAACTTGCTGTCGTACAGAAGATTGACTACACATCATAGAAGCATCCACCCAGCTGTAGGAGAAACGGGGTGTGGGGGTTTTCTCATACATATGGGTGTGCTTAGGAAAGCAGGCCCAAGAGGCCGTATTACAATTTTCCTCCATTCTCAAATGTTTCCTATTGATGGATGATTTCAGATGCAGGCTTTCTTGTCTACACCAGCTAAGGCAAAACAAACCTTCTTTTCACATGCTGCCACAAGAGAATGTTCCCACAGTCCCTTCCCCCTGTCCAGTGTCTCTTAAAGAGGCATTTCATTACCATCATTATCCTGGTATTTCTGAATAATCAAGTAGGGCCCAAGTAGGAGGACACTGGGAAACCTCTACTATGGACAACCATCTGTTTATAAAATCCCAGCAGCTCTTAAAAATAGATGATAAAATATGTGCAACAAACACCGGAGGTTACATTTTCATGCATGCTGTTCCCACAAAGCGCAGACTTCACACTGAGAGGGGGTCCAGTTCCACCTCAATGCTCCTAGATTAATAGATTAAGAGTTATGGGATATGTGAATGGGACTACGTCTCTGACAGCCTTTGACAGCATGATTACAGGGAGGCATTAAGCTGAAATCGAAACTTGAAAGATTATAGCTTGGCAAGAGGTCCTTGCTGCAATTCATACATTCCGTAGGAAGGAGACACTGAGAAAGCTAAATGAGACCCAGGGTGAAAGAAAACAGAATTAGCAAAAGTCGTAGGCACTGATCCAAGTAGCTGCCATTAAACTCTTCCAAAGCCCAGTGGTTCATTTGAATAATTATCATGCAGGTAGTAAAAGTGAAGGGCGGGCGGGAGGAAATAAATGATAATTATATGGGCAAAAAACAGGAAGAACAACTTGGGCCACTGGATTTGAGAAAAATCCAAGCCTCAAATCCTTCCCACAGAGTGAGGGTCAGGCCATCTATCTGACTGTAATCATGGCTGCACAGAGTTAGACCCCGCTGGCCACAACTGCACCAACGGCACAGACTTAGGTTGGTTATTACCAGGAGTGTGTTTTGTGCAATGTGGCAACTGCAACCACCAATGAAAGGAAATAGGCTTGGCCGCTATTCTCCAGGATGCGCAGTCCAACTTCCTAATATCTGTAGCCCAGATATTAATAATTCAGTAAGACAGTGTGACAGCCACAAGTCATCTGGCTGCTCGCTTACACACTCAGGGAACAACCACTATAAAACCAGGTGTCTATGGACAGAGAAGTCAGTGACGCTTCACTCCTCATGGAGAGCAGAACACTAACAAATGTTCCTCATATCTCACCTAGATTCTGGGATCGAGATGGAAAGTAGATTGGTATTTTTAAAAAATACCCAAATAATGAAGGTTAAAATATTCAGAGCAAGGCCTGGCCAGTGTTGCTCAGTGGTTGGGTGTCGCCCCATGGACCAAGAGGTCCCTGGTTCGATTCCCCATCAGGGCACATGCCCAGGGTGTGGTTTTGATTCCCAGTAGGGGGAGTGCAGGAGGCAGCCAAGCGATGTTTCTCTCTCATTGATGTTTCTATCTCTCTATCCCTCTTCCTTCCCCCTCTCTAAAATTAAAAAAAACCACAAAACCTATTTTTTTAAAAGCTTAAAAAATATTCAGAGCAGGGAAAAGAAGGAACAGGCTCTACCACTTCTTTGACCAGAGAAGTAAAAAGACAGGGGTTGAACACTTCTCTTGGATCAATCAACCAAAAAGCAATCTTTGAACACTTACGTAAAAAACACAATGTTAAGTGCAGTTTAGCAAAAAACGAACAAGATACTCCAAGACAGCCATGCTTGGTCTGCCCTTCAATCGTTTCAACGCTTTCCTCCTTCCACCACAACCATCATATAAACAATAGTTTACTGGGCACTCCTTTGCCAATCACCATACCTGGACCTTTAAAAAAAAAAAAATCTTCCCATTCAACCCTCATAACCCCATGAAGCAGATTACTATTGGCTCCATTTCACAGATGAAGAAGCCAAAGCGTAAGGAAATGGCAGAGCCAGCATTCAAACCAGTTTTGCCAGATTCCAAGTCTATCACCACCCATACCTTAAGCTGAACAATTGATTCTCTTCAAAGCACACTCACCTCTGCACAGAGAATGCCTCCATCCTCAACTCTTCCTGTCAAATCCTACCCATTCTTCAAATTCCAGACATAATGCCATCTTCTTCATTGGCCTCCCCGTTCCCTAAAAATTAAACACCATTGCTCTGTATTTTACAAATGTTCATTGTATCTGGGTGACTTGTCACATCCTGCACCTAGTAGTACACTTAGCCAGGCCCCCCCGATGAATGTAAATTTCTTGAGGGCAGGAAACTATCAAATAAACTCAAAAGAATCTGGAGGCTGTGGCTAGAAATGAATGATAAAGATTTTTTCAAGGGTCTTAGGGTTTGCAAATGGGAAACACAACTGGGCAAAAGCCCAGAGGTGTCCGAAGAAAAAGAAAAGTTAGGAGTTCTTAAAGTGAAAAGGGCATTCTTGAGAAGAATCAGTCCTGCGTTCTTAGCTCTCAGATTGGTCCAGGATGGTTATTAGTCAGATGTCAGGCAGTCTGGGTGATGGGTGCCAGGTGGTCTGATGTATATCCAGGCACTGACGCAGGACTGGAAAGTTCAAAAGTCTACATTTCCAGGCTGGTTGAAACAAGAATAGAATCATTTCCCCATACCTCAACCTACGTCATTTTAGTAATCTAGCAGCTGGACTATAGTAACTCTAGTTTATTTCTTCACTCTATTCCTCAAACCCCATCTTACTCATTTACTTTGAACTTGATTTACCACAATGTCACATGTAGCCACTACTGTATGTTTAGGATGAATGAATACAGAGACTCGGTTCTCACAGAGCGAACCGTCTGCCTCTCCTTCCCCCAGTGAAAAACAACGGCCATCCAGAAGGGAGAATTCATGATGAGCTAGAATGCTAAGGTGTGTTTGGTGGAGGAGGTGAAGTCCAAGAGGCCTTGCAGAACGGAGGAGACAGAGCCACTAGTGTTCCAGCGGCATGCTTCGGTGTGATCCCTTCCCAGCCCTTAGCGGCAACTAACGTGGCCTAGTTACAGGTCTAACATCATAGTGGCACTTGCTCTTAGGAAAATTATTCTGCTGAAGTTAGTATGTATGTATGTATGTATGTATGTATTAATGAATATATAGTCATGCACCACATAATGACATTTCAGTCAACGATGAATGGCATATACGATGGTGGTCCCATAAGATTATAATGGAACTGAAAGATTCCTATCACCTAGTGACATCACAGCCCCTGTACTACTGTCTTAGAGCAATGAACACACAAACACTTGCCACTGTGTACAACTGCCTACAGTATTCAGGACAGTAACATACTGTACAGGTTTCTAGCCTAGGAACTGGAGGGGAACAGAATTTGTCACCCCAAAACGTTTCTTTGGCTGGTTAATTAAAAACAAACACAAATACAAAAAACCAGTAGACCTGGGAAAAGCTCTGAAAATCAAGTAGAAGTTACCCTTTGTAATGTAACTTTACTATTTATATGAGAAATCTCCATTTGTGAGGTGTCTCCCTCCCTGTATTGGTAGAGGGGGACGACCTTATCTCTAGAAACTCTTATCAATGCAGAAGACAACCACCAATGTGTGGGTAGCAATCGTACCTGGTTCACTGTGCTTTTTGGGGTAACCTCCCATAACTGACTCCTTCCACCCCCATCTTTTGTCTTCAGCTGAAGATGGTATTATAGATGGTGGCTTCAGCCATTAAAAAAAAAAAAAAAAAAAAAAGTAAATCCTCAGTTTTCCTGGGTCTGTTCCTTGTATGCATGTTATTAAATTTTGTTTTTCTCCTGTTAATCTTTTATTACCGGAATATCTCAGCAAGAACCCAGAAGGATAAAGGGAAAATTGTTTTTCCTCCCCTACAGACCAATAGTCTATACCATATCACCTAGTCAGTGGTCGGCAAACTCATTAGTCAACAGAGCCAAATATACACAGTACAACGATTGAAATTTCTTTTGAGAGCCAAATTTTTTAAACTTAAACTATATAGGTAGGTACATTGTTATTAACTTAATTAGGGTATTCCTAAGGCTTAGGAAGAGCCACACTCAAGGGGCCAAAGAGCCGCATGTGGCTCGGAGAGTCGCAGTTTGCCGACCACAGGTCTAGGTATGTAGTAGGCCATCCCATCTAAATTTGTGTAAGTGAACTCTATGATGTTCGCACAACGATGAAATCACCTAGCAATGTATTTCTCAGAACACATCCCTGTCGTTAAGCTGTACATGACTTTGTGTGTGTACTAATTCATTCCAGACCCGACCCTGGGTACATTACATTGAACTCACTTTTCTCTCACCATCACCTCAGGTATGTACTATTATTCCCATTTTATAATTCAAGGCAACGGAAGCTCAGAAATTGAGCTGCTCAGGGTCATGCCGCAAGTAAGTGGCGGTTCAAAGTGAGGCAGGCTGCCTTCAAAGCCCTTGCCATGACATTAGCAAGGCCCGAGAGCCCAGAAAAGCTACTTCTAGTCAACCTTTTATGAACCACAGAGTGATATATGTGTGTGTTGGTCATCAGGGGACATTCACAGCCACACACGGTGTATTACACTACAGGGGTGACCATCTCCCAATGTTGGAAACAGCAGGAGAGGTAGCTCTGCCATGCACACGGCCCGAAGCCACCATGCACACGGCCCGAAGCCACCATGCACACGGCCCGAAGCCACCATGCACACGGCCCGAAGCCACCATGCACACGGCCCGAAGCCACCATGCAGGAATACATAAGGAAAGCCAAGGGAAGGCTAAGGGGAGTGGGGAGAGCAGAAAGCAAGAGGATAAAGAACCTGAGAAGCAATGCATTTCCACCATCAACTACTGGAGTGGGTTTCTTATATTTCTCACACAGAAGGCACAATCTAACCTAAACATTATAGATTAAAGTTGAGCAGCCTGCAGCAATCACTCTCACTTGTGTAAAAAGCAAAGATTACCAAGCCTCCTTTCTTATTTACTCTGGCAAAGCCATAAAAAAGCAGTTGCAGAGAAAAATCAAAGCTCACACAGAAGATGTAAAGAAAATGCATCAGAGATGAAGAGAGGATGCAGCTAGCAGTCCTGACTACTTCAAACCACAGGACTCACATCAGAAACTCCTATCACTGCCTCCTCTGCTTTTCATAGACCACTACGAGCAAATTCACAAAGAGTTGTATCCCCCACCCCATAAAAAACCCCAAAACTCAGAAGTAAGGGCTAGAGAGGAAGAAATATCTTCTGTACCCCTACGTACTACTATGTGCAAAGAACTAGCAAGCCATTTTTACCAACTTAATTATTCTAAAAGATCTTGTGGGATGAGAGAACATCTCCAGATTCATTCCCTCATCCTATTTAGAGCAGGACGCTAAAGAGCCTTATCATGCAGATTACTTAAGTTTAGATTTTTTACTTTATCTTTTTCTTTTTTAAAAAAATTTATCTTCATTGTTGAAAGTATTACAGATGTCCATTTCTGGGTTTTTGTTGTTTTTCCCCAATGACCCTCCTCCTCCCTGCACCTGCCCCTCCCAAGCCTTCGCCACACTATTGACTGGGTCCAGGGAAAAAATACTGATTTACTGACAGAATACTATTATCCACTTTTTCTGAGCCAATATTAAAAAGTAAGTCTTTTGCCGAAGCCGGTTTGGCTCAGTGGATGGAGCGTCGGCCTGCGGACTGAAAGGTCCTAGGTTCGATTCTGGTCAAGGGCATGTACCTGGGTTGCAGGCACATCCCCAGTGGGAAATGTGCAGGAGGCAGCTGATCGATGTTTCTCTCTCATCGATGTTTCTAACTCTCTATCTCTCTCCCTTCCTCTCTGTAAAAAATCAATAAAATATATTTTTTTTAAAAAAGTAAGTCTTTTAAAGCTAATAATATTTTCATCTGCAGGGAAACTAATATTCATATTCATAACTGTAAAGCCTATCTTGAGCTAGGCATGAGCTGGCAATTTCACTTACGTTGTTTCACTTAATATAATACTTACGTAGACGCCCATCTCTGAAGGCATTTTAACCGCATTCCTTTATGTGCAGTGCCCTACAGCTTGAAATTTGGGACAAATGTTTAAGCCATCGGCCACTGTGGCACCAACACAAAATACCTGTTTTTCTTATTTCCTAATAATCTATGAGGAAATTACAAATAGTTTACTCAATCATGTGAAAACATATCACAGGGTTATCTCTTTAGGTAGTAATATTTCTGTAAGTCCGATAAATGGCAAAGCATTCTAAATCAAACTTTAATAAGTTTAAAGTCACATGTTATTTAATATCACTTTCTCCTCTTCTAGTTAAAAAAAAAAAAATGGTAATTGCTTCCTCTTGGGCTTTTTCCTAGGGTCTAAGTTTCTCTCCCACCAATGCTTTCTGATTTTAGAATACTACAGTCTTCTCTCCATTTAATTCCATAACATTGTGTAGCTGCATCAATCCACCTTGAAACAAGTAAGCACACACATACACACAAAGCTCCTTCAGCCACAACATTCCATAGCGAAACATCCTCCGGGGCTTCCAACCCAGTTTCTGCTTTAAGTGGCAGGCCCTACCACTGCTCGGGGCTTCCGTTTCACCATCTGTAACACAGATGAGATGCGGGGAGAGGGGTTGTGGAGAAAGGGTCCGTGAACAATTGCTGCTTCTTAAATTATGGTATTTTATCACTCACGAGGGGGAAAGAGGAGAAAACTTGCCAGAGCCTACATCAGAGTGGCTATCAGGCTTCAAATGAAACCGCGCTAGAAGCATCCAGTCATCAAAACAGAGGTATAAAATACTCGAGCCAAATGAGAAGGCACAACAGGCAGGGGAATGGATCCCAATGCAAGTCAAACAGTGGGTTACTCTGTCCAAGAAGCACTACTTAGGATAGTTTTAAGACCACAAAACCAGCCTATTACCTAACAGAAAGCAAAACAGCCGACCAGCCCTTCATGGGCCTGGATCACTGCGACACAGAAGGCTTAGCGTGGAGGGAGGTCAGTCACCAGACCATGCCCACACCAAGAGAACTCACGATTCTAGCCCCATCTTTGAGCTTGAGTCTCCAATTCTGTTTATTCATACCGCAATGAGAGAATCACAAGCCTCAGATTCTACATTAATACATGTACAGGAAGTGAAAGATGACTGGGGCTGGGGATGGAGCCTAAATCAAACTTTAATAAATTTAAGGTCACATTTAAACTTAAATAAATTTAAAGAAACCGAGGTAAGTGCCCTTGACCAGAATGAAACCCAAGACCCTTCAGTCCGAGGGCCGACGCTCCAACCACTGAACCAAACCGGCGTTGAGGCTTTTTTCGGTCTTTCTTTAGAGTGTTTCCTTACACACCACTCTCAGCACAGAGTCCTAAAGTCAAAATAATATTAGTGCCCACTTCCTTCTCTCTGCCATCTATCCGGAAACTCAATGCTCGTCCCTAGAGGGAAATGAATGGTGATACAGAGGCGGAGAGAGTTCCTTTAACGGGGTAACATGTGGTCAGAGGCCCTGGGACCTCCTCAGGAAGCTTTCCAACCACATATCCGTGAAGCTGGATCTGTTTGATATTTCAACCAAACCATACATTGCACCAGAGTGAAGGAGAGAAGCAGATCTGAAGACTGTCTTCTATTAAATCAGGTATTAAAAAGAAAAATGTAAAACAATGCATTGCTCACTAATGTTTTCTTTTGAAGCATTATGTAATTACTTTATATTTCATAAAATGGTTACTTATGCTACCATGTAATGAAATTATTATTCTTAATGGACTAATAAGGAAATATTTCTTAAGCTTAATAATAACAGAAATGGACGGAAGTTACAACAAAACCTCATGGGAATGGCTAAGTACTCTGCTTTGGTATAAAGTAGACCAACTAACCAAAAATGCCCCAAACGGACACGGTCGCAGTAAGCACTGGGGGACGGTAGAGGCTTTCGGACAGTGTTCTGTGTGGTCTGTCGTCTTTGGTCCACAGGCTGGAGGTGCCCCACACAAGCAGCACCCACAGTAACCTGGGCTGTGTTCCGGGGGCTTTTACAAGGGCTCCCATTTCTTACGAAGGGTGGCTCACCACAAATACCCAGTGGCAGTGAGGACCTAGGTGAACCCTGATTCGCTGCACCTGGAGCGCAGCCCCCAAACTGTTAAGATTTTCATCACCACAAATTAGTCAGTGGCCATGGTCCCAAACATGAGGTAAGGGACCGGGAGGGGAGTTTGGGTTTTCCCCACGGGGCAATGGGAAACCTCAAAGAATCTGCCGACAAACAAGCTATCTAGACTGCCTCAGCTGTTCTGCCCTTGGATTTGTAGTAACAGCAAAAGTCAGGGGATTTGGCTCTAGGTTGGAGTCTGTGGGCTGTAAGGAGGCCACTTACTCTCCTGGGTCTCAGCTGCATTCTCTGCAAAATGAAAGAGCTGGATGAGATGATTTCTTTAAAAGTCCTTCCTTCTTGACAATCTACATTAAAAATCCCTCCTTAACAATCTATGTTAAAGTCCTTCCTTCTTGACAATCTATGACAACCCCAAGCAACAGAAACCGCACGTGGTGTTCCCTGTGCCTCCCCAGCATCTAGGACAGAGTAAAAGGACCCACCATGGTTTCCCCAGAGGCAAACAGCCAACAAGTAGCTGAGGGGTCAGTGCAAGGAGGCAGAGGGCAATGGAAAGAGCAAGTAGGAAGAGTCAGCACCGACATCCAGGATGTTTTAATCCAGATTTCCAATCACCACCGATACTAAAAGAGTGAGAACCCAGTTCTTTAGGTGCCGAGTGATCCGAGAAGGTGGCCGTGGGGGAAGAGGACAGTCCAAAGGCCAGAAGCAGCATTCCTGGGGCTCAAAGAAACCCCACTTCTCCACAGACCACAGAAATGCCTTCATCCACAAGGGCAGGTAAAAGTGACATCAATTCACCAAAACAGTCAGAGATGAGAAGATAAAGATGTCCGTGAACTTCACTGATGTAGTAGTGGTACTAGGACCACCGTCTGGAAATAGCAGCTTATTGCAGTGACGGCGAACCTTTTGAGCTCGGCGTGTCAGCATTTTGAAAAACACTAACTTAACTCTGGTGCCGTGTCACATATAGAAATTTTTTGATATTTGCAACCATAGTAAAACAAAGACTTATATTTTTGATCTTTATTTTATATATTTAAATGCCATTTAACAAAGAAAAATCAACCAAAAAAATGAGTTCACGTGTCACCTTTGACACGCGTGTCATAGGTTCGCCATCACTGTTATTGCTTTAAATGTATAAAACTAGGTAACATACGTAAGGTTCTTGTATGCCTGGCATTATTCTAAGTGTGTTACATGCATTAAAGTTTAAGTCCTCACAACCTGGTAAGATGGCCATTTTACAGATGCAGACATTAAGTCACAGAGTTATAAACTTGCCCGATGCTGAACAGGTTTGGCTCAGTGGATAGAGCGTCGGCCTGCGGACTGAAGGGTCCCAGGTTCGATTCCGGTCAAGGGCATGTACCTTGGTTGCGGGCACATCCCCAGTAGGGGGCGTGCAGGAGGCAGCTGATCGACCTCTCTGTTTCTCTCTATCCCTCTCCCTTCTTCTCTGTAAAAAAACCAATAAAATATATATTTAAAAAAAAAAAAAAAAACTTGCCCGGGGTCTCAGAGCCAGTATGGAACAAACCCGGTATTTTTACCCCCACTGTGAAATCATGTCGGTGACTCGCCGCAGCATTTCTTCCATATAAACACCCTTTTGTTTCTGTCCTGTTTGCTTCATATGTGCCGTGTGTTCACTCAAGTGGAAGGTTCTGTCTGGGGTGGTCTGATGAAGAAGCCCCAGGGAGGCGGTCATGCTGCTGCCCTCACGTGTGTCCTGTGTGGTGGCCTCCCATGCGTGTGTGTCTCATACATACCCGCTGACAAGGTCCACCCGACCCCCTTGCACCACAGCAACGGGTCGGTTTACCTGCGACCTGCCTCCGGGAAGGGCGGCGGGAGAGCAAGGCCAGGCCTGGGCAGGAGAGACTGACCCATGCTGCACCCTGGCAGAAGGAAGCAAAGCCAGAGGAGAAAAGCAAGGACCCAGGGGGGCAGGGGTTTGATTCTTCCTTTTAAGGGTTTTAAGTGTAGAGTCTTGCAAAAGTTTCTCACTTCCATTAAGAGCAGCTAGCTCAGGGCATGCCCTCGGTTGCTTGATATGAACTTGATGTGAAAGCAGAATAGGCCGAAACCGATTTGGCTCAGTGGAGATAGAGCGTCAGCGTGCGGACTGAAAGGTCCCAGGTTCGATTCCGGTCAAGGGCATGTACCTGGGTTGTGGGCACATCCCCAGTGGGAGATGTGCAGGAGGCAGCTGATCGATGTTTCTCTCTCATTGATGTTTCTAACTCTCTATCTCTCTCCCTTCCTCTCTGTAAAAAATCAATAAAATATAAAAGAAAAAGAAAAAAAGCAGAATAGGCACAATCATGGACTTCGAGGGCTTATCACTCAGTATCATCAAATATATTTTTTTATTTTTAAAAATGTGGAACAATCCAATTTGGGTGGCTCTGAGGTCAGAGAGAACTGATTTCAAACCTGGTCCCATTTACGTACAAGCAGTGTGGCTCTGGGCAAATTATTTAACCTCCTTGGGCCTGTTTTCTAATCTGTAAAATGACATCATAACAGCACCTTCTCATAAATGTATTGATAAAATAATGTACATAAAGCCCTTAGGCACAGTACCTGCTGCAGAGGGAGTGTTCAATACTACTTACTATTATCAATACCAGAACATTACTTTGATCTATGAGCCTGGGCATAACCCAACTGAAATGAGTTAAACTGGGATCTCTCCTCCAAAACAATAAACTTCTAACTCAGTTAACGACCCTATTGCTAATTCAAGGGCTCCCTCGTTTATCTTCCATCTAGCACAGCGTGTCCTCAAATGCTAATTACAAGTTAGGTGTTAATTATCTCACAAAAGTTTCTTCAGATCCCAGTGCATTAAATGCCAGGGCCTCTCTAAAGGACTGGATTTTTCAGCTCTGTTCCCTTTCATGTTCCAAGCTCTTCCCTTTCTGTCTCCACTTTGACTTGTTCCAAAATTTATTAGTCAGGACACCTCCCCCAGGAGGCATGGTCTCTGCTGCATTCTTGTCTCCACTAAATTACTGAGCAAAAGTCAAAACAGTTGTAAAACACAATTAAATGAGCTTCAGTGAAGAGTGAACTAGTTTTTTAAAAAAAAAAAAAAAAAAAAAAAAGACGCCAAAACACAAATCAAAAGGAAGAGGGTACCTTTAAGGCTTCTCTACAACAAGACGCCAAAAACAAAAGTAAAGATACAGGGCAGACTGGGTGAAATTATTTGCACACAAGATGGAAAGAAATAGTCCAGTTGGGAGTGGAGGGAGGGAAAGCAGGGATGTGGATAGGTTATTCACAGAGAAATACATGCAAATGGCAATCACCACATGAAAAGATGTCTGACCTCGCAGTCGTCATAGTAAGCTGGATAGCTTAGCCACGTCGAGGTTGCTGAATCCCGTGGAGCCACTGGCCACCTTTACTTCAGAATTACTTTAGAAAAGTGATTTTACTTCCCCATATTTTAAAAGGCCTATTTTTTAAAGGACCAGGTGAAGCTGGATAGAAAAGTCACTGTGACAACTTGACATTTTACACCCAGACCCTCACTGGTTCGTTCTGATCTTTTTTTATATATATAATATATATTTTTTATTGATTTCAGAGAGGAAGGGAGAGGGAGAGAGGGACAGAAACATCAATGATGAGAGAGAATCATTGATAGGCTGCCTCCTGCATGTCCCCAACTGGGGATCGAGCCCGCAACCCCGGCATGTGCTCTTGACTGGAATCGAACCGACGCTCTACCCACTGAGCCAAACCAGCTGGGGCTCGTTCTGATCTGTTAAGATGAGCAGCACTGACCTGTTCCAGCAGTGCTGACCTCCCCGTGCCTCGCACTCAGGCTCTCCTTCAGCCCTCCCCAGAGGAGCAGGGGAAGCACAAGAGGAAGCGCCCGCAGAGCCCCAGTTCCCGGGTCACAGGTGAAATGCGCGGATGCTGTGACCCCACTACCATCTTCAGTCAGCACAGGCGGTGGTTTCTGTGCTGGCTGCTCCACGGTCCTCCTCAGCCGACAGGAGGGAAAGCGAGGCTCCCAGAGGCTGCTCCTGCAGAGGGAGGCAGCCCTAAAACACCCGAACCAAGAAGGGTGGGGAACCATCCCAATAAACACATTCTGGATTAAAGCAACAACGACGACAACAACAAAACGATGAGCAGTGCATCACTGAGCACCCCAACACTGGACCCATTTTAAGGCAGTTTTCTTTCCCCTAATGTCCCAAAAGCAACTTCTACCCTTCTAAGAAGCTCATAAAAGTCTCGGCATGTTCATAAATGTTGTGCTACACCCAGACAAGATTCAAAGATCATACTTAAGAAGCAGTTAGCTGAAACAACCCCTGTAACATTCTGCTCCAGAACAATCGCTAAAATGATTTAAATTTTAAAAATAATTAGTGTTGCCTAATCACCAACATGCATCTCAGACAGGTCTGCATAATACCTGTGGTGCCATTTTTAGATTTAATATTTAAATGTCAATATCTTAAGTGACGGGCTTGGAAAAATCTCTCTGTCATTAAAACAAACTATAACGCAGCGTGGAAAAGTGTCGTAAACATTGGCCACAAGTCAGTCAGGAGTAAAAATTTCGGCTCTGCATTTTTTTTTTAATATATTTTATTGATTTTTTACAGAGAGGAAGGGAGAGAGATAGAGAGTTAGAAACATCGATGAGAGAGAAACATCGATCAGCTGCCTCCTGCACATCCCCCACTGGGGAAGTGCCCGCAACCCAGGTACACGCCCTTGACCGGAATCGAACCTGGGACCCTTCAGTCCGCAGGCCGACGCTCTATCCACTGAGCCAAACCGGTTTCGGCAGCGGCTCTGCCATTTTTGAGCTGAATGACTTTGGGGCAGGCTTCTTCTAAGCCTCTTTTTCTTTAATTGCAAAGTGAGGATAGTAATCTATTATCATAGGTTTGTTACAGTTTCACAACTGAGATTACAGAAAGCACCCGGTACAGTCTTGTCCACATTAAGCAATTTCATAATAGATAATATTTAAAATGTTTTCCTTATCAATTCCATGTCAATTCTGCTAGTCATTTAAGCATGTTTATGTAAGACATACATATCGCTATCATATATAAACTTCTAAAATGTAAATACTTAGTCTTCGCCTGAATCCCACAAACCACAGACACCTTTGAATAACCCCTTTTCAGACTATTTCCAGCAAGCATGTTGCCAGCTCTCTAGAAGGTAATAAAAGTGATAAAAATGAAAATACTGAAAGCAGCCCACTAATTTCCACACAGAATAGTTTCAAGAGTCATTGCTATACATGTAATTTCAATAATTGGGAAGAGTAAACAGGGGGAAGGCCATGAATACAGCGTCAAAGAGAACTACCACTGACCAGGCTGCCTTCCCCAGGCACTCTGCCATACACCTGGTGGGCAGGAGTAACTTATATTACGCTCTGTCAACGCCCATTGGTATGGTCTGAACAACCCAGACCATGTGGTCTGAGACAAGAAACGGGCGAAATGAAAATTAAAATCTCCAGCCCACTGCATTTGTGGTCACTTCTTAGCCCTCCTGAGTTCCCTCTATCATGTGTTAAACCATTAACTAACAAGAACTGAGAATTCCTCCCAGGATGTTATGCCATTTTTACTGGTTAAGGCTTTCTGCAAAAGTAGAAACCTGTGCACAGTTGTTTTTGAAGCATTCACTGAGGAGCTCCTTTGAGCCAGGAACTATTTTCTGCTGGATTTACGATACAAAAATGAATAAGGCATTAAAATGATTATGGTACAACAAGATAGCTGCTTATCCCGGGAGCCTAAGATAAATGGGAATTCAGAAAACTAGTCCTCCTAAGCCTGGTGAGGGGAAAGCCTGGCGTCTGGAAGGATGAGTAAGCAGGTGTGGGCAGTGAGGAGCGGCCAGGAGAACAGCATTTAGGTGATGCAAAGACAGGAGTGGGAAAGAAGGGGATGTGTACAGCCCTGCAAGCAGGACAAAAAGGGTTATGGGAGGAAAGGCACTAGTCACGGAAGGGCAGGCACGAAATCCTGGGGAAGGGAGCTCTTATCCTGACGAGAGCAGGGTATCCAAGGGCCTGTTTGCAGAAACAAATTAAGGGGAAACAGACTCAGCCTCTCCAATACCTTTTCCCTTGGAAAACCTTGTATCCCAATAAAGGGGCCCTTTAGTTCTACAGTTCATAAACAAATATTATGAAATGCTTTTTAAGAACTAAAGTAAGAACTCGAATTTTAAACTCATAGTTCAAAAGGGGTGTGAAATGTCAGAAGCGAATTTCTAACTAAACCCTCTGGTTCGAAGTAGTGCAGGAAAGTCCACTGCCAAGTTGCTGTTCGGGAAGGTTGTGTTTATTCAGCTGTGGTGTGCTGATCTGGATGAGCCATATAGCTGGTAGGTAGGGTTGGGCTTTCTCCTATGGATTTGATTTGGGGTGGATTTTTTCCTAATTTCTTAAGAAAAATGAGCATGCATACTTTTATTATGAATTCCCTTGATGCCAAAAGTCAAAATATTTATTTTATTTGGTTAGGGGTCTTAGATATGATTCAGAGGTCATAACATCTCTCAAATAACTTTTCCCCTAACTATCAGAGTTGAGCTCAAATGTCCTTTATTTTATAGTTATATTTGTGACCTCCAAAATATGAAAATGGCACTTCTACAGAAGTTGGTTTGACAAAGCCAATACCAGTGGATTCAATTTAGAAAATACGCAGAAGAAAAGGTCTAAAGTTGACAACAATGCTTTCTCTGCGCCCTTTCTACCTCCTCATGCCACCCCCACCCCCAACTACCACTGCCAAGTCAGAATTAGGATTCAATTACAGTAACAGGGCAATGTTCTTATGCGTCTCACATATTCAATAAGAGGTGTAATATTAATATAACTGTGTATCAAAGTACTATGCTTGGACCAAGAATCCCATGCTAACTTGCTTCTGTTGGCCTGAAAAATGAGAAACAAATCCAGCATCTGACTGTAGCTGGGTAGTCTTTTCTTCAAGACAAGGGAGGCTTTTCGAGCCAAACATAACACGTGGAAGGAAGACTGTTCCACGTGTGCACACGGAGCTTTCGATTCCACATTTCTCAGTAAAAATGCTCGGACACAACAGTCTGAGAAGGATAAACTGAGAAGGACTGAATGATCAATGACCATGTAAAATGCCAAGGATGTCTTTTATTTTATTTTATTTTTATTTATTACCTTTTTTATTCCTTTTAAACTGAGCAACTCACTTGGTTGCTTTTCCCAAGGATGTCTTTTTAAAAAACCCCAGAAAGATACCCAATACTCCTCACTACCCTTTTGCTTAAGTTACTATCTTGAATCATATGAAACTTCCAGTTTTGTAGTTCAGAAACAGCTAAAATCATCGACTTGGTGTGATTTAGCCTACCACTAGGAAATTCTGCAGAATTACAGGTCATTTCGCCACATTTCTCTGATGAGCTAACTGGTTTATTTGCTTCTCAAAAACATCATGAAGAGTAAGGCTTTAAGAAGTAAGGGTACCACGACTTCATAGAAAAAGAACATTTTTATTGATAAAACTTGTAACAATTAACAAAAAAAGCTAAATCAACCTGCTAGGAAGATGTTTTCTAAATATGCTGATTACTAAATATCTGCTTTTTTTGTTCGTTTTCCTGAGACTCTCTAATTGTCACAAGTTTTTCCTGGAAAATACATTCTTCAATAGGCAGGAAGAAGCAAGGAAAGAAAAGGGGCGGGGGGAGGTTAATGAGAAATTTAAGCCTCAGTTTCCTCATCTCAGGTGACCTCTAAAGCCCCTGCTGGCGCTAGCACTAACCATTTATTGGAATTTGGGGTAACAGACCATATCCTACCTATATCCACTTGCATTTTACATCACCCTACTGCCAGCTCATAAATAATTTCACAGCCTGTGAGGAACAGCCATTAACTGTCATTGGATCTCAACCAAAAAGAAAAAAACCCCACCCCCTTCACTAGATATAGCACATATTTTTGCAGAGGGACATTTCTGGGGGCAAGCACACACTCACAATCCCTCCACTCTCTCTGCTTTGGGTCCTATACCGCCGTGTAATTCTCAACTCTGGTTCTGCTTCTCCCAGCTTGGTCTCCTACAGCTCAAACCTGTTTGGAGATATCCTGTTAAGGAGACAATTGAAAAGGTTTGATGCTGCCCTCAAACAATAATCTATACACTCTCATCTCAGAGTTCAAGCAACTGTTTCACTTCTGTTTCAAAAACAAAAAAAGTGCTTTAAGTGTTCAAATGTTAGAACATTCTAAAAGGCATACCCCAACCTCCCCCGCCCCCCAAAAAAACCCTTTAATGGTTTCTTTATTCAAATACAAGAAAAATAAATTATTTCCAGTGGAAATCAGATTGCAAATTGGCAGTCTCGGCCCACAAACATGTTTATGTGGCCCACACACTATTTAAAAATATTTGATCTAGTTGCCAACATTTTCAGATGGGAAAACATCACTTCAAACTCTAAATGTCCATCTTCTCTTGAAAAATTGAAAACGATGGCACCACGAAGGCCCTCACCTCACCACCCAGAGTTAAGAGGTGGTCTGTGCTTGCCCGGCTACAGCAGTTTGAAGATCTGAGCCTTGTCCCTTTTGATACTTTCCCCCCTGAAATAAATGAGCCAACTGATGCTCCCTCTGACCAAAGATGGTTTCTGTGTTTCCCTCCCTTACTCTCCTTTCCATGGCATAAATATCCAATCCAGAACCACAGTGAGGCCTTCCAAAGCTGTGTGATAAACCACTGATCATGAACTACCTTAATGGGATTACAGAAGGTAAACCTCTATTTCTTATTAATGTTATGGCTATAGCAAATTAAGAATTTTTCTAATTGTAACGAAGAATAAGTCAGCATTGAGATCTAGATGACATGAATTTTTAATTATATTTTTCAAAATGTGGTATTGCTAGATTTAAATTTGATCGATTATAAAAGCTTTTCAAAATCTATAAGCTTTTAATACATTACACACACACACACACACACACACACACACACACACTGCTATGCATACTAATCTTCTGCCCTCCTTGCTGAAAATAGTTGTTATATTTTCCTAATCAGGTCACAGTCATTTCAAAAGCCTTAATAGTTTCTTGTCTCTCCCCTGCAATGAAAAGGACGGAGCAACTGATTTGACAAAACATCTTCCTAAATCTTATTCTTGGCCCTACATGGATTAAAATATCTCTTGTCAAGTGAAGATAAGAAGGCTCATTACACAGGAATATGATTAGCAAAAATGGCCCACGTCTTGAGTCGTGGTAACATTAATAGGTAGGGTGTGCACTTGTTCACTAACTATCCACCATCTTCGTGAATCATGGAATAAACGCAACCTGAAGTAAGCTGCAATGGAGATAAGACTAGCCATCACTTTTTCCTCTCTCCCAAGACCGTGGTTAACAGAAGATGAAGGGAACACCAAGGGCAGACTCTGTCAGAGACTTGACCATGGAGAAGACACAGCATCCCAGGCAGGCCACTGTTCAGAATGTTGCTGAACTTTTTAATAACTCTCCCTTCTAAAGCATACTATCTTTTCCATCAATAGGACAGCTGAGCCAGGGCCTGGGAGCATTTCTGATGATACAAGATCCTCTGACCATCACAAATTCATTCCCCTTCATACCTGAGATCCTAAGGACAGGGCTCCAAATTTAGACTACATATTCTGCACTCTATCACAAGGAAGAAAAATCATTATTAACTCCTAAATTCAACTGCAAAAGCACAGCAACAATTTTGCTTTATGTTACGAAGGAAAAATGCTCTTTAAATATCATGGATGCATTATTTCCTTCAAAATATCCACATGACCAAAACATGCTTGCTACAAGGGTTTCTTTTATAAACAGAAATAGTGAAAACACACATGTATTTTTCTATAATAATCTCTGCCACTAATAGGCATAAATCCTTAGCCCAAAAGATACCATTTCATAAATGACTTCTTTATACCAGTTAATTACAAAACAATTCTCTCCAACAAGGATAATCTACAACACCGAAAGCAGACTTAGAAATCACATCTGTGCTCTAAAAGTGGTCAGAAAAATCTGCCGTTTTAAAAACTAGGTAGGAGGGACAGTGCTCCAAGTTTTAGCTCAGCCAATCAGTCAATCTGGGCATGACAGAAAGCATTTGGGCCATGCAACGTGCACTCAAATCCAGTACCACCCTCTGGAAATAAGTGCTCCAAGGAGATTGGGCTCAAAATGATCCTCAGCTTGCTTTCCAACTCTTAAAATTCCTAAGACTCTATAACACTGTTGGCGTTCAATAAAGCTCAATGATAAACACTGCATACGGATAATGTTTAAATGTTTAAATGATCCATGAACCCAAAGTTCAATATAAGCACACGTAAGCAAGGCCTGGACAGTGACTGGTCCGTCCTCTGGGCTCAAGCCTGGTTTTTCATTATGAGGATGATGGTGATAAACTATGTCAAGCATACAGATATCCCTCATCTCTATACCCACTACCTGTTGTGAAACCATAACTTTCACCGTCCATATACTGTACTTCAGGTCTTTTTTTTAATTCACAAATACATTTGAAGATCCCTGAGTACCTCTTCCTTCTGCCAGCTCACCAGCTTAGCCCTTAAATAAAAATAGGACTATGCCTGGGGTTTACTTCAAAATAACTTAGGGGCAGAAGTACAGAGGGGAGACAGGAAGTTGGAGAGGAGAAATAGATGATATAACATTGGGTTGGGTGGAGATATAAAGAATAGCATAGGGCAGCGGTTCTCAACCTGTGGGTCGCAACCCCTTTGGGGGTCGAACAACCCTTTCACAGGGGTCACCTAAGACCATCGGAAAACACATATATAATTACATATTGTTTTTGTGATTAATCACTATGCTTTAATTATGTTCAATTTGTAACAATGAAAATACATCCTGCATATCAGATATTTACATTACGATTCATAACAGTAGCAAAATTACAGTTATGAAGTAGCAACAAAAACAATTTTGTGGTTGGGGGTCACCACGACATGAGGAACTGTATTAAAGGGTTGCGGCATTAGGAAGGTTGAGAACCACTGGCGTAGGGACTATAGTCAATAATATTGTAATAAATATGTATGGTATCAGATGGGTACTAAACTTATTGGGGTGGTCACTTCATCTATATTATAAAAGGCCTGTGGGCCATAATGCAGAACCACCAAACAACCGATCACCAGGAGGTGCTGGCGCACCTCTCGGTCCCTCCCCCCAGGCCCGTGTGGAGGCCTGGGGTCCCGCCCGCATGGTGGGTCTGGGTCTCGAGAAATTTCACGCACTGGGCCTCTACTAAGGTATATAAATGTCTCATCACTATGTTTTACCTGAAACTAATATAATATTGTGTGTCAACTATCATTGAAACATCAAATAAATAAAAAAAGATTTGGCTGGATGATATAATTATACCATTCTCTCTACTCATATATATTTGGAATTTTCCTTAATAAAACAGTTTTTCTAAAATAATAAGAGAGAGAGAAATCAGATAATCAATACTTCTAGATTATACTCCAAAAGCTTCACTAAAGCCATTTAAATTTAAATTAAACAAGGTAGAAAATTAATCCCTTCATTGCATCAGCCACATTTCAAGTATTCAACAGCCACATATGGCCAGTGGCTACCATACTGGACAAGGCAGTGGTAACACATTCTTGTGACCACAGGAAGTTCCGTTGGACAGTGCTATTCTGCAGGCTAGGGCAGCATCTCCATCTGGTAAGCAGAGGATGTAGCCAACAGTCAGAAGACTTGGCCTTCAGATCATCACTTTCTATCTTGGGTAAGTCTGAATCCAGATCCATCAAATAGGTGCTGAAGGGGTTGGGTCAAGAATCTAATCAAACTACCTCAGGGTTATTGTGAAGACCAACCTTTACCCACTGAAATCTAACCACAGGGAAAATGTGTGAAATTGCACTTCAATTAGGACATCACTGCAGTGTGTGCAGTGAGTTTAGTGGTGAAGTCAATGTGCAAATTAGCAGTGACATTCCAAATGTATACTTAAAGGCAAAAAAAAACCATGAAAAATGACTCCAGTTTTAGTTTCAAAAATGGAGAAGTCACACATTTTAGCTTCCGATTTGTTAAGTCTTCTCCTCCCACTTCTTTCATTTTGAAACAGAAAAGCACCTATGTACTTGTGTGTGTGTGTTTTAACACGATTTTCTCATGGTTAGGATTAAAAAATTAAATCAAATTGCTGATGGGAGATTATCCAAGGATAGCTGGAATGAACTATTTGGGCCAAAAAAGTCAAGGCACAAAAATCCAAAAATCCCGGAAGGCTGACTACGAAGGCTGTGGTCCAAGCTTTCATCTACATCCAATGCGAGTTTCAGTTCCCTGACAGAGTGAGCACATCTTTGAGTGTGTGTCTTCATGTGCACCTGAGAGAGAATGTAAAAGATCACAAGATAACCTTGACTTTCCAAAATGAGATTATTTTGTGTCCAAAATCACATTTGGGACTAAGAGAAACTGATTAAACAGGCAATGTTTTTAGTGTCCTTTCCACTCTGAAATCAGAGAAAAACAAACAGACAAACAAAAACTCCACAAAGAAACCTAATAACCATTTACATCAAGTGTAAAAGAAGTAAATAAGTCAAGTGAGTTAACTCTCCCAGAGATATCTGTATCTCAATTCAGGAGAACCATATTAATCAACCTTTTCCCCCTTCTACCTGCACAGGGTAGAGGCCTGTGTGTTAGAAAAATAACTATTAGGAGCAGGGATTAAGTAATTTATCTAAAAGAGCATTTAAAGACTGGGATTTAAAAAATAATAGTTATAGCCTAAACAGTTTATTTCACCTTAAAAACATATAAACACACATTCATTCACCAATTTTAAGGCCAACATTATTTTCATCCTAATGAGCTGGAGGGATTCCAATCAGGGATGTCCTTCTAGTACAAACCCATAGGCATCATCCATGATTTCCAGTTAGTTTCTTTCGAGTGGACCCAGAATTTAAAATCACTTCAATGCAAACTAAAGGCAGACTCTTTTGATTTTTAATTTTCTTGTCCAACTTTTAATAATTATTTTAACCATATTACCTTCACAGCAGTTTTAAGTAGCAAAAACTCTCAACTTTACAAAAATCTTCCCAAAGTATCTATTTAGAAGCAACTCTATTTTCCCACTTAATAGGTCATGGATTAGTAAATTATGCCACTGTGATGATTACTATAGCTGACATGAGCAGGTTTGGAAACAAACCACTGGCCCAGTAAGCATGGGTTCTTGCTTACTGATCCAGTTAGCATGTGGGGACGGGAATGCATGTGTGTCCTAAAAGAAAATAGTAGTCTGCAAGCCAAAGGCATCTGGAATGCTGTGGGCAGTTAGTATGCTCTGAAGGAATGGAGTACACGTATTACTCTAGCAGAGATTTTGAAAACAGTCCCTCTGATTCTGATACAATTTTTCAGTTTCCTTTGGTGTGCCCTTTTTATCCCTGCCTTAAACCAAAAGAATAGCTTGCTAATGGTAGCATAGGAGGAAAGAAAGTTGCGGTTATCTATATAGCACTCCTCAAATCGCATTACAAAAAGGGAAGAGGGCTGGGTGGTGGGAAGGACAAACACAACTTGCTAACTCACTCCTGAGCCAAAACATATTCCAAGATTTTGAATCTTAGCAAGAGGGAGATCCATATACCCAAAATAGATTTTGGTTCTGGCTTGATTTGGTGGGAGAATGAGAAGGAGTATGGTTTAGACATCTTCACTCATGCATGGTGCTGGCTGGGGCTCAATGTCTGTTGACTAAATGAATGGGAAATAGGAAAACCCACTGAGGAATAAAATACAAGTTCTTCAAGAAAGAAGACTTAGTAATATTAAGCAGTATCCCTAACTCCACAATATGCCTGTATAAATCTCTATTACATAAAGTCACTAAGAGTCCTCATCACCTCAGCTTTGACTAGGTTATGAAACCCAATTTAGACTCAGATTTTCTTCCACACAGCTTAAAAGCCAGCTTTGGAATAGCAGCTAGTGGCAGCAAATTAATTATTAGTCATGTCAATGGCTGAAACCATATCTTAATTTAATTTTCAGCCTTAAGGTCATAAAATACCTTGGAATTCTGGTTTCTGAATGGGGCAAATTTGATTAGCAACAACTAACAGATTTCTTTAGAGGGCTCAGAAATAAATTTGTTCAACTGTGGACCAGCCAACATTCCCCAGGGCAGAAGTGATTAAGAGGTTGACTAAGGATTGAAATGGCTTTGCAAACAAAGAGGTATGTAATAGATAAATAATTAAGTCATTCCACCAGGCAGAGGTATAATCTTAGGTTACCCACTCACACCAAAAAACTCAAACCAAATCTCTAAGAGTAGAGCAAAGGTGACAAATTTGGGGAGATTTGAAAAATGAATCAGCTTGGTTCATACAACTTCTGAAATTGCTATTAGAAATCTCCTCTGGGCTAGGCAGATACAAAGTGAAGAGATCACTTAAAAAATTTGCCTACAAACTCTCAAGCAGATACTTAAATTAATCTGGGCCCTTAAAATTGCTCAATATTAGTTAATTAATGTTGTTTCAAGAATCATTACCTCATTTTTTCCTAATCTAATCAGACAGTGTAAGCCCAAACTTTCTCTGATTTTTTTTTTTTTTCAAAGCAGTGTTACGCTTTGGCACAAGTTCATAGCTCATGTATCAAAAACATATTTCCCCCCATATACTCTGTATCTAGTTTCTAAAATATATAAAAAGTAATCGATTTGAAATGGGTAAGTTACAGAACAAACTAGGCACTAGGCACTCGGAAACAATCACTTCCATCCTGGCAAGACGGTGAAGAGTTCCATTCAAAGGAACTAGAAATGAAAATTATAGAAAAGTTAAGGTGATATAGCCAGCCTTTTCCTTTTCTGAGTCTAGTTTTTACAACAGTTTGAAGTCTGCCTCCAATAAACTGTAAAAATGTGATAAAAGATTAGTTCATTCTGAGCCTATTTTTTTATAATGTCCAGAGTAGCATGGTATGTTACAAAAGTAACATTCATGCTCCCTCATCTGCATAAGGGAAAAGAAGAGCCCCAAACCAGGAAACAAGGTGTTTTCACCTAGGTTTTCCCCAAATGCAGGCGCCTGAGACAAGGACATACATGCATGTAGCTATTTTGAGACGTGATCCAGAGAAACAGGAGTAGGGACTGGGAACAGCGTATCAGGAAAGGACAGGCAGCCATCCTAGGGGTGTACATATGGATGTACAATCACCCCTGCTGGCTGGGGCCCATGTGGGACGCCCAGATTGTGCCTCGGAATTGTCAGACTTGGTGACAAGAGAGAGAAGTATTTATTCACCAGCTTCCATCCCCATCAGTCTACGGTTGGCCCATGGGATGGTGACTCCCTTAGACCACGGACGGCAAACATGTGGCTCTTTGGCCCCTTGAGTGTGGCTCTTCCACAAAATACCACATGTGGGCGCACATGTACAGTGCGATTGAAACTTCGTGGCCCATGCGCAGAAGTTGGTATTTTGTGGAAGAGCCGGTGTTTTGTGGAAGAGCCACACTCAAGGGGCCAAAGAGCCGCATGTGGCTCGCGAGCCGCAGTTTGCCGACCACTGCCTTAGACATTCAGATATGTACATAGGTCAGAAGAGCTCAGCAGAACCTTCGTGGCTACAGCGGAGAAGCCTGGGGCCCAACGCTGTTGATCCACAGATACCTGCCTGAAATTCCCACAGCAACAGCTGGAGTAAGAAAGTAGACTGCGAGGATGTGGGCTGCCCAAGTCTCATCCAGCACAAGTTTCATCCAATCGATCCACAGGATCACTCTTCACCCACCCGGTCAAATGTTTCTTAGCGAGGGTGCACAACACAGTCCCCTCCCGCAAGTCCTTTTCCATCCTTCGGTCTGGCAACACAGGGTAAGCACACCGGAGTGCGCTCAAGGCTAGCAGGGCATGCTGCATATGGTAATGAGATATTTTAACATCCACAACTATATTTGGTAATTCCTCTTTACTTAAAAATGTAACTTAAAGAAAGTGGGAGGAGCTCCAGAATACTATATGAGTGACACTTAAGTGCTGGAGGCCTCGAGAAGAGAGTATGTTTGAGCTGAGCCTCAAAGGTCAGCTGTGACCGAAAAAAGGCAAGACTGCGCATTTCAGGTGCGGGAGAGAAGGGGCAAATGCTCCTGCTTTGGGCCCGGTCTTCAGTTAAAAGCCCTATTGCCCTGGCTGGTGTGGTTTAGTTGGTTGAGCCTTGTCCCATGCACCGAAAGGTCACTGGTTCGATTCCCTTTCCCAGTCAGGGCACATGCCCTTTCAGCTTTGCTCACAAGTAGGAGTCGTGGAGGAGGCAGCCAATTGATGTTTCTCTCTCTCCCCCTCTCCCTTCCCCTCTCTCTGAAGTCAATATAAGCACTTTTTTTTTTTAAAGCCCTTATTATTTCAGTATTTGCATGCCTTTCACTGAGGGCAAATATTTCCTGCATCATTGTAAGCATGTTGTATACTAACATTTAATCCCATGAATCTTTGAGGGAGGTACTGTTAGACTGTTATTATTTTACAGATGGAGAATGTGAGGTACACAAGGTAAGTCACTTGCCTAAAGCCCCAAAGGTGGTTCATTGGCAGAGACGATTCCCCAGAACCCCAGCAGACCGGCTCCAAAACCCACATTCTTAACCAAAATGCTATATACTACAGCCGCTCAGGAGAGAGAAAACAAAGAAGAGCAGGGTGCCAGCTGATGCGTCCGCATTTAGGAACAGACGGCTGAGAAAGGACTGGTTCAGAAGCATCCCAAGGGGAATAATTCTGTCACGCAGCTCGAAGTCCTAATGGCCTCAAAACCATTTCCAGAGAGCACAGTCCCAGAGCTGGGGCCACAGCGAGCAGCACAGAAGGTCTTCCTGAAGGTCACCCACCACCCATCACTGACTCGGGGATGATACTACTGGACGCTCGCTGTTATTGAGCAATAGGGATAATCATACTCTTTGCCTTCAATTCCTCTAGGCTCCGAATACACACACTTTCTCTCTCCCGTCACCGGACCCCACCTCCTTCTCTTTGTGCAGTTCCTCAATCCTCACTTCCTTTATTGTTTAAGGGCTCAATTTGCCAATGTGGCCATGAAAGGCACTAACTTCCCTTATCCTTTGCCACTTCCCCTCTACTGTACTGAATCCTGGAGAATTACTGGAAATCCTGCAGATTTCCAGTGTCTCCCCTCAACCAATTCCAAGAATCTGAGATATCCTAGGCTGAAGGACAGGGGTGGATGGAATATAAAATATGTAAAGAGCTGTGTGGGAACTATGCATACGTCTGGGAGAATGCTGCATGGTGTGGGCTCTTCCCACAGCCCAGCCTCACCCCTGTGCCCCCTCTGAACACTGATGTCACAGCGACGCTGGGTTTCCTTGAGGCTCTGCCTCCCTTCCAGAGCTGTGTGCATGCTGTTCCCTCGGCCTGGAACACTTTTCCACCTGTTTTCCTTGCTAAGTGCTATTGCTTACTCGTCCTTCAGAGAAATTTGATGACAGCCTCTCAAATACTTAACATCATAACCTCAGCCCCTGCACAGAGAAAGTACACAAGAAATATCTGATAAAGCAGATGGATTAGGAAGCCAAGAATACTTATTAATGTGTTCGGCTATGGAAGGTTGTTTTGTTCAGCAATTTCTAACCTACCTATATCATTGTGACTATACTTCTATAAGAAGAAAATTTAATAAGAAAATCATAAATTCTTCCTTAAGGAATGTTCCTTAATCACCAAAAGCAAGCAGATACATCTTATGTTACATCTTTTTACCACAATTTTTCAAACGCAAAACAAACAAAACTACAGAAACAAAGCTTCCATCCGGGTACGAGAGACGTTCTTTTTGGAGCAGGACGCCTCCACCTCAGCCTGTCCCCTCCATCAACACAGCACACTCTGTTCCACGGGTCAGAGTTCAGTAGGTGGAGAGAATGCGTCCTTTGACTTGAACAGGCCTTCACACTCAGTGGCACAGATCCTGGATAAAGGTGGCTCCAATGCCTTGGTTCTGGTCCTGTCAGGGAACAGACTCTTGATCTCCACCACAGGCCAGGTCTGATGATGCACATTTGACTTTAGATCACCCAGCAAATTCTTTTTAGAAGTCCGTCTGTATCACCTTAGCCCAAGTATTGTTTTTATGTACAACAGCGGCTGCATTGACGGGCTGCCAGCAGGCCTGAATGGGTCAGGAGAGGTATTGTTTAGTTGGAAGGGAGTTTTCTGTCAATCTGGATTTTAAAAAGGGGCGGGGGTATCAATTATATTGTAAAGTAGGTCTTCTTGGGGAAAAGAATAGAAGCTGTATATCTGGGTCTTTGTTTAAAGAATGATTCAGCTTCACTTGCCCCAATGGACACAGGTCTAAGGCTACAAGAAACAGTTCTCAATAAATAATAAAAGTCCAAGAGCAGCCCACACCTCGTATCTCAGTTCTAACCAAGTTTAAGGTCCTATAGAGAGAAACACGGGCACAGAATACTAATTGTAGCCTGCTCCACAGGGAGTCTAAACCCTGAGATCATTATCAGCAGTGGCATCACCAGCGGGTATGCGCACGGGGTCTTCTGGCAATCAATCAAAGCAGGCCATCCAAATCATTCATTCCTTTGTCTGGACAGACACAGGGTGGCCTCTGGGGAAGCGCTAAGCATCTGGTTCCTTCGTTATATGAGTGTCCCAACAGTCAGACACGATCCACACAGGCGCACAGTGTGGTTGCTAAGCAGCAGTTTATTTGAAATGGGTTGTGCTTCCTGGTGCAAACCTCAAAAGTTAATAAAAATGCACTAACAATCTACTAGTTAGAGCCTTTTATATCAGGCTGGTAGGATATGTATAATTTTATTTTAATCAATTCCTAGGGTCTATTTTTCATTGTGATTGTTAACGTAAAAAAACCATTGAAACCTGTAAAGAATTTTTGTGAGTTTATTTGAGCCAAACTGTCGACATATGCCAGGAAGCAGAACCTCAACGAATTGAGATAGTGCTCCGGAGAATGGCAGGGTTACATCCGTATTTATACATGAAATTCATTGGTGACAGATTTAAGGAGGTGGGATTAAGCGAAGCGGGGAAACCTCTGTGATAGGATAAAAAGTAAAATGATGGACACATACTTAGGTGGGTGCAGGATCAATTAACATGATGATGAAGGAATCTGTGTATCTGTCCTGAGACCCAGCACACCTGGTTGTGCTCCAGGGGCTCCATAAAAAGGAGAAGTCACAAGTTACCCAGACATCCCAGGGACATGTTATCATAGATGCAAAAAGACAGACAGGCTCAGTTACGGTAAAGGTTGACCTTATCAATGAAGATATCGGCTTAGGACATAACTGCCCACCATGACTGCTTTTAGTTACGGTTTAATTTCAGACCATCCTTTGTGGTTAC
The DNA here is from genome assembly GCF_964212035.1 of Myotis nattereri. Taxonomy (NCBI): domain Eukaryota; kingdom Metazoa; phylum Chordata; class Mammalia; order Chiroptera; family Vespertilionidae; genus Myotis; species Myotis nattereri. The sequence continues at coordinate 181,927,891 of NC_138075.1, forward strand.
TTTAGGTCTCTGAGTCTGCAAAACTGCCATGCAGGCCTCTCCTGAGCTTGTCAGGTCAGCATGTGGCCCCTTTCTTTCACATGTGTAGACATGTCATTTTTTAAAAATGTATTTTTATTGATTTCAGAGAGGACAGGAGAGGGAGAGAGAGACAGAAACATCAATGATGAGAGAGAATCATTGATCGGCTGCCTCCTGCACGCCAACCATTGGGGATAAAGCCCACAGTTCATATATTTTTTAAAACAGATATTTTAGCCCGGCCGGTGTGGCTCAGTGTCGACCTATGAACCAGAGGGTCAAGGTTTGATTCCTGGTCAGGGCACATGCCTGGGTTGCGGGCTCAATCCCACTATGGGGTGTGCAGGAGGCAGCCGATCAATGATTCTCTCTCATCATTGATGTTTCTATCTCTCTCTCCCTCTCCCTTCCTCTCTGAAATCAATAAAAATATATATTTTTTAAAAGATATTTTAAAAGACAAAAAAAAATCTACAGCTTTCAAAAGATTTTAAAAGGAGAGATCACTGCACCTCAAACTTCTTGGATTCCTTAATAATTGCTTAGAAAGCCTCAATGTGTATAATTTATATCACTGATTAAAGAGTTTTAATTTTTAAAAACCTCCCCCTGCATGACAGCCCCTTTTTCATTTGGATGGCCATTCCCTGGACTTTTTTCAGCTCCATTAATCTTTCTCCATGTGGGCCGCATCCTCAAGTCTAGAAATGGCACTTTTACAACAAGGGAAAATAACATTTCGTTGCCAGTCCCATATTCCCCCTGCTGAAGACAGACCGTATCTTCAGGAACTGTATGTAATGATCCTCAGACCTATGAGATCCTTTACCCACATCACCATCCACTCACTCAAATAGTTCCCTTCTCCCTAAATGGCTTACATATGCCACTGTAATGCACGGGACATTAAATCTCTCAGAAAATAACAGCTCCAGGAAAGAAGGGAATTTCTCTTGTCCACTGATAAATGAGCGAATGAACTCAGTTTTCAATTTCTTCTTGCTCAACAGAAAAAGAATTAAACATGTTTCTTGAAGGGTATCATAGGGGAATGTCCACCACTGGAAAAGTTTAAACATATACCCTCTGCTAGGAATAAGTATTTCCGCACTGGGGAGGAAGCTGAGTCAAACGAGCTCTTAGGTTCCTGTCAACTCCTAGACTCTGTAACTGGGTGAGTTCCACACCTTAAGAGTGGACTAGCTACATAAAGCCTGATTCCCAGGTAGAGTAATTACCATGCTCTGTTTAAAATAAAAATAAAAGCCGCCCTGGGGCTTGGATGCAAAAACACTAACTCATCCAAAATGTGGACACATCCCTGGGGGAGAAATGCTCTTGCTAATCGGTCAGTTACACACTGGAAACCACAGATGTGCTTCAGGGTCTTCTCAGAGCCAAGCCCAAAACCACCTGTGGGAAATGGAGAAACTAAGGGATAAGATTAAGACGCAAATAAAGAGTATCACACTAAACTGGAGCTTTTGTTTTCTAGCCAACAACACAGCCACTTAAGAAATATCTGGCCGAAACCGGTTTGGCTCAGTGGATAGAGCATCGGCCTGCGGACTGAAAGGTCCCAGGTTCGAATCCGGTCAAGGGCATGTACCTGGGTTGCGGGCACTTCCCCGGTGGGGGGTGTGCAGGAGGCAGCTGATCGATGTTTCTCTCTCATCGATGTTTCTAACTCTCTATCTCTCTCCCTTTCTCTCTGTAAAAAAATCAATAAAATATATATAAAAAAAAAAGAAAGCAATATCTGAATTTAGCCTTGAGGTTTAAATGGTTACAACTAAATATAAAGTAATCCCTCCCTTATGAGGGGGGTGGGGAGGGATGCCTGAAACCACCAATAGTAAAAGGGTGTCCCAAAATTCACGCAAGAAGTAATTTTGATAGAAAACACAGGTTTATAATTGAAAATTGTAAATTTTTTATTGATTCATAAAGTATACAGTATAGGGTTATGTATGGAATAGCATATCAGGTAAATGGCCTCCACGGCTTTGCTGGCACATACGCACTCTTTTGTTGAAATTTTCCATGACCAAAATGCGGCTGCTCAGGCAATAACAGTTAATGGTGCTTGCTATCGAGACATGATAATCCAGTTTTTTTGTGCTGTGGAGGCCATTTATCCGATATGCTATTCCATACATAACCCTATACTGTATACTTTATGAATCAATAAAAAATTTACAATTTTTAATTATAAACCTGTGTTTTCTATCAAAATTACTTCTTGCGTGAATTTTGGGACACCCTTTACATACATACCTGTGATAAAGTTTAATTTATAAATTAGGCACAGTAAGAGATTAACAATAACTAATAATAAAGTTGAACAATTATAATAGTATACTGTAATAAAAGTTATGCAAGTGTGATCTCTCAGCATGAATTTCTTTTTCCTTCTTCACAATTTCATGGGTAGATTTGTTCTTACAGTAGATCTTAGCAACCTCAGCATAAGATGGTTTTTCTTTTCCATATTGAAAACTTTCATCCTTTCGCTTAAAGCAGGGGTGGGGAAGGTCCAGCCCACCAGCCTAATAAGGCCTGAGAAATCATTTGGGCTGGCCCTGCCAAGGCAGTAGGGGTGAGTTAATTAACTGTTTGACCAAATACAGCAGGCTAATTTTTAGTTGACAATTTTGTATGGCCTGCGAATGACGTTATAAAAATCCAAATGGCCTTTGGCAGAAAAAAAGGTTCCATCCCTGACTTGAAATCACTTCCCTGACTTAAAGGAATCACTTTAAGGCTTCTCTTTGCATATCTGAATGCTTTGGGGCCATTATTAGGTAAAATAAGGGTGACTTGAACACAAGCACTGTGGTACAACAGTCAGCCTGATCACTCAGATTGCTACTAAGTGACTAAGGGGAGGAGCACATACAGCATGGGTAAACTGGACAAAGGGATGATTCACATCCCTGGGCGGGACTGAGCAAATGGCCCATCATCATGCTATTCAGAACGGCGGCCAATTTGAAATGTATGAATTGCTTATTTCTGGAATTTTCCACTTAATATTTTTAGACCAAGGTTGACTATGGGTAACTGAAACCTCAAAAAATGAAACCGTGGATAAGGGGGGGACTACTGTAATCACTTCATAAGAGAAATGATTACATTTGTCATATAAGGATTTTTGCCCAGTTAAAAGGTCATATTTATACCTGGGATATCACATTAAAATGTTCAAATTCAAGAATGTCTAAAATTGAGGGCAATTATTCTGAATGAACTTTCCTTCCATCTGGATGAGGGAGGCAGTTTTCAGGGAACGGAGATATGCTCATGTTTTCCTAAACAACTTTTTGTGAAAGATCAAATTCTAAAGAAATAACTAGAGAAACTCCACACACAGATCCACTTCCTGAGTGATTATTTTCTCTCCACACTCTTTCTTTTGTTCTAATCGTAGAATAGATAAGGGAACAGAAGGGGTAGAGAATTCTAACAAGGATGCAATGTAGATCTCTCAGGGTTGTGTTTGGAGAATCTACACGTACTGGGGTTGTGTAGAAGACAAAATGCAGACACTACACTTAGGGCATTTACAGAGTGAACAACATAGTGAAGCCGTTCAATGATTCCTTGGGAATACATGAAAAGACTTCAACTTTGTAGTCAATTCCTGATCACCCATACCACAACCCAGTCAAAGAAAGCAGTCTTCTGTTTTTACACTGCACGTAATTTAATCTTAATTCCAGTGACAAAAGGGAATGTGCAGAGAAAGCAGTCACATCTTCCGTGCACATACTTTTAAAAACCTCTATTATTTGCATGAGCGAGGTCTTCCTCAAGGATTCTGTGGGATTAAGCTCACATCTGGTTGACAGACCTGGTGTTGGATATGATTGTGGCCACACAACTAAATCTTAAATCCACATACTGTTCCTATTTAACTGGCATATATGAACTAATTTATAGACAATGTGCAGCAAATTATTTCTTCAACCTCCCCATGCCTCAAGAATGCACCAGCAATAGGTATTCCGAAAAAAAGACACACCCACACACACACACATACACACACATAACATTGCATTCCCAGATGCTCTCCAATTATCTAGAGTAGATACTGTTATTTTAGTTATTGGAATCTGTGCCTTGAAAATAAGTAGCGTGAGGGAGGGAGTAATTTCACCAGACAAACTTGACCTCTCTGGACCCCTTTTCTCACAAGAGAGAAAAAAAAAAGATTAGCCCAGAGACTACAAATTCCCTCAATAACAGTAATCTCTGACCACTAATTATCAAGAGTACAGTTTGTGTGCAAGAAATCTGAATTCTTAAGAGAATGTCATTAACTATTAACTTTAAATGCCTGAAAGACCCATAGGTGCACTTCAATATGACCACTGAACATTTTCTGACCACGAAAAATGTCTCTGAAAACATCTTGGCGGCGAAATCACCAAACTGAGTTAGAACACGCAGAGGAATCGCCCGAATTTCCCGGGGTGGGGGTGGCGGTGAGGGCCGGGGAGTGTGTGTATCGGAGCAGGAGTCAGGAGAACGAGCCGGGTGTCTGAGAGCACAGCCGGCATTTCTGAGTTGCTGAGTTTCTAGTATCTCCTAAGGACTTCTGTCTATGTCTACGGAATTGCTCAAGCGACCACCTGCAGCTACACAGTAACGAGTAGGCGAAGAAAAGGAAATGGAAATGGAAAGAGAGCGGGTAGAGCCGGAAAACCCTCGCGGGGAGTGCCCCCAAAGTCGGTGGGGCGAAAGTGGACTTTGAATACCGACAAAGAAACGGGCAAAGAGAAAGAAAGAGGACTCCGCCTTGCCCACCCCACTCGGCTCCTTTCACGAAAAAGGCCGCCGCCGCCCCTTCTGCCTTTCGCCCGGGACGCGGAGCCCCGGCTGAAACCGCACCCTCCAAGCCCAGCCGGGCCGGGGTCGCGGCCCCTGCCCCGCCCGCAAACCCGGGGCTGGAGCATCCTCCTCCCTCCCTCGCTCCCGCGCTCCGCGCCGAGGGGCAGCGGATTCTCCAGGCTCCAGGCACCCGCACCCGCCCTCCCTTCCTCTTCCTCGCGTCCCCGCCTCCATGGCTCGCCGCCCCCAGCCTTCCATCCGCAGAGCATTCTCATACCTCCACCCACCCGACAAGGGGGCCTTTTGAAAACTTTGTGTGTAAATGCAGGGCTTTTGTGCACATCCTGGGCAGGGCCCGGTCACCCGGGTGGATGCCTGGGGGTGTCCGGGATCTCACAAAGCACCGGGGAAACCACCACGCAAGTCCCACCCCTTGATTTTGGACCCGCTTCTGCCACCGAGTGACACACGGGGCTTGGGCTAAGCATCCCCATGCCCCGGCCGCCCCTCCACGCGGAGGAAACGGGAGGAAACCCCCGCACCCAGCGCCGTTCTCCGCTGTCACGAGGGGAAAGGTGTGCGCGCGGGGAGGGCGGCAGCCGAGGAACACCGTGGCTACGAGGATCTTCCTCAAGGGAAAATAGGAGAGAGGTCCCTTTCCTCCCACGTCCTGGGAATCGGGACGCAACGAGGCGAGACACTGTTGCATCACGCCATGGCCAAGCCTGGGGGTTCCTCGCCCTCGCCCTCGCCTCAGCCCCAGACGCGCGCCCAAATCCATGCACACACTCACAGCCACCGCAGCCCCCGCCCGGGCCCCCCGATCCACGCCGGCACCCGCCCCACAGCAGGGACCACCCCGCGCCGGAGGAGGAGCGGGCCAGGGAAACGAGGCCCCTGCACTCACAGACGGTCTCCCCACGGCCACGGCCATCGCGGCTGCGCCCCGGCTCCGGCTGCGCCCGGCTGCTCCCCGCCAACACTGGCTGCCGCTCGGCTCCGGCTCCGGCTCCCGCTCGCCTCCCCCGCGCCTCCCTCGCGACTGCGCTCTGCTCGCGCCCGGCTCCCGCGCGCGGCCAGTGGCGTCTGCTGCCTGCACGCCGCCGCCCCTCCAGCTTTATTAGAGCAACATGGCCACTTGCCTGGAAGGCACCATTTGCTTCCCCACAAAGGGGGGGAAGCCTTCGCGCCGGGGCTGAGGTCGACGGGAAGGAGTGTGGTGGGCGGGCCCCCAGGCTCAGACCGCGAGGCTTGCCCTCCGGGCATGTAACCGGGGCCCCCCCGAAGCGACCCTCTCCTGGCCACCAAGACCCTCCCAGCCGGTGGTCTGGCCGCCACCACCCGTTCCACCACGTGCTGGAGCCCGAGGAAAGCCGGGGCGCGGAGATCCGAGCCTAGGTCCCGCCGTGCGCTCGGCGGAGCGGCCAGCTGAGCCGCTGGCGAGAGGGGGAAGGGACGCGGGGCAGAAAAGTCCTCGGGGACGGCGTCTCGCGGAAAGCTAGCCCGGGGCAAGCACGCGCCACCCGGAGGAACCGGCTCGGAAGGGGTGCGGGCCACCGGGGAGACACATGGGCGACCGAGGTGGGCCTGGGCAGCCCCCCAAGAGTTGCTCCTACAGAGATCTGTTCTGCAGGGAGAGGCTAGAAAGCGGGGAGCTGGAAGCCGGGAGCTGTAGCTGAGACATGCGGCCGGGTAGGGGACCTCAGGGAGAGGAAGAGGCCGCAGCAGTTGCTGATGTGGACGGCGCACCACCGCCGGCTGGAGAGGAACCAGAGGACTTCCCCGCTGGAGAATTCGTGCCGCTGTGGACGGCCCAGAGCGTAGGGCCGAGGCCTCCCCGGGTGTAACGGGGCCCGCTGGCCACCCGCGGGGGCTTAGCGGGCCTTATGTGATCGCTGGAGACAGACCCGGCGACTCGGAGGCGCGCGCGGGGGTGGCGGCTGGGGTTGCGGCAGCGGCGCCCGGCGGGTGACTGGTGTCTGCGCGACTCCGGGCGCGTGGGACTGGGAAGCGCCCCGGTCGTAGGGAAGGATTTTTTCCAACAGATGTTGGGGTACGTGACCGTGTGCCCGGCAAAACTCAGTTCCATTGCTTGTCCGGTGGTGCGGCGCCGGGGCCAAGGCCCGGCAGCGGGGTATGACCGAGGTGCTGTGGATTCCCCCGCAGAGAGAGGGCCACGACAAGGTGACTGAGGATAGCGACCGGTCGGGGAAGGGAACCAGTTGGATAGAAGAGCAGGGGTGTGGGGAGGCGGGGAAGGACCATGATCAGCCCACGGGAGTGCGCCCGCGGGGAAGTCCACGGCCTATGGAATTAGGTCAAAGACAAACCACCTCTTTAGACGGGGCGCCCCAGAGTCTGACCTGAGACCTCCAGGAACTAGATTTCTTGGGGGCCTTGCGCTGCCCCTCCTGCCATTTCGGGGATGGGCGGGGAGGCAGGATTCGGTGAGTGGACTCCGGGCGGGGGTCTCGCTGCTGGGAGGCCAACGCTGGGTTGCCCAGGAGGGATCGAAGGGCTGCAGGCCACCCTCGGGAATGAGAGCATGACTCACGGACTCTCCGTGAGTGAAAGACGAGAGAGGCTCTGAAAGGGGACCTCTTAGGTCTGTGGGCGGACTCAGACTTGCAGACACTAACCTCTTCCGTTTTGACCAATTTCTGCCCCCTAGCCTTCAAACCTTTTGAGACATGGTCCACCATTTTGTGTGAAGCATACAGTATCAGCGGTTCTCAACCTGTGGGTCGCGACCCCTTTGACGGTCGAACGATCCTTTCACAGGGGTCGCCTAGGACCATCCTGCATATCAGATATTTACATTCCGATTCATAACAGTAGCAACATTACAGTTATGAAGTAGCTACGAAAATAATTTTATGGTTGGGTCACAACATGGGTACTGTATTAAAGGGCCAGAAGGTTGAGAACCACTGCGAGTAGGTGCTCAGTAAGTGTTGAGTTAAGATGACCACGTGGATGGCTGCAATGCAAAGGGAGGAGGAAGGGAAATACTTCCCTTTGCTGCTCTCTGTATGTCGGCATTTTGTTCCTTCTCGCACAGGGAGGATCAGACAGCCTCAGTGCCCTTGTGGACATGAGGTCTCGGGTAAACGCTATGAAAAGACTGCTCTGCAGACTCCCAACCGGATGGAATGGTGATCGCGAACCAACTCTCCATTCTGTGTTCTGTTGACCAGACCAGACTGCAGGACTTAATCAGTTAATTGTTTTATTTTTATTTACTTTGTAAATGCTTATGTTGAAAACAGCTGGTTAGATGTTTAGGTAAGAGTATGAATTCTCTACCTTGGTGGGTAGGTTAGTTTATTCTCATCATAAAAGCTTAAAGTCACCTATTCCATGATCTCAACTGTTTGAAGAAACACTTTTAGGACAAAATCATTACAGTTTACCCAGGTTCTGCCTGATTTTTTCACTAGGAGCAATGCCTTAAATTTCCACCTCCTTGACTTTTGGGGCCAGATAGGCATAAATATATTTAATAAAAATATTTAATTACTGTTGGGCAATAAAGGCTATTTCAGAATGTCAGTTTTCATTCTGAAGTTATTTAAACATCATTCTACACAGTGGTTCTGAACCTTCTGGCCCTTTAAATACAGTTCCTCATGTTGTGACCCAACCATAAAATTATTTTCGTTGCTACTTTATAACTGTAATGTTGCTACTGTTATGAATCATCATGTAAATATCTGATATGCAGGATGGTCTTAGGTGACCCCTGTGAAAGGGTCGTTCAACCGCCAAAGGGGTCGCGACCCACAGGTTGAGAACCGCTGTTCTACAACCATTCTACCCAAGTTTAAAACCACTTCATAGCTATGTGACCTTGAGCAAATTATTTAACCTTTCAGTGCTTCAATTTCCTCATCTTTAAAATCTATTTAATAACAGTTCCTCCCTAGTAGGGGTTAAATTACCTTTTTAACTCTGCGCCCAGCACTGTGCTAAGAACTAAACATTTTAAAATGAGGATGCCTCTTCAACTATTAATCAGTGCACAGTCTGCTGAGAGATTTTTAAACAACGTTGATAAGTAATCCCAATCCTAGAAAAGATCCATGAATTAAGGGAGTTTAAAGCACAGTACAAGGAGCTATTCACTCTCCTGTCAAAACACAAAAGGCTTCACCAAGGAAAGCAGAACAGGGAGGAGAGCAAGGAGGACATCCCAAACAAGAGAATAGGATGAGTTCCGCAGGCTCCCTTGCTATGGCACCATTGCAGGCTGGCTGCATTCCTCAACCAAAGGTCAGTTACTTCCCTAGGATAATCCAGGGTAAACTCCTCGTGGTTTTGCTACGTTTATCCCACACCCTTGCAAATAGTCATTTTATGAAACTCTACTCAAATTACCCATTGAGAATGTGCCATCTCATTTCTGCTAAGACCTTAACAGATTCAGTCCTTCACAGAATTGTTTTGCTCAGAGTTAACTGAGAAAACATAGGTATGCCATAATTAGAGTGACCTATAATTTATTGCGCAAACTTGGAAACTTTGGAGATTGAAAAAAGACGGTTAATGTATTAAGACGATAGGCAAAAAACAGGACTTATGGTCACCATAGCTATTATTACAAGACAAGTTGGGCAATTGAGAAGTGATCATACTTATATACATCTTTTACTAGGCTCTGAGTGCCTCAAGGCAAGAGAACTTATTTGTATTTCAGCTTACAGCACAAAGTCTGGTATAATCAATAAATGTTGAGCTGCATTGGAATAGAAATGAGGCTAGGGGCTGGGCTAAAAAAACCTTTATTGTCATGCTAAGGATTTAGAACTTGATCCTGTGGCAAATGAAGAGTCAAGAAGGTTAAGCATAGAAGTGACATATTTGCACTTTAGAAAACATCTCTAGTAATGAAGAATCCAAAAATGAAATTAAGAAAACAACTTCAGCCGAAACCGGTTTGGCTCAGTGGATAGAGCGTCGGCCTGCGGACTGAAGGGTCCCGGGTTCGATTCCGGTCAAGGGCATGTACCTGGGTTGTGGGCACATCCCTAGTAGGAGATGTGCAGGAGGCGGCTGATCGATGTTTCTAACTCTCTATCTCTCTCCCTTCCTCTCTGTAAAAAAATCAATAAAATATATTTTAAAAAAAAAGAAAACAACTTCATTTACAACAGCATCAAAAAAAATTAAATACTAAGGAATAAATGTAACAAAGGAACTGTAAAATGTTCACCCAAAACTATTGAAAGAAATCTTTAAAAATCTAAGTAAATGAAAAAACATCTCATGTTCATAGATTGGAACATTTAATAGTGTTAAGATGATTTAAAGATTCATCACAATCCCTATTAGAATCTTAGCTGGCTACTTTGTAAAGATTGACAATCTGATTCTAAAATTCGTATAGAAATTCAGGGACCCAGAATAGCTAACACTTGGAGGACTCCCACTTCCAGATTTATAATTTTACTACAAAGCAACAGTAACCAAGATAGTGTCGTACTGGCATAATAATAGACATAAAGATCAATGGAATAGAACTGACAGACCAGAAATAAACTCAAATGTCTATGGCCAACTTATTTTGAAAAGCCTATCATTCAATGGAGAAAGAATAATCTTTTTAACAAATAGTGCCGGGACAACTGTACAGGCAGAGCAATAGAATACATTCATCCCCTTATCTCATATCATGTACAAAAATGTATCAAAGACCTGAATGTAATAGCTCAAACTATAAAACTCTTGGAAGAAAATATACAGGTACATTTTAATCATCTCAGATTTGGCAATGGATTCTTAGCTTTTACATTTAGGTATGTAATTTTTGTATATGGTCTGAGATAAAAATTGATGTTAGTTTTCTCATATATACAATTTTTCCAGCATCATCTGTTGAAAAGACTATTCTTCCTCCATTGAATTGCCTTTGCATCTTTAGTAAAATATAAACTATATGTGCTTGTCAATTTCTGAACTGTCTTCTCTGTTTCATTATTAACTAATATGTCTATTCTTCTGCACATACCACATTGCCTTGCTTTCTGTGGTTTTATAATAAGTCTTGAAATGAGGGATAATCAACTCTCCAACTTTGCTCTCTTTCAAAATTATTTTGTCTAATCTAGTTCCTTTGCCTTTCCATTTAAATTTTATAAGTTGTAAAAGTCTACAAAAAATTATGGTGGAATTGAATTGGTATTGCATTAAATCTATACAATCACTGCGGAGAATTAACATCTTAACAATATTGAATCTAATCCATGAACATGGTATATCAGTCCATTTATTTTCACTGCCTTCTTTAATATTTTGGGATTTCAGCATACAGATTTTGCATGTATTTTCTGTCTTTTCTTCTTTTTTAATATGTAATTCACATACCATATAATTCACCCACTTAAAGTATACAAGTCAATGATTTTTATTATGTTAACTGGCTCCAGTCTCATAATTTCCTCCTTCAGCCTTAGGAGTGGTAATGACTTTTTTTTTTTTTAATATATTTTTTATTGATTTCAGAGAGGAAGAGAGAGGGAGAGAGAGATAGAAACATCTATGATGAGAGAGAATCATTGATTGGCTGCCTCCTGCACGCCCCCTACTGGGGATCGAGCCCACAACCCTGGGCATGTGCCCTTGACTGAAATCAAACCTGGGACCCTTTGGTCTGCAGGCCGACGCTCTATCCACTGAGCCAAACCAGCTAGGGCTGGTAATGACTTCTTAATGCTACTAGTGTTTGGATGTCTTGCCATCTTTTATATGTTCTTCTAACTTTGCCTATTTCAGTGCTCCTCAAATTTTAATAAATATGAATCACTTGGGAATCCTGTTAAAAATGCAGATTCTAAATTAGTAGGTCTGGGGCCTGAAATTCTCCATCAAACTCGCAGGTGATGCTGATTCTGCTGGTCTGGTGATCATACTAACTAGACTAACAAGGGTTTACAGTTCTAAAGTACTTCCTTTATTTAAGTTTCTTCATTTGAAACATCTGCAATAAACTTTTTGGTTCACTGAGACCTTGATAGATATAGATAGAAACAAAAACATTTGATTGCAATTGTCATCATGAGTTCAATCTCTTTCTTTCCCTATTGTTAAAACATTTATTTAAAAATTTATTCTCGAAATTGTTAAATTTACCAATAATTCTCAAACTTCCCGCTGTTCCCGCTACTTTTTCTTCCCTTTGAAAATCAGGACAATATTTGCCCCTCTTCAAATTTTCTAGTATTTCTTATTTTTCTCTGGTTTCCCAAAACCAAATAATATTGATTCCACAATCACTTATGCGAAGTCGTCCATAGATAATTCATTTAGGCCTGGAAAGTTTAACTCAAAACAATTGGTTGCTCACTTACTAGAATGGATTTCAGGGGCCTTTTTTGTTGTTGTTCACATTTTTTAATATAATGAATATGTAAATAATTACTTCTAGTATGCCAGTGGCCTTTTAGTTGTGTTTATTATACCTTTTTCATTAAAATAACTTTCAGAGAGGAGACAAAGTAAAAGTTGAGCTTTCCTTTTTAAAAAAAAAAAAAAAATCTTAAAGCATGATATCATCAGCACAAACCAGTGGTTTTCATCCTTTTTTGTTTGCCTGCTCGTGGCAAGTATTATTTGATAAACAAAAACCAAATTTTGAAAATGTTTTGGCATTCTTTTAAAAGCAAGAATTCTCTAAGCCTACAAGAAAATATCAATCCTTGTAGGCTTGTGCTACTCTTTAATTCAGGCTCTTTTAAAATCTAATCTCATTAACTAGCGTCCTGTGAAATGACATGCTCCCTGGAATACGATGACTTGGCCTGCTAGTCACTCTCCTTGGCAGCCAGCCCTGGAGCTGGGTCAGTTCGCCTAGTTCTGGCCTCTGTCATTCTCCGGCCATTCCTTTCTCCCTGTGGCCAGTCATTGTGACGCCAGTATTATTCCTTTTTGTGAGCCTGGAACACTGATACAGCTGAAGTCTCCTGACTCCCATTTATGTAGCTGAAGTCCCCCTTAGACATTGCCATTGACTTAGAATTATACATACATACATACATACATACATACATAACTGTATATTATGACAACAATATGACTTGTATAGTCTCACCTTTAGTCTCAGTCTATTTGCTATCCACCATTTTACCATCATTAATTTCCACCTGGTGAGTAACTACATGGGGTTACCCTGCACCGCACCTTCTTTCTTGTAGACTTGTTCCTTTTGAATGAGGTAAAACATCCTTTATTTATTTCAGTCATAAATTCCTTCCTCTCTCATCTATTAATCTATTGGATTGTGTTCATCTCCTTTTGTTAATCTTTCCCAGTTCAATTTGCCATTAATCCCCCTTTCCTAACCTAAGATTTCAAAAGCCCTATGTCTCAAGTTTCTCCTCTTTCATTTTGCCCCACATGGATTGACAGAAGTGGATTTGGTTGGTTGGTATGATAAATTTTGGCAGATTGTACTTCATGCTTCATCTTTTAGTAAGATAGAATGGGCCATTGCAAGACTGCCTCCTTCATCATTTACAGTGAAAAACATGGGCTTGGGAGTCAGGACAATTTGTACACTTCCCTGCACCGCCAAATATCATAAGCTTTGCAGTTTTTTTAATTGGTATATAAGTTGCTGTAGAAACACCCCAAACCTTAGTGGCCCTCCCCCCAAATGGTAGATGTTTATTTCTCTCTCATGAAATAGTCCAGGAGGTGGTGAGCAGTCCAGAAAGGCCTGGCAGCTGTGCTGCTTGTGGTTATCCAGGAGTCCACATTCCTTGTTGCTATCTTGTTGCTCCATCAACTTCTGATTGTTACTCATCTACTCTGATCAGAACTGGTTCACTGACACCATAGCCATAGTCCATGGGAAGGGTGAAGAAGAGGAAGTAGAAAAGCAATTTCCTTTAAAGGAAGTGCCATGAGCATAGCACATATCACCTCTGCTCACAATTCTTTGCAAAACTTCAGTCACATGAAAATAGCTGCAGGGGAGGCTAGGATATGGAATCTCTTATATGGCACTAATATGCACCACTGAATCTGGGGGAGGGGCACGGATGCTATTTGTGAAAAGAAGAAATGAAAAATGGATACTGGGGGGAAATCAGTCTCAGAAGTAATATATTTATATGATTAAAAATAAAATAATATAAAGTAGTATGGAATAAAGTCTCCCACCAATTCACCACCTGTATAGTTCCCACCCCTCCTCAAGAAATAAATATTAGTGTCTTGTGTACCCAGAGTTTTCTTTCCTTAAAATACATATATATGGATTTCAGAGAGAAAAGGAGAGGGAGAGAGAGAGAGAGAAACATCAATGATGAGAGAGAATCATCAATTGTCTCCCTCTTGCATGCCCCCCACCTGGGGTTGAGCCCACAACTCGGGCATGTTCTCTGACCAGGAATTGAAACTTGAACCGTGACCCCCTGGTCCCTGGGTCAATGCTCAACCACTGAGCCACGCCAGACAGGCTGTAAACTTCTTTAAATGATAACAGAGAAGGCATTAAGTAAATATGTTTCAATATTTAAACATCAATTGGGGATTCGGGCAAGGCTCAGAGGGAAATTATCTTTAACACGGTAAAACTCTTCTGTTAAAAGAGGAAGCCCATGACCAGTAACCTGGGAGCAGATGATAACATGGAGTCTGGTGTGCAAGATGTTTATTGGAGATAAAACCTGGGGGAAAAGTGGGAAGAAGCAGGATTGGGCACAGGGAGAATCTGAACCATAATGTAGACCCCATAAAACCTCAGCCCACCGGTGGGGAGTTCTGGAGCAGAGTGCCCATCAGAGTTGTGTGTCTTCAGGCAGAGATGCCTGGGCCCTCACACCCATCCTCAGTCACTAGATGGGCAGCTTCTGGAAGCGCTACCTTCGGGAACATCTCTCTGCAGTTGAGGCAGAGCCTGAAGGAGCTGATGGTTGAGATTGTTTGCTAAATGCACTCCGGGTGGCTGGGAAGCAAAGTCCTTGAAAGAGATTTGTGTTTGTATTTGTTTATCACAGGCCATAGGTCCTTTTTATTTTTTTACAGTTTCAAAGTTATTTTTTGTTGATTATCATTTTTTAATAAAAGTTTCTATTTTGAAATGTTTATACATTTGCAGAAAAGTTGTGAAGATGGTATATATAGTTCTCGAGTAATCCATTCCCAGTTTCCCCTATTATTAACATTTTATAGTGGTGTGTTACATTTGTTACTAATGAGCCAACCTTGATACATTATTATTGGCTTACATCCATAATTTATTCAAATTTCTTTTGTTTTCCTAATGTTCTTTTCCTGTTCTAAGATCCCTTACAGGTTATTCCATTCCATTTATTTGTCATGTCTCCTTGGGCTCCTCTTGGCTATGACAGTTTCTCAGACTTTCCTTGCTTTTGAGGACCTTGACTTTTTTGAGGAGTACTTGTCAGGCATTTGGTAGAATGTCTTTCAGTTTGGATTTGCCTGATATTTTTCTCATGATCAGACTCAGGTTATGAGTCTGTGGTAGGAAGATCAAAGAGGTAAAATGCAATTCTCATTACATCATACAGTGGGAGAAAGTTAATAAACAGTTACCTCAACCAGATGACTGAGGTCAACATCAATAATGAGTCATGCTGATAGTGTAGTACCCTTGATATGATGTAATATGAATAGCATTGGGAGCTCTTTCAGTTGGTTACTGTGTCCCTTTAACACACCATTATCATTGGTTTTGTTTGTTTGAGCACTTCCTTACTTTCGGGCACTACAAAATGCTCCAGGCCTGTCTTGTATATTCCCTGCCCCAACCCTTGAATCTGCCATTTTTTTCTAAAGGGCTCTGGTTCCTTTTATTGGTGAACTATTGACCCGGTGCACGGATTCGTGCACATTGAAAGGAAATTAATTAGAAGGTGGCCTGCGGGGGCGGGACTGGGCAAGATGGGCAGGACATTCCCTGGAGCCAACTTCCCGTGGTCTCTCCCCAACCGGCCACACCTGGGGTGGTGGTGCTGTGGTTCACCTGCAGAGTGAGTGGGGTCCCTCTGGCAGGTGGGGTCCCTCAGCCTAGCCTGTGGGGATCGGGCTGAAACTGACTTTCCGACATCCCCCAAGAGGTCCCGGAGTGCGAGAGAGGGCACTCTGCAAAGTTGCTGTCTTAGAGGGTGTGGAACACAAATGCAAGTGTGCAGTAACCCAGATTAGGCACTGACATTGCCCCAGCAACAACATAACCCACGACCGAAAGTGGAATCGCGCACCCCTGCAAGGAATCAGGCTCCCTCCTCTCTGGTTTCGGGGTGCGCCACCCGAGAACCGCCACTGGCAAGTCAGTACAGCTTGGCAGCTCCTGCACTGACTGGCCCCTGGTGGTCAGTGCGCGTCATAGCTACCGGTCAGATGGACACTAGCATATTAGCCTTTTATATATAGAGAGATTATATATAGATAGTATTAGAAACCAAAACCTGGGCTCCAGGTTTGCTCATTGCTCACTGGAGTGTGATTGCTTCCAGGCAATCTCAGGAGTCCAAGTATGGAAATGATATGTGTATACTACCCTGTTTATATGCACATATCTATAAATATTACTATGTGTAGCCATTTGTATCTGTTGTAAGATAAACATGAGTTCATTCTGATGAATCCAACTGAAATCCGTTACTACATAAATCATTCTAGCCTTCTTCCTTGTTTATCTGTAACCTCTCACTCCAACAGTGAGAAGCCTGGCTCTCACCATCCACCATCCATTTACCTAATTGTTCAATGTTAGTGTACATTTGTGGTAGTTTCAGAATGTTAACAAATACCCATTAGCAACAACTGTATCATTACAGCATAATGTTTATATGTTCTACATTATATACAGTTTCTTTTGCCTTTAATCTACAGACTCCACTCATTTCCAAAATTACTCAGGTCAGCAGCTTTCCCCTCCCACTCCTTTTAGTGAGGTTGTTTCATACATTCGTAATACAGTTCGAGCCTTTCATCACACTCTGTATTCCATCCTGGGATTCCCCAATCTCCTACGTTATTTTTTAACTTTGCATGTATTAAGGTTCACTGTTTATGCTGTAAAGTTACGGTTTTGACAAATGCATAGTGTCGTGTATCCATTACATATATGATCCATACAGTATCATATAGAACGGTTTCACCACCCTAAAACCTCCCCTGTATTGTATCTATCCAACCCTTCCTGAGCCCCTCACAACCACTGATCTGTTTATAGATTTTATAGACAGTATCAGAAATGGAATCATACATTATGTAGCCTATTCAGACTGGCTTCTTTCAGTGAGCAATATGCACCATATTTCCTTGTTACCTTTCATTCAAAATCTAGCTAACTTGGAATAGAAACAAGTTCCTACAGAAAGATTTCAGGAAATCTCAATTAGGCTATAAATATTTTTTGCCCATTTTGAAGTTTCTGATACATATTGCTATTTTACAGAAAAGCCCTCTGCCCTTTGGGAAGCACTGGGTACATATTTTAAAATCCTTGCCATTTTCATAGTAAAGAATGATAACTTATAGATTTTTACATTTAAATTTATATGACCATTAGTGATTGAGTCTTAAAAAATATTTTTACTAGCTTTTTTTTCTTTGTTGAATTTGCTACTCATTTGCCTATTATTTCCATAAAAAGTGTTTAACTTTTTTTCTTGAGCTATAGAAATTTTTATGCATGAGATATCAACCATGTTATAGATAAATAAAATTATCTGTCTGACTGAAAAATAGTCTATCATATGAGCACATCAAAATTTATGTAGCTGTTTCCTGATTATTGAATATTAGGTTGTTTCCAATTCTTTTTCTTTCCTCCCTTTTTTCCTTTCTTCTTTTCTTCCTCCTTTGCTTTCATTCTTCCTTCCTCCTATTATAAAAAGCATCATAAACACCTTTGCATGCATGTGGCTAAATTTCTAATTATTTCCTTAAGAAATGGTCCTGGAAGTGAAATGACTAGAACTAAAAGTATGAATAATTTTAAACTCCTGATACATGAGTTATTTTTCAGAAAGAACAGGGGCAGCGAAGGAGACAGAGGCAGGCCCAGAGTTGAGCAGCTGACACAGTACGGGGAGCTGTGTCCTGCAGCCGCAGTGGCTGAGGGGCTGGGCGGAGGGGCAGAGCATCAGCAGTGTCCGCTATAGTATTATTAAGCCAGTTTTAAAGTTGAGTAAACTGGAATTCAGAGAGGTTACCTGTCCACAGTAACATTGCAAGTAAGTGGCAGACTGGGGATCCATTTAGTGTGACTGCAGCCCTATATTCATTACTGCTCCTAAAACATGTTAATGTTGTAGGCACAACCTAAAGAGTATGGAATTAATCACAGAAATGTGGAGCTAGGAAGTACATCCGAGATTCTTTTTAAAAAAAATAAATTTGTATTCATTTCAGAGAGCAAGGGACAGGAAGAAAGAGACAGAAACATCAATGATGAGAGAGAATCCTTGGCTGGCTGCCTCCTGCACTCCCCATACTAGGGATTGAGCCTGCAACCCGGGCATGTTCCCTGAGCAGGATCTAACTGTGACCTCCTGGTTCATAGGTCGATGCTCAGTCACTGAGCCACACTGGCCAGGGACATCAGAGATTCTTGAGGCTGTTTCCTAGAATAAGGATCAGGAATCAGGAAAGTGGCATTAACTTGGAAGCCTGAGATCACAGTGCTGGATGGTTTTAGACAGGATCTAGATCCATTCTAGAACAACATCGCGACCGCCTCACACAGTGCTCCCTCCACAACAATGCACAGCCCTGTAGGTAAATATATTTAACTCATTTAGAAATAAAAAGATGCATATTTATTTTTATTACAAATGTAATATACATTAGATTTGAAAGCCAAAATTAAGGAATGGCTTCATTTCTTCTAAATAGTATCATGTGCCCTGTACCTGATGGAATCTTAAAGATTATTACATATTTGATTATTTCTCTTCTTGCTGCCTAACACTTTTCCCTATGAAGTCATTTCCTAAATAAAAGTGAAATTAAATTAGCAATTAAAAATAAATGAGCTACTTGTTATAGTCTCTAGGAACCACTTGGGATGAACTAAAGTGTTATTCAATTAGCAAACTAAAGATTGTCTGCATAACCTTATTCATGTTCACCATTTCCTCGGGGTGCTATTAATAGAAACTCCTGTAGTCTCTATTTAAAATATTAGGAAACTAACACAAGGTGCTTTTTTCCTATCACAAAAGACAATCTGTAAAGACACATTAGAAGACTATAACTGCAATCTTTTAAAATGAGAAAAAAGTCATTATACCATTTTGTCACTATTTGATGAACTAATTCAATGAAGTACAGTAAATATTCTCATTTGAAATAACAGTAAAACCATTGCTTGTGTTTAGTGGGAGAAACAAATCTTTTATTAAAAATTTAATTTGTGAGTTAATGTGGGGATTCTAATTTAATAAGAGGAGTCAAAGAGGTGATAATGATATGATAATATCATCCTTTCTTCATAAGGAAGATTCTATATCCATACACATTGACCAGTTATTTTATTATTTTTGCAGTTGATTAAAAAAATTCTCTCCTTACTTATGTTCATTTTATGAATATTTATTTTATATTCTGCCACATGGATTGCTCTGAAGCTTTGTCCTTGTCTAATAATAGGCAAACTATGGTCCTTATTTTCCGTACTCACCACCATACAGATCAGCACATACCATCCTTTATTCCCATCTTTTTGGAGTGATGTCATTTTTTTCTAATGCACTGTGTCTTGTCCCTGTAAAGTCCCGAGTATTTCTGCCATCATAAACATAAATTTCCAAGAAGGTCCTTCTTCCTACCTGGGAGTGGAGGGTACAAAAGGAGGAGAGGAGGGTGAAGAGCAAGTATGGAAACAATCAACTTCGCCAGAAGAAGCGATGTAATAAAACCATGTACTGAAAGAAGTATCATGTGTTACATTCACACCACCATTCATATATATTTAGATAGCAGCCGCTATTTTGTTTCAACATCCCAGGAGATACTCTCCTAATGGAAACATGTGTAATCACATGGCTAAAAGAGAGCCTCTCACTTTACTTTCATCTCCAGGCATATCCACCCCTGATAATTTTGGGTAAACAGGACTCACCATCTTTGAAAAGGTCAAAAAGAAGAGAAAAGTGTCTTTTGAAAAGCACCCTTAGTAAGCATTCAGAGTATAAAGTACAGTTCAACTCTTAAAATGCCAATACTTTATCTCTCACTTTAAGAAGTGCCTCCAAGTAGCACTGTTGCTACCTTCTTTCTATATTCAAGATCGGGTGCTTTTGTACTAAGTACTTTCCTGTGCTGTAGTGTTCTCAGACTTGTAGATAACGGCCCACTTAGCAAGTGCTACCCCCCCCCCCCCCCCCCGCCCGTGCACTCTAACAACTCTCCAACACCAAATGGGTGTTTAACAATTCCATTCAAATCTGACACTATGCAGACCACGCAGGTTAACAGCTCAGTCCCAAAAGACTGCTCCCATTTCAGAACCCAGCCACAAGTCCAGGGGGCCATATGCACTTCTCATGGACCAGCTTGACTATAAATTTGGCGGTTCCTATGACTCTTTTTAGATTAATTCGCTAGAATGGCTCATAAAATTAAGAAAGCACTATACTTTTAAATTAAAAAAAATGTTTTTAATTTTTTTTTCCAGAGATGGAGAGAGGTATAGAAACATCAATGATGAGAATCATTGATTGGTTGCCTCCTGCATGCCCCCTACTGGGGATGGAGCCCCCAACCTGGGCATGTGCCCTGACCAGGAATTGAACTGTGATGACCTGGTTCAAAGGTTGAACTCAACCACTGAGCCATTCCCTTTTATTGACAAATAGTATTCCATTATAGAGATTTACCACATTTTACTCATCCATTTATCAGTTTGTGGACATTTGGACTGTTTCCACTTTTTGGCTAGTATGAATAATCCTGGTATGAATATTCATGTATGAGTTTTTATGTACACGTGTTTTATTTCTCTTGGTTATATGAGTGGGAGTAGAGTTGCTTTGTCATTTGGTCTATCTATATTTAACCTGAGGAGTTGCTAAACTGTTTTCCAAATGCAGAGCCATTTCACATTCTCATCAGCAGCATATGAAGAGTACTAGGTCTTATGTCTTCCCTGGTGAAGAAATTAAAATTCTTCCTCTAGGTCCAATTTTTTAAAAACCTGGGAAAAGACTTTATTTGGCCTGGCCTGAGTTAGAGACTGACCTATTTTCTTATCTCTGTTATTAGAGAAAGGATTACATGAGAAGATGGCTATCCAACACAAGGCTATGAGGAGTATTTCCCTGGACAGTTATATACTACTGCCCTAGGCAGACAAAATGCCTGCCACAGGAGCCTAAAATTCAAGGCTAGTGCTACCTCCTAAGTGTGTGGGAGCATTGGGTTGGTACAATGACTGGCATTGTATACTACTGGCATGTAGGTGTGTCTGTGGCCTGGGGGTGTAAATGTCCTGAAATGTACAGACAGTCTCATTCAATAAAGATGTGTCCTGCCCAAAGGGCCAATACTGTTCCAGCTGATAAACCCAGTCCTGTGATAATGAACCCCCCTTCTCATAGTTGGGGGCATACCTATTCAATATAAATATTTTTCCCCAGCCTGCCTTTGCAGCTAGATGTGGCCATGTGATCGAGTTCTGGTCAATGGACTGTACGCAGAAGTGCTGTGTATAACTTCTGAGAAGTGTCCTTGGAGCGGGTTTGTGCTCTCCTCTTTGTCATTCTTCCTTCCTGCTAGCTGGAATGCAGATATTGACGGCTGGTGCTGGAACAGCCCTCTAGACCTATAAAAGGTCAATCCCATTTTGAGAAATCATGGAACAACAAGATGGGAGGCATATGTAGAGCAAGCATGTCAAGCTTGCGGCCCACAACAAATGTTTTTGCGGCCCAGCCAATATAACGGGTGAGCAGATACTTACAATGATGAAAGGAAATAAGTCTCCTGTCAGATCCAGAATTACTGGCATTCACCTTGGGTCAGTTTTGAAAGTAATCACAGCGAGCAAGATTTCCCCCGAAGTAGGAAAGATAGTAGCAGAGAAGAGATGCCAAGTGTCAGGAAGAAAACCTTAATTTTATCATGGCTCTTGTTCTTTTTTTTATATACTATACTCTTAGAAATAAACCTACATTTCTATGAAAATGGAAGCTTTTGTTTTTTTGCGGCCCACATAAACTTAAACCTTGTTTATTTGGCCCGTGTTAGCCTTTGAGTCTGACATGCTTGCTGTAGAGTGCCATACCTACTCTGGGCTGCCCGTGATTATGTGTGAAGAAATAAACTTCTGTCTTAATTAGACTGCAGTTTTGGTTTTCTGTCACTCTTAGCTGAACCAAGTCCTACTATCACCATGTACGATGTGCCAGCACCTTCTCTAAGTACCATCTGTGAAAATACTGCACACATTAACTCAATGATTGCCCACATCACACCAATGAGATAAGCACTTCTGCCACACACTCCCATTTTAAATGGAAAAACCGAGGCTCAGAATAATTAAATACCTTGCCCAAGTTCATACCGACTTCACACGGAAGACACTGTGTCTCCAGAGCCCATGCCTAAAGCTATCCTGTGAGACACCAACAAATGAGTGAACCCAGAATAAGCCGATAATGATAAAAACCAAACTAACAGTAATGCACTATTAATAAGTGAAAAGACTTGTCATCAGAACCTCAGATACCTCAATATACTAGTGATGACACATGATAAGAAACTGGCCCTTTGAAATTGGGGAGAAACCCAACTCTCTGCATATGTGCACTTGCCAAGCGTTTTTGTGGCTGCCAGGCTTCTCAGTCGCGTGCTAAATTAGAATCCTTAGCACTCTAGATGTGTGCCAACTGCCGTTTATAAATATTAAATGGTAATAACGCACGTGGGAGATGACTAAGTATCCCCTGGCTGCATGCAAAACTGAAAGTCTGTGGAATTACACTTCCTTCCCATGTAAGGAAGATATGCTTTTGTCAAATTCATGCCATACCTTGAGAAGCATTTGTATATAATGCTGTATGTGGAATGAAGCCTCTTGTTTTACATCCATAGCCCTCTGTTTCTTTTCTTTCTTTTTTTTAAATTTTGTTTTATTGCTTAAAATATTACAAAGAGTAGTACATATGTCTCTCTTTTTTTCCCCCTTGACCTTCCCCCGGCCTCCCCTACCCCCCAGTGTCTTGTGTCCATTGGTTATGCTTATATGCATGCATACAAGTCCTTTGGTTGATCTCTTATCCCCTCCCCCCCTCCCCCAATCCTCCCCGGCCTTCCTGCTGTAGCCCTCTGTTTCTTGTTCCTTTGTATCTCGCATTGTCTCATATGTTTCTGTATGTCTCAGATTGGTTTGAAATTTAGGACATAAAGTGTTGTGAGATGATTAAATTCATCTTGCAACTGCATGGCATTAGGGACACAATGATGACTAAAAATGATCCTCACCTTCTGGAAACTCACAGCCAGTCCACTTGGGGAGACATGGCCAAGGCAAGTGCAACCCAAGGTGAGATGTACTGTAATAAGGCATGTTCTACAGGAAGAGAACAGGAGTGGTTATTTGTTGGCGAAGGCTTGAACAATCACTGGGATTCTGCCAAATGGAGAAAAGAGAAATCAGGCTGAGAAAAAGAGTAACAAAAACACAAAGCTGTAGAAAAAAATGGAAGAGGCTTAGGGAGTGACATTTATTTAAAATTATATGCATGGATTACTATACTAGTGTATATTGTGAAAACAAACATAAGTCGAAATTATAAGGAAAAAAATAAGCAATTCTAAAGGCACTGCTAATCATGAACATGGTAAAATTGAGTTTAAAAAAGTGAAAACAGAAAGCTTATTAATTTTGTTTTCTAACTTTATAATGTCTAATAATATGAAACTGGGCAATTTATTGATTCCTGTCGGGGTGCTTTATTTTTATTTTTTTCCAGAACAGCAAAATTAGGAAAGGTTGTGAGAGGAGGGGAAAAGCATGATACTCTACTTAGGAATGAGCCATCTCTCTAAACACAAAAATTACACAGACTTACTTGTATGTTGCACACATACAAACACAAAGATATTGCCAATCATGATGCCTTTTTACATTATTATCAGCTAATACCTTAAGCCTCACTATCCACTTAAGGAGGAGCTCTTCATTAAAGATGAAGAGTGTACATTTCTATTTCAAGCATTTTCCCCATAATTTTAAATTTGGGAGCCAGTTTTTGTGAGGTGTGGTTAAATGGTACTGCTACAAGTCTAATTGCTGAAGGCTCATATTTGGTGGAGACTTAGTCCCGTAGGCTTAAAGTTTAGTGTTATCTTTAATTCATAGATTCTTTGTGAGAAATACTTTAAATCATTTGCCTTCTTGGTAAAGATTAATTTAAAACTAGATAATATAATCTGTATTACCCATTTCAAAGGGGTAAAAGGACAATAAAGTTACAGTATGTATTGAAAAAAAAACAGATGAGAAAGATACTATGGACCCCTTCCTATTACAGTATCTTCCCTTAGGGTACTTCCCTTCCTGCCTGTGACATGAGCTAGTCCATCTGTGTATGTGTGGGGCAGCTTCCTTACCCATGTACGAATGCAATGAGCATAGCACCCAATACATAGGAGGCATTCAATACATATGTGTTGAGTGAATGAATAGGGAGGAAGGGTAGATTTTAAAGATCTTGATCTTGTAAGCAACAAAGAATCCATTCAGAGTTGTTTTGGAGTTTTGGTGGTTGTTTTAATACAGTGATGGCAAACCTATGACACGCGTGTCAGAGGTGACACGCGAACTCATTTTTTTGGTTGATTTTTCTTTGTTAAATGGCATTTAAATATATAAAATAAATATCAAAATATAAGTCTTTGTTTTACTATGGTTGCAAATATCAAAAAATTTCTATATGTGACACGACACCAGAGTTAAGTTAGGGTTTTTCAAAATGCTGACACGCCGAGCTCAAAAGGTTCGCCATCACTGTTTTAATAAGATGGTGACATGATCAGATCCAGTTTTTAGGCCTATAAGATGAGCATCAGAGTGGCAGATGGACTGGAGTTGGAGAGGGCAGACTAGAGGCAGGGAGATTGATTAGCAGGCTGATGCAATAGTCCAAGTGAAAGGTACAAGAGCCTGAAATTTCAGTGGCCAATGAAATGGACATTAGACAAAGTTCAAGTTGACAGGACTTTATGACTAATTGGCCTGGGGGTGAGGGAAATATCCAGAATTAATTCAACTTGTCTAGTTTGGATGCCTGTGAGCTAGATAATACAGAAAGAGTGACTTTGTGGGGAGGGAAGGATAATGAGGGCTAGCCTGGACATGCTGATTTGAGCCTACAGAGGCTCAGCAAGAAGCTGGCAATGTGACCCTAGAGCTCAGGAGAAGGCCTGCATGGAGCTACATACTTGGAGGTGATAATTATTTGATAAATATTTGATAAAATGTCTCCCAAGGAGGAGATATGTTTGAAAGAGGGGTCCATCCTGTTACTTCTTGGCTTTAAAATGCTTTTGGTCACAAGATTTAAAAGATAAAGTCCAAATGTCTTAATTTTATACCCCAAAGTCTCCCCAGTCTAATAGCAACTCATCTTGTTCAGTCATTTATTCAACACACCAGCCTTTATAGAAAGCCTGGATGCGCCGTGGTATGTCTTGGGGGCAGAGAGATGACTAAGTCTTTGTTGCTGCCCCGGAAGAGGTCTATTGGGGAAAAGAGACAACAAAATAGACAATTAGCATTCAGTAAAATAAGGATAGTAATAGAGACCATCTCACATGGTTGTAGCAAGAATTAAGTGAGTTCATACACATAAAGTCCTAAAACTGTTGAATATGCAATTATTATTATTATTATTATTATTATTATAGGAGGGGTATATAATGGGACTGGGGTGTAATTCCCTTGATTGGGCAACTACTGAGCTGAATCATGAAGGAAATTTGAATTAGCCAGAATAAAGGTTGGAGAAAGACATTCCTGAACTTCCTACTGTTCCCTTGTGTAGTGGGTTGAAGGGTGTTCCCCTTTCTCCCCACCCCCCCACCACCCCAATGATATGCCCATGTCTAAATTCCTGGAACCTGTGTATGTTACTATAAAGTAAATAACTGTAAAAAGGTAACCATTTGCAGATGTCATTAAATTAAGGATCTTATGATCAGATCACCCTGGATGATCTGAGTGGGCCCTACACTCAGTGACCAGTGGCCTTGTAAGAGACAGAAGAGGAGAACCACAGAAAAGAAGAGAGGACCATGTGAAGACAGAGCCAGATGGGAGTAGTGTGGCCACAAGCCAAGGCAGCCAAAGAATGCGGATAGTTATCAGGGGCTGGAAGAAGAAAAGAAGGATTCTCTCCTAGAGTCTCCCGAGGTAGTCTAGTCCTACCAGCACCTTGATGTCTAATGTGTGGCCTCCTGAACTGTGAGAGAAGAAATGCCCGTCACTTTAAGCCACCCAGGTTGAAACAATGCATTACAGCAACCCTCTCCACAGCTAATTCTTTGCTGGTGGTGAACAGAACACACCCCAGGCCCTCATGGAGTCTGTATTCTGGTTGAGGGGTCACACAAAAATAAACAAATACAGAGTTAAATTTATTTTTATTATTTTTAACACTTATCTTCATTGTTGAAAGTATTACAGATGTCCCCCTTTTTCCCCCATTGACCCCCTCCACCTCACACCTGTACCCCCCACGCCCCCGCCCCCACTCCTCCAGGCCTTCACCACACTATTGTCTGTGTCTATGGGCTATGCATATATGCATTTAAATTCTTTGATTAATCTCTCCCCACCCACCCTACCTTCCCTCTGAGATTTATCAGTCTGTTCCATGCTTCTATGTCTCTGGATCTATTTTGTTCACCAGTTTATTTTGTTCATTAGATTCCACATATGAGCGAGATCACGTGATACTTGTCTTTCTCTCACTGGCTTACTTAGTTTAGCATAATACTCTCCAGGTCCCTCTACGCTGTCTCAGAGGGTAAGAGATCCTTCCTTCTTATAGCTGCATAGTGGAGTGTTAGGTACTGTGAAAGCTAAACTCCAGAATTTCATATCAAATTGTCCACTTGCCATTTCTACTTAAATGTCTAATGGGCATCCCAAAGTTAACTTTCCCCAAATAGAAATGCCTGGAGGTAGGAAGCTGATTTTTTTCAAGAGAGTCAGGCTAGACGTCCGGGTGGAGGTGACAGTACAGGAATGATGAGGCTGAGCTACGGTGGTGAATGAAAGGGGAGGTTCAAAGCAAGGTCCTTATTGTTTGTTTTTTGGGGGGAGGTAGGGGAGAGCACAGTGCTTGGAGGTGAAGCGAGAAAGAGGTTGAAGATTCAAGGGAGGAGGTAACAGGAGTAAATCCAGAGGAGGCAGAGTGACATGGCGCTAAGGTGAGAAAGCAGCACAGGGACCAAGGTCTCCAAAGGGGAATAGCAAGAACAGAGCAGGGACAAAGAGATGCTGACTCAGAGGAAAACTGTCTGGGTTTGAATCCTGGCCCTGCCACTTTTGGTTATAAAACAGCAGGAAATTACATAATCTGGATCTTGATTTCCTCATCTATAAAATAAATAAGGATAATAATAGCTCCTACCTCATGGGATTTGTTAGGAGACTTAAATATGTTAATGTATGCATAGTACTTGGCTGGATGGCTGGCACTGAGTATGCAATACGTGTCATTATCACTGTGAAGATTATTAGAAGTAGCACCAGGCCTAGAATGAGAATGTGAACACTGGAAGGAACTTCAGAACCCTCTAGAGCAGTGGTTCTCAACCTTCTGGCCCTTTAAATACAGTTCCTCCTGTTGTGACCCAACCATAAAATTATTTTCGTTGCTACTTCATAACTATAACATCGCTACTGTTATGAATCGTAATGTAAATATCTGATATGCAGGATGGTCTTAGGTGACCCCCGTGAAAGGGTCGTTCGACCGCCAAAGGGGTCTCGACCCACAGGTTGAGAAACGCTGCTCTAGTGTCTAATTCTCTTATTGTACAAATGGAGAAACTGGGGCCCAGAGAGTTTGTAAATTGGCCAAGTTTAAAGAGCTAGTTAGGGGCAGAGTCAAAACTAGACTTCTTGAAACTGTGTGTTTTCTGGTGGGCTTCACGTAGAGATTCAGACATCATAATGATACAGGTGGTAATTGGGATCTGGGGAAATAGACGATGTTACTCAGGTAGAAACCAGAGAATGAGCAAACAATGTGGAAAGAAGAGACAGCAAGGCCAACTCTGAGTTGGGTCAGGGAGGTAGAAGAACTAGAAAAAGCTATTGGTTGTAGAAGCCAAGACAGAGACCTCAAGGGGAGAAAATGGTCAATTGGATCAAATACTCCAGAGAGTTGAAGAGAGATTCTGACTCCAGTGCAAAATGCTAGATTCGGGTCAACTTAATTCAAGCATGAGTTCCATAAGACACTGAGCTCGAAAACTGTTCTTGTTCTATTTGCAAAATCAGGATATGCATGGAAAATCTGCTGACTAGTTTAACAAATTTAAATCCATACTTTGTGCCTAACCGGTTTGGCTCAGTGGATAGAGCGTCGGCCTGCGGACTGAAAGGTCCCAGGTTCAATTCCGGTCAAGGGCATGTACCTGGGTTGCGGGCACATCCCCAGTAGGAGGTGTGCAGGAGGGAGCTGATTGATGTTTCTCTCTCATCGATATTTCTAACTCTCTATCCCTCTCCCTTCCTCTCTGTAAAAAAATCAATAAAATATATATTTTTAAAAATAAATAAATCCATACCCTGTAAAGTTGGCAATGGAGGGAGACTTTCTACTTGGAAGGGACCTTGCTCCAGACCCTGACATTAACTTTGGGTGTCTCTCACACTAATGTCTGCTGCAGACACAATCAGCAGACTGGCCTTAGGGGGACAAAACATGGATTTTACAATTCCTCTCATTGCCATAGTACAGCTGAGACAAGTTATATTATTTAAGCAAGATACTACTAAAGGTTGGACCCCTAATGTTATGGCTGGTCATGAAACTCTTTTCTTCTCTTTTAGATTCCCTTCATAAGTAAATTCATTTAATCCCATAGCTTTAAAACACCATCTCAATGTCCCAAACTCTCAAATGTATATCTCCAGCCTGACTTCATCCCTGAGCAATTACCTACTCTAGACCATTACTTAGATGTCTGGTGGTCATCCTCCACTTAACCTGTCCAAAAGCAAACACTTGACTTCCTGGCCACAAACTAGGTCTTACCTCCATATCCCCCGTCTTGGTAAATTTATGTCCCACCCACAGCACATTCTCTAGGGTCTCCTCCAGAATATTTTCCAAATCGCAGTCCTTCTCCATACCTGATACCTTGTTATTCCAAGCTGCCGCCTCTCTCACCTGGCCCTCTGTAGTAGTGTCCCAACTGGATTTTCTGCTTCTAGTTTATACTATCTCCTGTCATCTGTTCACACGACAGCCACAAGTCTCTTTAATACATAAATCACATGTTACTCTCTTGATTGTAAACCTCCAATGGCTTCCCATCACATTAGGACTAAAACCCAAGATCCATGAGACCTTATAAGATCCAGACCTTTCTCATTTGTTTTGACTTCTCACACCAGCTTCCCTCTCTCACTAGGCGCCAGCTTAGTCCTAGTTTTCTGTTCCTCAAACAAGCCATGCTGATTGCTGATGTACCAGTTAATAATGCAATTTTTTTTTCAATAGATGGAGTTACACATATGTTGATATATATGTGGTTTGATATGTATGCTATTTTGTTGTATTGACAGCAAGCTTCAAAACTTCATGTCAAATTTTCTGAAGGTGTTAACATCATAGATATTTTTACACTTAAAAATGTCAAATTTCGTGCCAAAAAAAGAGCATTTGCGGGAAGTTTTTTTTTTTTTTAATATATTTTTATTGATTTTTTACAGAGAGGAAGGGAGGGAGATAGAGAGTTAGAAACATCGATGAGAGAGAAACATCGATCAGCCGCCTCCTGCACACCTCCCACCGGGGATGTGCCCACAACCCAGGCACATGCCCCTGACCGGAATCGAACCTGGGACCTTTCAGTCTGCAGGCCGACGCTCTATCCACTGAGCCAAGCCGGTTTTGGCTGCGGGAAGTTTTAATTCATTACTTTATTTTGAAGAAAAGTGATGCTGGAAGTTATTGTATACTTCAGGAAGCTTATGGTGAATATGCTCCATCTCAAGATACTTGTGAACGCTGGTTTAAACGCTTTAAAAGTGATGATTTTGATGTGAAAGACAAAGAACGTCCAGGTCAATTTGAACCATGCTTTGATCGTAAAATCACCAGAATGGGCCAGAAGACACAGCAAAGTAATTTTGCTTCATAATAACGCACCACCACACACTTCAAAACCAGTTAAAGACACGTTAAAAGATCTTGCCTGGGAAGTATTAACCCACCTGCCGCATTCACCAGACCTTCTCCTTCAGATTACCACTTGTTCTGATCGATGGCACACGTACTTCCTGAGCAGCACTTCAAAATGTACAAAGAAGTGGAAAATTGAGTCTGAATGGTTTGCCTCAAAACAAGAAAAGTTCTATTGGGACGGTATCCACAAATTACCTGAAAGATGGGGGAAATGTGTAGGTAGCGATGGACATTACTTTGAATAAAGCACTTTTGATGTTTCTCTTGAAATTATCGTGTTTCCTTTGATTACCAAATCTTATACACCTGGTAATATTACCTCATCTCTCTATCTGGAATGGCTTGCCCCATTCTGCTCCCCTCTACTCCGTCTTCACTTGGCTGTCTCCTCCTCACCACAGAGGTCTCTGCTTATTGATGTTTTCTAACAGCAGCCTTCCCAGTTCATGCTTGTAGAGTAGCTCTCTAGTCAGTCTCTACCATATCCGTTACCTTTATATCTGATCACTTATCTAGTAATATTTTCTTTTATGTTTATTGTCTGTTTCTTCCCCACTGGAATGTAAGTTTTCTGAAAGCAAACTTTCTGTTTGGTTTAACCACTTTGTATTCAGCCCCAGAAAAGTGCATACACATGGTAGGCATTCAATAAATACTGACAGAGAAAGAAAGAAAACAAAGGGAGGAAGGGAAGGGAAGGGAAGGGAAGGGAAGGGAAGGGAAGGGAAGGGAAGGGAAGGGAGCTTAGAACAGCAGGAGAAGGGAAGTATGTGCAAAGAGCCCTCCATCATTACATTATCTGGTTTATAAATTGGAGCCTTCACTTCACCAGAGAATGCCTCCCCTTCTTCCCCTTGTTACTTTAGAGTGCCCTGGGGAGTGCCCAGAAGTGGAGAGATGACAGAGAAAGGAGGGGGGGAGGGGGGGGGAGAGAGAGAGAGAGAGAGAGAGAAGGGAGGAATAGGAGAAGGAGGAGATAAGAGAGAGAGGGAAAGATGGAGTGTGGGCAGGTGCTCAGGTTTTCCCTCCTGCCTTCCTGCTGTCCACCTTAGCTCTAGTTCCACCTGGGGCTCTGCCCACCTACCTGGATGACTGACATTGGGCAGATCTACTTTCTTGGGTGGAGATGTCACTCTGCATTCACAGTAGAAGTTTGTACTGAAGGCAAATAATAAACACATCAGAATATATCTTACAAGAAACACATACATATTAATAGCAAGGAGAGCTACTTTCTACAAGGCAGTGATCTCTGTTCTCCACACTTCCTATACCTGATCTGAGGGTCCGATAAAAGAAGGTGCTCTGGAACCTGACACACGTGTATAAGTCATTGTATCACACTGTTTGCCGAGTGTATCTGTTGCTGAGAGCAGAGCAAGTACTGCTGGCAAAATGCCATCTATGTTACTCATGCCAAAATGCTGTTTTCCACTACTTAAAGAGGCACATTTTTTAAAGGATTTACACAGGTTATTCTTGGTGTCCTCTCCATCCTAGATGACTTCAGTATCCTTGTGGAAGACTCCTTCAGCACCCCTCGCGCTGATGCCGTCTCCTCCAATGCCTGTCACTTCCAATATGCTTCATCCACATGGTCATACCCTGAATCTTGTCATCATCTCCAAACTATTCCACTGTGCAAACCTTAAGCCCCAAGACTTAAGAATATTTTATGATCTGCTCATAATATCCTAACCTTATAATTTTATATCCCCTTACTTCCATCTACCTGCTTTCCGACCTCAGAGGGACTTCCTCAAAAGTTGTCTCCCAATACCTTAGCCTCCTAATTAATGCAAAAGCCAATTCTCTTTTCAATGGCCAAAACGCCTCTGCCCTGTCCTGTCCCAGAGAACCGCTCAACCTGAACTCTGGACTTCGGCCCCACCCCAAGCCCTATTTCATTAAATATTTACTCTCTCCTCTAGGTCTTCAACTTATCTTTTCCTGGCTTCCTTCCCTCAGCACATAGACACGATGATATCTCTTCTAACAACTACCAAAAAAATAAATACATGATCTGATATTCTCCTTATCTAGCACCCTCTTTTCTCTTTCCTGTTGTGGTCAAGTCCTTCTCACCCTACACTCATCCCACTCACTCCTCGCCCCTCTGAACCTGACTTCTGTCCTCACCTCTCTTCTGAAACTGTTCCCGGCCGGGCCTCGGCGACCTAACAGGCTATGGTCACATTTCACTTCTTATCTAACTTGGCGTCCGCTCTAGAAAGCTGTTCCTCCTCTGCCTCTGTACTTCCCCTGCCATGATACCCTGCTCAGTGGGGCTCCGCTTCCCCGCCGGCTGCTCCTAAGTCTCCCTGACAGGTTTCTTTTCCTCTTTCTCTTGGGTGAATGTGGATTCCCCCTCCACCCCTTCCCTCCCCACTGCCTGTACATCTCTTTCTAAGCAATTTTATCACTGCCTGTGGCTTAAATGGCCATTTATAGATGCTAAGTCATACATTTTTTGGAGCCTCATACCTATATTGCCTTCTAGACATTCCTGTTTTTATGGCCTCTAGGCACCTCAAACTTAATACACCCCAAACTGCATTTATCATCTTTCCCATTTCCAAAGCCAGCTCTGCCGTTTATACTTACTGTACGTGTAGATGTCAGCAATCACCCGTCCAGCAGCTCCGGCGGGACACACGGGAAAGGCCAAGCTTGTTGCTCACCATGAGGCTCCTCTGGCTCCACGTCCTGCTGACTTCACTCACCAAGTCTGTCTCCAGTCCATCTGTTCGTCTCCCTTCCTCTGACGGCTGAACTCGGGCCTCTGCATTCCTGCCCTGAATCTGCTCAGTGACTTCTGGACTGTTCTCCCTGCTGGCAGCTTCATCTGCCTCGCCCAGCCTTCAGATCTGATACTGTTTGTCATTGTTATTCATTTTTCTTTTCTTTAGTGTCCTTTTCAAGCTAAAAAAGTAATGTGCTCTCATTGTAAAATAGTTTATAAGGCTATAAAAAGAAAAAAAGGTTAAAGTCACCCCTCCTCCATTCCTCAAGTCTTACTCCTACACACACACACACACACACACACACACACACACACACACATTTCTTCCTAAAAATAAGATCTTAGTAAACATGCTGCATTTCTTCTACTTTAAAAGGTTTTTGTTTGTTTGTTTTTACATTTTATCATCTCCGAAAACAGTATATACCATACAATGAATGGTGTCTGAGATGTGGTCAAATACACTATTGTTCTACAATGTGCTTTTTTACTTGTTAATATGGGTCATGATTTCAAACCGGCACTTATTTCCAGGATGGTCTTTCTAAAATACATATCTGGTCAGGTCACTACCCTCCCAAGAATTCTTCACAGGACCCCCTCCCTGCCCCCCTCTTCGTCTTCTGACTCCCTCCTACTTTTGTAGGCGCCTTCCCAGCACATCCACACACCTCCTCTTCCTTAAAGCCAAGTGGATCTACGAGTATTTGCAGTCAGTCCCCAAACACACCTTGCTGAGCCAGAGCTCTGTGCTTTCGCACCACTGTGCCCTCTGCCTCTCCCTCACCTCTTCTACGCAGAGCTGCTTCTTATTGGAAAATTGTTCTGGCTCCCCAGGCCCAGCCAGGTTCTTCCTTTACGCACCGCCCCTCAGCTTTTCCAGCTTCGGGAGCATATCTTTGCCAAGTCGCTTAACACACAGGTTTGGGCCATTTCTCTTGTTAGTTGCTCCCAACAAATAGTGAGTCCTTGAGCATGTTTTCTTCTTCCTGCCCATTTCCAGTAGTTCCGGGGCGACATGGACTCACCCTGTGACTCCATAAATATTGTTGGTAATAGTGAACAGTACTTGAAGGGCAGCATAAAGATGCTCCCTGAGAAAAGGTGGAAAGCATTCTAATTAACCATCCCCTTAACCAAGAGCGAGAATGAGGAGTAGAGAAGGTCTGAATGCTAAACCATCTAGGCACCCAGAAATTGAAAGCAACTGCATCCCCCCCCACTTCTCCCTTCTGCTCCTCCAGATCTACTAATTTCACCCCAAACTAAAGATAATATCCCATCAACAACCATGCTCTTGATGACTCTTTCCTTTCTCCCTAGCCCTTATAAGTGCTTCAAGTCCTCTTGCCACAAAACCCTATTTTTAAAAAAATCCTCACTCGAGGATATTTTTCCATTGATCTTTAGAGACAGTGGAAGGGAGAGGGAGGGACACAGAGAGAAACATCAATGTGACAGAGACACATCGATTAATTGCCTCCAGCACACGCCCCGACCAGAATAAAGTCTATAACTGAGGTATGTGCTCTTGACTGGAATCGAATCTGGGACCCTCCAGTCCATGGGCCGATGCTCTACCCACTGAGCCAAACCAGCCAGGGCACAAAACCCTATTTTTAACCAAAAGTTTTGAAAAGTATCAAAGGGTTTTTTTCCCCCCACTTGCCACTCTTAATCACCTACCTGAATTTCCTGTCTGAACTCCTTCCTGCCCTAGGTCTGGGCACACCGCCCCGTCCCACTAAGATGCAACACCAGGAAATAAACACAAAAAGAAGCTGAAGTTTAATACAAAACCTTTATTTTAATAACCCTCCCGAAAAGCTTGAAGCTAATGTTCCACCTCAGTGGAAACCATCATCCCCCTCTCAACCCAGTATTGGGTTTAAATCTAGAAAATGCCCCAAATAGACAAAAATGTTTCCCATTTCTCCTTTCTGACATAGAAAACAAAGCCAAAGGTTCCAATTCATTGACAGAAAAATACCAGTTACTGTTGGGGACTTAAAATAAACCTCAGCTAATGTGGCCTACGTGGCCGGCACGAAGACTGAATTACGCTAAAGCAGGTTGACAATTGTGGGGCCAGCATACTTCAAAGACCCTCCCTTGGCAGAAAGGACATGTACCCACGACACAGTCAGAAATGGCAGAGAGAAGAAGGAGAGTGAAAGATGAGGGTTAGAATAGGAAAGAAGAGTGGCAAATGGCAGGGCAGGGGAAAAGAGACACTTTATCATTGGAAAAGCATATATTGGACAGAGGATTTTAAGAAATAGTCTTGCCGTGACATTTGGGGCTATTATGATGGAAAGAAATGCAAAGACAGCTAAGAAAAAAATGGCGGGGGAGGGGGGGGGCGGGACATGGAGCCAGATAGGTGAGTAGATAAGACAATGACAGTATCTTGGGAATGTAAGCAGGACTGATGAAGAAACAGGACCTCTGCTCAAGGACCTCAATAAAAGAGAGAGCAGGACCAACATATGCACAGATAAAACGAAGGGGAAAAGCAGCTGCTGGGAGAAGTGTGGAATTCTACTGTCTTGAAGAGGCCGGTGAAAAAGGCACCTCTAGCTACAAATGGACTCCAATTAGGGCGTTCACGGCCTCTGGACAGAGAATTAGAATCTAGGGGCATTCTAATGTTCGGGTAGTGGGGTCAAATCAGGCTACTTACTCTGTAACATGCTTAACAGTTGAATCTGTGTGTGTGTGTGTGGAGGGGGGGGGGGACTTACATTCAGAGGAGAAAGACAACTTCACTTAAGTCAACACAAAAGACATGTACAAAAGTCCCTTTGGTTCACAAAGTTGAGGGTAAATAAAAACGAACACCTGGCATCACATACCTCAACAAGGCACAATTCCTGATCATTTTAGCTGGTGGGAAAATCGACTGTCAGACTGATTTTCCCTGCACCTTAACCTGAGGCCATCCCAAAGGAAAAGGAAAGGCCGAAGTCACCCTGTGACCTGCAGAGTGATGTTACAGACGTGGGTGCGGGTACCCAGGCTGCATCTCCAGACCCAGAGGGCTTGTTTGGGATGCAGAGTGAGTTTCCCCAGACGCAGGGAACCTGAAATCACTACCCCACAGCATGGGTAAAGGCACCTTTCAGGAAGACCGCAGAATGTCGGTTAATATGCACCTTTCCCCCACCCCTCGACTTCAGCCATTACTTAGGCAGCTCCAGGGGAGGGCAGGGACGGAGCTCCCGTGGCTTTCGTTTCCTCCGTGGCTGAGACCCAGAGGAGAGGCCGGTCGCTGACCTACCTGACTTGCATTTCCTGGGCCTGGAGTTGTTCGTGGCCAGCGCCCGCTCGCTCCCGCCCTCACCCACGGGCGCTCTCCCGGGCTCGGACAGGCCTGACTCATCTGGGACGGGTGGCCCAGGTGGGGAGAACTCAGGGGGCGGAGGGACTGGAGGAGGCGGGCCGGCCCTTCCCCCAGAGCCAGGCAGGAGGCGTCGCCAGGGCGCAGGTGAAACCGATTCCGGCCTCTCCCGGGAACTCTCGCTGCCTGGGCTCGCGTCGCGCAGGGCCGGCCCTGCAGCCAGCCGCCCTCTCCCACCCGGGCTGCGTGCGGGGACTCAGCCGGGGGGCTTCTCCCCCCGAGATCCGCGGCCCTTTGGCGCGCTCGGGGCTGCCAGCCGCGCCGGCGTCTGCGGCTGATGGAGGCGGTGGCGCCGCCCCGAGTGCAGGTGACACTGGACAGGCCGAGGTTTCGGCGGGCGGGGGAGAGCTCGGGGCGGGAGAGCGACGGACACTCGGGGGTCCGGGGACGACCAGGCAGCGATGGCCCGGGAGTTGAGCCAGGAGGCACTGCTGGACTTTCTGTGCCAGGCCGGGGGCCGAGTGACCAACGCCGCCTTGCTGAGCCACTTCAAGAGCTTCCTCCGCGACCCGGGCGCGTCCCCCGGCCAGCACCAGCGCCGCCGCGAGCTCTTCAAGGGCTTCGTTAATTCGGTCGCCGCAGTGCGCCAGGACCCCGACGGCACCAAGTACGTGGTTCTCAAGAAGAGGTACAGGGACCTTTTGGGCGAGGAGGGGCTGCAGAGACCCCGAGACCCGCCCGCGGCCGCCGCCCCTGCAGGGGGAGCTGCGCCCTGCTCCCCGCCCGCCGCGCGCCCAGGGGAGGCGCCGCGCCAGCCGAGGCGGCGGCGGCGGGGGAAGGAGCAGGAGGAGGAGCCAGCAGGTGCCGCAGCGCCCGCAGCGGATCCAGGTTGCAATGGACTCTCCGCCAGCGGCGCCCGGGAGGCGGCCCGGGGAGGCGGCGGCCGAAGACGCGGATCCGACCCCAGGGCGCCGGTGGCAGCTGCCCAGGTCGGAGCGAAATGCGCGGCGGCGGAGACGCAGGGCCGCTGCTGCTGGGAATGTCGCCAGAACGGCCTGGGGGGACTCCCGGGCGAGCCGCTGGCCGGCGCACTCCCCGACCCCGCCACCGCTCGGGAGGAGCCGGCGCGGGCTCCAGCTGCCCCAGATGACCGCAGGGCTCCCGGCCAGGAGCAGGGAGGCGCTCCCGCTGAGCCTGCGCCGGTACCTGCAGCGCCCCTCTCGCCTCCTCCAGCCGTCGAGGCTACTGGGAGCGGGGCTTCCCCGCCTGCCCTCCTTTCCAGCTGTCCTCCTCCCGGAGACCGGCCGGAGCTGATGACCCCGGGCGACCTCCATCATTCCAGGCAGCAGCTGCAGCAGCAGCAGCAGCAGCAGCGCACTCGGGAATGGGTGGCCAGACATCCCCACGCGCCCGAGGCCCGGGACCAGGGCCCCACCAGAGTCTGGTCAGTGCTGCCAGAGAACTTCCCCTTGGAGCTGGGCTTCGGGGTCCCAGGACCTAATTCAGCGCCTTTAGACCCTCCTGTTTCCCCTCATTCTCTCTCCCCTGCTGTTCCGGAGGCCTGGCCCGGGAACCCCCCCTTGGCAGTCTTTCGCAGCATTCGTTCTCAGCTGTCCCTCCAAGAACTGGATGACTTTGTGGACCAGAACAGTCACAGCAGCGAGGAGAGCAGCAGTGGGCCCAAAGAGTCCCCTGGGGGTTCTGAAGAGGGGCTGCGCATCGCCCTAGGAACCCCAGATTGGAGAAAGCTCAGGAATTCAGCTGGCGGCCTTTCTCCGAAGGAGGGCGACTGCAGCAGGAGCCCTCAAGGCCTCAGAAACAGAGGGGATGGGCACGCCCCTCAGCAGGTTCCACCTGGGGCGAATGGTCTTGCCGGCCAGCCCCAGGAGCCCTTGCCCTCGCCAGCTCCCAGGTTAAGGAGATCCCTCAGGATGAGCTCTCGGGCAGGGAGAGCCGCATTGTCCTCCTCGGATGAGGAGTGTCTTGAGGAGGACTTGCTGAAAAGGAGCCGGCGCCCACCACGGTCCAGGAAACCCTCCAAGGCAGGAGCTGCGTCCAGCCCCAGGGTGGATGCTGCGTTGACACCAAACCCTGCTGATGTGAAGGCTGCTGTTGCTGCCAGGGGTCGACTACACAGTGTGTGCGCCCCAGGGAGGCAGGCGCCTGCAGCCTTGGTCCCGCACAGACCCGAGCACAAGCCGTCTCTGGTGCCCCTGGATGCCAGGGAGCATGAATGGATGGTGAAGCTTGCCACTGGCTCTTGGATTCGCGTGTTGACTTTGTTTTGGGAGGATCCTCAGCTGGCTTTGCACAAGGACTTTTTGACTGGGTACACGGCTTTGCACTGGATAGCCAAACATGGCGACCTCAGGGCCCTGCAGGACTTCGTGGGGAGTGCCCAGAAGGCAAGGGTTGCTCTTGATGTGAATGCGAAGTCCAGTGGTGGGTATACCCCTCTGCACCTTGCAGCCATTCATGGCCACCAGGGGGTCATGAAACTGCTCGTGGAAAGGCTGGCTTCGCGGGTGAATGTCCGGGACAGCAGTGGGAAGAAGCCGTGGCAGTATCTGACCCGTAATACCTCTGGGGAAATATGGCAGCTCCTGGGAGGCCCTCGGGGCAAGCCTATTTTTCCTGTCTATCCCTTAGTCCGAAGCTCTTCCCCCACCAGGAAGGCCAAGAGCCGGGAAATATCTAGACATATCACCCGAAAGACTTCCCTTGCTGCGCTACTCAAAAGTCAGCACCACAAGTGGAAATCGGCCAACCAGTATGAGAAATTCCCCACTCCCAAGGAAAGAGAAGAGTACAGTGACTGAGGCGGACCCCTGTCTCCCGCACGCAGCCACTGCGCCTCCATCCGTGAGCGGCTCAGCGAGAGAATCCAGGGGGAACAGAAAAACTGCCAAGGAGCGGTAAAGAGAGATCGAGTGAGATGGCCTCCCTAGTGTGTACCTGCCTGGATCTGTCAGCGCATCGTGGACCTCAGGGGTTATTCAAGCTTCTGACAGCTCAAGTCCTTGGGCCAGTGAGACCTCTACAAGGGGCAGAGCCACGTGCTTAAAAGCAGCAGGTGTCCTTCCTCTTCCCTGTCACCTCTGAGCACAGTAAGCACATTGTTCTCTGTAGCAGCAGTACCAGGCCTTGGCTAGGGGGGACAGCTGTCTAACAAGAAGGGAGGCACTTCCAGGAATTGGCAAAGCTCAAACAGAATCCGCTCTGGCTGGTAGTTCTCTGGCTTCTCTTCATTTGGAGAATAATTTGGCTGCGAGTGGAAAGCTCCAGATTTGAAATCAGATGGCCCCTCTTTTCTTTTTTTTTTTTTATTCTTTTTTAAAATCTTTTTTCATTCTTTTCCCCTCCCTCCCTCCCTCCCTCCATAACTGCTTTCCTCCTTCCTCCTTTTCCCATTCAAATCAGTGAAATAAACTTATTACCAGAGAGTAGAATTTGATTTAAGATATTCCTCAGCTCTGTCCTGGTTTTCCTTTGGAAGCTAATGCATGAAATGATTAGTGCCTCCTCTGGGTTTCTTCTCCACGATCAGAGAAGTTGTTGGGTAAGATCCAGTTATGACTGATATTCAGGCCCTGTTTTTTTGTTTGTTTGTACGTTTAAATCGACCTAAGGGAAACTTTCCAAATGTAAACACTGTTGGCTCATTTGCCAAGTGACTGCAACCAGCTTTCATGGAAACTCCCTATGTTACAGACAGCAGAATTAGCATTCGTAGTTTTCGGTAGGTTTGAATGGCCAGTGTTCGCACTCATGAAAGGAGAAAAATGATTTCTCTTTGGGGAAGCAGTGAGGGTTAAGAGGTAAACACCTTCCCACCGGGAATTTTCAAAGCTGCTAAATATAATTTTATTTGCACTGAACTTGTTGCCAATTAAGATTAAATATTAGCCTGAAGTGCTGTTTCTAACAGGAAGCGCTCCTTTTAATCACTTGTGACAGGACTGATCTTTGTGGATCCATGAAATGAGAACATCAAGATTTCGGAATATAAATTCAAAGAGGGATGAAAAATGAAATGTCTAAGTGGAAATTGTTAATTTTTTATGGAAATGTTTTCATGTGCTGTGGCAATGATGCTGTATTTTAAAAGTATTTTTGTATTTCTTCTGGTTATCTCCCCCCCATTAAAATTGAAATATCAACAAATCTTTATAATTTATTATATTTGTGCTGGTTACTGTTAACTTTCCTCTTTACAAAATTGTGTCTCAGTGAATGTCAAGTATTTTTTGTTTGTAGTTTTACTTTATCATTTTGCTGAAATAAACATATCGCTGTTCTATTATAAACCATATAGGTATAATAAAGAAATCTAAGGGTTGTTTTTTCCAAAGAGACCTATACAAGGGATGACACTTGGGCAAATCAAATTAAAAAAAAAAAAAAATGAGGACAGCCCTGGCCGGGTGGTTCATTGGTTGGAGTGTCATTCCATACACCAAAAGGTTGCAAGTTCGTTCCCCTGTCCAGGTGCATTCCGGAGGCAACTGATTGATGTTTCTCTGTCTCCCTTCCTCTCTCTCTAAAATCAATACAAACATATCCTTGCTTGAGGATTTAAAAATAAAGAAAATATAGGGACAATCCTAGCCATGGTTAGGAATGATGAAAATTAAAAAAAAAAAGATAAACATCTAATGCAAATACTTTAGTAAATAGGTGCTTTTCAAGGAAAAAAAAATTACAAAAATATCAACTTCTTTTAAAAACCAAAGAATGTTTTTACTTTACCATATTTTTTTTCCACTACAATTTATTCAACAATTATGTTTTGTTCATGCCGTGGGATTTATATAGGCGAGTGGGACATGACCTCTTCCTTCTTGAAATTAAAATCTAACAAGAGTTGTTGTTGAGTGATTTATACCCTATCTTGCTCCCAAGGTGTCTTCTAAAGTTGCATTATATGAGATATCAGCTTTTAAAATGAGGCAAAGAGATAAAAATATGATACCAGGAATGAACACAAAACAATCACAATGCAGAAAAAACAACTTCTAAGTGTCCTAAGTACAGAATTAAGTGCTCCAGACCATTTCAGAGGTGAGATTCCTTCAGGCTGGGGAAGTCAGAGAGGCTTCACTGCGGCCAGGAACCTTTTAATGCACGATGCTGGCTTTCCATAGAAACCAGCTTTGTTGGTTCTACCACATTCTTAACTTCTGCTTCAGTGTGTGATTTGCATAGCACTGGTGTTGGCTGAATGCTGAATGGTTAGAACACCTTGGGTTTCAACTTGGTTCTCATGAAGATTGGGAGCGCTCTGGCCTTTGTCCACATGTCACACTTATAACTGTGGTCGACTCTCTTACATGGCCAATGTGTGTTGGGAGGGTGCAGGCAGAGGAGGGTGATGAGCACAGAGTTAAAACACAGATCTGATCAAATCGCCCTCTTGCGCATGTTGTGAAGTTCAGGCTAGAAGAGCTGCCAGGCCAAGCACATTTTCCCAGCCTCCTGCCAACCAATGCCTGCCATGAACCCCCCACTGAAGCCACACCAGCCCACCGGGGGCACTAACCACCCTACCCTCTTCACTCTCTGTCTGGGTGCTGAATTCCTTCAGCTTAGAACCCCCTTTTGTTGTACTCCTCGTGGACTTACTGTTAGTTTCCCAGGGACAGTTCAAATCTCACAGCCTCTATGAAGAGCCCAGGGTGAAGACCTACAAGCCAGAAGAGGTAAAGCTCCTTTATCAGAATTCTCACAGTACTGTGCGCACATCCCACTTACAGTTTTTGCCATGTAGTATTTTAGCAAATTGTTTGAAAGTTTTGTTTTTCCTTAAGACTTTGAATACCTGGAGATTAGAGAATGTACTTTCAATTCATCTAAATGTACTAGGTATTTATGGAGCATCTGTTGCGTGATAAAGACAAGGAGAGTGTGAGGGTGGGGTCACTGAAAAATAATTCCAGAACAGTGAGGTAAGCAGATAGACATGTGCATCGAGGCTATGAGAATACAAAGAAGCATTTGTGGAGCACTTTCTCTGTCAGGCTCTATGTTTTTGCTGAAAATACAACATTTAGTAAGATATACATGTTTCCTGTTCTCACGGCACTTTCCTGGACAGGGAGGTCGAGAAGGTAAAATAGACACTAGATGGGCTTTGAAGGGCCAAGTGGAGAAAGAAGGAAAGAATATTCCAGGGAAGGAAGGAGCAGAAGCAAAGCCACACCTTGTGGTTGTGAGGGATGCGTGGCCACTGCTGTGGGGCACATGAAGTGATGTGGAAAGAAATGAAGATGGACAAGTAATTGAAGGCCAGGTTGAAACAAAGACTTATTTTATGGTATGTCAATTTTGATATGGCATTTTCAAGGATGCTGGAATTGTCAGAGCTCCTCCAGAAAACCTTAGTGTTATTACAAATATAGATATTTTCCTAACGTCTCAATTTGAAGACAAAAAAACCCTACAAAAACATCAAAGTATTTACCTAGGGATGTGCTCAAGTTTATAGTTTCCCTTTCAGCCCTGGCCAGTGTGGCTCAGTTGGTTGAATGAGTCCTCTCGTGCACTGGGAAGTCACAGGTTCTATTCCTGGTCAGGGCATATGCTGAGGTTGTGGGCTCAATCCCCAGCACAGATGTTTTTTATTCTCTCTCTCCCTTTCTCTCTCTCTATAGTCAATAAAAACATACTGTATTTTTTTTTTCTAGTTTCCCTTTCAAATTTTTCCTCTTTATGTTAATGCAGCGGTTCTCAACCTGTGGGTTGTGACCCCTTTGGTGGTCGAATGACCCTTTCACAGGGGTCGCCTAAGACCATCCTGCATATCAGATATTAACATTACGATTCATAACAGTAGCAACATTACAGTTATGAAGTAGCAACAAAAATAATTTTATGGTTGGGTCACAAAATGAGGAACTGTATTTAAAGGGCCAGAAGGTTGAAAACCACTGTGTTAATGCTTACTTCCTAGTAGGCAACAAAGTAATATAACAAATGGAAATTTAATATTAAAAGCAAACATTAGAAACTGCTGATAATCTTAGCTCAACCACTTGCTTTTTTTTTTCATAGTTGTAAAGTAGTGAATTTTAATCTTGTAAATATATACACTATTGATCATATTCTTATTTTCTGCTAGTGAAATTGTGTTTGGTTCAACATTTCAGGATCTTACACATGGCATGCCATGACTTCCAGATGCTTTGATTGCACTATAAATATTCCTAAATAGCAACTTTATTGAGATACTAGAGGCCCAGTGCACGAAATTTGTGCACTGAGGGGAAGCGGGGGAGGTTCCTCAGCCCATGTTGCAAGACAGCGCAGGCCAGGCCGAGGGACCCCACTGGTGCATGATCAGGGCCGGAGAGGGATGAGGGAGGTTGGCCAGCCAGGGAGGGACCCCGGGAGGGCTCCAGGGCATGTCCAGCCCATCTTTCTCAGTCCCGATTGGCGGGACCCCAGCAGCAAGCTAACCCACCAGTTGGAGCATCTTCCCCCTGGTGGTCAGTGCATGTCATAGCCAGCAGTTGAGTGGTCTTAGCATATCATTAGCATATTACACTTTGATTGGTTGACTGACCGACTAGACAACCAGACACTTAGCATATTAGGTTTTTATTATATAGGATAATTTACATACCATACAATTAACCTGTTTAATGGGTACAATTTAGTGATTTTTAGAATAGTCACAGAGTTGTGCAATCACCACCATAAATTCCTGTCTAAGTGTGAGAACCACTGACCCACGCAGAGGAAGCCATTGACAGTTCACCGCAGGGGAATAACATAAACAGGCTGAGGTGAAGCAACGAGTTCTCTTGCAAGAAAGCCAAGCTAGAAGCGAAATCAGTCAGGTGCTTATAATGTCTTAGTTTCCCGTTGAACATATTAGGACTGTTGATTCAATCAGCAGAATATGGTGATTGAGGTTGGATGGCTACAATGTGGAGAGAAAATTTTAATTGGAGGGGCTGCTTTGGTTGATAGGAATTAGGAGGGATCAGGTGAGATCCAAAAAGAGCCCCCTGTTTCCTCTCATTGCTCAGAGGTCCCGTTTAGTTCATTACTGTGATGACAGTAGGTTCATGGTGGCACTGACCTAAGAGTGTACATTCAGTCTCAGGTTGGTGAGCACAGAAATGCTGTTATGTGTGCTTATGTTTGCCAACTTCAAACACATGATTAACAAGGTGTGATCAAAGGGTAGAATAGCACAGCACTCAAGCTCCTGACAACGA
Source organism: Myotis nattereri (assembly GCF_964212035.1). Classification (NCBI taxonomy): domain Eukaryota; kingdom Metazoa; phylum Chordata; class Mammalia; order Chiroptera; family Vespertilionidae; genus Myotis; species Myotis nattereri. The sequence goes on from NC_138075.1 coordinate 181,972,456, forward strand.
AGCAAGCTGCTTGCTTTCCTGTCCTCGCTTGGAGAAGGTCTTCAACCTCTCAATTGTCTTATCTTGAAGGTGGATTTTTTGAGAGGATCAAATGAATTAATACAGTACCTGGCACATGGTAAATGCTCAATAAATGTGAGCTATTACTATTTTTAAACACCATTCAAAATATACAGCTCACTTTAAATTTCATCTATGCTGAAAAAATAGAAATCCTCTAGTTGACTTAGAAGATGCTACAAGAATAAGATTTACTAATAAAGCCAAACATTTCTCCTTATACTTCTATATAAAAATATGCTTGTGTTTCTCATTTCAAATGAAAAAAGACTGTTCAGCTATCTCTTGTGGGTAACAGTCATTAGCTATTATGCCATTAAGCAGAACTATGTCTAATTGGAGTTGCATACACTAACACCCAACAAATAAGCAACTCTGGTGGGGCCTGGAACTGAAACCCAGGCAGAGCTCGTAAGGGGTGAGGCTGATGGGGAGGCGTGTGTGTGTGTGTGTGTGTGTGTGTGTGTGTGTGTGTTGAGCCACTATCACTTAAGAAATTGAAATATCTAAATTTAACCATACAGCAAATTTTATCAAAATTCCACTAACTTGGTCAAAATAAAGTCTCATCTTGGATTAAAAATTATTGACCTATTGAACTATTGCTTCTCCTTGGTATGGAAATAGTACTTCTTGATTTTTTGTTCCCAAGTTTGACTTCTCTTTTCTACGCCTAAGACTTGAGCTTTTTAAAAAGGGCTTAGATGTATGTAAATTATACTTCCATTAAACAGGAAAGTGACAAGACAAATAGGCGAAAGATGTTTATCAAATTGCCTCTTGGTGCCAAAACCAGGACTCTGATTTGAGAGGCTCTAATTCTTCCATGCGTTCGATTTCTCTTTTTGAGAAGAGTGAACACTCCCAAACCTAGCAGCTACTAACAGGCGTTTCTGTGCCCTCACTCTTTCTGAAACCATAATTGTTAATCTTATAGGACTCGAAGCTTTTTGTTAATATAGTCTTGTCCCCACATACAGTTAGCTTTCCAGTGAACCCTTATCCTTTGCTGTCAATCAGGGAAGAGCCTCAGGGACATGAATGTGGTGAACACAGTGCCTTGCCACAACCCCACAATGGGCATCGTTGCCTTGAGAGACTGGGCTGGCTGAGGTGGGCCTGAGGCAAGGAGACGTAGGGCCAGAAAGAGTCCCATTTCCCTACTGGTTTCAGGAAGTGGGCTTGCCAAATCATGTAAGGGTTTATAGATCAGAGCAATTGAAGTTTTGAATTAAAACAAACTTTTGAAAGTGAGCAAAAGGAATATTCAGTCAGCAGGTGACAATAGCTTTGCCTGACTGATGGTCCAGGGAGAGTCACATTCACTTATTTTTAATTGTTTAATATATTTATTTTTCCATTGGAATTGGTACTATATCTTGAGTTCAAGTAAGGAAAAGTTTAGGTCTTCTGAGCAGGCAGACAGCCCTGGGAGAGGTGTTGGGAGCGGGGTGGAGGGATTGAGCAAAAAAAGAAAAAAAAGAGAACTCACGGGCAAGGAGAGCACAGAGGGGATAAATGGTAATGGAAAAAATAAAATAAGAAGTTTAAGTCTTTAGGTGGCTGAAAGTGGGGCAGTTCACAATCTATCTGTAGACCAGACTTTTGCTTCAATGTTAACTTCCATTCTCCGCAGTCAAAGGCTATATCCTAAGTGTATCACGTTTTCAATTATTTTAAAAATCATTTCTTGAATTCCTTTGACTTGAAGCCATAATGTTCTTTTGTGTCTACTCTAACCAGCGTCTTGGCCCTGGTTCTGGGTGCCTGCCTTTTCAGGCAGAAGGCCTCTCCTCCAGGAAACAGAAAGACAAGAGGGCACGCCTCGCTGTGACCTCACGTCTCACACCTGTAGCTTTTCTGTTTGTCTGGGGTCAGTGGAGACATGAGACAGGTGTGAGTCAGACCTGACTGAAGAATGTTTACTGTGCTGGATTACAGCTTAAAATGGGCTAGATCTATCAGTATCACTGGTCTGGAAGAAACATCCTCAGGTGAGGATTACAAAAAAAGAATAGCCCTGGGCTGGGCTGGGCTGGGCTGGGCTGGGCTGGTGGGCTAGGTAAATAAAGGTACAAGTGCCATACAAGAGGTAATCCCAGTAAAGGCCTCCTGAGCCCTGCCTGTCTCCTCTGCTGGCGGTTTCCCAAGGACCTCACCTTCCCTATAGTCCTGCCCACGGCCTTCTGCCCTAACCCCTCCCCTACCTCACCAATTTCATAGGGAAGATGTGGACGTGTAAGCAGGCACCAGCCCCTTAGCTTGAATAAGAAAAAAGAGGAAGAATGAAAGAAGGAAGGAAGCAAGATGTTATACAGGGTAAGAATGACGACAACGCAGCCATTGACCGGTTTGTTGAGGCTTTTTTTTTCTTTGTGGCTCTGACTCTTGAGGAATCATTGCCTCTTAATTATACATCTGATGGAGAAGAACTCAGGGCCCGCTGCAAATGAAATTAAATTCCCTTTAGAATTAGCTGAAAGCTTCCAGCACAGATTCCTGTTTCTTCCAGCACAGACTCCAAGCAGCTGGCTATGTATTTGGCAAGTACTGTGATTGTGATCGCATGGAATGTGTCTCTGGGAGAGGAGTCCCTGCCAGACAGGGAGACTCACTGCACCTCCGAGTTTTAAGATAATTGAATTAGGTTGCTGTGCCCATGAGGTGCTGTCATTTCTCATCCAGACAGTGATGAATAGCAAAGGTTCTTGGAATTAGGAAAGGAAGCTTAATGTAGTTTTTTAGCTTATCTATATATATAAAAGCCTAAGTGACTGTCCGACTGTCCGGTCGCTATGACGTGCACTGACCACCAGGGGGCAGGCGCTCAACGCAGGAGCTGCCGAGCGACGGCAACTTTGCAGAGTGCCCTCTCACTCTCTGGGACCCCTTGGGGGATGTCAGACTGCTGGTTTTGGCCCGATCCCTGCAGGCCAGGCCAAGGGACCCCACCGGTGCATGAATCCATGCACTGGGCCTCTAGGATTCTATATGAACAGAAGCATCAAAGGAATCAGCTTACAGATGATAAAGGCAACTAACTGCTCATGTATTACATTGCTGTCCCAAGGTGGCAAGATACTCCTTCAGATTTAAAGCCTAGGCATTTTCTGTTTTTCCCTACGGGCAGGTAAACTAACGTGAGGTGCTCCAACTTGGGGTTGCTGGGGTCGGCTGTGCTGTAGGCTAGTGTATTTTGTTTCTTCTCTAGCCCTCATTACAATTCACCACTTCTTAATTAGAGGCAGGTCATGACCTTGGAAGATGAAGGAAAACATGTTTTCTCACGTGTGGTCTGTGACTCATCTATGTCATTGCTTTGCTTGTCAGATAAAAATGGCAGGGGCTTGAACTCCATCCCAGATTTAGTGAATCTGCATTTCTGGGGCCAGGACTGGGGAGTCTTATGTAATCCAGAGGCTTTGGTAATTATTCTGCTCACTGAAATGTGAGGACAGATTCCTGTTGTACCTTCTTCAGGCATTGTAACATAACAAACCATGATAAGAAATATGTCAAAATGCTAACACTGGTGTGGTTTGTGTGGTAGGACAATGTATGGGTTTTCTGCTTTATATCATTTTCTAAATTTTAAATGTGATTTTATTAATATTGTAATTTTTTCTTTTTTTCCCTTTTTTAAAAAATTTAAATTCTTTATTGTTTAAAGTATCACATGAATCTCGCTCCCCACTCCCACCTCCCTTGGCCGCTCCCACCCCCCAGCACTCTGTTATAATTTCTAAAGTACAGTAAACATTGAAGCAAATAACATGAAAACCTTTTTTAGAGCCCATGTGGCTAAAATGGATGTCTCTGATGGAGTTTTTGTTTAGAACTTCCACTTTGAGCGTATAGGGACAAAGATTTATAACATGCATGAGGCTGCTATGAATATTTCTGCAGAGGCTTTTGTGTGAACATATGTTTCCAATTCTTTTGAATATATACCTAGGAGTGAAATGCTAAGTCATATGGTAACTGTATTTAACTTTTTGAGAAACTGCCCAACTATTTTCTCCCAGGATGTTGTTTTGTTTTTGTTTGGGCCTCTGGGGTATTTTGAATGTGCCCCTCATCCTGATGCTTTCATCCTTTCAGGTCCCAGCTCACACAGTACTTCCTCTAGGAAGCCTTCTCCGGACATTTAATTTGAGATCAGATGTCCTCAAATCTGAGGTAGAAAATATCACCCCAGCCCTCTCCATATTCTTTTGCACTGCTTGTTTCTCTCTTCCCACCAGCACACCCCTAGTCTCTGAGTTCTGTTAAGAGGGAATACATATTCTGTATCTTATTCTCTGGCACAGTGCCCGGCAGCTGGGAGGCATGCAATGAGAAACTGTTAGATCGAATAGTCACAGAATATATTCTATTCAAGACAACAGAAGCTTTGAAACATTTTTACGGATTAATGCAATTTCAATCTGGGCATGATTCTTTCACTAATAAAAGTTCATGTACATTCATGAATTGTAACTAGTGAATTGTTTACAGTCCTGTATATATGTATACACATATGCATATATACTAATTACTAATATTCATGACTAATTATTTTAGTGACTGGTTTTTAAGTGTTCAAGAATAAAGTTTAGGGGGAAGGGGGAGGTAGGAGAGGGAAAAGGGGGCCTAAATGGTGATGGAAGAAGAGTTGATGTGGTGAACACACAATAGAATATACAAATGATGTATTACAGAATTATGCGCCTGAAATCTATTATCACAATAAATTCAATTTAAAGATAAAAACAATTAAAAATAAATAAAGGTTTAACAAAGAAGAATATTCTAAATATAATACATCTATTTTTTTAAAAGGAATAAAAAAGAATAAAGTTTAGGGACCATCTATTATGCCCAGATTAATTTGTATAAATGTTTCAAAAAACAATTGCTACTTTTTTGGACCAAGCAATTTTACTTAAGGGAATAACTCACAATGCAGAAAATGTTTTATGAATAAAGATAGTGATTAAAGAATTATTTATAAATAGTTAAAATTGGTGATAAGCTCCCTCAATAGGCAATAGATGAATGGCTACATAAATTCCACAGATATTAAAAATAATGTTCAAGAAGAATCTGAATAATGTGGTGGAAATCATATTATACTATGACTACAACTAAAATGGGGAGGAAACCCCAAACTACTAGTATGATAAGAAATATATCAAAATGCTAACAATGGTATGGTTTGTGTGGTAGGAAAACGTATGGGTTTTCTGCTTTATTTCATTTTCTAAGTTTTAAATGTAATTTAAATACTTTGCTCATTTAAAAATTGGATTATTGGTCTTTTTGTTATTGAGGTGTAAGTTCTTTCTTTCTCTCTTTCTCCCTTCCTTCCTTTCTTTTTATATTATAAAATCTTTATTGTTGAAAGTATTACATATGCCCCCATTTTTCCACCTGTAAGTTCTTTATGTATTCAGAATACTAGTCTCTTATTAGATATATCAGTTGCAAATATTTTCTCCCACCACTTTCTTAATAGTGTGATTTGAAGCATAAAAGTTTTAAATGTAAATGAAGTACAATTTTTTAAATCTTTTGTTGCTATGCTTTGGTGTTATATTTAAGAAACCATTGCTCATGAAGATTTCCTCCGATGTTTTTTCTAAAAGATTTATGGTTTAGATCTTTCATTTAGATCCTTGATCAGTTTTGAATTCATTTTTGTGTGTGATGTAACAGTTAATTTTATGTGTCAACTTGACTTCATTTTTTTGCATGTGGATATCCAGTTGTCCCAGCACAGCACCATTTGTTGAAAAGACGATTCCTTTGAATTCCCCTATGGAATTGTCTTGGCACCCGTGAAGAAATCAACTGATCATAAATGTAATAATTTATTTCTGGACTCTCAATTCACTTCCATTGATCTCTTTATCCTTATGCTAATTCATTACTGAATAGATCACTATAGCTTTGTATTAACTTTTGAAATATAGATTCTAATCTTGCTCTTTTTTCCCCAAATATTTTGGCTGTTCTGGGTTCCTTGCATTTCCATATGAATTTTAGGATTAACTTGTCAATATCTGCAAAAAAAGCAGGTACAGTTTGCATTGATTCTATTACTGATTTGGAGGACATTACGAAATATTAAATCTGTCTTAATATTTAAAAATCAAATATTAACAATATTAAATCTTTATCCATGGCCTGGTTGGTGTGGCTCAGTGGTTGACCTCCTAGGAACCAGGAGGTCATGGTTTAATTCCTGGTCAGGGCACATATCCGAGTTGCAGGCTTGATCCCCAGTAGTGGGTGTGCAGGAGGCAGCCAATCTATGATTCCCTTTCATCACTGATGTTTCTATCTCTCTCTCCCTCTCTCTTCCTCTCTCAAATCAATAAAATATATATTTTAAAAAATATCTTTATCCATGAGCAAAAGATATCTTTCCATTTACTTAGGTCTTTCCTGGGTATGTGCACTGCCCTACCGTTTTGTATACTTCCGAATGGCTAGGAATAGGTGGGACCTTTTCAAAGCACCCTATGACCATCTCATCCCTCAGCTTTTCCTTTTAAGTGTTCTGGTCAGCTTTGTGTCTGTGTCCATAGTTATCAAGTTGTGATGTTAAACAATTGCTTTTGATTGTTTTTGACAAATGTTCCTAGGGGAAGTCTGTTCTGAGTCAGGTTAAATAAAGACAAGGTCTTAGATCAGGGTTTCCCAGGGAACTGCCAGGCCTGTCAGATAATGGCAGTTCTCTGAGAATGGTATTTTGGGGTGTTCCAAACCCATCCTGCCCCCTCCAGTGGCTGCTCGGCTGCTGGTTGTCACTGGGAGTGCTGCTTGTTTTCCAGGCTGTTGTGTTGCTGGGGACGCAGGGTAGGCATGGGGCAAGCCAAACTGCCAGAAAGCTCGCTGTGCTGAGACGTAGCCTTTTTTTTTTTTTTTTTTTTTTGTAAATAAAGGCTCCCCTTTGGTTAATTTCCTGAGTTCTGTAGAAGTGGTTTTGTCAATTTTTGTCAGTGTTCTCCTTGTTTTTATGGAAGAGCAGCTTTTCAGAGGTCCTTACTCCACTGTTTCCCTATTGTCACTGCCTCTTCACCTCTATCTTACCATTCATTTTTTAGCAAATCACTGAATTTCTCTGAGTCTCTGCTTCTCTATTTGAAGAAAAAATGGAGATAACAACTCATTCCCTAGAGAATTATAAAATCAAATCACACACACACTCAATAGGCTCCCTACAACAGTTTTACAAATATGAGTGCAGTTGCTATGCCCATTTTTGGGGAGGAAAGAAATTCTCTACATTCTATCTCATGCCAATCTTAGTTCTTTATTTTTTTAGACATATTTTTATTGATTTCAGAGAGGAAGGGAGAGGGAGAGAAAGATAGAGACATCAATGATGGGAGAAATCATTGATTAGGTGCCTCCTGCACGCCCCATACTGGGGATTGAGCCAAAAACTTGGACATGTGCCCTGACCAAGAATCAAACCAGTGACCTCCTGGTTCATAGGTCGCCACTCAACCACTGAACCACACTGGCCGGGCCAATCTTAGTTCTTAAACCTTTCTGGGTATATGAATTAATCCATTTCTGATTGTGGAAACAATTTATCACTTTAGCTAGTATTTATTACTGATAATTTCTCTGTCACCCTGGGGTCCAGACTAGAGAGAACTGGGAAAGTTCCTCTGTCTACCTTTTCTGTAGAAAGAAGGATAAGTCAACAATTTGAGGCAAAGAGCAGTGAAGTGATTCGTCAAAGGTCACACAGCTAATAATTTGTAGTCTCAATATTGACTCCCTCGCCTGACTGAGTTGCTACTTCCATTATGTCATTTGGTCTCCCAAAAGGCCAGGAAATAGGAATAACAGAGTTCTTTGGGTACAACTTGTTCTTTGCCATGTACATTATTTTCAGAAACAGTGGGGAAAGATGGATAATCTGACATAAAGCCATAAAATAAGGTACATTTCTATTTTAATTAGAATTGAAACATTATTAGTATATGTAAGTAAAGAACTTATTTGGCTTTTTGCAAATCTTGGTTAATTAGTTTATTATATGCTGCAGATGAGGTTGAACCATCTTCTTAAAGTGAACCAGGAAATTTCCCCCGAATCTGTAGCTACTAAGCTAAATTTCAACAAGGATAACTATTAGTTGCTTCCTTTCAACCTACAACGTGCAAATCATTATATAAATAGCCCACATAATTAATACACAGTTAGCTTCTGAGCTAGTGACACTTGTTTGGCCTAATTCACTAGTCTCATTGCTCATCACTAGTGCTTTTTATGCCACAACTTTTCCATTATTAAGTTTCCCTTATTTTGAGTATGCTGAGTGTATCTTGGAATAACTTTTTCAGAAATTCCCTGAAGGTGGGCCCTTGAATAACTGAGAATGTATTTCCGTTGCCTTTATGCATGAACAACACCTCAGGTTGGCATACATAGACACTTGGACCACAAATGTTACCCCTTTCAAGGTCTAGACTTCCCAATTATTAGCACAGAATTCCAACATTTCATGAGTTCTAGAGAAGGGATCTGTGTGATTACAGAAGGGCCTGCACAGAAAGCCTCAGGCTGGCTTAGGTGTTCAGATGTGTCTGAGGGTATCCACTGGTGTCTTTTAAAAGTCTACCGAGGAGTAGTGACTCTGCACTGGGGAGTGCGGATAGATGGATGAAAAAGAGATCAGTTTCCATGACAACACGTGTAAAAGCCTAACCAAGTAAACTGACCTCCATTTGTTGAGATTTTAGGTTCAAAGTTTCTGAAAGTACAAAGATCTGAGATCCAGCTTCCTGCTGACAGCAGAAAGGCATGGAGGCTGGGGCCCAGTCAGACCCACTGGAAGACAGAGCACAAAATTCTTAACCCTTGCAGTAGACACGCCAAGGCCAATAAATGCCAGGGTAACTTAATAACCCACTTTCATTTCTGTGAGTAACCAATGCATATGGCTTAGCATATCACACTGTTATAACAGTTAAAGGTTATAAATGTTTATACATATTATTTCATTTAATTCTCACAACCACCTAAGAGATAGTAACTATCTTTTTTTCCCCATTTTAAAGATGAAGAAATTAAGGCAAAGGAAGGACAAATCCTTTGCTCAAGGTTACAGCCTTAGCAAATGCTGGAGCCACAGTAAAATTCAACATCAAAGAATTTGCTTCTCTTAAAAAAAAGGAAAGAGCCCTGGTTGGTTTTGCGGTGGTTAGAACGTTGGCCTGCAGCCTGAAGGGTCCCGGGTTCAATTCCCTGTCAAACGCATGTACGTCGGCTGCAGGTTCAATCCCCAGCTCCGGTGGGAGTGTGAGCGGGAGGCAATCAATCAATGTGTCTCTCTCCTGTCAATGTTTCTCTCTCTCCCCTTCCTCCCTCCCTTCCACTCTCTCTAAAAATCAAAAGAAAAAATATCCTCACTCCTTTGGTGAGGATTAAAAAAAAAATTACTTCTCTCCACACCACACTGTATTGATATAATGCCATAGTAAACCATTATCAGTGTAAATTTCTTTAAAGTTTTACTATTGTATTATTTGTAAAAGAGAGAGAGCTTACTGATTTTTACTATAATGAATATTGTAGGAAATGTTTCATGAACACATTAATGAGTACAGATTTGACTTTTGCTTTGAAATAACTGAAACACCTTTACCTGGGTTCAACTGCTTCTGCTACCCACTGTTACATCACTCTTCCCCCTTTTGCAACTACTTCTATTACTTTCAGACACATTTCCTAAAATTACATGTACTGTGAAGGAGTTGAGATGAGATAATCACTCAGGTTTCTTCTAACGCTCATATTCTGAGATCCTGTGAGAATTGTTGTTAAAGAAAGGTGTTATGCTTATTAAAGCCATCAAAATAAACTGAAATGATAAAAGCATATTGCATATGCTGAGAGAAACAGGCGCAGTCATATATTGCATAGTTCATGCATTACATTTTTTCTTGAGAGCCATTTGAACGTGTGCGTGCGCACGCTCATGCATAGGCATAGAAATCCGGTATTACCACCGGAGGATCATGTTAGTTAGGAATGCTTTGGGGCATATTAATAACAAAAAGACACATTGATTTACAGTGGCTTGAACGCATAGGGATTTATGTTTCTGGCCTAGCAAGAGTCTAGAGCTAGGTGGTTGCTAGCATGGGTTCCACAGTCCAACCCTCATCAGGATTGACCTCTAGGATGCTCTTGGCTTCTCTCGTTTAGTTACAAAGAGACTGCCTGTGGCAGCCATGGAAATTCACCACCCAGCTCTCGCCCTGCGGGAGAATTCACTGACAGCCGCAGCTGCCTGGGTCTGCTGTGGCCTTCACGCTGGGTTGCTCCCAGCCAGTGACTGACACGGCAGGGCTTATAGTGCAGGTTCAGTCCCTCAAGATGCTGAAAAGGACATAAATAAGACAATTGACAATATTTGAGTGAGGTCTGTAGATTAGAGTATAGTAGTAAATCAGTCATTTCTTTTTTTTTTTTTTAAATATACTTTATTGATTTTTTACAGAGAGGAAGGGAGAGAGATAGAGAGTTAGAAACACCGATGAGAGAGAAACATCGATCAGCTGCCTCCCGCACATCCCCCACTGGGGATGCGCCCGCAACCCAGGTACATGCCCTTGACCGGAATCGAACCTGGGACCTTTCAGTCCGCAGGCCGATGCTCTATCCACTGAGCCAAACCGGCTTCAGCCAGTCTTATTTCTTAATTTTGATCATTGTACTGTAGTTATGTCAAAAATGTCTTTGTTTTTTAGGAAGTACACACAGAAATGTTTAGGGACAATGGGATATTATATTTACAACTTACTCTCAAGTGGTTCAGACAAATGTACATATTTAGAAAATAGTGAGGTAAATATGGTAAAAATTAATATTTAGGGAATCTAGTATAGAAAAATTCTTTATTTTATTATTTTATTTTACAACTTTCCTGAAGTTGTTTCAAAATAAAAAGTGAAACATATATAAAAAAAATACTCTGATATTCAAACCAGGTCTCACAATGGTTACTAATTTGTTGGGTTTTGTGGTATCATAAATGGGGGGTGGGGCAAGGGGGAGAATGGCACATTGTTACCAGTTTACCTCATCTTGTATTGTATTTCCTTATCACTTAGAAGTTTCTGTGCTAATTTATCTCAAGCAATAATAATTTGCTACTTTCAACATAAATTCAAAACCAAAACCAGTTTTTAAAGCCCTGCTTTTACAAGGGGAAACCAGTAGGAAGCAGGTCATGCAGGGGTAACCTGCTGGGTGTGGGGGCTCCATGCCTGTGCCTTGCCCTTTCCCTCTGCTCGCCCTCTGACATTACATCCACTCTGCGGGCTCTGCAGGTTCAGCCTCAGTTTCTGTCCTTCCCTCTTTGGTCTCAGTGCTGTGTTTGTCCCAGGATGAGGGCCTTGAGGGTCGTCTACAGTAACTTCAGCTCAGGTTGTCTCTTTGCCTGTAGTTATCTCTCTCTTTTTTAAAATATATTTTTATTGATTTCAGAGAGGAGATGAGAGGGAGAGAGAGATGGAAATATCAATGATGAGAGAGAATCATCTATCAGCTGCCTCCCGCACGCCCCCCCACTGGGGATTGAGCCTACAACCCAGGCATGTGCCCTTGACTGGAATTGAACCCAGGACCCTTCAGTCCGCAGGCTGATGCTCTATCCCAGGGGTTCTCAACCTGTGGGTCGCGACCCCTTTGAGGGTCGAACGACCCTTTCACAGGCGTCGCCTAAGACCATCGGAAAACACATATATAATTACATATTGTTTTTGTGATTAATCACTATGCTTTAATTATGTTCAATTTGTAACAATGAAAATACATCCTGCATATCAGATATTTACATTATGATTCATAACAGTAGCAAAATTACAGTGATGAAGTAGCAATGAAAATAATTTTATGGTTGGGGGTCACCACAGCATGAGGAACTGTATTAAAGGGTCGCTGCATTAGGAAGGTTGAGAACCACTGTGCTACAGCCTCTCCAGGAAACTAATGTGCCATCCTTGAGTACATGGCCTGAAATCTGCCTCCTTTCTAAGGCCTGCCCCCTTCCCAGAGGAAAAGTGTGTCCCCTCCCCTGAACTCCAAGGGTACTTGCTGTCTGGGCCACTGTGGAGTTCTTGGATGTTTGTTATGTGGATGTTTATTCTCCAGGATGAAGGCTTGTTTTTGAATCCTTCCTTACGTCTTGCTTAGTTCCCTACTCGGTGGTATACACATATTAAGTGCTTCATACATACTTGTTGAATGTATGCTTTTTCCAATTCTGTCCTTCCATTTAATGCATTGATTCACCAAATATTTACTGCGTGCCAATGATGTGTCAGGCATTTTTCTTACCTTTGGGATAAATTCATGAACAAAAAGGATAGAATTCTGTCATTGTGAACCTTACTTTCTAGGAGAATGTAGGTTTGTGTATTGAAATTCAGATGCCCCAATCTTATGTTTTAGATTTGTTTCTGTAGCTTTCCCTGTCCCTTTATTTTATTTTAAACATTTCTGTTTTGTTTTGTTTTGTTAATACTCACCTGAGGATATTTTTCCATTGATTTTTAGAGAGAGTGGGAGGGAGGGGGAGAGACAGAGGGAGAAACATTGATGTGAGACACATTGATTGCTTGCTTCCCGTACGTGCCCTGACCAGGGTCAGGGATTGAGCCTGCAACCAAGGTATGTGCCCTTTACTGGAATCAAACCCGGAACCCTTCAGTCTGTAGTCCGAAGCTCTATCCACTGATCCAAACCAGCGAGGGCTCTCTGCCCCTTTATTGTCCAGAGCCCAGGTTGCAGTACTGGGGCTACTATATCCGTTTCGATATTCCTCTTGACTCCCAGGGCCAGAGAGGGGGAGTGAAGTGACTTGAGGGGCATCTCAGTTCTCTCAGAATGGTTCTCTCTTGTAAGCCATCCCGTGTCCTGAACTTCCCTCTGCCCATTCAAACATGTCTGTAAGCTGTTATCGGAGCCAACTTCTGGAGATAATGTTTGTCAGTCTGGACGCAGGCCAAGAAAACAGGAAGGCACATGCATATCTGGGCACAGTGTTAGCTACGACCCAAGCCTTGGTCTAGTCCCAGACAGGTGGCGGGTGCCACATTTGCCAGGGTTTGTGGCTCATCAGCTGCCAAGATAAAGGGTTCTTGCTTTTCTAATTGGGGACAAACGCCAGGTACCAAGATCCCTGTGTATGGGATAAGTATGGTGTGTGTTGTGATCGGGGATATGTGTAGAACAAAGCATGGTACTCTCTAGTCTCATTTTGATTTTCATTGTTTCTGTAGCTAATTTGAGGAATGGGGGTAGGTGGTAGTGGAGAGAGAATACCAGTGTATTCTCAACCTGTCCAATAGGCAAATGCAGGGTTAAAAAATAATAGCTATTTTAGAGTATAGTAAAATGGCACTCTCATAAACTCTTAGAAGGAGAAAGTAAGATTTGAATACAAACTTTCTAGTGAGCATTTTGGCAACATGTTTCAAAAGCCTTAAATATGTTCATTCTCTTTAATCAAGTAATTTTATTTCCAAGAACTTTTCCTGAGGAAATAATTTTGTATTTGCACAAAAACTTACTCAGAATGATTTTCTTTTAAGTGTTATTTACAGTAATGAAAAACAACACAAATGTTCAACAATACAAAATTGGTTAGGTTAACAATGCACATTTATGCATTAGAATATGAGGTGGCCATTAAAAATTCTATTCAGCCCTGGCTGGTATGGCTCAGTTGTTTGGGCATCGTTCTATGTACTGAAGAGTTGCTAGTTTGATTTCTGGTCAGGGCACATGCCCAGGCTTTGGCTCAATCCTGGTCTGGGTCATGCAGCCAATTATCAATGGTTCACTCTCACATCAATGTTTCTCTCTCCCTCTTTCTCCCTCTTCTTTCCAATTTCTCTAAAAATCAATGAAAATCTTTTTAAAAATTCTATTCAAAGACTGGAAAATGTCAATAATTTTAAAGTTAAGTGAGCTACACATGAGGGTTAATTATAGTATCCTCTGTACCTTGGGGAATGGTTGAAATTTGTGATAATAAAACTAAAAACTCTTGTTCTCAAAGAATGGTTATAGCTAATGCTTAAGAGACATCATCAAGTGGAAATTGGCAGATTATCAAACACTAGGGGCCCAGTGCATGAATTCGTGCACCTTGAAAGAAACTGTGGGTGGTGAGGCTGCGGTGGGCACAGGTGTGGGTCTCAGCCCATCCTCCGCGCCCCTGCCCAGCCCCTTCGGCTGTGGTCCCCCACCCCCTGTCTGCCAGCAGCCCTGCTCCCGCCACCACTCCCACAGTGTGTGTGAGTGGTTGCTGCTGCTCCGATCACCCCTCAGGAGCAGGGGGAGGTGGAGAAGCCCTCAGGGGTGATCGGGACCAGTGCCAGGCACCAGCAGCAGGTGTGAGCGGTGGCTCTGACACTGGCAGCAGGTTCAAGTGGAGGCTGCTGCCCCCATTGCCCCTCAGGAGCAGGGGTAGGTGGAGAAGTGGAGAAGCCCTGAGGGGTGATCGGGGCCAGCTGCTGCCACTTGCACCCACTGACAGTGCTGAGCGATCGGGGCCAGCACTGGGCGCCCGCAGCGGGTGTGAGCGATGGCTCCAGTGCCAGCTGCGGGTGCGAGCAGAGCCGGTACTGGCAGCAAGTGTGAACGTCAGGTGGAACTGTGGCATGTGGGAGCAAAGAATTTTCAGTAACCACCAGAGGCTCACCCTAATGACAGCAACTGGCACCCCGCCTTGGTCTGATGCCCCACCCACTCAACCTGCTCCACCATCCTACCGCAGCTGATGCCCGCCATGTTCTGTGCTCTGCCACTTGCTGCGGACGCCCGTCATGTTCCACACGTGCCCACTGGTGGTCAGCACATGTCATAGCGACCGATTGTTCTGCTGTTCGGTCTATTTGCATATTAGGGTATATATATATATGCAAAATAACATTAATAGTGGCTATCCCAGGGTGGTGCAAATATAGGGACTATAGAGTTTTCTTGTTATAATTCTTTATATTTTCAAATATTTACTTAATAAACATGCATTATTTTTATAATCAGAAAAAAATAATATTTCAGTATTAAAAGGGAGAAGAATCTTATAAAAGAAGGAGGGAGAGTCGGACAGGTCTGGGCCCTGGCACATGACTTACCAGCTGCATGACCTAGGGCAAATTCCTTAACCTTCCTAATCCACAGTTTTGTGTCTGTAATAAGAAAAAAAAATGTACCTACTTTATGGGGCTTATATGAAGATTAAACAAAAACAATAAGGAGAAAGGTTTTAAAATGACATCCAATAGAGAGGAAGGGCTCAGTAAATGTTATTTTAATAAGAACCAAGTCTAATTTCTGCTGAGGTCACGGTAGCATGATTGATAGTTGATTGGCCTCCCTACAATAAATAACTAGAGGACTGGACAAACTGCATGAAACAACTGTGTTCAGACGCTGAACAACAGGCACGCAGAACTTAGATTCCAGAGAGGCGAAGAACACATTCGGTGAGCTCCCTGGTTTCTCTGGCTTTCTGGACTGCAGTACAGGGAGAGGGTTGCAAGGAGATCATGGCAGCCTCATTGAAATGAAGAGACAGACGTAGATTAGAGTTTGGGGAGGTTGAAGCAACTGGAATTTGTGGTACAAGTTATCGAAGAAAAAGGAAGTATGCAGAAAAAGGACTATATAGGCATTCACAGGGTCCCTTCGAGTCTTTGGCCAAATACAAGACTATACAGGCTGGGCACATAACACAATTTACCAGAGAAACAAAAAGTACAAGGAACCTGCAAACTGAACAATAACTGGAGCTTGCAAAGCATCGACATTCTAATTCCAACCAGCCAGCCAGTCGGTAGACTCCAGAAGGGCCACACCTGGGAGTTAGGCAAGAGGAGTCCTGAAAGAAAGGGTACGTTAGACCAGCGGTTCCAACCTTTCGGCCTTCAAGGACCACCGGTTGGTGACGGCTGTGACCTTCCCAAAGAAAACTTGAAAATAAGCCTCAAAAGACCATGCTGATCCCTGGCTAAATCAACTGCCTATAAAAATAAAGCTGAACACTTTTCAAAGGGAAACAACAGAAATCCAGGTACTAAAAAACATGATGCTCACAACGTCCAGAATCCAATTAAAAGATTACCAGGCACGAGAAAAAAACAGGAAAATAAGATTCCTACCCAGCCACTAGAAACAAATCCAGAAATGATGACAGAAACTAGCAGACAAGGACTCTAGAGAGCTATTGTGAATATGTTTAAGGATTTAAAGAAAAACTCAGTGAACATAATGAGAAACATGAACAATTATGATAAGAGAACCAAATGTAATTTTTAAACCTAAAATTCTGAACTGCATAATTCACTGGGTGGGCTTAGTAGCACACTACTAAGATCAGTGAACTTGAAATGTAACCCCTACCTCCCCCCCACCTCCAAAAAAAAGAAAGAAAAAAGTCCAGATTGAAGCTCAGAAAGAAAAAAAACTGAAATTAATTAATTAATTAATTAAGCCCCAGTGACTGCTGGGACAATATTAAGCAATCTAACATGAGTAATTTGAGACCCAAAAGGAAGAAATGTGGAAAAGATATTTGAAGCAGTAATGGCTGACATTCCAAATTTAATTTCAAAAATATATATTTACCAAGAGATTTAATAAACTCAACAAACCCCAAACAGTATAAACACAAAGAACCACATCAAGACATATCTTAATCAAATTGCTGAAAGCCAGAAAAATAAAGACATTACTTTCAAGGAAATGAAGATAAGAATGTTCACTGACTTTACACCAGAAATAATATAAACCAGAAGACACAGAGAAACATAGAAAGAAAATGTTATCTTAACATTCTTTATACAATAAACAGAACCTTCAAAAATGCAGATGAAATATATTTTTAGATAAACAAAAGCTAATTACTAAAAAGTAATTATTGCCTGCATTTCAATAGCTGATGATTAAAGTAAACAATAGCTAATTATTAGAAATAATTGTTGCCTATATTACAAGAAATAGAAAAGAAAGTTTTTTAGTTTACAAGGAAAAAATACTGGCTCTACACAAAGAAATGAAGATCATTCAAAACAGTAAATAAGTGGGTAGAAGTGTTCTCATTATTAAAATTTTCTTCAAAGATAATTGAGTGTTTTTTAAAAATATTTTTATTGCCGAAACCGGTTTGGCTCAGTGGATAGAGCGTCAGCCTGCGGACTGAAAGGTCCCAGGTTCGATCCCGGTCAAGGGCATGTACCTGGGTTGCGGGCACATCCCCAGTAGGAGATGTGCAGGAGGCAGCTGATTGATGTTTCTCTCTCATCGATGTTTCTAACTCTCTCTCTCTCTCTCTCCCTTCTTCTCTGTAAAAAATTAATAAAATATATTAAAAAAATTTTTTTATTGATTTCAGAGAGGAAGGGAGAGGCAAAAAGAGATAGAAACATCAATGATGAGAGAGAATCATTGAATGGCTGCCTCCTGCATGTCCCCTCTACTGGGGATTGAGCCTGCAACTGGGGCATGTGCCCTGACTGGGAATCAAACCATGACCTCCTGGTTCATAGGTTAATGCTCAACCACTGAGCAACATTAGCCAGGCAATAATTGAGTATTTAAAAAAATAATAATACCAATATATTTGGGATCAATAACATGTACATGTAAAAGGCCTGACAATGGGAGGGGAAATGGAAGCAGACTGTTAGAAGGTCTAACATTATCTATGCAGCAGTATGATTTTTAAAAAATCAAATTTATTGGGGTGACATTGGACAACAAGAAGTACGATTTTATTTGAAGGTAAATTGTGATAAGGTAAATAAGTATATTGTAAACTTAAAATTATAAAATTAAAACTAAGATGAATAAAGTAATGGATATTATATGACATTGAAAATACTCATTCTAAAAGATGGCAGGAAACATGAAAAAACAAACAAAGAAGAGATGGGACAAATAGAAAACAAATAGCAAGATGGTTGATGTAAAAAAAAACCCCAAATCCCAACAATATCAACAATCACATTAAATAAAAATGGACTAAAACACACCAATTAAAATTTAAGATTGTCAGATTAGAAGAAGACATGATCCACACAGGCTGTCTGAAAGAAATACACTCTAAATATAAAGATCTTAAAAATAAAAAAAGGAAGTAAAATACACCATGCAAGTATTAACCAAAATAAAGCTATATTAAAGTGGACTTCAGGACAAGGGATATTACCAATGACAGAGGGACAGACATTTCATAATAATAAAATAGCCAATTCATTAAGAAGACATAACAATCCTAAAAGTGTGTGCACTCAGTAACAGAGCTATAAAATACATAAAAAAACTGACAAAATTAAAAGGAGAAATAGATAAATCCACAATTATAGACATTTTACTACTCCTTTCTCAATAATTGATAAAATAAGTAGCTAACCAACCAGTAAGGACATAAATTTGAAAACTGTCAACATGACCTCATTGGCATAGATAAAAAACTAAACCCAGTAGTGGCAAAAATGCATATTTTTTCCAAGTCGAATAGTCACCAAGAGAGACCATACGCTAGGTCATAAACTAAGTCTCAATAAATTAAAAATGAGCATTTTAAAAAATATATATATTTTATTGATTTTTTACAGAGAAGAAGGGAGAGGGATAGAGAGTTAGAAACATCGATCAGCTGCCTCCTGCACATCTCCTACTGGGGATGTGCCCGCAACCCAGGTACATACCCTTGACCGGAATCGAACCTGGGACCCTTGAGTCCGCAGGCTGATGCTGATCCACTGAGCCAAACCGGTTAGGGCAAAAAATGAGCATTTCTTTTTATTATAAAGTAATTAAATGAGAAAATATATCTGTAAAATCTCCAAGTATTTGGTAATTAAATAAGGCATTTCTAAGTAATCCATAGGTCAAAGAATAAATTATAAGAAAAGTTATAAAATATCTTCAATGAATGATAATGATATATAAAAAATATATAAAATATTTTACATTTATAAACATGTTAAATATCAGAATTTGTGGGATTCAGTTAAAGCAGTGCTTAGAGGAAAACTTATAACATTACATGCTTATTATTAGACACAAAGAAAATTCAAAAATCAACATCTAAGAATTCCACCTTAAGAAGGTAAAGAAGGTCAAAATAAGCTCAAAGTAAGTAGAAGTAGGAAATAATAAAGATAACAGCAGAAGTCAATAAAATAAGAAATGGGGAAAAATAGAAAAATAGAGGGGATATCACTACAGACTGAGACCCTTTGTGACAACACATTTGACAACTTAGATGAAATTGAGAAATTCTTAAAAAATAAAAATAACTGGCCCTAACCGGTTTGGCTCAGTGGGACTGAAGGGTCCCAGGTTCGGTCAAGGGCATGTACCTTTGTTGCGGTCACATCTCCAGTAGGAGGTGTGCAGGAAGCAGCTGATAGATGTTTCTCTCATCGATGTTTCTAGCTCTCTATCCCTCTCTCTTCCTCTCTGTGAAAAAAATCAATAAAATATATATTTAAAAAAACAAAACAAAAAAAATACAAATAACTGAAACATAGGAAGAAATGGAGTATATTTCAGAGCCTGGATTCTGGAGCTTGGATGCTGGAGTTTGAACCTGTGTTCTTTCGCTTATTAGTTGTGTAAATTTGTGCAAATTCCTTAACTCTCTGTGCCTCAGTTTCTCCTTCTGTAAAATCAGGATAACAGGGTTTTTGTGAAGATGGAGGGAGCATTTTACAAAGATCTGTGCCTGGCACTACATGGGTTAGCTCTTATCATTTTTTTCAAATCTTATATGATTTTTTCTGGATTGAAACTTATAATTGGTTCTGATGGCTCAAATGAGATTTGGGGGTAGTGTTAGCGGTAGTCTTTTGGTCAATAAGATGGTTGTTAATAGACACAGCTGGAAAGTTCATAGATTCAGTTCAAAAGTCCATTGGTAGTTTGTTTAAATTCAACATAGGAAATCAATCACTCCCCCCTTTCCAAAAAAGAAACAAACCCTGATAAAACACATTCCCCTTTGCCATGACCCTCCTAGCCTCTGGCATTACTCACTTCCCCACGTAATTCTGAAAGAGACTTAAAAGGTTGACCTCATGGTTTGTTGGGAGCGTTATGCGTGTTCAGCAGTCGAAGTGCAGCTGGAAGAGGCTGTTGGGAACAGGAGGGCTTCTTGGGTCAGCTGGCAGATGGGAGGAAATGCTTCTAATCTGATCTAGCTTCCAATCAATTAGGAGGTTTCTTGCCCTTCCAATTTCCTTCTTTCTTGGGCCCCGAGAATCTGAGCCATGCCGTGCACGCTCTCAGGTCACTGCTGTGCAGAGGACTCACCAGCCTGCTTACCATTCATGATGCTGAAAGCCCTGGCATGAATCTTAGGGCTCACAGCCAGCAAGACTGCAGGCAACACCCCCCTCCGCCCTCCCCATGGCCAAGACCAGCTGCTCTGGAGGGCCTCTGCCTGCTGCCAGGTGAAGCTAGAGGTTGTCCCTTCACAGTGCCCAGCTCAGATGGCTGTTGTCCTCGTTACTTTGTTGGGATTCAATCCCCACCAAACATCCGTTGGGTGGCAGTGCCTTAGGCAGGGACGTGAGCCAAGAAGTTATCCACCACAAAAGAACATGAACCCAAGCTGAATTTGAACATCTGTTTCCTATGTAACGCCCTTCAGAAAGCATGGCATTGTTTGCTTTCCAAATCTGTTCCCAGCAATTCAGGAGAAAAAAAGAAAAAAAAGAAAAAGACGTCAGAGTCTGAGGTAAGACAGCGTCTTCTCCAAGAGGGCAATAGTCCTTCCCTCTGAACTTTGGGGTCCTGAGGGATCCTCAAATTATCAACATTTAAAGATGATGCAAACAGATGTCCTAGCAGAGGCGATGACTGCTCTTCCTGAGAAATCTGGAGCTCTCCAAGGAAGGGGGAGAGGAGGTATAGGCATTAAGTCCTGGAAGAATTTGGGAATGGATGGCTAACTCCTTAAGGCAGAGAGAGGATAGCAGTTGATCTGGAGTCAGACCTGCTGTTCCAGTGAACATCCGTAGCCAGAGATGCCCCAACCATAATGACCAGGACTTGGGCTTGCGATTACACTGGCCCTGGAATTTATGAGCCATGTGACCTTGGGCAACTAATATAACTTCTTGGAATTTTCAATGGTCAAATGGAAATAATAATGCTTCCTTTATGGGATATTGTGTGGATTCAATGACCTAGCACTTATGAAGCACTTGAATCGTGCCTGGCATTGAGTAGATCTTTAATATTATTATTAGGCTCAAGTCATCATCATCAGTCAGTTCTCATGAAACACATTCTGCTTGGAAAATTAGATTTTTTTCTTCTTACAGAATAAAGACATTCTGTAATAGATAATATTACAAAAATATTCAAAAATAGTTTGTAATATTCAGAATATAAAAATGGTACATTGGGTTTTTACAGAATATAGAAATATGTAATTTCTGCTTGTGAAGAATTTATGTCCTAAGAGATTTAATATGACCTAACCCAAAGGGTAATATTACATTCTTTAACGGTAAATAGCAGATTAGGAAGCAAAAGCTTTATGGAGGAAGTTAGAGAGTAAGGCCTGAATAACTACAATGATCACTCTACAACTTTTCAATTCCATCCATTCATTCACTTAAATCATTTATTTATTTACTCCCCAAATTTATTAGCCAGTGTTTGCTAAGGATCTTCTTATGTATCAGCTATTAACTTTCAATATGAAAGCCCTAAGGTGTTGTGGTCATGGTATGAAGCGGGAATGCTAGCCTAGTGTGAGATCTAAACTAAGACACTCTGATCAAATAAACTGTTAAGGTTCTTGTTGGTAGATAATGGTAGTCCCCAAAGAGGGTGAAGATTGGTGACTTCCTCACTCCTCACACCAGGTATAATGAAAGCGAGTGTCACACCAAATCCTGCCAAATAGAGGTTATTATGTAAATATCCACCAACTAGCAGGCACAACACAGTTCAGATAACTGTCTGGGAGCTTACTAGTAAGTCCTAGATCTCAGACTGTGTCGTTGCTTCCATCATACTCTATATGGCAAGTGCTTTCAACATAGGTTTCTATGATGTATAGTGGGTATCAGACAGTCAGAAATTAATGGCTTGTCATAGAACTGGTTTGCAATTAAGCCATAGGCACCATTTCTAAAGATTCAGGCTCAGGCCTCGCTGGATTTTACACCTTGCTCATGGAAGAAAAGGGATTGCTGCTATAGTATTTTCTAACTGCTCTACTTACCTGATTCCTTGAATTTTACCACTGAAAGCGCATTTTTAACAGTCATGTGCATAAACATCAATAGCTTCCCTTTGACATTGAGCATACTTAATGGAAACCTGTTGGTTGTTGGCTGAGGTGTGATAATGCAACGACTGGCTCTAACGCAGGGAACTCTCTGATGTACAGCTAGCTGCCAGCCCCTTCACTGCGCTTTCTTGATCAGTCCCAGGGTTTTGGCTTAACTTGAGAAACACACATGTAATGTCACATTGTAAACGCTGAAATGGTTTAAAATAAATTACAGACACTAGAACAAAGAGGACTTGCAGGATGAACTCTACTTCACCTGGGATCTGGCCATCAGTCTCCTGGGCCAGAAATTTGATTTTGTTCTTACGCCGTAAGAGGAAAGCTCAAATTCATCAAGTTTACGGAGCCTGGTGTATAAAACCAGAAAGTCAAATTACTTGTGTACAATGACATCTCAAACTATTATGCAGCTTGGATGTTGATGAGATAAACATATTTTCTCCCTGGACACTGTGTTAAGGGGAAGTTAATCATCACAAAGTTGCTTGTATTGAATATTGAAATCTGAACAAGAGGCTGTGGTTGACTGATCTACAACAGGTATAGACCTGCCAGAAATACTTGAGTCCGTAAGCCAAGGCATTTTTCTTCTTATCTCAAACTAAATGGGAGCTGACTATTTTCTGACCTTTGGGGTTTCATGTTCTATCTTTCTTCTGTTCATAATAGACCACAATTCAGGCCACTATATAATCCATTATATTTCTTCTTATTAAGTTATCATGATAGTCTAGTCCAGTGGTCGGCAAACTGCGGCTCGTGAGCCACATGCGGCTCTTTGACCCCTTGAGTGTGGCTCTTCCACAAAATACCACGTGCGGGCGCGCATGTACAGTGCAATTGAAACTCCGTGGCCCATGAGCAGAAGTCAGTATTTTGTGGAAGAGCCACACTCAAGGGGCCAACGAGCCACAGTTTGCTGACCACTGGTCTAGTTCAAACTCTAGAAATATCCATATTTTTCTTTACTGAAGTTTGGACTATAGTCAGATTCTCCCATCACACTTTGACAGGAAGATGGCTAATCACCATCACTTTGAATGTATAGATTATACTCACTGAAATTTCAGAGGATTCATTAAACAGTGTTTTGTGTTGCTTATTTTATTATTATTAAAATATGTTTTTATTGATTTTGGAAAGAGGAAGGGAGAGGGAAAGAGAGACAGAAACATTAATGATAAGAGAGAATCATTGATCGGCGACTCTTGCACAACCCCACTGGGGATCAAGCCCACAACCTGGGCATGTGCCCTGACCAGGAATTGAACCATGATCTCCTGGGTCATGGGCCAATGCTCAATCACTGAGCAACACCGGCCAGGCTTGTTTTGTTTTTTAATGACAAAGGATGGAAGACCCAACTTAGAATCCATTGATTTGTGTAAGTTTCTGGCAGAGCTGCAGCCAAGGGTACAGTGTCATCAACCCAGTTCTTTGGATCTGCTGGACTTCATGTTTGCATCATCTTCAAGTCGGCTCTTCCCATGTGGTGGGTGGCCTCTAACAGCTCCGGGCACACATCCTCCCAGTTTCAAGTCTGGTTAAAAAAGAGCTTCTTTTCTTCTCCATAGTTCAATTAAAACTGCTACAATGAAATCTCATTGGCCTGGCTTGGGTTATATGCCCATCACTGTACCCATCATGGTGTCCAGGGAGATAGAAGGCACGGATTGTCTAGACCTTGGTTACATGACAACTCCTGAGATCTGTTTCTTTGTGCATGGATTGAGTGAGTGTTAAATAATGAAGCTGTGACCAGAAGAAGGCGGTTGGATTCCACTGATTTGTCCCCGCTCCAACTTCTAGGGAGGTTATTTTCCTTTGTGTCATGTATGTCCAAAAAATAGGTAGTATGGATGGCATAACATATGGCCTTGTCATCCAACAACTCAGTCCACAGGGAGAATAGACATGTGCACAAGTGACCAGAAAGAATAAACAAACAAACAAACAAGAGAAGTGTCATATGAATAGTGTAGAGAGAAAAGGGGAATTTGTAAGTTTGGAGGAAACAGGAATTACTGTGGTTTGAGAAGATGAGGGATGCCTGCATGGAAGAGGGGGCATTTGAGCTTTGAGGGTAGGTAGGGCTTTGGCAGGCAGAGGCAGAGGGGCTGATGCTCAGGGAGGAAGCTGCACAGTGGAAAGGAGACAGTAGGCACATCTTTCGGTGTCTCCCAGAATTACTTCCGATTGTGTGAAGCGGGTAGTACAGGTGTGTGCAAGTCAGATTGGATAAGGATATGTAAGCAGCTTATCCAGGAGCAGTGCCCACGGCAGAGGATAAAGGGGTAAGTCTCGGGAGTTCCATAGCTTCTGTCTTAGTATCGAAAAGTATAGTCCGGATGCTTTTTAAAATGCAGCTTTCTGTACTCAATCCCAGAATCAGAAACTCAGAGGGATTAGGTCTGAGCCCAAGTGGGTTTCAGGACAAGCTCCAAGCCCACATGCAGCTCTGCCCACTGTTATATTGGCAGAAATACCCGCCTCCAGTCACATTGTATTAAAAAGCCCACAGCCACTCCAGACCCCTAGGCCCTACCCTGCCTTACCTTATGGCTTCAGTTGGAACTGGGCTGATTAGGGCAGAGCTGGGATCCAGAAAGGGGGCAGGGTGCAGGCCTCTCTTGACCTTAAGGTGGAAAGTGAGAGCCTTATCAGATCCCCGGGCTTGGCCAAGCGGCTCTTCCTGTTACTGCTGCTGATGGGTGTATGGGTACAGATCAAGAAGAGAGGGTTTCAGATTTTGTTTGGAAAAACCCAGACTGCATGACGTCTGTCAGCACTTAATCTCCAAGGGCAGTGAGCACTCACAGGCACGGGCTGCAATTCAGTGGCCTCCAGCCCTTTGTAGTGGTGGGTGGGTTTACACGCCAGGTAAACAAACACTTCCGTTTCGCACACGTTGCCAGTAGCTTACATTTTCTGCCTGCCCCAGCACTCTGCACTGAATGGCCTGGCCACTGCCAGGGGTGGGGAACCTGTTTCTGCCAAGAGCCATTTGGATATTTATAACAGCATTCGAGGGCCATACACAATTATCAACTTAAAAGTTAGCCTGCGATATTTGGTCAAATATTTAATTAACTCATTCTTAATGCCTCGGCAGGGCCAGACCAAATGATTTCACGGGCCTTATCCGGCCCTGGGGCCCGCGTTCCCCACCCCTGTATGAAAGGCAGTTTCCTTCGAGGAAGAAGTTCAGAAGTTCACGGTCCGCCACAGCTGCCTCTGAGTTCAGGGTCCTTTGTACATCTCAGGAACTGTGTCTGCATTTTAGGGAAGGATGAGAGTGGGCTGGGCTGTTCACAGTATTTAAATGGAGAAATTGGCTCACTTAAAACTTACAAAAGCTGTACTGGGAATGGAAGAAGTAAGCTAAAGGGCAGACAGGCCCAGGTGGGCCTGGTCATTTTCTTCTGTTTATTCAGGCAGCTGCCTCTTGCTAAAGATCTGGCAGGCAACCTGGGGATTGCCGGCCGCTGGCATTCGGAGGCCGGCCTCTCCACGCTCCCCGCCCGCCAGCTCAGCAGTGGGAGTGAAGGAGCAGAGCTGCCCGGGTCCCTTCCAGAGCAGGCTGCTCCCAGCCCAGGGTCCAGGGGAGTAGCCGAGAGTGTGCCTTCTGCACCCCGGCCTGTGCCTCCTCGGCAACCCCTGTGCTGTGCGGCCCCAGGCTCCTGCCGCTTCTTAGCTCGTGGCTGCCAAATTCAGGCTTCAGCTCACAAGTACTTGAGCCCAGCAGCTCCTTAAATTCGTTGGCTCCCCTCAGCCTGGGAGGCCAACGGTTCTCCTTCCCGTAACTGCACACTTCCTCCTCCCACTTCATTTTGTTCTCCATTTGCATTCCCTGTAGAGGAGAAACGCGATTCCATCCCTCCTGTGCGACTCCGAGCGAGCGAGCGCAGTGATGCCTTCTTGCTTCCAGCTTCCTGGCGCGGCTGACCGACCTTTGGAATTCCCTGGCGCCCCGCCAGGCACCCCGCTCTTCCCAGCATCTGTTTAAACACCGCACTTCCGGCGGCCATGCCCTTTGCCTTTCTAATCTTTTTGTCTTTTGGCTCCAAGTTCCAAAGGGGATTTTGCTGCCTGCCAGGTCAGTGCCAGTGCCCGGTGGCTAGAAGGAAAGCCATACTAACACATTCTCTGGGTGGATGGAGTTGCCAGTTTTAAAGGTTGGCATTTGGGGAAAATTTCAAGGCTTCTCCTCACATGTTGGAAAGGGCACAGCCTGTAGCCTGGCACTTGATGCCCTCCGCCATGTGTGCCAGGCTGCCTTTGAGCCTTTCCTCCGACCACTGCTCCTTTCTTTAAGCATTTACTTGTACTTTATCCGGCACCCTGACCTCCCGGACTTTCCTTAAGCTGTCCCTTCTGCCTGGATCACCTTCTCCCAGCCCATTTTCTCTTTCTGCATGGCACAATTCCTACCCTTATTCTAGTGTCAAAGCCCGCTCCAAAAGGCTTTCATCCGACTCAATCTCTGCCCCAGCCCTGCCCTCTCATTGAGCTACTATTGTATTTTCTCAATTCTAAAAGACACATTTTTAAATAACAGCTATATTGAGATATAATTCACCTATCATACCATTCACCCATGTGAAGTGTACAGTTCAGTGGCTTTTGGCATAGTCAGAGTTCTGCAACCATCCCCATAATCAATTCTAGAATATTTTCATGATCTCCCTCCCCAAATCCCATGGTGAGCCATCTCCCACTAATCTAGGTACATGCTCCCCAATCTTCTCCAGCTCTATGCAAACACATTGACTTTCTGTCTCTAAAGATTTGCTTATTTGGGATATTTCTCATAAATGGAATCATACTATATGTGGTCTTTTATGACTGGCTGCTTTCAGTTGGCATAATGTTGCCCAGGTTTATTCATGTTACAGCATCAGAACTTCATTCAAGAGGCACATTTTAAGGTCTCTGGAATAAGGATGCATCTTCAAATCAATGGTGTGCATAGTTTAATTCACAGCAATTTGTCTTTCTTAGTAATACTTAAAATAATTTTTCCTTGTTTATTTGTTCTTTTTTTTTTAAAAAAAAAAAAAAAAAGGGGGAGGGGGGCGGCGGGAAGAATGGCCAGTATTGCCTTCTAGATTTTTCCAGAAAAACTAGCTTCCCTTGGTTCTTGCATTTTCCAATCAATGGCATCAAATTCAGTGAGATGTTACATTTATGTCTCTATTTTACCTCCTATTGCAATTGGCCTTGCAGCCAACTCATTTGTTTATGTCTGTCTTGCCTCATGAACTGCAGGCTCCAGTAGGATAGTAGCGATGTCTTAATTGTTTTTGTATTCTTTAAAGAGTCTTCATTGCCTTTGTATCCTTGAAAGAGTCTTGACTTTTAAGAAGTCCTCAGTAAATATGAAGAAGGAGCTATGCTATATGCGGAGACTTATTCTCCAACAATAACATGGCAGAGCAGGAGGAAGGTGCAAACTCTTCGTGCACACTTGGTGAGCATGCAGTGTGCTAATGATTGTGTTTTGGTGACTGAAATGGTTAATTAACTAAACGTTTGAGCACCTACTGTGGGCCAGGTTTTGTGTTCTAAGCAGAAAGTGTTACAAAGATGGTCAAAATATTGTCTCTCTCCAAAGGAACTCATATTGTCGAAAGACATTTATGTAAATTGTTATACAGCAAGGAGACTGGGTTAGAGGGCGGGGGCTGTACTTAACACATAGGCATTAAGAACACGGGCTTTACAGTCTGGGGCCCTGGGTCCTGCCACTTTCTGTGAACCTGAGCGTGGTATTGAACTCTCCATGTCTTCCTTTTCCTATCTGTAAAATGGACACAATAAGAGCATATATCTCTCGTAGTTGTTATTAGAATCAAATGAGACAATGAGTCTAAAATATCTGGCACATTAGTAAGTGCTCAAATACGTGATAATTATTGTTGTGACTTTTAGATAATTAAACCTGTGGGGATTTTAGAAATTATTTAGTCAACCCTCCCCCCCCCCCCCCACACACACACACCTAACTTTATGCTGTAGGGTCTGAGCACCACGTGGCTTACCCTCTAGTTGGAGGGGGTGGGAGGGGGCTTCCCAGAGGGAAGATGTTGAGGGGTGAGAGACATTAAAATGGTTGAGAACTTTCAGCAAGTAAGATGGTTTCCTGGAGGTGAGTTGGAGGAAGCCTGTCGCTCTAGCCTAGGACCTGAGGGCCTTATTCATTTGGTGTGGCCCTGCCAAGGCATTAGGGGTGAGTTAATTAAATGTTTGACCAAACATAGCAGGTGAATTTTAAGTTGATAATTTTGTATGGCTCTTTGATGTTATAAATATCCAAATGGCCCTTGGCAGAAAAAAGGTTCCCCACCCCTGTACTGGGGTTAATGATCAGTCATTCAGCTCTTTGTGTCACGATCCAATCTTTGTCTCTTAAGAGTTCACAGTCTGGTTGGTGAGATAAGGAGTTATAAGACAATTACGTTGTATGATTCAGCAATTGTAATTCTGCATACAGGGTGGGGCAAAAGTAGGTTTACAGTTGTTCATATGGCAAATAATGAATAAATAATAATACAAGAGTAAACTCTTTTGAGCACTCACAACTGTAAGCCTACTTTTGCCTTACTCTGTACATATCCCAAAGGATTGAAAGCAGGCACTTGAACAGATATTTGCACATCTGTGTTCAAAGCAGTGCTATTCACAATAGCCAAAAAAGTGGCAACAAAATGCCCATCAGTGGATGAATGGGTAAACACAATGTTGTCTATCCATACGATGGAATATTATTCAGCCTTAAAAAAAGAATGAAGTTCTGACACATACAATAACAGGGATGAACCTTGAAGACATTATGCTATGTGAAATACACCAGACACAAAAGAACAATATTGTATGATCCTACCTATGAGGTATGTAGTCAAATTCATATGAGACAGAGAGTAGAATGGTGGGTTCTGGGGGCTGGGGGAGGGGAGAATGGAGAGTTAGCGTTTAATGGGCACAGAGTTTCAGTTTGGGAAGATGAGAAGTTCTGGAGGTGAATGGTTGTGATGGTTGCACAAGTATGTGAATGTATTCACGTCACAGAACTGTATATTTCAAAATGGCTGTACTTGCTAAGAGCTGCAGCGTAGAGGCACATGACCTTGCTTGACGAGTTGCTTACTTGTGTATTGAGTCACTGATAGCACCTTTGCCCACCTCCTCAGCTCCTTTTCCTTGGCCCTCAGGGCTGGTCTGGGGGGTGGTTGGGGAGGGTGGGGAGGAGGGCTGAGAACAATGGGTGGAGTAGGTTGTTGCTGCTGGTGCTGTAGGAATCCCGCAGGCACAGCTGGGGTTGGAGGCTTTATGACCATCGCTTAGCAATCCAGGTGAGCACAAATGGGACCTGCACCAGATGGGGGCACCCAATGGGGGCAAGAAGAAATGCAGAGACGTGCAGGGATTTGAGGAAGGTTAATAGTGCTTAGTGACCTAGAGGAAGAGCAGTATAAGGAAAAAGAGCACCCAGGGAGGTCACCCAGGTTTCTGGTGAGGGTGACAGGGTGAATGGGAGCTGCTCCTGAGATGTGGAGGGGGAATGTGGTTTTGGGGGGAAACAGTGAGTTCTGTTTTCTATTTTTGGACGTATTGAGCTTGAAGTGATTGTAATATATCCAAGGGGTCACTAATCCTAAACAAAATATCAGTTTTGATTTTATACCAAAGAAGACACAGAAGGATCCACTTAGAGATCAGATTGATATTTTTTTTTAAAAAAAAAGAAGAAAAAAATGCTGCTCAGAAACTTTCCAAAGAGAATATAGGACCAGCTGTGCAGCTTGCTTAATTCTGGATCTTCCTGGGCAAGTCTGATTACTGATTTATGTTTATTTTCAGCAACTAACCCACACTCGGTTTGCTTCTCTTGGTTCTTATTAGTAAAGTCACTGATTGGGATCCAGAACCAGTTATTCGGGTCTTCCTGGTTGAAATCCAAGCCATCATTTCCAGCACTTGAAAGGAAGGAATAAAACCCTTTAGTTTTGGGGGATTATAAAATGCAAACCCCTAATTTTATGTCATTGGGGATAGTTTCTTTGTTTCTAAGCTTGATTTGCCTTCAAAAGGATTTCCACTGGGGAGATATTTCCATTATTTAACTTGCTTTGCTGTTAGATTATTTATGTTTACCTCCCATTTTACATCTATTATCATGATGGCTACAGTCTTCAGATATTACTTCAGGAACACTGGATTGGCCTTAGTCTTTCCAGCCTGTCCTCTCCGCGTGCGGCCCTCGGGCGCCTGAGGACACAACCACATAAATCATCAAGCTCCTACCCGGGGCCTTCCTCCATCTGCCAAAACTTGGGACAGTCTCTCTTCACACGTTCGCCTGGTTTCCTTCCTGTTTTGAGATCCAGGGCAGAAAACACTGAAGAAAGACCCAAGACACTGGGCTTTTGGCAGTGTCCCATTGCTTGTCAAGAGACAATCTGTTTTTGTGTACTATGCTGCCATATACCAAGCACTTTTACATTCATTATCTTATTTCTACCTCCTGGGCCTCATTTTTTTCACCTGTGAAATGGGATAAACATACCTACTCATCTCTCATACACTTGTAAAGATCAAGACTGATAAGAGATAGGAGAGGTCATGGAACTACCAAATCTGATGTTTGAAAATATACACAGTATTTATAGGGGGAGAGAGAGAAAGAGAGAGTATTAAACTTATTGCTCGAGTCTCTGAAGTTTCTCAACAGCTACTTTTCTGTTTTTCTTTCTTTCAAAAGCCCTGCCAGCTCCTATCCCAATGCTCCTTTTCATAAATAATAGTAATCTATACTAATAAAAGGGTAATACGCTAATTAGACTGGACATCTTCTGGACATCCTTCCAGACGTCTTTCCGGACAAAGCCACAGTGGCGAGCGAGGGCCAAGGCAGAGGTGGTTAGGGGGTGACCAGGCTGGCAGGGGGGCAGTTAGGGGGCGATCAGGCAGGCAGGCAGGCAAGTGGTTAGGAGCCAGCAGTCCCAGATTGTGAGAGGTTCCAGATTGGAGAGAGTGCAGGCTGGACTGAGGGACCCCTCAGTGCATGATTTTTGTGCACCGGGCCTCTAGTCTAGTATAATTAATTTTACTTAGCAAACATTTTCTAGAGTAGATAATAATTGTATTAAGAATCCCATTAGTTTTCAGCCTTGCAAGTAGTTACAGATAAGCCCATTTTATGGGTAAGGAGACAGAGGCCGAGAGAAGTTAAAATTGCCAGCCCTCATTCACACAATGAGTAGGTGGCAGAGACAGGATCAGAAACCAGGCCCCATGTGGACCTGGAGCGCCTGCCCTTGATCACTACAGTTTATTGACTTGCTAGCTCTTTTCAAAGTCACTTTTTCTTTCCCTCTTCCTCCTCTTTCCCTTTCCTAAAAGTGTCTTTACTCCCAGGCCTTGAAAATGTCTATTTTGGAAACCGCAAGTAAATAAAAGAAATCTGGTTGGGCCTGGCCAGTGTGGCTCAGTTGGCTGAGCATCGTCTGGGTTACCAGAAGGTCCCTGGTTTGATTGCCGGGCAAGAACACATGCCCTGCTTTCGGGTTCAGTCCACAGGGTCAGGGTGCCATTCGGGAGGCAAAACTGATTGATGTTTCTCTCTCTTTCCCACTCCCTTCCTCTCTCTCTAAAGTAAATAAAAAAAACATATTTCTTTTCTTTAAATCCTCAGCCAAGGAGATTTTTCCATTGATTTTTAGAGAGAAGAGAGAGGGAAAGACAGAAAGAAATATCGATATGAGAGAAACGCATGGATTGGTTGCCTCCTGCACTCGCCCAACCAGGGCCGGAGCCCGGGAGGAGCCTGCAACCAAGGTATTTCTTAAGGAAATCAGGTTGGATGTTCTCTACAGGCGTGGGCAAGTCGTGAGTGTAGGATGGGAGGTGGGGGACAGGGAGGTGAGGGGGGAACTGTGGAGGACACCCATCGCCTTCCCCAGACAAAAGCCTACAGATCCAGGGAACAGGCCTCCAGTGAGGAGAGGTTCTCCTCCGCTTTTCAGCGTCTCAGTCCCTGGACTCCTCCCTTTTCACAGTGATGTTTTCCACCCGAAATCTTGTCTGGCTTGGGGGCAGGCCAGAGGAGGGAGGGATTGGGGGCCCAACTGGGGAGTGGGGGGAGGAGGGGAGGAAGAGTAAAGAAAGAAAAGCAGCTGGAACTCATCTCCTGGGGGCTGGCCAAGAAGGAGGCCCGGGCCCTGGGAAATCAGCTCGCCTCCTGTTCCGCACCCCCTCCCGGCTTCCTTTCAGTCTGTGTGACTCAGGGACCTAGCCCACTGGGGGCAGCTCCCAACAGCAGGCGCTGCAGATGTCCCACCGGCAGGGAGACCCCACTGGGAGAGGAGATGTGCTTTCAAGCTGTGAGGAGCCAGTTGCCAAATCTTAGAGATGTCCTTCCAAGTGTCCACATTGCAAATCAGGGGGGAAAACCATCTCTGGGTGGGCACGACTCCAGTCCGCAGGGCAGTGTGGCCAGAAAATAGAGCTGAGCTGTAGGTGTTCAGTGACAGAAGGGCAGTGTAAGTACTGGACTTGTGAGCGGAGAATTTTAAACTTCAGTATTTCTGCAAGACCGTGTCCTCCAGAGAAGCTCAGCCGTGGGGAGCAGCCCGTGTGGCGGGAACGGAACCAGGAGAGGAGGCTGATTGAGTGAATGTGGGGGAGAGTGAGAGAATTGCTATGGTGGGCCTGACAGTCATTCCAGACTTGTTTTAAATTTAGAGAAAATTTGGTTATTCTGGAAGCATATTTGGGCTGTGCATGAGGTCGGGAGAAACTATGTGAGCAAATAGATCATATCATGTCACTCCCCTGCTTAAACCAGGGGGAGTTGCCATTAGAATAAAAATAAATTCCCAACTCCTGCTGCAGCCTGCAGACTTCACGACAGGCCCGGCCTACACGTTTCCCACTCATTTCCCACCCAAAAGGCTCCAGCCATGCCGCTTCTTAGGGTGCCAGGGGCTCGAGACTCAGGGTCTCGGCATCTGTTCTGCTCTTTGCCTGGAAAACGGTTGCTCCTGGCCTCAGCTTATGATAGTGCTTTTCAAATACAGGTCATGACCCATTAGTGGGGGGTGAAATTAAATTTAAAGTGGATTTAAATACATAGACAATATTAGAATGTATCATATAATATGAATTTACATTATTTTATGAAACACGTTCATGTGTATGAGTATTCTAGATTATGGCATAACATAAAATTCTTACTAACTAGTCTCAGTCATAAACTATGATGGATAATTTAGGCTCTTCTGCCCTCCCCCACCCCTCTCCAACAAGGAGTTACTTTTCATTTATAAGAAGCTTTCTGATCTCTTTGTAGTGGCACTATTATGAATGTTCAATAGAAATGAATTGAGCCTGGCTTCAAATATCATTAGCCAACCTTAAAAAGTTTTCATGTATCATGTTTGAAAATTGGTTAGAAACTTACAGTCTCCATGTTGTATGCCTTCATGAAATTAATAGAATGGTTTGCATATGAAACCCATGATTAAAAGTTCTATAGCAGGTATTGTTTAGCCAACCCAACAGCCTTTCCCAAACTCCTATTTCCCCACCATATTTTACTTCAGAGGTTGGGAAAGCTAACTAGTTCTTCTTCCAGACTCCCTTGCAGCTAACAATGGCCATCTGATACAGGTCTGTTTAATGAGATACAAATCAAAGCCTGTTCTAAAGTTGACAGAGAAATTTTTGCTTTTCTAATAAAAGAAGCTCTGGTTGGCATTGCCTATTCCTCTCCTTTTCTTCCTGCTTTGAATGCAAATGTGATGCTTATAACTGTTTTGGGTTAGCAACAAGTCATATTTTTGATGATGAGGGAAAGTCCCAGAAAATCACAGAGATGCTGGTGCTGATAATTGGGAGTTCTGCAAGCTCTGCTGGTGTCGCATTTGCTGATGTCCCAATGGATAAAGCCAAGCTCAGAGTCAAATGGCAGAGAACTACAAGGGTGTGGATATCAGGAAACATGATTCCTTGGAGCATGAATACATTGGAGCCAGTAATACATTGGAGCCATTAATATAACAATCTATTATTTCCTCTACCCCTTCCTCAAGACACTTTATTTCCATCTGTTAGAAAATTGTTGTAGTATATTTATATTATTAGAACAAGACACTTGATTGTTGCCCAAAACTATTGTAATTAATACGTAAAATCTTTGTCTAAATTGTGAATTTTAATGTGTCTTTGGTGCTTCATATCTTATACCATGCTTTACATTTTATAATGTCTTCTATCACTATCTCCAAAATTCCATTTACCTACCAGCAAGCTGCCAAGATTAACTCTCTGATCGAGCCTGCAACCCAGGCATGTGCCCTGACTGGGAATTGAACTGTGACGTCCTGGTTCATAGGTCAACACTCAACTACTGAGCCATGCCGGTTGGGCCAAGATGAACTTTTTAAGCAAAATAACAACAGCAATGAATATATTTTGGGCTCTCCTAATATTCCAGGTACTATGCTAAGTATCTCATTTAATCCTCACTGCAACCTTAGAAAGCAAGTATCTTTATTATTCCCATGTTATAGGTAAGGAAATGGAGACTTAGATGTACTATGTGCCTTCCCAAAACTACACAGTTAGTACAAGGCCGAATGAGACTGGAACTCAGGTCTGCTTGCCTGCAAAGTGCCCGTTGGGCATCCTCTGAGTAGTATTTCTCCCAGGGAGATCTCTGGACCACCTTTCTCAAAGTGACCTAAAGTACATGTTAAAATGCAGAGTCCTGGACCCCACCCCAGACTTACTGGCCCAAGGATCAAAGCTTGAACTTCTTAGCAAAGTTCCTCATACTTTGGCCTTTGCCTTCCTATCTAGCTTCATGTTGGCTTGGCCATCACATTTCTTGCCATTGACCCTGCACCGATGCACACATTGCAGATACACACAGAAGTACGCGGCACACTCGAATATGCGGGGCTCTTACCTTGGATGACGCAATTCCTTCTTGTGGAGTAGCTCCACTCCTTCCTACTTGCCTAATCTTGTGAAATTCCTTTTCTTGTTCAAGAGTCAGCTTCTCTGAGAAACCTTTCCTTGTGGCCGCTTCCACCAGTTGCATGCTGTGCTCTGAGGTTTCCTTGGAACTTCCCAGCTAGCACTCCACACTTACTTTGCGGGTCTCACTTGCTGTGAACCCAGGGGCGTTTAGTAAGTCTTATTAAATGTTTTTCAATAAAGTCAAATGCGTTAAAACAACATTTCTAATGTAAAAACCACAATTTTAGAATAAACTAGGTCTTATCGCTCAGGTTAGACTAAAGAAACAAAACATACAGGACCATAAAGCAAGACAAATTTTTAAAACAAAATAAAACAGGAAACAGGAAGGGGGTAAAGGTTGTTTTCTTAGCTTATAAAGGATAATTCAGAACGTTTTATGCTAAATGCTAGTACTTAGAGTAAATATAGATTTAAGAATATTTACTTGTTCTATTTTTATTATAGAAAATTCAAATATGCACAAAAGTAGAGACTGGCACACTGATTCCTTGAGTACTTATCACCCGTCTCCAACAGTTCTCAACGTTCTGCTGTTCTTTCAAATGATGCAATTCTAAAACACTTTCATTAATTCAAAAACAGAGAGCTGAAAGCAATTAAGGTGATTTAAAAATACCCTGTGTGTGATATTGCAAAACCAGCTATGGTTTTAAAAGAATGACATTAACATCTACCATCTAGTGAGTCATTGGTATTGTGCATCTAATTGGGAAGGAGTGGAGTGTGGGGCTGTATCAGACTGCCCAGACCTAGGGGTAGGGCTGACAGCCTGTGGGAATCAAATACCCTTTGTTGTCCCTGCTCAAATTCATCAGTAGCTTGTTGAGAGCTAGATTAGAAGAGTGATAATTGGGCCAGATGGTTCTTCAAGGGGAAATGGATATTCAAGTTTTCAACCGGGGCCCCAAATTCACATGAGCCTTCTATTTAGACCTCAGATGATGTCTTTCAGAAACAGTTCAATTACAGTATATTGCTTTGGAGTGTGTGTTAAGGATTAATTTGTTTAATGTAAACATTTACAATATTCTACAATTTTTGTGATTTTAGCATTCATTAGTTTTTCATTATAAGGTATCCTGGGAGCCCAGCCAGTGTGGATCAGTGGTTGAGCATCGACCCGTGAACCAGGAGATCATGGTTCGATTCCCGGTCAGGCTCTATCCCCAGTGGTGGTGGTGGGGCGTGCTGGAGGAAGCCAGCCATCAGTGATTCTCTCTCATCATTAATGTTTCTACCTCTCTTTCCCTTTCCCTTTCTCTCTCTGAAATCAATAAAAACATATATATATATGCCTAAGTGACTGTTACAACTGGTTGACCA
Source organism: Myotis nattereri (assembly GCF_964212035.1). Taxonomy (NCBI): domain Eukaryota; kingdom Metazoa; phylum Chordata; class Mammalia; order Chiroptera; family Vespertilionidae; genus Myotis; species Myotis nattereri. The sequence goes on from NC_138075.1 coordinate 182,009,225, forward strand.
AACGACTGGTCAACCGCTCATTGTGACGATGCACTGAGCACCCGGGGGCAGATGCTCAATGCAGGAGCTGCCCCCTGGTGGTCAGTGTGCTCCCACAGCCAACCTCCTTAGGCTGGCCAACCTCCCTTGGTCCCTCCCCTCAGCTGGCCGACCCCGATTGGCCCAGATCCCCTGTCAAGCCAAGGGACCCCACCCGTGCACGAATTCGTGCTCCCAGCCTCTAGTATATACATATTTTAAAAGTATCCTGGGAGACTCAGCTAATGGAAGTGGCTTGGGACACTCTTGACCTCTGAAAGACTCTCTCAGAGGTCCCCTCTTCAGTGTTGTCCCAGGTTTCTTTCACTCACAGCCCCTGTCTGAGCTGATGGAAATATTGCCAAGGTTAGAATTAGGTCCGGGAAGAATGACTGAGAAGCCATTGAGTAAAGTAACAGGAGATATTTTGTTGGAGAGGGAGCAAGAAGGAAAGATATAAGAGAGATGGGGTGGCATACTGAGATTAGATGTGTGAGGTGGGGTGGGGTACCCCATGCTCTCAGGGTTCTCAAAAGGAAATCTGGATTTAGATTTTATTTTATCCAAATGTTTTTGCCTTTCTTAGAAAGGAGAAACCAAGGCACCAAAGCCGGGATCCTAATGTTTAAAAACTTGAAAGCAAAACCTAGGATGCCTGCCTGCTCAAGAGGCTTGGAGACAGACACTTACTGCAAATGGACATATGGACAAGGAGGGCCTGAATTCCTGTCTGAAAGGAGAAGGAAACCCGTGGACTTTTCATCTCCCTCACTCTGGGCAGGCAGCTCTGACCCAGCCCTCTGGCCCCTAGGACGGCTGCTCGGCTTCAGGGTCAGGGGCAACAATGAGAGGCTGCAGAGCTTCCTACTAGGTATGCGCTGACTCAGGAGGGGAAAGCAGCCCTTCGCAAAGCAAGGAGCAAGAACTGCTGACTAGGGTCACCCTCCTTCCCTAGGAACCCAGGGGAGGGCTTTGCAGAGCTGGTGGTGTCCTGGAGAAAGGGTGGATTTTGTGAAAAATGCGGGATCAGCTGGGTGCTTGGAATGACTGCTCCGGACCTTTCAAGTTCTCTTCCAGGAAGAGCACTGGCGCCCAATGAGAGGGCGTGAGGACTCGCTTCCCCAGACAGGGCCGGCCTATGGACCAGTGACAGCATTGGGCCGGGAAAGGTCTGGAGGGCAGCCAATAGAGAAGGCCCCTGGGGCGGCTCCTTAATGAGCTCATCCACCCAGGAGGTTAAATGACAGCCAACTGTGTTGAAGCGTTCACACAGCTCCAGGTTAGAGAGCTAAGCAATGCGTAATCCGGACGATTTCCTTTCCTCTGGGTGTGATTCACGGTGGAGGGTGTGTAGCAGGGAGTGGGAAGTTGGGCTGAGAGAATTCCACCCCCCCCGCCCCCGCCTTTTACCCTTTTCTAGTAGCAAAAGTGGAGAGCATGAGCAATGACAATAAATCAGAAAAACATTTCTCAGAAATCTAAAAAGAAAGTGATTTTGTTACAGATATGATTAACATTCAAAACAATTTTTTGACTTGCACTGCCTAATGATTTGATTTTTAAGCTGTGCGGGGCTCTTTGTGATGAATACACACCTTAGGCTTTTGTAGTTTATGTAACAAGCTGCATCATTTTTTATGGTTTTGTTGTTGTTTTTTACAGAGAGGAAGGGAGAGGGAATAGAGAGTTAGAAACATCGATGAGAGAGAAACCTCGATCAGCTGCCTCCTGCACACCCCCCACTGGGGATGTGCCCGCAGCCAAGGTACATGCCCTTGACCGGAATCGAACCTGGGACTCTTCAGTCCACAGGCTGACACTCTATCCACTGAGCCAAACAGGTCAGGGCTCATTTTTTATGTTTAATGCATAAAGAGAAGCCACATGGAAATGTGGATGAGGCATGGAATCCCAAGATTTTAATAAATCCCAAAGAAAAAAAACTAAGCTCCTTGTTTGGGATGAATAATGTTCTTTGCCAACTGCCTGTTAAACCATTTTGATTCCAACTCAGGAGAGGAGGCAAGGGGGCCAGGGAGGGAGCGGGGAAACATTTTTAGGGCACATTTAGTCATGCATTCCTGCTTCCCGCCCATGGCATTTTCTTTAGATCTGTTTTTATGTTTCCTCTCCTTTAGGCTCTTTCAACATTCTTCAGCTTGCAGATGGGCAGTGAGGCATGAAGAAGGTGAAGTATCCAAACAGGGACCCAAAATGAACTTGGCTCTCAAATAGACTTCTCTTTACACTTCACTACCTCTGGTACAAGCTGGACTCCCAGCTTTCTCTCCGCCCCCCCCCCCCCCCCCATTTCCAGGCTACTCCCTTGCCATTCCCAAGCACTTGTGGACTCTGATCTAATCTCAGGGATGGGGGAGGAGCAGAAAGACCATTTGGTTCTAGACTCAAATTCATCAAAGGCCTCAAGGGTTGAAACAGGAATTTTGGGGGGTGAAAAAGACAGGTTTTAGGAAATTTTAGAAATTAAGGGGACCATGGAAGAAACACAGGGCTGCAGAGCAGCAGAAGGTACATTTCCATAGAATGAGGGAACAGCAAAAGGTCTATATTTACAAAATAAAGAGAAGGAAGTCCTTCATCCAGAAGGTGAAGAAGAAAGCCCAAAGGGATTAGGAAAACAATAAGGAAGGAGAAGGGGGAGAACCATGTGAGGTTGGACCTTTGAGCCCAGGAGTTACTATAGTAACCAGTCCAAGGGAATGGTGACCAATCAGAGGGAATATCAGGGCACCAAGATCTGCAGCCTTTATAAGCCATAGGGAAAAGGAACTCTGTGGGACCCCTTCGCCCTCCCACATGGGAGTCCGTTCTGTGGGACTCTTCCCCCTCCCTACGTGGGAATCTGCACTTGTTCTTTAATAAATTTCCACTTTTGCTATACCACCCCCTGTCCATGGATTCATTCTTCGACTCCAGTGGACAAAGAATCCAGGGTCCAGTCCAAAAATTCCGTTTCAGTGTGACTTTGGCATTATCCCCAGATGAGCATTTGCACAGTCATATTAGTGCATTCGTGTAAAGAGCACCGATAGACAGCGGATCTTTACACCCCAGTTACAGTGTGTGTAATGTTTGGCATGCCTTCCTTTTATTTTTTTTTTATTTTTATTTTTTAAATATATTTTATTGATTTTTTACAGAGAGGAAGGGAGAGGGATAGAAAACCAGAAACATCGATGAAAGAGACACACCGATCAGCTGCCTCCTGCACACTTTCCACTGGTATGTGCCCGCAACCCAGGTACATGCCCTTGACCAGAATCAAACCTGCGACCCTTGAGTCCGCAGGCCGACGCTCTATCCACTGAGCCAAACTGGTCAGGGCCATGCCTTCCTTTTAAAACCAAGTTCAGAGCTTCGAAATGAAGTGGCCCAGGGCTCTCACCTTCTGAGAAGACGTGCGTGCACCGTTACCAATCGAACACAGCGTCGTCCTTGATGAACTGCAGGAACTTCTCCCCATGGGGTGGTCTCGCTCGGGAAGAAGCCCAGGGGAAGATGAGAGGATCTAGCTCGGAGGCACCCTGGGTCTTCAGGAAGGTGTTGCTTTCTTTGGTCTGGTTTCACAGCACCTCCTGAACTGTCAGTGGAACTTGTGGGGTCCGTGCCAGGCAGGTGGGGAGAGGACCAGAAAGTCGTGCGTCCTTTTCTCCCTTGGCCACAGCAATGCTCTGTCCTTTGGACGAAAGGGGCTAACCTGCCTGGTTCAGGGAAGGCGGGTGTGGCGGCCTTGCCAACTCAGACCTAGAGTGACCACAAAGGCTGATCTGAAATTAGGACTTCTAAAATTAAAACGCAGTTTACGGTGGCAGTTGATGGTATCTTCCCTGACAAAGGCCAATGTTGACCTTAACTGAGCCTATTGTCTTTTTGCATCTATTGGAATGTCAAAGTAATTTTCCTTTCTCTAGCCCCCTCCTGTGGAGACCACAAATCCCCTGATTGTTATTGAGTTAATTGTTGACTTTTAACTATCCTGCACCCACCTAAGTCAAAGAAGTATGTGTCTATCATTTTACTTTTTAACCAATCCCAGAGTCTCCCGCACCCCCACGCTCTGTTTTCTCCCGCCTCCCTAATCAATCACCGATGGATTTCATGTAACCCCCTTAGGCCCCTCTTTGGATTGTAATATTTAAAACAAGGTGCGAAGCCGCCTTTCCCGGGAGCATTCTCTCAATCCGTTGAGATTCTGCTTCCCGACAACTGTGACAGTGGGGCTCAAGGAAGCTCACAGAAATCCTTCACAGGTTTGTATGTTTCTTATGTTAACAGTCCCCCCAGCGCCCAGGCAGGTGCCGGCGTTTCCTCCCTCTGCTACTCCTGCTCCAAAAAGTGCCTCTGGGCAGACGTTGAAAGGAGACGTAATTACGCACGGGTGTTCCCACTTTGGGTGATTCCCACGCCCTGTGGATCTGCAACGCTGGTGGGGGAGCCCAGCTGGGGCCGCGGAGAGTGAGCAGCTTGACCACGTGGGCCCGGACTTGGTGTAAAGGTAGCGAGGGGAGGAAATCAAGGCAAGTCAGAGAAAAACAAGGTTTGAGACCATGATTCGCAGCTTTTTCATCTTTTTGGATTCCCGAGGGGAAGTAGAGAGGAGAGGGGAGAGGGTCAAGGCGGGAGCCCACCGCTGGCTGCTGGCGGTGGAGGGGCACGTGCGGGAGAGGAGAGGGGGAGGGGCACCTTGGACAGATGACCCCTTCACTTGGCAGCTCCAACCAGCACAGAGCTCCCTCCTGTGGCCCATGAGGACAGTCACCAGGGCTGGGCAGCAACGCCAAGGTAAGGGATCACAGTTGGTCTCTGTGCCAGGGGCCTGCAGGCCTGTGGGGAGATGGGTTCTGGGGAGAGAATGACCACACGGAGTGGCGGAGCCGATGCAGACATTCCAGGCGTAGTCACAAAGGGCAGGCAGAGCGCAGGGACTTAAGTCAATGTGGTTACAATTATTCAAGTTCATTATAATGAGGGGGATTGTGGGGGCAGGGGCGGGGAGGCTGTAAGCACCTGGAGGGCAGGGGCCCACTGCTGTTTGCTCATGGCTCATCACTCCCATCAGACCAACTCATGGGGGACAGGTGTAATGAGAGCAGCACCCACTGGCCGCTTGCTTGTGACATGTATATCATGTGTATACATATATGTATATGTATGTATGCCATGTATATGAAGTGTGCATATGTGTGTATGTGCCCCATTTTACCAGTACAAATGGTGAAACTGAGGAGAGGACAGTCACATAGCTTGTGCAAGGTGACAGTGACTCTGGGTCTGAATATAGTTGTCTGGCTACAAACCCTATGTTTTTAATCAATTCTGTAAACAGATGAGAGATTTTTGAAATGAGAAGTTGAATTATTAGGGGAAGTCTAGAGCAGCGGTTCTCAACCTGTGGGTCGCCAACAGTGAAAATACATCCTGCATATCAGATATTTACATTATGATTCATAACAGTAGCAAAATTACAGTGATGAAGTAGCAACGAAAATAATTTTATGGTTGGGGGTCACCACCAACCACGAGGAACTGTATTAAAGGGCCGCAGCATCAGGAGGGTTGAGAACCACTGGTCTAGCGCTTTCAGAGATTGGGGAGCAGTTGATTGAGGACTTGAAGAAAGACTAGGAGCCCCAGGGCTTGGGGTGGGGGTGGGCTGTGCTCTGAAGGCAGTGAGAGTAGTCACCTGGAAGGCTTTCTCATGTTTATATTCACGGCAGTTCAACAGGAGTTGGCCCCTTTGCCTGACTGGATTCTGGGGCCAGTGGCACAGGCACTGCCATTTATGGTGCAGAGTGTGTGTGAACAAAAAGGGGAAAGTAAATTCTGGTATCTTTATATAGAAGCGTATTCCATGGGAAAGTGAAGGGGTGGGGCTACTGATTTGGACAAAGCTGAGCGAAGTGAAGTTTATTTTTGCCACCCTGAGCTGTCTAGTTTTCCCACCTGGATCTTCCTAGTCTCGCAGATACCTAACTGCTTTCTTCCTCTGTCTAGATCAGCCACCCGGCCCGTTTGAAATAAAACTAAAAAAAAAAAGACCGTACCCTTTTATGTAATGATGTTTACTTTGAATTTATATTAGTTCACACAAACACTCCATCCATGCTTTTGTTCCGGCCCTCCGGTCCAGTTTAAGAACCCATTGTGGCCCTTGAGTCAAAAAGTTTGCCCACCCCTGGAGATTGGTACTTGGAAAAAACAACCCTGTAACTCATTCACACTCAGGGGCAAATGACTAATGACATATCTTCAACAGGCCTACCCTGCAGGATAGGTAGATAAGTAGGATAGATAGATTAGTGATTAAAACAAGAATAGTAAAAGGTTAGTAGTAGAGTCTAGGTGGTGAGTATATGTTTTCACTGTAAAATTCTTCTATTTTTGTTGAAAACTTTAAACTTTCAATGTGGCGGGCTGGCACGGCCATGGCATACTCAGCTTCAGGGCGCCTTATGTGCCGCGCCAGCTCAGCCAGGTTCAGTGACCCTGAGAGGGGGCGGTGAAGGATTTAGAAAAGACAGACAAGAGAATGAAAGCTGGGTCTGGGTAGGACGCTGCTCCCGGATGCAGAGACAACGCCTCGGACTACAAGCCGTGTCTTTATTTTATAGCCAGATTGCACGAGGCAAAGTAAGGGCGGAGTCAAGATGTTTACAACATTCTCGTGGGTTTCGATCCTACTCAGTTACATGCACCTGAACTCTATTAAGCCCACATCACTCAGGCACGTGGGGCCACGTGTTCGAACCATAGGTTCAAGCTCACAACTATAGCTTTTGGCTATAATTGTGCTGGGAGGGCTCTGCCCTCTAAGCTGGGACTTGCATGTGGCCATGATTGGACTGTGCCCTCTCATTAGTCCGAGGCTTGAACCTGTCCAAACACTGTAGCCGCTCTCCACATTTCAAAGCCTTGATTCCTATGTGAAAAAGTGAAGGAGGGAGTATGGGTAAAATATAAGACAAATCTTTGTCCTTAAAGCATTTTTAGTCATTAGAAGAGATAGTGCACATATACAAATTACTGGGTTCACAATCTGGCGTACTATTTTGAGATCATAAGTTAGGTCTTTTTCCTCTTTTTCTGTTCTTTTCCTTCCCCCATCTATAAGGCTGACTGGGGAAACTAGGAGGCTGCAACACTTTTTGGCTTTTATGCCCAGAAGTCCAAACTCTTGGGAAAAGGAGATACCCTGGGAAAAACAACCCCTCTTAGCAGAGCAGGGGACACGTGCTGATTGCTAACCCCCAGGTCAAAAGGAGATTCTGGAAACAGGGCTCTGCTTCGTGTGGAGAAGTACAGGCACTCCTCAGAGATATTGCAGTTGTCGTAATGTACCCCGCGAATCACACAAGGACGCCTCAAGAAGTCGAATTAAGGAGTCACATTTATTGCAAATTCGGCACTACGAGGGGGCATTTCGCTCTCTCAAATCTCGTAGTGATAAGATGGCCGCAACACCAGATTTATATGGGCAAAGATGACAAAGGTATTGATTACATCTTTGGGTTTGGAATGAGGAACCTGGTTTGCAAAAAGCAGTTACAGAAGCGAAATTGAGCCAATTAGTTATCTACAAGGATTAATTATAGTTTTGTGTCTTCGGACCACTGAGTTGACAGAAACACATTATCTAGAGCCCTCAGATCTTGGGACCACTGAGTCAACGGAAACACATTATCTGGAGGCAATTTAGAGTAATTGTGCTGTCCTGGTCTTCAGGTACAGAAGAATGTGCTTTCTAAAACCAGTATGACCACAACCAATGGGGTATTCACGTTATAATCAATAGGGTATTCAATCGAATGGGATGCTTTATATAATTCAGAAAATCAAAATAACTTTTCTATTATATTAGCAAGCAAATAAGTACAGAAGCCAAACAGCAGGGTTAAAGTTAAACTACAGTTTCTACCTGAGATGATTGCTACCATACTTCAAGGTTTGGTTCCAGACCTATAATGGAGCCAGGATCTCAGTAAAGTGAGTCATAATATTCTGCTGGTGGAGGGTCTTGCCTTCTGTGAAAACGCTACAACAAATCGAGGAATACATGTATATTAGAAATGACTGTGTGTGGTTTAGGAGAGGGTAACCACCCTCTCCTAATTTATTGACCAAATCAGGACACATTGGATAGTGAAAGGGGCCACTATTGATCATTATACTGGGGCAATAAGAATAAACCAGGTAGCCGAGACCGGTTTGGCTCGGTGGATGGAGCATCGGCCTGCGGACTGGAGGGTCCCGGGTTCGATTCCGGTCAAGGGCATGTACCTGGGTTGCGGGCATATCCCCAGTGGGAGATGTGCAGGAGGCAGCTGATCGATGTTTCTCTCTCATCTATGTTTCTGGCTCTCTGTCTCTCTCCCTTCCTCTCTGTGAAAAGTCAGTAAAATATATTTAAAAAAAAAAAAAAAAGAATAAACCAGGTAAACTGGGAGCAGAGGCTGCCTCAGAGACTTGAATGCCCTAAGCAGGGCACAGGAGCATCAAGCCTCTGGGCCTAAAGGGACCGTGCAAATAGGAGTGATGGCTATGTATGTCCCAGTGGAAACCTAGTGACAATTAATTGATGGTGCCTCTCACCCCTACCCTTTGCCCCAGGCCCTGGAACCCTGGCACAGTTCAGGGTGATGCTGGGGGAGGGGAGTGGGCCTGGAAGCAATCAAGATGAAATGAGTATTACTCATCTATTCATTAAACCTGGAGGAAAGGGAAAAGGAGAGAAGAAACGACTAATAAACCTTTAATAACCTTCATAAGAACAGGGATCCTGTATGTTTTGTTCAACACTTTCTAGCAGAAGCATTTCAAAGTCAAACTTAAGTATTTATTGAATAAATGAATAAATGAGTGAATAAATTAAATTGGTGTCCTAGGAAGAATGGTATCAATACCAGCAGAGACAGGAAGTGAAATAGATTTAGGAGGAAAGATAGTTTTTTGTTTGTTTGTTTTGTTTTTAAACTAAATCTTTATTGTTCAGATTATTACATTGGTTCCTCTTTTTTCCCACCATAACTCCCCTCCACCCAGTTCCCACCCCACCCTCCGCCCTCACTCCCACCCACTGTCCTCATCCATAGGTGCACGATTATTGTCCAATCTCTTCCCGCACCCCCCCTTCCCCCCCCCCCCAAGAACAGTCAGTCCATTCCCTTTCTATGTCCCTGATTCTATTACAATCACCAGTTCATACTGTTCATCAGATTATTTATTCACTTGATTTTTAGATTCACTTGTTGATAGATGTGTATTTGTTGTTCATAATTTGTATCTTTACCATTTTCTTCTTCTTCCTCTTCTTAAAGGATACCTTTCAGCATTTCATATAATACTGGTTTGGTGGTGATGAACTCCTTTAGCTTTTCCTTATCTGTGAAACTCTTTATCTGACCTTCACTTCTGAATGATAGCTTTGCTGGATAAAGTAGTCTTGGTTGTAGGTTCTTGGTATTCATCACTTTGAATATTTCTTGCCACTCCCTTCTGGCCTGCAAAGTTTCTGTTGAGAAATCAGCTGACAGTCGTATAGGTATTCCCTTGTAGGTAACTGATTTTCTTTCTCTTGCTGCTTTTAGGATTCTCTCTTTGTCTTTTGCTCTTGGCATTTTAATTATGATGTGTCTTGGTGTGGTCCTCTTTGGATTCCTTTTGTTTGGGGTTCTATGCGCTTCATGGACTTGGAAGTCTATTTCTTTCACCAGGTAGGGGAAGTTTTCTGTCATTATTTCTTCAAACAGGTTTTCAATATCTTGCTCTCTCTCTTCTTCTGGCACCCCTATAATTTGGATGTTGGTATACTTGAAGCTGTCCCAGAGGCTCCTTACACTATCTTTGTATTTTTGGATTCTTTTTTCATTTTGCTTTTCCGATTGGGTGTTTTTTGCTTCTTCGTATTGCAAATCTTTGACTTGATTCTTGCTATCCTCTGTTCTGCTGTTGGGAGTCTGTATAATATTCTTTATTTCAGTCAGTGTATGCTTAATTTCTAGTTGGTTCTTTATCACAACATCGAGGGTCTCACTAGATTTCTTGAAGATCTCACTACATTTATCAGTGGTCTCACCAGTCTTTTCGAGGGCCTTACTAAATTTATCGGCGGCTTCTAGACAGTTCTTTAAAGACCTTAAAAGTGTGGTTTTAAACTCTATATCCAGCAGTTTGCTTTCCTCCATTTCTGTCATTTGTGTCCTGTTTCTTTGTCTCTGCATTTTTTATGCTTCTCTGTGTCAATAGAGTGCCTTTCTGTGCTAAGTGTCCCAATTACCTGAGGTAGACACTCTTGGTGCACCCCCTTGTGGGCTTTGTGCACAGTCTTGTTGTAATTAAGCCTTGATTGTTGTAGTTATCACTGGGAGGAATTGACCTCCAGGCCAATTGGCTGTGAGAATCAGCTGTGTCTGCAGTGGGAGAACTTCTGTGCTGGAGACACCCCTCTGGGGCAAGATTTGCTTCAATGGGGCTTTGGTGCTCACTGAGTCTGCCCCCTGAGTGTGTCTTTTATGGTTCCACGGAGCTGCAAACTGGATGGTCCCACTCTGACCTCTGGGCTTCCTGGCTCCTGGATCTCTAGGGAGGTGCTAATCTAGCCTTTGCCTGCAGCTATCCAGCAAAAGCCTCCCTGCAGGGCTTGGGCGGGGCAGGTCCCATGGGATCAACAGGGCGGGGCTAGCAGTTATGGCTGCTCTCAGTCTTGCCCTCAGAGGCTCTGCTTCTCAGTGTCCTGGTAATCACTGCAAGCCCCTCGGAGAGAAAGCTGCCCTCGGGTTCTGACCGATGCTAGACAGTCCTGCTTCTCCCGTATGAGTCTGGGTCCCTAGAGACTCTCCTGGAACTGGAGCTCAGAGCCTGAGACTCCCTCCCGATTGAAAACGACAACCTCGCCCTCAGCCACCAGCCCGCTCCCCATGCACTCCGCACCTTAGTATTTTACTTCTGCACTGCGCCTCCTCTGAGTCTCAGTATGCTTTTCTCTTTCCTTCTAGTTGTAGAATTTCCACTCAGCCAGCCTTCCTGTGGTTCTGGATGATGTCCTTTCCGTCTTTTAGTTGTATTTTTGAAGTGGTTGTTCGAGGCAGCAAACTCCGGTGTTTACCTATGCTGCCATCTTGGTTCTCCCCAGTTTTGGTTTTGAAAATACTAGCTTGAGGTGGCAGTGGTATAGTTCCCAGGACCTATGTTCAAATCAGCCAGCTGTGTGTGAGTAGAGCTTTAAGACAGGTTAGTCCTGGGTTTGGGAGCCAGGTGCATGTTGGAAGTGAGTATCATGGAATGAATATGATCACTTGGGGAGTAAACAGAATAATACTCATAACTGAGGCTCTTGGAAAAGGAGGCAAAGGAGTGATCCATAATGAATGATCAAGCTATTTGAATCACAATAAGGATCAAAGTTTATGTTAAAGGAATTACTTTCTAAGAATGAAATTTCACTCACAGGGAAAGTGGAATGGGAAAGAATGGACCACCTCAGTCGGCAAGTAAACATTATCCACTGAGGCAGGCTATGAATTGCCACCAATATCTATTTTTTCTTTGTAGTAATAGAGGATCTTTGTCCTCACTGATTTTTTTACCCCCAACAATTTACTTTTAATATTTCAAACATACAACAAAAGTAATTTTACAGCAAAAACACATAAACCTGTGACATAGATTCTACCACTAACCTTTTACTATTCCTGTTTTATCACTAATATATTTATTCTATCTATACCTCTGTCTATCCATCAATCCATTTTAATTTTTGACACATTTCAAAGAAAATTATACACATCCTACATTTTTCAGTATGCTTCTTATTAACCAGAGTTCAATATTTGTTTATTTTCATTTTGTGTAAAATTTAAACACAATAAAATACACAAATTTAAAAAGTATATGCACTGAGTTTTCCTCAAAATCCTATATAATAAAGATGTAATATGCAAATGGTCATTACATAATGACCTGGCTCACAGATCAGCAGGACTGTGGGGCAGCAAGATACAAGGGGGTGGTGGAGAGCTACAGGAGGGGACAGGGCAGCAAGCCAATGGGGGCAGGGGGTGGGGGAGCTACAGGAGGGCGGGGCAGCAGGCGGAGAGCTACATGAGGACAGCAGTGAGCTACTGGCACATGGATTTGTGTGCAGGGCTACTAGTTATATTATAAAGGTTTCCCAAACATACAGCAAAGTTGGAAGAATTTTATAATGATCCCTGTATATTCACCACCCAGATTTCACCATTGACATTTTCTTTAACTTACTTTATCACAACCTGTCCCTTCATGTGTTTCTCTAGTTGTTAAGCAACGTAATTTTTGAGGCATTTCAAATACTTTCCTTCTCCCCAATGCTTAGGCAGGCATATCATAAACCAGAGATAGCCGGGTGTTTATAGTTTTCTTTCTTTTGGTGTAGAATTTACATTTAGTAAAATGCACACATCTTAAGTGTATAGTCATTGACTTGTGACAAATGCACACTCGGATGTGACCAAACCCTTATCCAGACAGAGAACATTACTGTCACCTCAGAAAGTTCCCGCACACTTCTTCCCACTCAATGCTGTCCTCATTCGCCCCAGCAACAATCATAGTTTTAATATTTTCCCAGTGTAGGTTTGATTTGCAAATGGCATCACACAGTATGCATTCTTTGTGAAGGCTTCTATCGCACAGCATGGTGTTCTTGAGATCCACTCGTGTTGTTGCTAGTACCAGTAGTTCATGCCTCTATTACTGAGGCGCACTCCCTTGTCTGAATATGCCACGTTGTTCTGTTGGTGGAAGTGGATACCTGTACTGTTTCCAGTTGGGGGTATAATGAATAAAGGTGCTATGGATGTTCTTCATACAAGTCTTTTTGTGGGCGTCTGTTTTCATTTCTCATGGTTAGACTCCTAGGATTGGAACTGCTGGGTCTTAAGGGCACATATATGTACACTTTATAAGAAACTGCCAGATATTTTTCCAAAAGTGATTGTACTACATACTTCCATCTACAGTGGATTAGAGGTCTGGTTGCTCCACAAACTTACCAGTATTAGGAATTGTTAGTCTTTCTAATTGTAGCCATTCTGGTGGGGGTGTGGTGATAACTTGTGGTCTTTTAAATTTGCATTTTTCCGATGATTAATGATGGTGTACATTGTTCATATGCTGGTTGGCCATTTGTATATCTTCTTTTGCGCAGTATTTGCTCAAATTTTTGCCATTGGTTGTTTGTCTTTTTCTTACGTCGTAGAAGTTCTTTAGATATTCTGGGTACCACTCCTTTGTGAGATATATGGCTTGTGAATATTTTCTTCCAATCTGTGGCTTTCGTATTCAATATCTTCATGATAGCTTGTGATGAACAGAAGTTTTAAATTTTGATGGAGTTACATTTATGTTTATTGCTTTTTTTGACCAGTTTCACAAAACTTTGCTTATTCCCACGTCACAAAGATAATCTCTTAGTTTTCCTGTAAAAACTTTATGATTTTAGTTTTTATGTTTAAAGCCATAATCAATTTAAATTAATCTTTGTGTATGGTAAAGAAAGATGGATTTATATTTTTTCCCATATGGACACCTAGTTATTACAGCATTATAGGCCCTTTCCCCCTGTTTAGTTGTTTTGTTACCTTTTTTCCCTCCCTTCAAATGGCCATATATGTCAGCCTATTTCTGGGCTCTATTCTGTTCCATAGTCTATTTGTTGATCCTTAAGCCAGGACCACACTTTCCTGATTACTCTAGTTTTATAGTAAATCTTGAAGTCAGGTAATGCAAGTACTCCAAATTTGTTATTATTTTCCAAAATGCTTTAGGAATCCTAGGTTCTTTGAATTTCCAATACAAATTTTAGAACAATCTGTCAATTAAAAAAAAAAAGTCTCCTGGGATTATGATTGGATTACATTGGATCTGTGATTATTTGGGGAGAATTGACATCATTTGGCGAGAAGTTTGTTTAAACTTCCTCAACTTCTTTTCAACAACGTTTTGTAGTTATAAGTCTAGAAGTCTTGCATGTCTTTGGCTAAATTTATTTCTAATTTTTTTATTTTTTACACAATTAATTACAATTACAAAGTAAATTTCCAGTTAAATTTTTTAATTGATTAAGTTTAAGGCGTACAACATGTTGATTTGATACATTTATGATTTGCAGTATGATTGCCATGGTAGTGTCAGCTAACACCTCTATGACCTTGCGATATCATCATTTCTTTTTTTTTTGGTGGGAATAATTAAGATCTAGTCCCTTAGCAAGTTTCATGTTTATAATATGATACTAGAGGCCCAGTGCACAGATTCGTGCACATTGAAAGGAAATCAATTAGAAGGTGGCCAGCAGGTTGGGACTGGGTGAGATGGGCTAGACACGCCCTGGAGCCAACCTCCAGCAGTCTCTCCCTGGCTGGACACACACACGTGGGGCAGCACCATGACTCAAAGGGTGTCTGTGGAGTGAGTGGGGTCCCTCTGGCAGGTGGGTTCCCTCGGTCTGGCCTGCGGGGATCGGCCCGAAACCGGCAGTCCGACATCCCCTAAGGGCAAGAGGGCACTCTACAAAGTTATTGTTGCTAGGCAGGTCCTGTGTTGAGTGTCTGCCCCCTCGTGGTCAGTGCATGTCATACCTAACAGCTGGTCAGCTGGTTGCTTAGCCTTCTATATATATAGATTGCCTAGAATCACTATGCTTTGCATTATTTAAGCCTTATTTATATACCACTTCCAGCTCAATTTTCAATTATTTGCTACTAGTATACAAGAATACAATTATTTTCCATATTTACCATGTATCCTGAAACCCTGTTAAATTCACTTGTAATTTCTAACATTTTTTTTTTTATAGATTACTTAGGATTTTTAAAAATACAATTTTGTCATATACAAATTGTGATAGTTTTACTTCTTCCTTTGCAAACCTTTGTCTTTTATTTTTTTCTTTTTGCCTGTGACAAAGGCTAGGACCCCTGACACAATATAAAATACGGTGGTTACAGTAGCTCTCCTTGTCCTGATCCCAGTTATAGGAGGGAACATTCAATATTTCACTATTAAGTATGATGTTAATTATGGATGTTTGTGTGAGTTGTATTTTTCTAGGAAGTGTCTATTTAATCTGTGTTGTTTAATTATTTTGACATAAGGTTGTATAGAATATTTTTATTGTTCTTTTAATGTTTATAGGATCTATAAAGTCCTTTCTGTCATAGGTAATTTGTATTCTCACTTTTTTTTCTCTGTTAGGTTAGCTAGGGATTTATTAGTTTTATTGCTTTTGTTAATGTCCTCAATTATTTATCTGTTTTCCATATTATAAATTTCTACTTTTGCCTTTCTTACTTCTACTTACTTTTGATATATGTTGTTCTTTCTTTAGCATTTTTAAAGTGGAAACTTAGGTATTGAATTTAGAGCATTCTTTTCTAATGTAAGCATTTAAAGCAATATATATATATATATATATTAGAGGTCCGTTGCATGAAGAGATTCGTGCAATAGGCCTTCCTTCCCATGGCTGCCAGCACCGGTTTTCCTCTGGCACCCAGGACCTAGGCCTTCGCTCCGGCTGGAGTCACCTTCAGTCTTCGCTCCGCCACTTTGCGCCTACGTATGCAAATTAACCGCCGGGTTAATTTGCATACTCTCCCGATTGGCTGGTGAGGGACAGTTAATTTACATGTTTGTCTATTATTAGGTAAGATATCTTTTTAAAACTGTTTTTTAAAAATTTTTCAATTGCAGTTTACATTCAATTTTATTTTGTATTAGTTTTAAGTATACAGCATAGTGGTCAATCACATATTTTACAAAGTATTCTCCCTGATATATCCAGTACCCACCTGGCACCATAGGTAGTTATTACAATATTATTGACTGTATTCCCAATGCTGTACTTTACATCCCCATGACTGTTTTGTAACTACCAATATGTACTTCTCAATCCCATCATCTTTTTCACCCAGTTGCCCAACCCCTTTCCCCTCTGGCAACCATCAATCTGTTCTCTGTGTCTATGAGTCTGTTTTTACTTTGTTCCTTTATATTGTTCTTTAGAGTGCACATATACTAGTAGGTGAAATCATATGTTTATATCTTTCTCTAACTGACTTATTTCACTTACTGTAATGCCCTCAAGGCCCATCCATGCTGTTGCAAATGGTAAGATTGTATTATTTTTTATGGCCAAATAATATTCCATTGTATTTATGTACTACAGCTTTTTTTATCTGCTTTTCTATTGATGGGCTATTGTAAATAGTGCTACAATGAATATAGAAGTGCATATATTCTTTCAAATTAGTGTTTTGGGTTTCTTTAGATATATATCCAGAAGTGGATGTGCTGGTTCATAAGGCAGTTCCATTTTTAATTTTTTTTTTATAACATCGGAAAGTGCTTATGCATTTTAATATATTTTATTGATATTTTACAGAGAGGAAGGGAGAGGGATAGAGAGTCAGAAACATCGATGAGAGAGAAACATCGATCAGCTGCCTCCTGCACACTCCATAATGGGGATGTGCCCACAACCAAGGTACATGCCCTTGACCGGAATTGAACCTGGGACCCTTGAGTCCACAGGCTGACGCTCTATCCGCTGAGCCAGACCAGTCAGGGCCATTTTTAATTTTTTGAGAAACCTCCATAGTGTTTTCCACAGTGGCTGCCCCAGTCTGCATTCCCACTAACAATGCACGAGGGTTCCCTTTTCCCCACATCCTCACCAACACTTGTTTTATGGATGACTAGAGGCCTGATGCACAAAATTCATGCATGGGACTCTGCCCTCACAGCCCCTTGCAGCCTCGGCCGGCCCTCGCAGCCCTGGCTTCGTCCAGAAGGTCATCCAGATGGTCGTCCAGATGGTCCTTCTGCTGTTTGGTCTAATTAGCATATTAACTGTTTATTATATAGGATAGCCATTGTGACAGGTGTGAGGTGATATGTCGTTGTGGTTTTAATTTGCATTTCTCTGATAATTTGTGACACTGAGCCTCTTTTCCTATGTCTATTGGCCGTCTGTATGTACTATTTGGAGAAGTGTCTATTCAGGTCCTTTGCTTATTTTTTAATTGTATTGTTTGTGTTTTTTTAGTGTTGAGTCATATGCGTTCTTTATAAATATTGAATATTAACCCTTTGTCAGATTTATCATTGGTGAATATGTTCTTCCATTCAGTGGATTGTTTTTCATTCCAAGGTAGTCCCATTTGTTTATTTTTCTGTTGTTTCCCTTGCCTGGTGAGATATAAAGAATATTACTAAATGAAATGTCTGAGATTCTGCTACCTATGTTTTCTTCTAGGAGCTTTATGGTTTCAATTCCTACATTTTAAAAAAATTGGGTTGTTTTTTCATTGCTGATTTGTATTTGTGTGTCACTCATATTTGTACTTATGCATTATGGATAGACACCTTTTTCAGTTACCTCCCACTGATTTCCAATCCATTGGATCTAAGAACTGTGGTTCTACTTTTGTTAGCAGGCATATCATGTACCTTCTGTTAGCCAGGCCAATGCACATATTTAAGTACCCAAGTGATAAACATGCACATTTCCTGCTGTCCCGTCCAAAGACACCTCTCTCTCATTGACCTGTGGAAGCATACCATTTAACTGCATCTTGAAATGATGTCCTTCATTCCTTTTTCCTAAGCACATTATTCCTTAGCTTTTAATTGACATTTGCAAGAAGGCCATACAATTTGTTCTTAAACCCTGTTCTACCATCTTCAAAATTTATTGTTCAAGAACAAGTCTTCAGGGAGATTTGTAGAAAAGGTCAGGGAATACAATTTTTTTTAAAGAAAGGAAAAAAGTGGAGGAAGAAAAGTACTTGCATTCTCAATGTGAAAATATATGTTTATTCAGAGTGTTAAGTTAGATTAAAGTTTTAAATAATGACATAAAACATATCCAGTGATGCATCATTAAACCAAGTTTATTATTAAACTCATTACTAAACCCTTTGAGTAAGTTAGGAAAATGTCTATTTATAAGCGCAAGCTAAAGTTCATTTTCTGCTTCTCTACTTTCACAGAACCCTAGTCCTGGTGTTAATAGAATTTACCAGGTGACCGAAATATACACAGGGGTACCTGGAGATACAGGAAACACCCATTTATTTCCGGATGTACTAGTACCGTGACTCAGGGGAGCCTGTTACCAAATTCTGAGCAAACCAATATGGAGGAAGCTTTCTCTTTATACCCTTTGGTTTCTTTGTCCCCCAAATAAGGATCAGACATCCAGACCTTTCACAGGCTTTGCAAAAAGCCCCATGTATTGGGATGGGGGTCTGGCGCCAGCTCTGATAACCCCCTCTGGGGGTTGTGTATTGTTCACGGTTTATGGCCTCTGTAAAATGTGAGTATTTCGGTAAACAGGTCTTTGAAGACCAGATAATTAAGGAAGGGGCAGTGACTACTAGACTATAGGCTAACAGGAATGTGCATTAGGAATACTAATTAACTAGGTACAGAGTCAGGCTGCTGGTCTCCCCCTCCCCCCCCCCCCCAAAAAAAAAAATGTCTATTTTCCTCATCGCTGGAAGGGCTGTCTACCTTCTGCCTTTTCACTAACCTGCTTCCACGCCATTTCATACCATTTCTCTCTTTTTTCTCTTTTAATTACCAGGAGGGGAGATCCATATTTTTAAGTTCTTATTCCAATGTATGTGAGCCTTCACTGGGTTATGTCTTCTTTTTCAGCTCAATTCCTATCCCCATAAACAAAGTCAATTCCTGTATTCTGTTCTGGTTAAAGAGGGGAACTGCATAGCTCTCATGTACTCCTATGCATATTTAAACAGTGCCAAATCTTCCTTTAGATATCTCCCTTGTGTAGCTTAAATGAGGTAACATTTTTAATTTTCCCCCAAATTAAAAACACACATATATTCTAGATTTTACTCACAGATCTTTCCTTCTAGTTCTTTATTTATTCCCATTTTATCCTTTGTAAGACTCCCCACTCCCCGAATAATATAAAGAATATATTTGGAATCATCTGGGTAATGAAAGAACAGGAAGACGACAGATGTAAAGTTTGAGAAAGAGAAAAGCGCACACAAGGAGACAGATAGTATACTAGTACACGTGGAGACACAGCAAGAGACAGAGAGGTGGAGGCAGAGCTAGGCAGAGAGATGGGAGATAGGAAACTTGTACATGCTCTTACACAGGCCTCAGCCTAAATCTATTGCTTTAGGTATTCTGAGGAATGTGAGTGTATGAAGCACATTTAAGAAACTGCTTTCTTCTTGACACTCTCAAGAGATGTAAGTGAATCCACAGACAGAGGGTGGTATAGCAAAGGTGGAGATTTATTGAAGAACAAGTACAGACTCCCACGTGGGGAGGGGAAAGAGTCCCACAGAACGACTCCCATGTGGGGAGGGGGAAAAGGTCCCACGGAGTTCCTTTTCCCTACGGCTTATAAAGGCTGCAGATCTTGGTGTCTTGATATTCCCTCTGATTGGTCACCATTCCCTTGGACTGGTTACTACAGTAACTCCTGGGCTCAAAGGTCCAACCTCACATGGGACACGGGACAGGTGAGGTTCTCCCCCACTCCTTCCTTATTGTTTCCCTAATCCCTTTGGGCTTTCTTCTTCTCCTTCTGGATGAAGGGCTTCTTTCCCTTTATTTTGTAAATATAGACCTTTTGCTGTTCCCAGTGCCCTCATTCTATGGAAATGTGCCTGTTGCATCTTTTCAACTCCCCTATTCTATGGAAATATACCTCTGTTGCTCTGCAGCCCTGTGCTTCCTCTATGGTCCCCTCAATTTCCAAAATTTCTCCAGTTTCCTAAAACCTGTCTTTTTCACCCTCAAAATTCCTGTTTCATAAGTAAGTTGTATGTTTTGTTTTTTTTAAAAATATATTTTATTGATTTTTTTACAGAGAGGAAGGGAGAGAGATAGAGAGCTAGAAACATTGATGAGAGAGAAACATCGATCAACTGCCTCGTGCACATCTCCTACTGGGGATGTGCCCACAACCAAGGTACATGCCCTTGACCGGAATCGAACCTGGGAACTTTCAGTCCGCAGGCCAACGCTCTATCCACTGAGCCAAACCAGTTTCGGCAGCAAGTTGTATGTTTGATAGACACTATTTTTTTCCTTATTGTCCGAGAACTTGTTCTTATAGAATCAGCAACTACAAAATCTTTATGATACCAGAAGATAATGCCAGAGTAATAATCTAGTAGCATAAATCTGTGCCATTTATCAATTAGTGCCTCTTAGCCCCACATTTGCCCTTCACTATTTCTCCTTTGTAGTGAGCACGTGAAGCTTTCTCAGTAGAGGGCGCGAGAGGGGCCAGAGGGAGGGAAGGACTATCTTGCTGTTCTGGCTGCTGCCTGGTGCGGGAATGCTGTGGGTGTGTGGAGTCTGAGGGAGTTCTGCCCCGAGCACAGGTTCCCGGTAGGAGACAACCTCCTCTCAGTTCTGCAGACTAGAAACCCACACCCTGATGGATTCGTTTGCATAAGTGCCCCAAAGGCAGCTGCCAACACCTGTTCGCTAAGCAAAGATCACCTGCAACTCCAAGGGTTTCCACTGAGCAGTCACCTTCTGCAGGCCCCCACTACCTGTGCAGATCCCCGCGGTTGGTTGCCGAATGCACCGTTTGCACTCTGGGGGGTTGCTTTCTGCTTGCCCAGGCACTGAGACCAGCGCTGGCCTGGGCAGATCAAGGAACGTCTGTGGGAAGGTCTAAACTCAGCCGTGGCAGAGGCCCCTGTCCAAGTCTTTCCTTAGGCAGTCTCCTTGGGATGCAGGGTGTCATGTCAAATGCCTTACACGCCCTAGCACTCCTTTACCAGAACCTAATCATTCTTCCCATTAAATGTCTCCTGTTCAACCCACTGTGTAAGGCAATGGCAAAATTGATGTTTTAGCAAGAAGTGCAGCTGTTTTCCCTGTGTAGATTAGAGAGGAATTTATAGAATGAAGTAGGAATACACGAGCCAGTTTCATCACTCACGACATCTATATTGGGGACCAAAACTACAGTTTAGAAATTTTAAACCAGAAGGTAAAATTCATCCAGTGATTAAATATACTAAGGAAAATTTTACTCTCTGATTCTCTAGGACTGACTCTGATTCTCTAGGACTGGCTGCCAGTGTACTTGCAGCCCAAATGAGCAGAGGGAGCCACCAGCCACAGTTCAGGCACATATGGAAACAAACAACTAAAGCACAGCCTAGGATGCATCACCTGCAGTGTTAATCTGTTGCCATCTACAGCGGCTGTCAACACAGCCAGGCCTCTGGCCCTGGCCTCCTCCCATGGTTCCAGTTTTAACAGCCTTACCACTGGGCTCTTGAGTATCCTCTATAAAGTTATTGAAGCATCTAAGTGCAAAATAAATCTTCAGATGCTGAGGGAATTGTTAATGGTGGTTGGTAGGTTTGACATGAAATAAAGCCCCAAACTTTAAAAAACAGCATCATTAAAACAACCTGATAATCTATCTCACTACACAGGCTATGGTGAGCCCAAATCCTGTGCATGACTGCGTGAATTGTTTTGAATTGTCTTGGTAGCTGACCTTCCTCTTGTCATACAGGCTGGTGAGTTGCTGGCCTCGTTAGTAAGATACGGTTTTATCTCCCCACCAGTGATGACAGGCAGCCCTAGGAAGTGATGCGGTAACCTTACTGCTGGAAGCTGCCTTCCTGGAGGTGTGTGCTCCTGTGGCAGGAGTAGAGTGGCGAGGACGGGCAGCAGTGGGACCTGGGTTCCCCAGGACTCGGTTTAACACAAGCACAGGAGGTCCCCTCGTGTTTGTAAAAATAAAGCAGACAAGTCAAGAGTTTAAGAAAAAACAAGTCTCCACACTCCATGGGACTGTCTTTGGGATTCTTCATTTCATTAAGGTTTTCACAAAATACAAAGCTCCAACAACATAATTGTCTACGTCCACCACAAAACAGAATCAAATAAGTGGTTAGCAAACAGACATAATGATCCTTTTCATTTTTAAAAATATAAATAACAATGTTCAAGGCTTTACAATTTTCTGCTGTGTGTGTTTTTCTTTAAGGCTTTTATGTTGCAGACCCTTCACTAGTGAGTCCTTGTACCTGTGGTCAGGATGCATGGCCCACACAAAGGCAGGTCACGGTGGGTACATTCCTGAGGGCGACACACACTGATCCCTGCTGCCTAAGCCTGTCGGAAACGAAATAATCAAACACCCTCCAATCAGTTCTCACAGTTTCATTAATTTTCTTTCTATTGCAAAGTAACAATAGAAAGGGCTAAGTTCTCAGCAGCATTCAAGCTCTCAGATCAATCATGAAGGGTGAGAAGAAAAATACAGGCTTTTTCCTGGATAGAATATTTTCCTTTTATCCAGAAACCCCCCCCAAACCCATAGAGTTTAAACAGTGGTTTGTACTGCAACATTTTTCAGATTAAATAGTGTTGAAAGAAAGGGTGATCTTTCGGTTGGGCGCTTTAGAAGAGGTTAGAGCGGAGAGGTTACCGCTGGGGAAACACCACTGGGAAGACACCCGCCCACGGGAGCCATTTCACTCGTGAGGTCCGGGGGCAGCGCCAGGGTGCCCGCCTTGGGGACGAAATCCGCGGGGAGACTCTCCAGCAGGCACTTGACCTGCTCCTGGCCCAGTTTGATCTTGTCGTCCAGCTTTCGCTGCTCAATGAGGAGTGTTGACTTCATTTTCACAAAATGCTGGTAATCCTGGAGCTGTTCCTCCGAAAGGTAATTGCCCAGGATGTCCAGCACCACGCGCTCCCTCCGGTCCAGGTTCTCCTTGAGCTCCCGGGCATCCTCGTGCTGCCCCGCCAGGACCTTCCTCTTCTCGTTGAGAGAGCTCTGCCGGGGCAAAACGAGCAGATGAGCTAAGGGCGAGGGGACGGCAGGGCAGAGCCAGACTGCCCACAAAGACAACCTTCCACAGGACTGCAATGTGCAGCTTCTCTTCCAATGATCACTCTGAATTAAGGAGATTATGTTTTTGAAAATCAGCTCATTACCCTTCGATGGGGTACCCCTGGTTCTCTAACTTGTGAAGCCATGTGGCAGCTTTGAGGGAGATGCCCTTAAACTGACTGGGGTAAAGACTTGACTTTGGGCTTGTGTACTGAAAAGCACAGTCAATAATCTCACTTAGATGAGGTTCTTAGGAAAGTAAAAATCGTGGAGACAAAAAGTAGGATGATGGCTGCCAGGGACTAGGAGGTGCGGAAATGGGGAATTACGGTTTAATGAGCAGAGTTTGTTTTGCAAGATGACCGAGTTCTGGAAATGGATGCACAACAATATGAATGTATAAAATATTACTGAATTGGGTACTTTTAAAATGGCTAAGATGGCTAGTTTTATGTGTAGTTTACAACAATAAAAAAATTGAAAAGGCCAAACATCAAACATTTCTATTGATAGTGGTTTTCCAAGTGTGGACCAGCAGCAGCTAACCCGGGAATCTGTTACAAATGCAGACTTCAGGCCCTATTTCACCTACTGGGGGGTGGGGCCTAGAAGTCTGTGGTAATCTGAGAGTTTCTTATACAAACTGAATGGTAAGGTAACATGCTATCTTTAGGGATAATGTACGTTATGAAACATTTTAATATGTATGTGTGTGTGTTGATTTTTACTCATCATGCTGACATACAATGAATGTCATGAACATTTTTAAAAATTTTATAATTAATCATTCAGACTTTTCAGGCCAAAGTGATTGAGAAATATTAAAATGAAAATGAAGAAACAGATTATTTAAATATATACCTCAATACAAATTAGCTTATGTAGGGTGATGAAAGGCTTGTGTGTCTTTGTCCTAATTTTCCTCAAACTAGCCTATCTTAACATAATAATGTTTAGGGGGAAAAGTGCAAAATTATAGATTTGTCTTACAAGTATCTCCATTTTCATAGACTTCTTGCACCTAATCAGAAAAACACACCTAAAACCCTCCTCCCTGATTTTGAATGAAGGCACTTTTCAAAATACTGTAGAGATATAAGTTAAAAAGTGAAAATCTCTCCTCACCTTAAAAAAAAGAAAATATGTTAAACACCGGAAATTCATAGAGAATGATGTAATACCTGTGTACCCATCATTAACAGTGCCAAATCTCACCATGAACACTTTTCATATTTGCTTTCGATTAAAGTTAGGTTCAGTTGAAGCCTTACACATACTTATCCCAGTCCCCATCTTTCCTTCCCGCCCCTTTGGCAACTATTATCCTGAATTTGGCACTTAGTGAAACACGTATTACTCCTTTTCTCATTCCTATTGGTAGTTTTATAGTTTCTTAACAAAGACTGATCATTACAAAAACTAATATTGATGTAGTATTTTGCTGGTGAGCAAGCACTTACTTGTATTTGAGAGTGTATGTGTGCATTAAGTGTTGAGTTGAATTCGACTGTAGAACAACTTCTCTCCCTGAGATCTGCTCCAGTATTCCTATCTCAGATATCTGCAGCACCCACCCAACTTGTCAAACAGGAAACTACTTTCTGTTCTAACCGCCCTCTCTTGTAACACACCTGCTAATTCAAACTCATTCTCTAACCCCATTACAACTGCCCAAATTAATGGCCTGGAGCCTTCTTGCTAGACTATTACAATAAGTCTCCCAGCTGTAAACATCATTCTCACCCCTCCCAGGCTGATTAAGTCATAACATTAGTTTATAGCTCTCCTTGGCCAATAGGTTAAAGAGTCCAGAGCCTACAGCATGACACGTAAGGTCTGTGTAACTATTTTCTGCACTGGATACTGCTTACCCCTCCAGACCCACACTCCTCAGCGCTGCTCTGTGGCTGCATCAACTGGGCTCCCTTGCCTTCTGGGTTTGGCCAAGAGGAGTCATGGGGAGAGATTGGAGGAGAAAGCAAGGGGGTATTTGTATTTATCCCTGGCTCCGTCTCTGCCAGGTGGTGGTGGTTGCATTCTTTCCCCAAGGCCTCAGTGCTGCAGGATAGCCACAGCTACAGCTCTGATGAGGACCCCTTCCTGTTGCTCCTCCAGATCTAGAGGTAGTAATGGCTTCCCCTCTGATGCTGGCTCTAGGGGCCAGGGAGCTTCATTCTTTCTTCTTGGTTGCCATTAATCCTTCCCATGCCTTCAATGATACCTCTTTTTTGTTATTTATTTTGTTTATTGGATTCCACATATTAAGTAAAATCATGTGGTATTTGTCTTTCTCTTATTTCACTTGGCACAATACCCTCTAGGTCCATCCATGTTGTCACAGATGGCAAGATTGTATTCCTTCTAATGGCTATTGTATGTTAGACTACAGTAACATCTGTTGTATATATGTACCACATCTACTTTATTCAGTTGTCTTTTGATGGACTCTTAGGTTGTTTCTCTGTCTTGGCGATTGTGTAAATAATACTGCAATGAAGATAGAGGTGCATATATCTTTTGAATTGTTTTGGATTTCTTTGGATAAACACACAGAAGTGGAATGGCTGGGTCATATGTAGTTCTACTTTTAATTTTTTTAAGGAACCTACGTATTACTTTCCATAGTGGCTGCATCAATTTACAATCCCACAAAAATGTACAAAGTTTCCCTTTTCTACACATCCTCGCCATATTGATGATAGCCATCTGCCAGGTGTGAGATTATCTCTCATTGTAGTTTTGATTTGCATTTCTCTGATTATTAGTGAGGTTGAGCATCTTTTCATATGTCTATTGGCCATCTGTATGTCCTCTTTGGAGAATGTCTATTCAGGTCCTTTGCTCATTTTTAAAATTGAATTGTTTGATTTCTTTGGTGTTCCGAATGCCCCTTTAAATAGAGCTATCAAATAAAAAAAATTGGGGATCTACTTCTTGTCCAATCCCTGACTACATATTTTTCTATTTTCAGTAATTCACTATTTTAAAAAATGAACCAAGTTATCACTTTATGTTCTAGACATAACAACCATATGTAAAACAGTTTTTGAAGATGCCATGGTCTTTCTTTACTTGGTCTATGATATTCCTTCTAAATCATGAAGCCTTTCCATTCTTACTCTGCTTACAAATATGAAATTCTTCCCAGTGGTCGGCAAACGGCGGCTCACGAGCCACATGCGGCTCTTTGGCCCCTTGAGTGTGGCTCTTCCACAAAATACCGGCTCTTCCACAAAATACCGACTTCTGCGCATGGGCCACGAAGTTTCAATCGCACTGTATGTGCGCGTCTGCACGTGGTATTTTGTGGAAGAGCCACACTCAAGGGGCCAAAGAGCCGCGGTTTGCCGACCACGGTATCTAGACTGTTAAGCATCACTTGCGTGAAGTCTTTCCCCGCCTCACCCCACCCGCTGAGAAGTGTTTCTGGGCTCTGCCTTGATTGCTGTGCTGCAGCATACTGGATCCATCTGCTGCTTCCATACTGGTTTTCCTCACTCCTGGCGAGTTCCTGCAGGGCGGGGCCCGTGTTGTTGCCAGGGTTCATGCCTAGCACACACAGCACCTGACACAGTACAGGGTCTCGTTCGCTGTTTGCTGAGTGGGAGGAAGGAGGAAAGGAAAGCCTTCTGAGGCAGACACTATTAGTTCCCAGCAGAGGCAGCTCAGGCTCAGCACACTTCCAGGAGGAGGGCACCCACTGGAGTGGAGCTGCAGAAAGTTTCTGGATACGCAGTCACAGTCCCAAATGCTTACCATCTGGACTTTTTCTAATCTCTTGGAAAAAAGACATCTTTCCTTTAAAAAAAAAAAAAAGTACACACACACACACACACACACACACACTCACTAGGAGAAATAATTAGGAAATCCCTGATAGCATTAAAAGACAGAGAGAGCTGTAGATAGGAGGAGGAGCCAGAGAGCAAGGGAGCATCCTAATGGCTGGAGCATTTACCACTTTGCTTGTGCGTGTGTACACATTATAGCTACGTTTATTGTCTGACTTCCCTTGGTAAGTTAGTTCCCTGAGAGCAGGGATCTGTCTGTTTTGTTCTAAGGTATATCCCAAGTGCCCAGAGCAGTCAGTGGCATTTGCTAGACACCCAGCAGACATGTGTTGCACAGATGAGTAGATGAAGAATGCTCTGTGGCAATGGAGTAAGTTCAATGAGGTGAATAAAACCTGGGGTCTGCAGCAGGACTCCTGTCCTGGCTCTGCCATTCACTCCATGAGACTGCACATAGAGAGTGTCAGCCCACAGTGCCTCACCGAGGAAGCACTAGAAGTTGATCCAGGATCAGCACCACTGTCATCACCTGTCCTCTTCCTTCCAGGAATGGGTGTGGTGGAGACACTTGGTGCATCCTCCCCGAGGGCTTGCAGCCTCCAGGTGAACTGCAGATTCCCTGGGGTGTAAGCTCATGTTCCTACGCCCTCTCCTCATCCCCCAAAGTTCTGTTGTCCCTCTCTCTTTTTCCAAGGTCAACCCCCATTAGAAAGGAAGGAAAGAAACCCTGGCACCTGTGTTTTCACCCTCCTAAGTGTTCCCTGAGCCTGCAGGATCAGCTTTACATCTTGGCAGGGAACGTGCCTTCTCCGTTTCCCGGTTATTTATACTTCGGACTTCCTCCCTGCCCCAAGTAGACTGTCACCTTCTTGCGAGAAGGGACCGTGTCTTACTGTGCTTCTCTGTGTACATGGGCTCAGAGGGAAAACGTGTTGAATGGAATTGCTAGGCCACCTACCCTTTCTTCTTTACTGGCATCTTCACCAAGACCGCTGAGGGCGTTCTCCACGCGGGCCAGGCGCCCTGAGAGGGAGAGCAGCAGGCTGACCACCTTGTCCAGGTCCCCGATGAACATCTTGTACTTGTCAAACTCGTTGGGCTTGCAGAGCTCACTGATCAAAGCCTCCACCTCTTCTCCCAAGGCGTTATTGAGCTTGATGTCCATTAGCAGGCTCCCCTTGGCTTCCTGCAGAGTCTCAAGCTTGTGGGTGAGGCTTCCAATCAGCTCGGCCTGGAACCACAGAGGAGACCCACGGCAAAGGTTAGCCAACCACATCCTGTCTTTTCTTCAAGGCTCACTCACCTGAAGGTCCCCACTTTATATGGCCTGCCCCGCAACGTGAGGGCACAAGACTCCTTCCTTTCCCTGAATATCCACAGCTGTCTTCTTGGAGCCTATGAATCCTCACAGGCCAACACACACATTGCCTCTTAATGTTTTCCAACAGTGTTATGCTCTGTACAGCTCTGACTTCGCAACTGGTTTATTAAATACTTACTTTTAAAAGTTTTTTAAAAGACATAATCTCATTTGATCCTCACAACAATACCATCCAGAAGCAGGTAGGGTAAATATCCTTGTTTTACAAATAGTGAAGCCAAGAGTCAAAGGATTACGGGACTTGTCCAAGATCACAGAGTTGAGTTGAATATTAACCACAGATACCATTTATAGAGCAATGACTACATGCTAGACACTATGAGACACTGTACACAGATTATCTCATTTATTCTTCCCAACAATTTTGTAGTAAACACTATTTTATCCACATACAATAGGTGAGGAAACTAAAGACTCAGGGAGGTGAAGTGAGGTCTGACACATGTACCAGTAGGTGGGGCAGCTTTGAACACAACCAGCCTGACTTTAGGGGCTCTCGTGGGCAATCATGATAAACTAGGAGCCCAGTTCATGAACTTGTGCTCCTTGAAAGGAACTGTGAGCCCCGAGTCTGTGGTGGGCACAGGGGCGGGTCTCAGCCCATCCTCCGCATCCCCGCCCGGCCCCTCCCGCCATGGACCCAGTTCCGTCTGCTGGAAGCCTTGCTCCCACCACCGCTGCACCCACACGCTGACAGTGCCAGTCCCACTCACACCCGCTGATGGCGCAGAGCGATTGGGACTGCCCTGATTGCCCCTCAGGAGCAGGGGGAGGTGGAGAAGCCCTCAGGGGTGATTGGGGCCAGCAGCTGCTGCTCGCAACGGCTCCAGCTGCAGGTGTGAGTGGGGCCTGTGCCAGCAGTGGGTACAAGCAGGGACATCACCGGTAGCAGGTGCGAGAGGTGACTGCTGGCCCCAATTGCCCCTCAGGAGCAGGGTGGAGAAGCCCGGAGGGGTGATCGGGGCCGGCAGCCCGCCACTCGCACCTGCTGACAGTGCTGAGTTATCGGGGCTGGCACTGGGCGCCAGCAGCGGGTGTGAGTGGTGGCTCCGGTGTTGGCAGCGGGTGCAAGCGCCAGGTGGGACTGCAGCACGTGGGAGCAAAGAATTTTCAGTAACACCCAGAGGCTTGCCCCAATGACAGTGACCAGTGCCCCTGCCTTGGTCTGGCATTTCTGCTCACCTGCTCCACCATCCTGCCGTGGCTGATGCCTGCCATGTTCCATGCTCTGCCCCCTGCTGCCGATGCCTGCCCTGTTCTGTGCGTGCCCCCGGTGGTCAGCACACATCATAGTGACTGGTTATGTGGTTGTTCAGCTATCACACCGTTCGGTTTATTTGCATATTAGTCTTTTATTATATAGGATATGCACACGAGACCGTTACCAGAATTCAGTTCCTTGTCCTTTCCATTGCACCCCTCACTGTCTCCATTTATTAGAGCCATGTAATTTGCCACCTTAATTGCTACATATATAAAACAGAATTACACAAATAGCCAATATATTTAATTGAAGGGATAAAGTAAAGGTCTTAGTGGTTACAAGCTTGACTTCATTTATATGAAGTGTCTACTATTTCTTTGAGGCAAGAGAAATTAAACTCCATGGCTTTTGATTCTTTTACTTTTCTCTTAGCCTGAGGTAGCCAGATGGAAAAAGGACATAATCTTTTGGGATTAAAACCTATTTCTTTGTCATTAAAAAGGTTCCAGCTCAGTGTGTGTGTGTGTGTGTGTGTGTGTGTGTGTGTGGTGTGTGGTGTAGCTTCAGTTGGAAACTTGGTACAAAATAGTCACAATTTCTATGTCAGAGTAAATCTTCATTTTAAAAGAAGGGAAAGGCCTGACTGGCATGGCTCAGTGGTTGAGTGTCGACCTATAAACCAGCAGGTCATGGTTCGATTCCTGGTCAGGGCACATGCCCAGGTTGTGGGCTCAATCCCCAGTATGGGGTATGCAGGAGGCAACTGATCAATGATTCCCTCTCATCACTGATGTTTCTATCTCTCTCCTTCTCCCTTCCTCTCTGAAATCAATAAAAACATATTTTTTAAAAAAGGAAGGGAAAAAATAGAAATAGTTTTGACCAGCAGAATTAAAGGGTACGGATGACTTTTGGTATCATTGCTTCAACCTCAGCATCAGAGGATACAATAATCACAATGATAAAGGGGAATATTTATTTCTATACAATCTGCCCATCTTGGAGTTGGACCATGAGATATACTTCAATCCTAAGTCAGGTTCATAATGTTCTTGAAATGTCCAAGTTCTGGGTGACATCCTATTGTCTTCTCAACATGCCTAATCCCAGGGCTGAAGGGTAATTAAATATCATTTGGCCCTGACCAGGGGTCTCAATTGGTTGGAGCATTATCCTGTACACCAAAAAGCTTGCAGGTTTGATTCCTGGTTGGGGAGCAACTGATCTATTTTTCTCTCTCTCTCCCCTTTCCTCTCTCTCTCAAATCAATAAACATATCCTCAGGTAAGGATTAAAAAACATTCCTATCTGCTGTACCCTCTCATCATGGGTTATAATCTCAGAATTCCTCAAGCTATTTCGTTAAGACAAAGTCAATGCAAAAGACAATTTTAGTGATGGAAAACTAAGTGTATACTAGAGGCCCAGTGCACGGATTCGTGCACCGGTGGGGTCCCTCGGCCTGGCCTACAGGGATCGAGCTGAAACCTGGCTGAAGCCGGCTCTCTGACATCTCCCGAGGGGTCCTGGATTGAGAGAGGGAAGTTCTCGGGTGACGAATCCCAGAATTGGGCTCCCTCCTCTCTGGTTCCAGGTGCGTCACCCGAGAACCACTGCTGCCAAGTCACTGCAGCTTGGCAGCTCCTGCATTAAGCGTTTTCCTCCTGGTGGTCATTGCATGTCATAGCTACCGGTCGGACAGTCACTTAGGCTTTTATACATATAGATATGGATGTTACATTATTCAACTAAAGAGTCTCAGCCCAGAAAAATGCAGGTGGGAAAGAATATTGCTTAGTGTTAATTGCTTAACTTTCCTTATAGTCTCCTAGAAAACTCATTGTTTTCCAAAAAACAATTCTGGCTGGTAGCTATGGTATTTGCCTGCAAGACAACCTGATAGGTACCTCCAGCAAACCTCCCAGCAGGATGCTGTGCTCCTGCTCTGTGATGTCAGGTCCTGTGATGAGAACAGCAAGGACACGGATGGAAAGCAGTGGGGAAGTAAGCACTGCCTGCTACCACCACTCCCCACAGTCCCGCCGGTCAGGGTTAGGCTGAGTCAAATGTCCTCATTCCTGCTTTCCGGATAGATGACTGAGACCCTGACATGGACATGAAGTCAGGCCAGGATTCTTTAACCTCTTAGCTTGCATTTCCTAGGCTTGTCACTCTGAATGCCACTGGCTGATACTTTCCAAGAGAAAACCAGGTTACACCCAAGTCCCAAGAGGTAGTTAACTGAGCAGCAATGTTTCTCTCACTCCAACCAAAGGAAAGGCCTCCTGCTTATTCAACTGTTTTGCAATTCATTTCAACCTCATCTTGAGAAGTATAGTCTCAAAAAAGGCTTTTAACGAACTAAATAGTGGAAAGAAAAGATAAAAGCCTCTGGTTTTTCCTTATATTACTTCCTTTGAAATTAATATTGTGTGAAGGAACTCAAAGCACTTTTATTAATAATTTAATTCATATCATTAAAAAATTCTCATTATGGCTCTGTCGCTGATATTTTAAGGGACAGTGTGCTAATTTTTTAATTTGCAAATAAGCAGAAACCAGTAAGAATAAGTGTGTCCTCACATGTAGGGGTGAGTGGTGAAGACAAGCAAGAATTATTCCTCTGTGTTTCTCCTGAACTTGGCTTCCCACCTTTTTCAGGCTCTTTCAATCTAAGTCAGGCTATACTGTCCTTGAAATATTCTCGTGCTGAAGGGGTAGCCACCGAGTAAGCAGAGCTCAGTGGGCAAGGACGGGCCAAAGAAACTGACACAGCTGATCAGCCATCTGCGATCAGGCTCAGCAGTCTCATTCACTGCTTTGGTTTTCAAAGGCATCAATGCTGGGCCGAGCTGTACGCACTCAGAGCTGTGAACTCCAGACTTCATGGTATGAGTAAGAGCAGAACGAGATGAAAAGGCCTAGGAGTGTCCATGAAGGCTTCTTTGGGGAGGACCAATACACATTCTGTGGCGCTGTGATTTCTGAAAGCTGTTTGCTGGGACGTAATATGATATAGCAACAGCTCGGCCATATATGCTAATACAAGTATACTAAGCAGTTGACTCAGTCACTTGTGGCCCAAATGTTGCATATATTTGAATGGTATTTGAATTTTTTAATTTTACCACGCCCTTAAAATATGGACATTTGGATTTTAAAACGCAGTTAAAAGGGATTTGAGTAACTGAAGGCAGCAAGGGAAAGCTGGCTATACTAAATAGCCATTTCTTTGCCAGCAGATAGATCTCTTCCAAAAAAACCTACCGACTTCCTGCAGAATTCACTGGAGAGAGAGAAGAGGTCTTTTGGGTGTTTTTTTTTTTGTTTTTTTTTTTTAAAACACACAACAACAACATACTAGTCTCTTGGGAGCTACCGATTTGCAAAATCACTGGCATTTATCCACTTCTCATCTGGTATAAACTTACCTCGACCTGTGTGAGGTGCTATTTATAAGGGTTCTTTCTCTAAACATAGTTTAGCAGGCCCTCCCTTCCTCTTCACCATCTGTGCACAGCAACCCTACTGGGCCCTGTCCCATCTCCTTCCTGCACTAGGGAAAACACGGACCAGGAGTCAGGAGACCGGCTGTGACAGAAAACTCACCATCAGGCGTCGACTGACCTCCTGGGTCTGAGCCTGCTCATCTCACCACAGCAGGGGGATAATAAGACCTGTCTAAAACTAGTAACAAGTAATGTTTCCGCACTGAACTCCTCTGTGCCAGGCACTGTTTAAGTGTTTTACTAGTCCATTGCCACCCCCAACCACCGGATGGGATAGATACTGTTATTATCCAGGTTTTACTTATTTAACTTGCCCAAGCTCATGTGGCTATAAAGTGCTAGAGCCAGGCTTAGACCCAGGCCCTCTGGCTTGGCGTTCAGGCTTTTCATCACTGCATTAAAATAGCCGATAGGAATATTATGAAGCTCCCATCAAATAAACGCTGGCTATTTGTGTGAGTGTGCTATCATTAACATTAGGCAACGTTTTGAAGAGCACATGCTACTCATTTTAGGGAGATGCCTCTAGGGCAGGGGTGGGGGGCATCCAGGCCACGATAGGACCCATGGAATCATTTGGTCTGGCCCTGGTAAGGCCTTAGGGCTGAGTTAATTAAATGTTTGACCAAATACAGCAGGCTAATTTTTAAGTTGCTAATTTTGTATGGGAAATCCTATTTAATAAAAGAGTAACATGCAAATTAAACATCACTTCGCTATAAAGATGGCAGCACCCACAGCCAATAAGAGGGGAATATGCAAATTGACGTGACAAGGCGAGAGGTGGAAGGCGGCTCCAGGCCGGAGTGAAGGTGGTGCCCGCAGCCAGGGGAAGGAAGGCCTATTCTCGCACGAATCTTCGTGCGCTGGGCCTCTAGTGGTGTAATAAATATCCAAGTGGCCCTCTGCAGAAAAAAGGTTCCCCCCGCTGCTCTAGGGGCATACTCAAGGTCTCCCACCCCACCCCCCAGCTTCACCTTCTGTTCCGAGAACTTGTGCTGACAGTGTTGCCAATATGTCATGTAGACACAGTTGACCTCTGCTGATTGACTGTCTTCCTCTCAAATGAGTAATTCAGGACTCCTAGCCATGGGGCGGGGCTCAGGGGCAGCGAATTCAGGGCCTGCTAGGAAAAGCTAGGGAGGAGCCAGGCAGCAGCCCCGGGCTGTTTTCTTAGCTGAAGTTCACCCAGAGATGTCAGGGGCCGTATATGTCCAGTGACAGCAGTGGAATCAAGCCTCTCTCCTGTGGTGTGACCATCGGAGCAGAAAGGCCCAGGGCACCCGACTGCCATACAGAGGTCCTCTGTCAAGAGCGGCTCCTCACCATTTCCTTCGGGAAGGCTGGTGCCAGAAAGCTGTCCCATCTACTTAGCATGGTCTCTCGGTATCG
This sequence comes from Myotis nattereri, assembly GCF_964212035.1. Lineage (NCBI taxonomy): Eukaryota > Metazoa > Chordata > Mammalia > Chiroptera > Vespertilionidae > Myotis > Myotis nattereri. The sequence continues at coordinate 182,043,441 of NC_138075.1, forward strand.
GGAATCTCTGATACACAAGAAACAGTATTTCTTTAAATTCAACTAAGCTCCTTCTCCTCCCTCCTTAAATGACCTTCCTGCTTTTCCTGTTTCAGTCGTGACACTCAACCTTGGCCAGGAACGTGGGAGTCATCCTCGGCCCTCGCCTCTCTTCCATGCTTCACATCTAATCTGGTACCGGTTCTATTTTACTTTTTTTTCTTTAATCCATCTGTTTCTCACTGCTTCTACTGTGTTGCCCTTAGACCTGTGCCGTCACTCCCTGGACAGCTGTGACACCCTCCCTACCGCCCTCTCTTCCTCCTCACACAGCTGCTGCAATGCAGATCTCCCTGCTGATAAACGGTGTGTGTGTGTGTGTGTGTGTGTCCCCATGTCCTCACACAGCTGCTGCAATGCAGATCTCCCTGCTGATAAACGGTGTGTGTGTGTGTGTGTGTGTGTCCCCATGTCCTCACACAGCCGCTGCAATGCAGATCTCCCTGCTGATAAACCTGGGGGGGGGGGGGCGAGGTGGTGACTTGCGATGCTGGCCAAGATGGCATAACCCCCTGAGGCCTCTCTCCCTGCTTACTGCAGCAACGTCCTAGGCTGTCCTAGGCTCGGAAGTGGGCTCAGTGAAGTGAACTATGGCAGTGACCCGGAGGGCAGCCAGCCTTGAAGTATATCCATAATGGGGTGAGTTTATGTACGAGCTCTGACCTGAGAATAGCCCCCAGGCAGAACTACACAAACAGTGTGGTGGCAAAAACTCCAGGAAAAGCCCTGCCTTTAAAACCAGAGGACGAGAAACGGGCTGTTGTGAGCTCAAGAGTGGGGGGATTTCCTGTTTCGAAATCCCTTCTCTCTTTTTTTCCTCGCCCTGCCCCCACCACAGGTGACTCCACGTAAACAGAGCTGCATGCACTGTGCAGGGGAGGCTCCTGCATTTAAACTCCAAGAGAAAACCCTTGTCTCTGTCAGAGCAACTGGGAAAAGGATCCGTGATCCAAAGAGCATGAGGGGAATCCTCACCACCTTTTTTCTTCCTCTTTTGAGGGCGGTCCCAGCAGTGCAGAATGGTACAGCGCTCAGGTTGCTATACTTGTTGCTAGAACTTATCTTTCTATATAACCATGAGAATGTGTCTTTCTGGCCAGATGCCCCAGGAAAATGGGCTGCTGGGAGCCAGAGAGTGGGGTGGGGGTGGGGGTGGGGCACTGAACAGTAGAGAGCTGGAAAAGATCCCCTATTCTGTGCAGAACTGACCTAAGCTGCATGTGTGTGGGACAGACCCACAGAGGCACTGCAAAGACTTTGAGAATGGAACGCGATTGAAATAACTGCCCAAGTCCCAGGCTAGCCCTGAATGGTTCAAGTGTGGGACACAGCCAAGTCTCTGAACCACCACCCAGAGGGGGGCTACAACTTGTAGTCAACATTTTCCAGGAGATTTTAACAGAACCCAGAGTCCCACAGCATAATACTCAAAATGTGCAGAATACAATACAAAATCACCCAATATAAAAAGAACGGATGAAATGTGAGCAATTCAGGGGGAGATACTCAAGAGGCACTAACACCAAGAATAACCCCAATGTTGGGATTATTACCAAAGCCTTTAAAATACTTTTTATAATGATGCTCCATGACAAAAGCAAGCACCCGTGAAATGAAAAGGTAGAAGTTCTCAGTTTCTTATCGTGTCTATTTCTTTGCTAACTGAATAGAAATTTTAGTATTGAAAACTATATTTGAAATTAAAAAAAGAAATCACTCGCAGAATGGAGACAGGCAAGTCAGTGAGTTTGAAGATAGACTAACAAATTATCCAACCAGAAGAAGTGACAAAAAAAACAGACTGAACAACAACAACAACAACAACAAACCCGGAGCTTCAGGGACTTGTGGGACTATACCAGAAGGTCTAACATTTGTGTCATGTCACCGGAGTCCCAAAAAGAGAAGAGGAAGATCAGCGCACAAAACATATTTGAAGACATAACAGCTGCAAACGTCCTACATTTGGTGAAAGACATACATTTATGTAATCAAGAAGCTCAGCAAACCCAAACAGGATAAACCAAAAAAAATCAGGCCCACCCACATCATAATCAAACTACTGAAAATCAAAAATAAAGAAGAAAAATTTTAAAGTAGCCAGAGAAAAACAACACATTGCGTATGAGAGGAACGAGTATTTACATGACGGCATTTCTCACCAGAGACCGTGGAAACAAGAAAGTGCAGCAACAATTCTAAAATGCTAAAGAAAAGGAACAGGCAGCCCAGAATCCCTGTGAAAATACCCTTCAGGAGCGACAGCGGAATTCTTAGATGAAAAACTGAAAGAATGTGTCACCAGCAGACCTATTCTAAAGAAATGCGAGGGCAAGTTTTTCAGGCTGAAAGGAAGACAAAGCAGAGGGAAGGTTGGGACTTCAAGACTGGAGGAGGAGGAACGGAAAGGGCAGCGGAGAACCATCTGGGTCACTAATGATCTCTTGGGGAAAGCCAATTCCAGGGAACAACAGATTCTTTTTGCCTTTTAAAATTTTCCACTAAGTCTCTAAGCCAAAGTCTTTTGCCCTCAGAGTCGAGAATCATGGGCTCTGCTCAAGCAGATTTTTGCCAATAGATATGGCAGGGTTTAGCTAAGGAGTTGGTATCAAACTGTCTTTAGTATTTATGTATGTCAGAAGTTCAGACAATGAAAGTGTTTCATATTTTAAGTAACACTTATATTTACTTGGAATATTATAATTCATCATCTAGGCTGGATATATAAATAGAAAATATATTAAAATGGAATTAATTTAAACTGCCGATTTCAATTTAACAAACATTAATAAATCAGGACTCTAGTTTCCACTGATTTTTGGTGAGTTTCATGCCTAGAGATGCACCTTAGGATATTAATAACTTTGGAATATTGGGCAACAAATTTCTACTTCGCAAAAGTTGGTGAAAGGCTACCCTCTGCCTCAGAACAGTCTTGGGGAGTGAATACTGACCATGTGTCATTTTTGAAAATCATTGTTAGAAAGCTTGTACATCAGGAAAACTGCACTTTCAACTGTATGCTGAACGTTTTAATAGATGCCTTCAACTTCATGTCACGTTCACATATTTTCTCTTTACAAGTCAGATATGCAAATGTAAGTACCACTCACAAAAATTCCATTACACATTCATAAACTTGTAGTTCATCAAAACAAACAAAAAACTCTCCAAGGTTTCTCCATTGCTGAAGGCAGAAATTGAACCCTTCAGCATTTCACACCAAAGCCCCTGGTGATCATGAGGTGGCTCCAGTGGATCCTCCCAGCCTCATCTCCTGCTGTATGTGGCCCTCCTTTATTTTCTAAATTTGGCCATTTCTAATTTAGTCACTTTTTTAAAAATGTTTTTATTGATTTTGGAGAGTAAGGGAGAGGGAGAGATAGAAACATCCATGATTAGAGAGAATCATTGATCAGCTGCTTCCTGCACGCCCCCTACTGATGATTCAGCCCAAACCCTGGGCATGTGCCCTGAGAATTGAACCATGACCCCACTGGTTCATAGAATGATGCTCATCCAGGTGGGCTAGTCACTTTGTTTTATATTCCAAAATACCAAGCTACCAGAAGTTCCTTTCTTCAAGACACACCCTCCTTATGCTTTTCCACACCTCTAGGTCTTTTCCCACCCCACTTCCTTTGTCCTGAATGCCCCCATCTCCTCTTGTCTGACTCATTTCGATTACTTCAGTAGAAAATGTGACGATCCAGTTTTGTGAAAATAAATACAGCGGTATGTTAAAAAAAAACACACCAAAAAAACAACAAAAACACCCCCTCACACGTAGAATATAGGAAGTACTCAATAAATGGCATCTGATGTTATTTCCCATGAGGAATAATCCTCTCTTCCTTCATATACTCAGTCCAAAAATACTTTGTGCCACATAATCCTCAGAATGAGAGGGTGATAATAAAGTGATGACAAAGAGGTTAAAAATAAAATTGAGATGTGGAGGGCAAAGCAATGAATAATATGCCACACTGCTGTTGTAGAGCAGGGTATATCTACATGAAAAAAATAAGAAAAGTAAAATGTTCCATTATTGAAAGATGTCATGGCAGCTTGATACCTGTAATAGGGTTTATGTAGCTCCCTCTCTGGGATAAACATAGAACAGAGCTAGGTGTGTTCCCGCGCTCAGAGGACCCATGCAATGGGGGCGCTCAGCAGCACTGAGATAGGGATATGAGGTGTGCTATGAAGCAGATGTTTAAAAGGGAAAACCGTGGGCAGGGAGAGAGTGTGTTACCACAGTGGCTACATCAGCAAGTCAGCCCTGGCGCTGAGCCCCCTGAGCTGGAGCAGGAGGGAGAAAACCACTGAAGGAGGTGCTTCTAAACCCCTAAGACTTCCTGCCCCATAACTTCCTGCTCCCAGGGTCTGTATCCTGTGGTCTCCTTCCAATACATAAACATGAGGGCTTAGGACACATATTCTAAAATAAGTGAATGGAATCACATGAGAGAGTTTCTCCTAGAATTGGTACCACTGAACCATTTACATTCCAGACTCAGCAAGAGGCAAGCCTTAACAAAGAGTCCTTTCAGCACGCAGGCCTGAGCCGCGGGCGGGCTGTAAGCACAGGGCCGGGCAGCCCTCTGGGCTGCAGGGAAAGTGGAGCGGCAGGAACTTCTCCCCTGTAGGCACAGGCGAGCTTAGATCTCCGTGGCTCGGGGAAGACAGCAGCAGCATGGTCATTTTAAAAACGCTTAGCAATGAACATTTCCGTAAGAGTATCAAATGCTAAATTCCAATGCTGTGCTTTCAAGTTATTCTTCACTGGGGTATGGCAAAGAGAGCTGGGGAATTTAAAGATTAACATTCCCTTTTCCAAAGTGTCTTTTGATGATCCACTCTCTCCTTAAAATTTCTAGATTTTCTAGTTTTCCTTTTGCGCATGAATCATGAGTGAAAATTCCATGGGTCTCGAGAACAATGCTGTGGTCTCTGTGCTGGACTAGGAGGCAGGGGACCTGGGGTCTAGTCCCAGCTATAAGACCTTTAGGAAATAACTAATAGCCACTAACCTTCACTTTTGTCATTTATAAAAGTGAAAATGACAGGGGGGCTGTGAGGAAATTGCTCAGAGTGCCATGCAAGTCCGGAGGCCAATGATGGTTTGGGCTCCACTGGTGATGTGACAGGCCCCTTTCCCTCTTGCCCTAAGGGGCATTACTGAGTAACCCTGCCGGGACCCTGACTAGCTTTCTGGGGAAAACAAAACACAGGTCCCAATTCTTTACCTTCTTTTCATTGACATCCACCTGCTCCTCTTCCTCACTCATCTCTTCTGGCATATGTTTGATTTTGTTCAGAAGCTCAGCCTTGGGAGCCGACACGCTGTAGTAGGCAGGGCAGTTGACCAACATGCCCACTGCTTCCTTCTCTTCACTCCTGCGTCATAAAGAACAAAAAGTAGAGCCATACACAGCACATACCAGAAGCTTCATTTCACCAGGTCTCTCCATTCAGAAATGTGTAAAAAAAATCCTGTTCCATTACTTCCTAGAAATTAGGATGAACTAACTAGTGGATACTTACTAATAAGTGATAATCATGGGTAGAGCTCCTGAATCCAGGCAAACTTGGGATGAAAACCACCAAAGGCAGTACTGGGAAGGGAGGAGTGGGGATCAGGCCTGCGGACTTGCCAGATGACTCTGGGCAAGTCATTTACCTCTCTGCATGGTTTTCCTTTTGTGATAAATATAAGAAGGATATTGACTCCCCATTTCACAGAAAGACAGTGGGGAGCCAGGACTCAATCGCTGTGAAAGTATTTTAAGGCTATTGTGCATATCTTAGATTTTAAGTTACTTCCTACTCTTCCAGGGTTCCCACTATCCTTCTGATGCATACTATAATTGTTATTTGGACATTTGTCAATATTCCTTCTCCCTAAGCCTGACATCCTATATAAACCCCAGAAATGTGGAGCTTGCTGGTCAATGAATATAAGGTGTGAAATCTACTCACTGATTTCACAGCAGGGGTTTTCAAGGCTGGGGAACAAATGAGGAGCTGAGAAACCTGATACCTAGTGTTCTCTGTTTTACTATAACTAGAGGCCCAGTGCACGAAATTCATGCGGGGGGGCGAGGGGGTAGGGGGTGGGAAGAGAGGGTCCTTCAGCCTGGCCTGCACCCTCTCCAAACTGGGACCCTTCGGGGGGTGTCCGACTGCCAGTTTAGGCCTGATCCCTGCCTAAACCGGCAGTCGGACATCCCTCTTACAATCTGAAACTGCTGGCTCCTAACTGCTCGCCTGCCTGATCACCCCTAACCACCTCAGCCTGCCTGATCACTCCCTAACTGCTCCCCTGCCTGCCTGCCTGCCTGATGGCCCCAAACTGCCCTCCCCTGCCAGCCTGATCGCCCCTAACTGCTTGCTCCCCTGCTGACCTGATTGCCCCTAACTGCCTCTGCCCCCACCATCGTGGCTTTGTCCAGAAAGAAGTCAGACATCCGGAAGATGTCTGGTTGACCCGGTCTAATTAGCATATTACCCTTTTATTAGTATAGATTAAGCTGCCTTTCAGACTTCCCACTGAATAAATGACTCTATGGAAGCAGGTTGTTCTCTCTCAAAGAGGTATTTCAACTGTTCAATCCTATGACATTACATAACATCTAGACCATCATTTTACTGTGGAATAAAAAAACCCATAAAAGTCTTTTTTACTAGTTTCCTGCTTGATGGGACTATTCTTCTAAGCCAGTGGTTCTCAACCTGTGGGTCGCGACCCCTTTGGCGGTCGAACAACCCTTTCACAGGGGTCACCTAAGATCATCCTGCATATCAGATATTTACATTACGATTCATAACAGTAGCAACATTACAGTTATGAAGTAGCAACGCAAATAATTTTATGGTTGGGTCACAAGATGAGGAACTGTATTTAAAGGGCCAGAAGGTTGAGAACCACTGCTCTAAGCAGTATAATTACATCTAATCCAGTTAATTGAAAAAATAGGAAAAAGGTTTGATATGTCTCCCTTGCTGCCCAGATATATTCATGACATTAAAATGGGCTTCTCATGCATTTATTTGATGACTAAACCTCACAGTAGATATTTGCAGCCTCACCCACAACAGAGCAATGCTCATTCCCACCAGAAGATGGCACATGCCATCCTTTGAAATTCCTCCTGCAACAGCTACAGGACCATTTCACTTCTAGAATGACTGAGAACATAGGTTCTCAATAATAACGCTAGGAAATGCTAAGGATGTACTTATACGTCACACTGATCTATCTGCAGCAAGTGGTCAGAGGACAGAATGAAGTGACTAGAAGCCCCTCGTTTTGACCTACCACAACCATTCATGGGGAGCTAACTGGCACACCCACAAACATTCATCTTTGGGCCCCTCCTGATACCCAGTGCATTGTCTTGCATACTGTAGGTGCTCAGTAAATGTTTGCCAAATACATGACCCTAGGTAAGTCAACTTCACCTCAATTTGTTTCTGACAAATCTGAAGAAGAAGGGATGGGCAAGGGGACTAGTGTTCAGGCCTTGTATTAGGAAAGCCTCTGATATCGAAGAGCTCGTAAGTACTACATAACTCTTTCTTTCTCCCCACTCCCAACAAAATATGGCATTCTTGTAATTTAGTGAGGTCATTTGGAAATTTCTAAAATGCACATCCAACTTTAGATGAAATGCTCTCTGTTTATTTAGTCTGGAAGAACTAACTGTGGAGTTCCAATCTGTCAATTCAGTTTTCACTAGAAACTAAAAAGAAAATAAAACTACTCTAAATCTTTCCCATAGCAGTACTTTAAGGAAATCAAACATGCAAGAAGATATTCAATAACCCAGGAAAAATCAAAAGAATGAAACAAAGACTGCTCACGGTCCCTTTGCCCCCTGGGGCTGGGCGCTGGCACAGGTTATGGGGCTGTAACATGTGTGGCTCAGGGAGCTTCAGGGGCAGAGGCTCAGAGGCTGAACAAAACCACGGGTGTGTTCCAGTCAGACCTTCCTTGATTCTTAGAATACGAGCATTCACCCTAACTCTTCAAAGGTGAATGTCAGTGTGGTATATAAATCGATGTCTCTAGACTCTCATCCTTTTTACAAAGACCCATTCAGTTCTGCCTTGCAGGGAGTGTGCTCTACCATGTTCACCACTTCTATCCCCCTCAGCACTGCCCTCTGTGGGGCTCTCTGTAAAGGTGAGTGATGGAGAATGGGAGGGCTTCAATGTCCTCACTTGTAAAATGGAGATCAAACTGGTAGCTATCTCAGAAGGTTCTTGTGAAGATTAAACAAGATGATGTTTATATAAAGAAATGAATGCATTTGACACAAAGAACATGAACAATAAGTATTAAGACTATTACTACTGTTACTAGAGGCCCGGTGCACGAATTCATGCACAGGTGGGGTCTGGCAGGTCCACCCGATTGGGCTGGCTTGTGGGGAGGGGACGTGGGAGGTTGGCCATCCAGCCCTGCCCCTGATAGGGGGGAGGGGGCCGATTGGGGGCGGGGCAGGCTGGGGGGAGGGACCTGGGGCAGTTGGCCCACCAGCCCCGCCCCCTGGTCGAACTCCTGGATGAACTCCCAGTCTAGGGGACAATTTTCATATTAGCCTTTTATTATATAGGATTATTTTTTATTGTTGGACAAGTGCCTGGTAACTCAAGGCCAGTCTGTCCCACCTCCTACACCTCAGAGCCATTCCCCGAAAGCTGACAGGGACTATCACTCTTAGGTCAGGATTGTTGGAAACAGGACAAGATCAGGTAAGTAGACCCAGATTTATCACCCGTGGGTGGAGTTCACTTGTAAGTGTGCTTGGGGACATTACCAGGGACCTACCTCTTGCCTTCGTGTCCTGGGCAGCTGACGGCTCTCTGCATGGCCTTCCTCTTGACGCCATTTTCCTGCAGCAAGTTCCCATCGCAAGGAAACAAACCCTCCATCAGGTCCATGGTGGTCTTCAGCCTGGAGTCGGGGTCCAAAATGTCTGCCAGAGATTTGTCTTGGTGGACAATTTCCTTGGCCAGCACCTCCGTTCTGATGTCTTCTGACGTCTTCTGAGGACCGGGACTGGCATTGTCTTCTAAACCACGAGTCCCACTGAGGGGGTCGTGGACGAGGCCTTGGGTCAGAGCGGGAGGCTGCTTTCCTGGGCCTGGCTGCCAGCCGAGGGGCCCAGCATGCTGGGGCCGGGCGCCCGCGGTGGGGGGCGGGCTGGGCCCATGGTCCTCGGAACCTCTGACGGAAGTTTGGGGTCTGGAAGCTGGTATCTGATGGCCAACCGGCTGGGCTGCCCCAGGCACGGGCCCTTCCTTGGCAACTGTCCTGTTGGCAGGTTTGCTGGAGCTACTGGATATTAAAAGGAAAAGAGAGAGAGGTGGTGAGAAACAGTCAATAGGAAGGTGAGGATGAGGGTGAAAGAGCTGTCACCACTGGGCTGGTGGGAGTGGGGCGAGGCGGTCACATTTCCGAGCATCCTAAGGGCCTTCAACTGATTGCTCATGGGGAGGTTGTGTGACTTTTTAAGGGGGGTGAATCGAGTAGGAATTCATATTCCAGAACTTTCTGAAGGGCCCAGGTGGACAGAGGGAAGTGGTAAATCACTCTGGTATGGAGAGTGATAGCAGGCAATGTGGTGGGTGGGTGTTTTATTCCGTGTTGTGAAAGATTACTTGTCCTAAGGAGTGTGTGTTGGGAAATGCTTCTTCCTCATTCTTCTGGCTTCCAAGAGCAGGTTTTCCTAAGCGTCACTGACCTTCAGCCCTACACTCGATTCCTTCCTAGTGTCTTTGGAAAGAGATGCTAACCATAGCTGGACCATTCATAGTCCAGCTCTTCTGTTTAAGAGCAAGGCTGCCTCTGGGCGTGCTCCTGCGTTCTCTCTTACTCTCCCTCCATCTATTCAGGGTGTCCCCCCAAAATGTATACATACTTTAACAGCTGATAGCTCACTTTTGAAAATGAAATGTATTTTAATAAATACTGCCTTTATAATTATTCAAAATGTGTATATACATTTATTTGGACACCCTATATATAAAATAGACACACGTGTATGTGTGGATGGCTGGCACGGCCTGTGAATAGGCAGATAAACCTATTTCATCTGGGGGCTCAGTGTCAGGATGGAAGCCATTTCTCCGTATCAGCTCTCTCAGTAATGCAAGTGATATTTCTGTCTGCTGTATGCCTTCCTCTTACCTCTCATTCCTTAACTGACTCAGAACGTGGGCAGGAAGGAGGGATGCTACTGATGTCGACCCATAGAAGCGAACTATGCCCCCTGGGTGAGGGCTTCCGTTTTCCCTGCTCTCACTCCTTGCTGCCCAATGACTGCTCGTATAACCACCCCCCAAGGTAAACAAGAGGATCAACCTGCCAGCTTCAGGGGCTGAGCTTCTATAAAAACCCTCCACACCAGGGCTCTCCTGTGGCCAGAAGCAGGAGGGTCTAGGAAGCCTGGAGTGCGAAAACCTCTTACTAGTGAGGGAAACCCTCTCCTCCTTAGCTAAGGGCCTGCCCTACCCAGTCTGCCCACTCACCTCGCAGGGGGCTCCATGCCATCCTCGCTGTCCAGCTGTGCCTCACACAGAGCTTGGGGAGGAGGGGGAGGAAAGTCTTCCCAGCTGTTCACCAGGATTTCCTGGCTTGGTGGTGGGGGCGGGGGTGGGGGTGGGGGTGGGGGGAGAGCTTCGAATGTGGGGTGGGAAGTGGCATTGGGGTGCAAGTCCTTCACAAACACTTCGTCCTCGTAGTCCTCCCGAGGCAGTGGGGAGGCCTGCAGGACGGACTCCGATATTCGGAGGGAGATCCTCCCCGGAGTGCTCGGGACCCCAAGAGGCGTGTCTGGGTCGGAAGTGCTGCTTGAACTTGGGAGGTTTTGCTGCTTTTTATAGTGCTTCAGGCTTGCTGACTCGGGCGAGCAAGATTCCTCAGGGAGGCTGTTTCCTCGGACAGTGTGGGCCCACTTCACACGAGGTGGGGGAGGCTGCTTCCTCTTCCCCTCTTCTGCCCCGCGCTCCGGGCTGTGGGGCTCATGGCCTCTAGGACGGGGAGGCTGGGCCAGGCTGTGGCCGTTGCTTCTGTGAGTCACTGCTGGGGTGTAGGGCGGAAGAGGCTGCTGGCCCGTCTGACCGTCCCTCCCAGTCGGCTGATCACCGGCAGCCTGTGGACAGTAGCTGGAGGGGGCAGGGGAAGGCAGAGCGGAGCTGAGTGGGGTCAGTAGTCCTGCCCTGGTGTCTGTGAGATGCCCTTGCAGCTCTGTGGGTAGTTGCCTGGGGCAGGGCATCCTGCTGGCCTGCCTCTGATGGTCCAGCTGTCTGGGACCGTCGCTGGGAATGGAGGCACCAACGGCTTTGCAGCCTGAACCACCCCATCGAGGGCTGGGCTGGTGTTTGAGCGCTAGCATCTCTTCTTCGCCTCTTTCTGGACAACCGAGTGACCTGGAGCAGGACACAAGCACAAGCACGACGGCTCTGAAGGAGCAAACACTGAGCCCAGGTTCACTGCACAGACGGGGAAAGCACTGACAGGAAAGCTGCATGCGCTCTCCCTCCCCCACCAGCTGCTCATGCAAAGAACTGAGTTTAAATATAATGCCAGACAGGCATGACCTCCTACAGGGAAAGGTCACATGGCATTTGCTTGAATTCGCCTTCTCTCACTGCCCCCACCTCCCACCCTCACCACCCACAAAAGGTGGCCTTGAGGACAGGTTTCAGGTTATAAAAGGAAAGAAACAAGTGGGTACATCTCTTCAGTTGCTGTGAGGCCTACTCTGGAGCCAGCCCCGGCCTCGGGGGACGAGAATGCTGCCTCATTCTCTCCCACTGCCATCCCGTGGGGGAGGTCTGTTCGGAAAGCATCTGCGGGGGCTGCTGATTTTGAAGGTTTTATTTACAACTGTCTCTTAGTGTTTTCATTTCTTAAAATGGAATGTAAAAGGAAGGGGAGGGGTTCTCACCAAAGGAGCTAATAAGCAGTTACCTTGGGAGAAAGACTGACAAATTGGACAGACAGGGTGCATGGTGATTTAAACAAATATCCCCTAGCCAGGCTCCAAGGAAACCCCAGCGCCTTCCAATAGCTTTGTTATTGTGTTCTACAGGACAAAAAAGAGAAAAAAACAAAGAAAACAGCAGTGTGCAGCATTGCCCGCTGCCGGCCATGATGTGAGGAGAAAAGGTGTCTCCAGCAAACCATCATGTAAGTTCCTGACTAGCATGCCAGTGAATCTGGAGAGCAGATGGCCCTTTTCATGGCGCAGACCCCAGTCCTGAGGGATCACGGCTCAGCCCTAAGTCAGAGGCCGGCACAGGCCTGCCACGAAACTGTCTGAGTGCTTGTGGCAGGAGGAATGCAGCATACTGAAGGGAAAGACCGCAAAGACCAAATTAGCCCCTCTTGTGCCCTGATTTTTTTTTTTTATAAATGCAGACAGTTGAATGAGGGGCCCATCTCTCTCTCTCTCCCTCCCTCCTTCTCTCTTTCTCAGATGCAACCTCTTCCTTTCCATCACAGATCCTTTTCATTTAGAAGTGGTTTTATTTGTTTGTTTTTACCAGGACGCTCTCACTATCTAGGATCGGCTGCTCGGTACTTGCCGGGTACTCAAATGGGTATACGAGAAGCCCAGAGGCAGGAGGCTCGCTAGGCATGCCCTGCACTGCCTGTCTCATTCATGTTGGCATCCTGGCACACAGTATCTTGTTAGTAAATGTCTGATGAACAATGTCTCTTCTACCCAACTGCTCTTTAAACTGTACAATATAAACTATTTTTAAACTTAGCATCCTCCAAAAGGACATGGCGTCCACTGGAATCTGATGCTCTATGACTAATTCGGGTACCTTCATCTTCCTTCCTCTGTATCTGGAGGCTTTTCAGGGAAGACACCACTAAAACATACAATGAAAGAGGATAGCCCCTATCCTTTAAGACCCAGCCCAGGAAACCTGGATATAATGTTTTTAGTTTGTTTAATCTTCGAAGGTATTATTTGAGTTAAATGCTTGCTTAATTTGGTTGATAATGCCTCTTCTTGGTGACTGTTTTGTATTTTTTTCAAGAACAAAAGATAGGATAAGAGAGATTTCATTTGAATCTCTTTGATAATAGATTGTGCGAGGCAAGCATCTGTTGATCTGTATCCAGGAATCCTAATATCCAAGAACGGAGTTTGAGAACAATTAGCCTCATTTCTCCCTCCTTCATAGCATTCTTTTTATGTGGTGAAAAACATGTAACATAAATGTTACCACTTGAACCATTCACGTCATTGCAAAACAGATCTCCAGAACTTCATCTTGCAGATCTGAAACTCAGTACCTTATATGCAACAGCTCCTCTTCCCCACTCCGCCAGCCTCATCAACCACCTTTCTACTTTCTGTTTCTATAAATTTGACTCCTTTAGATACCTCACGTAAGTGGAATCATCGAGCATGTCTTTTTGTGACACGCTTATTTCGTTTAGCATGATATCCTCAACGTTCATCCATGTCATAGCATTTCCTTCCTTTTTAAAACTGAGTAATATCCCACTGTATGAACATTTAGTTTAGCTGTTCTTCTACTGATGGGCATTTGGATTGTTTGCTATTGTGAATAATGCTGCTGTAATCATAGGTATGAAAATATCTCTTCAAAACACTGCTTTCAACTCTTGGATAAATACTAAGAAGTCGGATTGCTGGGTCATATGGTAGATCTATTTTTAATTTTTTTGAGGAGTCTTCATATTGTTTTTCATAGCAGTTGCAGCATTTTGCAGTTCCAATTTCTCCACATCCTCACCAACACTTTTTTTTTTCAATAATAGTTATCTTGCCGAAACCGGTTTGGCTCGGTGGATGGAGCGTCGGCCCGCGGACTGAAGGGTCCTGGGTTCGATTCCGGTCGAGGGCATGTACCTGGGTTGCGGGCATATCCCCAGTGGGGGATGTGCGGGAGGTGGCTGATCAATGTTTCTCTCTCATCGATATTTCTAACTCTCTATCTCTCTCCCTTCCTCTCTGTAAAAAATCAATAAAATATATTTAAAAAAAATAGTTATCTTAATAATCCTAATGGGTGTGAGATGGTATCTCAATGGGGTTTTGATTTGTATTTCTCTAATAATTAGTGATGTAGAATAGCCTATATAATAAAGAATATTCAAATTGACCATCACTCCAACACATAAGATGGCTGCCCCCGTGTGGACACAAGATGGCCTGCAGGGGAGGGCAGTTGTGGGCAATCAGGCCAGCAGGGGAGGGCAGTTGGGAAGGACCAGGCCTGAAAGGGAGAGCAGTTGGGGGGGACCAGGCCTGCAGGGGAGGGCAGTTAGGGGTGACCAGGCCTGCAGGGGAGGGCAGTTAGGGGTGACCAGGCTGGCAGGGGAGGGCAGTTAGGGGTGACTGGGCCTGCAGGGGAGGGCAGTTGGGGGCGACCAGGCCTGCAGGCAAGGACAGTTGGGGGCAACCAGGCTGGCAAGGGAGAGCAGTTAGGGGTGACTGGGTCAGCAGGGGAGGGCAGTTGGGGGCAACCAGGCCTGCAGGGGAAGACAGTTAGGGGCTACCAGGCCTGCAGGGGAGGGCAGTTAGGGGCAATCGGGCCGGCAGGGGAGCAGTTAGGTGTGGATCAGGCTGGCAGGGGAGTGGTTAGGGGGTGATCAGGCTGGCGGGCAGAAGCAGTTAGGGGCAATCAGGCAGGCAGGCAGGCGAGCAGTTGGGAGTCAGCAGTCCTGGATTGTGAGAGGGATGTTTGACTGCAGTTGGACATACCTCAAGGGGTTCTCTGATTGGAGAGGGTGCAGGCTGGGCTGAGGGACACACACCCGCATGCACAAATTTCATGTGCCAAGCCTCTAGTCTTTGACTCACCTGACTATTGTCTTTGGAGAAATGTCTATTCCAGTCCTTTTTATTTTTATTTTTCAAAAGCTTTTTAAAATATGTTTTTTATTCACTTCAGAGTGAGTAAGGGAGAGGAAGAGAGAGATAGAAACATCAACAATGAAGGAGAATCACTGATCAGCTGCCTTCTGCATGCCCCACACTGGGGATCAAGCCTGCAACCTGTGCATGTGCCCTACCAGGAATCGAACCGTGACCTCCTGGTTCATGGGTCAAAGCTCAACCACTGAGCCACACAGGCCAGGTTATTCAAGCCTCGTTTATGAATGAGCTATTTGATTTTTTATTTTTTAAAATATTTTTATTGATTTCAGAGAGGAAGAATGAGGGAGAGAGAGAAAGAAACATCAATGATGAGAGAGAATCATTGATTGGCTGCCTCCTACACTCCCCGCACTGGGGATTGAGCCCACAACCCGGGCATGTGCCCTTAACTGGAATCGAAACTGGGACCCTTCAGTCCACAGGCCGACGCTCTATCCACCCTGACTAAACCAGGTAGGGCAGCTAATTTTTTTTTTTTAAATATATATTTTATTGATTTTTTACAGAGAGAAAGGGAGAGAAATAGAGAGTTAGAAACATCGATGAGAGAGAAACATCGATCAGCTGCCTCCTGCACATCTCCCACTGGGGATATGCCCGCAACCCAGGCACATGCCCCTGACCGGAATCGAACCTGGGACCCTTCAGTCCGCAGGCCGACGCTCCATCCACTGAGCCAAACCGGTTTCGGCTTATTTAATTTTTTAATGGTTGACGTTAGTCTCACCTTTGACTTCAGCCAGTTCTCTTTTGGCAGTGCTCTAGTTCACTGAGTTTTCCTTTGTCTCTAGCGTTTAATTAATGCACCCAAACTAACCAAAGTCCTTGGCCTCACCTGGAATACTCATTCACTTTAGGCCCAGCCACAGGAGCAAGAGCACAGAACTGTGGAAGGCTGCTCTTGGCAGTGGAGGTGGAAACTTAACATCACATCCTGACCACACTGGCTGCTCCTAAGTGACAGTTTTAGGGTGACTTATGAGAAGGTGAATAAAGAAAAAGAGGGAAATAATGACTGCATGAATTATAATAAAAATCAGGGTACTGGCTTAAAAAACATGGCAGGTAGTAGGGAGCGTTTAAATGCACCATCATTAGTAAGCAGGTTATGGTAGCTAGCTCTATGATGCCGCACTAAAACTAATATACACAGGCATATGGTTCAGGGGAAACTCTCTTTGGAATTTTCTACTTATTTAGCTCCATGTGACTAGTTAAAAAATTCAAATTTTAAATAACTGCCCATTATATTTTTCTACCTAGGAAAAATGATTTTGATGATAAACATTTTTTAAATTTAATTTTTAATTTGTTTATTGATTTCATAGAGGAAGCGAGAGGGATAGAAATAGAAACATCAATGATGAGAGAGAACCATCAATCGGCTGCCTCCCACACATCCCTTAGTGGGAATCGAGCCTGCAATCCAGGCATGTGCCCTTGACTGGAATCGAACCCATGACCCTTCAGTCCACAGGCCAACACTTTATCCACTGAGCCAAACCAGCTAGGGCTGATGATAAATTTTTAAAATGACTTTTTCTGTTATATTATACTAGAGGCCCAGTGCATGAAATTTGTGCACAGGTATGGTCCCTAGTGGCTGCTGGCTGCTGGCCGGGGCCTCCCTTCCCCTGGTGGGACTAGCTGGGGAGAGGGGCCGCAGGTGGTTGGCTGGCCGGCCTCACCCCCTGGTCGAACTCCCGGTCAAGGGAACAATTAGCATATTAGGCTTTTATTACATAGGATCCTTTAGTGCTGAAACATTATGATTTAGGAGCGTTATTTTTTACTTCAGGTGCTTCCTGTGAGTTTGCCTCCCTATGTGAAGCCATTTGTGAAATGCTCGATCCTCTCTGAGCACTTTAGTCACCAGGCCGGCCCTTTGCACACAGAACTGGAAGAGATCAGCCACATGAGAGAGGCCCCATGTGTCATTTTTTCTCTAAAAAGTGTCATTTTTAGAGAAAGTCATCTTCCCATAAAAAGGTTCCCCACAGCCTAGACAAATGGAGAAGGCAGCACAAGACACAATGAAACATCGCAATATCACATTTCAATTTCTTATTCAGAGGCACAGAAACGTTGAACTCTAGCAGCATTCATAAGACAGAGGGCATCACACATACCTGGGTCCAGGGCCAGCCAAGTAACACGGATCCTTCACAAGACCAGAGCCATTGTTTCCCCCCAAAAGCACATCCTGAAACACAAGAAAGGCACAGCATTATTACCAACAAATTTACTTGAGGGGGTGGAGGCAGGAAGGAGCAAGAATAGTCACTGGAGGCCTGCTATCTGTTGTCAGGCACCATGGTGGCACTCTCCCATACCGCCGTTTCTCCTCAAAGCCCCGGGAAGGACTGTGAATCCCACCGCGTCGATGAGGAAGCGGGCCCAAAGAGGTTAACTTCCCCAAGGTCTCAGTGGCAGAGCTAGGATTTCAACCTCAGTCTGTCTCACCAAGTGCTTCTCCTCACACGGGCACTTTCTAAGCAAGAGAAGGCTGATAATTATCTCTAGGGTTGAAAACAACTGCTATCCTTGAAATAACAAAAATTAATTCAAAGGGCCAATTTTCTGAAACAGCAATAGGAAATAACGGGAGATGCCAGGATAGTGCATGACATTTAGCAAAAACCTCCCGTTCTGACTTATAATTCCAGAAGATATGAATCTGACGTGTAATCAAGCTGAAATATGTTCTCTCTGGGTTTGAAAATGTTTTACCCACATGTAATATCAATGTCTTTGGGCCTTTTCAGGTAGTCATCACTCGTTTCTTTTTGTTTTTAATAAGGGTATTATTGGTTTCCTGAAAGGATCCTAGGTCAGTTTTTTATAAAGTTTTGCCCAGGTGAATAAGTCCCTGATGAAGACAGTGTTGCCATTGATGATAAAACATTTAGCTCTCAAATATTTATGCTACTAGGTAGAAAACAAGAAATGAAATCCATACATTGTCTCTACATTTAATTTCAGCAATTATTTCATCACTTAATCTGTCCAAAGAGCTTAATGCTTTCCACAGAGCTCACTGCTTTCTACCCCAATTTTCTCCACCCCCCCCCCCCCCCACCCCCAGGCAGTGGTGCAGGTACTAATGAGCAATAAAAGAGCCAAAGGCAGTAGGCACAAAGAAGACACCAACACTCAAAGATTACTGGTAACTGCAGCTAACACTTATTGGGCATTTACTTTGTGCCGGACACTGCTCAATTCCTTACAGTCCTCAAATTAGGAGCCTAGAGTTGAGTTAGGTACATGACATTTCTTCTGTAATTTAATCTAGAACAATGGGGAGAGGAGAGGTAATTGCAGCTCAGAAAGTAGTTTACCCACCCACACAGTTAAGTAGGTAGAGGAGCCAGGATTCAAACCATGATCGCTTCGAAACACAGAGCCTTTCTTGGTAATTTTAGCAAGCTGAGTGGCAGCTGAGGTGGGTGCAACCAGACATCAGTGCTTGAGAGAAAGGAATTCCACATGTCTCTAATTTGCTCAATGACCACTTTAGGGAATGGGAATTCCTGCTCTCCAGGAAACCTTGTGGCCCTTTTAAAGTCCTTCCCTGCTGCACCTTCTCTGCTGACATGAATGTGAAGCTTTGCCAATAATTAATTGGGGAAGCCTCTAGGTCCTCTTTAAGCTCCTAACCCAGTATAACTTTTAAATATAGTTTCCCATTCTGTCATTTCCTTTGAATTACAGTATGAACTTAAGTTGATATTTATGTTAGTGTGGGTAAAATAAAGGAAGTTAGACTCAGGAATAGGCTGAGAGAACTCTCTAAATCTCCTGTCAACAGAACTTGGTTTGGAGCATCGTCATGCACACCAAAAAGGTTCCGGGTTGATCCCTGGTTGGGTGCATAGAAGAGGGTGCAACCCGTCTGTCTGTCTGTCTCTCTCTCTTCCTCTCTCTAGAGAGCAATAAAAACATATCCTCGGCCAACTGGCGTGGCTCAGTGGTTGAGCGTCGACCTATGAACCAGGAGGTCATGGTTCGATTCCTGGTCAAGGCACATGCCCAGGTTGCAGGCTGGACCCCCAGTGGAGGGCATGCCGGAAGCAGGCTATCAATGATTCTCATCACTGATGTTTCTATCTCTCTCTTCTTTTCCCTTCCCCTCTGAAATAAATATATATATTAAAACAACAACAACAACAAACATCCTTGGGTGGGGAATAAAAAAACAAAACCATTTGGACAGAAGGAAAATGCCTTCCCAATCCAGTAAAAGCCAGAGGAGGATAAATTTTTGTTGTATTTACTTGTTTTGATTAGGCATATGTTCACTGTTAAAGAAGACTTGATTTGCTACAAACCGGTAAGAAGTGTACAGTACATATAGGGGAATTTAGAGAAAAGCAGGGACTATGGAAGAAATACTTATGTTTGTTTTTTAATTATTCCTGATTTCTGATGACTGACTTACTGGTTTTTTATTCTTCATTAGGCACAGCATACTTAAAACTATAGACCTAAAGCCTGTTGAATGCAAATCCTCACTCTTGCTTTGGGTTGAGTTAGAAATCCTAATTTCTCTGTGACCAATGAAATATGAAATCAACAATATTCATCTACTTTGGAATATCAGTGTCCAGTATCTGCTAAAATGAATTAGAAATCCGTTTGAAAAATCTTAAAGTGGTATTAAAAAGGTAAATAACAGTAATGAATACACTTTAAAATGAAATAGATTTATTAGCTGAAGTTTTACATATAAGATGTTTAACTCTCACCTCCCTCGCTGCTCCCCAACCTTTTTTTATTTAAAGAGGCAGCATGCTATAATGACTTGAAGAGAGTATGGGGTCAAAACCTTGCTCCCACTACCTTGGGCAAATTTCTTACCCTTTCTGTGCCTCAGTGCCCTTATCTGTAATATAGGGATAGCAACTCTATCTACCTCTTTGCATAGATGTCAGAATTCATTTCATACTTACAAGAACACGTAGTACAATGACTGGCACATAGTGCACATTTGGTTATTAGTAGCTATTTGTAATTTTACATTTTGTGGAAAGTTGATTCTGTTATTTATCCACAAGCTGGAATGGTGCTTGTTGAGAGGTGCTAACCATGATTTATAAGCTGCACTCTCCAGAATCCATGCATCGAGCCATTTCCTCAGCAATGAAATGTCTGGCACGCCATCACATGGTGAATGTGTTACATATCAGAAACAAAGGTCTCTGAAAATACAGCGAAAACCAGAGCAGCCTCTAACTCAGCATCTGGAAAAAAAATTCCTCACTACGAATCTTACTTCTTCGCAGGTTTATTTTTATAGCCTCTTCTGTATTTTAGTTCTATGCTGTGAAGAGGTATAAATTTCTGTTTCAGAGGTGAAATGTTTGAATATTTTTCTGCAGGGCCCAGCTACTTAAGAAAGGTTGTTTTACAAAGTCTCTAAAAAGTAGGAAATAGGCAAGAGTTTGTTGTGCCCGTCAGTTCCATCACTAATATCCACTTGTTCAGCAATGACACCTTTGGAATGACCAGGAATGAAAGGAGAAGTAATGGGAGGCTGCGTGTTCAGAGTGGACCACAGCTGGCTGAGAAGAGGCCAAGCCTGCTGAGGATCTGAGTAGGTCTCTGGTTCCAGGTGGTGGCAGCCTTCTGCAGTCATTATTTCAGGCCAACGAATAACCAATTTCTTAAGCAGAGGAATTTATTTCCATGTTGACCTTATTTTGGAGGCAGAAACTGTCCTTATAAACTTTTGAAAAGGAGCTGAATCCTTGTCCAAAGCTTGTAAGATCCTGCTCTATTAGCATCTGGCTGGCAGGACGGAACAAGTAACATTTGTTCAGGATGCCGAAGACTGAGCCAGCACCAGAAGAGACTCCATATTTTGGGTTTAACTCGGGTGGTCTCTACAGCAAACATGTCGTTATTTAAACGAGGCATGTGGCCTGTCGGCCGCGAGTTTGACATGCTTGCTCTGGGTCACTTAATTTTATGGAGTTCTCTGAAGCTGAGATCAGAAAAATTCTTAAGTCCCCACCAATTCTTAATGATAAAGTTCCTGGGTTTTTTAAAATAAAAGAATGTAACATTTTGAAATAACCATAATAATTATGTGGTGAGACTACTTCTGCTTTGTTTTTAACTAGCTCTACAAATAAGGTATGAAGAAAATGGATCAGATACCGCCATGACCAGGTCCCAGGGGAGGCAAGATCTGGCTGATGGAAGAAGGAACCTCAAGAACAGTCTTGGCACAATTACAATCTGGGGGATGATAACCTATTTGCAAAATTTGTTGGAGCAAAACAGCACAGATAAAATATTTAATTTTGAAACACTTTCCTCCTCTGGTGTCATAGTCCCCAAATTAAATACTATCTAAATATGGTACTCTATTGAACAGGGTGCCTAAATAACGTTCTGTATTTAGTTGTCTTTCTAGAAAGCCTTTCAAATAATATAAAGTATGTAACTGGGTTTGGAGGAATCTATAGCACCTATGTTTTAGCTCTGTTTCCCACTTTACCAGGTTTGAGAAATATTTGTGGAGGGAAGGCAAAATAACATTCGTATCTAACTGCTTCTCCAAGAGAGGATGGTGACATCTAGTGGTGGCTAAAAAAACCAAAACAAAACAAACCAGAAGAGGATCCAGTTTTTGCCTGAACATTCTGTTTTCTTTAAAACATGTGGAGCAAAATGAAGAAAATGTTTGTTCTGTAGCTATGCACTGAATGACTGAAGCCCATCAAACTAGCTGCAACTGCATGTTACATATAAGGATTTAAAAGTGCTTTAGTGCCCTGGCTGGATAGCTCAGTTGGTTAGAGCAGTGGTTGGCAAACTGCGGCTCACGAGCCACATGAGGCTCTTTGGCCCCTTGAGTGTGGCTCTTCCTAAGCCTTAGGAGTACCCTAATTAAGTTAATAACAAGGTACCTACCTATATAGTTTAAATTTAAAAAATTTGGCTCTCAAAAGAAATTTCAATCGTTGTACTGGTGATATTTGGCTCTGTTGACTAATGAGTTTGCCGACCACTGGGTTAGAGCATTGTCCCAATAGCCAAGGTGGCAGGTTTGATCCCCAGTCAGGGCACCTAACAAGAAACAACTAATGAATGCATAAATAAGTGGAACAACAAACCAAAGTTTCTCTCATATCAATAAAAATAAATAAATTTTAAAAAGTGTTTTAGTGGTAGGATGAGGAGTGGAAATTAGCTTAGTTCATTCTGAAGGGGAGGAAAATGGCTAGCGAAGTCTTATAGAGCAGTGGTTCTCAACCTGTGGGTCGCGACCCCTTTGGGGGTCGAACAACCCTTTCACAGGGGTCGCCTAAGACCATCGGAAAACACATATAATTACATATTGTTTTTGTGATTAGTCACTATGCTTTAATTATGTTCAATTTGTAACAATGAAATTGGGGGTCCCCACAACATGAGGAACTGTATTGAAGGGCCGCCGCATTAGGAAGGTTGAGAACCACTGTTATAGAGGATTGCCTCTATAGATTTGTGTGTGCTTGAGTTTATAATGAAGAGAAAGTATTTCTGAATATTCCTGAACAGGAAATACCTGGGAGGGCACAGTATTTTTGCTCAGAAGGCTGTGTGTATGTGTGTTTCAGAAGCAGTGCTGTAAACATACTTCTCAGGCAGTAATGACTGAATCTTTCTTTGTCTGAAGTAGTTTCCTCCAAATACTGCCTCCCACACACAACCCCCAATCCTTGACTTTTCTGCCAGGAAAAACAGAATTTGAGAGGGGGAATGGAGGGATGGTCTCCTCTGCGCTACCATATATGTGAATTCCTATCTCCTTAGGTAGAAAGGGAGCCATGAGAGACGCCATTGATAGGCAGTGGAATGTGGAGCTTGAGGAGGGGTTAAGAATTAGGGAAATTCATAGACGCCTGGGAGTAAGAGTGCTCAGGTCTATTTATAGCTCTGCCTGAAATTTCCCCTGGAAAGCACTTCACAATCTTTGCATAGTTTAGAGCCTTTATTAGAAAACCCTTTTATCTGAGAATTGAAATGTCTGGGATTCATTCTCCTTTCTCACCAGGATAGAGCACAGAGAGAGTTCAGATGTGAGTCAGAGAAGCAGGGGTTTGATATGGATAATATACTCTACTGCACAGGACTATTGTGAGGATTAATGAGATAAATCTAAAGCATACTCATCTGAGGGCCTGGGACCCAATAACCTTTTAAAGTCAATAATTCTATTTTGCAAATGCAGAAGTTCAACAGAAACATAGAGGGTGCAAAGCTAAAATATTTAAAACCTGAGACAGCCTCTATTCCTTGAATTAAAAAAAAGACAAAAAAAGATAATCCCTAACTTTTCCTAACCACACACTCTTGCACTGAGAGGTGAGTGACCTCCTAAAATGAAGTAATTACATATAATATGTATTCTATATGTATATATACACATACATACACATATACATATACACACGCAAACATATAAAGATATCTACATAAGATTTATGTATCTATTTAAGAAATCTATACAACGACATGAATATCCACACTTATCTTTGTAAGGCTATCAGATGGGGCACTGAGAAAGAAATGACCTCTTGAAAAGAAAGGCTACTCTTCTGCATGTAAAAGGAGCATTGAAGGGGGAAGGACGGGGAAGAGGAGAAGCAATGCAGCTTCCAGGGCCCAAAGGACGTGCCCAGGGTCTGCTGGCGGCACCTACCTGGAGCTTCTGGTGGGTGGTGGGAGAGGACCGTGACCTCACGTGGACAGGGACCGCCAGGAAATCCGAGCGCTCCAGCAGGTCCTCGGCGGACATGGACTTTCCGGCCCTCCCGGCCGCGGCCCCCCACGAGGAGGGCTCCCCAGGGGTCCTGTCCATCTTCTGGTTGCCGTTTGGCCCGCCGCCGCCGCCGCAGCTGCCATTAGCTCCACCCAGCAGCTCCCTCTGGGCTGGGTCCCCGCGCCGCCTTTCTCCCAGGAGGCGGCCGCCCGCGAAGGAGCTGCTGCGATCTCGGGCCCCACGCGGGGGCTCCGGCAGGAGCGCGGCCTCCCTGCGGGGCTGCAGGCTGGGCTCCCGCAGGGAACAGAGGCTGGCGGCCGCGGTGAGGCCGGGCTGCAGGTAGGTGCCGGGCGCGCGCTCCTGCAGCGCCGGCTCCGGGAGGCCGCCGCCCGCGGCGGGGCCGGGCCGCTTGCCCGTCTTGCGCTGCACGTAGTCGGCCAGGGCGCTCTGCTGGAACTGCTTCAGCTCCGGCCCCGACAGGCTGAGCGTGGAGCAGGCCTTGCCGTCCCGCTCGAAGATGCGGCGCCGGTCGGCCACCGTGCTCTCCGGGAAACGCAGCGCCGCCCTCTGCGGGCCCAGGGGTGCGGGCTCGGCCTCCTCCGAGACCCCCACCTCGTTCATCTTCTCGGGCTCCGAGTAGGAGCGCTTCTTCTGCTCGGGGTCCAGGCGCCGGCGGGGCCCTCTCCGGGCCACAGGGGGCGCCGGCCGGTCGCCCGTGGCGGGGGTCACGCTGTGCCGCTCCCGTGGGGTGTGTGGGGAGGCGGATACCGGGGCCTCCGGACTCCGCAGCCCCACGTGGGCCGAGGCTGGTCGCGGGCGCCAGGGCCGGGAAGCCCCCGCCGTCCCGGGCTCCAGGTCCCGGCGGCGGAAGGAGGTGGCCCCCAGCACGCGCGTCTGTGCGTCCTTGATGCTGTTCCTGTAGGCGCGGCTGAAGGGGGCGTCCAGCACCGGCGACTCGGGGGTGCCCGGCCTGGGGTCCCGCCACCGGGCCTCCTCCTCGGCCTCGCCGAAGAGCTGGAAGGTGCTCTGGCTGCGGAGCAGCTGGGTGTCCCGCCTCGGGGGCTCGCTGCCTCGGAGCGGGCCGCCCCGGCTGCCCTCGGCGCCCCTCTTCACCTGCTGACCACATGGCTGCCAGGAAACTTCTTCCAGCTTCGGGTCCCGGTTTTTGAAGGGGTGCTCCCCGTTGCCTAGGGGTTCCGTGGGCTCGGAAAGGCGGATATTGGCGTTTGTCTCCGGGAAGTCGTTCCTGGAAGTCGGGGCCATCCTGCTGGGCCGGTAGGTGCAGCCATTCACAGAGCTGCCCACACTCGGGGGCCGCTGGCGCCCTTGCTCGCGCTGCTCGATCTTGGAGACCTTCTCCAGCACCGAGCAGTGGGGCTGCCCGTACTGGAAGCCGGGCAGGGCCGAGGTGCTGCTGGAGCTGAGCCGCCTCCGGCCCAGGCTGGACGTCTGCGGGTGTGGCGGGGAGGGCGGCTCCTCCAGCCTTGCGTCCGGAAGGGGGAAAGAGGTCACTGCACTGGCTTTGCCCTCGGGCCCTGGGCAGGGAACCGGCCTGTCCGGATGGCTCCTGTGATCGGGAACCACTTTCCGTCCAGGGCCCTCTGCCTTGGGGCTGCCTCCTACCTCCTGGCTGCTCAGCCTTCTTAGACTCTCGGGAATGTTTTGAAGAGAGGAGAAGGCCGACTTGGTCTTGCCAAAGTTGTTAGACGGGCTCTGGCTTGGGCCTTCTCGCTCCAGCCCCTGCTGGAGGTTGGCACTGTGGTCTTCTTGGGAACCACCCTCCCAAAGCTCGGTGGGCCTGGACGGTTTCTTGCCGTCGCCCACCTGCCAGGCCTGAGGGGGCTGGATGCGGTGGCAGGTGGGAGCCGGTTTGCTGCTGTGGGGGCTCCTTCTCCCGCTGGGATGTGGGCTGCTGCCCTGGAGGGGTGCGAGGCGCTTCTTCGGGGAGGTGTCCTTCACATTTTCAGGCACCGAAGGGAAATGCACTTTGAGGGGGGCACATCTGACCGGAGTTTCAGGTGTTCTCTCTACTAGGGACAGAGATTCACGCTCTCGGGGTTGACAGAAGGCAAACGCAGGTCTGCTAGATCCATTCTGGTTTCCATTCTCATCAAGGGTAGCTGTCTTGTCACCGGCTCCCGGAGGAGTCGTATAGCCACTCTCCTTGGCCAGGGCAGGGTAGAGCGTGCCGTTACTACTCGCGGAGGGCTGAGGCACCTGGGCAAAGTGCGGCTCCAGGGATGGTACCGGGTAGATGCCAGTCGGCAGCAGAGGCTGGCCAGGCTGGGCCTTCTGGGGATACTGATGCTTGGACTTCACCGGGGGGCTGCTCTCCGGACTCTTCTCCAGCACAGTATGCAGCTGTTCCTCCACGAAGGGAGATTTCAGGGCGCCCGCAGAGTTTGCCTGAGGCCGGCAGAACCGTTTCTGGTCAAGGCTAGACCAAGAGCTGGGCCGCTCTCTGTGCCGAAAGGCTGCGTAACTGTCACTCCGAGCGGGGGGCAGCGGTGCGCCCACTTTCGGAGGCAGGTTGTCAATGGCGGTCTCCAAGGAACTGGGACCCTGCTGGCTCCAGGAGGGGGGCGGCCCTCTCCGGCCCCGAGGAACGTGATGCCCTTTGTCATAGCCCTGACTGTCTGTTGAGGCTTGGGCCTCCCTCCCGGGAAGAAGCAGGGCTGACGAGTTCACCTCGTACTCGGCGGAGACGCCCCTCTGGGGGTCATAGACTGTCTTGACATAGCGAATGTCTGCCTGCCTCATCCCGTCCAGGAGGCCACCTTGAGCAGACGTGTCCATGGAGCCCGACCGCTCCCGGCCCGGGACGCCAGGGGGCGGGTACTCTAGGATGCTGGAGCTGGTGGAGAAGGAGCTGTAAGCCGAGTCTCTCTTGTTATGGAGGTGGCCGAGCTGGTCGATGCTGCTGGTGGACTTGGCAGGGGAAAGAAGGTGGCAGGCGGGGTATCCCCCACTGGGCTCCAGGCTCTCCATGCTCCCCTGGGAGCTGCACTGGTCAGGGCTCCGCCTCAGATAAGCATGGTCATAGTTGGAGAGGTCACTGGTCGAGGAGCTGGAAGGAAGGAAGACAAAGCAGTCAGCACCACTGAGCTGTTACCACTTAGGGTTCCGGCACAGGACGCAGCTTATAAATGTACTCTGGCGCACGATGTTTGGTTTTTGGAAGGGTGGGTGAAAAGAGCCATATTTGGCCTCCCTCTGCCTCCGTGTGCGCCGCTACTAGGAGTAATTGCCCAACACTGTAACCGTGTGTGCTTCTAATCAATCACCCAGGCTTGCAAGGGGAGGAACGGGGAGCACGGAAGAAGCCATGTAGCCTTCGGGCATAGGCGGCACACTCACGTGACTTGCCATGTGCTGGAAATGACGGTGAATGCCAAGAAACGAGAGAGGTGGGGAGGAAAGAGGAGAGGAAGAGGAGGAAGAGTGAGTGACACTGAAATTTTGTGTCTCTTGGGGCTATTTGTGGGAAGAAGGGGAAATGCTTAGAGACCAGGCAAGTGAATGGGTGAGGGAGACTGTGCATACATGTACACGTTTTTAGTTAATATCTTTCCTTTTTATGGCATTGAAGGCCTTCCACCCTGGCAACCTTCCTGGAATCTCAATTGTACTGGAGACTATTTGTTTGTGATGAGAAAGCTAAACACACAGCTGAATGAGAGAAATTAGAGTCAGAAAAAGCGGATGGGACAGGGAAGGAGAGGGAAGCTTAATCATGAAGCCCATCACCTATGGGCGACCTCCCAAAGCCCGAGCTCAGCCTCTCATACGCGCAGGAGGTAAGACCTCCTTTGTGAGCTCCTCCTCCAGGTGGTTTTCAGAGCCTCACTGGGGAAGGGGAGATGACTCTCAATCCTGGCACTGCACACCCTAGAAAGCTGGCTCAAAACAAAATTCCTTATAATTAGCGTTAATTATAAACTTAGAATATACTTTACCCAGCATGTTGGGGGCGGGAGGGCATACAGAAAGGAGTAAGTGGTTCAAAAATCAAACAGCAGTCTCCATGGTTCAAATGTCTGTGACTCACGATTCTCTAAAGAAGGGAAAATCACTAGGAGCTCTTGCTTAAGAGTTTCCACTTTTACATGAATAGGCACTTACGCACTATTAAAGTTCATGGAGCTATTATTATATTTCTAGGTCTCATGTAAGTAAATATGGTGTCTTGGTTGATTGAATATGTAATGATGCATAATGGCTGGACTGTCTCCAGAGTATATGGCAAGAGTCTAGAACAGCCGTGGGCAAACTACGGCCCGCGGGCCGAATCCGGCCCGTTTGAAATGAATAAAACTAAAAAAAAAAAGACCATACCCTTTTATGTAATGATGTTTACTTTGAATTTATATTAGTTAACACAAACACTCCATCCATGCTTTTGTTCCGGCCCTCCCGTCCACTTTAAGAACCCATTGTGGCCCTCGAGTCAAAAAGTTTACCCACCCCTGGTCTAGAAGGACCATATTCTGAGTCAAAACTGGTGCTGAAATTCAAGGAAAAGAAAACTATATTTTTAATGACTAACCTTAAGAATGTAACTTTTCTTTAAAAAAAAAAAAGTTTTTATGTTTTTAGAGAGAGAGGAAAACATTGACCAGCTGCCTCCTGCAGGCACCCTACTTGGGATCAAACCTGCCACCTGAGCTTGTGTCCTGACTGGGAATCAAACTGGGGACCTTCAGGTTCATGGGATCATGCTGAACCACTGAGCCACTCCAGCCGAGCCAAGGTGGCACTCTGAATAGTGGGTAAGAAGAACCTGGAATGAAGGTCTTCAGTCCTACACAGAGAGCCTTACCCTCAAGATGAATGTGTCAAAGTTCTTACTGTGGTCTGGCTACCTCATTTTCTATTGCTTTCCTTCTTGTTCACAGCACTTCAGCATGATGGCTTCCTTAATAACTCAAATCCGTGAAATATAGCCCATCTCAGGGCTCAACGGCCTTTGTACTCACTGTCCCCACCACATAAAACGCTCCTTACCTGGCTCACTCCTTCCTTTATTTGTCTCTGCATCAGAGAACATCTGGAACTCACTATCTAAAGAACACATCTTCTCTCCTTACTCCCTGTCACTCTGCTTTATTTTCTTCATAGCACTTATCATACTTGACATGTTGCACTCTCTATTTTGTGTGCTAAAAAAGTATTTTCTAAGTACTTAAAACATAGCAAAAAGCACAAAACAAGTGTATGAAAAGATCTAAAGTGTGTTTACCGAAGATTAATTCCTTACCTATCAAATAAATATGTTTTGAAAATACTGGGCTAAATAAGTTAAACAATTTTATTTACTGCAAGGCTTCTGAGTCTTCAATAAACTATTGTTCATGGAATGTTCTGAAAGGAAAATACACTAAGCAGTGTTATCTGAACTTGTTTGACCCTAGAAACTTTTTCCAAAGGGCATGTAATGGGTTATTATTCCATGGAACACATCTTGGGAAACAAATAAGTATTATAGGGTGGGGGGCTTTTTATGTCTCATTCAGCTGAAACAGAGTGAGTACTCAGTATGTATGCTTGAATGAACAAATCAATGGATACTGGAGTATTTTGATACTGTTATTTTATCCACTTGTGAGGGGATTGGACTAAGAGACTTGTTTAAAATGTTTTTATTGATTTCAGGGAGAGGAAGAGATAGAAACATTGATCAGAGAGAAACATCAATTGGCTGCCTTCTTTACACCCCTTACTGGGGATGGAGCTTGCAACCTGGGCATGTGCCCTGATTGGGAATCGAACCGGTGACTTCCTGTATGGGACATGCTCAACCAAGTGAGCCGCGCCAGCTGGGCTGGACTTTTCAAGGTCTCTTCTAATGTACTTTAATAGTTTGGGACCATTGTGTGAGATTTCTGTAGGACAGCAAAAAGACAGTGACAGAAGTCTGACAGAGAGCAGCAGAAATACAATTTCAGTGAAATCCAAGCCAGTTTGCAGACAGTTAAGTCTTCAGTCTCTTTGTATTTCTCCCTCCTTCTCTCCTCATGTCTGCTTCTCCCCCTTCCTTGAGCTCCTTCATTCTCCTGCTTCTTAATGAGAAGCAGATGCATACACTTAGGACTGAGATTGGGTTTCTGGAACTAAAGGAAGGCTGTCAGAGGGACGCTGACAGATTGATTCAGCACATGAGACCACTAGATGCCACTGTGCTCCTCAGAAAGGCACCTGGAGCGCTCCTCCAGGACAGCGGCCGCTGTCAGACCCTCTGAGCAGAACTCAGTGTTGGGATGAAGCCTCTGCCAGAGCAGCAAGCCCGAGACATGGAATGACACGAATCACGGACGATCGGTGCTGGGGTAGCAGAGAATCCACACGTCCGTCACAATGTGGTAATCTGAGCTTTCCTTTCTCCCTTTGTACCCCACACAGTGCTTCTGGGCTGACAGTCACATGTCAGGGGAAGCAGGGTGGTAGATACAGTAAGGGCAGATCCACCTGCCTAAACCCCTCTGGAGGGTGGGCTGGGGAGGAGGAAACAGATGGAGAAGCGCAGCCTTCAGAGTATTGCACTTCTGATGCCACCTCCACCATTCTCCCGAGGCCGCCTGGAGCTCCACAGTCACTGTAAGCAGCTGTTCTAAGCACCGGTTGCAGTAGTCCTATCTCTGCTTTTGGGCTGGCATGTTTTTTAGGTTGCAGTGTGATTTCAGATTCAGGGGCCTCTTAAAGTTAGGGGTTAGGAGGCTCCAAAGAGCCCACTGTTTAGGGCAATCGGTCAATACACACTTGCATTTTATAAGTGCGTACTGTGCTGGGTTATGCCATTAACTTTGAAGTTCATCACCAGGTTTCACTGTGCCTCGGATAAGTCTTCAGCCTCATTATTATAGCTAATGGTCATCAGGAACTACACTAAATGCTTTACATGTTATTTTGTTTAATCTTCACTATGGTCCACTGAGAGATACAGTATAAATTTCATTTTATAGATGAGGAAACCAAGATCAAAGAGGTTACACAACTTGCTCAGGCTCACGCAGTAGGTGAAGTTGAGATTTAAGCCTATGTCTGACTTAGCATTATGCTGTCCCTCCTCCACACTGTTAGCCCCAAACATCTAACCTTCTGAAGGCCTTCAACCCTGCATGCCCAACAAGCAAAACCATTGTGGGGGGTGGGGCTCTGTTCTCTGAGCACAGATGGCTCAGATGGAGAGAATGACTCCCATCAGGGTTATCGGGAGAGACTCGGGCAAGTGGGTGTTGGAAACAAGGAGGGTAACCAGGAAATTACTTCCTACGGCCTGAAGTCTTCCCTAATATGCTGGGAGCCATGTCCACCAGTACTAGGCCTAAGATTTGGTTCTTCATTTGACCAGACACGAGTGCTAAGGATTCTGAGTCCTGTCCTTGCCAAGTGCATAGCCAGCATCATTAGTTAAATAATCATTCCAGAAGCTGTCCTCCACTCCCCCACATCAGAACTTGCATCTCATGTCTATGTAGGAACCATATTCTCTTGACCCTCCAATCTCCCTACTATTACCCTTATCCAACCCTTCCAAAAAGTGTTCAATCACCAGAGCCTGGCTTCCTGGGATCAGAAGATGAATTCCAGTCTGTGTGGGTTCCAAGTCTATAAAAATGCAGGGGAATCCTAACTTAGCAGAAAGGACATTAAGTGAGGGAAGAAGTATGCCAGTATTTCTAGTGTAACGAGAAATGTCTGAGAATCAACAGACCCAATAAATATCTCAGATAAATAGCCAGAGCTCAAAATAATGCTGTCCTTGCTTCACACCACCCTGGCCAAGGAGATCAAGATGAGTGGTACACAGGTTAGGAATTTTAAGAGGATGAGGAAGGTATTGGGGAGACGGATTTAATACTCAGGATAAATGGAAGAAAGTGTTCTCAAAGCAGAAAAAAAATGTTCTTCTGGGGAACAGGACATTTGAAGGAAAGAAACCCCTGGGTCTCAGCTTTGGCCACTTACCTGGAATGGTAGCTTTGGGGCCAAGGAGTGCCAATCGTGCCCTGAGATATTTGCATCATGCTGGCATTGGGTGGGTTCTCCTCAATTTTTGTTGAATGCCAAGAGTGTGGTCGGCCTGCAGGTTCGCTGCGCCTGGGGAGACATAGGAAAGGGACCCCCAATATCAGCGGCATTCTCAGCCGAGTCTCTTCACCAATGTGATTTATGCTTTTGGAAAAAGAATGGTCTCCTTTTCCTCAGAGATTTAAAAAAAATCAAATAAATAGCAGAAAATAGATTTTACTGCTTATTTATCTTACCATTGTTATTCTTTGCTTTTTAATATTTTCATTTTGACAAAATTTCAAACTAATATAAAAATGTAGTAAACTTAGTATGAAGAATTCCCACGTAAACCCGAGTGCACTGTTGGTCAGAATGCAAATTAGAACCGCACTAGGGAGAACAGTATGGAGGCTCTTCAGATAACTAAAGTCAGAACTACCTAGCAACCCACTTCTGGTGTATGTCCAAGGAAACTGAAATCAGGGTCTCAGAGAGACAGCTGTACTCCCATGTTCACTGCAGCATTATTCATGATGACCAAGGCATGGAAACAACCTAAGTGCCCATCAACAAATGAATGGATTTAAAAAAAAGTGGTACTATATATATTCAATGGATTACTATCCAGCCATGAGAAAGAAGAAAATCCTGCCATTTGCAACAAACTGAATGGACCTGGAGGGCATTATGCTAAGTGAAATAAACCAGAGAAAGATAAATACTGTATGATATCTCTTATACGTGAAATCTAAAAAAGTCAATCTCAGAGTGGTGGTGACCAGGTGTAAAGCACACAAAGCTGCTTTGGTCTTTCGTGGCCTCGGTTTATCAATATATATAAAGACAGGAGGAATAATTCTTTCCCAGCTCCCAAAGATAAGGCTTCCTGGGGACTTTGAAGTCCTGTCATATAGCCTGAGGCTGGCTAAATGCTATTATGTTAATTTCTTAGTAAGAACTACATAAAACCAGCGGCTACCTTGGTGGCAACACTGCTCCAAGTGACATAAACAGTATAAACAACAAGACACTCTCCAACATAGCTTCTCATTTTGAAAGTCAATGACTTCAACTTCTAAACATCCTGCCCTTAGAACACCAAGATTGGACGAAGCCAATGGGAAAAAGTGGGTGTCCCTCACTGAAGAATGGATTTGGAAGGAGGATTACACTTCTATAGAAGGCCAGAGTCCGGAGAGCGGCTGTGCTTTATTTTTGGCAGAAAAGTGAGGTGAGTGATCAGGCATTTATTTCATGCTGAAAAGTTCTGACATGTAAGACTGTAGGGGAATTTTTCTGCAGTTTAGAAACACTTAGCAGATCCAGGAATCCACTCTGATATGTTGCAGGTAAAGCTGTATGTCCACATATTACTCTTCTATGAAAAAATAAATTGACTTCTGTAATATAAACGAGAAATCATTCCCCTGGTGCCAATAAAACTTCACGTGCTAAGTACATCAGAATAACACCAGCCCAGTGTTAGGAGACGTAGGTGCTCACCCTGAATTTATTAGCCTGCCATACGACCCAGTGTAAGTCACTTCTCCACCAGAAGCCTTTGTTCCTCTAAAAAATGAAGACATTAATCAAAGAGGCTGGGTTAACCCCATTTTAATCAGAAGTAACATCTAAGATGCGTAAGAAAGACACTGAAGGACTTGCCAAGAGAGATAATGATTTCAAAAAAGTACATATATTTCAACTCTCTGAAGAAAGGTTATGGTGATAGGAAACTTACTTTGTGTGACACAAGGGATATAGACACATGAGATTTTCAGCAGTCACTAAATATTTATTGAATTGAAGGAGCCTAAACTCTTAACCACTCTGAGTTTCCTCATCAGTAAAAGTCAGATTATAACAATCTATTTATAGTGGGGGGTTTTGTGAGATTAAAAATGAAATAATATACTTGACCTATAGTAAGAGCTCCATAAATGTTGAGAATAATTATCCTCAGTCATTCACTATGATTGAGCTGATGAAGACTAGAGCAGCTAGGGTGACAAGTCAGTCGGAGAGAAGTCAATCAGAGAGATCTACAATGTAGGACTGAAAGGGGAGAAAGAAGCTGAGTGAAGAGAAGAGAGGGGAATGGGCAGGGACTATTGATGGAGGTGAATCAGCCAGCTCTGAGCCCCCGGTAAGATCATGAATAACTATGTGTAACGATGGCAGAGGCTGGTCTAAGACTCACTGTGCTCACAGCCTGAGGGACCCTGGCCATGCTTGTGAGGCAGGGAGCTGTCGGGCAGTGGCTGTGACATCTCGTCAGGGAGGTGATCGCAGGCCAAGAGGGAACAGACCCTGCTCACCTGGAAACCAGGACAGAACTGAAGGAAGTAGTGGCATAGCTGAGCTAAAGAGAGGAAATAGGGTGCAAAACCAAGAGACCAACAATGAAAGCCAATATATTCCATTTTTTTCTGTCTCTTGCCCCCATAACTGTAATCCTCATAACAGGTCCCAGGTAACCCAGACCTCAGGTTCAGCACTGCCCCAAAGTTGAATTGGTCCTGTGTTCTGGGGGAGACTCAGGGAGCTCTGGTTAATGGCTCCGTGTCTTAGCAGTTTGGCATTCTTGCTGTGAGCCCTTGGATGCCCGCTCCTCAGAAACTAGGTTCTTCAACCAGTTTCTCAAAGCTGGCCACCTCCCTGGAACCCCAGCTCCACACTGACTTAGATTCCCGCTTTATCCAGTTCCATCCAGTGTTTGAAATCCCTCTTGGTGCTCCAAGCCTCTCTGGCCCAGATCACAGAACCCAAGTCTCAGAATCAGGGTTCAAACCCATTTACGAATGACTTCAAATGCTCAATTAATGTGACTAGTTATTTACACAGGGAAAAACCCAGGACTTAATGAAAAAATGATGCCTCTTTTCCATGAGGCACCTGATGACATTTCATGTGGGTCCAAAGGGTCCAAAACACATAGGAGAAGGGACACACTGCCACCTTCCCGCCCCGTGTCAGCAGGACCCTCTCTGCAGCAGGCGGCTAGGCCTGCGACTAGGAACTGGCCTTGAGGAGCTGACGGACAGATGCAGCTGAAGAGTTT
The DNA here is from genome assembly GCF_964212035.1 of Myotis nattereri. Taxonomy (NCBI): domain Eukaryota; kingdom Metazoa; phylum Chordata; class Mammalia; order Chiroptera; family Vespertilionidae; genus Myotis; species Myotis nattereri. Next base: position 182,078,242 of record NC_138075.1, read on the forward strand.
CCCAGCCTCGCACCTGAGCGTGATGACGCTGAGGGGGCTCTTCAGCGTCATCCCCCAACGGTATCTCCACGCACAGCTAACAGACTGGGGCCGAGCAGCTCTTCCCTCCCAAGGGAAAGGGACAGGCCCTGACACATGCCACAAGCGCTACAGAACGAAGATCCCTTTTCCGTCGTGGAGACGAAGGGTAACGTTTGCTGAGCTCCAGCAGTTCCCCAGAAGCCCTCTGGTCTGAAATCTCAAAGGAGGGAAGCGAAGAGGTGCCCAGACTTTGTTATCAGGTGTGACTCCTCCTTCAGGAGGATCAGGCCCTTTGCTGAAAGTCCTGAATCAGTCTGAAGTGTAAGGAGAGACTGTGCACAGCACAAGGAAGGCGAATGGAGCAGTTTCACCTAGTTCTAGGCCAGTGATGGCGAACCCATGACACGCGTGTCAGAGGTGACACGCGAACTCATTTTTTTGGTGATTTTCCTTTGTTAAATGGCATTTAAATATATAAGATAAATATCAAAAATATAAGTCTTTGTTTTACTATGGTTGCAAATATCAAAAAATTTCTATATGTGACACGGCACCAGAGTTAAGTTAGGGTTTTTCAAAAAGCTGACACGCCGAGCTCAAAAGGTTCGCCATCACTGTTCTAGGCCAAGTGAAGAAAATTTCTTTGTGCTTTGAAGACAACAGCAAGGTTTTCTTTTACATGTAAGCTACCCAGATGTTACCTCCGTTTCCTTTCCATTCACTCAGGGGACATCTATATGACATGTAGACTTTCTGTATGTCAGCCACTCTACCGGCACTGGGGATACAAGGAATAATAAAGTACCATCAGACCCAAACAATTGACAGGATAATAGAAGCAATAACCAAGTAAACCACTGGAACACAATGTGATTGGTTCTGTAGGAGAGACCTGAGCAAGATGCTCAGTGAACACAGAGGGGGTAGTACTAACACTGGGGTTAGGTCAAGAAGCCTCCCTTTGAACTAAATCACAAGATTTCTCCAGGTGGAAGGTGGCGGGGGGGGGGGGGGCAGGGAAGGGCATCCAGATAGAAGAAATGGCAGGACAAATGCGTAGAAATGTGCAGGCACACAGTACATGCAGAAGCAGCGATGATGATTAAGGGAAGAGCAAGCAGCAGGAGGTGTAGGAGGGGGCAGACCTTAACGTGCCTTAGAGCAGGGGTGAGGAACCTATTTTCTGCCAAGGGCCATTTGGATATTTGTAACATCATTCGAGGGCCATACGAAGTTATCAACTTAAAATTAGCCTGCTGTGTTTGGTCAAACATTTAATTAACTCACCCCTAGTGCCTTGGCAGGGCCAGGCCAAATGATTTTGAGGGCCTTATACGGCCCAAGGGCCGGACATTCCCACCCCTACTTTAGAGGGTTTGGACAGTATCCCCTGGAAATGGAAGTCACCGATAACACTGGCCAGGGAGGGCATGTTCCAATTTGAGTTCCAGGAAGATATTGCCAATTACAAGGAGGATAAACTTGAGAGAGACACAACTGGCAGCTATTATATTGGCGAGGGTGAGATAATGAGGGCTGGGCACCAAGGCAGTGGCAATGAACTTGAAAAGATAACAGATCTCAAAGCCACTGAGGAGGCAAAATGCCCACCCAGCCTAGTGACCACATGGATGTAGGTGGTGTACAACAGAGTATAGTCAAGGAGGAAGGATGGCCTTTATGCTTCTAGAATGATAGTATTATTAACCTAGATAAAGAGCTATTAGATGGGGGGAGGGAAGGGCGTAGAGAGCGGGAGGAGGAAGATAGAGCGGGGATATTGAACAGCTCACTCTGGGGCATGCGAATGTCAGGTGCCTTTGCTGTGGTCAGTGGAGGTGCACAGTACGCAGTAGGGTCTTGAGGACTGAAGTCCGAGATGCATATAGAAATTTAGGAGTCACAAAACAAAAGGTCTTTGAGAAAAGATATGCTGCTTGGGGAGAATGCACAGGGAGACAAAGGAAGTAGTTTAAGGATGGGTCTCTGAGAACTATGACAATTTAGGGGAAGGGGAATGGGGAAAAATCCCCGAAAGGAATAGCCAGAGAAGTAGGAGGTAAACTAGAAGAGTTCAGGGAGTTTCACAGACTCCTAGCGGGGAGAACGAGGAGGAGGAATTGTCAACACCTCCAGCTGCTACGAGAGGAGAGTCCAATGAGGTACATGCAGGTCCACTGGGTGTGACAACTAGTGAGCCTTTGATTGGAAAGATGGGCAGAGCCTGAGGAGGGCTAAGCAGTGAATGAGAGAGAAGATGGAGACAGCAAAGCCATTTAAAAACACACACTTGGCTCTGAAGGAAAGACGGTGGTGACCAGAAGACTAGGGGCCGGGGAGTGAAAAGGTTTTGTCCTAGATGTTTGGTTGTAAACAATGAGAAGTATGAGCAAGTTTATGAGACAGAGTGAACACACGCGCAGCTGAAGGTACAGGACAAAGAGAGGATGACACTCCTTGGGGCTCGTGAGGAAGGAAGGAGGAAGGGCTGGCACACACGGGAGGTAGAGGGTATAATCTTCTGTGGGACTAAAGCCAGTCCCACTGAGATGAGAAGCAAGGAGCAGGTAAGACACTGATGCTCACAGCACGGAAGGGAGGACACTGGAAGGGACTTCACATCCAATGCCCTCTATTCCATGATGAAGCCGAGAAGAGAGGAAAGTGAGGCGGATGCTATGGTGAGTTAGGGCTCAAGGGACAAAGTCAATGAGGACTAGAAGAGTTGAAACTGATTAGAGATATTTAAAAGAATAACGACTAAGATACAGCTTCTGCCCTTAAGGAGCTTACATTCTGGTAGGGAGGACAAATGAAGCAGTTCCTATAGAAAATAATAAATCATAAAGAAATAGTTCCTACTAAAGATAAAACAAGTGCCCAAGACGTGCAATGCCAAGACAGGAAACCAATTTAGGAAGTTGGTAACTGTTTGCCTTGGGGTGGGATGGGGTGGGGTGTATCAGGTTTCATCACAGGTTTAATACATTAAGAACAGTGATTTTTTTTTAAATATATTTTATTGATTTTTTACAGAGAGGAAGGGAGAGAGATAGTTAGAAACATCGATGAGAGAGAAACATCAATCAGCTGCCTCCTGCACATCTCCCACTGGGGATATGCCCGCAACCCAGGTACATGCCCTTGACCGGAATCGAACCTGGGACCCTTCAGTCCGCAGGCTGACGCTCTATCCACTGAGCCAAACCGGCTTCGGCAAGAACAGTGATTTTGAAACAAATAAAAAAGTCCTAACACCACCCGCCCCCCCCCCCAACAAAACAAAAAACAACAACACCCTTTCTTTTGGCCACAGAACATATGTTGAGAAAAGGCTTCAGAGATAAATCTTTGTTTTATAAGACTCTTCCAAATGTACAGTTAAGTGATGAAATGAAAGAAACAATGAAAAAGATGATCTAAATATAGCCCAACTCTCCTGCTTGCTAGGGGGAGTATAAATGGGTACTGAATAAAGAGCAGTTTGGCACAACCTAACAAAACAAAACAAAAAAGTGTTTTTAATAACACGTCTATCAAATGCAAAACAACCTAAATGTTCATCAGTTGCAGACAGTTAAGTCAGTGTGGTACATCCATATATGGGATATTTATGTGACTATTAAAAAAGTGGGATAGCTCTCTATATATTGATAAGGAAATATCTCTAAAATGTATAGTTAAATGACAACAATAAGGTACAGAACTTGTGTTCAGTACCCCAAAGTATGTGGGGAAAACATACATAATCACCTATATGCTTATTAATGTAAAGAATATTTCTGGGCTCTGGCCGGTAGTTCAGTTGGTTAGAACATCATCCTGATATGCCAATGTTGAGGGTTCAATTCCTGGTCAGGGCATATTCAAGAATCAACCCATGAATGCATAAATAAGTGGAATATATCGATGCTTCTCTCCCTCCCTCCCTCCTTCTCTATCCCTTCCTCTCTCTCTGTAAAATCAACTTTTAAAAAAGAATATTTCTGTAAGAATACTTGAGAAATTAGAAACAATTACTGCCTCTGGGGAAGAAAACTTATTTTTCACTGTATTTCCTTTTGTAACTTAAGGAATTTATATTCTGGTAGGGAGACCATGTACTAGTACATTTAATATGTATTAAAAAGCAAAGTACTTTTCAAATAGCCTCTCATTTTAAAAATATACTTCATGTATCTTGAGATACCCAAAAAGTTCAAACAGCTGTTTACAGACTTTTTCAATGATGCAAATAATTTAATAAGCATTCCTGAAGAGCACAGCATGCTTTTTACATTTTGGGATCACTTTGATCTGTATGAAGATAAGGAAATATTTTTTAAAAGTACGTGACATCATGAGTCAGAAGACAATTTAATTTTTAATTTGAGCAACCTAAGTGTTGTGTGTGGGCGTAATTCAAACAAAGCCCTTTTGTTGCATTCCCAACCACAGACAAGGAAGCTTTACTGCGTGGGATGGGTAGGCTGGTGGAACTGGAACTAGCAAGTGACGCAATGTCCTTCTTCAGTGATTTTTGTCCTAATATAGAGAGATTCAGGAATGCAAAGCATATTTCTGAGAAATCTACAATAAAACAGTTTGGGTATTTCAAGCAGTATTCACTGATCACCCACTATGTGCCTTCTACTTGATGAATTATTACTGAAGCTCCAGGAGGTCACAGATGATCTCAAGGAGTCCATAGTTTTGTTGGGGAGTCTTAGACACACACACACACACAAATATTAAATAGAATCAGAGTATTACTCATTCAAAAATATTTGAGTGCCTACTAAGTATTAAGCACCATGCTAGGCACTTGACCTTTATATGATACAGGACTACTAATGAGAAAATTAGGTAAATAGGAGATTAAGCAACTTGTCCAGTCACAAGAATAGTGGGAACCAGAGCTGATATTTAAATGCAGACACCGGTTCCCAAAGTCTGTGCTCTTACCTTTTAAGCAATGAGCATTATAAGGAGGTGGGGTGGGCAGAGTAGGAAGATGGGCAATAAGCAAGAAAGCAAATAAACAGGGTATTTTAATGCAGTTACCAGGGCTCTGAAGGAAATAAAACTGGGTAATGTGGGGTTGTAATTAAGAGTACTGCTTTGGGTTAGGGACAGCCTCTTTGAGAGATTGCATTTGAGCCCAAGATGTAAATGATAAGAAATGGCCAACCATGCAAAGAGCTATGGGCAGATAATTTAACACAGAAGGCACAATGAATGCTAAAGCCTTCAGGCGGGAATGAATTTGGGGTTTGCAAGAAGCAGGACAGCGTGGCCAAAGCCTCGTGAGTGAAGAGCAGATGGTGGGACAAGTCATCAGATCATCTTGGGCCATGGAGGTGATGGAGGCATTTAGGATACAAATGCTAAAAAGCTGGTGCGGCTGGTGATCAAGAATGGGGTCTGCAGTTAGCCAAAAGGCTTGGTAGGAGCGTGGGATTCAATGACCTTGAAGGGTTAGTATGCTCTGGATAAATGGAGACAGTGACAACCATGAATTGGAAAATAAAAAACTCTAAGAGCTGGAGTTAATTTTTTTTTTTGATGCTGTTATTTGATAAGCTGCTTTGCCTGAGACTTTGGGCTCTTCTGAGAGCACTATTATTGAACCATGCCAGTTATCAGTTGGGCATGAGTCAAATTTCTAAGGATACAAAATGTACTCAACTATCAGTACTACCAAAAATGAAGTATTTCCTAATGCATGTACTAACCCACACCTGACACCTCATTGCCCAGCCATCATTGGTTTTGTGCACAATCTACACTAATAAAAGACAAACATGCAAATTGACCATATGTTCACTACGCCTTAAGCCACACCCACCAGCCAATCAGAGCGACTGAATGCAAATTGACCCAACCAAGATAGCGACCGGCAGCCACGGAGCTGGAGCAAGCAGGAGGCTTGGCTGTCCCAATGATAGAGGAAGCCAAGCTTCCTGCCTGCCGTGCCAACTCTGAGCTCCACTGAAAGCAACAAAGTTTCAATTATAGAAGGCAAATAAACCCCAGATACTTGCTTTCAGCTGGCGTGGCCACGGAGCTGGAGCAAACAGGAGGCTTAGGTGCCCCTAATGATGGAGGAAGCCAAGTTTCCCTCCCGCCCGCCCTGGCCGGCTCTGAGCTCCTCTCAAGGCTACAAAGTTTCAATTACAGAAGGTAAATAAATCCCAGAATCAAAAAAGAAAGAAAGGAGAGGCTGGGAGCTTCTGTTAATTGGGGGGGCGGGGGGAAGGGGGGCGGGGCGGCTTGGCCAGCCTGAAAACAGCCCTCAGCACCCAGACAGGCCAGGCACCCCAGTGGGGACCCCCACCCTGAAGGGGGTGTGACCATCCTGCAAACACCCATCAGCCCCTCACCCAGGCTGGCCAGGCACCCCAGCAGGACCCCCACCCTGATCTGGTACACCCTTCAGGGCAAACCAGCCAGCCCCCACTCATGCACCAGGCCTCTATCTTATATAATAAAAGGGTAATATGCAAACTGACCCTAACAGCAGAACGACTGGGAATGACTGGTCACTATGACACACACTGACCACCAGGGGGCAGATGCTCAATGCAGGAGCTGTCCCCTGGTGGTCAGTGCGCTCCCACAGGGGGAGCTCTGCTCATCCACAAGCCAGGTTGACGGCTGCCAGTACAGCGGTAGTGGTGGGCACCTCCTCAGCAGCGCTAAGGATGTTAGACTGCAGATTAGGCCTGCTCCCCACTGGCAAGTGGACATCCCCTGAGGGCTCCTGGGCTGCCAGAGGGATGTCTGATTGCCAGCTTAGGCCCAATCCCCCCGGGGAGCGGGCCTAAGCCAGCAGGTGGTCATCCCCTGAGGGGTCCCAGACTGCGAGAGGGCACAGGCTGGGCTGCGGGACCCCCCCCCCCCAGAGTGCACAAATTTTTGTGCACCGGGCCTCTAGTCCTATATAATAAAAGAGAAACATGTAAACTGACCATCCCTCTGCTACACTCACCATCCAGTCAGGAGCAAGTATGCAAATTAACCTGACAAAGATGGCAGATTAATTTGCATACACAGGTGCCGGGCGTAGAGCAGAGTGGGAGAGCTGGCGGCTTGGGGGGATGTGGCTCCCTTGGTCACTCCCAGCAGCATGGGGAGCACCAGGAATTCTAGGAATAGTTCTGATGGCAGCCCCAAGACCGGAAGCAGAAGCCCAGAGCACTGGGAGCACCAGGAATGCTGGGAATCATAGTTCTGGTGGCAGACAGCTCTCCTAGACACTAGAGCAGCGGTTCTCAACCTGTGGGTCACAACCCCTTTGGGGGTTGAACGACCCTTTCACAGGGGTTGCCTAAATACATCCTGCATATCAGATATTTACATTACAATTCATAACAGTAGCAAAATTACAGTTATGAAGTAGCAATGAAAATAATTTTATGGTTGGGGGTCACCACAACATGAGGAACTGTATTAAAGGGCCGCTGCATTAGGAAGGTTGAGAACCACTGCTCTAGAGCAAAGTGAGCCTGGATCAAGTTACTGTTGTGGTGGGGGATGGAGGGAAAGCAAAGGTGAGAGACATAAGTAAAATCAGAGTGTCTAGGAAAAATTAAAGGGAAGATATCCTAAAACTTCCAGGAAATCTCCACCAATGAAGCAAAGAAAAAAAAAGGCCTCTATTATTTTGTGAGCAACAAACCAAACTGGGTTGGGGGTCTCAGACAATTCGCTCATATGATTGCAAAGACGGACAGAAACTCCGGGATTGGAGAGGGCTCCCCTGAGGGCTCCCAGATTGGAGAGGGTGCAGGTCTGGCTGAGGGACCCCACAACCCCCAGTGCACGAATATCATGCACCGGGCCTCTAGTGATATAATAGAAAGCAAAGTCCACCCTGACAAGGTTCTAGTTTAACCCCTTCTCTCAAACAAAGAAAATACAATATATCCTGTAAATTCTGTTACTTAAGGATCTTTTTGAGTGTTGCTACTATTTCCCCCCTATTTTTCCCTATCCATTTTTAAAATTATCAAATATTTCACAAACATATAAATGTATTCAGGTTAATATAAAGAACATCTTTGTGCTGATCACCAAAATTGATCAAATCTTAATATTTTCCCCATATTTACTTCTGGTATTTTTTTGATTGATTTAATTCACAAACTTAAAAGCCACTGAGCATTTCCTAGCTCCTCCCTGAATTTCTCCTGTCCTCTACAGGCAACCACTGTGGCTAATTTCCTATCTATCTTCTCCAATGTTTTCTGATGCAAATTCAATCAAATATGAACATATAATCTTATTTTACCCCTTTCACAAAAGGAACTAAATGTGGTGTAACACCCTTGTTTTTTAAGAACTTAACAATACATACTGTCGAACATTCTATCTCAGTACTTACAAAGCTTCCTCACATCTTTTTTTTCCATTTAGCTGCCTCATGGTATCCTATCTACTGTGTGCATATATCATGTGCATTTAACCAGACCCTTTTTGTAGATGCTTTCTGATGTCTAGTGTTTTTCTATTGCAAATAATGCTTCAATGAATAACCATGTCCGTACACTGTCTTCTATTTATGCTAACATATCTGCAGAAACTCCTAGAAGTGGAATTGCTGGCTCGAAGTAAAATGAACTTGCAATTTTGATAATTATTTGTAAACTGGAGGCCCGGTGCACAAAATTCATGCACAGGTAGGGTCTCTAGGCCTGGCCAGTGATCAGGGCCAATCAGGGCCTTCTGGCTGCTAGCCAGGGCTTCTCTTCCCTGGCTGCCAGCTGCCAGCTGGGGCCTTCCTTCACTCCATGCCGCCCCCTGGTGGTCAGCACATGTCACAGTGAGTGATCGGTCTCCCGGTTGAACTCCAGCGGGGAAAATTTGCACATTAGGCTTTTATATATATAGATGACCCCTTTCACACTTTAAATAGGAAACAAACTCAATATCAACAATTAAATGTCACTTTACAGGTAATTTGGGTAAGATTATAATTACATCTTTGTTAGTATAGAAGAATAGCTGATTCCTATTTGAACAACAATGACTTTTTGGCATTTCCTGTTTAGAGGAAAAGGATAGGCCCTAAATACTGATGATGATGATAATATACAGCAATTGAAAACTATGCGCAAGTCAAATTACACTGAGCTGCACTCATAACATTGTTTCATTGCCGTTCCAGAAGGAACTCTGGAATAAAAGCCATCCCATAGAAAAATCTGAGATATGTTTTCTACAGGTTCAGGGGAAACAGAAAAGCTCTAAAGAATTTTTAAAGAGTTGAAAAAGCCTATTACCCCCTTCCTCCCCCCCCCAAAAAAAACAACAGTTGTAACTGTCCCTTAACACATAGTTGGCAAAGACATTGTTTTGAGAAATCCTTTTGCCCTTACAGCACCCCTCACCTTAGTTTCTATGGCTTCTGAGGCTATACTGCAGATTTTTTGGATTCACAGAAAAATCTAACAAGCAAACTCTTTCAAGGCTTTTATAATTACCTCAATAATATATCTGTGTCTTTAAAAAGTGGCTCAGCCCTAGCCAGTTTGGCTCAGTAGATAGAGCATTGGCCTGTGGACTGAAGGGTCCCAGGTTTGATTCTGGTCAAGGGCACATGCCTGGGTTGTGGGCTCGATCCCCAGTGTGGGGCGTGCAGGAGGCAGCCAGTCAATGATTCTCTCTCATCATTGATGTTTCTATCTCTCCCTCTCCCTTCCTCTCTGAAATACAAATATATTTTTTAAAAAGTGGCTCAGTGGGTAGAGAAGTATGCATTAGGTAATATAATCCCATAGCAACACACAGTTCTTTCTGGAGAGTTCTTTTTAAATGTCACATCCCAATAATGTGCCCTGGGGACTTGTGGCTTTGACAATGGACTCACAAGGAAGAGTGAAGTCTGCTACCAGCATAAGACTCTAACATCTAAAATCAGCATAAAAGTTAAAACAAAAAAACCAACCCCACACCTTTTCTATTAAGATACTTTACCCCATTCCTCCATACCTGTCCCAACATTCTTTCACTATTTATTTCCTTACCATCCTCCGTTTTGAAATATTATTTAAAGATTAAACTTTATTGATAACCACACCAAACTATTACTGTGAAAGAGAAGGACCAGCAATGGGGGTGCGTGTCTTACTTCATCGCCAGAGGCTGATGATGTTGCAACGTTCTTTTTCTCAACATTTCCCTTTCAACCCTCCTCCCCTCAACTCTGCCACACACAGGGACAGTCAGCTCTCCTTCCCACACGTCAGCGTTTGCATGTAAGTCATGGCAGAAGTTAATACCCACACGGTAATGCCTTTGATCTATAACAGCACTTGTCTTTGTCTTTCACTGACTTTCAAACTCCATTACGACAGAATAGCACAGTGTAAATGAATAGCGTCAACGCCATCAGTAAATAACTTTGCGTTCTCAACTCTCAGATTGGAGCCAGGCATTTTATATGTTGGAGGAAAGAGGGGACTGGCTTTTGCTGATTTCTTCAGGTATCAGATATTATGATTTTAGAATATTTTCTCTACTACTTCTCTGTGCCATCGAATATGTCGCAAGAGAGCTTGGACAGGAGAAATCACTTCCCTGTTGGCTTATTACCTTTCCCACACAGACACATGCAGACACCCATAAATCTCCTGGATCTCAGAAAGGGTCAGTCAGAGAGTTGCAGAGAAACTAGAAATATTGTGTGTGCCCCTGAATCACTGCCTTTTTTTAAAGGTAAAGGTGCTCTGGGTCACCCCAGAGGACCCCTGTTGGACAAATGGGGCGTGGCTCAGCAGGGCACTGCAAAAGGTGTGCATGGCTCTGCCCTTCCACCTAGTGGGCTGTGGGGCTGAGGGAACCCTACGCTGGCTGCAAACACATCTTAATGTACAAGCCCACAGAATTCTGTGCTTTTAGGGTTCGAAGAAGTCCAAACACCAACCAAGATATTTCGAAATCAAGCTAATTCATTTTTATTTCATTGCCAAAACAAAAGGGTTTTCGTGTGAGGCAGAAGGCTAACATTTATGTAGTGACTTTTCCTCCCAAACACTACTCAATTAAACAAAACAAATAAATGCCCCTAAACCTCCAACACTAAAGAAACTCAATTCTCTTTCAGAGTAAATTGGATGCATTATATTGTTTTTCTTTCTCATTTAGAGGAGGAGGCCGCAAATAAAAAATTAAAGGCAACAACAGAGAAAAGAACAGAAAGCATTAATTTTAGACAAAACTCTGAAACAATGGTCTAAAGAAGAAGCTATACTTAAAAATCATACTGGAAAAGAACTACTCATTAAAAATAAAGCTTTCAAGTAATATTGGAACCTGAATAAAAGAACAGTGAAGGTCTGTAAGGCAGAGAAGCTGAAAACTTTAAGAATACTTGCTCCAACTCCTTACCTACCAATACGTCCATGTTAAATCTTACAACAAGAAGTTTAACTCCACCAACACTCACTCATAACCTGACACTGCTGGGAAGAAAATAATAAAATTCAGAAGAATGCTCTCTGTTACTTTCAAATGAAAGAATGCCAAATAAAACTTAATAACCAGCCCTGTGACCCCTCTCTCTATGAGTTTTATAATATAAGGAGTTCATATATTTTCTTTTTCACCCTTTACAAGGTATAATAATAATAAAATGAGTGCCATAATAATAAAATAAATATACACGTCACCTTGAGATCTAGAACATTACCATGACTGTTGTAGCAACCTGTTCCTTAAATAAAAGGCATCCTTAGAGGCATTGGCTTTAAGCATAACTCTGAACAAAAATTTTGAATTAAGATGATAAGGATAAAAGTGGAACTTTGTGAATAAAGGAAAAGATAATCAAGAATTTAAACCTTTAACTAGAATGGAGTTAAAGAATGTAAGACTGGCATCCGCAATCAACACTTCTTTTCATGTAAACTCAAAGGTGCCTGAGAAGACTGTACCTTTTCTTTAAAACTGAGAATATATTCACAGGTTTCATTTCTTTATGCAAATGTTGGCAAGGAGAATAGAGAACTTGACTACTACTACATAGATAAGTAGCCTTTCCCTGTGAGAAACAGAAATCCCCCAGGGAAATGGGGAAGTAAATCTGTGGAGTACACAATACAAAGCAATTGCTAATTTGAAGGAGATTAAAAGGCAGTCTAGCCCTGGCCCGGTAGCTCAGTTGGTTAGAACGCCATCCTGCGACACCACGGTTGTGGGTTTGATCCCTGGTCATGACATTACAAGAGCCAACCAATAAATTCATAAGTAAGTGGAATAACAAATTGGTGTTTCTCACTCTCCCCTTTCTTCTCTGTCTCTAAAATCAATCAATAGAAATAAATACATAAAAGCCACTCTAAATAGACACATCATAAAAAAATACAGCGACAGTATATGTGGGAGAGAGAATGGCTGAAAATCCACCCCCCTCCAGAATATTAATAGTACACTGGCTTACATGAGGTACTCAAATAATAATTTTCATGACAATTTAGAGAAATGGGCTTACACTTAACATAAGATTGGCTATTTTTCTTTATAAACAGATATAGCACAACATCAGACAGACACCTGTGATGGGCTTGTCCATTGAGAATCCTGCAATGAAAGAACTAACTCTTATTCTAACCTAAGAGAGGCCTTACCTTGTGGCAAACAGAAACATCCTAGATGGCAACCCTCTGGCCACCTGAGTGTCATATTCAGGGTGGGTAAAAAGCCATTGTACCCCGTTCCTGCTCTCTCTGCTCCTCCCAGACAGCCTGAACTCGCCAAGCTTGGCGCAAGTGGGAGGGATCGCATGCTCAGTCACCTCTGTAAACTGGCCGATTAAAGTTCAGTTCCTGCTCTAGAAGAGGAAAGACAAATGGGGAGCAGCTGAGCAGGGCACCGCTGAGTAATTTTTCCTGAGAAGAACCAGCATCTTACCATGCAGCTTAAAAATGCCAGAATTCTATTTTGCGGGCAGGAAGAGGAGGGAAGCAAGGAAAATCATCTGCTGATAGAAATTCATCAAACTAAAATCAGGAAGTTTCCTTGAATGATCTTCTCTGCTAAACCCACACCCTCCTCCACAAGCAAAAATGCCACTGTCTGCAAAAGGGAGTTAATTGCTTTAAGCTTCCCACAGTTTGGGAGGCTACTAAGGCAGGGGTTCCATACCAACGCCCACCAAGGCCTCCTAGCGAAGTCAGTATCATCAGGGAGGCAGACTGATTGCCAAGGGAAGTGCAAGGTGCCGGCTGAACTAACCTTGTTGCTCACTGAGAGTGAATTAGGAGTCAAGCCCTGAGTTTCTATCATCCGTTCGTCTTGATTTACTTGATGGAGTACAAAGCACATCACCACATGTGGGTAAATGCTCAATAGTTAGGTGAGGCCATTATTAGAATGATGGCGGTGACTGGGGGTGGAAGGTGAAGAAGGGATGAGGAGTTCGTGGAGGAAAGCACTGGCTTGGAAAATCTTGAGTTTTAAGCTAGAACGTTTTGTCTCCTTTACCAACTCAGCAAACTATCCTAGCCTAAGGCCTGACGCATCTGTTTAAGGAGAAGTTTCCGCTAAGGTAAATTAGATCACCGGATTCCTACTCAATTAGTTATGAGAGAAGTTATAGAAGGATGGGATTGGATCTATGAGATTAGTAAGCCCTGGGCCACTAAGATCCTCTCTTTCTCTCTTAAATAACTTTAAAAAAATGTTATTGCTTTGAGATGAGAGAGAGAGAGAGAGAGAGAGAGAGAGAGAGAGAGAGAGAGAGAGACATCAATTTGTTGTTCCACTTATTTATGAAGCATTGGTTGTTTCTTGTATGTGCCCTGACTGGGGATTGAACCCACAACCTTGGCGTATTGGGCCAATGCTCTAACCAACTGAGCTACCCAGCCAGGGCCTAAGATTCTCTGTCTTAAACTTGGTTGTCTGGCTGGCCCCTGTATACACCTGGGAAGGCAGGTTGCTCCTTTTGCTCTTTTCTTATAAATAAGTGAGAAATACTTCCTGGCTTTCCCACCTCCCCCCCCCCCCCCCCCCATGAAAAGGGAGCTATAGATACCTATAGCCCACTGGACTTGGAATTGGCTCATGGGGTAACCCAAGCACTTTTTAATTCCAAGATCAGTGTACAGGCTTCCATGACTTGTCACACTTGCTCAATGCCCACTTCTAACCTCATACCCCAACATTTTAAGACCCTTAGATGATAAGCCCATCATGTCTGCTCTCTGTATGTGAATAAGAGAGCAGTACCTTACCCCTTTCCATATTTCAAACCAGGATTTAGACCACAGCCAGGTTGAAAGAGCTCCCAATGACCAAATCTGGAACAATAAAGTAAGAAATAGCAGTACAGGATTATAACCCACAAAATGACTGATACGTGAAGGAATCCTCACTGATATAAACAGCTGAATAAGTAAGTAAGTGGGGGAAAGTGACAGCACTTCCTTACAGAAGAATTCCAATGAGTAAGTGTAGATGGAAATATAGAATCATCTTTAGAGCATTCCAGTAAGAATGGCTGCAGACAATTCCACGGATGGATACTCAAATCAGTGGGAGAAAAGTTTGAGGAGAAGCAGGATATTTGCATAGCCTCAAAGTTATGTCTCTGAAGATATTTATTAATTACAAAGATACAAATAACTAGAATGGAGAGACCTTAACCAAGTAATCAAGGTTAACACCACTAGTAATAAAATATATTGACACTAGATAATCTCTACTAGGACACACGAAGGAGGACATATCACTTCTGAGGTATTCTTGCCAAAAATGTATAACCTTAGTCTAATCATGGGACAATATCAGACAAATCCAAAGAGAAGACATTCTACAAAATAAGTGGCTCACATTCTTCAAATGTCAAGGTCATAAAAGGCAAGGAAAGACTGAGGAAATTATAGATTAGAGGAGACTAAGGAAACACGAGGATCAAACACAACGTTTACATGTTTATAATGCAAATTCATGTGTCCACGTGAGAGAACCCCCAAATGAAATCAGGGTTCTTGACATCAATAGTAACATCGGTTGAGTGCGATGACGTGCTGGGCACCGCCAGAGTGCTTCATGTGTATTAGCACTTTCAATCCTTTCAGCAACGCTATGATTAGTTATTAAACTCATTTTGCAGACTGCAAACTGTGAGAGCTTAATAAGGCACCTGCAGTTACACAGTAAGATAACCATATTACACTACCATCTGATATTTATTTTACCTAACATTTAGTTCCCATTTCCTACGAGTGGGCTCTGTGCTAAGTGCTTTGAATACCTGAACTCGCTGAATTGCCATGGTTGTCCTATGAAATAGGTTCTGTTATGCAGGCTGTTGGGGCCATAAAGTATAGTGGCGATGAGCTTGGCCAAACGGTCTGAATTTGAACCCACCACCTCCTAGTAGAGTCCTAGTGCAAACCTCACAGGACTGGTATGAGAATTTGATGTCATGTGCCAAGTCCCAGCAGACCACCTGGCACATAGAAGCACAGATAAGTAGCTGCAAATTTTTATTAGGCTAACTTAGTAATCTCAGGACATTCTTCTATTAGAGATAAGAAGAGTTTTACATGAATATCATCAGCTCAAAGATGAATTAATCTTGCTGCACAATTTGACACACTGTGTCATTTCCAAAGTATAAGATGTTGGTATATTACTTTAACCCTTTGCGGTCCAATTTTATTTTTGGAATTCAAACAGTCTGGTCCAAATTAATTGACAGGATTGAATGTTGAAGTTATCTGTCTCACTAGACCTCAGCTCGACGTTGGACCTGCTCCTAGCGCCTGGTCTGTTGAGTCAGCCTCCACGTTGGACCGAAAAGCGTTAAGTGATTTTCATTATAGTTTTAAAAACAATGGTGGATATATATTTTTCAAGTTTTTGAATCATATGATTTGAGGAACCCTGGGTTATGTCCCAGGAATTTGGGGGCTCTCCAGAACCTAATTTGGAAACTGCCATTAAGATATTATCCTCGCTCTAACTGGTTTGGCTCAGTGGATAGAGCGTTGGCCTGCTGACTGAAGGGTCCCAGGTTCGATTCCGGTCAAGGGCATGTACCTTGGTTGCAGGCACATCCCCAATAGGGGGAGTGCAGGAGGCAGCTGATTGATGTTTCTAACTCTCTATCCCTCTCCCTTCCTCTCTGTAAAAAATCAATAAAATATATTTTTTAAAAAAGATATTGTCCTCTGAACTGTGAGCTTCTGGCCGTTTTGCTCAGCCTCTCCTTGCCACTCTCACAAGCCTATATTTTCACCAGCCTTGCCCCCAGTTCCCTCTTCCAGTCCCTTTTCTGAACGACTTGGTACAGACCTCTGCGCCTCCTACCTGTGCTTCAGCCGAAGCTTAGCTCCTCCTGACCATGCCGCTTTCCTGTGCTGGGGGTCAGAGGTGAGGTGCTCTGGGCTGAAGGAGTCAGAGGTGCCAGTATCTGCAGGACCCGGTGCTGCACACGCATCTCTGGCAAAAAAAAAAAAAAAGGAAACAGGAAGTTGAGCGTGATGGTGTTCGTGGGCAAGGGCACAAATGAATCTCACAAGAAGCGTGCATGAAAATCAACCCTGGAGTTAGAGCAAAACAACACAGCTAAGAGCAAAGTTATAAGCCTGCAGCCACTGAAGCTCTCTGCCCAAAAGCAGGCAAATCCACTTCTACGTTTCTGTGAAGCACCGACATGCATTGCCAATCTCAGAATAACAGATTTTCCAAACAAGGGCGACGAAAGATACACTAGCTATTATGAAGGTGAATGCCCCTATAATTCAGCATCCATTGGCAAGTGAACTCACTGAAGCCAAGGGTCAGACAGGTGGTTTCCTGAGACCACGCCCCGCTGCCTCACCTCTCAGGAGAACATCTGCATGTGGAGCAGCCCTTCTCTGTTCAGCGGGTGGCAGCGCACAGCACACGCCAGCTCCTGAGCCCCAGCTATTTCAGATTGTTTGGATTCCACTGCCCCGCAGGCAAGCCTCATGTGTGTCCACTTAAATCCCCCTGCCCCCCAACCCCCAGTTCCCTAACACCATCCCCATAACTTGTTCCTCCTTACTCCCAGGGAGTCAGAGAAAAATGTTAAGCCCCATGTGGCCAACGCATTGTGCCATGGGAACGGGCATATTTCTCCTTAGGAGAGTCTTGGCTGTGGAATTTCCAAATGCCCCGACCACACCCCTAAGGCCTCCCCTGATCCGACGGCCCCAGCACTGGCCCCAGCACCAGCACCGGGCTCTGAAGCGGGTTTGCCACATTCCACTTGGCTGGGTACCGGCGGTGCGCTTTCAGTGTCTGTCTCCGAAGGTCTAAGCCTCTGAGAGCTGACTGGTCTGCCCCTCACAGATCATGGAAGCAGGCATCTGCGATGGTGCGAGCACATGCTGTTTCTCCTCTGCACAGGCCTTGGCTGAGGGGGTGGGATCACTGAACCGTACTGATTTCTTGTCATTTCAAGATTTGGGAGTCAGCGAGGAGTTTCCGTTTCTAGGCTCAAGTTCATCTTTACCTTAATTATACCTAAGCACCATCCCCTCCTGCACATCACTTCTCCCACCAAATTTAGGATTTCTGGCTTTGAGATTTCGTAGTCAATCTAGGTGGAAAACAGTCCTGGAATCAGTGGTGGGAAGCCTTTCGTCCCAATGACCCCCAAATTGGGATCCTCACTTGGCCCTTCTCTCCCCTTGCCAGTTATTGTATCTAGGCCTGTCTCCAAAATCACATTTTGTTCTACCTGCCTCAGGACAGACTGGCATCAGCCAAGGCTGCCACGCTTTGATCTCATCAGAATATGGTGCTACAAGGGTACCACGTGACTGGGGCAGGTTAGTCAAGCCTTTCCTTTTAAAGCTATGTGTACTTTCCCCTATGTCAAGAGTTATTCTCATAACTTTTCTAGAAGAACTACTATTTTAGCCCTATTTTAATATTTTAGCCCTATTTTCCAGGTGAACAAACGGAGACACTGAGAGGTGGTATATATCCTGGCCAAACCACACATGGAATCATACTCATTATGAAAATTACTGGCAACCTTCTTCTTCTTCCCAGTTTAGTAGTTTCACATTATGTCACAAATTCTGAAGGCCTTGGGACCACTAACCCAGATTTGGACAGAATAGGTAGAGAAGGGTGATGATGGAGCCATTAATTAAACATGTTACCAAATGAGCTTATTTTTACTTAAAAGATACTCAAAGCTACAGTGTTTTTACTTAACCAGTTAACTACCCTGATATTTTGAATTTAATTAAAAAAGGTCTGCTGCTTGTGTCTATAGACGCTTATGGCATACAAATGGTTAAAGACACCAAAAAACCCCCACAAAAAACAACAACACACCACAACAAAACCGAAATAAACAAAACCAACCAAACAACAACAACAAAAAACCCCACAACCCAACAACCAAAACAACATTGTAGAATGAATGAATGAAACAGCTTCAAACTAGAAAAATACAGAAACAGACTTCGATCTTATGGGGCTACTTCCAGATTTCTGAAAGGTATCACTCTCTCCTGGGTTATCCACAGTTGTCCTTCATGTTTGTGGTTTGGACATCGTTTTCTCCGGGTGCAGGCCAGGGGTAGCCTTTTGGAGAAATTCCTTTGGATTTACGCTGGGTGTATCTGTGTACTCATTATCATAATTTGCCCTATTTAAAGCCATGTTCTTGGTTTCCCGTGTGTCTTTTTTCTTTGTATCCTACTCCATGTCCATCATGCATGAAGCCGGACTTGCTGTCATCTCCCTATCCTGCCTCTAGTGTCATCGCCATAAGCTCCCAGCACCTGTCCCCTCAGTCTCCTAAAGTGCAGAAGGTCTATATTCCCGGCTTCTTGAGTGTCTGCAAGAAGTTTTTAAGAACTGATACTGGTGGGTATAGATTTCTGTTCTAAGGCTAACACAGCTGTTCTTCATTTTCTGGTGGCTGAGCATTTATCAAAAGTTTCACATTCTCAATAAATTGCTCTGTCTTTAAAATCCCCTTGTTCCTGTGACTGACCTTTTGGGACCTATATATTCAGACTTAACCCCTGGGTCACTGTCCCTTCATTACTCTCTCTCTCTCTCTTTTTTTTTTCTTTTTAATTCATTATGGACCATCGAGGAAGCTTGTTCTGTATCCCCTCAGGCCTGTATCCTATCTGGTGCTTTCCATCACAGGCATAACAAAACCGCTCTGGCTCTGGCTCACCCACTCTGGTCTGGCAGCTTGGTTATTACAGGAGGGTCATCCTTAACCCTTCATCCTTAACCATTCATCTGTGTCTCAGATCCGCGTCCATTTGTACCTCCCGTTTCTCTTGCTGCTGCTTTTTCTCACTTGATTTCCCCTGAAAGCACTTAAATGAATCCGCATGTATGACTTATTCCACTGGCATTCAGCATATTTCTGATTTTTTTCCTGAAACCGTAAGCTTCACTATCGGCAGATCTTAGCCAATGATTTCTATGTCAGCCTTGCACAAAGGCTGGAAAGGGGTGGGTAGGGAAAAAAGCCAAACTTTTAACCTCATACATATTTCATCTGTTCAGATTCACTTTAGGCTTCAACCCTCCCACCTACTGAAGCCTGTATCCCCTTGCCCAAGGGCCCTCATGCAAGGCCTTATAGTTAAACTGATAATAACTCCCCCACTGGAAGGGTTTGGTATTCTGTAAAACGCTCAGGGCCTGACTGGACATCCACTCTGATTAGGGGCAGGCTGTGTGATGTGTGTGAGCAACATGGATCTGGAGCCGCTGCTCAGGCTCCGGTTCAGGCTCTGTCACCTAGTAGTGTTTGACCTGGGGCAGCCTGCTTAACCCCCGTTTCCTTCTCCATAAAACAGGACAGTGGCACCTGCATCAAAGGGTAGCTGTGAGGCTTAAATGAACTGATATATGCAAAGCACTTAGAACAGTGCCTCACAATAAATGATAACTTCTTACCAATACAAAAGAAACTTACACTTATTAGGCACATGGTATGTACCAGATAGTGTGCCTCTAAACGTTATTCAGGTAATATTCTTATCATCTGAGACAGTGATGGTCCTCATTTTACAGATAAAAAAAGTGAAATGAAATAAAAGTAGAAAAAGTATGGCCAGATGCCACATCCGCTTCACTCCACTCCTCATTAAATGCCTCTGAGGAGAAGAACCAGGATCTGAATACTTCTCTTCTTAGCCACCAGCCACATGCCAAGCCATGCATGCCTGTCATTTCTTCCACATCTTCCTTTGCTCCTCATATGAAACCAAAAGATATGCATGAAAACAGAAGACCAGCAAATATACCAAAATGTTAGCTACCGGGTCCTAAGATTATGGGTGATATTTTTCTTCTCTTTTTCTGTATCTTACAAATTGTTCACAATGAACATTTATCATTTTAACTATCAGAAAAAGTAAATTAGCCTTATTTTCCCCCCCTAACTAGATGAGTCTGAGAGTCTACTTTCTCCATATTTTTAGAGGAAAGTCTTGGTCGGGAAATGGAAGTGGATGTAGGTATCCTAGGAGCCCATTTGAGCAGTGGAAAGACTTCACGCTGTGGCAGGATTTACTTTGGTAGTTTCTGCAAACACTGATTTTACTCTGGGAGCTTCTTCACTCCTTGGAGAGGAAGCAGGATTTCTCAGAAATCGGTATTAGCAGAGGGAGACGAAACCTCCCTGAGAAAATTTAGCCTCTGCCTTTCTGCTCTCGCCTCGCGTTCCCAGTGAACCATTACAATTCCTCATTTTAATATCGTACATCACAGCTTGAAAGCACCTTTTGCATATTATTGCATTTGGCCCTCATAGTCATCCTGAAGGGCAAGCAGAGCAGGTGTTATTTGTTCCCATTTAGCAGATGCAGACAGCCTCAGATGGGGGCAGTTACTTGCACAAGGTCAGGGCGTATCAGTTACATAGCTGGCATGGGAAGCCAGGGTCCCTAACTCTCGCTTCCACACTGTCTCTTGTATCATACTGCCTCTGGATTCTACAATCCTGAAAATCCATTGACACAGGTGGCAAACATTTAATACCAAAAGCTTCTTTAAAGGAAAAGCTTCTTCCAAAGAACGCGGAGTTATTGAGATTTAGATGGCACCTCTCTGTAACTGTAGATTGAGAGAAATGATGAGGCCAGTTTTCGACTGCCCCCATTCCCCCCCCTTACCCCTGCTACCCAGACTGCTTTCCTGCTCTTGACTCAGAAATTCTTAACACTGGTCACACTGCTGAAAATGATACAGTACATGTTTCATGCTCAGAGCCGACTTCTATACCCAGCTCAACCATCCATTCACTCAATCAACAATCATTAACAGTCAGCCATGGACCACACAATAGGTTAGGCATTGGGTTTGTAACCGCGGCAAAATAGACACAATCCCTCCCTCTGTAACATTACAAATTTATGGGGAGCACAGGCAAAATAACGGTACAAATATATAATTACAAATCATAACTGGTAGGGAGATAGAGCACATAGACAAGAAGAGTGTACTCAGGACGCCTCCCTCTCCTTTCCATCTACTTTCTTACATTGTATGTATGTTAATCTCCCTCCTCTCATGTGCCTCACAGAGAGCAGGCATCAGAGTAGCGGTCCCGGAAGTTGCAATCAGCTTATGGAGAGTTTTGAGCCAGGCCAGGTGCTAACTACTACCTCCACAGTTTATTGTAATCTTCACAACCAATCTCTAAGGTAGGTACTTTTATGCCATCACATCCCTGATTTACAACTGAGGAATCTGAGACTCAGAAGCAGAGGAAACTGCTCAAACTCTAGTGGAACAAGAACTGGCATCCAGATCTGGCTGATGGCAAACCCCGGGACCCTAAGGACTGTACAACACAGGTGACCCTTGAACAACACGGGTTTGAATTGTACTTATGTGCAGAGTTTTTCAATAAATGTATTTTCTCTTTCTTATGATTTTCTTAATTACATTTTTTTCTCTGGCTTACTTTATTGTAATACTAGAGGCCTAGCACACGAAATCATGCATGGGTAGGGTCCCTAGGCCTATCCTGCGATCAGAGCCATCTTCTGCCCACCCCGGTTCCCCATTCGCCATCTGGTGATCTATCAGAGCCTGTGGGCTGGGGGGAGGGACCAAGAGGTTGGCCATTCCACCCACTCGCCAGTCCCACCCACCCCGGTTGGTTCCCCGTGGTTCCCCCGTTGGCCATCCAGCTATTGGAGCCTGCGGGCTTGGGGGAGGGACCGAGAGGTGGTCAATGCACCTCATAGCGACTGGTCAATTGGTCTATAGTTCAGGAGCTATTATCATTCAATCAAAGTGGCCAACCTGCAAGAGACCAATAGGGAAGTCACCTAACGGGTGTGTCAGGATGGTGGTGTAAGGATGGGCCCTTTCATTTCTTAAAAAGGGAAACTGCCCATGTCCCCTGGGGGCACAATGGGTCTGTGGGAGCCAGCATTTCGCTCCTGCATTTCTACTTGCAAATAAGTTGCTCCTGCCCTAGACTGCCTAGAGAAGAGGGGTGGGCACTGAAGACGTAAATGGAGACTGCCATTCATTGAGAAAGCAGGTCCCTAGCTAAATCTGGCATCAGCTAAGGAATCTCAGCAAAACTGAACTCACCCCCTTGTTGTGAGGGAGGCCTTAATCCTCACTTTGCCCAAGAGGATTACTGGGTCTTAGAAAGAAGCTCACATGCATTTTTTTAAGAAAAGCTCGTGCCAGCTGCATTTATGTCCACAATATGCAAGATTCGTTCTGCTTTTTAGGGTAGATAATAGACATTCCATGCTATTTAAATGCCCCCAAATCTCATACCTAAAAGTTTCCAACCTTTGCTATCACCCAAAGCAGGAATCTTGCCGTCTCCCAAGCTTTCCCCCAGCTGTTGCTTTATATTCTTTGGGAGCACAGTTTACATGGAGGGCAAGGTACCAAAATGCAGCCCATTTGTGAAAATGTAATTGTTTGAGGTTTACAATATACCTTTTCAAGGTGCTTGTAATTATGGTTCCATGGACTGAATTTTTACATATCTCCATCATTTTCCCTTTCCTTTTGTTACTATAGGATTAGTGTAACACAGTCTAGAGTTCTGTGGGTTTTTTGTTTTTGTTTTAAATCCTGTAGGTCCTTATTCATCCCAACACTACCTTATCCTCTCCAGAGGAATTCTGGACCCACTGACATATATAATACGAAAGTGGGACTGACAAATTCTGTGTCTTTAGCATGGCACTCACAAAACATCATTTAAAATTATTATAAATTTGGCATCTGTGTTGAGCTTTACAATTTACAAAGTATTTTTACCTAACAATTTTAATCCTCATAACAACCCTATGAAGTATTGTCTCCCTCTCACAGAAATGGAAACCAAGGCACAGGGAATTTAAATAAGTTGCTCAAGATCACAAAGAAAGTGGTAAAGCCAGGACCCAACCTCCAAATGGTGAACATCACATCACTTAAGGGCTTAGTGAGATATTGGAGGACTGGACAATCTTTAAAAAAACAGAGTCAGTCACCTTGTCCCAGGAAGAGCACAGCAATTTGTTCAGTAGTCTTCCTCAGGAGTGATGATTTGTGGTGGTTTCTAACTACTTCTTACCCGGGCTGCTTAATTTCCACCTGTAGTTAGAATTCCTGTGTTAACTCTGGGGCCAATTGGACTGCAAATGAGAAGGAATTTAAGCCTCGTCTAGCAGTATCTCAGGAGACAGCTTCAAGACAAACTCTTGGCTAGTTGTGTTCTCATCTTGAGCCTCGAGTCCCCATGCAATCCCCAGTTCTCAGGGCTTCCCTTTGATACCAATTTCCCTCCAGACTGGAGCCTGGCCTTGTTAATGTTCAATAACTCACAAACAGGTGGTATTGAGAGCAAATGGCCAGGGAAGGCAGGTAGAGAGGTTTTATCTACAGGGCAGAGCAGGCCCTTCCCCCTGCACTAGGCACTAACACAGAAGGGTTGGGCATCAGGCAGGAGTTTGTCAGGTCCTGGGGCGGCCAAGCCAGGCCAGGCCAGCCTAGGCAGGAAATACTCTGTGAGCTGTGCATCACCTCTTGTCCCCCCTCCCACTGCAACCCCAACACACCAAGCATGGGAAAGGCACAGAACCCATGACACAGTGAGGGTAGTGGGCTGTGACCCCAAGTCACGCATCCAGCTGCAGATCCAGCTACAGATCGGTGGCCTTCGGCCCAGCCAGCCCTGGCTCAGTAGGGGAGGCGGTCTCTTCTCACTATGGCATTCCAGCTGCTAGTGGTGAAGAGGTAACCATGGGAACCATCACAAAGAGCTTAAAGTTGAGGAAAGAGGCTGGAGGCGACAGGGAGGCAGAGAGGGACTTCAAATGACAATCCTGCAAGTCTAACTTTAGCCATGCACATCGATGTTGAGTCCGAATAAGAGACAAGTGGAGCCTGCACACGGTGAAGCAGCTTCGAAAGGTCAGAGACAACCACAGAGCTAAGACCTTCATAGGACCTTTACCAGCTTTCTTCTTCCTCCTTCAGCCAGCAGAGCCCTCAAAGAATTCTGTCTGCCAGTAATTTTGCCCTGAGATGATGGGGGTCACTTGGATGGACAGAACTTCAAATACACACAGTCACATTCCTTCAAATGCAGAGCTGCGTGACCAAAGGGGGTCCCCCCTTTCCCTCTAGCATCGTTCAGTCCATCGCCTCCAACAGCACCGCCTTGCATGCTGGGGGCTTCTCTGATGGGTCTGTAAACAGACCTGCACCCCTTGGGGCTGAGGAAGGGATCCTGAGACGGGCTGTCTAGCCGCACTGCAAGGAGAGGCTGGGGTGTCCAGAATGCTGGTACAGAGCCTCTTAGTGGGACCCGGTGAAAGGGCTCAGATCTAAACAGGAAATCATGTCTGTATATTTAACCACATCCCCCCACACACCTCCCCCCCCCCCCCCCCCCGGGATCTACGCATTACTTTAATAAACGGCCAAGGTGACTTCTTAAGTCTTCATCACATCGATAGAGTTCTCCACCTACCACCTAGGACTTACTTTCATTTTTATCTATTTATTTTGTTAATCCTCACCCGAGGATATTCTTCCCATTGATTTTGAGAGGGGGGGAGAGACACACAGGGAGAAACATCGATGTGAGAGAGACACATCGACTGACCTGCAACCGAGGCATGCGGCCCTGAATGGAAGAGAACCCTGGACCTTTCAGTCCGAGGGCCGATGCCCTATCCACTGAGCCAAACCGGCTGGGGCTGGGATTTATATTTTTACTTAAAGTTTTCTTAAAGCTCGGGTTTCACCAGAATCTGGGAGTTGAGGAAATGCCAGTGGAAATAGGGAATATCCTGGGTCAACAGTTTACTTTGCCTCGGACTATGCCAGGGTTCGGGGACACATTCCTCCCCTTGGCGTCCTTGTGGAAACCAAGATAATATGGCATCTATGTCAGTCCCTAAATGGGCTTCACAAAGTCTAGGCCAACCTAAGAAGCCATCCGGTTCTCCACATTTTTGTTCACCAATTGACTTCTTAATTGGAGTCTCTGGGGCAGGGGGTGAAGGAGAATGTCAGAGAGTCAGTGACAGGCGGAATTTTGAGGGTTGGGGGAAGAATGTGACAAGTTCATTAGCGCCTCTCCTGCAAACATGCGTCCACCCACCCCCAAAGCAATAAGGTACTAAGTAGACCCATAACCATTTAAGAACACACTCAGGAGTCATCAATTCCTCCACCACCAGTGTTCACTTGCAGGCAGCCCAAAAAGGAGGGAGGGTATTTGTCAATGTTCCTTTCTCCTTGCAGTTATTAAATAAAAAATAATTTTACCTAAAAGAAAAAACTAACTGACATCTATTATGAACCTCCTCTGGTGAGAGGCAAGGTCTTGTTAGGTTCCAATCCTGGCACCTCCATGCCTAACCTCAGCTGTGTTGGTTTCCTCACCTTTAAAAGCAGATAGTAATAGTGCCTACCTCATAGGAGGGTGAGGAAGAAACAAGTTTCAGACGGTTCGCCCCTCTTAGCAAATACTCAATACACATTGGAAGTTAACACCCACCAGGTGTTAAGCTAGTTATCTTTACATGTATTTTGTCACTTAATCCTTATAACAGCCTTCATCTGCTAAGTATTAATAGCTCTGTGAAGGTATTTTTATCACCGTTTGGCAGATGCGGAAACTCGGATTTAAGGAATTTAAGAACTTAACCTAAATTGCTCGTAGGTGGTGGAACTCAGATGCTAACCTAAGTCATCCTGGCTCCACAGTCCAAGACCTTCCCATGACACTAAATTGCCTTTGTACATAAGGTCATTTTGTTGTTGCTGCTGTTATCTTGAGTAATGAATACCAAGAGAACACATTAGCAAAAGACTCTGGTGTTTAAGAAAATAGTGTCAATGAAAAAGAACCAGGATTTTAAACTTCCACAATAAGCAAGAGGCTTTAAAAAAAAAAAAGACGGGCCCTAAACGGTTTGGCTCAGTGGATAGAGCGTCAGCCTGCGTACTCAAGGGTCCCAGGTTCGATTTTGATCAAGGGCATGTACTTTGGTTGCAGACACATCCCCAGTAGGGAGTGTGCAGGAGGCAGCTGATGGATGTTTCTCTCTCATCGATGTTTCTAACTCTATCCCTCTCCCTTCCTCTCTGTAAAAAAATCAATAAAATATGTTAAAAAAAAAAAGATGGGGGTGAGGGGTGGGGGGAGACAACCCTCTGCCCTGACAAATATTTCAAGAGAAATGGATATACATTTATACTAAGTCAAGGCAGGGCGTCTATGAATCCTTGAGTGTAAAACAGGGGTCCTCAAACTTTTTAAACAGGGGGCCAGTTCACTGTCCCTCAGACCGTTGGAGGGCCGGACTATAGTTTAAAAAAAAACTATGAACAAATTCCTATGCACACTGCACATATCTTATTTTGAAGTAAAAAAACAAAACGGGAACAAATACAATATTTGTATTTGCATGTGGCCCGCGGGCCGTAGTTTGAGGACCCCTGGTGTAAAATATCTTCCTATTCATCACTGAATTCCAGAGGCCATTAAAATGTTCTCAGTAAATGGTTCATGTTTACTGAATGAATTAAACCAACCCAACAACAAAATGCCTCTGCTGGAGCTGGCAAAGTATGGGAAACATCTTTGGCAAACACTTTTTGAACTAAATAATAACTGAAGTTTGACCAGCTGGTGTGGCTCAGTGGTTGAGCGTCGACCTATGAATCAGGAGGTCATGGTTCGATTCTCGATTAGGGCACATGCCTGGGTTGCTGGCTTGATCCCCAGTGTGGGGAGAGTAAGAGGCAGCTGAGCAATGATTCTTTCTCATCATTGATCTTTCTATATCTCTCTCCCTTTCCCTTCCTCTTGAAATCAATAAAATATTTGAAAAAAAATTGAAGCTTAATAGATTAAGTAAACTCCTGTATTTTATTTATCACTCTGTCCAAAGTATTTTGCTGAAAATTCAAGTTGTATAATTATAAAAAAAATTATAATTTTTTTTAAAAAGCACAATATTAGTTTGATGCAGAGATCAATAGTTGTTTTCCACCTTTGGAAGAAAATATAATATGTAACCCTTTCACCTAGGTTCCCAGAGGATGATGTGAGCCTAGTTTGGGAGTTCAGCTTCAACTAGTATCCTTAAATCAGTCGTCAAAAACTCCCTATTTCCTGGGCTGCCTTCTACACAGTAAATGTTTGCCGGGTGGGTATTTCTTCTCTTTGGGATTTACTTGTGCTGTCAAAGCAAAGCCCCCGTGGTATTTTGACCAGGTAGGCAAGAACTATAAATTTAAATTCCCTACAACCTCAAAAAAGGACCCATTAAAAAAGAAGATACACATAATGCTCAGGCTATCATCCATCCACCTATCTATCTATCTATCTATCTATCTATCTATCTATCTATCTAGAAGCCTAACCAACGGTTACGACCGGAAGAGCTGGAATGACTGGTCGACCAGTTGCTATGATGCGCACTGACCACCAGGGGGCAGACACTCAATGCAGGAGCTGCCAGTGTGCTCCCACAGCCAACCTCCCGTGGCCCCTTCCCCCCCTCCTCCCCCCCACCAGCCAACCTCCTGCGGTCCCTCCCTGCAGCTGGCCGACCCCCCCCCCCCAAACTGGCCAGCCAACCTTCTGCAGTCCCTCCCCCCTGCCAGCTGACCCCCCGCCCCCCCCCCCCCCCCCGCCATAGGCCCCAATTGCAGGCCAGACTGAGGGACTCTAGTTGATTAATATGTTTCAAAGTCCTTGGTAATATTAAATAAGATGGCTTTCACAAAAAGTACATTTTATCATCAACACCGAAACCACATATTATATTTATCACAGTGCATGATTAGCTGACATTTATTGAGTTCTGACTAAGCTGAACACTTTCATTATCTAACTTAATCCTCACAATAACCCTATGACGATGTTTTATTGCTGTCCAATGGCTTCAGGCTCAGAGGCATTTAACAACTTGCCCAAGGTTAATATTCACCTAGAGACAGAGATGGGATGTGTACCCTTGTCTATCTCTAGGACCCAAGCTGTTCTAATTGTATCTATGCTTTGCATACAATAAAATGCATAGGTCTAAAGTGTTTGGTTCAATGGCTTTTGATCATTGTGGGTATTTATATAACCATAACTAAAAAAAAGACATAGCACATTTCCACAGCCCCAGAAAATCTCTTCTGTTTTCCAGTCAATCCTCCCACCCCCAGAGGCAAGCACCATCTGCAGTCATAGATTAGTTCTGCCCATTCTAGTACTTCAGAAATAGAATTGCTTCTGTCTCTAGATTCTTTCAGTTTAACACAATGGTTCTGGGATTCATCCAGGTGTTCATTCCTTTTGATTACTGCGTAAGCATTTCATTGTATGGATGTACCACAGTTTATCCATTTTCCTGTTGATGAACCTTGGGAGGTTTCCAGTTGTTGACAATTATAAGGCTGTTATGAACATTCTTTGTAAGTCATTTTGTGCACATTTGTTTTCCTCTATCTTGGGTAAACATCTAGGTGTGGAAATGGTGGGTCATGGGTTTGGTGTCTGTTTAACTTACAACAAACCTAAGTTCTTAACTCTGTACTCTCTTCCTCAGAAATGCCCTAGTCCGTGGTAGCCACATGCGGCTCTTTGGCCCCTTGAGTGTGGCTCTTCCTAAGCCTTAGGAGTACCCTAATTAAGTTAATAACAATGTACCTACCTATACAGTTTAAGTTTAAAAAATCTGGCTCTCAAAAGAAATTTCAATCGTTGTACTGTTGATATTTGGCTCAGTTGACTAATAAGTTTGCCGACCACTGCCCTGGCTTATTAACATGTTTGATTTCCCCTCTTCTGTAACAAGTTCCCTGAGGGCAAAGGTCCCATTTCCAGTTCCTGGGCTGCCTCCTACAGAGTAAATGTTTGCTGAACAAATGAAATGACCATTTTGTTCATACTGTATTCCTGTTCCTTCTGTAGGCGTTACTATAGCAAGAGGAAATATGCTTGGCATGCACGGAAACATGACAAGCTGGAGGGGGTGAAGTGGAGGCACTGCTCAACTCATTCAAGCAAGGTGACAAACTGTCCAGCCAGGAGCCGCGTGGCTTCCCACTTTCTTTTCGACAGGACCTTTCCTAGAGAGTGAACCCCTCCCAGAGATCCTGCAGGAAGAAAGAGGGTGGCTGCTCCCGATCAAGTGACACTATGGGAAGGGAGGTAGGTGTCACTGCAATTGAGGTCACACAGTGGTTAGAATTACAGGATACTTCTGGCGAACAGGAGGGCAGAGGAAGCAGCAAGCCACGAAACGCTGACCTTCTGAATGAAGCCAGCAACACAGCAGCACTGCTGGAGCCCAGGGAACAGCCTCCCACAGAAGTTACAGAGACACTTGGTTTTGGTAAAAGTGCCACATGGCTTCTACATTGAAAATGAAAAGTCAAGAATGCATTTTGAGGAGAAAGTAAAATGTTAATGTCAAAAGTAGAGAAAGGTCTCAGGGATACAACATCCTTAGCTCAGAGGTTTTTCATGCTACACCCCTTCCTGCCCAATTGAGGCAGAACTTTTAATCCCCATGAATCAATTCATTCATTTACTTTAAATCACAGAACTTACACTGTATTCAACCTATAACTTCTTAGAAGGTAATGGAATCATTACTGATATTCTATTCATCAACAGAAAAGGTTGGACAAGTCCTAAGGGTAATTTTAACTCTCTTACCAAAAATATAAAAGGAATATTTGTTTTACATAAATCAAAACAGGACATTGCCTCATACTGGACTCAGATGCTATGGGGCAATTGTTTTCTTTGGTCCCAGGTTATGGAGGACTGAAATAAGTTTATGATTCCTCCATGTGGATCCTGATAGGGGACCTAGTCTTCCTTTATCCAGGCAGAGCTGCACTGAAGCCATCCTAGACAGATGGATGTTTATTCTATTCTCAAAATCTCCAGGGAAGAGAATTCTCTACAACATCCCTTGGTAACCTTCTCCAGGGTTTTATCAAGCACACGGTGAGGAAGTTCTGATGTAGAAACCAATAAAAATATTAACTCTATGAGCCTAGCTCCAAGCACTGGGAAGAAGGATGTATTAGCTTGGGCACTTTGCCTTTCATGGTAGAGAGACGTATTTACAAAACAAGCTACGCAAACAGAAACCATTTGTCAGGAACAGATGTGGGGAGTTGGTTCAAGAGGAACTGCCACAATAAATTCTGTTCCATGTGAATAAGTTATTGTTGGTTATAACATTTTTTTAAAGTACAAATTTACTTCCTTGTCAATGACTAGATTTAGTGCCTGGCCAGGTTTGTTCGCAATTTAAAAAAAAAAAAAAAAATGTCCCTAGCTCAAAGTTTTCAAATGCCTGGGCTTCTGTGTAAAACGAGGCCTTAGCAAACAGAACATAAATGTTATTGTTAAGGATGACTTTACTTCTTTCTCATTTCTGTATATTCTACCTTTTACCATCCGGGGAAAAAAAGATATCTTAAAAGACAAAAATTGCCATCAGAATTAATTAAAATGCAAAACAACTTCTTGTGAAATGATTTGGGGGAAGATTTAGCCATTGGTCTGACCATCATGCTTTTGATTGAAAATGATCACTTAACTAGCCTGTCCATCTTAACAATAGAAATAGAAAAATATTTCCTGTTGCACCTGGTATCTCACTGCCATCTCTCCATGGAGATTTCATGCATGAGGGCAACCATTGGCTGCCAGTCCAAAAGTGCACCACCACCGCACTAGGATCTGAACGCAAACAACAAACCGGTAATGCTAAAGTACACGAGAGAAAGGGACCGACACACCCCACCCGCCCCCGCCCCCGCCCCCACAGGATGCTCCATGGACTGAAATTTCATAAGCTCTCATCCTTCAGCCAGGCACGTGTCCGGTATAATTTCATTTCCATGATTTAAGTGTCCCTACATGACCATGAAAAACACCTTTAAAAAATCTGCTTTAAGATCTGCAACAAGTGAGGGGGGAAGGAGGGGGGGGGAAGGGGCAGGCACGCCCTTCCCAGCACATTTGGGGCCTTTCCTACAGAAACGAATCCAGTACAATGAAGAAAGTTAGGTCGTTCTGAACTCAGTGGGAGCCCTCGTGGGCAGCCATTTATCAAAATTAAAACATTTCACAGGTCATTTCTTCTGAAAAGTGTTCTTGCTGTCAATAATCGGCAATTACGTTCTTCTTGGCGCAGCAGTTTCTGCCTCCCTAGTAAAAACCCAAGGCCCAGGGCGTCCGGAGACCCTCGGAGCGGAGCGCGCCACCTGCCCCGCGCCGGGCCGGCCACCCATCCTCGCAGACCCGGTCTCCAAGTCGCCGCCGGGACCGAAATAGAAACCCTTTTAGAAAGCAGGCGGCGGGACACCCTCCCTCCCTCCCTCCCTGGCAGCAGTGTGCCCCGGCCGGCCGCGCCCGCCGCCGGCCCCGGGAAGCGGACCCCGCCCCGCACTCACCACCGCCGCTCGCGGGACTCCAGGCCGACGCCAAGTTCAAACCTCGCCGGCGCGCGGTGGAGGCGGCGCGGGGCATGGCCGGCGGGGCTCGGCGGCGCTCAACAATGGGGGGCTCGGCCGCGCCCAGAGCCTCCGCGCCGGGCTCCAGCGGCTGCGGCTACGGCTACGGCGGGCGCGGGGCGCGCAGCTCGGCGGCCTGAATCCGGGCTCCGGAGACCCGGGGGGTGCGGGGCGCCGACGGCCACGCCTCCCCGCCGCGGGGGCGCACCGGCGGGGCCGCGCGCTCGGCGCTCGCCACCAGGTAATCCCACAGGCAGCCTCGGCGATTGGCCCGCGCTCCGGCCGGCATTTGCATGCCAATGGCAGGGAGGGCTCCCCGCGGTTTGAAAACCGAGTCCGGGCGGGACGCGGCAGGCTCCCCGCGGGTCCTCCCCGTCCCGACGCACACACGGCCAGTCCCTTCCTCACCGGGTCGCAGTCACAAAGGTGCCTAACTCTTCCCCCGCCGCTTCCGAAATGGGGAGGAATCCCAAAAAGCAAAACACCAACTTTAAGAAGCCCGCGCTCGCTTTTCGGGGGCTCTACAGTTAGCAATTGATCAAATGAAGCATGAATGAAGCAAGGTAAAAAGTTCACAGCTTAAAAAAAAAAAGCTCACATTACAAGGAAAATAGCCATCCCTTTTCTCCTTATGTCCTCTTTCCAGTGGGAGTCACCGGGAGAGACTGGGGTCGCCGCTGACCGGGTGAACCTGTTGAAACCTTCCTTCCAGCCCTTTGGTTTCCTTGAGCATCATCTCTAGACGAGAGACAGGTGATTGGTTCAGGGGTCGCGACGGTGATCCTTGGGGAGATACTGGATTCAGTTTTGGAAACTTTGGGGTCTTAGACACAGTTATATCTGTTTTGCATTTCTGATCAGGGTGCCCAGTTATTCTTAAGGAAGGTGGGGTGCTATTTTCATTTCATCTTTCTTCAAAGGCTCTTCCAGCCTCTTTCAATGGAGGTAAGAATTCCCCCCCCCTCCCCCCCCACCTCAGAGAGTACCTGTCTTAATGACTTTCATATGTCAGCTGCAGAAATTAAAATGACTAGAAGATTTGAAAGTGGCTTTATTCTTAATCCTGTAGAATCTCTGTTGTTAAAAATCTCAGGTTCCATATTTAAGGCAATAAATATCCATATAGACACACAAAAAAGAGAATGCCTAATTAGGTAGGAATAAGAAAACTCAGTTCCCCTACAGTTGATCCCACTTGTCTTTACTTGGCTGTGCAACCACTAAATAAACCTCTTTACTGATATTTTCATGGGCAGGCTCTACCCCACCCCGTACAGTATTATCCCCCTTAAAATGGTATTTTATTTTCAACGGTATCACAAGCACATACAAACCCATACACACACTTGTGACACAGTCAGTGGGGTTCCTGCACACATGCTTGTTAGGCATGGGAAGCAGGGAGGCTAATGTTGACTGTCCTAGTGGGAATCCAGTGTTGGGGGAAGGCAGGTGATGTGCAAAACTGACACTTTAAAGAAGCCGTCAGCCCTTACAGTTTAGAAAGGCACTGTGCACTCTCTCACACTGTGGAGGGAATAAGTCTTCGCCGAGGACCAGGCAGAGCTCTGGAAGCAGAGACGGTAAGACCTCGGGCCTGCTGCTGCTTCATCTTGTTTCCTCAGCGCTCAGGGTCAGGTGAGCTCCCATACGGGTGGACCAGATCCCCCTGTTCCTGTGTGAAGCATCACTTCAAATTGATGCTTGAAAACACACGTTGGGTTCAAATCTAAGCTCACACACAGCCTGTATTATACCAGTGAAACCCATCATTGGGCTGCCATTGTACCACAGGCTCTGGGAATTACTTTTTACTTGGACCTGTAGCTTAGAAGCATCATCAGATTTTTGTAGGTGAAAGGAAAACAGCCTGTCTTGTGGGATCAAAGGTGAGAATGGAAATGAAGAAATCTCCACAGCAATACAAAGTTATGCGAACATCTCTCTCCGTGAGCGAGGGGCAAGACATATAGTGTGCTTCCTTTTTTAAGTGGGCATTTGGTTTTAATGTGAACATTACATAACTTCTAATGTGATATTCACTTTAATAAGTACTTTAACTTTTTGAACAACTCACAGCAAAATGTAAAAAATAAGTGAACAACCATACTAGTAAATAAAATCTTAAAACAGAAATTTAAAGTAAGAAAAGACATGTAAGATCATGCCAAACCTGAGAAATAATTTATTTCATGAAGTGGTGATTGTAACATAAAGGGGGAAAACACTATCATTTCTTTCATTTTTTTTTCAGGGTAGGTCTTTACTTAACATCATCAATAGGTTTTGTGACTTTAAGCAAAACAACATTTAACAAAACCAATTTGACTGTAGGCTTATGGATATAAACAAGAATTCAGTTCCTGTAGCATCTCATTAAAGATATAACAAAATGACATTATTTGAGGACCTGATGCATTTAGTCTTTTCAATCATCTTTTATCCTCCATCACGGTCCTTTCCCATAAATGGCCCAGCGAGCCCCTGGTCCTCTGAGCTCACGCCTTCCTCACCCTCTCTCCTTATGAAAAGCATTTGCTGTTTCTGGCAACTGGCTCATATGCACAAGAGCACCTCAATGTTTTCTATTGTTCTTTGTGGCCGCAGGATTAAGTTCCCGGGTGAAAGGCCGTTAGGCAACCTGGCTGTTATCCAGAAATCTACTTGGACTCTTACAGAGGTCAGAACCCAAGGAAAAGGCGGCAGGACTAGGTTGGTGAAAGTTCACTCACTCTTTGGGCCACTGCACATGTTAGTACAGCTCTCAATTGCAGTGCAGATGGCCTGTGGGCCAGGTTTAGCAGCCTGGTCAAAACTTTATCGGACTAACAGAAGCAAACAGGAAGAAGAAAACAACAACAAAACTAGCAGAAGAAAACTCCAAGGGATAGCTTCAGAGGGTGAAGGCAGTCAGCAAGCTTTTGTCCTCACGGGAGCACAGGAGACAAGGACATGTTCAGTGCTGTGGGGAGCAATGATATTTGTTATCAGAGGGATTTCTGTAATGTGGAATAAAAAGGCTTTCAGGCAAAAATGTAATAGAAGGGTGTAAAATTCCAGAAGTTATCTGATTTATAAAACACCATCTTGGATGACAATGTCTAGAAGGTAAATAAAAAGTCGTAGGGCATCTACCAGGACCTCATCAGTCATGGAAACCAGCTTCACAAAAGAAGCCTACAGGAACACATCAAAGATGACATGAAATCATTCAAAGGGAAACTTGAAGAACAGAGACCAGAAAAAGTAAAGCCTTGTATGACAGGGGCTGCAGAACAGATCGATCACATCTTTGCCAGTTTCAAAACCGACCACTTCTTTATTGGAGACAACATGAGTCCAGATGGCACGGTTGCTCTGCTGGACCCCCGTGAGGATGGTGTGACCCCCACATGTGATTCTCTTTAAGGATGGTTCAGAAATGGAAAAATGTTAACAAATTTGGCAATTTGACCTATCACCTGTCATCATAACTGGCTGTTGTTTTTCATCCCCACACCACGACAGGACAAATGGGACGGATGTTATCCTGAGCTCCTCATTTATTTGGACTGTGATTTATCTGGAGCGGAGGCATTGTTTTTAAGAAGAAACATGTCATGTAGGCTGTCTAAAATTCAAATGCATTTAAACTAAAAAAATCAGGGGGGCTGCATTGGCTGATAACAACTGTCGGCCGGTCTGGTCACTGCCCCTGTTTGCAGGGGAGCCCCACTTGTTACTGCTGTGTCACCAATGATGTTACACCTTTTTTTTTTTTCTGGACACAGGAATTAATGTCTATGGTTAGAATAATCTGACACTATAATGTAAAGAGAGTTCAATTCTGGACATGATTTAGCTAATACCACTAAACTTTCAATTCCACTTATATTTTCGTTGACAGAATATTATTCAGGAAGTTCCAGAATAGGTTAAGATAAGGAAACTTTCCCATTGGCCCTTTTTACCCCTCCTCCTTCTCTTTCTTTAACTCACCTGGACCCATTTCAATTCAAACACCATCTACTGGGCACCTGCTAAGTGCCAGGCTTTAGGGCTATCAAGATGGAGTGGGACCTCGCCCCAACTTCAAGGAGTGCAAGATTTAACTCAGAATCTCAGACATCTAAAGAAGTGATTGCAGTACCATGTGATAAGGAAAGGAGAGTGTGGTTGGTGGTCAAGAGCTTGCTGCCCGTGTGCAGTTTAACTGATCTCACTATGCCTCAGTGTTTCCTCTGTAAAATAAGAATAATTATACCTCCCATAGATTGTTACAGAGATTATATGAGCTATTCATTGTGTGTGTGTGTCTGGAGGGCAGGAGTAATAGTCAGATATTAACTGTTCTTATTCCTTCCGTTGAATTTCCTCATACTCCTGTTTTTCCTCCTAATCTGTAACATTCATTGACCAAGGAAGGGATGACTCAGCAGAACTCATATAACAAAGGAATCCAGGCATAAGACTTAAGATCTGGAAGAAAACTCAATTAGAGCTAGTTTTTCTCCCCAACAGACGTAACAGTTTTCCAGGGCTAACGAAGGACAAGGAGAGGCAGAGGAGGGAAGAGAAGGGGCTTTAGAAGCTGGAGCCGTTCTGAGTCCTACATGGGGCCAGATGGGAGCTCCAGATAGGCTTAGGGATTTGAAAGCAGAAAGTCTGTGAGCACTGACACCATGCAAGGGTCCAGAGAGCTGGCTCAGTCCCAGAGTTGCTGGGAACCCAGCACAGAGTAGGAGTCAAAGAAATGTCTGTGCAGTGCACCGAGGCAGGAGAGCCTCCCACTCGCCACCAATCCTCCCAACCCAGAGGGTCCCGGAGAGGCAGGATGTATCTGGTAAAGCATGCAGTCACAGGTGCCCCACAGACTGAGGCGCTGCAGACACAACTATCCCAGCTCGGATGGTGACTAAGCACCAGAATGGTGTCTCCGTGGCGACATGGAGACCAATGGTGCAACTTCCCCCAGCCTGCCTACCACACACACACACACACACACACACACACACACCCTAGACCAGGGGTGGGCAAACTTTTTGACTCGAGGGCCACAATGGGTTCTTAAACTGGACCGGAGGGCCGGAACAAAAGCATGGATGGAGTGTTTGTGTGAACTAATATAAATTCAAAGTGAACATCATTACATAAAAGGGTACGGTCTTTTTTTTTTTTTTTTTTTTTTTTTTAGTTTTATTCATTTTAAACGGGCCGGATCCAGCCCGCGGGCCGTAGTTTGCCCACGGCTGCCCTAGACTCTGCCTAAACTTCTCAGCTCAGCTGCAACCCCAGGAGCTGGGGGAGATGCTGAGTTGGCTGGTAGTAAGTTTCTGTCTCCTGGCTGAATGAGGTCTTAAAACATAAACTGTTGATTTTTTAAAAAGAAACAGTTACATTTCTTTCAAAATTGTGTTTGTGGCTCAAGATTTGTGCCCACCAAACAGCACATGGTAGCTATTTTAATTTTATTTTTGTCCTATGTACTGGTAGCAAACAGAAGAGAAAATATTTATGTCCAGGAAGGGTATAGAGAAGATGTTTGGGAGAAGTCTTGAAGGATGAACATGAGCTTACTGGGGTTAAGAGGAGGGGGGTTGGGAAGGTCGGGCCGAAAGTTTGAAGGCCCTGAAGCATAAAAATTCCCAGGCCAATTGTGGAGCTGCAAGTACCATGGCCAGTGCCTGGGCAGGTGGCAAACGAAGTAGATGGAGGCAGGTGAAGGTAGGAAGCCTTTTGGAACGCCTTCGGGATGTAGGCTTTATCTTGTAGGTGGTGAGAAATCATTAAAAGTTGACCCCAGTGCCATGATCAGATCTGTGCCTTCAGGAAGTCACACTGAGGGCATGTGAAGATGGCTTGATGTTGACCACATGCCTAATGTGGAATCCCACTCCTGTTAAGAGTGCGGTCTCTGGGAGCATAATGCTTAGATCCTGGTCACAGAAGCTACCATGTGACCTTGGCCAGTCACGAACCTTCTCCATCAGCTTACTCAACCGTAAAATGACTAAAAATTGACCTGTGTTTCAGATGTAATACTTTATATGAAGCACTTAGAATGGTGCCTGTTATAAAATAAGTGCTTATTGAATTTTAGCTCTTACTAATTAGACTGCACTTAAAATCACTGTTAACTCTGTATGGGAGAGAATGATGATTATGTCAGAAAATTATAGTAAATTCTTCAACTCATGTATTCATTTAAATCTTGGTCACTGAGCAGAATTTCAGGTAAGAAAATCCACTTTGTAAATTCACTTGTAAAAGGCTCAGGTCAAGCTTCAGTTCAAACCACTACACCCACCTCACCTGTTTAAAAGTGATTGTAGCTGTTCGTGCTGGAGAGAGTGGTTTTCCTTTTTTAACCCCGAAGCTCAGAACAGGGCTGGTGTGAACTCCTAACAGCTGCCACCTCCCATTAGTGGCAGCAACCTTCTGGATGAAGGTGAAGTGCACTTGGTATGTGAAGGTCATTTGACTCTTGGAAAAAGACATGTGATCTGGGTGACAATGAGTACTGACAGCCAGGATCCTGAAAGGTAAAACTCTACAAGTGACAGGTCCTTAACAGCATGAGTTCAACTGGAGTGTACTCAAATTCCGGTATGTCCTTGTCACGGGGGAGAATGTGCGCTGGGAACGTGGGTAGACGGTGTGGGCAAGGGCAGACAGGGTCAGCCAGCCAGCATTCCCAACCCAACCTGTGCCTGAGCACAAGTGTGCCCATTATTTTCTATTAATGGAAGCATTTTAATTAATGGTGTCCAAGAAGTGTAAGAATTGAAATATTTTCCGGGACGTAGTCCAATATGTTCTGATGGAAGCTGTAACCCCTTTTTCTTCTTTCTAGAAGAATATTCATATATGACTGAAGATACAGATGAAGATAAATAAGAATTTGGGGGAGGTGTGAAGAATAGAGATGAAATTCAGTGCAATTCCTGTCATTGATCTGCAACTTGTATTTTAACAAACATTGCTTTCTGGAAAGCCTGCATGAGGATTGGGTGGGAAGAGAGAAGAGCTATTGAAACAGTGCTGGAGAGAAGAGATTAAAAGAGAGGAGTCCAGGGAGAGTAGACCTGGCATGGACACACCTGTATGCCAGGAGGGTTTTAAAATCAGCTTGAGGTGTGTGAATCTAATCCCATGTGCCACATCTGGAGAGAGCAGATCTGGAAATGGATGGTTATAAATGGACATACAAATTGAACAAATGATTTACCTGTAGAAATCTGTCTTAATGACTACACAAGTACCATGTTATTCCACTGCTTACAAAGCTATGACCTACTTGTTGTAAAGACCTGCTTCCCTTACCAAGATAACTCATCAAAGACACCGATAATTTCTCCATAACAAGACACAGCATCAACAAAACCAAAATTACTTCTTTTGCTAAAGCTTATTGATTTGGCACTTCTGGTCTTTGCATCGTATCGGCATTTTAGGCCTTTCACAAAGGACATCTTATTCATTGTACCCACAACATCAAGACACCTATTCTCTTGGCTAGGTTTCTCCCTAAGACTCTGTTATATGAAGTCTTGACTCCATATAAATATTTAAAATATTTAAGTGGCATTAACATTGTCCCACACTGCTTTAAGAACAGCCCAAGGTGTTACAGAGGCATCACTTCAAGAAATAAAAACAAGTTGCCAGGGTAATACTAATGGGTATTTTTGAAATATAAATGAGTTACTTTGATGATTAACTGCTACTGAGGCTTAGACAGTAGGATATTTAATGTCTACATATTTTTTCAAAAAGAGTTAAGTCCTATTTGGAGCCTTGGGCTTAAAAACCACACACCTTACCTTCATTTGTAAACCTAACTTTGAAAATAAATTTTCCCCTAGTGAGTTGGAAGCCTCATTGGTCTTAAGTATTAGCTTCTCTGGCTCTCAGAAGAACAGCAGCGAAATTAAAGGTAGCTCCTGTTTCCTTCTTGGCAGTCTCACTTTATTGACTTAAAGAAGCCAATTCCTCTCCCCTTATCCTTTCAAAACCACAAACAATTTGCTTTTAAAAAAGATTCTGGCCACCAAGTATCATGACAATTGTTATTTTTTTTAGGATCTCTTTGATTTGCCTGAAGTTACACAGTTATATTTTATACTCTTAACACGTAGATTCAAGCACTGATACATTTTTTTTCTTTACTTTTTTCAGCTTATTTGCTTTTAAGCACAACTTTCTCCCAGTCGGTGTTTAGGAAACTGTCCTACTCTAAGCCGGATGTCAGTGTTATTCCGCATACTTTAGCGCTCTTACCTAGGAACCAGATAAGATGGGAGAGAAAATTTATTTTTAAAGTTCTTGTAGCCAGTACCTTTGGGAGATGTCCAAAGTATGCTTGTATTAGCCAAAGGCAAGAAGATAGCAGGGCCCTGGGCAGATTCTGCAGGCTTCAGGCTGTTGTGTCTGGGTGGTAGACCAGGAAGAGCTGAGCCACAGCCTACCAGGAATATCAGCCACCATTTATTTTGTGCCCCGTGTTTGTCCTATACCACGTCTGGGGCTTTACATACCTTATTTCTGATTTTTACAATAACACTTCAAGGTACCTCTGAGCAGTCCCATTTTACTTGGAGAGAAAACGAAACTCGGATTTTAAGTAACTTACTAAGTCCCAACAGTACAGAAGGGGCAGAATGAAGAATTAAAATGTCTGCCCGACTCCAAAGCCCATGCCTTGTTCTTATGTCACCCTGGCTGACCAAGATAACACTGCAGGTTACACGACGTTAGTAAGAAGACTCGTTTTTGTTGTCTCCTGGAGGGGGAAGGAAACTGGACACATCCGCTCTGTAGGCAAAGACTTACTTCATTGCCATTCAGAGAAAGCTACTTAAAAACTCACTTTGCGCCCTAACTGGTTTGGCTCAACGGATAGAGCGCCGGCCTGCGGACTGAAGGGTCCTGGGTTCGATTCCAGTCAAAGGCATGTACCTTGGTTGCAGGCACATCCCCAGTAGGGGGTGTGCAGGAGGCAGCTGATCGATGTTTCTCTCTCATCGATGTTTCTAACTCTCTATCCCTCTCCCTTCCTCTCTGTAAAAAAACAATAAAATATATTTAAAACAAACAAACAAAAACCCCACTTTGCCTCATCACTCTAAGGGAGATGAGCAAAGTCCCAGATGTCCCCAGAATGATCTTTTCCCTCCGTAAATGGAAATTTCATATATTAGTATATTTTATTGATTTCAGAGAGGAAGAGAGAGGGAGAGACAGATGGAAACATCAAAGATAAGAATCATTGATTGGCCACCTCCCGCACACCACACAGGGGATTCAGCCTGCAACACAGGCATGTGCCCCAACGGGGAATCGAACCATGACCTCCAGGTTCATAGGTCAACACTCAACCATGGAGCCATGCCAGCTGGGCTATATTTATTTACTCTTAGAAATTGTGCCTTTTCCCCAATGAAGGGCCCTTAACTTTACCTGATTCCATCCGTCTTACCTCAGCTATAAGGAGAGAATTTCTCTAGCTACCTTTAGTGAGTCCAATAATTACCATTTACAAGCATGCCCTGGTTTCCCTCCTAGGCACTTTACTCACATGTTCCTTTGTCTGGGTTGCGATTCCTTCCTCAACCCCAATCTCTACTAAGGAAATTCTAGCCCTTCTCCTCGGACCTGGAAAATGTATTCCTTTCCTAGTGCCTATAAAATGTATTCCATTCTCAGGGAAACTTCTCTGATCCTTAACCAAAAGCAATTTCTCTCTCCTCTGAATTCTTAAAAATACATTATTCAATCATCCACTATAGCCCTTATCCATTTTACCATAAATAGAGCTATTGGTGCCATTCAAATAGAAACCTCCCCCTCCTACACTAAAAGTGTTTCATGAGCAGGGACCACGCCCCATTACCTCTGATGCCCATGTGCAGAGCACATGCCAGTACTGACTCAGTTAATGCTCTTTGACCATCATCTCATTGTTTGAGTCCAGGTGGTTCTTGTCTCTCTTTGTTTATGTAAGTCCCAATCTTTCAAGACCTTCCCCTTAATGCTTTAGCTATTTCTCCCCCCAAATTTATGAACTAAATTGTGGTGCTTATTGTATATGGCTTTAAAGTATTGTTTGTTCTGTTATCGGAATGCCCTGTATTCCCTATGGAGCTATTCCTGGGTGAATGTCTGGATGATGTTATTATCGTCCCTGTTATTAACGACAACTTCATTTATCGAATGCTGTGCCTCAGGCACTCTGCTGAGTGCTTCATTTCCTTTATTCTACCCCTTACAGAACTTTAGGGTCCCTTGACTTTGATCCTCAGCCTGTATCAGCCCTCAGCCTTCTTTGCTGTAACATACTCCAGGTTTTTGATACCTGGATGGTAAGATCCCAGAGTGCAGGGAGCACATCTTTAGTACTCATCTGGGAACCTACAGTGTCGAGTGCAATCATGGTAGAGAATAGATCGCTAATAAATGTCCCACCAGCGCTTTGGAACTGCTGAGTTCACAAAACAAAAAACGCTTTAAAACCTGTTTTTAGAAATATCAGTGGTAATCACGTGTTACTAATTATCAAGCGAGAACCCTTCCTCAATCAGTATTGGAACTGCCAGACTAAGAACTCTGCTATTTTTCTTGTAAATCTAGCATGAGATCCCCACTCTTCATTAAATGACTGTGTTTTGGGCAAAAGAATGAAAGCCTGTGCGAAGCATCTTTACTCTGAGCTTCCCTCCCACTCTCTGCCTGTACCCAGCCTTGTTTAGCTCTGGTCTATGCTCGTATGTGTGTCTGAAGGGAGCGTTGGTCTCCCCTTCACGCACTGG
The DNA here is from genome assembly GCF_964212035.1 of Myotis nattereri. Lineage (NCBI taxonomy): Eukaryota > Metazoa > Chordata > Mammalia > Chiroptera > Vespertilionidae > Myotis > Myotis nattereri. Next base: position 182,121,015 of record NC_138075.1, read on the forward strand.
AATGAAAAGATCTGATGGGAACTTAAAAGCTCCCCCACAGGAAACTGTCTGGGCCCGTGATTTACATCCCTGGTTTTCTTATTAACGAACTGCCAGGCTTCAGAAAACTGGAACCAACCCAAGTGGGGACCCTGGCAGCTGGTGTGAAACGTGAGACCAGAGACCAGCGTGTCACAGCCGTGGCGGTGGGAGTGGGGGGAATGGGGAGGCTGGGTGGGTAGGAGGAAATGGCTTCTGGAAGTTTGACGGGAAAGGAGGATAGCTCTCTGTGGTCAGAGGGGAACTCTCCTTTGATCCCCATGTTAGGGGAGAGTCAGAGAGGCCAGGCTGCTAGAGGTTCAAGGACAGGATTTGTTTCCTCTGTCACTTATCTTAGAATGCGCAGGAGAGAGCGGAAGATAAGTAACTTGGAGAACAGTGATCTTGGAAAACAGGTATCTTTTATGTTACATAAAAAACACAACGTTTTTGACTTCCTACCATATGAGATAATGAGGACATTCTACAGAATCAGAAGAGTTCATCTTTTCAATTTTAATTTAAAAACAACAGTAAAGTGGGGGCTGGGAAGCTGTTCGGTGGGCATACAGTTTCAGTTCTACAAGAAGAAAAAGTCTGCAGAATTCTTACACTATAATGTGAATATACTTAACACTACCGAACTGTCACTTTGTAAAGGTCAAGATGGTACATTTTATGTTATGTGCTTTTTTTTTAACCACAATTAAAAATGTGAAAAACTTAAAACATTAAAAAACAAATAAGAAAAAGAGAGAGAGAGAGAGAGAGAGAGAGAGAGAGAGAGAATGGCCAAATACCTTCTGAGGAGGAAAATACATTACTATTCCTTCGGCTGTTATTTCATCCCCTCTCCTCCCTTTTTTTTCTCTTAGCAAGCAAGCTGCCTTACAGTTACATGTAAACATCTTTTCTCTTTATGTGGCCAAAGGGGGAAAAGGAAAAAGATGTAAGAGTTTGCAGAAGTAGAGAGGAAAAGCGTGAGTCTTCCGCTCTTTCTGAACCACTGGCCAACAGAATATTTTAAAAATTGCACGCCTAGTGGATAATGGCAAAAGATGCTTTGAAGTCCAAACAACAGACTCTAGAAAGTGCTTACTACTTGATTCCAAATCAAAAGTCTGATAGCCAGAGAGCTAACAGGTGAGGACAGTTGTGCCAACAGGCAAAATAAGGAACTTAAGAATCCCAATCCAATTCCCTTCCCAATTCTTCTTCCTGTCCCCAACCCCATCCCATTTTTTTCTTCCTTCTCCAGGCGGGAGGCTAAGCTGTTTGTATGGGTGGGTTGATTTTAGGGAAGGGACTGTTTTTCAGTGTGGCCTGGTTTAGAGTGTTTTCTTTTGGAGATGGGTGTTTGTTGATCAAAGGGACAAACAACAAATGTTGTTTTAATTTATGCTTCCTTGAGTTCTGCAAATTTAAGGGGAAGGCTTTTTTATTGGAGGCAATGAGGCAGAATCCTCTTAATGGCAAGGATATTTTCTCACCAAATTAAAGCCCATGTGTGCTTAAAAAAATAATGAAATAAAAGTAGCTTTTCTTTGGAGAGTAAATAAATTTTAAGGCAGGAAACTTCCCACACAGTTTGCGCTTACTGAGCTCATAATACAGGCAGGGGAGGGAGGTAAACAGAGCATTTTCTTTCCTTTGTCCCTAACTTGAAAAAACAGAATAATTTACAGTCAGAAGAATCTGATCAAAACATCTAAGACATATGACTGCTGAAACAATAATCTTAAATGCCAACAGTAGGGATAGATTTTTTTCCCTGTTTTATTTCTCTCTGAATATATATTACCTTAGTTTGTTTTAGCCAAATGAGGTCAGCTTTGTATGAATGTCACTTCATTAATATTAGTCCCATGTATGCAATTAGACCAGAGAATCTTGCTCTGCTTATTTTTAAAAGAGGAATAAAACACCTTGACTTTTTTACTGTATCCTTAAGGGAAGCAGTGCATAGAGCTCCTATTTCTCAGATCAGCTCTCTGAAAAACACTCTTTCTCTTAAGAATGGAGGCCATGGCATCACATCTATATATATAAAAGCCTAATATGCAAATTGTCCCCACAGGAGTTTGACCGGGAGACCAGGGGGTCGATTGCTTGCTATGACGTGCACTGACCACTAGGTGGTAGCGCGGAATGAAGGAAGGCCCAGCCAGCAGCCAGCAGCAGGGGAAGGGAGACCCCGGCTGGCAGCCAGAAGGCCCGATCGGCCCTGATCGCCAGCCAGGTCAAGGGACCCTACCCATGCATGAAATTCGTGCACCGGGCCTCTAGTAAATAATAACTCAATGCCAACTAAACCTGTCTCCCTCTAGATGTTTCTTTTTGGGTGTTTATTCATCCAGCATGCATGTATTATTGAGCAACTACTATGCCTTGGGCTCGATATGATGGAATCTGTCTGACAGGCTGGAGTAAGCTATCCTAAACCAGAACTGACAAATTATGGGAGGGTTCTAAACTGAAGTCTAGAGATTGAATGGGAGTTGGCTGGGGAAAAAGAATGGAGGAAAGGGAGCCCAGCAAGACCCAGGAAGGAGAAGAAACTAGCATGACTGAGAGTGCAAAGGAGGAAGTGGGTAAGGGGGCGGACACAGCATGGACACATGCAGATCTGGTCAGGTCCTGGTTGGGAATTTGAAGCGTATCCAAAGGCAGTGGGAAGGTATTGGAAGACTTTAGGCAGAGGGACAGGATCAGGTTTGTGCTCTAAAAGGATCACTTTGCCATTTGCACTGAGTGAGGCCAGAACATTCTCCAGCTTTTTTTTTTTTTTTAATATTTTTATTGATTTCAGAGAGGACGAGAGGGATAGAGAAATAGAAACATCAATGATGAGAGAGAATCACTGATCGGCTGCCTCCTGCATGCCCCCTACTGGTGATCAAGCCCGCAACCCAGGCATGTGCCCTTGGCCAGAATCGAACCCAGGACCCTTCAGTACGCAGGCCGACGCTCTATCCATTGAGCCAAACCAGCTTTAAGAGACACTGGGTATCAGAGGATTTTCCTTAAACTCTAGACATACAATGCAGCAAATTGCTCTTTCTTTTCTGTTTTAGTAATACCACCTTATATCCATCAACACTTAAGCCCCAAAGTCTCCTATAAAATTCGTTCTTTTCCTGGTAATCTGTAGGGTCCTGAAAGTGGCCCCGTTCTGTTTGGCTTTGTGATGAAAGTGGTCAGTGGGACTTCCTAATGCCCTGGAAGCTTTCTGTCGTATGTCAGGGCAGGCAGCTGTGCGCTGACATTGTGGAATTGCCCGGGCAGCGCTTATCAGGGCGAAGCTATGACACGGGGTCAGGATGTCTCACCTGATGGCGGAGAGGAAGATTAGATAGACACCAGCAAACAGCAGAGAGAGGCTGAAAGGCAGGGGCAAGCACTGTCCCCTCTGTTAACTTGCATCTCTCTCTCTCAAACACATCACTGCTCTCCACAAAGGAACAGAGCAGGCAACTCATGGAAAATACCAGAACAGGGTAATGTTTTCACTCTCCCAGGCTCATGAGAGACTGATAAGAATTGCCAGGGATTAAGATAATAGATTAAGATAAGTCAGAAAGCTTCAATAATCGTAAACATCAGGAAACATCATTTCAATCATAAAAGATGTGGCAAAAAGCAGCCAAGTCCAGCACCCCTGGCAAGGCCCCGGCCCTCACAACTGCTGGGGAAGGGAGCCATCTGGGCCTTCACAGACTCTCCCTTCTCAGAATGGCCATCTCTTCTGTCGGCTCCAAGCTCTGGGCCCAGGTGCTGAGGGAATGCCACAGCTTCCTGGAATGCCCTCCCAGATGCCCCACCCTCAACTGGTATGGAAGGTGGGACAAGAAATTAAACACAGGCCATCAATGGCAGAAAGATAGGAGATCAATAAAAAAACAAACCCCATGGATCCCAGCCAGGCCACACTGCACAAGTAAGCGCCTCACTTGCAGACTTGAGGTGGTTCCACTAATATGAGGCCAAAGGGCAGAGGCTCATTTCTGCTCTAGGCGCTTGAGGTCCTGCTATCTAGGCAACAGCGCTGCCCCCGTTTCTGGATGGCACTGGCATCCCAGCTGAGAGCTGCATAAGCCTTGACCCCTCTTTGAGGGGAGATCCTTCTCTCCAAGTCAGTGATTCTCCCTTCAGGCTGAACCTCCTGGAAAGCTTTGAAAACCAGAGGCTCAGGACCAATCCCCCCCAAACTGAATCAGACTATTGGGAATGATGCCCGGCATTGTTATCGTTACAGACTCTGATGTGCAGCTAAGTTTGAGAATCATAGCTGTCAGTCAACTAGGGATTCTAGTTGCAGAGACTCAAGAAGAATTATTAATCAACAACTTACTGCATACATTTCTTAAGGCTATACAGAGGTTCCTCCAAAGAAATACAACTTAAAAAAGCTGTATTAGTTAGCTAGGGCTGCCATAATCAAATCCCACAAACTGGGTGACTTGAACAACAGAACTTACTTTTCTCAAAATTCTGGAAGCTGGAAGTTCAAGATCAAGATGTCACCAGCTTTGGTATCTCCTGAGGCCTCTCTCCTTAGCTTGCAGATGGTCATCTTTTTACTGTGTCCTCATGTGCCTATCCTCTGTGGGCATCCCTAGTGCCTCTTTGAATGTCCAATATTTTTCTTTTTATAAGGACACTACTGATATTGAACTAGGGCCCACCCTAAAGGTCTCATTTGAACTTAATCACATCTTCTCCAAATACAATCACATTCTGAGGTACTTGAGGTTAAGACTTTAACCTATGAGGGGTTTTGGGGGGGGGGGGTGGAGAGGGGAGAAAGGGGGCCATAATTGAGTTCATGACATAAATTCTTTAGATGAGAAGGTAGCTTTCCTAATAAACCCTTTGACTTCACAAATACCAAATGTTCTATTTATCTAAAGTCAGAAGTTTCTGATTAGTAAGCGAGCCCATTAGAAAAAGACTCCTTTTTGAAATTACATGAATGCTTGGCCCCCACATGATAACGGACTATGGGCCTACAGAGAAAACGCTCTTTTAAATGGCCAGCATTAATTCCAGGAAATAGCTCCCTATTTTGAAAACCTGTCGCATTATCGCCAATTGCTAGGAAACAAGGGCCAAACTTATTTGGTATGTATAGCCCCGATAAGAAAGTGTTTGAACAGTCAGAAAAAGTGTCTCAAACGGCAGCTGGGGTAAGGCAGGTGCCATGTCTCAAATTCCTGTGGAAATCAAGAAGGTAAATGGTTGAAGTGAGCCAGGGGATTGTGGCACCTGGAGTCCTCATGCCCTGTCTAAAGGGCTTGTGGAAAGCAGGTGCACTTGCCTAAGCTCCCAACTTCTCAGGAAAAAGCTGGGCATCTGGGTTTTAATGTGAAAATTTCCAGTTTTTAAATGCTGGACAGTAATTCAAATAAAAAACAGCACCATTCTGTGGGCCACATAAAATACAGCTTCAGGAGAGATCGGGCTTGTTCGCTGCTGGTTCTTGCCTCTGGTGTAAAGCCACGGGGAGTCCTGGGTTCTAGTCCTGACTTGGCAAGTCGTGTGGCTGCACACCCACCTTCTCTGAAGTTCATCTTGAAAAATAAGGCGGCTTTACAGCAGTTTCTTGAAAGTCAGGTCTACAACTCTTTTATTCTCTACCGGAGAATATATGTATGTTTGCCTTCTATCTGGCTGATAGAAGAGAAACTCAGAGAGAGTCAAAGCACCAGAGGCATTTAGTGTGTTTTACAGGGCTGACGACGGAGGGGGCCACGTGAGATGGAATGCAGGCTGCCTCTAGGGCAATGATGGCGAACCTTTTGAGCTCGGCGTGTCAGCATTTTGAAAAACCCGAACTCAACTCTGGTGCTGTGTCACATATAGAAATTTTTTGATATTTGCAACCATAGTAAAACAAAGACTTATACGTTTGATATTTATTTTATATATTGAAATGCCATTTAACAAAGAAAAATCAACCAAAAAAATGAGTTTGCATGTCACCTCTGACACGTGTGTCGTAGGTTCGCCATCACTGCTCTAGGAGCAGAGAGGTGCCCCAGTGACAGCCAGTAAGGAAACCGCAGAAATGAAATTCAACCAATTACCTGAATCAACTTGGAAGTGGAGTCTTCCCAGAGCCTCCACGTATGGACCCAGCCCAGCCAGCATTCATGTCAGCCTCGGGAGACCTTGAGCAGAGAACTCAACTGAATCATATGGGACTTCTGACCTGGAGAACTGTGAGCTAACACACCAGCGCTGCTTTAAGATGCTGCCTGTGGCCATTTGTAACACAGACATAGAAAACTAATTTAACTGCCAACTCCAAATGTTGAGAATGTTGTGAAGCAACTGGGACTGGACTGTAAAATGGTACAACCACTTTGGAAAATGGTATGAAACTTTCTTATAAGTCAAATGTACATCTATCTACCCTATGATCTGGCAGTTTACTCCTAGGTCTATACCGAGAGAAATAAAAACATATGTCTACAGAAAGTCTTGTACACTAATATTCATAGTAGCTTTATTCATAATAGCTCCAAACTGGACACAGCCCAAATGTCTGCCAACTTGAGAATGGATAAGCAATGAACTACTAATTTATGCAAGAACAGGGATGAAGTTCAAAAACATGCTGAGTAAAAAAATACCAACACAAAAGAGTACATACTGTGTTATTGCATTTATAGGAAGGTCTGGAATAGGCAGAACTAATCTGGGGTGAAACAAGTCAGAACAGTGGATGCTCAATCTCATATCTAGCCCCATAACCTCTCCTTTGATTTTCTATCTCTAGAACCTCTCTCTCAAGTTCTCACCTCTTCCCCAGAGCAGTGGCCTGGTTAATTCCACCCCAGGCACTGAGCATAAGTCACCAAGGCCTGAGGTGTGGACACCTGTAATTTGGTGCTCAGCGTCCCATCCTCACAGTCTGGAGGAAGCTAGGCAGAGGTAATTCATGCTTTCCCGATTTTCACAATTGTCGTGGGATTGTGGAACTTTATTATAAACGGTATGGAAAAGCTCTTGTGACTGCAAAACAGGTATGTCAGCAGCCTCCCTTCCTGGAAAAGGTTCAGAGAGGAAGTGATTTGCCCAGGTGTATGCACTCAATAGTATATCTAAATCCAAAACTGATGGTTTCCCCGCAGCCCTGTAATTTACTGAACGCACAAAGAGAGGCCCAATTCCAGGACTGACCGCAAGGGAAGACCCGGCTGGCACTGATCTGAGAATGTGTGTCCTTGGGAGGGTCCTGAAAGCGGCCCCGTCTGCAGGGACCCCTCCCAATAAGTCAAAGCCAGCTCACCCCTCGCGTTGACTTACTTGTTGAGACCAAGACAGTTTGTTGTCTTTGCGTTTCTGTATCAGGAAACCCCACAGTCACAGAGCTGAGAAGCAGGTTTCCTAGTGAGCACAACAGGCCAATGGATGTCACTGTTGTTCCACAGAAAGAGAATCCCAACCCCTAGGGGACCTTGAACAGTAGCACACTCACTATTTGGCTTCTTGAACAGGGCCGAGCATACCTGGAACCAAAAGGCAACTGTTTTAAGTGGGATGGTAATTAACAGCCCATTTTTTAATTGTTAGAGCTAGTAATGAGCTGGCACATTCAGGTTAGGTTAAGGCAAATCATTCAAATGAAGGCAAACAGCTTTGAACAGAGTGGGTAGCTACAAATTAATGTGTGTGTCATGTCACTTCTCAGGGGAAAAGATGACAAAAAAATACACAGGCTGCTCCTCAGAGTGAGGCCTCTCGCCCATTCAGTGGCCAAATATAAACATTTTGCAGTCAAATGCTTTATCCTGAGCTATATCCCAGCCATTCAGCATAAATATTTTGGAAGGAACTTCTAACCCTCGACCTAATATAAAGATCAAAGGGATAAATATATTTATTAAGCACCCACTATGTGCCAGAAACGTCAGACTTTCCACAGCTCTTTAAGATGTGTTATTATTTCCATTTTTCGTATGGGTAACTGGGGGTTGGCAACACTAAGAGATGTTTCCAGTTACACAGCCGGTAAGTGACAGCATGGGTGCAAGTCCATGTCCACTGGCCTGCAAAGCCCCTGCACTTTCCAATGTGCTCCGGCCGATTCGGTTCAAGCACTCTTTGTCTGCTCACTTTGTGTCCCTCACCGGAGACACTACAATGAACATGGTGCCATCTTGCCCAAAGAAGCGCTAAGGTCTGACATTTCTGGTACAATTCAGAGTGAGGAGAGCTCTTGCTGGGTGCTATGCAACGAAGGGAGAGGTCAGAAGTAACCTCTACACTGAGATCTGAAGATGGAATAAAATATGGCAGGCAAAGGGAATATAGATCAAGGGTGATTTATCTGGAGGAATCTCCAGTACTTAGACATAAAGAGGAGAAATATGGTTACCTGTAGTTTAAACTTAAAGGAGAGAGAGGGAGAGAGGGAGAGGAACTAGATCTGTTGTTCCACTTATTTATGCATTCATTGGCTGTTTCTTGCATGTGCCCTGGCTGGGATCGAACCCACAACCTTGGTGTATTGGGATGACACTCTAACCAACTGAGTTACCAGGCCACAGCCTAAAGAAAAGTGTGGGTTTTTTTATGTGTTCCTTTTCTGTTAATCTTCACCTTAGGATATTTTTCCATTGATTTTTAGGGAGAGTGGAAGAGAGAGGGAAAGACAGAGAGAAACATTGATGTGAGAGAAATACACTGATTGGTTGCCTCCTGCACAAGCCCCGATGTTGGAAGCAGATCCACCCTGGCTGCTTGAGGCAGTCCCTGCAGGGATGTTTCAAGGGACCTGGTATATATGGCATATTGTTCTTAATATGTTTGCTCCCCTCTTAATAGCTATGAGTTTTAAACAGGACCACCTCCCTGAGAAAGGTTGTTTCCCCAGAGGGGTGGTTGGTCTCTTTGATCTTTGCTTGGAGTGACCTCCTTCAGTTACTTCCTTATAGCTTAGTGGAGCAATGGAGTAACCTTTGAATGGAGATGGGAAGCCCCCTGGCCTTTTGTATAGAATGGATAGAATTGGGACCAAATAGTATAAATCCAGATGTTAGATGACAATATGTATGTTGTTGTTTTTTTTAAAAGAAATAATCTGTTTCTTTTAAATTGAACTGAGTGTGAACTATAATATTAATAACCTGTTGCCCATAGTAGATTCTAAAGAGAAGCACAGTACAGGCCCTGCTTGTGAGAAAAGCAAGCTCTGCTCTGGGAATGGTGAGGCAGCTCTGGTACCACAAACGTACAAGAAATACCTCCACCGGCTGCCTTGCTGTCAGGACCCAAGTGGGGGCAACAGGAATAGGAGTGAGGGACGCCCCATGGACCCTCACTCTGAGGCCCTGACCCCAAACCAAGGAATCCTGATTCAGCGGGGAGAGAACTGGCCCTTGCAGGGGGCCCTGCTCTGAGTTGCTATCTTATAATTTCATGAGCACAAAATTGTGAAAGTCTCTCCCTTTTCAGTTCTGGTACAAATCCTCACATACACAGGTAACAGAGAGATGCAGCTGCCGGCAACTGCAGTGCTGTGGCTCTTCTAACAGGCCCAGAGCTCTCCCCGCAGCAGTGAAAGAAGGTGATACTGAGAGACCAACGCCAGTGGCATCCCCTGGCCATTCTTCTGGGCCTCCAGAGCCGCCACAGGTCACAGGCTATAATCATTCTTGCGTTTTCTGACGATGGGAACTGTCACTGCTGTGTGAGAGGCTTAACTGGCCTTTTGGGACACTTCCTTAAAATATAAATAAATTTGCCAACTAATCCTACACTTTGTATCTTGTTTTTTTCTAGGAGCTTTGAAGTCTAGATTTGGAGAAGGAAAGGTTAAGGGAGCAATCCTAGAGAGAAGTAACAGGAATTTCTTTGTGTTTATTTTAATGACACCCATGAGATTCAACCTTTAGCCCAGTGACTATCATCCCCTTTTCCTGCCCAATAGTCATTCTTGGTCTTGGTCATGTTTAATATTTTCAGATAGAAATGACAATAGGACTGGAGGTCCTTTTATTGGCCTAGAACTTGATGATGCTCAAAAAAATAAAAATTGCTGAATCATTTATCAAGTATTTGTTATACTTATGTCCTGGGCACTGTGTCTGAAGAGACAAACTGAACATTTAAACAAAGAAGCAGAACAATGGACTGTGAGGCCTTAAGACTTCAGTTGCAGGTGCCTTGAACCTGAAAAGAGACTAACATTGCAGCTCAGGTGGGTGATATTTGCAGGTAATACTAGTTGTAAGCTGCTATGTAAGCTACTTCTTTCCCCCTCAACAATTTGGAATGTATGAAAATGATATGTAAATATTGGTGTAATTTTCATTCAAATCAATCATTCCTCCATTCAGTAAATACTGAGCACCTACCAAGCATGAAAAGCCAGTGGTAACCAAATCCACTCCTTTGAATGAACTCATTTTCACAAGTTGAATCCACACTTAGCCAAAGCCAGGCAGTCGCATAGGGTGGAAGTTAAGACAGTCAAATAGAGCTCAAATCTTGGCCTCTCTATTCACTGTGACCTTGAACTAACCATTTTTTCCCCTCTGAGCTTCAAATTTCTCATTTGCAAAATGGGGTAAAGAAGTTGATATGATGGTATAATACAATGGTTGCCCTCACTGAGATTTTCCTATATGCTAGACACCAGAGTGGCACCTTATAACAAGTGCCACAGGCAGTCATCCTGGAATGCTCTCTCTTCTTCATCTCCCATACCCAAGAGTCACCAGGTCATGACATTTTATCTCTGAAATATTTCTCAAATCTCTCTCCTCTTTCCATTGTCCTAATTCAGGCCTTCCTAAGTGGGTCTCCTACGTGAGTCTCCCTGCTTTCACTCTTATGTCCCTTAAATCCATTCTCTACTCACTAACCAAAGCAATCAGTTTAAACAAAAACATGTAGCTCCCTCACTTAAAACCCTTTAATGGCTCCCCACCTCCTAGAATAAAGTACCAGCCCTTAGAACAGCAAACAAGGTCATCTGTCTATCTCTCCAGACTTTTACCATTTCCTGCCCAACACCCAACACATTCTTTGCTTGTTTTCACCTCTGAGTCTTGTGCTTCCCTGTTGCCCATGTAACACTGAATTATGCCTCTGCCCAGTGTTCTCACCTCTGCTTACTTATCTTTTAAGACTCAGGTCAGACTAGGCAAGTCACCAAAGCCTTCTTCGATGCTTCCATCTTCCACTTCCAAATAGGGTCAGGCGCTCTCTATTCTTGACCATTATCATGTGCTCCTAGCTCCTGGGCATAGCTGTTCTGCTGCATTTACCACATTGACTGGTAATATATTTCCCAATAAGTGCTTCTCCCTTACTGGACTCTTCTCCTTGAGGCAAAAACCTTATCTTATTCATCCGTATATCCCATCACCTGGCACAGTGCCTGGCCCACAGCAAGCACCTGGTAAATAGAGAGAGTGAAGGAATGAAGACAGCAATGTGACTCCCCAGCTGATGCTCTTTGCATACACCACACCCCATCTCCAAAATGGCATGTGTCTAGAATGGTGGTTCTCAGCCCCAGGCAGTTTTGCTCCCAGAGACATTTCACAATGTCTGGAGACATTCGGGTTGTCACAATTGGGTGCGGAGGAAGCGTGTCTCTGGTATCTAGTGGGTAGATGCCAGGGATGCTGCTAAGCATCCTCCAGTGCCCAGGACAGCCCCCCCCACAACAAAGACTTACTCAGCCCAAAACAGTAATAAGAACCAAGATAGAAAAATCCTGATCTTGAACAGAGACTGGTGCATGGAAGATTCAATACAGGATTCCGAACTCTGGCAGCTTAGAGGCAGTAGTGGCAGAAATGATCACCATGCTTGATATAAACCATGTAATTGTACAGTATACTGTTGAAATTTACTGAGCATTTCTGCATGATATTAACTCATTTTATAGCATCAGATCTAAGGGACTTCAGTTCTACTTTTATAGTTGTATTTTAAATTTAAAAAAATTGTCACCTGGGGACATGCTTTATTGATTTTTTTTAGAGAGAGAGAAGTGGGGGGGGGGGGGGGAGAGTGAGAGAGAGAGAGAAACTTTGATGTGAGAGAGAAACATTGATTGGTTGCCTCCCATACACTCCCTGACTGGGGATCAAACTCACAACCTTTTGGTGTATTGGATGATGCTCCAACCAACTGAGCCACCTGGCCAGGGCCTATAGTTGTATTTTAAATAAAGCAAAGTCCTATTCATGATGCACGGCCCTCTCTTCCCACTTCTCTCTTAACACAAACACATGATATAACTACTCTAGGCCTGTATCCCTGAACAACCAACTAGAATAACTGGACAATATGGGTAAACCTATATTAGTTCATCAGCTATGGTGTTGAAATACACACACACACACACACACACACACACACACAAAGGGTGTCCCAAAATTCACGCAAGAAGTAATTTGATAGAAAACACAGGTTTATAATTAAAAATTGTAAATTTTTTATTGATTCATAAAGTATACAGTATAGGGTTATGTATGGAATAGCATATCAGGTAAATGGCCTCCACGTCTTTGCTAGCACATATGCACTCTTTTGTTGAAATTTTCCATGACTGTTTTGCACAAATGCGGCTGAATTTCGATGAGGCTCATTTTCATCTTGATGGCTTGGTTAATCAACAAAATTGTCGCATTTAGGCTTCATAAAATCCACGAGTGATTGTTGAGAAACAAATGCATCCACAACGTGTCACTGTTTGGTGCGGATTTTGGGCTGGAGGCATCATCGGACCATTCTTCTTCAAAAATGCGGCTGCTCAGGCAATAACAAAAGAGTGTGTATGTGCAAGCAAAGCCGTGGAGACCATTTACCTGATATGCTATTCCATACATAACCCTATACTGTATACTTTATGAATCAATAAAAACTTTACAATTTTTAATTATAAACCTTGTTTTCTATCAAAATTACTTCTTGCGTGAATTTTGGGACTATATATATATTCAAATGTATTTCTTATCCTGCATGAACTCATTCCAGGGAGGCCAGGCCTTCCTGGAATCATAAGAAAATGTAAAGATTAAAACTTTTAAGCTGCCAGGTGAGTTTTTAATTAGCCATTTGACATCACACAGCTGAGGCATCTGCCTTGGACATGACACAATGGCTGACCTACTTCTCGGGGGCCTCAAAGTCCCATCGGCTATGCATAACATGTTCATATTGGGCAATTATTTCCTTCTATGCATATTCAGCCACCTAGTGTTTGGGCATGGGGTGCATGGTGAAGCAGCCTGCCTAGAGATAACAAAACCAGGACACAAGCTCTGAATTCACCACAGTGACCCTTGCCTATAATTCAGCTACGTGACCCCCTGTCTGAACCCTGAGGCAAATTTATGATCAGTTTCTCCTGGTTATCTTCAGCTCCTCTTTCAGTTGCCCTTTTATCAGTCCAGATGTCTTTTGCTTTTGAGAAGAGCCATCTTTCTTGTCTTAGCAACTCCCCTTTCTCTTTACCTAGCTTGAATTATTAAACTACTAAAGCTGACTGCCAGTACTGGATACACATTTGCCTCTGCTTAATACACATGGGCACGGAAGTGGCTATATACTTTCTTTTTGTAAATTTAACACTTAATTCATCGTAGAATACGTAACTCATCCTAGGATATCCAAGCTGAGGCATCCTGAGCCCTTTAAGGTAGCTTTGAGTCCTAATATAAGTAGGAACAGCCTGCTTATTATGGCAAACCTCTTCATTATTCTAAAATAATGTTTTTAGCCACCATTGAAACCACAGTGAGATTGAAGTTCAGAGGGAGTGAAATTGGACAGTGAAACTTCCTTTGCCAGTGCCCTGATTTGCTTGATAGATAACCAATGTTCAAAAGTGGTGGTTTATGACGGGGAATTTCCCATTGGCTACACTGCCATTAAACACATTTTAAAAGAGTTCAAGCAAATTTGTAATGAGGAGGCTGCTGCTAGTTGTGCCAAGGGTGTAGTGCTCCTTGGCTTGGGCAATTAGTTCAATTACAATTTAAACAGAAAGAAAAATGCAGCCTTAGCCTGCTCTTAGGTTTCCTGATGGCTTGTCAGCCACCGACTCAACTATTCTCTATGACAAAGGCATTGCCCATTGGTGTGCAGGCGCAGCGGGAAACCTCATCCCCTTCTAAGCCCAGGAGTTCCCTAACTTCTACCTTATTATTGGGTGGTGTTATAGACTGAATGTTTATGTTCCCCCAAATGTATATGTTGCAGCCCTAACTCCCAGTGTGGCTATAGTTGGAGATGGAGGCCTCTACAGAATTAAAATTAAACAAGGTCATAAGGGTGGGACCCTGATTTAAACCACTTTGTGTCCCTTTTAAGAAATACCTGAAAGTTCATGTTCTGTCTCTCTCTGCACACTTTTACATGCACCCACAAAAAGCCATGCGAGGTCATAATGAGAAGACAGCCACTGTAAGCCAGGAAGTGAGTTCCCACCAGAAATTGAACCCTGCTGGAGCCTTGATCTTGGACTTTCCAGCCTCCAGAACTGTGGAAAAATACATTTCTGTTGCTTAAGCCACCCAGTCTGTGGCCTAATGTTAAGGTAGACTGAGCTAATACATACAAATGGTGATTATAAACTGTATTAAGGAGTAAGCAACCTAACAAGGTTATAATAATTAACATCACAGCAATCACCTAACAATACTCACTGTGTGCATCACACATCATCAAAATGCTACATTTTAGAAACTAAGAAAACAGTTCCACTTACAATTGAATAAAACAGTTCCACTTACAAAAGAATAAAATACCTAAGAATAAATTTAACCAAGGGGGTGTAAGACCTGGGCACTGAAAACTGGAAGACATTGATGAAAGATACTGGGCAACACCAATAAATGGACAGATGTTGTGTGCTCATGGATTGGAGGGATTAATATTGTTAAAATGTCCACACTATCCAAAGCAATCTACAGCAAGCATGTCAAACTCAAAGGCTAACACAGGCCAAATAAACAAGGTTTAAGTTTATGGGGGCCGCAAAAAAACAAAAGCTTCAATTTTCATAGAAACGTGGGTTTATTTCATTTGAGACATACTGAATACAAAGGGCTGAAATGAATGAGTAATTGTTAATATAAGATAATAGAACATTGTACTAAAAATTAATATTTTTTCTTGAACATTAACTTACCAGACACTGAATAACTGCACAAATTAATAAGTGTAATGCAAATAAACCTATTTTTCTTGTTCTCTGAAAGCGAAATATTTCCTGTTGCGCACACCAAACAAGTCAATCCAAGACTAATGAGCGGCAATCGGCTGCTAAAATATTCGCTGCTAGTATTAGTGGAGAGAAACGGTGCGCCTGCGTGTAAGGTGCATAAGGGAAATGAATGCAACATGATTATAGTAATCAGTCATTAGCGAACATTGTAGTTTGTTATTAATAATTATGTATAACAAGATATTGGAAAAATTAATTTACAAAATTTTATTAAAACGTTTCTTGCATACCGTTATATTGGCTGGGCCGCAAAAATATTTGTTGTTGCCTGCATGTGGCCCGCAGGCCGCGAGTTTGACATGCTTGATCTACAGAATCAATGCGATCTCTATAAAAATTCCAATGTGATTCTTTACAGAAATAGAACAAACAATTCTAAAATTTGTATGGAACACAAAAGACCCCGAATAGCCAAAACAATCCTGAAAAGAAAAAAGCTTAAGGCATCCACTTCCAGATTTCAAACTATATTATAAAACTACTAGGGGCCCGGTGCACGAAATTCGTGCACTGGGTGGGGGGGGTGGGGGAGAGTGTCCCTCAGCCCAGCCTGCCCCCTCTCACATACTGGGAGCCCTCAGGCGTTGACCCCCATCACCCTCCGATCGCCTGATCAGCCCCTTGCCCAGGCCTGACGCCTCCGCCAGAGGTGTCAGGCTTGGACAGGGGACCCCCATCTCCCCCCGATCACTGGCTCTGGCCCCCGCCCAGGCCTGAGGCCTCTGGCCCAGAAATCATGCCTGGGCAGGGGACTCCCATCTCCCTCTGATCGCTTGCTCCACCCCCCGCCCAAGCCTGACGCCTCTGACCCAGGCTTCAGGCCTGGGCAAGGGGACCATCATATCCCCCCAATCCCTGGCTCTGCCCCCGACCCAGGCCTGATGCCTCGGCCAGAGGAGTTGACCCTCATCACCCTCCGATCACCAATCACCGGATCGGCCCCTTGACCAGGCCTGAGGCCTCCGGCAGAGGTGTCAGGCCTGGGCAGGGGACCCCCAGCTCCCCGCGGTTGCAGGCTCTGCCCCTGCTCAGGCCTAACGCCTCTGGCCTAGGCATCCGGCCCAGGCAGCGGGGACCTGCAGTGGCAGTGGTGGGCGCTGCGATCGTGGGCTTCGCTTTAGGCCCAGGCAAGGGACCCCTAGCTCCTGGGACTGCCAGCTTCAACCGTGCCCAGCTCCCATCGCTGGCTCCACCCCTACTTCCTGCTATCACTGGCCAGGGCGGCAAAGGCGCCTGATTCTCCGATCATGGCTGGGGGGCAGGGCAAAGGCGGCCCCAGGGCCGCCTTTGCCCTGCCCCCCACCTCTTAGCTCCCCCCTGGGTTTCCGATCACTGTCAGTGGCAGGGGGCTTCTTCCTGCTTTCCCTTTCGCCTCCCTGCATTGTGCCTACATATGCAAATTAGCTGCCATCTTGTTGGCAGTTAACTGCCAATCTTAGTTGGCAGTTAATTTGCATATAGCCCTGATTAGCCAATGAAAAAGGTATCGCCGTACGCCAATTACCATTTTTCTCTTTTATTAGTGTAGATAGTAATCAAAACAGTGTAGCATTAGCATAAAAACTGACACATAGATCAATGGAACAGAGTAAAGAGCCCAGAAATAAACTCATACATATAATGATCAATTAATTTATGACAAAGGAGTCAAAAATATACCATGAGAAAAGGATAGTCTCTTCAATAAATGTTGATGAGAAAACTGGGCAGCCACATGCAAAATATATAAAGAACTCATGTAACTCAATATGGGGGGGAGGGGGACAAAAATGAGCAATCTGATTTAAAAATTGGCAGAGGACCTGGATAAGCATTATTTTCCATGGATAAGCAAAGAAGATATACAAATGACCAAGAGGTACATGAAAAAGTGCTCAATATCACAATCATCAGGGAAATGCAAATGAAATACTGGACTATCACCTCACATCTGTTAGAACGGCTGTTATAAGAAAGACAAGAAATAACAAGTGTTGGCAAGGATGTGAAGAAAAGGGAACTGTTGTGCACTGTTAGTGGGGTTGTAAATTGGCACAGTCACTATGGAAAACAGTATGGAGGTTCCTCAAAAAATTAAAAATAGAACTACCACATGATCCAACAATTCCACCTCTGGGTATTTATTCAAAGGAAATGAAATCATTATCTTGAAAAGACATCTGCACCCCCATGTCCATTGCAGCATTATTTACAATAGCCAAGACATGGAAATAACCTGTGTCTATCAACAGATGAATGGGTAAGGAAGATCACACACACACACACACACACACACACACACACACACACACTGGAATACTAGTTGGGCATAAAAAGAAGGCAATCCTGCCATTGTGAACACATGGATGGACCTGAGGACATTATGCTAATGAAAAAAAAAAAAAAGCCAGACAAAGACAAATATTGCATGTTCCTACTTATATTTGGAATCTGAAAAAAAAAATCCCAAATCGAGCTCATAGATTCAGATAACAGATTGGTGGTTGCCAGAGACTCAGGGTGGGAAGGAATGGTGGGGGAAGAGGGTGAAGGTGATAAAATGTACAAACTTCCAAAGTTGTAAGATAACTAAATCCTGGGATGTAATGTACAGCATAGTGACTATAATTAACAACACTGTGTAGTATATTTGAAAGTTGTTTAAAGAGTACATCTTAAAAAAACTATTCACAATAAAAAATTTTAAAAGTATGTATGGTGATGGATGTTAACTAAACTTATTATGGTTATCATTTCATGACATAAACATATATCAAGTCACTCTTGTACACCTAAAACTAGTACAATACTATATGTCAACTGTATCTCAAATTTTTAAAATGCTAGATTTTAACCCAGGGACAATTTTATATCAAATGAGAAATTAATTATAAATCAGTCCTAGATATACACGATTTCAGTATCTTTCTGGATTGTTTTTATCTAATTTGGGAGAAAAGCTAGCTTATCTTTTATGACATAATCTCAAATTTCTGTAACACATTTTCCCAAAAAAGTTCAAAGGACTTTGCTCCAGACTTCTCACTGGTTTTGAGTGAAGTCCCAGGTTCTAGGAAAAGGCTGATTCCATTGCCTGATTTTTCATTAAAAATCATTTTGCTTTCTCTTAGTGTTTGACGAGAGAAGCAGCGCTTTGATTTGCGGATCTTTTTAAAAATGACTTTGTTCTTTTTTAATCCTAACTGCTTGAGGCATCATTAGCTCCTTTTAATAGAAGTTTCTTTTATCCCTTTGAGCATGGGTTCCAATACCCTCAAAGCAGCACCTGTTAATTGGCCTGGAAGAGGTCACCCTGCTAAGATGAGGGAACCATCTCACATGTCTTACAAAGTCCATGTAGGTCTTTGGGATCAGAAGGGGATGGATTCATCCCACAGCAAATGTTTAGGTGGCATGTGATTATATTTTCAACATAATTACTATATAATTACATGTACTCACTCTTATCCAGCACATTCTCTGCTATAATTAGTTGGCCTTTATTTAAAATTCATCTTTAAGATTTTTGTCCTTCTTTTTTAATTTAGTTAATGGCTGAGGGGCCGTGTTATTTTTGACAGTAGTTTCTTTGTATGTCATAATTTTTGGTGCTATTCTCCTATACAGGCTCCCAATCACGTGTTTTTTAAGGAAATGACACAAGGGACTCTAAAGTAGCCTCCCACCTTCACATACTCCCTATCACACATTGCTTGGCCTATTCTAGCAGCAATTTCTCCAGAGAAGCCTAAAGTGTCTATAAAGCTTCCACTACATGGATACAGTTTTTAATCAAAGAAATTTTTTTGAGGGAAACCTGTTCTATTACTTTATTAATTTACTTTCTCCTAGTGTTACACAAACTAATCTGGATCTGGAGTGGGTACTTCACTCCTTCAGTGGAAGAGGGAAGTAGTAAACCTTTCAAGACAATCTACAAGAATTCACAGAAATGTGACTCCATCAAGTCAGCAGTAAGGAGGAGGGAGGCTAGGGAGGCTGCTAAAAAAGCCAAAAAACCCAAAAACAAACCACACACATGTACTCTTTCCGGGCTAATTATCCACTTCAAAGAATCACTCGTAAAAAAATATTCTACAATATCTCATCGTTTATTTTTAAGACATTTTAAAGAAACCGCAATATCTGGTAGCTCAGGAGTTATCACTTAGAGCTTGTGAAAAGTCAAGCACTGTTATTTTCACACAATTTCTGTCTCATAGACAGACCATGGGTAAATATTATTATTAAAAATGGCATATCCCAAAGCTGCTACAATACACTAAATGAGAAATCTAGGCCCATAGTTTTCTTTTTCCTACAGCATTGCTTGACGAGATTATTTCTTTACACACTTTCCAGAATCAACTCCGTTCATTTCCTGTTCTTTCGAAGAACTGGGTGAAATCCTAAGTTTAGCACATCAGATAGAAGTAGACCATCAAGAGAAAGGTAAGCGAATGCCCTCATTCAGTCTTTCCTGAAGCACTGTGTGTGTTCTGTGTTAGATGTCACCCATCTGAGAGTGATATGGACAATTTAAAACAGACTCAAGGAAGAAGGACCTTAACAGCCCAGGACTCTAGATTAAGACATGGGAATGACAGGTGAAGGGATTAAAGACTAATCTGGAAAGGAGAGGTGTGGCAAGCCAATGCCCGCTGTCCTCAGAAAGTTAGAAGGTAGTGAAGTGGGAAAATCATTCAGTGTTTTCTGTTTGGTCCAAGGAAGATGAAAGGATGAAGTTATGAGACAGCAGATGACAGAGTTAATAGAAAGAAGAACATTACCATAATTTTAAAAAGTTCAGGACATAAAATAGTCTGCTTTTGAATCAGGGAGTTCACTTTCCTTGATGGGGCTGGTTGACCATTTTAGGGGACTGTGTGAGCACATGTAAGACAAGAACTAAAATTTTCATTTCTCTCCTTACCTTGAAGTTTTATGAAAACGCCTACCTTGGAGAGAAATGATTTGAAGCAACAAAATTAGGTACAAACAAGTAATTCAAATATTAATGATTTGAAGGGTCTAGGACTGGAAGATTGATTATCTTGTATGCTTTTGTATAGGTTTTCCCAACACAAAGCTAAGAAAAGGGTTACTTTATTCCATTAGAAGAGACTGGATGTAAAACTAGTCCAGTTCACTTAGACAAAAGCCAAAGTCTTTAAAGGATGCTCCACTAAGGTTGTTTATCTATACTCATGTACTTAAATAGGCTCTTTGGAAATTTCTGTGTGGGTTGTCCTGAGTGGAGAGACACAGCCCTTCGCAGCCATCGTATTGCCCACCTGGAATGTGGAGAACTCCACTTCACCCACGGAACTTTTGGCACTGCTCCCTCCATGGCCTCCGTCAGCAGTAGAGATTCTAAATGAAGTTTGAGTCCTAGCAGGCATCCTCTGGGGCAGTTGAGAGGGGGTGGGTCAAACTCTAGGCTAACTAGTGACCTGGGGGAGGGCATGGAGAGAGACAGCAGAAGGGAAGGTGCTTCTTCAGACAAGTCCTGCTTTTTTGGTGGCTGGTATCTGTGAAGTGTGACGTAAAGAGAAGTAGCAGAGCTCATCTTAATCGACTAACATGTATTCTGCAGTGGCCCTCAACATGGTGCCATGGAAAGCACTCCACATTATTCAGTTTAGGTAAAAGAGGTAAAGATAGTACGGTGCTAAATATATAGGCTCTGGAGTCAAAGAGCCAGGGTTCAAGTGCTGACTGTCTAATTTCTAACAGTATGAATTTGAACAAGTAAGTTACTTAACCTCTCTAGGCCTCAATCTCTCAACTATAAAGGGGCTAGGAATAGTTGCTGGCTCATAGTGAGTACCAGATAAATGCTGGCTTCTATTATTTTGACAGAAACAGAAAACTGAATCCCACTTGAGCTTGTGTCTCCTTGAGTCCCGTCCAAGACACAAAAGGAACAAAAGTGGCATTGAGGTAAGAATCTAGGTCACGTCAAACCTGTTGCTCTGCTGATTGGAAAAGAACATGAATCCAGACTGGGTCATGCTGAAAGTGAAAGTGAATCCCATACAGCCTTTAAAGGAAATAAAACTGTATGTCCCCAATATGGAAAGGTATCCAAAATATATTCAATGAAAAAGCATGTCATGAAACAGTATGATCACCTTAGGGAAAAAGGGTTGTTAATATAAATTATGATAATATGTCAGCATACATAAAAGAGTTAGAGAAATTTCCACCCAACAATGGATAATGATTTGGGGGCAATTAAGATTGCATGGGTGGTCACTATATATTTGTTATATATTTTTTAATTGATTAGAGAGAGAGAGAGAGAGAGAGAGAGAGAGATCTGTCATTCCATTAGTTATACATTCATTGGCTGATTCTTGTATGTGTCCTGACTAGGGATGGAATTGGCAACCTTAGTGCATCAGGACCAGACTTTAACCAACTGAAGTACTCGGTCAGGGCTATATCTGTTATTTCTGTAATATTTAAATTATTATAAAATGAATAGTATTATTTTTTAATTTAAGAAAATCAATGTTTAAAAGAAAAAGCATATTATCCCTTTATCAATTTTAAATTTTACTGCACAGTGGTCACCTTAAACTGGAGTAGGGTATCCTATATAATAAAAGCATAATATCCAAATCGACCAAACGGTGGAATGACCGGTTGCTATGACATGCACTGACCACCAGGGGGCAAACACTCAACACAGGAGCTGCCCCCTGGTGGTCGGTGCGCTCTCACAGGGGGAGTGCCACTCAGCCAGAAACTGGGCTCATGGCTGGCGAGTGCAGTGGCAGTGGCAGGAGTTTCTCCCGCCTCTGCTGTAGGCAGACAGTAAGAAACAAGGGGTCCCAGACTTCAAGAGCCCGGATTGTGAGAGGGATGTCTGCCTGCCGGCTTAGGCCCGATCCCCCCCCTCAGGCCTAAGCTGGCAGGCAGACATCCCCTGCGGGGTCCTGGACTGTGAGAGAAGGCAGGCCGGACTGAGGGACCTTCCCCCACCTCCCCCATCCCCAGTGCATGAATCTCGTGCACCGGGCCTCTAGTTAATAATGATGATAGATAAGCTGAACAGGAAATGTTTCCCTGTTCTCTTTTGGGAATGATAACACATATCACATTTTAGAGTCTCTTTCATCATATCATAAATCCTCCCATGAACCTGGTGATGTGGGTGTTTGTGGCTAAGACTTTGAGCTGTGCAGCATTACATCCTGGTTTGATTCCTGGCTCCATGCTTACTAACAGTATGACCTTGGGCAAGTTTCTTAATCTCTCTGTGCCTCAGTTAATTTATCTTTCAAAGGGACCTACTATTAGTACTTCAAAGGGGTGCAACGAAGATGAACTATGATACTTTTTGTAATACTCTTAGAATAGTGACTAAGCACTAAATAAAAAGTTTAGCCATCATTATTTTAATCTTCATTTAGAGAAAACTATGGATACAAATGATACATTTATCATAAAACCCCAGAATCCTGACATTCATTCCCACTACCACCTTCCTAGGACCAGAATTTTTATCACTTAACTCACAGATTGTTGCTATACCTTTACACACAGGCTCCTTGTTTCTGGTACCTCGTGCTCCAACCTATCTTGCCTGCTCTTGTGGGATTCAGCTCTTTTGAGCTTTTCTTTTATCACTTACATCTTGTCTTAAATGGCTTCAGTGGTTTCCCATCATCAAAGTTTAGATTACAAACATTTTCATTTGTCCTTTCACACACTGGCCTCATCCTGCCTTTCTTATATGTGACACAGCATTTCAGACTTGAGCCCTCTGCTTCAGCCACACTGGTCCACTCACTGTTGCCAATTCTGAGCACCTCCCCCTTCCCTCCAATTATGAGTCTTTGTCTCAGGTGATTGCCCACTCCTCTCTCTAATACCACATCTCAAGATCCCAGTGAGTAAAGCCGCCTGACTACTCAAATCCACATTCACTTTATTTTGAATTCCTAGATGTATCCAACATCCTCATCCAAGCTCTCATTTGAGACTCAATTATAGTCACCGAGGCTGGTATCCTATGTAAATTCAACAAGCATTTATTGAGCAGGCTTTGGAGATGAAGAGACAAAGTCCGTGCCCTCATTGAGCTCATGTTCTATTAGAAGAAACAGAAAGTAAACAAATAATTGCTTGGCCATGGCTGGCTACATGCTTTGTCAGAGGTACATACAAGGCCCAGCAGTGGCCCAAAGACAGAAACAACCACAAAGAAACAAATCAACATTAAGGGCATGAAATGTGTGGCTTCCCTTTCCCTCACTTAACCAAGGCTGACTTTCCTCTGGCTGACCAAAAACATGGAACTGGAGCTGAAATATTTTAAGATCCTGTTCTACTTAAGCTCCTAAAATAACAGGCTCTGACTGGTTTCCCCTCTCCAGCACCAGTCTCTCCCTGGTGTATATTTCTTCTACTTAGTTGGCCTCTATCTGCCTGGTTATTTGTTTAAAATGTGAACCAACTGGTCAGGTACAGTAATCTAATTCTGCATTTGGTTCGAGGCCAATGCATTGAGGGCATTCAATAAATAATGGTGCCTGGTGTGCCTTTCCTAGATTCTGGCTGCATATGTCTGATGTGAAGCTGGGATCCTAGGAGGCAAGCTCAAGAGACAGTGGATGGAGGGTAGTGGAGCTCTGGAGACCACAGAGGCAAACGTGCTTTGCCTGACTGCCCTGGAGATCACACACCCGTGCTGGGCTTGCTGCAGCAACGCTGACCGCATGCAAATATTCCTCTCCTGAGTCGGTTTGGGTGTGACCTCCTTCCTGACGTGGTATCCCCAGATTCAATCTGGGTAAAAGTACATCAAGGCTTCCTCCCTATGGGCACCCAGGCCTGTGTTTACTTGCCTTCATTAAGGAAAGTCTCCTTCCTGTGAGTGGGTGGTTTGGGAGAGGTGAGATGAGGCAGGAGTGGTCTAGGATTATAGGAGCCTTCCCAAGGGAGGAAGAGCAGAGAGAAGACAGGGACTCCCTTCACATGAAATTTCGTGAACAAAGTGTATCCACCTTTCCACCCATCCATTCAGCCACCTTCTTTACCCACCATGTGATAGGCAGGAAGGCTTCAAAGATGAATATTACAGGACCTGGCTCCTGGGAGATAATAAATATTTGCTGCATTAATGATTCAAGTTTGTGCATTAGCTTTACCTGGATGATTATTCCCTACTGGAGGACACCCTGCACTTTCCATATGACAGATATAATCTAGCATATTTCAGCCCATAGTTTACAGAGGCATAAAAATAATATTACAGCATAGTTCCTATTTTTGGACTTAGGTCCCAATTTTCTCATTTTCAACCTTTTCTGCTTCTGTCTTCTGCCAGTCTACATTTATGTATCCACTGTCCGACCCACGGTTTGGTCTCTCCTGGCTGCATGATTCAAATACAGATTGCTTTCAGGCAACACTGGCAGTTTCCACTTAGCCTCTAGCTCTTTCTTCTAAGCTGCGTTGTTAGACAGCAAGGGGTTGGAGGGAAGTCAAGGGAGCTGGCTCCCAGTTTGAGCTAGATCACCTGGTTTTGGGGCAATTTGGCCTTCCTGACTGCATCTCCCATTCTCCATCTGTAGAATGGCAATGATGCCAACTGGCCCAGAGATACAGCAAGGGTTGGTGAGCTCATAGCTGGAAAGGATGATATACCCAAGAACAAAGCAATATGATAAGGTGAAATTCTGATTTTATGGCCCATCAATACCAAGCCTCATACTGTTTCTGGCTTTTCTGCTTCTGTGATTTTGGCACATGACTTCCAAGGAAGAGGACTGAACAATGAGCATGACTCGTCTTCTCAGACACAGACTCCCATATATAGACTGGATTTGGCACAAGTAAGAACACCCGGTTGTAGCTGGCTGCTAATCAAACACGGCCCGCAGGTGAGCATGAAGAACACCTGGTTTGGA
The DNA here is from genome assembly GCF_964212035.1 of Myotis nattereri. Lineage (NCBI taxonomy): Eukaryota > Metazoa > Chordata > Mammalia > Chiroptera > Vespertilionidae > Myotis > Myotis nattereri. The sequence continues at coordinate 182,146,191 of NC_138075.1, forward strand.
GAAGCCCTTCTGAAGCAGGAGAGCATTTTTAAAGTGTCACTCAAAGCTGGAGTCAATTAAACTACAAGTTTGAAGAGAAATCATGTTACAAAAGGAGAAACCGATCTTTATGCTTAAGGATGCAGAAACTTTGCAGATTACAGCTACCCTCTCCCCCCCGCAAAAGAGAGCGTTCCCTCCACCCCTCCTCCCTCCCCCATACACACACACACACACACCAATGAATTGCTCTTTTCCTCTACTGAGTGTACAAAACAAATTCTTTGTGGAGGTCTCTCTATAAGAAAATTCCCCTTTATATCTGCTTGTAATAATCTGATAGCTGACAAATATGTTAGTAACGTACACAAAACGGCAGCTAAAACCCAAACCAAACCCTACTCTCATAAGCAGAATAGAAAATGGCAAACCAATGCCCAGTAAAGTATGGATAGCCATAATTGAATTTACGTTGTAATTTTCAAACATAAGAATGAACAAACAGATATTGTGTATATTTAAAAACAAAGAAACTTGCCAGAAATAAGATTCTCTTAGAGAAAATGCTGTCTTAACCTCAAAATCAGTCTCGAGGTTGCCAGAAGATGCACTCAACAAGCACTTTCAACCTACCTAATGGAGGCAGTAAAAGTAATGAATACCACGTTACTGCCCGCACACCTGCCACTTCTCCCCAGAAGCCCTCCTGCAGGAATACCGACTAGTGGGAAGCACAGGCCAACGCCGCCCCCACTTACAGACTTTGTTGCCTTCTCCAGCTTTGAGTCCCAAGCCTGGGGAGAATCAGAGCCAGGCAGCCGCTCTTGCTTAGCACCATCTCCAAGCCAGGCCAGCAGCAAGACTGGTGTGAGAGAGGAGGACAGCCCAGAGGGAAGTGGAAGAGGCTCTTACTCACCATCCACTCAGGGCTGGCACTGATTATAAAAACAACAGAACTCCCCCATGCAGGGGCACCTCCCAGCCACCTTGCCTCATCACCAATTTGCAGTAATAGGCTCTGCTGTAGGCATGAAAGGGAAGGGAGCTGGACATGGGGAAAAGGCCAAGAGGCAGAAAACAAATAGGAGCCCCCAAGCACTCCTCAGAGAAGCATTCATTTTAGGGGGGGGGGCACCTTGTGATACCAGGGGCTCCTCAGAAAAACATACATCCCTCAAGCGTAGGGACCATGGAGTTAGTCATACAGAGATTTGTTGGGTACTCAGAGAACAGTGACAGGTGTTGGAGTTGGTGGGAATGTGAATTGGTGCAGTCACTAAGGAAAACAGTATGGATGGTCCTCAGAAAATTAAGACTAGAGCTACCATATGACCCAGCAATCCCTCTTCTCGCTATCTACCTGAAAAATTTGAAAACACTTATTTGTAAAAATATATGTACCCCAATGTTCACTAAGCATTATTTGTAGTAGCTTAAACAGGGAAACAACGTAAGTGTCCTTGGATGGGTGATTGGAGAACATGTTGTGATGTCTGCACACAATGGAATACTACTTCGCCTTAAAAAGATAAAATTTTTCCATTTGCAACAACCTGGATTGCTCTTGAGAGTATTATGCTAAGTGAAATAAGTCGGACAGTAAAGGACAAAAACCATGTGATTTCACTCGTGGGCTATAAAACAAAAAGTAACTAACAAAACAAACAAAAACAGACAACAGAATGGAGAAGGGGTGGTTGGAGGACCAAGAGGGGTCATGGATATGGTGATGGAAGATTAGACTTTGGGTGGTAAACACATAATAAAATATACAAATTTAGTATTATAATATTGAATTCTAATTTATATGTTATTAACCAATGTTACCCCAATATATTTGATTTAAAAAGTGTCTCCTTATAACTAGAGCCGGCTGCCTTCTTAGGGTTGCCATAATTTGGGACCCAAGTTATGGTAGTTTCTGAGACCCCCTCAAAGATCTGGATTTTGGCTACTTCAAAGGTATTGCTTTGCAAATACATGTGTGGGATGATAATTCTCTCTCTTCCCTCTCCCCTCCCCAAGATCACTCCAGTTTCTACAGAGAAGGCTTATAGGTCCATGGGAGTTCTAAGTTGGTCTGTGTCATTTATAACCTAATACCCTTCTCCCTATGAGGTTAGATCCCTTTAAGGTCTGGCAAAAGCTTTAGAGTCTTCAGAAGTAGTAAATACACCCCTTTTCTGTGTGTGTGTGTGTGTGTGTGTGTGTGTGTGTGTGTGTGTGTTGTTGTTGTTGTTGTTGTTGTTGTTGTTGTTGTTATTGTTCATCCTCACCCAAGGATATTTTTTCCATTGATTTTTAGCGGGAGTGGAAGGGAGGGGGAGAGACAAAGAGAGAGGAACATCAATGTGAGAGAGACACATCAATTGGTTGCCTGCTCACCCACTGGGGATCGAGTCTGCAGGCGTGGTACATGCTCTTGACCAGAACTGAATCCAGGACCCTTCAGTCCGCAGGCGGATGCTCTATCCACTGAGCAAAACCAGCTAGGGCGACACACCACCTTTCATGATCTGATCCATGGAGAACTGATTCCCTAGGGTCAGACTGCAGGGGAAGCACAGATAGAAGGGATCACTTCATTTGTCCTTTTTAATTTGCTATTTTTTATAAAATCAGCTATGTGGCCTTATTCCTGAAGGTAATTTTAAAGCTTTGCAGATGAAGAGTCAGAAGAAAATGAGAAAGGAGGGTCTTCATGGATGACTCATGCTATTTAAAGTGTTGAATCCACTTGACCTTGTCCCATTGCATGCTAGGTAATTTACCTTTAACTAGGTCTTTTGAAAGAAGATTTTGGTGAAATACATTATTTATTTGTTTAATTCAACATTTATTCCCAGAATATAAAGGCAACTCATGTGTGGAAAACACTAACAACCAATCAACCAAACATCTACCACCTCTTTTTAGGGGTAAGTATACACATGTCATATCAGACAATTCGTTTCTGAAGTTTCGGTATATTCAGTGCTATTAAAAAAAATTAGAATGGACAAAAGTAGTGCTTTCAGTCTCCTGTTGACTCACCTAACAGGCTTGGCAAAAGCTTTCTTTGACCTCTGCAAGATGACAGCCTCTTAGATGTCCAGCTCCCAGTCACTCCACCCACATTCTAATCCCAGTGTGGGTTCGGTGGTGCTGCCTAGTTTCCCTGAGCTATCCGGATGCCATTCATTGCAGAGATTCAGTCATTAAATCCTGCCAGACCTGACCTGGAGACCTGGGAGGGGAAAGGCATTATAGAAGAGGTGCCAACCCAGAACCTGGCATACTCCCTTTCAAGGCCCAACACACCTGGACTCAGCCAGGCTCCAGTCCTTGGTTTTGACTCATGATCCTAGACCTAGTGATGAGGGTGTTTCCCCAAAGCAAGCAATTGAAAAGATTTTTGTCTTTCTTCTCACTAAGGACAATCCCACAACTTCTACATCTTGGATTCATTCTTAGAACACATAGATTTGTCATTCAGGATAGAACTTTCTTTCCTAGTTTGTTTCTCCTTCATCAAGACTCTCATTGCCCAGAGGAGCCAGTGACTGTGAGACTGCCATCAGCTTCTAAAGCTTCTATACACCTGAGTACATCCTTCTCCTCAAAATAATATCCCATCCATAGAGGCTTAGAGGAGAAAGGAAACACTGAATTTCACACAAGAAAAAGAAGCCCTTCCTTCTATATATAATGGTTCTTCTGTTGCCCTCAGTTTTTGCTACCAAGGTTCCATTCCCGATTATATCACCAGGGTGAGGCCAAGTCCTCAATCTTTATTCTATTCATCAAACATACAAAAAACAATGCAAAACAGACAGGCTTTGCCTATTGATTCTGCAAGTATTTTGGTTCAACCCCTCCAGGCTTATCTTTCCATGACATAGTATGCCAACTCAGCACTGTGATGTTTTCCCTTTTTTGAAAACTCCTCGTTAAATAAAAGTGTATATTATAGAACTATCTTTTCTCCCATCCAGGAATGAATTAAAAGACTATTACTCTTGAGAAATTATAGGCAAATAGGATTGCTAGGCACATTGGGAAAACTGACTTAAAATTAGTAGTGACTTCAGGGATGAAGAAAAAGCCTGCTCTGAGTCCCTACCTATATTTTATATGAAAGTAGCTACACAGGATGTCCATTAAATAATTACCAACTTGTTCCCCTTGGGTTCTTAATGGTTGGGGTACATTTTAAATGGGTAGGATTGTGTTTATGTTTTTGTACTGTGAAGACTGTCAAGTTATTTTAAGATAGCTGGATGTTCCTTCAAATATTTATCACATGGCACTTAGAACAAAGTAATGAAGAGCATCTTGAAGTTTCAGAATTTCTACAGAAGAAAACAAGCTTCTAATAAAATAAAGGGGACATCAATTACACAGTCGGCTCACTTATGAAATATACTCAGGGCAAGAAGAGTTCCAAGACATCATCTTGAAGAAATGGATTTAGCAGCATGAGAAGTGGGTAGTCCCAGTTCTTAGTTGTGCATAGTGTATAACCAACAGAATAGGTTGGGATACCAGAAGAACTTTCATGCCAGGCATCAGGGCCAATGCCCACAGATTCTACACAGGACATTGGTGGGCATCACTGATGTCGAGACTCAGGATTGATCTGATAGTTCAAACCAAATGCCAGAAGCCTCCCTGAGGTTCTACTTTGCATTTTTGACAACCTGAAGATCCAGAGGACCCCATGTCTGGAGTTGCTCCTGTGATGGAGGAGCCATCATTCCTTTGAGCACTTAAGTTTACTCTGCTCCAAAAAAAAAAAAAAAAAAAAAAAATCAGGAGTATACGGAGGGGAAAGATTGTTGAAGGATGCCCAGCAATAACTCTGATGACAGTCTAAGGGTGGGTAGATACCCTTAGAAAGATTGTTCCATTTCTCCAGAGGTCTTTTATACCTGGTCTAGGCAGGATGGAAATCTTGTGTTAGAGTTCCAGGATTCCAGGCCTGACTGTCCCTGCATCAAGCTGTAAAAATGGTTTCATCAAGGAATTAGATGCCACCATTTCCTTTGTGACCAGCTCATGTCAGGTCCCACACAGAAGAGGGAAGCAGCAGGTCCCTCCTGGAGAAGAGAGAGTACTTTTTCTTCTTAAAGGGAAGGCTGTAATCTCCGAAATATGGGTGATTAGTGAGTGGTCCTTGAGTCAGCAAAAGCTGGAGTGACTACACAATGACCATATTGCTGTGAAGATACACAGTTGGAGGTAGGTTGGCCGAGATGGTCCAGTGAAGACCCTCTTCTACCTTTACCTAGATAACTTTGAAGACATTTAATCTGTTGTCTTTCAGGCCTCCTGACAGGTAATCATGAAGACAGGAATTATTATGATTAGAATATCAGCTCAGTAAGGACAGAGGTTTTTGTCTCTCCCACAACAACCCCCTCTCTCTGCTGCATCCTCAACATTCAGAATAGTGCCTCGCACACAGTCGGTGCTCAGTGTTTGTGAAGTGAATATAAGAATGCTGGTGAAGCTGTTCTCAGGAAAGGGTGTGGAATTGTCACAACAAGAGTATTAAAGGAATCATGGCCTGTCCATTCTATTTTTTGTTTTAGCGTTTGCATGTATATGTGTCAACATAGTTCAATATACTTCTATAAAAGTCACATGAACACCTGTCCTGATTATATAATACACAGTTTACTTTTTAAAAACTTGGAACATAAAAATGTCAGCCTTTAAAAAATAACTTAACATTCACACATACAAAATATGGTTGGAGATTGTCTTTAATCATTTTGGAGTTTGAGGATGGCTCCTCATTTTGCAACTTTGCAGATGAAGAGCTTAAAATTTGATAAATTATCAACCTAATGAGGCTTCTAACTCCTCTAGCCAGTTATTAGCTGTCAGGAAGTGATCGTTGTTACTTAATTATAAGATGAAACTAAACATTGAGAAATGTTGAAAGTGATCTGATTGGCCACTATTCCAAGGACTAATTCCACAGGCATGCCCTCTTACATACCAATTAAAGCTGCATCACCCATAATAAAATGGTGCGTGCCCTTGGCTGTGTTCTATGTTGTCATTTTCAGATCAGAACAACAAAAACAATTGCAGTCTAGGGCACTTCCTGGGCACCAATGACTGCGAGGCTTTTCTAACTTATAGGATAAGGATTCCGCCTACGGGCTTATTACTCGTTAGGAAATGCCCTTATTTTCACTTAGACCACACCCAAAAATTAAGAGTCAGGATTTTCCCCCCTCCTTCTTTATTTTTAAATTGAATTTATTGGGGTGACATTGGTTAATAAAACCATACAAGTTTCTAGTTACAATTCTATAACACATCATCTGCACACTGCATCATGTGCTCACCACCCAAATTGTCTTTCTGTCCCCGTTTGTCCCTCCTTTGCCCTCCTCTACCTCTCCCCACGCCCCCTTTCCCTTTAGCAATTACCATACTGTTTTCTGTGTCTGTTGTTGTTGTTTTTTTCTTAATCCCTTCACCTTTTTCTCTCTGCTCCCCAACCCTTCTCCCCTCTGACAGCTGTCAGTCTGTTCTCTGTATCTATGAGTCTGTTTCTATTTTGCTAGTTTATTTTATTCATTAGGTTCCACATATAAGTGAAATCATATGGTGTTTGTCTTTCTCTGACTGGCTTATTTCACTTAGCATAATACTCTCCAGGTCCATCCGTGCTGTCACAAAAGGTAAAGATAATAGAAGCAACTGGCCATCTGTTTTACTAGCTGCCAGGGAGAAAAATACCAAAGAGCTTCCCAATAGGAAAATGTATATGCATGGCATCGGATTTGATTTTGAGGGGCAGTTTATCAACAGGGTGAAATGGGTGTTGGAGGGAGAACGCTGAGTGATGCATAGGACTAGTACTGTCTACGTGCAGGGCTACTGGTATTTAGATTTAAAAAAATTAAGACATGGTTCTCAGGATAAGTTTTTCATTTCTAGCTTGATTATGCAATTTTGTACCAACACTGGTTTTATCGCTATCACCTACTTCTCCTTTCTGGATTCTCCTTGCTATGTGCCTCAAGATAAAGGAGATTGGTTAAATGGCAGGAGCCTGGAGCTCGAAGGTTGTCTAAATTTCAATCCCAAACTGCCATGTAAGCATGGTTTTTGGTATTTGGTAAGAAGGAAAAGAGAAATAACATTTAAAAATTTGCTGAAATACAAGCATTTCCCACCTCAAGTGTAAACTGTGTTGCAAGATTTTAATTATAAATTACCTGGATGGTAGAGAAGGCCATGTGACCTTATAGAAAAAGGGATTAGGATAGCCTCTATCGCCTGAGGTAAGGATTCAAGAGCAATCGCCTCTAACCAGCACACTGATGTTCCCATAAATGCTGGTTTTTGCGAGTTTTGCCTTTTGTCCTACTTGAGTATTGCTGCAGGAAATGGTCCAAGAAGCTGGTGCCAGAGATGATGGAGAGCAGCATGTATAACCATCAGCGGGACTCCACGGAAGTTTAACGCCCCCAAGTAGACAGTAGATCAAATTTCCTAGAAATGTGTATTAGTTTTAATCCACCATTCTATAACCTGGGATTAGGAGTCTTTCTAGCAATACTAGTTATTGCTACTATTACTAAATCTCTAGCTAAAATGGTGACAGAAACCACACCTGGGAATAAACTGTCTGCGCTTGTCTCCATTTTATCACCTGATTGCTCTTCAAGCCACCGAGGTCCAGCTTTCACCCCCATCATTCCTTTGCAACGGCTCTTGTCAAAGTCACTGTCATTCTCTATCTTGCTAAGGCCAATGGTGTGTGACCATCTCTTGGGATCCCTCAGCAGCAGCATTGATTGCACCTGACTATTCTCTCCTCCAAGAAGCATTTTCTTTTCTTGACTTCCACAACACACCCTGCTGGGGCTTGCCCCTCTCTCTTCCACCTCACTGACAGTTTTTCTCAGTTGCCTTTGCTGGATCTACCTCCTCTCAAAGTCGATGTGCGCCCAGCTTGATCTTCACATCTTTTCTCTGTCTACACTCTCTCTGCTGAGTGAATCAGATCTTGTGACCTTAAATACTATTTATGTGTTGACGACTCTCAACTTTCTCTAGCTCTGATCTCTCCCTTGGATTCCAAATTCTTATATACAACTACCCACCCAGATATCTGATTGGTATATCAAACACAATATGTTTGAAATAGAACTCTTGCTTCTGCTATTTCCTAGCACCCCCCACACCCATCCCAGCTCTCCAAACTTGCTGTTCTCCAGTGTTCCCCATCTTAACTGATGGCCTCACTATACAGCTCAAAACCCAGCAGTCACCTTCGTTGGTCTTCCCCTTCATTATTCTATTCAAGCCATCAGCAAGTCAGTTGATGTTATCTCATAAACCTGTCTCAAATCTCATCACTTCAGTCATCTCCATGCTACCTGGAACAACCTACCATCATCTCCTTGGATTAGTATAATAGTTTCCTACCTGGTTTCCCTGCTTCTACTCTTGGCCTTACACATTCTATTCCTCAAAAAGGAATCTCAGTGTTATTCCAAAGACATAAATTCGATAATATTGTTCCCTTGCTTAAAATCCCCCAACAGCCTCATGCTACACTTAAGACTACAATTCAATTCCTTACTAGGGCCTAGGAGGCCCTACAGGATGTGGCCCCAGCCTACCTTGTTCACTATGCTTTAGCCATGCTGGTTTCCTGTCACTTCCATGCCATCCCCCAATTTTTCCCACCTCAAGGCCCTTGCTCTTGGGTGTCCCCTCTGCCTGGAATGCCCCACACCTCTAATAATAAGTGGCAGGCTTCTTATTATTTAGGTTTTCATTCAAAAAGTCACTTGAACTTCCTACCCAATCTATCTCTATCCCATGACCCTGTCCTGTTTTCTTAATAGTACTTATTACTACCTGGAATTATCTTCTGTACTTATTTATTTACTTATTTAAAGTCTATGTGCCCCTATGAGGATGTAAGTTTTATGAAAACAAATACTTTATCTATCATATTTACCACTGCATTTTCTATGCCTGACATATAGGGGTACTCCATAAATATCTGTTGAATGAACAGATTATCTCTGAGTGTAATAGCAGTTTGCAAATTATACAAAATGACGCATTGGAACTCAATAGCCAATCCAAAGAATTTACCAATAGCTAAGAAATAAGAAATGCTGAAACCCAGGGGCAAATTGAGGTGAAGTATATATGTCAGACTGCAATCACTGACAAATTAAAATTATGTTCCATTCTATGTTCTTTTAGCCCTTTCCAGTCTTCTCCAACTTATCATCAAGAATCATCAAAAGCTGATGGCAGACTTGCCCACATTCTCTTTCTTCTCCTTCCTCCTCTAGTTTCAAAGTCTAAAATGAAAAGGGATGAAATAAATTCTTCTGTCTGTACCCCAGTTTTCTATAATCCAAAAATCATGTCCTGATGTATTCAAAACCTGGCCTGAACAACTCAGAAAGTGTTTTCGGACGCTCCCTTTGAGAGCAGGTCAGTTGATTCTCACTCTGGCTTTTATAGTAAGGGAGGCAAGTGCTGCCAAAATTAACACGTTAGAGCTCCACTACCTGGATTTTTACTCTGAAAGAAACAGTTGGTGGCAGAAATGATCTTTCACCTTGCCTCTTTGTTATCACCTTCCCTATTCCATCGAATGAAACTGTACTAGTAAGTGCTCTAGGTGGGGCAAAGGAGAGTGCTGAGCTAGGCTTACTCCTGGCGTTGCTATAATCTAAATCTACTCCTAAATTTACTCTAGTTTTGGAAAAAATCATTTAACTTCCCCCAACCTCCCTTGTTTATCTATGAAGTGAGAACTCTTTAGTAGATGACCTCTAGCTCTAACTGTGCATGGTGTGGAAATATTTTGTATCCAGTAAGTACAAAACAATTAAACTAATTGGTGGACTGGTTATGACTGGTGCTGTCCTACTATCGTCAAAAGACAATAGAAGGCAGGGTCAGAGGGCTGGGATGAGTCCTATGTCGCAAGTTGCACCTTCTAACTTCCAGAGATTAATAACTTCTCCTGGGTTATTTCATGGTTTAAGTACAATATATGTACTAAAGACTGCAAAATTTCTATCCTCAGCCCAGTTCCCAATCCTGAACACCAGATTCATATACCCAACTGCCTAACCAACATCTTCACATGATATCAATAGACATATCCACTTTAATATATTTAAATACTCTCTCCAAAGTCTGTTCACCTTGTCATCTCTATCTCAGCAGACGGCAATTCTATCCACCTGGTGCTGATGCCTAAAACCTGAGTCCTTTCTTTCTCTCATTTTACATTTAATCTTCCCACAGATACTGTTGTTTCAACCTGCAAAACAGATCCAGAATCCAACAGCATCTCACCATCTTCTCTGTTATTATCCAAGTCCAATTATCGCCCTCTCTCTCCTGGACCACTGCCATAGCTTTCTGACTCAAACTGCTGCTTGCGCCCTCACCTCCCACCTCCAGCCTTTTCACAGCCAGAGTGATTCTTTTCTTTAAATCCTCACCCGAGGATATGTTTTTATTGATAATACAGGGAGAAGAAGGAAGAGAAAGGGAGAAAGGGAGAGAAACATTAATTGGTTGCCTCCTGTATGTGCCCTGAAAGGAAATCTAATTTACAACTTAGGTATGTGCCCTAACCAGGAATTGAACCTGCAACCATTTTGGTGTCACTAACTGAGCCTCCCAGCCAGGGCACCAGAGTGATTCTTTTAAAACATTAGCCAAATCACGTCAATCCTCTGTTCCAAACCCTGTAATGGTTCCTCATTTCTCTCAGAGTAAAAGCTCAATTCCTACTCCTCTCCACCCACCTGTCATTGCTTTGCCCTGCTCTGCTACTGTTCTCCCCTGCTCACTCTGCTCCAGCCACAGTGGCCCCCTGGCTATTTCTCAGACACACTGAGCACACGCCTGCCATAGGGCCTTTGCACAGAAAATTTCCCTTGTTCAGTGTCTGCACGGCTGCCACCCTCACCTCCTTCAAATGTCACTTCTGCACTGAGTCCTATCCTGACTTCCTTATTAAAATTACAACCTGTCCCCCTCCTTCCTAACCCAGAATTTCAGATTCCCTGCTTCATTTTCTCCCCATGCACTAATCTTCTTTATAATGTAGTTATGTGTTATGTTTAATATTTATAGCCTGTACCCCTGTCCTGAATATAACCTCAACAAAGGCAGGGGTTTGGTATGTTTTGTGTTCAGCATAGATACTCAATAAATACTTGTTGAATGAAGAATGAGTATCATTATGGGTTAGAAATATCCCAATGTCTGTGTATCCACTGCGCCCACGCCCTAGACGCGCTGGTCTAAGATCCACTGAGCATTGTCCAAATTCCCTTTGGGTTGATTCCATCCTATGATCCAGAATCTCATGAGATGTAACCTGCTCATTGAACCAAAATGGCACATAAAGACAATGATTGCTTTCTTTGGTTTTAAGACTATTTTCTCCATTGAACCATGGATTTCCAAAATAGGGGGAAACCCAATGATCCACAATCAATTAAATTGCTAATAATGAAAGAAGTTGCCAAATAATATTCTAATGTAAGATCTAGTCTCCTTTCCTGGACTTCTTGCCTAACACTAACTTTAACTCCTTCATTTTTTTTTTTATATCTAATCTTCTAAAACTTTTAAAAGCCATTTCTACATTTCTGTAGGGAACTCACATCTATCCTTCCAATGCCTCTTCACACAGACTTGTTAATCTGTCCAAGTGTTATAAAGAAGATTTCTAATTCCAAATGATGTGCCTGGTAACCCAATACAGAGAAAGGAAGTGGACTCATTTGAAAGGAGATTACCATCAAAGGGGAGGCTGTCAGTGTCAGATGATGGTAATTTCCTTGGTTCTAGTATTTACAGCTTCATAGGTTGGAGTCAACACCCATCTTCTGAATCACCTTTGTTCGTGAAAAGCAGTAGTAAGACAAGGCTTGTATATGCCCTTAACCCTTTGATACACACGGGCTTTGTGGATAATCTTAGGAAAAACTGCCGATTGCCGCGGACTTTCAGAGAGTTTAAAACAGGCATTTCCCCCAAATTTGTGTCGCCTCCATCACCATGAACAGAATACAAGCAATAGAGGAGAATATGAAAACAAACCATAAAAAACAATAGAGAACACAACACCAGAAAGAATCTCTACGCAGCGGGCATGTCATTGGCATAACTTACATAAGTGTAAGACCTGACACTTAGGCTTCTTACAGGATCGAACTAAGTCAGCCAGAAGTCCCTGAAAGATATAAGTGTTGGGTTGTATCTTATTTTGAGAAATAAAACCACAGCTTCACACAAAGGGGCCTTTTCACTTCCAATAATAATCACTGCACTTAGGTTAAGGATGGATGATAGGTCATAAAGGTAAAAAATATAAACCAGATGCTGTTATTCCTTTTAACTTAGGGGAAAAAACCCATTAAAATCCATTATACACTACCTCAAAAATGTTTGCAAATTTGTCAAGTCTCATTTGGCTTTAACACACGCAATCTTTCCAATGTTCAATATTATCATTAAATCCAAAAAGGATTTGAGGCAGCTCTGAAATAATGCAAAAGACATCCTCCATATTAATTCAGATGGGCTCTTAAACTAATTCATTTCAAACACTTCATTCCAATTTCAGCTTGGCTTTTGCAAGAAGGGCCAAACTTTAAAAATATCATAATAACCACTCTTTACAAACAACAACAAATGTGACAGAGGAGGGGGGAATGGCACCCATTTTTGACCTGTAGTGATAACTGCCCTGGCTGGGGATTCTCATGCCCCACACCCACGCTTGGAAACCCAAATAACAGGACTCCAGGCCTTCAGCAACCGCTCAGGCTGGAGCAAGCGCGGCCCATGCTTCATCTCCCGGGAAACTCAGAAACTTCCCAAGAATGAAGTTGCAGCAGCGAAGCAGGCAGCGGAGCGAACCCTGGAGCTCTAATACACTGTCTTTTGCAGACAACAGTGCTTCAGTGTCAAAGCCACAAGACCAAGGGCAGGCGCCGCATCCAGAAGAAAACCGCTCTCAGCAAGCGCAAAACAGTGATCACAGGGAGGGGGAGCGCAGCGCTGCGAGGTCTGAGCGCAGACCGGGCCTGGAGTCCTTCCGCACTTGGCATTTTAATGAGAGTAAAGAGGAAATGGGAAGGTTTTACGGTAATTGTATTTATGTGTTAAAAATACCCAGTGACTCTTTTAGAATGTTCATGTCTCTCCAACATGAACAGATATTTTGTAAATATTTGGTTAGAAAAACGGAAATAACCTAAAGTTAAAATCCATGTACATGAATTACAAGTACTAACATGCTAGGATTAAAAATAAAACTGAACAGGAGTTTAGACTTGGACTACACTCTCTCCACGGAGCGCCTCGGAAAGAAAGCACCAGCTTCTCCGTTATGGCCATGGGAGTGAGCAGGACATTTATTTGCCCTTTCCTCCCCTACGGCCTCTTATTTCACATTCCTGCAGTGTTCTCTCGGCTCCACACTCGCAGCTCACACTGCTGAAACATTCTTTGGTGTTTCCTGCAAAGCTGAAGCTAAACAGGAAAGAGGCAGAAAAAGGTTTTGAAGCATAATAATGAATCTCGAAAGAAAGTCGTTTTGCATCGTGTTTGTCCTGTTGTATCATAAATCAGCGAGTGAGATACAAGACGCCTTATTGAGCCCATTCATTAGGAGCTGGACATGGGAGGCGGGGGGAACTTCACTTAAAAATACTGAGCCGAATAATCATTTTTAAAATATCATCTTTCCTAAAAGAAATATTTTCTCAATTGGATAAGGAAAACACAGAATGCTCTTGCGAACGCCTTGAAAAGGCCCAGGTCATGGTGCGGGCCACAGAGTAAATGCAGGAGCGGAGGCCAGTGCTTTCCGTGGGGCCCCTGGCAATGAGCTCTCCAGCCAGGAGTCGAGTTTTATAAACTGCTAATTGACGGGCAGACTTGGCTCTGCAAGGGAGTTTACAATTTGACTCATGCTTACGGTTTCTGTCCTCAACAGGCATTTGTGGTCCGAGTGCCATCAGACATTCTGAGAGGTCGTGTTCTGAGTGATAAGGTTACACATTCAGACTCGGTGGACTTCTTGCCTTGCTGTCCACAGGCTTGGGACAACAGGAGATACATGTTTAGGAAGAAAGGAAAGAAGGAATGAAGGAAGAAAGGGAGGGAGGGAGGGTGGAAGGGAGGAAATGACAGAAGAAAGGAAAAAAATCACAATTGATTTCAGTATGGCAAAGTAGCCCACCCTTAAAAGAAGAGTCATAAAAGAAATCAAAAGCATAAAATAAGTCTTATAAAAATCTTTCCCCTAAAATCAACCAATATATCACCCAAAGAGTAAACAGAGGTGAGCTGTAAATCTAATTCTGCCTAATGCATTCCTGGACTTTCTTCCTGAGAGCAAATGCCACTGAGAAATGAAGGTTCTGGAACCCAGACACCTCAGGGGTTAGAGAAAAGCTGACCGCAGTGATTGTCATCACCAAGATAAGATCACCTGCCCTCTTCAGTAGCTTTAATAGCTAACGGCCCTCCTCTGATGCTCAAAACCATAAACTGAGAACAAAACAAAACAAAAAAACCCTTTGCGTTTAGCCATCACCTCCCACAATTTTAGCAAAGAAGGCATAAGGAATGATAAAATATTCAGGACCACAATAAGATTCACCATTCCATCCATTAGTCTTTGCTGGCCAACTTAGTTCCCCATGGCCTCCTTGCCTCAATCAAAGGGAAAATACGCCTTCCAGATCCCATTATTCTCCCAGGATTTGTTCTTTCTCAAACCAACTCCCTGGAAGACGGTCTATATTTGTTTAGAGAGAGTTCTGGAAAGCTAGAGGTCGGTCCTTCCTGCCCCTGAGAAATGAACTAGCTGGAAACCTAGTGGAAACTTTGGTAGGAATACTACGATGAATAGTTAAATATTTACAGCATAAGAACCAGTTCATTTGAAAACAAATGTACAAGTGCCTGGCTTCGTTCCCTGTCTCAGGAACCAAGAATGCTCCCTTGCTGAGAGCTGCCATTTTACTGACATTCAAGTGAGAACGGACGCCAGGAAGCCTGAGGAGGAGTGAGCACAGCCACTATAGTTCTGCAGACTGGCATCGTGTTAGACGAGTTCATTCTGAGGGAGCCACCCTCTGAACCACAAATCCCCAAAGAAGAAACGTCTAGGGGAGAAAAAGCAAAACCAATAAAATTTGACATTAAATGCAGGCATGCCCCTATGAAAACTTATCAGTCTACTCATTCCATTGCCCCAAACGAAATAGGATATAAAAAAAGGTGAAGAGCATGGCCAGTGTGGCTCAGTTGGTTGAGCATCATTCCATGTACCAAGAGGTCACTGGTTCGGTTCCCGGTCAGGGCACATGCCTGAGTTGTAGACTCATGTTTCTATCTCTCGCTCCCTTCCTCTCTCTCTGAAAAATCAGTAAAAACATTTTTTTTTTAAGTAGAAAAATCCAAATTCTATCAGACAAACAAAACACTGCACTATATTGAAACCCGCTTCCCTCCTAAGGGAGAAGGAAAAGGGAAGAGTGGAGGGTGGAAAGTAGAGCTTCTCTCAGACAGTTGTATAAATAAATCATAACCCCTGAAGCTCCGTGTCTGAAGTTTGCTTTAATGCGAAGGGGGTGGCTTGGGGATGCGTAAGTGTACAAAATGATTTTTAGAAATGCCTCTTCGGACCGTCCGTGTTTGGCTGTATTTGGTGGGAGCCAGTTCAACTGGTCTGAAGGGAGCCTTTGGGAGGTCGGTCTAACGCCCTCCAGTCACTTTGCCTCTAACAGTCAGGTCCCCTGCGTGGCGCTGTGCTGCATGACTTCCTGGAGACCGTGTTGGCCACGTGCGAGGCTCCCAGCGGGGCTGAGACTCTGCCCTTGATTGACAGGAGGCTTTAGGAAAAACACTTGGCACTCAGATGCTCTTGGAGATGACAACAGTAACACAAAGGAGAAAACCACAAAAATGTAACTGAAGTCAGCTTCACTTTTCTGCTCTCCATGCCAAGGTGCTGCTTTGTGAGTTTGCATTCCCCCGTGAGGGCTGAATGCTTGGGGATTTTCACGTGAGTCACCCTCGTCCCTTCAGATCACATAATGGGGCAGATAAGGTGCTGCTCCTGGCAGAACCTCAGCTACGAGGCCAGAGGTCTGACCCAGGGAAAAGTGCCCTCTGTCCTTTCATCTGCTGCTGGGATAGAAGTGACTGTTGGATGACTTAAAAGATTCATTAGAGCCCTAGCCGGTTAGGCTCAGTGGATAGAGCATCAGCCAGCATACTGAAGGATCCCAGGTTCCGTTCCGGTCAAGGGCACGTACCTCAGTTGCAGGTTCCTTCATGGCCCAGGCCCTGCACAGGGCACATGCAGGAGGCAACCAATCATGTATTTCTCTCATATTGATATTTCTCTCTGTCTTTTCCTCTCTCTTCCATTCTCTCTAAAAATATAATCCGGTGAGGGTTAAAAAAAGAAAGAAAGATTCATGGGAGAGTAGGGAAATGCCTCCACGCTAGGATGAAAGACCGAGAATTATGCAGGAAGACAGTTGTGGGCCCCTCAGTGTGGTGACCCTGCACCCCCATCTTCTCGCTGCCTCTACAGCAGGACATCTCCAGGGACCCCTCTGCCCTTGGCCTCTTCCTCCTCCTCCACTTACATTTAGTAACCCCCTCAGTCAGGCTTTGGAGGTCATGGTTGTCCAAACCGCTCCCCCTCAATTGTCAAATCTGGCTGCATCTTCTCAGGGTCCAGCCCCACCCCTCTTCAAAGTTGGCATTGCTGACCACGCCCTCCCCTTACAGCAGTTCCTCTGGCCAGGGCGTTGTTATTCCTCCGTTAGTCACTTTTGCTGTGTTTTTTCTTCATCTGATTACCAGATGCAAACCCTCCTCTCTTTGCTGCTTCAGCTCTCTTCCTCGGGGCTCTCAGCATTCTCATCTTTAACGGTCACCTCTACGTAGATAATTCCCAAATAGACAGCGTTGCTTCAGATGCCTCCCCCGGCTGTGGCCTGCATTCCCAGGTGACTGTTGGACACCTTCACCAGCAGAGCCTAGGACCAGGTTGAGATCAAAATCTTCAACCTTCTCCAAACAAAAAGTCCCCCATCACCCTCCTGAACCTATTTCTACTGCTGACCTCACAATTCCACAGGTCATTGTGCTTCAAACATCCCTCAAAACAGTGATCAAATCCTACAGTTTCTTCAAGCCGGCTGGGCCCAGCCACCCTGTCTTTTATTCCTAGTATCATATCACCAACCTAATTCAGATCTTCGTTGCCTTTCCTTTATACTCCATGTCTTTCCCCGACAATAAACCTATTAGCCGCCTTCCCACTGCCATTCAACAGTATGAATCCCGCGTTTGCACTGAACTTCTCTCTCCATACACTTCACCACCCACTCTCGCACTCTGTGAAAATAAATGAACAAGAGACCATGGGATTATTTGGCATTTTGGAAATTTTAAAAATAGGCGGATGCTTGTATGTTTACAAGTTTCACTAAGGTGTGAGGATATGTGGTCAATGGCTTCATTAAAGCTCTTTAAAGGCAGGCTGCTCCCCGCGGACTGGATGGGGGGGGGGGTCCCCGTAGAGACTCATCTCCCAGGTCCCAGCACCATGACACAGGGATTCACCATGTGACTGCAGGGCTCAGCCTGACAACTCTCAGAGCAAATCACCCTTCTCTCAAGCACAGGAAGGTCAGAGGTCAAATGAAGTGTCCTCAGTATTTTACTGGAGAGGGGAAATTATAGTCTTCAAAAGTGACAATTTCATGAAAGACAAAGAAAGATAGTGCACATGTTCCAGATTAAAAGAGGCTAAAAAGACATAACTAATTTCAATACCTAGCCCATGACTGGGTCCTGTATTGGAAGGAAGAAATATGCTATAGAGGACATTATTATGTCAGTTAATAAAACTGAAGTACAGACAGTAAAGTTTTGTATCTATGCTCAAGTTATAGAGCTGATCATTGTACTACAGTTATGAAATAGAATATCCCGATTCTAAGGAAATACACACTGGAGTGTTTAGAAGTAAAAGAACCATTCTGTAACTTACCCTCAAGCAGTTCAAAAAATATTATAGACGGAGAGCACATATGACAAAGAAAGTGGGGTAAAAAGGCATCTGGGTAAAGGATACGTGAGTGTTCTGTGCACTATTCTTATTCTTACAACTTTTCTCTAATTTTAAAATGATTCTCAAATAAAAATTTTAAAAAATTTATTTTTTATTTCTTTTTACATATTTTTATTGATTTCAAAGAGGATGGGGAGAGAGAGTGTGAGATAGAAACATCAGTGATGAGAGAGAATCATGGGTTGGCTGCCTCCTGCATGACCCCACTGGGGATCAAGCCCACAACCCAGACATGTGCCCTGACCAGGAATGGAACCCTGACCTCCTGGTTCATAGGTCGACACTCAACCACTGAGCAACACTGGCTGGGCAGATTTTAAAGAATTAAATCCTCATATCTGTATTATTGATAAGCAGGGTAGCCCTGCACAATGCAGAGAATAAAAAAAGGTATGAGGAATGAATGTCTATTGCATAAACCTTCTTTACTTTAGTAACTGTGTATGTAACATTTATGTTCATGACATTTCAACTTTCCATGCTTTCCAAGATCTGTTCTTAAATTCAGCTCAAATTATACAAATGTGAAGAAAACTTGAGGATAGCATAATAAAATATAAAATATAAATATATGTTATATTAAAAATACAATTTATATGTAAGTACATATGTGTTTATTAGTTTTCAAATTGTCATTCTAACAGTTCATATTTTAGTGCTAAAAATTTAGGTATCTTAAATTTAGATTATTTAAATTAGGATTCTATGTATTGATTTCTTGGTTTAAAAGAATAGAATATTTTTATAAGTATACTATGAGGCTGAGACTACATCTTAGAGAACTAAATTATTTGATGATTAACAAAACAAGGCCCTTAAAAGGTTAAATTATATCTCTGCAATGTAGTAAAGTAGCCAAACTTATTAGTACAGGTTGAAGCCTGAAAAATACCTAACTATGGTCAAAGGCAAATTTCCTTAGAGAACAAAAACTTCCTTTAATCCTTCTATCAAAAGTATCATTATGCTCTGGCCAGTGTGACTCAGCTGTTTGGAGCATCATCCTGTGTATAAGGGTTACAGGTTTGACGCCCAGTCAGGGCACATACCTAGAGTGCGGGTTCAATCCTCTATTGGGATGTGTTCAGGAGGCAACTGATTGATGTTTCTTTTCTCTCTTCCTCTCTCACTGTCTCTCCCCTCTTCTCTCTCTAAAAATAAATAAAAACATATCCTCTGGTGAGGATTTAAAAAAATTTTTAAGAATATAATTATTCTGACAGAGTCTATAATGTCACCAGCATAGAGAGGAAAACATTCAGTTAAAGTATTTATACCCCATTCGAACATCAACATGGACTATTCTTTGATCTAAATAGATTCGTGAGGGGAGAAAAGTGAAATTGGGCCCTAGCTGGTTTGGCTCAGCGGATAGAGCGTTGGCCTGTGGACTCAAGGGTCCCAGGTTTGATTCGGTCAAGGGCATGTACCTGGGTTGCGGGCACATCCTCAATAGGGGGCGTGCAAGAGGCAGCTGAATCGATGTTTCTCTCTCATCAATGTTTCTAACTCGCTATCCCTCTCCCTTCCTCTCTGTAAAAAAATCAATAAAATATATATATTTTTTAAAAAGTGAAATTGGGCCCATCAGGTCAGCTCTGAAGCACAGCCTATCGTTCTGCTCTAAGCAGTAACATCAGCACGGCAGCAGCATGACTGATCGCATACTCTGTGCCATGCTCAGCTCTGAATGTTGTCTATGCCCTCCACCCTCTTATTCTTTCCACAAATTGTAGGAGGTAGATACTATCATCAATCCCACTTCACAGATGAGGAAACTGAGGAACAGAAAGGTTGAATGATTTGCTCAAGGTCTAGTCTAAGACAGAACTAGGATGTGAACACAGACAATCTGGCACCAGCATCGGTGCTCTCCATCACTAGTTTATTTATTTATTTCATTTTCATTTATGTATTTTTTAATTAACATGTTTTATTGATTTTAGAGAGAGAGGGAGAGAGACAAAGAAACATCAATGAAAGAGAAAAATGTCACCTGCCACCTGCACGCCTCCTACTGGGGATTGAGCCCAGGCATGTGCCGTGACTGGGAATCGAACCGGTGACCTCTCGGTGCACTGGACGAGCCCAAGCAACTGAGCCCTACTGGCCAGGGCTAGTTGTATTTATTTAGATAAAATACAAAGCAGACCTATTCCGTTTTCCCCTATGCAGTAACATGATTTTTAAATAGACAGTCACTTGACTTTGACTTCTGAGGTTTCCTCACATTTCATATTGCCTATATTACCTACTTAACTTCACTATCTGTTATACGTTAATTTCTGCATTAGGGAAACCCCACTGGTAGGCAAAGAAGCCAGATTACTGTTTTTAAAACATGATTTAATATCCAGGAAACAGAAAATGCAGGAAGGTTGAACCTTTCAGGATTCCATGCCAGATTATTAGAATCATAGAATCTCAAGGTTAGATAAGGAGAGAGAGAGAGAGAGAGAGAGAGAGAGAGAGAGAGAGAGAGAGAGAGACGTCATCTTACCTCAGCCCTATAGGGTGCCTGAATCTCTTTTAAAATATCACCACCAAGCCATTGTTTAACCCTGACTCAAAGCCTCTTCTATTTTCAAACAACTCTAATTAGAAAACTCTTCCTAATGTCACACCTAATTTCTCACTCCCTTTCGCTTCCACCAGTTGGTCTGGAGTCTAATCCTGCTTTCACTTCTTGATCTTTGATGTACTGAATGGGAGACACAACTCCGAGTCTCCTGTGAGATAAATATACCCAGATGTGATGACCACAAACCTTCAGAATTAGATTCACACGAGGTTCCATGAGGTGAAGGCCTTATCTTCCTCACTTCAGGCACCCCTCATATTTTTATGGAGCAACCAGACTGTGCTTTAATCCTATCACCTGACCAAAACCCCAAATCCCTATTAATTCTGCATTTTATGTAGCAACACCATTCAACTGGAACAATTACTGGAAGAAGTGCTTCCCCCCTTTCAGAACCTGCCCATGGGCACCTTTCCGAGGTTTAGTACCGTACATGCCAGGGGTGCCTCCCTGCGGCCCCTTTCCCTTCACATGACTCCACCAATGGGCTCATGCTCCATCACCTTTAACACTCCTAGCTGTTAAACAACCATGAGCAACAGGATGATAATTTACTTTCAACTCCAGACAGGATTTGTAAACACCGTGATAAATGAGGAGAGGCAGGAAAGCTACATTCCTCTAGCAAGTCCTCTTAAATGGAAACATGCTGCATTTCAGCGTCAGTTGGCATCAATCATTCATTCCCAATCAGGACTGAACTTACCCAGATTCCCATCAGGCACTTTTCCCATCTGGTCCCCTGAAGAGCACATGTCAGTTGAAATTACAGGGAACCAATCAGTCACTGTGTCCCAGAAAACAAGAGGACTGATTGCAAATTCATTAACTAAGCTTTTGGTTGAAGGTGGTACAAAATGCTCTAAGTAAAGGTACTTTGGGGGGGGGGGGGGGACGGGCGTTGGAGCGGGGAATGTGATTTTTAATGCCAAAAGTTTAGACATGTCTTCAAATGTGCTTGACCTTCCTGTGGTCTCTTGTGTTCTTGCTCTTTTTCTCCTTATTGCATGTTCATTCCCTCAAGCCGCAATCCTCAGCTAGCTTCCTCCTTTGCACCCTGCTGAGGTCAATTGGTCTCAGAGGACAAACAGGCATTTCTCTGGGGGTGACACGGAGCTTAACTCAATCTTTTCCGGAGAAGGGGGGGCGGGGGGAGGGGGGAGTGGGTAAAGGCCAACTGCAGAAAACCATCTGGATCCACTCACAGCCCCACTCCTTAATGCCCTTACTCAGGACACAACTCATCCATGAGCTTCCCAAACCCTAGACCAGCATCTGCAAAGAGAATTTGGCTCACAGGCTTGTTTTGGTTGGCCTGCACTGGTGTTAGTCCACACAGAGCTTTCAATTTGAACACTTAATCATTTAGGATCACTCACATAAAAATCCAGATTTCTGGCAACACTGGGTCTGCCTTCCTTCATAATAATAACCCATTCGAGTTGAGAATCAGCTGCCCTCTTTCGATGGAGCATGAACCCACCAGTTTCCCCTAGTCCTCACCACTCCCCGTTGTGCTCTTGGGGAAAGGGCCATTTACCTTTTGTACCTTGACCACTTTATTCATTTGGGTTTCTTCCTTGCTCTGACAGCCATTTAAGTTTACAAGCCTGGTAGATATTCTGTCAAAGACTATTAAATCTGTGTTCCTGTCTGTAAAATACGAGGACTGGTCTTCCAGCTCCATGCTTATATGATTTCGTGGGTGGCTGAGCAAAGGGGGTATCATGCTATCTTTGATCCCATTTCCTCAGTAGAGAGGAAGACATAGCATGACCAGTGACCCATGTGAATGAGCGACTAACTACTCCCCCAGCCCTTAGGTATGCCCTTACTTTAACCTAAGGATGGCCCTTCTCTTCCTTGCCATCAACAAGAGGAGCCAAATGGAAGTTGAAGATGAAGTTCAGGTTTGAATAGGTGGCTTCCATCAAAGTCCTATTTGATTTTTCTAACTTACATGCCAACCTGCCCACCTGTAGTATGTTCCCAGGACCACTTGAGGGCATTTAATCAAAGCAAAGGGAAGATATATTAATGAACTTGGTAAGACATTTCTCATGTAATGTTGCTACATGACTCCTTGCAATATCGCAGCTCTGTTATAATTCTAATAGTCTACAGTAAATGCTTTATGTGAGCTGTACATGTGTTTATAAAAGTTGACAGAATAAAATAACAGCTTGCCTTGGCAAGGAATATTGTCAGTGGCTATGTAAGGTAGAAAGTTGAGAACTCACAACATTTTCTAACAATTGGAGCTATGCAAATAAGGAATGAGCTGACTTGTCAGGTACTGAGCTCCTTGACCCTGAAACTATGCAAGGAGAAGTTAGAAGCACCTCTGTCCTAGATGTTATGGAGGAGTTTCCTGCATTGGACACGGTGGTGGGGTGGGGGCTAAGAAAGTGGGAGTTGGGGAGAA
This sequence comes from Myotis nattereri, assembly GCF_964212035.1. Classification (NCBI taxonomy): domain Eukaryota; kingdom Metazoa; phylum Chordata; class Mammalia; order Chiroptera; family Vespertilionidae; genus Myotis; species Myotis nattereri. The sequence goes on from NC_138075.1 coordinate 182,169,354, forward strand.
TGTTGGACTACCTATCCTATTACACCCCCTCTGACTCCATATGCTGGGAATTCTTCCTTCTCCCTGTTACGTTTTCTCTTTAACTTAGAAGCCCACTGATTTACTACTGGCCTATATCACAAGATGCTGGAATGAGTGATGGTAGTACATGGATTAGGCTCTCAGCTGGTATTCAACAGTGCTTGTTTTAAGAACCTAAGTTTATAACTTTGTACTTTTCATAGTATTTGTGACATGTGACTAAATCTTGCCTGAAATGGGTGTTGCTTTTTTGCTAAGTTCTTTTTCAGTACAGAAATTTTAATAATAATAGCAACTGGCATAAAATCTGAAAGCCCCTAGCGCTCTGCTCAAACACGCCTAAGCCTGGCCGTAACCCCCAGAGGCTACTTAGCATGTCACCGGTTGTCCCCTGGGATTCACGAGCAATTCTACAGGAAAGTAAAACTCACAGCTAACACATCATTTCGATTTGTCTCCATAAAGCTTTAAGTATTCCTATATCATGAGCACTGCTTCCATTCATTTTTTCTTGTTTGGCTAAACAAACTAGCTCTACATCTAATATTATTGTCTTAATTAGCCAGAGATTTAACTAGAAAATCCTGCCTTAGGAGACAGAAGATGCGTCAGAAGCTGCACAGAGATGAAAATGTTGCTGCTATTTTCTGATGTTGTATTAATGGGCATTGCCATATCAGGAAGAAAAAATACCTCCAAAACAAAATGCAGAATTTCCCCAGAGAGGGTTTAGAGTAGAGGAATAAAAACAAGTGGGGTTTAGAACAAAGAGAGGTGGGGGTGGGGTGAGCAGAGGTGGACAAGATGTTTGGATTTTTACAAAATGTGTCTGAGCAAGTTTCTTTGAGCAAAATGCAATTAAGTTGTTACAAGAATATTCCAAGAAGCAGAGTGCATCTTATTTGACATCTGACTGATTCAGCCTGTATTGTACAAACACACCTCCATGGCCGATAATGCAGACACTGGGTGAAGAAGGTTATAACTCTTTCAGGCCCCCCACCTCCCCACCCCCCACCCCCTGCAGAAACTCCAGAAGTTGGAATCAGCAAAAGATGAGCCTACAGGGAAGTCTTCCCAAGTCAGGCTCAGCTCGAGGCCAGGCTCCGTGGACCTGTTGCAAAGTTCCTGGTATGCTGTGTACACTAAGTAAATATTAAAAAACTTCCCGTCGCCCAGCTTAATGGGAACCCAAGGACACCGTGACCTCAAGAAGTTCTTATCGATGGAGAGCAAATATAAAACCACTAAGGACATTGCCCTAAGGTCCAGCCAGAAGGTTTACTACGTAAAAACTGGGTGTCTTAGTTCTTTGAGGGTACCACACTCCCCTTTAGCACCCAGAACATATTTCCAGAAATGATTTAATGTCACCTATCCATTTCCTCTCTTTTGCTGAATTGATCCCCAAAAGAGGTATCTCCCTTTTGCCCCTTCGCCTCTGCCATTACTCTTAGAAAAAAAATTCAGCATTCCCGATAAGAAATAACCAAAACAAGATCGTTTGAATTCCACTGAAACCCATTCATCATGTAGTGTTAAAAAAAAAAACCCAAAAAACCTTCCCACTCTCTATGTTAAATCATCAGGACAGGAACATGCACTTGGAGAGGAAGGGAGCACAGAGTTCACTGGAATTTGGAGCTGAGGCAAGAAGTGGCTTTAAAAAAATTACCTGAAGGTCTGGAGATGAAGAGTGGTGGTGGTGGTTGCACAACAACGTGAATGTACTTAATGCCACTAAATTGTACACTTAAAACTAAGGAAAACTAGTCAACTTTATGTTCCGTATATGTGTTAGTCTGCTTTTGCTATAACAAAACTAGAGGCCCGGTGCATGAAATGTATGCGGGGGGTGGGGGGGTGGGGGGAAGGTCTCTCAGCCCAGCCTGCACCCTCCCTCTCCAATCTGGGACCTCTAGGGGGATATCCGACTGCTGGTTTAGGCCCAATCCAGCAGTTGGACATCCCCCTCGCAATCCAGGAGACACTGACTCCTAACCACTCACCTGCCTGTCTGCCTAATGCCCCTAACTGCTCCCCTGCCTGCCTGATTGTCCCTAACCGCCTCTGCCTGCCTGCCTAGTCACCCCTAACGGCTCTCCCCTGCCGGCCTGGTCGTCCCCAACGTGCATATGGCTGGGGTCTCTCAGCCTGGGCCTGTGCCCTCTCACAGTCCAGGAGCCCTTGGGGGATGTCCTCAGGGGAGTGAGCCTAAGCCAGCAGTCAGACATCCTTAGCTCTGCGCTTGCCAGCCATGAGCCCAGCTCAGGGCTTCTGGCTGAGTGGCACTCCCCCTATGGGAGCGCACTGACCACCAGGGGGCAGCTCCTGCATTGAGCGTCATCCTCCTGGTGATCAGTGTCTGTCATAGCGACTGGTTGTTCCACTGTTTGGTAGATTTGCATATTAGCCTTTTATTATATAGGATACCATCAAGTGGATGGTTTGTAAACAACAGACATTTAGTTCTCACAGTTCTGGAGGCTGGAAGTCTATGATCAAGGCACAAGCAGATCCAGTGTCTGGGAGAGCCTGCTTCCTGGTTCGCCAATGGCTGCCTGTTTGCTGTGTCCTCACAGGTCAGAAGGGGTGAGGGAGGGCTCTGAGGGCTCTTGTATGAAGGCACTAATCCCATCACGAGGGCTTCAACCCCATGATTTAATCACCTCACAAAGGCCCCCCACCTCCAAACATCATCACATTGGTGATTAGGTTTCAATATATGAATTTAGGGGTAAGGGGACACATATTCAGCCTATGTTAGTATACTTTACCATATTTTTAAAAATCCCCATGCAAGGATATATTTTTATTGATTTTAGAGAGAGAAAGGGAGAGAAAGAGAGAAACATCAATGTGATAGAGAAACATTGATTGGTTGCCTCCTGTATATGCCCCGGCTGGGAATTGATCCCGCAACCTTTTGGTGTATGGGACAATGCTCCAACCAAATGAGCCACCCGATCAGGGCTACTACAATTTTTTTTTAATGGGAGAAAACTTACCTTTAAACTCCTCAAGCAACTCCCTCTCCTGTCCCCACCCACAGTGGAGGACAGGCTGAAGTGGCTAAACCTCACATCACCAGTCCTCAGAATCCTCGCCCTGCCTTAGCTGGGTCTGGAGAGAGCTGGCCCATTAGTGAGAAGTTGCACACAGAGTCCCTGCCCCTTCCCCCCAACCAGCTCTGGATCTCTCAATAAATAAAGTGGGAAATGATTTTGAGATTGGCTTAGAGAAGAATAACACCAGGATCCTTCTGCAGGGATGTCAACAGCATCCTATATTAAAGAGCTAATATGCAAATGGTTGTCACGCCCTCGCACCCGGGCTGGGGGGACCTGAGGCTGCGCCCCTTGCCCTGGCACCATGCTGGGGGACCTGAGGCTGTGCCCTCCACCCCAGGGGGGCTTGACGAGGGACCTGAGGCTGCACCCCCCACCTGGCGCTAGGCCTGGGGACCTGAGGCTGTGCCCCCCTGCCCTGTGGGGCTTGACAGGGATGGGGTTGGCTAGGTCTGGGTCTTGTGTGATTTTGAGGCATGTGCAGGTGGGTGGGGACTTGACTCTGGGTCCCATGGCGTGCCCCAGACTCTGACAGGAGGGAGATTTTCATATACATTTTAGTAATTCTCTTTCAACTCTGACAGTTCTATTATAGAGAAAGGGCAAATAGCAATATTAAAATATTTCCTCTAATTAATTCCTTTTAAATGTGCATGAATTTCATGCACCGGGCCACTAGTTTTAAATATAAAATGCCAGATTACAGACGAAAGATGGAAAAGCTAGGGACAGTTCTGTGGGGGTGTGGGGCATTTCATTGGAAAAAAATACATATATAAACAAGAATCACTTCAGGAGTTTATCAAGACACATGGCTATTTGAAAAATATGTAAAAGTAGATGGCATAAAACAAGGGGTGCAGTTATTTCTTCAAAACAGGAGACTCACTCTCCAAATTTCACGTTAATATGTATAATGCTAACCACTCTCCTCTTTTTTTGGTGCTTTAATTTCCTCATCATCAAAACAGAAAAACCCCTCAGAACCTACTGTCACCTTTTCAGAAAGCCACAGGAACACCTGTGGTCTAGAGAAATAAAACTCTTCCACAAATGCTTGCCTTCACTCGCATCTCAATGGCACATCACTCAGTGAAAGCAAACGAGTCAACATTCTCTGAAACGAAGCTGGTTTTCTTTGGCTAGACAACCACCACATGGCGGGTATTTTCTGTCCTGCTTTTATAATAAAGAAAGACGGGCACTGGCTTGTTTGCTTTGGTTTGACAGATGACGGTCAAGGGTAGCGGTGAGATTATATCCTCATTGTCCTTTGTGAAGGAAAACAACGCACCATCAAGTTTCCTTGCAGAAAATGCTTCGTCTTGCTCGCCTGGGGAATTCTTCAAAGCCCTTCGTCCTTTGCCCTCCAAAAGGTAAATAAAAATAAAGCAAAATGGGGACCAGGTGGCAAGAGCTGCCTGGAAGTTTGAGAATCTAAACTCAAGGCTAATATTGAAAAAGTAAGTTGATGCTGTGTCTTCTGTTAGTGTCAGTCGGAATCTAGGATGATGCGGGTATAGGATAGACCTACACTGGGTGAGTGTTAGAAAGGCATAGATGGGCACAAGGATTTTCTGCTAACCGTGCTCTCCACATCTATTCTGATTCAGATGGAAAGGAAGTTTACAATATAATTTGGCTTTTCATATATTTGAGAAACAAAAAGTAGGACTGTGATCCTGAGGGCAACAATGTTCAGTGACAGGTTCTAGAAATGTTCTGTGTGAACTAAGAGGTTCTGAGGGTCCAGGAAAGTGATTGCTTGGCTTCAGGAGGCTGAGTGTGTACTCTGTACTCCAGAAATGAAGCGACCGCCCTTCTCCCTTCAGCTTCCAGGGAATTAGAAGCATGTATGAGCTTTCCTAAGTGTAAATGGCTAGGAAAGAAGGGTGGTCTTGTTAACTGTATGTTCCAATTCACTTAATAGAATTTTCCAAATACAACTCACTAATTTTCAAAAATTAGAGTATCAGGAAGTGTACGTTAAACCAAACTATACTGAACATCATTTATAGCTTACTGATGCATACATAATAATGATAATTATTATTATTATAACAGCCACCACTTATTAAATGCTTGCTCAATGTCAGTGGTTCTCAAACTTCAGCAAGCATCAGAACTACCTCGAGGGCTTATTAAAACTCAAATTTCTGGTCTTCACCCTTAAATTTAAAAAAAAATTGTGGTAAAATACACATAAGATTTGCCATTTTTAACCATGTTAACTCTACAGTTCAGTGTGTTAAGTTCATTTACGTTGTTGTCAATCAATTGCCAGAATTCTTTTTCTTTTTTAAGATTTTTAAATTGACTTTTAGAGAGAGAGGAAGGGAAAGGGGTGGAGGAGAGAGATGAGACTGAAACATCAATTGGCTGCCTCCTGCATGCCCCTACCAGGATGGAGCCACCAACCCGAGCATGTGCCCTGACCAGGAATTGAACCGGCAACCTTTCAGTGCATAGGATGATGCCCAACCAACTGAGCTACACCGGCTAGGGCTCCAGAATTATTTCCATCTTGCAAAACTAAAACTCTATACCATTAAACAACTCTGCATTTTCCCCTCCCCCAGCTTCTTGCAACCACCTACCCACTTTTTGTCCCTATAAATTATACTATTCTAGTTACCTCATATAAATGGAAGCGATACAGTATTTGTCTTTTTGTGACTGGCTCATTTCACTTAGTACAATGCCCTCAAGGTTCATCCATTTTATAAGATGTATCAGAATTCCTTTCTTTTTAAGGTTGAATAATATTCCATCATATATACAAGGAGGGGCAAAATTGTTTTACAGTTGTTCATATGGAAAATAATACAATATTTAATAAATTACACAAGAATAAACTGTGTTTCATGTACTCACAACTGTAAACCTACCTTTGCCTCACCCTGCTAATATCATCTATCTATCTATCTATCTATCTATCTACCTATCAATCATCTCATTTTCTTTATTCATCAACTGCTGAAAAACAGTAGGTTGTTTCCATACCTTGGCTATTACAAATAATGCTGCTATGGCCCTAGCCCAGAGGTCAGCAAACTGTGGCTCGCGAGCCACATGCTGCTCTTTGGCCCCTTGAGTGTGGCTCTTCCACAAAATACCGACTTCTGCACATGGGCCACGAAGTTTAGATCGCACTGTATGTGTGCGCCCGCACATGGTATTTTGTGGAAGAGCCACACTCAAGGGGCCAAAGAGCCGCATGTGGCTCGTGAGCCACAGTTTGCCGACCACTGCCCTAGCCAGTTTGGCTCAGTGGACAGAGTGTCGGCCTGTGGACTGAAGGGTCCCAAGTTCGATTCTGATCAATGGCATGTACCTTGGTTGCAGGCACATCCCCAGTAGGGAGTGTGCAGGAGGCAGCTGATTGGTGTTTCTCTCTCATCGATGTTTCTCTCTCATCAATGCTTCTACCTCTCTATCCCTCTCCCTTCCTCTCTGTAAAAAAATCAATAAAAATATATTTTAAAAAAACAAAACAAAAACAAAAAACAAATAATGTGCTATGAACATGGGTGTACAAAGATCATGTGGTAAATCTTGTGTTTACTTTTTTCTGAGGAACTACTGCACTGTTTTCTACAGCAGCTGTATCATTTTACATTCCCACCAACAGTGCATAAGGGTTATGATTCCTCCACATCTTCTCCAAGACCTATTTTCTGTCTTTCTTTTATAGAGTAGCCATCCAATGGGTGTGAGATGGTATCATATTGTGGTTCTGATTTGCATTCCCTAATTATTAGTTGAGCATCTTTTCATGTGCTCATTGGACATTTGTATATCATCTTTGGAGAAATGTTTATTCAAGTCATTTGCCCTTTAAAAAATCAGGTTGTTTTGTTGTTGTTGAGTTCTATACATTCTGGATATGAACCCCTTATCAGATATATGATTTGTAAATCTTGCATGAGTTTATTCCACTAATAAGTGGGAAAGCAGGGACTCTCACCCAGCCGTTCTGACCTGGTTACACCATCTCTGCTACACTGAGTCAAATAAGGTCCACAGAGAATATTCACTAATGACCAAGTCAATGAACTTGAGAGAACAGGTGGTGCCTTGTAAGCTCTGTCTCTTTTTCTTTAAATCGGGACTAAAATTCTGGACTCTTTCCTTGGATGTTACATTCTAACATTATCCAGAGACATATAAGTACCATATGATTTCACTCATATGTAGAATTTAATGACCAAACTGAACTAACAAGCAAAACAGAGACAGACTCATAGAGAGCAGGCAGACAGCTTTGGTGGGGGTGGGTGTTGGAGTGATTGAGCAAAAAGGAAAGAAGGAGGAAGAACTCATGGATGCGGACAATGGTGTGGTGACTGCGGGAAGGAGAGGGGTGGGAGGAGGTGGAAGGGTAAGGGGGGATAAATGGTGATGGGAAAAAATTAAAGGAAAAAAAGATGAGGGGATAAAGAAAACGAATCTGCTCTAAGTCAATGGGGTAAATGGTGGTGGTGGTGAAGCAGGGGTGGGACACTCCACCAAGAACAGCTAGACCAGACCAGCCCGATGAATGAACTCAATCAAGAGCAAGATGTTTAGCCTTTAGCTTAGGCAAGTGTTGTGCCTTCCTCCCAAGGCTGTCTGTGTTTAGACATTTCCCCATTAGCAACATTCAGTCAGGACCTCAGCTGGCTCATAGAGGCCTTTCACTGTGTGCATGGGACAAGGCTCTCTCAGGACCCATGTAGCCAGCACTGCAGTGCCTGGCCAGGTCCTTCAGGGTGGGTGGGTTCCAGCCCCTGTGTGGACCCTGTGCAGTGAACACCTAGAGACAGAGTATAATAAGGTGGACAGTCATCACCACTGTTAATAACCCTAATAAAGGTTAGTGTTACTAGTGGTTAAGAAGGTATATATGGCCATAGGTAGGTAGGTAGATAGGTAGGTCGATAGATAGATAGATAGATAGATAAATAGATAGACAGGTAGATAGACAGATAGATAGATAATGGCCTCCTGTTTACTCATTTCCATGGATAACCAAAGGCTGGCACTAACCTAATGCCCATGATGGTTTTAAGTACTGAAGATAAAAACAATTCGTAGTTTAATGAATTTATCAACCTCAGTGTGTACCTCACGTCATCATGCCCAAATCAGTGACTTATTCTGATGTAAAGCTGGCTATTTAAGGACAGCCTAGCTATCCCTTGTTAGGCCTGAGAAAAAAAATCCACTCCTCACAGAAACCAAGCCTGGTGCTTTGTGCTGGACTTCGCAGCTGCAAAGCAAAAGCTTGGTGGTTCACAGCCACTTGTAAACAGAAAATGTGGAGGTCCCTGGATGAACACATGGGCTTTATTCATCTTCAGATGTTGACATTCCCCAGGGCACCACCACAACAACAGAATTAAGACGCAAAAGGAATTCAGAACCTTCCTTTGCTATCTCAAGCCTGGGAATCTTTTCAAATTTAAATGAATATCTGTCAAACTAATTAAGAGAAGATGCAATGCTCTCTTTCTGTGCTCATTAGAGAACAACTTACCCATCATAAATTCCTCAGGGAGTGGGAGTGAATAGGTCTCTACACTCTTGCTTAAGATGCCTGGCTTTGTCTATTTCCAGTTGGGCCTGTTTATCTCCTAGACCCAGAAAGACCACAAAGCATACCTTGAATCAAGTTTTAATTTCATAAAACAGAAATGGATAAGATTATGATGAGATGTTGCAACTGATGTTCTATAGTCAACAAAACTGGGGGAACTGACAAGTAATCATTCATATCTGAGTGGCACCTTTTCCCTCCCAAGATGTTTTATATTTATTAGCAGACAGTAACTCTTAAATGTTTCATACCCATGTGCACGTAAATATCAATATCACACATACATACACTTGACAGTTTCCCACCATTTTTGCGGATTTTGAAAATGATGTTCGGTAAACTGACTGGGTAAAATATATGCAAATTGTGTCAGAGTCTGGGTATAGTTTAACATACCAAGATCACTACCTGCATGCCCTACAGCATTTATTGGAATCCTGCCAGCTCCCCAGTACAATACTGTGTATGTAATTTAATGCATATGAATATAATTAATAATCTGGATAATTCTGCAGGCAGAGATTTTCACCCCCATTTTACAGAGAGAAGGCTGAGCTTTCAGAGCAGTTATCTTGTACCACACTGGTAAGCAGCAAAGTCAGTAGCAAGCATGGTGCTAAACATATTTGCTTGTTTAAAATACATGGTTTTATTGCCTTTAACAAATGTTGGTAAATCTGAAATGAAAAAGAATAATTCTGTATCTAAAATTTTAATATTAGAAAGAAATTTAATAGTAGCTATTAGAATTTCCATCAGATATCTATAAAGATACATTTGTGAAAACAAGAAATTTTCCATCTATTTAAAAGCCTACATTTAAAAAAAAATCTTTATGTTGAAAGTATTACATAGGTCCCGCCCCCCCACACCCGTCCCTCTCCCTGTAACCTCTTCCAGCCCACTCCCATCCTCCCCCTCCCCCAGGACCCCACCACCCCATTATCTGTGTCCACAGGTTATGCATATATGCATATAAGTTCATTGGTTGATCTCTCCTACCCACCCTCCCTTGTCTTCCCTCTGAGATTCAATAGTCTATTCATGGTTCTTGACTCTGGGTCTATTTTTGATCATCAGTTTATTTTAAAAGCCTACATTTTTTTCTTATTTTATTCATATTTCCCTTCTTCAGCAATCCCATTAGGTTCCCCCTGCTCCCACTGGCTGAGTTGCACAGTTCTCTTGAACACTTGGGTAGTTCTGTTTTACCATTTATTATTCTTTTTTAAAAAAAATTCTCCTGTGAGGATATGTTTATTGATTTTTAGAAAGAGAGGAAGAGAGCGGGGGGGGGGGGGGGGGAGAGAGAAAGAAACACTGATGTGAGAGAGAAACATCTATTGGTTGCCTGCCATACTCACCCCAACCAGGGATTGAGCCTGTAACCTAGATATGTGCCCTGACTGGGAATCAAACCAACCTGCAACCTTCTGATGTACGGGACGATGCTTCAACCAACTGAGTCACCCAGCCAGAGCAATCTTACTATTTCTTTATTATGTCTTCCTTTTGTTTATCTTAAATAGCATTACTGCAATTTCTCCCTCACAGCATACTTATAGTTTAAAGGAATACAGAACAGCTAAAGGGACATAGAATTTGAGGCTACAATCCTAGTCAAATTCAAGTCTAATTTATGGTGTTCGTTATCTTTCCAACTTTTCTTAGGATTTCTACAATGAGAACTAACTCTCTCTCACTAACATACAACCAAGTGGTGTTTTAAAACCTCTCTCTGGGCTGAATGTCATGGGGACATTATCATTTCCTGGGTAAATCTCAGCTCTGGATCTCTCCACTCTCGTATTTAATTAAAGTTCACTCCAATGCTGCCATCAGGCCATCATCTCCACTGCTGTGCCCACGCTATTGCAGTCAGCATGAAATAGGGCAACCCATCTCCTCACGGCAGGCAATCTTTCCGCACGTACCCTCACACCGAAGCTCTTATCACCATGGGGACGTGACTTTTACAGCCCATGTTTGAGTGTAGAAGAGGGCATTTAATCCAAACCAGCTTAATGTTTACTAGTGAGGCTTTGTTCAGCACTGAATTAAATGTGCATCCACTTTGCCCCTTGAGGAATTCAATGCAAAAGTCGCATTAGATTAGTTTTGACATGTGCTCCAGAAAAAATGTACCTTAATCATCAACTAGTTCACATTTTTGGTTTTAGAGATGAGTAAATCCTTAACTTTATATATTCAGATAATTATTTGACTCTAACCCAATATATTCAGTTGTTTATTTGAAATTCAATCTAGAATAAATAGAACATAATTCCTAGAACTCTTCTTTTGAATGTGATATCACATTTGTCTTATAAAACACACAATTTTAGTATTTCTACATCCTTGTTCTTCCTCCCCAATTCTGCTTTAGGTGGCTCTGATTTCAAGTTTTCAGATGCTGTCTATCAATTATTAACACTGATCCTGGAAAAACATTGATTTTTAATAGATGCACAGTTCTCATTTTAACAGAAAATTCAGACTTTCAAGAGACAGTTTTGATCAAACACATTTGTTTACTGGAATAACATACAGGCAACTTAGATAGTGCGCTAAGTAGGAGGCACATACCTAAATGATGTAGTTAAGCTCAAAAGCAATCATGTGTCTTTACTTAGGAGAGCAAGTGAGGTATGTTTCTAGAAAATAAACTGAAAAATCTAAAGCTATAAAATCATCTCCACCTATTTGTGCACAGCATTTCAATCCTATCCTGTTTCAGGGATAATAAATATAACATGTCATCCACTTCGCACAAATACAGCCAGAATATACTTGACATCACCACTCTTCAGGGCACAGTCACCAACACTCTCCAGGAGTACAGGTTTAAAGAGTTGAAAGCATCCTCTTCCAGGGCAACCAGAAGCTCAAATTCTAATAGACGGTTCCTGTTGCCTTAAGACTAGTATGCAGTTGAGGCTTGGGAACCCAAAGCGCTGGTCCCAGCATTTCATGTAGCCATGCTGCATAAAAAGCCAGAGGATTTGGGTATAAATCAATAAATCTCTGTCCTGTTCATTCCAAAGTATGTGCTTTAAAAAAGATAGCTGTCTCACCCTAGCCCGAGTTTGGCTTAGTGGATTCAGTGTCAGCCCAATGATTAAAGGGACCCGGGTTCGATTCTAGTCAAGGGCATGTATCTTGGTTGCAGGCTCGATTCCCAGTTCTGGTTGGGGCGCATGCAGGAGTCAACCAATTGGTGTGTCTCTCTCACACTGATGTTTTTCTCTATCTGTCTCTCCTCCTCCCTCCCACTCTCTAAAAATCAATGGAAAAATATCCTCAGGTGATAATTAACAACAACAGCAACAAAAAGATAACTGTCTCAAGAAACATGAGATGATCAGGAGGATTAGAAGCATTTGCACCTAGCGAATTTGGGCGAGCTGTAGTGGCCCCATCCACCAGTCTCCCACTTAGTACCAATACAAAATAATAAAACAGAATGCAACAATGATAATGACGACAATGAAATAACTAATGCACATTAAGCACATGCATTAGCTCAAGTAATCCTTACTACTGCCTTCTGAGGAGAATAGTTTATTCTCATTTTGAAGGTAAGGAAACCGAGAAGTGATCTGTCCAGAGTTCCATCGTTGCAGAGAGTCTGTGAGAGCCATGGTCGGAACCCAGGCAACCTGGCTCCAGAGTGTCACCTCCTAATCTGTCATATTAGCACAGTAAGTTCCACTGAAGTAGCTGACAATGGACTGGCATTTATCAGAATGAAAATTTATTTTCTTATAGGCTGACCAGGAGAGATTCAACTGAAGAACCATTTCCTATCACTGATTATGCTTATTTATTGTAACTAAAGTTAGTTTTGTCTACTATATACCAATATTACTCCACAAGTAAGTTCCAGATCTGGGTAGTCTTCCAAAGATAAAACAAAAGCTTTCTACATAGAACAAAATCAAGAAAATTGACATATGGCTGCAGTAGTCATTTATCATGTAACTAGAGGCCCAGTGCATGAAATTCGTGCGGGGGCGGGGGGGTGGTCACTTAGTCTGGCCTGCACCCTCTCCAATCCGGGACCCCTCGGGGGATGTCTGACTTGCAATCTGGGACTGCTGGCTCCTAACTACTCACCTGCCTGCCTGCCTGATCCCCCCTAACCCCTCTGCCTGCCAGCCTGATTGCCCCCAACTGCCCTCCCCTGCCAGCCCGGTCACCCCTAACTATCCTCCCCTGCCAGCCTGGTTGCCCCTAACTGCCCTCCCCTGCTGGCCTGGTCACCCCTAACTGCCCTCCCGTGCTGGCCTGATTGCCCACAACTGAACCTCCCATGCCAGCCATCTTGTGGCTGTGGGCGCCACCATCTTTGAGGGTGGGACAGTCAATTAAGCATATTCCCTCCTTATTGGCTGTGGGCACTGCCATCTTTGCAATGGCACGAGGGTCAATTAGCATATTCCCTTTTTATTAGATAGGATTATATAGTTTTCAATAAACACACAATTAAATGCACAACAAAATGAAGATTCCTTTTATACCTTGTCAGATATAAATACATACAATCTGAAGGAGAAGCCCTTAGTTTAACTGTTTCTTTTTGAGATAACATGATTACCTAAAGGACTTTGCGATCTTCTTTTAGCTTATTCTTAAAATCTTTTGAGCTTTTTGCATCATGAGCAGTACTTATCACAGAAGTTGCATTGGAAAATACCCAAATAATAGTTAGCAAAATAAAGAGACTCAAGGAAAACAGAGAAGGAAGAACAAAAGGAGGGTTCTGTGATTGCCCCTGGATGGCTTAGCAAGTATTTGCAAAGTCAACTTTCCCTTTCCCTGGAGAGCGTTGAAATGTGAAGGCATTCCTCACCCGACCTCTCTCTCCTGCTCCTCCCTTTGTCACCACGAACAGCTGTGAGTCCACGGAGTGCTAAACCAACCAGTTGAAAGGTGAACACTTGAGTCAATCTGGTTGTTGTGTTTCCCCACCCACAATTTCCCAAGCAAGTGGCCTGATGATTTTTTGGAAAGAAATGTCTGATACTTTGAGAGCTATGTAGAAAGAAGACAGCTCAGACTAAACCTATAAGAAGGCATACCAGCACGTTTTTCCCTATATGGGCTGAGGAAAATAATTTCAATCCTCAGAAACCAATGGGAAGGTGAATTTCTTGCTAAAAGACAGTCCAGTGTTGGATAGTAACCACCTGTGGCTCTCAACAGCCATTATTTAACTCAGGTTTCTCAACCTTGACACCCCTTGGGCCAGAAAATTCCTTGTGGCTGGTTCTTCTGTGCATTGCAGGATGTTTAGCAGCACCCCTGACATTTATCCACCAGATGCCAGTGGCCCAGCCCCATCCCACCCCCTGTTGTGACAACCAAAAGTGTTCTCCAGACACCATTAAATGTCTCCCGGGGAGCAAAGCCACCTTGGTTGAGAACTACTGATGGAAGTTTTCAGTCTTCTTTCTTCTTTATGGCAAAAAAGTATGAATGGCTAATTTTAAATATTTTGAAATTTTTTTTTTAAAAATTTCTTTCTGAAAGGCATAACAGATTTCAGAGTAGTATAAAAAACACACTTCCACTTTTCCTAGTCTCTGACTGATTCTCATGTTGAGTCATGAGGATTTAACAACCATCAAGGACAATAATACTTAATGCTTGAAATGTATTTCTTATTCCAGGCACTTGAACAATATTAGCTTCTGAATTCTCACCATTCCCCTTTTCACAGGTGAGACAGAGGCATACCAGTTGTTTGCTTTTGGTTACAATATAACATACAAACATTTTTAATTTGTGGAAGCATAAAAGGAGGGCATTTATAAAAATATTACACCTCTGGGCAATGAAACTGGCAGGACCGTCAGGGACATTCCAGAGCCGTGACCAAAGTTACAGTCACCCAGTGTCTTATCAAGACCACTTCTTGATAAGAAAGTTAAGTACATTTTCTTTGGGTGTAACTGGCCGCTGAAGCCTCACGCTGGAATTTAACCATACATATTCTGTGTTGAATTATTCAACATAAACCAAGCGTCGCTTCAGGGGCCCATTATATCCTAGGGAACATCTTGGTCATGTGAAAACCAAGCGTACCTCAGACCTCTGCCTTCTTCCCAGGGGTGTCTAGAGTCGAATGGGGTGCTTCTCTATCCCAAACTTTATCAGCCCAATATCTCCAGGCACGTCAGGGAGGAGCCAGGTGTGTGCAACCTGCCCTCTGACTCACAGGGGCATGCACCTCCTTCTCCTGGGGCCAATCCATACAGAAGTCAACATGATATGGAGGCACCATCTAACAGACGCAGGCCCAAGGCATAATGAAAGTGTGCAAAACAAACGGCATCCTTTCTTAATGTCTGAAAATCAGCATTAATAGCAAGAACAGCGGCAACCACAATGGCCACTTCCACCACCACCACTTGAGACCAGGCCCTCTGCCAAGCACTTCACTTTCTCTGTCCCTCACAGCAGCTCTGTGAGGTAGGTCATATTCCCCACATTTTACAGATGAGGGCCACAGAGCTAAGTATCTTGCCCAAAGTGCTAGAAGGTGATGACCTTGGGATTCAAACCCAGAACCATTCAACTCCACAGCCTGAGCTGCTAGACCATCATGACAAGCACAGGGAGACAGAAGGAATGCTGCTGGCATGTCCACCATCAGCAACAAAACAGACTAGAAACTGCTTTCTCCAAAAGAATGGGAAAAGGGTTTGGGACACTCTAGCTTTATATCATTTTACTCTTGAAAGAAAGAATGAGGCTGACAAGCTAGCTGCCCACAGCTGGGCATTACTGTGTCTTATCTTGAAAAGACTGATTATCCACTGCAGGAGGTTTTGCTGTACTTGAAAGGGGTAGTAACAGTTTCCCTTAATATCAATTGGTCATTCTCTGAAGGGGCACAGCTAAAGATCAGGGTGTTGTTTCTGTCTCAAAGGCTACTATTGAAGCCTTCCTTTTAATCTTTAACCACGATGCTTATATAAGGAATTTTTTGTTTTGTTTTGTTATTCAATAGTTAACATCTTACCACACCATGTCAAAGTTCTTGGGTTTATCAGTCTTTGCTGGGAAGCTATAACCTTCCACTGAGCTGCTGACGTTAAAAACCTGGGAGCCATCCTAATCGGCACCCTTTCCCTCTCCCTCACCCCAAGAGCCAGGCTTTCATCCAGTCTACCTTCTGCATATCAAATCCACAACTTCTGCAGGCTCTTGTTATTTCTCACCTCGACCACTCCTTTCTCACTAATTTCTTTTCCTCCAGACTTGCCATCTTTAAAACCACCTTCCAAAATGTGGCCAGGGTGGTCTTTCTCAGACACAGATCTGATTCTGTCACTGCTCTGGCTTGTAAATTCTTCATTAGCTCTCCACTACCTTCAGGTCCTGTCCAAACTCATGAGCACGCTCACATGTTGTCCTTCGCTGGATCCTGCTCCCTGCTTTCATCCTCTCCTCCTCCCAGACTTGTTCTACGCCACAAGTGCCATCTAGCTGGGTGGTGAGTGTGTGGGAATTCCTGGGACTCTCTACTTTCATGAATGTTTGGACATTTTCCTAATACAAAAGTAAAAATAGATATGAAACAAATAAAGAGTTGGTCTGGCCAGTATGGCTCAATTGGTTGAGCACTGCCCCATGCACTGAAAGGTCACTGGTTCAATTCCCAGTCAGGGTACATGCCCAGGTTGTGGGTTCAATTCCCAATTGTGTTGCTTGTGGGAGACAACCGATTGATGTTTCTCTCTCACATCGATGTTTCCTCTCTCTCTCTCTCTCTCTCTCTCTCTCTCTCTCTCTCTCTCTCTCTTTCTCCCTCCCTCCCCCTTCCTCTCTCTAAAATCAATTTTTTTAAAAAGAAAAAATAAATAAAAATAAAGAGTTATTCATTCTACAGAATCACGGGCTCTGCCTTCCATGGTATTTCCCTCATTAGTCCTAATTGGTTCTCCCAATTGACCTGCCCCTGATGCCCACATTGATTTCATTTATGACTTCACTCAGCTCTTCTAGTTATTCCCTCCTTAAGTCCCTCACTAATTCCCTGATACAAATCCAGAATTCTCTTCTATGTAAGTCAGACCAAAGGGAATAAAGCTGCCAGAATTTAATTCCCCGTCAAAGGCACCGTATACCTGAAATTGAGACATTTTACTTATGAAAAATGTACTTTTCAATTGAGTGTACAGTCGTTTTAGGAAGGAGTGGGCAGATATCACACAGTTTTAATCAGACATAGATGTTATCGTCTCCCTGCTCACAATTATTGTAGAAGATGGCCCCACCAAGCCCCTGCTGAAAGGGTGAGACTGGACCGGCTCTTCCTTGGCTACAAGCAGAGCCTTTCAGGTTGTTTCCTGTGGAGCTTGGAACTGGGGCCGGGAGGCTGAGTTAACCAGTGAAGAAAGCTCCAGAGCTGTGAGAACACACGGAGTAAAGCCAAAGATGGAGAGCCAGGGCCACACATATGCAGATGTGGAGGCATAGAAACCCAGAAGTTTAGGGAAAATGCATCAGACAGGATTTTGTTGTTGTTATTGCAAATGATAGAGTGACATTGAATCCACAAAGGAATTTCAGCAAAAGTGGGAATTTCTTAGAAAGGCCAAGAGTGGAGATGGCCTCAGGGATTGAAAAATAGTGTCAGGTGATCCATCACCCTATCAGGCACCATGACTTCGGGGGTTGTCTGTCTGTCTTGGTCTCTAGGACTCTCTCTGCCTCTCCCCCTGCCCCGCCCACCTTCATTTTTTTTCCTGGAGCAAATAAGATTCTCCTTCAGTGTGTGGGTGGAGGAAAGCAACACAGAAAACAGCCACAGAACAGAGAACTTTAGGTTTACATCCTCTCATATCGGCCATTTCAAAAGAAAGCTAGCTCTGCCTTCTCTTATTCTGTATATAAAATCACAGGGGAAGACTCTGAGTGGCTGGGACACATGCTCATCTAAGACAGGCCCTTATGATTGTTTACTCAATGGTCACTTTCCCCTTCTTCCTCACAAACATAATTCTGATCCTATTACAGTACCAGATGACTATGTGCTCTGGAAGGTGGATTCCTGTGGATTCTTCCATAGCTCCAAAAGATAAATCATTCTTGATTTGCATCAATCACGGTACTCTGATTCCCCTGCCAGTTACTAGTCTAGACATGAGTATAGGACCCAACCTTATCTAATGAGATCTGACTCAAAGGAAAGTTTGCAGGAGGGCTTTTGGAAAAGTGCTATTCATTCCTGATCAAACACAAAAACCTGGACTCTTTCCTGCCTTTGGCAAAATTGTGTGAGGAGGTGAGGACTAGAGCTGCCCAGCCATCTTGTAATCATGACGGGCAAATCTGGGAATGAAAATCATCATGCAGCCTAGCTGGTTTGGCTCAGTGGGTAGAGCGTCAGCCTGCGGACTGATGGGTCCCGGGTTTGATTCTGGTCAAGGGCATGCCCGGGTTGCAAGCTCAATCCCCAGTAGGGGCATGCAGGAAGCAGCTGATTGATGATTCTCTCTCATCATTAATGCTTCTCTCTCTGTCTCTGTCTCTGTCTCTCTCTCTCCCTTCCTCTCTGAAATAAATAAAAATATATTTAAAAGAAAGAAAGAAAGAAAGAAAATCATCATGCTAAGGATGATAGAATGGAAAAACCTAGAGCCCTGACATCACTATGCCATTCCATGAACCCTAGAACCATGTTTTCTGGAAAGCCAGTCTGCAGAGAAAGTAATGGAACTGATGTTCAAAGTCAACTAAAATGAGGAACTATGTAGTCCAATGAGAAAGTGAATAGCTGTCTACTTGTTAAATCACAATAAAAGCTAATGGTTATTGACCTCCTACTATGTGTCTGGCAGTGTCCCAAGTGCTTCAGTGTATTACCTCATTTAATCTACACAATAACCCCACAAGGCAGACACTTGAATTATTCCCTTCTTTTCAGATGGATACACAAGGTCTGGAAACATTTATCCAAGGTCACAAACTCAGCAATGCCACGGTGGGAACTCACATTCAGGCTTCTGACTCCTGACTTAATCACTGGGTGACACTTCGAAGTGTTTCTGTTTTCCCATAGTTGGATTCCACAGCTTCCCTCACATCTTTTCAAAGAACCCTCTTTCTATTTGAGCTGGTCTGCGTTTGTTTATGTTCACTGCACCCAGATGTTCCCTCAGACCCAGGCTTTCTTTCTCTCCTCCCCCACCCTCCCACCCCCCCACCCTGCCCCGCCCCATAACAGATCTGTGAGTCTCCACGTCCATTTGTGAAATGTACTGAGTCCAAACCCCACATTAAAACCTTGATTTAGTGGAATTCATGAGTCCCTGGTTTGCTCCTTTCCCAGTTGGCACATTGGCAGGTGTTAGTTTGGGGTCTTTTGGGGCACATTTCAGGTATGATGTGACTTATTAATTAAAATATCAATAAGCAGCCCTAACCAGTTGGGCTCAGTGGATAGAGCGTCAGCCTGAGGACTGAAGGGTCCCAGGTTTGATTCCGGTCAAGGGCATGTACCTTGGTTGCGGGCACATCCCCCAGTAGGGGGTGTGCAGGAGGCAGCTGGTTGATGTTTCTCTCTCATCGATGTTTCTAACTCTCTATCCCTCTCCCTTCCTCTCTGTAAAAAAATCAATAAAAAATATTTAAAAATATATATATCAATAAGCAGCTAAAAGAGATGAAATTGTTCACACTGGTTTAAATAATTGCCCCTTTACATTCTCACCTCCAATTTTATCTGTTTTATAACTTTTCAAAGTTTTTGCATTAAGTGACACCCTGCAATCACATATGTCTCTGTGGCTCTGTGATACCAGAAAGGTATTTCTATGGCCTTACTGTTTATTCTTGCCACACCCTCGCTCCCTCACTCATTCAATAAATATTTGAGTATCTGCCATGCCCCAGGTGCTATGCTCGGCCCTGGGTATCAGCAGGTTATATTCCCTGCCCTCACAGAGGGCAATAAAGTGTAACGATATACCAGATCACTTTTTTCTCTAAATCAACAGGAGTGCTAAACAAATGGAAAAGCTGCATGGGACAAGACAAAGCATTTTTCGGTCACATCCAGCGTAGGAGTTAAGAGTGCAGACCCTGCTGGCCAGCTGCCTAGGTTTAAGTCCCAGCTGTGACTATGTAACCTCGGATTAGTTACTGAACTGGTATCTCAACTGTTTAACCTGTTAAATGGGGATTAAAAGTGTAGCTTTGTCATAGGGTTGTTACGAGAGCATTTATAAACCATGCAGAACACAGTAACTACAATACACGTGTTTGTTCAAAAAGTAAAGTGAGTTATAGTCTACTGTACCCACGGATCATAACTAAGCAATTTTGCAGCAAGCCGTGGCGATGTGGCAGCATGTGAACTTTGGAGTCTGCAAACGGGACCACAGCACTGTTGGTGCTGGTGGAGGACCCGGGCTCCAGGCTCCGGGACCAGGGTCAACACTGCAGGAGGATGGCTCCTCTGGCTCCAAATCACAAAGCCTCCACAATCACAACGTTTTTTCTTGTTCTCAGAAACCCCATACGAAACATCGATGACAGAGAATTTAAGGTGACTTTTCCTGAATAATTTAGTTTTCTTTTTTTAAAATATGGTTTTATGGATTTCAGACAGAGAAAGGGAGATGGAGAGAAAGGTAGAAACATCAATAATTAGAATCATCGATCGGCTGCCTCCTGCACACCCCCTACTGGAGATTGAGCCCAAAACCCAGGCATGTGACCTGATCAGGAATCTAATCATGACCTCCTGGATCATGGGTTGACGCTCAAACACTGAGCCACACCGGGAAGGCCAGAATTTAGTTTTCAATAAGCAGATATTGGAAGAAAGCACAACCACAAATTTGGAAGAAATCTTCGAAGTTAAGCTGTTAAGTTAATCAGAATGATTGATAACCTCTCTGACCATTGGTTACCCAGCCTCTAATGCAGTGGTTCTCAACCTGTGGGTCGCGACCCCTTTGGAGGTTGAACGACCCTTTCACAGGTGTCGCCTAAGACCATCCTGCATATCAGATATTTACATTATGATTCACAACAATAGCAACATTACAGTTATGAAGTAGCAAAGAAAATAATTTTATGGTTGGGTCACAACATGAGGAACTGTATTTAAAGGGCCAGAAGGTTGAGAACCACTGCTCTAATGGAACATTTCCATTGATGAGGATGTATGTTTTTATTTATTTTTTTAATGGGTAATTACTTTATCTTTTTAAATTTTACTTTGTTTAAGATATTACAAATAGTAGTACATATGTCTCCTTTTTTCCCCCATTGACCTTCCCCCTACCTCCCCTAGCCCCGCCCCCCCCCCCCGCACTTGCCCTCCCCCCATCTTCTCCCCTCCACCCCCTACCCCCCAGTGTCTTTGGTCTGTTGGTTGTGCTTATAACCATGCATACAAGTCCTTTGGTTGATCTCTTACCCACCCCCACCCCCACCGCCCCGCCCCAACCCTCTCCTACCTTCCCGCTGTAGTTTGACAGTCTGTTCGATGCTTCTTTGCTTCTATCTATGAGCATGTATGTTTTTTTAAAAAATATATTTTATTGATTTTTTTACAGAGAGAAAGGGAGAGAGATAGAGAGTTAGAAACATCGATGAGAGAGAAACATCGATCAGCTGCCTCCTGCACACCCCCCACCGGGGATGTGCCCGCAACCCAGGTACATGCCCTTGACCGGAATTGAACCTGGGACCTTTCAGTCCGCAGGCCGATGCTCTATCCACTGAGCCAAACCGGTTTCGGCAAGCATGTATGTTTTTAGAGAGCCTTTTCCTTTATGGATCATCTCTAGCGATCATCGGGTACTTCCTTTTTTGTTTTTTTTGTTCCCAAGCCACTTTCACTGGTTCTGGAGCAAGGATAACCCAAATTCTAAATGATAGTCTTCAAACGCATGGAGAAAAAGATTCCCTCTCTTCTAGTTTCTGAGCTAGTCATCACTTGACATGAGTTATGACACAAACCCTTCAAGTTGAAAGCAGGAGATCAATAGAATCTAGACCAGGGGTGGGCAAACTTTTTGACTCGAGGGCCACAATGGGTTCTTAAACTGGACCGGAGGGCCGGAACAAAAGCATGGATGGAGTGTTTGTGTGAACTAATATAAATTCAAAGTAAACATCATTACATAAAAGGGTACGGTCTTTTTTTTTTAGTTTTATTCATTTCAAACGGGCCAGATCCGGCCCGCGGGCCGTAGTTTGCCCACGGCTGATCTAGACACTCAGAAGGGTGTTCAGGAAGATCACTGTGACAGGAGGTCCTTGAAGTGCCCTGGGAAACCAGTCTTGCTTCTGGGCTCCGGAGAGAAGGAAAAGATATTGATTCCTTGTTTTGTTTCATCTGCAATAGGCTCCTCCCCACCTGGACTCCCATGGCTTAGAGAAGGGTATCAACATCAAAACTCAAACATGAGTGCATTGAGATATCATGTGAGTTCCATGGAATTCAACAGAACTTTTGTAGCTGAAATTTAAACCAAATGTATCAAAATACACCTGTCCCTAGAGAGTATGGACTTAGTACTTTCACAATAGAAACAATGGTTTAGTTTCAACAAGGCCAGTTTTTTAAAACTAAAATTTTCCCTCTCTGTGTGCGAAGATATAGAATGGGGGACCTTCCTAGGTGATACAATTGAATACTTCAGAAGCCAAGACTGGGAGTTTAATTCTTATAAGAGGAATCAGCTTTGATCAGAACAAAACTCTTCTGTGTGATCACATCATTCCACCATTAAATCCTAGGTAGCGGTGCTAAACAAATGGATAAGAGCTAATAATTATGGGAGATTTTCTACGTGGTAGTCACTGGGCTAAAGGCTTTTCACAAGTTACTTTATTTAAACTTTGCAACAGCTCTGAGAAGTAAGTTCTCATAGTGGTCATTCAGAGTAAAAGCCAAATCTCTTCCAGTGGCCCAGAGGCTCTGACCTTTGCCCCTCCTTCACGGCCTCTTGGTTCTTCCTCACCAGACAGTGTCATCTACACTTTCCCCCCAGGGCCTTTGCACTTGCTGGTCTCTCTGCTTGGAGAGCTCTTCCCCAACTCATCTCAAGGCTCAGTCTCTCACCCCCTTCAAATATCACCTTCTTAGTGCGGCCTGCTCCAGCCACCCTTTAGAAAATGTCAGTGCCCCTGTGCCTCTATAGTACATACTTCTCTGCTTTGTTTTTTTCCATAGCAGCTATCATTTTATAACCTTCAACATGATTGACCTAGTTGGGGTCTTGTTATCTGTCTCCCTTGACCAGAACGTATGCAAAGATTTTAGTCTACTTTTGTTCATGACCTAGAAACACAGCTGGCACATGATAGGCACTCCATAAATATTTGTTGGTTAAATTTTGCACATGAAGCAATAGGTACAGAGAGGGTAAGTGGTCACGTTTTTTATAGAAAAAATCTAGGAACCCACATTCCAGAAATCAAACTTGGGGTACATATCCTTTTCCTGAGGGGTAGTGGCATCACCCTTGACCATCAGGGGCAATACATTAAATTTGAATCATGCTTCATGAGTATAAATACGCACTAATAATCAAGAGTATAAAGAATTAGTCCACATGTGTACTATATTAAATAAGTATATATGTGTATGCAAAATCACTTGGATTATTTTGTGACTCTACTGGGAAATTTTATTTGATAAGATTTGAGGGAAACAAAAAAATGTCAAGTGAAAAAATGAAGAGAATATAAAAGTTCTCATGAAAATATTTTCCCAGGGTTGGACAATGGCAAGAATGACAGCATATAACACTCCTTTATAGATGTCATTCAGATTCAAAGGGCATTTCCCAGAGTTCCTTTTATGCGATTATCTTTAACCTTCCTAACAATGCAGAAATCCAATTTGCAGATGAGGAACTACTCTCTCAGAGGTTGTGCACCTTCCTAAAATAGCCCAGTGAGGGGTAGAATTCGGAACAGAATATACTTATTTTGTTGGGCTAGCGGGCCTGCTCCTGTACACACAGCTGCCAGCCAGGCTTCAGGTGTCCATGATTTTACAGGGGCTCATATCCTGAGGAACTGAGGCAATTTTTGTTCATGGCTAACTTAAAACATTTACAACTACCAATATCACTTCCCTTTCCTCTTTTTCTAAGGTCAACCATTACATAGATCCAAGAGATTCACTTTGGAGCGCATACATCATCACAGTGAAATCAGTGCCTTTGTCTGCAGTTCATCTCACTAAACAGCTGGGCTTAAAGCTCACATTATGCAGCTGCTGACAGCATTGCTAAGAGCAACAAATACCAGGAAATCTCAAAACCCTGACCGCTTTTTTCTTAATCATATTTTTGTCAATTATTTCTCCACGGGTTTAGAAACTTGTTTTCACTTTCAAAAAAAAAAAAAAATTCTACCCCTGGGGAGGGGAAATTAAGACCTCAAAACCAAGTACAAATTGCTCTTTTAAAGAACGGGAATGAAAGATATGGGGGCTTTTCTTCCTTAAAGGCTCATCACTCTGCAGAAAGAATCCGAACGCTGTCCTGATTCTTCTTGGGCACTGGAGCAGTTTTTGTGGGGTTTTTTTTCTTTGTTAGTCATTTTTAATTAAAATTTTTAAAAAGCACCATTCTTGAGAAGCTGTTGCTACGAGACTTCCTGGGCCTCAACAGATGGCCACAGAACAGTGCTCAGCCCCAGCTCTGGGCTCTGAAGCCCTCCACTCAGGCATACCATTAACATTCCTGAAATACCTTCGGGGGCAAGTCGGGCCTGCCGCCTTCTGACTAGCTCACCCGCAGCTCCTGGGCCGGCCGGCCTACCTTGTCAAGCGGCCAAGCTGAAATTTGTTATAAATGAATGATCAGGTCTCTCTAGGAAAAGTCCATAGCAGAGAGGTCGCTGTCCGTCTCAGTTTAGGCTTCAGACAAACTTTTATCCCACATCCCTGGGGTTTTGAGCTGTTCAGGAGAGCTGCTGGGCACCCATGTGTATGCAGGCACACATACATGTGCACAAATACACACATATGCACATACACTCATAACAGCACACCACACTCCACACCTAACTCATTCCATTGTTTGTAAGCCTCTGAGCCCCTCCCAGTCACAGAGGGATCCGTGAAGAGAGCAGCACATTTTTGGACAGTAGCATTCTTAGTGCCCAGACAGAATTGCTGAGGGAGAGGTTCGAAGGATTCCGGATTTTTCTTTTGAGAAAAAGACATAAAGAGAAAGGGAACTGCATGGCAGTCGAGTGTCTACTTTCTCGCTAACTTCTTGGTGCTGCTGGGCAAATCATTCCATTTCATTGCCTTTGTCTTCCAAACTGGGCCAAAGACTTTACCTCCACGTATCAGAGAAAGGAATGAATGAGCCATGCTTAATAAACGACTGGGAAATTACTGTATAAATATCGGATCAGGGAGGGCCTTCACTGCTCCCAGGGAAGAGAGAAGAAAGGAACTTGGAGACCCGCACCCCCGGCTCTGATTGCTGGGCCCACCGCCCCTGGAGGGCTGGTCCGGGATGCTGACCATTGTTTTTGGTGGGAAGGGTCTACTGGTAGCTTTACTTGGCCACCAAGCAGCTTTGGTACTTGGAAAAAAACAAGTAATTCTAAACAGCCATAGCTTCTCAGGGTGGGGCTCATTTAAATTCCACCTCCAGGTTGTGGCTTTAAACCGGGCCTGGAGTGTACAAGCGAAGTCCTACTTAAGTGTCTGACGCCAGGGCTCACTTGATCACTTGACAGGACGTCGGAACGATCCTGCCGGTTTCAGTTCACGAAGATCCCTAAGAGCTTTTCTCCCAGTGATATCAGATGATATGCCACAACACCGCACCACCATCAGCTGACGCTCATTTTTTATCTAATCTGTCCAACTCAGAAGCTAAATGAGTCCAGACTGCTTAGGTTCCTGCCTTTCAAAGTCATCTGTTTGTCCTGAGATGTGAACATTGGAATTGCTGGAAGATTTTCGTTTAAAAAAAAAAAAGCCTTTGAGAGGTTTGGCCTAACAAAGAGTGCCGCTTTTTTTGTATTAACCAGTGACATTTAAAAAAAACAACTCTTTATTGTTGAAACTATTACATTTGTCCCTTTCCCCCAGGCCTTCAGCACCCTATTGTCTGTGTCCATGGGTTATGCATTTATGTAACATTGACATATTAATGGAGCCATCTATAGAGAAGTGCAGATGAGGAAACTGTTTCTTTGCCCATGTGTCTAGGGCAGGGGTGGGCAAACTTTTTGACTCGAGGGCCACAATGGGTTCTTAAACTGGACCGGAGGGCCGGAGCAAAAGCATGGATGGAGTGTTTGTGTGAACTAATATAAATTCAAAGTAAACATCATTACATAAAAGGGTACGGTCTTTTTTTTTTTTTTTAGTTTTTTTCATTTCAAACAGGCCGGATCCAGCCCGCGGGCCATAGTTTGCCCACGGCTGGTCTAGGGCTAAGGGACCCAGCTAGCCTGTCCTTTGCACATGGAGCAAAGGGAGGTTTTGCCCAGCTGTTCATTCAGCCTTTAGCTCGCAGGCTTCCCAGCTCTGAAAAGTCAAAGAAAAGCTGAGATCCTCAGGCTGTGTTTGAGGAAAGGAAGCCTAGAGAGGGAGCTGCGGGGAGGGAGGGCTGACGTATGCAGCTTCTATTTGCATAACTGGCCCTTTCAGACAGAGCTAATGGGGCACAGTGTGTGTCTGGGAGGGGGAGGCCCAGTGTGTGCTATTGTGAGGGACCCTCTCTGTGCAGCAGCTGAGAGCCCGCAGACATTCCACAGCTCCAGACAGGAGACTTTTAAAAATTGTCACTGGGGAAAAATGAATTTAAGATAATTAATCCCTTGCCCCACTCTAACTCTCTAATGATACTGTTCTTGGGATGAAATAATGTATTTTAGTTAACACTTATGTTAAATTACATAGTTGGGGGTCCCTGGTACTCGACAGATATGCACAAGGGCTTTCTATACTCAATTTAAAATGTGGGTGTTTTTTTGTGACTTTATTTTCTTTTTAACTAGCTATAGAAGTTTTTCAACTAGCTCTCTCTTCCTTTCTGTACCTCTTCAGGACACAGAGTTGTTTTCTGTGAATAGTGTATTTTGGCTTTTTTTGAGATAGCGTTTAGGGCTGAGGTGGTATTTATCCTTCCCCACATGAAAATGACTTATCCTTAATCCAGGAAATCATCTTTGATTTATATACTTTCTAGGTGTAATTCATAAGCGAAGGTAGAATTTTGAAATTTAAGTCAATGCTAAACATACATTTATTTAGCTTTCCAATGTCCATTTCTTCTTCAATTCTCTCAATATTTATAAATTCACTTAGTATCTACCTACTAACCAATCTAATTTTTCATTTATCACCAACCATCTGTCCTATTTGCACGCGCTTTATATTAAAAATGATTGCTGTAGGCTTGTGTGATGATCCCATTTCACCCCATGGGGAATGTCATTTCTGATGCTTTTATTCATCAAAGCAGCCATTTTTAGCATTACTGACATGTTGATCTTATTATAGAAAAATGTTTTTACAAAGATGAGTTAGAGGAGAAAGATGGAAATTTCCAACTGGCTATGAACATTGGAAGAAAAACACATATTTCAGGATGATTAACATAGATTTCAAGTGAATGGTTCCTGAATGCTTATCGCCTCTTTTCGCCACCGCTATTTGGTCTCTATTACTGTTTGCTACTTGAACAGGTCATTCAGAATTAGAGAACACCCTTGTTTCATGAAGGTGTTTATAGCTTCGGAATTAATAAGATGGGAAAAGTAGTCTCAGAACCTCTTTGGATTTACAAATAGATCTTTATTCATTTACAGCAAGTTTTCATTTTTAAAAAAATCAAAAGGAAAATTACTTCCTCCCTCTCAGGACAAAACAGGCAGGACTGTCAAGCACTAGTCCCAAACCACTAGTCTTCATACCAACCTTGGATTACGAAATCCTAGAGTGAAAACTATGCTGACAGCAATCCCAGGGGGAAGACAGGAGGGTCCTTGATGTATTTGTCAATCAACTTACAAGGAAAATGAAATCAGAGCAGAGCTTAAGTTCAATCAGAATCATGGCTTAATATTCTTAAGGATTTGTTGCTCCAATTTGGGTGCTAGCATTTAGAATCCGACTCTCTCTTGAACATAAGGCTGAGTGGAGCGAAGCAAGACAATCAAACCCCCTGCTAATTTACTAATTCCCCGATGTTGAACTACTTCCCCGATGTTGCACAAACCTTAAAAAGGAAAACTGCTTTCATATTACAAGAGAAAAAGTTTAAGGTAGCTTTAAAAATAAGTGGTACTTAGAACCCTGGGGTGGCATGATTGGAAGGAGCTGGAATGTTCAGCCTAACGTTCTATTATACAAACCAGCCCACAGTGTATTTGCTGGCCCTAATTAAAAGTTACTTTATTCTATCTTCACTTGAGCTCCTGGTCAAATAGGAAGGAGTACACAATGAGGTGTCAATTGCCTGCAAGGGTTACGGTCATCTGTCCGGTACCCTCATCCACATTCACATCTTCACTGATTATGCCTTGGTATCCTTTTGCAAGCACATCTGACAGCGAATAACTTCGTGATTTCATCACAACAGCCTAAACGACACTTCCCCGCCTCTCTTTAGTTTACCTTCTCAATACCGGCCTTTCTGTCAAGATACATGTGGAATATAATGTCGAGAAATATCTGGTTTAAAAGGGACTTACCTTAAGGAAGCCTAAGCTAGCATGTCCACTGTCCTCAGAGGTCTGTTGGACATCTCTGTGCAGGGTGACACTGGGCCAAGCTGGCCCACCGAGGGGGGCTCAGTGGCTGGGGAGAGGTGGCATCGAGGCACAGCTCCAGCCCGGAAGGAATCCACAGGAGCCAGCGGCAGGAAGCGGAGAGCTAAGAAGACACAGGTGTCTGACACCACCGGGCACCTCAGCTCCCAACCTGCAATCCAACGGCTGCCCTGATTAGCCAAGCACAGAAGGCAGTTCGGATTACTGCCCTCCTCCCAGCCAATCGCGGCCGGCACGCCTGACAGCAGCCCCTGATGGAAGGGGAAGTACACGCGGCCAGAACCTGAGAACCGGTTTCTGCTGTGGCGCTGGCAGCCTGAGCGGCGCGCTCCTGTCCCACGCGGTGGAGAGCTGTTTGTCAGGCTGTTGCAAGGAGAGCCTGTGGTAACGGGTAAGCCATGCCCTGCCCTTCTCCAAAGAGCGTCGCTCTAGGTTCTTTGACTCCTAAACAACAGGGTGCACTGTGATCTGTGATGACAATTAAGTGAAGGTAAGAAAGAACGACCCGCCTTGGTAGCTTTCACTGTGGAGTGCCCCGCCCTCCGCCCCCTCTCCCCCTCCCCCTCCCCCTCCTGCCCCCGGCCAGTCTCCACTCGGACTTCTTTGCAGCCGAAGTTCAATTTTTAATTAGCTATGGTTTTTGCAAGCAATAGTGTCCAACAGAAACTAGGAGAAAGAGAGAGAGGATCAAAGAAAAAGAAAATTCTTTCTACACTCAGTGTTTCCAACAATAAAACCCAACCTGGCAAAAACCACCTCAGACACAAACGTTTATAAAGATACTACTTGTAAACAACAAACAACAACAACAAAACACCACCACCAACAAGGCTGCATTTCATAAAACTCACCGCAGTGGAGTGTCTGGCAGCTCACGTCTGTGGGTGGGATCCTACCAGGTTTCCTAAACTGCCACCAGTTATAGGAGTTTCCCTTAACTCTAGTGTCTGAGCCCTGAAACTGCAGCCCTTTCTTTGCAGCTGCGTGGGTAAGCAGTGCTCCATTCAAGTCTTGGGATTTGCCCCAAATATACAGGGGTCAGCTTAACAGTAAGCACAGGCACCAAGAGAGAGGAAAGGGACCGTGCACGGGGAAAGAAAACGGGACACCGAGTGTGTCCGAGCTCACAGGGATGTAAACATATTTTCATTACTTTACAGCTGCCACGGTGGGAGAAACAAATCATAGGACACACAGATCATTTATAAACCTCCTTGCTAAAGAATCTTTAAAAGTCTTACAGATTATCTTTTAGATGAGGAAAGACTAGGGGAAAGAACTCTGAAACCACAGGAGGCAATATATTCTAAATACAGTAGTAATTTCTATTCTAGACACCAAGAAAGTCTAAAGTGTCCTTAAAGATGGCATTATATTTCATCTTAATTTCGAAATGACTTTTATTTAAAGACTGCTCCTTGTATTCACCAGGAAGGCGGAGTCTCCGGGACGTTACTTGAATTCCAGAGCTATTTATATTCCTATATTGTGAACTCTAAAGAAATAGGATTGAGGCAAGTGTGAGAAGGGAACAGTGGTCCGGGGGGCGGGCAGAGAATCATCTTTCAGAAGAGATGCCTCCTACCAGATCTTGCACCATAGATGCATTCTTTCAAAAGAATGCTGGGGGTCCGCACCCTGGCAGCCCAACTCCAGAGCCCACACTCGGAACCACCGCTATGAAAGAGAATCTGAATTCTGACGCTGGCATTCACCAGCCTTGTAATTCTGGGCCCGTTACTAAACTTCTCTAAATCTCAGTGTTCTCTTCCTTTTAGGAGGGCAAAATTCTTATCCCCCCCACCTCACCCCCTTACAACTTCTCCCAAAACAGCTGAGTTGCATGTTCTTTCATCAGAGGCTACTCCCACAGAGCCGGAGTTCAAGAGCAACCCGACTATGACATGAATTTTGACTGTCAAATTTAACCTCCAGCTGCTGACAAGGAGCTCATCTCCACAGTCCAGAATGGCCACTGGTGATGCTGGACATGTGTTTATCATGATTAGCTGCCTAGTATGGGAATGCCATTCCCTCAAAGAGCAGAACATGCATGCTGGTTTAAAGGAGCCAAGCCCACGCCCTCTTCATTTCACCAGAAATTTCCTCATAGTCCATCTCTGTCCAGTCTCCGCTCACTTCCAATCTACTCTCCATCAAGTTCCCTGTGACAACAGCCTCAGCCAATTGGTGGCTCTGGGAACTGTCCTCGTGGGTGCTAGGTAGCGTTAGAAGAGAGGATATCTCTGTGATTCTTTAGAGAAGCTAAAGCAAGCAGGCCAGTAAAGGGGGAAAAATTATAGTGAAGCAATTAAGTCACCTCTCTTTTCACAAATGATGAGATGACTAAGGGAACAGTTGTTATATTTACAAAGAATGGACACCTATGTAGTATTCGATTGAACCACATGAAATTGTCTATATTTGACGACTCTTGGTCTACTATAATAGCAAGTCCATGTGATTCAACCTGTAGTTAACGTCCACACAACTGCTAATTAACTGTGTGTCAGTAGTGACGACGTTACCTTCTCTAATCATCACCACAAATCTCTAAGGTCAAGGCTATAATTATGTTACAACTTTATGGAAGAGGAAAGGGAGGCTTGAGGAGGTTAAGAAAGGCGCTGAACACTTCACAGCCAGCAAGCTGCAGGGCGAGGGCGTCCACACCCTGGCAATCTGACTCCAGAGTCCACACTCCGAACCACCACTCTCTGTCAAGGAGAATCTGAATTCTGACGCTGGCATTCACTAGCTCTGTGACCCTGGGCCAATTTCTAAACTTCTCCGAGCCTCCGTTTCCCCTCCTGAAGGGGGACTGATGATAGAACTGACCTGCTGTGAGGGCGACTGTGATGATGGAAGTTAAGCACTTCGCCCAGTGCCTGGCCCGCAGGGAGAGCTCCGGTGTTCCCTGGTAGCTGTGGTGTGGGCTGGATGGTCCTCTCCCACCTTCCCCAGGATCTGAGGATCTGAAGTGAGACAGCACAGTGTGTGTCCCCTTACCCTTCGGTGGCTTGGCAGCCACTCATGGGTGGAAGGATAGTGGGGTCTGGAATCCTCAAGTCTGGAAATGATGCCCTTCGTTCATGTCAGTGCATGTGACTTTGATACATAGGAAGTCCTTCACACCGCCGTGCCCACCAGCTACCCCTCCTCCTGCTAAGCTGCCTCCCACCCCCGTCAACCTGCCCCCAGCCCCACCTTCTATTTCCTGCTTGCTCTACTTCAGATTTTTATGAGAATCTGGAACGCTTGCACAAACATCTTAGACTTCTCCTTTATTACCTGCCTACCTAGCTTCCTTGGCAATCAGCTGTAGAGGGTTACACAATCCGTGCTCAAAAAGCACTGATGATCTCATCTGGAAGCAGTGTTGTGGAACCCACAGTGCACTGGACCAGGACATGAGGGCTTGGCTTTCAACTTCTGGTTCTGCCACTGACCTGCTTAGTGACCTTGAGCAGGTCACTTATTGTCTGAGCCTAATCCAAAACATCACTAAGTTTCTCCCCAGTACTAATCTCTGTGGTAAAGAGAAATAAAAGAACATACTAGATGAGTTTTTGGAGAAATATGGGGGTTTTATTTTTCCTTTTTTCTAAAAGCTAGTAGCTGATCTATTTAGGCACATTTGATTTTCTTCTGATTACCTTTTAAAAACAAACCCAGCCCTAGCTGGTTTGGCTCAGTGGATAGAGCGTCGGCCTATGGACTGAAGGGTACTGGGTTTGATTCTGGTTGGGGCACATGCCCGGGTTGTGGTCTTAATCCCCAGTAGGGGGCGTGCAAGAGGCAGCCAATCAATGATTCTCATCATTGATGTTTCTATCTCTCTCTACCTCTCCTTTCCTCCCTAAAAATCAATAAAAATATATATAAAAAAACAACAACCCCAAAACAATAAAAATGAAATTTAAAAAATTATGTTTTTATCTAAAAAACAAAACAAACAAAAACAAAACAAAAAACAACCCACAGGCAGGAGAGGCTTATGTTACTCTGTTGACAAACTGCAGACCAAGACAGATGGCCTTGGTTTCAGGGCATAGATCTCCATGGGTATGTTCCCTTATGATCTGCGCAGGTCCTTGTAGGGTGCTTGTTGGTGACTAGAGATGGGAGTGTCAGTGGAGAGAAAGCCTCACAAACACAGGAAGGGGATTTTCCATTTCCTTGGGTCTGTGCCTGTGCATAGCACACGTTCTCTAGCAGCTCAGGGTAGACCCCTCCACGAGGTAAGGTAGAATGGAAGGCCTCCACAACACTCATTTGCCAGCCCTTGTATTTGTATACTCTGCTCTAGAAGCTCAAAGTACTTTCACGGAGAATATTTTTAAAAATTAAAAGTTTGTCCTCCAACCTCCCAAGAGAAATTGAATTTTATGAGTGGAGGAGATAAAAACAGCCTGTAGACTGCTTTCTTGTCATAGATTGCTCTCTACCTTCTAACATACTGTATAACTTACATAGGTATCGTGTTTGTTGTTCATTCCTCTGCTCAGAAGAACATCACCTCATGAGGACAGATGTGTTTGTTTTAAGCATGGCTGAGTAATGATCTGCATATATTAGATTCTCAAAAAGTAAATTGAGCCTTACAAAGTCATAAACAACTCAGGTAGAGCTGGTACCCTGCACATCTCACTTGTAGAAATCGCACTGTGTCTTTAGGAGGAAGAGATGATGTAAATAGTAAAATAGATTGCACAGGTGAGGACAGTGGCAGTGAACAAGGTGACCATGACATGTAAAGCAAAAAGGTCAATCCATTTTTGTGGGGGTCATAATTAGTTTAGACCTGGCTGCTGTGGCTCAGTTGGGTGCTGAGCCATGCACTGGAAGGTGATGGGTTCAATTCCCAGTCAGGACACACACCCAGGTTGTGGTTCAACCCCAGTCAGGGCACGTACAGGAGGCAATTGATGGATGTATCTTGCTCACATCGATGTTTCTCTTTCTCTTTCCTTCCTCCCTCTCTGAAATAAATATTTTTTTAAATTGTTTTTTTTTAAAAAAGAATTAGTTTAGCCCAACTCTGCAAATTTTCACATAGAAGTTCCATGCTGGGGAAAAACCCCGAACCTAGAGAGAAACTGAATTTAAGTTTCTCTTTTCAAGTCCCTTTTTGATTAATTTCATGGGAAATTGTATTTGTTGGAGAACTCCAAGTGTTTCTAAAGGAGTCAGACCCTTGAGGACATGCTAAGTGGACACACAGCAGTTCACTTTGTACTCAGGTGAACATTTTTATCCCAATCTGACCACATGCTGACATCAAGACTGATGAGATAATGCCTGTAGGCCTCTGAGCATCATCAAAGATGTCAGTCAAAGTGTTACTATACCTCTCCTGTATAATAGTCATGGGACATGAACTACTTATGATAAAGAAATCAGAAGGCATGATTTTTTTTTTTTTATTGCTGGTGCTACTGATGAAAGCCACACTTTCAATTTAAATTATGCGTCTAGCCCTGGCCAGCATGGCTCAGTGGTTAGAGTTGGTCTGTGTACCAGAAGGTTGAGAGTTTGATTCCTGGTCACGGACATGTACTTGGGTTGCAGGTTTGATCCCTGGTCCTGGTACGGGTATGTGCAGGAGGCAAACAATTGATGTGTCTCTCTCCCATCAATGTTTCTCTCCCCGCCCCATGCCAGACTATTTCTCTCTCCCCTCTTCCCTCTCCCTCCTATTCTCTCTAAAAATTAATGGAAAAAAATATATATAAATTATGCTTCTATTATTGTTTTGTCTGAGACTAACAGGCCCAAAGTAATCATATCACCCTGTTCTTTTCTCTCTCTTCACAGTCTCCAATTTGGCGGGGGTTGGGGGGGACCATGGTATTTCTTCATAAGAATGTTAGAGGCCGGAAGGTAACAAATAAAGGCATTGAGCTCAGTCCCAACATCCCTGATGGGGAACCCAACCTACTATTGAGTGCTAAGAATAACAGGTATAGATGAGGGTTCACAGGGGTGCAAAGAACACTGGAGAAAGGACACTGAGGAACACACATGACAGCATCATCATTTATTTGTTTGTTTGTTTAGGTTAATCCTCACTGAGGATACGTTTCCATTGCTTTCCAGAGAGAGTGGAAGGGAGGGAGGGAGAGGGAGGAAGAGAGAGAAACATCAGTGTGTGTGAGAGACACATCTACTGGTTGTCTCCCACTTGCACCCCCTAAGGGGAATGAACCCACAACCCAAGTACATTGCCCTTAACCAGAATTGAACTAGAGCCCCCTTGGTGCACAAGCTGATGCTCTAACCCAGCCGTGGGCAAACTACGGCCCGCGGGCCGGATCCGGCCCATTTGAAATGAATAAAACTATTGAAAAAAAAGACCGTACCCTTTTCTGTAATGATGTTTACTTTGAATTTATATTAGTTCACACAAATACTCCATCCATGCTTTTGTTCCGGCCCTCCGGTCCAGTTTAAGAACCCATTGTGGCCCTCGAGTCAAAAAGTTTGCCCACCCCTGCTCTAACCACTTAGCTATTAATGACTCATTTCAATCTCTAGGAAAATCACACAGCTAATATAAAAAAAAAATGAATGTGGTGTAAAGGTAATAGTAAATGTCAATTACATTTGCATACTTATATATGAACTTAGTAGGGTATTTACTACATATCAGGCAGGATATTGAATACTTTATATATTTTGTTTTAACTCTTCCAACCCCTGCTAGGGAGCTACTGCCCTTCTACCCACTTTAGTGCTAAAAATCTCAGGCACAGATGGATTAAAAACTTGGCCAGGCTCACAAAACAAGCAAGTGGCAGTAATAGGACTTGAACCCCGACCACCTGATTTCTAAGTATACTCTTAAACACTACTGTATATGTTCGATTTGGAGTGGCTTAGAAATGGGATGTGCATGGCATGCTCAACATTTAGGAGTTGGGGGATTTTTCTGGCTAGCAGATTTCTCCCTAGGGAGACTATGCCACGCCACCCCAGCCAGATATCAGCAGAGTAGATCAGTTGAATGGCGCCAGCCAGCAGTAACGAGAGCGGCTGTCAAGCAATTAGCCTGATGATAATTTGGTATGATAAAACCTGCTTCAAATCATAATTCAAATGGACAGTGTAAAGCACATTCTTCCTTTCGGTTTCCTAAGCCTCTACCTTGTACCATAGTACAAAAAGGCAGTTCGAATCACAGCAGGGCAGCAACCCCACGTGCCTCTCAAAGAAGTGTGGCAAGAGATGTCACAAGCAGGCAGTCAGCACATTATGTGGGGTTTTCCATTCATTCAGCAAACAGTTCATGAGGGCTTGCCAGGGTGGGCACTGGAGAGATCAAAGAGAAGACACATTGACTCCCAGCCCTGGTTTAGTATTAGAAACTGCCAACCAACCTTCTTTTGGAAAAGACTCGGTCTGGGCAATTGGCTGGAGATGAAAAAAGTGGCAGGTGTAAGATCATAGGGAGCAGTGGGGCCCCAAAGCAAACTGGAGAGGGAACGCGTCACCTGACGTGGTACACGCCGCTCCAAGCCAGTGTTGCCAGATCGTCTGATTTTTCCAGAAGCCAGAAAGCCAGATTCTTATGTAAAACTTCCACATTTTTAATGTGGATTAAACAAATGTTTACAGGCCAAATATTTCTAGATCAAACAAATGTCTGCAGGTCAAATACTTCTGTAAGATGTAGTTTTCAAATGCTGCCAATCAAAGAACTTGATTAAATTCACTGACGTGGCTTTTTAAAAATAGAATTGTCTAGATTTATTAGTGGATTTTTTTCTTTGATTTTTTTTTTCAATTACAGTTGACATTAAATATTATTTTATATTAGTTTTAGGTGTACAGCATAGTGATGATACATTTATATAATTTACAAAGTGATCCCCGATAAGTCTAGTACCCACCTGGCACCATGCATAATGATTACAATATTATTACCTATACTAGAGGCCCAGTGCACAAAAATTTGTGCACTCGGGGGGGAGGAGGGGCGTCCCTCAGCCCGGCCTGTGCCCTCTCGCAGTCTGGGACCCCTCAGGGGATGACCACCTGCTGGCTTAGGCCCGCTCCCCAGGGGATTGGGCCTAAGATGGCAATCAGACATCCCTCTGGCAGCCCAGCAGCCCTCGGGGGATGTCCACTTGACAGTGGGGAGCAGGCCTAAACTGCAGTCAGACATCCTTAGCGCTGCTGAGGAGGCAGGAGAGGCTCCCACCAGCACCGCTGTACTGGCAGCCATCAGCCTGGCTTGTGGCTGAGCAGAGCTCCTCCCATGTGAGAGCACCCTGACCACCAGAGGGCAGCTCCTGCATTGAGCGTCTGCCCCCTGGTGGTCAGTGTGTGTCATAGTGACCAGTCATTCCCAGTCCTTCTGCTGTTAGGGTCAGTTTGCATATTACCCTTTTACTATATAGGATAGAGGCCTGGTGCACGGGTGGGGGCTGGCTGGTTTGCCCTGAAGGGTGTTCTGGATCAGGGTGGGGGTTCCGCTTGGGTGCCTGGCCAGCCTGGATGAGGGGATGATGGCTGTTTGCAGCTGGTCACACCCCCTTCAGGGTGGGGGTTTCCACTGGGGTGCCTGGCCAGTCTGGGTGAGGGGCTGAGGGCCGTTTTCAGGCTGGCGGGTGACTGAAGCTCCCAACCTCTCCTTTTTTCTTTTTTTTTTTCTTTTTATTCTGGGATTTATTTACCTTCTATGGCTGTCACTGGAGCTGAGAGCCGGCTTTAGCTCTGAGGCTCGGCTCCAGCTTGAGGCCTCAGCTGCTGAAAGCAGGTATCTGGGTTTGTTTGGCTTCTATAATTGAAACACTGTTGCAACTCCAGCTCTGAGGCCCCGCTGGCTGAAAGCAGGTTTCTGGGGTTTGTTTAGCTTCTATAATTGCAAAATTGTTTTTTAGAGTGCAGCTCAGAGGCCAGCAGCGGCAGGCGGAGAACCTTGGCTTCCTCCATCACTGGAGCAAGCAAGCCTCCTGTTCGCTTCAGCTGCCTGGCTGCCGGCCGCCATCTTGGTTGGCAGTTAATTTGCATATCGCCCTGATTAGCCCATGGGAAGCATGTCGGAGGTATGGTTAATTACCATGTTTGTCTATTATTAGATAGGATTCTGTATGCTGTGTTTTACATCCTATGACTATGCTGTAACTGCCGATTTGTACTTCTTAATTCCTTCACCTAATAGTGGATTTGATATGTGGAGACCTTTGTATTCTTACGTACATGTAGTTCAATTTATTTTTAATTTTTTCCTTTTTTTTGGTATTAAGGTGCAATACACACATAGTGTGTAAAGTGCACCAATCTTATGTAAACAGTAAAAAATATATAGACTATTTTCAGCATCCGCTAAGGTTCCTTCCTGATGTTTCCAGCCTATGCCACACTCCCCACCCCCACTTTGACCTCCACATCAATTAGCTTTGCCAGTTGTCGCCTAATTCAAATCTGAATCTCAAGAAATTGATGACAGATCTCATTGCTTCAGGTCTGAAAGAAATAAAACTGGGCTTCACTAAGCAAGGATACAACTGAAGAGAGTCATGGTAAACCCAACAAAAGATGGAGCCCACAGACTTAGCCAACTGCCTCTGCCCCTTCTGTTACTTGTTGCTCTCACACACCTATTCTGTCTGGTAACTATAATTTCCCGTGTGACTAGTGTGACTACCATAGGCCAAGATGTACTTGCCACTCTACGTAGAGTATCTCACTTAAGCATTAAACAACCCACTGAGATACAAATTTAGATAGAATGTATTCCAACTGTACAGCTAAAGAAAACTGGATCTGCGGCAGGTTATGCAGCTACCTCCACAGCCAATACATGAGAAGTCGAGGTTCAAGGCAAGGCCATTTACAAAGCCCAGGGACTTTTCTACTGGACTATACGGCCTCCCCATAAAGTTAGTAAATGGCATGTTTTCTTAACTCTTCCACAAGAATATAACAAACTTCATTTCTTAACCAGGAGCACAATCAACCTTATTCAATTTGGAGTCTGACTAGGAGTTCACACTTCACATTATAAGGATTGGTGGTGGTATGGAAAGGTATTGAAAGAGGTATTGGAGCCGAGACCGGTTTGGCTCAGTGGATGGAGCCTCGGCCTGCAGACTGAAGGGTCCCAGGTTCGATTCCGGTCGGGGGCATGTACCTGGGTTGCGGGCGCGTCCCCAGTGGGAGATGTGCAGGAGGCAGCTGATCGATGTTTCTCTCTCATCGATGTTTCTAGCTCTCTGTCTCTCTCCCTTCCTCTCTGTGAAAAATCAATAAAATATATTAAAAAAAAAAAAAGAAAAAAGAAAGAGGTATTGGAAACTGATGTTTATTATCTAGGTACTTTTATTTTTAACTTTTAAAAAATACATTTTTATTGATTTCAGAGAGAAGAAGGGAGAGGGAAAGAAACATCAATGATGAGAAGCATCAATCAGCTGCCTCCTGCACGCCCTCTACTGGGGAGCAAGCCTGCAACCGGGGCATGTGCCCTGATGAAGAATAGAACCATGACCTTCTGGTTCATGGGTAGATGCCCAACCACTGAGCAACACTGGCTGGGCTACGTACTTTTATTTTTAAAACAACTTAATGAACAAAATTAAAATAAATACCTTGCTATCTTTTCTCTTGGGCTTATGAGAACATTGTCTTGTACAAATAGAGTTTTGAGACAGGAGGCAGATTTGGGTGTTCAAAGATCCTTCTTTGGGGATGCAAAGTACAGCGTAGGGGATATAGTTATTAATACTAGTATTATAATAACTAGGTATGGTGTCCGATGGGTATTAGATTTATCTGGGTGATCACTTCATAAGTTATATAAATGTCTAGTCACTATACTATACACCTGAAACTAATATAATATTGTATGTCAACTAAAATTGAAAAAAAGAAAAACAGCAAAAAAGAAAAAAAAATGCTTCTATAGCCACTTGACAACATATGGCTTTTCCAGAAAAATCAGTATTTCAAACATGTAGTCCTCAACATTTTCCATGCTGATTACAGAACTAAATATTTTGCAAAATGGTGTATAATAAAAAAAAACCATTTCCTCTCTCCCAGGAAATTTGTGCAGCCTGGAAATGGGATTAGAACAGTGGGACAGAATTTCCTGTAAGAGGGCTTCCTGGTGGCAAGTGGATTGTGAAGGAGCTGCAGGAACTTGTCTTGAAGCTGTGTTCTGCATAGTAAATTCACTGTTTTCACTTGGACCGGAGGGGTTTTCTAGAGATGCTTTTATTCATTCTTTAAAAAATTGAGAACACGTGAACTGTTCATATTAAGAATATTATTTTA
This sequence comes from Myotis nattereri, assembly GCF_964212035.1. Taxonomy (NCBI): domain Eukaryota; kingdom Metazoa; phylum Chordata; class Mammalia; order Chiroptera; family Vespertilionidae; genus Myotis; species Myotis nattereri. The sequence goes on from NC_138075.1 coordinate 182,209,089, forward strand.
TTGGGTGAGCAATCAATGCTTATTATTGGGAGGTAGAGGGGGTATAAAGCTGCCAGTAACATCTGCCACCATCTGCCAACACCTTCGCCTCATTGCTGCCTCTGGGGAGGATGGGCTTATATACCCAATGATTGGCAGAGTAGAGCAGTAAAGGCACTAGGCGACCTCCTATTCAAGCCAATGGACAGAGTACACTGCCAGGCCCTCCCTGGTGGCTCATTCTTTCAGCAGATGGGGGAAAGCTGATGGCTTGCCAATACGTTTTATGTAGAAGGATACAGGCCACTAGCAATTCATTTATGCTGAAGGCCTTTTAGTCTGAGATATGCAAAAACTCCATAATACCTTTTATCTCAATAGTCACACGAAGACCAACTATCCTATTGGAGTTCTAGAGCCAGATCTATTTGTATCTTCTTTTTACACTTCAGGTAGCTCAGAAACTCAACCACGATCTAGTGAAGTACCCAGACTTACTAGAAGCACCTGTTTCAAAGTTTAGACCTGAACTCTAACATCCAGGATTATGTTCCACAGATAAACAGGCGAGTTAGCCATGTGACCTTTCCTCGAATCAATACCTGTTGCTTAAGAACTTAAGCCATTTTTAACTCAGTACTTTAATCTTTGCTTAGCTACCAAATTCCTTCTTTTATTTTTAATTAATTTTTTTAATTGTGGTAAAATACACATAATAAAATGTAGCACCTTAACCATTTTTAATTGTGCAGTTCAGTAACATTAAGTACATTCACATTGTGGTGCAAACATCACCACCACCCATCTCCAGAACTCCTCTCATCTTACAAAACTGAAACTCTGTACCCTTTAAACAATAACTCCCCAGTCATCGGTTCCCCCAGGCTTTGGCCACCATCATTCTACTTTCCGTATCGATGAAATTGACTACTTTAGGTACGTCACACCTGTGGATCTATGCAGTGTTTGTTTTTTGAGACTGGCTTATTTCACTTAGCATAACATCCTCAATGTTCACTCATGTTGGATCATGTGTCAAAATTTTCTTCCTTTTTTTAAGGCTGCACATTCCTTTTTTTTTTTTTAAACCAAAACATGTTTCAAGTTGATCTAGCAATATTAATCAACTAGATTGATTGGGCAGTATTTGGTCTATTTAATAAGACTTTAGGCTTAGAACTTATAAGAGGGAATAAAAGAATTTGCTGAAATCTTTAAAGCTGGGGTTCTTAAGGGTACATCAGAATCACCTGGAAAGCTTGGTAAACCACTGATTGCTAGTCCCAAACCCATTTCTGATTCAGTAGTTCTAGAGGAGGACCTGGGAATCTGCATTTCATACACATTTCTGGTCAGTGACCACACTTTTGAGAACCAATGCAACGTATCCAGTGTTAAGCCTCTAGGATTCCAATCACCACATTTTTCCCCCGTAGTGCAAAGAAGATGCCCCTCCCACCTACGATAGGAGGCTTGCAGTTACAGAACAGAAGCATAGAGCAAAGTAAGAAAATGGCGAGAAAGTCCAGCCCTTCCCATTCCAGAGTATTGTGGAAATGAGGGAAAGATGATGGCAAGTTCTGATTTCATCTCTCTGGCTTCAGGCAGAAGAGTGCATGAGTGAGGTAAGTGAGGGAATGTCCAGGGCGTTGGGGAATCTTGGCTCTGTTTGCTCCATTGAGACTAACAGCAATTCTCAACCTGTGGGTCGCCAACAATGAAAATACATCCTGCATATCAGATATTTACATTACGATTCATAACAGTAGCAAAATTACAGTTATGAAGTAGCAACGAAAATAATTTTATGGTTGGGGGTCACCACGACATGAGGAACTGTATTAAAGGGTCGCGGCACTGGGAAGGTTGAGAACCACTGCGAAGAATCTCACACTGGGGAGGACCCGGCCCAGATCAATTCAGACAGATAACAGATGCCAGCCAATAGACTTGGGATGAGGCAGCTATGATTGGGTGAGATGATCCTGAGGTGAACACTGGCCAGGAGTTACTGGGGTGGAGAACTTAGCAGACACTAAGGCGTCTGAATCTAATGTGTGTGTCTGCCGTTGGGAGGTTGCCAGGGATCCCCCAGGGCAGTGGTCGGCAAACTGCGGCTTGCGAGCCACATGCAGCTCTTTGGCCCCTTGAGTGTGGCTCTTCCACAAAATACCACATGCGGGTGCTTACAGTGCGATTGAAACTTCGTGGCCCATGCGCTGAAGTCGGTTTTCGGCCTGGGCGAGTCTATTTTGAAGAAGTACTGTTGATATTTGGCTCTGTTGACTAATGAGTTTGCGGACCACTGCCCCAGGGCATCACCCAGGCCAGAGGTGACTGTGAATTTGACAGCTGCAGAATTCAGCGGTGGAGGTCAGAGGTGACAGGGAAGACCACAGGCAGAGCCTGGAGACCAGGGGACACCGTGCCCTAAGACCTGCACTCAGCCCTGCCCCAAACCCCAGACACTCTTTTGGCAAAGCAGCTGGGCAGTAGAGATGAAAGTTCACATGTGAGAAGGGAGCATTTTATGTTAGAAAGAATAAGCGTCACCTCCAGGTACTATTCAACAATGAGGCCAGGCTAGCTTTTAACTTGGCTACGACTAAAGTCTGTTTCCTTGCTGACCAGCAAGTATGGGTTTATGGGGAAGACCAGATTACATTTAGGCAGAATAAAGAATTCACTTTTTTTCTTCTGTACATATAAATTGTTATGTGACTAGAATTGTTGGATAAAATCAGGGGCATTTACTAAAAATTAGTTGTTGTTTATCTGAAATCCAAATATAAACTGGGCATCTTGTATTTTGATTTGCTAAATCTGGCAACCCTGCACATGACCTTCTGTGCACGTTTACATGGGGTGATAGGTTACCAGAGTGTCCCTTCAGCACACTGCCTACTTCAGCCCACAAATCTCAGCCACAATACAGTCTCATTGTTGTGCCAATGGAGAGCAATTGACAAAGCTAAACTCCAATTTGTGCATACTGGGCTTCAAGCTTGTGTTAATCTCTCAGAAACAGTCGGGTGGCACAGGAAAACTAGGCTGGGATAAAAGCCTCCGTACCTGAAACATACCCATCAGTTTCTTTTCACTATATTCAAGGCCTGGACAGTCACATTTGAATGACCAACATACACCTGTAAGATGATTTCCAAAAGTGTGAAATGAGCATGTTCACTTTTCTTTCGGGACATCTTATAGATTCTCCAACCCCACCTCAGGGCCCATCATCACTGGCCACTCAGACTCCCCGCTGACTGTACAGGGAGGAGCCAAGGTCAGCCTTAAGAGGTTGAGGTCATCTTCTGACTTGAAGGCTTTTAATGACAAGACCCACTTATTTATTTGTCCACAGATAGCTCCAACCAATTTGTCACAGGGGTAACACCATTGGGAAGACATTCCTTTATGTTAAGATCCTGCTAACCTTCAAATTGCTTTAAAAAATATGAATAATAGCTTTATTACTGCCATTTTATATCAATGCAAGATTGTATGGTCCTCAAAGACTTTCAGCTATTCTTAGCTATGTCTTTAGAGCTCAACAAGGTTCAAAGGGAGCAAGAAACTGAAAGGCAAGTTTGAATGAGGAACCAGAAAAGAGACAGGTGTAGAGGAACAATTCCTAGAAGAGGTTAGAGTTGAGACAGAATGGGTGGGGTGTGCAGGGAGCAGTGGGTACTAATGGGATAAAGCCTGGGGCCTTCATTAGGTGCTGGCAAGACCAGAGCACAAAGACATATCTCATCTCCTTCAGAAGTTGGATCAGACTCCAGCCCAGCCCTTCCTGTAATGGACAGAGTCTTCCAGGGCTATGAGCTAGTACCCACAGGTCTAGCACTTAAACTTAGCACCATTATCAAACATTTAATATTTGGAAGAGAAGCGATAAAAATCTCCAAAGTCCTCTTACAAAAAACAATGAATGTTCCCACATTTCCATACTAATCAGGTATATCAACTATTTAAAAATTACAGAACACACTGTGATTGATTAGAATCAAGCTTTGGGGCTCTTTTTGTTTTGTTTTGGGGGAGAGCAGAAAAATGATGCACCTGTACGCACATTCTAATAACCATACAACCCTCTGTGGCTTCTCTCTTCTTGCTGTGTTGTTTCTCCTGTTACTATTTTTACTGGCAGGTGGACTTGCTCCCATCAAATGAGTTAGACAAGAGGGGAAGGTTAATTTATTTAAGGGAATTTGAATCAACACTGCTGGGGAAACAAAAGGCACCAGTGTGTACTGTTTTGAAAGCAAAATAAATAAAAGCATTGGCAGAATCCAAACTGTGGTCGCCCGGAGGCTGAAGGGCCCACGCTGGCTCAGGGGTTTGAGCAATCACAGAAAACCCGCTCCTCAAAGCGTGGGCTTTTGTGTCAGTTAGATGGGAGTTCAAATCCACACTTCTTAGAGGTGTCTGTCCCCTTGGCCAGGTTGCCTTATTGAAAGTCTGTTTCCTCTTCTTTAAAATAGAGTAATACTCATACCTATTTTATGGGGTTGTTGTGAGAATTAAATGAGAGAAAGAAATGCATAGAACACTCAAAGCTAACAAAGGTGAGCGCTTACTCGGATTATTTATTAATGTTGACAAGCTAACTCATAAATCACAATTGATTCCTAGGCCTGGCTGGTGTGGCTCAGTTGGTTGGGCATTGTCCGTGCACCGAAAGGTTGCTGGTTCGATTCCCGGTCAGGGCACATACCCAGGTTGTAGGCTCGATCCTGGTAGGGGGTATGTATGAGGCAGTCGATCGATGTATCTCTCTTACATCAATGTTTCTTTCTCTCCTTCCCTTTCCCCTCTTTCTAAAAATCAATAAAAAAAATTTTTTTAAAAATGGATTCCTAGATATAATATTCTACATTTGATCCAAAATAAGCCAGTTCTTCAGAACTGACTATGAATCTTATGGATGTGAAAGCCTGTTGGTCCAGTTTAATCACCTCATTTGTATTCAATTCCAAGTGTCCCCATTCTTTTATCCCATTTGCTTAATTTCAGAATTTTAATCCCAAGAAATTTTAATTCTCATACCACCACGTCATCTGCATTTAGGGGCCAGGAAAGTGGTATATATCCATGAATTACTACACAGGAAGACAAGAACTCTCACTATTATAGGGCTATTCCAAAAATATCAGAGAAGGGAGCCTTTCCTGTACATTTTATGGGAAGGTGTCAAAATGACATTTGCAACGATAGGATGCCTTGTCAACTCACGCGTTTGCAAAGGGGAAAGAATGCAAGATAGCCTAAACAAACAAAGCAGCGCGGGTCGCGCATTCCTGAACATGAGCTTATTTTTCTGTTCATTAATGTCTCGTGGCAGGACTTGGAGTTTTTGACCTCTGCCCCTGACTTTGAGACAGTGATGGAACACGGCCAAGGAATCATGACACAAAGGTGGAAAGGGCCCTTCATCCAAACACGGCGGGTCTCGGCCAGGATGCTGCTGAACGTCCCCCTTCTTGGGCTGCAGCCCAGGCTGCACTTTCCCAGGAAGCCCCCCAGACCGACGTGGGTCCCCAGCCTCCTCCAGGCAGCACGGCTGCTCTGAAGGTGTCAGATGGGAAACTGTAAACAGAGTGACACGGGAGGCCGTTCCTGCTTAGTGACCTGTATCAGAAAGGTCTATTTTTAGAAACTGCCGCAAGCGGCTATGCCCTTGGAAAGTAGGCCGGCCTCATACTATTGCTATTTTTGAACATTTCTGTGCATTTGGGTTGTGTTCCAACACATTTGTGAAGGAGTTCAGAGAAGATAGGAACCATTCCTGATCTTGATGTGAAGTTGAAAATCTGAATTCTGAATTTTACTTCTGCATCATGGCCAAGAGGCACACAGCTACCCTTTCCTTTCGAGGGATAACCATGGAGCTGCTCAGGCTGACGTGGATCCATGCTTTTGGGTCTTCTGTGGGGCAAGGCGACCAGGTGAGATGTGTAGGAAGGACCTCCCCCAGCCAGAGGAAGCTGGAACATTGAGTGCTGCTCACTGCCTGCCTCAGTGGGAGGTAGAATCACTTGGCAAGTTTGTTAAAAAGCAGGCTTCCACCCAGTGGTTCTCAACCTTCTGGCCCTTTAAATACAGTTCCTCATGTTGTGACCCAGCCATAAAATTATTTTCGTTGCTACTTCATAACTGTAATGTTGCTACTGTTATGAATCGTAATGTAAATATCTGATATGCAGGATGGTCTTAGGAGACCCCTGTGAAAGGGTCGTTCGACCGCCAAAGGGGTCACGACCCGCAGGTTGAGAACCACTGCGTGACTAGACAGTCCGATTTACATTTAGCAAAGAGTATAGAGATTTGCACCTAAAGCAGGCACCACTGCTGATTTTGACACAAGCTGTCTAAAGTGCACACTTTGAGGAAAACCTGTTATAGGAAAACATGAAAGATGTTGAAGAGTTAGAAAGGAGAATCAAATAAAACACATATACACCAAATAACCTGTTCCTGCCATCAATGAGAAAGGCACAGCTTAAAGCAAAGGGGAGTGGTCCTGGCTGCCGGGACATATTGACCTGCCATGAAAACCTGGCTCCTCTTCCTAATTCCGTTTCTAGTCCTGTGACCTAAGGCTAAGTCCTTCAACCTCTGGGCGCCTTAACTTTTACAAAGCAGGCAGCAGCTTCTCCAGAGTGACCCCTCTGGGGGTCAGTAGAGAGGCTTTGCCCGTGACCTCTGACCCCCCACCCCATACAAAAGCTGTTTTACAGCTACAGTCATTAGCATCACCTTCCTCCCCGCTCCCCCTGACAAATTTGATCTCTGTCCAGTTTGGGTGTGACTTTCACTGGCAGGAAACAAGCCCCATCCACCTAGACCCGTGGTCCGCAAACTGCGGCTCGCGAGCCGCATGCGGCTCTTTGGCCCCTTGAGTGTGGCTCTTCCTAAGCCTTAGGAATACCCTAATTAAGTTAATAACAATGTACCTACCTATATAGTTTAAGTTTAAAACATGTGGCTCCCAAAAGAAATTTCAATCGTACTGTTGATATTTGGCTCTGTTGACTAATGAGTTTGCCGACCACTGACCTCGACTCTTGCTCTCTCACTCACAGAAAGAGTGAGAAAAGAAAAGAAAAGAAAAGAAAAGAAAAGAAAAGAAAAGAAAAGAAAAGAAAAGAAAAGAAAAGAAAAGAAAAAATGAGAGGTGAAGTCAGCTGGCCCAGACCTCACAGTGAGGGTCAGGGCTGCAAACTAAGTTCTGTGGGATTCGAAGCCAGTGCCCCTCACCACTGCACAGCACTGTGCTGGAGGGGCGGGGATGCTATTGGACGCCTCCATGTGACAAGGTGACTGCAAAGGCCCTTGTCCCAGGGAGGCTTGCACGATTTTTCTAGGCTGCAGGGTACAGGTGAAAGGCGTGGTCAGCTTAGTGATGAGACTCCTGACCAAAGGGAACAGGGAGGGCAGTGAGGATGAGCCCAGCCCGCCCGCTCCAATGAAATTTAATGCAGGAAAAGGGACTAACTCTGTCTAATGATGTAATTCTTAACAGCCAAGATTTCTACAGCAACTTACTACACCAGTGAGGGAGATGTTGCTATTGTACCCACTTTCCGGATGATGAAATATTACAGCGGTTAAGGTGCTGGAGTAGTACATGATAAAGCTGGGATTCAAAGTCAGGCAACCTGGCTCGGAACCGATGCTCCTAACCACCAGGCCACACTGCGGATAGAGGGTATATTTTTGTTTTCATTTCACAAGCATTCATTGAGCGCATATTAGGTGGTCATTCCATTCCAGGCACTGGGGACACCACTCTGAACAAAATCTAGGCATTTATATTCTAATGAGGAGACAGTGAATAACTTTGTGAGTATATGTCTCCCAGGTGAAAAATAAAAATCAAGGCATGCTGGGAATATGACAGGAAGGGGCCGCAATTTTTAACGGACTGTGCAGGGAAGGCTGACATTTGAGCAAATGCCCAAAGGAAGTGAGGGAGCAAGACAAAAGGGTATAATTAATAAAAAAAAAAGTAATTAAAAAAGTAACGTGCAACCACGAGTGAAAAAACAGTCATCCTTTTTCGGTGTTTGCTCAAGTTATAGATAAGGGTGAAGGACAAAAGGTTATGAAAATACCTCACTCCCCGACAATGCGGTGCCTAGGGCTTGTGGGTCCTGCTTATTTACAATCAGTAGGTGACAATGGCTGATTCCTAAGCGACACCTGTAAAGAAACATTCCAAAGAATCCTTTCCAAACCTCCGTAGAAAGAATCACAATCTTCATGAAGAACAACCCAGCCACCTTTCTGCACAAACAGTAAACACACTCGCCAAGCAACCATCCTGAGGATGACTTGACGCCTCCCACCCACTAAACAAAAGACGGCATCAGCCGGGCGTTTGACAGCAGATTAAGGGGGGAGTGGAAAAATTGCATTTTTCAAACATGCTGATAAACTGTACAAAGCAGTCCCGCAGCTGGTGGAGAGACAGGGACATGAGCCTCAGACCAGAGAGGCAGTTGAGCAAACATTTGAGTGGCAGAGGCGAAGCCACAAAGAGCTGGCCTTGCAGGTGTAATTTTCCCAAGGACTAACTAGGCTCTTGCAAACTGCCACTTGCTAGGGTCCCAGAAACAAAAGATCCGTGAGGAGGCAGGTGGTAATGAAGGCATATTTGAGGTCGGCACTTTAATTAGCAACCGTCAAAGGGAAGAACACCATGGGGGTAATCTGAAGTCAGAAGGACCCAGGGGTCTCTCCGTCTTTTGAAGACTAGGTACCTGTGGAGGGTTCTTAATGCTCCCAACCCTATACTTCAAGCCTCGTCCCCAGCACCTTATTAAGACACCTGTGATCTTGGGGCAGTCATAATTAAGACATAAAAACATATAATCCAAAAGGAAAGTAAAACAGTGGAATCATCCAGAACAGGACCTTCAAAGCTCTGATTTCCCATGAAGGATTCTGGGCACCATTTCTCTACCCCTCAATCCACTTGTGCTAAGGCTCTCCAATGTGTGCTTTTTAAAATTGGGGACTGATGCCCGGCCAGTGTGGCTCAGTGGTTGAGTGTCCACTCATGCACCAAGAGGTTGCCGGTTCAATTCCCGGTCAGGGTACATGCCTGGGTTGTGGGCTTGATCCTCAGTAGTATGGGGTGTACAGGAGGCAGCCGATAGATGTTTCTCTCTCACCAATGTTTCCATTTATCTCTCCCTTTCCCTTCCTCTTTCTCTAAGTCAATAAAAACATTTTAAAAAGATTTTTTAAATTGGGGAATGACAGCAGAATAAGGGGGGAGTGGAAAAATTGCAAAGTACATGAATATTTCATAAGCTAAATAGATGCTCACATGCTTATTCCACGCTAGTACCTCTTGACATTGTCTTCATGTTATGTCCCGTCAGATTGAACTAGTTCAATGGCATTGAGCCATCTTTCTTTCATGGTATGTTTCATAGGGGTACCCTCTGGAAATGACATGTGAGGTGAACGTGGCAACTAATTGCAGTAAGATGGGTATGGTTTTAGCCCCTCCAATGGCTGGCAGCCCCAAAACCTGCTGGTAAAAATGAACTCCCTGGTAACGGCTCAGGTCACAGGCCTCCGCACGGCCCACCAACAACCCCTCCCCTGCCATTCCCATTTCCCAGTAGTAACATCACTTAATGAGGTTAAAAAGATCACACCTCCATACAGCAGTAATGAGAAACACAACTCACAGAAATGCAAGGGCAGGGGCCAGCCTCGCCCTTGCGGGCAGCCCTCTCTGGGTCCCAGACAGCCCTGAAACTCAGCAGCGGGGGTCTTTGCTTTGGCACTTGGTCCCCCACTAGAACAAGGCTTTGTTGTACTCCTTCCCTCTCTGTTGGCTTTCTTGTTTCTCCTACTACTTTCCTTAAATCGCCTTCCACTCTGTGTGCCTTTCTGCTACCTCTTCGTCTCTCTACCTACTCCCTGTTTCCCTTTATCACTTCACTTTACAGCTTTAACCCGTGGTTCTCAAATTTTACTGCACATTAGAATCCCCTGGGCAGCTTTTGAAACTGTCCAATGCCAGGCTACACTTTTATACCAACTAAATTAGAATTTGGGGGGCTGGAACTGAATTAGAATTCTGGGGGCACCTGTTAGTGTGTTTTTATTAACCCCCAATGTAATTCCAACATGCAGCCGAGTTTGAAAGGGGGCAGCTTTAAACCATTTTGATTCAAGAATGCAGGATGACAGATATGTGGTTCATATTCGAAACCAGAATCATGCAAACATGTTAGTTTTAGCTGATGCCTCACATTTAGAATGGGGGCAAAGGGGGAGGATTCCACCATAACTCTTGTGTGATCTCAGAGCTCAGACTTCAGCTCCTGAGGCTCAGACAGATACCTGCATGCCATTCTTTCACTGCTGGGCATGGAGTGGTGAGTCCTGCTTGGAATACCTTCTTCTGCTGTAAAACCATGTTATCCCAGGAATGAAACCAGGTCGTTTATCATCAACCCCCTTCGCTGGGGAACAATACAGCATTCCTTTGTATGTGGCTAGTGTTCAGTGCACAGCCAGTGAGCATATGTAACCCAGTGAGTGAAAATAGCAGTTATCATTATATGCTCCAGCAAAAAAAAAAAAAAAAAAAAAAAGTCCCTTTTCTCATTACAGTAAGGGAGTCTTATTGCATACCTCTCAGGAAACCCAATAATGTGTCAGATGAATTTTCCATGGGAAGGAACAACTGGTTAGGAAATCAAATACTATACTTCTAGACAGTGACATTCAAACCCAGGACTCCAGGGAAGCCAAAAACTGCTCTGGTATGGTCCCAGCAGGATTGAAATACCTCCTCAAAGCATACTGAGCAAATTCCCATGATGCCAGGCCCCCTTGGAAAAGTTTCTGGGGGTAGGAGGCCACCGCAGCTGCCTCCTTCCCCTCCTCTCAACCACTTGCTCAAGTGGAAAAAAATGTTCAAAGGCTAAGTTACCACAGTTCTCAGTTATACCGGTTTCCCCTCTGGGGAAGCCTGATCCTGGGTCCTAAGATGCAATGCAAACTGTACTGCCGTTTGGGATCTGCATTCATGCCCCAGGTATTTGCTGGTCCTTTGCTCCAATTAAGAAATGCAAAGAGCCGAAGAACAAAAGGACACACGAAGTAATGGTGGGAACCAGAGGGGATGAGACGGTCATCCCAAGTGCTGGGGGGCACATGGAGGTGGGAGGTAGCGTGCAAGACACAGGAGGCTCCCAGCAGAACCTACTGCCGCCATTGACAGCCGCCAGAGCTCCCAGCTCTCCTCAGAAGGCGCCAGGGTGACCCACCCCCTGCCTGCCCACCCATAGAGGACTGGGCCACAGAGGACAGCACGGGGCCCTTTTTAATTTCTTGACACAGGCAACTCTCGGAAAGACATAGGAAAGAATCTTTCTCATTGGGCTCCTGGGTCCAGGTGAGGTGGAGGAGGCCATGTGTGTTGTACAGAGGTGAGGGCCTAGGGTGTCAATAACAGTTTTAGCCCGAGCTGCTTTGGCTCAGAGGAAAGAGCACTGGCCTGTGGACCGAAGGGTCCCACGTTTGATTCCGGTCAAGGGCGCATGCCTGGGTTGCGGCTTGGTCCCCAGTGTGGGGGGAGGCAGCTGGTCAGTGGTTCTCGCTCATCATTGATGTTTCTGTCTCTCTCTCCCGCTCCCTTCCTCTCTGAAGTCAGCAAATTTTTTTTTTAAAGAAAAGAACAGTTTTACTATTGCCTATTTGTAAACTGTGATTGCTCCTTTCCTCTTTGTCCCCAACTCCTACTGCCTGCCCACTTGAGAGTTATCTTTTGACATCATACTTTTCCCAAAGGCCGCATGTTGTGCTGCCTAAAGAATATAATCCTTTAATTTAATGGGACAAAGATGGCCTAGAAAAGGAAAGATAGCTGCCTAGAGAGCCCCTTTCTGCCGCCCGAGGGTCCTTTTCTGTCACTCAGCTTCGCACCAATGATCTCTGATTTGTTTCAGAATGAGAGCTTTCTACTTAAGATGTCCAAAGAACTTGATCTTTTTTAAAAAAAAAATCCCCATTCTGAACTTGGGCCTAGTTGGTACTGTTTTTATGTTTATTATTGATCTTAGAGAGAAAGGGAGAGGGAGAAAGAGAGAGAGAAAGAAACATTGATCAGTTGCCTCTGAGCATGCATCCCAACCAGGGATCAAACCCACAACCCGAGCATGTGCCCTGACTGGGAATCAAACCGGTGATCTTTTTGGTGCATGGGACAACACTCAACCAAATGAGCCACACTGGCCAGGTGGTACTGTCTGTCTTTTAAACCTATATTTCCTCTTAGCAAAAAAGTTATAATCAGAAACTTTACAACCAGTATGTTCTCATTTTCACAAACCAGTCAGATCAGTGCCTTAACTAGAACAATCTTAGGAGAATGCAATCAGGTAAATTTGGACTGACGATTTTATCTTTCATTACAATGAACCATTTTCATATACATTACCTTCTTTCTTCCTTATAGCAACTCAGCAGGGAAGATATTATTACTGTTCTTCATTTTAAGAAGAAACTTAGTCTCAGAGAGATTGACTTGTGCCCATGACGTCACGGTCAGAACACAAGAGAGTGAGGTTGGAATCCAAATGATATGGATTTCTCTTCCACATGCACATCTGAGAACTGGCACGATCTGGCTTAGAGGTTGTCAATTTATCAGGAAAAACAGATGCTTTTTATGTTCCAGAAAATTTTAAGGCCCCCTCCACCCCACATCAAACTTTGTTGCTGTAAAACTGGGGAGTTCTGTTCGATTTACTTTTTAAAGCTCTTAATGAATTATTTAAACTGTTTATTCTTATTTTTATTTTTTTTAAATATATTTTATTGATTTTTTACAGAGAGGAAGGGAGAGAGATAGAGAGTTAGAAACATCGATGGGAGAGAAACATCGATCAGCCGCCTCCTGCACATCTCCCACTGGGGATGTGCCCGCAGCCCAGGTACATGCCCTTGACCGGAATCGAACCTGGGACCCCTCAGTCCACAGGCCGATGCTCTATCCACTGAGCCAACCCGGTTTTGGCATTTAAACTGTTTTAAACTCTTTAAGAGGAGACATCATGTGGTTAATCAGTTGCTTTAAGACTGTAGATGCTTTTTAAGGGAAAAGAGTCAGGCAGCTAGGGCCGGAGGAGGCGAGGTGGCAAAATAGCAGGAAGGATGTGGGGAGGGGGTAGATTAATATTCCAAGAAATTCTTTTCTATTATTAAACTGTAACCATGAGTTGGAAAAGGGAGTGATTTCCACAATCCTTTTTTTTTTTTTTTTTTTTTTTTACTAGTAGTTGAGTTAATTTTGTATTCTTTAAGAGGGCCTTAAAAAGCATTCTACTCATTACCAGATACTTTTTTCAAGATCACTGACTTGCAAGTCCTGAATGAGTTACAGTCTCACAACTCAGTGTAGATGCAAAAAGTCACAGAAATCTGACACAGAGGTAGCAAGTGTGCGAGCCACCCATCCCATTCCGTTCCAATAACGTCATCGCACCCATTTATAAAAGGGACTATTCTGCTAACCCTTAGAAATGTGGGATGGTCTTTCCGGGGGAGTGTGGGCCCGAGGGCTGTGGTGAACTTAATTTCATCACCATTTTTGTTAGGCAGGAGGAAGCAGCTGTAAAGCAACAGATAGTTTTATTTCCAGAGGTTGATGGAGAACTTGAGACAGGCCAGTGCACAAAGCAGTGCCTCTGAACTCTGGCAGGAAGTTCATGGTCAGCGGGAATCACCTCTTCGTTAAACATGTTTTCCTAGATGAATTACAAGTCAATGTATTGGGGGTTTTTATTTTGTTTTGTTTTTGCCTTTTGTTTATTTGTTTTTTAAGCATCACACGCATTTCTAGAGGAGAAGGCAGGGGAGTGGAAAGTTCACTGCTTGAGGTGCCAAGAGGCCCCAAGACCTATGTCCTCAGAGACCAAGAGCCTCATGTTGGTACTAGCACCGTGACCTCGGCAGGTCACTAGTACACATGGTTGGATACAGTTCTCTCATTTTTTACCTCCAGGCAGAGCTGTAGGTTGAAAGTGACAAGACCTAAATTCTCACTCTGGTCCCCCTACACAGGGCAAGTCACACAGCCTGGGAGCACACAGGTTTTAGGCACATGCTTATTGTCTTTTATTAATTCAGCTCCACTTCCCTCCAGTCCCTTTTATCCTCAGTAAAACACAATCTATTTCTACTCCTCACACACAAACACACACACACTCATATTCAGTAAAAATAATAAATAAATAAATAAATGTCCCCTTTCAACACATAAACTCATAGTATAAATGAATGGGAAGAAGAAAAGCGATATCAAATTTTCAGAGATGGTGGGAAGGTATCCATAGAGGACTAAGCCACAGAGGAGTAAGATTCCATTTTGAAAAAGGACTAAGATTCCATTAGGACTCCCTTTTCCCCCCAACCCTCTGCTCACAGTTCTGAATCGGGCATGCTGCTTCCTACACACAGAAAAACCATTTCTCTGCCATAGTCATCCCATTGACAGGGACCCTCCATCATATATGTTCTAGAGATAAGGCCTCTGAAAGGAGGTCATCTGCTTAACAAATATGCATTTTATTTCCAGGACAGTTCATGCTTAAATCGCCATGCTATTATACTGTATGCACATATTTCTCATTTAATCCTCATGCTCCTATGAGGTAAGAATTAGAGATATTAAAAGACACAGGGTCACAGAGCTACTGCCTAATGCCTTCAGAGTGTACATCCTGCATCGCCATCTCCTGGGCCCTCTCTCCCAGAAAGAATGAATCTGACATTCACGTGGCTTCCATGAGCCTTCCAAAACAAGCGCAAAACAACTACCATGAAATACACCCCCAAACTTTTCTTTGCCACATAAACCAACAAACCACTGATAAACAAACAAACAACTCAGGAGTAGGATAGTATTTGGCAAAAATAGCACCTTGATACAGAAGGTTGAGAGGTTTGGCTTTGCCAAGAAAAAGGGGGATTGCAGGCTCTCAGTATTGGGATTATAGATCCATTGGTTACAGTGCCATTCTGATTATTCAATTCAAGACAGAAATCTGAGTTCCAACTCTGGTTAAAAACCTGAGTTTCGATGAATACCCAGCAATTAACCCCAACAGCTTGTTCTGAAGGGAAATTGTAGCCTCCTAATTTTTAAATTTAAAATTTGAGTTATCAGCAAACAGCAGTGAGTGCTGCCTGTACTATAAAGACCTTGTATCACCTCCAGGGATGTTAACTGAAGCTGGGAGACCCTTTGCTTTGTTTAGTTTGCATTTTAAATGTTCCCTGTTTCTAAGACATGTATTTTGCACATATCTGCCAAGTGAAGCCTCTGTTGATTTCAGGGAGGGTTTGGCTTGTTGGCTCCTATTTGTGTGCATGTCTGCTTTCCGAATTTCCACCCTTTGTACTGTCCTTGCATTCCATGAAGGTTTTCCTTCTGCGATTTTCCTTCAGCTGGGAGGTGTTTGTTTTCCTTTAGGAAGGTTTTTCTTCGGCCCACTTCTTATTTTCTCATTTCTTCTCCATTTATCTGCCACTAGCTACAGATCTTCCCTCTCTGTGTACCCAGCAGCGGCAGACACATTGTTCTTGCAGCATCTACATCACCCATACTCCCTCCTCCCACCCAGAGCACTAAACTCTGCCTTCTTCATGGGTCAGCAGGTCTTTAAAGTCTTTGACCCACAACTCACTTGAGACTTTGCATTTCTCTTGTCATTGTAGCCTTTTAAGAAGGTGTTTCTACTTTTGATTGTTTTTGGTCACCGGGTAAAACACCCTCAAAACTTATATAAACACCACTGCTCTGCCCCGCATTCCTGGCATTTTTATGACGGCTGTGGAAGCTGGCCCCAAACTAATGTTAAGAGAAAAAGAAGCAGGTACAGACGGAGCTGCTGATGTGTCATTTCCATCACAAAAAAGATTTCTCTAGGAAACTGAACCCACAATTATGTTTCCAAGAAGCCCCCTCAATCTTTCCTTTAAAGTAGAGAGATCAACTCGGACAAGAAGGAAAACTAATCAGTGAAACATCACAAGTCAACCTGTCATGAGTAACTAGAAGCAAATGAAAATCTCAGGACATGACATGAGCCAAGGTAGAAAGGTAAGACTTCTCAGGACAGGGACAGCTCTACTAAACACAATGCCAGGTTAGCCCAGGGCAAAGGGTTTTCCCCCAGTTCTCTGAGAGGTCGGGAGGAATGTCCATCCATGTCTAGCAAGGCCCGTCCATAATCCGTGTCTCTAAATAAGTGTGAGAAGTGAAGCCAGCCTCCTTTCCTAAACTCGGAGCATTCAACTATAAAAATCAATACATAATGGATGAGATAAGACATATTCAAAAGGCATCCTCGAGACAAAATGCTTCCCACCCCAGAAGCAGAGAGTGCAAGGACTCTTCAGTAACCTTATCGATCATATTAGCATATCTAAAGAAAGAATGTGTCAGTCAGAAAGGGGATTTGGAGGGGACAAGCAGAGAAGAAATGAGATTGGAGAGGAGCCCTTGGCAGCATGATCCTTGCAGTCCAGAGGGGCCCTGACTCGCCAGGGTGAGCAGCTGGGGAGCCTGGCAGACACATCCCTAATGGGGAGCGAGGCCATCTGGCTGGCAGAGCAGATGCCAGCACATGGGCGCTGAGTCTGAGATCACCATGAATTTATGGTTTGACTTCCTAGTGAGCTTTCCTGTGCAGATAAAGTATACTGATACTTGTTCAAAATGAGTTAATGCATTGACATTCTGGTGTATATCTTTCAATTTCCTGTGAGTTTGGTCAATGTGAGTGAATATTCCTAAATTCCATGAGCTCCTGGGCCCTGTCATGTCCAGTTCTGTATCTGTTAGGCTGGGACCAGCCCCTTAATGGTGGTAAATTCATCGAGGGAAGGGATAGGGGATCTTGAATAACTAATAATGATTAAATATTGAACGTCTACTATGTACTTATACTTTATTCATTAAATATCATAATGCCCTGTTGAGGCAGAAATTATTTCCATTTTATAAATTAAGAAATTGAGGCAAGGGAGGTTCAAGGTCACACAATTTGTAAATGACAAGGCCAGGACTGTCTCCTGTTCTGAGAAAAGAAGTAACACAAATCTGATGTCACCACCCACTAGAAGGCATAACCAGAGGCAGTGTGACTCCCTTTTCACAGCAGGAAACAGGGTGGCCCTCTTCAGAGGTTAATCCGTCACCAGAGTCCTGTCAAAACACATCGGGAGCGTGGATTCCTCTGCTAGTCCTCAACAGGTAAATGTCAGTGTTCTAAAGTTGGGACAGAGTGGGTGGAGAGAACCAAGATGGCGGCATAGGTTAACGCCGGAGTTTGCTGCTTTGAACAACTACTTCAAAAGTGAAACTAAAAGACAGAGGGACATCACCCAGAACCACTGGAACGCTGGCTGAGTGGAGGTCCTACAACTAGGAGGAAAGAGAAACGCATACGGACACGCAGAGGAGGCGCAGTGCTGAAGTCAAATTCTGAGGTGCGGAGTGCGCGCGCGGAGCGGGCTGGCGGCGGAGGGCGTGGTTGGCGTTTTCAATCGGGAGGGAGTCGCAGACTCTGAGCTCCAGATCCGGGCGAGTCTTTAGGGACCCAGACTCAAACGGGAGAAGCGGGTCTGCCTGGCTTCGGTCAGAGCGAGTGCAGCTTTCTCTCCGAGCTTTGCAGCCATTGCTGGGACTCAGAGAGGCAGAGCCCCTGGGGACAGGACTGAGAGCGGCCATGACTGCTCTCTCCGGCCCACCCTGTTGATCCTGTGTGAACCGCCCCGCCCAAGCCCTGCACACAGGCATTTGCCGGATAGCCTCAGGCAAACGCCAGATTAGCACCTCCCTAGAGGACAGAAGTTCTCTCACTGCTGACACAGCTGATTCTCATAGCCACTTGGCCTGGAGGTCAAACCCTCCCTGGAATTAGCTACAACAATCAAAATTTAACTATAAGACCACGAACAAAGACCACTAGGGGGTGCATCAAGGAAGCATAACAAAATGCGGAGACAAAGAAACAGGACAAAATTGTCAATGGAAGATATAGAGTTCAGAACCACACTTTTAAGGTCTCTCAAGAACTGTTTAGAAGCCGCCGATAAACTTAATGAGACCTACAAGAAAACTAATGAGACCCTCGATGTTATATTGGGGAACCAACTAGAAATTAAGCATACACTGACTGAAATAAAGAATATTATACAGACTCCCGACAGCAGAACAGAGGAGCGCAAGAATCAAGTCAATGATTTGAAATGCGAGGAAGCAAAAAACACCCAACCGGAAAAGCAAAATGAAAAAAGAATCCAAAAATGCGAGGATAGTGTAAGGAGCCTCTGGGACAGCTTCAAGCGTACCAACATCAGAATTATAGGGGTGCCAGAAGATGAGAGAGAGCAAGATATTGAAAACCTATTTGAAGAAATAATGACAGAAAACTTCCCTCACCTGGTGAAAGAAATGGACTTACAGGTCCAAGAAGCGCGGAGAACCCCAAACAAAAGGAATCCAAAGAGGACCACACCAAGACACATCATAATTAAAATGCCAAGAGCAAAAGATAAAGAGAGAATCTTAAAAACAGCAAGAGAAAGAAACTCAGTTACCTACAAGGGAATACCCATACGACTGTCAGCTGATTTCTCAACAGAAACTTTGCAGGCCAGAAGGGAGTGGCAAGAAATATTCAAAGTGATGAACACCAAGAACCTACAACCAAGATTACTTTATCCAGCAAAGCTATCATTCAGAATTGAAGGTCAGATAAAGAGCTTCACAGATAAGGAAAAGCTAAAGGAGTTCATCACCACCAAACCAGGATTATATGAAATGCTGAAAGGTATCCTTTAAGAAGAGGAAGAGGAAGAAAAAGGTAAAGATACAAATTATGAACAACAAATGTGCATCTATCAACAAGTGAATCTAAGAATCAAGTGAATAAATAATCCGATGAACAGAATGAACTGTTGATTATAATGGAATCAGGGACATAGAAAGGGAATGGACTGACTATTCTTGGGGGGGAAAGGGGTGTGGGAGATGCGGGAAGAGACTGGACAAAAATCGTGCACCTATGGATGAGGACAGTGGGTGGGGAGTGAGGGCGGAGGGTGGGGCGGGAACTGGGAGGAGGGGAGTTATGGGGGGGAAAAAAGAGGAACAAATGTAATAATCTGAACAATAAAGATTTAATTAAAAAAAAAATGTTAAAAAAAAAATAAATAAATAAAGTTGGGCTTCGGGTTCCAATGTCAAAGTGAGTTCAAAACCCTCAACACTCTCTGGACTCATGGAATGGCCTAGTGTTCTGAGCCTTCCTGCCCATCTGTTTGAACTCAGCCGTCATGTCTGGGATGACTGCTTGCTTTACTCAAATCTTGAGCCACAAGGAATGGGCCTGGAGTTGGCCAATAACAATGTAGTAAGCAACATCAGGAGCATCTGTTGTTACCATGTTAAAGATGAGAAAACTGAATCTCCAGTGAGGTTAAGTAATTTGCCCCATGAGAAGGACAGCCCTGGAACCTGACCCCAGACTGATCCGACTCTGGCACCCATCCTCTGAGCCACTCTGTATCACTGGCCACCAGAGAAACAACCAGTTAGATGGCTCTGAAGAGAAAACAGGCAGCCCAGCACACGGACAGTCACTTGGATCTGGGGACGTGGTAGGACCACACCCATGGCTGTGTTTTTGTGGCTGGGAGGAGCTGCCGCTCTCCTATGGCTCTCCTATGTGAGGGCTCACTCAGTCAAGTCTGAGGAATGAATGGATGCAGGAGTGAAGGATCCTGTAAGAGACTATCTGTGCCGTGATGAGAAGATCAGCTAACTTTTCACCCTTAAAAATAGTGTGGCTTGATCTAATGACTCCTAAATTTCCAGGCAACTTGAACAGTCTCAGATGTTATAATATTTAGTTGGCAAGTAAGGCAGCCAAAATCTGATTAATGAAGAAATACTTTTTAAAAAGTAAAATGTGCCTGGCCGGTACGGCTCAGTGGTTGAACATCGACCTATGAACCAGGAGTTCAGGGCACTTGCCTGGGTTGTGGGCTTGATCCCCAGTAGGGGGCATTCAGAAGGCAGCTGATTAATGATTCTCTCTCATCATTGATGTCTCTCTCTCTCTCTCTCTCTCTCTCTCTTCCTCTTCCTTCCTCTCTGAAATCAATAAAAAAATATATTTTTAAAAAAGTAAAATGTGTAGGCCTAGGGCTTAGCAGGTCAAGGAAATGCAGGTAAAGTGAAACCAGGACATCTAGACACTTTTCTGTCTCTTCCACCTATCAATCCGCTCAGGTACCTTCAGTAACCTAGTTACCTCTTACCTATAAAATAGGGACAGTGAAAGCTGTCTCACTGGGTTCTTGTGCAGGTGAAATGAGCTAACATATGTCAAACACCTCGAGAAGTACTTGGTTAGTAATAGTGATTTAAAAAAATTAGAGTTCTTCCCCTTTCTTTAACTAATTCTCTCCACCAAGAGGGAATTGGTTTTCTGGGAGCAGGAAACTTCTTACTTTCAGGCATTAAAACCAATCACAACCCAAACCTTTTCCAACAAAGGAACCACCACTATCACAACCAGAAAAACAAAGCAAACAAAAGAAGGAATTTGCTTGTTTTGGTGACCACTGTGGTGTAGGTGAGCGAGTGGAATGTCACCTAACGCTCCAAGCCAGCTGCTTTCTCTGGTCCCACAATGAGACAATGCTTCATCTAGCTCTCACCACACCCGGGATCAGGGTCACTTTTCATCAAGCCCAGAAATGTGGAAGTACAGTGAGGGAGAACTCTGCCAAGCCGACCTGCTGGAGCGGCCAGTGTTTTAATATCTTCACCCAACTTCCTTCGCACATGCCACAAAATGGGCAAGGAAAAATGGGGCAGAGGCATAATGATCCCCAAGATGAGGTTTAAAGAGCCAGCTACCAGCCATGGGGCAGGCTGGGGGCTGTGTAGGAAGCACAGTGAGCACCAGCCCACTTACCTGCGGACCACCAGCCGGAGGGTCTTGTAGGATCCTTTCACCAGGGAAACGGCCTCCCTTCTGGAGCTGCTCAGCACGACCTCATTGATGTGCACCACCTCGTCCCCGGCCTGCAGTTTGGAGCTCACCAAATCCGCTTTGCCCCCTTCTTCAATCTGCTCAGAGAGAGGAACAAACCACGACTTAGCTGCCCTGGGCGCGGCCTGGCTTCTGCAGAGCCCCAAGGACGCGCTGAGACCAGAACCCACTCGCAGGGTAAGCTTTGAGCAAGCAGGGCCTGGCCTCCTGTTCCCACACCCTCCACCCTGCCTGCCCACAGTGCACGCTCAGGAACATTAGCTGAAGGAATGAATGATCTTGGTTTCCATCCAGAAGCCACCATCCCAGGGTGCTGACGGCCCTCAGCCCTTTACATCTTCAAGTCCCAAAGTCCACTCAAAGCAACTCTTTCATTCCTTAGAAGTTGAGTTCTTCTTACCTTATTTTTGGGTCTATAATCCTAATTCACCAGGTTAAAGGCTGCTGTGCCAGTTTGTGGACATTTAGGATTCCGCGTTCCCCTCCTCCTCCCTTGCTGGCCCTGTCGCTGCCTTTCTAGTTGACAGCATCAGTGTCAGTGGATAATTCTTTGTTGACCACTCGGATACTAAACTTGCTTGCCAAGAAAGTTGAAGCTATTGGCTAAAGCAAGGCTGGGAATTACCTTAATCCTTGTTGTCTCTATTTATTATCACCAATGATAAATTGAGATGTCGAGGTGCTTTTGCTGATGCGCTGGTAACAAAATCAACTTCAATATACCAAGACTAACTAAATGCATAAATTTTTAGTTGATGTCAATGATTCACACAATCTATCTGAAAATCATTATTATGACTTTAGCGATATTTACAAAAGGTTTAACTATCGTTTTTCTGGAACTATTCATCAAAGAGGATTATACTTCTAACTCCAAGCCCTGCTGATACTGTCTGTCAACAGACTCAGTGAAAAATAAAGGTTATTATTTTAAACCTTTGGACCAATTCTTCAGCAGCTAAAGAGGTCACTGGTATTTGTTTGTCCAATTTCACCTGTGTAGAATTTACTTATTCCAAGAATGTGATTGTCAACAGTTTAAATGACTTCAGATAATACACCAGGTACAACTGGGTGGGAAATCCCTAAGCCCTCAAACTAGATGAATATACACCTGGAAAATTAGCATGCTTTTCCCTTCTCAAATCCTGAATGTATCCACACCCATAAGATTAAATTGATTTTGCTTTGATGACCAGGTGACATTTGAACCATTTATAGTCTTTTATATTGTTGTAAATTTAGCACCTACTATAGTGCCTGCAACAAACCTGGAGAAGTTGATTTAAAAGAAATAAAAGCAGTCCTGGGCGATATGCTATGATAGAAATACATTCGAAGTAAGTAGAGGCACAAAGGTGTGTGTGTGTGTGTGTGTGTGTGTGTGTGTGTGTGTGTGTCCATGTCAGCAGCTGGGTGTGGTGTTGGAGAGGCAGGAAGCTAGGCCTGGCTCCTTGTCCTCTCTTTTAATTCTTCTAATCCAATCTAGAGGAAAAAGAGTGAGGCTGCCATTTGGGGGCTGGTCCTATGTTCTGCTTCTCCAGGGTTTGTGCCCTCCAAACTGAAATACCTTCACCCGCTTCCTCGCCAGCCCTGTTCCCATCGTACGTCATCAGCTGCAGCATTGCCGTGATCACAAGCATATCGTTGGCAGCAACATAGTGACCTGTTCCAACCTCAAGGAGATCAGGTCACTCCCCTCTGCGTGACCCTACTCATCACACTCAGAGTAGAAACCCAAGTCCTCCCTGCATGTGGGTATTCCGGACACACTCCCGTCTCAGTCCTCGTACATGCTGTTCCCTCGGGATTTTATTTTCTTTCTCCCTAACCTCCTCACCATGCTTGCTACCAGTTGTTGAGGGCCCTCTGTGCTCCCATCACTTTTTTGCATTATCTTAAAAGTCTCAAAGATGCTATCATCTTTTTATATAAGCATGAACACCAAGCTCAGAGGACGCCCAGGACTTGCTCAAGGTTGCAAAATCAGTAAAGCAACAGAGCCCAGCCTGGAATTCAAGACGGACTTCAGAGGCCACACTCTCCAGCCGCCGCCTCAGAGACTCCCATGGAACTCTGTCACCAGGTTACCACCTCTTCACGGGTCTGCCTAATCCTCCGAGCGCCCCAGAAACCTGACATCCAATATTTTTTGTGTTCTGACTTCTCTTTCAGAGATACTATGAATTCTGAAGGTATTATATTGCCCCAGTTCAACAGAATTCACAGCTTACACATGAGAAGAAGAGTGGGCCCACACTGCCATCAAGTCAGGGTTGGCCTTGCAACATAAAACTGAACATGCAATGACTTCCATTTCTGTGCAGTCCTATCCCGAGCTCTGATTACAACGTGACTCGCCCTGCAGAAGGCCACCACAACTGAATTTCACCGGCACTCTAACGTCTAAACTCGTGAATGACCCTCCCCTGCTTTCCTGGCTCCTTTCATTCCTGGATGATGACAGGGAGGAGTATGGGGAAGGAGGAGTAAGTCAATACCTCACAGTCAATGCAACCAATGTGCACTTTGTGTGCTGTTTGTGCAGTTGGTGATCTGAGGAGAAATGTGTTCTCCCAAAGTGCAAAAACTGTGTTAAAGCAATAAGAAAAATACAGAAAGATAAAAAGATAAGTAGATAAAGGAATATATTAAGAATCTCTCAAACAAAGCTTGTAAGTGTTGCTTTTTATTCACTGGGGGTTATCATTACTCACAGCCTAGAAATTCTTGTTTTAAACTGTATGTAAAGTGGGGACAACACAATAGAGTAGAATAAATAAAAGTTCCTCCCAGGAAGTATATCTTGCTCTCAGATCCTGTGAAGTTAATAAGCATTTTTGGAACCCAGAACTAACTGCTGGACTTCAAACGAAACAGAAACATTGTCATGGGTTGCTCAGAGCGATATGAGGTACACATGTAATGGCCCACTCTCCCCACCTGCTTCTCACCTCACTGGCGTTGTGCTGTTGAAACTGTCTTTTTGGGGTCAGAAATGACTGTGTTGCAGTAGATGAAAGAACACTGGCTTAGGAGTGTTCTGATCATCCCGATTCTGACCCTTTTGATCTGAGGGCCCCGAACGAGTCTCTCCTCTATAAATAAACACGGGCACCATTGTTTCTGTGCAGAATGATGAGACAGTGCCAGGGACGGAAACGTGTGTTCTCACACTTAAAATAACCAGCAGGGAAAATGCCTTAGTTTTATTTTAAATTGGAATACATATACAACAGTTCCTATTAAAGATGATATACCCCGTTTCTTTTATTATTTTCTAAATAGGAGACAGTTTATTTCCAAGTTTCATAACGTGGGCGGCAGGCACAAGAACAGAAGTGGAAGCAGTGTGTGTGTGAAAACTGGGAGCGCGGGAGTCAGACCAGCATGGGTGTGACTCTCATGCCAAAGCTGGGGGATCCTGGGCAAAATACGCCTCCCCCGTGAACACCCATTTCTTTAGCCTAACGGGGAACGAGAAGGCTAACCACACAGCGTTGGGTGAGGATCAAGTGAACCAGTGCGCAGAAGTTTCCTGACACGCAGCAGACTCCATGGAGGTGTGTTTCATGGATTGTGGGGTTTTGCAGTTTCCTGGAAGAAGTTCAATACTTTTCTGACTTTACATCACAAGAATACACGTTGTTAGCTACTACAGAGGCCAAGGGGAAGACATTTGCTGGCAAGAGATGAGGTCAAAACAAGAGTTAACTTGATTTATATGTGAAATAGGAGACAGTCTTTCCTTTGGAGGGAAGCTTTTATTTCAGAGAGTGGTCTCAGGGCAGGAAGTTACCCAGTGACCCTACGGACCCTCCAGATGAACTGAAGCCCCAGAAAACCGAGACATGCCCTCAGATTTACTGCTAATGGGGAGGGAGGACCAGATCTCAAACGTCGGGTAAACGTTAAGCTTCACTGAGGTCACAGCAGCCGCTCGACCTTCCTCACTGCTGGAAGGAAAGTTCACAGCCCCTGGTTCCCCCAAGATGATTGATTCACAAAAAATAACAAGTTTGGGCCCTGGCTGGTGTGGCTCAGTTGGGTGAACGTTGTCCCATGCACCAAAAGGTTGCCGGTTCCATTCCCAGTCAGGGCACATGCCGGGATCGCAGGCTCCCTGGTGCAGCGTGTGCAAGATGCAGCCAATCGATGTTTCACTCTCACATTGATGTTTCTCTCTCTCTCCCTCTCTAAAATATCAATTTAAAAAAATCTTTAAAAAACAAAACAGAAGAACAAGTTTGGGGTGATTAAAAAGTTGAGTAGTCATATTCATATATGTATTTTACAAAAGATTTAAGGCAGCTCCTGGTAAATATAAAGAATAAATAGTTGAGGGAATCTGAACAAAAAGGGGAAAGTAATAAAATAAAAACCCAGGATAAGATTAATGGCAAGAAATGTATTCCATACACGGGGATTTTTATTATCCAGGTCTCCACAGTTACAAGGGAGGTATCATAATCTTCATAATTCAAAAATACTCATGAGTGAGGAGACCAGCTTTACATAAGGCCTCACTCAAGCAGCCCTTGCAGTTTGGTACCAGACCTGTCTCCTGTTATTGCATCAAAGTTTTTGTCAGAATCCCGGATATGGGGTTGCAAATAACCAAAACAAAAAGCAAATACCATGCAAATCAACTGCATAGTTAACTTACCTATCTTTCAAAAGAGGCAGGATATAAAATAAAATGCAAATCAATTGTGTAGCTGACTTGCATATAAAGGATAAAACAGTAAGCCATCTTAAAATTATGTGAGAAAATTAAGATTAAAAGTCCATGTATTTAATTCTTCATTCTGAGGGTTAGCACATGATTGCAATTGCCACTTACTTTTTTTTTTTTAAATAAAATTAAGGTTGAATAAACTTATTTTCATAGTCGTTTGTTTTGTTTCTCAATGAGGTGTAATCTAAAATCATATTTTGGTCCTTGTTTTAAAGTGGATTTCATTAGGCTGATTTTCTCTTTCTAGGATAATTGTCTGCAGATTATAAGAGTGGAGTGGAGAGCAGTTTGGATCTCAGCTTCTTGGTGGCAAAAGCAAAAAGGAAACATGCTTAGTTAGAAAATAAATACCTGTGCTGTTTTCTTAAAAATATGTTTTTATTTCTTTCAGGAAGAGAAAAGGAGAGGGAGAGAGAGAGAAACATGGGTGAGAGACAAACATGGATCAGCTGCCTCCTGATCCCCTACTGGGGATCAAGCTCACAATCTGGGCATGTGCCCTAACCTGGAATCCAATCAGTGACTGCCTGGTGCATGGGTTGATGCTCAACCACTGAGCCACAACGGCCCAGGCACCTGTGCTGTTTTTGATGTGCAGCTGGGAGTACAGGAATGCAAAGGACCTACAGAATGCATCAATCTACACCATCCTATATAATTAAAGGGTAATATGCAAATTGAGCAATGGAACGATCGGTTGCTATGATGTGCACTGACCACCAGGAGGCAGATGCTCAATGCAGGAGCTGCCCCCTGGTAGTCAGTGTTCTCCCACAGGGGGAGCGCCGCTCAGCCACAAGCTGGGCTGATGGCTGACATGCGCAGCGGTGGTGGCGGGAGCCTCTCCCGCCTCTGTGGCAGCTCTAAGTATGTCCGACTACAGCTTAGGCCCACACTGCTAAAGGGTGCAGGCCAGGCTGAGGGACCCCATCCCATCCCCACCACCACTGAGTGCACGAATGTCGTGCACTGGGCCTCTAGTTTTATATAGAGGACTTGCAAATCCGTGGATTTTGGTATGCACGGGGGTCCTGAACCAATTGCTCGTGAGTACTGAAGGACAATTTATGTTTTGGGGGAGTTAAAAGTTATATGTGGATTTTCTACTGTGTGGGGGTCAGCATCCCTAATGCCCACATCGTTCAAGGCTCAATTGTATTTGTTTCCTAAAGTTTCCCAAAGTTTTTTCTATGGTTTAGGTTTGTGATACTGGAAAAGCTTTGGCTCCCAACAAGCAGAACTATAATATGACAAGGGTGGCTATTCTCATTGCTAATGTCTAGAGGGACTCCCTTTGGTGTCTATGCAAAAGAACCTCAGTGGAGGCTGAGCTAGAAAGAAACTGGGTAAGAAAACTCACACAGGCTCCCCTCCTGTACAAGATAACAATTGTGTTCTATTAGTTCACTGTGAACTACCAACATTTCAATGCATGACATTCCGGAGGCCACAAATTTACCTGAGCAGTAACCTGCAAAAGGATTTCTTCACTCAAGCGTTCTGAACAATGATTTGTTTATTTTCATTCTATCAGAGCCATATGGTGGTTAAGCTTGGGAATGAAACTGCCTGGATTCAAATCCTGCCCCCACGCTTAGAAGATAAGTGACCTTCGATAAGTTATTTGACCTCTCTGTGCCTGTTTCCCTTTCTGTGAGATAAGGATAATAACCCCCTACATAGGATTATTTTGAGGATTAAGTTAATGCCTGCAAAGTGTTTAGAAAAATGCCATTTAGTAACTACTCAGTAAATGTTAGTTACGCTCAGTACCTTATATTCTCTTCCATAAATGAGGAATACTAATACCTCTTTTATATACCTTACAGGTTATTTAATAGATTAAGATTAGAGAAATTTTATGAAACACTTTGAGAAGCATAATATAGTACTCTATAGAGTGATTCTATGACAATCTGGAAGTCCGCTTGATAATTTTAACCATCCCAAGAGGAAGGCTTCTGATTAGAAGCCAGACATGGAGCTGCTGAAAGCTAGAAATGAAACAGTAGAAGCAGTCTCAGCATAAAAGCAAAGGGAGAAAAAATAGAGGGAAAGAGAAAAGAGCATGTCTGTTGTGCCTACTAGCTCTTAAAATCTGGACACTCATAATGTCATTTAATTCTCTCCCACACTAATGAGGTAGGTATTTTGTCTACCACAAAACAGACTCAGAAGATTACGTTGCTTGAAGTCACAAAATTATAAAGAGCAGAACCAAAATCCAAATCCAGATCTGTACAAAGCCAAAGCACATCACACATCCTCCCACCCAACTATAAAGCATCCCTTGACAAAAATAAAATCATTCACCGTGTTAGTTTAACCTAAACCACAGAGATGGCCAAAAGGATGAGCGTGACCATGGAAAGGTTACATGTTAACCAGTTTAGTGCTCTACTAGTGGGGAAACTCATTGAAAGGAGATCCCCAGGAGGCTGCTGGGACACTGCAGCCATCCCAAGACGCAGCTCTACCACACTTGGCTGCATCCTCAAAGATGGCCCAGTGAGTAGATAATGGCGCCAGAGAAAGAATAAATATGTGTTACGTAAGTGAATAAATGCATGAAGAGAAAATACAGTAGGCCCCTCATTCTTAAGGACATTTGAAGTCCTTCATAAACACCCACATTCCAGAACAATCTCTCTAACCCACCCCAGCTCTGCTAACAGACTCCCACCTGCAATGCGCTTCCTTGCTGTAGTCATCTGCGAACTCTCAGGTCACTCCTCATTCCCTGAAGACTTTTACCCCCGGCTCAGGTCAGACCTCACACCAGCACTACTCTTTCCAACGCACTTGATGCCCATAACCTTGCAGATGATCCTCCAGTTTTCGGGCTTCTGTTTCCCTTGACTCCCTCCTACAAGCCATCGCAGGGACTTGCTTCCATGGTCAGACCCTAGCTCTTGATATTACCAAAGTGCAAAGCTTCCATGCACCCAATTTCAAGCACCCCACTCTCTGACCACCATCTTATTTTTTGATTTTCTCTAGTAACAGCTTTATGGAGATACTAGAGGCCCAGTGCATGAAATTTGTGCACTGGGGGGCAGAGTCCCTCAGCCCAGCCTGCACCCTTTCCAATCTGAGACCCCTTGGGGGATGTCCGACTGCTGGTTTACACCCTATCCCTGTGGGATTGGGCCGGGCCTAAACTGGCAGTCAGATATCCCTCTCACAATCCGGGGCCACTGGCTCACAACTGCTCACCTGCCTGATTGCCCCTAACCACTTCTGCCTGCCAGCCTGATCACCCCCTAACCGCTCCCCTGCCAGCCTGATTGACGCCTAACTGCTCCCCTGTCAGCCCAATTGCCCCCAACTGCCTTCCCCTGCTGGCCATCTTGTGGCGGCCGTCTTGTGATGACTTGGGGGTGGCCATCTTGTGACCACATGGGGGTGGCCATCTTATGTGAGGGTGTGACAGTCAATTTGCATATTACTATTTATTATATAGGATAATTCACATGCCATAGAACTCATCATTTTAAAGTATACAATTCAATGATTTTAATGAGTTCACAGAGTTGTACAACTGTTACCATAATTACCATTAGAATATTTTAGTCACCCCTCTCCCTCAAAACCATATATATTAGCCTTCACCAGATTGAATCCATCAGCAAAGCCTAAATTGTTACCTTCAAGATCTGCTTACCTCTCACCACCTACACTGCGACTGACCTGTTCTGACCTGCCACCGTCTCCTGCCTGGATTTTCTCGTGGGATCCTAACTGGTGTCCCCACTTCTGCCCATGTGCTGCTTCTGCTCACTCCACACTCCTACCCCACAATGTATTTTCTTTCCTTCTTTCCTTCTTTTTCCAGCTTTATTGAGATATTGATGTGTAACATATGTCCATTTAAGGTGTATAATATGATGATTTTACTATACATAATGTATTTCAGCACAGCAGCCTTTTAAAACTAAGTCAAACACATCACTCCTCAGCTTAGAACGACCAAATGGCTTCCCAACCCACTTAGAGTAAAAGCTCAAGTCCTCTCAATGACCTTCAAGACCCTACACAATCTCACAGTCTCCCCTTTGAATCTCCTTGATCTTTTCTTCTGTCCCTCTCCCTGGGGTCACTCTGCTTCAGCACCTGGCCTCCCTGAGACTCCCTGAACTGTCCAAGTGCACATCGGCATGGCCTTCACTTTTAGTGGTTTTGTTGTTGTTTGGAACACCTCTCTACCCTCAGGTATTCATGTTTAGCAAAGGCTGTTTCAATTAAAAAAATTGCTGGGGCAGGATTGGGGAGGTTGGAATAAAAGAGAGAAGAGAAAAGAAAAACTATATATAAACTTTGAAGCTCTCTGAAGGCCAGGGTCTAGTTGCCTTATTATTTGGTACATCCTGTAGGATGGCTATGTATACATTTTACAAATGAGATAATCCAGACATGGAAAGATTAAGCCATGATCACTAATAAATCTCTAGTAAACAGTGGAGCTATGTGTCTAATAAAAAAATCTAACCTCAAAAATCTACCCTTGGCCCATAGCATCACTGATTTCTAGCTTCCTAGTTAGTTGAGAGCAAGCTAGGAATGGATGCTTATTACAAAATTTAAATATTTATAAAAGTAATCAATTCAGCTTATTTTTGTAAGTTATTCACCCTGACTCTACCCTAACTCTACCCTAAAAGGAAACTTCTGTGTGTTCAACTGAGGTTTAATGAGGTTCCAGAGATTCCTGGCAATTTTTCAACTAATCATCTGGGATCATTTTCGCATGATAAAAATTCCACCAAGCGGCCCACTGCACACAGATGCTTGTCAGCAAATTTACTCCTAAGTTGCTACTAAGGAGACATAAACAGAAGGTCCTGCCAGTGAAAGAAATGAAAGAAAAACAAGTTATTAATTGCTTTACTCAGCAATACCATTTCCCAAAACTCCGTGATGGGTGGCCCAAATATTTAGAAACCCATGCGCCATAGACCTTTTAAAACAAGTTGTACCCCTGGGCCTGGAGCAGATGCCTGAGAACGCACGGGGTGTCTGGCTCCCCTTTTTGATGCTGCTGAAACCCACCCCCACATCCATTATCTTTCCATTATCAGCTTGGCATTGCTGCCCCAGCTCTGGTTTATTCTTCTCCCCTGACCTCTGACTTATGTATTTGCTTTTCCCTGTCTGGAATCCTTGCACCAACTAACTTCAATCAGTCAAAAACTCTGTGCTGTAAGGAGGGAGATGGATGTGGGGGGGAAGCGATAACCAAGTGACTCATATGGAATTGTTTGCAGCCTGCCTCCCAGCCAGCCTTTCCCCACTTATTTTATGGTGATGGGTTATTCATTAAATGACCCTGAACCAGAAGTGAGAGGTTGGTTTCTATTGAAAGTTGGCCTTATATAAATATTAAATCAGCTCAGTAAAATAGCTAATTTAAAATATCCTACCAAGTCTGGTTTCTACTTCCTATAGTTGAAGCTTGGAAATGGAATGGTAGTCAGGATATTATTGTACAGCCCCCTAAGTCCTATTCATGGCCTCCCTTATAACTATAACTTCCAGTCAGGAATGTTTCCCAGTTGCTAAGTAGTCTAAAGTTAACCAACATAATCTGAATAACAATCCTGGGAGGTCAATTAGTATTATGCATATTTTACAAACGAGGAATGTGAGAAAACTTGGCCCAAAGTCCAATATAAAATACTAGTGGCCCAGTGCACGAAATTCATGCACGGGGGTGGTGGTGGTGGTGGTGGAGGTGGTGGTGGTGGAGGTGGTGGTGGTGGTGGTGGTGTCCCTCAGCCCGCCTGCACCCTCTCCACTCTTCCCCTAACCACTCTGCCTGCCAGCCTGCTCGCCCCCAACTTTCCCCCTGCTGGCCTGCTCTCTCCCACCTCCCCTCCCCACTGGCCTGCTCACTCCAAATTGTCCCCCCTCTGTCCTGATCACCTCCAACTGACCCCCACTGATGGCCTGCTCACTCCCAAATGGCCCCCCTGCTTGTCTGCTTACCCCCAACGGCCCTGCCCCCCTTCAGCCTGATCACCCACAACTGCTGTCCCATCCTGGCCTGATCACCCACAACTGCCCTGACGTCTTGGCCTCTAACCAGTTCTCCCTCAGCCCCAGCACCATGGCTTTGTCCAGAAGAACGTCTGGAAGGTCTCCTGGAAGGTCTCCCAGTCTAATTAGCATATTACCCTTTTATTAGTATAGATGGGGAGGAATTGGAATTGAGGCTCAGTTTAAGCACAAAGTCCATAGGCAACACATTTACCGGTGGCTAGCAACATCCAATGGAAATGTTCATCTCACTGGTTTATAAATAAACCAAAGTACTGAGCACCTGCTCTGTGCTGGGCTCAGAAGATACAAGAGCATTTGTTTTTCACCCCTTGCCATCTAGCTGGAATTGCAAGGCCTATAACGAAGTAAGATAATTAGCAATGCAAGGTAACATACTTAAGTGTCGAACATGAATTAGAAACAGGAAATGCCGTTGTGTTCAGACCAGAGTCAGCACTGGTTCCCCACCCCTGGTGTAAAGTATAACCTATACCTCCCTCACTGTTCAAGCAACAAGTATCATGATAACAGCTAATAGTTTGTAGGGCTTGTCATGAGCTAGGCACTGTATTAAATGCTTTATATCTATTAAGTCATTTAATCTTCACATAACACTATGATGTAGCTACTGTTATTATTCACATCTGACCAATAAGGACATTGAGACAGAATGAGGTTACAAGAGCAAACTCACAAACAAATAAAACCCCACTTGTTTCCAGTCATACAGCTCATAAATATTAGAGGCAGGATCTGAATCACACAGTTTCCAGAGCCTGAACAGTGTCTGAACATTATATTAGACAGAAATTGCTCTAAGTATTGAAAACAGAGGAAATGTAACACAGGGAATTAGTCATGTAGGTAGTGGATGAACTCCCAAGCCACGGCAAAAAGCCACTGACACTCCCACACCCAGGGGTCTGTCTGGTGTGGCCATGGCAGGCAGGATCTGGTGTTGTGGGGAAGACACAACCACTGTCAGAGACAGTCTCTGAGATGAGTAGGTAAGAGAAATACCTTGGCTTTGTCTTCCTCCCACCCTCCATCCGTCTCACATTGGCCAACCCCACCAGAAGCCAGTTGACTAGGGAGACTGAGAAGGTTAGCCCACAGGGGCAGCCTCCTTGAGAAGCCAGAACTGGCCTCCAGGCCATGAAGACCCAGGACAACAAGCAGCACCCATCAGAGATTGTGCTCCTCTTGTGACCACTATGAGAAACTGCAGACTAACGATGCTGACCCCCGCTGCAGTACCAGACAACAGAGACAAGTGCTGCCCTTTGGTGTCCCATCAAGGTCTAGGCTCCATGAGGATACCACTCTTCTGCTAACTTACTATTCTCCAAATAAGTCTAAGTTAATCAGATTGGGTCACAACATTTTTTATGTCTCAATTGACAATGACAACAATAAACACTTTTTGAGCCTCTGCTTTGCATCAGACATTGTGCTAGGTCCTGGGGATACAGAGCTCAAAAAGGAAGAGGCCCTGGATGTCAAGGAATTCTCCATCAACAGGAAACTAAACAAACTAAACAAACAATTTCTCTGCCTTGTTGTAAGTGACCACAGTAATCACATATGTTTGAACTTGGGAGCTCCAATGCGGGTAACACCCACCCCAATAGCCTGGAAATTCAGGAAATAAGATTGTTTCATGAGAGTTTAATCTGTAAAATCAATCACAATGGATCACAGTCGAGACAAGCAAAGACAAATAAAGGAGATAGAATAACCTCTGAGGCTCCACCTCGCTCTGAAGTCCTGGGACTCTGTGCTCTACACACACACACCAGAGGCCACCTTCCAGTGCACCTGTTGCAACTACACATTGGGGCATGTCTTTCTATGCATAATCTCATTTATTGGACCTCTGGGTCTCTGAATTTCACTCATGGATACTTTATAAGTAACTAGAGGCCTGGTGCACGCATTCATGCACTGGTGGGGTCCCTTGGCCTGGCCTGCAGAGATTGGGCCGAAATCGGCAGTCTGACGTCCCCTGAGGGGTCCCAGATTGCAAGAGGGTGCAGGCCAAGCTGAGGGACCCCACCAGTACACAAATCTGTGCCCTGGGCCTCTAGTATATAGGTAATTTTGCAGGTGGAAAATTATGCAAGAAGTTATTTGTTCTACCTAGGGTCATAGAGCTAAATAGCTGCAAAGAAGGCATGTAAACCCAGTCTCCAGATTCCCATCTGTGCTCTAAGACACTACCCCAGACACAGGACTTTGTTCTGCAGTTACAAAAATAAAACTTGGCTGAAGCAAGACTCCCTTAATTTCCACTTAGTTGACAGCCTCCCAGATTGTGTGTGAACTCTTCTTAAAAAATATTAAGTGGCTAGGGGACATCTGTAATACTTTCAACAATAAAGGTTCTTTAAAAATTAAGTGAATGTAATATGTGGTTATTTTTCACACTCAATCAACTGATGGGGTCAAGAAGAGAGGGTGGTGGTTTTATGTTTATCACTGTTTTTTAAATACAAACCCTTTGCAGGGTGCATTGCTTGTAAACATTCTGCACCAGTTGTGAGCTCATTCTTGGCTTTTCCACAACAGTGTTCTCGAAGATGATGCCCAGAGACTCTTCACCTCTGTCTTCTGCCCACACTCATCTACCCCCCGGGAGACTAATGGGAACAACCTGGAAACAGGCGTTAGCGTGATGAGAACAGTGGCTTCCGACTCCAGTGACACCTGCCTTTGGGTTTCTCTGGGAAATCACTAAGCCTCCCGTAGGTATTGTAAGTGTCCATTTCAATTTATGATTTAACTATGATTCTGCTTTTTATAGACACTATTGCCACCTCTCTGACCCTAATATATATGTCCCTACAGTAAAGTTACATGGAGGAAAGGCTGGGTTTTAAACCAGAAGTAATTGAATTTATCTTGAATTTGAAAGATTGAGTTTTCTATTACCAACTAGAAATTGGGGGTCATGAATTAATTTAATTCAATTTTAGGGAAATAAAATTACCTTTTAGCTCACTTGACATTTATGCCATAGAAAAAATTCACTCCCTCAACACATTTTAGTGTAAATTCACTGTTACTATTTCAATTGTATCTCAAGTTTCAGAATGAGAGGCTTATAGTGAAGCAAATGATGACAAGGTGTCCATAAGTAAAATGAACAAAAAGACAGCTCATCAAGACCTGCTTTCTGGGGAAAAATACATCTTGGCCCTGACTCTTTCTGTGTATTGGAAATGGCCTGCAGCAGCTCTCCAGTTGGAGGACATTATTTTTTCCCCCTGGGACGGGAGATGGAAGTGTTCACACTTTTCAGCTACTGACTGTAAAAGAAGGCAGCCCCCACAGAACAAGCTGGCAGAGGGAACCTGGGTTGGTTCCAATGGCCAGCATCACTGGCCTCCCTGGAAAGACACTGTTTGTTGGCCTTGCTCAGGGCTTTCAGGATTTTCTTTGCAAAGGAGTGGGAGGTAATTATCTTCTAGACATTTTCCAAGTGTTGGTGAAATTGGATGGCTGCCCAAGAGCTGTATGCACAGAGCACACTGCCACTGGGTTATTGCTTTTTGAGGGCTGTGCGGAGAGGTCTGCGTTTAACCCCTAAACCAGCCCCAGGAGGAAAACACAGCTATAGCTGAGAGAGGCAGAAGCTCAGATTATGATGATCTTTCAAATCTTTTTCCCATCATAGCACCTCCTTGAGGACCGAGAGGACCAATCTCTCGGCACACGTGTGTGTACACCATTCACAGCACCCTGGAGGGAAACCTCGAGTATGGACAGGGTTAAGTATCTTGCTGGGGTTAAGAGAGTGACTGAACTGAGATTTTAACCCCAAATTGTGATTTACAAAAACTGTGTCCTTAACCATTACTTTTTACTGTAGTGTGCAAATTATTTGCATGGTGTTGTGAAATTCTCACAAACTTCTCCACGGGATGAATTATATCTGTCTTTATTTGAAGAGTGAATATAACTGAGTCTCTCCATGAGGCTGGTGTTGGGACATAGGCCAAATCCACACTTCATTGGGTGTTCAGAGCTTAAGGCCACCTTTTGACTAATGTTTTAATGGAAATCCTGCCATCTCATTGGCTACATTGTAAAAAGATTCTACTCTATGCATGTTCTGAGTAGGAGGGTGTTGGAGCCATGGCAAAACCAAGCAAACAGCACAACCATTATTATACAGTTGACCTTTGAACAACATGGGGATTAGGGTCACCAACTTCCACACAGTACAACTTACGACTCCTCCAAAACGTAACTACAGTCTTCTCTCAGTATCCACAGGAGATTGGATCCAGGACCCCCCGGGGATACCCAAATCCACAGATGCTCAAGTCCCTTACATAAAATGGCAAAGAACAAGGCATCCTCGGACTTCCAACCACGAATTGAAAATGGTACTAGAAAACTGGAAGTCACTCAGGGTCACTCAGGGTATCCCAGGGCAATTTGGGAAAGCAAGTATATTCCTTGGCAGTTTCTCCTTTCTATGCACCTGAGTCCACTGAGAGGTTGGTTAGGAGGATATTCCTCTTAAGACCAGCGAGTCTATGCCCAGCCTCCCATGTGACCATCCCTGACTGCAGGATGCAGATGCAGAAGGTGAGAAGGGCTTTCCATATGAGTGTCATTTGTTAATCTGGTCCTCTCTGCTCCATGTTCTGCTTATCTGAAGCTTGTATGGGTGTGAGGGTTAAAGATCTCATGTTCTATGTTGCCATACCTGAAGACAAAATCTTCCTCTGGTTATTACAAAAAAAAAAGAGTGGGAGGAGGAGAAGAATCTTAAACTGGCTAAGAACTTACTCAAGAGGGACTGGGCTCCCGAGACTGCAGTCACATCCTGACACAGCTCTTGTCCTGTGCGCTAGAGTCTTCAGAGAGAACCCGCTGGTCTTGATTCACCAGCGAGGGTGATCAGTAGTGCCCAGATCAGGAACATGTCCTAGCTGGCTCCTAGATGGAGAGGGTTGGCAGGCATCTTCCCTCATTCCCACCGGGGAGTTGGGACGTGCGGTGGTATAGCATAAGCCCTTTTCTCTGTCCCTCTAGGGCAGTGGTTCTCAACCTCCCTAATGCCGTGGCCCTTTAATACAGTTCCTCATGTTGTGGTGACCCCCAATTTCACTGTTACAAATTGAACATAATTAAAGCATAGTGATTCATCACAAAAACAATATGTAATTATATATGTGTTTTCCGATGGTCTTAGGCAACCCCTGTGAAAGGGTCGTTCGACCCCCAAAGGGGTCGCAACCCACAGGTTGAGAACCGCTGCTCTAGGGGCTACAGCACAGCTCTGGGGAAGGAAAGCTCCCCGAGCAGATTGTCATGGTGAAGGCCAAATCCTTCAACACATTTTAGTGTAAATTCACTGTTACTATTTCAATTTCATCTCAAATTTCAGAATGAGAGGCTTGACGCCCTCTTAAAGGGGTTTTCATCCTCAATGCAGGAATTTGAAGCCACTTAGCAGTGGGCACTGTGGTTGGTGCCCCAGTACCCACTCCACCCTTCCTTCGTGGTGCACATGTGCCCGCATCTCCAGGTGAGCCCACCTCTGCTGCCGCAGGGATGGCTCAGGAAAATCAAGCCCCGGCCAATCTGACACGCGACCTTTCCCGGACCAGAGGGGTGGGTCATGGGCCAGCCAGCCAGCCCGGAGGACAGGCCTCGCTCTGGAGATGAACACTGAACCCTGGAGCCTTAGCTTGAAACTGACATGGTAGAGTAGAGACATCTTTCAAGTTACCAAACCAAGTGGACTCTGAGACCACTGCCTCTGAACGTCCCAGTGCTGAGTTCATCCGCCTCTTCCACTGTGTCACATGCAGCCAAATCACCCTGAAATGTTTCGGTTGAAGAAGGGGACTTTCTCAGCCCTAAAGCTCACTGTATGAGCAAGGTAGGGCCCCCCAGCAGTTACCTCGTACTTTAGTGCCTTTTTCCTAGAAGGTTACTCAAAGAAATAAAAATGTATTCCGTGAAGTGAAAACCCAGAGTATCCTTATGTCCCACAGTTCATACTTATCTTCCCCCAGCCTGTGATGCCATGCTTCTGGAGCAGCGGTTCTCAACCTGTGGGTCGCGACCCCTTTGGCAGTCGAACGACCCTTTCACAGGGGTCGCCTAAGACCATCCTGCATATCAGATATTTACATTATGATTCATAACAGTAGCAACATTACAGTTATGAAGTAGCAACGAAAATAATTTTATGGTTGGGTCACAACATGAGGAACTGTATTTAAAGGGCCGGAAGGCTGAGAACCACTGTGAATCTGGAGACTTCTGCACAAAGGATCTACATTATTTTTCTTTTCCTCCTCCCTTCCCT
The DNA here is from genome assembly GCF_964212035.1 of Myotis nattereri. Taxonomy (NCBI): domain Eukaryota; kingdom Metazoa; phylum Chordata; class Mammalia; order Chiroptera; family Vespertilionidae; genus Myotis; species Myotis nattereri. The sequence continues at coordinate 182,247,286 of NC_138075.1, forward strand.
GCCTCCCTCCCTCCCAAAGAGGACAAGGAGGAGGAGAAGGAGAAAGAGAGAGGACGCAGGCAGGCAGGCATCCGCAGTGGCTCCCTGCTTCTGATCAGGTGGATGAAACATTCCTTACTAGCTCTTATATAAAACTAAGAATGTGTGGTCCCATTGTTCAGGGCCATTGGGTGACTCCAAGAGAACAATCCATTCCATAAATTCCACTGACAACTCAGGTGATGCAAGCGGTAGAACACAATGCACATGGGTTGTTTTATCTGTCAGAGAGCAAGGCTGGAAGGCTGTAGGATTATTTTATGTCACTCACCCGGTTTCTCTCACATACCACTCCCCGGCTCGTACAGTAACTCCAGGTCAGCATGTAGAACAAGCCATCATTGGACAGGACAATTGTCAAAGTACAAACATTGACTTTACAAGGTTCCAGTTAAAAATAACCTGCCAGAGACTCCGAGTGTGCCAGGGAAGGCATTGTGCTGCATGGTGCAGGGGTGGGGAACGTCCGGCCTGAGAGCCATATGCGGCCCTCGAAATCATTTGGTCTGGCCCTGCCAAGGTATTGGGGGTGAGTTAATTAAACATTGGACCAAATATAGCAGGCTAATTTTAAGTTGATAATGTTTTATGGCCTGCAAATGATGTTATAAATATCCAAACAGCCCTTGGCAGAAAAATGGTTCCCCACCCCTGATGTAAAGTATAACTGAGACTTCCTCCCGGAGGCCTTCGCACCCTGTCTTTAAGATGTCGGATTTTCAGGCTCCTGCCCTGTTTGTCCAATTCTCCCTGGCCTCCTTTGCTGGGCTTTCTCCTTTGCTCTGCTTTTCAGGATTTTATACCCAGCCTTTTACTTGTAACTACATTCTGCTCGCTACACTCTAACTGGGAAATCTAAAAATCCATGATTTCACTCAGTACCAACATATGCAAGAGTCACCAGGCCAGGTCTACTTCCTGGGCCCCAGCCATCTCACTGAGGCCCTCACCTGCCCTTCAGGTTCGGCACTTCCAAACCGAGCACAGCCTCTATCCCCCTCCCGCAGCCTTTGTCTGCAGCCCCGTCTGCTCTCTGCTCTTCCTCCTGCATTCCTGCAGGGCAGGCTGCACCAACCCCCCAGGCACCCACCCCACCCTGTTCTCCCCTCTTCCACACCTGCCCATCCAAGCCCTTCCCGTTTGGGCTCCTCCGCAGCTCTCACACACCCTCCCCTCCCCTCCTCTGATGCCCCTTCTTTCTTATCTGGCTCATCCCGCCAGTCTCCCAACTGACTGTCCCCAAGCTTCTCCATATTTCTAGTCCCCAAAGCAAAATTTGCTCAGGCTGTACCTTGGCTCCTGGCCTGGCCTTCATGGCCAAAGCCAATTCTCTCGATGCAGCGATCTCGATGACATGGTTCCTGCCTCTCTCCAGGTTCCACTCCCACCATTTTGACACACATGCCCTTTGCCCCAACCATTCTGGCCAGCTGGCAGCTCCCCAGGTGCACTCTCAGACCCGCAGCTGGTTCCTAACTGTCCTTCAAACCTCTGCTCAGCTGCGCGTCCCTTCTCCAAACCCTCCCTAACCTGCCCACCTGGAGTCAGCACTGTTGTCTCTGTTCCTGGCCCCTGTGCTCTGAGACCTTCATGATGCATGTCCCTCCACTGTGTCCTTCATGACATGGAGACAGCCTTATGGGCAAGGACAATGGCCCGTACCCCCTTTTTTACAGAGCATTTTTCCCCCAAAATTTTATTTTACTTGGAAATATTTCAAACCTTTAGAAAACTTGAAAGCATGGTAAAATAAACACACACTCTCCACCAAAATTCACCCTTTGTTAACATTTTGCCACATTATGAACTCTTCTCTCCCCTCCCCTTCCCTCCGTCCCTCTGTAAAAGCCTTAGGTACTGCACCAGCTGAATAGTGTCCCGGGAATTGATGTCTACCCAGTACCTGTGAATATGAACTTATTGGAAATAGGGTCTTTGTGGATATAATCAAGATAAGATGAGGCCGTGCTGGATTAGGATGGGCCCTAATCCAATAACTGGCGTCCTTATAGGAAGAGGGATAAAGAAACAGAGGGAAGACCATCGTGTGAAGACAGAGGAAAAGATTGGAGCAGTGTGGCTGCAAATTAAGGGATGCCGAGACTTGCTGGCCACCACCAGAAGCTGGAAGAGGCAGGAGGGATCCTTCCCTGAGGCTTCCGCGCCACCACCCTGCTCTCACACTTCCTGCATCCAAAATGGTTAGAAAATACATTTGTATTGTTTTAAGCCACCCAGTTTGTGGTAGTTTGCTACAGCACTCTAGGAAACTAATAAAATAATCACACACACACACACATACAGAATAGACATTAACATGTTTATCAATATACAGCGTAACCCAAAAAATGTATGCACACTTTAACAGCTGGTAGCTCAATTTTGAAAATGAAATGTATTTAAATAAACACTGCCTTTATAATTATTCAAAGTGTGTGTATACATTTTTGGGGGACACCATATAGGTATAAAATTTTTTTACTGAACCGTTTGAAAGTAAATCTTAGGCATCATGACATTTATTTCTTAATTTTTTAGTGTGTATCTCCCATAAATAAAGATATTTTCTTATATAATTATAATATCATGATCATACTCCAAAAATGTAACATTAAATATAATATAAAGTCTATATGATATGACGTGTGATATAATATATGACAATATAATATAGAGTAGATAGTCAAACTTCCCACTGGTCCTAACAATGACATTTATAGCTTAAAAAAAAATCCAGGATCCCATCAAGGTTTATTCATTGTATTTAATTATCATGTTTTTCTAATCTTCTTATCCATTCTTTTATTAACCTTGAAATTTTTAGAGTCCAGGCCAGTTTTGTATATTGCCGCTAAATTTGGATTTGTCTAACTGATTCCTCGTGATTAGATTCCTGTTAAACTAGTTTGGCACGGAACTACAAGGGTGACATTATGTGCTCCTTAGTGCATCATATCAGGAGGCACATTATAACATTTGATTTGATTATCAATACACATTGGTAATGGTAAGTTTGATCACATGGTTAAGATGGAGGATTGTGTCTTACTGTTCTCGATACTTATCAATAGGCCTGTGAACCCTTAATTGTTCATTGAATGAATGAGAGCTTATGAAGAAGTAAAACTAAAAAATTTGAAAATTTGGCGATATGTGCAACTTCTTATTAATCGTGGACATCACTGGGCACAGTGACTGTGCCCTCCCTTCTACGATATTAATGTTCTGCACTAAAATGTGGAATCTATTGTGCAAACAGAGTGCTACTGGCTTACACAGAATTCAGCTGTGAGCTTAGAAGCTTTGGAACATAGCTATCAGGATAGCTGTATGTAACACTCAAAAATCAAGCAAATTCTGTCTTACTGACGTGAATGGCATTCCTTTCTTCCACGATATTGAATTTAGGCTCCAGCAATTTAGGCCAGTTTTCAGAGTTAGCTAATCTATATATGTAAAAGGCTAATATGCAAAGTGTCCCCTCGGGAGTTTAACTGGGAGACCAGAAGTTCGATCGCTCACTATGACGTGTGCTGACCACCAGAGGGCAGTGCAGTGCAGAACCTGCAGCCGGCAGCCAGGGAAGGGAACAGAAATTTACTAAGTAGAAAAATGCAGTCCACAGACTGCACCTGTAGCACTGGGTCCACTTCTGGATGTCACTCTAACAGAGATGGGACAACCTGGAGCTCATCAGATGGGTGTCATCCAGGAATGGTGTTAAGAGGGAAGTCTTAGGAGCCAAACCACATGGTTCCAACTTAGGCTATGTAGAACTTTGGGCACATTACTTAACCTCTCTGTGCCTCAGTTTCCTATAAAATGGGTTGGTATGAATTAATATATATATATATATGTATGTATATATATATGTGTGTGTGTGTGTAATTTGCTTAAAAACGCATACTAGTACTATGTAATCAATAAATATTGATGATTCTTACTAGTGTCACCATCACTTTCATCATGAGGAACCCAGGACCCTTTGGTCCGCAGGCCAACGCTCTATCCATGGAGCCAAACTGTCTAGGGCGAGGGAGGGAGGCTTTGAAATAAAACCCTGTGCCTTAATGAGAACTCACTCTGCCTTTGTCTCTGTCTTTCAAAGTCATGAACATTTCTTGAGCGCCTGTAGGTGCCAGATGCTGATGTGAGATGGAGGGGACTACAAATGAATACATGTAGTCCCTGACATGAGGTTTGAGCCTCCTCAAAATACCTCTAAGAGGTTCATTGTTTTTTTTGTTGTTTTTTGTTTGTTTTGTTTTTTTACCTATTTATCTGAAATTGATAATTTGGTACTTGATATTATTCTTAGGAATCTAGTTCTTGCCCTAACCGGTTAGGCTCAGTGGATAGAGCGTCGGCCTGCGGACTGAAAGGTCCCAGGTTCGATTCCGGTCAAAGGCATGTACCTTGGTTGCGGGCACATCCCCAGTAGGAGGTGTGAGGGAGGCAGCTGATCAATGTTTCTAATTCTCTATCCCTCTCCCTTCCTCTCTGTAAAAAAATCAATAAAATATATTTTTTTAAAAAAAGAATCTAGTTCTTACTTTTCACTAGGAAGATATATAAAACACATACAAAATCAAAATAATCATCTTGTAATTTCTGAAAAGTATCTGAGTAGACATTTCCTTATAACTTAAATAAATCTCTCATTTTAAAAGCTGTCCTTCTGGATTTTAAAAAATTAACTGGATTAAGGAAAATGACCATAAACGATTTATAGCATTTACTTTGAAGGAAAAGGAGTTCCTGTCCCACTCCCGCAACGTCCCGGCAAGGCAGCTAGTAGATCATTCAACCCACATCTTTTTACAGCTGGTGCACTTAGGAGACCCTGGTTCAATGAGTGGTCCGCCAAGGTCACCTGGTGACAACTTCTTGGCCAGGCCCTCCTCTGCAGACACCTGATCTTTTCCTCTCTCCATTAGCATACATAGGCCCTCACGGATCTGGGATTTAGCAGTACAGATCCCATAATGTTTAAGAAATTGCCAAGATAACCCCAGCCACTAACTCAAACCTATGGAACCCTCCCCCCCGCCAAAAAAAAATCCTAAGAATTCTCTGGTAAATCAACAACTCAAACAAGAGAAATTCCTTAAATATCATTTGCATGGACAAGAATCCTAAATCTTCTCTCTCTACCTAGCACATCATCTGAAAAAAAATGACAAGTTAGCTAGACTAATGAGAAGTTACCCAGGCAGAGCTTGGACTAGCAGAGCTGAGAGCAGCCCACCAGGCCTGCAGAGGTAGGCCTGTTGTGTACGTGGGATGTAGCTGTGATGCTGGGGATGGGAGGGAAGGGAGTGGGCCTCTCTGGACATCCTGTCTGTAATAGTCCAGTAATTTGCCTACACCCATTCAGTGCCCACTTTGAGTACACTGGGGTGACTCGTCAGTTCCTGGACAACAAAAGGTGTGGTCCAGGATGGACAAATACACAGACTCTTCCCCACCTGTGCCCATGGCAGGCATTTTCCACGTGTCAAAGTTCAGATTCCTTTTACAACAGAACAGACCAGGCAGTTGTCACTTAGGAGGAACCTTACTGCTCCCCTTGGAATGGTCCTTTGGGCGCTAAGTATCTAAACCATTTGTAAGATTGTGGGTGAGAAAGCCACCAAGCCTGTTGTGCAGCACCAAGGAACCTATTGGAAGAGTTTTGATGATAATGAAATGAACAGACATTTCACAGGATAGAAAAGGATTTTCTCAAGTGAGAACATAAAAAAAAAATCCACCATTGAATACTCAGCATGATGATAGTTTGGCTGGAAACAAAACTCCCTGTGTTGACTAGCTCAGAGGAGATTCTCAAGCTACCTATAAAAATTTTTTTTCACAGCTTTCTCTTGTGTTCATGGGACTGGGACTGGACCTGGAGGTAGCAGCTGTAATTCATTAAAGAACCCAGGACCAGCCTGGCTGGCATGGCTCAGTGGTTGAGCACTGACCTATGAACCAGGAGGTGACACTTTCATTCCCAGTTAGGGCATATTCCTGAGTTGTGGGTTGATATAGGAGGCAGTCAACCAATGATTCTCTCTCATCATTAATGTTTCTCTTTCTCCCTCTCCCTTCCTCTCTGAAATCAATAAAAATATATTTTTAAAAAAGAAAAAAAGAACCCAGGACCAGAAACTTAGGGAACCAGAACTGGAGACCGAACTCAAGTGTGCTATTGACTAGATCAGGGGTCCTCAAACTTTTTAAACAGGGGCCAGTTCACTGTCCCTCAGACCGTTGGAGGGCCGGACTATAGTTTTAAAAAAAACTATGAACAAATTCCTATGCACACTGCACATATCTTATTATGAAGTAAAAAAACAAAATGGGAACAAATACAATATTTGTATTTGCATGTGGCCTGCGGTCCGTAGTTTGAGGACCCCTGGACTAGACTTTCCCCCAGGACTGGCACTGGGAACATACATTGGGAACATACATATTTATGTGATGTGCTTATTGCAAAATATCTATTAGCTGATAGTTTTGGTTTCCTTTTTTAAAAATCATACTCCTTTTACACAGGGGTATCTCCAGGTTTCCAGGTTGGGCTCAGGTAATGCAAAGTCTGATGGCCTTGCAAGGGAACCCCAGTCCTTACACCATAAGCATCTCTGCTTAAAGCGTCATCTGCTCTCAACACAGATAACTAATGGGGCAGGAACATGGTATGATTTGGACTTTAGAAATATCACTTTCATGCCATAACCGGTTTGGCTCAGTGGATAGAGCGTCGGCCTGTAGACTGAAAGGTCCCAGGTTTGATTCCGGTCAAGGGCATGTACCTTGGTTGTGGGCACATCCCCAATAGAAGGTGTGCAGGAGGCAGCTGATTGATGTTTCTCTCTCATCGACGTTTCTAACTCTCTATCTCTCTCCCTTCCTCTCTGTAAAATCAATAAAATATATTTTTTTAAAAAAGAAATATCACTTTCATAATGTGAAGGATTAATTTTAGGGGGTGGGGGCAAGATAGAAAGTAGGAAATTTGTTACAAAGTTATTAGAATTGACTGGGCTAGAGTTGAAAAGAGACTAAGTGAGAGAAAAGGTGAAGAAAATAAAATAAACCAGAGTAATAGTAGGAGATGAAATCAGCCTTGGTGATTGATTGACCATAGAGGTTGAAGAAGAGGATAGACTCTGTGGTGACTTCTAAGTCACATCATAACCCACATCCCCTCCTAGTCTACTGTTTGTTTCCCTAATTCCCACCAACCTTTTCCCAACCTCTCTCATGGTCTGTCTTTCATTATGAAGTAACATTTCTGATAAGGAGAAGTGACTTACATATAATCACATTTCATACCAGGTCTCACATCAGTAAGCTGAGCTTTCCACCCACCTGGTATTTGAGAATAAGTGAAGACCAATTTATATCCAAGACCTTGAATTATTCACCTCATAAAACTTTAACATTTGGGGAAGACTGGTAAGTCTATCAAAAGGCCAACTACTGGGCATCTCAATATGACCATAAGTAGTGGAATTAAATGTGGCAATGGAGTTCCTTTATCCAGAGACGTCTCAGCACGAGTTTACATGTTTTTAGATGTGATATCCAACTCTGGTCACTGGCTGATATTGCAAACTGAGACAAATGTCATATCCTCAGTTCATTAATTTCATTGGAATAAAACCCAAGCAAGTGAGGAGTTTAAGGGCAAAGAGCAATCAGAAGACTTGGAAAAATGGTCAATTTGTGAATTAGAAATTCAAAAGGTTATAATCAATAGGTAATAACAATCTGAAGACTACAGCCCAACGGACCCTCAGAGAACAATGAAAGAAATTTCCTGTTGTATCAAACATCATGGGATCTGTCTCCCTTTTTCTTCATTTGTTCTTATTTTCTTTCTGGTGCCAAGTGTTTTCTGTTCTGTCTTTCCCATTATCTTCTTCTCTTTCCCCATACTTCACTTTTAAATGTTTAAGATATTTCTTGAATATAGCTTCATGCTTCATATTTTATTGTAATATAATTCACATACCATAAAATTATCCTTTTTAATTGTACAATCCAGTGGTTTTTAGTATGTTTACACTGTTGTACAACCATCACGACTGTCTCATTTCAGAACATTTTCATCACCCCAAAGGAGACCCCCATCTCCATTAGCAGTCACCCTTCCATCCTCCCCTATACCAGTCCCTGGCCACCACTGATCCACAATACTTTCCATCTCCATGAATTTGCCTATTCTGGACATTTCATATAAATGGAATCATACAATATGTGGCCTTTTGTGTCTGTTTTTTTTTTCATTTAGAATAATGTTTGCAAGATTTCTCTATGTGGTAGCATGTATCATTCCTTTTCGTGGCTCAATCATATTTCATTGTATGGATATACCACATTTAGTTTATCCATCATCAGTTAATAGATATCTGGGTTTCCCTGCTTTTTAAACATTGTTAATAATGCTGTGATAATTCATACAAACATCTGTATGGATGTATGTCTTCATTTCCCTTGGGTATATGTCTATGAATAGAATTCCTGGTTGTATGGTAACTCTATGTTTTACTTTTGGGGGAACTTCCAAACTGTTTTCCAAAGTGGATGCAACTGTTACTATAGTTCATATGTTTCACTTAAATATTTAACCAATGAATGGCATTTAGAAATTTTTTGAAAAGTTAATTAAGTTGTCTCTTGCTTCCCATTAGCCTTTCCTGAATTTTTAATGTGGGTCATTGGTCCTCAATACCCCTCCTCCAGGAACTGTAGCAGTAAAACATTTCAAATAAGTTAATGACTAAACAGTAGTATATCATTTTTTTAAAGATCAATGTCTGACCCAGATAAAAAAAGCAAAGTTCCAAGTCCTCCAAATTGCCCCCTTATCCTCAGCATTTCCTTAGTGCCTACCAGCTAACGACAAAGATAGTCTGTGGGTGGTTCCTAATGACAATGAAGTCACTTCCACGTAAAGGTTTTCCATCAGCCATTACCCAGGTTTCCTTCCCCCTTAAAGCTACCTGTAAATGTGATCAGTGAGATACAAGTATTGGTTCCCCTTCTCCCACAGGCAGCTTTGAACAGCTTTTTCTGTCTTTCAGAAGCTAACATATACATGCAAACAGTACTAGGGAATCAGAAAAGGCCCAACATTAGACACAGGAACCTGCCTGCCTGCCTCATGGCCCCTAACTGTTTGCCTGCCTGCCTCATCGCCCCTAACCGCCTCTGCCTCAGCACCCGCTGCGGGGGCTTTGTCAGGAAGGACGTCTGGAAGGTCGTTCAGCTGACCAGTCTAATTAGCGTATTACGCAGTTAGGGGCAATCAGGCAGGCAGGCAGGCAGGCGAGCTGTTTGGGGCGAGCAGTTTGGGAAGTCAAGGGAAATTCAGGATGAGTCTGACACGGGGTCAGCCTGCGTCAGCTCCCCATGTAGGCGCTGGGAGCCCAGTATCACCTAAGGCAGTGGTTCTCAACCTGTGGGTTGCGACCCCTTTGGGGGTCGAACGACCCTTTCACAGGGGTCGCCTAAGACCATTCTGCATATCAGATATTTACATTACGATTCATAACAGTAGCAACGTTACAGTTATGAAGTAGCAACGAAAATAATTTTATGGTTGGGGGTCACCACAACATGAGGAGCTGTATTAAAGGGTCGCGGCATTAGGAAGGTTGAGAACCACTGACCTAAGGCAACAGCACCAGGCTGGCCCGAGGTGGGTGGCATGTGGTCAAGCACCCAAGCATTTTATAGGAATTGTTAACGCAGATGTGGGTGTGCCCAACCATCTGGGACACTCTTATGAAATTCCCAAGGAAGTCAATTATGATCCAACCCACGCTTCCTATTTTTGAGCAAAATAGTAACCATTTTCCACCTTTGGACTTCCACAACGCTCTCCCAGTTGGTAACAAACAATTCAGGTCCTGGTGGGCCCTTGTGGAGTTCTCTGCTAAGTCTCCCTCCTGGGCAGCCACATGGCATTGTGTGATTCCCTGTTCATTGCAATGCTCCCCCCAGCCCAAGCTCCTAAGGGACAAGCTAGGCTTGCCTTCCCTGCCCCTCCCTGACTCATTTTGGGGGCAATTTGGGTTGTGGCTTCCAAAGAGGCCACCAAATTAAAAGGGTAAGAATTTTCCCTCTTTGTCCCTCAATCCCAAGCACCCTGCAAGGGGTATAACCTCTAGAGCAGGCACAAGAGGGTGGAAAGCGAGGGAATTTTGAGAAAATGGCCCACATTCCAAATGTACCCATTTCCTGCTGCTGCTTTCCTTGATTATTCTGTTCTGATCACTTAGCAGGAAGAAAAGGAAAGAAGGAAGGGGATTTTCTCTGAAAGCCAAGACTCATTTGCCACCTGCTCTCCTCTCCTCTGGAGGTGCCCTCCCCAGTCAGGTCAGGAGCATCCAGAAAATCTGTAAGTTCACAGCCAACCTTCCTCTACAGCAGGATCCTCAAACTACGGCCCGCGGGCCACATGCAAATACAAGTATTGTATTTGTTCCCGTTTTGTTTTTTTACTTCAAAATAAGATATGTGCAGTGTGCATAGGAATTTGTTCATAGTTTTTTTTTTAAACTATAGTCCGGCCCACCAACGGTCTGAATGACAGTGAACTGGCCCCCTGTTTAAAAAGTTTGAGGACCCCTGGTCTACAGCATCAGGGACGTGCATCTTGGGAGATGGGGATCATAAGAGTTGCTCCAGTCCTAGGGCCTACGTTTAAATCATTAAACCACTTCTTCCTGGTATGTATGTGTCAAGTTCTGTCCAGTCTACATGAACCCGTTAACTGGACCCCTGACCCTACCTTTTTAGCCCTTCCACCTGCTTAGGCCAACTTCATTCTTGGAGTCCTCAAAGTCCCTGGAGAAAGGTGATGTTTCTATTTTGGCCTCACGCACACTCCCTGTGGCCTTAGGCCCCTGGCCTCTGCTCTTAGGAATCTCAAAAGCAGCACCTTCTGTAGGTTTTGAAAACTGGCCTCTTACTCTTTCTGCAATAGGGCTGCCCATCTCACTTCCTGGTTTGCCTCCACCTCCTCCCCACCCACTCCCAGCCCTCCTGGCCAGGGGCCATCATCCAACCAAGGATCACAGTGTCCCAACCCACAGCTCTGCCTCTCCTACCACTGTTTGTACCTGGGAGACATTTGAATAGAACAGCAACACAAGGGTGTTTTATTTGAAACTCATTTCCCTGGATGACAACTACCAGGCCACACCTCAAATCCTCCCAGATCCTGCAATAAAGAAGTTGTTGTCACCACATAAAGCACACAGCTGCCACCTACTATGCAGCTCCAAGCTTATCACAGGTGAGAATTTGGCAGATATTTCTTTGAGAAGCAGTAGCTGGGGTGGAAAAGGCCTTGAGGAAGGGGGAGGTAGGGACATGGATACTGAGCAGTGGGGTGACTCTATACTTTCTGTGGAAATATTGGAAGAGCTGGACAATCCTGATTATCTATAATAATAAAAGCATAATACACTAATTAGACCAGACAGCCTAACAACCTTTCAGACCTCCTTCTGGACCAAGCCATGGCGACGGCAGGGGCTGAGGCAGAGGCAGTTAAGGGCAATCAGGCAGGCAGGCGAGTGGTTAGGGGTGATCAGGCAGGCAGGTGAGTGGTTAGGGGAGACCAGGCAGGCAGACAGAGTGGTTAGGGACAATGATACAGGCATGCAGAGTGGTTAGGGGCGATCAGGCAGGCAGGCAGGTGAGCGGTTAGGAGCCAGTGGTCCTGGATTGCGAGAGGGTGCAGTCTGGGCAGAGAGACACCCCCCCCCCCCGCATGAATTTCGTGCACCAGGCCTCTAGTCTATAATAATAAAAGTGTAATATGCAAATCGACCAAACGACCGAACATCCAGACGACCTTCCGGACGACCACGCTATGACATGCACTGGCGCCAGGCAAGGCAGGTGCAATGCGATCGGTCGGGGAGCCCTGCCATGCCCCACGATTGCCCCACAGAGGGAGGTCCCAGCCGGCAGGGCGATCAATCGGGGGCGGGGGGGGGGGCGGGGGGGGGGCTCTGCAATTGCCCCCAGAGGGAGGCTCAGGCCACCGGCCAGCAATGCTGTAGTGGGTGTGCAGGGCTGGCCAGCGATCGCCCCGCAGGGGGAGGCCCAGGCCAACCAAGCGATTGCACCCCACACCTGTTGTCGGTAGAGGGAGGTGACCGGTGGCGAGGGAGGGGGGGCAGCACTGCACAGATGGCAAGCAGTGGCAGTGGCGGGGGGGGGGCCAGTTGCCGGCAGCTGGGGGAAGGAAAGCCCTGATAGGCCCTGATCGCCGGCCAGACCAAGGGACCCTATCAGAGGGGTCCCGGATTGCGAGAGGGTGCAAGCCGGGCTGAGGGACACTCCCCCCCACCCCCGTGCATGAATTTCATGCACCCGGCCTCTAGTAGTGATATAAGAACCATTCTAGGGACATTCAACCATGTTCTAACAGAAACCACTAAGAGCAGGCAGTGCTCTTGAGCTATTTGCTTTCTTTATGTTATAACATGGTGTGAATTGGGGAATATCAGTTTTTCCTAAGGATTGTAGCAAATGGCAGCCAAGAGTCTTGTCTTATGCTGCCCCCTTGTGGTTAAGAGAAGAAAGTCTAAGTTCATAGACCAAATTCATGAGAAACCAGCATTTTAGAGCTAGAAGAGGTGTTAGAAATTCTCTACTCCAACTCCCTTCAGTTCACAGAGAAGGAAACCAAATCCAGACTGGACCCAAGAACCTCACTCCATCCCTCTCCTGGGCCACACCACTTCTTTGGAAAATTATACTCACAGAGTGTGCATTTGGATCAAGTGCAACAAAGCCAAGTAAGCAATAATAAGAAAAATATATAAACATATAGTGAAATTACTAGTATATTTTACCTAAATGGGATCACAAATGGGAAAGAGTGGTGGTGGGGAGGGAGTATAGAAGGAATACTACAATAGAACTAAATTTTCATCTTCCAAAATAGAGTCAATAAATAGTACCTACATCTGAAAAAAAATTAAGAAAAAGCCATTCAGGCATGCTATTAAAAACATGGTTGCCGATATAAAAAGACATAGTTAAGAGTTGACTGGTTGCCTCAGGATTCAGAAATGAGGTAGACTGGGATGAGGAGAGGAGAAGGTCCCAGTATCTGTAGCCAGATTATTTTAGGATACTGTCTTCTTCCCTTTCCCTGGCCTCTGGACTCACTGTTAAGATGATTGATAATGTTTACAGATGCCATTTATTAAGAACCTACTATGTGGAGGCCTAAATATTATATGTATACAGAGTGGGGTAAGCCAAGACCTGGGAAAGACCTGTGGTATTAGGTCCCAGAGTCAAAGCAGAAGTGGACATCCTAAAAGGTCCAGATACAGCATTTGGTAAAATTCAACATCCATTTATACCTTCAAACAAAATCTTAGGAAACTAGGAACAGAAGAAAACTCTTTTAAACCTCTAATATTTTCAAGCACCTTATTATGGTGGGTACTATTATTATTGCCATTTATCAGATAAGGAATCTGAAGTTTACAGGGCTCAGTGAGCGACCGCGCTCTGCCTGGCTTGTGACTTGAGTTTTTTCTCCTATCAGGTTCACCTTAAATCAAAGGGACCCAGGTACACAAAGCAGTCATTAGAATGAAAACTAGTTATAACTCTTTGCACATTCTCTCATGGCCACAAGAGGGCATTCGGGCTCGTTTAAATTCAAGTCTAATGTTCAAAGATTGAAATATGTAGTCTCAAACTGCTTAAATATTAGTAAAATTGGAAACCCATAAGTGTGTATTCCAGTGGTCGGCAAACTGCGGCTCGCAAGCCACATGCGGCTCTTTGGCCCCTTGAGTGTGGCCACGAAGTTTCAATCGCACTGTACGTGAGCGCCCGCACGTGGTGTTTTGTGGAAGAGCCACACTCAAGGGGCCGCAGTTTGCTGACCACGGGTCCATCTGCAACTTGGGTCAGAGCTGTCCAGCTCTGTACCTTTCAATAATGAAGTCCCATTGCTGAGAGTCTTCATACACTTCTTACACCAACCACCCAGGGACACTCAGGGCATGAGGCCAGACTGCAGAGCCAGATGGCTGGCCCCGCCCCCGTGCAGGGGTGTTTCATGGATGCCAGGCCACTGATTTGCAATGGGGGGAGAGGGATGGGGAGGAGGTTCTTCTAGGCAGCATGTATTAGACCAGTGATGGCGAACCTATGACACGCGTGTCAGAGGTGACACGCAAACTCATTTTTTTTGGTGGATTTTTCTTTGTTAAATGGCATTTAAATATATACAATAAATATCAAAAATATAAGTCTTTGTTTTACTATGGTTGCAAATATCAAAAAATTTCTATATGCGACACGGCACCAGAGTTAAGTTAGGGTTTTTCAAAATGCTGACACGCCGAGCTCGAAAGGTTCGCCATCACTGTATTAGACTCTGGGTATAGGGAAACACTGGGTGTGAAATTTGAAAAAACAACTGAATCACTATTAAATTTTATAGTTTGAAATTGCTTACTGTTTCTATAATACAAATATTAAACAGAGGCATACAGTTTTAAATATATGTTAAATATATTTTTATTGATTTCAGAGAGGAAGGCTGAGAGAGAGAATCATTAATCGGCTGCCTCCTGTACACCCCCACTGGGGATCAAGCCTACAACCCTGGCATGCGCCCTGACCGAGAATCAAACCCTGACCTCCTGATTCATAGGTCCATGCTCAACCACTGTGCAACACTGGCTGGACGTACAGTTTTTATGTTTATTAAAAGAAGGCAGAAGTTGTAAAAATTGAGAGGTCTGGTTCTGTCTCATTTAAACCCACTGTTGACTGTACAACATATTTTATATTACAGATCATCAAGATCTTTCCCATTTATTCTGCCCTTTCCATGTTTACTGCCACTTCCCTGGCTCAAGTCTGTCCAGTTTCTGTTCATGGAGTTTTGTGAAAGTGGGGGTCGAGCAAAGCCCAGGAAAAGGGCTTTAGTATCGGGTTCTTGAGCTGAGTCAAAACAGGAGTGGACACCTTAAGAGATGCAGAAAAAAACATTTTTTAAAATATATTTTTATTGATTTCAGAGAGGAAAGGAGAGGGAAAGAGAGAGAGAGAAACATCAATGATGAGAGAGAATCATTGATCGGCTGCCTCCTGCATGCCCCCCACTGGGGATTGAGCCCACAACCTGGGCATGTGCCCTGACTGGGAATCGAACCTGGGACCCTTCAGTCAGCAGGCTGATGATCTACCCACTGAGCCAGGTAGGGCCAGAAAAAACAGAGGCATACAGTTTGATAAAAGTCAGCATCCTCTTGGTTTTAAATTCTTAGGAAAGTAGGAATAGCAAAGTTCTTCCTTAAACTAGTAAAGGATATCTACAAAAAGACTTCTATAAGTATTATACTCTATAGAATTTACAACATTACTAGATAGAGTCAATATACAAAAATCAGTTATATGTCTATATATTAGTAACAAACAAATAAAAAAACAAATTAAAAAACCAATACCATTTACTATAGCAAATTAAATACCTAGGAATAAATCTAACAAAATATGTATATGAGCTCTACACTGATTACTACAAAATATTACTGGGCAAAATTAAATAAGTCCCAAATAAAAGGAGAGATCTATCATGTTCATGGACTGAAAGACTCGATACTATTAAGAATTTACTTTTTTTCATGAATTAATGCATAGATTCATCACACTCTTAATCAAAGTCTAAGCATATTTTTTGTGTGTTGACAAAGGGATTCTAAAATACATATGAAAATGTGAAGGACCAAGAAGAGCTGAGGCAATCTTGAAAAAGAACAACATTGGAAGACGTCCACTTCCAGATGTCAAGACTCACTAAAAAGTTACAATCGTCAAGATTGTGCAATATTGGCACAAGGAAGCTGACCACTGGAATAAAACAGAGTCCAAAAATAAAACCACACATATACAGACACTTAATTTACAAAAAGGGTAACATTGCAGTGAATTAAGGGAAAAGGTTCTGGATCCACAAGAGGGTCATATGAGAAAAAAGTATCAGGATTCTAATTTCATGTCACACACAAAAACTATGAAAATAAAACCATAAAGCATTTAGAAGAAAGCATGGGGAAACATCCTATGATATTGGAAGCAAACATATCTTTACAAAACTATAAAAAGTAGTAAGCATAAAGAATGGAAATTTATCAATTAGAATGTATTAAAATTAAGAACATCTGTTTATTAAAGATAGTGCTAAGAAAATTAAAAAGCAAGCCTCAGGGTGAGAGAAGATATTTACAATGCATATCTTTGACAAAAGACTGGTACCCATAATATATAAATAATTTTCACAAATCAGTAAGAAAAAGACAGGAGACCTGATTTTAATATGGACAAAAGACTTGGGTACTTCACCAGGGAAGACGGCCATAGGACCAATAAACTAGGAAACTAGTTTAATAAACTAGTGCAATAAACATGTGCAATAAACACATGAAAAGGTGTCCCGCTTCCATATTTATCAGAGAAATGCCAAATTAAAACCACAATGAGATACCACTATATACCCACTGGAATGGCTAAAATGAAAAGGACAGGGAATACCAAGAGTTGGCGAGGGTGCAACGGGAACTCTCACCCGCTGCTCCTGGGAATATAAATGGGTATAAGCACTTAGAAAAACTACTTGGCAGTATCTATTAAAGCTGAACATATGATTATCCTATGACCCCAAATTCCACTCTTCACAAAGATGGAGACAGAGTTAAAGGAACCAGTAAGAGACAGGAAAGCACCTGGGGTCAGCAGTGGCTGAGGGCGGAATGGTTCTGAAACACAGTGAGGCCAGTTGCTGCAGGAGAGGCCAGCCTATCGGACAGTGATGGCGACCCTTTTGAGCTCGGCGTGTCAGCATTTTGAAAAACCCTAACTTAACTCTGGTGCCGTGTCACATATAGAAATTTTTTGATATTTGCAACCATAGTAAAACAAAGACTTATATTTTTGATATTTATTGTATATATTTAAATGCCATTTAACAAAGAAAAATCATCCAAAAGAATGAGTTTGCGTGTCACCTCTGACACGCCTGTCATAGGTTCGCCATCACTGCTCTAGGAGCTATGGCCTTCTTTAAAGGAATGCAACCCAGGCAACCTGAGGCCCACTCTCCAACTGTCTCCTGTTATTTCACTGGGAACCAGAGGGCAAGGGAGCTTGTTGATAGAATCCATCCAGCTCAACCTCCTGGGGCCCAGAGCCGTGGGAAGGGCAGAGCATGGGTCTGGAGCAGCAAAGGAGAAACTGGAGCGCACTAATATCAAACCCGGAGCATGGACTCTGCAGTCAGACGACCTGGGTCCACGTTTGGCTCTACCACATACCAGCTGTGGGCCTTTCGGCAACACATTTCACTTCTCTATGCCTCGGTTTCCTCATCTCTACAAGGGAGATGATAATAATCTACCCCACAGAGTTGTATAAAGGATGAATACAGAAGTATTTAGCATGTAACAAGTATTCCATAAGTGGAAACTACGATTATTATTTTAAGCATTTCCCTTTACACAGTCTATTCTCAGTTAAATAGATACGTTTATTAAATCAAAATATATCCCCTATTGTGCCTATGCTTAAGACAGGAATGGTCCCTAATCTCTTTTCTAGAACCTCCCAAGAAGCCTCTCAAATGTGCCTTTCTCCACGAAGACTTCCCTGAGGCCCTCATCCAGGAGCCTCTTCCATTCACCCAGAGACCTGCGTTTACCCCTCGCTAGTGGCACTGACTACCGTCCTCACTGAAATACAGCCCACAGGTCTATTCTCATTCCTTAAAAGCAGGCACCATACCTTATTTATCCTATACTTCATCTACAAATGTGTGTTTACCGACCCTGAATTACATTGGAATTTTAGTGAACTGAGTATTGCTTGAAACAAGTTCACCATTGGCTGACATTTGAAAGTCCGGTCGTTGTACTGAGCATTTGTTGAGATGGTTGTTCTGTGTCATCACCGGCAGCAAAGGGAGCCGATCAGGATGACTAGTTAAGGAGCATCCACTTCGCGCAAGGACTTGACCCACTGTGCTGCGAAAGCCTCACGCCCAGCCTGCGAGCGAGGGACACAGGAGGGAGGTCAGGCTCAAAGAGAAAATGCAGTTTGTAGCTAGGAAGTGGCAGGGCCCTGATTCCCACTCAGGCCTCCACAAAGCTTACGCTGCTTCTATGGTGCCATGGAATTCCCACCGTCAGTACCGACTGGCGTCCCGTGTGAACAGGTACTTCTGGGCTTCATTTCCTTCCTTCATTTGTACAACGAGGGAGGATTGGATGCTTCCAGTTCTAGAATGTATGATTTTTAAAAAGTAGCTTTTTCTGTTTACAGCATGTGCTGATTACTGCTGGGGACACGTCCTTCATCAAAGCGGTTAGAAAATGCAGGTTTCTCAGTTTCTATCACACAAATCCAAGAGGCAGGTTTGGTGAAACTGCCTTCCACGGGACTCGTTTCCCCTTCTTCGGTTTCATAGGTTACAGTGAAGTCAACAAGAGTGTAATTTGTGTTTGCATAAAACCAGAACACAAAAGGAAAGATCCAGGCATTATTGAGTATTCCCATACCAAAAGGGCAAAGCTCAGTTTTGTTAGCTACTCTCATTATTCAGCCACCACGCCTCTCATTCACTGTCCCAGCCCCAAATCACCATAGCAGTCCCACTGCCTTTGGGAGATAAGCTGAAACCCACTTACTATTTTGTTAAACTAGACTATATTTGATGATTAAGGGGTGGAATTAAGGTAACATCAATTCAACCATGCAACTTATGAACTCTATATAATTCACAAAGGAAGAAAAAGTAAACCAGTACTTATATACTGCCTAAAAGAGGAAGATCTCTCCCTTATCCTCTGCTTCTCTATTATCTATCTATCTATCTATCTATCTATCCATCTATCTATCTTCCTTGAGCTGTCTATCTACCTGAGCCTCAGTCTAGCTCAAGTAAAGTAGGTAAACAGCAAGTAAATTGCACACCCCCCCCATATCAAATAAAAATAGCAAGTGGAAATACATAGAAGAGAGAGAGAGAGAGAGAGAGAGAGAGAGAGAGAGAGAGAGAGAGATTAAGTAAGAGTGGATTTCTCCTGACTGAGAGATTTAACAGGAAGGTCAACTAGTCCAAGAGAACTAGGTGACACCATGAAAACTGAAAGATGGACATTATTTAAGTTGTTAAGAAATAGTTCAACCAAGAAAAGGGGTCTCACTAGGAGATTATGTGCCTCCAATCATTTGTGCCCAATGCCTTTAGGGACACAACTGCACAAAGTCTCAGATACAAGAAGTGATGGCATCGGGTGTTTGGGGCAGGTAAGGGCTGCATGGGAGCTCTCAGGTCACCACCACCCCGCAGTGCTGACAGCGCCCATGAGGGTGGCCCTAACGCTGCAGTGCTTTGACTGAGAGACTCCCCTCCACTTGATTCAGACACCAGTGCCATGGCATAGCCGACCGGTGGTCGGAAAACCGCGGCTTCCACAGAATACCACGTGCGGGCGCGCACGTACAGTGCGATTGAAACTTCGTGGCCCATCCGCAGAAGTTGGTATTTTGTGGAAGAGCCACACTCAAGGGGCCAAAGAGCCGCATGTGGCTCGCGAGCCGCAGTTTGCCGACCACTGCCCTAGACCTTCTGTCATTAAGCAGAAATGCTCTCACCCTCAAATCTTAAATTCTTACACTCCAAACTCTGAACATACCCTTCTAGCCAAGTGTTCTGTATTGTGCTCATCGCACATATTCTTCTATCTTAATATCTTTGGCCCATTGACACCTCCATTATCTCCCAAACTACTTGTTCCTTCCTACCTTCAAGTCCTTTCTTATCACGCTTGGTCCCTTGTCTTCCTACGGCTCCATCTGTCAGCACTATAACCTTGTGCCATCTACTTCTGTTTTTATATCCAGGCTGCAGAGTGCTGAAGAAAATGATACCACAGTAGAGATTTGTGCCACAAAAATATGGTCTCTCTCTCACCTAAGTTGACAATCATCACGGCTCCTATTCCTCACGTTGGCCACACGCTCCCCACATGAGACGTTCATCAATCTTTTCAACCACCTTGTCTACTGTCTTCCACATCAGAGAAGCAAGAACCCACAGCATCAGAAGCACATCAACTTCCTGCTCCTCTCCCATCAGATGGGGTTTCTTAGGAGTAGAGCCAGAGGCAGGGATGCATGTAGAAGGGGTTTACTGAGAGGTGTTCTCAGGAGAAACCAGTAAGGAAGTGAGGGAGGCAGGAAGGCATAGAAGTTAACGTGTGCTTCCAGCTCAAGTTGATTTCCAGTCCGATCCCACAGGATCGCTGAATCATGAAAAGCACCACAGAGTTGTCCACTTTGAAGCAAGGAGGCCATATTTTTGGACTCTCTTATCAATCAGTCATTAACCTTTCAGCGGCGGGCACTGTCCATGGGAGAGTGCAGCCGGGAGCCTTCTCGTCAATACGCACAGCAGTCAGGGTTGGGGCCAGCAGTCCAGTCAAGAGGACTTGAGCATGGCACCAACAGCAGCTCTCCCAACTTTCAAGCCCACAACCTCACTGCATCTACAGTCTTCCTTTCGTTGCCGAGCTCCTCGGTATTGTGCTCCCAGCACCCTCCCAATCTAGTGTGAACTATTTCCTCCGCGCTCATTACACTGTAGTCTAATCATCAGCCCAATTTATTTTAGAAGCTCCAAGATGTTGGAGGCCATTCATTCTTCTCAGTATCCCTGGTGCCTGCCACATAAAAGAAAGCTTCTGAATGAATGTTTTGGGCTCATTAGTGGCTTATTAGCAGTAATTTCAAGTCAAGTAGGTAAGAATTTTTTTTAAAAAAAGAGCACCTTTAGAACTGGCCTTGACCTATGATCTCCATTTGCCAAATTCTATACCTGGCAGGCTGGGCACCAACGTCTACAGCCCAAGGACCACTGAGAGCACCATAGAGAGGGCACCAGACAGCTCCACCCAATACTCAATCTCCAGATAATAACTAAAACCCATTTGTGGCTGCTCTCGAGTTGCCAACATTTGGGGGGTGGGGGTGGGGGAATAACATCCCCTTATCATCAGAGACCTACCTCAGCCATGTCTTGTGTCACGTGTTTGTCAGTATCAGCATGTTCTTTTTCCCCAGTCATTCTCTTGCTACTTTTAACATAAGGGTCTTGTGCCCTGAAATGCTTACCGTCTGGGAGAGGTCTCCTCCATTCCTCCAGCTCGGCAGTCCTCTTACTTAATGGGAAAGCTCGGTTGCCCAACCCAGAGGTGTTAAGTGATATTGTTTGACAAACTGGAACAGACCTAGTAGTACACAATATTGATTCTGCCTCTGAAGTGCTACAGGCAGCCAACCAACATTCCAGGCGAAAGCCCACGTGCAATTTTGTCCCTCTCTCTGCTGTAAGGTCTCCTGCTTTTTACTTCTTAAAGACATGCTATGTGGGTAAAGAATGTACAAATAACGGAATGACGATCATAAATAAAATTCTAAAAGGGTTAGAAATTTATATAGGAGTTTGAGAAATGTGGCAATCATTCTTCTATTGGGAAATAGCTAATCCAGAGGTGGGGGGTGGGGAGAGAGAAATCAATCTAGGCACACACCAGCAGAAATCAATAATTTGGGAGGGGGCAGTGAGCATGAAGAGTGAGAAAAATAAACAGGGGCCAACCCACTTATTTAAAAATTCAGAACAAGGGCCATAAAAAAGATGTCATAACTACAGCCTATAATAAACAATTAATATTTTCATGTTATGTTCAAGCCAATTAGGGGTGAAAAGGAAAAGGGGGTAGAAGAGATGTTCAGGGGAAGTGAAGAATAAGAGGTGAGGGCTCTCTTCTCACCCAGTTTTGATCTAGACCTCAGCTTTTTCACCCCCTCACCCTTGGCTGAACCCACTCAGCCCCCAGCTGGGACATCAGATCCATCAAACCCACAGACCCTCCAGCAGCTCTTCCTTTACCCTCTCTCAAGCAACTTAGGCTGACGCCATTATGATCAATTACTCCCTCAAAAGTAGGATTGCCAGATTTAGCAAATACAAAAGTCCCAGGTAAATTTGAATTTCAAACAGATAATGAATAGTTTTTTAATATAAGCACACCCCATGCAATATTTCGGACATACTTATAATAAAAAATAAAATTCTTATTTACCTGAAATTGAATTTTAGTTAGGGGTGCTATATTTTACCTGGCATCTCCACCCAGAATCCCACCATCAGAACCAGATTTTGTTGAGATTGTACCTCAAGCAAGATTCTCACTTGTCTTCAGGTACATTCTCTCAGAGAAGAGTGTAGAGAAACCTCACACCCAGCCCTACCCTTCATGTAGAACTCAGGAATCTGCCCAGCTGGGGAGTGGCTCAGTTGGTTGGATGTCCTCCTGTGCACCTAAAGCAGTGGTTCTCAACCTTCTGGCCCTTTAAATACAGTTCCTCATGTTGTGACCCAACCATAAAATTATTTTCGTTGCTACTTCATAACTGTAATGTTGCTACTGTTATGAATCGTAATGTAAATATCTGATATGCAGGATGGTCTTAGGTGACCCCTGTGAAAGGGTCGTTCGACCGCCAAAGGGGTCGCGACCCACAGGTTGAGAACCCTGACCTAAAGGTTGCTCCTTAGATTCGCAGTCAGGACACATACCTGAGATGCAGGTTTATCCCTGGTCAGGGTGCATAGGAATCAATGTTTTTCCCTCTCCCTCTCCCCTCCTCCCCTTCCTCCACCCCATCTTCCTCCTCATCCCTAAAACCAATAAATAAATTTAAATTTTAGTATAATAGATAAAATTTCAGGAGCCAGATAGTGAAGTGAGTACTAAATTCTAAATTAATTTTGTAAACTTTAAAAGTATAAAATGAAGAATTGAAAGAGTGAAAAATAGTGTTGGCTTTTGTGAAATCTAACTTGTACCTTTTGAATCTCATTTGGAAGTTCTGCAATCAATTGCTTTTCAATCAATCAGTCATTCAGACCATCAGAATGCCAGAATGCATGCTTGCTGCAATTCCAAAGCTCCATAAAGCAGGCTAATTCTTGTTAGTGCACATCCATCACTGGGCTAACCACGCCTCCCTGCCAGCAGACTCCAGCAAATGCAAGGGAGGTGGGAGGAGCAAATGAAAAGAGCAGCAGTTCTGAAATAAGAAAATGCAACCTTGCAAACTCCCAGGAACTCTCACCTACCAGCAAACTGGGTCTAAGACCTAAGTCAGGCTGTTTGACCTTTAGAGACTTTTGTTAGAGCCCTCATTCTCTAGAAATGGCATTCTCCTTTTGTAAGAACTCCTACTATTTTGGAGGCTTCGCTGAACAATTCTGACGATCCCTCCCCTTATGGTGATTTTCCAAAAATTATGTCTAAAAGAGAAAATATAGCCAAGCTTGGATCTCAAGATAGCCTGGGACATACATAAAGTCGACAACAATTTGGATGCTCTGGCTATAAATAACAAACTATCCCTCTAAAAATAGCTTGAACAATGGGAGTTTGTGGGGTTTTTGTTTTTTGTTTTTTTTCACGACATGTCAAGAGCTGGATCGTTCCAGTGTGGTTTCGGGAGCTCCCCCATGGCAGGGCTCTAAGTCAGCTTCCCACCTGTTTCTTGGCCGATGCCCCAAGACTATAAGATGGCTGCAGCAGCTCCCTGTATGAGAAACCTGCATTTGAAAACCAAAGCTGAAAGAATTTTTCTTACTAGAATTTTTATTATCAGAGAGGAAAATCTTTCCTAAAAAACCCCAGCAGGTATCCACTGTGTCTCATCACCAGAGACACAAAGGAGACACATGCAAAGGAATCTAGGAAAGTAAGAATCCAGAATTTTCAGCTCCTCTGTAGTGAGACGAAAGGAAAGGGCTGCCACACTTCCCACTGTCCATCAGCACCCTGCCATCGCCACATGCCGAAAAGTTTTTCTAAACTGGCTCTTTCTCCTGATCCCCTATTTCTACTCATGGTGCCAGAAATCCTTCTGTCCCTTCTCTGGACACCTCAGATTCCTCTCAGATGCCTTCCTTTCCCTAATTCCCATAATCAATTGGTACTCACATCTGAAAATCATTCACCTCTCCTCAGCGAGTCTTGGCTCTCTCCTCTCCTTTTGGTTCTACCTAGAATATTGATTCAGACCCTTACCACTCCACAGCCACACTACGCTGCAAAAGCCAACAAACTATTCTGCCCTCATCCCACATACCACTTTTCCAAGTTTGCAATTCAGAAAACTTTCCAAGAAGATATTTCAAAACGCTTAGCCTAGCCCTAGCCAGTTTGGCTCAGTGGATAGAGCATCGGCCTGCAGACTGAAGGGTCCCAGGTTCGATTCCGGCCAAGGGTATATGCCCAGGTTGTGGGCTCGATCCCCAGTAGGGGGTGTGCAGGAGGCAGCCAATCAATGATTTTCTCTCATCATCGATGTTTCTATCTCTCTCCCTCTCCCTTCCTCTCTGATATCAATAAAGATATATTTAAAAACACACACACACACAAAAACTCAGCCTAATTCGTAAGGTCAGCCACAACAGGCTGCTGTGGGTAAGAAAGCAGACTAAGTAGTTAAACGACTTGTGTGATATTTGGCTATTGACTTAACTCTCCAAGACTCAGTTTATTCATTTATGAAATGGAGGGGTGTGGGGCATGGCTACAGTGTTTGGACAGGTTCAAGCCTTGGACTGATGAGAGGGCACAGTCCTCTCGTGGCCACGTGCAAGTCCCAGCTTGGAGGACAGGGCCCTCCCAGCACAATTATAGCCAACAGCTATAGCTGTGAGCTTGAACCTGTGGTCCGAACACGTGGCCCCACGTGCCTGAGTGATAGAGTTCAGGTGCGTGTAGTTGAGTAGGATTGAAACCCACGAGAATGTTGTAAACATCTTGATCACGCCCTTACTTTGCCTCGTGGCATCTGCTATAAAATAAAGACACGGCTTGTGGGCGTTGGCGCTGTCTCTCAGAGAAGCAGCGTCCCACCGAGACCCGGCTTTCATTCTCTTGTCTGTCTTTTCTAAGCCTTTCATCACCCCCACTCAGGTTCACCCTTGGCCGTGCCAGCGCGGCACAGAGGGGATAATGATACATAGCACACCTGGTGTCATAAACGGTAATTATTATTTTTTCCGTTATTCTTGTTATTAAGTAGCAGGCACTCCACTATGTATTAGGATGTATGGGTGTGTAATATATGCATGGCGCCTGCCCTCAATGAGCTCATTTCAGTTGGTGAAATAAATTTCTACTATTCCATTGGCTGAGTTTACCTTTTATCCACCACCCAATATCCATTTTATAAACAGACTCTTTGTCTTTCTCTACCTGACTGAGGAGAGACCTGAGGGAAGCCACATTTTGGGCCATGCTCATTCTTCCAGGAAGTGTTCTCCAACATTTTAAAACCCCATTGTGTCCTCAGGGAGACCTTCATTTGCTCTGAGGCCACAAACCCTGGCTCATGTCTTGACTCACTCTTTGAAAGCACATTCTGCTTCCAGAAGCTGATAACAGTATTTATTTATCTCCATCTGACATCTGCACAACTTCAAAAAGCAGAAATGAAAAGCCATGTGGCTCTTTGTTTCCTTGTGTTTCAGTTAGATGGTTTCTGTAAATGTTAAGTGCGGGAGATTAAAGGTCACACCAGGGATTAAATGGACGCACAAACTACATTCTCACTTTGCTATGATCTTGGGACTTAGCTTTCTCATCTTCAAATTTTGATTCTTCTTAATTTGACTCTTAGCCAGTTGGCACAAACCAACTATATAGTAAAAGTCAATATCTATGTATATAAAAGCCTAAGTGACCGTTCAATCATTTGGCTGTTAGCTATGACACACACTGACCATCAGGGGGCAGACGCTCAATGCACAGGCATGGAAACATGGAACAGATTGATGACTCTCAGAAAGAAGTGGGGAGGGGGGAGGGCAGAAAGAGATTAACCAAAGAGCTTATATGCATACTAGAGGCCCGGTGCACACATTTGTGCACCGGTGGGGTCCTTCGGCCTGGCCTGTGGGGATCACGCTGAAACCAGCTCTCTGACATCTCCCGAGGGGTCCCAGATTGCGAGAGGGTGCAGGCCAGGCCGAGGGACTCCACCGGCGTGCACCGGGCCTCTAGCTGTATTATAGAGCACTCATTCTCTGTTTAAAAAATAGCAATAAAAGATATACCAGAAAGATAAGCAAGACCTGTTCCCTGTTGATACCCTGTAGCCACAAAAGAATTCCACGTAACAAATGCTTCCTTTGCCCTCTGAGAGTATCCAAGCAGTGAAGCGCTAAGACGATGCCTCAGCTCACCAGTCCATTCTGGGAAAGTGCTGGCAGGGAGCTGAGCCCTGCCCTCCCTCCTTCCTCCAGTGGCCAGAGGCGGGCATGGGAGTTTCTGTGCAGAAACATGGCGGTTAGGCATACTGATGCTGGAGCTAGACCACCTGGGTTCAAATCATGGCTATGTGACCTTTCGCAAGTCTCTTATTTGTGCCTGAGGTCTCTCAGCTAAATTAAGGATAAAAATTGGTTG
This sequence comes from Myotis nattereri, assembly GCF_964212035.1. Classification (NCBI taxonomy): domain Eukaryota; kingdom Metazoa; phylum Chordata; class Mammalia; order Chiroptera; family Vespertilionidae; genus Myotis; species Myotis nattereri. Next base: position 182,273,901 of record NC_138075.1, read on the forward strand.
ACCTCATAGGACTGCCGTGAGAATCACACAAATGGATACATGTAGCATGCTTATGGCACTGCCTGACATATGATTAAGAGCTATGTAAGTGTAAGCTGTTGTTACTACTAATACTTTTTCCCTTGGCTTGGCCACCTGTCAACAGTCTTGCTGGCTTGCTGGAACACATCCTAAACATTCTCCCTAAGCTCTCTATTCAAAGCCCTGGGCCAGACTATGAATCAACCAATTTCATTCTGTGGAAAAGGAGTCCAAGAAGGATAAATGGGGAATGCTGGATACGGTAGGGCTAATGCTTTATCAGGGGCTTGAGAAATCTGGCCAGGCTAATGCTTTATCAGGTTCTTAAGAAAACTGGACAATAGAGATGAAAATTGCTCTGCTTAAAGGGGAGTCCATATTTTATTCCTCTCCAATGAAACAATGTTCTCCTTAAAAGTCAAACGGCATGCCTCTCACTGCCTACTCTTTATAACCTCCTACTCAAATATACATGCCACTAAGAAAATTGTTAATGTCTGCACAATTCAAATGGCTTTGGCTCATTAAAAATCAGACTTTTGACAAATCCATTAATCCTGGGATCTCAAGTCTAAAGTAATGTTCACGGTGCAAAATCATAGCCAGAGTACTTATGTAGAAAGTTACTCTTATGATAAAAATATGGTCAATTTTAAAAATTCTTTCTGGTGGTCCTTATTCTCACTCAGTGGCCTCCTTTTTAAAAATAAATTATTGTAATTTATACACTTAAACAATTTGCCTCCAATACTGTAGGTTCTTTTTACCATCCTTAATAATACCTCTAGTAACACAATATAGAACCTAAGAATAGGTTCAAAGAAGCAAACTGCAACGTCTTCATAGTTTCAGGATAAACACAATTTATAAAGTGCAGAAAAACCATGATGACACACATATGAAAAGTTCTTTACACCTCTTGAGGTACAAATACTTTGGCTGACTTATCCGTGTTTCAGGTCTCTTAGCTCACCAAGTGGCACTAATGGAAAACAAAAGGGCCAAAAGAAAGAAGGATGGCAAGGAACTAAGAGAGCAAAGGCCTTAGAATAATCTGAAGTTGGCTCTATCCATCCTTTGAGAGTTGACTAATGGAAACAGCGAACCTCTGTTCCCACTCTATAGTTCCAGTTCTTAGGAATACCATCTGTGTTCCAAGTTCAGTAGCAAAATAATAAATCAGAGTGAATTCAACGTAAGTATGACCTCATTAGAAGAGAGTAAACATTTAGTACAATTCAATTTTCTGTGGTTCACCTACTGGTTCACAACATGGTTGGGAGTGGGGGCTGGAAGGTTGGTGCAGGACCAAGAATTACCAGCCTAGCCAGACACACACCATCAGTAAGATGACCTTTAATATAAGAGTTACTAATGGAGAGATTTCTAAATTAAAAATGGCCTTTCAACCCAGCAATTCTACTTTAATGTGTACAACCAAGAGAACTAAAAATATATGTTCACATAAACAATTTGTATATGAATGATCATAACAACATTATTCATGATGGCCAAAAAGTGGAAATAACTCAGATATCCCCTAATGCAGCGGTTCTCAACCTGTGGGCCGTGACCCCTTTGGGGGTCAAACGATCCTTTCACAGGGGTCGTCTAAATATATCCTGCATATCAGATATTTACATTACGATCCATAACAGTAGCAAAATTACAGTTACGAAGTAGCAACGAAAATAATTTTATGGTTAGGGGTCACCATAGCATGAGGAACTGTATTAAAGGGTCGCAGCATTAGGAAGGTTGAGAACCACTGCCCTAATGGATGAATGGATACATAAAATGTGGCATATCCATATAATGGAATATAATTTGGCAATAAAAAGAAATGAAGTATTGATCCACGCTAAATCATGGATGAAAATGGAAAAATGAAAATCACAGAAGGCCACACAATGTCTGATTCCATTTATATGAAATGTCAAAGTAGGCAAATCTATAGGGCCAGGATGCAGATTAGTGGTTGCCAGGAGCTGGGGAAAGGAGGGATCAGGAGTGCCTGATAGTAGGTATGAGGTTGTGGGGGGAGAGTGATAAAATGTTTTAAAATTGATTGCGGTGATAGATGCCCTACTCCATAAATACACTAACAACCATTGAATTGTACACTTTAAATGGGTGAATTATATTTCAAAAAAACTGTTTTTTCAAAGTTGCTTTCCTCTCATTTCTTTACTGAGTAGATATTTATTCAGTAGTTACTCAGTACAAATGAGACGGTTAGTAGTGAAGTATATAAGATACACAGTAGACCTTTGTCCTTCACAAGGGATACTTCTGGAAACATTTCCAAATCAGCAAATAAATGATTACCACTAGCGCTGAGACATTGCACAACTACAGGCTGTGCCATTCATTTGGAATCTACGTGAACGGTGTTCCCAGGAGTCGTGCAGAGCAAGATCGCATGGCCATAGAGGTGGTCTTGGCTACCATGAAGGCATCAGCATGTGGCCTTTTATTCCGGGCATTCTCCCTCCCACCACCACTGAAGAACCAGTTTTTTTGTTTTTGTTTTTAGCAAGAATTATTAAATATGTACCAGTGGGTTGGGATACGAACAGCGGTTGGCCAGCCAGGCTATTTGGTTTGTCCCCAGTAGGCACAGCCAGCACTCCTGAGGGTCACAAGACAAAGTTTCATTATCAGCCCCACTGCCTTGACCCCAACTCATTCAGATATTTAGGAAAGAGGTTCCCATCCATCATGTGGTTATAAATTGCAATCTTATTTATAGGCAGATCATCTTTTTCTGCATAATTTTTTAAAAATCTTCACCCGAGGATATGCTCTTTTATTGCATTTTTAGAGAGAGAGGGAGGGGGGAGAAAGAGAGAGAGAATCATCAAAATGAGAGAGAAACATGGATCGGTTGCCTCCTCTACTCACCCCGGCTGGGATTGAACCCAAAACCTAGGTATGTGCCCTGATTGGGAATCTAACCCACAACCTTTTTGGTATAGGGCAGTGATCGGCAAACAGTGGTTCGCGAGCCACATGCGGCTCTTTGGCCCCTTGAGTGTGGCCACGAAGTTTCCATCGCACTGTCCGTGCGCGCCCGCACGTGGCATTTTGTGGAAGAGCCACGCTCAAGGGGCCGCAGTTTGCCGACCGCTGGTCTAGGGGATGACACTCCAACCAACTGAGCCACCTGGCCAGTGCTTTCTGCATATAACAACACTAGAGGCCTGATGCACAAAATTCGTGCAAGGGGCTCAGCCCCTGCCTCCGCAGTGGCTGCCTCTGCCTTGGGTCCTGCTGTCGCAGCTTCGTCCAGAAGGACATCCAGTCTAATTAGCATATTACACTTTTATTATTATAGATCATTTTCAAAATATGCTAATTGCCATCCACTGGCTTTTTTGTGCTTAACTTTTAAAAAAATATATATTTTTTATTGATTTTAGAGAAGAAGGGAGAGGGAGGGAGAGATAGAAACATCAACGATGAGAGAGAATCATTGATTGGCTGCCTCCTGCATATCCCACACTGGGGATCGAGCCCACAACCTGGGTACATGCCCTGACGGAGAATCAAACCATGACATCCTGGTTCATAGGTCGACGTTCAACCACTGAGCCATGCTGGCCGGGCTGCTCTGGCTTTTTTGAGTTGCCAATTAAATATACAACTTTCTGTGCTTCTGGAGTAAATACAGGTAGCAATACACTTATGTTTATTGATCAAACTTGTTTGTGTTCACTTCCATCCCAACCAGCAGACAGGGAAGCTGCTGACCTTTAAGTAAGTGACCATACATACATTTTCTTCTTTATGTCAGAGAGGGTGGGAAGCAACTAGTCAGACCTGAAAAATCTCATGTGTGTTGTGTAAAGGGTAGGAAAGCAGAAAAAAAAAATGGAAATGACCAAATTGAGACCATATTAGTATCTATGCAAGTGAATCTTATGACTAAGTAGGACTTATTCCCTAGGGCCATTTGTTCTATTTAGTGTTTTTAAACAAACATTTAATTATTATGATACAGTTCAGTCATACAAGACAAAGAATAATGAAACATCCCTATTTTGATTACTACGGTACTTAAGCAATAAATGCTTCTGATCACATTATTCTCTCTTCCTCTATTTTTAAATGACTTAGGAAAGGACAAAAGGTGATGACAAAGCCTTTTCAGGAACAGCAAGGCAAAACGTGGGTCACAGCCACGCCAACATTCTGTAAAGATACTACAGACTTCTATGGTCTGATCTAAAGGGATTACCTAACCAAAGCTAACTCCACTCCCCCCCAATCCAGGATGTCTCAAATACTAGTTCCTCTTTTATGCTAAGCATCAAAGCCTCTGTACTGAGGTGAGCAAACATACCTTACCCATTTATAGCAGGAAGATAAGCTCTTGAAAACACCATAAGTGGCTCTATCTCTGGATATTTATTTCTGAAACAAAATGTTCCAAACAACTAAACATATAACTCTTCTCTCATAAACGTTATGTCAATTTTTCTATTTTTTTAAAAGAAGACTATATTTTTAGGTGTGTGTTTTTTGTTTCGTTCTGTTTTGTTTTTAAATCAAAGCAGAGAGTGAAAGGGAGAGGGAGAGAGGGATAGAAATATTAATGATGAGAGAGAATCATTGATCAGCTGCCTCCTGTGCTCCCCCTACTGGGGATCGAGCCTACAACCTGGGCATGTGCCCTGACCAGGAATCAAGTCGTGGCTTCTCCTCGCTCATAGGTTAACATTCAACCACCAAGCCACACCAGCCAGGCAATTTTTCTATTTATATTAGGGGGGAAAAACTCAATTAGGAGTTTGTCTACTACTCTCCAATCCTTCTTACCAACTCTAGCCAAATAGAGTTTTAATCCTTGTTTTAACATGGAAAGAAAAAGAAAAGGCAGGAGTCCAGGCTACTTGCAGGTGGCTGGTATCTGTGAGCCAGGAAGGTGAGGACATAAGGCAGGGAGAGCAAGTGATGGTTGATTGCTAATTTGACATGTCAACAGCCAAATCCAGAGAGCACACAGGCCATTGAAAAGATATGGAAAGCTGACTACAGTGGGGTTCCTACATGGTCTAAGAAGGAAATTAGTTCTATTATTTAATATTTACTGTGAACTTTTTTTTTTTTTAAATCACATTGGGTTCCACCTCCTAACAGATCTGGAGGAACACACACAGGAAGGTTATATTTTGGTCGGCAGAGTAGAGAAGAGTGGGTGGAAGGCTTCAGTGCTTTCTCAATTTGACAGGTCTGGCTGGCAGCATGAGAACTTGGGTCCTAGAGAAGGAAGTGGGGGAGGGGGAGGGGAGAGCGAGACAAAAAGGCTGGCCCTGTTTGGTTTCTCAAATGTCAGGCCCACCACCCAGGCTCTGAAACTTAGATTGTAATCACAGCCCCCTTACTTTCTGCTAACAGGTGGTGGGTCTCGGAGTCACTACATCTTAAGCACATTTTTGCAAGCTGAGTAAAATCCCTGGAATTAAAAAGAAAGTTCAAAGATGCTCCTGCTGAACCATAATCAGCCCTCTCAAGACCTATTTTTTTATTTGCCTTTTGTCATCTTTCTGTGTTCCTTTCATAAAGAGCTTTACTGTTCCCTTGAAATTAAAGAAAATGCTAATTAAAGGCTATGCACAGAGAAGGAACTATCCAGCACACCTCATGTGATCTTTACCACATATTTATACCTCACGTCCTTCCAAAAACAATTATAGATGACTTTAGAAGAAATAAATATATAGATTTACACTATATACACGCACATATGTAACCATCATACAAACTATATGTGTACATTTATAATAAAGTAGAAGGAAAAATTATGGCAATGATTTTAGATTTTTTAAAATTCATATAGTCACTGTAACTGAGCATTAAAAATGGTTTTGAGCAGCTGTGGGCAAACTACGGCCCGTGGGCCGGATCCGGCCCATTTGAAATGAATAAAACTAAAAAAAAAAAAAGACCGTACCCTTTTATGTAATGATGTTTACTTTGAATTTATATTAGTTCACACAAACACTCCATCCATGCTTTTGTTCCGGCCCTCCGGCCCAGTTTAAGAACCCATTGTGGCCCTCGAGTCAAAAAGTTTGCCCACCCCTGCTCTAGACAATTCAGGCAAAAACAGGAAAAGGACAAGTTATGAAGTCTCGCAGCAAGAGCCGTGGTGTGTTTCCCTCAGGGAGGAGGGCGGAAGGGAGGCTGAACCTTTTCCCTTCCTATACATCAAATTAAACCTTTCCCCTTGCCATACATCAAAGTAAACCAAATCTTATTTAGTTTAAGAAATGTTGCTCCAGCCTTTCTGTCTTATTTCATCCCTATAAACTAGTGAATATATATGTTATGAATATTCTCTTCTATCTTTAATCCTTACTTGTTTCTCCAAACTCATAGATATTGTAGCTGAGCCTGTCTCAGCTCACCAGCAGTCACACACGTTGTAAAAACCCATAGCACATTCTCAGAAGCATTATCTTACTGCACTAGGTTATACATGGGGGATTAAGAAAGGAAAGGAGAGACAACATATCCTAATTCTTAATCTTCTGCTATTTCTGCTTAAGAACAAGAAAGACATTTCAGTGGAAACCCCCCCCCCCCCCCCGACACACACACAAACACAGCAAATATCTAAGATAGGACAAAAGGTTATATGGTCAGATCTTTTAAAAGTCATGGTGATAACCAAATAGGCCCATGGATTTATTTGCAGCTCTTCTTTAACCAAGAAACAAAAATAGAAGCACTCCGCTAAAAAAACCAACGTCTAGAGATGAATTGGATTTTGTTGCCACTAAGCTGGTTTACAAGAAATGCGGTAATCTGATGCTAGAGGCCAAGTCTCTTTAATAATGAATGGATCAGCATTTAGGAAACTATAGAAAACAGATCCTAGGCCAGAGCTACACTCTTGGGTGGAGGTCAGATAGTTGCAGCAAATGTCTTTGGGAGCCCAGGGAGAGTAGAAAGATCATTTCTCCTTGTGTATGAAACACACAAGCTTCTCTAACCTAATTGGTAACTGATCCCTTCAAAACAAAGAGTTTTCAAATTACTTGGAAAACTTGCTGTCTCCAGATTCAAATCCTGGAGCCCCCACCAAAGTCTCATTTCCCCCATATGCTAGTACTCAGCATACTGCCCGACTTGTAGAAATACATCAGGGTTACATGAAATAAAATACAACTGTCATACAGATCAGATGGCTTCATGGGATTTCTAGAACAAGGGGATTTCTTTAGAACAGTATTGTTTTGTGTTGACTAAACCACATGGATCCCAGGAGATATTGTAGAAAACACTAGGAGAATTCACTGCTAAACGTTTTCTCATTCACTGTAAATTGTTTCCCCACCATGGAATATTGGATAAAGAATGCTGGTGTAAACAATGAGTTTGCAGTTAACACATTTTTTTTTAAATATATTTTATTGATTTTTTACAAAAAGGAAGGGAGAGAGATAGAGAGAAACATCGATGAGAGAGAAACATCGATCAGCTGCCTCCTGCACATCTCCCACTGGGGATGTGCCCGCAACCCAGGTACATGCCCTTGACCGGAATCGAACGTGGGACCCTTCAGTCCGCAAGCCAACGCTCTATCCACTGAGCCAAACCGGTTTCGGCAACACATTTTACTGAACCTGTCCTTCTGAAGAACTGCATTGAGAAAGTTAAGTGCTCTGTGTAAGTTCAAGTAATTTGTCTTGAATTCCTGGACATTCTATTTTAGCTTATAGTTTTCAATCCCCAAAACCAATATCTACTTTATAAGCTTGTCAAATGTCCAGTAGCATATACTCAAAAATCAATGTGGGAAACAGATTTCATACAGTTTCTGTATTAATATTTTATTTTATATTTATTAGAGCTTCCAAATACTATTTTGATCATATTTCTGAAAATTCTGTAAATGGTTAACTCTTTTACTAAAGTAGAAATGGATTATGGTAAAATACAGACTAAAGAAGTCCTCTGTCTCTGACCCAAGAGTCTTCTGTCTTCTACCAGCATCTATGAAACTGTGGCAGGACAAACTTGTTAGCTTGTTAGTAAGGCAAACTCTGATTCTTCACAGTTCTTAAAAACACTCATCCAATTATTATAATACTAGAGGTCCGTGCATTCGTGCACTGGTGGGGTCCCTCGGCCTGGATATATATATATATATATATATATACATATATATATATATATATATATATATATATATATATATATATATATAATGTTTTATGCCATTATGAAGGTTTATATAACACAATTTACCAGGCTTCTATGATCAAGTCTTTTGGGAGAGATTTTCTAAAATCACATATATTCCCTAACACAAAACTAAATTTTAAGATACAAAATACTGTCTAGTACAAAGCCTATGAAAGATGTTAGAGATGATGATGAAAGTGATGCTGGACTAAATTTCCTGAAACACTATCACTGACTTTCCCAATAACCTTAAATTGTTCTCCACTGCCAAGTTCCCAGCAATGGAAGCCCTTTATAATTTGATTAGAAGCCCAATGCACGAAAATTTGTGCACTGAAGTGGGGTCCGTCAGCCCAGCCTGTCCCCGCTCACAGTCCGGGAGTCCTCAGACAATGTCCTACTGATGGCTTAGGCCTGCTCCAGAGGCCTAAGCCAGTCTGGCCTCCATCTGCAGGAGGCAACTGGGCCAATCAGGGGAAGATGCCGCCCCATCACCATGCTGCTGCTGCCGCCACTGCCTGCCATTTCGGTCCTCGCAGCTTCTGTGGCTGCCTGCCCTTGCAGCCACTGCAGCTGCCGCGGCTGCCTGCCCTCGCAGCCACCACGGCTTTGTCTGGAAGGACGTCCGGAAGATGTCCAGTCTATATGGTCTAATTAGCATATTATCCTTTTATTAGTATAGATCCCAATTTATATGTTCAAATTTGTTTCCTATTATTTCTTCATACACTCTATAATTTAGGCGAGTACAACATTAAAATCATGAAACTGCCCCATACCTTATATTTTATTGAGATGTAATTCACTCTGAAACCAATAAAAAATATTTAAAAATTTTTTAAAAGATGTAATTAAAATAGCATGATACTCACCTTATTAGAGTATACAAGTCAGTGTTTTTAATATATTCACTGAGTTTTACAACCATTACCACTATCTAATTCCATGTGCTCCATTCTGTTATATGATTGACTAATAATCAACTATATAGAAATATCATGTTTTATTATCCATCCATTCATGGGCATTTGGATTTTTTCTGTACTTTTTTATTATTCTGAATAATGCTGGTATAAATATTCATGTACAAGATTTTGTGTGGACATACATTTTCATTTCTCTTGGATGTACACTCAGGAGTGAAATTTTTGGATCATGTAACTCTATGTTTAACTTATTGAGGAACCACCAATTGTTTCCCAAAGTGGCTACATACATCCCACCAATTTTTTCACATCCTTGCCTTCCTGGTGTCTGTCTTTTTCATTATAGGCATCTCGGTGGGTATGGTACCTAATTGTGGTTTTGGTTGGCATTTCTCTAAAGACTAATGATGTTGAGCATATCTTTATGTGCTTGTTGGCCACATATCTTTTTTGGAGAAATGTCTATTCAAATCTTTTGCTCATTTTTAATGGGGTTATATATCTCTTCTTATTGTTGGGTTTTAATAGTTCTTGTCTAATTGCTTTCATCTTTATTGAGGTATAATTGACTAATGAAATAGTTCTTTATATATTCCAGATACCAGATCCTTATCAGATATGTGATTTCCAAATATTTATCCCATTCTATAGGTTGTCTTTTTCACTTTCTTGGTGTTGTCCTTTGAAGCAAAAGTTTTTAATTTTAATAAAGCCAATTTATTTAGTTTCTTCTTTTGGTTTCATGTGCTTTGGGTGCCACGAAACCATTCCCAATTCAGGTAATGAATATCTCATATTTTTTTGAGATATAATTCACACACCATTCTTAAAGACATTTTTAAATAAATAAACACATATACCAAAAAGTATACAGAACATAGGTGCATAACTTAATTTATTATTATTAAACCATCAGCCAGGTTAAGAAATAGAGTATTGCCAATCAAGACTCCCTTCAATGCCACCACTGCTTCCCAATTAAAACACCCTCTCATCTATATAAGATTGTGGTTCTTGAGGCGAAGTCCAAATTAGATCCATTTTTGTGTTCAAATAGCATTTATTACAGTACTTGATAGCAAATACTGAGTGAATTAACAAAGAATGGAAAATCAGTTAATTTTACTATCTAATAATAGCATCTCCTGTAAATTTTCAATTAGTGAAGAGGTTTAAATTATTGCACAAAACATGTGTTCTCAATCTGTTTTTTGTTTGTTTGTTTTGCCTCAATCCACCTTAGGTAATGGCTCATTCTAGGTGGGAAAAATATAACCTATATAATAAAAGGCTAATATGCAAATAAACTGAACAGCGGAACCGAAAAACCAGTTGCTATGACGTGCGCTGACCACCAGGGGGCTCATGTGGAACATGGTGGGTTTTGGCCACAGTGGGATGATGGAGCAGGTGAGCGGGGCCACCAGACCAAGGTGAGGTGCCTGTCTCTGTCATTGGGGCAAGCCTCTGGTGGTTACTGAAAATTATTTGCTCCCGTGTGCCACGGTCCCACCTGGCACTTGCACCTGCTGCCGGCGCTGGCCTGGTTCACACCCGCTGCTGGTGCCAGAGCCACCACTCACTCCCACTGCTGGAGCCAAAGCTGCCGCTTGCAACCCGCTGCTGGCGCCCAGCACCAGCCCTGGTCACTTGGCACCATCAGCAGTTGCGAGTGGCAGCTGCCAGCCCTGATTGCCCCTGAGGGCTTCTCTACCTCCCCCTGCTCCTGAGGGACAATCAGGGCAGCAGCTGCCACTCGCACCCATTGATGGTGCCAAGTGATTGGCACCGGCACCAGGCGCCAGCAGCAGGTGCGAGTGGAGGCTCCAGCGCTGGCTGCGGATGCGAGCTGGGCCGGGCCTGTCAGAGCATAGGAGCGGTGGCGGGAGCAGGGCTGCTGGCAGACAGGGGACCAGAGGCTGTGGCAGGAGGTACTGGGTGGGGGCGCGGAGGAGGGGCCAAGACCTGCCCTTGTGCCCACCATAGCCTTGTGGCCCACAGTTCCTTTCAAGGTACATGAATTCATGCACTGGGCCCCTAGTATATAATGAAAAGCTCATATTTATTATATGCTTACCATTGCCTGAAACTGTGCCAAGTATTATATGAGTCAATCTTCACAACATCTTTAATGAGTTATCTATGATTATTTCTCTTTTCATCCTCTCCACACCCTCCCCCCTTTTATTTTTACCAACACAAGCACTAAGGCTTACCAAGGATAAGTAATGTGCCCCAGGCCATCCAATTAACACACAGCAGAGACAAGATGCAAAACCAGGCACCTGACTCCAGAGCCTGCATAATACAACCTTTAACTCTTCCCAGGCAATTCTGACGCCCAAAGTACCTGAGAGCTGGCCTGAAATCTGTTAGGAAAAAAGATGCTCACTGGATCCTGTGTGTCTCTCACAGATGTTCTTTCAGATGTACAGAGCCTTGAAACTGGAGGTATTCAGTAAGTGGTATTTATTATAACGCATTCTCTTACAGTTGGATGCTGGACCCACTTTTGATGCATTCATGTGACACTTTCTGACTGGGATAGTGGGCTCTGTGGGTGTTAGGGCTGAGTAAGGCCTCTCCCACTTTGGGTAACATTCCAACCACCCCTGCTTTTGGATTTGCTACATAAGGGAAAGTGTATGGCCATAAAAAAAGAAGGAACTAGTACGTATAAGAGACAACTATCTTCAGGTAACCCCAGAGCTGTCTGATCTATAAAAAGGTATCCATATCAGATTTGGCGTCACTCAGAGGTGATTTCCTTGGTCAAGACATTTACTGTTTGTTTTTGTTGTTGTTATGAAAATAAGCAATGATTCATAACAAAAGTGGAGTTGGGTATCACACACACACACACACACACACACACACACACACACACACACACCTTTTACCTCTTCTAAGAAGGCACAGACACAGCAAAGGTGGGAACTTGAGATCATTGGCAAATTTTTAGACCAGCTTTAAATGAGAGTCTAACCAAGACTTGACTGAAGAACTCTCCATTAATGCCAGTACTTTGTGTGTGTGGCATTCCTGACAGGCCATCGTCTGATCATAGGGTATTTGTCTCATTTGCGGCACACAAAAGTGAATGTATCAGACGAATTAAACTCTGCTTGAAATGTGGCATGCTAAATTGCCCATGGTTGGCTTGGTGGCAGTACTCTAACAAAATAATGGATTCAGTCCGAGCCTAGAGAACACATCCTTGGCCAAAGGCTCCTTGGCATTTTCAGCCTCATTCGTTAAGTGGGGATGCATTTTCCAAGAGCTTCATTAGCAGCTGAAGGTGGGAACAATCTCTTAGGCCACGCAATTACCCTTTCATGGCCAGGTCAGTCCTGTTCCAGAGACTTTCTATACAGAGTGGCAATGCAATCACAGCTTTCAGCTCTGTGAAAATCTCTCACTCCATCAAAAGAGGCCATTTTTTATTACTACTTATCTAGATTGTATGCCATGTTTTCTTTTTATCCTTCTGTGTTTCTTAATACTTACTTTGCTATCCAAAATTGATCCTCCATGGTTAATTTTATTTTAGCTCCAAGAGTAACTTGTTTTCCAAGTTCTGTATTAAAAGGATGGTTCCATAGAGTAGAGGGAATAACATTTTCTATCTTTTGAGAACTGGCTTTCAAGTATCTAATGTTTTGTGATTTTCAACGTACTTTTACGCACAAAAACTCACTTGATTCTCACAGAAACCCCTGAGATAAACAGAGAGACGTGGTGCTGCGAGTAGCTCTGAGTCTTGGATCAAATCACTTAGCCATTAAGTCTCTTTCCCCAAATGCAAATGGGGTTTATAATAGGACCCACCTCATAGATGTGTTGTGCAAAGTGAAAGAAGAGTCAATGCATAGAGACCACTATGTGTAGGCACATATATATTTTTTTAATATATTTTATTGATTTTTTACAGAGAGGAAGGGAGAGAGATAGAAAGTCAGAAACATCCATCAGCCGCCTCCTGCACATTCCCCACTGGGGATGTGCCCGCAACCCAGGCACATGCCCCTGACCGGAATCGAACCTGGGACCTTTCAGTCCACAGGCCGATGCTCTATCCACTGAGCCAAACCGGTTTCGGCGTGTAGGCACATATTAAGTCTTAATTAAGAGTTGGCTATAATTTTCATTTTTGAAAATGTTTTTAAATCTGTGCGTCATGAAGCTTTTGAGATCTTTTCAGAATTTTACCAGATAGAACTTAATTGACCCATTCCTCACATTTTTCATATTAAATCTCAATCTTCCTTCCTAAAAAGCACCATATCTTCAACTGTCTATTGTCCAGTCTCTTCAAATTAAACCTAGCCTCATTCTTCGACCTATTGGACTCTTTCCTGACCCTAATCCTCTCACCTATCTGGAGTACTAAGTTAAGAGGTTAGAGAAAAGAGGGAAAGGAGATTATTGGAAATTTAAAAAGAGCGAAAGGAGATGATTGGGTGTCTTGCCTCTAAAAGCTTACTATATACCTTCCAATCAGCAGCCTTTTACTCTCTCTCCACCTTCCAATGCCCACTTTATTCTATAGCGGCTGACATTGTAAGTTCTGGGAAAAGTGGACCATGACCTATAGTCACAAACAAAATTTATTTTATTAAATATTGAAATGCTTGTTATGGCTATATTCCTACAATGAATCAACATAGCAAAACACTGTACCACCTTAAATTAGAAATAGCTTTAACAACATAATCTTGGTTAATATAATGCGTGAATTTCATACACACACAGATATATAGACCTACACACACACACACACACACACACACACACACATATACACACACTGAGTGGCCAGATTATTATGACCACCCCATCAGTACTTCATTGGGCCACCTTTGCCTTCAATGCTGCGGCGTTTATTCTTGGCATTGACTCCATGAGATGTTGAAAGGTGATGCGAGGAATCTGATACCATGCCTGATGAATAGCACTGTCCAGTTCTGTGAGATTTGATGGTGTGGAACCAGCTGCCTGATGGCTCTTTTAACTTCGTCCCACAAATGCTCAATTGGATTGAGATCTGGTGATTGTGTAAGATATGGGTAAATGTGTATATATATCCCACGTTCAAAGGCTGTTAAATCTTGTTGTTTACCCATATCTTCAGAAAAAAAAAATCACTTCTACTGTCATGGTAAACAACCTGCTTCCCTATTTATAATGGTCAGGCCCTCTAGCAATCTCAGAGTGAAATTATAGCTAATTTGCCTACAAACGTCAGGTGGTCATAATAATCTGGCCACTCAGTGTGTGTGTGTGTATTTGTTTTTGGCTTATCATAATAATTATTAATTAATCTAGTAGTTTTTTAATGAACCCAAGTTTATTACAAAAAATAATAGCAAAGTAATAGCTACTAAAAGCCCTAAAAGGGAATTATAAAAACTGTGCAAAAAAAAATCTTAGTCAAGAGACAAGAAATTCTATTTGCTTGCTTTTCCCAATAATGCTACAGCGACTGTCCTTGTACATATATCACTGTGTGCATAAGTATTTCTATCAGTTCAAATCCTAGAAGTAGTATTGCTGGCTTAAAGAGAATGTAGATGCTAAAATGCTCTCTGTGGATGTTGTATCCATTTACATTTCCACTAGAAATGTGTAGGAATGTTTCCTGTATGTAGAATGTTTCACCCCACTCATGTCAAATCTTGCAATAGGAGAGGTAAAAATCAATCCCGGCCTTTTTTTTTTTTTTTTTAATATATTTTATTGATTTTTTACAGAGAGGAAGGGAGAGAGATAGAGAGTTAGAAACATTGATGGGAGAGAAATATCGACCAGCTGCCTCCTGCACATCTCCCACTGGGGATGTGCCCGCAACACAGGTACATGCCCTTGACCGGAATCGAACCTGGGACCCCTCAGTCCGCAGGCCGACGCTCTATCCACTGAGCCAAACCGGTTTCGGCAATCCCGGCCTTTTTGATGGAGCCTTATTCCTCTGCCTTGGAGGGGGCTGAATCTTAACATCTAAGCTCTTAAAGGAGTCTCTGCTCTTCGATGCTAATTCAAATATCGTCTGTTGTCTGTATTTCCCCTTGTCCCACCTTCTTAGAAAAATGGAGTCAGCTCAAATCAAGCCCAAATTCCTCATTTCCATTTTTAAAATTAGGTTTGGAAAGTAGGGTGCACTCTTTGGAGTCAGCCAAGTCATTTTTCTAAGTTCTGGTTGTAACTTCCTCAAGCCAGTGACAATGAGGGTTTGGCATGTCTCAAAGCTTGTCCAAATTACTCAAACTAGGACTAGGTTCATGAAAGTTGGGATGACATAACTTCATTTTGAGTCTTCCTGTATTTCCTTCCCCTTTCTCTTCACTTAGATCCTTGAAGATCACCAATGCGGTTTCAGCGTCTTCATTTGGAAGGTGTCTGAGACCCTGGTTGGGATTCACAAAGTACATGGCAACGATCACCAAGCACCTTGGCCTTTGCTTGCTCTACATTAGAACTCATTAGTTAGCTTCCCTGGGTGTTCATCCCTTTGACCAGTATTTTCTCTGCCCTTTATACTTCCATGATCATTATCTTTCATCCATAATTTAAAGTCAGACAGGTCTGGGTTTCAAAGCCAGAGAGACCATGAACAGGCCATGTGAGCTTGGGGTAATTTAACGTCTCTAAGCCTCAGTTTACTCATTAGTAAAATGGAGGTGACATGCTTCTCTTCCTGGATTCTGGGGAGGACTAAGATAATATATACATAAACCACCCAGCACAAGGGTTGGCACAAAGCACACAAGCAACGATTTCCTTTTATTACTCTCTTAGCAGAGAAGGAAAATACTATTTTAGCATTATTTTACTTTCTCTTAAGCCTAAATTGTCATTTCATCTTCAGCCCAAAACCCAGGCATATTCCTTCCTTGTCTGTTATGATTACTAAAATGTAAAATTAAACACACAAAAAAGATTATTTTATTGCCCTTAGTACTTGGTTTCTGTTATTAGTCTTGTTTAGTTGATTTTTTTGCAAGGCTTCTGCTGATTCTGGACTTTTTGTTACTCTTACAAGGTGAATGTTTTAGACTCTCCCATGATTAAATGCATTGTTATTATTGACTGAATGCCCAAAGCATCCAGGAAACAGCAGGCCCCTTCTTCTGCATTAGGCAAAAGATATTATAGAGCGGCTGTGCCTCAGTGGCCAGGGCTGACATACACTGCTCTCAGTTCCTGAGAAAGTCTGTCTACAAGGCAGAAGACGCTCAATTCATACTACCGTTCCTGAAGTCAAACTCTCTATCTCACTAACAACAATAAATTGCACTGTCTTAAAAATTCACAAGGCAAAGTAGAAGAGAACATAAAAGAGGAAGAACATGAAGGAGCAGACACCGTGGGAGAAGAGAAAAACAATTTTGGCTTTGGTTTATCTGATTAGGCAGTGGTAATGCCCTCTACAGACCTGTCCATCATCGCCTCACTTAGGTCAGACAAGAGTCTGACCCGAATGCCTAGGCGACAAAGGGCAAACAATGCCAAATTCAATTTTAGCTGATCCTTGAAAGAAGGGAAAAATGTTCTTCAAGGAGCCTGTTGAGAGCACCACATGAACCCCACATTTTTCATTTTTGGCATGTTAGCTCTCGTGTTAACACTATGATATAAAATAGGAAGCAAAATAAAGAGGAAGATAAAGAGAGCACAGTTTCTGTTCCCAATCCCCAGAATTTAATCTCTTCCCTGGATCCACTTTAAAATTTTATTTCCCTAAGTGACAATTTCCCACTAGACCAGTGGTTCTCAACCTTCTGGCCCTTTAAATACAGTTCCTCATGCTGTGGCCCAACCATAAAATTATTTTCGTTGCTATTTCATAACTGTAATGTTGCTACTGTTATGAATCGTAATGTAAATATCTGATATGCAGGATGGTCTCAGGTGACCTCTGTGAAAGGGTCGTTCGACCGCCAAAGGGGTCGCGACCCACAGGTTGAGAACCGCTGCCCTAGAGCACAGGTGTGTTTCTGGGGAAAGAAAGCAACTCTATTCAGGTCTTTTATGTGTGGCACATTTAATTAATGTTCCAAAAAAACTTCAAGTTAACAGGGAAATATAAAACTATGCTTCCAAGGTCCAGCAATTTTATATTTGTCAACAATCTAATATTCAATGGACTTTGGGCTTTTTTCTGCACGATTAGTTGATTTCTGAGTCAGTTCAGGTTCTCCAAAAAACAAACACCAAAGTGGAACTGGAGGTGCAAGACATGTACTGGGTGAAACGCTTGTGGGAGATACAGGGGTGACGGGTTAGGAATAGGA
This sequence comes from Myotis nattereri, assembly GCF_964212035.1. Lineage (NCBI taxonomy): Eukaryota > Metazoa > Chordata > Mammalia > Chiroptera > Vespertilionidae > Myotis > Myotis nattereri. Next base: position 182,291,335 of record NC_138075.1, read on the forward strand.
GGAGAGAGCCTTCTGACCACAGTGCAGGTCTGACTCTGGTGAAAGGAGGGAGAGAAGGAAAGTAGCCTAAATAGGCAGAGCTTCAGCCTGCAGTGCAATTCTGAGAAAGACTTGGCCAGGCTGATGGAGAGTCCCAGAGCAGACTGCCTATCACAGCAGGTGTCAGGCATCAGCTAGTATATACACATATAGTAGCCTGAATAAACAAGTGATGGGGACCAACTTTGCTAATAAGATTCAACTGAAATCTTGACCTTTTTATTGAGGGAAATTAAAGAGCCTGTAGATCTTTGAAATTCTCTAGATACTGGTCCTGAATGTATGCTAATTCCTGGGAACCCAAAGCACCACTGGAGATCATAGTCAAAGGGAAGACTTATGGTGCTGAGGTGATAAACGAGGTTTGGCTCAATCTACCTTACAGGGCTCACCTGTGGTTACGTCTTAGTTCTTGAGTATGTGGTTGATGATGCTTGGAAACTGGTCTAATCTCCACACTGAAATGTGACAGAAGAGTTACTACTGTAGGAGGCCAGGTGGAAGCTCTTGGAGCTCCCTCCACCCCACTCAGACAGTAAACTACGACATACTAAGATTTATAGAACCACCAAGACTTAAAAGACACAGGTGTGGCAATTCCTAACATTCCCATTTAACTTACCTGTTTGGTCTGGAAGAAGATATATTCATCTTGGATAATGATTATGGATTAATGTAGACATAACTAGGCATTGCCAATTGAAGCTGCTGTTCCAGATAAGATGACTTTATTTGAGCAAATGAACACAGGTATCTCACCTCTGGTTCACAGTTATTGATCTAATTTTTTCCCCTTCAAACAATCCTGAGGGATCACAAACAAGCCTTTTGCTTTCTACCAACAGAGACAACAGTACACCTTCACTCTTTTACCTCAAGCCAACTCTTCTGCTTTCTGTCACTGGCTAGTCCCCAGAGATCTTGATCATCTTAACATCCCACAGAATATCACATATATCTACCTTGTTGATGATATCATGCTAAATTGCTCCTCATGAGCAGGTCATAGTAAATATATTTATGCTTATCTCCTATATTAAATTTCCTCTGCCAAAACAACTAGCAAAGATTCTATTTTCCTATCTGACCCAACTTCAAATCCTACTTTCCAACCAAAAATTATGGGCCATATGTCTAAACCAAGCTAAAACTTTATTGCTAAATGTCTATTATTTTTCCATGCAAGTCTGAGTTTCTCCATGAAAATCAGATTGATTATCTTTTATATGGACGACATAAGTACCACATGAAACATTCAAGCAAATTTTTCTACTGGACTCACAATTGTCTTTGACTCCTTTATATCAGACTGGAGTAAATTCTGTTCCTTTGGTTAATTTCTCATTGTCTATGGAGCAGAAAGCCTGTTATAGGCTGAACTGTATCCCCCCACCAATTCTTATGCTGAAGCCCTAGCCCCCAGTACCTCAGAGTATGACTTACTTGGAAATAGCAGCCGTAAGGAGGTTATTGAGTTAAAATGAGGTTGTCAGAGTGAGTCCTAATCCAAACAGACTGGTGTCTTGTAAAAGGACATATGAACACACAGAAACATCAGGGTTGTGTGCACACAGAAGGAAGACCATGGGAGAACACAATGAGAAGATGCCACCTGCAAACCAAGGGGAGAGGCCTCAGGAGAAACCAAACCTGCCGACACCTTGATCTTAGAATTCTAGCCTCCAGAACTCTAAGGAAAATTCCAGCTGTTCAAGCAGCCCAGCAAAATATCCCGTGGAAGTTTGTTATGGCAGCCCTAGCAAGCCAACACATAATCTACGATACGAAGATGAAATACAGCTTTTAGAATCTTCAGTAGTAAAAGACATAAAGGTCACAGGGGTGAAAGTGTCTTTGTACATCTATTTTGATGTGTTTGTGGACCTGTGTCTCTACCTGGATTCCTACCTTCCCCATTATCTTTTCCTCTCTTGACAACTCTTTCCAATTTTGTTTTGTTTGGGGAGAAGGGATTATTTATTTGATCCCTTCTTTCTCCTTCTTTTCCCTGAACTCTCTTCCAATTAACTAGATAATACTAATAACACTAGGTTAACCAGTGTTCTAAGAGCTTTGCTTCTGTTAATCCTTTAAAACCTCACAATGATCTTATGAAGCAACTAGAGCCCAATGCATGAAATTCATGCACTTGGGGGTTGGGGGAGGTCCCTCAGCCCAGCCTTTGTCTGGGAGCCCTCGGGGGATGTCCGAGTGACAGCTTAGGCCTTAGCGCTGCTGCAGAGGCAGAAGAGGCTCCTGCCACACTGCTGCGCTCACCAACCATGAGCCTGGCTTCTGGCTGAGCAGTGCTCCCCCTGTGGGAGCACACTGATCTCCAGGGGGCAGCTCCTACATTGAGCGTCTACCCCCTGGTGGTCAGTGCATGTCATAGCGACCAGTTGTTCCTCCATTCCGTCAATTTGCATATTAGCCTTTTATTATATAAGATTACCACCTTTTATCCAGATTTATAAATGGGGAAATAGAGGGACAGAGTGGTTAAATAAATTGTCCAAGGCATACTGTTAGCAAGTTTGAGCCCAAAAATTCTGGCCATATAGCTGGTGCTCTTAACCACTATGCTATGCCAAATTTTACATAAAAGAGAAAGATGCCTGTGGCTATGTCTAGTCACAAATATGCTATTTTTGTCCATTTGAAGGCCAATGGAGGGAACCTTTTAATTCTTATACCTAAGTTAAAGTCACTTTGATATAGCTCTCAACACTTTCCTTGGATAATATTAAAAAGTTGTCTCTTGGTAATGGCTGAAGTCCATACACACATAATCCAGAAGAATCATATAGATACAACATCTAAATTCAAATATAAAAATTCTAATGATAATGAATAAGAAGTATGCCTTGGTAGTGTAACAAACATGAATCAACCCTATGTGATTCTCATAAGAACCTTGTGAGTTAGAAGGAACAAGTACAGTACCCATACTTTGGGGATGAGGAAATAGAGGCTAGGAGAGATTGACGACAAGCAAGGCTGTGAGACCATCAGAAGACCCTTTGCTATCAACTGCAGGGCTCCCAGTTCTCTTACACCACTCTCACTGCTTCTCATAGAAGAAGTCAAGTAAGCTGCAATACTATGCTAGCATTTGCTCAACTATGCATGTGGCATTGCTTCAGCCAAAGCACCAAGAATATGCGATGCATTTAGAACAAGGATCTTACAATTTTCCGTGCCGTAGCCTAGACTGCGTCATGACTCAGCATCAATGAAAGGTAAACGTGGGTCCATGGCACCATATCTGGCTGTGTCAGATTTTGCCTCCATTGATTTTTTTTCTCCATATACTGCTCCCACTCGATCCTGTTTAGTGAATGAGGCCTGATGGCAAACCAAAGCCTGAATAGAAAGCTCCCTGCTGAAGTCCTGTCACAGCCACTCAACCTAGGCTCCGGGGAACTTTGGCAAGCGGAAGAATCCTTTGTCTTCAGACTATGACAAGAGTGGAAAAAAATTTCAACTATTCGGCTGTGTAGCATCATTCAAGCATGCCTTAATGGGGAAGGTCTAATGAGGAATGTCGTCTTTGAAAAATCTGGCTTTAAAAACTCCCCAAGCATTCTCACTGTACAAGTCTACACAATTATAATTAATAGGATTCAAACTACAAACCAGGGATTATGTTACTATTTTACCCAGTTTGATGGCCACGGATGCTTTTTTTTTTTTTCTATATTGGTTATGTTCAAAGAGATCTTGGCCTGTTATTATAATCAGCTGTATAGGAAAAAAACGTCCCTATTCTTCCTGGATTCTATAGGAGTTGCAGGAGTAAGAGAAAAAAAGAAAAGCCAATTTTAAATGAACCACAGCTGCTCTAAGGCCCCTTCCAATCCCCACCCCACCTCCCCTCCTTTCCTGCTGTTGACCTGTTAATAGATTCCTACTCTTGAGCTTAACACAATTGTTAGAGGTGAGCTGCAGCTAACACTTCTGTTTAACAGAGTACTGAAAGTTCTAGCCAGAGAAATAGGCAGGAAAAAGAAGTAAAAGGCTTCCAAACTGAAAAGGAAGAAGTAAAATTATCTGTTTGCAGATGATTTTGATCTTATATGCAGAAAACTCCAAGATCCTATGCCCCCCCAAACTATAAGAAGTAATAAGTGGATTCATCAAAATTGCAGGATACAAAATCAGCATACAAAAAAGTAGTTGTGTTTCTATACACAAGCCATGAATGATCTGAAAGGAACTTAAGCAAACAATTCCATTTGCAAAAACATCAAAAAGAAAAAATAATTAAGAACAAACGTAACCAAGGAAGTGAAAGACACGTGCACTGAAAACTACAAAACATTGCTGAAGATGAAGGAAGATACAAGTAAATGGAAAGACATCCCCTGCTCCTGGGTCAGAAGACGTACTGTGGTTAAGATGTCAATACGACCCAAAGCAGCCTACATACTCAGTGCAATTGCTATCAAAACCCCAGTGACATTTTTTCGCAGAAATAGAAAACTCCATCCTAAAATTCATATGGAATCTCAAGGGATCCCAAAAACTTTTTTAAAAGAAGAGTAAAATTATACGTCTCACACTTCTTGATTTGAAAACTTATTACAAAGCTATCTTATCAAGAAAGTGTTGCACTGGTATACAGACAAATATATAGACCAATGGGATAGAATAGAGAGCACAGAAATAATGCCTCACACTTATGGTCAAATGAATTTCTAGAAGGGTGCCCAAACCATTCAATATTGAAAAGACAGTCTTTTCAATACAGAGGTGGGAAAAAGTAGGTTAATAATAATGAATAATGCAATAATTCATATATAATACAAAAATAAACTGTTTTGCATACTCACAACTGTAAACCAACTTTTGCCAACCCCTATACATAGGGTTGAGAAAACTGAATATCACATACAAAAGAATCTTACTGTACACCATATACAAAAATTAACTCAAAATGGATGAAAGACCTAAATGTAAAAGCTAAAACTATAAAACTTCTATAAGAAGATACAAAGGAAAGCTTTATTATGTTAACTTTAGTAATAATTTTTTGGATATGACACCAAACATAGGAAGCAAAGAAAAAATAGTGTGTTTTATCAACATTAAAAACTTTGTGCATTAAAGGACACTGTCAATAGAGTGAAAAGGCAACCTACAGAATGGAAAAAAAAATATTTGCAAATCATGTATCTGATCAGGGATTAATATCCAGAATATGTAAAGAACTGCCACACAAAAACACACAAACAATCCAATTTAAAAATGACATTTCTCCAAAGAAGATATATAGATGGCCGATAAGCACATGAAAAGAATCTCAACATCAGTAATCATTAGGGACATGAAATCTAAGCCACAATGAAATACCACTTTACACCACTTAGAAGGGCTGTTATTTTAAAAGAAGAAGGAAGAGGAGGAGGAGGAGGAGGAGGAAGAGAGGGAGGAGAAAGAAGAGCAATAGTCTTGGCAAGGATGTGGAGAAATTGGAACCCTTTGTGTATTACTGGTGGGAACTTAAAATGGTGCAGTCACTGTGGAAAACAGTATGGCAGTGCCTTAAAAATTAAACATAAAATTACCATACGACCCAGCAACTCTTCTTCTAGATATATATCAAAAAAAGAAAAATTGGAAGAAAGTATAATGGACTAAACGTTTGATTCCTCCCCAAATTTATATGCATGGTTTTATTTGGAGTAAAGAAATAATTAAGGTTAAATGAGGTCATAGGGTGGGGAACCAGTCTGAATTAGTGTCTTTATAAGAAGAGACAGCAGAGAGCAACCTCTCCTCCCCTCCAGCCCCAAATCTCATCTTACTGCATCCCTATCTTCAAGCTAGGAACAGAGCTTTCACCAGAACCCAAATCAGCCAGAAAATTGAGCTTGCACTTCTAGTTTTCAAGAACTGTGAGAATAAATTTCTGTTTTTTCAGCCACCCAGTATTTTGTTATGGCAGTCAAAGCAGATCAAAACAGAAGATACTTGAATAATATTTGTACACATATGTTATTAGCAGCATTATTCACACTAGGCAAAAGGTGGAAATCCCACATGTTCATGAATAAACAAAATACAATGGAACATTATTCAGCCTTAAAAAGGAAGGAAATTCTGACATGCTACAACGTTGAGGACATTATCTATGTGAAATAAGCCAGTCACAGGACAAATATTGTATGATTTCACTAATGTGAAGTACCTAGAGTAGTCAAATTTATAAAGACAGAAAGTAGAATTGGGGGGTAGAGCTTGCTAAGGATTGTGGACAGAGGAATGAGGAGTTGTTTAATGGGTACAGAATTTCAGTTTGAGTAGATATATGTTTTCTTTTCTGCTGGGCATATCTATACTAATAAAAGGGTAATATGCTAATTAGACCGGGAGACCTTCCGGACAAAGCCATGGTGGTGGGACCAAGGCAGAGGCAGTTAGGAGCAATCAGGCCAGGAGGTGAGGGCCGTTGGGGGTGAGCAGGCCAATGGGGGAGGCAGTTGGGGGCGATCAGGCCGCAGGGGGTGGCAGTTGGGAGTGAGCAGGCCAGCAGGCAAAGTGGTTAGGGGTGATCAGGCAGGCAGGTGAGAGGTTAGGAGCCAGCAGTCCCAGATTGTGAGAGTGATGTCCGACTGCTGGTTTAGGCCCGATCCCAAACCGGCAGTCAGACATCCCCCAAGGGGTCCCAGACTGGAGAGGATGCAGGCTGGGCTGAGGGACACCCCCCACCCTCGCATGAATTTTGTGCACCGGGCCACTAGTCTATATTTATAAAAGCCTAAGTGACCAAATGACCGGTTGACTGGTCACTGTGATGTGCACTGATCACCAGGGGGCAGATGCTCAATGCACGAGCTGCCCCCTGGTGGTCAGTGCACTCCCACAGTGGGAGTGCTGCTCAGCTGACCGACCTGTCCCGGTGGCCCACCAGCCCAGCGTCAGCCACTCACTCCCTCAATAGTCCTGCAGGTCTAATCTCCAGAGAATGGGCCAGGCATCAATGGACCAGTGCTGCTGGCATGATCCCAACAGCACCACTGGCCTCCTGGAAGTCATCCTTGGGCACCGTGGCTGCTTCCTCTCCCTAGACACTCTGCAAGGAAGAAACGATATGAGCAGCTGCCAGGTGTCTCCCAACAACCGGCGGGAATTCAGCTGGACAGATTCTGTCCTGGGCCATCAAGGGTGTCCCTCAAGACGGGCACCAGATGCAGGGCTCATGGCTGGCAAGTGCGCTGTGGCGGTGAGAGCCTCTCCCAATCAGTACTGACTGGGCGCGAGCCTGCAGCAGGCGCAGTGGGGCCAGGATGAGCGGAAGCAGCAGGCGGCATTGGACTGCTGGTTTCGGCCAATCCCCACAGGCCACGCCAAGGGACCCCACCCATGCACGAATTCGTGCACCGGGCCTCTAGTACTTAGAATTATAATTGTTGGGTGATGTGGTAACCATGTTTAACATTTTAAGAAACTGCCACCTGTTTTTCCAAAGTGGCTGCACCACTTTACATTCCACATTCCCACTAACAATATATGGAAAGGTTTACTTTTAATCTCCATGAAATGACAGCATAAACAGGACAAATCAGGGAGTTCTGACTAAAAAGAATGCACCATTTCCCCTGCTTGAGCGATGGGAAAATGGGAGATGATTTTATTCTGTACTGTTTTCTGAATCTACATTCTATGCCACAGGCTTCCTGGAGCTAGAGTGGGCATAAATGTGTTCAACAATCAATGCTCTGAGGTTGAAATGAACATTGATTTGCCAAGACCTCCCCCGTGATGAAAAGTCCCTCCCTGTGCTCACACATACAAGCACAATTTTAAAAATGCTTGTTAATTCCCACTAATCCAAAGAAGCAAATACTTATCTTCCTTGCCTTTTCTTTTTAAATAGAATAAAATGCTTATTGCTCCATTATTCGGCGTTCAGACTGCTATAAAACTGCTTCAATGGAAAGCGGGAACATTGCCTTTTACGTTATTATAATCAAGTAGGAATTTAGAAAAGGAAGGACTGGAAGCTTAGTTTCTCTTGAACTAACAAATTCATATAGCTGACAACATCAATTAAATTACATAAAATCTACTCATTATTCTATCCATTCAAGATCAAGTTGAGGTTTAAGGCAGACTAATGGCTGTCACATGAGGCCACCGTTGGTCAGTCTTTCGTGAACTCAAGCAAAAAAACAACAACAAGGAAATTGGAAAAGGACAACATGGTGAGTCAAAGAATATTCACATCGTGGGGAGACGGCTCCAAAAGAAAAGAAGCTTCTTGTATTGAATTTGGCAGTGATACAAGTTACACAGAAACCACATTCAGTGTTGAAAAGTTTTTCTGCTGTGTTGAAGTTGGGATGGGGTGGAAATTATGTTATAGTTTATGACTTGCTGAGGTGCCAAACTTCATACCCGTGCCAGGCCATACTGTCAAATTTTCTGGACTAAAAAACAGTATATTGTTTACTTTCTTCTTGTGCTGTATTTAGAGCATGAATTGAGAAAGCGAAAAAGCAACACGAATAAAACTCTAGGAAAGAAGCTATGCTCAGAGAGCCCCCAAAAGAATCAGATGTAATTTTCTCTATTCTGCCCAGGGGGCCACATTTTTCTTAACCACTAACCTATGGAGCCTATAGAATAATAGAATCACTGGAGCAAAAGAGAGACTGGCTCCTCCTCTCAGGGACGGGGCGGGATGGCGGGGGGGGGGGGGGGGGGGGGGGGGGGGGAGCGGAGCTCTTGGTGCTTGATTGAGACAGAAAGAGTGTGACTCATCAACCCATTCACTGGAAAAAAAGAGAAAGGCGAGCTCATTTGTGAGAGAGTAGATGAGAGACTTGCAAAACTTCATATCTAGGAGTGAATTTCTCCTTTTCTTAGCACCTAAGAAAATGTTAGGTCTAAGCTGCTATGGGATTCCGTCTGCTTGAATTCCACAGTAGAGTGGAAAGACCAGACACTTTGGAAACAGAGCTACATTAGACTTCAGGTTCTGGCTTTCACCTAGTTAGTGAGCATTCCCTAAATGGGGGTTACCTTGGTTTGGCTTTCCCCAGAAACAGACCCAGAGGTAAGAATTCAAAGGCAAGTAGTTTATCTGGGAAGTAAAGGAAACTAAGAGGGACGTAGGCAAAGGAGGCTGCGAAAGGAAGACAGTTCATACAGATGCATTATTAAGTCAGCTACAACGTGGGCAAGTGCAGCTTAATTCTGCCAGGGCAACTCTAGGAGGTAGTGGGAAACACGCACCTCAGAGTTTTCCCATCCAAGGGACGAGAGCGTGGGCTGTTTATCTACCAACTCCACTCAGTCCTGGGTTGAGCGTTCCTCCCAGAGTCAATAACTGGGTAGAAAAAGGAGGCAAAATAAAGTCCGTAAGGAAAGAAATGCAGATGGTGCAGCTGGAACTCAAGTCAAGGTGTAAACATTGAGCCAGGAGCGCCCCTATGCAACTATGGATGCAATCCTGAAGAACCAGACTAATTCTTTTAACCTTCCTGCTGCTTACACCTAGGTCAATGACTGCGTTGTTTTTTACCTGCTGCTCTTTAGTAATTACTCACAAGTGAGAATATGAAAAAACAAAATAATCAAGGAATAACAGGAAAATGTCAGGAATTTTCTGCCTTCATATTTCCAAAAGTTTATTCACTCTCCTGTTCTGTTAATGTATCTTAACACCCAACATGTGAATGTATTTCTGGGAGCAAGCCAGATGCTGGGTCTGAATTCCAGCAGCTCATTTCCCAGCTCCCATGAAACAAGGCCTAAAAAATGTGGCCTTCTCAGAGGACTACACACAGATGACAAAAGCTTAAATTGTACACATACGCCTTCCTCCATTAAAGATTTTAAATTTTCAAAGGAAAAAAGTCAGGCAATTAGTTTTAGAAGTCTAATATTTTGCCCTAGCCAGTTTGGCTCAGTGAATAGAGCATTGGCCTGTGGACTGAAAGGTCCCAGGTTCGATTCCGGTCAAGGGCACATAACCAAGTTATGGGCTCGATCCCCAGTGGGCAGCCAATCCATGCAGGAGGCAGCCAATCCATGATTCTCTCTCATCATGGATGTTTCTATCTCTCTCTCCCTCTTCCTTCCTCTCTGAAATCAATTAAAACATATTTTTTAAAATATAAGTCTAATATTTCTTCCTACCTTCTAGCAAATATGTGGCTCAGGATATACCTTAACGCCCAAAGTGCTAAGCACTTTGTCTGACTAATCCGAAGGTCTATGCCACTTAAATTGCAGGTGTTTTGATTCCAAATTCATGTCACAGTTATTTTTTTATTTGCTTTGTAATAGTTATTTTTAAATGTTGAGGTCTTTAGAATTCTAGGATCTGTCTGAACCAGTTGTCCAGGAGCCAAGTATGAGTGAGGGATGTTTCCAAGCAGCGGTGGCTTTGAGGGTAACGACTGTGTGGAAGTCCCAGGAGCACGCCAAGTGACTGTACTATTAGGAGAGCCGGAAAGTATACCTTTCAGGGAAGGTGAGTCCTAATGAGAGTCATGGAACAGTAGACAAGGTGGAAGAGCAGAACAGATGCACTATATTATGAACTAAGTGAGAGCTAGAAAGGGACAAACAAAATGACACAAAATTTGGTACAATGGACTCTCCTCCATGAAAGTGCAACTGTTGTGGTGCTGATCTTATCACCAGTCTCTTCACCAAGTTGGGGGCATGGACTTGTGATACCCCAGAAAAGCAGTGCTCTAGCTCTTCGAAGCCCAAGTCTGATTTCCTGTATTAACTAGATCCAGCCCCTGTTAGCATTAAACTGCTTAATGTTCATTTAGTGAATTAGTGTTTCTCCTTGGTAACAGGCCTGATTTGAGGGTTAAGGTTTTATCATGACTTCACTATGCAATGGAATGTATCCAAGTTAAAAGGTAAGCCAAAGGGTTTAGGCTTGCAGGGAGGGGAGAGTTTAAGTCAGTTGAGGAGATAAGGACATGATAGAAAAACAAAGGCAAAGATAATGACTGTGTATGAAGATGAAAACACAACCAGATCCTAGTTGACAAACAACAATCAGAGAGGTGACTTGAGACGGAGGTCAGAACCTTGCAGAAGTAAAAGGCGTCAGGAAGCAGGGCCTGGGAAGAAGCAGGGAGTCCAATTTAATTCCTAAGGTTGTTGTCTCTGGCACACTGCTCATTTCATGGCACAAGCTATATTCAAAAAAAAAAAATTTTTTTTTTTTTATAGAGGGAGAAAGGAAGAGGGGGAGAGAGATGGAGAGAAAGAAAGAGAGAAGCATTGATGAGTGAGAGACATCAATCAGTTGACTCCCATACACCCCCCAACCAGGGATCAAACCCACAACCCAAGTATGTGCCTTGACTGGGAATCAAACCTGTGACCTTCAGTGCACGGGAAGATGCTCCAGCCAACTGAGCCACACCAAGCAGGGTGAGCTGCCAATTTTTCCACACAGTTCACACATCCCACTTCTTCCATACTTTATCATGACATGGGACAAAGGAGATGGGAGGATTCTTTGGAACTATAAAATGACAATGCAATATTTACTTTAAAAATCATTTTTCAGGCTTCAGATTCAAAAGGTTTTAGATCAGCTCCTACCTACTTTTATAACCTTAAGCAAACTTCCAGTTTTTTCATCCATAAAATGCAAATGAAATAGAACCTATAGTTCAAGAGGTTTATGAAGCTTATGTGACATAGCATGCCTGTTACAGAGCAGGACCTCAGTAGAGCTAGTCATATGATGACAAGAGCAAACCCAGGAAATCGTGTTGACTCGAAATAAAAAATAAGCCCCAAGAGATTAATAATTTTGGGGCAGAGCAGGAGAACCTCTCCCAATTAATTTAAAAAAAAATGTACTGTTTATTTACACATCATTCCATAAATCACAATGACTTTTGACAGCTGACTTTTGGAAGGCCCTGTTGTGTTATAGACCCAGTTAGTGCTTAGGAACATATGAGAGAGAGAAGAGAAGGTGGCTTTAGGAGCCAGCAATTAACCTCCCCTGACCCCCCCAAAACAAAAATCTCCCAGAGTTTAAATACATGCAATTGGTTATCCACTCTAAGTAAAGAAAGACTCATGGTGTGATATACCCTCACACCCTACATTTAAATCCAATTCAAGGTCCTTTCTACTATCGACAAGGTCCCATGTGCTTTAACCGTGACAAACTTTCCATTTTCATATCATAACACTCTCTACCTTGCTTATTGCTATATGCTGAAAATGTGTTCCCCCAACATTTATATGTTGAAACCTATTCTTCCAATGTGATATTTGGAAGTGGGGCCTTTGGGAGGTGATGAGGTCATGAGGGTGGAGCCCTCATGAATGAGACTCATGACCTTATAAAAGAGACTCCAGAAAGCTCCCTTGCCCCTCTGCCATGTTTGGGCACAAGGAGAAGATACCATCTGTGGACCAGGAAGCCAGGCCTCACCAGATATTGAATCTGCCTGTGCCTTGATCTTGGATTTCCCAGCCCCCAGAGCTATAAGAAATAACTGTCTGTTGTTTATAGCCACCCAGTCTGTGGTATTCTGTTCTAGCAGTCTGAACAGACTGAGACGCTTACTATACTGCAGTAACACTGACTTTCTTCTTGTTTCTGAAACATTCCAAGACTTTCCTGCCTCACCCCAACTTACTTTCCTGCCTCACCCCAACTTACAAATCTCTTCATATGTCTGATTTCTTATTTCTCATCCATTAGGTCTTAGTTCAGATGTCAGCTTATCAGAAATCTCTTCTTTAATCACCCCATTTAAAGTTAACCCTGCTCTCCATACCTCCACCCTACAGACACTACCACTCTAGAACCCATCACTTTGGAGTGTTTTTCTTTAAAAAAAAAATTAAAAATATGTTTTTATTGATTTCAGAGAGAGGAGGAGATGGAGAGAGAGAGAGATAAAGAGAGAGAGAGAGAAACATCAATGTGAGAGAGAAACATCGATCGGCTACCTCCTGCACACCCTGTATTGGGGATCAAGCCCACAACCCAGGCATGTGCTCTGGCCAGAATCGAGCCAGTGACCTTTTTGGTGCATGGGACGATGCTCAACTAACTGAGCCCCACCAGCCAGGGCTGGGTTTTTTTTTCTTAATAATACTTACCAACCTTGAAATTATCATGTACAAAAAAAAAAAAAGAAAGAAAGAAATTATCATGTACATATGTATTTGTTGCCAGCATCTTTCTTCTGTAAGCTCCATGAGGGCAGGGAATGATCTGTTCAGTGTTTCAGTGTGAGGTAACAACTGTTGACCATGATACAGAAAATCAGCCAAGTATTAGCTTTGTTATGTGAGTTGCTAACTTCTGTTTGGTACCTACTCTTCTCTCACCAGTTCATATCATCATATTATAACTCTGGATTGTTTTTTATCATTCCAAAGCACTATTGTGTAATTTAATCCATTGAATACTTATAGCAACTTCTTTAGGTGATAATGTTTCATTTTTAAAGATAAGGAAACTGAGGGCCAGGAAAACTAAATTACTTGCCCATGTTCACATAGCCCATAAAGACTGCGTTGACATGAAACATGTCTATTATCATTCCAAGCCCTCTAGAGTCTGGGATAGTGTATTTGGCTACAGTGGACAGGCTTTTCTAAAATGAAAAGAAAAAAGATAACATAGGAATTACAACCCTAAAGCAACAGAAAAATAGCAAAGAACATTTAAAAACAAGACTTAGACAAATCTCATAAATCTCTAAGATAAAATGCAGTTTGAGATGGAAAAGGACATAATGACTAGATGCATGAATGTCTGAGGAATGAAAAAATGCAGTTGACGTAAGAGCAAATTCAGGCTCAGATGCCCAGAACAGAGTGTTCTACACATCGGTCTGCCAAGTTAGAAAAGCCTCCTGTGAAGGCAGCAAAGATTTGTTACTTCCATTCTACAGATCGAGATACACAAGTTCTCTTGTGTGGGAAAGTCATTAGAAGAGGGGGAGAAACAGCGCTCAGATTTAGCGGAGAGTCTGCCTCGATTTGTTTCATTGAAGGGCCTGGGATGGGTGAGAGATGGATGGACTCCTGGGATGGACCATGCAGGAGAATACCGACTCCACAGCTCTTTGGATCAAGATGTTTGCTACTTGGAAGTACATCAAAGGGAGAGATGTGGAAGAATCTGTCTGTGAATTAGTTCAGATCCAGAAAGCCTTTTGGGGTTTTGTTTTTTTTCAAAGATTGATAGGAAGTCTCTCATTATGTGTCTCCAATCACATTGTGGTTTCACTGAAAGGAAACAAATATTTCTTAAATTGTGTTCCCTACATAAGAGGCAATGCCTTGGAAATAAATATTAGCTTTAAGAGAAAGCAGAATTCTCATTGATGCTAGGATCCATTTGGCACGCAACCTCATCATGTTACTTGAACAAAAGCTATTTCCAACAGCATTGATAGAATCATAAGCTTAGTTGGTGTCTAAAATACCTAATACTTTAAGCAGAGTTTAAAGGGTAACTTCTAAAGGTTAAATTAAAACATTAACTCCCTTTCCCGCCAATCTAATTCAACAGACATTTACCAAACATTAAATGTGTGCAAGACATCATTATATTGAAAGTCAAGCTCAACCTAGTTGCCTTATTTTTGTTGTTGTTGTTCCTTGTGGCACTCTATTTGCATGTATGTATGTATGTATGTATGACATCCCTAGAAAAAGAATCTCAGGATTCTTCCCTCCTGTGTGTTTCCTTCCTGTGTGTTTTCTTCTTGCATCGATCCGTGATGCCTGCCGAGTTTTCCAATACAGTGAAACCGAACTGATGGGACGGAAACAGGTTGTTCTGCATTTTTCTAGATCTTTGAGCTGCACATCAAATCTCGGGCTGGTTACTCCACACTTCTTTAACCTACCTGTGAGGTTCACAACAATGTTTCCAGCTCTGTGATCATCAATTATTTCAAATTCGCTAGTGTAGCCACGCTTTATCATCACAGTTAGAAATCAGATGATGACTTTGGAGCATGGCCTAATAAGAATCTGGTGTTTGCCTCTCTTTTCAGCATTGTTGATACTCTTGAGAGCAACAGCCAGGACGTCCATACACACCATTATGGCAGCCCGGAAGGATGGAGGAAAGAGCTTGCCTTATTTTTTTAAACAGGTTTTACCAGTACTGTGTTTGCACACTACCCTCAACATCTTTCTCACAGAGATTTTAAAGAAGATCCCTTATAATATTCATTTATCTTCTTCTTTATTCATTAACACATTTTTATTGTCATCATTGCTATGCAGAGTTTTAGCACTATGGATAACAGAAAAGAAAGAAGAAAGAAAGGGAGGAAGAGAGGAGAAAGGAAAGGTCCTAAGCTTCTAGAGCAGTGGTTCTCAACCTTCCTAATGCCGCGACCCTTTAATACAGCTCCTCATGTTGTGGTGACCCCCAACCATAAAATTATTTTCGTTGCTACTTTATAACTGTAATTTTGCTACTGTAAATATCTGATATGCAGGATGTATTTTCATTGTTACAAATTGAACATAATTAAAGCATAGTGATTAATCACAAAAACAATATGTGATTATATATTGTGAAATATTTATTTCTAATTACAAATATGTGTTTTCCGTTGGTCTTAGGCGGTTCAACCCCCAAAGGGGTCGCGACCCATAGGTTGAGAACCGCTGTTCTAGAGGTTAACAGCCTAATTGGGGAGCTAGCATTCATACAAAACTATGAATGGTACAACTAGAAAGCAATTATGCCCTCATAGCTGAGCTTTACACCCACACACAGTTTGTTTGCTAAGGCAGAAACCATCTTGGCAAATAAATTAACTTTATTGGGTCTCAGTTTTCTCTTTGTGTAAGTGGGATTAGATGTGAGGAAGCGGGATTAGATGATTGCTGAGATTCTTTTACTTATTTATTTATTTCTCACCATATTTGACATCTCCTAGCATACACTAAAAGTGTCAGACTAAAATGTCTTTTGTAAATCATTGTTTCCTTTTGAAGTTAAGATATCTTAAGTATCAAACATTAATCTAGAATGGGGCAGGCCCTGACAGTCTAAGGGTGAAATTCTTTATAGATATAAGGCAAAAACAAACAAACAACACACACAAAAAAAACAAGCAAACAAATAGATAAATAAATGATAAAAATTCCATAAGGCATTTAACATTTATTGAGGATTTTTCCTGTGTGAAATAAGAAGTATTTTGCTAGGAGAAGCAGAATATACAGCTAGAGAAATACTCATTTGATACTGGCAGGATTCCAAATGCAAACAACTACCTGTATTAAAAGAGGGCCTGAATAAAGGTGCTGAGGCAATAAGCGGAAGGAGGAACTAACGCAAATGCACGACAGAGAAGGATGAAACAATTAAAGAACAAATAAATTAGTTTAAGGACAATAACGACAGGAGGCTACTTGGGTATGAAGGACAGAGGATGTTATAGAAAAAGCAAGGTAAGGAGAGAATCTCAGAAGGGATTGACTATTGTGAAAGGGCAATAATAAGCTGATCTAGCTGGGCACTTGGAAAAGATGACCTCAGGTGAATCAGCTCAAGGTCTGGGGAACTGCCTAAAACCAATTTCACATTGAACTCAAGGATCGTGGCTAAAGAGCTGGTAAAATAAGCATTGCTTTAGTGCAGAAGAAATGGGCCAAGAGGGATTGTATGGCTGTTGCTATTGTGCTGGAACTAAGGAGCTATAAGGCTGTAAAGTGCTGAACTGGACAGGTGAATAAGAAAATTCAGGAAATCTCCATGTGTCACACAGACAATTTAAGTATGTTCCAAATGAGTAATTTCCTAACCTATGGACCTGTTATATTTCCAAGTCTTCTCACAGGGCAATAAAGCAATTCATTTCGTTCTAAAATGGCAGATTGATTGGGATGTTTTGGATGATTCTCTCCAGAGGAGGAATTATGAAGAGGACTCAGCCGTGGGCAAACTACAGCCCGCGGGCCGGATCGGCCGTTTGAAATGAATAAAACTAAAAAAAAAAAAAAAAAAAAGACCGTACCCTTTTATGTAATGATGTTCACTTTGAATTTATATTAGTTCACACAAACACTCCATCCATGCTTTTGATCCGGCCCTCCGGTCCAGTTTAAGAACCCATTGTGGCCCTCGAGTCAAAAAGTTTGCCCACCCCTGCTTTAGAGTCTAGTCAGAGCCAAATATTCCTATTGATAGGCAATGATGACTAAATGGCATAGTGTGTTAAGTGCACAGACCGAATGCCTAGATTCAGATTTTAGCTCCATCACTCACCACTTGTGAGAGCTTCAGAGAACCACTCGAATTCTGTCTCATGTACAAAATTAGCATACTATTATTACCTTCTTCACGGAGTTGTAGAAATTAAAGGAGTTAACACATGTGGGTCTCTTGGAGTAGAGATTGGCACGTAGTAAGCCCTCAGTACATGCCAGCAGTAGTTGTTTATTGTTGTCATACTCTTACTTGAGTTATAAACCGTGGGGGCAGGTGCATGCCCACTGCAGGTGAAACTGCTTTTTTCCAGCCACAATGCAGAGTGAGTCATCATGAAATCAGGCTGCCAACTTCCTGGACTATTAAGTTACTTGAGCTTCCACATACAAACGCTATTTTTTTTTAAAGTTACCCTCTCTTTTTGAAGTTCGAAGACTACACAGGCTCTTTCCTCACCGCCACCTTTCCTTTTTTAGGGACTTTAAATCCCAAAGAAAGGAATTTGAAAACGATTTCTTTTATTGCCACCCTTTCATAGTTCCCTTTTCCCTATTCATTCTCCTGCCTCATTTGTACCAACAGAAAAATGATACTTCATTCATGATATTGTCACCCATACCTGGCAGTTTATAACTGCTTTGTATACGTGCCTTTCATATGTATGACTCAATGTGTACTGTCCCTTCCCTTCTCTTACAATGGGGGTCACCCTAGATTGGGAGAATAGCAAACATTTGGTTAGTAGTGTATGAGGTAATGTCCATTTTTTCACTGTCCTAGAAGGAAGATCTGGGATATACATGATCAGGCACTAAATTTCACTTTAGTCTCATCACTGTCTTAATTATATAGACTTTCATCAGTTTCACACACCATGTTGGTTGGCAAAATAATGCCATCTCCCCACAAAGACATCCACGTTCTAATCCCTGGAATCTCTGAATATGACAGGTCACATGGCAAAGCGGAACTAAGGTTGCAGGTGGAATTGAGGTTGTCACTCTACGGATCTTAAAATGGAGAGATTATCCTGCTGGGCCCAATCTCAAGGGCCCTTAAAATCGAAGAGGGAAGCAGACGTTAGAAATCAGAATGGTGCAATGTGAGAGGCACTCACCTGGCTATTGCTGGCTTTAAAGACGGAGAAAGGAGACCATGAGACTCTAGAGCAGTGGTTCTCAACCTTGGCTGCACATTAGAATCACCTGGGCCTCATCCTCCAGAAATTCTGTTTCTTTGTTACTAATGTTGTGGCCCCACCACAACAGAATTTCTGGAGGATGAGGCCCAGAAATCAGGATTTTAAAAAGATTCCCAGGTGATTCTAATGTGCAGCCAAGGTTGGAAACCATTGCCCTTTCATTTACTCAACTAACAGCTGTGTACCCAGGTTCCGAGTTAGATGTGGTGGAGATGAAAACAAAACAAACAAAAACAGTCCCTGCCCCAAAGAGGTTCACAAGCTTCTGAGAAGACAAGCAACGTAGATAAAAATGTATCTCTATGACTCAGTGCAGAACCTGCAGGCTATGGGAGCGTAGAAGAGAGACTGCCTATCTCGGCAGGAGGAAGTCAGGAAAACTTCAGAGGGAGGAAGAATCAGAGAGTGGATGAGTATGAGTTTGCCAGACAGACAGGATGGGGAGAGATATTCAAGAGCTTTGAAGCAATATGGCATTTGAAATCTGACCAGTGCATATTAGGAACAGAATTTTAAATTGTATCTCGTTTTAGTTAGCTTTAATTGAAATGGAAATAGCCACATGTGGCTGGTGGCTACCATGTTGGACAGAACAGATTATGCCCTTGAAAGGAAGGAGATTGCCTTCTTTTCCCCCTTTTCCACTTATTACTGACCGGAAAGCAGATGTTGTGGCAAGTCATCTTGGACCAAGCAGATGGGACATCACCCCAAGGGGTAGAAGGGACTTGGGTCCCTGACGCCATGCAGCCATCTTTCAGTTTGGCTTATGTTCAGATTGTTATGTGAGAAAGACATAAAAGCCTATATTGTTTAAGCTATTGTTATTTTGGATCTCTGCACAGCAGCCAAGTCTGTATACTAATTCAAATGTCTCCCAGAACAATGAAAAGTAATAATCACAATCTTTGCTAAGATTTTTTTGAGTTCCTTTCCTTCTGTGTACCAGCCCCTACGCTAACTGCTCTAAATGCATGGTCTCATTTAATTCCCACACATTCTGGTAAGGAAAATAAGAGTATATCTCCATTCTGCAGATGAAAATGGAGTCTTAGAGGAATGGCTCAATAGTGGTAGAATTAGATCTGAGAGCAAACTGCATTCTGGTATACAGATACATAATATCTTATCCTTAAAGGCCAGGTAAACTGAGTGTACCACCAGAGTTTTTAAATGCAGAGATGGCATTTATATTTGTGGCAAGCATTCTCTGTTGTCTACCCAGCACTCATTCCCTCCTTCTGCTTGAAAACAAAACCTCAATTTGTTCAAATAGTGGGCAGAGGCTGGTCCGAGTGCAGTGGTGTCTTACAACTAATTGATCACAGCCAGTTACAAATAGTGGGCAGAGATTCCTTGACATCAGGAAGGGTAAGTTCCTACTACAGAATCCAGAAAAGAAATCCTGACTGGTTTAAACCAGTC
This sequence comes from Myotis nattereri, assembly GCF_964212035.1. Taxonomy (NCBI): domain Eukaryota; kingdom Metazoa; phylum Chordata; class Mammalia; order Chiroptera; family Vespertilionidae; genus Myotis; species Myotis nattereri. The sequence continues at coordinate 182,311,200 of NC_138075.1, forward strand.
ATGGGCATCTCATTCCCCTTGGCCAGTAAGTAATCTGAGGATAGGTATGTGGCACAGTTCTGGTCAATGAGATGTAAGCAGAAGTCTGATGGAAGGGTGCCCCTTTCCACACACACAAAAAAGCCAAAACCCTGCCCTGAATGAAGACGCAATGCCAGAGGTAGCATCCATCACGCAACCATGAAGACAAAAGCAACATCATCAAGAATGGCAGGGCAGAGAGATCATGTTGACATTGTTGAACTGCTGCTTCTTGCCTAGACAGCCTACCTCCACACTTGTTGTGATATGAGAAAAACAAACCCAATTTATTTAGGCCACTATAAATCAGGACTTCAGTTACTTATAGCAGGAAGGCTTCCTGATATACATACACAAACACATCTTTTGTTTCTTAGGAATGACAAGGGAAAGTCACACAGCTCACAGTGGTCACACTCTTGGCTGCCTGCTAGAAATCAGTTTCCACTGGCTCATCTAAGTACAGTAAGAGTCATTTCAGTTTTCACGAAAACTTTTCCCCAATTACAAATGTTTCTTGAATAATGCATTGCATGAAAAGCACTTATATTCTGCTGTTTTAGATGACCAATATTCCAAAATTTTAAAAGAAATCTCTGTAATCTCTCTTAATCACTGTAGTTTAAGAAAAAAGCAGAAATACTAAGTCTATTGTACAAAATAGATTCATTCACTGGCTATACCTATCCACACCAGAGATAAACAAAGAATTGAGGCATGTTACAGGATGACTAAAGTTTAAAAATCAGTTTAAATACATAAACAGAAGAGGAAAATTGGTGTTTTGCCCTTGAATTATATTGAAAGCTAATTTAATTCTCCTCTCTGAGTGTGCTGAAAAGCAATAATATTTACATACTCAATTATCCAGAATTACAAAGAAATTCTAAAATATTTTTGGAATGTTAGATATTTTTCAATTGAAAGGAAAAAGAAGAGATATTTTTCTAGCCATATGTTAAATAGAGGCACACATACAAAAACATATACTATGCCATCGCCTTAACTATGTTCATCTTTAATCTGATTTACAACTGAAAAGATCATGTGGTAGCTGGTTTTATACTATTTCATTCACAAAAAGAGATTATCCATCCAACCAGCACATTTTTCTCCAGGCTTTCACAGAATAAATGAGCTAGACACATTTTTCTCTCAAACACCAAGTTATGCAAAATATGTCCAGATACAATCAGCAAGGTATGACACAGCACATTCAGCAATAGTCAGGCAATGCTCAACTTTTCTTTTTTTTTACATTTTGACAAAAGTTGAAAAAGCAATGTGAATAAAGGCAATATTGGCAAAGGAAACATACCTTAGAGATAATTAATGGTTCTCCGTGCTCCAGGCCACCTTTCAAAGTAAAACCCCAGGGAGCTCCTCCCTGCAAGAATGCTTCCAGATAAATGTACCTTCCCGTGGGGGTCGTGGTAGGGCTTCGTGTGGCACAAGTCTCCTCGAAGTTCTCTGTGGTTCTCATCATGCGAGTTAAATTGTAAACGCCTGATGCAGATTCAAGAGAGCGATGCTTCTATTATAGCCCATTATCCCACCTTCACGAGACGTGCTGGACAAAGAGGGGTTTTAAGAAATGAGTTCTTTCAGATGTAAAATCTTCTCCCAAGCTGAACTCCAAGATGCTGACCCAGGAGGATTTTTCACTCCAACATTCTGTAAAGTCAGTCTCCTCCTGGAATTCTGGGATCTCAATGCAGCCCCAGAGTGGTGTATATATCTCTTCGCTCCATTGGACAAAACTTCTTTCAATGTCTCTCTCAAGACTGCTTTTATTTCATGCATATACACAATAAAACATTTTCTGTATATGGTTACAGAGGAAATTAAAATAGTCTTACAATATAGTAAGAAAATTGCGAAACCTCCAACGAATACTTCATTTTTGATTGATTATCACCCCTTTCTTCCTCGGCAGTGAAATTTACCATTACAATAGCCTCCCCTCTCCCCAGAAGTAGCTTTAAAAGAAAGAAAGCACTTACTATGCTTCAGCTTGCTTCCGAATTTTCAAACTTGTCCCCAAGAGGCAGAGAGGCTGTGCTAAAACTTTTTGCTTATGTGCTTCAGCAATAAGTTCCGAGTTTATTTCTTGCAAAAGGGAAAAAAGTTTTCGCGGGATGTAGAGCACAGTGGGAAAAGCGGTACATTAATCCTCAGGGAGAAAATATTCAGGGGGCAGCCCGGTCCTTTCTTTGGTCTGTGCGGTGATGATCAGCCAGGGCTGCTGCTGCTGAGGCCGCCGCCTGCCTCCTCAAGTAGGAGGAGAGTGAGGAAGTGAGAGGGAAACGGATTAAGGCAAAGAGAGGCACCGCCACCTTTCTGCACAGTGAGCTGTGCTGTGCAGAATTCAGTTCAGCACAAAGACCTGACCAATCCAAACAGCCTCACCGCTGATAAAATACCATGCAGATGGCGAATTGCCTCGGAGTGGGAAGCAGTTGGACCAATGAAACCAGAACCCCTGGGGGTGAGACACAGGCCTTGACATTTTTTAAACGCTGTGCGTTTTGCTGTGCAGCCCAGTTCAGGAAGCAGCGCCCTGAGCAGTAAGTGCCAAGGTGATAGCCCAAGGGCTTGATGTTTTTCATGAGACGAAAATACCAAGTGTAATACATGAGCATGAGCAGCCTCTCATCTTGCAATAAGATTCTCCAATCAAGTGTCTGCTTGTTTGACTCAATACGAACAGAAGGCAGGTTTCTTCGCTACTTTAATTATCTGCTCCAAGACTGTTATTCATTCTTCAAATGAAAATAAATGCCCGGCAAGTAGTAGGCATTCAAGGCTGAATCATGTCCTGATTTCGGGTGATGGGTGGGATTTTGTAACAATGTTACATGAAATTTAACATTACTAATTTTTATTAAAAATTTGTGAACCGTCCAAGATAACTATATCTTATACACAGAAGCCTCAGCTATCAAGTTACTGAAACAAATTAGAATTATTTCCAAAGAACATGTTTGCTAAAACATTTTCTGTTTAAAAGTATGTGGTAAATGTAAATTGTGTTGGAAACAGGTTAAAAATTAGTGTCGGTTTGATACCAATTTAATTTTGGTGTTTGTATTCATAATTAATGAAAAGGTAATATAATACAGAAGCAGACATAATATGCAATAATAAATCTAGACAAATTTAATGTAAAACACATGACAAGTGTTATTTGATTTTCAGTGGTAACTTTATCTGAGGGGTTGAAAGAAACACAAAAAAGTAAAATTTATGTGTAATAACAGTATTTCTGTGGAAATGTGGTCTGCAGTTAGACAGACATGAGCAGAGCAAGGACGATGGGCCGGGTACAGGTCACCAGGGTAGGAAGCCCTGGGTGCCTAGCAAGAGACAAAACTGGGAAAGCAAGGTCCTCGCCCCCAGGGTAACCTTTCCTCCCCATCATACTGAGGGTCATGCAGCTTAGACCCCTGACCTTGCATATCTGGTCATGTGGATCAGATCCTCCCCAGGTCTTTCCTCCCCTGGCAAGCTGCTAGTCCTGTGGGTTAGACCCCCTGAGAGAAGGAACGAACAAGGGAGCTGGAGAACAGCCCTGCAGCATTAAGCCCCAGGACAAGGAGGTTCTGACCGGAATCAAATACATCTAGGCCTCAATTGTGTTTTGCTCCAGGCCCAGAAAAGCAGCAAAACCAGCTGAGCCAGGCCAGAGCGCACCTCAGGACCAGCTGCATTGACTAATGAGCTCCATCCCAGGCACCGACCAATCAGTGGAGACCACAACCCTGAAAGGACACACCTGGAAATTGATGAATATTCTATTGAGGTCTTCCCCTGAGGCTGTCCCTAAAATCTCCACCCTGAAGGACTTGTTTTCTTTGTCTAGTCAGTATCTCTCTGGAGAACCACTTCTTTTATTATTTTTTAAAAATATATTTGTATTGATTTCAGAGGGAAAGGGAGAGATAGAACATCAATGATGAGAGAGAATCATTGATAGGCAGTCTCCTGCACCCCGCTCCCCCCACCCCATCCTTTACTGGGGATTGAGCCGGCAATCCAAGCATATGCTCTTGACCAGAATTGAACCTGGGACCCTTCAGTCTGCAGGCCAAAGCACTACCCACTGAGCCAAACCAGCTAGGGCTGAAGAACCACTTCACCTATACTGTGGTGCTGGTGGGCTGACCCCACCTCTGGCTCCAGGTGTTAACCTTGGCTCAAATGATTAGTATGGGGATGGACATGTGACTCAAGCTTGGCCAATGTAATAACTAGAAATTCTACTGGAGCTAACAAAAAGGCTCATTCTCTCCTACTGCCAAGCTGGTAGGTAGGTCACTACAAACCCAAGAAGGAAGCCAACTCCCTAAGAAATCAATCCAAGATATGGAGACAGTGTTCTGGTAATACCATTTGAGTCCTGGGTGCACTGTACCTTACTTAAACCATCAATTCTCAAAATTTTTGGTTTCAGGACTCCTTTACACTCTTAAAAATCATTGAGGGCTCCATAGAAATGTTATCAACATTTACTGTATTAGACAATTTAAACAGAAAAGAACATTTAAAATATTTATTTTTAATTCATTTAAAAATAATAAATCCATTTTAGTATGTTAAAATTAACGTATTTTAATGAAAAATCATTATATTTTCTCAAACAACAAAAATTAATGAGAAGCATGGCATTGTTTTACATTTTTACAAATCTCCTTATGGCCAGTTGAATAGAAGACAGCTTGGTCCTACTATCTACTTCCGCAATCTATCTGTTTGATATCCATACGGCATAGCTCCCAGACAACTCCTCGATACACTGGTTAGAGAACAAGTGAGAAAAAAAGCAAAGTAGGTCTTATTATTATGAAAAAGGTCTTGAACATGGAGACCCAGAAGGGTCTGGGGACTCCCCAAGATTCCCAGACCATTCTTTGAGAATTGCTGCCTTAACTAGATGCGGCCATACCTGAGGCGACTGAAAGGGCGAGGGCTACGCCCTCCATCTTGCCCAGAAATCCTCTATTTTTGGGCAGCCATGTGCTCGGCAAGGCTTCTTCCCGGAAGCCCAAGCCTCTGCTAGCCACACCCAGGACTTCTTTAAACTAACCAATGACAATCAAGGGACATGCGCGCCATAGATATGACCACATCCTGTGTAACAAGACACCGACTTGCGCCTGGCCAATCAGCAGGGCCCACAGTCCTCTCTCCTCCCCTTACTATAAAACCCCTCTCCCCACAGGGCTGGCTCTCTCTACCACTTGGCTTGCTGTTGCGTCAGTGAGTGTGGTCGGGGAGCCGAGCTAGCTCGAATAAAGACTCTTTGCTTTTGCATCGGACTCGGCTGGCTCCCTGGTGGGCTTTTGAGGATCTTGAAATCTGGGCATAACAGAGACTTCACTCTTAATCATCTTTGTGAGCCTATACATACCTGTTTATTTTTTCCTTACACAGTTGGCCTTGGGTTTCTGCTACTTGCAACTGAAAGAGTTCTGAGTAATATACAATGAAACTCTTCATGGTTTTTCCTGGTTTAAGAGAAAGTTTAGGGAAGCTAGTGCTGACTTGGTGATACAGTTTTGAATCTTTTCTTTCTACTGCTTCCCTGCTTCCTTTTGCCTCTAACTTAGATTTACTGCCACTTTCTTAATCAAATTCATTCTTTCATGAAAACAGATCACAACTCTATTTTTTGTCTCTATATGAAACATTTCTACTGTTGGTGATTGAGTTCATGTTGCTCCGTTAACTGTGAATATGGCTCCAGGGCAGAAAAATATTTCAATCAGATTGACTCTCCCATTGTCTGGCATGCCAGTACCACTCTTTTAAATGTCATTTGCCTAATCATTGTTTTGGCATCTTAGAAATTATGAATCATTCTATTTGCTAACATCACTTAAGGACAAGTTAATGTGTTCTATTCAAAATTCTCACTTTTTGATTTGCATTTTTTTTATAGTAAGCCCTAACATTCTTCTCTTTGTCTTTGCTATCACTTTAAATATGATTTTTAACTTCCTGGATTTTTTTTTTTTCCAGAAGCAACTATTTTATTTTATTTTTTTTTTCATTTTTTTTTTAGTGTTTTATTTTATTTTTTTTAATTTATTGCTTAAAGTATTACAAAGGGTATTACATATGTGTCCATTTTATCCCCCTGCCCTAGACAGTCCCCTAGCCTCCCCTATCCCCCAATGTCTTATGTCCACTGGTTATGCTTATATGCATGCATACAAGTCCTTTAGTTGATCTTTTACCCCCCTACCTCCTGCCCCCCAACCCTCCCCGGCCTTCCCGCTGCAGTTTGACAATCTGTTTGAGGCAGCTCTGCCTCTGTATCTATTATTGTTCAAAAGATTATAATGGTCTCTATTGTCCATGAATGAGTGAGATCATGTGGTATTTTTCCTTCATTGACTGGCTTATTTCACTTAGCATAATGCTCTCCAGTTCCATCCATGACGTTGCAAATGGTAAGAGTTCCTTCCTTTTTAGAGCAGCATAGTATTCCATCATGTAGATGTACCACAGTTTTCTAATCCATTCATCTACTGATGGGCACTTAGGCTGTTTCCAGATCTTAGCTATGGTGAGTTGTGCTGCTATGAACATAGGGGTGCATATATCCTTTCTGTTTGGTGTTTCTGGTTTCTTGGGATATATTCCTAGAAGTGGGATCACTGGGTCAAATGGGAGTTCCATTTTTAGTTTTTTAAGGAAACTCCATACTGTCTTCCATAGTGGCTGCACCAGTCTGCATTCCCACCAGCAGTTCACAAGTGTTCCTTTTTCTCCACATCCTCTCCAGCACTTGTCATTTGTTGATTTGTTGATGATAGCCAGTCTGACAGGTGTGAGATGGTACCTCATTGTTGTTTTGATTGGCATCTCTCGGATGATTAGTGACTTTGAGCATGTTTTCATATGTCTCTTGGCTTTCTGAATGTCCTCTTTTGAAAGGTGTCTATTTAGGTCCTTTGCCCATTTTTTGATTGGATTGTTTATCTTCCTTTTGTTGAGTTGGATGAGTTCCCTATAAATTTTGGAGATTAGGCCAAGTTAATGTGTTCTATTCAAAATTCTCACTTTTTGATTTGCATTTTTTTTATAGTAAGCCCTAACATTCTTCTCTTTGTCTTTGCTATCACTTTAAATATGATTTTTAACTTCCTGGATTTTTTTTAATGCCTCTGAATGTAATATTTCAAAGATTGAAAGTGTCACTAGATTACATCTGAAAAACATTATAGTGACATCTAGTGGATCTTCTGATTATACAATCATTAAAGTAATTGTAGACAATAAATTATTAAATTGTAGGTTTTGTGTAAAGTTTCCCCCACGTCCCGCGTGGTTCAGGGTTCAGGATCTGGAAGAGGGGCCGCACACAAATGAAAGAGACAAGACAAGAAACAATAATTTGGAAATATTGGGGGGCCAGGAGGGCAAGTCCAACTCAAGGGGAAGGACTTCCCCTGGTGCTCAGGCCTCACCAACCTTTTATTGGTTTGGGATACACCCATAGCATAGCCTTTAGGCAGCCAATTTCCAGTAACAGGCAGACTAGCCCATCAGCAAGGATTTACATAATAATAAATGGGGAAGTTGCTTCAGCTACCATTGTCTGGACTAACAGTGGGTGCACAGCCCTGACCTTTGCCAGGCCTTCAAGGGTCACCAGCCTTCCCGGTTCCTTGTCCACACCTCTGTGCTAGTGAAGACAATAGGTGGCTTCCCACAAGGTTTGAAAGGTTATTTAGTTTTCGTAGAAAAAAAGTCTCAGAACCATCCTAAGTAGACAAAAATCTACCTTATTTTAAAGTTTGCACAATCTCTCTAGGCAACCTCTCAAATGCAAAAAGAATAATCTCTTTATGTGTCTCCTTCTTAAGATTGAGGAAAACTCCCAGCAGTCCTTCCCTCAAGTCTAAATGGCAAGAAGCACCCCTGAAAACAGTCATTTGGAAGAAGGATGAAAGTACACAGATTAGTTTAAAATAATCAGGACCCACCAGCTAAACTGTCCCACTTATGCAATGTTCTGTAGAATGCTGTGTTGAATCCTCAAACAACTCCAGGATTCTGTGAGAAAGCAGGAAGGTGAAATGGATGTTGGGTGTGCAATTTACAGCATTCGCTTCACCAACTACCATAAGGGCCACCCCAAAACCATCAAAGCACAGTCAATTTAAATCTTTTAGGAATGATCAAAATGTTGTGTGTCTTGAGACAGTAGTTTCAGATGTGTATATATATCTGTCAAAACTCATCATATGGTACATTTTATTTTTTTATTGGTTTTAGAGAGAGGAAGGGGAGAGAGAGAAAGAGAGGGAGAGAGAAAGAAAGAGAGAGAGAGAGAGAAACATCGATGTGAGGGGAAAGCATTGATCTGTTGCCTCTGGGATGATGCTTCAACCAACTGAGCCACACTGGCCAGGCCTCAAATGGTACACTTTAAATGATGTCGTTTATTGAATGAAAATGATATCTCAATAAAGTTAGTTGTTTTTTTAAAGTCAAGGAATCCATTGATGGATTAATGGGTAAACAAAATGAGGTCTACATATACAACAGCATGATATTCTGCCTTAAAAAGAATGGCAATTCTGACACATGCTACTACATGGATGAACTTTGAGGACATTATGCCAAGTGAAATAAGCTAGTCACAGAAGGATAAATGATCCCTTATATGAGATACTTAAGAGTAATCACATTCATAGAAACAGAAAGTAGAATAGTGGTTGTCAGGGGTTGGGGAAAGGGGATTAGGGAATTAGTGTTCAAAGGGTACAGAGTTTCAGATGGAAAGATGAAAATATTCTGGAGATGGATGATGGTGATGGTTGTAAAACAATGTAAATACACTTAATGCTACTGAACTGTGCACTTAAAAAAATGTCAACGTGGTAAATTATATGTAATGTATATTTTACCACAATATAAAAGGTTTAAAACGCTCATAAAAGGTAAAGAATCTGACACTATAGTTAATCAGTTCATTATTCATCACTTCACCATGCTGAGTATATTTGAGGGTAGATGTCACAAAACTGGAAGTTGCATTAAAAAAACAAATAAAAATACCTGATAGCATGTACTAAATATTAAATACCTGGTAGAAGTTATGACTGTTATAGGAATTATTAATTTAACAGAAAGCTGGTAGAAATCTATCTATATATAGATTTCCTAAGCAACCCAATGACTGAATGACCGGTCGACCATTTGCTATGATGTGCACTGACCACCGGGGGTGGGGGGGGGTGGCAATGGTGGCAGGTGCAGGAGCGGCAGGTGGTGTTGGACTGCCGGTTTCAGCAGATCCCCACAGGCTATGCCGAGGGACCCCACCAGTGCATGAGTCTGTGCACCGGGCCTCTATTATATCTATAAACTTATTTTATTTCCTAGATGAGAAGTAAAAGATCTTAATAAAAATGTAGCTAATCAGAAGCCACAGTATTAACCTTAAACAGTAGATGGTTACGATAATGAGCATGCATTTTCTGTCCTTTGGAGAAAACAAAGTTGGCTTCAAAGATGCTAGTGACAATGCTGATGGCTTCACTAGCAGAAACAGAGAAAGGGCTATCTGACCTTATTTTGTTTTTTTTAAAATATATTTTATTGTTTTTTTACAGAGAGGAAGGGAGAGAGATAGAGAGTTAGAAACATCGATGAGAGAGAAACATCGATCAGCTGCCTCCTGCACATCCCCCACTGGGGAAGTGCCCACAACCCAGGTACATGCCCTTGACCGGAATCGAACCCGGGACCTTTCAGTCCGCAGGCCGACACTCTATCCACTGAGCCAAACCGGTTTTGGCAATCTGACCTTATTTTATTAGCTATTTAGCTTCTATCTCCTTTTTCTGTCCCTTTTCATTCTTCTGTAAAGTATTTATCCTCAAAACAAACAAACTTAAAAACTTTTATTGTTAAAGACACAATGCATACCAATATTAAGAGAGAGATTGAAAAGGGAGGTGAAGAAACTTTCTAGGTAGATAGAAATGCTCTACGTCTCTCTTTTTAAAAAAATATAATATGTTTTTATTGATTTGAGAGAGAGATGAAGGGAGGGAGAGGGAGAGAGGAACACGAAGAAAGAACCATCCATCCATCGGCTGCCTCTTGCATGCTCCCTACTGGGGATGGAGCCTGTAACTCGGGCATGTGCCCCACCAGGAATCAGCACCCTCTTGTTGCATGGGGTGACCAACTGTGCCACACTGGCCAGAACAAATGCTCTACAGCTTGATTGGAGCACTGGTTACTGGGTGTATACATTCCTCAAAAGTCATCAATCTGTACACTTAAAATGAATGAATTGTATTGTAAGTGAAGTGTACATTAGTAAAGTTGATTTAAAAACCTCGATCAACTCTAAAGAGAAGCAGCACTCCTGCATTTCGGATGGTTGATGAAAATGTTCTTTTAAAACTAGTTTCAAGAGTAACCGCAAATTAGAAACTGCTCATTTTCTTAGCCTACCCTGCCAGGAAATGCTCCTAGACTGCTAATCACAAGTGCCCCTGGAAAGCAGGTGGGTCCTGCCTGCTCTGTTTAAATTTCCATACAACCCACACTCCCTCTTCTTCTCTGCTTCATTTGCCTCCACAGCACTTATCACCTTCTAATATGTTATTAAGTCACAGTGATTAATTATGATCTGTCTCCCCCAAATGGAATGTAAGGTCTATGAAGGCAGGGTTTGGTTTGTTTTGTTCACTGATGTTCCTGGCATATAATTGGTGATTAATAAATGTTTGTTAAATGAATTCAAACTCTCTTATTAAATATATTTCTCTTTGTGTGTCCTGGGTGGAGAGAAGAATGTCTGAGCATAAACTATATGGTCTTTAATATTTTCTACCCTACCTACTTGCAAAAATTATTGGAGATGACTTGTCACTTATTTCCTCTACAATATATATTGAGTTACTTTGATGGGTCCGTGTTGTACCAGGCATTGGGAAAATATAGCTGTCAAATAAGACTTAAAATAGAAAAGTTTAATCCTTATCATCAGAAAGGAGCCCGACTGGTGTGGCTCAATGGTTGAGTGTGGATCTATGAGCCAAGAGGCCACGGGTTCGTCCCTGCCAGGACACATGCCCGTTCTGTCCCCAGTAGGTTGTCTGCAGGAGGGAGCTGATCTATATTTCTATCTCTCTATCCCTCTCCCTTCCTCAGTCTCTACAATTAATAAAAACATATATTTTTTTTAAAAAAACAGAAAGGTAAAATATCTATACCAAAATCCAGGCTACTCTGTGACTCTGGTTTCATTTCAAAGATCTTCATTTATTTATTTATTTTTAAATAAACTTTTTATTGATTTCTGAGAGGTTGGGAGAGGGATAGAAACATCAATGATGAGAGAGAATCATTGATCAGCTGCCTCCTGCATGCCCCACACTGGGGATTGAGTCCGCAACCTGGGCATGTGCCCTGACCAGGAATCAAACCATGACCTCCTGGTTCATAGGTCAACACTTAACCACTGAGCCATGTTGGCTGGGCAGCTTTGAAGGCATATAGCAAAAGACCTTTAATGTCAAAGTCATAAAGAAAACACAATGTTTAATTTTTTTACATAATCTACTATATATTTTAAATTAAAACGTTTTTTTTCTACCATTCATTTACAAAACATTTACCTGATTGTATCAGGTAAAACACATTTTTAAAAAACTAAGCAAATCATGAATTAAAGTTTAAGTAACTATATATACACACACACCTTGTATATGATGTCTGAAGGGATTTAACAAATGTTTTCGTACTAAGATTAAATTCTATTTTGGGATTTTATAGAATCATAGTTTTGTTTGTTTGCATGAGATAATTTCTACATCTACCATTTTACAAATGAAAATGCTAATACCCAAAGTCATATAAATAGTGCCAAAGCTCAGACCAGACCTGGGTTCCTTATTTCTGAACCATCTATGAATCAACTGACTTCTTTTTTTTTAAAGGTATATATATATATGTCTTTCAGAGAAGAAGAGGGAGAGAGAGAGAGAGAGAGAGAGAGAGAGAGAGACATCAATGATGAGAGAGGATCATTGATTGGCTGCCTTCTGCATGCCCCCCCACTGAGGACCAAGCCTACAACCCAGGCATGTGCCCTTGACCAGAATCAAACTTGGGACCCATCGCTCGCAGGCTGACCCTCTATCCACTGAGCCAAACCAGCTAGAGCTCAATTGACTGTTCTTAACTGCATCCCCATAAAGGTCAGCCGTTTGGATTGACAACACTGGAAAGGACACTGGTTCCTGGCGGGTAGACATGAGCTTCTTCCTGTCTCCCCCAGTGCCTAGCACAGGGCCGGGTCCAGAGTAGGAACCCAATGAAGGGAACAAAGAACCACCCTGGATCCAGACACGGACTCTTACTAAAGAGCGCTTGTGACTTGGGCCCTCAGCCTCCTCTTGTGGGTCCGCTGGCCAAGAGGTTCCCACAGGCTTAGGAAGCTCTACCCCACAATATTCTCCCCCCCCCTCCCCCCCCGCCCCCATCCAGTCCTGCAGGTCTCTGCTCAGTGCCACTTTATCACGAGGCCTTCTCAGACCACACTGTGAAACAGCACCCCGCACTCCCTAACCTCCTCACTCTCCCGAATACTTACCCCCATCTGACATATTTGAACTTATCTCTGTGCATTGCTCATCTTCCTCCACAAGAATGCCAACTCTATTTGGTTCACGCCTATATTTTCAACACCTACGCTGGCATGTGAAGGATGCTCTATGGATATTTGTGAAATGACTTTTAAATGAATGGTAACGGAACTCTGGACCCCTTCCTTTATTTCTAAATTCTTTATTTTAAAAGCTAAGACACTCTTTTCAATTCAATGTAAAAAAACTACCATGAAATATAATGACAAGATACTCAAAATGCAAATACTTTTATAATAAAATTAGGCTACCTAACTTGCATACATATATGTGGCTTTATATAATTTTAAACTGTTCTAAGTAACACAATATCTTAATTAAAGACTTCAAAAAGAAAAGGGAAGTCTTTTAGTTCCTAGAGCCCAGTACTGGTACAACTACAAACATCAGACACCAATGAAAATCATCTATTAGGTAACTAAAATATTTTAATACATAAAAAGTTATTCGCTGTAGGTGTCTATATAATGTGACTGCCAATGGTGTTAACGCCGCAGGCCGTGTCTATCACACCCAGTCATCCTGGACTCCTTCCACTCGAGCACTGATTTGGGCAGCATCGAGAGGCCCGTGTGTAGTCACATAATCTGATAAATTCTCCATCAGCGAGGAGGACGGGGAGCAGCTGAAGCCCAGCAGAGGAAACCACTGTCCGAGGCAAGAGGGCCAGCTACCCTGAGAAGAGCACATTTGAACCCTGAGACACATCCCGGACGGACGTAGGGTCAGCATAACCAACCGCAGAGCTGCAGAACGTGAATTCTGTAAACTGGAACCGCTCAAAGGGGGATTTAAGGAGAGGGTGGAGGAAGGGTCGGAGGCGAGGCGAGGCCAAGGCCTGAAGGGCAGCGCCAAGGTTGGGCTTGACCCTTGGGGAGCAGAGCGACAGGGATCGGTGCTGGTTGGGAAGAATCTGGGAAGATCATTTGGGGAACAACTTCGAGAACGGCCTGGGGCGTGCGGGTGGCGAGCACGAGTAGGACGGGGAGGCTAGGAGGCTGTAGCAGAAGTGAGAGCCCTTGAGGGGCACAGAGCACAAGAGGAGGCCCGAATCCTGGGTGGTTTCTGGGCAGAGCTGCCGGGATTGGAGGCGGGGCTGGGAGTAGGCACAGGGCTCCTGGGGGGCGGTGGGGCGGGAGTGGCGCTCGGTTGCCCTGGCGACGGCGTCTGGAGGGCGGAGCGTCTCCCGGCTCCCGGCTCCTCCCTCCTCCCCACGTCTCTTCCGGGTGCCCAACTGCCGCCCGCGCGGGGGTGGGCGGGGCGCCGGGGAGGCGGGGCGGGCGGGGCAGAGCCCAGCGCTCCCGCCGCCGAGGAGGAGCCGCCGCCGCCGCCGCCGCCGCCGCCGCCCGGTGGACGCAGGTGCGGCCGCCGCGCCCGCCGCGCCCCCGCGCGGATGCGCCGGTCTCTTAGGATGAGGTGTTGGTTGCAGGTACAGAGGCCGCCTCGCCGGGGACCGGGTGAGGGGCGGCGCCTCCGGACGACCCGGAGCAGCGCGTCTTCCTGTCTGGTCCTCCAGACCTCGGTGTCTGTGGATTTACCGGAATGTTGTTTCCGGGGGTCGCAGGAGCTCCGGGGGCAGTGGCTGTAACTCTGGGACCACCCGGCCCTGTGCAAAGTATTCGATTTGGGGGGGGCGGGAGGGGGAGAAGGAAACCGCGGATCCAGGGACAACATTGCTGCCCCCTCCTGTTCCTACCCAGCCCCAGGCGGGTGGGGAGGACAGGGAGATCCAGAGGAATGTCTAGCCTGGGAGTCACCACCCCTCATCCCACAGGGGATTGTAGCTAGTGCTGTGCAAGGGCCCTGGGGCGCTCCCTTAAGTGACACTGAGAGTCTGGCTGTGCCCTGTTGTCAGCATCCATCAGAAGTGAGTTGTCAAATGAGTCCCTCATATATATATATATATATTTCTTTTATTGATTAAGGTATTATATATATTTCCTTTATTGATTAAGGTATTAAGGTGCCCTTATCCCCCCATTGTCCCCCCATCCCCCACTCATGCCCTCACCCTGCCCCACCCCGTGTCTGTATCCATTGGTCATGCTTACATGAATGCATCACTTTTAACAGAACTCTGTTCCCAGTCCTCTCCCAGGCTGTACCAGGTCTTGTTGGCGTACCTGAAGGAGGGGGGAAAGTAGAGGAGAATAAGGGGGGCTGTTTCTCAGGGGTTTTTGACCCGCAACCACTTCTTACCTTCTGTCTCAGCATCCGTGTCAGGAAAGGGCCTGCACCTTCCGCGTGTCCCAGAGACCAGTTAGGCGGGACTGTTTCTCTGCCTGTAAAGTCGTGGGTGGGGGTGGGGGTGGGGTGGAGAGTGGTGGGAGGGGTCTGGTCCTCCCAGCTCAGTACCATAGATTTGGGGAGGGAAACTACGGATCCTGTCATAACGTTGCTGCCATCTGTTTTTAATCTTATACAATTATCTGTCTGTGTTGTAGATAAAATGGTTTTTATGCCATAGGCATATTATTATACTCCCAAAATAAAATGAGGGCAGAAATCAACAATTTATTCTGTATGTGCAAAGCCTTTACTATTTTACACAAAGGACTCAAAGACGTCCTATATCAGTGATGGCGAACCTTTTGAGCTCGGCGTGTCAGCATTTTGAAAAACCCTAACTTAACTCTGGTGCGTGTCATGTATAGAAATTTTTTGATATTTGCAACCATAGTAAAACAAAGACTTATATTTTTGATATTTATTTTATATATTTAAATGCCATTTAACAAAGAAAAATCAACCAAAAAAATTAGTTCGCGTGTCATAGGTTCGCCATCACTGTCCTATATGATTGGGTCACTCACTTTAAAACTCCACAATTTATTAAATAGGACTGCTTATGAACTACCTGTTCCCAAACTAGATGGCCCTAAAGTATATGATGTCGTAGGCTGAATAAGGGCCAAAAACATCAGGCCCTAAACTCTGGAAACTGTAATGTTATGAGGAAAGGAAGTCTTTGCATATATGATTAAGTCAAAGATCTTGACATCTGGAGATTACCCTGGGTTACCTGGGTGGGCTCAAAATGCAAGCACAAGGGTTCTTCTAAGGGAGGGGCAGAGGGAGATGTGATAGACAGGAGAGGAGAACACAGTGGCCACAGAGGCAGAGATGAGAATGATGAGGCCACAAGTCGAGCAGTGCCAGCAGCCAGCAGAAGCTGGAGGAGGAAGGACGTGGATTTCCTAGAGCCCTGCCAGCACCTTGACTTCAGCCGGTGAGGCTGGTGTTGGACTTCTGGCCTTCAGAACTGGAAGAGGATAAACCGCTGTTGTTTTAAGCCACCACGCTTGTGGCAATTGGTCACAGCAATTACAGCATGACCAGACACATACGGTCATGCCTCCAAGTCACACAGAATCAAGCCTGTATTGATGAATATTTTAAAGCCCTCCAGCTGGGGCAGTGACAGGTTTGATCATGGAGAGCACTAAGGATTTTCTTAAGCCCTGTAAATCGGAAGGAAAAAATTTGAACAAGGAATTGGGTAAGGAGAAAATAAATTAGGTGCTTAGGAAAGAGGTAGTCTGGCACTTAAAGTAAACTTTTAAACTTTCAAATGTATTTCTATTAATATATATATCACTGTATTTGCTCTGGTTTAGAGAATAAAGGTACAGAGTAACATAGGTGTGGTCCTTAGCCGAGACATTATTGGAAGCCTTCATACCAAGAGTTGCAGACACCTGGGGATTGAGTCCAGGCTGGGGAAAACAGGCAAAGCCAAGGTGCTTCCACCTGAGGGGGTGTTAACATCTGGCTAAAAGCAACCTCTAGTCGTCTTGAAATGAAGACACTTTGGAGTTATCAGAGTGCACACAAAAAAATCAGTGTTTAGGTTTAATTGATTGATTTCTGGGACACAGGCTGCTAATTTTCACCCGTGCTCTTGCCCCATAAAACATCACAAAGAGTAGCCAATTCAATTCCTTTTTGAACTGCTTTTTTTAAGGTATAATTTATATACCATAAAATTCACCAATCTATACTAATAATAGCGGAATATGCAAATTGTTCAGGATACCATCACAGTAACAGTAATGACCAGCAGGCTGTCTGGGGCAACCAGGCCAGCAGGGAGGTTAGTGAGGGACAACCAAATGACTGAACAGCAGGCTTCATGGGGCGACCAGGCGGCTGGGGGTGGGGGCAGTTAGGGGTGACCAGACTGGCAGAGGGGAGCAGTTGAGGATGACCAGGCCAGCAGGGGTGGCAGTAAGGGGTGACCAGGCCAGAGGGGGGGCAGTTAGAAGTGACTAGGCCAGCGGAGGGTGGGGCAGTTGGGGGTGACCAGGCCGGCAGGGGGAGCAGTTAGGGGTGATCAGGCCAGCAGGCAGAGGCAGTTAGGGGTGATCAGGCTGGCAGCAGGGGGCAGTTAGGGGCAATCAGGCAGGCTGGTGAGCAGTTAGAAGCCAGCGGTCCCAGATTGTGAGAGGGATGTCCAACTACCAGCAATTGAACATCCCCCGAGGGGTCCCAGATTGGATAGGGTGCAGGCTGGGCTGAGGGCCCTCCCCCCCCCCCCCATGTATGAATTTCATGCACCAGACCTTTAGTTTTAAGTATAACAGCCAATACATTTTAGTAAATTTACAGAGTTTTGCAATCATTACCACAATTCAGTTTAAAACATTTCCATCGTCCAAAAAAGCCCCTTATGGCCATTTTAGAGTCAGTCCCTATTCCCACCCCCAGTTCCAATCCACTTTGGATGACTGGCCTACTTCAGAGTTAAGTTTTAGTCCTTCTGCTGGGCTACACCAATGGCCTTATTACTGGCCTCTTCTCAGTATATTGCCCACCTAGCTGCTGGAGGATGATATGCCCCTGATTAAAACCCTCCAATGGCTTTCCCTCACAATTAGAATAAACCATGAAATCCTTAGTATGGCTTTTTTAAGCCCCTGTGAGCTCTACCCTCTACCAATCTCCCCAGCAACTTCTCGGGATAATTTCGGGAGGGAAGTGATAAGCACAGCATTGCTTTGGGTGTGGTACACACTTGGCTATCCATCCTCCCTTGACTACATGCAACCTCACTAGCCTCCTTCCTCATCAGTCAGTGAACACTGAGCCCTTCTTATCCCAGAGCCTTTGCATCTGGTATTTCCTCTTAGGATCTTCCCCAATCCTCTGTAGGGCTGACTGTGTTTAGTCATTCAGCTCAAATGTCACCTCTTTCATAAAGTCCTTCCCTGACCTTCCCTAAGTAGTTTCAACTTCATCTCTCTGTATATTGTGTTATTCTCATCATTGCTCTCAACCATTCTCCAAAATTATATTTTGATTTGTTTCTTTAGTATCTCTCGCCATTAAACTGTAAGATTCATGAGGGTAGAAACTGGTTCTTGATCTTACACAGCTCTATCTCTAGTATTCCTAGAAGCATTAATCATAGCAGTACAGTAAAGCATTGTAAAGCATCAAAATGCCAACAACAGTAATTAATAATTATTGAATGCTGACTGTGTGCCAGGCGGCTTGTATATGAATGACTTAATTGAAGTTTACTGCGTTTGATGTGGGAAGAGTAAGGGGAGCACATCCTCCAATTATTAAATGTCCTCCTCTACATTAAATTATGTTTTTCAGAGACATTGGATAGTTTTCATTCTCTTATTATTAGAACTAGAGGCCCGATGCATGAAATTCATGAAAGGGCCTTGGCCTCCACTGCGGCGGCCACCTCTGCCTCAGCCCCCACCCCATACCCATCACTGCCACGGCCGGGGGCCTCTGCCGCGGCCCCTGGCCACTGCAGCTTTGTCCAGAAGGAAGGATGTCCGGAAGGACATCCGGTCTAATTAGCATATTATGCTTTTATTATTATAGATATTTATTTTAAAGACTACATCAATGTATATTGCCATTAGTAATCTATTATTAAACCTCATTTTTCAAATCCCTAAAAACTAAACTGTGGAGGATTTTGCTAGGAAGGAAAGTTGGAACAAAAGAAAGACTTTAGCGGAGTCTTAAAAGAGCAGTACATGCTCAGAACACAGCAAGTAGACCTTGATTGGGGCACAGGGTATGTTGGAATGGAGATGAAGCTGGGAGGTTGTTAGGCCTGATCATAAAGGGTTTTGAGTGCTAGTCTTAGTTCAAACCTTCATCTTTGAGCAAGATAGGACAAAATGGCGCTGATTTTAAAGGGAACTCTTAAAGACTGTGAGAAAGTGAAGCTAAAAAGACCATTTTGAGGTATTTTATAAGGTCTGGCAAGAGTTTACTAAATCATGAAAGAATATAAAAGGACTAAAATTAACTAAATAGCATATTCCAGGGTTTGTTCCTTATGACTTATGAGCACACTTAAGTCTTCTTTGCTGAGTTAAAAGATATTACAGAGATAGACTCAACAGAGTATGGCTACTAATTCGATTTGGAGTTTGAGTAGATGAAGAATAGAGAAAGAGCCCTAGCTGGTTTGGCTCAGTGGATAGAGCATCGGCCCACAGACTGAAGGGTCCCAGGTTTGATTCTGGTCAAGGGCACATGCTTGGGTTCAATCCCCACTAAGAGGTGTGCAGGAAGCAGCCAATCAATGATTCTCTCTCATCATTGATGTTTCAATCTTTCTCTCCCTCTCCCTTCCTCTTAAAATCAATAAAAATATATTTTTAAAAAAGACTCTGAAATGTTGCCGGAACCGGTTTGGCTCAGTGGATAGAGCGTCGGCCTGCGGACTGAAAGGTCCCAGGTTCGATTCCGGTCAAGGGCATGTACCTGGGTTGCGGGCACATCCCCAGTAGGAGATGTGCAGGAGGCAGCTGATCGATGTTTCTCTCTCATCGATGTTTCTAACTCTCTATCTCTCTCCCTTCCTCTCTGTAAAAAATCAATAAAATATATTAAAAAAAAAAAAAAAAAAAGACTCTGAAATGTCTAACTTGGGAAGTTAGTTTTATGGTGTTATCATCTGAGAACAGCCTAGAAAGCAGGTTAGATGGGAATGTGAAGAGACCAGATATGGTATAAGATGAATTTAAGATGACTGTAAACATATATGCAGAGGTATTAAAGGAACATATATTCATTAACATTTTTCTAAAGCCAGTTATTTTTTATTTTTTTTTATTTTTTTTTTAAAATATATTTTATTGATTTTTTACAGAGAGGAAGGAAGGGAGAGAGAGAGTTAGAAACATCGATGAGAGAGAAACATCGATCAGCTGCCTCCTGCACATCTCCTACTGGGGATATGCCCGCAACCCAGGTACATGCCCTTGACCGGAATCGAACCTGGGACCTTTCAGTCCGCAGGTCGACACTCTATCCACTGAGCCAAACCGGTTTCGGCAAGCCAGTTATTTTTTAAACAAATAGCATGAAACTTGATGGAAGCAGTAGAACTGTCTCTATCTAGCTTTGTTGTTGACTGAAATCACCTGTGAGAAGTCATCATATTTTTTGGCCATCTTTTTGCTAAATGTTTTCCATAGTAAATTATAGAATGTCCAGTTGGAGAAGGTGTTAGAGATCTTCCAGTCTAACACTTTGCCCTAGAGAGGACAGCAGTGACAGTTGTCATCCCAGCAGATGCTCATCTACCCTCAGCTCGAACGCCTCACAAAGAAGCCCACCATGTATA
Organism: Myotis nattereri; assembly: GCF_964212035.1. NCBI lineage: Eukaryota > Metazoa > Chordata > Mammalia > Chiroptera > Vespertilionidae > Myotis > Myotis nattereri. Next base: position 182,331,507 of record NC_138075.1, read on the forward strand.
TATTCAGGGCGTCCTAGTGTTTAACACCGATGGCGAACCTATGACACACGTGTCAGAGGTGACACGCGAACTCATTTTTTTTGGTTGATTTTTCCTTGTTAAATGGCATTTAAATATATAAAATAAATATCAAAAATATAAGTCTTTGTTTTACTATGGTTGCAAATATCAAAAAATTTCTATATGTGACACGGCACCAGAGTTAAGTTAGGGTTTTCAAAATGCTGACACGCCGAGCTCAAAACGTTCGCCATCACTAGCTTAGAATATCCATCTCTGTTCTGACCTAGAATTTACCTCCCTTTACTTCTAATCATTAGTCCTAATTATGCACATAGAATATTGTCCCTCATTTTTTCAATGTGGCAGCTGTTCACTTAGATTCCACTGAGATATTCCAAAAATCCTAGGTGTTTATCATCTCAGCTCCACTTCTTAAACTTTATAGACCTATTTCTAACCCACTCACAGAAGTTTCTCTACCTAGTAACTTTTCTAACCACGCACAAGATCTGTTGCCTGGTCAAAGCATCTCCAAAAAATAAAAGCAGGTCAGAAGACATTCAGGTGGTTAAGTCAGTTTGGACTGCACCTGGAGAAAGATCAGGTCTGGGAATATACATATGAAAAAGGGGATCATGTGCCCATAGGTTTACTTGTGTTATCTTAATAATGCCAATAAGATCTGTACCAACAAAATTAGATTGCACCAACAGGGAGCATATAATTGAACATGTTCTGGTGTGTAAACATAGCCTAGATAAGTGCCATAAAAATATACTTTTATAAACAAAATAAGCCCAAAGGAAAAAAATTTAAAGGTTTTATTGCTGTTGTTGTATATATGTGTTTTGGGTGTTGTCAAGATCTTAAGTGATGAAAATGAACTTGTGAATTGAAATTTTTGAAAATAATAAATTTCAGCTAATGAAATATTATATATTAATAAGCATATTTTAAAATATTTTGTTTTTTCAGGTATTAATAGGATAAGTGAAAATAAGAATATCCAGATATTAAGGTATCTCTTGTTTTATTTTTATATTTAAGAATTGTGAACATATACAACTGATATACTTTATTATATCTATCCCTAATCTGTTTTAGAAACTGAAGCCTTGAGTTTGATGAATGCCTAGGCTGGAATATCTAAGATAATGCCACAAGGGCTATATCTGTGGTTTTCAAACTCTGCTCAGTGGAGTTAAAAGATATTACAGAGATATCTTTTGTATTTCATTATGGTGTCTTGGGGCATAGAGGAGGGTGTGTATTTGGGATTCTAAAAATTTAAATAAAGACTTCTACTGCCTTAAAAAGTTTGAAAAACAAAACTTTAATCTTATTTAGTAATGGTGAAAATTGAGGCTCAGAGATATGAAAAGATTTGCCCATGCTCTTACAAGTAACCAATGACAAAATTAAGTTTCCTGATTTGGAGTTCTGTATTCTTCTGTTCTGCCTCCCTCCAAGATGGTATTGTGTACTGATGAAGTATGATCTTAAATAGCTTAAATCTATATTGCATTATAATGGTTCCTGTATTTACTCAATGCATTCTAAATCCACTTTCTCTTCTATTAGTAGAACTATATGAAACATATCTTCTTTATAGATAAATAGAAAGATATAGCCATTTATTATGGAAATGAGTTAGTATACTATTGTTATTCATGTTTTATTGTCCTATTATGTGGTACTATATACTTATTGATTGAAGTAAGGACCATATTAAGGCTGCTCATGAGTCATCTCAGTTAACTCTTATTCTTTTCAGTTATACACTCTTTATCTCCATCTTATAGTCTTATGGAGGTTAAATATTATTTTCAGGGTCACACAGCTAGTGGATCACAGAGCTAGGATTTGAACCCTAACAGTCAATGACAACATCTAGAGAGAAAGAATGCGACTGAGAAAGCAGACACTAAAATCAATGTGAAATTAATAAGCAATTAACATTAACTCAAGCAGTGAAGTGATGTTCATTAATGTTCTTGCATTTATGAAATATGTTGTATTGGGATCAATCTTGGGAAACTTTACAATTTCCTAAGGAAAATACACCTGCAGATTGGTTCTATGAGATTATGGATCAATGTTATAAAATCCCAATAGGGGATAGCCACACAGCCACCTTGTTTTTTTTTGGAAGCCAGGAGAAGGTTTCTGTGGAAGGTAGAATGGTTTGGCATTCTATGGGCTTGAGTCACTAGTTGATTAACATAACATACATTATAAGTAACCTGTACCCAATCCAAATAGAGCATAGATTCTAAATCAACTTACTATAGAGACAGTCACATTCTATCACGGTCATGGGAGAGGTCCACCTTGAGTAGTCATAAGAAATCAAGCTGAGGATTGTTCACATCAGGGAAAGGATAGCCACACAGCCACCTTGGTCTTTTGGAAGCCAGGAGAAGGGGTAAGAACCCAGGAGATACTTTAAAGCCCTTTAACTCGACTGTATAACAAAAACGAAAGTCTATACACCGTTTTCCTCCAAAAGTTCTCTTGTTGTGGTCTGTGGTTTCTAAGGTCTTTTCTGTAACATTCCAATAGAATAACCAAGGTAGAATCTTTACCTCGCTATTACTTGTCAGAAATATAAGACTCCTTTCACTGGGAATCTGGTCACAATTTTAAATCAGGCAGAATTGTTCATAATTAATTTTGGGCGTTACCAGAAGAGGCCAAGATTTCATCTTTGTACTTTACTCAGAGATTTAAATCAAATACATGTAAATTCATGTTATGATCCCCATTACAACAAGTATAGCGTTTTAACAATTTATGATTTATTGAGGCTAACAACTTCCTTTTACCCGGAAATCCTTAAGAATTTAATAAGATTTATGCCTGAAATTAGGTATAATGTTTTAGTTCTTAAAGTGTAATGACAGTAGAGGAATGCTGAATGATTTAACCAAACTGAGGATATGGTCAATCTAAAATAGTGAAAATCCAAATTCAAGTATTTTTAAAAGACAGATTTCCTATTGTAAACTTCATAAAATAATGAGTGGCATTGACAAGTAGAAGTACTAAGCATTTTCTTTACAAATAAATGTTGCTTTATAATTATTGTTTAACTAAATATAAGCTTTCTCCTTTAAACTAGTAATTTTTCAAGAAAAATATTTCCCTTTGAAGGTCTGCTACTCTTCAATGGCCTGCTGCCTATGAGTGGATACTGAATTAATGAGTTGATTTTATTCATCATCTTATGCCAAAGTAAATAAGTGTGGTTTCATATTAGGATATTCTAAAGTCAAACCTTCTCCTTTCTCCTTTTCTCTCTTTTCCAACTACTAGTTCCAGTTATGCTTATCTTGCTCATAGGTTCTGTTTCATGATTGATACCAAAAACTTTAGTATTAAGCAGAGTGGATTAGGGCATGCTTGCCCAATACTGGCTATATGACTCTGCCTGCCCTGCTCATTCCTTCATGCTTTTGATCAATCTGTAATTTGTGATAATAACATTACTCAGTAATTTGAATTGTCTTAGTGTTTTTCACCATCCTGAAGAATCCCCAAATGCATCATTTTAGTGGGTAAGTAAAAGTATACACTATAAATTCATGATAAAACTTGTTTAAATGAGGGTTTTTTCCCAAATAATCTCTTCTATTTAGAACATTTAAGTTGCCTAGCAATCTTGACTAACATTATTATAATTCTTGATGGAATGTCTTCATGCATACTACTTATTTGCTAAAATTGATAGTATGAAACATATTAAGGTAGAATTTATCTAATTGTAGTTTTGACAGATTGCATCTCAGTAATCAAAAGGGAGGAACTGTGAGTAAAATAAAAAGGAATTCTGTTCAATAAATTCCCTTCAGCTCACAGGTTTCAAAAAAATCCATTGACAGTATGTTTACAATTATGAATTAATGTAAAAATGATAAGCAGTATGTTATATGTGATGTTCCTTTCTGCGTCACTTTGATGGTTTATGTCTCTATATATTTTGTGTGTTTTTTTTAAGAATCAGGATTCTGATTCATTCCTTTTATTTATTTTTCTGTTTTCTACCTCATTAATTTCTGCTTTTATCTTTATTGTTTCCTAGCATGTGCTTTTTTTTTTTTTTTTTACTTTTAATCTACCTTTTTGTGTTAGAAATTTAAATCACTTATTTTCATTTTTGAAATAGAAGTTTAAGGCTAGAAACTTTCCTCTTTTCATTACTTTAATGTATCTTAGATTCTGATGTGTAGGTTTTCATTGGCATTATTTTTCAGAAATTCTTTAATTTCTGATCTTATCTATCACACAATTTATGTTTTATCTAAATGGTTGTGTTATATCAGAAAATTACGAATAACATATTTTATTATAGAATGTGCCTTTTAACTTGAAGTGCCCTTTGTCTTATGTACTGTTCTTCGACTTGAAGACCTCTTGGTCTGGAATCAGGATTTTAATCCATGCTTTCTTATTATTTTCATTTACCTGGCAAATCTTTATCACTGTACTAATATCAGTGCCTTTTAAATATTCTTTTGTGTACAACATGGAGTTGAATTTTTTAAAGAGTCTGTTTGAAAATCCTTTTATTTGAATTGGCAAGTTAAGTTTCTTCATGTTTATTGACATGACTGTTCTATTTGGCCTAAATTCTTTCATATTATCTCTCTCTAAAAGCAATAAATTAAAACTAAATAAAATTTGTCATATTATTATTACACTAGAGGCCTGGTGCACAAAAATTGGTGCACTCGGCGGGGAGAGGGGGTCCCTCAGCCCGGCCTGTGCCCTTTTGCAGTCTGGGACCCCTCAGGAGATAACAAGCTGCTGGCTTAGGCCTGCTCCTGGGTGGCAGAGGGCAGGCCCAATCCCTAGGTGCAGCCCCTGGTCGGGCTCAGAGCAGGGCCAATTGGGGAGTTGGGGTGCCGCCCCCTGTCATGCACAGAGCAGGGCGGATCGGGAGGTTGCGATGCCACCCCTAGTCACGCTCAGGGTAGGGCCGATAGGGGGGTTGGGGCACCGCCCCCTGTCACACTCAAGGCAGGGTTGATAGGGAGGTTGCGGTGCTACCCCCTGTCACGCACAGAGCAGGGCTGATCAGGGGGTTGGGGTGCTGCCCCCTATCATGCACAGAGCAGGGCCCATCAGGGGGGTTGAGGTTCTGTACCCTGTCATACACAGAGCAGGTCCGATCAGTGGGTTGAGGAGCTCCCCCCTGTCACGCACAGAGCAGGGCCCATCAGGGGGTTGGGGAGCTCCCCCCTGTCACTCACAGAGCAGGGCCCATAGGGGAGTTGGGACACCACCCCCTGTCACACACAGAGCAGGGCGGATCAGGGGGTTGGGGTGCTGCCACTGTCACACTCAGGGCAGGGCCGATGCAGGGGGGTGGGGGGGTTGGGGCGCCGCACCCTGTCACACACAGAGCCACAGGGCGATCAGGGAGTTGGGGAGCTCCCCCCTGTCACACACAGAGCAGGGCTGATCAGGGGGTTGAGGAGCTCCCCCCTGTCACGAACAGAGCAGGGCGGATAGGGAGGTTGTGGCCCCGCCCCCTGTCACACACAGAGCCGCAGGGCGATCAGGGGGTTTGGTCGCTGCCCCCTGTCACGCTGATCCCGGCGCTGGGAGGCCTCACGGCTCCGCTGATCCCGGTGCTGGGAGGCATATTACCCTTTTACTATATAGGATAGAAGCCTGGTGCACAGGTGGGGGCCGGCTGGTTTGCCCTGAAGGGTGTCCTGGATCAGGGTGGGGGTCCCGCTTGGGTGCCTGGCCAGCCTGGGTGAGGGGATGATGGCTGTTTGCATCTGGTCACACACCCTTTAGGGTGGGGGTCCCCACTGGGGTGCCTGGCCAGCCTGGGTGAGGGGCTGAGGGCCGTTTTCAGGCTGGCGGGTGACTGAAGCTCCCAACCTGTCCTTTTTTCCTTTTTTTTTTTTTTTATTCTGGGCCAGCTTTAGCTCTGAGGCTCGGCTCCAGCTATGAGACCTCCGCTGCTGAAAGCAGGTTTCTGGCCTTTGTTTACCTTCTGTATTTGAAACAATGTTGCGGTCCTGCTGGCTGAAGCCTGGGGTTTTGTTTAGCTTCTATATTTGTTACAGTGTTGCTTAGAGTGCTGCTGAGAGGCCGGCAAGGCAGGCGGGGAAGCTTGGCTTCCTCAGTCACTGAAGCAAGCAAGCCTCCCTGTTCGCGTCACCTGCCTGGCTGCCGGCCGCCATCTTGGCTGGCAGTTAATTTGCATATCGCCCTGATTAGCCAATGGGAAGGGTAGCGGTCGTATGCTAATTACCATGTTTCTCTTTTATTAGATAGGATTATTTTGTGTGTAATTACTGTATTACATTACATTTGCAGTATTTATTTGGTGTTTCTTATTCTTTCTTTTTGAAATTCTTTTGCCATTTGAGAAGTTTTTTTATTCTAGTGATTACCTTTGCAGTAATGTTTTTTAAAGTGCACTTATAAACTCCTTTTATCCTTATTTAATTTGTCAGTTTTAAATGGTATCTTTTGACAACCAATGGTTTACATTCCCCCCTTTCCTCTCTTCTTTCCATTTGTAGTTACATCTGTTCTCCTTTGTCACACATATATGTGTATATTATTCTTTTTTAAAATGCATTTTTATTTCAGAGAGGAATGGAGAGGGAGAGATAGAAACATCAATGATAAGAGAGAGTCATTGAACGGCTGCCTCCTGCACGCCCCATACTGGGGATGGAGCCCACAACCCAGGCATGTGCCCTGACCGGGAATTGAACTGTGACCTAGTTCATAGGTCAACACTCAACCACTGAGCCACGCCAGCTGGCCTATGTATATTACTATTTTTCAATGTCACTACCCCAGCCATGTTTTAGTCTCAATTCTACAGTTGACTATTTAAATGCTCACCACAAATTGTTTTGTAAAGTTTTCCCAGTCATCTTTTTTTTTTTGAATGCTTGTCTTTACCTTTATTCCAAATTTTATTTTGAAAAATTAAAAACCTACAGAAAAACCAAAAGATTTTCACCAGGAGTTAAGACTTTGCCACACTTGCCAGTTGTCTTTTGGTTGAATGAAGCTTCACCCTCTCCAGTAGATTCCTCAGAAGGGCACATTTGTCAGTGTACAGTCAAAACCATTTTTCTATGGCTTCGAATCTTTTGACGGAGATCTTGGCTGAATATAATATCTTTCCTTGGTTTGTAGGCACTTTCCTTATACTTCTTTAAAATGCTGCTTTATAGTTGCCTTTCTTTGTATGTTGTTTTTGAATAATCTGATGCTATTGTAATCCTCTTGCCTTTGTAAAGTAGTTCATCTTTTTTGCCTAAAGGCCCTGAGGATTTTTTCATTGTCTTTAAAATCTTATTTTACTAGGCTATGTTTCAGAGTTGATCATTCTAGGTTGATTTTCCCTCGTATGAAAAATGTGTAAATTCAGGTCTTCCTTTATTTCTAGGAAACTTTGTTTGATTATAGTAGTTCTGTGTCATGGTTTTTATTTTCAGGGACACCAGTTATGCTCACTCTCCTTTGCTTATCTTTCATTTCATTCACTTCTTCTTTCACTCGTTGTATTTATTTGTCGTAGTTCTCAATCTCTTGGTTGTTTTTCTGATTGTCTTCATGCCTTTATTAACTTTTTATTACGATCTGTCCTCTCTTGTGTACTTTGTTATTTGGTCTTCATTTCTGATATAATTTTGTCTTTTTCTTCTTTGTTTCATGACTTCAACCAGCTCTCGTTTAATTTATGTTTGTTTGCTAGTTTTGTTTCTTATTCATTTCTCTTGTTAAGTTTTACATTTCTGATTCAAGGGTAATTTTTCATATTCCTAAATGCTTGTTTGAGAATATTTACTTCAGTTTGGATTGTTGTGTTAGTTTTCTTTGAATTCATGTTTGTTGGTGGGGCAGCAAGTGGGTGGGGAAGTGAGGACAACTTTTAATCAGCAGAAAAGATTTTATTAGCATTTTCATACACTTTGTAGTAGTTTTGTATGGAGGGGGTCTGCTTTTGTCTGTTCATTTTGTGAACAGGATTCCTAGTTTGAGAGTGCCCTCTTCTGGGCAGTTTCTTTTATGGGTGGTGATGGTGGAATGGGAGGGGTAGAAAGAGAGTTGGCGTATCTTGCTTTATTTTTGTTTGTGATGGAATTTCCCCTCATTTCCTCCTTTTCCTTTCTACCATGTCTCCAGTGGAGATCACCTCTCCTCTCCATACCTGATTCTCCCCCTGAAACACTGCTTCTCAGCGGCTGCTATTTCTGGTCCCTGCACACTTCCAAGCCCTTGAGGCATAGCTAGGGCCATGGACCTCAAGTCCCAACTTTTGCTTAGTGTCTCAGCTTTTTTTTATTATTCACTTCCTTTAGTCTGTGCTTCTTCTCATCCCTCTGCTCCTCTCTGCTCCTTTTGAGCCTCTCCTCTCCCATCTCCATACCCACAGGCTTACAGTGCTGGTAGGCAGACTGGGAGAAATTTGGGGGAAAAATTTTCCTCTGCTTATAGATAATTTGAAGGTTGTGGTATTCCCTGTCTTCTAGAGATATGGAAGGAGTCCATGTGGTTTTATTTATTTGTTCCCTTTGTTGATTTTATGGTTGTTTTCAGAAAATTAGGGGGAGCTTTGGAATCAGACCACCACCATAGTTGTCCAAACTCAGACGTCCCCTCTAGGCCTAATCTAAAATTATGAACACTATTTGATATCAAAGAAGTTTTTCAGTTTCTAGTAATGATTTCTAATTTTCTGGTTTGTGATTTTTTTTTTTTTTTTTTACTAATTGGTGACTTTTTTTTACTAAGGAGATATTTTCTTCCATCATTTGACAATGTAACTTTATGAAAGAGACTTAAGAAAAGAGAAAACCTCTGCTCCCAACTAGAGTTTTAATTAACTAAAGTATTAGGGTGATTTTTTTTTTTTTATGTTTTCTTTAGTAATCCTGTTGGCCATCCAAATCAACACTTTTTATAATAAGATTCTATTCATTTTTTAATTTTATATAATACAATTTTTTGTATAAATATTTTCCTGGTGAAAAATTATTACTAAATTTCAAATATGAACAAAGTCAATTCCTCTTCAATAAATATTTTCACATTATACCTTATCAACAAATATTGACTCCCTGTCTTTTATAGATAATAACTAAAAGAACCTAACAGGGAAGCATTCATATTTCAAGATCTCTAAGAAGAGGCAGCAATATTTAATATGGAAAAAAAACCTTGTGAATCACATAATGAAGATTTATCAAGTAGTGGCATCGCATCCAATGGAGGTATATGTTCTTTATAAAACAATGGGAAAAAATAGAGTTAAGCAGTTTAGTATTCATTCAAGCTACTGCTTTTAGTATGCTTAACTGTTCGGTACAGACCTTGGCCATGAATGTTTATAAGTCTACTTTTTGAGAAATTGTTTACTCTTTTAAAAATAGCATATCTGGGTGGGTTTTTTTTAGCATATGTTAACATTACATTTTTGGCTTAGGAATTGTTTTCATGTTGAGGTACTTGAACACATTCTATGTTTCCCTAAACACCTCTCTTCCTTCATCGACTCTCAGCTAGAATTCTGCATCATTTTGACTTCTTTTCTCTTACCAACCCTCACAGCCAGTAGGTACTAAGTCTTGCTCCTTCTATTCACAGAACTGTATCTCAGATTCTGATGTGTAGTGTTTTCGTTGGTATTATTTTTCATAAATTCTTTAATTTCTGTTCATATAACACAATTTATGTTTTATCTAAGTGGGTGTTATATCAGACAATTAGAAGTAATATATTTTTTAAAATATATTTTTATTGATTCCAGAGAGGAAGGGAGAGGGAGAGAGAGATAGAAACATCAATGATGAGAGAGAATCATTGATTGGCTGCCGCCTGCACACACACTACTGGGGATCAAGCCCACAACCCGGGCATGTGCCCTTGACCAGAATCAAACCTGGGCACCTTCAGTTCTCAGGCTGATGTTCTATATACTGAGCAAACTGGCTAGAGATAGAAGTAATATATTGTAGAATGTGCCTTTTAACTTTAAGTGCACTTTGTCTTATTTAATACTAGAGGCCCAGTGCATGGATTTGTGCACCAGTGGGGTCCCTTGGCCTGGCCTGCGCGGGTAAGTCCGATATCCTCGGGGATTGCAAAAGGGTGCAGGCCAGGCTGAGGGAATCCACTGGTGCACAAATCTGTGCACCGGGCCTCTAGTATGCATATAAGATCTTTGGTTAATCTCTTCCCTCCCTCCCCTCTCCTCCCTTCCCTCTGAGATTCATCAGTCTCTTCCATGTTCCTATGCCTGTGCATTGAGCATCTGCCCCCTGATGGTCAGTGTGCATCATAGCTACTGGTTGCATGTTCGAATGGTTGGTTGCTTAGGCTTTTATATATATACTAGGGGCCCGGTGCACGAAATTCGTGCACTGGGTGTGTGTGGGGGGGGGAGTGTCCCTCAGCCCAGCCTGCCCCCTCTCACATACTGGGAGCCCTCAGGCGTTGACCCCCCATCACCCTCCAATCGCCCGATCGGCCCCTTTCCCAGGCCTGACGCCTCCGCCAAAGGCCTGACGCCTCTGGCCCAGGAATCATGCCTGGGCAGGGGACCCCCATCTCCCTCTGATCGCTTGCTCCACCTCCCGCCCAAGCCTGATGCCTCTGACCCAGGCTTCAGGCCTGGGCAAGGGGACCATCATATCCCCCCAATCCCCGGCTCCGCCTTCCACCCAGGCCTGATGCCTCTGGTCCAGGCATCAGGCCTGGGCAGGGGACCCCCAGCTCCCCGCAGTTGCAGGCTCAGAACCTGCCCAGGCCTGACTCCTCTGGCTGAGGCATTAGGCCTGGGCAGGGGACCCCCAGCTCCCCGCGGTTGCAGGCCCCGCCCCTTCCCAGGCCTAACGCCTCTGGCCTAGGCGTCCAGCCCGGGCAGCGGGGACCTGCAGTGGCAGCGGGGGACGCCACGATCGCGCGGGCTCCACCCCTGCCCCTGCAGGACGCCTCTGGCTGAGGCGTCTGGCCCGGGCAGCGGGGACCCGCAGCTGTAGCGGCCCCGCGATTGTGGGCTCCACTTTAGGCCCAGGCAAGGGACCCCTAGCTCCTGGGACTGCCAGCTTCGACTGTGCCCAGCTCCCATCACTGGCTCCACGCCTACTTCCTGCTATCACTGGCCAGGGCGGCAAAGGCGCCTGATTCTCCAATCATGGCTGCCCCCCAGCTCTTAGCTCCCCCCTGGGTTTCTGATCACTGTCAGTGGCAGGGGGCTTCTTCCTGCTTTCCCTTTCACCTCCCTGCATTGTGCCTACATATGCAAATTAACCGCCATCTTTGTTGACAGTTAACTGCCATCTTAGTGGGCAGTTAATTTGCATATAGCCCTGATTAGCCAATGAAAAGGGTAGCGTCGTATGCCAATTACCATTTTTCCCTTTTATTAGTGTAGACTAGAGGCCCGGTGCACAAAAATTTGTGCACTCTGGGGGCGGGGGGGCCTCAGCCCAGCATGTGCCCTCTCACAGTCTGGGACCCCTTGGGGGATGTCCACCTGCTGGCTTAGGCCCGCTCCCTGGGAGATTGGGCCTAAGCTGGCAGTCAGACATCCCTCTGGCAGCCCGGTAGCCCTTGGGGGATGTCCACTTGCCAGCGGGGAGCAGGCCTAAGCTGCAATCAGATATCCTTAGTGCTGCTGAGGAGGCGGAAGAGGCTCCCACCACCACCTCTGTGCTGGCAGCCGTCAGCCTGGCTTGTAGCTGAGCAGAGCTCCCCCTGTGGGAGTGCACTGACCACCAGGGCGCAGCTCCTGCATTGAGCATCTGCCCCCTGGTGGTCAGGGTGTGTCATAGTGACCAGTCATTCACAGTCTTTCTGCTGTTAGGGTCAATTTGCATATTACCCTTTTATTATATAGCTTAAAGGCCTGGTGCATGGGTGGGGCCAGCTGGTTTGCCCTGAAGAGTGTCCCGGATCATGGTGGGGGTCCCCACTGGGGTGCCTGGCCAGCCTGGGTGAGGGGCTGAGGGCTGTTTTCAGGCTGGCCACACCCCCTTTCAGGGTGGGGGTCCCTTCTGGGGTTCCTGGCCAGCCTGGGTGAGGGGCTGAGGACCATTTTTAGGCTGGCCACATACCCCTGGCGGCCAAAGCTCCAAGCCTCTCCTTTTTTTCTTTTTTTCTGGGATTTATTTATCTTCTATAATTGAAACTTTGTAGCCTTGAACGGAGTCCAAATTTGCCAGGGCATGCGGGAAGCTTGGCTTCCTCCGTCGCCGGAGGCAACCTAAACCTCTTGCTTGCTCCAGCTCTGTGGCCGCTGCCATCTTAGTTGGGTTAATTTGCATACTTGCTCCTGATTGGCTGGTGGGCATGGCTGTGTGGGCGTGGCTTGAGCGTAGCAGAGGGATGGTTAATTTGCATGTTTCTCTTGAGTCTGACTTTGAGTCTTTTCTTTTACATGAAAGGTAGCATATATTTTCATTTGATGCTTTTCTCAGCCTGCTTATGGAATGGCCTCTTACTATCTCACACTATCTCTGTCTCTTAGTGCACGCCAGCAGTGTGTCTTGAATGTAATTCTCTCAAACCTTTATGGGTCTTCTGTGAATCTTCCTGGGTTTTACTCTTTTGGTTTTTTTCTTTAACTATTGGTATTTCTTCTTGATCCTCTTCCCTTTTCACTCTATATACTATCCCTAGATGATCCCATTGACACCAAGGATTTGCTAGAATTCATCGCTGATAATTCCCAAATCTCAATCTCTGAAGCAAAGATTCACTCCTAAACTTCAGGTCTATGTTCAGTATTTGCAAACCAAACATCCTCATTGGATGTCGCTGAAGCCCAAACCCAAGAGAAATACTTGACACTTTCCTCTCTCTTACTTCACGTGTATTTCCCAAATCCATGCTTTCGTTTCTGTCGCCACTGCCTCTGCTTTAGGGCACACCCTTGCTATTTCTTGCCTGAATCATTGAAAGCCTTTTCCTATGTGGATTCTCTACCTTCAGTTTTATCCCCATTGATGCATTCTCCACACCGAAGCCAGAGAACTTTTTCAAAACACAGACCTACTTATATTGACCCCCTACTTTCAAATCATTTAATGATTCCTCAGAGCTTTCAAGATGAATCCAAACTCCCTGGCATGACCCCACAAGGCCCTTCACTATCTGTCCTGCATTTTCATTTCCACTACTTTCCTTTCACCCAGAATATGCCATGCTGCCTTAAGCCTCCTTGCCAATAATTACGGGGCTCCCACTATCTGCAATGCCCTTCCTCTTCTCATCCTCCAGACAAGGCTCATTCAGCTCAAGCATTTTACTTGATCCCTATCAGGTAAAACTCCCTCCTTCTTCCTAATCTGCTCCTCCTTTTTGCCATGTGCTCCTCTCTCAGGGGTCCTTTCACTTGTCTGTTTGCCTCAGGAGACCTTGAGCTCCTTCAAAGTACAGTAAGGGAATCATCTAAGATAATGATTGCCACAAAATGATGTTAGTAATAAATTAATCAGTTAATTCTTTAATATTTAGGTTCTTCAAGTCCATTTTTTATGTCACCTATACGTGGAACAATAATTGAAAACACATCAGCACCTGGGATTGTGACACAAATCCCCTTTTTCCCTAAATATGAAGTAGAACCTGATTCTCACAGGAAAGTCATCCCTTACCCTGGAAAAGAACACATCGAACGTGTTTTGGAGGAATATTCACATCAAGTCAAAGATTTGCAGAAAAGACTAAATGAAGTGAGTTGCAATCTTTTCTTTCAGTACCTGATGCTGGTTTGGGAAGATAGTGAGGCACAATGCCTTGGAATAGAACCTAAACTGTCTAGAAGAAAAACATAATGGATGTATTGGTTAAACTTGCTAATTAGGTCTATGCCTTCTATTTCAGTATTAAAAGTTGGACTGATGAAAAGTCTACATACTAACTTCTGGGAATATATCCTAAGAATTTGAAACGCTAATTCAAAAGAATATATGCACCCCTATGTTCATAGCAGCATTGTTTACAATAGCCAACATCTGGAAATAGTCCAAGTACCCATCAGTAGATGAGTGGATACAAAAGCTGTGGTATAGCCCTAGCTGGGTGGCTCTGTGGGTTTGACTTCTGGTCAGGGCACATACCTCGGTTGCTGGTTTGATCCCTGGTCAGGGTGCATATGAGAGGCAACCAATTGATGTTTCTCTCTCACATTTATCTTTCTCTCTTTCTTGCTCTCTCTTCCTCCCTCCCTCCCTTCCCCTATCTCTAAAATCAATAAAAACATATCCTCAGTGATGATTAAAAAGAAAAGTTTTGTCATATTTACACAATGGAATACTACATGGCTGTAAAAAAAGAAGGAAATTTTACCCTTGGGGACAGCATGGATGGATCTGGAGAGTATTGTACTAAGTGAAATAAGCCAGTCAGAGAAAGACAAATACTATATTATCTCACTTATATGTGGAATCTAATGAACAAAGTAAACTGACAGAGTAGAAACAGAGGAATGGATATATAGAACAGACTGACACATGTCAGAGGGTACGGGGTCTGGGTGTATGTGCGTGTGTGTGTGTGTGTGTGTGTGTGTTTGTGTGAAATGGGTGCATCTGTAATAATGTCAACAATAAAAATAAAAATCAATAATATATAGATTTTGGAAATTACTGGCTGTAAGGAAATATGTTCCTCTGATGAAGACTAATTTGACAATGAACACATGATGTACTATAAAAACCTATATAATTTCATTAACTAACCTGAAACCTATATGATTTTATTAACCAACTAGAGGCCCGATGCATGAAATTCGTGCAAGGGGCTCGGCTCTTACAGCCCTGACTTCATCCGGAAGATTGTCTGGAAGGTCATTCGACTGTCTGGTCCAATTAGCATATTATGCTTTTATTATTATAGATGATACCCCAATAAATTGAATTAAAAAGAAAAGACTAATTTGCATGGCATCTTATTTTTTCAGAGCAATGAATTGCATGAGAAACAGAAGTTTTACTTAAGGCAGTCAGTCATTGATTTACAAACAAAACTTCAAGAGATGCAAATGGAGAGAGATGCCATGGTGGACATCAGGTTGGGATCTGTTACCTGCAATTATCTTAGACCTTTACTCTTTGTACTATATTACCACTTGTGTGATTATGAATTTCATCAATATTATTTTTTCTCTTTTATTTACTTCATAGACGAAGGGAGAATCAGTCCCAGGAGGATTTAAAAAATCAGCTTCAAAATACAGTTCATGAACTTGAAGCTGCTAGAAGCCTTAAGGAGGACATGCTGAATGATAGCAACACACAGATAGATCAGCTTAGAAAGATGATGCTTAGTCATGAGGGAGTGCTTCATGAAATCCGATCAATCCTAGTTGACTTTGAACAAGCCTCAGGCAAGAAAATATATGAACATGACAGCCTGTCTACTATCCACTTCCGCAACATGGGCTCAGCTATTAGTAAAATCCTAAGAGAATTAGACACAGAGATTTCTTATCTTAAAGGGAGGATATTTCCAGTAAGTGGTGAGAACACTACTTCAATTTTATATTAAAATTTATTAAGACAATAGTATTAGGCATGTAATTTTTTAAATTCTTAAAAATAAGTTCTCATTTTTATACTCTAAAATAATGGAGTTGCTTCCACAATGATCTGTTATAATAAAGGGAACTCGCTTGATTGACCTGTAAGGCTTCATGAGAGTATAGCCAAAGTAAAAGATCTAATAAGATACAGTGACAGAATGTATCCAATTTAAGTATTACTTCTATTTGCATCTTATTAAAGCATTCCATCAGTTGGAAAATCTCTAAATTTTCCAAGCTTTAGTTTTACTGGTTTCTAAATCCACATCTTTTTTTTTATTACTAGGTAGAGGATCAGCTTGAAGCACTGAAATCTGAATCACAGAACAAAATAGAGCTGCTTCTTCAACAACATCAAGATAGGTAAGTGCCTGACTGAGCTAGAAAATCACAGGGAAACTGTTCCACAGGTCTCCAGTCCCTCATCAGTAATTGCAAAATCTAAAAAGCTCTGAAACACAGAAATTTGTTTTTCATAGGTTTGTGTTGAATTGTTAAAGAAAAAAATTATTCGGACACTTGTTAAAACAGTAGGGAAGGCCCAGCCAACGTGGCTCAGTGGTTGAGCGTCAACCTATGAACCAGGAGGTCACGGTTCAATTCCTGGCCAGGGCAGATGCCCAGGTTGCAGGCTCAATCCCCAGTGTGGGTCCTGCAGGAGGCAGCCAATCAATGATTCTCTCTCCCTCTCCCTTCCTCTCTGAAATCAATAAAAATATATTTTTTAAAACACACACAACACAAAACAGTAGGGAAGATTTTACTCAAAACTATTGAAATAGGAGTGTGGGAAGCCAGTTCCAGCATGACCGGAGGGCTGAATCTGGGAATGGCTGATGGCATTTCCCCAAACCTGAATTGGATACATTAAATTGTTTGTTTGCTGCCAGACAGCTCAGGACATCTTAATCTACATGTTTTTGCCTCCTACTGGCCAAACACCTGAACATCCCTAGGCTAATTCCCCCATTCTGACAATGCCTCTGTATACAAAACCCTGACCCTTTGAAGTGTGTATCTCTGTCTCGCCTCAGGACAATTTGTGTTAATAAAAAGCATGGGGTCCTGAGACCAGGAGATCTTAGTTTCCTTTAAACTAGGCTCCTCTGACCCCCAAATGCCTTTCAAAATTATATTTCTTCTCTGGACTCCTATTTAATCTATGCACAGCCTTCTCCAGATTTCCTGAACCCTTCTTAATGCTGGAACAAGAACCCTGGCATAGGAGTTTGCATTAAAGAGAGATCAGGCTCAACTGCTAGGACAAGGACAAGCCAGGATTCATAGCAAGAAGCAGGGTGAGAGGGTCATCAGGTGAAAATTGCCAAGAGGATACACCAAGGGTGAGGGCATTCTCACTAAACTGACTTAGCAAGATTCTTACTAAGCCCAGGCATATTAAGGGGGTGCAGGGAGGTGGGAGGGCCTAGTTGCGAAGCAGGCTCAGAGGAGCCTGGCTAAAGTTTGGTCAAGGAGAAAACCTTTGTCCCTCATTTGTTGGCAAATCTGACCTGAGCAAATGTAAAGCTTTTTATCGTCTTTATGATTTAGTGAATTATTTTAAAGCCTGTTGTTGCATTAGTAATATGTTTGGCCTATACGACACTTCCCCAGATCTCTCTGGGGATATCATATAATATATAGCCCTTATAATTTATTACCTTTGTAAAATTTTTTAAAATTCTGAATTTCAAAACCTAGCTGGTCCCCAAAGGATTTAGATAAAGGACTCTATACCTAACTTAGACACTTGTAGTAAAAAGAGCAGCATATTCAAAGCCAAAACAAAATTTGAGAGTATTGAAAATTACTAATTTTTTGCATAATTTACATGCATAATCTTCTGTATCAAATAGCAGTCACCACATTTTTTTTTTTTACAGGATTGAGCAGTTAATAAGTGAACATGAAATAGAAATAACAGGACTCACTGAGAAAGCTAGCAGTGCTCGAAGCCAAGCCAATAGTATCCAAAGTCAACTGGAAATCATTCAGTATGTGTGTTCTAGTGGTTTGAAATTGAGTCATAATCTTCATTTTAAGTTTATTTTCTGCTTTGAGCTCTTTTTAAAATTGCTTAATAATTGATTTCACAAGAAAGTAAAACTTTTCTAACATTTAAATGAATAGAAAAGATACTTAACATATAGGTAATGTTATATGACCATATCAGGAGTATTATTTTAAATATTTGGACCTTTTGGGGTTGGATGTTTTAAATATTGTTCAGGTTTTAACTGACAGTATAAAACAAACACATTATGTGTGTATAAATATATATAAATAAAAAGTATATGCATATAAATAATTTTATAATTTGAGCTTATGTGTTGAAACCTTTTATATGGACATTTTCAATTATACGCAAAAGTAAAGAGAGAATAGTTTCATGAACTCCCATCTACACATCACATAGCTTTAATAGTTAACATTTTTGAGCTTTTTTTCTTAATTTTTATTTTTAAACCATTTATTGTTGAGAGTTTTACATATGTCTCCCCTTTCCCCTCCCTATTGCCCCCCTTCACCTGGATGCCACCCCATCCCAGGCCTTCACCACCCTATTTATTGTCTGTGTCCATAGGTACTGCATATATGCATATAAATTCTTCAGTTAATCTCTTCCTGCTCCCCTCTCTTTCCCCTTCCCTCTGAGATTCATTAGTCTGTTCCATATTTCCATGCCTCTGGTTCTATTTTACTCATTAGTTGTTGTTTTTTTCCATTAGATTTCTTGTTCATTTATTTTGATTTTTAGATCCAATTACTGATAGATAGGTATTTACTGCCATTTTATTGTTCATATTTTTTATCTCTCCTCCTCCTCCTCCTCCTCCTCCTCTTTCTCTTTCTCCTTCTTAAAGAAGACCCTTTAACATTTCATGTAATTATGGTTTGGTGGTGATGAACTCCTTTAGCTTTTTCTTGTCTGTGAAGCTCTTTATCTGACTTTCAATTCTAAATGATAACTTTGCTGGGTAGAGTAATCTTGGTTATAGGTCCTTGCTTTTCATCACTTTGAATATTTCTTGCCACCCCCTTCTTGCCTGCAAAGTTTCTGTTGAGAAATCAACTGGCAATTGTATGGGCACTCCCTTATAAGTAACTAACTGCTTTTTTCTTGTTGATTTTAAGATTCTCTCTTTGTCTTTAACCTTTGGCATTTTATTTATGATGTGTCTTCGTGTGGGCCTCTTTAGGTTCATCTTGTTTGGGACTCTCTGTGCTCCCTGGACTTGTATGTCTATTTCTTTCACCAGATAGGGGAAGTTTTCTGTCATTATTTTTTCAAATAGGTTTTCAATTTCTTGTCCCTCTCTTCTCCTTCTGGCACCCCCATGATGTGATTATTGGTACATTTGAAGTTGTCCCAGAATCTCCTTACACTTTCTTCATATTTTTGGGTTCTATTTTATTTTTGCTGTTTTGATTGGGTGTTTTTTCCTTCCTCATATTCCAAATGCTGATTTGATTCTCGGCATCCTCTACTCTATTGTTGATTCCCTGAAAATTATTCTTCATTTAAGTTAGCATATGCTTCATTTCTGACTGGTTCTTTTTTATGTTGTTGAAGTTCTCACTAAGTTCCTTGAAGTTCTCATTAAGTTTCTTAAGCATCCTTATAACCATTGTTTTGAACTCTGTATCTGATAGTTTGCTTGCTTCCATTTCATTTAGTTCTTTTTCTGGAGATTTCTTTTCTTTCATTTACAACATGAGTTCTTGGTCTCTGCATTTTGGCTGCTTTGCTGTGTTTGCTTCTATGTATTATGTATAGCTGCTATTTCTCCTGGAATTGGTAGAGTGGCCTTGTGTTTTAGGTGTCTTATAGAACCCAGTGGCTCAGCCTCCTGTCACCTGAGCTGGGCAGTCTAGGAGTACCCCTGTGTGGGCTGTGTGTACTGTTTTGTTGTAGTTGAGATCTTGATTGTTGTCGGCATCACTGGGAGGGATTAATCTCCAAGCCAATCAGCTGTGTGGGCCAACTTAATTACATGGAAGAATTGCTGTGCAGGAGATGCCCCTATGGAGCAGGACTTGCTTCAATGGGGCTGGGACCCACTGTTCCTTATGGGGGGGCCTCTGCAGCCAAGATATCCCCTCCCAATTAAAAAATGCCACGTGTGGGTTTCAAAACAGCCTGTTCTATGCCTCCATCCCTCTTATCGATCTCAATGTGGCTTCATTAATTCTCTAGTTGTAGGGCTTCCATCAGCCAGATTTCAAGTGGTTCTGAAGGCTGGTTGTTCTGTGGTTTAGCTGAAATTTTGATGTGGTTGTGGGAGGTAGCGAGTACTGCATTTATCACCATCTTGGCCCTCCCTCTATCAATGCATTTTTGAGCTTTAAAGAAGCAATTTTGGAAGACAAAGATGATCAGCTTAATAATGCCATATAGAATAGCTAGTGGAAGTATCTAAAATCTAGAGTGTGCTTAGGTATCACACTTATTCTTAGTTTGCTCTTTGATTTTATTCCCCCTTTAAACCCTTCTTAGAGAACAAGCAAGAAACCAAAATGCAATGTATATGCGTCAACTCAGTGATCTGGAATCTACTGTTTCTCAGCTCCGTTCTGAATTAAGAGAAGCCAAAAGGATGTATGAAGACAAGGTGAGTTTAGATTTTGCTTCTCTGCTTCTAGAGGTTATTATACACAGAATCAATTATATAGTGTTTATAGTTTATTTTAAAATGAGAAATCCAAGTAATCATTTCAAGTTAAAAAACACTTTATAAGATGGATGCCAACTAAGTTTTATTTTAATTATTTGCTCACATTAATTCATTCTTAGAAAAATGTTTTTGCATACTCAGTTTTCTAAAGACTAAGGCCCTTTTATTTGCTTTTACAAGGCTTAGCTTTGGCATATGCTGGTTCAGTACCAGCTGCTCTCCTCCTACCACTCGGTACGTTAGGGGCTACCTCCTCTCTTACTTTAACTCCTACTTATCACTCTGCAGTTAGAAAACTGAATTAACTTTAAGATTAGTCTAAATAAAAATAACTAGGAAGTTAATTCTTCATCTCTTTTTATACAATTCCTCTTAAAATCAGATATTCATTAATGTTTTACTTATTGATTTTTCTTCCCTTTTTTTTCTTTTTTTCATCGATGTTTTATATTGTTGTTTTCTCTCACATTTCATAGCTAAAGAGAAGTGTTCATTATCATTATCAACCATTTTCTAGATCTTAGGTTTTTATTAGTTTCAAGCCTTTATAACACAGGAGAGACTCTACAAAACAGTCAAAGAGCTGTCATTCAGAGAAGCACGTGTTCTTTCTTCCAAGTACATGCCCGTTTGCCTGGGACAGTCCCAATTTACACCTGCTATCCCAGTGTCCGGGGTTGTGAATTCCACCTTTGTCTCCAAAGTGTCCCAGTTTGGAAGATACATTCCATATGTAGTCATCCTACCTATAAGAGAACCTAGAGTTATAACCATCACTGTTAGCAATTTCTCACACCCTAGTTTATTGAGAAAATAAACAGTATAAGGAAAATGCCAGATTTCCTTTATAAAAGTATCCAATTCTACAGCATAACAGTTCAAGAAAAAAATCTTCTTATGGGAAGAGGCAATTTAGTATTGTAGCACTGATTATTCCACCATTTGCTTTCTTTTGAACACCCCTTTTAATTACCACAGTCACCCCTGCGCTGGCCACAGGAGGGGGCTGTTTCTCCTAGTTTCTCTGATTCAAGCATGTAATACAAGATTTTGATCTTAATTTCCAGTGGCACAGCTAAAATAAGAATGGAAAATTTAGACATGACTTTACTAAAGTCTACACAATAAAGAGCAATATGAAACTATATAATGTCAGTTATGAGATTTGGATCCTCTACAGCAGTGCTTTGAAACATTGTGATCACTATCCACAGTAAGAAACATAGTTGACTTTCTGATCCAGTACACTCAACTGAAGCAAATTTCACAAAACAGTATTTACCCTGTTACATATGCTGCTGGTTCTTTTCTGTCCTCTTCAGATGCTGTCTGATGCTCCTACATTGATTTCCTAATTCACTGGTGGTTCCAGTGTGACTAACACTGCACTGCAAATCTCTTGGCTTCACTCTTAGCCTAAATCCTGTGCCAAGGTCATTTACACCCTGACACCTAGGAGCAGCCTTAAGGGACCTGAGACTGCTTATGTGTCAAACCCAAGAAACAAAAGCCCAGGGAGAAGCATTTGTTTTTTCCTGCCCCTCTCAGGCCTGCTTGTGTTCTAGTCTCTTTTCTCAGGCTGAGCTTCCTCCTGAAGATTGATAGTGGGAATATCTACCCGTTTCTGGGCAGGCCAAGCCTACACAAAAGGTCTTGATCTCACCCTGCAGGTTCCTGATTTCAGGACAGCATGGGGTGGAGGGTGCTTTACTACTCAGATCTGGAGGAGGGCAGCACATGGGCAGAACTGAGCACTGACAGTATGACAGCGAGGGAGGAAATAGGATCCTTGTTGTGTTATAGTCCAGTACAATAGCTGTTATTGATCACTACTCAACTCATTTTGAAAAGATTAAATATTCATTGTTTATTGACAAATGAAACCCTTTGAAAGGTCATGAAGTATTAAATAAAACTCATTTTTTCTCTTGTATGATTTGAAATTGCTGTAGTTTTCCATTGTAATGTCTCTTGGAGAAATTATCCCTTCATAAGCTATTATGCATACAGACTGATACATAACATCATGCTGCTCAATTCCAAAGCGGGCATGGTGGAAAATTTTAGCAAATACTAAATATACATCTAAATAATGCAAAAATGGTTTCTGAGTTTTTATAAACATCTCTTTTGCATTGTAAAAGCAAGCATAAACATCCAGATAAATGACGGCATGAACTTTTTGTATGAATGTTTTGAGGTCATATAGACACAAACATGATATTAGAATTATTGTCTTATTTTGTTCTAATGTAAACAGGAATTTTGACAATCTTAAACAGTCAACGTTAATAGAAATAAGGGGGCATATCTGATTAATTAATTTAACCCAGACCACTGAGATTTATCATGCAGCATTTTGAATCTAATTTAGTTGGCACCTGATTGATGGGTAACTAGAGTTTCTTAATAGTAACTCCCTTTAGACAGGGAGCACTAGGAGATGGTTATCCTGCCATGTTCACAGAGATTTGAACATATTCTGGCCTGAAAGGCATTAGTGCATGGTATAGCTGAGCTAAGAAGGTCAAACAACTTAACAATAGGATCGCATTTTGGGGTCACGAAAAATGTCGTTGTTATAAACTGTTTTTGTTATAATGAATTGAATATAGAATCTAAAAAACACAGATTCTTCTGTTTATTTTCATGTACCTTGACTTTACATACTAAAGCCTGTTAAAACTTTAAAATCTATTTTATTTTTCACTGCTTCAGTGCACATTTTAGTATATACTGTCCAAATAACAATAAAAAAAGCATCAAAGAAAATAATAAATAAAAGTTGTGATTAAAAGTGAGACTTGTTAAAAAAGAAATTTATACGTGTGTGTAGATATTATATATCAAGATATTTTATGAGAAGCAGTATTAGCATTTTTTCCTGAGGCCATATTCCTTCAGATAAAAAATATTTATCATTTTAAAAAATTTATGACATGACAGGTCTGAAAAAAACTTTTCCAGCTAGAATGCATAAATTATGAGAAAATTTGTTTAGGAGGACCTTGTTTCTCTTCAGATTAACAAAAGTGTTTTCATATTGATAAAAATAGAAATTGTGTTTTGAAGAAAATTTTAGACATAGCCTTTGTAGCTTACAGAAGTGTTTTACTGTAATGCTTTTTTCTATTCTTCTCTTTCCATTTTAGGAGAGCCTCCAGAATTCCCCTTTACGAATTTGGACCAGTAGAAGCTGTCACTATTGGCTCTGTAGATTTGGCTTTACTCTTAACTTTCGCTTTTTTACAACAAAAATATCTCATAATCTTGATGATAAGCTGATTTTTCCTACTTTGGAAGCATTTGGGGCTGAATTTCATACTCAGAAAGCGAAGACTTAGTAGCACTGGCTGGAGCTGTATGCTGTGCAGGGAGATTCTGTGCAAACCCCTTTGCACAGTTCTGCCAATGCACCTCGTGCTGACCCGCAGCACCCCTTATTATTCTGCGTCTGTGTTTTGAGCCCAGAAAACAAAAGGATCCAATTCGATATGATTGGGAATATCTCCAAAATCACTGAATGATTAGAATGAGATCCCAATACTTATTTGGCCAGTGATCAAAAACTAAGAGATTAATAGGTGGTGAAAGGGAAAACCAGTGCTGCTATTTAAAAAGAAAAGAAGAAGAAAAAAAAACCCTTTAATACATCTCAGATGTCAGTATTTATTATGGACATTTTAAAAGGCTTTCTTCATAGTGTTGTTGTTTTTTTTACAGCTGTTTGTATCAGCTCAGCTGCTACATCAATGGTTTTCCCTTTCACTCTCCATTCATCTTTTTGATTGATTAATTAATATAAATATTTTTATTCTAAAAAGTGAAAGGTAAAAGCAGAGCTATAGCAGCTGAGTCAGTACTGACAACTACCAAACAAATGTTCCTGCAGGGGTCTGGAGGAACTTCCGATACTTAACCTTAGACGGAAAGATAACTTGGCTCTTTTAGTTTTGGTCTCATACATTTTATCATCAAGCTTGATGTTATCAGATGGTCATCCAAATATTTTTTTAAAAATGAAAACAGACATAAAATAACAAGTTTTAATTTAAGCTTTTAAAGCACATATACAAATACTGTGCTCAATGATAGAGTTTTGTGCCAGGCTAGCTATGAGTGGAAAATGTTTTTAGTCATATGAGTTAAGTTTTTGAGTCAAAAGTGTACTTATTAAATTTATAGCTCAAAATATGGTTTCTTTGATTGTATTTTGGTACCAAAGATAGATGGGAAATACAGAATTTTAGCTTTATCAATACTGTTCTTCTCATGTAAAAAAGTATTTAGAAGCAGAATTGAAAAGAATTTGAAAGATCATCAAGAATATCTTTTCAAATTATAGATGAAAAATATTGAGACTCAAAGAGGTTATGTGACAGAACGTGGATCAGAACTTAAGATGTTGGACTCTTAGCCTGATCACACTGACTCTCTGATCATATCTGTTGACCTAAAGTAAAAGTTGGTGTTTTTTCCCCTCAGTATTCCTAGTATCTTTATTAAGTGTGTGCTAACTTAGTCTTTCCTAATAATAATAGAACTGAGGAGATTATATAAACTGGTATTATTCATTCATTTTCCTTAGGAGGCTATTTGTGCTACAGAGGTTGAGTTGTGGGGCTTTTTTCTATATATGCCCCCTAGGAGCACAAAGGTGAAAGTACTTTATAGGATTATTAGACTCTATGAACATGTTTCTATCCATAGCCTAATATTTTATATATACTTAATTCTTGTGAAATACTTTTTATATATAACATACAACCAAAGTTAAAACAAAATTTTAAAATATATCCAATGTAAATATTAACTAACATTTACATTCCAATTCCTGTAGGCTGTGATACTACTCTGTAGGTAAATGTGAAACTGTTTGATAATTCTATATTAGTACTTTCTTAAGTCATATATATATATGACATATATATATATATATATATACATATATATATATACATATATATATAATATGTGTGTGTGTGTGTAGATAAAGATATATAACTTCTATGTATGCATACTCATTTATCAATGACATAGTTACATTATGTGTGTATAATATGATTAATAAATGTGTGTAGAATTAATAAATGAAGATCTTAAATGAACCTAGTCTAGGTAAAAATAGTCATCAAGAAAAAGTTAGTCTTGCTCATATGTTCTCTAAGAAGGTTTAATCACAGTGCACCATCCAAACACATCAACAAGTTTTATTCTTGACATAGAAGTTTAGGAAGCCTGTTGAATAGATGCCTTAGAAGTAAGAAGAAATATATAGTATTAGTGTAGACATGAAAGATGTCTTATCGCTGGAAAGTAGATGATGAAATAGTATTGTAGTATCACATTAAAGATCAGCTAACATTACATAACACTAAGTAGCAACATGTTCTTATCAATTTAATATCTCAGTATCTAAATTATGAATTTCTGTGGCTCAACTAAAATCTAAGCTGAGTCTCCATCCTCTGAGATCTTAACCTCTTAGCTACAGGCTGTTAACAGTGATGGGCCTTCCAGCAGGTCATAGAAATGCATGGTCCACAGATCAAACAGCTGCCCTATCTGTGTGGAAAAAATACACCTATAAAAACCCTTTAAAATTTGTGTTTATCTCATTTTATAAAGAAAATTAGGATGGGAATATATAATATGTATACAAATGTATTAATATATTTATGTAATATATAAAGTCACCCTTTCATAATAGAGTGACTATTAATAATGGCAGTACCTAAAAACTTGTTGCCATTCATTATTTTACATTCAAAGCCTTTTATTACTGACACACTGGTATTCTGCAACAAAATAGTTCTTCTAAATATAATACATTTCATTTATGTAGGCTTGATGTATTTATGCCACATCAAGCTTCCTTAAATAGCAAATGATAGAACACCTAGTCACAGAAGCTAAATTTTTAATGTTTCATTTGGCTAATTTTATTTGTCCAAATTCTACATAGATCTTAAGTTTAGAAAACTTTGCAAACCATATCACAATAAAGTTTTATTTTTGCCCCCTAAATAATATTCGCTTTCCAAAGGCTCTGTTTGTTTCATGTTGCTCACTGCCATCGTCGGAGTGCTTGATTTGTGCTTCCCTCTCAGATAGAAGAGCTGGAGAAGCAGCTGGTCCTGGCCAACTCGGAGCTAACTGAAGCGCGGACGGAGCGCGACCAGTTCAGTCAGGAGTCGGGGAATTTGGACGATCAACTTCAAAAGCTGTTGGTGAGATTATGCTCTAGAATATGACCGACATTAATTCTGGGAAGTTTTTCACCAAAATATTTCACATAACTAGTTTCATTTATAAAATTACAATTTTCACAAAATATTTGTGCATACATATAAAGTTACTCAAGTTTTGCATATAATCTATATTTTACCTTTTTCTTCCTTTCTTAAGTAGAACTGTCATGGCTTAAATGTTAAGTGAAGCTGATCTTCAAAGAACCATAGTTTTCAACTAGATACTACATTCTGCTAAATTGAAGTAGTGTTAAGTATTCATTTCAAAGCAAAATAACATTTAAAACACAAATTATGTATATAGAAAATTTGAATGGAAATTTAGGTTAAATATTTTTTAAAGAATGAAAAGGGAATTCTGATCATTGTAAATCAGCCTCTGTTAGAGGTTCTTAGGCTGAGAAATTTGGAGAAGAAAATGTTTGGTAACCCTTTGTGTGATCCACGGGACAGTGAAATATGTTTCTCTCTTACTTGCTAACCCCATTCTAGGGAACAGTGCTCTCCGCGGGTAGCACCATTCTTCTTAGGCTGACACAGACTTGAGTATCGCCAAAGGCAGAGCTGGCAACTGTGTGCACAAAGCTCCAGACTGGGGGATAATCTTTCTCTTCTTTCCCTCCTATTGCCTGTTTCCAACCCTTTCTCTATACACAGCCAGTGTTCCAAACACATGCCCCTTTCCGGTCCCTTCTTCCTAATCTCTGCATCTCCATGCTGTCCCCAAGGTCCAACTCACATGCCTTCTCGAAGCATTTTGATCTCCTTAGTGATTCCTCTCTGCTAGTCCTTAGCTCTGTCTCTAATGAAAAACCACTTCCAGTTATTTGTGTCTCTTATCTTTCTCTTTGGGTGATAAGTCCTTTAAGATCTATGAGTCTTTGTTTCTCCTATTCAGTTGAGTTTTTGCTAACAGTAGATACTCTCTATAGAATGTATTTTTTTTAGTAACTGAAGAGGGAGGTAATTCTATTCACAGCCCAACTGCTATTCCAATCCTAGTACAGACAGTAGTCTGCATTTCTGAATCAGTAACCCCAATTACTACTGCTATTCCCTCAACCTTTTGAGCATTTCTTTATTACAGGAACACACTTGATGTGAAACATAATACCTTTGTTAGAAAATTCAAAACTTAAAAACAGATAACTTTAAAAATCTACTGTGTTTTCCTTTTCATTACATATTATTTGGGGTCCAGTCCATTGAGATTTACTTGTAATGCTAAAAATTACAAGTAAGCAAAATGTCAACTTATTTTTCTAGGAAATGTTCATAATCAAGCTATTAAAAAGGAACCTAATTCCAAAATCAAAGTATTCTCAAATCACATAAAAACTCCAAAGGTGACATAAGGAACATAGCGTTTTATTTTTATTATTTGCTGCTAAGGGGGAAACACACCTCACTTCTTGTAGGCCGATCTCCACAAGCGAGAGAAGGAGCTGAGTCTGGAGAAGGAGCAGAACAAGCGCCTGTGGGACCGGGACACCGGCAACAGCATCACCATTGACCACCTGCGGCGGGAGCTGGACGACAGGAACATGGAAGTGCAGCGCCTGGACGCCCTCCTCAAGGCCATGAAGAGCGAGTGCCAGGGCCAGATGGAACGGCAGGTCAGCAGGCCGTGGGACAGCTTCTCCCAGTGGTCTCTTGGGGGTGAGGGGGTGATGTATTTTATGTCTCATTGGTAAAGCTTTAACAAAAACACACATGTATGAGCCTAAAATAGTTCTAAAGTAGAGCTGTGGCTTCTACGAACAGGCTTTAAACACCTGTGATTTCAATATTTTTGGCTACTTATTAAATTTAAAATGTTAAGCTTTTTCCCGTTTGTGTCTGTTGCTGAGTAATGAAACTCCCGTCCAGTTGCCTTTTTCACCTAGATTGGTACCCTAATACTGCTTAACTCAGAGAAGCATCAAACCACAGGGAGAGCTTAGGAACAGCCGAGTGGAAGGTTTCTCGGGGAAACCTTTGGTTTTGTTTTTACTTTTCTCCAAGCGGATAGAGTGCACAGGATGGTGCACTCCAAGTCAGTGCACCAGTAGGGAGATATGGTGCACTCGTTAAGAGTGTGGCCCTCAGCACTGGAAGGACATGGTTCCATTGCCACTTGCTGTCACAGAGACATAAAAAGCACCACACACACACACACACACACACACACACACACACACACAGAAGAGTATCCTTCCCAAATGTGAAAGCAAACCAAAGGGACCAGCCTTGGCTTAGACCCAGGCAAAGCCACTTTCCTATTTGCCGGGAGCTGGTCCATGCTTGCTGTTTCAAGGGACCTGGCATATATGGCATACTGTTCTTAATATGTTTGCTCACCTTCTTGGCACTATGTGTTTTAACCAAGGTCTCTGAGAAAAGTTGTTTCCCCAGGTAGGGATTTTCCCCTGAAGTTAGGGAGGGAATAAAATCCCTTAACTATGTGCCAGGCGGGTAATTAATCACTTTAACTACGAAGAATCATGCTTAAGCTACATAATCTTTACTCCCTGGAATGGAGATAAGAAACGCCCTAACCTCTGGAATAGAGATTGATAGGATTGGAATCAACTGGTATAAATACAGATGTAATAAGACAACAGGACACAGAACTTAGAAGACAGAACTGAGAGAGACAGAACCTAGGCACAGAACCTACACAGAACGTTCTCTAGAGACAGAAGAACTTCGCTGGAGAGAACATGGCAAAAGATCCTGGACAGAAACTGGCCTCAGAACCTAGAGACAGAACCTAGTGAGAGAACATGGCAAAAGATCCTGGACTGAACCTGACTACAGAAATTGGCAAGAGAACCTGACTAGAACCTGGTGACTGAACCTGGCTGGAGAACCTGGAGAACCTGGCTGGAGAACCTAGCAAGAGACCATGGACACAGAACCTGACTGGAGATCCTAAACAGAACTTCGCTGGAGATCCAGACCAGAACTTTGCTGGAGATCCTGGCTAGGCTGCTGATCAACTGAACGCTGCCTCCGTGTCATTCCTTCTTATAATATGCCGGGGTCCAACCCCAGCGGGTCCAGGGGTCCCCAAAGGTGTGGACAGAGTCGGCGAAGAAGGAATGACACGGAGGCAGCGTTCAGTTGATCAGCAGCCTAGCCAGGATCTCCAGCAAAGTTCTGGTCTGGATCTCCAGCGAAGTTCTGTTTAGGATCTCCAGTCAGGTTCTGTGTCCATGGTCTCTTGCTAGGTTCTCCAGCCAGGTTCTCCAGGTTCTCCAGCCAGGTTCAGTCACCAGGTTCTAGTCAGGTTCTCTTGCCAATTTCTGTAGTCAGGTTCAGTCCAGGATCTTTTGCCATGTTCTCTCACTAGGTTCTGTCTCTAGGTTCTGAGGCCAGTTTCTGTCCAGGATCTTTTGCCATGTTCTCTCCAGCGAAGTTCTTCTGTCTCTAGAGAACGTTCTGTGTAGGTTCTGTGCCTAGGTTCTGTCTCTCTCAGTTCTGTCTTCTAAGTTCTGTGTCCTGTTGTCTTATTACATCTGTATTTATACCAGTTGATTCCAATCCTATCAATCTCTATTCCAGAGGTTAGGGCGTTTCTTATCTCCATTCCAGGGAGTAAAGATTATGTAGCTTAAGCATGATTCTTCGTAGTTAAAGTGATTAATTACCCGCCTGGCACATAGTTAAGGGATTTTATTCCCTCCCTAACTTCAGGGGAAAATCCCTACCTGGGGAAACAACTTTTCTCAGAGACCTTGGTTAAAACACATAGTGCCAAGAAGGTGAGCAAACATATTAAGAACAGTATGCCATATATGCCAGGTCCCTTGAAACAGCAAGCATGGACCAGCTCCCGGCACCTATTGTCTGGCTGGCCCAATCTGGGAAAGAAGAAAGATGAAAGAAGCGATTAGAATTTAGAATCTTACTCTTTTCCTAACAAGGACCAGAGAATGTGAAAATATGCTGGATAAAAGCCTTTATTCACTTTTCCCTAAGGGGTAGAATTAAAGAGCAGATTGATGGGAAATAGAAAAGGCAGTTATCTACAACCCTACTACACTTCCCCCCAGTGTTATCTTAATTTAAATTGGTACAGAAAACATCCTCAGAGGAATCTTCCTAAGATCCCCACACTAGACAACCCTTTTGGAGGAACATTAATATTTAATTAAGGCCTCTCCACTTTTGTCTAATTAATACATGTCAGCCTATGATCTATAGTTCTGAGAGCAAAATGATTTGAGTTGGACTAAGTAATTATTATCCAATGAATGATTGCATGTGTTTAAGCTAACTTGTTATATCTCTTGGGGTTACTGCTACCTATCTGCCCAAATCCATGAAATTCTTTTTTCTTTAACGATCAGATGGCAGCAATTCAAGGAAAGAATGAAAGCCTAGAAAAAGTGTCCTCCTTGACCGCTCAGCTTGAATCCACCAAAGAGATGCTCCGCAAAGTCGTAGAAGAGTTGACAGCCAAGAAAATGACCCTGGAGAGCTCCGAGAGGACCGTGTCGGACTTGACCGTTTCCCTCCAGGAAAAAGAGAGAGCCATTGAGGCCACCAATGCGGAGATCACCAAGCTGCGCTCCCGGGTCGACCTGAAGCTGCAGGAGCTGCAGCACCTGAAGAATGAAGGGGATCACCTCAGAAACGTGCAGGCGGAGTGCGACGCCCTCAAGCTCCAGATGGCCGAAAAGGACAAGGTCATCGAGATTCTGCGACAGCAGATCGAAAACATGACACAGCTGGTGGGCCAGCATGGGCGAACTGCCGGTGCCATGCAAGTAGAAAAAGCTCAGCTCGAGAAGGAGATTAATGATAGGAGGCTGGAACTACAGGAATTCAAGGTCTGTAGAGTTTTTTTGTGGTGTAGCTTCTGAAATATCTTTTCCCCATGAATAACTCTGACCTAATTTACTGAAAAGGGGTTTCGTAAAGACAATGTGTAGACACTGAACTTGTTTGAAAGTATTTGTGTCTGTGTGCATCTGTGGTTTTTTGTGAGAAAGGATACATACTTTCATTAGATTCCAAACAGAGTGGACCAACAATTGCCGGGGTCCAACCCCAGCAGGTCCAGGGGTTCCCAAAGGCGTAGATGGAGTCGGCGAAGAAAGAAGGACAGGGAGACAGTGTTCAGTTGATCAGCAGCCTAGCCAGGATCTCCAGCCAGGATCTCCAGCCAAGTTCTGGTCTGGATCTCCAGCGAAGTTCTGTTTAGGATCTCCAGCCAGGTTCTGTGTCCATGTTCTCTTGTTAGGTTCTCCAGGTTCTCCAACCAGGCTCTGTAGCCATGTTCCCTCGCTAGGTTCTCCAGTCAGGTTCTGTCCAGGTTCTCAAGCCAGGTTCAGTCACCATGTTCTAGTCAGGTTCTCTTGCCAATTTCTGTAGTCAGGTTCAGTCCAGGATCTTTTGCCATGTTCTCTCGCTAGGTTCTGTCTCTAGGTTCTGTCTCCAGTTTCTGTCCAGGATCTTTTGCCATGTTCTCTCCAGCGAAGTTCTTCTGTCCCTAGAGAACGTTCTGTGTAGGTTCTGTGCCTAGGTTCTGTCTCTCTCTGTCTTCTTACATCTGTATTTATACCAGTTGATTCCAATCCTATCAATCTCTATTTCAAAGGTTAGGGCGTTTCTTATCTCCATTCCAGGGAGTAAAGATTATGTAGCTTAAGCATGATTGTTCGTAGTTAAAGTGATTAATTACCCACCTGGCACTTAGTTAAGAGGTTTTATTCCCTCCCTAACTTCAGGGGAAAATCCCTACCTGGGGAAACAACCTTTCTCAGGGGCCTTGGTTAAAACACATAGTGCCAAGAAGGTGAGCAAACATATTAAGAACAGTATGCCATATATGCCAGGTCCCTTGAAACAGCAAGCATGGACCAGCTCCCGGCAAACAATGGTTCAGGTCTACCCATACAAAAGAGAAAAAATCCAAAAATGCACAACTTCTTCATGAAGCTTTTTCTGATCTCACAGTTTAATGTTTTTTTCTCCCTCTACAGGCAGACCTAAAGGTGAACCACATCTCCCACCACTAAGTAACTGTAAAACACTGGACTGTTTACTGAATCTGTAAAACAAAACAAAACCAAAACAACAAAAACCCAATAACCTTACTGGGTTACTTGCAGCTTAAATGAGAAATTTTATATCAAACACTTAGCTAAGTTCCTGACCTGTAGAAGATGTTTAGGAAATATTAGTTCCCTTCGCCTATTCCATTCTCTGTCTAAATCTTATATCACTTTACTTGTACCCATTATAACCTGGGTCACATTCTATACTGCACTGTGTGTGTGCTTAAATAGCAGTGTCTCCTCTTGCCTATAAGACTCAGACTTCTTCAAGCAGATACACATCTTATTCATCTTTGTACACCTGCCCCATGTCTTTGTGCCTTTCACCCAGGAGATACTCAGTAAATAGTTATCAAAATTTTAAATTATTGAGTGACTTTTTTAAAAATTTGATTTTCTAAGTTTTGTGTCATCTGTATTTCTGCCTTGGTAACTATTAGGAGACAAATCACATACAATTAATGCTTTTTACTTTTAGCATTATTGAGATGTAATTGACCTGCAGCACTGTGTAAGTTTAAGGGGTACAGCATAATGACTTGACTTACATTTATTGTGCAATGATTGCAACAGTGAATTTAATTAACATTTATCATCTTATAGATACCAAAAAGGAAAGGAAACAGTGTTTTCCTCCTTGTGCTGAGACTTTTAGGATCCACCATCTTAGCAATTTTCAAATACACCACACAGCAGTGCTAACTATGGTCACCATGCTAAACATTACAGCCCCAGGACTTATTTATCCTGTAACTGGAAGTTTGTACTGTTGGACTCCACCTTTGCCCAGTCCCCCCAATCACAAATCTCACATAAACTTTAGATGCCAGAGTTTCCTCATTCTAAAAATAAGGCCAACTATAGATTACTATCTATCTTATGGAGATATACAAGTTTATTGCATTAAAAAATTAGAATTTTCTAGTGTTAAGCTTTTACTTAATTATATCATAAGAACTTTTTTAAAAGGCCAAAATCACCATGAAAGAGACTTTTAAAGGCATCTTAATGGCTAACCCTTACAATGAAAACTTTAGAATAGGTTTACAGAACATATTAGAGGAAAAAAGATTATTATTCCACCTTCTTATTAAAGAAAAGAGATGAATATCTAGCATTGTTAATAGTACAAACAAATGAAAGAATCCTATTGAGTCTTACATTTTAAAAAATAAATCAATTTAATCTTTACAAAAACCTTATGAGGCAGGCACATTATTATCCAATTTTACAGATGAGGAAACTGGGACAGGGAGACATTAGGTAACTTGCCTGTGAGCAGCACTACCTTGGGACTTGGTCCTGTGCAGTATAAGAGTGAATATCACAGGAGTCCCTCAGGATAGTATGGGTTTGGTTTCAGACTACCACAGTGAAGTATCACAATGAAGCAGGTTGTAATCTTATTGCTGGTGTAATCTTGTCTTCAATTTGTAAAAAACACAAAATCTATGAAGCACAATAAAGTAAAGTGCAATAAAATGAGGTATGCCTGATTATATTTAAAGCCAATAGGCCTTAATTTGAAGGGATAATCTGATGACCAAAAGAGTAAGTTTAAAAAAAATTAAGTATAATCACAGAAAAAAATATACCCACATGTTCATATCTATACCTATATCGATATTTGGAGAAATATACACAAACAGTAGAAATTCTTTTGACAAAAATAATTTTATTTTAAAATGGCATTTGTTTAGAAGCATCTAGGCTGCCTCTGTGATGAGAACTTGAAACGTAATGTGAACCACATACATGATTTTAAAGTTTCTAGTAGACATGCAAAAAGAAACAGGTGAAATTAATAACATATTTTACTTAATATATCCACAATATGGTGTTTTTTTATATTGCAATCAATATAGCAAATTAAAATATTTTACATTTTTTTAAATGTAAAGCCTTTGAAATCTGGAATATTTTATACTTACAACACATCTCTAGTTAGATTAGGTACATTTCAAGTACACAGTAGTCACATGTGGCTAGTGGCACAACTATATGCTGAATTGACTCTAAGGCTAAAAGAAAGGTAAAATATTGCTTTTTCCCCCCACTTACTCTATTGATACTTTATAATAAAAAACAAATTTAATATCCTGGGAAATAGTGAAAAGCCATTTATATAGATAGGGTATTAAGACAACATGTTATAACTATATATGCACATAATTTTAATTTCTTACTCTACCCATTGTATTTATCACTATATTTAGATTTTAAAAGATAAAAAAGATTCAAAGATACGAGAGCTGGAGGCCAGAGTGAGTGACCTGGAGCTGGAAAAGGTGAAGCTTGTGAATGCAGGCTCTGAGCGGCTCCGTGCAGTGAAAGACATCAAACAGGAGAGAGATCAGTTATTAAACGAGGTGAAGACTTGTAGGAATGACTTGAACAGCCTTACAGGTATGTCACTTCAGTTCAAATTCTGCTAAAAAAAAAAAAAAAAAAAATAGCTCTATTGGTGAAGTCCAATGTAGCTACTAGAACTATTGCAAAAGAATAGTTCCTCATCCACATGACAAATGTGGATTAATTATGGGGCCCCAGTGGAGGTATTTCATTGCCTGAAATCTGATACTTCTCCTTCAAGAACTTTCATATCTTGCACTTATTAACTGTTTTTAGTCAGCCCTCAGAGTTCATGAAATTCTTTGCCGAGTTTCCAAGAGAAGGGTGAAGGAAATGGAAACCTTGAGTTCTTTGAGTCAAATACCTTGATTAGAGGTTTAATGATGAAGCAATATGAAAATTATGCACATTTTATGAAAGGAAAAATCCAAGGCTTTAAATTTAAAAATGAAGCGCTCCTTGTTCACAATTAGTATGGTAGAGACATCAATTGCTTCACACACACACCCCACACAAACACATCACAGACACACCACAAACACACCACGCATACACACACAGAGTCAATGGTTCCTGAGCATTTACTAAGCCAGATACTGAGAGAGGCCCTATCCACACAACAGTGAGGCTCCCAGGTAGTTGGTAGCCAGACTATGTGGAATGGGTTTCAGTACAGTGGCTGGGGCACAGTGGGTGTGTGCTGAGTGCAGATGCAGGAGAGGGCAGAAAATCAGCCTCCTTCAGGAGGTGTCGTCTGTGTAGGTTTGAAGGGGGAGAAGGAAATTGGCAGGTGAAAAAGAGGTGGACAGGCAATCCAGGCAGGGAGAACATTATGAGCAAAGCCATGAAGGCATGAAATAACATAATGTGACCTCAGAAGTATTTGTTGGAGTAAAAGCCTGAAGGAATGAGGACTAAGAAATGAGGCAGAATAGATAGGCAGAGACAGACAACGTGGAGCCAGCAAAGGGTACTAAGCAAGAGATTGTTGTCATCAAATTTACATTTTAGAAGAAGAGTGTCAGCAGTATATACAGAAAGGCAAGACTAAAGGGACAGGGGCCAGCCAGTAAAGAGGATTTTTCGAGTTCCCAGAGTTCCTGGGAAAATATGGTGAGAACTTGACCTAAGGCAATGATAGTAAGAATGAAAGGAGGAGGAGGAATTCAGGATATTTTGGGAGATTGAAATCAACAGTAATTAGTGATTGGAGGGGTTGTGTATGGGTTTCAGGTTTTAAGTTTGAATTATTGGGAAAACAATGATACCAACAACTGAGAGGGAAACAGGAAGGAAGGGCAAGTTTGAGGGCAGGAGGGTGAGATGCAGTGAGTAGGAGACAAGTTCCAGGGCATCCACATGGAAATGTCTGGTAGACAGAGATCTCACCAAAGAGGTCTTGATTCTGTCTGTTTCCTATATATGTAAATCTATTAATCACATATAAATATCCTATATAATAAAAAGCTAATATGCAAATAGACCAAACAGTGGAATGACCAGTCACTATGACATGCACTGACCACCAGGAGGCAGATGTTCAACGCAGGAGCTACCCCCTGGTGATCAGTGTGCTCCCACAGGGGGAGTGCTCCTCAGCCAGAAGCCAGGCTCATGGCTGGTCAGTGCAGTAGCGGTGGCGGGTTCCTCTCCCACCTCGACGGCAGCGCTAAGGATGTCTGACTGACGGCTTAGGCCCGCTCCCCATGGGGAATGGGCCTAAGCTGTCAGTTGGACATCCTCTGAGGCCTCCCAGACTGCGAGAGGGTGCAGTCCGGGCTGAGGGACACCTCTCCCCCACCCCGAGTGCAAGATTTTTGTGCACTGGGCCTCTAGTATATATAAATGTATAAATATAAATAGGTAGTTGAGTGTGTGTATATTTTTGTATTTGAATGATGAATGCATGCCAGGTATTTTGATAGTTACTGGAGATAAAAAATCAGATAAGACACATGATAATTTCAGGTTACTTATTGTGTCATGGAGATCTAGCTACCTATAGATGATGGTTAAATCTATTGTAGTGAGTATGATAACCCCCCAAAAAAGGTATAAGGTGAAACAGATGTGAGTCAATTACACAGGTGGGAAATAAGCAGTGAATAATAAGTGGGTAGAGGAGGAGGATCCACCAAAGCAGATTTTAAAAAGAGTCAGATACCTGGAAGTGTGTGTACATACATCTAATGTCTGTAACAAATCACAATATGACTTAATGAAGTCTCTTACAGCTCTAAAATTATGTAATCATTACTTACAAATAAAATATACTTCATAACAATGGGATAGAAAAAAAGTAACTATTATTGACTATCATGTTCTACAGAGGACTACGAAGTCTTAAAAAGGAATTTTCGAAACAAAAGTGAAGAAATGGAAACTACTACAAATAAGCTGAAAATGCAATTAAAATCTGCACAGTCTGAACTAGAACAAACAAGAAATACATTGAAATCAATGGAAGGATCTGATGGTCATGGTATGCTTTATTAGATTTTTTTTGTTTTTAATTTCACTGATCTAGATTTATTAAAAATACAAACCTGGATACATTGCCTGCCATCTCTTCACATGCCATGTGATGTGAGAGAGATAGCAACAGGTATCACTAATGGGTGCTATAGAGCAGTAGTTTTACTCGTTTTTTGTTTGTTTGTTTGTTTTTTGGGGGGGAGAGGGGAATTTCCAAGTGCTTAAGTATTTGAATATTTCCCTGTAGTTATTTCAATAATTTCTAACAGACTTCCATGCTTATAAATGCCAATTAATTATTTTTAAGACTGTGTTGATATGAATACAAGTTACTGATAATTTTCATTCAACTCCTTATTTTTCATGTATTCATTATCTATAAACTATATATCTGTGGCTAATTGTCAATTCCTGGGAAGGAGCCCTGGAACTGAACTGCTAGGATAAGGGTTCCCTTCTCACCACTTCGACCTGTTCTCTTTTTACCTTGCTGCCCTTATTAGAGAGAGAAGTTTACTGTTTCATATTATTCATATTTTTGGTATGGCTGTATTAGCTGACTATAAAATAAATATTTATCGGGAGAAACTAAGATGGCGGCATAGATAAACACCGGGAAATTGTCGCCTCACACAACAATTGAAAAATACCGCAAAGGACGGAGCAAACATCGTCCAGAACAACAGGAAGGCTGGCTGAGTGTAAATTCTACAACTAGAAGAAAAGAGGGGCACGCTGAGAGCCAGAGGAGCTGCGGAGGTGAAGTGCAGAGGTACGGAGGCGGCTCGCGCGCGCGTGCGTGCGCGCGGGAAGGGGGTGGCACCTGAGGACGCGGCTGTCTTTTTGAATCACAAGCTCCCGACTGCTATGAACTCCGGTTCCGGCGAGTCTCTGGGGACCCAGGACTCATACGGGGAGAAGCTGGTCTGTCAGGCGGCAGCAGGCGAACTTGAGGGCGGCTTTCCCTCAGAGGTGCTTGCAGCCGTTACCGGGACACTGAGACGTGCGACTCCAGGCGGAGAATCAGCCATAGCTTCTTTCTCCGCCCTTTGACTCCCTGAGACCCCGCCCCACCCAGGCTGCGGCAGAGGCTTTTGCATGTGAATGTACCTAATTGCAGCCGAGCCAGGCAGACCCGGAACTTCCAAGAGAAGGCCCAGGGCCCCGCAGCGGCTTGCATTGCTTCACAGCTGAGCCTCTTTGTGGCTCCTGCTGTGTGGCCTCAGGCAGAGGCTGAATTAGCACCTCCCTAGATCCAGGAGCCACTGTGCCCAGTGGTCAGAGGGGGACCATTCTCCCACTTCAGACACAGCTGATTCCCACAGCCGGTTGGCCTGGAGGTCAATTCCTCCCAGTGATCCTACTACAACCAAGGCACCAAGAGTGCACCAAGAGTGTCCACCCCAGGTAACTGGGGAGGCTGAGCCACTGGGCCCTACAGGACACCTGGCGCGCAGGGCCACTCTATCAACACAGGGAAGCAGCCAAAATGCGGAGACAAAGAAACAGGTCACGAATGGCAGAAATGGAGGAAAGCAAACGACTGGATATAGAGTTCAAGGCCACGTTTATAAGGTTTTTCAAGAATTTTATGCAAACTGCCGATAAATTTAATGAATCCCTCAAGGAGTATAGTGAGACCATGGAGGACATGAAAAAGGACCAACTAGAAATTAAGCATACACTGACTGAAATAAAGAATAATTTACAGAGATCCAACAGCAGACAAGAGGATCCCAAGAATCAAGTCAAATATTTGAAATACAAAGAAACAAAAAATACCCAACCGAAAAAGAAAAAAGAAAAGAGATTCAAAAAATATGAAGATAGTGTAAGGAACCTCTGGGACAACTTCAAGCGTACCAACATCAGAATTATAGGGGTACCAGAAGGAGAGAGAGGGCAAGATATTGAAAACCTTTTTGAAGAAATAATGACAGAAAAGTTCCCTCACCTGGTGAAAGAAATGGACTTACAAGTCCAGGAAGCGCAGAGAACCCCAAACAAAAGGAATCCAAAGAGGACCACACCAAGACACATCATAATTAAAATGCCAAGAGCAAAAGATAAAGAGAGAATCTTAAAAGCAGCAAGAGAAAGACAGTTACCTACAAGGGAGTACCCATTCGACTGTCAGCTGATTTCTCAACAGAAACCATGCAGGCCAGAAGAGAGTGGCAAGAAATATTCAAAGAGATGAATAGCAAGAACCTGCAACCAAGATTACTTTATCCAGCAAAGCTATCATTCAGAATGGAAGGTCAGATAAAGAGCTTCACGGATAAGAAAAAGCTAAAGGAGTTCATCACCACCAAACCAGCATTATATGAAATGCTGAAAGGTATTCTTTAAGAAGAGGAAGAAGAAAAAGGAACTCTTACCATTTGCCACAGCATGGATGGAACTGGAGAGTGGATAAATACCACAGGATCTCACTCATTTGTGGAATATAATGAACAACATAAACTGATGAACAAGGACTGACCCAGAGACGGAGAGGCATTGATTGGACTGTCGGGCCTTGGAGGGAAGGTAGGGGAGGGTGGGGGCAAGGGGGAAAGATCAACCAAAGGACTTATATGCAAGCATATAGGCCTAACCAATGGACACGGACAACGGGGGGGAACTATTGAAAGAATAATGAATTCCAGGCACATAACAATAACCATGGGAATGAAAATGAATGGTTTGTGATAGCACTGGAATCTTTTAAAAGATCACTAACAGTAGATGTCTTATGTGGTATTTGAAATATGAATTCCTAGAAAAATTATTTTAGTAAAAATATTATATATATTATTTATTATATAACTATATATTTTATGTATGTATTTCCTGTATGTGTAAGTATGAATTTGGTCAGTATTATTTACCATCATTGGAGATATGGCAAATTATAATGGTCAATGAAATTAATACCAGTAACAAGGAAATCGCAAAATATTATCTACACTAATAAAAGAGAAAAATGGTAATTGGCGTATGACGATACCCTTTTCATTGGCTAATCAGGGCTATATGCAAATTAACTGCCAACTAAGATTGCCAGTTAACTGCCAACAAGATGGCGATTAATTTGCATATGTAGGCACAATGCAGGGAGGCGAAAGGGAAAGCAGGAAGAAGCCCCCTGTCACTGACAGTGATCGGAAACCCAGGGGGGAGCTAAGAGGTGGGGGGCAGGGCAAAGGTGGCCCTGGGGGCGCCTTTGCCCTGCCCCCCAGCCATGATCGGAGAATCAGGCACCTTTGCCGCCCTGGCCAGTGATAGCAGGAAGTAGGGGTGGAGCCAGCGATGGGAGCTGGGCACGGTCGAAGCTGACAGTCCCGGGAGCTAGGGGTCCCTTGCCTGGGCCTAAAGCGGAGCCCACAATCGTGGGGCCGCTGCAGCTGCGGGTCCCCACTGCCCGGGCCGGACGCCTAGGCCAGAGGCATTAGGCCTGGGCAGGGGCAGAGCCTGCAACCACGGGGAGCTGGGGGTCCCCTGCCCAGGCCTGACACCTCTGCCGGAGGCCTCAGGCCTGGTCAAGGGGCTGATCCGGTGACTGGTGATCGGAGGGTGACGGGGGTCTACGCCTCTGGCCGAGGCATCAGGCCTGGGCAAGGGGCAGAGCCAGCAATCAGAGGGATCTGGGGGTCTCCTGCCCAGGCCTGATGCCTGGGCCAGAGGCATCAGGCCTGGGCTGGAGGCAGAACCAGTGATGGGGGGAAATGAGGGTCCCCTGCCCAGGCCTGACGCGTCAGAGGCGTCAGGCCTGGGCAAGGGGCCGATCCTGCGATTGGAGGGTGATGGGGGTCAACGCCTGAGGGCTCCCAGTATGTGAGGGGGGCAGGCTGGGCTGAGGGACACCCCTTCCCCCGCCCCCCCCACACACACCCAGTGCACGAATTTCATGCACCGGGCCCCTAGTATATTATATAATCCTATCTAATAAAAGGGTAATATGCAAATAACCATCACTATGTCACAAAGATGGCGCACCCAGTCCTCTCAGCCCCGCCGGAGTCCCCCAGTCCTGAGGGGGTGGCTGCTGAGAGCAGGCAGCCTGAGCGTTCTGGCGGAATGCTTGCTTCATCACCGTGGCGATGAGGCAAACATTCCACCCGGCCGTGGAGGGCCTCTGGGCAGTGGGCACGGGGGTTGGGGGGAACGCTTGCATTGTCACCCTGGCGATGAAGCAAGCGTTTCATGCCCGGCCGCGGATGGGCCTCTGGACAGCGGGCACAGAGTGGCCAGACCCCGCAGAGAGCTACTGGCGCATGGATTCGTGTGCAGGGCTACTAGTATATATAGAAATATATATATATGGTTTAAAACCTTCAAGTAATTGCTGAAAATTGTTATATCTCAATGTTGTGAAACTGTCCAGGTGCCTTGGCAAATCTTACTTGTCACCTTCCCATAATGCTTAACCTTCTCATTATAGTAGCCTCTCAAAATTTACAAACTTAAGACAGTTTTCTTTTTTCCCAGCTATGAAAGTGGCCATGGGGATGCAAAAGCAAATCACAGCTAAAAGAGGTCAGATAGATGCCCTTCAGAGCAAGATACAATTTTTGGAAGAGGCAATGACAAATGCAAATAAGGTAAGTCTCTGCCCTGGGAGTGGGGGAAGCCAACATGTCCTCTCATTCATGTACTAGAAAACAAGAGTAAGACAGAGCAGAGATTAAAAAGTACAGTGGAGAAGAGGAAAGAGGTTACTTCTGACTGAGAAAATGAGGGAAAGGTTCCTGAAGGAACATTTGAGCCAGATCTCAAAGGAGATAGTTAAGTGCAGGAAATGGGCAAAGGACATTCCTGGTAGAGACAGGAATGATTATAAACAAAGCACCATTTTGTTGTAATGCGGCATGTGTTCCTAAAATTACTGTGCTATACAAACTGGCGATAAAAACCACAGTGCTTATGGAAGCAATGGGGTGAGAAGCACCACACTGACAAATTTAATCAGTGACACACAAAAACAGGAACCTAATGAGAACAGTAGCACAGTATTACACATATTCAATAGTAATACATAAATACTACAGCAGCCATGGCCCCTTTCCTTAAAAAATACCAGAAGTTTCCTTGTGGAAGTGTGCATTAGAGGGTAGCAGCTTGTGAGTTACTATGAAGGGGTAGAAGGTAGCTTTTCTGTAATACCAGATGTGCTTGTATGTGGTTCAAAACACAAAGTAAACTGAGGTAGCTAACAGATAGTTGTTTGAATAGTGCATGTATGCTTTTTGTATATCCCTATGCAGATTTGTTTAGCTGGGTGCAGTTTTCTGTATTGATCTAATATTTCTCATAAATGAAACTTCACATAAGTAAATGTGAAATTTGTGTTATGCTCAAATGTTCCCTGATAATACCACACTTTGGAACAAATTTGCATTTTAAAAAAAAATTTAAATATATTTTATTGATTTTTTACAGAGAAGAAGGGAGAGGGATAGAGAGTTAGAAACATCGATGAGAGAGAAACATCGATCAGCTGCCTCCTGCACACTCCCTACTGGGGATGTGCCCACAACCAAGGTACATGCCCTTGACCGGAATCAAACCCAGGACCCCTCACTGCACAGGCCAGCACTCTGTCCACTGAGCAAAACCAGTCAAGGCACAAATTTGCATTTTTAACAGAAGAGTTAGAACTGACTGTAATGGAGGTGAGAATATCAAGAGCATAAGTAGAAAATAATGAGTGCAACTCAAGTGATTGTTTCCCCCCTACCTAAAATGAGCTGTTGAAATACTTTTTCAGAATGAGGCTCGATTGATATGATTATGCGATTTTTGTCTCTCAGTTTATGTGATGTATCACATTTATTGATTTGCAGATATTGTACCAGCCTTGCATCCCCAGAATAAATCCCACTTGGTCATGGTGTATGATCATTCTAATGTAATGCTGGATCCCATTTGCTAGGATTTTGTTGAGCATTTTAGCATCTATGTTCATCAGGGATATTGGCTGTAATTCTTTCTTTGTAGTGTCTTAACTGGTTTGGGGATTAGGGTAATACTGGCTTCATAGAAAGAGCTTGGAAATGTGCCTTCCTCTTGAATTTTTTGAAATAGTCTGAGGAGGATCGGTTTTAGTTCTTCTTTGAATGTTTGGTAGAATTCCCCTGTGAAGCCATGGGGACCAGGTCTTTTGTTTGGTGAAAGTTTTTTTTTATTACTGCTTCAATTTTATCAGTAGTTATTTGCCTATTCAGGTTTTTTTTATTCTTCCTGATTGAGTTTTGGAAGATTGTATTTTTCTAGGAATGTATGTATTTCGTCTAGGTCAGTGGTCGGCAAACTCATTAGTCAACAGAGCCAAATATCAACAGTACGACGATTGAAATTTCTTTTGAGAGCCAAATTTTTTAAACTTAAACTATATAGGTAAGTACATTGTTATTAACTTAATTAGGGTACTCCTAAGGCTTAGGAAGAGCCACACTCAAGGGGCCAAAGAGCCGCATGTGGCTCGCGAGCCGCAGTTCGCCGACCACGGGTCTAGGTTGTCCAGTTTGTTGGAGTAGAGTTAGTTGTAGTATTTTTTTTACAATCCTTTGTATGTCTATGGGGTCGGTTGTTACTTCACCGCCTTCATTTCTGATTGTGTTTATTTGAGTCCTCTCTCTTTGTTTCTTGGTGAGCCTGGCTAGAGGTTCATCAATCTTGTTTATCCTTTCAAAGAACCAGCTCTTGGTTTTATTGATCTTTTGGGGGTTTTTGTTGTTGGTTTTTTGGCCTCTATGGTGTTTATTTCTGCTCTGATCCCTATTATTTCCTTCCTTTTGCTTACTCTGGGCTTTTCTTGTTGCTCTCTTTCTAATTCTTTAAGTTGTCAGGTAGATAATTTATTGCCATTTTTCTTCTTATTTGTTGGGGAAGGCCCTTAGAGCTATGAACTTTCCTCTCAGGACTGTGTCCCATAGATTTTGGATTATTGTGTTTTCATTGTCAGTTGTTTCTAGTTTTATATTTTCATCACATCTCAGCATCTACATCAGTATATTATTGCTGATATTTTTCTGCTCTTAATTGTAGGAAAAGCATTTTCTAAAAGAAGAAAAGAATAAATTAAGCCAGGAATTGACTACTGTTGCAACAGAGAAAAATAAGATGGCTGGAGAACTAGAAGTCCTGAGGTCTCAGGAACATCGTTTAAAAGAAAAGGTTGCAAATATGGAAGTTGCCCTTGATAAGGTAGTTATTAACTAAATACATAAAGTCATTATCGACTAAGTAGCTATTAAC
This sequence comes from Myotis nattereri, assembly GCF_964212035.1. Taxonomy (NCBI): domain Eukaryota; kingdom Metazoa; phylum Chordata; class Mammalia; order Chiroptera; family Vespertilionidae; genus Myotis; species Myotis nattereri. The sequence continues at coordinate 182,376,124 of NC_138075.1, forward strand.
TAAGTAGAATTATTCTGAATGAACACTCCATGCTGATAGGAACCAAATCTGTATTCTAGCTCAATCACCTAGCAAACTGAAAGGGGAAAAAAAGAACATCCTATAGAGAAGACTCTTCTGAGGTTTAAGAATACAGTTATAGAGTGACTCAGCCTCCCCATCCAGAGACACATTTGTTGTGAGGGCAGTACATCAGCCACAAGGAACAACATTTCACAGACAAGTTAAATTGGCATTCAAGAGCAAGGCACCTGGCTTCGAATTCAGCATGATGGAATAGGCAGATCCTGAGCTCCCCTCCTCTCACTGATACCAAAACTACAACTGCGTATGACACAGCTATCTCTGAGAACAACCAAGACTAGCAGAACAGATTTTCTACAATTAAGGATATAAAGAGAAAGCCACATTGAATTGGGGAGGAGGGGTAGAGACTAAGTCTAATCAGGACCTGCCATAACCCCCACTCCCCATACAGTGACTTACAAGTGGGAGGGATATTACAACTGCAGAGGTCATCCCCAAAGAGTGAGGGGGTCTGAATAGCCTGCGAGACCTGCACCAGAAAGAGGAGTTCCTATAACATCTGGCTTTGAAAACTGTCAGGGCTTACATCTGGGAAAGACAAGAAACCCAGGTTGTGCTCTTTCTGAGTCCCTGCACAGAGGTAACAGTTTGAAAAGCGCCTAGGTCATACATGAAGGTGGTACATTGACTAATTTGAGGGTGTGTGCTGAAGGGACAGGGATCTGTTGGATCTCCTGAGTCAGAGGTACTGGCAAGTGCCATTTTCCCTCCCTTTCTAACCTACCTAGTCTGACACTGGCAGGCGTCATTTCTGCCGCTCTCCATTAACCTTACTAACACTGTTCACCCCTCCCTGTCATTTCCCTGAGGACCCACCCAGGCTAGCACCCCTCCAAAGTGGGCAGCCTCAGTCAGTGTGTCTGCAACAGTATGGTTGGGTCTTGCGGCCAACCACACCAAAGGCTGCCCATACATAAGTGAGCCTGCAACAATTGTGGCCAGGTCTCAGAGCCAGTTGGCCCAGGACCAGCCTTGCCTATCAGTGTGTCCATAGAAGTTGTGGCCCAATCACAATAGGAGGCCACACTAGTCCACCCAGGGAACACCTCTGGAGCAACTGGCTCTGATGACAAGGAGGATTCCACCACTAAGCCCCACTGGACACCTTTTAAATAAGGCCACTTTTTTAAGACCATGAGGTTTAGCTGAGCCACCTAATACATAGAAACAAACAGGCAAAATGAGGAGAAAAAAGAATATGTTCTAAAAAAAAAGACAAAACCCCAGAAAAAGAACTAAGTGAGGTATGCTGTCTACTGTATAAAGAATTCAAAGTAATCATCACAAAGATGTTCATCAAACTCTGCAGACAAGTGGATAAATTCATTGAGAACTTTAACAATGATATCAAAATTATAAAAAGGACCTATTAGAACTGAAGACTATAACAAATGAAATATACACTGGAGGGAATCAGCAGCAGATAGATGATGCAGAAGAATGGAGCAGCAATCAGGAAGACAGACTAGTGGAAATGACCCTATTGGAAAATCAAAAAGAGAAAATAATTAAAAACAATGAGGATATGCTGGGGTCCCACCCCAGCAGGTCCAGGGGTCCCCAAAGGTGTGGACGGAATTGGCGAAGAAGGAATGACATGGAGACAGCGTTCAGTTGATCAGCAGCCTAGCCAGGATCTCTAGCCAAGTTCTGGTCAGGATCTCCAGCGAAGTTCTGGTCAGGATCTCCAGCGAAGTTCTGGTTAGGATCTCCAGCCAGGTTCGGTGTCCATGTTCTCTTGCTAGGTTCTCCAGCCAGGTTCTCCAGGTTCTCCAGCCAGGTTCTGTAGCCATGTTCCCTCGCTAGGTTCTCCAGCCAGGTTCTGTCCAGGTTCTCCAGCCAGGTTCAGTCACCAGGTTCTAGTCAGATTCTCTTGCCATGTTCTATCCAGGTTCTGTAGCCAGGTTCTGTCTCTAGGTTCTTCATCCAGGTTCTCTTGCTAGGTTCTGTCTCTAGGTTTTGTGGCTAGTTTCTGTCCAGGATCTTTTGCCATGTTCTCTCGCTAGGTTCTGTCTCTAGGTTCTGTCTCCAGTTTCTGTCCAGGATCTTTTGCCATGTTCTCTCCAGCAAAGTTCTTCTGTCTCTAGGTTCTGTGTCTAGGTTCTGTGTCTAGGTTCTGTGTCCTGTTGTCTTGTTACATCTGTATTTATATCAGTTGATTCCAATCCTATCAATCTCTATTCCAAAGGTTAGGACGTTTCTTATCTCCATTCCAGGGAGTAAAGATTATGTAGCTTAAGCATGATTGTTTGTAGTTAAAGTGATTAATTACCCGCCTGGCACTTAGTTAAGGGGTTTTATTCCCTCCCTAACTTCAGGGGAAAATCCCTACCTGGGGAAACAACCTTTCTCAGAGAGGTGACCTTGGTTAAAACACATAGTGCCAAGAAGGTGAGCAAACATATTAAGAACAGTATGCCATATATGCCAGGTCCCTTGAAACAGCAAGCATGGACCGGCTCCCGGCAAGGATAGCATAAGGAGCCTTTGGGACAACATCAAGCATACTAACATTCAAATCATGGGGGTCTGAGAAGAAGAAGAAGAAAGCAAGAGGAAAAACCTATTTAAAGAAATAATGACTGAAAATGTCCCTAATCTGGTGAAGAAAATGGACATCCAAGTCCAAGAAGCACAGATAGTTCCAAAGAAGATTAACTCAAAGAGACCCATAGCAAGACACATTATAATTAAATTGTTAAAAGTTAAAGATAGCCCTAACTGCTTTGGCTCAGTGGATAGAGCATCAGCCTGCAAACCGAAAGGTCCCAGGTTCGATTCCGGTGAAGGGCATGTACCTTGGTTGTGGGCACATCCCCAGTAGGGGCTATGCAGGGAATAGCTGATCAATGTTTCTCTCTCATCGATGTTTCTCTCTGTCCCTCTCCCTTCCTCTCTGATAAAACCAATAAAAGATATTTTTAAAAAAAGTTAAAGAATCTTAAAAGCAGCAAGAGAGAAAAACAACTAGTTACATACAAGGGAATATTCATAAGACTGTTAGCTGACTTTTCAACAGAAATGTTGCAGGCCAGAAGGGAGTGGCACAATATATTCAACATGATGAAAGGAGAAAACTTAACAGCCAAGAACACTCTACCCAGTAAGGTTATCATTCAGAATTGAAGGAGAGATCAAGATTAAAAGCTTTTGCACAGCAAAAGAAACCATCAATAAAATGAAAAAGGAACCACCAAATGGCAGAAGATATTTGCCAATGATACATAAGATAAGGGATTAATTTCCAACATATATATAAAGAACCTATACAGCTCAACACCAGGAAGACAATACAATTTAAAAATGAGCCAAGGACCTGAATAGACACTTCTCCAAAGAGGACATACTGATGGCCAGTAGATATATGAAAAAATGCTTAACATCACTAATCATCAGAGAGAGGCAAATTAAAACAATGCAGAATGGCTGTCATCAATAAATCAACAAACAACAAGTGCTGGCAAGGACGTGGAGAGAGAAGAAATTTAGTGCACTGCTGGTGGGAATGCAGACTGGTTCAACCACTGTGGAAAATTCCTCAAAAAATGAAAAATTGAACTACCTTTTGATCCAGTGACCCTACTTTGGAGAATATATCCTAAGAAACCCAAAACACTAAATCAAAATATATATGCAACTCTATATTCACTGCAACATTACTTACAATAGCCAAGGTATGGAAGCAACCTAGGTGTTCATCAATGGATAAAGAAGTGGATACATTACTCAGCCATGAAAAATAATGAAATTTTGCCATTTGTGACAGCATGGATAGATCTAGTGGGTATTATGCTAAGTGAAATAAGCCAGAGAAAGACAAATACTGTGTCATTTCACTTTTGTGTGGAATAAAAAAACTAAACAAATGAACAAACAAAATAAACAGACTCATAAATACAGAAAAACTGATAGTTGCTCGAGTTTTGGGTGGTGGGGGTATGGGCAAAAATCTGAAGGGGATTAAGAGGTACAAACTATAGTTTTAACATAAATAAGTCACAGGAATGGAAATTACAGCATAGGGAATACAGTCAATAATATTACAATAACTTTGTACAGTGACAGATGGATAGTGAACCTTTTGTGGTGATCACTTGGTAAGGTGTATACATGTAAAATCTCACTATGTTGTACACCTGAAACTAATATAATATTGTATGCCAACTATACTTTAATTAAAAAGAGCTTTACATTCCAGGAAAAAAGAATACAGTTATAATGTGTACTTTTTACAAAATTATCTCTTTCTAGGCTAGCACAATCATAGAAGTAAGGTATAAGATGTAAGATACTCCTAGTGTCCTTAGTGAACTGAATAAATAAACTGTCTCCAATCTAACCACCAAAGAATGACTTGAACACTAGGTAGAAAACAGTCTGTTAATATAATGTCAATAAAATGAGAAAGTAATGCTAATATCTGGCACTTTGTGGGTTCCAAATGATGGAAGTAGAAAACTCAACTTAAAGGAAAAGGATCTATGACACTATTAATAATTTTCCTGTCACCTGAGAATACTGGAAGGCTAAAAATTTACCCAAACTAGTCCTTGATTCTTAATAAATCAGAGCCTTTATGGTTAGATAAAATGATATGTGATCTTTTCGTCTCTGCCAACTTTGATCTTAAAAACATGATCTATTGATTCAATGAATTTCAGTTGTGGTTATTTTATGTGAATTTTTTTCACATTGCTAAAGTCATTTTCTCATTTTATTCTTAGTGCATTCATTTTTTGGAGTGTCCTCCACATACTAAATGCTATGTAAGTGCTGGGGATACAGAGGAGAAAGACATGGCCTCCAGTTCTCTGTTACTGGATAAAACAGATAAAAAGATAAAATACAGTGTGCTAAGAGTGGGGATGTTGCCTTAAAGAGATGGCAGCTCTGCATTTATAGGTTAACTAGAGGCCTGGTGCATGGATTCGTGCACATTGGAAGGAAATTAATTAGAAGAAATATTTTAGAGGCTGGGGAGGGGCCACGGGAGGTCTCCAGGGCAGGTCCAGCCCATCTCACCCAGTCCCAGTCAGAATGTCTGCCCCCTGGTGGTCAGTGTGCATCATAGCAACTGGTCGAATGGTCGAATGAATGGTCACTTAGCATATTAGGCTTTTATTATAATGGATAACATAAAATTTCATGGAGGATAAACTTTATGTGGTTGCTTGATTGTAGGCATCTTTGCAGTTTGCAGAATGTCAAGATATAATACAACGTCAGGAGCAAGAATCTGTGCGCCTGAAACTTCAACACACTCTGGATGTAAAAGTAAGGTCTTTTTTTTTTTTTCATCATAAATAGTAGGGTAAGCAAAATAATGCCTTTGTTTGATATACTTATATTTTGTTTATTACCTTAGATACATTATAGGACTGGTCCTACAATCCAGGATGTAAATGACATAATATGCAGAGAATTTTAAATTGAGAAAAATTTCATTTAAAATATATAGCTAGTTATGACATTTTTAATTATTAGATTTTAGATTTATGTAGACCAGATGAATGAAAATGTTTTCTTCACTATTTGATGTTTTCTCTGGGGAAAACAAACATGAAATATTTAGTGGGATTAATGTTAATATTTATGTGCACTTTCAACATTATCTGATACTGGCAATTATAAAACCTATACAAACCTTGTTACATGCTATACCTCCCTTTTTCATATATAGTAACAAATTGAAGCATCATGCTTGATGTTAAGCTCATAATAAATGGGGAAACATAAAAGTGGCTGCCATGGCGATACCTGAGGGAGAGTTTGCATACAGAAGAGTCAAGCAAGTGCAAAGGCCCAGAGTGCAAGTGTGTTTGGCCTGTTTGGAGAATAGCAACAATGATGTAATGATCATGCCTAGGACGTTGCTCTTTAAAAACAGTACATTTTCCACTGACATATCTGTCTATTTTCTAAGTATATTTTCAAGTTGTAGACATACTTTAAAGTCTCAGGAGTGGATACTTTCACAGCTAGAACACTCCCGCTGTAGAGGATCTTTCTCAATATTATACCAACACTAGTGTGGAGTCTTTGGCAAAATTTGGGAACCAATATAGTGGCATAACATGCTAGGTGTGTCTTCATATCTGGAAAGCTTTTATGAATCAGAAATGTGAAGGCATTTCCCTAAGCACATGCTTAGTCTTCAAAGGGTAAGTAACTTAGATACCCAGAATCATCTTGCTTAATGTAGTACTTTGGTTTATAACTTTGTAGAAGTTCAACATGTAAGACTGAAATTATGTTTGAAAAAAATCCATTTTGACTTCACAGTTCAAATTGTAGTTGACAATTATTTTGTTCACATTGATGTTGTTTCCCAGGAACTTCAGGGCCCTGGATACACCTCAAATCCTTCTGTAAAACCACGTCTTCTGAAGTCCTCTGCCCGTCCTCACTCTAATATGCCGTCTACCCAGTCTACAGCTAGCTTCCTATCTCATGTAAGGACTAGTCCTACAATCCATGATGCAAATGACATAATATATAGAGAAATTTAAATTGAGAAGAATTTCATGTAAAACTATATCTATAGTTATGATATTTTTAATTATTAGATTTTAGATTTATGTAGTCCAGATGAATGAAAATGTTTTCTTCACTATTTAATGCTTTCTCTGGGAAAAATAAATATGAAGTAGTCAGTGGGATTCATTTTAACAATAATTGTTAAAGTAAGTTATTTGATAGCCTTATGTTCAATCACAGGGATTTCCAGATTACAAAGCCAATTTTGAGATAGCTAAAATGAGCATCACTTCAAATGCCAAAGGCAAATTACTGGCATATTTAATACTCTACCAAGATGAAAACGACTCATAAACTACATGTGAACTTATAATCATAAAATATTAAGAACTTTGGATAGTTTAGTATAACCTTTTGTACTTGTAAAGCTCAGGGGGAAAATATGTGCAATGTAAAATTTAGGAATATGTCTTCTTAAAAAATATATTTATGGAGTCACTAGTTCCCTGCATCCTGTATTCAGCTCCACCTCTAACAAAATGAGACTTATTCCATAAGTACACAATCAATTTCACTAATTACATTAATTAACAGTCTTATTGTATGTATAGCAACAGGATCACCAGTGACTTACCAGTTATTCTACCTGAGCCTTTTAAATGAGCATATATTCTGTGAACTGACTAAAAGTTGAAGTGGACTCTTCTTACACACTTAAGATGTGTGTACTGAAAAACAAGCAACCACACAGCAAATAATAGAATAGTCTATCAAACAATTGAATAATAATTTATTATTTATTTATTTTATTTTTCTTAGAGAGAGAGGGAGAGAGAGAAATATTGCTGTGAAAGAGAAACATCGATTGGCTATCTACAGGGATCAAACTAGCAACCTTTTGGTGCATGGGACTATACCCAACCAACTGAGCCACACTGGCCAGAGCTAAAATAATAATATTAATATTAATATTAGAGGTTAAGCATGTTCTTCACTCTGAAGACTAAACCTGGAGATGGGCAAAGGAAGGGAAGGAGACTGCTGCTTTTTGTTTTAGGTGATTCTTTTTTTAAAAAAATATATTTTATTGATTTTTTTTTTTTACAGAGAGGAAGGGAGAGGGACAGAAAGCCAGAAACATCGATGAGAGAAATATCGATCAGCTGCCTCCTGCACACCCCCCACTGGGGATGTGCCCACAATCAAGGTACATGCCCTTGACCGGAATCGAACCCGGGACCCTTGAGTCCGCAGGCCGACGCTCTATCCACTGAGCCAAACCGGTTCTGGCTGTTTTAGGTGATTCTTATAAAATCATTTTACCTTTAAAACTATGTACATGTTATACTGATAAAAAATGTATTTAAATCCCTCTCTCCAAAAAAAACAACAACACCCAAATCAAACAACAAGAAAGAATATTTGACCAGGAGTCATTGGGACCTTGGAAATCTGGTTAAATATGTTGTGCCTTGCTCTTTTCATCTCTAATGAGGAGTCTGGATTAGAAGATCTAGGTCATCTAGAAAGATTAGCTCTGAAGTTCCATGACTTTTCATTACCCTAAAACCAATATCATAGATTTTGCCTGGCCATTTAATATATGGACTCTACTTGATTGTAAAGAATCTCATCTATCACTGAAAAAGTACTAGTCCTATATCTATTAAATTAAACTTTTAAATAATACTTCTAACAGCAAAAACAAACTATATTTTCTAAATGGAATGTCAAGCATTCTATATTAAGTCCTTCTCTTAAGAAATATAGTATATAATTTTACAAAATAAAAGTAGCATACATTCTTTGTTTTGCTCCTTGATGTGTCTGTCTCAAGTACCTAGAACAATATCTGGCACATAATAGGTATCCAGTATAGATGGTGTTCACATCTGGATCGGCTGCTTTCTATGCTTGCTGCATGGTGGGCTTTTTGGATTTCCTTCCACCAAAATCCAGGGAATACCTTTTTTTTCCTGGTGCCCCCCCCCCCCCCCTTTTAGGTTTAATTACCTTCTTGGTTTATATCTTTGTTTTCATTTGAGCATACAATGCAGTGGCTTCCTCTGAAAGGGTTATTTCATTCTCTAAGTATTAAACCTTTGTATGTCTGAGAAACACCTTTATTTTTCACTTATATTTGATGGTCAAAATTTTGTTGCTGTTGTGCCATTTTTATTCCAGAGCCTTTATCCCTGGGATTCATTTCCGATTGTTTATAGTGGAGAAGGGGTCCTTTTTCTCTTCATTGTATTGGGTACTTAGCAGATTCTTGGGGGTTTTTTGCTCTCAGATATTCTCTGGTATCATTTCTCTGATCATTTTCTCAGTTATTTCTTTCTGGAGTTTCTGTTAGTCACCTATTAGAACTCTTAGATTGATTCTACAATCTTCTTTAATTTTGACTCCATTTTCTATCTCCTCATCTTTTTTTCTCACCTTTTGGGAAATTTCTTCAACTCTATTTTCCAAACAACTATTGAAATTTTTTTCTAATTTTATATATTCTTTTAATTTCCAGGAGCCCTTTTTGTTCTTTAAATCTTCTCTTTATATAATTTTATGATATTTTCTCCTTTCTGTTTAAGAATATTAACTTCAGTTTTTCAGTAATTTCTCTGTCACCTGAATTATTCATGTTTCTTCAAATTCATTTTTTTTTCTGTTTGTTTTGATGTCTGTCTTTCATGTTAGAGACTTTTCTTCAATGTTTGGAGATCACTGGTTGTCCTTTCATATTTAAGATTGAGGACCTAAAAGCTTATTAAAGTAGCTCTTTGAAAGTTGACAGGATTTGTCAACTAGTAGATGGTTAGGTATTACTTTTTTATTGAGGGGCCCACAAATTATCTATAGGTGTGTTGTTTTTTCTTGGTCCTGTCAGTTCCCCAATCCATCTGCCAGCATTCTGAGAGGTGAGCGGGGCAGGGAGTATGGGCTATCTGTCTACTATGCAACCTCACTTCATGCTCATATTTTCAGTTTGCAGCCTTGTTCCTGCTATGCCAGATATCCCTTTGAAGCTTAAAGTCCTTTGGTCAACCTCACCCAGAGATTAAGCCTCTGAATTCACTTTGGGGAAAGGAATGAGTAATTATACAATTATATGGGTAGGACATTTGGGATTCTAACAGCTTCTCCCATAGACTTTTACCCAATCCTCCTATTTTGCTACTCTCTCTTACCTTGGTGCCGGGAGCCGGTCCATGCTTGCTGTTTCAAGGGACCTGGCATATATGGCATACTGTTCTTAATATGTTTGCTCACCTTCTTGGCACTATGTGTTTTAACCAAGGTCTCTGAGAAAGGTTGTTTCCCCAAGTAGGGATTTCCCCCTGAAGTTAGGGAGGGAATAAAACCTCTTAACTAAGTGCCAGGCAGGTAATTAATCACTTTAACTATGAACAATCATGCTTAAGCTACATAATCTTTACTCCCTGGAATGGAGATAAGAAACGCCCTAACCTTTGTAATAGAGATTGATAGGATTGAATCAACTGGTATAAATACAGATGTAACAAGACAGCAAGAAACAGAGAGAGAGACAGAAATTGGCACAGAACCTACACAGAACGTTCTCTAGGGACAGAAGAACTTCGCTGGGGAGAACATGGCAAAAGATCCTGGACAGAAACTGGCCTCAGAACCTAGAGACAGAACCTAGCGAGAGAACATAGCAAAAGATCCTGGACTGAACCTGACTACAGAAATTGGCAAGAGAACCTGACTAGAACCTGGTGACTGAACCTGGCTTGAGAACCTGGACAGAACCTGGCTGGAGAACCTAGTGAGGGAACATGGCTACAGAACCCGGCTGGAGAACCTAGCAAGAGAACATGGACACAGAACCTGGCTGGAGATCCTAAGCAGAACCTCTCTGGAGATCCAGACCAGAACTTGGCTGGAGATCCTGGCTAGAGATCCTGGCTAGGCTGCTGATCAACTGAACGCTGTCTCCATGTCATTCCTTCTTCGCCAACTCCGTCCACACCTTTGGGGACTCCTGGACCTGCTGGGGTTGGACCCCAGCACCTTGGTCTTCAGGAACACAAGACCTCCACTTTCTGAGCCTTTCTAGAATACTTCCATGCAGAGCAGGTTGCTTCTTGTTGGCACTTCTGTGCTGGTACTTTAAATTTTAGCTTTACTTCTGCTAAATCAGTTATGAAATGATCCACGTGCTTTCCATCCCCCAACTTTTGTTATCATTACTCATCTAATATTACCTTTCCTTTTCCTCTTTATCCTTGTTAATCCCTTTAGTGTCATTTTAGTGGGGCTTTAGATAGAACAGAAATAAATGCCAAGTTTAGCTTTAGAAGTAGAATCTTACTGTTTGCATTGCCCTGCATTGTCCCTTCATTTATCTCATGTCCTTTTAGCCTTCTTGTTCCATGATTCTAACAGTAGCTGAGATTAACTGAGCACCAGCCACTGTGCAAAGTACTTTCTGTAGATTATCTAATTTATTCCTCAGAGCTACCCACAGGAGTAAGTGCTGATTATTCTACCTATTTTACAGATGAAGAAACTTGGCTCTTGAAGAAGCTAAGTGACTTACAGAGTTCACACACCAAAAAACACAGTTGTGCCAAGATTTAACCAAAACAGCCTGAGCCTAGAGCCTGTCTTCTTAACTTCTGCTTCTCTATACTACCCCAACCGAATGCTGTTTACTAAAAAAATAATTTAAATAAATGATGATATAGATAGTGTGTCTAAAATATTATATTCCATTAGGTTTTTGTGAATGAAGATTATGCCATTTTAGAGCCTCAAAGGCTTCTAAAATTACCCAATTTATTCCCCTTGTGCTATAGGTGAGAAAATGGGAGAACCAGAAAATTTATATTATGTGATTTGATCTAACCTCAAACACCTGCATATGTTTGTATGTGTTATAGAGTATATATGTACATACAAATACACATGTAATTGGTAGGTTGACATCAAAGCATTTTATATTAATATTTAGATAAGCTATTTTAGCATATAAAAAGAGACTATTTCCAGGATAGTATAATTTTATTTCTTTTTCAGATTCTATACACTATAATTTGTACTAGGTGGGCTTGATCTTTGTCACTGAAGTACCCATGATGTGGGCAAGATTTTTAGTAATACTTTATAACTTTTGTTTCCTACTCACTCATTCCTAATATACAGTATAAATAATATATATGCATTTGAAAAATCTATTTATATTTCATTTTTATTACAGTCTTCTAACAGGAATACTAGCATAAGAGATGGATTTGGGTCAGACATTCTCAAAATAGAATAATCTAATTCAAACTGAATGAGATCAAGCTTTTATTTTTAGCTTTTACACTTATCTTCTATCTTTGGAGAATGGAGATGGGACCAGTTGAGAAGCGTACAATCTCCCTAGACGTTTCTTATTTCACATCGTAACTCATAAACTTGCTTGTAATGACTCAAGGCCATTAGAGAGAACAGTATTTGGAGGAGATGAAGGTGTATTAAAGATCTAATTTTAGGCATTATTTTGGAAAAAAGTCTAACATACAATGTAACAGAAAACTAATCAAAACACAAAATAAACTTAAGTTTAACAACAACAGTATAAGCTTATATTCTTACTTTGAAACCTAGAGCTTGTAGAAGTTTTAGCCTGAAAATGTATGTCCTCTAGAAATAGCCTCAATGTGTATTCTAAGGGTCAGAGGACGGGGGGGTGGGAGGGAGCAGGAGTCTTGGATGGTCTCCAGTAGCTTCAGGAAGAGCTTATGCTTAGTTACTTCTTTACCAGCCTGACTGGAGTCATATTTAAAGAATGTTTTAGAACTGTTCATTTTCTAACTTTAAAAAGTATATTTTGTTTGTATTAGAAATCAAAATATGCCCCATATAGATTAAGTAGTAAAGTATTAAAAATGAATTGATAAAAGAATTGCAAGATATACAAACATTAAAAGGGGAGATTCATAATTTTGACTAAAGCGTAAATCACAAAACCACAATAAGCAAAATTTAAAAGGAATCACAAACTAGAAAAATGTTTCCAATAAATAAAGAGTTCCTATCACCCTAGCTGGATGGCTTGATTGGTTTGGAGCATCGTTCCATACACCAAAAGTTTGCAGATTCATATTTTGATCAGGGTACATACCTAGGTTTCAGGTTTGATCCCTATCAGGGAGCATACAGGAGGCAATCAATCCAATCTCTCCCTTTCTCTCTCTTCCTTCCTCCCTTTCTTTCTTTCTTTCTTTCTTTCTTTCTTTCTTTCTTTCTTTCTTTCTTTCCTTCTCTCTCTCTCTCTCTCTCTCTCTCTCTCTCCTTTTCCTCCCTCTCTAAAATAAATTTTAAAAACTTCCTAAAAACAGTATTGAAATTATTTTGCCTGAATGTAGTTGTTAATATTTAATGACATTGTCTGATGTTCATACTACACTGTTTAAATTAAAAAGACAAAGAAAGTTTTGACCTAGTTGGTTTGGCTCAGTGGATAGAGCATCAGCCTATAGACTGAAGGGTCACTGGTTCAATTCCAGTCAAGGGCACATGCCCAGGGTTGCAGGCTTGTTCCCTAGGAGGAGGCGTGCAGGAGGCAGCCAATCAATGATTCTCATCATTGATGTTTCTATCTCTCTTTCTCCTCTCTGAAATCAATAAAAATATATTTTAAGAAATAAAAAAGGTTTAAAAGTAGATGTGTATAATTGGCTCCTATGTGTATATTCTAATTTGTAAATATGTGTGCATGTACGTATAAATAAGTATACACACATTTATAAGTTAGGTATGGCACTATGTTGATCATTGATTATCCCTGACTAGCAAGATTACTGATGATTTTTGTTTTCCTCTTCTTCATAATTTCTATTTATCAGTTAAATTAATTTTATAATAAGAAATAACAGCATACACATCTGAAACCACCCCCCACAAAGTGTATTTGTTCTGTACATTGCTTTATTGCAGCACTCTGTGAAACCTAACGCCCTGAAGGAGGACCCCACAAGGGACCTGAAACAGCTTCTGCAGGAGCTGAGAAGTGTGATCAACGAGGAGCCCTCTGCACCTGTGGGCAAGGCTGAGGACGATGGGAGAGCACCGTCCCTGGGAGTCACGTTTGGGGCTGTGTAAGACCGAGTGTCCTTCAGGGTGGGGAAGCTCCTCACCCAGTGGTTTGCCATCAAGTTGTCTGTGTACTACTCTCTAGGACAGTGATTTTCGACCAGTGTGCTGCAAGAATTTTTAAAAAGTGCAATCAGACTACTTAGTCGGGGGCACTGACCTCTTTTTTCTTAGATTGTCAAATAGAAAAATGACAACAGCCAACACAGCAATAGCCATCCGGTGTGAATGAATCAAAATTATACCTATTTTTTGTCAGATTGGTAAAAATCCTATCTAATAAAGATGGAATATGCAAATTGACCATCACTTCACAACAAAACATGGTGGTGCCCCCAGCCAATAAGGAGGGAATATGCAAATTGATGTGGCAAAGATGGCAGTGGCTGGGCCAGGACGCTTGCATCATCGCCATGGCGATGATGCAGGCATTCTGCCCAGCCCTGGCCACTCCAGGCCTCTGGGCAGCGTGCAAAGGTGGAAAGGTGGCTCTGGCCAGAGCGAAGGTAGTGCCAGCAGCCAGGGGAAGGAAGGCTTTTCTTGCACGAATCTTCATGCATCGGGTCTCTAGTTTTAATATATTTTTTGGTGTGCTGCAGAATCTTAGTAATAAGTTTATGTGTGCCATCAGATGAAAAGGGCTGAAAATCACTGCTCTAGGAGGTTGAGGTTTAAATAATTTTCAATTTGACATTACTAAGGACAGCAATATGAAAGCGGAAGAGTTAAGCAAAAGTAAGTTAAGCAAAAGTAAAATAACTTGACATAGAGAGAAAATAATATAGTTACTCTATTCAAAAAGTGATCAGGGTGAGGCATTACCCAAAGTTGCATTTCTATGTAAATTTGTAGTTCCCAAAAGATTTCACATCCATAATCTTATTTATTACAACTGTTTGAGACAACACAAGGCAGTATTTATTTTACAAATGAAAAAAACACACATTTCAAAAGGTTCAATTGCCTACAGTCACATAGGTGAAGCGAAAACTAGAACCTTGGGAACTATATACCTCTCCAGATATAATCCAATAGGAAAGGCTTTCGTTCTCTAGGTATTCATACCAATGAGTTATATCAAATTAATAACAATTTAGATCCAAAAAGGATTAACTTAAAGCATTTTAATATGGTATATACTATATTTTTAGTATTATAATACTAATTTTATGTGAGCTGTTAGTACAACATTGTAATATTCATTTTCTGGTTTTCACTGTATTATTCATTTTCATGATAAATATCTAAAAGTAATACTTTCTGAAATAATATTTATATATAAACAATCTCCAGTTTCTTAATATGTTCAATTAGTATATATTAACCAGAAGTAGCAAAATAGTAGTTGGATTTTCCTAATTTTTACTACAGATATTATTATTATCATTTTAATTATTGATTTCAGAGAGGAAGGTAGAAGGAGAGAGAGATAGAAACTTCAGTGATAAGAGAGATCATTGATCGATTGCCTCCTGCATGCCCCTCACTGAGGATCAAACCCACAACGTGGGCATGTGCCCTTGACTGGAATCAAACTGCGACCTCCTGGTTCCTAAATTGACACTCAGCCACTGTGCCACACTAGCCAGGCTATTAATATTATTAATAGTAATAGTAAAATGTTAGTAGAAACAGACAGTTACCTAAGATAACATTGTATACTCTGAATCACACATTAAAAACATTCTATTGGCCACTCCATCAAAGAATACTTATATGTGCAGAACACTGTTATTTTTGTCATAACTCTTCCATATACCTTCTAAGCCAGGGCAGATTATTAAGCTCATTTAACAAATGAATAAATTTAGGAACAGACTGAGTTGCTTCCTCCTAGGAAGCAAAGAGGCAAAGCCAGAAGTAAAAGTTAGAGCCCCTGGTGCCCAGCACTAATCATTCCACAAGGTTGCCATGACTTCCCTGGTGGGATTTTCATCACTTCAGCCATTGTGGGCTTGACTATATTATAGTGTATTGAATATGAATATGTTTGGTCCCTGCCATTAGAGAATTTATGTTCGTTTGCTATAATCCTACAAATGACCTTTTCACCAAAGCATAAACTCTGTCTGAAACTTTTAAGAGTCCATGGGACGAAAAAGCATTTTTGAGTTGATGAACTTAGCAAATTTTGTTTGGAAGCCTAAAATCTACTGTTGTGCCTTAAAGAAGAATTAAATACATATGAGCAATGTTTGTTCTAAAAATACATGGAATCTGGAAATTGTTCTTTGTGTAATTAACTGAGAGTTATATTTATCTATACAGAGATGGTAGAGTAAGAGATTGCATTACTGAATCAAGCCTGAGATTAGAGATGTGCCATAGGTAAGAAGAATCTGAGATTCTGAATTTAGATAATTGTCTAAGAATTTTATATGTGACTAGGTAATTTGGTAATTCTGTTTTGATAGTTTACATGGGAATTGATGGGCATTTTGAGCTCATCGAAAGAGAGCTGTTACATTGTTTAACTGAAACTAAAAAAGGATTTCAATTAAATGTACTACAATAATTTACTTTCTAGAGATCATTTAATAGGCATGCTTTTGCTTATTTTAATTTTTGCTACTGTTTACCATGTAACAAAACTTGTGTGCCACATATTTACAATGGCTTGCATCACTTTTGAGAGGAAGGCAGTCTGGAAGTAAATGATAACAATCTCACTAGAACAGCGGTTCTCAACCTGTCGGTCGCGACCCCTTTGGGCGTCGAACGACCCTTTCACAGGGGTTGCCTAAGACCATCGGAAAACACATATAGAATTACATATTGTTTTTGTTATTAATCACTATGCTTTAATTATGTTCAATTTGTAACAATGAAGTTGGGGGTCACCACAACATGAAGAACTGTATTAAAGGGTCGTGCGGCATTAGGAAGGTTGAGAACCACTGCACTGTAGGATTATAAGAACCTCACTGAAAACAATCCTATTTTCATCAATAATTGAATAGCTGAATTTTTAAGTAGAATCATAAAAAGAGCATAAGGAAATGAAATCCATGACCCCTAATTAAGGACAACTTCTGAGAAATGACTTTAGCTATAAGAGAAAAAAAAGCTAATATTAATTTGTTATTCATTTTAGACACGGGCCATTGCTTGCAGTTTTTCCGCAATTCCTCACTTTCTGCTGCACTAAGTACATGATCCCTCAGGCTGACATTTAAGCATCTCAGTCACCAGCCTGCTTAATCTAGACAGACTATTCCTGATTCCCATTTCTTTTTGTCTCCAACTTTTTCTCCATACTGTTTCCTCCACCCAGAAAAGCCAGTGCCCCAATATCATTCTTTTGAGTCTGTGCTTATCTAACAGCAATGTTCAGAGGAACAATTTTGTTTTATCGCTAAGTTAAAATAACATTGTATAGTCTTTAATTTCCCCATCCCCCTTCCAACAGAGGCAGCAACTCATTAAGGGACTCCACCGAAGGCAGCAAATCAAGTGAGACTTTCAGCAGGTAAGAAATGATCTTACCAGCCCTGACTTTCAAAATATCCTCTTTACTCCTGTTCATTCATTAACTCAGGAGATCACTAATGGCCCATGATGTGCCACACTCTGTGCTAGGTCCTGAGACTGACAGTGAGCAAGACAGATAGGGGCCTGTCCTCAAGTTGCTTACAATCTAAGGTCTGTTTATTGACCGACTGCCTGGGAAAAAGCTTACTTTTTCTTTTCTATTTTTACCAACTATAAATAATAGAGATATCAAAGCCCTTTTATAAGAATATGAGAATGAATCCTACTGTTTAATTTCCGGTTGAACAGAGGCTCATTCATTGCCGTGTCTTCAGTACCAAGCACCTGCCACATAGTGGCCATTCAGTGAATATTTGTTTAGTGAATACATTAAGACATATTATAAATATTTTCTTACTGTCCCTGCTACTTGATTGCCGGGGCTGACTGGCAGACCCTGAACGACGGATGAATGATTACTCTGACACATGTTTCTGTGAAAGAGAGGCTAAGGGACTACTTGGCTATCGCCACCAAGTAGTCCTGTTCGCCTGTCTCCTTTGGCTTTTATTGTAACAACAGTTTGAACTAAAATTAATTATTAGTTACTATCAGCAGGGTAAGCATTCTTGAGAAAACACATGCGTCCTTTAAGAAAGGACATTTTATTTTATTTTTTTATTTTTTAAATATATTTTATTGATTTTTTTTTTACAAAGAGGAAGGGAGAGGGATAGAGAGTTAGAAACATCGATGAGAAAGAAACATCGCTGAAACCGGTTTGGCTCAGTGGATAGAGCGTCAGCCTGCGGACTGAAAGGTCCCGGGTTCGATTCCGGTCGGGGGCATGTACCTGGGTTGCGGGCATATCCCCGGTAGGAGATGTGCAGGAGGCGGCTGATCGATGTTTCTCTCTCATCGATGTTTCTATCTCTCTTCCTTCTTCTCTGTAAAAAATCAATAAAATATATTTTTTTTAAAAAAAAAAGAAAGAAACATCAATCAGCTGCCTCCTGCACACTCCCTACTGGGGATGTGCCCGCAACCAAGGTACATGCCCCTGGCCGGAATCAAACCCAGGACCGTTTAGTCCGCAGGCCGATGCTCTATCCACTGAGCCAAACCGGTTACCGCTAAGCAATGACATTTTAAAGTCTAAACATAAAGATTCTAGTAAAATACCTGGGGGGTCGGACTTGTTTGGAAAAGTCAAGGTAGGGGCTGCCGCCTTTGGCAAGCTCCCCCACTGCCCCCCAGGCCCCCGACCTTTCAGAGAATCCTCCTTACAGACATTCCAACCAAGTCCCGTGCTTCCCCACACTTGATCAATATACAATGAACTTGAATCTTTCTAAGTATATCTTCCTGTTAACCTAAAGGAAATGAGATTTGATTTTACTTCTCACCTGGTGTGTAACACTGTATTGTTCCTATTAATAATATCTGCAGCTATCTATTGCATATTTTTATGTTTTGGGGCTATTTCAGACTTACTACATTAAGTCTACCTAACCTATGACATAGGCATTATTATCCCCATGTATAGGTTAGTAATAAAGACTCAGATTGCTTAAGCAACTTGCCAAGATCATACAGCTTATAAATAGTAGAGACACATTTGAACTCAGGTCTAGCATGCGCCTAAACTCCAGGAACCTGGACTGACCTGCCAGGGAAAGAGCCTAATCCTGGGCATGGGCACAGAAGGCTGCTTCCCTGAACTAAGCAAAGCTCTGCTGTAGTTTTTCCAAGACTAGAACAGTCTGCTTCCTGCAGCAGTGATTTGTTTGTAAAGAAGAGAGAATGGTGAGGAAAAGCAGGCCCTCGTCCAGTGATGGCGAACCTGTGACACGCGTGTCAGAGGTGACACGCGAACTCATTTTTTTGGTTGAATTTTCTTTGTTTAATAGCATTTAAATATATAAAATAAATATCAAAAATATAAGTCTTTGTTTCACTATGGTTGCAAATATCAAAAAATTTCTATATGTGTCACGGCACCAGAGTTAAGTTAGGGTTTTTCAAAATGCTGACACGCTGAGCTCAAAAGGTTCACCATCACTGCCCTAGTCCCTTCCTGTGTTCAAATGGGAAGAAGTGATTTTTAAGTATTTAACAGAGCTCTGAAAAGTATGATGCATAACTAGAAAATTAAAACTGCATTATAATGCTCCATGCTATGGCAAATTGGCCATGGTTTTTTTTTGTTATGTTTTTTAAAAAATATATTTTATTGATTTTTTACAGAGAGGAAGGGAGAGAGATAGAGAGTTAGAAACATCGATGAGAGAGAAACATCGATCAGCTGCCTCCTGCCCATCTCTCACTGGGGATATGCGCACAACCAAGGTACATGCCCTTGACCGGAATTGAACCAGGGACCCTCCAGTCTGCGGGCCAGTGCTCTATCCACTGAGCCAAACCGGTTTTGGCAAATTGGCCATGTTTTAAACTCGCAAATAAGTGAGAAAGAATATCACAATTGCTGTTTACCTCAGTATTTCACTGTAGGTGCAGCACCTTTTCTTTAATCAAGATCTTATAGTAATGTTTCTTAATCCAGAAACTTCTGTAGCCATATAAACTAAACCAATATATTCCACATACCCAGAGCAGAATAAAAAAGGAACAAGTAACTCTGGTATTTGTGCTTGAATTAATCTGACTAAAAGCAACATCTCTCAGAAGTTAATTTAACTAGAGGCCTTGTGCACAAATTCGTGCACAGGTAGGGTTTCTTGGTCTGGCCAGTGATCAGGGTTGATCGGGGCCTATCAGTGCTGGCCTGCCTAGGGGATGGGCGTGCTGCGGGAGGTTGGCCCACCATAAAAGGTTGGCTGTGAGAGTGCACTGACCAAAAGGGGGCAGCTCCTGCATTGAGCATCTGCCCCCTAGTGGCCAGTGCCTGTCATAGTGACCCGTCAACCGGTTGTTTGGTCGACCGGTCTCTTAGGCTTTTATATATATAGATAAGCAACATAATGCCCTAAAGAAGGTTTCAAATATAGGCTTCATAATATCTAGCTCCTTTTTTCCCCATTTCCATATGGATGTTTCAGTAAATGAAACAATGACCCAAAGACTATAATCTAATCTAATAAAAGACAAACATGCAAATTGACCATACCTTCGCTATGCCTTAAGCCACGTCCACGAGCCAATCAGAGTGACTATATGCAAATTAACCCAACCAAGATGGCGGCCGGCAACCACCGAGCTGGAGCGAGCGTCACTTGGTTGCTCCAGTGACGGAGGAAGCCAAGCTTCCCGCCTGCCATGGCCAGCTGTAGCCTCCACTCAAGGCAACAAAGTTTCAATTATAGAAGATAAAGAAACCCCACATACCTGCTTTCAGCTGGCCATGGCCACGGAGGTGGAGTGAGCAGGAGGCTTGGGTTGCCCCTGGCAATGGAGGAAGCCAAGCTTCCCACCCTCCCTGGCTAGCTCTGAGCTCCACTCAGGGCTACTAAGTTTTAATTATAGAAGGTAAATAAATCTCAGAATAAAAAATAAAAGAAAAAAAGGAGAGGCTGGGAGCTTCCGTCAACAGGGGGCTTGGCCAGCCTGAAAATGGCCTTCAGCCCTCACCCAGACTGGCCAGGGACCCCAGTGAGGACCCCCCCACCCTAAAGGGGGTGTGGCCAGCCTGAAAACCGCCATCAGCCCCTCACCCAGGTTGGCTAAACCTCCATGGGGTGAGGGTCCCCACTGGGGGGCGCTTGACTGGCCTGCAAACAGCCATCAGCCCCTCACCCAGACTGGCCAGGCACCCCAGCGGGACCCGCACCCTGATCTAGGACACCCTTCAGGGCAAACCAGCCAACCCCCACCCATGTACCAGGCCTCTATCCTATATAATAAAAGGGTAATATGCAAACTGACCCTAACAGCAGAAAGACTGGGAATGACTGGTCACTATGACACACACTGACCACCAGGGGGCAGACACTCAATGCAGGAGCTGCCCCTTGGTGGTCAGTGCGCTCCCACATGTGGGAGCTCTGCTCAGCCACAAGCCAGGCTGATGGCTGCCAGTACAGCGGTGGTGGTGGGAGCCTCTCCCGCCTCCTCAGCAGCGCTAAGGATGTCCGACTGCAGCTTAGGCCTGCTCCCCACTGGCAAGTTGACATCCCCCGAGGGCTCTTGGGCTTCCAGAGGGATGTCTGACTGCCAGCTTAGGCCCAACCCCCCAGGGAGCGGGCCTAAGCCAGCAGGTGGTCCTCCCCCGAGGAGTCCCAGACTGCGAGAGGGCACAGGCCAGGCTGAGGGCCCCCCCCCCCCCTGAGTGCACAAATTTTTGTGCACTGGGCCTCTAGTCCTATATAATAAAAGTCCAATATGCTAAGTGTCTGGTCGACTGGTCTCTATTCAACCAATCAAAGCGTAATATGCTAATGATATGCTACAGCTGCTCAACTGCTTGCTATGACGTGCACCAGGGGACAGAGAATCGACCAGTCGACCAGTCATTGTGACATGCTCTGACCACTAGGGGGCAGACAGTTGACCGGTCGACCAGTAGCTATGATGTGTACTGACCAACAG
This sequence comes from Myotis nattereri, assembly GCF_964212035.1. Classification (NCBI taxonomy): domain Eukaryota; kingdom Metazoa; phylum Chordata; class Mammalia; order Chiroptera; family Vespertilionidae; genus Myotis; species Myotis nattereri. The sequence goes on from NC_138075.1 coordinate 182,397,808, forward strand.
GAGGTAGATGCTCCAACTGGTAGGTTAGCTTGCTGCTGGTGTCCGGCCTATTGGGACTGAGCGAGATGTGCCAGACATGCCCTGGAGCCCTCCCACGGTCCCTCCCTGACTGGCCAACCTCACATGTCCCTTTCCAGCCCCAATAGTGCACCAGTGGGGTCCCTCGGCCTCGCCTGCACCCTCTCACAATCTGGGACCCCTTGGGGGATGTCAGAGAGCCTATTTCGGCCCAATCCCACAGACCAGGCTGAGATACCCCACGGGTGCATAAATTCGTGCACTGGGCCTCTAGTGAACAAATAAAGATGGCCATTCCACAACACCATTCCCCTCCAGCTCACACTTTTGTTGGCACAATTGCTTTCCCAGGGCACCTGTGCTTCAGTCTTAACATTATCATTGATTCTTCTTTCTCTCTTGTCTCATTTGTCTAGTCACCAAATCTTAATAATTTTGACTCTAAAACAGCTCTCACATCCATTTTCTTCTTGCAATATCCCCTCAAACTGTATTAATTTCCCGTGGCTGCTGTAACAAAACTAGTAGCTTAAAACAATACAAATTTATCTGGAGGCCTGAAGTCTTAAATCAGTTCTATTGATCTGAAGTCAAATGTTGTCAGGGCCACAAGCCTCCAGAAGCTCCCAGGGTTAATTCATTTCCTGACCTTTTTTCCAGCTTCTAGAGCTTCCTTTCTTGCACTCTGGCCTGTGGCTCCTTCATCCATCCTCACAGCTCACAGCATAGCATCCTCAGTCTCTTTCTGCTGAGACTGTCCTATCATCTTCTCTCTATATAAAATCTCCCCCTGCCTCCTACTCAGAAAAATATTATGATGGCATTCAGGGCCCATCCAAATAATCCAGATAATCCAGATAGTCTCCCCATCTCGAAATCTTGAATGTGACCACATCTGCAAAACCTCTGTGCCATATAAGGTAACATCAGTAGGTTCTTGGCATTCGGATACAGCTATGTTTGGCAGCCATTGTTCAGCCTAGGCCTTCGGCCTTTCTTGACGGACTATTGTGGTGGCCTCTGCAGTGTTTAGTGTGGATGTTTTTCAGTCTCTGCTCTCTTGCATGTTCCAGTCACTTCTATGCATCAATTTCAAATCCGTCTGCCTAAAGCACACCCCAGACTATATCTGTTGCCCAGCCCCAAACTTCAAAGGTTCCCCACTGCCTACTGCATTGAGCAACTCTTTAACCTGGTCGTTAAGACACACACAATGTAGCCATGGCCTTCCTTTCCAGGGCTTTTTTCCTAACATAGCTATTCTCAAACTTATTGGTCTCAGAACCCCTTTGCACTCACTAATATCATTGAGGATTCCAAAGAGCTTTTGTTTATCTGGGCTATTTCTACTATTGCCATTTTAAGTATTGGAAAGTAAATTTTAATTTAAGCATTTTTAAATGTTAACACATTGCAGACCAGTAGTGTTATTGCTTGCTTTACCCAGTGGTCAGATAAGTTTCTATTGAATGAGTACAAAACACGTTTTACATAATGTTAAAAGCACGCTTTAAAATTAAATCCCCATTGCATTTTTAAGTTATTTATTACATGTTCTTACAAGCTAATATCTTTTTTTAATTGTTTTATTACTTAAAGTATTACAGAGTATTATATATGTCTCCTTTTTTTGTTCTCCCCTTGATCTTCCCCTAGCCTCTCATACCCCCCAGTGTCTTGTGTCCATTGGTTATGCTTATATGCATGCATACAAGTCCTTCGATTGATCTTTTACCCACCCCTCCAATCCTCCCCGGCCTTCCCGCTGTAGTTTGACAGTTTGTTCGATGTTGCTCTGCCTCTGTATCTATTTTTGTTCATCAGTTTATAATGGTCTTAATTATCCATAAATGAGTGAGATCATGTGGTATTTTTCTTTCATTGACTGGCTTATTTCACTTGGCATAATGCTCTCCAGTTCCATCCATGCTGTTGCAAATGGTAAGAATTCCTTCTTTTTTACAGCAGCATAGTATTCCATTGTGTAGATGTACCACAGTTTTCTAATCCATTCATCTTCTGATGGGCACTTAGGCTGTTTCCAGATCTTAGCTATGGTAAATTGTGCTGCTATGAACATAGGGGTGCATATATCCTTTCTGATTGGAGTTTCTGTTTTCTTGGTATATATTCCTAGAAGTGGGATCACTGGGTCAAAGAAACCATCAACAAAACAACAAGAAATTCCACTGCATGGGAGAACATATTTGCCAATGTTATCACCGATAAGGGTTTAATCTCCAACATTTATAGGGAACTCATATAACTTAACTAAAGGAAGATAAACAATCCAATCAAAAAATGGGCAAAGGATCTAAATAGACACTTTTTAAGTAGACACTTTTCAAAAGAGGACATTCAGAAAGCCAAGAGACATATGAAAACATGCTCAAAGTCACTAATCATCCGAGAAATGCAAATCAAAACAACAATGAGGTCCCATCTCACACCTGTCAGAATGGCTATCATCAACAAATCAACAAACGACAAGTGCTGGAGAGGATGTGGAGAAAAAGGAACACTTGTGCACTGCTGGTGAGAATGCAGACTGGTGCAGCCACTATGGAAGACAGTATGGAGTTTCCTCAAAAAGTTTAAAATGGAACTCCCATTTGACCCAGTGATCCCACTACAAGCTAATACCTTTTTAAAGTATGACACTTTGTAAACACTGTGTAATATGAAGTGGAGAATTCTCATGATCTGTCTGCAATGTGTTAAGATACTGATATTTATTTATCCTATATAATAAAAGCCTAATATGCTAAGTGTCTGGTCATCCAGTCGTCCATTCAACCAAAGTGTAATGTGCTAATTATATGCTAAGGCCGCTCAATCGTTCGCTATGATGTGCACTGACCACCAGGGAGCAGACGCTCCGACTGATATGTTAGCTTGCTGCTACCAGTCAATCAGGACTGATTCAGCTGATCAGGACTGAGCAAGACGGGCCGGACATGCCCTGGAGCCCTCCCGCGGTCCCTCACCAGCTGGCCAACCCCCTGTTTCCCTCCCTGGCCCCAATCATGCACCAGTAGGGTCCTTCGGCCTGGCCTGTGTCCTCTCACAATCCAGGACCCCTTAGGGGGTCACATTGACTGTTAGGTAGTTCCATCTACAGTGGGGCCTTGACTTACGAGTTTAATTCTTTCCATGACGGAGCTCATAACTCAAATTACTCATATATCAAATCACTGTGATGTTCACTGCGCCAACTAGCGGTGGGGTATCTGAAGCTGGCTCCTAACCCGAATTTTTTTGAGCTTGCAACGCAAAGCAAAAAATCAGCTGAGAGACAGCTCGTATCTCAAAAAAACTCATTAGTCTGGACACTCGTAAGTCAAGGCCCCACTGTATCTATATAATAAAAGCCTAAGCAACCATTACAGCAGAACGACCGGAACAAGCAGAACGACTGGTCACTATGATGCGCACTGATCACCAGGGGGCAGATGCTCAATGCAGGAGCTGCCCCCTCGTGGTCAATGCGCTCCCATAGGGGGAGTGCCGCTCAGCCAGAAGCTGAGCTCACAGCTGGTGAGCACAGCGGTGGTGGCAGGAGCCTCTTCCACCTCCATGGCAGCGCTAAGGAACAGCAAGCTGAGCGGTAAGGAGCGATCAGGTGGGTGGTAAGGAGCAAGGGGTCCCGGAATGCGAGAGGGCGAAGGCCAGCCTGAGGGAGCTCCCCCCTCCACCACCCCCAGTGCACAGATTTTAGGCACTGGGCCTTTAGTTTAAAAATAACAAAGTGTATTGCATGTTGCCATAATAATTTATTTTATTATAACTATATTTTCAAACAAACAATCATTGAGAAGGTGTTGCTTCACAATTTAATGCATGGCTTTAAAAAGATAGCTGGATTCTCCTGTTTGCATCTGCATTTACTTGGCTATGATGTCAGATGTCATGGAGCCTCTGTGAAACTCACTGTACACTTGTAAGAGATTGAGAGTTAAAAAGCAAATGTCTTGGTATTATAGTGAAAATTTCCAAAGACTTATTGACCTCACAAACCCTGCAAGGGAACCACCTTCAGAACTGCTGCCATAATATTCTCCTATGGATACCCAACCCACAGAGCTCTGTGGATTTTTCAACTTACTGATTTAAATAAATCTGATACTTTTGTAAAGTGATACTACTATTGCTAAGAGAGATTTTTTTCTTTTTCTTTTATTCTTTTTTAAATAAGTCTTAGAATCCATGAGAGAAAGATTTGGATTTTATAGCTCCTATTACACAAAAGTGAATTTTCTAGCTAGGATTATATACTATTACATTTTCATTTTGCAAAATGTTCCTGGGCACTGAATGCATAGAGTGCAACTTTGGGTCTCCCTCACAGGGTTTCCTAGGGCTTTGGCAGGTTAGGGTAGGGACTGCCACCTTGAGTTCATATTTAAGCCCTCACTTTTGCCTGCATTAGCTTGCTTCTGTCCACCAAGATTAGCCCTGTTTTTGAAATGGAGTGTTTGCATGGCCATTCTTATGCTTCCAGAGAGCCAGTCGCATTGCATGCAGGAGAGCTGGAAGATCCCTCGAGCTGCTTCACATTCCCCTCTACAGGTGAGTTTCCAATGAAAGCACTGGAACGGGCTGCCTAACACCCTACAGTGGCTCCCTGTTTCCACGAGGATACAGACTAACACTGTTACAGTAGCCTGTACACCCCTGTGAAGTCTCTGGTCTCATTCCTACTCTCCCCCTTTTCCAAATCTGCTTCATCCATCCTTGAATTGTTCTTGAACATCCCAGCCAGTTTCTGGTCAGGGCCTTTCCACCACCGTTCCTCCACATTGCTAACCCCTCACTACCTTTGGAGCCTTTGCTCAAATGTCACTTTCCCAATGAGACTCTCACAATCTTATTTAAAAATGTTACCCTCCCATACTCCTAGAGACCCTTATTTTTTCTTTTATTAGCTTGCACATATTTTAATATGCTATATAACGGACTAATCTATGTTGTTCATTGTGTGTCATTCCTGCTAGACAAAAGCTGCACAAGGGCAGATGTCTCTAAGAGGTTGGTTGCCTGATCTATCTCCCAGGCACTTAGAACCTCCCTGGAGCATAGCAGGTGCTGAATTAATACTTACAGCATTGATGAAAGGAAAAGGAGAAGAATTGGGACAGATGGTTCTCCATATAATTTCCAAAGACTTATAGACAAAATGTTCTTTATACCAGTAAATATAAGGAGATGGGGAAGAGATTGAAAGATAACAGAATCTGTTGAAAATCAAAACGGCATAACTGAGACTAAAAATGGAAAAGAAGCCCTGTCCAGTTTGCTAAGTGGTTAGAGCATCGGTCCACAGACCGAAGGGTCGCAGGCTTGATTTCTGGTCAAGGGCATGCAACTCGGTTGCAGATGCGATCCCAGGCCCCATTAGGGCGAATGCAGGAAGCAATGTGTCTTTCTCACGTTGATGATTCTCTCTCTCTCTCTCTCTCTCTCTCTCTCTCTCTCTCTCTCTCTCTCTCTCTTTCTCTCTCTCTCTCTCTCCCCCCACTTCCTCCTCCCCTTTCACTCTAAAATTCATTGGAAAAAATATCCTTGGGTGAGGATTAAAAAACAATAAAAAGAAAAAAGGAAAAGAAAAAAAATGGTACAAAGGAAAGCGTATTAAATATATATATATGACTGAAATCATACTCACAAACATGATAGACCCCCTAGAGAAAATTTACACAAAAGGAATATTTAACACTAAGAAAGATAAAAAATAATTATAGAAAACATGTTAGATTTAGAAGGCAAGGGCAAATGGGCAAATAGACACATAATCGGTATTTCTATGAAAGACAAGATAAATGGGAAAAATTAAACTGAAAATGATGGTTATTCAACAAAAGTATAGCTGTAAATCTGGACAGTGATAATGTAAATAGGCAAAATTGAGATGTGAGGTGAACGAGATACGAGAAAAGATAAGTTTTTGTATCTTCTCTTATAGAGAAGTATATATAAAATCAAAATAAAATATTCTTTAATAAATACAAACTCAATTTATAAATAATCTTTAACTTGTGATAAATCTTTTAAGAACTAATATTTGAAGAAAAAAAGCATTTGAAATTTAGCAATTTCTTTGTTTACTTCACTTATATGTTTTTATTATTGTTTTATGCAAGAGAATACAAGATATATCCTTGCCTTATTAGATTAATATAAATGAGTGCTTTTACCTTTTCTTATACATTTTGAGTACTTTAGAATACATTAACTCCATTCACTGTTCTTCCAACTTATATTCAATTATTATCACATATTTTCATTATAAATGTAAATACCACAATGGATAGCTTTCATGTTTTGTACGGTTAATATTCATTTAAATAAGCCCGCATAGTTACACTTTATCTTCTATCTGATATTGTTTCACTTAGGCCTTTAATGTTCCGTTTAATGTAAGTCTTCTGGGAACACATTTTCTCAGTTTCTGTTTTTCTGAACTTGTCTTTATGCTCATTTTTTTTTTTATTGCTTAAAGTATTACAAAGGGTATTACATATGTGTCCATTTTATCCCCCCGCCCTAGACAGTCCCCCAGCCTCCCCTATCCCCCAGTGTCTTATGTCCATTGGTTATGCTTATATGCATGCATACAAGTCCTTTAGTTGATCTCTTACCCCCTACCTCCTGCCCCCCAATTTATGCTCATTTTTGAAGAATATCTTTTGCTGAGTATAGAATTCTAGGGTTGACATTTTTCCTTCACTTAGAAAATATTCCATTGTTTCTATGAAGAGGTGAACTCTAAATTTAATTGTTGCTCATTTAAATGTAATTTGTCTTTTTTGCCCTTCTGGCAGCTTTAAGATTGTTTTTGTCTTTGTTTGTTTGCTTTTTAGCAGGTTTTATCGATATGTTGAGATACGGTTTTCTTTATATAGAAGAACCTGTTTGGTTTGTGCAGTCATGCTGTATGAATCATGCTGGTCTGTGCCTCCATTGTCCAGACCTGTGGGTTCTACCTCAAGCCCTGGGTATAGGACATCCTTTCTCCCTCCCCCCATCATTGGAAACATTTTTCATGAAAGTTTGACTTGTTGAGAAGTGTGGCATACTATTTTTAATTAAATCTGTGCTTTTTCTTTTGTTCTTGCAAAATTTTAGTCAATCCATCTGTGAAAAATTCAGCTACTCGGTCATTCCATTCTTCTCCTAAGAAGTCTCCGGTTCACTCCCTCCTAACTAGTTCGGCTGAAGGTTCCATATGTTCCACATCTCCATACAGGTCCGCCAAAACTATCCATTCAGCTGACTCTGTTAAAGGTAAGAATCACCTGATATCACCGATGAGATTAAATGATTTCCCTGCTCTGGTAAACGGAAAGTTCCTTTTTATAATCAGAATAAGATTTTATTTGGTGTTCTTATATGCAAGTTCTGCTAGCTAGCTGTGCAACGTAAGTGGGTCTGATTTAAATAATAGCTATTGTGTATACACACATGCACACACCCCTTAGTAAATATACATAGACATACGTAAATATTATCTCTTTCTTTCTCTGTCACAAATAATGATTTTTTCTATTTGTAATAAGATTTTGGGTCTTCTTTTCAATGTTGTGACTTCTCTTATTTACATTCTCTGAAATCCCAGCCCTCTTCTGTCTGTGCCTTTGTAAATGCAAGGGTCTATCATGCAAACTTACCAGAATGTTCTCATTTTTTATTCTAAGTTCTTTTTGTGTGTGTGCTAAGACAGATGGGAAAATGTTTGATTTAGAATAAGTGTCTGATAATAAGTGGATGTTAAATAAATAAATGTTGACTTGGACCTGAAGTGTTTTTCATCCTGTGTGACAGTGAGTCAGAGGACCCAGGCTCTCGGGTATCATTCCCACTGGCAAGGGGTAAACTAGGCAAATTGTCGCATCAGAGACTAAGATAAAATTAAAATCTTGAGATTGCCAATTGAATATTTTTTAGAGATTGACAAAACTTAGCATCTTTATTAGAGAATAGCTTGCATGTACCTAGCCCAGTGATGGCGAACTTTTTGAGCTCGGCGTGTCAGCATTTTGAAAAACCCTAACTTAACTTGGGAGCCATGTCACATATAGAAATTTTTTGATATTTGCAACCATAGTAAAACAAAGACTTATATTTTTTATATTTATTTTATATATTTAAATGCCATTTAAAAAAGAAATATCAACCCAAAAAATGAGTTCGCGTGTCACCTCTGACACTCGTGTCATAGGTTCGCCATCACTGACCTCGCCCCTCCTCAGTTACTCCTGCCACATTTATTCTCGGCTCACTGCAGCCAGGTGAGCATCAGGCTGCCTTCTTCCATCTTATAACCCCTCCCTCATTCAGGTGACAGCAGTTAAATGCGCACTTGGCCTCACAGACCTTCAGGAATGTTGCCAGTGTCAGTATTAAATCATGCTCTTCCAAACTCTAAGTTAATGGAACTCTAAGGTTTGTTATGAAAAGCTGTCATTTACAATGCAGAATATATCATTAAACAAAAAGTATTTCTCTCACTCATCCCATTTAATGCTGTGTAGTTACATAAGAGTAAATCAACTTGGTTTAAAACAAAATAAAATAAGTTAGCATTGCAGTATTTAGATAAGACACTTCTTTATTTTAAAATAGGTTTTCATAGGTTAAGGTTTTCATTATTTGAAAGGAACGGTTGTTTAACCTGTAATTGGAAGATTTCTAAAATATATATTAAATAGATTTTTAATATCACATCTAAGCAATTTTCTAATAGCTTCACAGTCTCAGCCAATAGAAACCACAGGAAAAACATGCAGGAAGCTTCAGAACAGACTGGAAAGCTTGCAAACTCTGGTGGAAGATTTACAGCTGAAGAACCAAGGTATAGTGCACATTTGGCGAAATCTTCCTTGCTCCAAAGAATACTCCCCTTCCCTTCAGGTGAAGCCTCCTATCTATTGGCCCGCTGTAAAGCATCCTGAATTGCAGTCTTAAGCAACATATAAGGGTCTGAACCCTGACCAACCCCTGGATTAATTGTGTGACCTTAGGCAGGTCACTGTAGTCCTGCTCTACTGTGGATAAGCATTTGTGTGGCAATAGCTAGGGCATGACTGCGATCAGTAGCCAGAAAAAAAATAGCAGTGCACAGCCTACACAGGGCTTTGGTTAGCATGGACTGTACGCGACTCTGCCACAGGCTGCTGTGTCTGTGGAGCAGCCCTCTCTCTCTCACTGCTTCACTAATAACTCTTCCACCTTAAAGAAAGAAAAAGAGACTAGGCCACATAAAAAACAAACCACTGGTAAATACCCTACAGCTGTTTGGATGAGACGTTATTGTACTCTGCACATCACAGGCAACACTTAGGCATTAAGTGCTAAGTGGATGTTCCTGAGCATAGGGGAGGATTGGGATATGTTCCGTGGGCTTGGGAGGGCTATCTCGCTCTATGCTTTTCTGACATAAGTTCATGAATCCTGGAGCCTCTTTTCAGAGGGAAGTTCATTTTGAAGTATACACGTTATTCTATCTTCCCAGCTCTAGAGAAGTAAGATGCAGATGAAGGATATTTTTCTAAGAACAAATCCTTATAAAATAAATTTAACTTTGCTAATAATCATCATTGCTATTAGCATTTATTGAGCATTTTCCAGCTCTGTGGCAGGCCCTGTTCCCAGAGCTTTACTGATGTTTTCTCCATGTGAACCTCACAACAACTGGGACGTTGGGCACTAATGTTATGTCACTTGAAACTACAAGTAAGATCACAGTCAATAAAGCCTAAGTCACATGAGTAGCAGAGCTGGGACTTGATCTCCGTAATTTCTAACTCTGAAATCCACATGTTTTACCAAGTTATTATTAAAAAAGGTTCCAGATCCCTTATAATGACACCAGACCCTGTGGAGAAAAATATCAGAAAATGTTTGATTTTAAGTTATTGTGAGCTTTTCAAAGAAGGTGCAGTATCTCCTTGGCTCCACTTTTATCACACTTTGATTTATGTTACTGGGTTTATTTGAGTAATGCCACCATTTAATAGTTCAAATGAGAGACTTGTTGCATTTGTTTAAAAATATATAAAGACCTTTATATTGGATACATTGTCTGGATGGGATGTCTCTTGGAAATTATGAAACAAATATGTTTTAGAGAATTTGGGGAGCATTTGTCAAAATTTAAAGTGCACATACATATGCCTTGGCCCAGAAATTCCATTTCTAACCATTTTTTCTATAAGAAGTAATTCTACAAATGCACTAAGGTTGGTTTACAAAAGTATTTCCTGTAACATTGTTTAAAAACAAAACTAAGAAAGCAACTTTTAAAAATGTGTTTATTACCATATTGGTACATCCATATAATGGAATACTGTGCAGTCATAACAAACTGTGAGCTGAACTGGGAAGATGTTAACATTTTGTTAAGTGAATAAAGCAAGCTACAGAACAAGTTATACTACATTTCCGTTTATGTACATTTCCGTGTGTGTGTGTGTGAGTGTGTGTGTGTGAGTGTGTGTGTGTGTGAGTGTGTGTGTGTGTGTGAGTGTGTGTGAGTGTGTGTGTGTGAGTGTGTGTGAGTGTGTGTGAGTGTGTGTGTGTGAGTGTGTGTGTGTGTGCGCGCGCGCACAGGTGCGCATGAAGATATTCACCAGACTGTTTACAGCGATGACCTCAAGAGAGTGGGCTCAACAGGTGCAGGGAGCAGAGAGACAGACTGACTTGCATCTCTGTACACTTCTGAGGTGTTCAGATTATTAACAATAGTATGCATTCCTTCTATCATAATAATTATGCTCATTAAAATAACTAAACTAGTCGAGATTTATAGATTTATCCTTAGCTCTGTTCCATAACATATCTTTTCAAAAATATACTACTTTGCATTTTTAAGAACTTCTTGAGCTCACAATGCATGTATTCTACAGTAGCAAGCTGACCTTTTAAAAAGCACATAATAGAATTAAAGCCTCAGTAAATGTTGTTATTCTAACTTTGTCTTATCAACATTTTCAGCAATGTCTTCAATGATAAGAAATCAAGAAAAGAGAATACAGAAAGTGAAAGACCAGGAAAAAATGTTACTAAAGTGACACATTGCTTGCCTATTCTTTACAGAGATATGATATGATGCCCAATTAATTGTGGTGTTACTTATAAATAGTGCCCTGCAAACTTTTTTCTTTTTATGTGAAATTTTAATTAAAGATACCCTGTCTTGTACACTCTATTTTGAAATAAACTATCCTTGAATGCTCTCCAGTAAAACTTGAAGCAGTACTCACTAGTTGTGAAAGTATTCATAACTTAAAATGTATTATTTTGTGCTAGTGTCTTAGAATTATTATGCCTTTTTTTCCTCTCTCTCTCTCTTTTTTTTTACTGGTGCTGAAGCAATAGTGTTGTGTTTTTTCCCCCCAACTTAAAAAACAATATTTACATGGAAGTAAAAGATGTGGTGGTATAATGCCCGGAACAGGGCAGACTCTGACACATGACAGGGATTCCTGCTGTGACCCTGAACTGTTTGTTCTATCATTATCAGTGGCTGTGATCAGACAACAAAATATTGGGCCCCTGATCAAAACTTCCGGAAAAGTTTCTCTTTTGCATATTAATAACTATAAAGAAAGAAGACGTATTATTCTTCAGTCAGTAGGTAACTTCTACAGGTTGAATGGATTCAGTCTGCCTTAATTAGATTTTAGCAAATTAGGGGTTTTGTATGTGGAGCGTTTCCTAACACCAATAACCAATTCTCTGTGGACACTGACTGACGTCCTCCGAGTCAGCTCAGTTCTGGCACTATCTGGAGTTAAGGTCAGCTTCTACAGACTTAAGGGCACGGTCGCACAAGACTGCCTCCCAGTGCACATGGCAATAGAGAGGCACAGACCTCCGTACTCTTTGACTGACAGGTTATAAAGTGGGGGTTCCCACAATCTCCTCCTGAGTTTCAGTAATTTGCTAGAATGGGTCACAGAACTTAGGAAAGTGCTTTAGTTACTGTTACTGGTTTATCATAAAGGAAACAATTCAGGACCAGCCAAGTGCCAGAGATGCATAGGGCAAGGGGTGCACCTGTGCATGAAGCGTCCACACCCTCTCAGGTTGTGCCCCCTGCCAGCACTTCAGTGTGTTCACCCAAAAGCTCATTAAATCTCCTGACGGTCATGAGCCGCTTAACAGTAGGGATACATTCTGAGAAATGTGTTGTTCGGTGATTTCATCATTGTATGAACATCATACACATGCATAAGAAGATATAGCCCACTACACACCTGTTATATGGTATACCTATTGCTACAAGCCTGTACAGTACACTACTGTACTGAATACTTTAGGCAATTATAACACAATTTGTGCACTCGGGGGGGGGGGGTGTCCCTCAGCCCAGCATATGCCCTCTTGCAGTGTGGGACCCCTCGAAGGATGTCCACCCCAGTGGGGACTCTCACCCCATGGAGGTTTGGCCAGCCTGGGTGAGGGGCTGATGGCTGTTTTCAGGCTGGCCAAGCACCGTGGTGACGTAAGCTCCCAGCCTCTCTTTTTTTTCTGGGATTTATTTACCTTCTATAATTGAAACTTTGTTGCTTTTAGTGGAGCTCAGAGCTGGGCCGTGGCAGGTGGGGAAGCTTGGCTTCCTTCATCATTGGGTCAACCAAGCCTCCTGCTTGCTTCAGCTCCGTGGCTTCCAGCTGCCATCTTGGTTGGGTTAATTTGCATATAGTCGCTCTGATTGGCTGGTTGGCATGGCTTAAGGCGTAGTGAAAGTATGGTCAATTTGCATGTTTGTCTTTTATTAGTATAGGATGGTAAGTACTTGTGTATCTAAAAATAGAAAAGGTTTAGTTGAAATATGAAAACTATGATATAAAGATAAAAAGTGGTCACCTGTATAGAGCACTTATCATAAATTAGATGGAATTTGCAGGACTGGAAGTTGCTCTAGGTGAGTCAGTGAGTGAGTGGGGAGTGAATGTGAAGTCCTAGGACTATTGTCCCCCATTGTAGACTTTATAAACCCTGTACACTTAGACTACACTAAAATTACAAAACAACATGAGAGTAAATCAAGCACAAGAGAAAATGACGCAATCAAGAGATTTAGTAAACACGAGATGAGGCTGCTGCCAGAGTAACAGAGCATACTGTTTTTCAGTGAACTTTTTTTTATAAGTAGAAAGAGTACGTTCTACAGTGATGATAACAAGTATAGTGTAGTAAATACATAAGCCAGTAACATAGTCATCTATTATTGTTATCAAGTATTATGACTGTGCATAATTGTACGTACTGTACTTTGATACGATTGGCAGCGTGATGGGTTTGTTCACACCAGCATCACCGCAAGTACGTGAGTTATGCTATGATGTGAGGATGGCCACCACCTCACTAGGCGACAGGTATTTTTCACTTCCATTATAATCCAGTTCCGTGGTTGACCAAATCATCTTTATTGGGCACTTTACTTATTCAAGGGTTTTTAGAGCTCATTCTCCTGTCCTCCACCCTGACCCAGAGATTGGTGGGTGGGGCTGAAAGTTCCAAACCTCTAATCACTACTACTTTCTGGTGACCAGCTTCACCCCAGGGATATATAAGGGCTCCCCCATAAATTGCCTCATTAGCATAAACTCAGGTGTGATCTCAGGGCCTCACTGTGAATAACAAAAGACACTCCCTGTTCTTAAGAAATCCCAAGGGTTTAATGAGCTCAGTGCCAGGAACCTGGGACAAAGACTAAATATATTTATTATACCATATTATAATGAGACAAGTAGAACATATACAAAAATGTTCCAATTGTGCCAAAGACAGTATGGACCATGTGGCAGGAGGCTGGCTGTCCCAAACAGTTGGCACCCACTCCTTGCCTGGCACACTGAGAAACACTGAGAAACAGCTGCCCAGCTGGAGGCTGGCTCCCAGCCCCCTGCCTTCCACCATAGGCACCTTGCTTGCGGACAGAGCAGTATGCATCACTCTCTGGCCAAAAGTCCTAGTAAGCCTTCATGGTTTCATTTCATTTCCCCTTCTGTGGGTTGGCCACTGAGGACAGGGAGGCCCCAGGGGACAGTAGGTGACAGTCTCTACAAGAGCTGCCCTCCTGCCAGGAAAACCCAGTGCCCACTGCTTCGTAAGAAATAAACTTGTTGCCACAGCCTTCTCACAGGAATGGTGCCGGTGCGGCAGCAGGTGCCAGCCTGTCCAGTACAGGTAATAAACTAGTAGGACGTACGGACCCTCCCACACATACACACTCTTCATGTTTCTCCTCTAAATGACAGCGTTAGTACTCTAAGCAATCAATTTTTAATAAAATTTAAAAAAATGAATAGTATTGTAAGTATCTCTTAAAGCAATTGGATTTACTGAAAGATTAACTTTTATTTCATCAGGTAATGATAAAATGGCTAATAAGAGAACTCTAAAGATTTTTATTATAAATTGTTTTACCTTTAATTTTACCAAATAGAAATGCTTAGGCATTCTGGGCAGTAACAGAAAATGCCTCACTGGTAGAATGCTGAATTCATTATGAAGTACACAGCAACTTAACATAATAATGCTTTGAGCCAAAAAATCAGACATAGCTCTTTTAAGCACTCTCTGACACTATTTTCAGTTGGATTTAAGCTTTTTTCTGCAAAGATCATCTGTAACCAAAATTAAACAATGTTTCACCCAAAAAGGTGTTAACACTTATTTAAAGTTGTTTTAACATGTAAGAGTTCATTTTCAAGTACAGGCATGTATACTATCCCTCTAAAGGTACAGTTTTACAGGAAATATTCTAAAACTGTGTCTCCAAAGGGAGGAGAAAAACAGACTTCTCTGCCTCCTGATTTTTGCTTTTCCTGTTATGAATGAAGGAAAATATTAGTATTTTATTTTATATCAAAGCTATTATGGTACCAAGATTTAGACAAATAATTCAGACATTTAATAAATATATTAAAACTCTGGTTTTATTATTTTGGTTATAATAGCAAAGTTTGAATGCTTATTTCTTCTCAGAGCAAAGACACACTTCTCTCTCATTGGCCTGCTGCATTTGATTACCCAAGACAGCCACTGATATGAAAGGAGAGGGGAGTGGGTGAAACCATTGCTGTGGGACAGTCCCCCTCCCCCCCCCCCCCCCCCCGGTTGCCATGGGCACAGATGGTTCCACAACAGCCCAGGAGTAAAGGATGGGTGTGGGGAGCTGATATAGGGTTAAGCCTCGGACTGACCTGTTGGCAAAGTCACAAACAAGTCTTCTGAGGCTTAAACAACCGAATCCGAGAGGTGGCTGCTGATATACATGCGCTGTCATTTAAAAAATAAAAATGGGGGAATTTGCCGGAAGCCGATCCACCCTTGCTGCTTGACACAGTCACTGCAGGGAAGAAACATCTGCACAGCATATGTTCAAGGGACCTGGCGTATATGGCATACTGTTCTTAATATGTTTGCTCCCCTTCTTAGCGCTATATGTTTTAACCAAGCTCACCTCTCTGAGAAAGGTTGTTTCCCCAGTTGGGGATTTTCCCCTGGAGTTAGGGAGGGAATAAAACCCCTTAACTAAGTGCCAGGTGAGTAATTAATCACTTTAACTATGAACAATCACACTTAAACTACATAATCTTTACTTAGGATAATCTCTTTCAGTTACTTCCTTGTAGCTTAATAGAACAATAGAGTAACCTTGGAATGGAGATAAGAAACGCCCTAACCTTTGGAATAGAATGGATAGGATTAAAATCAACTGGTATAAATACAGATGTAATAGGACAATAAAGGGAGAACCTCGCTATGATGATCAACTGAAGGCTGTCATTCCTCCTTCACCGACTCCGTCCACACCTTTGGAAACCCCTGGACCTGCTGGGGTTGGACCCCAACAGATGGGTGTGTCCCTCCCTGCAGTCAGGTGTGTCTACCTGTACCTCCCAGTGCTCTAAGAGCTAGCATTCAGGCCACCTGGCTAGCCCTCACCTCAACCCCATTTCTGTTCCCTTTGCTCCTGGGCTGCTCTTGATGATGGACTCTGATTAGGCCCTTGTTTCTACACTAGCCTTCGATCACATGACAAAGACATACTTGCTACCTTCAAACCATACCAGGCAGGTAAAATCAAGCCAAAAACATTGGGAAATCTCATAACCTTCCTAATCACATCTAGTTGACCAGATGTTTTCTGCTCACCGTTCCATATGGTGGCAACTATTTTTAAACATAAAGTGTATAGTACATGTAGTTAAAAGCACGTTTCTCCAGCTGCACCACAAGGACATCAACTTGTTTCGCTCCCCTGCTTTAAGGATTACCCAAAGGCTCAAGCTTGAACCCTGTGCAGCTGGTTAGCTTTTGTGCTCCCTGACCAAGCTTAGCCACGTCACTCCCCTAGAGGACCAAGCCCTATAGTATTGATGGGTCAGCATAATCCATTCACCACGGCCACAGAAAAAGCCCACACTCACTGGAAGCATTATCCATGTACATATTTCTGCACATTAAACAAAAGCCACTAGCAAATCTGAAACAACTCGGCTAAACTTGGAGTTATACCTCCTTTATTTCCGATTATTGAGTGTGCTCCACAACCTGAGCCCCTTCCACATTCTGCAACGGTTTCTTCAACCCCCTGCAAACCGCATCAGTGAATCCCCCAGCACTTGTGAACCAACGTATCCTCGCGGCCAACTTGCAGCAGCCTATTGCTGCATTCTTCCCAGCGAGTAACTTGCCCCTTCTCCACCACCACAAACTTCCACTCGACCACTGTATCTGCTGGCAGGGAGACAGAACGAGACCAGAGCCCCCCCGAGCTGTACTGGAGGGGGAGGTAAGTGGTCCACCTCCCAAGCCTCTCATGGTCTCCAGTTATGGCAACGAACTGCACCCTAGTGCTGGTGATATAATGGACCTGGAACCTGACACTAACTTGCTGAGACTCTGAAGTCATCACTATCCTTTTTGTCTTAACATCCACTTCCTGACCACTTGCTTCCACAAGACTGTTTCTGCCATAGTCCGCTCCCTGATTCGGGCTTAACGTCGGAGCCTCAAGACTGCCACCCAAGCCAATATCCCCCCAAGACGAGTGCCTGGACACCATCTCCCAGTCCTCCGAGTCCTGTCTGTCCAGCTGGGCAAGGCTCACGTCGTCTTCACCTCTGTCCACGAGCAGGATGCTAGAAGGCAGTGTCTCTGCCAAACATGGAGCTGCGTTAGCAGGCACCTCTTGTCCTTTTTGGAATCCCCATTCTCCCATAAGAGATTCATGACTTTCGCTGCCTGAAGCTTCTACGTGGCCTTCGATCGCAGATGTAGCTACAGATTGTGCGTCCGGAAACCATCCAAAAGGAGCATGCTGTCTTGAATTGTCACGGTCACCGTGTTCTCCAGGAGGACTCTGCAGTCTCCATGCTGCTTCCTGCACACTGCCAGGGCCTTTGGTCTCTGAAACCAAACACCCATTGCTTTCTTGAAGATGCTCTATAAAGACAGAATGTAACCGTCAGTTCTCATGAGAGGAAATGAAGCTGGGGCTGAGAAAATAGGTTTAGTCATTGAAGATTTTACCACTCATCTATCTGCAGTTCACAAAATCTACCCCTACTAAAATCACGTACCTCATCACCTAGCTCAGACACTGACCCAATATGGTCTGTGTGCTAAGAATATGCATGTGTGCCCAACAATAAAAGGCATATCCAGGAGTGTCGAGGAAGTGGCAAGTGTACAAGCAGAAGAGTACAGTCCTCAACTTCCGCATTCCAGGCCATACTGGCATGCACCCACGTCAGGTTGTTTGGCTCCTGTTATCAGAAGATGTGCAGCCTGTGGAGCGAAGGGCTGGATGGCTACCCTACAACCCGCAGAGTGCACTTGTGCTCCCAGGGATCAGCACTCACAGATGCTGGCAGCTGCCTGTGGGAGAACACACAGGACAGCAGTGCCTCATGGGCAGGATCTGGGGGGAGGGTGGTAGAAGAGGGCTGTTCTCTCCTTGCCAACCCCATGTGCATCAGGAAGCTCTTCAACAAACCCTTGGCTTTCTACACCCCCTCACACGGTATGCTTTAAAAAATGTTCTTAAAAGTACACAATCCAAGCTCTCTTAAATACTCAGTTTCCTTCTTGGTCACCTCCTTGATAGTCTAAATTGTTCCCTACAAGATCAAAACCTCCAGTCATACAATCATCCAGATGGGTTTTTTTGTTGTTATTTTGTTTTAAGATTTATTTTTATTTTTTAATATATTTTTATTAATTTCAGAGAGGAAGGGAGAGGGAGAGAAAGATAGAAACATCAATGATGAGAGAGAATCATTGATTAGCTGCCTCCTGCACACCCCCAACTGGGGATCAGGATTGAGCCTGCAACCCTGGCTTGTGCCCTTGACTGGAATCGAACCTGGGACCCTTCAGCCTGAAGGCCAACACTCTATCCACTGAGCCAACCCAGCAAGGGCTGTTTTAAGATTTTTAAAAATAGATTTTTAGAGAGAGAAGAAGGGAGAGGGAGAGAAACATCAATGTGAGAGTGGAGCATCAACCAGCTGCCTCCTGCATGACCCCAATGGGGATGGATGGAGCCCGCAACCCAGACATGTGCCCTGACTGAGAATTGAACCAGCAACCTTTCGGGGCACTGGGCAAAACCAAACCAACTGAACCACACTGGCCAGGGCACAGATGGGGTTTTTTGAGGGATATGGAAGGATGTGAGGGAAAGTAGTCTTTAATTTTCTCTTTAATGGTGGGATTGGAAGTAAGACAGAAACAAATATTACTCCGAATCCCCCGAATCTTTCAACCTGATACATAGGATCAGATAAAAGAAAATGAGCTCTCTGCTCACCCCAAACCAACAGCAGGAAAGGCACAGGGGGAGACCTTCAAGTTCACAGATGTTATCACTGGCAGGCTGGAGAGGCAATGGCGACTTGCCCAAGAGACACTGGAAAGGAAGGTCTCTGCCAGTGCTGCTACTTCGCCTGGCATGCCCTCTCCAAAATGTGGAGATTTAACCCTGCGCCAGTGCTCCTACTTCGCCGGCATGCCCTCTCCAAAATGTGGAGATTTAACCCTGCGCCAGTGCTCCTACTTCGCCGGCATGCCCTCTCCAAAATGTGGAGATTTAACCTTGCATGGCCATTCTACTCATCGGAGTCGGGTCCCCTATTCAGTATCCTGTTTAAGTCCTTTCCCCCAGGGGTGAGGCAGCCCTGCGCTGTGGTGGTGAGCGTGGGGGAGGGCCCGCAGAGCCTTCGTGGCCAGAGTCCAACCTGAACTTTGCTTTCCAGACAGAAGCACCCAGATAGTGGGAAGTGCTCCCCCGCGGGTGTTCCCAAGCCCAGCTCTTCCACGGCGGCGTGAGGGTGGGAGGACCTGAGTCTGTGGGATTGAGACTGAGAACATGTCCCTGCTCCATCAGAGGTTGAAGAGGGTTGCATGGGTCCCGCCAAACCTCCGCACTCCCTGCCGAAGTCCGGGAGGGGCGCCGCCACTGCAGCCGCCGGCACTGCGCCTCGCGCCGCCGGGCAGAGCCCAGGCCCACGAGAGGGACAAGGGCAGGTCCTCAGGGTCGGTCCCTGGGGACAGAGGCGAGGTTGGGCGCCGTCCTTGGAGGAACCGCCAGGGCATCCCTAGAGCTTTGGGAGAAGGCGAGAAACCTGTGCGGTGCGCGCACCAGCCTGGGAACTACAGTGGGGCCTTGACTTACGAGTGTCCCGACTAACGAGTTTTTTGAGATACCAGCTGTCTCTCCGCCGATTTTTTGCTTTGAGTTGACAGAGTAACTTGAGTTAACGAGCTCCTTAACGAGCTCGGTCTCAGAACGAATTAAACTCGAAAGTCAAGGCCCCACTGTGCTGGGCGTGGGGAGGGTCCTAGCCCGGTTGTCCCTGGAAATGAATGCTCCAGGTGGGCATGTTCCTCCCTCGGCGAATCTCAGAGCCCTTGGCAGATCTGCCCTGGAGACGCGGAGAGGAAGGGACAGCACCTGGTTTGGTGATCGACTCCCGCCTGGAAGGTCCCGGGCTCAGTCCGCTGCCGCCACGCTGATCGCCTCCGGCCGACGCAGCCTTTCCCAGAGCGGCGTCCTTCTCCCGCTCCGCGTCCCCCTTCTTTCCCTTGTCCCGCAGCAGCCAGATGAACAGCGCTCCGGCCAGACCCCCTCCGACCAGCAGGGCGGACCAGACGGCGCCCATGGCTGAGAGGCCGCAGCTCGGGACACGACGGCGACAGGGACCCGGGCTCGGGTCACGAACGCAAAGCCACACCTACCCGCGCGCTCCAGCCTTTTACGGTGCCGGTTGGCCGCACTCCGCGCGGAGCCCAGCCCCCCGCGCCTGAAACTTTCCCAGCCCCGCCCCGCCCCGGGGCTGCAGCCCCACGCCGTGGCCTGGCGGCTCCAGCGCTTTCCTTTCCGGCGATTGCAGTCGCGTCCAGTGCTCTGCGTGCCCCGTTCCACGTGTGTTTCACACGCGTAAAGAACCCACGTGTGCACAGCCGCCGCGCTCAAAGCCGGTCCATGTCCACCGCCTTCCCTTCTCACGCCACTGCCCGCGAGGCCAGCCCTGCCTCGGCCGGCGCCCGGCGCCTCGGAGCCCGCTCCGCGTGGACACTCGTAGCAGCGCGGCCAGCTGGAGGCGGGAGCTTCCCGGAACGTAGACACCGGAGAGGCCGAGGTGCGGTGACGCGCAGGACGGGGGCTCCGGATGGAAAGGAAGCTCAGCGCGCGGGTGGGGTGAGCGGGGTGCACTGCAGGCGCATTGAGAGGAAACCCGGAGACGTGGTGGAAGCTCTATTCGACCACCAGTTGGGGCGCTTAGCCTCCCCAAGCCTCAGCCTCAAAGGATTGGACTGAGAGCCATCCCTCTATAAATGCCAGTCATCTCAACCACTTCCAGTCGTTGCTGCTTCCTGGACCTCTTTTCCAGGTGTGTGGTTGTGGGAACCCGCCTATTGTCTTCTCTAGCAGAGAGGTGTGGACAAGGAGCCAGGAATGCTGGTGACGCTTGAAGCCCTGGCAAAGGTCAGGGCTATGCACCCACTGATTAATCCAGACAGTTTTAGCTGAAGCAACTTCCCCACCAGATAGTCATGTAAAACCTTACTGATAAGATAGTCTGTTACTGGAACTTGCCTGCCTAAAGGATATAGGTGGATCCCAAACTGAATAAAAGGGTGGCAAGACCTGAGCACAAGTGGAGTCCTCCCTCTTGGGATGGGCTCTCACCTGGTCCCCCAATTTCCAAATTGTTATTTCTTATCTCTTTCATTTGCGTGCGACCCCTCTTCCAGAGCCCAAACCCTGAACCATGCGGAAGGTGGACCATTCACATGTGGTTGAAGCAAAATGAGGTATGGACTGGTTGTTGCCCAGGGACAGGCTCCCACAAGTGGGCTTATTAATAAAAATAGAAGCCTTTGTGAAAGGGCGAGGACTACGCCCTCCACCTTGCCCCAGGGTAAGGGCTACGCCCTCCATCTTGCCCCAGGGTAAGGGCTATGCCCTCCATCTTACCTTGGCCATGTGCTCAGCAGGGCTTCTTCCTGGAAGCCAAGCCTCTGCTAGCCACACCCAGGACTTCTTTAAACTAACCAATGACAATCAAGGGAAGTCGCCATAGATATGACCACATCCTGTGTAACAAGACACCGACTTGCGTGTGGCCAATCGGCAGGGCCCACAGTCCTTTCTCCTCCTCTTACCCCAACCCCCTATAAAACCTCTCTCCACACGGAGTTTTCTCTTTCTGCCACTGGGCTCACCATTGCATCGGTGAGTGTGGTCGGTGAGTGTGGTCGGGGAGCCGAACTAGTTCGAAATGAAGGACTCTTTGCTTTTGCATCGGACTCGCTGGCTCCCTGATGGGCCCTTGGGAATCTTGAAATCTGGGCACAACATTTGTTGATTGCAAATGTATGCATTTGATTTGATCCTCACAAACAATACCACCCTGTGAGCTAAGAATCATACACACTGTTTTGTTAAAAATCAAAATTCAATCTAGTAAATTTGAAGATCTAAACGGCTTTATTGAGTGATGTATGAGGGGGTCAGCATCCCTCCTATCAACTAGAAGGGCACTGGGAGGCGTTGTACAAAATGAAAGTGTCTCATAGGTAGGAGAGTGGGGCAAGGGAGCTATTATGGAAAGAAAGGGAGGATTATTTGGCGGCTGGGATATCTTTTGGAGGGGAAGAGCTTTTATTATGTAAATTGCCTCTCCTTTCCAAGGGGGATAAAGCAGGCCCATGTGACAGATTACTTCACTGCTTGACCAGAAAATTCCATAGGGGTGGTGAAGATTGTTTCTGATCCTAGCCGGTTTGGCTCAGTGGACAGAACGGACTGAAGGGTCCCCCATTCGGTCAAGGGCATTAGCTCGGCTGCAGGCTCCTCCCCAGCCAGGGGCCTGGTTGGGGCCCAGGTGCAGGAGGCAACCAATCGATGTGTTTCTCTCATATCCATGTTTCTATCTTCCTCTAAAAATCAATGGAAAAAAATATCCTCGGGTGAGGATAAAAAAAAAAAAAGATTATGTTTCTGGGAGAAGTTAAAACTGCAGTAAGATCAGGATTTAAATCTAGGTTTGGCATTGTGGGCTTTTAGCAAGAGTGATGCCATTTGGGGCTTGTAAGTTTTTTTTCTTTAACACTTTCTAAGTTCACTCTTCTACTGATCTGATGGTTTCACACACCAGCTTCAAGCTGGTGATGCCCACATTTGTATCTGCAAGGTGAGACTTTCCTTTGAACTACACACTCTCACAACCAACTGCTAAAGACCACAGCTGGCCAATAGCGGCCTTGGAATAATTACTAAAATGGCTTCGTCTGGTAAAGCAAATGGCTCAGATGGGCTCCATACATGATCACATAGCAATCAGTAATGGAATGCAAGGCTCAGCCAGTGGAGTTACTGGAGGGCTGGTGCATACCTTCATATAGGTTACAGCCTCTGAAATGATAAGGGAGTGGGGAGGTAGGGGAAGGTGGGAAGGAGACAACCAACTGGGCATTCCCTCCTGGATGATAATAGACAACTCAAACGCAATTCACTCAAATCTGAACTCCTGATCTTCCTGCCCAAACCTGCTACTTGCCCTGTCTTCCCATCTCAGGAAATGGTAACCACATCCCTTCCCATTGCTGAAAAAACATCAAGAGTCGTCCTTAACTCTCCTTTTATTCCCTATTGAAGTAGCCACTTTTTCCTCTAAATATATTCAGAATTCTACTCCTCTCCATAGCAAATGCCAGGCTGGTCTGCCACCATCATCTCTCACCTGGATTATTGCCACCATTTCTCATTGCTCTCCCTGCTTCTACCCTTGAGCCCCTGCTGCTACTGGCTACTTCCAAAGCCTCAGCCAGAATGAGGATATCCTGTTAAAACAACTCTCATAATATGCTTCTCTGCCCAAGACCCTCCAATTGCTCTACACCTCATGGCAAAAACCTCTAGATCTATAGGATCTGTCCCCTGAGACCTCTCTGAGCTCATATTCGCCTGTCCCTCCTCCAGCGACACTGGTTTCCTGGACCAGAGTCATCCCTCCTGCAAATATCCATCCAGATGTCTACCCTCTCTCCCTCGCATCCTTTGCACAGGTGCCATCTGCTCTGTGAGCCCTTTCCTGATAATCCAATTTTATTATTATTTTTAATTTTTTTAAAAATATATTTTATTGATTTTTTACAGAGAAGAAGGGAGAGGGATAGAAAGTCAGAAACATCGATGAGAGAGATCGATCAGCTGCTTCCTGCACACCCCCTACTGGGGATGTGCCCGCAACCAACGTACATGCCCTTGACCGGAATCGAACCTGGGACCCTTGAGTCTGCAGGCTGACGCTCTATCCACTGAGCCAAACCGGTTCAGCAATAATCCAATTTTAATTACAGCCCACTACTCCTTAGCATTTAGGGCAGTGGTTCTTAACCTTCCTAATGGCGCAAACCTTTAATACAGTTCCTCATGTTGTGGTGACCCCCAATTTCATTGTTACAAATTGAACATAATTAAAGCATAGTGATTAATCACAAAAACAATATGTAATTATATATGTGTTTTCTGATGGTCTTAGGCAACCCCTGTGAAAGGGTCATTCGACCCTCAAAGGGGTCGCGACCCACAGGTCGAGAACCACTGATTTAGGGCATCACTTCCAGTACACTGTTTAATCCGTGGATTTGTTCTGTATAATTTATCTTTCTTCTCTTTAGGATGTAAACTACATGAAAGCAGCGTTTATTGTCCTTTGCTGAATTCCCAGCACTTAGAACATTCCCGGAGTGATGCCTCAAAGGGTCAGATTGAGTGAATGCATTAAAAGTTCCATGTATTCCCCATCTGGAGCATTATTGTCATCTTCTTTCTATAGATTCTATATGCATTTTTAATACAGTGTAGATGTTTTTCAAGGTTTCATGTTTTAAATTAATTAGGGATTCAATGATAGACTTTTCTGATTATTATTCTATTAAATATATTATAAATAAATAAAGATATGGATGAATTTTTAAGCTATATATTTATGTATTCTTCCTCTTTAACCTCATGCAAGAAAAGATTGCTCACTCCTGGTGTAGTAGAGTGATGAGGACACAACAATGAAAAGCAGCTCTGTTTGCAGGTCCACAGTCATTAAAGAGGGTGGGAAGGAAGAGTTAGGGAAAAGAGAGAATTGGGACACTTGTTTCCAGAGTCAGGTACAGAAGGTGGTGGGAAGTGGGGAATTGGCGTGCCGCTCAGCAGCATTTAAATGGATAGAACACTGAGAGATTTGGACTTGCCAAAGAAGAGGTCATTGGTAACTGCAGTGTTTGTAGGGGTGGGAGTTCAATTTCAGAATGCTGAGGCATAAATGTGGGGAAGGCTGTGAAGGCCATCTTTGAGTTAGTTCCTTCCTTGAGAAGTCTGGAAGCAAAAGGTAGGAGAGAAGTTGAAGCGTTGCTTAAGAATAGAACAAAGGTTCGATTCCGGTCAGGGGCATGCACCTTGGTTGCGGGCACATCCCCAGTAGGGGGTGTGCAGGAGGCAGCTGATGGATGTTTCTCTCTCATTGATGTTTCTAACTCTCTATCCCTCTCCCTTCCTCTCTGTAAAAAAATCAATAAAAAATATATATATATTTTTAAAAATGTATAGAACAAAGCGCAAGGGAAGTTCTTTCAGAGGGAGAGCGATCTGGGCATGTGTGTAGGCAGGAAAGAGTCTGTGGAGACAGAGCATGAAGATGCGAGAAGAGAGGAAACACTTTCTGGGAAGTCCATAAAGGAGAGGAAGCGATGGATCAGCACACCAGTGGAAGGGTTGCCTCAGATGAAAGAGGAGACGAGAAAGGAATTAGGATTGAGTTTTAAGGAAAGCAGAGGAGGTAGGCAACAGCCAACTGGGAGAAGAGGTGCCCTTTGGGAGACCTCTCCCTCCCTGAGTCCCTTCTCTTTCATTCCCAGTGCCCTTGCCCCCATGAAGGTCCCTAACTCTAACTCTCTCCAGACAATGCAATGGCTTCCTCCTTTACCTCCGCACAAACCTCCTCTGCGCTGTGATCTACTCTACAACCACTCCTGATGTGATCCTCCTAAAGGACAGGCTCCAGCAAGGCATCTTCTCTGCCTACCAGGTTCAATTCAACCCCATATTTACCTTCATGGTGCCTGTGACACAGCCCCAACGACCTCTCCAGGCCTTTCTCTCACCATTTATCTGCCCTCAGCCAAAGTGGGACTCTCTGCTGGAGCCTTCACTCATTAGTCTAGACATTTCCTAAAAGCCACTTTCTTCCATGAAACTTTCCCCAGCCTCCAATCCTATCCCACAGCCCCCAAACCTCAAATTGCTATGTCACGTTCTTTGAACTCTGACTGCATATTATAACTCTCTTAGAGCAAAATATTAGATTTTCTCTTACACTATTATTATTTTCATAGTTCATCTCATTTCCATATCTATATATATCTATATCTATCTATCATATATATATATATATATATATATATATATATATATATATATATATAAAAGCCTAATATGCTGTGTCCGACTGTTGACCGCTTGACCAGTTGCTATGATGTACACTGACTGCCAGGGGGCAGACGCTCCAACTGGTAGTTTAGCTTGCTGCTGGGGTCTGGCCTATCAGGACTGGGCGAGATGGCCTGATTGCTGGCCAGACCGAGGAACCCCACCTGTGCACAAATTCGTGCACTGAACCTCGAGTTAGATTATAAATTTCTTGAGAGCCAGAATTTATTATTTGTATGCCCTGGAATACAAAGGCTCTTATCTAACAGGCCTTTTAATTTTCTGTGTTCATTGAATACCTAAAATATACTGGCACAGTGCTAAGTGTTGTATGGGGATTATCTCATGTAATACCCTGAGAGCAATAATCTGCCCAAGAGCATTCAGCTGGTTACTGACGGAGCTGGGATTTGAAACTCAGTATTCTCACTTCCCAAGATCCATGCTTGAAACTCTAGTTATACTGAATCCTACTGATTATTAAACCAAATTTCAAAGCATAAATTTTGGAAGTGAGTGTGCAAATTTGAATATGTGGCAGCAGAGAACTCCTCTGGTAGTGTTCCAAGATTTATGATGAATTTCAGCCTTGCTCTTGATTGTAATTACTCTCTCCACGAGCTCTGGCGCCCTGGCCTCATTAGGGAAAGGCGCTCACCACCAGCAGCACCTGCCCACTGCTGTCAGGCCTCTGGCTCCTGTTACTCCTCGTCACATTAACCTCAAGTGAAACCTTTCTGCAAAGTCACATGGAGTTACCCCCGCTCAGATTTCAGAGACATTTTCTCGCTGCAACTGTTTGCAAACCTCTGACTCATCTCAGTTCCAGAATAGACTCAAGGCTGAGACCTCTTATGCTAAACAATGCAACCTACAGAGGAAAGCAAGCCCTGTGCGGGGAGAACGTGCTCATTTTACAGAGAAAACAGTTAGATTACTACTTTGTACCACGTCAAATAGCGGACTCCAGATAGAATAAAGTCCTAAATATAAATGGCAAACTACAAAGCTAATAGGGAAAATTCCAGGAGACAATCACTGTGACACTGCATAACATAGGAGGTCAAACGACGTCGTGGTTTCATCAAAGTAAGGCTGTCTGGTCAAGGACAGATGCCACAGACAAAGTTAGCAGGTAGATCCACATGGGGAGATGGTTTTAGTGTTATTAAAACTGACAAGGGATGAATATGTAGATATACAATTAACTATTATAAACTGACCAAAAAAAGACATGAGCTCTAGTATAAGTAGACAGGAAATGCTTTTCCCTGGTGCCTAGAATGATGCCTGGAACATAAAAGCCCCAGTAATTTTTAGTTAAATAAGTGAGTAGTTAGCAAAACGATGCAGAAATGCTCTAATTCACTGGTAGTCAGATAAATGCAAATTAAAACAGTGATATTCCACCATTTTACATTAATCAGAAAGGCAAATATTAGAAAGAAGATGCATGCTGCTGGTAGGAGAATAAACCGCTACAAACAATCTGCAGAACAATCTGGAATAACTTTGTGAAATTAGGTATATCTATACCCCAAGATCAGCAATTATATCCCTGAACATGTATGGCCCAGAGGAAATTTTGCACAAGACTCTAAGGGGGAAACATGATGCTGTCTGGAACAACCATTAGTTCAAGGCCACCTAGCTGCCCATCGGGTGAAATAGCTAAGTAAACATGGTAGATGCCTATGAAATACTATGTAATAGAACAATGAACTAGATCTATAGTAATGTAATTAAATCTGAAATACATAATGGTGACTAAAAGGTAAGAAACAATAAGATTTCTAATATTTATGTAGATGGGAAAAGTATATACACTTAACATAATCCCACTTAAGTTCCAAAGATACATGCATACATATTTAAGGCAAATTATTAAGTAGATTAAAAAGTGTCTTCAGTGGGCAAAAGAATAGTGCTGGGGGCTAATTCCAGCAGGTCATAAATGCAAGAAGTTCATCAAAAGGTTGGTGGACCTTGAGGCTTCAGCAGGGCTAAAGATACATATTGTTGCCTGCTGGAATAGCTGAAAGCATTTCCTCACACCTAAAGATTTGCATATATTATTGCCTGCTGCTTGACAGCCAAGGGCAGTTCCCCCAACCTGACAATGCCTACTATATGCCAAACCTTACCTTTGATATGTATATCTGCTTTGCTTTAGGGCAATCTACACTAATAAAAGACAAACATAAAAAAAAAGAAAGAAAAACGTGCAAATTGACCATCCCTTCGATATGCCTTAAGCCACGCCCACCAGCCGATCAGAGCGACTATATGCAAATTAACCCAATGAAGATGGCGGCCGGCAGCCACAGAGCTGGAGCAAGCAGGTGGCTTGGTTGCCCCAATGATGGAGGAAGCCAAGCTTCCCGCTGCCGCGGCCTGGCTCTGAGCTCCACTGAAAGCAACAAAGTTCCAATTATAGAAGATAAATAAACCCCAGATACCTGCTTTCAGTCGGCCATGGACACAGAGCTGGAGTGAGCAGGAGGCTTGGGTTGCCCCTGGCGATGGAGGAAGCCAAGCTTCCCTCCCGCCCTGGCTGGCTGGCTCTGAGCTCCTCTCAAGGCTACAAAGTTTCAATTATAGAAGGTAAATAAATCCCAGAATAAAAAAGAAATAAAGGAGAGGCTGGGAGCTTCCGTCGTGGAGAGGGGAGGGAGTGGGGCTTGGCCAGCCTTAAAATGGCCCTCAGCCCCTCACCCAGACTAGCCAGGCACCCCAGTGGGGACCCCCCACCCTAAAGGGGGTTTGGCCAGCCTGCAAACAGCCATCAGCCCCTCACCCAGGCTGGCCAGGCACCCCAGTGGGACCCTCACCCTGATCCAGGACACCCTTCAGGGTAAACCAGCCGGCCCCTACCCATGCACCAAGCCTCTATCCTATATAATAAAAGGGTAATATGCAAACTGACCCTAACAGCAGAACGACTGGGAATGACTGGTCACTATGACACACACTGACCACCAGGGGGCAGACGCTCAATGCAGGAGCTGCCCCCTGGTGGTCAGTGTGCTCCCACAGGGGGAGCTCTGCTCAGCCACAAGCCAGGCTGATGGCTGCCAGTACAGCAGTGGTGGTGGGAGCCTCTCCCGCCTCCTCAGCAGCTCTAAGGATGTCCGATTGCAGCTTAGGCCTGCTCCCCGCTGGCAAGTGGACATCCCCTGAGGGCTCCTGGGCTGCCAGAGGGATGTCTGACTGCCAGCTTACACCCAGGGAGTGGGCCTAAGCCAGCAGGTGGTCATTCCCCGAGGGGTTCCAGAGTGTGAGAGGGCACACGTCGGGCAGAGGGACCCCCCTGAGTGCACAAATTTTTGTGCACTGGGCTTCTAGTTTGTGTTAATAAAAAGCTAGGGGTCCAGAGATTTAGAGAACTTGGTTACTGAAGCTAGGTCTCCTCTGGCTCCCCAAAATGCCTTCCAGATTTATATTTCATGTCTAGTCTCTTTATTAATTTACTTGCAGCCCTTCTCCACATTCCTGAACTCTTCTAGATGCTGGATAACACCCTGGCAGGATAGGACTGGGCATTGGAATAAAGGGAGAATCCTATCTAATAAAGAGGGAATATAGACCGTCATGCCCTAACAAGATGGCAGCCCCCACAGCAGAGGCGGGGATCCCGTAACACAAGATGGCGGTGCCCACAGGGGAGAGGGGGCAACAGGCACAGGTTTTGATAAATTCTCTGAATGATGAACAGTTGGCAGCCTTTCAGACTATAACTTCAGCCATCGAAGATCAAACTGTACACCCCAAATGCTTTTTCTTGGGTGGTGCAGGTGGTAGTGGAAAAACATATCTGTATAAAGTTTTACTACATTATATTAGAGGTCGTGGTGGTACTGTTTTACCAACAGCGTCTATTGGAATTGCTCCAAATTTACTTCTTGGTGGAAGAACCTTTCATTCCCAATATAAATTATCAATTCCAATAAAGGAAACTTCAATTTCTAGACTCTATATAAAGAGTGAAGTTGGCCAAAACCGGTTTGGCTCAGTGGATAGAGCGTCGGCCTGCGGACTGAAAGGTCCCGGGTTTGATTCTGGTCAAGGGCATGTACGTGGGTTGCGGGCACATCCCCAGTAGGAGATGTGCAGGAGGCAGCTAATCGATGTTTCTCTCCCATCAATATTTCTATCTCTCTCTCTCCCTTCCTCTCTGTAAAAAATCAATAAAATATCTTTAAAATAAATAAATAAATAAATAAATAAATAAATAAATAAATAATAAAGAGTGAAGTTGCTAAAACCATTAAAAAGGCCCAACTTCTCATTATTGATGAATGTACCATGGCATCCAGTCATGCTATAAATGCCATAGACAGATTACTAAGAGAAATTATGAATTTGAATGTTGCATTTGCTGAGAAAGTTCACCTTCTCGCAGGGGATTTTTGAAAATGTCTCAGTATTGTGCCACATGTTATGTGGTCAGCCATAGTGCAAATAAGTTTAAAGTACTGTAGTGTTTGGGGCTGTTTCAGAAAGTTGTCTCTTACAACAAATATGAGATCAAAGGATTCTGCTTATAGTGAATGGTTAGTAAAACTTGGAGATGGCAAACTTGATAGCAGTTTTCATTTAGGAATGGATATTATTGAAATCCCCCATGAAATGATTTGTAATGGATCTATTATTGAAGCTATCTTTGGAAATAGTATATCTATAGATAATATTAAAAATATACCTAAACGTGCACTTTGTCCAAAAAATGAGGCACGTTCAAAAATTAAATTAAGAAATTTTGGATATACTCAATGGAGATTTTCACACATATTTGAGTGATGATTTCGTTGACTCAACAGATGGTGCTGAAAAGGAAAATTTTCCCATCGAATTTCTTAATAGTATTACTCCTTTGGGAATACTGTGTCATAAATTAAAATTGAAAGTGGGTGCAATCATCATGCTATTAAGAAATCTTAACAGTAAATGGGGTCTTTGTAATGGTACTAGATTTATTATCAAAAGATTACGACCTAACATTATTGAAGCTGAAGTATTAACAAGATCTGTGGAAGGAAAGTTTGTTCTGATTCTAAGAATTGATTTGTCCCCGTCTGACACTGGCCTCCCATTTAAATTGATTCGAAGACAGTTTCCCGTGATGCCAGCATTTGCGATGACTATTAATAAATCACAAGGACAAACTCTAGATAGAGTAGGCATATTCCTACCTGAACCCGTTTTTGGACATGGTCAGTTATATGTTGCTTTCTCTCGAGTTGAAGAGCGTATAACGTTCAAGTTGAAGTTGTAAATACTTCATCACAAGGGAAATTAGTCAAGCACTCTAAAAGTGTTTTCACTCTTAATGTGGTATACAGGGAGATATTAGAATAAGTTTAATCACTTTATCAGTCATTGTTTGCATCAATGTTATTTTTATATCATGTCTTATTGTTTTCATATCATGTTTTTGTTTTTATATCATGTCTTTGTTGTTATATCATTTTATTATTTCTTTATTAATAAATTCATATATTATTTTCATATGCATTTTACTCATTTCCTTTCATCTCTGACACTTCTATTATAGAGAGAGGGCAAATAGCAATATTAAAATGTTCTCTCTAATTCCCTTTTAATGTGCATGAATTTTGTGCACCAGGCCACTAGTGAATAAATAACCAGAGAAGGGTTTACTCAGATCAGTAAAGATAATAGCTCTGGCCAGAGCCGGTTTGGCTCAGTGGATAGAGTGTCGGCTTGTGGACTGAAGGGTCCCAGGTTCGGTTCCGGTCAGGGGCATGTACCTGGGTTGCGGGCACATCCCCAGTGGGAGATGTTCAGGAGGCAGCTAACTCTCTATCTATGTTTCTAACTCTCTATCTCTCTCCCTTCCTCTCTGTAAAAAATCAATAAAAAAATATATTTTTTTTAAAAAAAAAAGATAATAGCTCTGAACCAGGGCTTCTCAAACTTAAATGGGCAGAGGAAGCATTGGAGATGTTGCTAGGTACAGGTTTCTAGTCAGTAATTTAGGGGTGAGGCCTGGATTTTTGCTTTCCAATAAGCTTCCAGTCAATTCTGCTGGTCTGTGGACTTCACTTTCAGTAGCGAGGACACTAGGAGCAAGGTTAACTCAGATCTGGAAGGTGGTATCAGGGCCTCCAGAGCAGGGCAGTGGGTCTAGAGCACACAAAGGGAAGAGCCAGTAGGTGACCAGACTCTCTGCTTTTTGGAGTCTAGGCATGGCAGGCTGTGCCACACACACCAACTCTTCAACCAAGTGGGAATGATTCAAATGATTGTAGCAAAGAACAAAAGACTCCTGCTTCCCACCAGGTGCAAACTGTTACTAAAAAGAAAGTAGGTCCGAATTTTCCTCAAAGAGGTCTTCCACAACCACCCTATCCAAAGTTATCCCTTCACCCCCCTAACCAGCTGGCCTGCCCCATCATTCTCCATCCTGCACCCTCTCTCCTTGCGCAGGGATCACACATGCACCATGACCTAAAGGCTCCTTACCTTCTCCTGCTCCATCCCCCAGTAAACCCCTTGAACACCTAATCCCATTTTGCCATTTGCTTCACGGCAGATTCAACCTAATGCAGGCTTCCTTGTCAGAGACATTCTCCCTATTCCCCTGTGATATGAGGCTTTTCGCTTGAGTGAAGACTGCAATGAAGACTGCAATTTGTGGAAATAACTTGGCAGGAGGTTGGGGAAACCAGTTCTCTTCATTCTTCCCCACTAACATCTCTCATTGCCTGAATCCTAGCAGCAGTAATGTGCTAGAGACAGCTTCTATCACCTCATAAAAGCCAACTTACATTTTAAGGAATTTAGTTAAGTTGGTTGGTAAACACAGTCATTATTAAATATCCTTAAAGTTAAATAAATTATATTAAGACCAAAGGTAATTAAAAACTCAAAAATTCACCGGTGCCCATTATTACACATTGCGGACCAGTAGTTTTATTGCTAGCTTTACCCAGTGGCCAGGTAAGTTTCTATTGAACGAGTACAAAAAACGTTTTATATAAATGTTAAAGGCACTCTTTAAAATGAAATACCCATTGCATTTTGAAGTTATTACATGTTCTTACAAGCTAATATCTTTCTAAAGTTATGATACTTTGTACAACAGTGTAATATGAAGCAAGAATTCCCATGATCCATCCGCAATGTCTTAACAACTTTCCATTATCTACCCTTGAGGTTATTTGCATCTCTTATATCTGGATGTTGGAACTAATGTGTAATGGTGCTCTACTTGCACTTCTCTGGATTTTGGAGGCCAGATTTAGATGTGCTGTTTCAGCTCTTTTCTTTGGTAACTTGAGAGGTTGCCAGCTTTGAGGGCAGCCTGCAGCAAGAGAAAGCTTTTAGCTAGTCCAGAAAGCCAAGCCCTCTGATCCACGAATCCAGTGGGCTTGACGCCCCTGTGGCACACAGGCAGCTTTGGCACCCTCAGAAAGCAAATCAGAGCACGGTCCCCCAGGGGTTTGCAGCCGAGCCAAGAGCTCTGTGGCACAGAACTGTTTTCCTTTTGAGACACGAATCTGGATGTGTGGCTTGGTACTAGTAAATACAGCAGTTTGTCATGAGACATTAGGTAACCAAGCAAATGGTGCTCATCATAACCTGGGGTCACCTGATCCGCCAAGTCACAGAATCAGCTACCATTTAGTGTGCGTGCACAATGTGCCAGGCTCTTGTCTAAGCACTTTACTTGTAACGTTTCCTTTAATCCTCCCCAGTTATTGGTGATAGTGCTGTTATTACTATCATCCCTACTTTAGAAAACTGACACAGAGGGTAAACAATTTGTTCCATGATCATATAGCTCCTAAGTAACAGAGCTTGATTTGAACCCAGGCCCTTTGGCTCCAAAGTCTAATTACCAAATTATACAGCTTCTCATGATCAAGTGGAAGTTTTCTATGTGGGACTGGGCTTGATCAGAATCTGAAGACACAGCAAATGGCATGGTGTGCTCGCTCCTACCACCCTTCCATTCTTCTCCAGCCTGCACATCTGACCTGGGGACGTCCTCCAAGTCCAGGTGACTAAACAGATGACCGGCACATATGATGGCAACAGCACAAGTGGCCTGCCACCACGCTGTAGCCCAACTCAAGGGTGGCCCTGAACAACAACTGAGAAGGGAAATTTTGCAGTAGACAAAATGGTTAAGTACTTCACCCTGTTGACCACTTTGTCTGAAAAGGAGAAACGGTCTGAGGTGTATATGTCAGTAGCTGATTGGTTTAGCTCAACAACCAGAGACTTGGAAGGATCAAGAAGGTAGAGCTGGTGACAAGCATATTAGGGGGAAGAGGTATGCAGGGGATCTCTCAGAATGGATCCAGAGTATGAGGTTATTTGGTTCTTTGTGGATAACCAGGGAAAGGCCTCCCCTGTAGAGGAAGCACTCAGCACTCACTAAGCAGGTGCGAGGGCTGGCCTGTCCTCTACCTCAGACTGGCTTCTTCCTCTAGGCATTCTGATGGGGCCCAGTGGGCATGGAGGCAGAGATGCAGGCTGCATGTGGCTTCAGCAACTTGGATTTCCCCTCACCAAGGCTGATCTGGCTACTGTTTCTGCTGAATATTTAGTTGTCCAGCAATTAAAACCAAATTTGAGTTCCTGGTATGAATTAGGCTTGAATGCAACAGAGCCAGGGAAAGAAATGGATTCTCTCCAGACCACCACTGCCAATATACCATCTTCTGCTCAGCACTTAAATGTCAGAATCCTGGTGCTGAAGGCCAAAATCCTGCCCCAGCTTGCCTGGTAGAGCTGGATGCCTCCTCCTCCGGGCCTGCAGGAGCAGCAGCTCTCCCTTGTGGCTTCTGTAGTTACCAAACAGAGGAGCATGTGTGATGAGTTGAAACATCAAAGGAGTCTGGGAAAGGTGGCCTTACTGTAATAGAAACTTATTCTGGACCTGGATTTGCTCTCTTGTTGAACAAACTTCTGCACACACCAATCTTCACAGACTTCTGAATGCTTATTCACCACCATACATATTTCACCCAACATTGGTTCTTGCTAAGAAACTAATTTTACAGCAATGAGCTTACACGATGGGGTTCACTGCTTCTGTCATGTACTCCATCACCCTCATGTCTGGCCTCACAGAGAGTAAAGACTTATAGAACTAGCTGTCAGTCCAGCATACAGATTACTGAGATGGGCTCATGACAGACCAGTGAGATGAGAGGTCATCACCCAGAGACTTTGTATTTGAAGACAGATGCAGTAACTGATAAAACTCAGAGACACAATATCATTTTATTAAATTCCTTTTTGATCAAATTATCCAGAGTGAGTTTCATAGAGAAAGTCCTAGAACAGCAGTTCTCAACTTGTGGGTCGTGACCCATTTGAGGGTTGAACGACCCTTTCACAGGGGTCGCCTAAGACCATTGGAAAACACATATATAATTACATATTGTTTTTGTGATTAATCACTATGTTTTAATTATGTTCAATTTGTAACAATGAAAATACATCCTGCATATCAGATATTTACATTACGATTCATAACAGTAGCAAAATTACAGTTAGGAAGTAGCAACGAAAATAATTTTATGGTTGGAGGTTACCACAACATGAGGAACTGTATTAAAGGGTCGCGGCATTAGGAAGGTTGAGAACCACTCTCCTAGAAGGATATATTCCAACTAGAGAGGCCTGGTGCACAGGATTTGTGCACTGGTGGGGATCGGCCTGCTGTGGGAGCACTGCTCATCCTGGTCGGCTGAGCTGCTATGGACCCGCCCTCTGAGACGCTGCTCCCACTGTGGGAGCGAACTGACCACCAGGGGGCAGCTCCTGTGTTGAGCGCCTGCCCCCTGGTGGTCAGTGTGCATCATAGCGACTGGTCTAGTAGTCGTTCTGGTCATTCTGCCTTTCGGTTGCTGGGCTTTTATTATATAGGATAACTGAAGAGTGGTTATTGTTGACTCCATAGGAATTAAGTATTTTCTACATTCTTTTTGTTAGTCTATATTTTCTAATATTCTTAACATGAGCATTAACATTTTTATTATATTTTTATTGTTGACATTATTACAAATGTCCCCTATTTTCCCCCCTTTGCTCCCCTCCACCCAGACCCTTCCCCCTTCCTCTGGCCCACATGACATTGTTGTCTGTGTTTGTGGGGCTATTCATATAAGTTCTTTGGCTATTCTCTTCACCTCCTTTCATCCATCTGTCCCAGAGCATTAACATTTTTTAAAAATATATTTTTATTAATTTCAGAGAGAAAAGGAGAGGGAGAGAGATAGAAACATCAATGATGACAGAGAATCATGGATCAGCTGCCTCCTGCATGCCCCCCACTGGGGATCAAGTCTGCAACACTGGCATGTGCCCTGACCAGGAATTGAACCCTTACTTCCTGGTACATAGGCCGATGCTCAACCACTGAGCCACACTGGCTTGGCCAGAGCATTAACATTTTTAATAAAAAATACTTCTAAAGAATTGTTTTAAAATATATGTCATCTTGAGTTTCCATTAAACTTTATGATTTATGGCCTTATGTTATAGGTACACATTTATTATCAAGACCATGCTTTAAAAAGGAGGAAAACCTCAGTAAGCTTAATTCAGAATGAAAGAAAATTATATTGTAAAGAAAGAATAAAGCAAATATTCACTCAAAACCAAGGAAAATAATACCATACTCTAGGAAAAAGCAATAGAACAATTTTACTTTTATATATAATTTTATTTATATTTTACAAATAATTGATATAACTATGTTAAATTTACAATGCTACAAATATGTAAGAAGACTATATATGACTATTGATCTCACATTTGGCAAAAATATATAAAATATTGATTAATGAAAGCAGAAGGCCACTGTGAAATGTTCATAAGCATTAGGTATAAAATGTATGGATACCTTTAAGTCAAAGTTGTACATCCATGGTGGGACACTCATCATAAATTTTGCATCTATTCAGTGAGAGAGAAAAATAGCCAAATACTATATAGTAAATAAAATCTGTCTAATCATCTTCCTAAACTCTTCTATGTTATTTTCTAGGAGTCTTTTTACAATCGCAATCACATTCCTTCTTGGTATTTATATTCTCCAGGAACTAAAAAAAAAAAAAGAAGAAGAAGAAAAGAATGAGAAAAACATAGATTGGCAAATAAAAATTGTACAGTCCTGCCAAAAACCACAACGATATACCCAAATTTACAATTTCACACTCTATAACATATATCCTCATAGTACTCAAAATCTCATGGTGATAGACAATGATAAATGGTGGGCTTTGGAAGGTAGCTGCACAACATCAGAAATACTTAGATCTAATTTACATTTCTTTGGTACCCAAGCCAGCCCAGCCCAGCCCAGCCCACCCCAGTTCAGCATAGCCTTGTGCTGCTCATCCCTGCTATTAAAGGCCTGGCTCTTATCTGTGTAGCAGACTTAATGAAGCTTGGGTAATGCACAGAACAGATAACCCAGCAGCAGATACTGGAATGTGTATATACTAGTAAGTATGTATGCTCATATAACATATGTGAATCTGTATGTTATACACAGTGTACATAGACATTATAGGAGTTAAAAGAGAATGAATTTTCATACCTAAGTTTAAATAAGTAATGACAGTTTGTGTGTGTGTATATGTGTGTGTGTCTGTATATATATATATATATATATATATATATATATATATATATATATATATATTTCAATAGATTCCCTTCTCTCTTTTAGTCAAAATCTTATTGGTAAAGTAGAGAATATAGCATGTAAGAAGAAAAGGCTTGAGTGACAGGTGTTCTCAGAGGACTCAGATGTACCAGGAACGTCATCTCTCTTTAGTTACTGCAGCTAAAAGAGTATAGCCAGAGTGTCAGGCATGCTTCCTTTTGCCCAAAATTTAGCTAAATGTTCATATACAGAATGGATGAAACCAACAGGGGACAAATCAGAACGGGAAAAAAAATGTTTTGCCACTAAGAATGT
Source organism: Myotis nattereri (assembly GCF_964212035.1). Classification (NCBI taxonomy): domain Eukaryota; kingdom Metazoa; phylum Chordata; class Mammalia; order Chiroptera; family Vespertilionidae; genus Myotis; species Myotis nattereri. The sequence continues at coordinate 182,435,808 of NC_138075.1, forward strand.
TAAAATAGAACTATAAATCATTACAACATCAAGAGCAAATAAGGATTATAGAGTGTATATATAGCTATATATGTAAATATACATCTACATAGATACATAGTCATGGCAAGAGTAATATATATATATATATATATATAGAGAGAGAGAGAGAGAGAGAGATTTATATATCACATAATTATACTTATGCTTAAGTATACTTACATATATTATCTAAATATATAATCATATAATTATGTAACTATATAAGCATATTTTGTATATCATATATATACTATTGTGACCTTATATACAGACTAGATAGGTTATTATAAGTGCATAAATGTATATAAGTATATTAAATATATATCATTGATGCTGAAAGCTAGAGGAGAAATTTCATCCTAGCTATGTAATGGAGTCTTTCAGCCCCATCCCTACCTCATCTTCTAGACCTCCCCTCACCTTGCCTGATTTAACTTTGAAATCAGTCTGTATATGAGCCTGGTAAATATATTTATTTGTCAGTAAGTATAAGCTATTGTTAACTCTTGGGAAAAAAGAAATTCTGTATCCCATTTCCAGGAACTTCGACCATCTTGGCTACATGGCCTCGAAACCTCTCTGGGCTGTGCACACAGAGGACGCTGGCAAACACGTGACTTATTGCTAGCTCTGCCTCTGGCCGGGCTGGTGCAGAACTTCCTGCTAAATGGTCCAACCTCCCACTCCACCCGTTACGGAGTCTTCCAAGGGGGGCTGCTCCATGTGGGAGGCAGCTGGGCCAGCTTTGCCAGTTAAGGGAGGGAAACTAGACAGGCAAAAGAGAAAATGGGGAAAAGACAGAAGACCTTGGTGGGTCCCAGGAAGTGAATTTTTGCTCTGGTCTGTTTCCCCGTGAGGTCGACAATGATGATATTGTCAATGCCAACCCCATTTTGTCCTGATACAAGCCACAGCTCTTTGTCCTTAGATATGGAAGCAAAGAAGCAAAGGAAACTTAAACACTTCCTAGAGAATTCCGAGTGTTTTAGTAGCAGTCAGAGTTTGCATGGCACATGCCCTGTACATAGTTCCCTTTTACTTGGTCCCATTAAGGCCAACCCCAAGGCAGGTGCATCGGCAGGGAGACAACACATCTGACAGCAGAAACCAAATTGGCAGAATAAAAAGAGAAAATGCCAAATCCTATCTCTTGGCTCCTGTCTGAGGAAAAGCATCTTAGCTCTTTCTTCCAGGGGCCTGAGTCCTGGTGTTTTGATTTTGTCAGGGTTCTGAAGCCTTCTCATGAACAACGGAGCCCCTCAGCAGGTCTTTCTGAAATGACCCTTTACTCACACTTGGCATCCTGTAGCCCTTCCTTAGAATGAAATCCTTAAAGGCAGCTGGTCCATGAAGTTTTGCAAACTCCTCCTCCTAAAAGAAAGTTCACATTTTAAATTAACAACCAGCAGTCAGAAGCTTGATTTCATACTTGTCCTAATTAGAAGCATCTGACTCTTTATAAAATACGTCAGGTGTGTAGGTTACATTCACAAGTTAAAGAATACAAAGGCTTTCAAAAGATGTACAACTTTCTCTCCTTTCCCTACCCCTTTTCTAACCCTTATATTAAGGATAACTCATACATTTTAGCAATTAGACAATTATTGACCTAAAATGTCTGGAATCTAACCAACTTAAGAATAACCATTGTGATACTATGGTTGACATTATTCACAAAGATATTTGTAGCCCTATGTTCAATGCAGCATTATTCACAGTGGCCAAGACATGGAAACAACCAATAAATGATTGGATAAGGAAGATGTGGTACATATACAATGGGATACTACTCAGCCATAAGAAAAGATGAAATACTGCCATTTGGGACAACATGGATATATCTTCAGTATATCATGCTAAATGAAATAAGCCAGAAAGAAAAAGTCATGAACTATATGATTTTACTCATATGTGGAATATAAAACTGAAAACAAGTGAATAAACATGAGAAAACAAACAAAAATTCATAGAACAGACAACAGGGGTCAAATATATGGTGATGGAAGGAGACTTGACTCTGGGTAGTAAACACAATGCAATAAAAGATTATGTATTATAGAATTATATTTTGAAACCTATAAAATTTTATTAACTAATATCACCCCAATAAATTTAATTTAAATATAAATTTGCTTTTCTTCCTATAACTGGCAGAAAGCCCCCAAAATCCCTTGGATTTCCCAAGTGATAAGAGCCACAAAGGTGAAAGGTGAAAGGTTTGTTATTCATAACAAACCCCTTTCAATACAGGGGAGTTTATATTCCTGAGGTGGCTTTTGGTGAGCCCATAGGTAGTCCCATGAAGGGGGCTGGTTGCCAGAAGAACCAGCCATGTGAAGAGAGGGTTGACACGTTCAGCTCCACCTCCCAATGGCCAACCATCAATCATGCCTGTGTAATGAAATCCCAATAAAACCCCAGAAGGATGAGGTTGAGAGAGCTTCCAGGTTGGTAACCATGTGGAGGTTCTGGGAGTGTGGCACACCTAGAGAGTGCATAGAAGCTCCATGCCCACCCCTTCCTACATCCCTTGTCCTATGTATCTCTTCCATGTGGCTGCTCCTAAGTGTGCCCTTTTATAATAAAACTAGAGGCCTGGTGCACAAAAATTTGTGCACTCGTGGGGGGGAGGGGGGGGTCCCTTAGCCAGGCCTGTGCTGTCTCGCAGTCTGGGACCCCTCAGGGGATGACCACCTGCTGGCTTAGGCCCGATCCCTGGGGAATTGGGCCTAAGCTGGCAGTCAGACATCCCTCTGGCAGCCTGAGAGCCCTTGGGGGATGTTCACTTGCCAGCGGGGAGCAGGCGTAAGCTGCAGTCAGACATCCTTAGAGCTGCTGAGGAGGTGGGAGAGGCTCCCACCACCACCTCTGTGCTGGCAGCCGTCAGTCTGGCTTGTGGCTGAGCAGAGCTCCCCCTGTGGGAGTGCACTGACCACCAGGGGGCAGCTCCTGCATTGAGCATCTGCCCCCTGGTGGTCAGTGTGTGTCATAGTGACCAGTCATTCCCAGTTGTTCTGCTGTTAGAGTCAATTTGCATATTACCCTTTTATTATATAGGAGTACCTGGTCATCCTGGGTGAGGGGCTGATGGCTGTTTATAGACTGGCCACAGCCCCTTTAGGGTGGGGGCCCCCCCTGGGGTGCCTGGCCAATCTGGGTGAGGGGTGATGGCAGTTTGCAGGCTGGCCAAGCCCCCCAGTGGGACCCTCACCCATGAGGGTGTGGCCATCCTGGGAGAGGGGCTGATGGCTGTTTTCATGCTGGCCACGGCCCCCAGCCACCCAAGCTCCCAGTGGAGGCTGGCTGGAAGCAGGTATCTGGGATTTATTTATCTTCTATAATTGAAACTTTGTTTCCATGAGCGGAGGCCACAGCCGGCTCAGGGCAGGCGAGAAGCTTGGCTTCCTCCATTGCCCCAGCAACCAGGCCTCCTGCTTGCTCCAGCTCCGTGGCTGCCGGCCGCCATCTTGGTTGGGTTAATTTGCATATAGTCGCTCTGATTGGCTGGTTGGCGTGGCTTGGGGTGTAGCGAAGGTATGGTCAATTAGCATCTTTGTCTTTTATTAGTGTAGACTAGAGGCCTGGTGCACAAAATTCATGCACGGGTAGGGTCCCTAAGCCTGGCCAGCGATCAGGACCAATCAGGTTCCTTGCGTCCCCGCCCGCACACCACCACTGCGCAGTTCCCCCCCCCCCCCACCTCCCTGCCTCCTCCTCCCCTCGCTGCCACCACATGGTTCCCTGCTTCCCTGCCTCCTCCTTCCCTCACTGCCACCACATGGTTCCCTGCCTCCCTGCCTCCTTCCCCCTTGCCACCTCTGCACCCCGCCATAGCTGCTGGTTGCCTGCCATGTTCTTCACCTCCCCCTGGTGGTCAGTGCACATCATAGCAAGCGATCGAACTCCCATTCTCCTGGTTGAACTTCTGAGGAGACACTTTGACTAATTAGAATCATTTGACTCTTTATAAAATACCTCAGGTGTGTAGGTTACATTCACAAGACCTGCTGAGGGGCTCAGTTGTTCATGGGAAGGCTTCAGCACCCTGACAAAATCAAAACACCAGGACTCAGGCCCCTGGAAGAAAGAGCTAAGATGCTTTTCCTCAGACAGGAGCCAAGAGATAGGATTTGGCATTTTCTCTTTTTATTCTGCCAATTTGGTTTCTGCTGTCAGATGTGTTGTCTCCCTGCCGATGCACCTGCCTTGGGGTTGGCCTTAATGGGACCAAAGTAAAAGGGAACTATATATATATAGCCTTTTATATATAGAGAGATGGTAATCTGATACATAAACTGTTTTCCTGAGTTCTGTGAGCTGCTCTAGCAGATGATTGAATCTGAGGAGGTGGCTGTGGGAACCTGTGATGTATTTAGCCAGTTGGTCAGAAGCACATCTGAAATGAGGGCAGTCTCATGGGACTGAGCCCTTATCTTATGAGATCTGACTTTATCTCCAGATAGATAATGCCAATATTACATTAAATTGTAGGACACCAGCTGATGTTCAGAGAATCAGAGAATTTCTTGGTGTGTGTGTGGGAGGAGGGGAACTTAACACATTTGGTGACTAGAGTTGAGAGTGGTAGAGGAAGAAACAGAAGTGTTTTCTTATTCAACAGTATATTCACAATTTTTAGATCTTAACTCCAAAAGGCATGGTTATCAAGAAAGACTTGATCCAGTCCCAGTATCTTTGGAGTATTCATGCATTCACTTGGTTTTTCCTTTCATTTATCTGAATTTAAAAATTGGATATGTAAGATTATATCATTGTAATTCAGTTCTTTAAGAGCATTTCACCTTCCAAACAAACTTAATCAGTAGCAGTCAAGACTCATGTTACCAGAAAGACAGCAATGTCATCATAGTGAGTGTCCCTTACTAGCACAACCCTGCATCTGTGTCTTGTGAATTGGGGTGCCATAGCCAAGTAGCCCCCCAATTCACAGGTACACAAGTAAATCAATCTTCAAGTTACAAAATTGTGACTTATAAAAATCATTATAGAACGACTCTGTTGCTTTAAATCATTTTTGTGTCTAAACTGTCTGATAAACCATCTTTTACTGTAATAGTCCTATCAGCCATATTTCCAAAATTTATATATTACTTCTTTTATTAGATTTTGCTGTCAAAATAAAATATTTTTGGAAAATTATTTGTTTTTAACATTTAGTCTTTAAGAATATATTTCTAAAAAGAGAACTTCTAGATACTTTAAACAAAAAATTTTGTAACTATTTTTTCCTTTAAAATATTTGAGAATGGTTTGTTATATTTTAAAAATGCAAATGAAATAGTTTTATGTTATGTATTAAATTCACATAAATTTAGATAGGCAGCTCCAAAAACATACATCAAGAAATAGTGCTGTATATTATTTACATTATTATCTCACATCTCAAAATAAGAATTTCATGGCCAGTACTAGAAAATATTAAAATGACCATCCTCCTCCAATCTAAAGGAGGCAGCTGATGAGTGATTTATGAATGAATGAGTAGCCAAATTTGTATAGCATTTTACTTTTTCAAAGTGTTTTCACATTGAGATCTGGAAGAAGTTTGGGGTCTATTGAAAAAGGGAAGTGTTTCACACATATTCTCATTGGAGTCCTGCACAAGTGTTGTGTCATCATCTCCAAGTTTTCAGGACTGCAATGAGGATCTTCTTTCCATTAGATACCTGTACACAAGAGATCAGCAGGCAGAGTTTATTTGTAGTAGAATTAGAGCACATTTTTTGTTTGTGATATCAGCCTTTATCCTTCTCCTCTCAGCTCCTGCAACTCTGCTGAATTGCATAAAAGAAGTTTCCTGATTGCAATTTTGAAATTCTTTAATATTCATTCACTACAGATTAAAAACTTTTTTAAAAATAGGCCTCACATTGTGGTACTCAAAGAGAACCCATGACATTATATCCATTCTTTTTTTTTATTATTTTATTGATTTTTTACAGAGAGGAAGGGAGAGGGACAGAGAGCTAGAAACATTGATGAGAGAGAAACATCGATCAGCCGCCTCCTGCACACCCCCAACTGGGGATGTGCCCGCAACCCAGGCACATGCCCCCGACCGGAATCGAACCTGGGACCTCTCAGTCCGCAGGCCGACGCTCCATCCACTGAGCCAAACCGGTTTCGGCGACATTATATCCATTCTGAGTACTGAGGTGGTCCTACCTGGTCACAACACCCTGTGGACAGCCAAAGTATCCATGAACCCTGGACCAAGCATAGTAGAAGTACAGTGAGTAGTTGCCCCATCTTTGGCGATATCTCTGTCCACCATGAAGCCAGGAAATTTCCAGTCTTGCTTATTAGACATTCCCTATCTAATGACTTGGCATTCTCATTGCTGGATTCCCTATATAAGCTATGAGACTTTCAGAAGCCTCTACATTAATCAGAGACTCCACCTGCAATATGAGGGTGCAGTTGCACTGATAATGTTTAGTTCAGATGATCCACAGCATACACACATACCTGTTTCTTCTGCTCCTCTCTTAAATTCTCGTCTTTGTGTAAAGCCTTGGGGCCAATCAAAGGTTCATCTGCTCTTTGTCTTTTCCACAGTTTTGGGTGCAGATACCAGGATCCATACCGCATCTTCACGTGCTTTGGTTTAGAAGTATTCTATGGAAAATAACATAATTCCTGGTTCCATTCATTGTTGTTGTTGTTTTGTTTTGTTTTGTTTTTTGGTGTTTTTGTGTGTGTGTGCTTTTTTTTTGGGGGGGGGGTGTCATTTTTATAAAAATTTAGCTTATGAAAGCAATGTCATTTATTTTGAATTTATGATTTATCCTTGCCAAAGTATTTTATGAAGCTTCAGTATGCTTTGATTTACAAAGGTAACATGAAGAGTTTGAGATTGAGAAAATAATGTGGTGATTAAGCATGGTCTTTGGATTTAGAGATATCTGGTTTCAAATCCAACTTCCTCCACTTAGCAGATATTAAAGTCAACGGGCAAGTTACTTAAATTCTTCATCTGTAAACTAAGATAGCAGTACCCACACATAGGGCTGTTGGGAAGATCAAAGGAGAGAATTATATAAAGCAGCTAGAAATCATGTAAAAATCACATATTTCACCAAAGGGTAATGACCTTAAACAACCTTCACTCAACCAAAATGATAAGTTACTAGCCCAACACTGTGCTCGGCCTTGTAAAAATGCTATCGAACACCCATCTCTTGCCTCTTTAGTTAGAAGAAAAAGGAGGGCCCTGGCCATTGTGGCTCAGTTGGTTGAGCATTGTCCTGATTCCCGGTCAGGCACATGCCCAGGTTTCAGGTTGGATCCCCAGTTGGGTGCACACAGGTGGCAAGTGATCAATGTTTCTCTCTCACATCAGTGTCTCTCTCTCCCTCTCCCTCTCCCTTCTTCTCTCTTTGAAATAAATAAAAACATATTTTGTAAAAAAAGAAGAAAGAGGAAAACAACTAGATGTCATTCTTTTCTTTCTCCCATTTCTCAGTAGTGCATCTGTTGGTTCATGCTGGATACTATGGATACTATGGATACAATAACCACATATTGTCTCATCACAAAGGGGAGGCGGGGTCTAATGCTTGGGAGCGACAAAGATACAAGAAGCACAAAGATCCAGCCCTTCTCTCTTCTCACTCATATTGAAACTATGAGGTGGAATGTGTCGGGCATCAAGGGTCCAGCCAGATGCACCTGTCTAAAGCAGAGAGAATGCAACAGGACAGAGGGAGGGAAATCCCTCTCCTCAGATCTACATTAGCATTGTGATCCTTCCGTTCCAAGCATACTGACCTTCTGGCTGTTTCTAGAGCACTCCCTTCATGCTTTCGCCTCAGGGCCTTTGCACTCACTATTCCTTCTGTCATAATGCTTTTTACTCAACACACCCACACGACTTACTCCCTTACCTATTTCATGTGATCTTCTCAGTAATATACTTCCTGACCACCCAGTTTAAAAATTATAACCACCTCACAATAGTCCTGTCTTCTTTCCCTGACTCATGTTTCTCAATAGCACTTATCACCATTTGAAAAGCTATATGTTTTTCTGATTGCTTATCTCTCCTTTCACCCTCTAAAATGCAAGCTTTTGAGATTGTTCTGTGCTACATCCCCCTGGCATCTAGAACAATACTTAGGACACAATAGGTGCTCAATAAGTAATTGTTGAATTACAGTCTGATTCCTTAACTTCGCCATTATTGATATTTTGAGCTGGATAATTCTTTGTAGCACCCCCCAAATTGGGATAACCAAAACTGTCATCTCCAGACATTGCCAAATACCCCGGGATTGGGGGGAAAAGTCACCCTTGGTTGGGATCCACTGAATTAAAGGAAGGAGGGAAGGAAAGAGAGGGAAAAGGGAAGGAAGAATTATTGCATCTACATTATGTTATGTTCTTGGGTGACTGGTGTTCTTTCAAGACTCAGCACAAGCATAGTGTCTTCTATGGCGCCTTAACTGTGCTTGGTGAAATTGATTACTTCTTCTGTCCTGTACAAACCATGACATCATTTTATTGTAGTTAATCATTGACCTGTTGATCCTACTGGACTCTAAGCTCCTAAGTGCAGGAGATAGTCCTTCATTTGCTCCGAGCACTTTTTGGCACATAGTAGTAGATGCTAAGAATTATTTTTTGAATGAATGTATAAACAAATGGGTGAATGAATATACTAGGGTAATTCATTCATACAGGCACATGAGAGGCACAGATGGCTGTGAGAGATTAGCAGTAAGAATAAATTAATGTCAATCAAAGGACCAGGAGAAAACCCATGGAACAAATTGTCATGTAAACTGTGCCTAAAGAGAGATACAAGCATGTAGACATTGGAAGAGGGTAGTTCAGGTAGAGAGAATATTGTGAGCAGAGGTAAGGTAGTGGGAAAGCTCAGAGTTTTAAAGAACACCAAAGAAAAGAGTACCGCACGCCTGAGAGAACATGGGGTAAAAAAAATACACATGGGGACCTCCATCTGGAACAGGGTAAACAGATTTACCTTCCCACCTGCAACAAACAAACAAACACACGCACACACACAACCAACACAGTATTTTTTTTAAAATGCGTTTACGACACTGGACATCAAATAATAAAACACCATGATCCCTGAGAGGCAGGAAACCAACAAGACAAACCCCACAATTGACACGGCTCACTGGACAGTTTGCAGGCCACAGTGCAGGGAGAGCCCAGGAGGAGCCCAGTGGACTTCGAGTTGAGGAGACAGCACTGAAAATCCAGGAAGATGAAGGCAGCTACAGTTTGCAGTCCAGACTGCAAAGAAAGGGAATTCCAGAGGTTTGCACAGAGTGTGTGTGAGAGGAAATTACCAGAGGTCCGGGAAGAAAGCAACCAAAGGATTGGAGAGAACAGTGCCCAGCACGCATGGGGCAGGGACAGTGCCCACTCCCTCCTGAGAGCCTAAGGATTCACAGGACACTGGGTAGAATATGCTGGGTCCTGCCTCAGCAGTAGGGAATCAGCCGTAGACTGAGCATTACTTTGGTCCTTCACAACAGATCTTAAAAGCAAGACCCAAAGGATCAAACTTTTCCAGATAACTTCAACTATACCCTAAGACAGTTGTTCTCAACCTTCCTAATGCCGCGACCCTTTCATACAGTTCCTCATGTTGTGGTGACCCCCAATTTCATCGTTACAAATTGAACATAATTAAAGCATGGTGATTAATCACAAAAACAATATGTAATTATATATGTGTTTTCCAATGGTCTTAGGCGACCCCTGTGAAAGGGTCATTCGAACCCCAAAGGGGTCTCGACCCACAGGTTGAGAACTGCTGCCCTAAGACAGAACTCAAGTTTATAAGAACACAAAAATGCCCAGCACCCAAAAAAATAAAATTCATCTACTCAAATATCACCAGGCATGTGGAGAGGCAAGAAAACATAATCCACAATGAGGAAATAAACCAAGGAGTAAAACATATGCAGAAAAAACAAATATAAGGATGACAGAAGATTTCTCATTGGAAACAACTCAACCAAGAAGACAGTGAAGCGACATCTTTAATAGCAACTCACACAGAACAAATAGATATGTTAGAATTAGCAGACAAGAACATTAAAAGAATTATAATTCTGTAAGCTCAAAAGATTAGGTAGAGACACAGAAGATATGTATTTTTTTATTTTTTTTTAAAATATATTTTTATTGATTTCAGAGAGGAAGGGAGAGGGAGAGGGAGAGAGAAAAACATCAATGATGAGAGAGAATCAGTGATTGGCTGCCTCATGTGCCCTCACCGAGAATTGAACTGTGACCTCTTGGTTCATAGGTCAACACTCAACCACCGAGCCACACTGGCTAGGCCAGAAGATATATATATATATATATATATATATATATATATATATATATATATATATATTTAAACCCAAGTTGAACTTCTTAAGATAACAATTATAATGAATGAGATGAAAAATACATTGGCTAGGATTAACAGCGGGTTAGACATAGCAGGAGGGAAAAACATTAGAGAATTTAAAAATATAACAATAGAAACAGAGAGAAAAGATAATAAAAAACTGAACAGAGCAGCAATGAGCTATGAGACAACTTTATGCAGTCTAACAACATGTAATTACAGTCCTGGTGTTACAGAAAACCAGAGAAGAACCAAGCAATGCTTAGAGAGATGGAGTTACATTTATTATTATTATGTGTGGGCCCAGAGGAAAATGTCTCTCAAATTCTGGGCAAAATAATACAGGAAGTTTCCTGTATTTATACCATTTTACCTTCGTTGTCTCCCAAATATGGGGTTTTTCCGGTTCCCTTTGCAAGTTCTTAAAGGACCCTATGTGCTGGGGCTTTGAGACCTCAACCAAAGGCTTGGCCTGATGCCAGCACTGATAACTTTGTCTGGAGAAGGTTTAATGGCCTCTCTGAAATGGGAATAGTCTTATTTTCCTTATTATTTAAGCCAGCAAGCATTTACAGAAGCCAGAAATAGCAGGGTTAAAATTTCAAACAGCAGTTTTTATATAAGATGGATGTTTCACTGGGAGTTGGGTTGAGAGACCAACAACTGTTTTTTAAGAAATAACAGTAAAACTTTTTCCAAAATTGATGAAAACTATAAACCCATGGATCAAAGAGACTCAGCAAACCCCAACTACAAGAAATATACACCAAGGTATGTAATGATCACATTACTCAAAAACAGTAACAAAGAGAAAATGTTAAAAGCAGCCAAGGAATAAAACATATCCAGAAAAACAAAGGTAAGGGTGACAGATGATTTCTCATTGGAAACAACTCAACCAAGAAGACAGTGACGTGACATCTTTAAAGTTCTGAAAACAAACCAGCAAACCAAACACTGGGAACCGAGAATAATATAACAACAAAAAGATCTTGAAAAACCTAGGCAGACTAAGGCTGTTTTCAGACAAACGAAAGCTGAAAGAATTCACCACCAGCAGAAGGACCATGTGGAAATAGATTTTGAACTTTTGCACAGTGACCTTCCATCTGCCAGTCAGAAGTTCAATTTTGGCAATAACCACAGTGGTTTATAAAGAAGAGTTTGTGCAATTATTTATAAGTACAAGGAATTGAGCAATTTCATTCAGGATAAGCAGGGGTTCAGGCCGCAGGTGTGATGGACATAATTTTTCCAGCAACAGTTTGCATTTTACCCTTTAGAAAGATGAGAGGAAAATGGAAAAATTTGAAGAGCTGATATCAGTGATGGAATGCGTAGTTTTCATAAACCTTATGCAATAGAGTTAGGGATAGAAAACATCATTATGTAAAAATAGGTCAGTCGATTGTGTTAGATTGTAAAGGACAAGGCTAATATGTCCAAAATGTTGGAAATATAGTATAAAAAATGATGTGTAAAATACAGAGAGTAGCTGAAGATAATATATAGTTTTTTACTTTTAGAGAAAGGAACTATCTCCCCACCCCAACTCCCATTTAGGCACTCAAGTCTTTGTTGGATTGGCACATTTGACTTGTGTGTATATTTGCAATAACACATTGTGTAAAAAAGTGGAAAAGCACTTAGGTGCCCACAATACTTCCCTTTGGAACGTAGTGTGTTATTTCCCCTCTCTATTACCTTGTTCTACCTTCACAGGAAATTGGTATTGGGAAACTGAGCAAGTTATTAATGATCAGGCAAGCATGCGATCAGGAATGATGGTGTGTGGTCAGTTAGACTTCCCTAAAAACTCAAGAATTCTTTGGACATAAAATGAACAGTGTTCATGGTCATTAACTGCAGCATTTTACTGTTGCAATAATAAACATTCATATATATTCCCGCTGACAGGATTTCAACATATAAAACACATAAAGAGATTATCTCAACCTAGAAAACACATAGCATACTAATGACTCCTCAGATATGAACAATAAAGCCAATTGACATGCCTTGATTGTATAACTGACTTTGTTATATGTATTAAATATTCACTCACTTAACAAATATTTATTAAACATTAAAAATGTTGAGAATTCTACTGAAAAAGACTGGTGCCCCTTATAGTACCAGAATTTAAGATTTTAATAAAACTTTAAATTTGATCTTCAGTCTTCTCCCCTGTTGTAATTACCTTAGGTTCTGGCTCTAGTTCCTGGAAAAATTCTGATTCCTGCTGTTTCCTGAGCCCGTCTTCCTTCTTTAGTTCCCCAGGAATCTCGCTGAGCTTCATCGGGCGGAGCGTATTATGGCTGACTCCCCTCTCATAGTTAATGTCAAATTGCTTCATGATGTACTCTTCATCAATCCTCGAGCTTCCCTGGAAGAACATCACATTGCACAAGTCAAGGACGGATGGTGAAATGCTCCTTGCTTTCTTCTTTAATCTAAGGGAGGCATTTGACCATGGCTGGAGAAGAGGTAGTTTGGAGAAGGAGAAAATGCTCAGTCAGCATTCAGTGAAGACAAGAAGCATAGTTGACCCTTGAACAACAGGGGAGGGGGCTTAGGGGGGCTGACCTCCAGCACAACTGAAAATCCTATGTAGCTCCTGACTCCCCAAAACCTAACTACCCTTGATATTTGCAGGGAGGGGAGGAGGGTTGGTTCTAAGACAGTGATGGCGAACCTATGACATGCGTGTCAGAGGTGACATGCGAACTCATTTTTTTGGTTGATTTTTCTTTGTTAAATGGCATTTAAATATATAAAATAAATATAAAAAATATAAGTCTTTGTTTTACTATGGTTGCAAATATCAAAAAATTTCTATATGTGACATGGCACCAGAGTTAAGTTAGGGTCTTTCAAAATGCTGACATGCCGAACTCAAAAGGTTCGCCATCACTGCTCTAGGACCTTCCCACCACACCCCTCACACACTCCACAACTCCCCAGCCTATCCCACCCCCTGCAATGCTCAAGTCCCTTCTATAAAATGGTGTGAGTCAGCCCTCCACACCTGGACTCCCAACCATGGCTAGAAAACAGTATGGGCATTTATTTTTTTTTAAATTTGCGTATAAATGGGCCAGCACAGTTCAAACCATCTTGTTCAAGGAGGTCAACTGTATTTGGGGCCTGGAGGACTTTGCCTTAAGAGAGAATTTAGGACCTGCAAGAAGCAGTGAGTCCCTGAGCGAATGAATGGGCCTGGGGAAAAGTCAGTCTGTTTGACCAAAGAAATTTCTCCAATCCTTTAGAGCAGTGACAACCCTAGAGGTTTTCTCCAGGCATGTCTAGAAAAGTGTTTGTTCTGCTCGCAGACCCTCATAAGGGAAGCTGCCCCATCAGGGCTCCTGCTGGAGAAGGTGGTTGACTGTTGCAATAATAAACATTCATATATATATTTCCACTGACAGGATTTCAACATATAAAACACATAAAGAGATTATCTCAACCTAGAAAACACATAGCATACTAATGACTTTTCAGATATGAACAATAATGCCAATTGACATGCCTTGATTGTATAACTGACTTTGTTATATGTATTAAATATTCACTCACTTAACAGATACTTATTAAACATTAAAAAAATTCAACAATTCTACTGAAAAAGACTGGTAACCCTTATAGTACCAGAATTCAAGAACCTTTAAGATTTTAATATAACTTTAATTTTGATTTTCAGTCTTCTCTCCTGTTGTAATTACCTTAGGTTCTTACATATTTTGTGCACAGAACAACCCCTTCTGCTGCCTTCCCCGGGCCACAGCCAGTGGGAGTGGAGATGGGTACATAAAGAGTAGCTAATTGGTAGGCTGACCCTTGACCTATGATGTGGCTAAAAAATAGCTTAGATTTGAAGGGCAGCAGAATATGCCACTCCAAACTATGCCTCTGGCATAAGAACTATTTTGAGTTGATGGTCTTGAGACTCAGCAGACAAAACAGGAAAAGCTCTGGAAACAGGATACGAAATTACCCTTTTGTAAGAGAAATTTACATTCACAGGGAAATCTCCAGTTGTAAGGGTGTCTCACTCTCTGTACCAGGAGAGAAGGAAGACTCTAAATCATAAGAAACGCTTATCAATGGAGAAGGCACATACTTAAGTCTGCACAGCAAACCTCACTCTAGTTTACCTACTTTTCCTGGTCATCTCCTTATAACTGGCTCCCCACACACTTCTTTCTTTCGTCTTGTGCTGAGGATGGTATTTAAGCCTGAATTCTAAGCCACCTGGGAGAGTTACTCATTTTTCCTTGGGTATTTCCCATGTATATACGATGTATACGTGTTAATTAACTTCTGCTTATTTTTCTCTTGTTAATCTGAACTTTGTTATAGGAGCCCCAGAGAGAACTTAGAAGGCTAAAAGGAAAGTTATCTTTTCCTCCTCTACAGACTCAACACAATCCCACTTTAGAAAATACAAATTGGGGAGCACAGAGAGAATGAGGCCATGAGCAACTGAAGCTGATGTTGGGGTGACATTCATAGAGAGGAGCCATGAAATGGAGTCAGGAACATAAAGGGAGGAGTAGCATCGAAACCAGGGTGAAATAATGATGAAGCAGAAATATAGCAAGCAGAGTCAGTGAGGTAAACCATAACGCATGGAAGGAAAGTATAAGCTAATGCCATGGAGAAAACACCACAGGTGATGTGATGGGGCCCTAGGGAGCATAACTGAGGTAAAGATGAGACCTTGGTCATAAGGGACTGAAAATCAAGCTTGTCACCGATAGAAAACACTTCTATTATAAGTGGTGGGAGAGTCATAAAGATTCCTTTATGACTTTGCATGACTTAGATGATAGCCAAACCCTGTTTTTTAATAAAAGTAACTTTGAATGTGACTTTAAAAGTTGTATTACTACTAACGTACATTCGAAGCAGCCCAGTCACAGAAGTCCCTCACTGATTTGCGGACATTTTCATAAGGATTAGGACCATCTTTGTGGAGCGAATCCTTTGCACTGGGCTTCTCTTCAGAAAGCAATTGGCGTGGCTTCTTCGACAGAGGAGTCTTCTTGGGACTAAAGACAATGGGATCATCAAATATGATCACTACAATATGAGCCACCATGAATCCAAATGGATTTCAAAAGGTATCATGGGGGAAAGCAGAACATAAAACAAGTATTTCCAACAGTTTCTTGCAAGCTCACACTATTTAAATTTTTCAAAGATTCCATCCCTATTATCAATAACATAAAGAGAATGACATGATTAGTTATAACAATTAAAGCTTATATAGCATTTTACCATTATAAGGTGATTTTTAAGATTATGAGTACCAGTATTAAGACATGTGCCAGGTAAAAGCGTAAATTGCTTTGCTTGGAGTCTGCCACGGCCTCAGACAATCTTGACAAGTAGGAGACATCCCTGACCCCTCTGTTCCTCATCCCTAAAACCTAGCCTATTAACAAGTCTGACGGATTTTAGTTCTGTCTTCTCTGGATGCTGCAAAAGGCTCCTCACTGGTGTCTCTGAATCTTCTCTTAGGATCCCCAGCCCTTAATCCCTAACCTAGTCTCTAAACTGCAGCCAAAATAGTCATTTCAAACTATAAATCTGATCATAATCAGCCACCCTTCATCCTTGATTATACCCTCGTCAATGGCTTCTTTTTAGGAACTGAGATAAATTTACAGACCATAATAACTAGCTAATGGCTCACTGAGGGCCAAGAATTTAAAGATGCTCCCAGGGTCACACTGACCCACAGTTGGAGTCTCCAAGGGGATCCCTTCACATAACGCTGCTCCCTCTTCCCCACCAAGGATCTGAGCAACTTGAAAAATAATACAAATTATTACTGACAGCAGCCCCATTGGAAGACATGGGTTCAGGTCCAAGAGGACTTGCCCACTGAAACCCAGAAATGGGCAGACTGTCCAATCCTGTCCTGAGCAGGGGGATTCCCTCAAGAAGGAAGAAACAGAGGGGAGCTTGCTTCCCAGTGAAAGGGCAGAGCTGAGATAAGTATCCTCAGTTGTTCTCCCCAAATTTACCAGGGGGTACACTCGGGCCAGAACAGTAGAGTTCCGGTCACCTTGTGTCTCACCCTCACAAACGTGTATAATTTAATACAGTGCATTTTCTCTCACTCCAGGTACCTACTTGTGCAACTAGCAAAGCTCTACATGTCCCTACTGAACACCCTGACCATGGTTCTGGGCCCTGTCAGTGGTCTGGGTGCCGTTGATGGGTTTCTCCCTAGGACACCTATGCTCTTCAGTGCCTGCAAGCGACACCAGTTAATTTCAAAAGTCAAATGCATATCCCACATCTACTTATGCCAAGTATACATATTTCATTGCATTTACATTTTTAATTAAATATAACAAGAGTTGTTTCTGTGGAAATTAAGCTCAGGGCTTTAGAAAGATTCAATGAAGGTGTCATTACTGCTGCGATTTATGCAAAAAAAAAGATGACTTGGAAATCCAAGCAGTAGACCGATACTCAAAAAAAGGCTTTATACTAAATGATAGAATGTGAATGCAGTTATATTCTAGGGCAATGGTTCTCAACCTGTGGGTCGTGACCCCTTTGGGGGTCCAACGACCCTTTCACAGGGTCGCCTAAATACATCCTGCATATCAGATATTTACATTATGATTCATAACAGCAGCAAAATTACAGTTATGAAGTAGCAACGAAAATAATTTTATGGTTGCGGGTCACCACAACATGAGAAACTATATTAAAGGGTCGCGGCATTAGGAAGGTTGAGAACCACTCTTCTAGGGTAAAATAAGGTGCTTTAAGTACTTAAGTGTTATCTTTTACAATTCCCTATATTAACTTTTTTGGGGGATGGGGGGTGGCTATCCAATTAACTATTGGTCCCAATCATGTGACTAAAAGGGCTTCTGCCATAAATAACTCAATGAGACATTTTGGGCCAATTAATCAGGCTGTCTGCAGTGTATCTCTTCTCCAGCAGCTCTTACCGAGTCATGTGGACACGCTGATGTTTGCTTCATTGCTGGCTAATTAACATCCATTAATTAAAAAACCACTGTTTAGAACAGGACTCAAGGTTCCTTTCCCTCATTCTTGGCAACTTAGTTACTTTTGCTTCTCTAAATTATTCTAAAAATGAGGAGCTTTGAGAAGGACACTCCTAGAATGCTTCATCCGGTGACAGGAATAAGCGAGGGGTTTAGAACAATACTTACAGCCCCAGGGAGGCTCGGGTGGAACGTTTTTCAAGCAGTTTTGTGGGTCCCTTGGTTTTTTTCTCAACACCCTCACAATGAGCCCATGCATCCTCCAGTTTCTTGTCAGGATCCAGCACTTGCAGCACCCTTTTTAAGAGCTACACACAGAAAACAGTTTTGGTGGAAAGAAAAATGTGCTGAGAACGAGGGCCCTTGATTCTAAAACAGAACGGCCCTTTGCTTTTCCTTTCTAATCAGTCAAAGCACTCCCTGGTTTCGGTGCAGATCCTGTGCTGGGTGCTAGGTGAACCTCCATCCCCTAGACCAGTGGTCAGCAAACTCATTAGTCAACAGAGCCAAATATCAACAGTACGACGATTGAAATTTCTTTTGAGAGCCAAATTTTTTAAACTTAAACTATATAGGTAGGTACATTGTTATTAACGTAATTAGGGTACTCCTAAGGCTTAGGAAGAGCCACACTCAAGGGGCCAAAGAGCCGCATGTGGCTCACGAGCCACAGTTTGCCGACCATGGCCCTAGACATTAGGTAGGCAGTCCGTAGACCAAAATTCCATCCCCTCTAGGTGGAATGGTCTGCCCAGGTCCCCATCTGCCCCTCTGAGTATTTCTAAAGAATGTCTGTGGTTTTTGACTGTCCAGCATCCATTCTTCCTCCTACAAATGACAGTATCTCGATTTTTCTTTGGAGATCCATCTCTCTTTCCACTCTCAGATCGAATGATCTGAACTGGCCTGACCCCATTCTCACTTCACAGGCCAATCCCATCTGGACTAACCCACACTGGTTTTAACGGGCACATAACCCAAGTTGGACCCACAGGAATTAAGATATGGAATTTTGCTGAGCCTATGCAAAAATAAATGCTCTTTTTTTCTGGATAGAATTTAAATCTAGAGCTGCTGATGGTCATCACAGCACCATAAAAAGAGATCTGGCCTCAAAAAAAAAAAAAAAAAAAAGCCAACACACCTAGTTGGCAGGTCAAACATGGAAATAAGGGCACAATCCCATGAGCCATCTGAGGGTATATGAAAAAAGTCTGTTTGCCAGGACTCAGAAGCTCTGGCTTGCAGGAGGCAGTGCAGGAAAGCCTTGGGTGGAAAATAATTGGTTAGAAATTCCAGGTGTCCTTTCTATAGACTTCTCTGCCATGGATCATTCATTCATTTATTCATTCAGTATGCACAGACATTTACTTAGTGTCTACCATTTGTCAGGTATTGGTAGTACACAGTAGAAGACACAAAGTCACTGACCTGCAGAGCTTTTATTCTAGTGAGAAGCCCAGTGGAGACAAGTGCTATCCTATATAATAAAAGCCTAATATGCTAAGTGTCCAGTTGTCTGGTCAGCCATTCAACCAATCAAAGCATAATATGCTAATGATATGCTAAGGCCACTCAACAGCTCACTATGACATGCACTGACCATCAGGGGCCAGTCAACTGGTAGGTTAGCTTGCTGCTGCGGTCCGGCCAATAGGGACTGAGCAAGATGGGCCAGACATGCCCTGGAGCCCTCCTGAAGTCCCTCCCCGGCTGGCCAACCTCCCGTGTCCCTCTCAGGCCTCAATTGTGCACCGGTGGGGTCCCTTGGCCTGGCCTGAGCCCTCTCGAAATCAGGGACCCCTCAGGGGATGTCGGAGAGCCAGTTTTTGCCCAATCCCAGGCTGAGGCCGAGGGACCCCACTGGTGCACAAATTCATGCACTGGGCCTCTAGTGTTGAATAATAGGTAGTGGTAAGGACTAGAGCATGAGGGTGGAAGGGAAATGTTATTTTATACAGTCTAAGTAGGAGGCATTCCAGCAAAGATCTGAAAGAAGTGAGGGAGTGAGCTAGGCCAGTGGTCGGCAAACCGCAGCTCACGAGCCACATGCGGCTCTTTGGCCCCTTGAGTGTGGCTCTTCCACAAAATACCACGTGCGGGTGTACACGTACAGTGCAATTGAAACTTCGTGGCCCATGCACAGAAGCCGGTTTTCAGCCTGGGCGAGCCTATTTTGAAGAAGTGGCGTTAGAAGAAGTGGGGGTACGTTCGCTGAGGTTGACCCCTCAGATTGAGGATGTTTTTAGCAAAGGCCAGCTTAGGAGTACCCTAATTAAGTTAATAACAATGTACCGACCTATATAGTTTAAGTTTAAAAAATTTGGCTCTCAAAAGAAATTTCAGTTGTTGTACTGTTGATATTTGGCTCTGTTGACTAATGAGTTTGACGACCACTGAGCTAGGCAGACATGCGAGGCAAGTGTCCCAGACACAGGAACAAAGATCTGAATTGGAAATGTTTGTAATGTTCACAGACAGAGCAGGCAGGGGCCGGAGTGGCTGCACCAGTGAGAGCAGAGTGGTAGGCAGCCAGGTTGGAGGGGGAGCAGCAGAGAGGTAGGCAGAGAGCAGAACACACAGGGCCTCTGGGACACTGCCAAGGACTTCCCTCTGAGTGAGAAGGGGCCACTAGGGGGCTTTCTGAACAACTGTCGTGCTCGCTGTGCAGGAACAGACTGCAGGGTGGGAGCAGGCACTGCTAGTTCCCTGCCCAATATCCATTCTGCTCTTTTGCTTTAAATCTAAAACACTTGTTCCGTATTGTGTTCAACACTGCCATGCCGACCACGAGACTCAATTTCCTAGACGCCTGAGCATCTGGATGAATGAGCTGTTTACTGGAAAGCTCTCACCGTTGACCTCTGAACAACACAGGGATACGGGGCGCCAACCCCTGCACTGTCGAAAATCCACACAGAACTTCTGACTCTGTAGTCAGCCGTAGCATCCATGGATTCAATCAACCGCAAATCAAAACCAGTATTTTAGGTCCATGGTTGGGAATGTGAATATACTGTTTTCTATGTGCAGTCGGTTGAATCTGCACAAGCGAAACCCATCGCTAGGAAGGGCCAACTGTATTCATCGAAAAATCCCCGTGTAAGTGGACCTGGGCAGTTTGATCCTGTTCAAGGCCCAACTGTATTTGTCTAATTAAAAAACAGTCAGCTGGCATGTACCCTTAACCTTTGCCCCTTACCCCTTCCTGTTTGAAAGCCCGCATGCCTGGTGGTGTGGAAGCCTTTGGAGATACAAGAACTAGAGACAATAGAGTGGTGAAGGCCTGGAGGGGTGGGTGCAGGGTAGAGGGGGTCAATGGGGGGAGAAAATCACAAACAAACAAAGGGGACAACTGTAATATTTTCAACAATAAAGATACACTTTAAAAAATGCTAATGTGGTAGTTTAGGACTCTCTACATTAAGATGCCAATCTGCGACATCCAATGAAAACCAATGAAGATTAAAAACACACACACACACACACACACACACACACACACACACACACAACTAGAGACACATGCTGAGGATTAAGGAGCTGCCGCCCACCCCTAGACTGACAATTTGGTGAATTTTCCCTGTGACCTTTCTGGTTCTCACATGCCTTATACCTATCAGTTAGTAAATACTTACGGACACCTCCCAAGACCAGGTTTAAGTGACAGGAGTAAGACGGAACGATCCCACCACCCCCATCACATTCCTCCCCAAAAAAGTCCCAGGCAAAGTAGGCTGGTAGAACCTTCCAGGGAAAAGAAGTCTCATGGTCCCAGTTGCTGGACTGTGATAAGTTGTGCAGCCTCACTGGAAGCAAAGGGAAATGCTGCTGAAGGGAGGCTGCTCCAAGCCCCATGAAAACTCTCACCCTGGGAGACACTCCTCGTCCTCTCCTCCTTACAAGCTGTCATCCCCAAGGAAAAATGCCCTAGCTATCTAAGGAGAATTCTTTCTAGCATTCCCCCCTCCCCCCCCTCCCCGCCTCCCCACCTCCGTGAAGGCCCTCCCACACCCGAGGACAGGCGGTCACCTCCAGAGGCATGCTTTCCTCCAGGTCGGGGTAGCGAGCCAGGGGATGCCGGGTCAGCTGGGCTTCGACTTCCTCCAGGAATGCCTTCCGGGCCTGCTGGGCTGCTGAGAGCCTGGAACACAGGGCTGCGCCCATGGGCAGGTAGCTCGGCCTCTTTGTGGGGGGAGGTCGGGGACCTCTGCTATACCTCTGGGGGGCAGGATGCTTTGGAAGACCCCGAGTGATCATATTCTCACAAGAAGGGCAGCCATTCCTGAAGTCATCCAGTCCCTTTTTCACAAATACCCACCGTTGGGTGTTCATGAAGGTGGGATGTAACTGCCTGTTCTCATGTTTCTTGGAAAACTGGGAAGGCAAATTCTCTTTACACCTGAAAGAGAACATGCTCGGTATATGGAACCACCAAGACCCGGGTAAGAGAAGGCTGAGTTAATCACACTCCTAAGTTCATGGCCCGTTGTCACTGGTCTGTGTACGGTCCCTCTCCTGTTTTCCTTATTCTATGTAATCCCCGTATCCCACTCTCTTTATATATATATATATATATATATATATATATATATATATATATATATATTATTGATTTTTTACAGAGAGGAAGGGAGAGGGATAGAGAGTTAGAAACATTGATGAGAGAGAAACATCAATCAGCTGCCTCCTGCACACCCCCCACTGGGGATGTGCCCACAACCAAGGTACATGCCCTTGACCAGCATCGAACCCGGGACCCTTCAGTCCGCAGGCCAACGCTCTATCCACTGAGCCAAACTGGTTAGGGCTCCATATCCCACTCTCATCGCTCTCCCCTGCATAAGCAGAATCACTAACGGATCTGTAATGCACCCTTTTGTTTGTACACATTCTTATAATGCCTGTGTTATCCTTTCGTGTGCATGTATAATTTACATAAATGGTACTATTTGTTTACCAAGCCCAATATTATAAAGGCCTATTCATGTCACTATGTGTAACTCTAACCCATGATTATCAACCGCTGCCACCACAGTCCATCTGTTCATTCTCTTTGTAAAGGACACTCACAGTGGCGGCCCCTTCTAGGGCTCCTTCCTATAGGTTTAAAGGGAGACAGTGCGGTGGGAAAACCTGGATCCCAGTGACAACTTGCCACTAACTTGGCTGAATGACCTTGGCATTTCGTTTAACCTATATTATCTTATGTACCAACATCCTGAAAAGAACAATATCAGAGATATGGAGAACAAATTAATGGTTGCCAAGGGAGCCCCTTTAGTTGTGCTACTCCTTCAAATCATCATTCCTTTCCCCACCCCCAACCCTTTTGCAACCACTAATTCAGCGGTTCTCAACCTGTGGGTCGCGACCCCTTTGGGGGTAGAACAACCCTTTCACAGGGGTCACCTAAGACCATCGGAAAACACATGTATGATTACATATTGTTTTTGTGATTAATCACTATGCTTTAATTATGTTCAATTTGTAACCATGAAAATACATCCTGCATATCAGATATTTACATTATGTTTCATAACAGTAGCAAAATTACAGTTATGAAGTAGCAACAAAAATAATTTTATGGTTGGGGGTCACCACAACATGAGGAACTGTATTAAAGTGTCGCGGCATTAGGAAGGTTGAGAACCACTGCACTAATTCCTTGAGATGAGAAAACAGTTGTGTATCTTGATGTGTACATATGACAACATTTTACAGAACTATACGCACAGGAATGCAAGTAAAAACTGGTAAAACCTGAGTAAGGTTTATAGTCTAATTAATACATTGTGTCAATGTAGATTTCCCCCGTTGCCACTGTATTATAATTATGTAAGAAGGAACCACTAGAAGCAGCTGGGGGAATGGTACCTGGGACCTCTGCACTGTTTTTGCAACTTCTTGTGAGTCCATCATTACTTTAACACAAAAGGTTTGTCAATAAAAAAGAAGGGAAAAAGTTTGAAAATGGGCGATAAAGGGAATTCCCAAAGAGCTTATAATTGCTACCACGTGTCCAGTGCATACCTCGAGTCAGTCAGTAACTGCTTCACCTGTACTCTGTCAGTTACTCCTCACAACAATCCTATACAACTGATTGTGCTGATTGTCTCTGTTCTATTTTTTAAATATATTTTATTGATTTTTTTACAGAGAGGCAGGGAGAGGGATAGTTAGAAACATCCATGAGAAACATCCATCAGCTGCCTCCTGCACGCCCCCTACCGGGGATGTGCCCACAACCAAGGTACATGCCCTTGACCAGAATCGAACCTGGGACCCTTCTGTCTGCAGGCCGATGCTCTATCCACTGCGCCAAACCGGTTAGGGCTGATTGTCCCTGTTTTACAGGCAAAACTGAGCCCAGAAGGAGCAACGAACTCGCCTAAGGCCACCTTGCAAGCCAGAGGGGCACTGGCCCTGGACTCCAGCCTTTCCGATTCTAGATTTGGGGATCTTTACCCACGTCGCCCAGCCCCCAAAAGCGCAGAATTCCATTCTCATAAGCGCAAGGAATCAGCAAAGGAAAAAAGCCCTGGCTTCTGCCCGGTGGCTAAGACACCACGCCCTCAGAATGGCAGCGGACCGCCCTAGGACCCGAGGCTGTCCCCAAACCCAGGCGCAGCTCGCCCCCGGGTGGCGCACGGCTCCAGGCGCAGCCGAGCTCCCGCGGGGCGCGGAGTCCAGGTGGCTGCCTCGGAGAAGGGTGCGCCTACCCTAAACCAGGCTCCACAGAGGACTCTATGGCCATCAGGTTCCCATCTGGGATTGGTATTTTAATCTGCATTCCCTGGGGGTTGTA
Organism: Myotis nattereri; assembly: GCF_964212035.1. Lineage (NCBI taxonomy): Eukaryota > Metazoa > Chordata > Mammalia > Chiroptera > Vespertilionidae > Myotis > Myotis nattereri. The sequence goes on from NC_138075.1 coordinate 182,460,073, forward strand.
AGGATAACAGGGAAAAAAGTGTCCTTTGCGATAAACAGCGTCGAGCGCTGGTTATTTTATATTATAATCATTTATGTGCTGGGGACCTTGAAGAGGAAAGGCAGGCCGGCCTGCAGCCCAGCTCCGAGTGGCCCTCCGCCACCCCCCACCCCAGCCCCGGCCCTGGCCCCGGCCCAGCCCTGGCAAGTGCGGATTCCAGGCGCCCCCACGCGGTACCCACGGCACCCACGCGCTTACCAGGGCCTGCCATTCATGCCGACCCTGGTCAGCGGAGTAGGCCTGAACAGTCGCCTGCGGTCAGCCATCGTCGCGCTCTGCTTCGCGGTGACCGCTGAGCCCTTGGCGTTAGAGTCGTCTGGTTCTGGGGTCGCTAGGAGACCGCACAATAGCTACGCGGGGTTCGGATTCCAGAGGCGCCAGCTGCCCGGGCGCCCCTCCCCCTCCCCTCGAAGCCGCTTCTCCCGAAACAGGGCCCTGCACGCTCCACCCCCACACCCACTCCCCCTCCCCTCGCACCCTGGGGGTCTCCGAGGCCCGAGTGTGGGGGACCGCGTCGAGGGAAGGGAGGGGACCAGGTCCTTGATTTCATTATGTTTTAACCTGTTGGGAAGGCGTTTTCATCTTCGCACTGAAATTTACTGTAAGCTGGGCCAGGTCTATTTTGCTCACTACCTTTTCAAAAAATGTTTCTTGAAGGAAAGAAAAGAAGAAGGCAGCTAGAGAGAGAGCAAGAGAAACCGGACAGAGATGGAAAGAAATAGATCCATGTCTCATGGTGAGAAGGCCTTTTAGCCTGAAATGCTTTCCAGAGCCCTTGGAACTGCCTGGGCGCGCAGCCTCTGCCGTGGTAGGCTGCGCACGGCTTCGTCACCAGCCATTTCCCGACTCCATTCCAGCCCGTGTGTTACCTGATTCTTTGGCCTTGACCCACTTCCAGCAGTGAGTTACCCATCAGTTGGCCCTGGTAGGCAGATGCCCATGTACATATGGGTTGCATGAGTATCCTTTGGTTTTGCTCATTTCTCTTGCTACTTCTGGGGTGTTTCTGATTTAAACATCAAGCATTGCGTCCAGAGAAAATAGCAGCAAAGCATTCTCCTGTCTCAAAATTATTGCAGTCGTTAAAATTTAATGGTGAAATCGTGTCTGTTATGGGAGAATAATTTTTGTAGTCATTTAAAGATGTCTTCTGATTTTCAGACTATTTGGCAATAAATTAGTTCCACCTTTGGGAAGCCATCGACTATCTGGATCAGTGGTTCTCAACCTTGGCTGCACATTGAATCACCTGGGAATCTTTTTAAAATCCTGATTTCTGGGCCTCATCTTCCGGAAATTCTGTTTCTTTGTTACTGATGTTGTGGCCCCACCCCATAACAAAGAAACAGAATTTCCGGAGGATGAGGCCCAGAAATCAGGATTTTAAAAAGATTCCCAGGTGATTCTAATGTGCAATCAAGGTTGAGAACCACTGATCTGGATAGTATTAAAGGGGTCCTGAGTGGTATTAGTTCCAGCAGCTTCACCTGTGTGTGTTTAGCTGCCTTCTCTGCACACAATGGAGAGGCCTGGAGTCCCACTGCCTTAGGTGAATCCTCGCTCTGCCACTTAATAATGATGTACTCCTGGGCACAGTTACTTAAACGTTTATAAGCTTCATTGATTTCTTACTATGAAAGTGGGAGAAATAATAGTTATTGGGGGATTCAATGAGATAATAAATGTGAAGCACTTAAAACAGTGCTGGCAATACAGAACCCCTCAGTAACTGCTGAGGACTATTATAATCTCAGCTGTGAACTGGGGATAGGTGTATTTGCCCTTGTCTACTTTATAGAGTTGTAGGAGTCAGTTAATGGAAAAAGTTACAAATGTAATCATTATAAGGAGCCGATGACTTGTTTTTATTGTTTGATAATATCTTTGATATAGTTTGATTGATTGCAAATTCAAGCTTCATTACTTTGAGGAAGTAGGATTTCTCCAAAAGACTGAGGGTAAGGATCATGTCCATCTTGCTCCTAGTACTGTGCCTGGCACACAGTAGGTACTCATTCAACAACTATTGTCTGTTATGACCACGCTAGGCACTGGGGATGCTAGGCAATGGAGAATTAACAGACTTGGTTCTTGTCACCTTGGTACTTAGTTTCTAGTGTTTGTCGCATGAATTAACAAGAGCACACCTATTTTCATGACTTTTGCTTCTCACAGGATATTTGCTCTGTGTAGTAATTTTGTCTCCACATCTAGTAGGAGACAACTAACATTTTTATTTCACCACATTCCATACCTTAATTATAGTCATTACCCAGGAAATCTTTCATATTCTCTCTCTCTCTCTCTCTCTCTCTCTCTCTCTCTCTCTCTCTCTCCACAAAGGTAAAATGTGTTGCATATAATCTAATGAGTAGATGTTATTTAACAGTGAGGATGTTGATGTTCCAGGTATTTTTCTAGCATTATTGCCAGGTAGTGTGACCGTTTCATTTCCAAATAAGATTACTTAAATACCTATAACAGGATTGCCCAGAACTATTACTGCAATTTTCTCACGCAAGGATTAATTAGTCTCTGTAGCATTATAAAACATACTCAGCAATACTTAGTTATCAGTACTTTCCAGAAAAAGAAGCATTTGAACAACAAAAGCAACAGGAGGTTAAACTGAGACATTATAAACCCTTGGTAGAACCCTTGGCATCCAGACAAAAATCCTCCCTGCAGGACTATATTGAGCCTAGACAATCTTACCCTCAGCCCAGTTCTCACAGAATTTCTACTGATGGATTCAAAATGGGCATGAACTTGCCAAGAAAGATAACAAAATCTATGAGGAAACAAGACACAATGACTAAGAGTCAGTAGAAACAATAAAAGACAAAATCAGATTGTAGACACTTTATGTATCGGAATGTTCAGATGTAGAATATAAATACATGTGATTAGTTATGTATAAGCATATATGTTTATATACATAAAGTAAGCATGCTTAATATGTTTAGGAAATAATAGAGGGAGTTGAAAATATGAACAAAGTTTTGAAAGATATATTTGAAAAAGAATTACATAGAATTTATAGAAATGAAAAATATCATTGCAATTAAAAACTCTGTGGACTGGTTTACAATAGATTAGATCAGCTCAAGAGAAAATTAGTAATCACAGATAGCTCTGAATAAATGCCTGGAGTACAGCAAAATAGGTAAAGAAATAGAAAATATGAAAGATATGGAGGGAAGAGTAAGAAAGTCTAATATACTTCTAATCAGATTTCCATAAAAAGATGGTAGAGAGAATGGGAAAGAGGCAATATTTAAAAATATAATGGCTGAGAATTTTCCAGACTTGATTAAAGATACAAATCCTCAGTTTCAGGAAGAACAACTGACCTCAGATAAGATAAAAAAGAATAAAATCTCATGTAGCATTTCACCATGAATACAAAAGGCAAAAAGCTGACATTAAAAGTAGCCAAATAGAAAAGATAGATTATTTACAAAGGAACAAGTAAGTAGACTAAAGCTAACTTCTAAAGCAATGATAGAAGCCTAAGACAGTAAAATAATCCAGCTTTGAGGGAAAATTAGCTATCAATTTAGAATTGTATATTTAGCATAACTATCCTATATAATAAAAGCCTAATATGCTAACTGTCCCACCGTTCATTCAACTGTTCAGCCAGTCACTCTGATGTGCACTGATGTGCTCCGACCGGTAGGTTAGCTTGCTGCTGGGGTCTGGCCAATCGGGACTGGGCAGGATGGGCCAGACACGCCCTGGAGCCCTCCCGTGGTCCCTTCCAGTCCCCATCATGCACCGGTGGGGTTCCTCAGCCTGGCCTACACCTTCTCACAATCCAGGACCCTTTGGGGGATGTTGGAGAGCCAATTCCGGTCCAATCCCCACAGGCCAGGCTGAGGGACCCCATTGGTGCACGAATCCATGCACTGGGCCTCTAGTCTTTCAGTAACAGGGCTCAAAAACACTTTCAGACAAACAAAAACATGGCAGAATTTTATCAGCAACAGACCAAAACTAGAGAAAATCTTAAAGGTTGTACTTCAGGTAAAAGAGAGAAAATGACTATTATAAAATACAATAGAATGTTGAAAAAAGAAAATATATAAGTATTATTTTAAAAAATGGATTGTATAAATTAATAATAATGTCTAATTAGTGGAGATTAATAAAAATATTTTTTCTGAAATACTGGATTTTTTATTTAAATGAGAGGAGGATAAATATATTGGTTAGAGAAGTATAAAGGAAAATGTATCAGGCAGATATTAACCAAAAGAAACCTAATATAGTTATATTAATATCAGACAGAATAGAATTTAAGGGAAAAAAGATCATTAGAGATATATAAAGATTATTATGCACAATGGTAAGAAGTTTGATTCACACTCACATGTATACACACTAGACAGAGATATACAATTGTAAACTTATTTGTATCTAATAACATGGGTTAAAATATAAAAAGAAAAATTGATATACCGATATAGAAAAATTGATTAATACATTCTAATAGGAAGACTTTAATACAACTCTCAGTAATATATCAAAAGGACCAAAAAAAATTAGTGAGGACCAAGGATTCAAAGCTTGGTCCTAATGGATATATGTAGAACTTTGCATCCAACAATTACAGAAAACACATTCTTTCTAAGAACATGTAGAAAACTATATTTGGAAGTTCATAAAGCAAGTTGCAACATATCTCAACTGGTATCATTTAACTCACACACACTGATCACAATGTAATTAAGTAAAATATCAATAGTATACGTAAAAGTATTTATTTGAAAATAAAATAAAACACAAATAATTTATAGGTGAGGAAGATATCAAAATGGAAATTTAAAAATAAATGTAAAAATATCAAAAATTGTAGGATGCAGGTAAAATGATACTTAGAGTGAAATGACCTTAACTTATTAAACTGAAAAAGAAGAAAGGTTTAGATCTAAATAAATGGAAAGACATCCCATGTTCATGGATTAGAAGACTTAATATTAAGATGACAGTACTACCCAAAGTGATATACTAACTCAACTAGTCAGCATATCAGATATACGGAAACAACCCAGTTAAAAAATAGGCTAAAGACTTGAATAAACATTTCTCCAAAGGAGATATTCAAATGGCTGGTGAGCACATTAAAAGAAAAAGGAACCCTTCTGCACTGCTGGTGGGAATGCAGACTGGTGCAGCCACTGTGGAGAACAGTATGGAGTTTCCTCAAAAAACTAAAAATGGAACTCCCATTTGACCCAATGATCCCACTTCTAGGAATATATCCCAAGAAACCAGAAACACCCATTAGAAAGAATATATGCACCCCTATGTTCATAGCAGCACAATTCACCATAGCTAAGATTTGGAAACAGCCTAAGTGCCCATCAGCAGATGAGTGGATTAAAAAACTGTGATACATCTATACAATGGAATACTACGCTGCGGTAAAAAGGAAGGAACTCTTGCCATTTGCAACAGCATGGATGGAACTGGAGAGCATTATGCTAAGTGAAATAAGCCATTCAGAGAAAGATAAATACCACATGATCTCACTCATTTGTGGAATATAGAGAACAACGTAGACTGATGAACAGGGACAGATCCAAAGACAGAGAAACAGTGATCAGACTATCAATCCCCAGAGGGAAAGTAGGGGAGGGTGGGGGTAAGGGGAAGAGATCAACCAAAGGACTTGTTTGCATGCATATAAGCCAAACCAATGGACACGGACAACAGGGGGATGAGAGCATGAGTGGCGGGGGGGGGTTCATTGGGGGGATGAGGACACACTTGTAATACCTTAACCAATAAAGAAATTAAAGATAAAAAAAGAGATGCTCAACATCATTAGTCACTAAGGACATGCAAATCAAAATCACAGTGAGATACTACTTCACACCAACTAGGACAGCTATAATAAATAAACAAAACAACAAGGATTGGTGGTGATTTGGAGAAACTGGAACCTTTGTGCATTGCTGGTGGAAATGTAAAATGGTAGAGCTGCTGTGAAAAACAGTTTGTCAGCCCTCAAAAAGCTAAACATAGACTTAACATATGACCCAGCAACTCCACTCCTAGGTATATACCAAAATAATTAAAAACAGAGACTCAGATATTTGTTCACAATATCAATATCAGCATTATTTATAATAACCAAAAGTGGTAACAACCCAAGTGTCCATCAACAGACAAATGGATAAGCAAAAAATATGTGTGTATGTAAGGGAATATCGCGCAGCTATAAAAGGAATGAAATTCTGATACATGCTACAACATGAATGACTTTGAAAGCATTACATTAAGTGACATAAGCCAAATGCAAAAGAACACATATTATATGACTCCACTTATATGAAATATCTAGATTAGGCAAATTGATTGAGACAGAAAGTAAGTTAGAAGTGACTAGGGACTGGGGGGAGAAGGAATAGGGAAATATTGCATAATGAATACAGAGTTTACCTTAGGAATGATGAAAATTTTTGGAAACAGATAGTGGTATTGATCACACAACATTATAAATGTATTAAAGCCACTGAATTATATACTTAAAATGCTTAACATGGAAAATTTATGTTGTGTGTATTTGCCACAATTTTTTAAAGTTGTAAAAATAAAAGGTTTGAAAATTAATGAGCAACAATCCAATTTAACAAATTGGAAAAATTGCCAAATAACCCAAAGGAAAGCCCTGGCACCTGTGGGCTGCATTTGGGGGTGGGTTCTGCTAGCAGAGGCACTGACCGGAAACTGGGGGTGAGGGAAGGGAAAAGGCAGGGTATTCCTCTCTCCCTCTCTCTCCAAGGAGATGTCAATTTCTTTCTTCTCTTCCAGTTCCCACCAGGCAGCTCTCATAGGTTCCAGCTTCCATCATTGAGATGTGCTTAAATTTCAGACTTAGTATTAAAAATATGTAAAATTTCTCACTAATATTATATGCCAGTTACATGTTAAAATCATAATATTTTGATATGTCGGGTTAAATCATATATATATGATTAACCCTTTGAGTGCCAACCAATATCCTAGGAACTATGCTAAAATTGCCAAGGCATTCTGAGTTAAGGTTTTTAAATTTTTTTTCCCACATAAAGAGTGAACTACTAGCATCTAATTGTGACACTGCAGGAGGAGCGCGATTGCGCTCCCCGGCACTCTAGGGGTTAAAATTAATTTCATCTCTTTCTTTTTACTTCTTTTTCCTTTTTAAAATATAACTACTAGAAAATTTAAAATTACACATATGGCTCACATTTGTGACTTGCGTTATATTTTGATTGGAGAGCATAGCTTTAGATTAACTCCATGCTGCATCCCCATAACAACCTTATCCCACAGACTGTTTCCAGGTCTGTTTCATTGAAACTGCTGAGCTGTAGAGACTGGAAGTGACTTCCCAGCCTTATTAAGTGGAGAGGCTATAATTCAAGGGGCTGTGTGTAACAGGAGACTCGGGCTCCTGTTACAAGTAATTCCTGCAGTTTCAATGTGGTAGAGCTTTCCTGCTATTGCTAATCTCTGTTACCTCAGATCCTCTTCTTTCCATCAGCTCTGTAACCTACTCCCTGCATTAAAGTCCCTTGGTTTTACACAGAGTGGCTTTCGTTTTCCAGTAGGACCCTGACTGATTCATATGTTATTTATGACCCAGCATTTCCACTGCCTGGTACAGGAATCCAGAGGAATTCTCCCCATAAGAAAATATGTATTTAGATATTTGTGGCATCATTATTAGTAGAATTGGTGAGTTGAAGGCAATGTGCATGTCCATTTCTGTGGTGAACATGGGTAAAAATGGATGGAAAACTGGGCATTAGTTAGAAGCAACAGTCTAAATATATACTCAAAAACATGGTTATACTTTTTAAGGTGAGTTGCTGAGTGAAGAAAGAAACAGAATGAGATTTTTGCATAAATGAATAAGCAAGGGCCTAGCATACCCAATTGATAATGGAGTGCCATGAATTAAAAAATAAGGTTAACCCATATGCTGTATCTGAAGTTGAAAAAAAATAAAGTTGCCAGAAAAAAGAGTTACTACGTGACACTGAGACACACTGTAGATTGTGAAACAACTAGAGGCCCAGTGCACAAAATTCATGCACCGGGGGGCGGGGGCCTCACCCGGGCCTGCACCCTCTCCAATCCGGGACATCCCTCTTGCAATCTAGGACCACTGGCTCCTAACCACACACCTGTCTGCCTGCTTGCCTGATCGCCCCTAACCACTCTCCCCTGCCGGCCTGATCGCCCCTAACTACCTCTGCCTCAGCCTCTGACACTGTGGCTTTGTCCGGAAGGACATCCAGAAGGATGTCCCAAAGACGTCCGGTCTAATTAGCATATTGCCCTTTTATTAGTATAGATACCTGCTCCACAGCCAACCAAATTAGTTTGCAGTAATAACAAAAGCACAGGACAGATGGTGAAGCAAGGAGTCAGAGCTAGTGACAGGTACTGGATAAAGCAGAGGTGTTTCAAAGTTCTGTGGCAATTTTACATGCTCCTAGTTGAAGAGGATTCTGGGTCCTCTGATTTTCTTGTCAGTTGCACTCAGACATGAGCTGAGATTATGATTTGTAGTCTTACAACTGCTTCATGATTTCAAAGATCAACTATGGCCTCAAAGGCTAAGCTGCTTTCTCAAGTGGAGTTCAGATTATGGTCAATATATGCACTAAGAAATTAGAGCCGAAACCGGTTTGGCTCAGTGGATAGAGCGTTGGCCTGCGGACTGAAAGGTCCCAGGTTCGATTCCAGTCAAGGGCATGTACCTGGGTTGCGGGCATATCCCCAGTGGGAGATGTGCAGGAGGCAGCTGATCGATGTTTCTCTCTCATCGATGTTTCTAACTCTCTATCTCTCTCCCTTCCTCTCTGTAAAAAATCAATAAAATATATTTAAAAAAAGAAATTAGAAACAAGGAGCATTTGGAGTGTCTGAGAAAGGACTTGAATTCTCACCAGTGTAATTAAACTGAAGTAAGACATCCCAATTACTACCGAAACAAAGAAACCTGGGTAATTGTGCACATACTGGGGTGAATCATTTAATGCCTGGTCATTTTCATTATTTTCCTTTAAAATTCATGGAATGCCTGGTCGGGCGTGGCTTAGTGGCTGAGCATTGACCTATGAGCCAGGAGGTCACGGTTTGATTCCTGGTCAGGGGCTTACTCTCTAGTGGGGGGCGTGCAGGAGGCAGTTGATCAATGATTCTCTTTCATCATTGATGTTTCTATCTCTCCCTCTCCCTTACTCTCTGAAATCAATAAAAATATATTTTAAAAAATAAAATTCATGTGATAACTATAGGGTGACTTGAACTTGAATAGCCAACCTGACAGGTTTCTATTGGTTTGGGACAATTAATTCAAATGTTCTTTAATCTCTCTAAACCACTTCATAGATGTACAAATTTCAAACTGATTATTCCACTCTGTTTTGGTGTCAGAGCTAGTATAAGAGTGCTAAGAGCACTGGCACCAGGTGCCTGGATTTGCTCTAAAATTTACTAGCTGTACCACCTCAGGGAATCACCCAACCTATCTATGTCTCTGTGTCCTCATCTGTAAATATGAGAAGAATAATAGCACTTACCTCATTGGATTTGGGGAGGATTAACTGAGTTATCACATGTAAAGTGCGTACAACAGTGCCTAGCATGTAGTTAAGCCCCCAGGAAATATTAGGACTATAATTTAGAGGATATCTGAAATGGGGATTCTAAATCGAATCATTTGATGAATTTCAGTGATCTGTGCATCTGTGATTCTCAAACCAGCTTGGTGAAACAGCAGGACATGGTAATGGGTGGTATTATGAACATGAAAACCACTTTTTCCCCCCTCAACAGCTGAGCCCTTAAGTGGGAATCCATGTCTGCTGGTAACTAGCTTCATGATCTCAGGCAAATTATTTAATCTGAGACTCACCCAGTTTTTTTCAAATGTAAAATTGAGTTAATAATACTTCTGTCACAGGATTACTGTAAAAAAGGAAAACATGGGGAGTGCCTACCACTGTCCCGGGCATACAATAGAGGCCTTCCCTCAGTGCTCCCCTATATTTTATCGAGGATAGATAGCTTGAAAACATATTTTTAAAACTATTTTCCTAAAATAAAATGTATCTAATTTAATATTATTATTTAAATTAGCCAAAATATAATTTTAAAGACTAACATTCCCCAAAATGAAATAATAAAGGGTCATCATCTTAAACTATTTATTTAAACAAATTCCATTGGACCATTGTATATAAATGAAAACTATTTACACATATACACAGGAAAAGGATTCACGTATTGTTTTAGTGACTTTATCACTTAGCATTTTAAAAGAAAGTTTCTAAGTTATTCCATTTGTATGTATTCAGCATTTCTTTGCGTCAACATTTTAGGGAGGCATAAAAACAATTTGTCTTATCTGAATGAGGCTCCTTGCATTTTGTAAAGTTTGATATGAGAGCCCCAGCAAGTTTTGTCCCTCCTTGTAAACCCAATTTCTATTCCGAATATTTACAAATCTAAGTAACATTCAGTGAACACATATATAATGCCAGGCACTTTATATGCTTCATCTCATTTAATCCTTACAACATCTCCATGTGGTAAGTACCATTATTATTTTCATTTGATAGATGAAGAAATGAAGATACAGAGAGGTTTAGTAATTTGCTTAAGGTCACACAGCTACTAAGTGATGGAAGCAGGATTCAAACACAAAGAGACTTGAGTCCACTGACAGTGTTGAACTTTTTATATGAGCCCTGTGCTCCCAGAAAGCAGTTGAGCAATCTTCCCACCTTTTTGTGTTCCAGCTAAGCCACAAAGGACCACCTGCCTATCAGAGATAAGGCTTGTCTTTGCCCTTCCTCATGACTCTTGCATACCTGCCTCTACGAAACCCTAGATCCTCATTTTTGTTTTGAGATGTTCATTCCTTCCTAATGAGCATTTTTCCTGATGCAATAACCTGAGCAAAATCATCCACTTAATGGTCTGGTGTGTTTTGTCTTCACACTATAAACTTACTAAGGACAAAGTCACATCCTTTAGAAAATGAAATCCAGTTTGGATTTCGGTTGTCAGGTAATGCCTATTTTGGTAGAATGGTCCACATGCATTTCATCCAGTCTCTCCTAATCATTTCATGCTGGGGCTGACCGGCAGGTCCTAAGTGACAGATGAATGATTACTCTGACACACGTTTCTGTAAAAGAGAAGCTAAGGGGCTAGTTTGCTTTAGGAGCAAATAGCCCTGATTGCCTGCCTCCTTAGCTTTTTATTGTAACAAAAGCTTGAACTAAAATTAACCTCTAAATACAACCAGCAGGGTAAGTATCCTTGAAAAAGCACATGCTTCTACACTGTAGAAGCTACAAGGTCAGGTCTTAAAGACTAAACCTACAGATTCTAGCAAAATACCCAGGGGATCAGACTTGTTTGGAAAAGTCAAGGTAGGTGGGCAAGGTCCCCTCAGAGGCCCCCAACCTTTTGAAGAATCCTCCTTACAGACATTCCAACCAAGTCCCGTGCTTCCCCACAATTTCAGACATTTTTACCAACAGGGAGAGAAGGCAGATACCTGAGCACATGAAAAGTAAGGTCACTTCAGGGGAAAATAAGACTGTTAAAGCCGATGGCTGTTGCTACAGGAGGGAGCCAAAACAGATTTGAGGTTTAAAAACACAACTCCTTTCCCCAAATCAATCAATCAATCAATCAATCTTTCTCTCCCTCCCTCCCTCTCTCTTTCAAAACTTCAGCAAATACAAAGGTTCTCAATAGACAGCTTTAGCCAAATCCAACCAGCATTTGAATCTTCTGTGTCCCACTGTACTGCTTCCTAGGACACAGAAATAAGCAAAACCCATGTCTTGCTCTCGTAGAGTTCACACAGAGGTAGAGCTCGCTTCTAGGTGTATTCCACCCCGAAGCGCTCTTGCATGCACACTGGATGAGGACAGCCACATATGGAGCGCTCAAGAACAGTAATACCTAGTACAGGGATGACCAAAAAGTCTCACCCCTCCTGAACTAGAATCCCTAAATTCCTCCTATCTCAGCCAATGGTTTGATATTCAACTTCCAACAAATATTAAGAACCTACTATGTCCCAGGAACTCCTCCAGACGCTGCAGAAATAATCTCATGGTTGATTATTTCTCCATTGGTTTCTCCATTTGTATCCAGTGTCAAGAGTAAGGCACCCATGTAGCACAATAAAGGACACTCACTTTCAATTTCCACAAAGCACATCTTGAGGACACACAGGAAAAGATCTTCCTCTCATTTGTATAAGTAATAGTACCACCATATCCGGTACCCTTAGTATCCAAGAGTTTACATTCATTCATTCATTTCTCAGGATCCAGAGGAAAACTTTCTTTTTCTTCTCATATTGCAGTAGGTGGTAAACAAAGCAAATTATTTTGACAGTGTCCCTTGGGGCAGTTTAAAAAAACAACTTCTTAGTGAAAATGAATTCGAGAAATCTCTAGAAGAGGGGAACAAATATTGGTAAGGTCATTCATTGGAGTACTTGCGTCATTAACAGTAATTATCTAGGTTTCTGTTGTTGTTTCTCCTGTGTTACAAAAACCATGGCCCGTTTACAGACACATGTCATTTCTTAGCAAGGCCTTTAGCTTCCTTCTCTTAGCGTTTATACAGTCCTGATCATTGTTGTCATGCTTTGAAGTCTTATTTAAATTAGCAATGAGTTATTTCTATCAGAAGCTCTGCCTTCTTAAGAGGCAATTACTGATCAGAAACAGTTGAGACGGACCGATGGCAGACACCGGGCAGGCACATCTCAGGTATCCGGGGTCTGGCTGGTTCTCTCCTCTCCGCCCTGCCCAGACTGACCGGTCTGCTTCCTCCAAACCCACTTGCCATTTCTTCCCTTGAACTCCACTCCTGCCTCTAAAACTATTTAGTCAAATTAGCCTCTGGGAAGGATGGGTACAGCTTCACTGGGTACTGGGGGCAGGTGGGTGTTCATCATAAGGGTAAATGCAAATGGAGAAAAGAAAAAAGAATTTTCCCTGGTTTAGTAACAGAAAGAGACTCCCCCTCCTCTGCTTTTCTTTAGAAAACTTGTAATTGTAAATTCTCTCTCTGTCCCTTTGAAATGTATGTAAATCTCTTTCAGAGCTAAATAAGTCGCTGGCCATCTTTACAATCCCGGAATGTCTTTCTCAAGGACTTGGAGCCATCTCTTCATATGTAATCATCAAGAAAGATAACATGCCTATACCTCGCTTTCTGTGGGAGGGTAGGAGCAGGTGTCTGGCTTCAAGTTGTAAAAATATCTCTCTCTCTTGTCGTGAAGATACAGAAAGTTTTCTTTTTCTGTTGGATAATTGCTGACACGGATGGCCACCCAATTACCGAGCAAATATAGGATGAACTATGTGTGATAAATGGTGCTGTCATGCCCTCTCACTTGAGAACCCGTTACTATTCATTTTGAGAGCATGTACGGAATAGGCTGTATCTGCCTGGATATATAAAAGGGTGAGACTTCTTCCTTTTTGCCATATCTTTAGCAGATTGCCTGTGATGCCATTTAATGCATATTCAATAATAAAACTGTTTCCTTTCTCTTTTGCGGAGAGGTTTCCTGGGTTGGCAGGAGATTTTATTTTTAATTGCATTTCCTCAACACCATCAGAATCTGGGAAGACAGGGCATGACTGAGTTCATGCCAGTTATCCCAAGATCAAGCCTGAATGTTCCATGACACACTGCTCACCAGTGGTCCAGAGAGACGCTGGGAGTGGCAGTGTCTTTTTTTTTTTTTTTTTTTTTTTGTTGTGACCAGAGACTATAATTAATATTGTGCACAGAAACACAACAAAGCCTCCTTTCCAGTGTGAACGATGACCTCACCAATAATAGAGGCACCAGGCTGCAAACTAGAACCACAAAGTTATGTAGATAATTTTTCAAGGCCTTGGGCAGAAGTTTTTTTTTTTTTAAAAAAAGCCAAAATTGGACAAACTGATTTTCTACCATTACTATGTGCCTTCCAAAGCACAGAATGTTTGGGACCCCCTCATATCTGTTCACCTCTCCATGCTGACATGTCACAACTTTCCTTTATAGTCATCCCAGGCAGTGAATATAATCCCCAAAATTAAAGGTACAAAAGAAAAAAAACCAACACCTTTACTGAATGATCATAACCCAGAACAGAGGACAGCAAGCAGTTTGCAGGTTGGTGAAGTAGGACCTGAAACAATTCATCACAGCATAATGTAGGCCAGAGACACTGTTAAGTGCAGGTGCATGTGGGCTGAGGGTGGGAGTGGAAAGGGCAAATACCAGCTCTGAGGTCCATTGGAGGAGGATTAGGAACCAAGGTCATGACCCAGCCTGGAAGGATTATGATCTCACTTGCTGTGTTTCCCACATGTTAGGATGCGCATGGGTCATGGGAAGTTCTGCAAATGTGGGTTCCTCTGGTCCAGGGTGGGCCTGAGCTTCTGTTTCTAACAAGCTCTTCCAAGTGGTTCTGATGCTGCCTGTCCTGGCATCACACTTTGGTAGCAAGAGACTAGAGCAGTGATTTTCAACCTGTGCATCTCACGGCACACATACACTAATGTTTTTTGCCAATAGGTATAATTTTGATTCATTCTCACCAGATGGCTATTGTGTTGGCTCTTGGTTGTTGTTTGTTTGTTTTTACAATCGAAGGGAATAAATGCCATTAACATATCCATCTTCTTCAAAAGTTTTCTCCCACCCTCTTTATCATGAGACGGTGTGTCTGATATTTAAAATCTGCCCTCTTTAAAAATTGTAAGGACACAATACAGTCTGGTTAACTATAGGCTCCACGCTGTCCAGTAAATCTCTAGGACTTACCTACCTTGTATAACTGAAACGTTGTAGCCTTTGAGTAATACCTCCCTGTCTCCCCTCTCCACAGCCCCTGGCAGCCACCATTCTATGCTCTGCTTCTCTGGGTTTGACAATTTTAGATTCCTCGTGTACGTGCTATCATGTAGTACTTCTCTTTCTGTGACTGGCATATGTTACTTAGCATAATGCTCTCCAGGCCCGTCCAGGTTGTCCCAAATGTTAAAATTTCCTTCTTTTTTAAAGCTAAATAATATTATATTGTGTGTGTGTGTGTGTGTGTGTATCTCACACTTTCTTTATCCATTCAGCCATCGATGGATATTCAAGTTTCCTCCATGTGTTGGCTATAGTAGCTATAGTGAATAATGCTGCAATGAACATGGGAAGGCAAGATAGCTCTTCGAGATCCTATTTTAATTCTTTTAGAGACATATACAAAAGAGGGATTGCCAGGTCCTGTGGCATTTCTAGTTTTAATTTTTGGAGGAACCTTCATATTGTTTTCCCTAGTGGCTGCAGCAATTTACATTCTCATCAGCAGTGCACAATGGTTCCCTTTTCTCCATAGTCTTGCCAATATGTGTTATTTTTGTTTGTTTTTTTTAATAATAGCAAAAGACCCTTCATTTTAAATGTGCAGTTTGTTTTTTATGTTTCACATATAGCTATTAGGTTGCTGGGTAGATCCCTTGAGGCTTGTCATTGATTGTTAAAGAGTTGGGCACTAATTCTACAGCATCACCCACGTCGTAAGGAATAGGTGTTACTGGTGTAAAGGAAAACTCACAAAACCAGGGTCAAGCTGCTGGACATGGTATGTTTTCTGTTTCTAGAGGAGAAAGCTTTCTGCCTCCTCCCTTAGACCTCCTCCCTGCAATGGATCTCCTTTCTTGTAGGGCAAGTGTGAGAAAGTGGCCTTGGCCCTGTTTGTAGTGACATAAGCATATTTCTTAATGCCAGGTAGTTTGGGAAGGGAGGGAGGATTGAGGGAGAGAGAGAGAGAGAGAGAGAGAGAGAGAGAGAGAGAGAGAGAGGTGAGAGAGACACATTGATTGGTTGCCTCCCGCACACACCCCTGAAGCAGGGGGTCCCTCGGGGGTGAGGACGACGGAGCCCCAATGCGCTAGGGCGTCTGCATGCACGACCCCGAGACCAGGTTCAGTGATGCAGATCCGTTTTACTGTGGAACTACAGGGGTATATATAGCATGAGGGGACCAATCAGAGGGAGACACGTTGCTACAGGCGACCAATGGCTGAAAGGCTGGGGTACTGTGCACGTGGCTCTAGGAGTTCGTTCAGGTGGGCGTTGCTACTTCCTGGTGTGTCGAGGAAGCATGTCATGGTGGAGTGTGCTCACACCATTGCATCAGCCGCAGCGCTGAGACATACTTCCCGAGCTCTACGTACACACCCCGACCAGGGACAGGGATCAAAACTGCAACCCAGGTACAAGCCCTTGATCAGGAGTCAGACCTGTGACCCTTCGATGCACAGGCTGGCACTGTAACCACTGAGCAACACCAGCCAGGCCTAGGGTGTTGATTCTTCATAGAGGTTGATCAGGAATGCCAGCTGCCCTATACCTGGGGGCCTTGGGGAGGTAAGGAAGGCTGAGAGGAAGTCACCAGTCCCTTGGGAATCTGAGTGTCTGTGCTGCTTCTGCTGAAAGAATGACAGGGCCGTGGGGTCCCAGACAGTGCCAGGTGAACACCCAGAGCAGTTCTTGGACAACAGAGAATGTTCTATGGCTGGTTATTCACTTCATTTTTTCTCTGGGGAAAAATGTGTTAGAACTTTCTAGAATTCTCTTACCATTACTGAAATTTTCAAAAGATTATATCCCTTTTTGTTGTTGTTAATCCTTACCTGAGAATGTTTTTCCATTGATTTTTAGGGAGCGTGGAAGAGAGAGGGAAAGACAAAGAGAAAGACATCGATTAGTTGTGCCCTTGACCAGAATCAAACCCAGGACTCTTTGGTCCGCAGGTCGATGCTCCATCCACTGAGCCAAACCAGCTAGGGCTGTCTGTCCTTGACAACCACCAATCAGTTTTATGTCTCCAAGGATTTACTTACTCTGGACATCTTACAATACGGGACCGTTTCTGTCTGTCTTCTTTCACTTAGCATACTATTTCCAAGTTCCATCCAAGTTGTAGCACGCATCAGTACTTCACTCCTTTCTATGGCTGTTTTATTGTATGTATACACCATATTTTGTTTTTTCATTCATGGGCTGATAGACATTTGGGTTGTTTCCATCTCTGGCTATTGTGAATAATATTGTTGTGAACGTTTGAGTACAAATATTTGTTTAAATATCTCTTTTCAGTCATTTTGTGTCTATACCTGGGAGTGGGATTTCTGGAAGGTAGGGTAAGTCTATGTGTAACTTTTTGAAGGCCGTGATTGCTATCTTCGTCTCTTCTGGTTTAATTACAAATGCTGCTCAAGCTAGTTGGCACTGCAATGGAAGCAATCACTTGTCATAAATATTCTGAAGTATTCTTCATTAAGGCTGAAAAGAGACAGTGTTTGTTGTTTATCAGAGAACTGGAAATGTTTCTAACCCAACAATTGTAAGATTAACTGAATACCTATCTTCTTTGAAGTTGGATCCACTTCAGGATAATCCTTTCAAAGAGGTTCAGGGCAGGAGGTCAGGGTGATTCGTGGCCAAGAGTCCTGTGGGCACTAAGTCAGAGGTGAGGTGCAGGTCTGATCTCACCCTTTCCACAGTCCACGCCTTCACCCCCAGCCCTAACCCTTGCCTCATTCCCAGCCATCTGCTCTTCACTCATGGCTGACAAGGATTCTCCTGACCCTCAGGCAGCTCTTCTTCATCATTCATTGCCCCTTCCTCCCCACCAGAGATAGATACCGAGTAAATTTGACCTTCTCATTTAAAGCAAACTCTACCCAAGCAAAATCATTAACGAATAACTGTAAGCTCTTATGTTGTTTAGTTAGCCCTGATTTCATAATGTGCAGGAATCATGATCTGCAGGAATCAGACTGCCCTGGTATTTCATAATACACTGTCGTTGCCACACTGAGTTAAATGGCTATCTAAACACTCTACTCAAGCCCTGGGCTCTGTGGCTCCATTGGTTGGACATCATCCTGCGCACCAGGAGGTTGCTGGTTTGATTCCAGGTCAAGGGCCTATGCCTGGGATGCAGGCTCAATCCTTGCTAGGGGCATGCAGGAGGCAGCCAATTGATGTTGTGCTCTCACATCGATGTCTCTCTCTCTCTCTCTCTCTCTCTCTCTCTCTCTCTCTCTCTCTCTCTAAAAATAGCAATAAACTATTTAAAAAAATAATAAACACTACTCAAGCTTCATTTGCTTCTAGAAAGTACCATCAAACTACCTCAAGTGAGAACAGACAAGAATACTGTTCATATCAGAGCATGCATTGGGAATTAAACTTTTAGCACCTTGAGGTGGAGGGGCACCTGCAGCTTATCTTATCCCTGGCTCACCATTCTAGTCCAAGATTAAGACCAGAAGTATCCCTTCTCTCAAACAACTAATGCCAATCCCACTGCCCTTCTTGGTCACCCATGTCACCAAGAATGTTGGTCCTGAACAGCTTTTCCATCAATGTTCACTCCTTTTTCCTTTTTTTTTTTTTTTAAAAAAAATATATTTTATTGATTTTTTTACAGAGAGGAAGGGAGAGAGATAGAGAGTTAGAAACATCGATGGGAGAGAAACATCGATCAGCCGCCTCCTGCACATCTCCCACTGGGGATGTGCCCGCAGCCCAGGTACATGCCCTTGACCGGAATCGAACCTGGGACCCCTCAGTCTGCAGGCCGACGCTCTATCCACTGAGCCAAACCGGTTTCAGCACTCCTTTTTCCTTTTGCTCTCAGAAAGCACAAGGCCAGAAGCCCGAAGAGGTGGTTGAGAGTCTGAACCTGGCTAAGTGTCTAATGGGCTTGGGTTTCTTTCAGTCCTAGCTTTCCTCCTCCTCCTCCTCCTCCTCCTCCTCCTCCTCCTCCTCCTCCTCCTCCTCCCTTTTTATTTTAATATTTTTATTGATTTCAGAGAGGAAGGGGGAGGGAGAGAGAGAGAGAAACATCAATGATGAGAGAGAATCATTGATTGGCTGCCTCCTGCACTCCCCCTACTGGGGATTGAGCCTGGGCATGTGCCCTTGACCAGAATTGAACCTGGGTCCTTACAGTCCGCAGGCCGATGCTCTATCCACTGAGCCAAACAGGCCAGGGCTAGCTTTGCTTCTTACTGGCCATGCGACTTTGGATTACTTTGTCAACCTCTGTGCCTCAGTTTCCTCATCCTTAAAACAGAGGTAGAGCCTCTACTCCAGAGGGCACTGCGAAGGTTAAGTGAAGTCATGTGGGTCCAGCGTCCAGCACAGTGTTGGGCACAGGTACCGGCAGCAGAGGATATTGTTGACACACTAACCACAGGGCCCACCATTTCTTCTCTCCTCCTTGCTCCTCTGTCTCCCCTCCCGCCTCCCCCTATTCTGTCAGTTAGAAGAGACTATGCTCATGGCTTCAGGGAAGGGAGAAGAAGAAGAAGAATAGGTTATTTCTTCCTACTTGTGTTTTAAAAGCTCTGCATCTTCAGAGGAACAAAAAGAGAGAAGGATTTGAAGAGAGGGTTCTCGTTTTCCTACAACCCCAACAAAATAAAACCAAAACCAACCACACTGATCATATATCCCCCTAGCTTGGGGTACAAAGATAATAACGGGGAAGCCATAGGGTTTCCTGGTTGGAGGAGGCAGGAGACAGGGTCACGGACAACGTCACAGCCTCCCTCTGCCCTGGCACGCTGGGAGTGTGGTATCATGTACATGAGAAAGAAGCTCTAGTCCAGAGAGCTGTAACTTGTGTCATGAAAAAGTTCTGTAAACGCAAGAAGTTTGGGGTGACTGGTAAGGTCAGAAGGGAGAAGACAGAAAGTTTTTCTTATGGATCCTGCATTGCTCAGGGTTAGGAATGCTCCACACACATTTAGAAATAACAAATATCAAGTCACTCGGGTGTGATGGTACCTTTTATAGATCACCTACAAACAATAGTACAAAAGCCAGGATATTTAGAAACCTCTTAGAGTCTGGCCGATCACAAAGTAAGCAAGACCCAGGCCACTTCCATTCATTTCTAGGCCCCTGGAATATTAAAATAATTAATAAATAACAAAACACCGTGTTTCGGTTCTCGATCCTGGTGTAACAAACCACTCCAAAACTTAGTCATGAATACACATTCATTCATTTGCTCCCAGTTCTTCAGTTGGGCGGGGCTCAGTAGGGAGGGCTTCTCATCTCTGTGCCATGAGCATATGAGCATATTCATCTGGGAGTTAGATGGGCTGTGACATCCTCCAGTTATCCTCTAACCAGTGGTGCAATCTGAGCTTCTACATGGCGGGATCCCAAGAAGGTAAAGGGAAAAGCTGCCAGGCCCCTTAAGGCCTCGCCCTGGAACTGGCCACTCCATCAGTTCCGTCACACTCTCTTGGTTGGAGCAGGGCACAGGGCCAGCCCAGACCTGAGGGGAGGAGGATGAACACCTCTGACTGGAGGCGCAGCCAGAGCCTGCAGAGATCGGAGGGGTTGCTGGCGGTCATACCTGGAGACTGCCTCCCACACAGGGTTGTAAAAATTGTGGTGTTTACGTTGAACACATGAACACTTTTAACATAAAAGTGCACTATGACTATATGATGAACCTTCTTTAAGTATAATATCAATATTCTACATGTAAGGTGGGGCCCAAAGAACCCTCTTGCTCCCCGCTGTCTTAGAGTCTGTGAAGGAAGGCCTCTCTCGGTCCGAGTCCTGTATGATTGTGTAATTGGTAACAGGCCCAACAGGCACTCATGCCTAAGGGCATGTACCCCTCACAGTCTTGTCCTTCTGATTGTAGGTATAGCGAAGCCATAGGCCAAGCATGTCAAACTCATGGCCCGCGGGCCGCATGCATCCCACAATGAATATTTTTGCAGCCCAGCCAATATAACAGCATGTAAGAAACGTTTTAATAAAAATGTCATAACTTAACTTTTACAATATCCTGTTATACATAATTATTAATAACGAACTACATCGTTCTCTAATGACTGATAACTATAATCATGTTGCGTTCATTTCCCTTACACACCTTATGTGCAGGCATACCACTTCCCTCCACTAATACTAGCAGCGAATATTTTAGCAGCCGATTGCCACGTCATTAGTCTTGGACTGACTTGTTTGGTGTGCGCAAAAGGAATTGGCAACAGTTCTCTGCTTTCTTAAGTGAACTAGACAGCGAATATTCCAGCTTGTCCTACTTTACTGAGGTGCGTTGGCTGTCCGGCTCCAAGGTTCTTAAACAATTCTGGGACTTGAAAGAAGAAATATGTCAGTTCTTAATAACTAAAAATCAAGACACAAGCCTGTTTTTTGACACAATATGGTTGCAAGATGTATCCTTCATGGTTGATATAACAAAACACTTCTACGATTTAAACTTAAAACTGCAAAAAAAAAAAAAAGATCAGATTATTACAAACATGTGTGACCAAGTCAACGCATTCAAATGTAAGCTCGTTCTTTGGGAAAAGCAGTTGAAAATGAAGATCTAATGTACTTTCTGACATGCAGCATGAACAAATCAAGTTTGGGTGAAACTGCATTGTATCAAAAATATGCAGAAAAAGTTTTAAGCCTTAGAACTGAATTTAAAACAAGGTTTGCAGATTTTAAATTTTTGGAAGGCAAGTTTTCTTCGACTTTTTCAATAAATATAGAATTAGTACCTAATCAAATGCAAATGGGGGTAATTGAGATCCAGTGTGATTCAGATTTGAAGGCAAAATTCAGTGAAGTTGGCGTGCCTGAATTTTACAAATATTTACCTGCCAGGTTTGAAAATACTCGAAAATTCGCATGTGAAATTATTTCCATGTTTGGAAGTACTTATCGGTGTGAGCAGTTGTTTACAATTATAGAAGGAAATAAGTCTCCTGTCAGATCCAGAATTACTGACATTCACCTTGGGTCAGTTTTGAAAGTAATCACTGTGAACAAGATTTCCCCCGAAGTAGGAAAGATAGAAGAGAAGAGATGCCAAGTGTCAGGAAGAAAACATTGATTTTATCATGGCTCGTGTTCTTTTTTTAAAAAAACTATATTTTTCTAAATCTACGTTTCTATGAAATTAAAGCTTTTGGGTTTTTTTGCGGCCCACATAAACTTAAATCTTGGTTATTTGGCCCGTGTTAGCCTTTGAGTTTGACATGCTTGCCATAGGCAAAGCTCCTGATTGCCTCCCTGCCAGGGTGTTAGCCTCCCCATCTACCTAGTAGAAGCACTAATCTCCTCCCACACAGCCCGCCCTGCAGAGTCATTAGTCTGTGCCTGCCATGCAGCAGCCACGCCCTGTATGGAGAGGTGGAGTGTCACCTGCAGGGTGAGCTGATCCTGTGGCATGCCAGCATGCACACACACACACATACACACACAGACACACACACATACACACAGAGAGACACACACAGACACACACACACATACACAACTTCATAGTCACACACAACTTCATAGTCAGTCTCACACACACACACACACACACACACACACACACACGACTTCATAGTGCCGTGTCCTGTGGATCAGAAATGAGGAGGGGCTTTGGGAAGCTTGTCTGAGAATTTGGGGGCTCAGGGTAAAGTCCCTGTCAGTAGCTGCCCTGGGGTCGGGGAGAAAATGGACAGGAAGACAGCCAGGCCAGGCCTGCTCCTCACAATGAGACAGAAGTTACTGTGGGATCACACAGACGGCTATTTTGGGGACATAAAGTTGTTGTGTATCAAGTTGTTTGGATTTTCTGTAATTAGGTCCTTTCTGTTCTCTCTTATTGTTTAATACGTTTTTAAAATGCTAGTCTGGTCAGCTGTGCTAAGAGGAACCAAGAAAGAGGTTTTTGTCGTTTGAACCAGAGTTTTAAAGGGGAAGCAGCTTCCCAGCTGCCTGACAGTGGGGTCGACAGAGTGGTGTTGCCCAAGTGAGGGAACCTCAGGGGGCAGGTAAACGGAGGGCCACTGGGTTGGAAACTCTCCCCACGCAGAGATGAGTTTAGTAAATCTGAGTCTCTCCCTCTATCCCAAGGTCTGTTACTCCCTCGTGGACCAGACAAGAGGCCAAAAGGGACCTCAATACTCAATGAGAAGGAAAACTGAACAGGGATTGGTGGTCCGGGGCTGGCGCAGGTGGGTAATGATGGAGTTTGCTCCCAAGAGTGGAGCCAGCAAACAGAAAACCTGGTCTTAGTTGGGAGAGGGGGTTCAACTGGAGCCTGAACTGCTAGGTGCTGCATACGCAGGCTGGCAGGTTACCAAATCATCCTTCTCCTCGTTAATGAAGGAGAGAGGACACACAGAGACTGCAGAGGACACCTAGGAAGGGGATGAGTGAGGATGAGTGGGCGAGCATGGCCGGTAGGCACACTGGGGCACAGGGCAGAGCTTAGCTAGATAGCCGGGACCTACAGCAGAGATGGGGCAGGGGCAGGGGTCAGGAAGGGCTGCCGCTTGTGGATATGAGAGGTCGGGGAACTACCCAGACACTGTGGCCATGACACTTGGAAGATTTGCGTCATTCCAGACCCCACCCAGGTCTGGTTCTCTGGGGCTGCTGCTCAGCTGGGCAGAGCTGGGAGTGGGCAGCCACTGTCCCTGTCAACGTCCCAGGCTCAGCCCTCCCCTCACAATCTGTTCCAATTACCTAAAACTGAGTAACCCACTACGCCAAAAACAACAATCCTTCATTTTGCATTTCAGGCAGGGCAAGGAGGGATCGCTCTGCTCCATGTGTCTACGGCCCATGACTCAAATGGCTGGGTCACTGGAGGGCCAACCAGGCATCTCTCCTCCTGCTGGCTGGAGGCATCTCTCTGCGGTCCTTCCCGGGTCCTCTCCAGCACGGAAGTCGCAGAGTACCTGACTTTGTAGTGGCTCAGAGCTCCAAGAGCAACAAGTTCCAGAGGCCCAGGCTAAAAGCTGCAGGACATTTGTCACCCAGCTTCAGAAGTGCCAGGATATGGTGATTTCAACCATATTCTATTGATTTAACAAATCACTAAATCCAGCACAAATTCCAAGGAAGAAGCTACAGATCTCACCTCTCCACAGGAGTGTCCAAGAACTTGCCACCATTTTTTAAAAAAATATATTTTATTGATTTTTTACAGAGAAGAAGGGAGAGGGATAGAGAGTTAGAAACATCGATGAGAGAGAAACATCGATCAGCTGCCTCCTGCACACCCCCTACTGGGGATGTGCCCGCAACCAAGGTACATACCCTTGACCGGAATCGAACCTGGGACCCTTCAGTCCGCAGGCCGATGCTCTATCCACTGAGCCAAACCGGTTAGGGCTTTGCCACCATTTTTAATGCATCACAGCATCTCACCGAGTCCTTAGCAGAGTCCCCCAGGTGAGTTCCCTGTCCCCAGACTCTCCTTGATGGCAGCTGGGAGGCAGCAATGCCCATGGGAGATGATGGGAGGGTTTCCGAGGCCACTAGGCCTGCATTCTGGTCCAGGCAGGATCCACCACTCAGCAACTGGTTGGGCTTGTCAGGCTACTACTTATCTGGTGGAGCTGTGGTTTCCTGGTGTGTAAAATGGGAATGCTACTACTATGGTGGCCAAGGAAATGCACTGCTCAGATTTTCCAGTGCAGAGCATAACTGCCCAGATGCTGAGCTCTGAAATCTGTCCTCTGATATTCATCGCTTGGTGCCCAGGCCAGTTTCCTAGGACTGCTCCTAGCCCACGACTAAGTACTAGAGGCCTGGAAAGTGCTGGGCTCCTGAGATAGGCCAGTTTGGCGCATGGACCCTCCAGGGCCTTGCTGAACTTTCTTAGAGTTGCACTGCCGTACAAGATGCTTCCTTCCATCCAGCCTTCCTTCCTTGCCTCTCTCCTTCACAAGGATCACATCTGCATCCCAGGTCCGGCTCTCTGTCCTTTGCCCTCCTAAGTCCCTTGCACAGTGCTCCTGGCTGGCACTGCTTTTGAGGGACGGGGACAAACAGCTACAAGTTCACAGGGCTGCTGTGGATATTAAATATGTGGGTGTATGTAAGCACCTAGCCAAGGCCTGGCATATAGTTGACATTCATTCCACTAATATTTATTGAGTCCCTGCAGTGTGCAGACTTTAGCCCAGGTGCCTGGGAGATAATGGTGAGCAAAGCTGATGTCAACGTCAGGGCCACCTGCTTGAAACTTCTTGCTGACTCCCACAGTTGAGAGATAAAGTCCCAACTCTTCTATGGGACACAAAGAGCCCTTCAAAGTCTGACCCCGAGGCTTCTCAACACCTCCCACGCCACCTGCTGCTCCCCTGGGCCTATCATCAAAAGGACCTTCTTTCTTTCCTCCTACAATCTTGCCCTTTCACCCTCAATGTCTTGGCACATCTTTTCCTTCTCATTGGAATGCCTCTTCCTTCGTTTGCACCCACCCCTCAGGTGACAACCCTGACACATCCCCAAACCCAGTTCAACTGTGGGGCCCCAGGTCACAGGACAGAACGTGCTTGTTGCACGGGCCTCAGCCCTCACCTGTGAAAGCACGGTTACACTGGGCCACAACGGTGTAACAGTGTCCCGCCACCCTGTGAGCTTGCCTAGAGCAGGGGCAAGGTTGTATCCATCCTGAATGCCCAGTGCTTGGCACTTGGTGGGCCTGCAGCACATATGCGCAGAGTGGGTGTGTGGATGAGCCCAGGAGGACTTTTAAAAAATATATATATATATTATTGATTTTAGAGAGGAAGAGAGAAAGAGAGAAACATCAATGATGAGAGAGAATCACGCCCCCTCCTGGGGTTCGAGCCCGCAACCCAGGCATGTGCCCTTGGCCAGAATCAAACCTGGGACCCTTCCGTCTGCAGACCCACGCTCTATCCATTGAGCCAAGCCAGCGAGGGCAGGACAGGCGACGTTTGGAGGACACCGCGGGGCCTGCAGCGAGCGGAGGGGGCGCGGCGGGGCCTGGAGGGGTCAGGGAGCCGCAGGCGCCGGGGGGCCGCCCGGGACAAGCGCGGGCCGAATCGCGGCCGGCGCCGCGGGGCACATGACTGTGGGCTCAGCCTCCGCCCCGCCCGCCGCCCGCTCGCCGCCCGCGCAGCTGCTGGCAGTGCTCTGCCGAGTGTGCGGCGAGCCGGCTGCTGAGCCACGGCCTGCGAGCTCCCTCTCCGGCTCCGGAGCAGCGCCGGGCGGCGCCGAGGCTGCCCCAGGGAGGGAAATCGAAACCGAAGCGGCTCATTCCCTCCCGGGCCGCCGGCATCCGAGGGTGCCCGGTCTCCCCTCCTTCCGGCGGGTCGCGGGCGTGCGCCGCCCGGCCCGTGAGCCGCGCGCAGAATGGGCAGGTGCTGCTTCTACGCGGTGGGGACGCTGTCCCTCCTCCTGCTGGTGACCAGCGTCACGCTGCTCGTGGCCCGGGTCTTCCAGAAGGCCGTGGACCAGGCGATCGAGAAGGTGAGGGGGGCTGCGTGTGTCCGCGCCGGGCGGAGGGCGGGGGGCCGCTTCCAGCCGACCCCCGACTGCTGAGCCTTGTGCAGGGAAGAGCTGCGCCTCTGCAAACCCTCCGATTACAGCCCTCCTTTCTTCCTTGTCTTCCCAGGGTTGGGAGGTAGGGCTTAAAGAAGGATGGAGAGGCATGGAAATGACTGTGTTCCCTTTATAACAATAAGTAAGACTGTGGATCTAGACGTTTAAAAAAGCTTTCACTTATATTCTATCATTTGCATCCCCCGCCCTGCCCTCCCTTCACCCTCATCTCTGTTGAGCCCAAACTCATTTCCCTCCCACTTGATGAAAAAAACAAAACAAAACTAAATGAAAGTCACCACAAAAGAGGCAAGTTTGTTGGCTGCCTGCGGTGGCCTTTGAAGTGGTGTGGGGCCGCGGTGAGAAGCGGGTGTGTAGCCATTGTGTTCTGGCCTCCTTGGGCCGGGCAGGGCAGCTGGTCGCCAGGCCAGGCCTCTGGGCTGGGTGACATTTCAGTCCATCCAAGTCTGTACTACCCACCTGCTTAGCAGCGCGGTGTCTCGTACGACAGTCTGTGTTGCTTTGTCTCATCATTGATTCTTGCTCTTCTCAAACAGCCGTAAGCTGCAGGCAAAGATGCATTTATTGATTCTTCAAAGAACCTGAATCTGTCTCTTCCCCTAGATGAGTGGACTGGAGAGAGTCATTTCAGAAGACTTCTCCAACATTTGACTTCTCCAGCGGTCATTTCTTCTGCCCTTCCACCCACACCCACCAATCTATGTGGAAAGAGGAACAAGAGAGAGTTACTGCGATCACTTTTTCCTTAAAAAAACACACACACAAAAAAAAATCGTTGGAGTGGCCTTTCTTGTTAGCACCCATAACTGCGTGCTTAATTTCCCCCACCGGTTGGCACTTGCTGCTGGCTGGATAAACATGCCAGGCACCATTTAGTTTGATCACTGCATTTACTCCCTCTTAGTAAAGTTGTCACATTTTAGGTGGCAAATCCTTTAATCGTGGATTCCAAAAGCCATCAATTACTTAAAATCTGGCAGTAAAGGGACACATAATTTAATTTTTTCTAGGTTCACATTGCCAAGGGGGGTAGGAAGCCCATGGTCTGAGCTTAAAGATCATTGTTTTCCTGAGCATCCAAGTTCCAGGGAAAAACTGAATGGAATGTTCTTCACTCCTGTCCACCTGAAAACCCATGGCCAGATTGTGTAAGGATGTACACTCTTGCTTGGGTGACTAGAGTTAAGCAATCCAATTATAGTCAATATATGAATTTTCTTATGTGGCTGTTTCAGGAGACCCTGTGAGACCAGTGACCTCCCCAGTGCCTCAGGTCACCAGCCCTCAGATGCTCTGTGGGTCTATACTTCATAGGGCCAGGGGTCGCTGTAAGGCATCTTGGCTAGGGCTTGAGTTTGCATTGCTATTTGGTGATTGGCTTTTTGCATGGTTTTTCTCCATGGGGATTGGGCTCTGATCCAACTAATAAATTATAGCACAGGGCAAGTGGGATTGCCCAACTCAATTAAGGAATACTGCACAATATGGTGTGTGAAACCAAACGACAGGGCTGGTTCAGGGGGTCAGATATGGAGATATTCTAAGTCAACCAGAGGTTTCATGTTCCCATTAATACCTTTCTGCTCTCCTGGATCACCTGTAGGGTGGTAGCATGGGATAGTGGGAAAGGGTAAGGAGTCTGCAGGTCAACATCCTGGGCATGAAGCCAGTGTTCGAGCTGACAATCTTCTGGTAGGTCGGTGCTTAACCTTTCTTGATTCTTGATGTCAGCATCTATAAATGGGGCTAGTAATGATCTGCCTAAATAGAAAGGTTATAATAATTCTTAAGGAGCATTAGTATAATTTTCATGGGCTAGAGTTAGTGCTTTGTGCATGATAACAGCTTTATCTTTTGTTGGCAGCTGCATAATGCAAAGAAAAAATACCTGAGATTTCAAGTCAGACACCTGTGTTCAAATCCTAGCCTTGCCACTTACAAGTTTTTTGTCTTTGGGCAAGTTACTTAACTTCCCTGAGCTTCAGTGTCGTTACTTGGAAAAGCAAAAGATGTTAGCTTTTCCTTAGGAAGGGCCTCCTCACATTGATAAGCTACCCACGGACCGTGGACCGGCCACTGTGCTTGCTGTGAGGCCGAGTGAGGCCATCTGTGCAGAGCACCCGGCAGAGTTTCTGGCACAGCACAGGTGCTCCGTTACGGCCGCGTCATTATTTCCAATAGTATTGCTATGGAACAGTTCATTCATAACTTGGCTTTAATGTAGTTGTAATATAATCCACCCTGACAGTCCCAACTCTTAATGGTTTCATTTGAAAACTCTCCATGCCTTGGCTTGTCTACATCAAAAGAGAAGAGAGGCAAGGGATGAAGTTCTAATAAGTAGGTTTGTTTGACTAATTGTGAGAAGCTGAGTAACATCATTCCTATCAGGAGAATTTGCCTTACGTGGTCATTTTCCTCCAGTCCTTTGGTGACCAGAGACTACTGAATGGGATTTTCACTTTGGCAGTGCATGGAATGGAAGGAACCAAAACTAGTTGACCTCATTGGCTTGTATTGGGCAAACCCTCTAGCTGTTTCTGCTTCACTTCTCTCATTTGCAGAAGAGGCAGACTGAGGCTTTCCTCCTTGTCTGCCCACTCTCGCTTCCTGGGGGATATTCTGAGCATTAAGCAGGCCTCTATCAAGCGTTTTTACCCCCCCCCCCCCCGAGACAGTTTTGCACACACCTGGCAATCTCTTTTCCTCTGTAGAACCTAGAAGGGCAGGGCGTTATGTAACATTTCATTTCATTTGCTAACCCCACTGATTGTCCTGGCACCCAACACAGTACCTGGTATAGGGTAGGTGCATAATGAATGCCTGTTGCCTCCCTATTGATTGTTTTAGTTGAAAGAACAGTGTCCCGAGAATCAGCAGAACATGGTTAAAATTCCTTTTTCTGTCACTAACAAACACTTGGATTAAATTGAACAAGCCAAAGTGTAAATGATCAACCCCTCAAAACCTCTGTTTCCTCATTTTGAACATTGGGGTAATAAGAATAGCTCCCTTAGGGTTGTTGTAAGAAGGAAATAAAGTAATTGATAGAAAGCATCTAGCATAGTCCCTTCCACAGTGCCTGAATATTAACAACTATTATTGTTTCTGGTTATTTTTTTCTCATCTAGAAACTGAAGCTTATATAGTAGATAAGGTTCCTTCTTGCTCCAAAACTCTGAGATTCTATGAGATGGGCATGTGACCTTTGCTTGATTGCAGCTCAGAATATTAAATTTGGCCTTGGACCGGCTGACCATTTAAACATTTCCTAGAAATGAGGGTGCAGAGCCAGCCAAAGTCAGGGCTGTCCAATAGGAGATGGTCTGGCAAGGAAACCAATGAGAGGCAAAGAGATGGTTCACGTTTTGCTTCCTACAGGCCAAGGAAGGAAGGCAGCATTAGGTCTCGGGGATAAGATGAGCAGGACAAATGCACTTACCCTTTGCCCAAACCTGAGTCTCTGGGCAAGTGAGTCACACCTGGCCTCTTGGGAACCATAGCAACTGTGGAGCTTCTGCTGATGGCAAACTGCAGCTCGTGAGCCACATGTGGCTCTTTGGCCCCTTGAATGTGGCTCTTCCACAAAATACCACGTGCAGGCGCGCACGTACAGTGCGACTGAAACTTCGTGGCCCATGTGCAGAAGTCGGTATTTTGTGGAAGAGCCAGTATTTTGTGGAAGAGCCACACTCAAGGGGCCAAAGAGCCGCATGTGGCTCGCGAGCCGTGGTTTGCCGAGCCGCAGTTTGCCAACCGCTGATTTAACCAAATAGCATCAACTGGTGAATACATACAGGTCTTCTTTTTAAAAGTCAAATTAGTAAAATAGCTTCATTGTTGTTTGTGTAAAGACAGTCAACTAAATGTAATCCTAAAGGGCTCTCGCATATCTACCGCATCACCCAAGTGGCCTTTTCACAGAGTTACACAGACTTAGAATCTTAGAATAAGAAAAAACCTTTAGATATCACTTAATCTGTTATGTTATAGTCAAAGAAACTGTGTTCATTTTTAAATGGATGGTAGTAGGCATCCAGTTGCCTTTACATTTATATGACACTAGAAACATAGAGAAATGACTTGTGGAAGGCCACATGGAACGGAAGGGGTAGGGTTAGGTGTGCAAGCTGGGTCTTCTAATTCACATTCCCCTTCCCGAGGATGACCACACACCTCACACCTCACTGCCAGCGACAGTCCTGGTTTATTTACACCTGTTGTCCTGGCGTGATTACCAGCACCTCTTTCCTTACAAAAGATTCCTGGTTTGGCCTGCTGGTGTGGCTCAGAGGTTGAGTGTTTCCCTATGAACCAGGAGGTCAAGTGCTGGGGTTCTTGTTCCAGCATCTGGAAGGGTTCAGGAATCTGGAGAAGGCTGTGCGTAGATTAAATAAGAGTCCGGAGACGAAGCATAATTTTGAAAGGCATTAGGGGGTGAGAGGGGAGCCTAGCTGAAGGAGCTAAGTTCTCAGATCAAAGGTCTTAAGGTCTAAGGTCTTCTTGTCCCAGGACCCCATGCTTTTTATTAACACAACTTGTCCTGAGGCGAGGCAGAGATATACACTTCAAAGAGTCAGGGTTTCCTACAGAGTCCATTGTCAGAATGGGGAGAATTAGCCTACAGCTGTTCGGGTATTTGGCCAGTAGGAGGCAATAACATGTAGATTAAGATGCCCTTTAGCTGTCTGGCAGCCAAGAAATCAATTTAATGTATCCTATTCAGGTTCGATTGCGGAGGGGGGGGGGGGGGTGAGCACATGCCCTGGTCACAGTGGGCTTGATCCCCAATGGGGGGCATGCAGGGGGCAGCCGATCAATGATTCTCATCATTGATGTTTCTATCTCTCCCTCTCCCTTCTTCTCTGAAATCAAAAATATATTTTTAAACTGATTCCTGGTGTGGACAATAAAGTCTGTCCTCACACACCACACTGTCCTGCACTTCTTGGCCTTAAAGAGGAGTGTGGTCTCTAAGGAGCTGAGGCCCACTCCAGCTAGCTCAGGAAAGACGGGATTTCTTCTCCTAAAGCTGCAAGAGGAGGCTCATAGACATCTAAGTGTGAGAAGCACAGCACAGTGAGGCTTCCGTGAGGACAGTCGAAGCTGGAAAGTCAGCAGGCCCAGGCACACTGTCCCCCTCTCCTGCCACTGCTTCCCACCGGCCCGCTTCCTCTGTTTACTTGTTGGGCCCAGGCTGTTTGCTCATCTGGCGCTTCCTCATCCTCAGCCCTTGTGACCTTCCAGCTGCTAAGCCCACATGAACATGCTTCATTTCTTAGTTTCTCTTCCCTCAATTTTTAAAAAATGTTTTTATTGATTTTTAGAGAGACAGGGATAGAAAGATAGAAATATCGATGAGAGAGAAACATCATTGATCAGCTAGCTGCCTCCTGCATGCCTCCTACTGGGGATCGAGCCCACAACCCGGGCATATGCCTTGATGGGGAATCAATCCGGTGACCTCTTGGTTCCTGGGTCGACGCTCAACACTGAGCAATACTGGCCTGGCTCTTTCCCAAATTTGTCACAGAGCGATGTGATTGGCTTAGCAGAAGCCATAGATTTATAAACAGGTAATGTTAGGTTAGGTGGCTCAGGAGGCGGCGCAAGAAATAGAGTCCAGTGAATCAGAAAAGAAAGGAAAGGAAAAGGTTTATTCTGCATCCCCGGGAGACCCACGTACCCCCAGGACAGGGCACATGGATTCACGCCAACAGGGAGGGGGGCGCTTTTTTTTATACTGCAGTTGGGTGAGGGGCGGGGACATGAGCTGAGGGATTCTCTGCTGCAGGGGATGGGCGGGGGTATGTGGATTAAGGGAGAAGAAGCCTGTATCTGTGTCTGGCACCTTGATCTGTGAGAAATTCCAGGGCAAGTCCATTATCTTGTCATGTCTGCATATATCCGATCCTGGGCTCTCTCCGACCTAACAGTAATATCCTTGCAAGATTCCTTAACTTCAAAGCAAAATTGTGCAACTCCTCCCTAGCATTAGAAATGTGATCTTGTGATATCAAAATCATAGTATGGTTCTTTCAACATCGTACTAATTCATGGTGACCATGAGTGCATTCATTATTAATGATTAAGACAGGGGAGTAAGCCAGTACTTCTCAGTGTAGTTCCTAGACTCTAAGAACTGCATCCAAATCACTTACGGAAATTTAAAAAATACAGACTCCACCACCCTGCTGAATCAGGCTCCTTAGGACTGCCACCCGGGATTCAGAGCTAAGCATGAGCCGGTGAATGGTTTGGTTGGTGACTGTGTTAGCCTGTGTCTTCAATCCTTAAGGTGGCAATTCCTTTTTCGCACCTTTGTATTTTATTCTTTATTTTTGTTTATTTTGCTGGTTAGAAAAGAAAAGCATGTCATTATAAAAAGTCAGATACAACAAAAATTAATAAAGCAGAGATAACTACTGTTAACATATTATTGGCATTCACCTTTTTATTTATGCACATATAGTAACACATTACAAAAATGGGGTGCTTCTATTCCTACTCTTCATTTATAATTTCAGCTTTGCTGAGTTATGATTGACATATAAAAGAGATAGCAATTCTAGTTGAGTACATTACTACTACTAGTTACTATTATCCTGCAAGTTTACATTAAAAGGGAAGATTGGGGGGCGGGGCGTGTCTTGCCTGTGGAAACTGTTTTTGCTTTCTTGTTTAATAAAGTGCAAGATTTCATTCTGTCAAGCCTGGCAACAAGGCCATCTGTTCTGCCAGACATTCGCTCGTTCCCAGGGAGGAATCAGCAGGTGGGATGATCAGATCATTAATGAAAACACAGGATGTTGACCAAGTAACTAGTCATTTATGGCCTATATCATAAAGCTATATACTATGTATATACGTGATATACTAATAAAGGGTCCCCTTTAATCAAAGCTAGTAGCAGAGGCATATTTGCTTGTATCTGACGCTCTTTACCAAAAAAAGGAAAATGAAAGATAACCTGAGAGGGTCTGGTGTTTAACAAAAATGAGCAAGGGCATATTTCTATAGAAAGTAGAAGTGAATACTATTGCTATGATTTCACATGCAGCAAATGTACAAGCTTATGCCCACTTCGCTCATTTACCTTGCCCGCTTCGCCCCTCCAGCATCTGAGTTTTGAGAGAGAGAGAGAGAGAGAGAGAGAGAGAGAGAGAGAGAGAGAGGCAGAATGCCATTGTGAGACTAATGTACTCATTTTGGCAAGTCCCATTTTAAGGATATTTGCTTTAAACATTGTACTTCTAATAATCAAGAGTAATGGAAGCCTCAGCTGGTTTGGCTCAGTGGATAGAGCATTGGCCTGGGGACTGAAGGGTTCCAGGTTCAATTCTGGTCAAGGGCATATGCTCGGGTTGTGGGCTCGATCCCCAGGAGGCAGCCAATCAATGATTCTCTTTCATCATTGGTGTTTCTATCTCTCTCGCTCTCTTCCTCTCTGAAATCAATAAACATATATTTTAAAACAGAGTAATGGAAGAAAGAGGAGACATAGATAAATAAGCAATGAAAACATCACTTATTTCATCTTTGAGAGATACAATCACAGCCAAACAGGTTGTTAAACAAGACTGGCTCCAAGAGTTGCACATGGAACTCAGGCATTGTTTTCATGGCCGCACTTCTTATTTATTCACATCTTAAAATTCCTTTCTCTTCCACTCTTCAACCACTCCACACACACACACACACACACACACACACACACACACACTTTCCCAATTTTCACCTGATCCTCATGATAAAGGGTCCATCTGGTGGCTGCTTTTTCTCCCTTTGGGCCAGCAATTCTCAACCGTGGTTTCACATTTGTAAACACCTGGAAGCTTTTTAAAAGTATCCAAATAGGTGTTTTATAGCAGTTCATTCCGGATAGCTGTTTCATCATATCGTCCTGTATGGAATTTATAGACAGAGTAGCAGCTTACATATGAGCTGACATTTGAACCTCAACTGTCAGAGCACATTAGCTGAAATTATTACAGTTCCAATGAAAGCAAAACGAGTTCAACAACAGTGACACACAAAATAAAATGCCAATGCATTTTCTCCTGAGTTAAAATAAGGTCAGAGAATAAGGGTAAAACATTAATAGCAGTTAATTTTCTTTATTTCAACAGAGAATTTAAAAAGGTAAGTAGTGCAAGTATAGTACTATGAGAGTCTAGAATGGGTTTGCTTAATTTTAGGAAGAAATTTAAAAACAAAACAAAACAAAGCAAACCAACCAGTGTTTTGGTATCAGGTGAGTTTTATTAACCTGGAGCCCAGGGAGAATCATCCGCATGCTATGAGGCCAGGTTCTCAAAGTCGGTCTGCATTCTCTCTGGGTGAATTTAGATCCTGTAGATGGCAACATGGGCACTGAAGTTGTGTTTAATTATTAAGTAGCACTCTGTTGAACTGAAAGAACAATCAGCAGCACTCTTGAGTCCTGAATGTTTCCTTAAAAGTGTTGTTTATATTCACCAAAGCCTAATGCAAGTCCCCGAGTGCTTATTTTTATCATCTGCCAGGACAGCTGGTTCAGCAACCCTCCTAGAGTTGCCTTCCCAAACGAGCTCTACCAGGTTAACCTGGATGAAGTGTGTCTTGTGACTCACATCATGTCAGCTCTTGGCAGAAGCAGGTAATCCAGGGAACAGTGGTTGGTTGAATGTTGCTAGTGTATCAAGTGCCTATTAGGAAATGGCAGAGGATGACAGGTGACAGGCTGCCTCACATAATGGCCGGGCTGGTCAGGGACCTCGGACTTTATCCTGTGAGCACTGGGGAGTGTCTGCTCACATGGGCACTTTTTTATTTGACAGAGAGAGAAAGAGAGAGGGAAGGAGAGAAATAGAGAGACAGGAACATTGATAAGAGAGAAACATCACTGATTGGCTGCCTCCTGCATGCCCCCTCCACTAGGGATTGAGCCTGCAATCCAGGCATGTGCCCTGACTGGGAGTTAAACCAGTGACCTCTTGGTTCCTGGGTCAAGCTCAACCACTGAGCCCCCAGGCAGGGCCAGAAGGGCACTTTTGGTAGAACTCTCTAGAGACTGAAGTAGATAATGGATTTGAAAAGAACAAGCCTGGAGAGGAGACCTGTTAGGAGACTACCCGCAGTATTGCCACAGTACAAGCTGATGATGCAGTGAGCACATGAATAGAAATGGAGAAGAGAAGGAGATAAAAACCAGTGTTGATTAGGGGAGAAAATCATGAGTCCATTTCTTTTATCCCATTGACTTTGGGCAGCCTGTGAGATGGCCGGATGGGGATTTTATAGTGGATCCACACAATTGAAATGATCTGAATAACTTCAGGCATAAGCCTTTGGGCTGAATTACTGGGCCTGGCACACAGCTGGACATGTTACACGCATGTCCGTTTTGTGTCCTTAGCTAAATTTCCTCTTGAGAACACGGCCTATGCCTGCTTGGCATATAGAAAGCACTCAATATATACATATTGGCTAATTCACTGAAAAAGAAGTTTTTCAGTCCAAATGATTGTTTTGGTTGACACTGCAGATTCACCACATAACTGGATGCTCTTTTCAATACTTCTTTTGGTGCTGGTGCCCACAGTATCAAGCCTGGAAAAATTCATCTTGTTCTGCTTGGCTAATATGAATGAGCAATATTTAACATCACGCTGTAGACCTGGTTTAGGACCTTACGTTGATTTTTAATTCAGCACAGCTAGAAACTCAGCTGATGCCAGGGTTTGTCTGGTGGCTGTCCCACTGCAGCAGAATCCTCAGTGAGGAGGATCTGTTGTTTTCAAGCCACGGCTTTCTGTTCTGACTGGGCAAAGGGCTCCTGTGGACCAGGGAACTGGCTCCTTATACCCTGACGAATGAAAGACTTCCGTCCTTCCCGGGCTTGAGGTTAGGTTACTACTTGCTAGTTTCTGAATCCTTCCTTTGCAGAGCAAGCCCCTGGGAGGATATAATTGGAAGCCTCCAGGATCTGGGGGCGGAAATGAGAAGTTGAGGGTCCAAATGCAGCCCTTTTCTGGTCTATCTCGCGGCAGGAGTTTGAGGTGCTGTCTGGGCAGAGCAGCCACCTGGTAACTGCAGAGCTCAGTCCTCCTTTGTCACTTCCTCATGTCGGTTTCAGCAGGGAGCTCACCATGACCTCACAGCTGCTCCAGTTTCTTTTCCTCTGGATCGAGGGGCCGACTCCCATTCATGGTCTCTCTGGGGTAGGGCTGCCAGATAAAAGACGTGATGCCCATTAAATTTGGATTTCAGATAAACAGTGAATACTATTTTAAGTGACTGTCTCACGCGATGTTTTGATTCACTCCAATTTATCAGTTGTTGACATCCGCCATATTTACGTTCTTTCTCATTCTGATGTAGACTTTTTCTTTGAATTGTTTGAATGCAAATGCAGACATTATAACACTCTGCCCCCAAACCCTTCAGCATGTCTCCTAAGAGTGGAAGCATTTTTGACATCGCCAACGCAGTGTTCGGGAGAAACTTGGGCATCCGTATCTTTATTAGCTCCGTCTGGCAGCTCTACTCTGAGGGTTCAGTGGGTTCGCAGCTGCTGGAGAGGCCCAGCATGAGCTTGCAAACCCACAGACCTGGACTTGGTCAGAGTCCGCATGACTTACCGGCTCTGTGAGCTTGGGAACACCAGTGCCACTGTTTCCTTGTCTGCAAAATGGGGCCTTGCAGGCTCTGAGCTTAGGGCGTTATGAAGCTGTAGACACCATCTGACTCCTGGATACTCGCAGTAAGCAGTGGGTGGCTTCGGTCGGAATGACACTTGTCCTTCTCTGAGCTAAACCACAGGTGAAAGAGAAAAATAAAGAAGCAACTGTTTTAGAAATGTTGGCAGCTGTATGTACGTATGAGCTTCCCTCTGTTCTTTCATTTCACACACACACACACACACACACACACACACACACACACACACACACACCATGGTCTCCTGCAAGATTTACAGAGGGTTCCTTGACTAATGTCTGGTAGGTGGTGTGAGATGTGTGTGGGCGTTGACTCTAGATCTAGAGTGGCCAGGGGAAGGACTGGGAGGGGGGTGGAGACAGACAGCGGGGACAAGCCTGGCTTGTAAGGACATCTGCTATCAGTGTGACTCTGGCAGACTGCCAAGGTTCATTTTTCGTTAGTTTTTCATTTGCTTTTTTTAAGTTAAGGACTCAAGTCTGCTTCAGGTTTGTTTTTATCCCCAAACTTCCTGAATCAACTTGGAGGAACAGGTTCAAGTCAGACTGTTGTAAAAACAGCCAGTTTCGCCCTGGCCGGCATGCTCAGTGGTTAGAGGGTTGGCCTGCACACTGAAAAGCTGAGAGTTTGATTCAGGTCAAGGGCAGCTACCTGGGTTGCAGGGTTAATCTCCTGCCACCAATCGATGTGCCTCTTTCACATTGATGTTTCTCTCTCCCTCTCTCTTCCCTCTCTCCCTCTCTCTCTACCTGCCCTCTTTTCCACTCTCCCTGGAAATCAATGGAAAACAAAAAACAAACAAAAAGCCCAGCCAGTTTTACCTTCCCTTCTGGAAAGAATTTTGCCCTCCTTCCTGGAAACTCCTCCATTTGTCTTGGACTTCTGGTTGCCTAAGAGCTGGAGACAAACCAGGCAAGGTAACTCGGGCAGTTAACTGTCCATTCACTCCCTTACTGGCTCTTCCAGGGTTTATAATTCTGAGGTGATTTTATTTCACTAATAAACAAGATGGCGAGTCCTTTCTCACTCTAGAGTTCTCCACACACTGTGATGCTTGTCAGGAAAAGCTAGCCAGGAATCCAGAATGCAAAATCCATCCTCCTGACAATAATGAGAAAAGAAATACTGTGAAGCGCTCTGTGGGGGGTGGGGACTCTGGCAGCTTTTGTGGGAGAGCTGACCACAGCTGCGGAGGCGTGAGCCTCGCCTTTGTTTTGCAGGAACAGAGGGAAAGCCTAGAAGTTGGTTCTCTTTGTATCCCTCCTCCTTTCCCTTAGGGGCTATTAATAACATTTTCTGGAATCAGAGTTTCTGTCCTAGATTTTCACTTTAAAAGAAGAAAAGTGATAATGGGAGAATTATTTTTTTTTTACTGCTTATAGAAGTTATTTCAAACTATATGGAGAAACTTAATAGAATGGAAGACTTCTCATAATCATATTCCATGGAGCTAAGTGCTATTAGAAAGTTAGTATGGAAGCTTAGAGATTTAAGGGTAACTAAAAGACTGAACTTCTTAAATTATCTACATTTCACCCCCCTGTTTTCATGCCTGTGTTTTAAATATATTTTTTTAGTGATTTCAGAGAGGAAAGGAGAGAGAGACAGAAACATCAATGATGAGAGAGAATCATTGATTGGCTACCTCCTGCACACCCTCTACTGGGGATCGAGCCCACAATCCCAGCATGTGCCTTGACCCGAAATCCAACTGTGACCTCCTGGTTCATAGGTCGAATGCTCAACCCAGCCGTGCCGACCAGGCTCATATTTGTATTTCATCTGCCAATCTTGGCCACACCTACACATATTTTACATTCCCTGCTTTTCCCATTTAACATAGATCATAAGCATGTTTCTTATTTCTTTGTAGTGTTTATAATTTTAATGGTTGCTTTCTACTCCAACCTGTGAATGATCATGATTTGCTAAGTCATTCTTTTCCTGTTCAACATTTTGGTTATTTCTAATTTTATGCTAAGTCCTTGTTATTTCCTGAATTATATATAGGGCTGAAAGAGAGGATCATGACTAAAGACTGTTTGTTTTTCTCTTTTATTGTTTAACATTTGCTGGGTGGTCTACATTTGAGCAAACTAATGAGAGTGACAAGATTCCTTTTTTAGTTCAAACCAAGCCCTAGACCAGTGATGGCGAACCTTTTGAGCTCGGCGTGTCAGCATTTTGAAAAACCCTAACTTAACTCTGGTGCCGTGTCACATATAGAAATTTTTTGATATTTGCAACCATAGTAAAACAAAGATTTATATTTTTGATATTTATTTTATATATTTAAATGCCATTTAACAAAGAAAAATCAACCAAAAAATGAGTTCGCGTGTCACCTCTTACACGCGTGTCATAGGTTCGCCATCACTGCCCTAGACGCCTCTCATCCCCAACCTGAAGATGGCAGTCATGGAAATCACAGTCCCCGTCTACGGAGCCCTCTGCCAGTGGCCAGAGAGAAACAGCTGAGACCTCTCTTCACCCGTACAATGATTCCAGTCAAGCCCTCTGGTCCACTGTGCCGCAGTAACCTTCTGAATCACCTCTTGCTGTGTCAGTTCAAGTTGCACAGTAGATAGGGGTGTCCAATGAAAACACATCTGACTTGGGCAAGGAGAGACTGTTGGAAAGGATTACTGCAAAGGAGAAGGACATTGCAATAGGAAGGGGAGGTTACAACAGGGAGATCAGCTGGCTGTAGGATCTGCAGGAGCCTCAAGGGCTTTTCTTTTATAGGGAGGAGTAAACAGGTCTGGGAAGGAGAGAAACTTAACCAAAGTTTGGCTAACGAGCACTCCTCCCCCCACCCCCCCAGCCCCAGCTTTATTGAAGTATGGTTGACAAATAAAAATTGTGTATGTTTAAGATGTACACCATGAAGTTTGATACGCATATACATTGTGAAATGATTATCACAGTCAAGCTAATTAACACCTCCATCACCTCACAGAGCATTGAGTGTTGTGTTGTGACATTCTCTGAGCAACTTTCAAGTATACAGTACATCATTCTTAACTAGTCACCATGCTGTACATTGACAAATATTTTGTTCCCATTGATTGGTGGGAACAAGCAGTTCCGCTGGCCAATTATGAAGCAAAGAATAGGAGTCTGGCCTGGCCGGCATGGCTCAATGGTTGAGCATCCATCTATGAACCAGGAGGTCATGGTTCCATTTCCAGTCAGGGCACGTGCCCGGGTTGTGGGCTCGGTCCCCAGGGGGGCATGTGCAAGAGGCAGATGGTCAATGATTCTCTCTCATCATTGATGTTTCTCTCTCTCTCCCTCTCTGAAATCAATAAAAAATATATTTTAGAAAGGAGTGAGAGTCTAGAGGTGTCTGTCCTTGTCTTAGATAAGAAAGGGGACATCTGTGAAACGTATCTAACGCTATGAGGAGGGGTATTTCGAACACAGAGAGCCTTCTGAGCCGCTGCTCTTCTCCAGGAGCGTGTGGCTCGGTGACATTCACCTTTACCAGGAGCACAGGTTTGCAGCGAGTCCTGGGGAGGGAGGCTGGCTCTACCCCTGCTCGCAAACTTCAGGCATTCTCCTAAGCTTTTTGAGATTTGGTCTGAAAGGTAAAACTGGGGAGATGATTTTCACCTTGTAGAACATTAGGGGGATTAAATGAGATAAAGTGATAGCACAGAGCCTGGCTCTTGATAATATTCTGCAGCTCAAAAACCTTCCATGGCCCCCCATTGTATATCAGACAAAATCTAGACTCCTGTGACCTCAGCCTCCTTCTCTAAATGAATCTCCCTACTCCCTAGAAAACTCGCACCGAATACTGTCCCATCTCTCCGTCTTTTATTGTCTCATTCTTCACAGCCACTGTCTTTCTGATTAAGCAGAGGGCTCCAGGAAAGACAGATGAACATGGAGCAGGCAGGGAGGAAGGGCTCACTCTGTCCAACCAGACAGGACAGTTGAATCAACCCTGGTTGTCCATCAGGCACCCACCCCTGTGACCTCCTTCTACTTTGCCAAATGTTTGTTCATTCTTCCTGGCTCACTTTAAGCACCACCATTTTTCATCTCGGTTCATAGAATCCATTGTGTGAACACTGCCGAGACCATACACTCCTTGGCCATTTATCACGTGCTGCTTTATGTTGATGATCTTGCACGTGTGTATCAACATTCCCGTAAATAGAGGGTAAGCTCCTGGAACACAGAAACCACATTGATGTTGCTGGGTATCCCCTACAATGCCTCGCACATACACTGTGTTTTCATGATCTACATGCATAGTTCTGTACTTGGCAAGAAAACCATGGGTAGAGCACTGCTTTAAACAGCTTTAAACAGTAAAAGGGGTCACAGAGAGACACAGATTTTTCTTTCCACCCACAAAAGGAACTGGCTGCACTCAGCCCTTGAGAGTGCTGGATTACTGAGTAGATGCACAGACAGGTGTTAGATCTGCATGTTTCAGGGCTTCTAATGAAGCTATTGCTTCCTTCTTACCTGAGTGTGACGAGGATGGTCAGCAAACAGCCACTTCCTCTGGGCACTTTAAAGGCTCCTTGGGCGTGTAGCTGTCCAGCGGCTGTTACAAGGCCTGGCCCCGTGGCTTTGCCTTTGACCATCTGGTTTTCTGCTGCTCTTCTCCTAATGTCTCATATCAAGTTCTCTCCCAGCATCTTCTAAGCAAAGTTGATGGAAGCCGGTACGTTAGTGTTCAAGTGCTATATTCTGTTCATTAAACAGATATTTCTTCAGGAACTGCATTGTTCAGACACTGTGGGGAGGATCAAAGAAAAAAAATCACAGCTCTCTATTTGTAGGTCATTATCTTCTGTTTTGAGAAGCCAACAGTTAACCTAATATATAACCATATTGAGTACCTATACATTCCTTTTCACTTTTGATTGCCAATATCACCTGCTTCGTGTTGATTACTATTAACTTATATTTTTAGATTTTTTTTTTGTTTGACCACTTTTTTTTTTAATGCTCACCCAAGGATATGTTTTTATTGATTTTTAGAGAGAGGGGAATAGAGAGCGAGAAACATTGATCAGTTGCCTCCTGTGTACAACGCAAGTGGGGATCGAACCGCAACCTAGGTATGTGCTCTGAATGGGAATCGAACCCCCAACCTTTTGGTATAGGGACGACCCTCCAACCAAGCCACCTGGCCAGGGCTGTTTGACCCCTTTTTTTCTTAAGAAATTCCTATATATATAATATATTACAAGGTCGAAACGATCCATCCAGTTGAAGGGATTCATGAAGGAGGAAAAAAATTTGCCCTATCCT
Organism: Myotis nattereri; assembly: GCF_964212035.1. Lineage (NCBI taxonomy): Eukaryota > Metazoa > Chordata > Mammalia > Chiroptera > Vespertilionidae > Myotis > Myotis nattereri. Next base: position 182,502,562 of record NC_138075.1, read on the forward strand.
TTTCTGAACATTTATGGACAAGAAATAGAGGTCCTTATTTTAATGAAATCAGACAACTTTTAAAATATCTATGGGTCTTCAAACTCCTCTAGGAGACAAATTATTATTCACATGTTATCTTTCTCATAGTTATCATATTTGTTTTAGGAAGGTTAAATGCATGTTACGGAGCTGTTTTTAGGTCCTACATGTATACTTTATGGTGGAGAAAGTCTACCATGTAACTTGTGTAACTAAAGTGTGTGAAATGTTTATACCCATTTTATTAAAATGTCATGAGGTAAGGTGGGAGAGTGAGGAAGAGCAGCGCTGCGTTCCCGACCCAGCTCTGATACTAAGTCAGTCCCTTACCTTCCTCCCAGGGCCTCTGAATGGCCTCCCCGCAGCCTGAGGGCTTCCCCAGTTCTAGTCCCTCACTCTCCACCTGACTCGCTCCCTCACTCCTCCTCTTGTTTAGGAAATAAGATGAGAGGCCGTGAAGCTCTTTTTAAAAACTGCCTAAAATGACTGATGAGGCTCCTGGGTGACTGGGGCAGGGAGAGATCAAGGAGTTGCGGGGACAGCGCTGGACAGGGAGGGCCTCTCCCAGGAGAGAGTCCGCGCTGGCTTCCGAGGTTGGAGGGGAGGGGTTTCACGGTTTGTCTTGAAAGTTTTCTGTCTCATCCATCTGAGCTCAAATCAGGAAATCAGTTCTGAGAGCAAAGGCCAAGAATATTTTAATAATGTGCTGTTTGGATAGAAATCTGGTGAGCAGACGTTCTGAACTGATGCCAAACCACCAGCCATCCCCAGCTCTCGGACGGGCCAGCACCCCTCCCAGCCCTGCAGACGCCCAGCTTTGCTTTGACAAGCTTAGGTTTTCTGCATTCAGTGATCCCGGAGCCCCTTTGTTTTGTCCCTGCCGAGATTCTTGGGATGTTTTCTGTTTAATCATAAAGCCATATTATTATTATTCCTTGCAGCCTTGTTTCCATTAAATCGCAGGCCTGGTCGGCTAACATGTGATATCCTGTATTGTGCTGTCGCAGCACATTTTAGCCTGTGGTTTCTTACACGCTTTGAAAGCCAGTCCCTTTGTTTACTGTCACTCAAGTCCTCACTGCCGGACGAATGGCAGGTGGCATCAGGGAAGCTTCCCTGGGAAGCTACTATTTTCACTCGGGGCCTCGCATCGTCTGTATTGGTAGATCCCATTTTCCTTTTTTGATTTTCTTTTTAAACTTTTCCTCAATGTTAATTATTTTATTCAGTATAAACGTTTGGAAAATACAAAGTCAAATCAAGGAGAAAATAGCAATGACCTAGAGTTGATCACTGTTCACATTTTGGTTTGTTTACTTGCAGTCTATGCTATTACCTCTCTTGTGTATGTCAGTAATTTTTACTGTGAAAAGGTAGTTTTTCTGCATTAACACGTTGAGGACTGTTAGGACTACTAGGTCTTAGGCTTCAGCCTGTTCCCCTTGGGTGTGGCATTGGTCAGGCTTCTGGTGCAGTGTGGAGAACAGCCCCCACCCTCCGTGGCTTGTAGCAGAGACATTTATTCCGTACTCTGGTGTGCAGGATGGCTGCCATGGGAGCCTGGCTGGCTCCGCTGAACTAGGCTAGAGTTCGGGCTGCATGTCTGGTGCACACATCACCCTTTTAGGTCCTTGGCTAGAGGGTCCACTGCTACCTGGGGCAGGCTCTTCTTGACACGCCTCTTAAGACCTTAGCTTAAAATGGAGGCATTGCCATTTCACCCTCGTTCTGTTGATCAAATCAAGCCACTTGGCCAAGCCTGAAGTCAGTAAGGTGAAAAGAATACTCCTCTCCTGGGGGGAAGAGGCCATGGTGAATAAGTTTGGGTTTGCTAGGGCGGCCATAAAAAGTACCGCAGGCTGGGGGCTTGGACAGCAGGCATTTGTTGTGCCATAATTCTGGGTGCTCGTCGGCTAAGGTCAAGGTGTCAGTGAGGCTGGTTTCTTTTGGGGCCTCTCTGTCTTTGGCTTGTAGACAGCTGTCATCTTCCTTTGTTTTTATTTGTTCTAATATCCTCTCATTCTAATGGGACATTGGTCATAGTGGATTATAGTCCTGACCTCATTTAACCGTACCTTTCTCTTTAAAAACTCTACTTCCAAATATAGTCTCATTCTGAGGTTAGGACTTTAGTATACGAATTTTGGGGGGGATACAATTCCGCTTATAACACATGGTAAGAGTGGAAAACGAAGGAAGGGTTGTAGACAAAAAATACCCCAGCACTTCACCTCAAGAGCTCAGCTTCCTCATCTTTAAAACGGGGTCAGCATCTCTGTGCTATGGGTTTGTTGGGGATTGAAAGACCCTGGTGGTGCCCACCCTGTGTGGCTCAGTGGTTGAGTGTCAACCCAAGAGGTCACCTGTTTGATTTCCCGTCAGGGCACATGGCCGTAGTGTGGGCTCAATCCCCAGTAGGGGGTGTGCAGGAGGCAGCCGATGGATGTTTCTCTCTCGTCAGTGTTTCTATCTCTCTCCCTCTCCCTTCTTCTCTCTATAAAATCAATAAAAATATTTTTTAAATCCCTGGTGGTGATGTCGGGGTGTGTGTGGTTCTCCCGCAAATGGAAGGACAGTTAGCCTTCCTGGGTCCGCCTCCCTGTTCTTGTCTTTCGTGGGGAGGCTGGGAGTACACGGGCTTCTCAGAACGGCCTGCCTGCCACCGCAGCTGCAGGAAAGGGGGAATCTTTTTAACCTAGCCAATAGGCCCTTTTGGGCACTTTCCTTAGCAGAGTTCAAGCTGGTGTTAATTAATTAAAGAGAGAAATTGCTTTTCTGTCCACTTCAGTTTTGTTTTATGCCCATCTCATATTGTTGTCTTGTCAGGGCCAGCCTGACAGGTTGAGCCGGGCTGAGGTAGGGAGGTGGGAATTGAGAAAAGAAAGACAGGAGAGAGGGATCGGGAGAACTACAGGTCAATCGAGAGACTGCAGTAAGTTTATTAACCACACAATGCCTTTTATACACAAAACACTGAATAGGAGGTCTGTCAAGAGGAATGTATTCTTTTTTTTTTTTAAATATATTTTATTGATTTTTTTACAGAGAGGAAGGGAGAGAGATAGAGAGTTAGAAACATCGATGAGAGAGAAACATCGATCAGCTGCCTCCTGCACATCTCCTACTGGGGATATGCCCGTAACCCAGGTACATGCCCTTGACCGGAATCGAACCTGGGACCTTTCAGTCCGCAGGCCGACGCTCTGTCCACTGAGCCAAACCGGTTTTGGCAGGAATGTATTCTTTGTTCCTCTTAATCTCTAAGGGAGACACAGCGCAGAAGGACAAATTCTCGGTACAGCAAATCTCAGTAAATAGTTACAGACTTCTTGGTAAGCCATAAAAGGCTGTTCTCATTCTACAAAGGTTGCTCTCATTCTACTGATAACCGCCATCCAAACAGTCTGGGAAAACTGTGTGGGTAAGGGTCCCAGCCTTGCTAGCCCCTTCAGGTGCAAGGACCGTGTCAGATTACACCCCGTCTCCAACATTGTCTGTGTTGTAATTCCTACTTTTTGATCCCATTTCCAATGTGTAAAATTGGTTATCTTGTAAATATCTTTTATGACGAATTCAATTATCAGAAACTGTTGTGGTTGTTGAAAATAAAATTATGGCCTTCGTAACACATCCATGAGCCATGGCTCCAGCAACCTTTCCCACCAATATTTTTGAAGACCTTTTATGCTTTCACAGGGCTCTGAGCCTCCTATGGGCGTAAGGCATGATCCTGCTCTCCAGGGACTGCCTTTGAATGCCTGTGAGAAAAACAAGCAAGTCAGGAGGTCAGCGCCGGAGGGTCCCTCGCTCTGCCTCTGCGTTCACAGCCAGCGGCCTTGCACGCTGTCAATCTCCTTTTGGGTTTCTCTCCTAGAATATTGTGCTGAGGAATGGGTCCGAGGCCTTCGACTCCTGGAAGCAGCCCCCTGTGCCTGTGTACATCCAGTTCTATTTCTTCAACGTCACCAATCCAGAGGAGATCCTCAGAGGGGAGATCCCGCGGTTGGAAGAAGTGGGGCCGTACACCTACAGGTGAGTCCCGGCCGCCTCCCTGCTGTACTGGCAACACGGAGCACCCCCACCATGGCCGAGTCCTCGGCTTCTCCCCAGTGACCTCTGGGTGCTGCGCGGGAGTGCGGGCTTTGACCCCATCTGAGTGTGTGAGCCCCCACCTGTGTGAGCCCCCACCTGTGTGAGCCCCCACCTGTGTGAGCCGGCTTTGTGGCCTGGAGCCGTCCCAGCCTGTTATGTTTAAATGCAGCTGCCTCTTCCTGGGGTGGCAGCAGGAGGCTATTGAGCCCCGCAGTGCTGCTCCTCACCCCCACCCTTTAAGGTCACCATGTGATTGTCTTTGGTCACCCCTGGAGCCTCCCCCTATTTCCCTCCCCGCTTGTAGACCAGTTCCTAAAATGCGTGGTTCTGCAGAAAAGCCTACTAGTCTCCCACTCGCCCCTTTCCCCGCCCTCCTGGGTCCGGGAGACAACAGTGGCAGTGTGGGTTAGAGTCTCTGGGGATTAGGAGAATTGCTTTAACGTGGTTTTTTTGTTTGTTTGTTTGTTTTAATATATTTTTTATTGATTTTACAGAGGAAGGAAGAGAGAGAGAGAGAGAGAGAGAGAGAGAGAGAGAGAGAGAGAGAGAGAGATACATCAATGATGAGAGAGAATCATTGATCGGCTGCCTCCTGCGCGTCCCACACTGGGATTGAGCTCACAACCCGGGCATGGGCCCTGACCGGGAATCAAACTGTGATCTCCTGGTTCATGGGTCTACACTCAACCACTGAACCACACGGGCCAGGCTTTCATTGTTGTTGTTTTTTCCCCAAAAGTTAGTAGAGGGAGGCACTCGGGGGCCTTATGGTCAGAGCGTTTTTCCTACTGCAGTATTCCTCCTCCTACAAGACAGTAGCCCTTCCCCTCCCTCCCCCACCCCACAGTAATCTTTCCTGTAAAGTTCCTCCTTAACAAGTTTTAAAACAAAATAGCAGAGGGAAGTAGATGGCAAGATCTTTCTTCTTCTGCAAAATGGTAAAAATTCCTCACAATTCTGTCGTAATCGATTGCACAATAAATGTTTGTGACTGATTCCCTTAGTCTGAATGAGTCAGTCGGATTCTCAAGTGCCGGAATTCACAGATGAAAATCTCTGAATTGCCTGCTTTGGATCCGGCCTCTGCCACTTACTAGCTCTCTGTGCCTGGGTTTCCTTATCTATAAAGTGGAGATAAAGCTGGACCTCCACCACAGGGTTGTTAGGGTTCCATGGGGTAATGAGTCAGTATTTACAAAATGCTTAGACTAGTGCCAGCCCATAATCGGAGTTTGCTGTTATTGTCTTGGTCTGTGTACGTCAATGTACAGAATTGTAAAGATGAGCTCTGTTGTTATATAAAACAATTAAAAAAAAATAGGTCTTTATTTTATTTCTTTTTTAAAATCCTCACCTGAGGATATGTTTTTATTGATTTTTAAGAGAGAGAGAGAGAGAGAGAGAGAGAGAGAGAGAGAGAGAGAGAGAGAGAGAGAGATGGGTCTGTTGCCTCCAGAATGCAACCCGGCCGGGGATCAAACCTGCAACCTAGGTATGTGCCTGACCAGAATCAAACCCGCAACCTTTTGGTGCACGGGAGGATGCTCCAACCAACGGTGCCACCCAGCCAGGGCACAGATCTTTATTTTAAAAAGCATTTTTTAATGTGTTTTTTATGCCTCTGGTGTTTCTCCCACCCTGGTCTCTGCCCCCCCCCCCCCACCTCCCCTCCCCTTCTTTTCCTTTCCCTGGGTCCTAGTGACTCTCCCTGTGCCATGTCCCGGCCTGAGCATCTGGCTTCTTCTGTATATTTAGCCCCTTGATTTGATTTTATTTGATTATTTAATTTTAATTTATTTTTGGCACTTTCAGCCTAGAATTTTTTGCTCTAACTAGAGCTACCCAAGAGAAATGTAACATGAGCCAAGTATATTGTTTAACATCTTCTAGTAGCCACACTTATAAAAGTAAAAAGAGGTAGGTGAAATTAATTTTAATATTTTATTTACCCCAATACCACCCACCATAGTATCATTTCAACATGTAATCAATAGTCAGAATTATTACTATACAGTACATGCTTTTTTTCCTGGTACGTGTATTTTATAGCAAACCTGATTTTGAACTAGCCGCATTCAGGTGTGCAGCAGCCACGTGTGGCTTGTGGCCACCATATTGGACCCCGAGTTCTAACCAGACTCCACGTACTGTAAGGCCCACGCTCCCGGCCAGTGTGCACTCTATTCTCTCTGTCAGGAATGAACTCATCACTGCACCTCTCCACGCCAACGCGGCTTCCCCCTGCGACTTGCCCTGCCTTTGGATGCACTCTCCCTGGTGTGCGTCTATTAGACACAGACTAGGTGCATTTTAACCACGGTTTGTCTATCTGTCTTTCTTCCCAATATACTGGAAGCTCCGTGAGGGGCAGGAACCAAGTCCTTTAACTGAACATCGAGTGTAGTGAACATTGGTGGAATACTGAATGAAACGCCCTCCTCCATGGTTTAAATCATAGGAAATACAAGAGGAGAAATTGTTTCAATCCATAGCACACAGACAGCTCATCTGGAACCACAGGACTGCGCCAGGGGAACCCAGGCGCCAAGAGTAGGCTCAGGAAAGGGTCGGTTTAAAAGGGTCCTGAAAATGACCCCCTTTCTTGGGGAACGGACGCTCACATGTTCAGTACAAACTACAGTGTTCCTGCAGGTGTTGAGTGGGTTGTGAGACCTGGGATTTGTAGAAAAGTGTGGCTTTTTAGGGAGACTTACAGTCCCTCTGGCAGGCCTTTTACACTCATCTAGTGCAGGGGTATGGAACCATTTTTCTGCCAAGGGCCATTCCAGGCCCAAACAAAATTATCAGCCTAAAGATCAGCCTGCTATATTTGGTCAAAGATCTAATTAGCTCACCCCTAATGCCTCGGCAGGACCAGGCCAAGTGACCAAATGATTTCAGGGGCCTTATACAGCCCATGGGGCCAGACATTCCCCACCCCTGATCTAGTGGGTGTGATTTTTCTCACCCATGATCGAATTGTGCTATTGTTCAGCTAGATAGATCACACACAGAGTATTCCAGTGGCTCCTGCCCAGTGTTTAATAGTTCCATGGTGTCCCTCCCAGCTGAGTCAGCTGACACTGTCCATTGTGTGCAAAGAGTCCTGGGGCACAAAGAAGGGCAAGGTGCGCTGGGCCCTAATTGGGTAGCCCAGTGGTTGGCAAACCGCGACTCACGAGCCACATGCGGCTCTTTGGCCCCTTGAGTGTGGCTCTTCCACAAAATACCATGTGCGGCACGCGCACGTACAGTGCGACTGAAACTTCGTGGCCCATGTGCAGAAGTCGGTTTTCAGAAAGGAGATAGACGAAACAAGTATACAAGACGAGTGTGGATGGGAGAGTTGGAAGGGGTCGACCTCAGTGAATGTACCTCAATCAGATTGAGGACGTTTTTAGCAAAGGCCAGCTTAGGAGTACCCTAATTAAGTTACTAGCAATGTACCTACCTATATAGTTTAAGTTTAAAAAATTTGGCTCTCAAAAGAAATTTCAGTCGTCATACTGTTGGTATTTGGCTCTGTTGACTAATGAGTTTGCCGACCACTGGGGTAGTGGGTGGGCCTGGGGGGAGGGGGTGCAGTTTCTGAGAGAAGGGGAGCCACGCAGGCTGTGGGGGGAATGATTAATTTGACACACAATGTACAGTGGCATGTTTTACATATGGATGAGTTCAGAATATTAATGTTTTGCAAAAAGATGGTGGGACTTCCACATGTAGATAAAAACCAGTCAATCTGATTTAAGTAATGCAGTGTATAGTAAAGGTTTTGTTTAAAAAAAATTTTTAATGAAAGTATAGTTGGCATACAATGTTAATTAGTTTCAGGTGTACAACATAGTGATTTGACATTTATATACCTTATGATCTTTTCATCACACTAAGTCTAGTTACCACCCATCACCGTGCAAAGTCATGAGAGTATTATTGACTATATTCCCTATACGATGTACATTACATTCTGTGCCTTATTTATCTTATAGCTGGAATTTTGTACCTCTTCTTCCACGTCAACTTTTTTACCTGTCCCCCACTCCCCCTCCTCTGACAGCCATCAATTTGTTCTCTGTTTCTATAAGTCTGTTTCTGTTTGTTTACTTGTTTTTTCAGATCCCACATACAAGTGAAATCATACAGTATTTGTCTTTTTCTGTTTGACATATTTCACTTAGCTTAATACCCCCTAGATCCATCCATGTTGTCACAAATGGAAAAGATTTCATTCTTTTTATGGCTAACTAGTATTCCATTGTATATATATACCACTACTTCTTTTTTTAAAAATATTTTTATTGATTTCAGAGAGGAAGGGAGAGGGATGGCAACATCAATGATGAGAGAGAATCACTGATTAGCTGCCTCCTGCACGTCCCTCACAGGGGATTGAGCCTGCAACCCAGGCATATGCCCTTGACTGGAATCGAACCTGGGACCCTTCAGTCCGCAGGCCAACACTCCATCCACTGAGCCAAACCAGCTAGGGCATGTATCACTACTTTATCCATTCATTTACCAAGGGACAATAAGGTTGCTTCCAAATCTTGGCTATTGTAAGTAACTAGAGGCCCAGTGTATGAAATTCGAGCACTGGGGGTGGGGGGTCCCCTCGGCCCAGCCTGTGCCCTCTCACAGTCCAGGAGCCCTCGGGGGATGTCTGACTGACAGCTTAGTACTGCCACTGCATTCGCCAGCCATGAACCCAGCTTCTGGCTGAGTGGCGCTCCCCCCTGTAGAAGCGTACTGATCACCAGGGGGCAGCTCCTGCATTGAGCATCTGCCCCCTGGTGGTCAGTGCATGTCATAGTGACTAGTCATTCCGCCGTTTGGTTGATTTGCATATTACTCTTTTATTATGTAGGATGCTGCAGTGAACATAAGGGTACACCTGTCTTTTCCAGTTAGTGTTTTTGTTTTTTCAGATAAATACCCAAAGGTGGAATTGCTGGGTCTAGTGAAAGCTGCATTGAGTAGCCCTGGAATAAGCTTGTTGACACGAAGCTAGTTTGTCTCATGTTACTGTTGCTTAGTGAGATATTTGCTAAAACATGTGTATCCAACTTAAGATATTACAAGACTTCTGCATCCTTTTTGAGATTTATTTTCTATTTTGTCAGGTTTCTTTTCCTATTATTGAACATTTCAATAATTTTAAAAAATCAACTTATCTAAGGGCTCTTTCAGCTATTTTCCTATTTCTAAGACATATTTGCTAAATTCAGAATATCCCATTAAACATCTCCGCTTTTTCAGTTTCTGAGTTTTGTTGTTGGGATTGTTCATTTCTCTTGTAGGCTCCTATTACTGCTTTGACAGTAAGGAAAAAGATGTGAGGGATAAATATCTCCTAGTGTTTTATTATTATTCATTGAGCATTAAGTAATACTGGATTATGAAATAATCAAAATATACAATATCATATATAGCATTATCTTTTAAAGAAACTTGAAAATGCAGTTAGAAAACTACTACTACTATCCCCAGTTTCATGGATACCAAGATAACCAATGCTAATATTTGAGTGGATCTCTTCTTAGCCATTTCTCCATGGATTTTATTTTTATATGGTCTTCATACTGTCTTTACATATATTATACATGCACATGTACATAACACGTATATTCTGTTCCCTTAATATTACATCTTAGGTATCTTCCCATGTATGTCTTGGTTTTATACTAATACTAGGAGCCCAGTGCACGAATTCGTGCACCTGGAAAGGAACCATGGGCCACGAGGCTGCGGTAGGCACAGTGGTGGCCCATCCTCTGTGACCCTGCCCAGCCCCTCCCACCACGGCCCCCTGTCCCCTGTCTGCCAGCAGCCTCACTCCCACCACTGCTGCTCCCACATGCTGATGGCGCTGGCCCCACTCGCACCCACTGACACCACAGAGCGATTGGGGCTGGCACCAGCAGCGGGTGCAAGTGGGGCTGGCGCCGTCAGTGGGTATGAGCAGCGGCTGCTGCCCCAATCACCCCCCTCAGAAGCAGGGGGAGGTGGCGATCAGGGCTGGTAGCCACTTGCATCCGCTGATGGTGCCAAGTGATTGGGACCAGTGCCAGGCATTGGCAGCGGGTGCGAACGGCAGCTCTGGCGCTGGCAGCGGGTGCGAGTGCCAGGTGGGATCGTGGCGCACGGGAGCAAAGAATTTTCAGTAACCACCAGAGGCTCACCCCAATGACAGTGACCGGTGCCCCGGCTTGGTCTGGTGCCCCCGCTCACCTGCTCCACCATACTGTCGCGGCCAATGCCCGCCATGTTCCTCACATGCCCCCTGGTGGTCAGTGCACGTCATAGTGACCAATTGTTCGGTTGTTTGGTTGTTCTGCTGTTCGGTCTATTTGCATATTAGCCTTTTATTATATAGGATATTTTTTTAATGATAATATTCAAGAGGTAGCAGGAATAGTGGTAAAACACTTTATTTAACCGTTCCCTTTTTCGACATGTACCAGTTCTCATTTCATTCTTTGATTATCACATGGATTGAATGTTCTCCTCATGTTTGCCAACTGATTGTGTTTCCACTCTGAGTTCTTGTCCTTTGCCCATGTGCCCTTTTGGATTCTGGTTTGTCTGTGCCAGTCTGTAAACCTTTATATGCAACAATGTTAACCCTTCGTTACAGTTGTGGCAACTGTTTTTCTATCCTTTGCCTGTTTTATGTTTAAAATTTACATATAGTGAAATCCATTCCTGTATGAACTTTTCTATCATTTCTGAGCTGAAAGAGTCCTATTCCCTTCAAAGGTTTGCTGTTCAAGTCTATTTTCTTGTAGATCTATTTTTTTGCATTTAATTTCTTAAGGATTTAATTGTCTCCTTGCAATTTAGCAAAGGTAGGAACTTTGTTCAATCTTCCAAATTCTGAACGTTAGCCCTTCGATCCTTTACTCGTCTCAGAGCCAAGCCGAATCAATTTTTTTAATATCAAAGAGATGATAGAAAATTTAGAAATTCTATCGTTATTGTTTCCACTATTAAGATATTTTCTAAACCTGGCTCACTCTTCTCTGATACCACTTCTTTTTCAAAACAGAAACAGTGTCTTTAGATAAGTTTCTAAAAAAATCTTTGAACTGCTCAAAAGTAAGAACAGTAGAAAAAGATTCCCCCCACCTTGCCCGGCACCAAAGGTGAGGGCCAGGTACTTGTGAGTTCCAAATGCACTGGTTGTCCTGAGTGAGTTGCGGGCGCTGAAGGACCGTTTCTGGCTTCCGGAGTGAAGATGCTTCTTGCCCACACCCAACAGATGTGGGCACACCCTCCCCGCCCCACCTGCGCTTTTTCTCAGCACCCAGCTCTGAGCTCTCGGTGTTCAGCCCCTCACGCAGTGGCCCAGGCAGTGGTAATGGGAAGTTAAACCCTGTGCTGCTCAGCGCCCTCCCTGAGGCCTGCCTCCCGCCTCTGCCCTTGCGTCCTGGTCATGCATCCACCCTGTGACTTCACCTCGCCATCCACTCTCGGGTCAGCTCAGCCGTGCCCCGCGCTGCAGGCTACTCATCCTCCCCCAGGACCAGTTTCCTCACCCTCCACTGCCCAGCGGGCCTGTGCTCTCTGCTGTGCTGCCTGCCTGGCAGCCCCTCCAGCCTCCCAACCGGGGGGAGCCTGTTCCTTCCAGAACCCGCCCCACCGTGTCCCTGCACAGCACCTTCCTCAGGACTCCCATCCCAGTGGCCCCTCCTCTCTCCTCTGGGTGTCCCGCCGGCACCTGGAGGGCAGCTGTGGAACACGGTTCAGGTGTGAGGTAGCTGTTCCAGGTGTGAGGTAGCTGCTCCAGGTGTGAGGTAGCTGCTCCAGGTGTGAGGTAGCTGCTCCAGGTGTGAGGTAGCTGTTCCAGGTGTGAGGTAGCTGCTCCAGGTGTGAGGGAGACATTCCAGGTGTGAGGTAGCTGTTCCAGGTGTGAGGTAGCTGTTCCAGGTGTGAGGTAGCTGCTCCAGGTGTGAGGTAGCTGTTCCAGGTGTGAGGTAGCTACTCCAGGTGTGAGGTAGCTGCTCCAGGTGTGAGGTAGACGTTCCAGGTGTGAGGTAGCTGCTCCAGGTGTGAAGTAGCTGTTCCAGGTGTGAGGTAGCTGTTCCAGGTGTGAGGTAGCTGCTCCAGGTGTGAGGTAGCTGTTCCAGGTGTGAGGTAGCTACTCCAGGTGTGAGGTAGCTGCTCCAGGTGTGAGGTAGACGTTCCAGGTGTGAGGTAGCTGCTCCAGGTGTGAAGTAGCTGTTCCAGGTGTGAGGTAGCTGCTCCAGGTGTGAGGTAGCTGCTCCAGGTGTGAGGTAGACATTCCAGGTGTGAGGTAGCTGCTCCAGGTGTGAGGTAGCTGCTCCAGGTGTGAGGTAGCTGCTCCAGGTGTGAGGTAGCTGGTTAGGTGGAAGTCTCTGTGCTGCACCAGGTTCTTTGAGGACAGGAACCAGGTCTTAACATCTCTCCATCTCCAGAGCTTAGTGCAAGCCCTCACACATAATGTTACTAGCTACTTGTTTCCTAAGCTCTTAGTACGTCCCAGGTAGTGTTCTAAATGGATGACAAGCTTATGCGAATTTAATTCTCACCACAATCCTATAAGGAAGGTACATTCTTATCTCCACTTGTCTACAAGGAGGCCCCTCCACCCTCCACAAGCCTACAAGGACGGTACGTTATTGCCCCAGGAAACTGAGGCATGGAAGCAATGAGTAACTTCTCCTTAGTCACAGAGCTGGTAACGGGTGAAGCCAGAATGGAATGTGGAGCCTGGCAGTCAGATCTTAACCCACACTTTGCACACTGTTGCCAGTCACTTCTGAGTGATTCTCAGCAGAGAGCACTGGGTGAATGAAGAACTACAGTGACGGAAGATAATATGATAGTACTAGAGGCCCAGTGCATGAATTCGTGCACCAGTGGGGTCCTTCGGCCTGGCCTGCAGGATCGGGCTGAAACTGGCTCTCCAACATCCCTCGAGGGGTCCAGGATTGTGAGAGGGCACAGGCCAGGCCAAGGGACCCACCGGTGCATGATTGGGGCTGGGGAGGGACCGTGGGAGGGCTCCAGGGCATGTCCGGCCCATCTCCCTCAGTCCCGATCGGCCGGACCCCAGTAGCAAGCTAACTTACCAGTCAGAGCATCTACTCCCTGGTTGTCAGTGCACATCATACCGAGCAGTTGGGCAGCCTTAGCATATCATTACCATATTATGCTGTGATTGGTTGAATGGCCGACCAGTCGACCGGACACTTAGCATATTAGGTTTTTATTATATAGGATTGTATATACCTAACTAATCCAAAATCTCCAATGTATTGCATAGTTAGACGTTAATTTTCCAACTAATTAAAATGATTACTCAGGCTATGGTTTTCCTTCTGGGCTGATGAGACCTTACTGAAACATTCAGGAGTTTTAAAAATAATTTTTTTATTTAAAAAAGTTAAAGAACTTTAAAAAAATGATTTAAAATGAAATATCTCTAACATCACCCAGGTCTTTTCCTGCCTGATGGAGTGTAACCCAACCTTTTCTTAGTGACTGGGGCCACCAGGGTGAATAACAAATATTAAGCTGTCATCTGAGCCTGGGGTGTCCTGGGCCTTCAACACCAGGATTTATTGGCATCTGCTAAGTACCAGGGACCATACCAGGCACTTCGAAATATGGTTTCTTAATTAATTGTCTAGGCCAGGGGTCCTCAAACTTTTTAAACAGGGGGCCAGTTCACTGTCCCTCAGACCGTTGGAGGGCCGGACTATAGTTTAAAAAAAAACTATGAACATATTCCTATGCACACTGCACATACCTTATTTTGAAGTAAAAAAACAAAACGGGAACAAATACAATATTTGTATTTGCATGTGGCCCGCGGGCCGTAGGTTGAGGACCCCTGGTCTAGGCCAAAGATTTGCTTTGCCTTAAAAAAAACCCAAAAATGCTCTTGTTTCTATTTCTAGAAGCTTCTTTGGTCTTGGCAGACACTGTCAAGCAGTGATTGTTCACTTCTTGCTCTCAGTCCGTTGTTCTCTAGAAGGCCGCCCTGCTCTGGTGGACTCTGGCTGACCAGCTGGGTACCCAGACTTGCCGGCACTGTGGCCTCCCGAGGGGGCTGCGGTGACGGGAGTGCTTGGGTTTCCTCGGATGGTGCTCCTTGGACTACATGACTACCTGTTGTTCTGAGAGGGAGGCCCCTCACCACCTCTCTCCTTTGCTTCCTCGGCCTCTGCCGAGGGGGGGGGCACCTCTGACCACCGGGCACCGTCTCCTTCGGTTAGAGTCCAGCCATGGGCAAACTACTGCCCGAGGGCCGGATCCGGCCCATTTGAAATGAATAAAACTAAAAAAAAAAAGACCCATACCCTTTTATGTAATGATGTTTACTTTGAATTTATATTAGTTCACACAAACACTCCATCCATGCTTTTGGTTGGCCCTCCGGTCCAGTTTAAGAACCCATTGTGGCCCTCGAGTCAAAAAGTTTGCCCACCCCTGGGTTAAACCCCTCTGCAAAAGCCGAGAGTCGGGCATGCCTTCGGTGGCTGGAGGTTGAGGGGAAGTCCTGTGGTTAGTTGTGAGTGACCTGTCATGTTCCCTTGGTGCCTGCCAAGTGAATTCAATATTTTTGTGGTTTGGGAATCCATGGCTTTGACTTTTTAAAATGTACTGAGAAACCCAGTGAATGACAGCAAGGTTTACAGTGACTGGAGCCCCCACACTCAGGTTCCCTTTAAAACATCAGGTTCTCACAGGGTGAGCTGTAAAGAAAACCTTTCAAAGTCCCCCCAGAGTCAGTGCACATAAACAAACAAATGATGCAGGCTCTAGGGTTGGAATTGCTCAGGCCATGAGGTTCATGACCCAGGGCTCAGTGAAAAAAAATAAAGGCTTTAGCAAGGTCATCAGTTTTCGTCATTAGTTAGAAAACTCTGCGGAGTTGATCCCTGGGGTTTTGGCCGGACGTTGAATCCCAGCTCTTTGCTCCCTGGCCTGGCTTTCTTTGTGTGCAAACTGGTGTTCACCCTGGGGCTATTTTTTCTCCGTCTAGCTTCTTCGTGGTCAGCCAGGCCGGTGTGGGGTCCTCGGCCCTGGTTATTAGTGGTTGCGAAGTGCTTCCCTCTTCCCCTTGGCTGCAGGGAGGCTCTGGGATGGGAAGGAGTGGAGAGGAATCCCCTCTGCAGGCACCAGCCTTGGCAGAGGCAGCGATTTGCCTTTGAAATTTCCTCTTCGCCTCCAGCTGCTAACCAGTCCCTTTGCATTAACTTCTCTGTAGAGTCAAGGAAACCTGGGATGTGAAGTCAGGGGATCAGGATTCTCAGCCTTGTTCTGCCACCTCCTGGTTAATCCTGGGCTAGTTACTTTATCCCAATCTCCCTTTTCTGATCTACAGAAAGACTGGGTTATGCTTTCTCTGGGAGGGGGCTTTGGTTGCAAGCGAGAGAAACTGACTCTGGCCAATTTAACTGAAAGGAGAACTTATTTGAAGGCTCTGTAAAGTGGGTTACAGTTTCCCCGCTGCGGCTGGGGAGAAAGGCAGGGTCCAGGGCAGCTTTAAAGACCCGAATCTCTGGAGCACAAGGACCTTCGCTCATGTGCGCCCCCTGGAGGAAGCCGGTATTAAGACCGTGTTTTCCATCTGGAGGTTCTGGGCTCAGGAGTCAGAGGCCAAAGGGAAAAGAATTGGTTGAGCTCGGGTCCCACACCGCCGCCCAGTGCAGGAGAGGAAAGAAAATCAGGGTCTGGCCAGAAAAAAAAAGGGGGCAGTGAATGTCTAGCAATCAAAATCCCACTTAGCTACCCCTTAAGTGCAAATTGCACAAGTGTTTTAACAGGACGGCCGCTATCAGATTTTGTATGTATTCCTCGTGAATATATTTTGGGAACAAACCATAACCCAGAGTTCATTGGCTTTGATGCCCTCGTCAAGGTGACCCTGACCATTGCGTTTTCCAATTTGTGGAGGAAAAGAATGGGAATGACAGACTTTGGAGAAGACTCGATCCTGGGCCTCACTTCCTCACTTTATAAAGCTGGAGCTTTCATCTCCAGTTTTCGCGGTGTCAGTCCTGGCATGCAGCCTCTCTCTGTAATGGTTATACTGGAAATAGCTTTGATACTGAAAGAAGGGGGACTCACTGCGTTTTAAAGTAGTGACTGTTTTCAAACAAAATCTATTTCTTTCTTTTAGGGAAATCAGAAACAAAGCGGATATTCAGTTTGGCGAAAATGGAACAACCATATCTGCTGTTAGCAACAAGGCCTATGTTTTTGTACAAAACCTGTCTGTTGGAGACGCTAAAAGTGACTTAATTAGGACACTTAATATTCCTGCAGTGGTAAGTTAGCATTTTAAGTACCATTATTATGGATTTTAGAAGAAAGGTAAAAGCTAACTTAGGCTATTATGGCTTTATGTTTAGGAGCTAAGTTATGTTAAAAAATATATACATATATAAAAAGAAAAATATGTTTCCCTTGCCCTTCTTTAAAGTTTATCTTAGACAGTTTTCTGAGGTCTTTCAAACAAGGTCTTTTCAAATAGTGACGGAAGGCAAATTTTAGGATTTCTTTTCACAATTTCTTGCTGTGTGTTCAGGATCAGCACTTATATAATTATGTCTCTAGGGTTTTTTTAAAGTAGCTAATAATTTTTTTAAATGTATTTATTGATTTCAGAGAGAGGAAGGGTGAGAAAGAGATAGAAACATCAGTGAGAGAGAATCATTGATTGGCTGCCTCCTGCACGCCCCCTACTGGGGGTTGAGCCTGCAACCGGGGCATGTGCCCTGACCTGGAATCAAACTGTGACCTCTTGGTTCACAGGTTGATGCTCAACCACTGAGCCATACCTGCCAGGCGAGTAGCTAATAATTTTCAAAATATTTATTTGCCCCTTGTTTTGGTTCAGAAACTCTAGCCATAGAATTTGCATACCACTTCTTAATTTAGATTTCTGCCTAGGATTTTTAAGTTCTCAAAATACCTATTGGCTGTTTTTCCCCATTCCAAAGAATAGGGACTGGGCTGTTGATTACAGCCTGGAGTGATTTCAATGGGCTCTGATTATAATGGCAATTCCATCTCATAACAATACAGTTGACATCCAGGAAACGTTCCTGTTCACCTACACTAACCCCCTCTGAGGCTCCCACACTAACTTCTAGGTGACCACTCATGGTGGACCCAGGGCCTAGAAAACTGCATCCCAGATCTGGCCCTGCCCTCCCCCTAGTGGAGTTTATAATGAGGGCCCCAGCCTTTGTGCCCGAGCAGGAGGAAGATGGCGCCACCTAGTGGCCAAAGATGCCAATGTACTTCAAGAGCTTTTCCCTTCCCTCCCACTGTGTGGGGATAAGAGGGTGGCCATGGGGATGTTGAGATCACAGTTAGAAATGTTAACCCTGAGAAAGGGTAGTAACTGAGGAGTTTTATTCTTGTACACAGAGCCAGAGAGGAGCCCATTGGCTAGTTTTCCAGCTATTTAATTCCAGCCTTTAAGTTTCCAGCTCCCTTTGCTGAAGGCTCAGTAGGACAGTGGGTGGGTATGCTGTTCTCTGAATTCGCCTGTGCTTCTCAGACTGCCATGGAATGGGCGCAGGAAGGCATCATCCAGAGGATCATCCACGCCCTGATAAAGGCCTACCAGCAGAAGTTCTTCGTGACGCACACGGTCCACGATTTGCTCTGGGGCTACAAAGATGAGCTCATGTCCCTCATCCACCCTTTCAAACCTGAAGTCCCTCCCTATTTTGGCTTGTACTATGGGGTAAGTGGAATTTTTTTTCTGAGCCTCTTTGTTCAGCTGAGGGGGTACCCCAAGCCAGATTTCATCCTCACTCTGAGTTTCTCCTAGGAGACCAAAATTGCCTGGAATTCTAGATGTCTTGTACAGTATGTAAAAAATAAGAACGTGTTTTAGTCAGGGTGGGGGTGGGGAGAGGCGGGGAGGAGTGCTGATTGTGAATGAGTATAACTATGAAAATATAGGGTGTCTCCCCCAAATGTATGCACACTTTGAATAATTATTAATTTCAATATTTCTTTCTTTTTAGATTTAACCCATTGGAATTAATAATTATTCAAAGTGTGTATGCATTTTTTGGGACACCCTGTACATAGTGCGGCTGAGCCATCAGTCAGGGGCAATCTTTCAACCCATCGCACAATTCAGTGTTCAATGCCAAGTCTCATTTTGATGGTTTGGGCCTCTACAAGCCCTCTACCATCACCCAGATTCCGTGGAGTTCCCACATTCAGAAAAACACACACACACACACAAAAACAACTTAGAATCAGAGGGCCTAGATTTGCATTTTGACTTCTTCATTTAATAGGTATGGGACTTTTCTGAGCCTCAGTTTCATCATTCCTAACTTGAGACTAGCCGTACCCACACTTCAAAGGTTGGTTTGAAATGGCTTAGTAAGAAATCCATAAAAGTGCTTTTCAAACTATGAGTTCATTGCAATACATACTTCAGGAATCATTTATTTATTTGTTAATCCTCACCTTAGGATATTTTTTCCATTGCTTTTTCAGAGAGAGAGGAAGAGAGGCAGGAAGGGGAGAGAGAGAGAAAGAAACATCGATGTGAGACACATCGACTGGTTGCCTCCCGCATGCACCCCGACTGGGGTTGAGGGGGAGGGCTGGGAATGAATTGCAACCCAGGTACGTGCTCTTGACCAGGAATCGAACCTGTGACCATTCGGTGAATGGGCCAACACTCTAACCATCGAACACACCAGCCATGGCAGGAACCATTATTCTTTTTCCCCTTCATGACTGGCTCAAAAAAATGGCCCTGAATTAATATGAATGACTGGTATATGTTTTTTTTTTTGGAGCCAAATAAACTCTCTGTAGTGTTGTTGGAAAAATAAGTGAAAGAAAAGAAGAAAAAAGGACAAGTTTTTCATCTGCTCTGGCCAAATACTGACTCTTTAGCCAAAAGCACAAAAGTTCATTCAGTGACCTGGATAGTCTGTGAAGTTCTGCATCCGCCCAGTCCTGGCCTCAAGCCTTTCCTCAATCCCACAGTTTCTGCCAACATTTGCCTCTGATACCCTAGGCCAGTGATGGCAAACCTATGACACGCGTGTCAGAGGTGACACGCAAACTCATTTTTTTGGTTGATTTTTCTTTATTAAATGGCATTTAAATATATAAAATAAATATCAAAAATATAAATCTTTGTTTTACTATGGTTGCAAATATCAAAATTTTCTATATGTGACATGGCACCAGAGTTAAGTTAGGGTTTTTCAAAATGCGGACACGCCGAGCTCAAAAGGTTCGCCATCACTGCCCTAGGCCTGTATGTCTGTTCACCTGCTCACCCTTAGTTAACACCATCACTTTTCCTTCAAAGACTTTAATGCGGAAACAACAAACAATTAGTGGGGGGAGGTCTGGGAAGGGGGCGGGGTGTGAAAATGAATAGGATAAGGTGATTCACAGAACTCCTGAGAAACAGGGAAATGCTTAACTATCAGATACTCTTGTTTGCTTATTGCAAGGCCAATCAGCATCTCTGTACCTGCTGATTTTAGGGTACCTCTGTTCTTCTTGATATAAGAGAGTTCAGGCACCTCCCACTGAGTGTGTACTCTCTGATGCACAAAATTCTAGTTGCTGGAAAGTATCTTTGAGAAGTCAGGCAGCCTAGCCAGTTCCACCGGGAGGATGGATGTTGCTGTGGCATGCTGGTGGCATGAATGCTGTAGTGATATCCTCAGACCATTTCTCAACCTCCTGCAGTCATGTGTTCCTGACATCCAACTCACACCCCTACCACAGTAACACAAAACCTAGCTGTCCTTGCTTGTCCTCAGATAAAAGCCCTAGTGAGAGACAGGGAAGCATCACATTCACTGTGTGATTCTTGGGCAGGTAACAGCTGGGGAGAACCCTTGGTGAGTTACTCTGAAACATTTGACCACTTAACCACTTAGCCACATCTGAGTTAGGTGGAGGAGTTCAAGACCCAACATACATGCATTTTTTAAATTGGTAGTTCAGCATTTTTTGTACATGGGGTGTTGGAATTTTCAACCAAGTTATAATGTTCACACCGCTGCTCTTAAAGAAGAGTCCCGCCTCATTTCTTAAAGTCACGTAAAATTTCATATATGGAACATGACATGGCCCGGATGTATATGGACCATGTTGATATATTAACATAGTTGGCAAAATACAGTTAAGTGACAAAAAAGACCCCAAGTAGGCAAAACAAAACAAAAAGAAAAAAACATGAAAGGAGAATTCACAAAGGGTGTGCATGCTTTCTAAAGTATATAGCTGAAGGATAGGAAAAAAGAGTTCAACCTCAGTGAATACAGAAATGCAGAAAGAAGCAAGAAACCGTGGGGTGGAGGGGGGTTGTTCCTCTAGTTAGCAAAGTTTAACAAAAGCCATTTGGGGAACTAAACTGATTTATGCTGCTACTTCCACCACTTTCCAGCTGGGTGACCTTGAGCAACTTGATAATAAGTATCAAAAGGCTTAAAAATGTTCCTGTTCTTTTATCTAGTAATTTCACTTTTAGCGGTCTGTTTAGAAAACTAAAGTACGGAAAATTTTGTTAGGCATAAATATATTCATACGACATTATTTATAGTTGCAAAAAACCTCAAAACTAAATATCCAATACTAGGAGAGTGGTTAAGTAAATTATTTTCACAAAATGTCATGGAGTCATTAAATTATATCTATAAAGAATTTTGATAACATGGGAAATAAGTTTTATGCTTAAGTAAAAATATGCATATATATGTACAATTTTAGATATGTATAAAATTCTGTAAATATAAATGTACATATTACATATAAATATATCTTAGTTCTATAAACATATCTTGTGTAGAAAAAAGACTGAAAACAGACCAAATACTAATTGCAGTGCCTATTGACAAATAATAGAAACTATTATTCAATTTTTTTTATTATTATTCAATTTTTATTTAAAGTTGAGAGGATGATGAATAATTGGTATATTTTTATACATCATTCTGTATTTCCTAATAAGAATTATTACTTTTATAACCAGAATAGTCTATTATGTTTATAATCAGAACAAAACCCCATTTTAAAAAGAAAGCAGGACACGAGTACTAGGCCTCAATTTATTAACCCCAAAACTATCTGTGTTAAGACCCTAAAAATATATCTATGACAAAACTTGAAACATAGCTTAGGGCAATGGAAATAGAATAGTCTCGTTATTTTATTATTCTTGGTATACAATAAAGTGCCTGCCACATAATGAGCATTTAATAGTAAAAATTTAAAAGAACAAAACAATTATAATAATAATTTTAGGAGACGTGTACCATGAGGGCAGCGACTTCTGTGTTTTATTCACTGATCCAGCTCAAGCGCCTAGAATACTTCTACCATTTAAAGTGTACAATTTAGTGGTTATTAGTATATTCACAAGATTTTGCCATCATCACCACTTTCTAATTCTAGAACATTTTTATCATCCTCTCCACAAAAACCACATTCCCATTAGCAGTCACTTCCACTTCCCCTCCTACTAGCCCCTAGCAACCACTTTCTGTCTTTCTGGATTTGGCTATGAATCCATAGATTTTTTTTTTTTTAGAAGTCCAATGGTTGGCATCGTTTCTTGTTTCCTTTTTTGGTTTTGTAAAGAAAAATAAAGTTTTGTGGGGTTTGTTTTTGAAACAAAACATAAGCCCCCTCCCTGCCCAGCCTGCCTCCTACCCCTGTGAGGTGCTGGATCGCCTGGTCCTGAGTGAAGGGCAGGCTGGCCTGGGCCACAGAGGAGAGGAGAGGAGAGGAAAGGAGAGAGGGGAGAGGGGAGAGGAGAGAGGGGAGAGGAGGCTGGAGGGGAGGGGAGGGGAGGGGAGGGGAGGGGAGGAGAGTAGGTTCTCCACGTGGGAGCCTCCTCAGAGCCAGAGAGGAAGGGGATTTGGGACTGCAATGTGGCTTTATTAGGCAAAAAATAAAATTAAAATCTTGACACTCGTGTGCACTATACAAATGGAGGCCAAGGGGCACCACTTCTGAGTTGGAACCATCTCTGGCAGTTAGACATTCATATGCAGGTTGGACATTCATATAAATGGAGTGATACAATATAGGATCTTTGCTCTGGCTTCTTTTATTTAGTACTAGAGGCCCGGTGCACAAAAATTTGTGCACTCGGGGGGGTCCCTCAGCCCGGCCTATGCCCTCTTGCAGTCTGGGACCCCTCAGAGGATGTCCATCTGCTGGCTTAGGCCCGATCCCTGGGGGATCCGGCCCAAGCTGGCAGTCAGACATCCCTCTGGCAGCCCGGCAGCCCTCAGGGGATGTCCACTTGCCAGCGGGGAGCAGGCCTAAGCTGCAGTCGGACATCCTTAGCGCTGCTGAGGAGGTGGGAGAGGCTCCTGCCACCACCGCTGTGCTGGCAGCCATCAGCCTGGCTTGTGGCTGGGCAGAGCTCCCCCTGTGGGAGCGCACTGACCAGCAGGGGACAGCTCCTGCATTGAGCATCTGCCCCCTGGTGGTCAGTGTGTGTCATAGTGACCAGTCATTCCCAGTCGTTCTGCTCTTAGGGTCAATTTGCATATTACCCTTTTATTATATAGGATAGAGACCTGGTGCACAGGTGGGGGCCGGCTGGTTTGCCCTGAAGGGTGTCCCGGATCAGGGTGAGGGTCCCGCTGGGGTGCCTGGCCAGGCTGGGTGAGGGGCTGATGGCTGTTTGCAGGCTGGTCACACCCCCTTTAGGGTGGGGGGTCCCCACTGGGGTACCTGGCCAGCCTGGGTGAGGGGCTGAGGGCCGTTTTCAGGTTGGCCAAGCCCCCCGGTGACGGAAGCTCCCAGCCTCTCCTTTTTTTTTTTATTCTGGGATTTATTTACCTTCTATAATTGAAACGTTGTAGTCTTGAGTGGAGATCAGAGCCGGCCAGGGCGGGCAGGAAGCGTGGCTTCCTCCATCGCCAGGGGCAACCCAAGCTGCCTGCTTGCTCCAGCTCCGTGGCCACGGCAGGCTGAAAGCAGGTATCTGGGGTTTATTTATCTTCTATAATTGAAACTTTGTTGCCTTGAGTGGAGCTCAGAGCCAGCTGCGGCAGGCGGGAAGCTTGGCTTCCTCCATCACTGGGCAACCAAGCCTCCTGCTCGCTCCAGCTGCTGGCCGCCATTGTGGTTGGTTTAATTTGCATATAGTCGCTCTGATTGGCTGGTGGGCTTGGCTTAAGGTGTAGCAAAGGTATGGTCAATTTGCGTGTTTGTCTTTTATTAGTGTAGATAAAGTTTACAAGATCCATCCATGTTGTAACACGTATCAGTACTTCATTCCTTTTTATGGCCAAGTAACATTCTATTGTATGGATATACCACACTTTGTTTATCCATTCAGCAGTTAATGGATATTTGGGTTATTTTTACTTTTTGGCTATTGTGAATTATGCTGCTATGAACATTTGTATACAAGTTTTTTATGAACATTGAATATGTATCTTGGGTATATACACAGGAGTGGGATTTGGGGGGTCGTATAGTAATTCTGTGTTCGGTAGTTCCTCACTCTATTCTCTAGTTCTGGTTCAGTCTCATGTAGCAATTAGGCTCAACTAGGGCAGTTTCATGAAGATTAAATTTGTTAGTTACTGTATCAGTCAGGGTTCTCCAGAGAAAGAGAATCAAAGGGAGATACATATCTATTTTTATATCTATATTTAGAGAGATTTATTAATCCTCACCCAATATTTTCCCACAGATTTTTAGAGAGAGTGGAAGGGAGAGGAGGGGGAGAGAGAGAGAGAGAAACATCTATGTGAGAGAGACACATCGATTGGTTGCCTCCCTCACTTGCCCAGACTGGGGCCAGGGATCAAACCTGCAACCTAGGTACATGCCCTTGACGGGGAATTGAACCTGTAATCCTTCATCAAGACTAATGTTTAACAAAACAGCTGGGCACCATAGCCCATCCAAGTTGACACAAAGTTAACCATCGCGTTACTTTAAATGATCATATTCACTT
Organism: Myotis nattereri; assembly: GCF_964212035.1. Lineage (NCBI taxonomy): Eukaryota > Metazoa > Chordata > Mammalia > Chiroptera > Vespertilionidae > Myotis > Myotis nattereri. Next base: position 182,526,635 of record NC_138075.1, read on the forward strand.
ATTTTCAGAAAAATGGGACTAATGATGGAGACTATGTTTTTCTAACTGGAGAAGACAGTTACCTTAACTTTTCAAAGATTGTGGAATGGAATGGAAAAACGTAAGTCTAATGATTCATCAGCGTAATTATTTTTCAATTTTTATTTAAACTGAATGTCCACTTCCATATTATTTCAAAAAAAATATTTTAACACTGTCATTTTGGGGATGAAAAACCTATAAGTATGTAAAATATACTTACAATTATTATTTTAAAAATCAAGACTGGGATAATGCACTTGACAAATTGAATGTTGATGGTTGAAGATCACTCTTCCACTTGGGAGTCATGTGCAGCTGCAGCGCTGATACTTTTCAAACTTGTTTTGTGGGGAATGGAAGACATTCTCTTTTTAATTTAATTTAATGATTGTGGATTGTTTCTGTTATTTTTTAAATTTTTATTAATTTTTAAAATCCTCACCTGAGGATATATTTATTGGTTTTAGAGAGAGAGGAATGAGGAGGAAGGGAGGGGGAGGGGAGGGGAGAGAGAGAGAGAGAGAGAGAGATCCATGGGAGAGAAACACATCAATAGGTTGCCTCCTGTACCCGCCCTGAATGGGGAGGGAATCCATAACCTAGGTATGTGCCCTGACCAGGAATCAGACCCACCACCTTTTGGTATACGGGACAATGCTCCAACCAGCTGAGCCATCTGACCAGGGCTGTGTTATTTTTTTAAAAGATGAAATACATTTGAGTTCAGGATGATAGTATTTCAAAATTATGTTTATTTTAATATTTATAACATAAATTACTTCCAAAAAGGAGCTAAAGCTACCTATAAAACAAGATAATTGTTTAAAGTTAGAGAAATTAGAAACCTTTGAAAGAAAACAAGGCAATTCTTCAGGGACTGAGGTAAGAGGGTTTCTGTTCTTGAACTCTAAATTTATTTCTAAGCTTCCCAGAAATACAGGCAAAAAAACTGGTGTGGAATATAGGAAAACTCTCGGTAGTATCTTCATAACTTTTCTGTAAATATCAAACTGTTTTTAAATAAAAAGTTAATTTAAATTTAAAAAATCACGTACATAAACATATTTGTAAGCATGTGCGCGCGCGCACACACACAAATATACAAGACCCCTTAAAGAATATACAAGAAACTGGCAATAGTGACTTACCGAGGGGAACTGGGCTTGAAGGGAAATTTACTAGTAAACAGGATATAGCTGGTTTTTGTTTTAAACCCATTCTGTATTTTTTTCAGTCTTATAATAAAATAGTTTAATCCTTTTATATGTGTGTTTTAATTACGGATACATATATGGTATAATGCTATCTTATTTTATATATTTGGACTTATTTTTTCTTGTTTATGACTATCCTATCCTTAGATTTTTACGATTCAGATAACAATATTTTTCTAACAAAATCTAAAGCTATGTATTGCCTTTTTTCTCCTTCCAAATAGGACAATAACTTTACTCATTTCTTAAACACACACACACACACACACACATTTTATTATTCTTGTCTATGACTTATTTTACCTTCTTAAGAAGGCAAATATAATTAAAAAGTTCATTTTTATGGTAAATACATAATTAATTGCCAACATCTTTTATTTGCCTCATTTTTTTTTCCTTCTCAAATATTCCTCTGGGTTTAGTTTTCTTGCTGAAGAGTATCCATTCATACAGTGGTGCCCAACCAGAGGCAGTTTTGCCCCCTCCGGGGACATTTGGTGATGTCTGGACACATGTTTGGTTGTCACAACTGGGAGGTACTACTGGAATCTACTGGTAGAAACCTGGGATGTTGCTAAACATCCTACAATGTACAGGCTCAAAACATCAATAGGGTTAATAGGTTGAGAAACCCTGCATCAGTAGTTCTTTACGAAAGGATCTGTGGGTGGTAAACTTTCTTAGACTTCACATATTTTAAAATGTCTAAATTTCACTCTCAGTTTTAAATGACTAGTTAGGTATAGAATTCTAGCTCGACAGTTCAAAATTATGAAGATATTACTCCATTGACTTTTGATTTGTCTTTCCTTGGTCTTTGCACTTTTATTACAACATATCCAGATCTAAATTTATTTGTATTCATCCTGTTTGGCCCTTGGGATATACTTTCAATCCAAGGCCTCATATCTTTCTTTCTTTTTTAAAAAAAAATATATTTTTTATTAATTTTTTTTATTTTTTTACAGAGAGGAAGGGAGAGGGATAGAGAGTTAGAAACATCGATGAGAGAGAAACATCCATCAGCTGCCTCCTGCACACCCCCTACTGGGGATGTGCCCGCAACCAAGGTACATGCCCTTGACCGGAATCCAACCTGGGACCTTTCAGTCCACAGGCCAACGCTCTATCCACTGAGCCCCCACACCCCTTTCCCCCCCAAGAATAGTCAGTCCATTCCCTTTCTATGTCCCTGATTCTATTATAATCACCAGTTCATACTGTTCATCAGATTATTTATTCACTTGATTTTTAGATTCACTTGTTGATAGATGCATATTTGTTGTTCATAATTTGTATCTTTACCTTTTTCTTCTTCTTCCTCTTCTTAAAGGATACCTTTCAGCATTTCATATAATCCTGGTTTGGTGGTGATGAACTCCTTTAGCTTTTTCTTATCTGTGAAGCTCTTTATCTGACCTTCACTTCTGAATGATAGCTTTGCTGGATAAAGTAATCTTGGTTGTAGGTTCTTGGTATTCATCACTTTGAACATTTCTTGCCACTCCCTTCTGGCCTGCAAAGTTTCCATTGAGAAATCAGCTGACAGCCATATGGGTACTCCCTTGTAGGTAACTGACTTTCTTTCTCTTGCTGCTTTTAGGATACTCTCTTTGTCTTTTGCTCTTGGCATTTTAATTATGATGTGTCTTGGTGTGGCCCTCTTTGGATTCCTTTTGTTTGGGGTTCTCTGCACTTCCTGGACTTGTAAGTCTATTTTTTTCACCAGGTAGGGGAAGTTTTCTGTCATTATTTCTTCAAATAGGTTTTCAATATCTTGCTCTCTCTCTTCTTCTGGCACCCCTATAATTCAGATGTTGGTACGCTTGAAGCTGTCCCAGAGGCTCCTTACACTATCTTCGTATTTTGGGACTCTTTTTTTCATTTTGCTTTTCCGATTGGGTGTTTTTTTGCTTCTTCGTATTTCAAATCTTTGACTTGATTCTTGAGATCCTCTGGTCTGCTGTTGGGAGTCTGTATAATATTCTTTATTTCAGTCGGTGTATGCTTAATTTCTAGTTGGTCCTTTATCACAACAACGAGGGTCTCACTAGATTTCTTGAGGATCTCACTACATTTATCGGCGGTTTCTAGAAAATTCTTGAAAAACCGAAAAAGTGTGGTTTTGAACTCTATATCCAGTAGTTTGCTTTCCTCCATTTCTGTCATTTGTGTCCTGTTTCTTTGTCTCGGCATTTTTTATGCTTTGCTGTGTTGATAGAGTGGCTTTCTGTGCTAAGTGTCCCAGTTACCTGAGGTAGACACTCTTGGTGCACCCCCTTGTGGTCTTTGTGCACAGTCTTGTTGTAGGTAAGCCTTGATTGTTGTAGGTAAAACTGGGAGGATTTGACCTCCAGGCCAATTGGCTGTGAGAATCAGCTGTGTCTATGGTGGGAGAACTTCTGTGCTGAAGACACCCTATGGGGCAAGACTTGCTTCAGTGGGGCTTTGGTGTTCACAGAGTCTGCCCCCTGAGTGTGTCCCTTATAGATCTGAGGAGTTGTAATTGGATGGTCCCACTCTGACCACTGGATACACTGGCTCTTGGATCTAAGGAGGTGCTAATCTAGCCTTTGCCTGAGGCCACCCAGCAGAAGCCAGCTATAAAGCAATGCAAGTTGCCCTGGGGCCTTGGGGCAGCTGCAGTTTGTTAAGTAATTTTCAGATTACAAAGGGCCAGGCCGTTCATATGCAAAAGCCTCTGTGCAGGGCTTGGGTGGGGCGGGGTCCCAGGGGATCAACAGGGCAGGCCGAGTGAGCCAGCAGTATGGCTGCTCTCAGTCCTGCCTTCAGAGGTCCTGGCAATCGCCGCGAGTGCCTCTGAGAGAAAGCTGCCCTCGAGTTCCGACTGATGCCAGACAGTCCCGTTTCTCCTGTATGAGTCTGGGCCCCCAGAGACTCGCCCGGAACTGTAGCTCAGAGCCTGAGACTCCCTCCCGATTGAAAAAGACAATCGTGTCCTCAGCCGCCAGCCCTCTCCGCATGCACCTCCACACCTTTGTATTTACTTCAGCACAGCACCTCCTCTGAGTCTCGGTATGCTTTTCTCTTTCCTTTTAGTTGTAGAAATTCCACTCATCCAGCCTTCCTGTGGTTCTGGATGATGTCCGTTCTGTCTTTTAGTTGTATTTTTGAAGTGGTTGTGAGAGGCAGCAATCTCCGGTGTTTACCTATGCCGCCATCTTGGTTTCTCTCCCAAGGCCTCATATCTTTCTTAAATTTTGAAAAACTTTCAGAAATTATCTCTTCATTTACTGCTTCTCTGTAATTTGCTCTATTTTCTCCCTCCCCCCAAAAGAAAAAAAACAACTATTAAACATTTATTGGAGCTTCTCCATCTATTCTCTGTATCTTAATCCTCTCATTTTTAACTTTTCTGAGCTTATCTATATATATAAAAGGTTAAGTGACCGACCGTACATACATCCGTACGTCAACCAACCGACTGACCAACCGGCCGGTACATATGACACACACTGGCAATTTAAAAATAAATGTTGACTTGTGCATGCGTGATACATATAAAGCTTTTGCTGGCACCAATTGCACGTGTGTTTTAATTTAAAATACTATATTATATAATTTTTTTTTGCAGTAACCTAACTACCGCACGAATCTTTCTTCTAATTAATTTCCTTTCAATGTGCACGAATCCGTGCACCGGGCCACTAGTATTTGTATAAATTCCTTAGAACTATCTTCCAATTAACTAATTATCTCTTGACACCCAAGAGAAGCTCCCCATTAATTTGGGACAGACACCTGTTCTGAGGGGCGACAGAGTTAATGCTCTGTCATGAATATTAAGAGATGAACATATCTGTCCAGAGCTTGTCTGTCAGGCTATTAATAATGCTAAATTAGATCATTGTCAATTACAATAAGTCTATGGCAATTTCTAAACTTCCATGTAGAATACCCTTTTTCAAAAAAGAAAGAGGGATTTTGGCTTTTGCCTCTATCAAAATTGACCTGAGGGTCAGGAGCCTATTTTCCCCATCTTGATTCAGTCCCTAACCAATATCACCCTTGTGTCACATGTGAATGAGATTCTGTGGATAGCCTGCTCCTCCTAGTTGAGTCTCAAGAAGTCCTGATCATTTGGGGGAAAAAAAACAACCCATTAAAATCAAATTTGATCCTCTTGTCTCTTTCTTGTGCTTATTAATTACAGGTCACTTGGCTGGTGGACAACAGACAAATGCAATATGATTAATGGAACAGACGGTGATACTTTTCACCCACTAATAACGAAAGACGAAGTCCTTTATGTCTTTCCATCTGATTTTTGCAGGTAAGAACTTTAAAAATACCTTTGACTGCAAGACCACCCAAAGTGTGAGGAATCTATGTAGCTATACTTATGAGGCATGGATATTCATGGTTAGTCCCTGATAAATGATGATGGCATATTGAGAGACGGTGCGGAGCAGTGGTTTGCAGCATGGGCCTCAGAGCCTGACTGCATTGGTTCAAATACCAGCTCTACCACTTACAGCTGTGTGGCCTTGGGAACGTTACTGAATGACTCTGCCTCACTTTCCTCATTTGTAAATGAGGCTACAAATAGTTGCCTACCTTGAGAGTTGTTATGAGGACAAATGAATTGCTGTTAGCAAAATACTTAGCCCAGAGCTTGTCACCCAGCAAATAAAATTAAGTGCTAGCTATTAGTTAATATGATATTCAAGCATGAAATTTGACCTGATCTTTTTCCAGTCAACAGATAATCTCTACATAAAAGATAAATAAATCGTACTGGTTCTCCATAATTTAGAGTTTATAGGTATTTGCTTAGCTATAACCTTGCCATTGATCATATCTATTCTCACTCGCCCTGTAATCTCTCCCTCTCTACCGCCAGCTCCTTCTCGACAAATAAACATGATTATGTCTTTGTGGGAAGAGGGGCACCCTGCTCCACACCCTGATCCCCATCTCCCACTGTGCTTTCCCACCCATCACCCTTGAACTACAGCCTCCAGTTCCTCCCCCACTCACTCTTTCAAGGCTTTTTATGAAACTCCTCTAAATCAGATGACCGGGTCACGCTTGACACGGTTGATTCAATATTCTCAAGAATTGCTGTTCTTTGAGTGTTTCATAGCTCACAGAATTGCACCACCTACCCAGTCAGCCCTGCCAGACACACTGGGGACACTGTAAATATCCCTCCTCTCTTGCATTTAGTTGGTCACCAAATGCTATCTGTTCCTCCTCAGAAATAGCTCTTGCATTCACCCTCACCTCTCCACCCCGCTATCTGTGCCATGGTTGAGACCAGCAATTTTCCAACCCTTTTCATCTCATGACACAAACTAATTACTAAAATTCTATGACACACACAAAATATATTTTTTTTGCCCATCTGACCAAAAAAAGGAAAGGTATAATTTTGATTCTTTCAAACCAGACGGCTACTGTGGTGTTGGATGTTGTCATTTTTTTTATTTGACAATCTAAGGGAAAAGAGGTCAGTGCCCCTGACTAAATAGTCAGGTATTACATGTTTTATAAATTCTTTCAGCACACCGGTTGAAAAATCACTGGTTTAGACCCTTTCCAGCTGGCTGCTCCATTTAATAAATATTTGTGGAAGCACCAAAGGAATTGAAAACGCACTGGTGTGCAATGAATGGAACAAGGGAACCTAGAAGGGCAGTAGGAGGCTTCTTTTAAAAAGATTTGGCACACAGAGGAAACACATTCTTATCTGGAAAAACCACTTTGAAGAACCATTTGGCAGTGTTTAGTAAAGCCAAAGACATGTTAAGTCCCTAATTCTGCACTTCTGTCCTACAGAGATTCCCCAGCTTGAATATATATATATATATATATATATATATATATATATATATATATATATATATATACATACATACACACACACACACACATATGCACACACGCGCACGCACACACACACAAAGAGAAATAGACAGAAAATTCATTGCAACATTGTAGTGGTGAAAAATTGAAGCAATCTAAGTGCTTATAAAAGTGAAAGTATAAATAAATTCTAGTATATTTTAAATGCTATATGGTATGATAGGATACCATATAGGATTTAGCATATACAAATCAGAGCTATCTACATTAATGTAAAAAATCTTAAAAATATAATGTTGAATGAAGAAGCAAATTACAGAAAGAGAACATGGCATTCTGTATATAATACTTTAAAACAGCCAACAGTGCCACATACTGTTTATGAATATGTCCATATGGAAAAGCATAAAGATCTCATGGGAAGAGTAAACCCCAGATTCAGGATAGTGGTTTCTTCTGGGGATACCGAGAAGGACTAGAATCAGGAGTGTTATACAGAGAGCTGCAGTTGTACCCATAACATATTTTTTATTTATCTGAGTAATATTTGTTATAAAAGGTATTTATTATAGCATTTTCTCAATTCTGTTTGCCTAAAATATTTCATTTTTAAAAATACTATTGGGGTGGGGGGATGTGAGTGGAAGGCAATTTCCATGTTATTCATAACCCTGCCAGAGGTGTATCTCATCTCTGGTTCAAAGATGAAAAAGTGAGGCCCAGAGAGCACTTCCTCTCAAATGAAGGGCTAAAGGATAGATCAAGACAAAGTGCTTTGTCTGTTACAGGTTTCCCCCACTATCAACAGTAGAATATTCCTATGAAACCTTTTGTAAGCTGATTTGTCATAAAGCAAAGCACTTATCATTAATTTATATGGAAAATATTTTGAGCATTCCAAGACAAAACATAAGCTACCAATAAATACCAAATATGCTTAATTATGTCCAGTTTTATACTAAGCATAAAACCTTTATGAGCTCTCTTAGTCTTTTCTGATACCTTAGGACACATCTTGCTAACAGATGCACAACATGAAATCGAGGTAAAGCACAGATGCTCATAGATGCAGTTCAGAGCTATGGGGCTGGGTGCTGAGATGCTGGGTGACTCCTGGGGGAGAAGCTTGGTGGGGTCACTCTCATTGCTTCCAGTACTTGCTGCCACTATAATGAATGCCTTGCTACAAGACAAATCCAATTTTCTTTTTAAAAAAATATATTTTTATTGATGTCAGAGAGGAAGGGAGAGGGAGAGAGAGATAGAAACATCAATGATGAGAGAGAATCATTGATCAGCTGCCTCCTCCACGCCCCCTACGGGGGGAGCCACAAGGTGGGGCGGGGGGGGGGGGGCTGGGGGGGGGGGTGGCGGCATGTGCCCTGACTGGCTCATGGGTTGACATTCAACCACTGAGTCACGCTGGCCAGGCAAAACAAATGCTATTTTCGCTTTTCACCTTTTCCCATAAAAGCAAAAATCCTCTTCAGATTTCTTTTGGTTAGCAAAAACAAGTACTAATGTAGGCCTTTGGTAGAAGTAAAGTTGCATAAAGCCAACTTCTGAAATTCGGGGTTATACCTGTACTCAGGTGCTATGCAAACATGAGGGTGGTTAGTATTTCAGGGGACCACTGAAACTCCATTCACAACAGAAGGCAGAAATGTGTTGACCTCCATTGAAATCGATGATGGGCAAAATGTGAAACTATTTTCATTTGGGTGAAATGCATATAAAAGCATGTATTCTAGTCAGGAATCTGTCTCACGGGGCACTTGTCCAGGCCAGGCTTTGGCTTTGCTTCTCTCACCCTTGCTTCCTGTTCCTTGCTTCTGCTTCCCCCACACTGGCATGTGTCCCTGCTGGTCTAAACTACTCATTTCCATTCTAAATGTCATCTCTAAAAAAATGTTTTTATTAATTTTAGAGAGAGAGGGGGGAAAGGAGAGGGGGAGAGAGAAAGAGAAACATCGATATGAGAGAGAAACATCCATCACTTGTTTCCCACATACACCCTGACTGGAGATTAAACCCTCAACCTGGGCATGTGCCTTAACTGGGAATTGAACCAGCAACCTTTCCGTGCACAGGATGACACTCAACCAACTGAGCCACACCGGCCAGGGCCTAAATGTCATCTTCTTAATTTTCTACCACGGATTTCTTTTCATGGCCTTGTTTGGATATTCCCACTGTTGCTACCTCTTAAACATCGTTCTCTACAGTTCATCTCCTCCTTTATTACAGGTTGAGTGGGTGGAGCTCCTTTCCAGCTTCGTTTGCATCTTCCCCTTTCGCTTCCCCTAAGCCTTAGCTGTGCTGTCCCTGAGAACTGTCGCTAACGTATTGATTCAGGCCAGATTGTGCTGCCTGCAGCCCACACTGACTTTTTGTTCTTCCTCCCTAACAGGTCAGTGCATATAACTTTCAGTGACTATGAGAGTGTACAGGGACTGCCCGCCTTTCGGTTTACGGTGCCTTACGAAGCATTAGCCAATACCTCCGACAATGCCGGCTTCTGTATACCCGCAGGAAACTGCCTGGGCTCAGGAGTTCTGAATGTCAGCATCTGCAAGAACGGTAAGAGGTGACATGATTCCGAGCGTCTGGGATGGAGGATTGGTGTTCTCCCGCCAAGAGCGTTGTCAGCCCCACAGTAAGGACGATTCTGACCTTGCGAGAACAGCATTTCATAGCCTGGCTATCGAATGGAAAAAAGATAAAATGATTGGCTTTCCTGCAATGGTTTTTATTGGCAGCAGTTTAGAAGTCTTAATAATAGCTCATGTCTACTAGCACTGACTAGGCCAGTGGTCGGCAAACTGCGGCTCACGAGCCACAGGCGGCTCTTTGGCTCCGTGAGTGTGGCTCTTCCACAAAATACCGACTTTTGTGCATGGGCCACGAAGTTTAAATTGCACTGTACATGCACGCCCGCACATGGTATTTTGTGGAAGAGCCACACTCAAGGGACCAAAGAGCCGCATGTGGCTCGCGAGCTGCAGTTTGCCGACCACTGGACTAGGCCCAGTCACTGCTTTACGTACTTTATGTACTTACATATAGTTAATACATGAGAAGCATGACCTGATATCACATTCAAAACAATGCCAAAGGAGGGAGTGGAGAGCTCAGTAATGAAAAAGTACCGATGTTGGTAAAGAGTCTCAATGACTTCAAAGCAAATTTCTCCGTTTTTCTCAATGTCTGAGCTACTCCGCTCCTTTCCATGAACGAGGCAGAATTATCAGTGGTGCAACTGACACAGTAATTGTCTTCATCTTGAGGACTACCTTTAGCAATCATATGCTGCATAATTACTTACAATACCTCTGCTAGAGAGAGAGCCAATGGCCTCTTTTTATAACTGTGGCAACCAGGGATCAGAGCGGGAACTTGATTTTTATCAAATCCTGTCTCCCAGCCAGTCCTTGTTAGAACGAGGGTCTGATATTCATGCTGTGATTCTTCTTAGGCAACAGTTCCTCTTTACAGTTTCTCTTGAGAAATGTGGTAACCCCTTTCTCCCAAATAAAGTTGTCCTTTTCTCCTGGATAAAGGAACATGCTAACTTTTGTCCTCCTGTCCGTTAGTTTGAAAATCTCCTTTTGGGATAAGCCTGAGGTCAGCAGAATCCTCCCTATCCTTGTCTGAGGGGGCAGCGCTTCCCAACCCTGGCCTTGCACCAGGGTTATCTGGAGAACCATTAATCATATCTGTCCAGGGCCCCAGAATCTGTATTTTAACATGAGCTGCTGGTGATCCTTGTGAAGGTGATGCCTGCGTGTTCGGGGAGCACAGTGCCAGGGATCGCGGCTCCCCTCTTCTGGAGATAAGACTAAAGATGAATGGGAACGAGTTTCTGCTCTGACCTGTCCTACTGTCTCACTGGCTGAATAGTGCCCTGTCCACTCAGCCCATGTGCCTCTGGCTCCAGGCATAAGTGTGGATGTATTTTTGTTTTGTTAATGTTCTGCTACCTCAAGAAGTTGATAGCTGAATAAACAGGAATATTCTACTTTGCAACAGTCAATTTTTTCCCTCTTGCCTCTTGTGTATTAATTAGCAAATGTGGACGGAATGTTACGTCTCCAGGATTGCCCTCTAGTGTTTTGAATCCTCGAGTAACAATTTGGATGGTGGGATGAGTGAGTGTTCTGGAGTTGGAGAGATGTGGGGTTGCATCCTATCCTGCTTTCTTGCAAATTGGCCCAGTTGGTTGAGAAGGGCTCTAGACAAATTTCTTCATTCATATAAAAGGGGATAATTATAACTTCCTTAAGCTTGTGTGAAGGTTAGAGATAATAGAGGTAAAACACACAGGACAGTGTCCGGCCCTTAGTAAACCCTCAATAGAGTTTTAAAAATATATTTTAAAGGTGACTATAGGCCACAAAGAAGGAAATGATGGCTTTGTGAAACCAGTAGTAAAGAGCAAAACACTTGTGTGTGTGTGTGTGTGTGACAGATGATGTGTATGTTGAGCTATGGAACTGGTGGATGTGTAAACAGAATGAAATTACTAGCCAATACGCTAATTTCTTCAAAAATATATTTACTAGAAGTAATTATAGGGTCCCTCTCTCCTCCTCAATAGGAAAATCTAGAATAGGTTTTCTTTAATAATTGTTTCCCTACTTCTTTTGTAAAATGAATAGGAAAGGCAAAACACACACACACACACACACACACACACACACACACAACAAACAAACAAACAAAACACAATCAGAGTCTTCATGTGGGCAGACCTTGATCTAGTCTGAGGCTGGGCAGATGTCAGAACCAAGCACAGTCTTAAAACATTCTGCACCAACATATGCTGGAGAACAAAGCCTATCTTAGATAAAGTAAAAACAGAAAAGCAAGCAAAAAAAAAAAAGTCATTTGCTGGTAGAGAATTGTAGTTGAAACGGGGTTTGAAGTGCTTTGAGCTAAAATAAAGCATCCATTATTCAATTAGAATTCTACCTCTGTCACCTGATAGCTGGATGTCCCTGGCTAAATTTTGTCTCTTCTCTGAACCACACTGTCCTCAAATGCAAAATGAATATTTCTAACTTCATAGGGCTGCTGGGAACATTAATTAAAATAATGTGTATAAAGCATTTCCTTTTATAGGTTGAATGTTTGTTAAAGAATAGTTTAGCTGGGACTTCAGTACATATTGTGGAATAAAATATTGAAATGTCAGAAAACGGTGTACGAACCCTGCATGAGGAGGGGTAGAATGGAATTTTAGCCTGCCCTCTCCAACCCAAGTTTACTTATCTGTAGCCTTTTCCCCCTTAGGAACCAGGCTTGTGGTCAGAAACTTTATATTTATCGTCGCCTTTTCAGAACCACATCATTCATTTCTGTTTTCCTTAAAACGCAGGTGCACCTATTATTTTATCCTTCCCACACTTCTACCAAGCAGATCAGCGTTTTGTGTCTGCCATAGATGGCATGCACCCAAATAAGGACCATCATGAGACGTTTGTGGACATTAATCCTGTGAGTAAACACCTCTTTCTGGTAAAAGACCATATGTTTCATTTTGTCTATTCAGTGGTCATAGTTTTGTCCTTAGCTCTCTTAAGTCTACTGTCTCCCTTTCATATACACGCAAATGTAGAAAAAGCTCAGTGCAATGTAATGTATAGCCTCCTATTCTTCCATTTGGAAGGCTGAACTCTGTTGACTTAATGTACAGAAACACCAGCAAACCTGCTTTAACAAAACAGCAACAGTGAACATTCCATCACTGAAAACAAGTGAGATTGGACCCAGGTAACCTGGTCAATCTTCTGTCCCTAGCCTTGGACCTCAACATACATACATTTCTCCCATGGGGGCACAGATCAGCAAGATTGAAGACATTCCTGTTTACTGCCAAAAATGTTTTGGTTAAAATTTAAATACAGGTGTCCCCCCAAACTGTATATAGGTAATGATTAATTCCAGTGGGTTAAATCTGAAAAAGAAGCATTGATTGAGCTATCAGCTGTTAGAATGTGCGTACATTTTTGGGGGACACCTTGTGTATATATTAGCTTCAGTCACTTTTGGCAAACCTCTTCCTTTAAGAGTTTATTATATACTAATCATTTAAAAGGCATCAAGTATGCATACACTTTAATCCTATATTCATAGAAGAGAAAAAAGAAAACCATAAAAGGATATGAGTATCATTTCACAGTGTGACAGTGTCACCAAAAACGCAGTTTGGGCTGCCTGCTGTAATGAAAGCCAAACTTGTGAGACAGGTGCTGATGCGAAAGGAAAGAGATTTATTCAAGTGCCATGACCTGGGAGAATGGTGGACTCCTGTCTCAAAGACCTCTCTCCTTCCAGCTCAAGTCTGTGGTTCTTATAGGGAAGGGGAGGGGAGGGCTTTTTTTCCACCCAATTATCTTTCTAGTTTTTGGCGAGATGGGCCCTGTTCATGCATCTTTCTAGCTTGTGGCGTGTTCAGTGTGAGAACCTCCCCGCTGTGTTGTCTGGGGGAGACTCCCTGGAGCTCCCTGACTGTCTACAGCAGGAATGGGGGATGTCCATCCCATGGGCCGTATAAGACCCACAAAATCACTTGGTCTGGCCCTGCCAAGGCAGTAGGGGTGAGTTAATTAAATGTCTGACCAAATATAGCAGGCTCATGTTTAAGTTGATAATTTTATGTGATGTTATAAATATCCAAATGGCCCTTAGCAGAAAAAAGGTTCCCCACCCCTGGTATACAGTAACAACAGCCTCTCACTATAGGAACTGAATTAAAGGCCAGATGTCTTCATTCTTGGGCTTTTGAACACATGGCACAATATGAGAAAAGCAAAACATTCTCTTAGCACAGCAATTCAGGGGGACTTCACTCTTTGCTACACTCAGTTCACGTGTATCTGAGAAGTCAGTATTCTTATTTTTGTGATTAAGATCAGGTGTGGTTTTCTCCCTTTTCTCTCTTAGCCATCAGTAGGTTCCTTTTCATCAGCCAGACTGTTAGCAGGTGCTTGTTACGAAGGCCGAGGCACAGTCCCATAACCTTAGATGACGGCAGCGGCTGCTCTGCCTGGGTGGGCCTGACCACACCTGGGCACTGTTCTCTGGCAGCGACAACCATCCTTCAGACAGGGTGTCTGTTAAGTCTCCCTTCTGCCGGGGTCCTCTAGGGCTTTGCTGTTCAAAGAGGCAGCATCCTGGGCGCTGGTTAGAAATGCCCAATCTTAGGCCCCACCCCAGACCTACTGAGTCAGAACCTTCATTTTAACAAGAACTCAGGCGCATACTAAACTTGAGAAACACTGGTCTGCCAGGCACCTAAAAATAATCCACATCTATCATCTTGTTCTGGGGTCAGGGTTCCCTGTGCCCCACTGTGCCTATCAATCACGGCAGTGGGCACCTCGTTTATCAGAGCCGCACAGAAATGGTGCGCTATTGGAAACAATTGTGTTTGTGGTTTTAATCATGTTTTCTTTCTACTTCTGTGGTTTGCAGTTGACTGGATTTATCCTAAGAGCAGCCAAGAGGTTCCAAATCAACGTTTATGTCAAAAAAATAGATGGCTTTAGGTAAATTTTGCTTTTTTATACAGAAGCAAAGGGTCGTTTCCCTGCAGTGACTTTCTGGTGGGGTTGATGCTGGGTGGGAGGCAGCCCCCTTCTAAGTCCACTCACCCTTACCCCTCAGGGATGAGGGGTGGCCAGTCTTGGTTTTGTAATTTACTTGTTTTATTTAACCTAATGCATATACAGTGCTTTCCATAAATCAAGCATTGTTCTAAGTACTTTACATATATGGACTCATTTATTTCTCACAATAACCTTATGTTATCCCCATTTCATAGATGAGGAAAACAAGGCACAGAGAAGTTAAATAACTTGCTAGAACTCACACAGCTAGTAAGGCTACAGAATTAGCTCCTGCCACTCCACAAAGCATTCCCCTCGCTTTGACTCTGGTTGCCTCCTTCCTTCCTTCCCCACCGCTCCCGCCCAGGGCCAGCCACAAGCTCCACTCGGTTAGTTAAAATGGCCTCTTGTGTCCAGCCTTTCCTCCCAACTAAAAACCACTACTTAATTAGGATCCCTAAGTACAGTTTCCTGCTCCAACTTTTCAATGGGAATTTTTTTGATATGAGAAAATGCTTATGATTTAATGTTGAATGGAAGAAAGAGGATACAAAACTATGCATAATATCATATATTTATCCTATTCTTTCTGTTGATAAAACTTGGTTGGTTCCCCCATCAAATTTACTAGATTTAAGCCCACAATCACAGATATTTCTAGGAAGCAAATGTGGGTTGCATGAATGCATTTGTCACTTTGTCACCCGTGTGTATTTCTGAGGCAGTATAGTTTAGTAGCTAAGGTCTGGTGCTTTAGATTCAAAGTGGAATTACCATCCTGGCTCTACCGTTTGCTCTGGTGGTCCTGGACAAATTACTCTGAGCCATAATTTACTCTCTTCAACCTGGGACATGGGCTCCTGTGAGAAGTAAATGACATAACGTCCCTGAAAACACTGGTGCGGAGCTGGTAAATGCACACTAAGTGATTTTCCTGGGCTCTTGTGAAGATGACACCTGGCAGCCTGGTCACAAAACATTCTGAGGACTGGCAGCGCTGTTCTGCCAGCCGTAGCCGCCCCTCTGGCTCTTGGGAGAAGTGTAATCATTTTGAGGAATTTGCTTTCAGCATCTTGTGTTTTGATAAACAGTGTACATGAATGTGCAACACTTGGAATTGCTACACTGATAGACTGGAATCGAACTTCTGAACAAGATGTGTTCTCAAAGATCACTAACAAGTCTCTTTAAATTCTGAGTAATTTAATGAAATAAGTGTGCTGGCATCTGCCTGTAAGCGTGTCTCTCCAGACCAGTGTGCCCTCACCATCAGGATGTCTCTAAAAGATCTCATCTTTTGTCCCTGCAGTGAAACGGGCAACATCCGAACCATGGTTTTCCCAGTGATGTATGTCAATGAGGTGAGTCCTGGGAGAGGGCCTCGGGCTGGCTTTACCTGTGGAAGCTGGGGAACGTTCCATGTCGAAGTCTACTGTTGTAGCTGTGTGTCATGCTAGATGTGAGGGGAAAGGTGATTTTTAAAAACCTGTCTGTCCTCTGAAAATTTCTTTCTGTGTTCACACGAATGCACTTGATGTCTGAGATTTGAAAATGAATGGAAAGAAGTTTCCCTTCTTGAGCACGTTGTTTGGGTAAAACTTCCTCCTGGGAAGCTGGCGGTGCAAGAAACAAAATGGAAAGGTCCCTGAAGCAATGCCAGCCACTGTTGAAACAATAAAGTCAACACGCAGAGAGATGTTCCAGTGAACCCTTCTGTGTGTCTCCTCCTTTGAAACCCCACCAGTTTGTAAAATGTCGTCAGCTTACTGTGCATTAGCTGAGGAGGAGGGAAGAGGGAACAATTAAAATGATTGGCAACATTAATAAAAATTGTGTGTGAGGTGGTTAAAGAAATGGTTCCATTGCTCTGGTGGTGCCTCCAGTGGTTAGCGTGTCAGCTGGAGCACCCCTGTCAGGTACCTGGGTTGCAGGTTTGATCCCTGGCCCTGGTCAGGAGTGTGCGGTGGGCAACCAGTCGATGTGTCTCTCTCACACCAATCCCTCTCACATCTCTCTCTCTCTCTTTCTTCCTCTCTCTCTCTCTCCCTGTCCCCACCCCTTCCTCCTTTCCACTCTCTCTGAAAAAATCAATGGGAAAACACTTTCCAGTGAAGATTAACCAAAAAATAAAATAAAATAAGAAATGGTTAAACAAATGTGATATATGCCCATTAAATTTCAGTGATACATGGTTGCCTCAGCCTTCATCGTAGCATAGAGTTTCTTCTACGTTCTGGTAAACAAATATGTAAGAAACAGATCCTGTCTTAGTTCAAACGAAAGGAGTTTCCCTGAAAAATACTTCTTTTGCAGTATACCCACAGAAATATTACCGCTGGGCCCTGGCTGGGTAGCTCAGTGGGTTAGACCAGAATCCCAATAGGCCAAGGTTTTGATTTCTTCCCGGGTCAGGCCACATACGAGAAGCAACCAATGAATGCATAAATGAATAGAACAACAAATCTATTTTTCTCTCTCCCTTTCTCTCTAAATAAATAGTAAATAAATAAATGAAATATTATCCTAAATGTTAGGTGTAAATTGAAGTTTTGTTAATAAAAGCATATTATGAAAGCTCAGAAAACACCCATTTAAGACACAATGATAATATTTTTCTGAATCACACATCACATTGACTATAGTTCTGCCTCCTCAGTTTCCCTCTCTCTTCAACCTGGTTTCGAGAGGGGAAATTGTGGGTTTCCCCCTTAATAAATCTCAATTGACTGGCTTTTGTTGTAAATAGCAGCATTTTTAAAAGTGTTTATTATTTTTTTCTTTTCCTTAAAAATACTTGTTCTTTCCAGAAAATTTCGTAACACAGATTAAAGCAAGAAAAGGGGGAAAAAGTAAAATAACTTTTCACAAAACCTGAGTCAGACTGATATATTGTCTTTAATTTGCTTCATTTTCCTTGCCAATGTGTTGTAAAATGTTTGCTGATAACAACTTTGTAAAAAATAACTGAGTGGTTTACATTTTGTAAAACTAATGTGTGCTCTTTAAAGAAAGAAAAGAGAAAAAGAAAAAGGGAGAAGGAAGGAAGGAAGGAAGGAAGGAAGGGAGTTAATGAATAATGTCCCCTCTGGTTATACTAATTTATAAATGGATTTTCAGGATCTCTGGTTTGCTAACAGGAGAACGTACCCAAATTGCATTTAATGATTTGGAAGAAAGATAGCAAGAAGAAGTTATACCCTGGATGTTTGGTAATCAAGGCAATACCATTCTCTTGTTCCTAGAGTGTTGTCATTGACAAAGAGAATGCAAGCCGCCTGAAGTCTGTGATTAACACTACTTCCATCATCAGCAACGTACCCTACATGGTCATGGCGCTGGGTGTGTTCTTCGGTTTGATCTTCACCTGGCTTGCCTGCCGAGGACAGGGATTCATGGATGAGGTGAGCAGAGGCTGGAGGAACTTCTCACTGGATAACTTTAAAATTCAGCTGGGCTTCCCTGACGGGCTGCCAGCTGGCTCATTAGGGTGGATTCTGAGCCTTTATGCCGGGCACAGCGATTTCATGCTTATATTACTGCTGGACAAAACAAGAAGCAAGGAGGAGAGATAGAATGGGACTGTCCAGTGTTTGGGGCTCCTGTGGAGGGAATGGAACCCCTGGGAGTAAGCTTTCCGTGTTCGGAAGTAGCCTGAAGGAAAAGGAAGACTGTATACTATATCACCGCTGAGTGCCTGGCATTTGCTGTCAGACTGCCTAGGTTCAAATCCCAGTGCTGCCGCTTAGTCCCTGTGTGTCCCTAGAAGCGGTGCCTCAGTTTCTCCACCTATAAAATGAGAGACTGTGCGAGCCTCCTTTAGGAGTTTTCCGTGAGGATTCGGTGACTCAAACATAAAGCACTTGGCCCAGTGCTAGTGTTTAGTAAGAGCTTAGTAAACATTAGCTACAGGATCAAAGAAAAACAGCTCAAACGTCGCAGGGCAAGGCAACCAGGACCTGCTTGGGAAGAATCTGTGATATCATCAAAGACCCACCTCTGAGTCGTCATTGCCTCATAAACGATTAGCACAGGGGTGGTAGCTCCTTTCCTGGAGGGACGGGAGCAACCCCAATGGATGGGATCCCACAGCGGGGTGGGCTTCCCACTGACCAGCAGGCCAACCCAGGGTCTAAATACCTTCAGTGAGCCTGTCTGTAGGAGCCTTTCTCAGATTCTCAGCAGCTTCCCGTTTAGCCATAAAGGCTGTTTATTTTTCCCCCTAGCCGCCTCAGCTCATTGTCTGAGCCCCATGTGAAGCAGGAAATGATAGGTTGAAACCACCTGAATAATAGTAACACAGATTTCCCCTTCTTCCACGTCCTTCCATTATGTTTCTTAACCCGTGCCCATCATGTTACACTGAATTAGGTGTGAGGCCATTTCTTTTTTTTTTTCTTCCAGTTTTTTAAAATTTTATTTTTCAGTTATAGTTTGCATTCAATATTATTTTGTATGAGTTTCAGGTGTATAGGATAGTGGTTACACAATCATACACTTTAAAAAGTGCCCCCCCTCCCCCTTTCCAGTACCCACTGGCACCATACTTAGTTATCACAATATGGTTGCCTATATTCCCTGTGCTGTACTTCATATTTTGCCATTTCTACCTGTGGATCTCACTTCCAGCCTGACCTTTCCATAAGCACAGATGAAAGCCCATGTAGATGTTATCACTGCTCCTACAATTAACCATCTCCACGTATTCAACAAGCAAGCAATGACTGAGCGAGACTTTCTTCTCTGGAAGATTTCCAATCAGGAAGGAGGCAAATTCAATTGAGTGTGATGAGGGTTACAGTCCGAATCAGTACAGGGAACGGGACTGACTGCTCTGGGATCTGGGGTGGGGTGGTCAGGACAGGCCTCCTCAAGAGGGTTAGGCCTGAATGTTAAAGAAAAATCAGGCTGAGAGAAGAGAGAGGTGAGGGGGACGACCCATGACCTACAGCCTTCCAATCAGTCTTTCCTCCTTCCGTCTCCCCTTCCCCCGCCCCCTACTTTTCACGTGGAAACATGTTTCTGACCTGGAGGCCTAACTTTGCTGTCCTCTCCTTTCTGCGTCGCAGGGAACTGCAGATGAAAGAGCACCCCTCATACGAACCTAACCCTGGCCTGAGCTTCGCGAAGGAACCGTGGTGAGCTGTCCTCATCTGGATCAGACGTGGAAACCATCGCGTTCTCACAGGCTCTTTGCCTGTTGAGAGAAGGAAGGGGACCAGAACTGGCAAGTGATGAGAGCATTTGGCCGGAGCTCAAAGAACAGGTTGATTTAGCCACTGGGCTCTCTCAGATCCGTGGTCCCTGGCAAAGGGTTTTGTTTTTCATGTGTCTAGCAAGTATTTAATAAACTCTTGTATAGTAATTTTATTGTTGTTGGGTGCTGGTAGCTCCAGAATTTTGTGACCACTGTTGTGGTTATAATGTCTGCATCACTTGTTAATGCTACTTGGTCTAACCTTATTCAGTATGCTTCATTCACTAAACTTTGTACTCCAAATACATAAATACCATTTTCTTGTTGTATTCCTCCATTCCTGTCATCCCAAAACCAGAATTAGAGTTCGGAGCCCAGGGTAAAATGGTAGCCTTGTTGAGTACATCATTCAAATGCACCCAATTTCCTCTTTTAAAAAAAGTTATATATTGCATTCTGTGTTATTTGTCAATTCATCATTCCTCCAGGAAAATAATTTGGTCTTCTACTTTCATACCTGGTAAGAACCTAGTGAGGAAGGGGGTGGGTGGAGTGAGGCACCTAATGAGTCCATAGTGATAAATACCTGAGGATTTTTTACTTGTACTTTTGTGAACTGAAAGAATGCAGAGATAATGTTGGTGGGGACAGTGCAGATATTTCCATATAGAGTAGAACTAAATGCTAGTTCTGAGATTTGTGGATAGCTTGTTATTTTAGTTAAAATGATCTTGATGTGGAAAGGTGCTCCTGGAAGAATGTAATCAATAACTGACACCCCCCCAATCACCCTTGCCAAATAAAACACTATCAATTACAGTACTGTTGATTATTTGTAAAATTATTTATGAGTATAGGAAGTCCATGCATCTACAGCCTAAGTGGCACATAAATTTCAGGAGGTCTGACTACACCGAAGAGATGTTTCTTTTGGGACAGTGTTTTTGGTTACTTTGAAATCGTTTTTATAAGTTGTTCTTTCCTCAGTTTCGGTTCCTTTTGTTGTTTTGGGGCTCACTGTCACTTACTGAAGAGAGAAAAATGTGCCCTACACTTCCTGTGACAATCATCTTGCTGACAGAATGACACTATTTTAAAATATTGCACAGTAAGTACTTTATAAAGTTCTGTTGGGACCAGAGCGAAGTCACCTCTCTTGATAAGACCTTTTGGTTTCCGGTGTGACCTAAATCAGAGGACTGGGAACCATCCTATGTTACAGAATTCAAGCTTATTTAAGGGCAATTTTTTTTTAATTCTCAAAATTTAATATTTTTGATTGAGAAATCTACACAGTTATCTGGCAAAGTGCACAGAGAATTTCTTAACAACTGAATAATTCTATAGGAGTTGTTTAAAACTGGATTTCAGTGTAAGCAAATTAAGAAAAAAAAGCTGTGGATTTCACAAATACAGCCTCTGATCCCTGTATAGAGTAATAAATCGCTTTAGCTTATTTGCCCCAACTCTCCCTCTGTACACTAAAGCAACATGTAATATGTTTCCCTTCTTGAAGGGGCAATTTGTTAAAATCTTAACATCTCTATTAAAGTAAGATAGAACCTATAGTTACCCCAAATCAACAAAATGTGAAAAACTAATTTGAAAATGTTTTATCTTCAATAATGCCAAACATCTAGATTTTTTTAAGTTTATCAATATGTAACTAGATAACTGACATATCTTATTCTTTTCCACACTAATAAACCTGATAAGCCAGTGTTTACTCATTAGTTCATCCTATTATCGGGATATAATCATCTGTGCGGAGGAAATTTTTAGTGTGAATGTTAACAGTTAATGATATCTACCTTTAGACTGAATCCACAGACAGGAAGACCAAAACCATATTATTCCTATATGATTCTTAAGTTACTTGGCTTAACATCACATTTGATATTTGCCCTCTGAGAAGTCTGTGGCAAACCCATAAACTGCAGTCAAGATTACAGATTGGTTAAGAAGCATGAATGTACTCCCTACTTGGTTTTAGATGAAAATAACAAATTATTCCTCACGCCCACTCTCTTGGAGGCATTTTCCAGGAAAGACCTCCAAAGTCTTTATGATTGTCACAGTCACAGAACCCCGGCGTCGCTGTATTATGATACTCAGCTTAGGGAGGAGCCAAACCGAGAAAGGTTACCTCACTCTCACAAGGAAAACTGGGAGTTGAACACAGGGCAGGGGAAGTAGGCATGGCCACTTTTAGCTCCAGGTCCCCCCTCTCCGCTCCAGGCTTTATTTCCTCACTTCTAGAAAGATCACGAATGGTCAAGTGGAGCAAGTACCATACAACTAACCCCTATTGGGGCTTTTACGTAAGGGAGGCTAATTTTTTATTTACATTGCTCAAGATATGAGTTCTGCAAAAGGTGACCTTCATCCTTGGCCCCCTGGGTGTTATTACTGGAGTTAATTGCTTGTGGCTGACCTGAATGCTCTTCATGTAGCTTGTATAGTTGGTTCATTTCATGTGATTCTTGACATGTTTATCTCTACCCTTAATGCAATGAAGTATTTCACTAATAAAAAACCATTTATATGAAATTGCACTGGAAATTGTATGTTATGTCATCAGACATACAGTTGTCTATGGAATTCTGTTTGAAAGACACTCTTTGCCCTCTTGTCCGATGCAGGCCTGAGTCCCACCCCTTGGGCCACCTCTGATTTCATCTCAACTGTGGTGGACAGTTGGTTGGGGTTGGGGGGTTGGGGTTAGGGTTAGGGTCAGGGTCAGGGTTAGGGTCAGGGTCTCAGGAGCATGGGGAATTCATACTCCCAGGGACATGCTCAAGCAAAGGGGGCAGGAGTGAGCTGATCACTGTCCCAGTCCTCGGAGGGACAGTGCTCAGGCTCATTCTACAAGGTTCCCCAATATGACTGCCCACAGCGGGGACTGCTTCCTGTGACCACCTCTGCATTCCTCGCCTCACACTCCTGGGCCCCTCACTGCTGCTTCCTTCCAAGTAGTCTGCCTGCACTCACACCTGACGCAGGCCTGCTTCCAGGAAATCTCGGATTCTGCTCTGGTTCTTCTCCTATCTCCTGCCACTTCTGCAGTCTGTCTCTTCTCTATACTCCCTCCCTGACAATCCTATTGACTTGCTCTGTTAACCTTCCGCCTCGCATTTCCAAACCACCTGATGGATATCCTCACCCAGCTTGTCTTCAAGTCCAGCAAGTAAAGAAAGGAACTCGTTTTCCCTTGTCTTCTCCCCCAGTTCCCATTGCTGGGGAATGGCATCTCAATTCACCCAGCTGTACACGCCAGGAACCAGGGGCTCCAGCTACATTCTCCGTCTCCTTCCCGCTGCATCCCATCCGTCAAGCGCTTTGCGTGCTTCCCGGTCTCTGTTCCTACTGTTAAGGGTTCACTCAGCGAGATAGACCACCGACTCAGAATTTAAATTTAAGAGCCTTTATTAAGCTGGCCAGCTGACTGCAGTTACAGCACCCTGCCGAAGCAGAGGCTGAACTGCAGCCCTGATTTCCATGGCCAGTGACTACAGTTACAGCACCCTGCCGGAGCAGGGGCCGAACTGCAGTGCTGACTGCAAGAGTTACATTTTATTATCAAATTTTTTCTGTGGAGGCCCAGAGAAAAATGTGTCTTTTAAATTCTGGGCCCCCCAGTATGGAGGAAACTCTCTTTATACTTTTTCCAATCCTTTGTCTCCCAAATTTGGAATGAGACTTCCGGGCCTTCTGGGAAAGAAGGCCTGCATGCTGGGAAGGGGCCATGAGACCATATCTCAAGGCCTGGCCTGATGTCAGTACCTTCCTATCTGTGTGTTTTAGGAACAGACAGCATAGCATGACCCGTCTGGCCAAAGCACCAGATATGTGGCCCAGCACACTACTGTCCTCACCCTAACACAGCAGAGCTCTCACTGGGACTCCTGCAATTGCCACTAGAAGCATCATTTAATATTTTGCATAGGTCATCCATTTACATTTTCAAAGACACAGAAGGGATTTATAATGGAAAGTCTCCCTCCACCCATCTCCTAGCCACTCAATGCATCTTTCCAAAAGCCACCAGATACTCATTTTTAAAAATACACCTTCCCAGGAATATTTTATACCAGTATGTGTATTATGTATTCTAGCTCACCCCCCCCCCCACTAAATTGCAGCATACCAATGCAACGCTCTAAATTGTCTTTCCTGTACTTTCAGTTCCAGTTTCACATCTGAAGAGTATTCCTTTGTATAAATTTAACTATTTAAGCCAACCGCTTGTTTCCAATAATTTGGTTTTATAAAGGATGCCGTCCCGAGTAACCTCGTATTCCATAATCTTGCCAAATCGTTTACAAGATAACGTGTGGAGGTCCAAGGACATTTGCAATTTTGATAGCTACCATGGCTTTTTGCTATTTTCATTTTTATTAAAGTTATACAAGCGCACAGATTTAAGAATCAAGTCATTCTACAAGGGTTGTTACATTAAAAAAGCTAGAGAGACATCGTTCTCAGAGGCACCCCATTAGCCCCCTACTTTTAAAAATACCCACTCCCGGGACTCTGCCGGACACACAGCGTCCTGAGTTTCCAGTTTCCGCTTTACCCACTGGCTCCGCTACGGAGGAGGATTCGGCTCTCTCCTGCCCTGTCTTCCTGACACACCCCTCTCTGCACATCTTCGCTGGAGACCTCCCTCGGCAGTCTGCAAGGGCTCCCAGGCGGCGCGCCTCTGACGGATCGGCGGCAGCTCACCCTGCTTGTGACGCTCACGCCACCGGAAGTCACGAAGCCCCCGGAAGCTACCCGGGCGGGGCGTCCCCCCCCCCCTCCAGGGTCCACCCGCCACGCCTCTCCGAGTTCCGGCCCATAGGCTAGGGCCGAAAAGGGGCGGAACTCCGTGAGCCGGAGGAAGTTTCCCCGCCGGACCAAAAAGCGGCGTGCACCGAGTGTCGCGGGAGCTGCTTCTAGGTCCCTTGCTCCCGCGACATGGCCTTCAACTTTGGGGCTCCCTCGGGCACCTCGGGCACCGCTGCAGCCACCGCAGCTCCCACGGGTGAGTAATTCCCCCGGACCTTCTCCTGGAGAGGTCTCGCGTCCGCTTCGGTCCGAGACTCTCCGGCTCGGGGATCCCGGGGTTTCCTGTCGGGGCGGAGACTTTAGGGCTTCGGCAAAGGGCGGGCGGCGCGGAGCTGGCCGAGCAGGCTCCGGAGGAGGCCGCGGGAGGATGGAGACCCACCCCGGCGCTGGCACGCTGAGCGTGGGTCTCGCCGGACCCTGCGCTCCTAGGGTTCGCTTCCTGCCGCCGGGGAGTTGGACAGACCGGAGGCGGCTCCCGTCTTTCCCCGCCGGAGAACCGCCCTGCCTCCTCCCCCAGCTTCGCGTCCCGGCGGGAACCCTCGCTGGGCCCCGGCTGCCGGCCCGGAGAGCTTAGGCGGGGGCTCCGGCGCTGCCTGCGGCTCCTTTGGTCCCAGCCCCCGGGAGGCGGGAGCCTTTGCCCCAGCCCCTTTGCTCCTCTCTCCTGTCCCCACCTCCGCTTTCTTAATTTATTTGGAGCAAAGTCAAGGTTTGTCTTTCGTTCACTTCTGGGAAACTTCCTACTGACGCTTCTAATCCTATCTTGCTTTCTTTTCTTGTGTTTCTTCCCCTCTCCCCTTTTAAATTTGTGTTTCTTTGCCTACACGCCTATCAGGATTTGGTGGGCTTGAGACTGCCAACTCCACCGCCAGTGGGTTTAATTTTGGGGGTTTCGGATTAGCTGCTAACCCTGCAGTGAACTTTAATATTGGGAATTTCGGTGTTCCTACTACCTCGGCGACTCCGTTCAATTTTGGTAACAGTCTGGCGAGTGCAGGTAGATACTCGGGTCGTATGTGTAACGAATGCCGGGAGCTGGAGTCCAAGAATGTGCTGTGATTCCTGGAGTTGGGGAAAGAACAGTAACTTGTCTGAGGAAAGGACATTTATCTCCTGATGTCCAATCAGTAACATTTGTATCAAGATTTAGTTTTGGGAAGTCTTGCAAGTCATAATGTTCCTTTGTTAAATTGGTATTCAATTGGACAGAATATAATTTCCAAGTAGTTTGGAATTACTATTTTTGAGTAGAGTATATCTTCCAAATTATTACATATTCCTTCCAAAGTATAAGCTCAGCAGTCAGGCCCATTTTCCTGGGATTCTTGGACTCCTGCAGTCACTTTTTTCATTTTTCCTGCATCTTTCATTGGAATTTCATTTTATTGTCCTTGTGTTTCCCAAGAGGACATTGTCTTATACGAACAGCAGTAACCTGTTTTGTTTCTTAACCTGTATAATAATGCGTTTCTTTGTTCAACTCAGCATATTAATAAACGTTTCTGTAAGATCTGTAATTATAGAAGGAATCTTCAGTTTTTTCCTAGAAAATTGTAAGAAATGATCAGAGAGGCAGTTTAATTTATTGTCAGCATTGAGTTCTAAAAGATAGGCTAGACATCTTTGCATTCAAAATGGTAATTATGAAGATTTTATTATCTAGATGGATTGTTTAAAGTTCATTGAAAAATTTGCAAGGAACAAACTATGTGTGTATATGTGTATAAATTTAAAATAGGTCTATGTATACTTACAATGACCCTATAGAAAAGACTTGTTCCTCAGCTGCTCGTATATGAATCTGTTGTCCATATTTTCTTACATTATGCCACTTATGCCCATGCCAATTATATGCATTTGCTAAACTTTATTTCCTGAAACGTTTTAGTTCTCTAAAACTATTTGGGAAGTTCTGGTATTTTGTGCAGTAACTTGTCAATGTGAGTATCACTTTGGTATTTGATTTGAAACGTTTTGAAGAATACTTGAAAATTCCAAAAATAAAATGATCTATTATCATAAAGATATATTTAAAGATCACATATTACTGTCATTTGGTATGTTTATTTTTTCCGTGTTTGCTTAAAATTGGCACTGGGTAAAACAAACATTTTTTTCAAATTTGTGTTTCCGGACAAAACCACCCAGTTGTAATTCACCAACAATAAATACATCTTTTGTTATGTGCTTGATTTTGTGTTCCTTTGGAGTTATCATTGTTAAGTTTTGAGTTGTGATAATATAATTGTGTTTTAACTACTTTTATATACATTATTCATTAACTTTGCCTTTACCAAAGGGCTGATAGAAATTTTTGTCTACTTTTTAATTTTGTATCTTTGCAGATTGATGTTAATAATAAACATTTTTGGTATGATAAGACCTGACTGATATTTTTATCATGTAGTCAATTCAGAGTATATCTTGGTTTTTCTATGGAAGGGAGAAGTAAGAAAAAAGATTGTTTCCAGTTTTGCAGTATTGCCCTAGCATACAAGTAAATAGAGTGGTTGTGCCTGCATGCAACAGAGAGTCTATTCTTTTATTATTTGATTTTTGTTGAGAGAGAGAGAGAGAGGAAGGGAGAGGGAGAGAATCATCTATGTGAGAGCAAAACATAAATTGTCTGCCTCCTACACGCCCCCTCCTGGGGATCCAGCCCACAACCCAGGCATGTGCCCTGACCGGGAATCGAAACAGCAGCTTTTTGGTGCATGGTACAACACTCAACCAACTGAGCCAAACTGGCCAGGGTGACATGCAGTCCACTCTTGAGTAATTTTCCATATCAGAATTATATGGTGAATATCAAAGGGTTGGGGTTTTTTTCTTATTATTTTCTATGTTACAGTATTGATGAATATTTGTCTTAAAAGTCTTTTTGGCACAACATTAGTATCAGGTAAAAACTGACAATAAAGGAAATACATAAAACAATTTTAGATTGGCTAGTATCCCATTCCATTCATATGTCAAGTTAGCTATAGTTAAGATTGATTTGTCTCTACACTTACCCAAGTGTAATTTGCATATCTGTCAGATTTGCCAAACTCTGATAGCTATCACAGAGGCCTGTGATAGCTCTGTTCACTTTCCCTGCCACTGCCTTCCACTTGTTCTTTTTCTCCCTCACTTCTTCCTCAGAGAAACACATTTTTGTTGTATAGAGGTCAATGCATTGGTATGTTTTGTTTGAGAAGTTGCGTAGTCTCAGTGGAGACTAAGTAGAAATATGAGCTAGACTATAAATTAATTGACCAAGCCAAGGTTGAAAGCTATCAACACACTCTGCCATTATAATCTGTTTGCACACTATTTTTAAAAAAAAATTTGAATTAGTTGCAAAAATTAGGGTTTAAAATTCTATAAATTTCACATAGAAAATCTAGATCTTCTGTTGATTTGGGGGGGGCGGGGGGAATGGGAATATATAACACTGCTAAACTACCATTCTCCTGCAGCAATAGTCTGCTGGAATTTAGGAACTGCTGCTATTTTTTAAAACTGTTCACATTGAATAGTTCCACCACGCATTAATGTTATCAGCCTAAATCTTCTAGGTGTTTGAATTTGCATTCCCTACTCTAAAAGTACATACATAGTCATTTTAGTGTTTGTTAAACATAATGGCTTAACATGTTTTCTCAGCTATAACTGTTAATCATCCCTTTAGTTGAAAGGTATATATTGCATTGAGGTATTCTAGTTTAAATACTTCTGTGGCTTATTTCTTACAACATACTGATTTCTTGATTAGTAGAATAGTTTTTTTTTAAATGAACTTGAAAGTAGAGAAAGGAAAATTAGATCAATATATTTTGTCTTTATGCATAGCAATTACTTATAAAATAATTTGAAAAAGAAATTACCTCTTATGTATACAAAAGAGTCTTTCTTTCTATTTTATCCCCTTGTAATTAGGTGGGTTCGGAGGATTTGGGACAACATCTACAACAGCAGGTTCTGCATTCAGCTTTTCTGCTCCAACTAACACAGGCACTACTGGTAAGAGGACAATCTTAAGTCACTTGTAGAAGTGAACTAGAGCTCAGATTTTTTTAACTTAATGCAATTTCAATTTTTCATTAAAAGGACTCTTCGGTGGTACTCAGAACAAAGGTTTTGGATTTGGTACTGGTTTTGGCACAACTGGAACTAGTACTGGTTTGGGTACTGGTTTGGGAACTGGATTGGGATTTGGAGGATTTAATACACAGCAGCAACAACAAACTAGTAAGTATGAGGTTTTCATCTTACTTCCAATATAAAATTATAACAATACTAGAGGCCTGGTGCACAAAAATTTGTGCATTCAGGGGGGTCCCTCAGCCTGGCCTGTGCCCTCTTGCAGTCTGGGACCCCTTGGGGGATGACCACCAGCTGGTTTAGGCCCGCTCCCTAGGGAATTGGGCTTAAGCTGGCAGTCAGACATTACTCTGGCAGCCTGGGAGCCCTCGGGGGATGTCCACTTGCCAGCGGGGAGCAGGCCTAAGTTGCAGTCGGACATCCTTTGCGCTGCTGAGGAGGCCAAAGAGGCTCCTACCACCACTACTGTACTGGCAGCCGTCAGCCTGGCTTGTGGCTAAACAGAGCTCCACCTGTGGGAGCGCACTGACCACCAGGGGGCAGCTCCTGCATTGAGCGTCTGCGCCCTGGTGGTCAGTGTGTGTCATAGTGACCAGTCATTCCCAGTCTTTTTGCTGTTAGGGACCATTTGCATATTGCCCTTTTATTATATAGGATAAGAGGCCTGGTGCACGGGTGGGGGCCGGCTGGTTTGCCCTGAATGGTGTCCCAGATCAGGGTGGGGGTCCTGCTGGGGTGCCTGGCCAGCCTGGGTGAGGGGCTGATGGCTGTTTGCAGCTGGTCACACCCCTTTCAGGGTGGGGGTCCCCACTGGGGTGCCTGGCCAGCCTGGGTGAGGGGCTGGTGGCTGTTTGCAGGCTGGCCACACCCCCTTCAGGGTGGGGGACCCTCTGGGGTGCCTGGCCAGCCTGGGTGAGGGGCTGAGGTCCGTTTTCAGGCTGGCCAAGCCCCGCCGACGACAGAAGCTCCTAGCCTCTCCTTTTTTTCTTTCTATTTTTTTTATTCTGGGATTTATTTGCCTTCTATAATTGAAACTTTGTAGCCTTGAGAGGAGCTCAGAGCCAGCCAGGGCGGGCGGGAAGGAAGCTTCCTGCTCTCTCCAGCTCCGTGTGGCTGGCTGAAAGCAGGTATCTGGGGTTTATTTCCCTTCTATAATTGAAACTTTGTTGCTTTGAGTGGAGCTTAGAGCCCGACACGGCAAGTGGGAAGCTTGGCTTTCTCCATCATTGGGGCAACAAAGCCTCCTGCTTGCTCCAGCTCCGTGGCTGCCGGCCGCCATCTTGGTTGGGTTAATTTGCATATAGTTGCTCTAATTGGTGGGGCGTGGCTTAAGGCGTAGCAAAGGTATAGTCAGTTTGCATGTTTGTCTTTTATTAGAATAGATAGCTAACATTATTGAATGCACTGTTCAAAACACATTAGTGGTTAACTTTTAAAAAAATTATAAATATGGCACAGGATTCCAAAAGCTCCTTCTCATGTTTATATATAACTAGGGGCCCGGTGCACGAAATTCGTGCACTGGGTGTGTGTGTGTGTGTGTGTGTGTGTGTGTCCCTCAGCCCAGCCTGCCCCCTCTCACATACTGGGAGCCCTCAGGCGTTGACCCCCATCACCCTCCAATCGCAGGATCGGCCCCTTGCCCAGGCCTGACGCCTCTGACAGAGGTGTCAGGCCTGGGCAGGGGACCCTCATTTCCCCCCATCACTGGTTCTGCCCCCATCCCAGGCCTGATGCCTCTGGCCCAGGCGTCAGGCCTGGGCAGGGGACCCCCAGACCCCTCCAATTGCTGGCTCTGCCCCTTGCCCAGGCCTGATGCCTCGGCCAGAGGCGTAGACCCCCATCACCCTCCGATTGCCTGATCGACCCCTTGCCCAGGCCTGACGCCTCCGCCAGAGGTGTCAGGCTTGGACAGGGGACCCCCATCTCCCCCCGATCACTGGCTCTGACCCCCGCCCAGGCCTGAGGTCTCTGGCCCAGGAATCATGCCTGGGCAGGGGACCCCCATCTCCCTCTGATCGCTTGCTCCACCCCCTGCCCAAGCCTGACGCCTCTGACCCAGGCTTCAGGCCTGGGCAAGGGGACCATCATATCCCTCCAATCCCCAGCTCCGCCCCCACCCAGGCCTGATGCCTCTGGTCCAGGCATCAGGCCTGGGTGGGGGACCCCCAGTCCCCCGCCCAGGCCTGATTCCTCGGCCAGAGGAGTTGACCCTCATCACCCTCCGATCACCAATCACCGGATCGGCCCCTTGACCAGGCCTGAGGCCTCCGGCAGAGGTGTCAGGCCTGGGCAGGGGATCCCCAGCTCCCCGCGGTTGCAGGCTCTGCCCCTGCCCAGGCCTAATGCCTCTGGCCGAGGCATTAGGCCTGGGCAGGGGACCCCCAGCTCCCCGCGGTTGCAGGCGCTGCCCCTGTCCAGGCCTAACGCCTCTCGCCAAGGCATTAGGCCTGGGCAGGGGACTCCCAGCTCCCCGCGATCTCCTGCTCTGCCCCTGCCAGGCCTAGCGCCTCTGGCCAAGGCATTAGGCCTGGGCAGGGGACTCCCAGCTCCCCACAATCTCCCGCTCTGCCCCTGCCAGGCCTAACACCTCTGGCCGAAGCATTAGGCCTGGGCAGGGGACCCCCAGCTCCCCGCGGTTGCAGGCTCCGCCCCTGCCCAGGCCTAACGCCTCTGGCCTAGGCGTCCGGCCCGGGCAGCGGGGACCCGCAGTGGCAGCAGGGGGCGCCGCG
Organism: Myotis nattereri; assembly: GCF_964212035.1. Classification (NCBI taxonomy): domain Eukaryota; kingdom Metazoa; phylum Chordata; class Mammalia; order Chiroptera; family Vespertilionidae; genus Myotis; species Myotis nattereri. Next base: position 182,558,148 of record NC_138075.1, read on the forward strand.
ATCGCGTGGGCTCCGCCCCTGCCCCTGCAGGACGCCTCTGGCTGAGGCGTCCAACTCGGGCAGTGGGGACCCGCAGCTGCAGGGGCCCCGCGATCGTGGGCTCCGCTTTAGGCCCAGGCAAGGGACCCCTAGCTCCCGGGACTGCCAGCTTCGACCATGCCCAGCTCCCATCGCTGGCTGCACCCCTACTTCCTGCTATCACTGGCCAGGGCGGCAAAGGCACCTGATTCTCCGATCATGGGGCCGCCTTTGCCCTGCCCCCAGCTCTTAGCTCCCCCCTGGGTTTCTGATCACTGTCAGTGGCAGGGGGCTTCTTCCTGCTTTCCCTTTCGCCTCCCTGCATTGTGCCTACATATGCAAATTAGCCGCCATCTTTGTTGGCAGTTAACTGCCATCTCAGTTGACAGTTAATTTGCATATAGCCCTGATTAGCCAATGAAAGGGGTAGCGCCGTACGCCAGTTACCATTTTTCTCTTTTATTAGTGTAGACTAGAGGCCCAGTGCACAGATTCGTGCATCAGTGGGGTCCCTTGGCCTGGCCTGTGGGAATTGGGCCGAAACCGGCTCTCCCAACATCCCCCAAGGGGTCCTGGATTGCGAGAGGGCAGTTCTCAAGTGACACAACCCGGAATTGGGCTCCCTTCTCTCTGGTTCCAGGTGCATCACCCGAGAACCGCAGCTGCCATGTCACCGCAGCTCCTGGCGGTCAGTGCACATCACAACTACCAGTTGAAGCATCTGCCCCCTGGTGGTGATTGTGCATCATAGCTACCGGTTGGATGGTTGCTTTGGCTTTTATATATAGAAATGATAACTTGGGAGAAATCTGATTGACATGATTAGGATGTAAGTTTTCTGGGTTTAGTATCATTTTAATTTTTTGTTGCTAAAAATAAATAACAAAAATATAGGAAACTGCACAAAAGTACAGCTTAATGAATTATATATACAGTGAACACTTTGGTAACCACTGCCCATGTCAGAAGATGGACCTGGCCAGTCTATTCAGAAGCCCTCCACATTCCCCTCCTAATCATTTCCCCATGAAAGGAACTTAATAGACCTGTCGTTTACTATATTCACTTCCTTTTATAGTTTTGTCACTCAAGTGTGTGAACAATATTGCTTTATTTGTCTTAAATCTCTTTAAGTTCCTCTTTTAGCTCTCTTTTTTATTTTTCAATTAATTAAAGAAATCAGCTAATTTGTCCTATGGAGTTTTTCAGTCAGGACTTTACTGATTGCATTCCTGTAGTATAATTTAACATATTCTTTTGTCCATCCTCTGTATTTCTTGCTATAAAAGGAAAACCAGTGTAGTTTGCTATAAAGAAGAAATAATCAAAATTTAAGTACCAAGAAAATATAATAGTGTTAAATTCTAGCCAGACACCTTTGTGCCTTAAGCTCTGAGCCTTAGACATCTTCAACCCTTTGTCAAAAAGTGAGATAAGCTCAGTCATGTGGCTCAGTTGGTTGAACATCACCCCATGCACCAGTAGGTCACCGATCCCTGGTCAGGGCACATGCCCGGGTTTCAGGCTCAATCCCTAGTAGGGGGTGCGTGGGAGGCAACTGATAGATGTTTCTCATTGATGTTTCTGTTTCTCACTTCCTTTTCCACTAAAATCAATAAAAACATTTTTTAAAAAGTGAGATAAGCAAGTCATGAAACATTAAAGGCATAGTGGCACCAACCAAACTTTTCTAGAAAATATAACCAAATAATTAATTAAAAGATATTTATTTATTTATTATTTATTTATTTATTTTGGTAGAAAAGCAAGCAAGAATTTATTGACAACAGCAAAAACACACTTAGGACAGTGAAATAGGGAGGGCATACAAGAAGCAACAGGAGAACCTAGGCTGGGCTGCTTTGGCTTACAGGGAAGTCAGAGAAAAGGGGGCCTTGGAGACAGGTTCATGGGGTTAGCCTGGGATGAGTTGCCACTGCCCATTGCTCCCCTGGTTGCAAGTCTTGTGGAGTCCCTTGGAGTTTAGGAAATAAGTGCCTGTGGGGGAAGGGAGAGTGCCTAAAGAGACTTTTTTTTAACCCTCACCCACGGATATTTTTCCATTGATTTTTAGTGAGAATGGGAGAGAGAGGGAAAGACAGAGAAATATTGATGTGAGAGAAACACATTGATTGGTTACCTCCTGCATGTGCCCTGACAAGGGCCCGGGCTAGGGAGGAGCTTACAACCAAGGTATGTGCCCTTAACTGGAATCAAACCCAGAACCCTTCGGTCCTCAGGCCAACACTATCCACTGAGCCAAATGAGCTAGGATGAGACGTTTTCTTATAGGAATGAGTCCATTTAGTAACTCAGCTGTTGCTTGACAGCTATATCATACCAGGGGTACTTATTTATCTTGCATTTTGAAAATATTGATCTGATCTAACATCTTTACCCTTTTTACTATTGGAAAGTTGTAGCACATAGAGGTTAAGTAACTTTCCCAAAGCTACACAGCCAGCTAAAGTTTTATCCTACAATATTGATGGTTAGTCCATTTGTTCTTTTCACTATATTTTTCTTGTTAACAAGAGAAGGAAAAGTGTTTATTAAGCTGTTATTGATAAACATTGATATAATGATTCTTATTGCTTATTTTTTTTAATCTTCCAATTTGTATTATACAAATATAACAACAATAAAGGTTGTTTAAAAGATAATTTTGCAACTTCGCAAAATTAACTTTTCCATATCTATGTCCTTTTTTATTTTTTTGTTGTGGGTCTAATATGGATCCAAGTTTGTGTGCTAGTAATAGTGTTAATTGAACAAGTTTAACATTATAAGGATTGTCCTAGTATATTAGTTTCTTTTCTTTTTTTTAATATATATTTTTCCTTTATTGATTAAGCTATTTTCTTTTTTAAAAAATAATTTTTTATTAATTTCAGAGAGGAAGAGAGAGGGATAGAGAAATAGAAACATCGATGAGAGAGAAACATCATCGATTGGCTGCTTCCTACATGCCTCCTACTGGGGATCAAGCCTACAACTTGGGCATGTACCCTGACCAGGAATCAGCCTGGGACCTCCTGGTTCATAGGTAGATAGATGCTCAACCACTGAGCTATGTAACTGCCAGCCTGGCTATATTAATTTTTTATTGTTGCCATAACAAAAGTGTCAAAAATTTAGTGTCTTAAAAAAAACCCCAAACAACTTACTATCTTATAGTTCTGTGGATTAGAAATTCAGAAGTGGGTTTCACTGGGTTAAAATCAGTGTGTCAGCAGGGCTGTGTTACTTCTGGAGATTCTAGGAGAGAATCAAGTCGTTTGCCTTGTCCAGCTTCTAGAGTCTTTCTGGATTTCGTGGCTTATAGCTCCTTTATATTCAGATTTTACTTTGATGCTGACTTCCCTCTTCCCTTTATGATTTATGTTGAGTTCCTTCTGGTAATACAGGATAATCCCAGCTTAATCTCATAATCACATCTTCAAAGTCCATTTGCTGTGTGAGGTAACATATTTACAAATTATGGGGATTAGGATATGGACATCTTTGTGTATAGGGGTCACTATGCTGCCTACCATACTTAGGCTCTTAATTTTTTTTTTTAATACTAATTTTGGGATATATTTTTAGCATTAGGTGGTCTCTTTGGTCAGCCTACACAGGCTCCTGCCCAGTCCAACCAACTGATAAATACTGCAAGTGCTCTTTCTGCTCCAACGCTATTAGGAGATGAGAGAGATGCTATTTTGGCAAAATGGAATCAACTGCAGGCCTTTTGGGGAACCGGAAAAGGTTATTTCAACAATAACATACCACCAGTGGAATTCACACAAGAAAATCCCTTTTGCCGATTTAAGGTATTAATAATGCTTTTGATCTTCACTTGAAGGGTGTGTATAAGACAGATTATGATATTTGGGTTAAAATAATACCAAGGAAACAGTTGCTTGTTTTTTTCAGTAGTCCTTGAACATGGTACAATTATATTTTTGTTTTAAAAATGTAAAAATTATAAGATAGAAGTGATTTCATACATGTGTGTTTGAAGGTGCCCAGAATATGATTGAAAGGTGTGACTAGAATGTAATTTATAACTGAGGGAAAAAATGTTAACAAAAAGGGAATGGTCTGCTTGGCATCTATTAAAGGGAGATGTAAACGTAGAATTTAGTGGTATTTATCTAACATTTGTCCTGGAAAGTATACCCTAACCATACAAGAGTGTCCTATTGTCACTATTAATTGCTCGATGTCAAGGCCATTAAACAATGTAGTCCATTTTCATTGTTGATTCAATGCCTATCAAGCAACGTGCTCATATGAATTTGACTTCTCAGATTCTGTTCATCAGCCAGTTAGAGTATATAGATCAATTTGTAGTGTATTTTTTATAACAAATTAATAAATTACAATCCAGTTTACTTTAGCCTCTCTTGAGTTTTGTTGGCGTATATCAATCTCTTAAACCTAATCAATGTGTACATAAGCCTAGTGTTTAGAGCTACAAAGCTTAGAATCAGACCCTTGGACAACAAAAAGGAAGTAGTTTCTTTTAGTATGTTGAAATTTTAATACCTTTTTTTAATGACTAAGATTTATGCAGTAGATATACATAGATTGAATATAACAATTTGACTTTTTCCCTTTTTTTAAGTTGATAAATAACATACATATGGTAAAATACATAATGTACTAGAGTGAATTTAAGTTTTTCAAAAAGTTGCATTATAATTTGTGACAAACAAGAAAAGGCTTCTATCTAAAAGAGTAATTCTCTAGAAAGATAGAGTTTATCATATCTAAAACCTAAGATTCTGTGAGTCTAATATATAGTAAAAAGACTTACATTTTGGTCCATGACTTTTGCAGTCATTTTTATGACATTCAGAGTTGTTTCAAGTGTGTAGAACAGTGGTGGGCAAACTTTTTGACTTGAGGGCCACAATGGGTTCTTAAACTGGACCGGAGGGCCGGAACAAAGGCATGAATGGAGTGTTTGTGTGAACTAATATAAATTCAAAGTAAACATCATTACATAAAAGGGTACGGTCTTTTTTTTTTTTTTAGTTTTATTCATTTCAAAGGGGCCGAAAAGCCGGGCCGTAGTTTGCCCACGGCTGGTGTAGAAGGACCCAACAACAATGGATATCAACGTTTTTCAGAGGCAAAAGCTACTTAGTTACTCTTTTGAAAAGGAATTTTTAATTTCATTCTACAAGTTTGTTATTCTGGGTTAAAATAATTTCTTTAAAATGTGTAATGTCCTAGGGCACAAGGAGGTAAGAATCATTTCCTTCACTACCAAACATTAAACTGTTTCCCCATTTTAGCAGATATGAAGCTATTAATATTAAATACTGGATTTAAGATTTGTACATATTTCTGATATTGTTTATTTTGTCATTCCACAGGCAGTAGGTTATAGTTGTATGCCCAATAATAAAGATGAAGATGGGCTTGTGGTTTTAGTTTTTAACAAAAAAGAAACAGATATTCGAAGCCAACAACAGCAATTGGTAGAATCATTGCATAAAGTTTTGGGAGGAAACCAGACCCTTACAGTAACTGTAGAGGGTATTAAAACATTGCCAGATGATCAGTAAGTATACAATAGGTATTCTCTTTTTATCTGCATGCCTTGGTCCAGGGAGTGATCAAGTGATTTTGTTGCTAAAACCCCAGTTAAATCTCGGAGCAGAATGTTATTTCTCAAATAGTGATTTTTCAGTATTTATACAAAAACATTTAAAAGCTTTTTTCTTAATCTTGGATTTTGTAACTTACTGGATGGTAATAATTTTTTAGATTTTTCACTTAGAAACAGGAATAAACATTAATCTTGACTGTGCATATCAAGGGCCACAAAAATGTTAATGGAAAGTTTTGACTGATTACTGTTCATGTTCATTTATGGATAAATATGATTGATTAACTTCCCTTGTCTGATAATTTTCATACTTAGTGTCAAAACATTACTTTAGAATATAACTGAAGTCAGATTTTACTTCCTGGTCTTACTTGCAGTAAAACAATCTATAAGCTTCAACAGAATCTCCAAAGTACTTCTCAAATCTAGAAAAAAAATAATAGAACTTTGCAGCTAAGCAAACCTTTGACAAATATCTTATTTGCCTGTCTCATTTTAACTTTATCACTTAAGTTAATTTATAAGTGAATAGAACATTAAGTAAGAGTATCTTATTTTTCAAGATTTAAGCCCTGGCCTTAGCTCAGTTGGTTAGAGCGTCATCCCGATATGCCAAGGCTGTGCGTTCAATCTCCGGTCAGGGCACATATAAGAAGCAGCCACTGAATACATGAATAAGTGGAACAACAAATGATGTTTCTCTTTCTCCTATCCCCCTACGCCCTCCCTCATTCTCTTTAAAATCAATAATTTTTTAAAAAGATTTAAGAAAAAAATAGTTTAATTCCCTTCTAAAATAGCCATTTCTTAATTAGACTAGTGCCCTTTTAGAAATCACATGCTGCGTTGATATTTGTGGCTGTGAGTTATGTGTTCCATATTTTACAACTTGGTTGTTTTTTTCCTAGGACAGAAGTTGTCATTTATGTTATTGAGCGTTCTCCAAATGGTACTTCAAGAAGAGTCCCAGCTACAACACTATATGCCCATTTTGAACAAACCAACATAAAAACACAGCTGCAGCAACTTGGTGTAACTCTCTCTATGACTAGAACAGAACTTTCTCCTGCACAGGTCAAACAGCTTTTACAGAATCCCCCTGCTGGTATGTTTCTATATCATAGAGTTGAGGAAATGAAAGACTTCGAGATATATGCTTCCTCTGTTTTGGGAGGTGTTGGTTGATTATTAATGTTAATGAAGCCATTGTCAGCTCATCACATGTCTACTTATTCATATAGATGGAAATTTTTTTATTTCATTTATTCATTTGCCTAGTTTTTTATTTTTATTATATAGCTAATATGTTTGTTAGAAATAGCGAACTAAAGAAAAATCGTCTATAATCCATCTACCCAAAGATAATTTACTATTTTATTTTTTTCTAGTTTATCTCTTGTTTTAACTGAGTTGTCAAGTAAAACCTGAATGTGTTCTTATCATAAAAGGTCCTTTCATGTTCTTTCCCCATTTTCTATTAGATTTTTTTGTCTTCCTTTGTGATTTATAAGAGCTCTGTAATGTATTATCTTATAGTTTATAGGTGTTTCCTGTCCATTTACACCTTTTGTTTAGCTTTATCTTACAAAATTTTTATTTTTGTAGTGGTCATATTTAACAGTCATTTCTCCTTACAGTTTATGGGTTTTGTGTTTTATGTTGGGAATGCCTTTCATACAAATACCATAAAAATGGAAAATAGTTCTTTTAGAAAAAAATACCATAAAAATGGAAAATAGTTCTTTTAGAAAAAATGTTTTTTCTTTGTGGTAGGTGTTGATCCTATTATCTGGGAACAAGCCAAGGTGGATAACCCTGATTCTGAAAAGTAAGTGTATCTTGTTTTCGTATAAGAACTAATTGCTACTAGAGAAGCAAACAAATGCAAACTATTATAATTATAATCCTTATATTTTAGGTGAGCTTACTTTTATTTCTATTGCTTTTCTAAAAATGTTTTATTGATTGATTTTAGAGAAAGGGAGGAAGAGGAAGGGAGACAGAGAGAAACATCAATTTGTTCCACTTATGCATTCATTGGTTGATTCTTATATGTGTTCTAACTGGAGATCGAACCCGCAACCTTGGCATATAGGTAGCTCTAATCAACTGAGCTACCCAGCCAGGGCGATTTCTCTTGCTTTTTAAAGAATGTTGACTATGGTAAGGCAGCATTTTGTGGTGAAAACATTGAAATCTGAGTACCATTACCCTAATAATGTTTGTATTTAATAATGTAACTTTTTCCTGAACTATATTTCCTCATTTGTAAAATAGGGAGATTGAATTAAGTTTCTGTGGTGTGACATTATTGATTTCATAGTTGTAGATCTGCCTTTAAACTCTAGAAATTTAATGTGAAATTATATGGGTGTTATTATGAAAACCCTTTTTGAATTTTGTAATAGTAGACTTAAGGTTTGAAAATTGACCACTTGATTTCTTCAGGTTAATTCCTGTACCAATGGTGGGTTTCAAAGAACTTCTTCGAAGACTGAAGGTTCAAGATCAGATGACTAAGCAGCATCAGACCAGATTAGATGTAAGCATTTACCTTCATTCTCTGGCCTTGGGATCATAGAAATTTCTTTTCACCATGTGTGTTACTTATTAACTAATTTTATCTTATAGGGAACAATATAATGTATACTGCAAATTAGCAATTATAGTGCTATACAACTTTCTTTATTATAGTCTCCAAAATCATGTCAGTCTGATTTGGTATATTTCAACGATGAATTTAAAATTGTTGGCCTAGCAAATTAGACTTTCATTTTCAATTCCAGCCAAAAAATGCATATAATTTGCTCTATTATAAACACTTATTTATGGGGCTTTATAAAAATGAAGGTTATAATTATGATGATGTTATCAGTATTTTATAATTGTTGGTTAATGAAGCAAATTTAAGTTACTGAATGCTTAAATCTACATAATATTTTGTTTTATAAAGTTGATTTTTGTAATCAAATACCTAAAGGTCGCCTTCAAATTCTCTAAATGGAATTTTTGATGAGCTGTTCATTCAGATTGTTTGAGTAATGAAAACCTGCTGTTTTATGAAGCAACCCATTTTACTGTCAGCTAGCTCTGATTGATACAAATTCTCTTTTTACATTGATCCAGTATCTGCCTTGTTATGATTTACACCCATTTTCTCTGGCATGGCTTTGTAGGTACTTACTGTGCTTCCTATGACAGCTCTACAAATATTTGAACATCATAATCATTCATCCTTTCTAGGATTAGCTTCTCTGGATGAAAATTCCAGCATAGTTTTGCACGTGGCATGATTTCTGGACTTTTCATTACCTTGATTTTATTGATTTTTCATTGACTTTTTTCTGGTTTTGTTTATGATTTCATTAATTTCTACTCTTAACCATTTTCTTTATTCTGCTTGCTTTGGATTTATTTTTCTCTTTTTCTAGTTTCTTAAGGTAGCAGCTTAAGTTATTTATTTGAGACCTTTATCTTTTCTAATATGAGCATTTAGTGCTATTAATTTCCTTCTAAGCACTTTTTTACCTAAGGCCCACAAATTTTGATAATGTCCTATTTTCATATTTGACCCAGTCAGAATATTCTCTAATTTCCCTTGAGGGTTCTATTTATTGGATTTTTTTTTTTACTAATGGATTATTTAAATTAAACTTTTGATTACATTTTTTTGGGTGACATTGGTTAATAGGATCATATGAGTTTCAGGTGTACATTTCTATGATACATGATCTGTATACTGCATTGTGTCCACTACCAAAGTCAAATCATCTTCCATCACCAGGTATTTGGCTCTCTTTACTCCCCCTCCCCACGCCATCACCTTCCCTCTGGTAACCACCATACTATTGTCTGTGTCTATGAGTTTCACTTTTACATCCCGCATATGAGTGAAATCATATGGTTCTTAGCTTTTTCTGACTGACTTATTTCACTTAGCACAATATTCTCAAAGTCTATTCACAGTGTCTCAAATGGCAGTATTTCATATTTTCTTATGGCTAAATAGTATTCTATTATATATATGTACCACATATTCTTTATCCAAGCCTGGATTATTTAGAAGTATTTTCATTTCCAAGTGTTTGGAGATTTTCCTGTTATTCTCTTGTTGATTTCTAGTCTGATTCTTGATATGGTCAGATAACTTTGTATGACTTAAGTTCTTTTAAATTTGTTATCGTTTTTAACAAATCGTATTCTGGTGTTCTTGGGTGTAGTTTTCTGTTATCATGAGTGACATCCAGTTAGTAGATAGTTCAGTTCTTATATAATCTTGTTGGTTTTGCTGTTTAAGTATTTCTGCTATGAGAGGAGAGTTGAAGTTCCCAGCTACAATTGTTTTATCTTTTTTCTCTTTTTCTACCATTGGAGTTGAAGAAACCTGACAGGATTTTAATCTTCTTAAATTTACTGAGACTTATTTTGCCATCTAACATGTGGTCTTTCCTGGAATAGCATATTGTTTTACAGCAAACTTTTATAAGTAGAAAGAGAATACTGTAAATAATGATAAAAAGCATAATGTGGTAAATTCATAAACCAGTAACATAGTTGTTTATTATCAAGTATCATGTACTGTACGTAAGTGATACTTTTATGTTACTGGCAGCACAATAGGTTTGTTTACACCAGCATCACCACAAGCACAAGTAATGCATGAGCTATGACCTAGGTTGTGGATTCAGTCCTCTGTTGGGAGGCAACCAGTCGATGTTTCTCTATCTTTCTCTCTCTCTTTCCCCCTCCTTCCCCCTCTCTCTAAAATCAGTAAACATATTCTCGGGTGAGGGTAAAAAACAAATTTTAGATGTACAAAGGGTTAGAAATATAAAGACAAATTTAAAAGAAGGAGTTTATATTTTGAGAGATGAATCTCAGAAATTACACTTTGTATATTATATAGGTGAACCTGATAAACAGTTGTGATATATATACTTGATTTACCTTAAATTTTTAAAAAATACAGATTATATCTGAAGATATTGGTGAATTACAGAAGAATCAAACTACAACTATGGCCAAAATTGCACAATACAAGAGGAAACTCATGGACCTTTCCCATAGAACCTTACAGGTAGTAATCTGGATATTTTTTCAACATTTATAAGACTATATATGTAATAGAAGTGCTAAACATGAATTTTTTTGCAATAGAAAAAAGGTAATAATAATAGTCTGAAACTAAAAGTAGCAAACTTTCTCAGTAAAACCTGTCAGTTGGAGGAGTAGCATCACAAGATTGGGTGAAGAAAGTTAAAAATAGTCTAAAATTCACATCTTACTGAGAGGTTCAGGGGAAGCAGTAAAGAAAGAAGTCATCTTGCCCTGGCTAGTGTGGCTTGGTTGGTTGGAGCATTGTCCCATACACACCAAGATCCCTGGTATGGGTGCATGCGGGAGTCAAATTATAGAATAAATTACGGAATGTGGAAAGATGGATATATATAAGATAAATACTATTAATGGAAACAGGAAAATATTCTTTTCACTGATGAATAAACTAAAATACTTAGGAATAAATTCATGAGGAAAATATAAAATCTGAATTAATGTTTACAAATAGAAAGTATGACAGTGGGGTTTTAATTTAGTAGGTATATTTAACTTAAATAATGGAATAACTGGCTATCCATCTGGAAAAAATTAAAATTAGACCACTGTATCACACCATACACAAAAATAAGGTAGATTAAAGACTTAACTCTTAAGAAATTTATGAAGCTAGGGATTAGAGAGACTTTTGGCCAGAAAGCCAGAAACTATAAAACAAAATTTGCTACATAAGAATTAGAAAATTTTGTATAGCAAAAGATACCAGAAAGAAGCTATTTGTCAATAATTTAGTGATTTCAGAAAAAAACAAACTTGAATTTGGAAATAGTATAGATTTTAGCTATAGTATAAATATCCATATTATACAAAGAGATCATATAAATTGACAAGAAGAAAAAACAATTGAAATATAGGCAAAATATGTGAAAAAGCACTTCATAATGTGGAAATGATTAAAGAAAAGATGTGAGTTCCCCTTAAACTCATCAGGTTGGGGAAAATTTAATCATTACAACCAATAGCTGACAGGAATGTGGGGAAAAGCATACTCTCATGTGCCTTGTGAATTTAAATTTGTAGGATCTTTTGAGAAAGCAATGTAGCAGCTTCTTTTAGACAGAAAACATAAACTTTTATTTATTTCTAAATATATTTTTATTGATTTCAGAGAGGAAGGGAGAGAGAGAGAGAAACATCAATGATAAGGGAGAATCATTGATCAGCTGCCTCCTGCACGCTCCCCACTGGGGATCGAGCCTGCAACCCAGGCATGTGCCCTTGACTGGAATTGAACCTGGGCGTCCCCCCCCCCCCCCCCCCCCATCCGCTGGCCGATGCTCTATCCACTGTGCCAAACCAGCCAGGGCTGAAAATACATATTTAAATCCTACACATTCTTGGGGTCTATATCAGTAAATAAAGATATATACATACATAAGTGTTTATTATAGCATTGTTAACAGTGTCAAATCTAGAAACAAAATATATGCTCCTCAGTAGGGGAATTAAATTAATTATTGGTTAATGCATGAAAAATTATGGCCATTGAAAACAGTGTACTAATGTAACTTGACTAATATATATGGACAAGCATGATTCAAATCTTGAACTAAGATTTACACTATATTGTTAATATATTATTTGGCTGATTTCTTCCAACAACTGATTGTAATAAAATTACTTGCATAACTGAAAAGAGATGATTCCATTGGTATTAGTGGGTTTTCTTTGTATAGGTCCTAATCAAACAGGAAATTCAGAGGAAGAGTGGATATGCCATCCAAGCTGATGAAGAGCAGTTGCGAGTTCAGCTAGATACAATTCAGTGTGAACTAAATGCACCTACTCAGTTTAAGGTAAGCACTTATACAACTACTAGAGTCCCGATGCACGAAATTTGTGCACGGTGGGGGGGGGGGGGGGATGGGGGGATTCCATCAGCCCGGCCTGCACCCTCTCCCAATCTGGGACCCCTCTCGCAATCCAGGACCCCTGGCTCCTAACCACTCGCCTGCCTGATCGCCCCTAACCACCTCTGCCTTGGCCCCTGCTGCCAAGGCTTCGTCCATTGGAAGGTTGGAAGGTCGTTTGGCTGTCCAGTCTGATAAGCATATTATGCTTTTATTACCCTATATAATAAAGAGCTAATATGCAAATGGTCGTCATGCCTCATGCCAGGGTTGGGGGACCTGAGGCCGCACCCCCTCCCCTGGCACCGGGGGTCCTGAGGCTGTGCCCCCCCCCCGCCCTGCGGGACTTGACAGGGGTGGGGCTGGCTGGGTCTGGGTCTCACGTGATTTCGAGGTGCATGCGGGTGGGCGGGGACTTGACTCTGGGTCCCACAGCACACCCCAGACTCTGACAGGAGGGAGATTTTCATCTCTGACACTTCTATTATAAAGAAAGGGCAAATAGCAATATTAAAATATTTCCTCTAATTCCCTTTTAATGTGCACAAATTTCGGGAACCGGGCCACTATTATAAAGGTAGAATTTGTTTCAGGTGGATCTACAGAAAAATACTATTGGTCTTCAAAAATAGGACTTTTGTATACTTGTTTTTTTAAAAGTATTTGATCTCTTTAATCAAAATTTTCTTTCTAGAATAGACACTTAATCATGGTGTTTTTGGCTTGTGTTAACATTTCAAATAGTGTACAGAGGAAAATTAGACACCTTTAATAGAGTAGTAACCATCCTTTTAAAAGGAAACATTCTCTTTTAAAAGCAGCTGCTGCCGAAACCGGTTTGGCTCAGTGGATAGAGCGTCGGCCTGCGGACTAAAAGGTCCTGGGTTCGATTCCGGTCAGGGGCATGTACCTGGGTTGTGGGCACTTCCCCAGTGGGGGATGTGCAGGAGGCAGCTGATCGATGTTTCTCTCTCATCGATGTTTCTAACTCTCTCTCTCTCTTCCTCTCTGTAAAAAATCAATAAAATATATTTTAAAAAAAAATTAAAAAAAATAAAAGCAGCTGCTGTTGTTAGCAGTTTAATTTGACTTGTCTTATTTTTAGGGCCGACTAAATGAACTGATGTCCCAAATCAGGATGCAGAATCATTTTGGAGCAGTCAAATCTGAGGAAAGATATTACATAGATGCAGATCTGTTACGAGAAATCAAGCAGGTAAGTGTCACATTAGTGTGCACTTTTCTTTTTTAATCCTCACCTAAGGATATGCTTATTGGTTTTAGAAAGAGGGAAAGGGAGAGTGTGAGAGAGAACATTGATTGGTTGTGGTTGTCTTCTGTATGCGCCTGACAGGATTAAACCTGCAACCTAGGTATGTGCCCTGACTGGGAATCAAACCTGAGACCTTCCTGTGCAGTTCATGGGACAATGCTCCAAACAACTGAGCCACACCAACCAGGGCTAGTGTGTACTTTTTAAAAAGGTGATCAGTCACTACTTCATATCCATTGAGGTGGCTATTATTAAAAAACAAAATAAAAACAGCACAGAAATTAGTGTTGATAAGGATGTAAAGTAAGTGGGAAACTTGTGCATTGCTGGTGGCAATGTAAAATGATACAACCACTGTAAAAAACAGTTCCTTAAAAAATTAAACATGGAATTACCATATTATCCAGCAATTCTACTTTTGGGTGTAAACCTTAAAGAATTGAAACCAGAAACTCAAATATATGTATACTCATGTTCATAGTAGCATTAGTCACAGTAGCCAAAATGTGAAAGCAGCCCAAGTGTCCATAGATGGATGAATAGTTAAAATGTGGTCTATACATACAGTGGAATATTCAACCTTTAAAAAAGGACTCTACAAATAGATCAACCTTGAAGATATTATGCCAAGTGAAACAAGCCAGTTTAAAAGGACAGATATTTTATGATTCTACTTCAGTGAAGTACCTAGAGTACTCCATCCAATTCATTAGAGTAGAATGTTGGTTGACAGGGGCTTAGAGAGGGGAAATGGGGAATTAGTGTTTATTAATAGGTACAGAATTTCAGAAAAAGTTCTAGAGGTAGATGGTAGTGATTGTTTCATAATGTGAATGCTACTGAATTGTTACTTAAAAATGGTTAAAACGGGCATATTTTTGTTATGTATATTTTACCATAATAAAAATTAAGTAAATCATTCACTTCCCCAACCCCCCAAAAAATGAACAAGAGGTAATAGAGGCATCAAAGTTCCCTAGACCCTGCTACTCAGTGTGTTGGCAGCAGCAGCACCTGAGAGGTTATTAAAAATACAGAATCTGTCCTTAACGCCAGAACTACTTAATACATTAAATGTATTTGTATGTACATTAAAGTTTAAGAAATAACTGCTCTGTATCATACTTTCCCAACTGTATGCCACATAGAAAATATAAATGTGTAGAGTTATTGATCCCCTCAGCCCTCAAGGATCCTCAGTGAAGGTTGGGTTGGCCAGGACCTCCGTTTACCTAAGGCATACATTGTATGAACAAGTTGAAAAGTACTGTTCTAGCTTATTTTCAGTATAAATACAGATTGATTTAATGAAAACTGTCCAACCATTGACTGTCTAAAGAAAATGTATTCAGGCGGTAAACTTTGTGAAACACTATGTAAGGCTGTTAGCATGGCCCAGAGGATTTTAGATGTTTTTAAATGTCATCAACAATTCTGATTTTATTATGTGCTTTAGAATGGATATTTCCTTTTTTTTTTTTATTGTTTTATTGCTTAAAGTATTACAAAGGGTATTACATATGTGTCCTTTCCCCCCCGCCCTTGACAGTCCCCTGGCCTCCCCTACCCCCCAATGTCTTATGTCCATTGGTTGGATATTTCCATTTTATGCAATTAAAAACTAGTTTGATTCCTAGGTTCCTGGACAGTGTGCATACATTTTAGTTATTCCATTGTAAATATTTGCAATAAAATTAACTGAAAGATTCCAGCATATTCAAATAAAGAACTATATTGAAGAGTTCATGTATGCAATAAAACGGGGAATAATACAACCACCTACCTAAAATGATGAAAGCAGTATATTGTTTTGGGATTGAATTATGATTCATCACTACTTTATGACCTTGAGCAGGTTACTTCCCTGCACCTCATTTTCTTTATTTGTAGAGAAGAGTAATAATTGTACCCGAAAAAGTGCTCAGAAAGATTTTAAATGACTTAATACTTATGAAACTCCTCAAATTGCCTTAACCACTTAGGAAAGACTCTTAAAAACGTTAGCAATTGTAGTTATCACCATTATCATCACTATATACTTTGTACTTAAAAAATGTGAAAATTGTCAATTTTCAGAATGATTACTTTATTAGTCATCTATATTTGAGTACCTTGCATTGTTTTAATATACGTTTATCAAAGGTTGATAAAAAGAATCAAAAAAATCTGCTTCTGTAATGTTTCTGTTGAAGATATTGTTCATTACATGTTTGACTTTATTGTTTACAGTATGTATTTTATTGTAGGTCATATAAAAAATATTAGTAGAAGATAAATGTGCATGCCCACTATATTTAGAGCATCTACAGAGTGCTGTATTGCTAGTAAAATCATCCTTTTTCCTGTGAGTAGCTTGCAGTTTAATAAAGTAATGTATTAATATTTTCCTTAATTTCTTCTAGCATTTGAAACAACAACAAGAAGGCCTTAGCCACTTGATTAGCATCATAAAAGATGATCTAGAAGATATAAAGTTAGTAGAACATGGATTGAATGAAACCATCCACATCAGAGGTGGTGTATTTAGTTGACAGATCACAAACTTGTGCTAAAGGTTCATGAACTATATCTTCTTGCTACATCAGGCCTTCCCTAAGAATGAAACTGACCACATGGAGGAAAAGGAAAGAAAATTCTCTGCTGGCTTGGTTTTTGAGAAGGTTACTGACAAATTATTATTCTTCAGATTTGAAATAAGTCACTTCACAGCTCTTCAAAGACAGCCTTCGGAAGGTTTATATCTAAAAGCTGTTACTTACTTTAAGAAGTACATGATTACCAAAAACGTACGATTGTACATTTTTACAACAGCATTTTCTTAAAAATAATCAGTGTTTAATGATTATTCTCCATTCAGCCTGTACTCTAACTTTCCATAGCAAGTAAATATGCAATATCTACTTTGCACATAAAATGTATGACTACTTGGCTGTTGGAGATTAGTACTTCAGAAAATAAATGTACATCAGTTTTTATATTTGTGAATTCATCTGTAGAAGGAGTAAAGAAAATCCAAGAGTATTTAATGATTAATGTGGTTTTCATTTCATTCTATAAAGATTTGAAAATATATTTTTATATTATTTTGCTTATTTGAAATTTACAGAACACCTACGCAATTAGGATATAACAAAATTACATTTTATCATTTTTGCAACTTTTGTTTCTTTAAACATTTTTATTTCTAAAAATGATGAAAAATAAATTCTTGATTGTAATTACTTTTCTATTATTCTGTTTGGTGCTTTATTTAGCTCTGGGAGAATGACCATTCATGTCTATCACAATTCAAGAATTTTAATCTTTGCTTGTTTTAAAGTCTGATTTTTCCCTCCTAAGAAAAATATATCACTGCTGCTTATTTGACTTGGCAAAAAAACTTCAGATATCATTTAGGATACAGAATTACCTAACATATTAGTATCTAAAAATCCTCGAAAATCTGAATTAAACATCATAATGTGAAACAGTGAATCTTTCATAACCAGGTAACTAACTTTAAACAATTTTTTTTACTACAAATTGCATACCTGGCTGCATCATGTTGGCCCCCTCTTGGAAATACTTTAACTTTCATTTCTGTGTGATCCTTTGGTATGAATCTTGCCATTGTGTTTGTTACAGGGATAGAGAGGGATAGAGAGGAATGTATACCAAGAAGCCATCCTCTGAAATCCCATGATAGGAATTTCAGTCCAGCTGCAGATTAGGGTAACAATTGTATAGGAGACTGAGAACTTTAAAACTGATCGTTTTATTTCCAAGTTAGTCACTAGTAGTCTGCAGCCACTTTGCCAAGATTATGGCACGCAAACTTGTTACACTCTATATACCACCCTCTTTCATCATACTTTCCTAACTTGTTACAATCCAACAATGTTAGGAAATAAATTTTTTTCTCCTTGGACCAGAAGATAGGTACTTCCATCCTTCTCGTCCACGTAGCCATGTCCTCCTCATTAGAAGGTATCTGTCCCTTTGCACACCCTCTTACTGTAGGAAGAGTTGTTGATCTGATTAGAGTTGTTCCTCACTGAGCCACATTCCATGAAGAACAAATCACTACTCACACACACCAAGCTTACTTCTCTAGTCTTTCATTTTTTTTTTAAAATATATTTTATTGATTTTTACAGAGAGGAAGGAAGAGGGATAGAGAGTTAGAGACATCGATGAGAGAAACATCGATCAGCTGCCTCCTGCACACCCCCTACTGGGAATGTGCCCACAACCAAGGTACATGCCCTTGACCAGAATCGAACCTGGCACCTTTCAGTCCGCAGGCGGACGCTCTATCCACTGAGCCATATCGGTCAGGGCTAGTCTTTCATTTTTTTCGTGTTCTGATAGTTGGGTTCCTAATTTTGCAAAATCAGTACCCCTAGATGGGGCCTAGAGCCTGCCTTTTAAAGACAGACACACACACACACACAAAGGCAATTGACTTACTGGTTACATGCATGTGTAAGGCTGACCTGTGGTCCTTGTTCATGTAGCTGGTTAGATATGACTTGATCTGTACATAACCAAGTTCTAGATTTAGGTGAGTAGGAGGAGACAAGGCCCACTTTGGCCTCTGCTTGAAGTTGTGTTTTCCAACGCAATTTACAGAAGTTCTGTGTTTAGTCTGCAACTGGCTAATGGTTCTTGTGGGTAGACTAAAAATTCTGAACAGGAAGAGAGTTACATGGTGGGATTAAAGCACATTGAACCCCTAACAGTTTAAATTTTATGTAGTGTTTTTTTCTTTTGTATCTTGAAATCCTTTTTGAAACATTGGCAACATGTAAATAACTGTCAGTTACCAAAGCCCCTGGCCTAAATCCGTCTCTAGTAAACCACCACAATATCCTGAGGAAAATGGTAGTATACTGTACAACCTCATTTTCCTTTGCTTATTTAGCATACATAAGAAGTACTGTCTACCTTCCTGTTTTAATGAGATTCAAATTAGGCACTATGTATGTGAAATACTTGGTAAACTTGTGTTTACAGAAATATAAAGTTCATATTTTGAGGGATCATACCATTTGAAGTCAAAAGTCTAATCCTTCAAGGATGAGTAGAACATCTTTAAAATTCAGTTTTGCAACAGCATGATGACCTACAGTGCATTATGCTAAGTGAAATAAGTCAGAGAAAGGCATACCATCTGATTTTATGTAAGGGGCCAGGTGGATACTTGAATATGGAGGGGACCACTTTTTAAAGTATACTATTGTCTAACCACTATGCTGTACACCTGAAACGAACTATATATTGAATATAAACTATAATTGAAAATAAGAAAAAATCCACCTCACCCCCCCCGAAAAAATTCTTATTAATGGATTAAATTCATGTTAACCACTAACATTGGATATTTTAGTATTGGCAATTCTGAAATTATATCTAATAATCTTAAGTCTTTTATTGAATTCAACCAGAAATAAGGTTTTTGCAATAGATTAATATACAAATAAGTGAAAATGATTCTACAACGTAACTGGACAAACTTTCTGAATTTGAAAAGTGAATAACATATACAGTTCTAATTTTATCAACTGACTTTGGCCAACAAGTGAAAAATATAACATTCCTTTTGATCATTTCCTGTGGGATCCCTGTAGTGTACTTAACATAATAAAGAATATAGCTGACTAAAGACTAACAAAGAGATATATAGAAGCACTGATTAAAATGATGAATGCCCCAAACGATGGAAGGAGCATTTTGCCAGAGGATGCAGAGGGATGGGTTTTGGGACCTGGAGCTGGAGCTGGAGCTGGAGCTGGAGCTGTTAACGAGAACACATAGTCATTGACACGTGCCATCAAGTTCACCCACCTATTTCATATATCCTGAATATGTAAACAGACATTCAAGTTGAGTTAGAAACTAAGTTGAAATACTTCCAACCAGGAACAATTTTCAAATAAATATCACTCATTACAGATTTCAGGCTATATTTTCATATAAAGGGTGGGGCAAAAGTAGGTTTACAGTTGTACATATAGAATAATACCATAATAAATATAATATTTATATAGACAAGATAATTTTTATTCAAGTTCTCTAGAATTAGCAATTTTCTATTTTCATTTTTTGCATACATAGGTAAAGTTAGGTTAATTTTGTGTCTTTTCTATTTCAAGTAAAGCATATTTTATACGCATATACTGACAGCTACCAATATAAAATTTAATAAAGTTGCATTTTAAAATACTAAGGCCTGCAAGCTCATTAAAAAATTAAAAATGTCCCCCTCATACATACCAGTACAGTTTTCTGCTTTGGAGAAAACTGCTTCCCGTTCATCTACACTAGTGGAGAGGAACAGTGGAGTCCACCCATCTTAGGATCTGTTTGATACTACCCTTAGCTCAGATACCTGACTTCTGGCTGTGTTTTGGCTTAGACTGTACAAGTGAGGATTGACTAGAAGTATCCAAATGGAATCACCACTCAGGTTTTGTAAGTGAGGCAAGAAACAGTAAATTTTATAAAAGCTTTCAACTCATTTTGTCAATTGCCATAATTACAGATAAGCAGTTATATGTACACAGATGGGGAAGTGGGCAGGCAGATGAATTCATGCATTAGTTTGTTACTATAGAGCAGTGGTTTTCAAGGGGGCAGTACTGCCCTCTAAGAGACAGTTAGAAATTTGTCAGGGTGTTGTGTTTTGTTTTGTTTAATGTTATTTATTTATTTCACAGAGAGGAAGGATGAGAGAGAGAGGGGGATAAAAACATCAATGATGAGAGAGAATCATTGATTTGCCTCCTGCATTACCCCTATGGGGATCAAGTCCGAAATACAGGTAAATGCCCTGATGGGAATAGAACCATGACCTGGTTCATGGGTAGACTCGACCATTGAGCCACACCGGCTGGGCTGTCAGGATATTTTTTGATTGTCACAAGGGTGGAGAAGTAAAGGGCTAGTTTTGCACCAAGAAAAATCGACCTATACAAATTTCAAATGCACTGTTAGAAATATACATTAGTTAAAAACCTATTTATAATTAATTAAAAACCTATTAGTTAAAAAACCAGAACTTAAAGTCAGTTTTACATATAAACAAAATATTTTTTTCATAAACAGATCTATCCAGGACCCACTGTATTTCTTCACTTTCATCTTCTTATAGTCACAGAGTAGCTTCAGTCTTCTCTTAAATCCAAATTTATTCGCATAAGGAAATACAATCATCTGTCTACTGCATAATGTCTTCTAATCTAGGCATTTACATATTAAAATGCACGTAATTTTGTTATAAATTATAGTTAGGATATTATTTTTTAATGGGTAAAGATAGGTCTCCTTATCAATGAATCTTATTTCAGGATAGTATAAGGGCTTTATAAAATATCTGTCAGAAAATGAGATAATTGAGTTGACAGGTTGAGAACAACTGCTCTAAACAATATAGTCTCTACACACAGTAAAAACTGCTTGAGAATCGTCAAGGTGCCCCACCATACACACACACATAAGCATTTGGACATGACATTATATTGTTATGATGCCTTAAGTTCTTGAAACTGTCCCTTTAAGAAAAAAATAAATTTCTCACTTTTTCTGTATTATAGATTAAACATTTATCAGCTGAGGAAATGAGATATTTCTTACTAGGATTGTTGATGTCTTCTTGACTTTTATATTCTAAAATATAAACAGATTTTGAGTTAATTGCATTGTAAACCTATTTATCAAGAGAGAAAAAGCTGATTAAATGATTAAGCAAACTTGCTTATTCCTGGGAATGGGCCTGAGGAGCAGGGTATTAGGTTTAGAGATTTGTGTGAGCCTGGGGGAAGGGTTTAATAGTTACTTGCACTCTGGATTTTTTTTTTTTTTTTTTTTTTTTACCAAGGAAGTGTTTCCATTAAAAAGATTAAATTTTGATTATAAAAAGTGCTTTTTTTAATATACTGAATTTCAATTCCCAAATGCAATATTAATATTATATGTCACTCATTGTACAAATGCTTTATGTATATTGCCACCTTTATTTCTTATAGACCTAGAAGATAGATATAGTTTTCCATGTTATACTGATGTTCCTCAAAACAAAATCAGAGGTAATCAGTGGTAGTAATTTCAAAGCCTCTACTCCTCTTTACTATGCTATACTACCTCTAAGTGTGTGCCTAGCACTTAAATATGAATATTGCCATATTCTGAAAACTTTGAAGCCAATTCTAGAAGCCCAGGATAGATGAATATTTTTTATAACTAAATCTGGGTGAAAGGCAAGTGTTGTGTGACAGAAAGTGAACAAAACTTGAAAAGTTTGAGTCCTGGTTGTCTCTACCCTTTAAACGATTCCTTAACCTTCCTATATTTCATGTCCTCATCTCTGAAATGGCAAAAACAGTATTTATCTTAGATTAAATGAGATTCAGTGTAAAGGTTTTAACAACAAAAAAGCATGCACTACACACAGTCTTCCAGTAGAGGGCACGATACAAAACAGTCCCTGCAAACCTATTCCTTGTAGACTGGCATGTCAGAAGCTATACAGCTCAGGTGTTCCCCCCAGACTCCTTAAGATTAACCTAACTAAATGCTTACAGTAAAGGACTCAAAACCCCGTTGCTCCACTCCCAATAAAAAATGTATTATTAGTTTTTATCTTGTTTTACCACTTTTATTCCTAAATGAGAAAAGATTTTCAGATAATAAAGACAGCTACCATTTACTACTATTTAAAACTATTCATTTGTCAGTACTTTGTCTCATTAGGACTTTAATCAATCCTGGGAGACAGAAGTTTTCTTCATTGTACCGATTGTGGCAGGAGAGGTGCAGAAAAGTGAAATTATATAAAGTTCCCTAGAAGAGACTTCCGGTCCAGATGGCAGCATAGGCAATAAACACAGTGCTTGAATCCTCCCACAACCACATCAAAATTAGGACAAAACTACAGAACAACCATTATTCAGAACCGCCTGAAATCTGGCTGAATGGAAGTCCTACAACTAGGGAATTAAAGAAGAAGCCACTTTGACACTGATTGAAGGAGTGATGTGGAACAGGCTGGTCCCACAACCACATGTGGCAGATAAAAATTGGGAGGGTTATCTCTGGGCCTCTGTTTGTACGTTAGGTAATTAACTATGAATATTCTGGTTCTGTACACAGCATGAAGTTTCCACAGACAGCAAATATTAGGCAAGGCAGAGTGTAGATGGTGGATGCAATTCAGTGAATGCCAAAAAAACTGTTTTTTTAAAAAAATCCTTAATGGGTAGGGACTTAAACCCTGAGATTTTGTGTTTTTATAGTCTTTTCAGATAGCCCCATAAGGTAAATATGGCAAGTGTTAGCCAGATTTGACAATTCTGAGGCATAGAGAAGTGTTATTACTGTCCACAGCTCTCTGGTTACATGTTATGTCCATTTATGCTATTTACTTGTCTCAGGAAAATTTACTTTTTTATTTTTGCCTTCCCTGTAAGCCTACATTCTGAAGCTCTTCTCGGGAACCTGACAGGAGTCACTGTTAATTTTCTCTGGCCACAGAAACTGAAGGCCCCTTAATGGCCTTGCCCTCAGTGGCAGCCTCATACATTTTAAATACCTATGAAATGGTTATGTCTTCATGATAGGTTCAATCTTCCATGGTAAATATACCGGAAAAATATACTTAAAAAACGGCAAATCTTATGGAATGTGTACTTGGTCATAAGTTAAGAGACTTGGGGCCTTCACTCATTTGTGTGATCCTGTGCAAAGTACTTGGGTTTCCCTGCATGTCTAATGTTGACAGTTATGTCATCCCCCCATACCCAAATTGGCACATTCCTCTCTGGCATGCCTACCATTGCTTACCAGGTAATGGAAAAGGTTCTGACATTTTTATTCCTAAATGAAAAAGAAATATTCATTCCTAAATAAAAAAGAAACTTGCAGTTTGCTCCAGTGAATACAATTTCCAAAGTCTTGTCCAATGAGATACAAGTGTCAATAGTCTCACTGCACTGTAGTTCCTGGCTTCTTATTTAAAAGTTTTGGCTACATGAACCCTCACTGTGCAAATCCACACTAAGCCTAGAGGAGCCTTCTTCCATGGCACCTCACTGAGTCTATGAAAGGAGAGTATAAACAATCAGCTTTTGTGTGAAGTTCCTATTGAGTAACTTTAGCTATAGAACCTGGAAAATGCTAGACTGCATGCATCCAAGTCCCTGCAGCCTTGCCCTCCAGCTATCCCCCCAAGGGAGCTAAGATTCCTGCTCCAGGAACAGGGATAAAGGTATTTCTCTACTCTCTTCCCCAGCTAAGTCTTTGTAGAATGACTGGCAGATAGCGGTAAAGGAAATATTAATAAATAAAAATAGTCTCATGACAATATTCTCTTTAATGCCAAGGGGAATCCTGTCAGCTCATACTTGGCTCAGAGAGTGAAATCTGTCTTACCAGGCATTTGGATGGGTTCATGGTTCTTCACACCTAAAAATATCAATGAATATTGGTTACTGTTAATCAATGATCTTGCATTGTTAATGCTTCCTTTTTTCTATACGTCCCCCATCTCCAGCCCTTTAAAAAAGGGAAAAGAAAACAGTAACAACAAAAACACCTTTCAATGGCTCTTCATTCTCTAACTGGACAAAGCCCAAACTCCTTAACTTGAACTTCAAGAACTTCATGATCTGACTCGTATCTCTCCAACTTATCTTCATAAGGCAGTCCTAGTACATCAGCTTTAAAATGAAACAGTACTAGGTGTAAGAGTCTCCTTGGTTTGGTTCTATTGTCATTATAGTTATTAGCTCTATGATTGCTCAGCCTTCTTAATCCCTCTGACTGCTGGGGTCCAACCCCAGCAGGTCCAGGGGTCCCCAAAGGTGTGGATGGAGTCGGTGAAGAATGAATGACACGGAGGCTGAGTTCAGTTGATCATCATAGCCGTGTTCCCTTGTCAGGGTCTGGTCAGGATCTCTAGCCGAGTTCTGGTCAGGATCTCCAGCGAAGTTCTGGTTAGGATCTCCAGCCAGGTTCTGTGTCCATGTTCTCTTGCTAGGTTCTCCAGCCAGGTTCTGTCCAGGTTCTCCAGCCAGGTTCAGTCACCAGGTTCTAGTCAGGTTCTCTTGCCAATTTCTGTAGTCAGGTTCAGTCCAGGATCTTTTGCCATGATCTCTCCAGTGAAGTTCTTCTGTCTCTAGGTTCTGTGTAGGTTCTGTCTTCTAAGTTCTGTCTTCTAAGTTCTGTGTCTTGCTGTCTTGTTACATCTGTATTTATACCAGTTGATTCAATCCTATCAATCTCTATTACAAAGGTTAGGGCATTTCTTATCTCCATTCCAGGGAGTAAAGATTATGTAGCTTAAGCATGATTGTTCATAGTTAAAGTGATTAATTACCCGCCTGGCACTTAGTTGAGGGGTTTTATTCCCTCCCTAACTTCAGGGGAAAATCCCTACCTGGGGAAACAACCTTTCTCAGAGAGGAGACCTTGGTTAAAACACATAGTGCCAAGAAGGTGAGCAAACATATTAAGAACAGTATGCCATATATGCCAGGTCCTTTGAAACAGCAAGGATGGACCGGCTCCCAGCATCTGACCTTTAATTCCTATTTACGAAAAGGAAATCTTTACCTTGCAGGTTTGTAGTAAGTGATGATTAAAGGAAATATAGTGCTTAGTACACTGCATGAAATATAATAAGCACTCAATAAATGGAGTACCTCTGTTCTGGCTTAACTCATTTTCCAAACTCTCCAAGTCCATAATGCTCTTAGTCCTAGGAGTTCTTATGTCCGTTCCCACCCTTGTAGCTAGCCTCAAAAAGTAAGTAAAAAGTTTACCTACCAGGTAAGACAGTGGACTCCTGGCTTTTCATTCCTGAAGATGAGAATGGGAACCATTTAGTGGAAATGCACTTGGTTTGAAAATTAATTTAGCTTATATTTACATGGCTATTTATGGAAAGCTCTAAAAGATTTGAGAGATGGCAGGGGACAGAGTAAAGGAGAGAAGATTTAACCCACTGGAATATGACTGACTTCTGATCAGCATAAGGGCCAGTAAACCCAGGATCTCTCCCAGATTAAGCTCCTGTTGATTTTTTTTTTTTTTTTTTTTTTTAGATTCAGGCCAAAGACTTTCAACCTACATTTGTCATGATGTATTTTTAAAAAATAAAATTTATTGCCGAAACCGGTTTGGCTCAGCGGATAGAGCGTCGGCCTGCGGACTGAAAGGTCCCAGGTTCGATTCCGGTCAAGGGCATGTACCTGGGTTGCGGGCACATCCCCAGTAGGAGATGTGCAGGAGGCAGCTGATCGATGTTTCTCTCTCATCGATGTTTCTAACTCTCTATCTCTCTCCCTTCCTCTCTGCAAAAAATCAATAAAATATATTTTAAAAAAAATAAAAATAAAAAAAATAATAAAATTTATTGATTTATATAAGTCACACATTATAATTACAGATCATTTATAAAATATTAAAAATTACTCTTACTCCTATATCTCAGAGTTATTCATTCTTAACATTTTTTGGTATATTTCCTTTCAGTCTTTTTGCTATGTATACATCCCCCATCTTCAGCCCTTTAAAAGTATATATTTTTAGCATATTTTCCAGTGTTGAGATGTAACTGACACACAGCATTATATAAGTTTAAGGTAACATCATGATTTAACTTACATATATTGTACAATGATTACCACAATAAGCTTAATTAACATCTGTCATCTCATACAGAAAAAGAAAAAATCAGATACAAAAAAAGAAAACTTTTTTTCCCTTGTGGTGAGAACTTTTAGGATCCACTCCCTTGGAAACTGTCAAATACAGGAGTTGGACATTATATCCCCAGTACTTATTTATCTTATAATTGGAAATTTGTACTTTTTCACATTTTTTAATAAAACTGATATTAGACTCTACATGCCATTTTATATCCTACTAAAGGCCCGATGCACGAAAATTTGTGCAAGAGTTGGCTTCCTTCCCCCGGCTGCTGGCACCGTCTTCCCTCCGGCACCCAGGACCCAGGCAGCTTCCCTCCAGCCACCAGCAGGCAGGCACCCGGGACCCAGGCTTTGCTCTGGCCCTGGCTTCATCCGGAAGGACGTCCAGAATGATGGCCAGAAGGACGTCCGGTCTAATTAGCATATTACCCTTTTATTATAGATTTTTATTTGTCACTGTATATAAGCACTTTTTCATATTCTTAAAATATGTTTAAAAAGCAATTTTTAAGGTTAGTGTTTCATAATATGGGTATAATTGTATTTAATATTTACCCATCTGTTGGACACTAAGGTTATTTATAAATTTTGACTACCATAACACTATGTAAATATTTTTGTACATATTTTATAGACAAATCTTTATGACGATTTCCTTGGGACAAATATCTAAAAGTGTTATAACTAGGTTAAAAGGTATGAACATTTTTAAAGCTAGTAATACATACTATCAAACTGTCTTCCAGAAAAGTTCCAATTTATAATCTCACCAGTAATTTATGAGAGTGTTCCTATCTCAGCACTCTTGAGGACATTTGAATACTATCACTTAAAAAAAAACTTGGGAATATACTATATAATCAAACAGATATAGCTAACAGCACCTGTTAGGTTGCTGGAAGCAGAAATAAATATACAAAATCATAATTTTTACTTTAGAAAAAAACGCCATTTTTAATGCCCCTGCCCAACATCCTAGGTCATAAAGAGTTTGTGGAATAATTAGTCACACCTTCCTCTATCCATGTAACTGCTAGCATAAAGCAGAAAATAATATGTTCTCAACTACTTCTTCAACTTCTCTACTGGGATGATCTAAAGACTATTAGATAAGAGACATAAAGAGAGCTGCTGTGTCATCTTTGTAAAGAAGCCTATCTGAAACTCAGGAAGGTCTCTGATATACCAAACCAGTAAGCTAAATTAGTTCTCTTCCTACTGTTCCTTACCATGCCATGCCCATCTGCTCCCATCCGCTCCCAACCATAAGGAGATGTCTTGCAAATGTAAAACCCAGAGTTTATGAAAATGTCTTACCAGGGTCTTCAAGCTTCTGTTTTTTATCACCTAAGTTACAAAAAGAAACTTTCCATTTTAACAATAGAATAAAATCATTGGAAGTTACTATAGTTATAACAAAATTATTTTCAGGTAATATGGCCATAAAGAACCATTTGGTAAATCCAGTAAAGTAATGCTACTAAATTTAAGTGTCAAATCAGATCTAAATGCACCTTGGCTAATTGGACTGGAACCTTCCTCTGGCACCTCAAGAAAAGCCATCACACCTGAATGGTGCGGCTCAGTGGTTGAGCATAGACCCATGAACCAGGAAGCCAGGGTTCAATTCCTGGTCAGGGCACATGCCCAGGTTGCGGGCTCAATCCCCAGTAGGGGGCGTGCAGGAGGCAGCTGATTGATGATTCTCTCTCATTGATGTTTCTATTTCTCTCTCCTCTCTGCCTTCCTCTCTTTGAAATCAATAACAATGTTTTTTTTGTTTGTTTTTTTTTAAAGAAAATCCTGGGGATCTCAATGAGCTAGAAAAATGTCTGTCTGGAAAAGTTAACTAACGTCCCTTTGAAGTGACTAGTAAAATTTTGGCTGCAATGGGCAAGTCCTCCGGTGCATGATATGCTTCATATCATTACAGGAAATTATTTTCCAAAACATCAAGTAAATTGCATACCTAAGGAAAGGCCAGATACCTTTTTCTCTTCAATAAAGAAAATCTTATTGTAGCTACATGGGCCAAACACATAACAAAAAACTTAAATGCACAGAAGTGATTTGGGCTATATCACTAGGAAGCTCAGGGAGAAAAACATTTAATCACCCAGATATTTTAGTCAAATGATACCAACATTAGCATATTTGAAAGGTGCAAATGACTGACTTTTCTACTTTCACCTAAATGGTATCACAGGTTAATTTCAATGACTGAATACAGACCCTCAGATCTCTCAAGACTGACTAGCTCTTCAGGTCTCACCAACCTTATCCCCTAGAACAGTGGTCGGCAAACTGCGGCTCGCGAGCCACATGCGGTTCCTTGGCCCCTAGAGTGTGGCTCTTCCTAAGCCTTAGGAGTACCCTAATTAAGTTAATAACAGTGTACCTACCTATATAGTTTAAGTTTAAAAAATTTGGCTCTCAAGAGAAATTTCAATCGTTGTACTGTTGATATTTGGCTCTGTTGACTAATGAGTTTGCCGACCACTGCCCTGGCTTATTAACATGTTTGATTTCAATTATCATATTGTTGATATTTTGCTCTGTTGACTAATGAGTTTGCCGACCACTGCCCTAGAATGTTTCCATATTGTTCAGCTCTCCAGAGTGCCAACCCTCTCATTTATAGAGAGGCAAATTTCCCCAGAATAGAGTCTTTCTCTCTCTCCCCGCGCCACCCCCCCCCTCCCCGCCCCCGCCTTATATCTGCCAAGTTACTCCTTCATATCTGCAAAATACTCTTTTTCTTCAGCTAAGAATTGAATTTGTTCAATAAGAGCTACTAAATATCCATATAAAGATTATTTTTAAACATGAGAGCATACTTACCAGGGCTGGCAACATAGATGGGTAGAAAATATTCTGAAATACAAACATGTTTTCATTATATAGTACTTTGCTCAGACATTAATGTCAGGTTTATTAATGATAAAAATCTGAGTTGACTTACATTTTAAGATACATACAAAATATGGTGAGATGAGAAATATAAAAGTATCAGTCTCAAAAACAAATGGATGTGGATTCATTTTAATTACATGAAGAAGAATTCATAGAAAAACTAGACAGGAAGACAGCTGAAAACTTTCTAATAAGGAAATTTTCAAAAAATTCTACCCAATGCATGCATCAGCCCAAGGTATTTTCTGGCAACTTTGATTCAAATCTGTTGGGCCTATCTGATAATGCTATTCTTGAATATTCTTAGAATTCCTGTTTACCTGCCCAAAGCTTTCCCATGATCCTCTAAAGAGGATTATCTTTTGTTACATCTTTCCCTCAGGAAGCGGAGACAGACTGCATTGACATTCTGACCCTCCAGCTCTCACCTTGAGCCACAGTCACTCTATTCTTTCATTAGTATCCCAAAAGTTATTTCCTAAAATATCACAACATAGGGTTATAAGTCTAGCTCTGTCAAGTAGGAGTCAAGTAGGGACATTCAGGAGTCCTTACACTCCTGTAAGGATAGATTAGGGTGAGAGTGGAATGGTACTACATGCCCAAGATAAATGAAGTTTGACAGAACAGCCCCAGGCAAGGCTGTGGGTGTGGATAGGGGAGGGATGCCACCAGCAGAGACTCCTGGACTCCCCACTGCTAAAAGGTAGTAGCAGTAGCACAATTTTGCCTTGAGAAATGAAAGATGGCTGACAGCATGACAGTTTGGTCAGATGGCTCTGACCCGTACCTGTGAGAAATAACACTGATAAAATTCCCATTACAGAGATAATACTTTGAAGCATATCTTACCTATGTTCTCAACACAATTTTCCATTTTTAGACCTGAAACATAAAGATAAAGCTTTATTAGTTAGACACAATTTACCCTACAGAGCCACTGGTCTGTGGCTATTAGTAATTAATCTGTCAGCTCCTAGTCCATCAGACCCACACCTTAGTGGAATGCAAACTGTAGAACAATTACATATTTATATTCATATTATAGTCATAAACAGCAGTATGATCTTTGATAAAACATCTAACATTTCTGGAATTCAGCTTCCTTATCTGGATCTTTTAGTGGGAGATTGCTTCAAATGACTTCCAAAGGCCCATCCAAAGCTAACACTTAATAATTCTATTCTATGATTTGTCTACAAAAGTTAGGAGAAAATTTAAGTATTTGTTTAACTAATCCTCTCTTCAGATATTAAATGTCCTCAACAGCAAACCTATCCTTTTACTGTGACAGTTCCTATCCATTGAAGAAAAAGAATTTCAATCAGAGCTTCAAGATCCTTGAATATATGAACAAAGAGCCTTCAAATGCATATGGAGACATCAAGTTGGTTTGCTCCAGAACACTGAACTGTATGCAAGGAGATCCACAGTTATTTGGAGAGCAGGAACATGGCATCTAATAGTATACTTTTATACCTTCTTGCCAGCGATGCCCTGCAAAAAATCATCAGTGCAGCAGTGATTCCGCCGAGACTTGACATAAAGGGGAATCTGCAGGCATGCCCAACAGCAGTTAAGGCAAGAATATCAGTGAGAGGATGTTCAGATTTGGTGCCAGCATGAGCCATTGAGGGTTTCTCAGATGTCACAAGAAGGTCTAGATGTCCTATGGTCTATTCCCCATGCCGGGCTAACTCACTGATCTAATCAAGTTCAGTTATCAGTGGAGAAACTTCTCCAGCTAAGATGGGGGAGTTCTCCAGAGTCCTGGTTTCACTATGAGATGTGGTCTTCTATAATCTGCTATCCAATCCTGCTACATTTGTGGAGTCTGAACCAAGAACCAAGGTGACTTGCTGATCCAGGAATTAGTACAGATTTGTTAAAATCTGATGGTGCCCTGAGGCTAACCTTGGGTGTTTGGCTAGACTAGAAATTTAAAAAACAATTCTAGAGACAATTTAAAATGTTGCCTCAGCAGAAGATAAGTGTGCAAGTCTTATGCAGAGGCTTAGTTGAGGGTTAGGTGAAGGTGAGGGGAATTGTGGATGACAAACCTACAGATATGATAGATTCGGCCTGGGGACTAGGCATTGGAAGATTTTAAAAGTCTTTACCTTTTGACTGTAGTATAAATTAGAACATGTTTCTCAAAGTGTAATTTTCCAATCACATACTTCAGAATCAGTTGGATGCTTATTAAAATTGAAAAATGCGGGACTCGAAACTACTGATATAGAACTTCTGGTGGTGGTGCCTTATAATCTGCATTTTAAACAAGCACTCCAAGTGATTTTTATGCACAAAATTTTTGAGAGCTTCGTCAGTAGTATAGACTGGGTATCTTTTCTTATGCTTATGTATTTTATTGGAATTTCTGATAATTAAATTTTTTAAGTTTAAGGAGTACGGCATGATGGTTTGATTTACATATATTGTGAAATAATACCACATAGGTTCAGTTAACACCCCAGGATGAGGATCTTTTAATGTTAACACAGTTCCATTTATTCAAGACTTCATTTTTCCTCCCTATTTGACTCTGGATTTAATTTTTCATTAGTGTTTTTAGCAGCAGGAAAGTAATCAAACTATTCTGAGTTTCTAAAGAAGTAATAGGATTAAAAATGGATGAAATTGATCCAGAAATAAACAAGAGAAGGCATAAATATTATATATAAGAATGATAAAAGAATATAAGCATAGATTCAATAGGTGTGAAAATATATGAGTTACTGTGAATCAATTTGAAATATAAGACAAATAAGCAAATTCCTAAAAAAATAAAAAATATCTCAGGAATAAACAGAAAGAAAAAACCAAGATGGCGGCATAGGTAAACACTGGAGATTGCTGCCTCGCACAACCACTTCAAAAATACAACTAAAAGACAGAACAGACATCATCCAGAACCACAGAAAGGCTGGCTGAGTGGAAATTCTACAACTAGAAGGAAAGAGAAAAGCATACCGAGACTCAGAGGAGGTGCGGTGTGGAAGTAAAATACAGAGGTACAGAGGTGCATGCGGAGAGGGTTGGCGGCTGAGGACACGGTTGTGTTTTTCAATCAGAGGGAGTCTCAAGCTCTGAGCTCCGGTTCCGGGCAAGTCTATGGGGACCCAGACTCATACAGGAGAAACTGGGCTCTCTGGCATTGGTTGGAATTCGATGGCAGCTTTCTCTCGGAGGTGCTTGCAGCGATTGCCAGGACACTGAGAAGCAGGGCCTCTGAGGGCAGGAGTGAGAGCAGCCATAACTACTCGCTCCACCCTGTTGATCCCCTGAGACCCCGCCCCACCCAAGCCATGCATAGAGGCTTTTGCATATGAAAGGCCTGGCCCTTTGCAATCTGATAATTACCTAACAAACTGCAGCTGGCCCAAGGCCCCAGGGCAACTTGCATTGTGTCACAGCTGGCTCCTGCTGGGTAGCCTCAGGCAGAGGCTACCCAGAGGCTAGATTAGCACCTCCTTAGAGATCCAGGAGTCAGTGTGCCTGGTGATCAGAGTGGGACCATCCAGATTGCAGCTCCATGGAACCATAAAGGACACACTCAGGGGGCAGACTCAGTGAGCACCAAAGCCCCATTGAAGCAAGTCTTGCCCCGGAGGGGTGTCTCCAGCACAGAAGTTCTCCCACTGCAGACACAGCTGATTCTCACAGCCAATTGGCCTGGAGGTCAATTCCTCCCAGTGATACCTACAACAATCAAGGCTTAACTACAACAAGACTGCACACAAAGACCACAAGGGGTGCACCAAAAGTGTCCACCTCAGGTAATTGGGGAGGCTGAGCCACTGGGCCCTATAGGACACCTAGCACACAAAGCCACTCTATCAACACAGGGAAGCATAAAAAAATACGGAGACAAAAAAACAGGACACAAATGACAGAAATGGAGGAAAGCAAACTACTGGATATAGAGTTCAAAACCACACTTTTATGGTTTTTCAAGAATTTTCTAGAAACTGCCGATAAACTTAATGAGACCCTCAAGAAATCTAATGAGACCCTCGAGGTTGTGATAAAGGACCAACTAGAAATTAAGCATACACTGACTGAAATAAAGAATATTATACAGACTCCCAACAGCAGACTAGAGGATCGCAAGAATCAAGTCAAAGATTTGAAATATGAAGAAGCAAAAACACCCAGCCGGAAAAGCAAAATGAAAAAAGAATCCAAAAATACGAAGATAGTGTAAGGAGCCTCTGGGACAGCTTCAAGTGTACCAATATCCGAATTATAGGGGTGCCAGAAGAAGAGAGAGAGCAAGATATTGAAAACCTATTTGAAGAAATAATGACAGAAAACTTGCCCTACCTGGTGAAAGAAATAGACTTACAAGTCCAGGAAGCACAGAGAACCCCAAACAAAAGGAATCCAAAGGGGACCACACCAAGACATATCATAATTAAAATGCCAAGGACAAAAGACAAAGAAAGAATCTTAAAAGCAGCAAGAGAAAGACAGTCAGTTACCTACAAGGGAGTACGCATACGAATGCCAGCTGATTTCTCAACAGAAACTTTGCAGGCCAGAAGGGAATGGCAAGAAATATTCAAAGTGATAAATGCCAAGAACCTACAACCAAGATTACTTTATCCAGCAAAGCTATCATTCAGAATTGAAGGTCAGATAAAGAGCTTCACAGATAAGAAAAAGCTAAAGGAGTTCATCACCACTAAACCAGTATTATATGAAATGCTGAAAGGTATCCTTTAAGAAGAGGAAGAAGAAGAAAAAGGTAAAGATACAAACTATGAACAACAAATACACATCTATCAACAAGTGAATCTAAGAATCAAGTGAATAAATAATCTGATGAACAGAATGAACTGGTGAATATAATAGAATCAGGGACATAGAAAGGGAATGGACTGACTATTCTTGGGGGTCAAAGGGGGGTGGGGGATGCAGGAAGAGACTGAACAAAAATCATGCACCTATGGATGAGGACAGTGGGGGTGTGAGGGCGGAGGGTGGGGTGGGAAACGGGTGGAGGGGAGCTATGGGGGGAAAAAGAGGAACAACTGTAAAAATCTGAATAAATATTTAATTTAAAAAAAAGAATAAACAGAAAAATCGAATGATACAAGTAGTTTAAATTTTTTTCTAAAAAGAAAATAGCATGGTAATTTGGTTATTACATAGTACTAAAGAAGGGAGCTATTCAGAGCCAGAACCCTGGAGATCTTCAAAGGATTTCCCTTTGAAGTATTTGGCAAAATACTGATCAGCTTATATGTGTGAGGAAATTACCCAAAGACAGGGAAAGACCCCACAGGATCAAGAATAGTGCCTTTTCCCACAAAACACACTGAAAAACCTGTAAGTTGACATTTTAGCAGGGAACACTACAGTAAGAAGCCTGAAAATCAATAGTAAATTAAACCCTCCCAAGAGTTCCCTATTTCCTTCAGATCCTAAGAAATTACAGATGTCTGTGACCTAACTCATAGCTAAACTACAGCAGTATTGCCCTGCTGTGTTTCTCAGTAGTTAGAGCGTTGGCCCCTGGACAAAAGGGCCCTGGGCTCAATTTCTGGTCAAGGGCATATACCTCAGCTGGTTCCCCAGCCCCAATAGAGGCATGTGTAGGAGGCAACCAATCAATGTGTCTCTCTCATGTCGATGTTCCTCTCTCTCTCTCTCTCTCTCTCTCTCTCTCTCTCTCTCTCTCCTTTCCACTCTCTAAAAATCAATAGAAAAAATATCCTCGGGTGA
Source organism: Myotis nattereri (assembly GCF_964212035.1). NCBI lineage: Eukaryota > Metazoa > Chordata > Mammalia > Chiroptera > Vespertilionidae > Myotis > Myotis nattereri. The sequence goes on from NC_138075.1 coordinate 182,593,341, forward strand.
GGATTAAAACTAATAATAAATAAAAATATTTTTTTAAATGATCCCTTGTCACATTAAAATTTTACCTCCAACTAAGGGCCAAACCTGGTTCCTAAGGCCTTAGCCACTTTCACAAACAGGTGGCTGCCCATCTATCAGACCTGCAGTTTCTAAACAGTAGTAGAAGTGTCCCTGAATGCTAAATCAAATTCACAAGATACCAAAGGATACTTTAAAATTTCAAGATAAACATAGTCATCATTGATATCTGTCAGATACTGCATGAACTGCTAGCTTGAGGTAGAATGCAGTTTCAAAGTTATACCATGTTACATTCTGTTTGATGATACATTTGCAAAGCTGGTTTTCTGTTTGATGATATATTTGCAAAGCTGGTTTTCAGCAATTGTTGTGATAAAAAGCAAATATATGTAAAAATTAACATGTATCAGGAAATAAGGTAGTGTCTAATCTAATTCCAAGGTTTAAGAAGCTGTGCAGTATCCAATAGGCATATACATCCCATTAGCAAATTATGATGGTTAGGAATGAAAGAATAGTAGTTTAAAAAAATTGTGTGGAGGTGGGCAAAGAGGAGAAAATGGGGATATCTGTAATAGTTTCTACAATAAAGATAAAGTTTAAAAATTTCTGTGTATTCTTTTTCAAACAGCTACTAAGATGTTAGGAAATAAATGCTTATTGAGTTGTTTGACTTTACCTAGTAAGTGGAACCTTACCCTAAAAAGAAAATAGCTCCCTTCTTTAGTACTAAGGACACTGAAATAAATTATGATAATACTAAGGAAAGGACCATGAACTGAGAAAGTCTGAAAACCTCTGCATTAGCCATTACAAAAGCCTTACCTACTACTTTACCCAAACTACTGGCCCATACATGACTGTAGGGGCCATACCTACAAGACTTCACAACTGAAAAGACAGCACAGTTCTCTAACAAAACAGCTTGTCCCCATGTTGGACAAATCCAATAGGAGGCTGCATCCATCCTATATAATAAAGAGGTAATATGCAAATTGACCATCACACCCTCACACAAGATGGCCACCCCCATGTGGTCAAAGGTGGCCACCCCCATGTGGTCACAAGATGGCTGGCAGGGGAGGGCAGTTGGGGGTGACTGAGCCTGCAGGGGAGGAAGGACAGTTAGGGGAGGCCAGGCCTGCAGGGGAGGGCAGTTAGGGGTGACTAGGCTGGCAGGGGAGGGCAGTTGGGGGCAACCCTGTGGGGTCGGGCCTAAACCGGCAGTTGGACATCCCCCAAGGGGTCCCAGATTGGAGAGGGTGCAGGCTGGGCTGAGGGACATTCCCCCCCCCCCGCCCCCCCCCCCAGTGCATGAATTTCGTGCACCGGGTCTCTAGACCATTATAATGATGGTAACTTGCCTTGGATGCTCTACGTGAAGAGCTGAACTTCAAATGATGACCCAGGCAAGGCGAACATCTACGTTTATTTACACTCATGTGCCAACACTACTGCCCTAGCTGTATGATCAGGCCATTGAGACACCCAGGATTCAATTACTAAAGATAAAGCCAATGCAGTCCTCTCTGTGGAAATAAATGCAACAAATACAACTCATGAACTCAACCTTTATGTTACACACAAATATACTCATATGAAGTGACTCCTTATAAAGAAAAGCCTCTGGAGACCAAAAAACAAATCAAGCATGTGCCTCCATTGTCTATAATCTACTACAGTAAGGGAATCATTATAAAGGACCAGGACTTCAAATGAAAAATTCTACCAGCCTCCCCAATGAAGATCTTACAGGACTGACAGGTCTGGCTGTCTTCAGCTATTTACAAATTGCCTATAATCTTGCTAACCTCTGTCTTGACTGAGTTCCCAAACACCAACAAATTAGGGGCTGGAGAATGAGAGGAATTGGAGGAAGAATATATTCCTCTCCTTTTTGCATGGGTGTGCTTATTCTGACTCATGTGGGTAGATATTCATAAAATACCAGCTTTTATTTTATATAAATGAACATATATTTCATATGACCTCAGTAAACAGACTGATCATATTAATCAGATAAAAAACACCAGTATATGAAACTGGTAGCTGATTTTGCTTCTAGTGGTTATGCAGCTACTCTCCTCTGTCTGCAGAAGTCACCATAGAACTCATCATTATGAAAAGGAGAGCTGATTTGGATCATTCCCTGGGGGAGGTGACAGACTATAATGGGCTGGGATTATGGCTCCCAAAGATCCTGTCTCCTGATATTCACACCTTTATGTAATCCTCTCCTCTTGAGACGTCACTTCCATGGTTAGGTTGCAAAAGACTGACTTGCTGGCACTGTTTCCTGCTTTCTTTTGCTCACTCTGGGGAAGCAAGCTGCGTCATGTTTAATGATAAAGAATGTAGCCTAATTACACAGCTACCACTCCACCTTTATCAATATTCTAGAAGAACAGTATAGAACAGTGGTCACCAACCGGAGGTCCTCAGACCACTGGTGGTCCATGAGGTCTGAAAGGTTGGTGACCGCTGGTTTAAGGAAACCTTTGGAGCAGTGGTCGCCAACTGGTGTTCTGCGGACTAGTGGTGGTCTGTAAGGTCTGAAAGGTTGACAACCGCTGGTATAGAAAATTAACCTGTGATGATTCTCATTCTCCTATGAGGAAGGATAAAGGCTTTTGTTACCACAATTCACTCCCTTAATTTTGAATGAATACCAAGTTTAGTATCTTTGACCACCAGGAATTGTATTATTTAGTGGGACATTGGTATTCTCTCCTCTTCCTAACCAACAGAACTAATTTTTTATTTTATTTTATTTATTTTTTAGCTAACTAGTTTCTGTAAGGCCCACAGCACATTTTTATCTTGGAAATCATAAGCAAGTTCAGAACAGTAACACAGGACTGTGTTAGCACTAAATTTAGTACAGTATAATTTTTTAATTCCTTTTAGAAATATTGTCTTTTTTCATCCAAAATTATAGTTAGTCACAATGGAACAAGGTTCTGATTATATCCTCCTGGCTTATTTCTAAGAAAGCTCTGGTGTCCTAGCTGGTTTGGCTCCATGGTTAGAGCATTGGCCTGCGGACTAAAGGGTCTTGGGTTCAATTCCAGTCAAGGGCACATACCTCTGTTGCACTCTCCAACCCCTGCCCTGGGTCAGGGTCCATGCAGGAGGCAATCAACCCAATGTACGTGTCTCTCTCACATCAATGTTTCTCTCTCCTCTCCTCTCCTCTCCTCTCCTCTCCTCTCCTCTCCTCTCCTCTCCTCTCCTCTCCTCTCCTCTCCCTCCTCCCTTCCTCCCTCCCTCTCTCCCTCCTTCCCTTCCACTCTCTCTAAAAATCAATGGAAAAAATATCCTTGGGTGAGGATTATTAACAAACAAACAAAAGCTCTGGTTATTGTCCTTCACAGTGTTTCAAAAAGCTTTGCTTCAATGATCTAGATTTGAGCCTAGGTTCCCAGTAGTTATCTCTTGATGGCAGCAGAAGACATTGGTTAGACTTCAGTTTGGAATTAAATCAACACAGTCAAGTGCAGTGGCCTGACTTTGTCAGAGCTCTCCAAATAGTACATGTGAGCCTCCACAAAGGTCTCCCCTTGTGGCTGGTTTGAACATTAACCTGCTGTGTAGCCTCTGCCTGAACTTGTGGGCTGGCCCACAGAGGTGTGCCCTCCACTTTCCCCTTCCTTACATGGAGCTCATAACCCACTAGCCCATGCAGGTCTGAGCCCTGGCTCATTCTGAATCCACCCAATGGTTCCACCCTTTTTGTTCATCATAATCCTATTCGCAAACATGGATTCTGTGGGCTTCATTGCCCACCTCTGTTAATCAACCAAATACCAGTGATTTATTTGGCCTGTAGCTACTGCAGCCAGGGTTTCTGTAGAACCAATGCCTCTACAAATGGCATGTGGCTAAATGCATCAGGAGCACCAAGAGTGGCATTGTTTTGACAGCCCAGATGCAACTGGATTTCTGGCTGTGATGTGCTGGTAAAGTTGAACAAGTTCTGCAGTGGGGGTAAGGGGGTCCTGATTTGTAGTATTTGTTGATTTCTATGGTATAACTCTCAACCATGGCCAATTTCAAGCTACTGTGATGTATGAGGAAATGGGAAGACATATATGCCCACAATCAGTTCCCATAAGCTGGTATGAGCTGTCTTCAACCTACTTGGCTTTTGGTCAGGTCTAATGTAGGGTTGATAAGGAGAATGAGCATCTTTCCTTTCTACACAAATTTACTCCAATCACCATCTGCCCTTCCAGGTGAACAATTAGTCTCATTTACTTGCAACTAAGGGCCAGGACTAGGGTGAGGCAAATGAGATACTGAGCGCAAACTTTAAGAGACACTCACTTTTAGGGTCATGAAAATGCAGATGCTGCAAGTGTACGACCCTCAAACTGAGGATCTCCTTAAATTTTGTGTCTCAGGCACCTCAATGGCTACATAGCTTCTGTCATTAAATCGTAAGTGGATCAGCCCTCCAACCAGGCAAGATGTCTCATTGGCACTTCCCCATCCTATTCTTTTTTATCTCATAGTGCTTTGGTCACGTGGAGTCAAATCTAAATGTCCATCCCACTTCTGAGGTCCTACTGAAATACTCACTCTGCATGACCAGCAGCCATGGTTTTGGGTTCAGAAAAATAATCACACTCTTAAGACCCCAAAAGGCCATCACCTCACCAGCTTTGCAGAAGAATGCAAGGCAAGGAACATGGCATACTGTTTAGCAACAGGACATCATGATATACATCTCTTCAATGCAAGTCCTTACAGAAGTCCAGGGAGATTAGCCCCCAGAATGATGCTCAGTTACAAGGAAGCAAGAGTACACAAATGGGTGCAGGAACTATCCTAACTTCATAGCCTCATGCCACAGATCTGTCACAGAAGACAGTATCTCTTATATCAGTCTATGAATGTACTTCCACAACTCAGCAAGAACACCTGGGTACGTCACAATACATTCAGGAATGCCCAATACTATAGCCTTCCCCAAAGTTTTTACAGTTCATTCATAATCCCAGCAGATAAGATTATGTTTACAATTAGGCAGTTTACCATTAGTCATTTCCACCTTTAGTAGATTTCAGAGAAAAAGTGCTAGAAGATCAACTGGAGGCCATTTTCATAGAAAAAAGTAGGAAGAGTTTTGTTAATCCTTTACTCACATACACCAAGGCACAACATCATAAAATTTCAGAATGTTATGGATATAGAAAACATCATAAAACCTTCCAGAGAAAAAAAGCAGGTCTCATTCAGATTTAGTACTCAGAATGGCTTCATACTTTCAATAGCAGCACCAGAAACTAGAAGCCAATGGAGGAAGATCTTTAAAATTCCTAGGAAAACAATTTCTGAAACAGAAATACCAATATACACATACTTTTATTCAAGCCTAAAAGTAGATTTTTCAGACATGCAGTCTTAGAACATTTGCCTCAATGTCCCTTTTCTCAGAAAATTTCCAGAGAACCCTTACCCCACTAAACAAAGGAGGCTTCAAGGAAGAAGAAGAAATCCAAGATATAGGCCACAGTGGTTCTCAACCTTCCTAATGCCGCGACCCTTTAATACAGTTCCTCATGTTGTGGTGACCCTCAACCATAAAATTATTTTCGTTGCTACTTCGTAACTGTAATTTTGCTACTGTTATGAATCATAATGTAAATATCTGATATGCAGGATGTATTTTCATTGTTCGCGACCCACAGGTTGAGAACTGCTGAAGGGGGTTCTTCATAGGGGAGAAGTAAAAGAAAGTCTCAGAATAGTAGTGAAGAGAGATGCCAGGATATTCAATAAGCCTAGAGAGCACAGCATATAGCAAGATGATGGAGGAATACAGACGAAGTATGTCCAGAAAAGAAAGAAAAAGAGAGTATCTGAATGTATTAAGAAGAGACTTATATTTCTAAGGATTTGGAGGTAAACTATTGATGGGATATAAAAAACTAAGGAAACAAAAAAAAAATCATACTACTAATAACCCTAGGGTAAAGAGGTACTTAAAAAGGTACCAGTCTTTACTACACAGAGAGAATGGGAAAAGGGAAATGCACGGATACTGAAGATGAAGGTGGTGATTATCACAAACTTTTAGTTTACTGACCTACCAGCTATTTCTAATTCCCTTCTCCCTTACCTCCCTGTAGTATAGAGGCTGGAAATGCTAATTAGCCCCTTTCCAAGCTTTTCTTATAAGTGGCTGTTACAGTCAATGATAATCAGAAATCTAAGAGTTTCTGGGAAAATGTTTACATTCCTGATTAAATAGGCAGATTTGGCTGCCATCCCTCTTCCCCTTCATTTTGTCTTGAACATGAATGGATGTCTACAGTTACAACAGTCACACTGTAAATATGAATCAACAAACCAACATGCTAAGATTGGTGGAATAGAAAGAGCCTAAGTTACTGATGAAATAGTTGAGACACTGTACCAACTCTGGACAGCCTACTGTAGACTTCTTATTAAAAGAGAGCTATCAGGTAGGTTCTCTGTTAAAGATGAATACAATAAAGAATTCCTAACTAATGTATGGAATATGAGAGCTAAATATTCATTCTCTATACTGTGAAGCAAACAGATAAAAATCAAGAATTAACATGCTGAAGCATTTTATTTACTTAGAACCATAACAATAAGTACCTGAAAAAAAATAGCTAAAAAACCAAAGAAATGGAGGCCACCAAGGAGTGGCAAATGGAAGTGGGAATGGGTGGGAAGGGGGCTGCTACTTTTCATTGTAAGCCTTATAGTAGTATTTTGGCCCAGGTACTTCTTTGTTGTGGGGGGCTGTTCAATGCAGTTTAGTGTGTCCTTGGACTCTACTCAGTAGATAGTAGTAGCAACTAGGGATAGTGTGACAACTAAAAATGTTTCCAGCCTTTGCCAAATGACCCTGAAGGGCACACTGCTCCTATTTGAAAATGATGGCCTCATAGTACTATTTTATTTTTTTAACTTTCAATAATACTGCAAATGTATTAGTTTGATAAAACTAATTTTGGGGGGGAACTGGGGGGTTGAAACTAACAGTATGAAAAGAGCTAGCCTAGAGACCACCAATGTCATTTCTTCTTTCAAACACCTCTTAATTTCCTCCCTAATCTCTCCCTGGTCCTAAGAATGCTTCTCCTCCCCTCCCAGACAAGCACAGACAGAACAGACACACATACCTCCTAGAAATGCACACTCGTAATGGCTGCAGGTCTTGTTTGTGCTTCGAAGGATAAGATTAATGCTAGCCCCATCCTGTGACACATAAAAAATCTCATTCAGAGGTATAATAATAATTCTTCCACTTTCATTTTCTTTATCAACAAATTTTCCAATGGCAACTCCAAAGCATGTGTGAATGGTTAACAGAATGTGTTGATCACTTGCTGCTTGAGGTTTGGCTGAATGTGCCAAGGTGAAATGGCCAAATCTGGCTCGGTTTAGCCCTCCCAAGGTAAACGAAGTACCCTGGCTTGTGCTATACACCACATTTTTATAGCTATCCTCACAAGGTCTTCTCAGCAATTGCAGGGCTTTGGTCAGGTAAAAATGAAAAGCTTTGAATTGGAAGCCATAGATATAATCTTTTCGAGATTGGCCAGCCATCTTCACAGCTTCATTGAACAGATGGTAAAAGGAAGTTTGTTCTTGAGCTTCAGAAATATATGCCATCAGGGCTATTCCATGGTTATCCTTAAAACTCATAGGGAGAGAGAGATGAGTCTTCCGAGCTTCCCATTTGGCTTTTGCATTTTCCCACACATCCTCAAAAAGCTGATGGCTTGCTTTTTCTTCCTTGAGCAGTTGGGGAACATATTTGATTTCCATCCTGTCAGTACATTTCTGGTATTCGTCATCAAATGCATTATCTGCCATGTCTAACATATTAGCCTTCACCTTCAAAAGAAAAGGAAATTAATATTCTTGAAACAAGATATTTGGCATGTCTTTTTCTCTCACATTACTACCTCCACACTCTCATACCCTGCCAAGAATCTATCCCTTGCTTACAACCAAATTTGGATTTTTTTTCTTTAAAAAAATGTTTTAAATTGATTTCAGAGAGAAAGGGAGAGGGAGAGAGAAATAGAAACATCAAAGATGAGAGAGAATCATTGATTGGCTGCCTCCTGCACGCCCCCTACTGGGGATCAAGCTCACAACCTGGGCATGTGCCCTGATGGGAAATTGAACTTTGATCTCCTGGTTCATAGGTCAGCACTCAACTACTGAGCCACACTGGCTGGGCTGGATATGTTTTTATGTAGAAAGTATATTCCATTGCTATTGATAACTTTTCTCAGCTATTACCTATTTGTGTGAAAGAGTAAATGTTAGTGGGTAAGATATGGGTATGATTATGCCTGTAACTCATTTATTTGAACCTTGTGGTACAGAGGGAAAAACCAGTGAGTATAAAGTTGAAGAAATGGGTGGCAATCCTGGCTTTGAAAATATTCTTAGCCAATTTCCTCAACCCCTCAAAACTGTTGAGTGAATATAAAATTATCATGCATGAAATACTATATATGATAAATACATAATAGTAAATATCACCCCTCTTCTTTTTAGGACACTCCCTTGTCTATGTGGTTTGGGTAGGACTGATTCGGCACACAGTAATAAGCAATAAATCAGGCTTAAAAACCAGAGCACTCTTTCTTTCTCTACAATCACAAGCTGTAAGGATAATATTGACTTGGGGAAGCCAATAGTTATCCTTTTAGTTCCATGGAAAGTCCTGTCTGTAAATAAAACCAATAAAGAAAGGCTTGCAGAGCCGAGGTGGAAAGAAAGGGATGAAGCCCGGATAACATTATGTAAGGCCCTGGGTCTAGCTACCTGAAGACTGTATTTTACCTTAATCATAAGAAGCAACAAATGCCCTATATGCTTGAGCACGTTTGCATTGTTTCTGCTATGTATAACTGAAAAAAGGCCTAATTCAACTTTAGATGATACATAAGAGAAACAGGGTGGTGTAATGTAATTAACACTAGCTTAGGGTCAGAAAGGTGTGAGTTTAAATTCCATTTCTGTTACTAACGAGGTACTAATTAAGTATGGGAAAGTTATTTGGCATTTTTGAGCTTCAATCTTTTCATCTAAACATGAGGCTAATGTAAGGAAACGTGTTAATTGTAATTCTTTTGTAAGGATTAAGTGATATAATGAATAAATGCAAAGTCTTAGCTCCATGCCTGACACATGTCAAGCCTTCAACAAACTGTGATTATTTTTAATTTCATTATAAAAATATATTTATTATACTGTAAATTAATCAATAGGATATGCATTATATTTATTTTTTGAAGTCCAAGCATCTACATACTGAAGTGAATTAAATAAAACCCTGTACTCTGACCTACTGATCAAAAAATAGGATGAGCGAATGCTGTAGAAGAGAACCAAGATGCGGAATAGGTAAACACCTGAACTTGCTGCCCGCTCAACCACATCAAAACTACAACTAACAGACAAAATGGATATCATCCAGAACCACGGGAAGGCTGGCTGAGTGGAAGTTATACAACTAGAAGGAAAGAGAAAAGCACACTGAGACTGGGAGGAGGTGTGGAGGTACGGAGGCGTGCAGAAACGGGCTGGCAACTGGGTGCGCTGTTGTCTTTTTCAATCGGAGGGAGATACAAGCTCCTGACTGCTCTGAATTCATTCCAGGCAAGACTCTGGGGACCCAGACTCATATGGGGAGAAACTGGATTGTCTGGCATCAGGCTGGAACACGAGGGCGGCTTTCTCTCAGAGGTACTTGCAGTGATCATTGTTCCTGCACAGTGCTGAGGGACACAGAGACCTGGGGACCTCTTCGGGGCAGGGCTGACAGGCAGCCATTGCTGTTTGTTCTGCCCTGGTGATTCCCTGAGACCCCACCCCACCCAATTTACAACCCCACTAAAGCTGTGCGCAGAGGCTTTTGCATATGAATGGCCTGGCCTTTTGCAATCTAAAACCTAACAAACTGCAGCTGGGTCAGAGAACCCCAGAGCTTCCAAAAGAAGGCCTAAGGCTTGGCAGAAGCCTGCATTGCTTCACAGCTGGGCCTCATCTGGGCACCTCCAAACCCCAAACAAAGAGGAGGGATATGGAGATCTCTCTGTAGCTCCTGCTGGGTAGCCTCAGGCAGTGGTTGACTTTGCACTTCCTTGGAGATCCAAGAGCCAATGTACCCAGTGGTCAGAGTGAGACCATATCAGAGTACAACTCTTTTTTTTTTTTAAATTAAATCTTTATTGTTCAGATTATTACATTTGTTCCTCTTTCCCCCCCCCATAACTCCCCTCCTCCCAGTTCCCGCCCCACCCTCCGCCCTCACTCCCCATCCACTGTCCTCATCCATAGGTGCACGATTTTTGTCCAGTCTCTTCCTGCATCTCCCACACCCCTTCCCCCCCCAAGAATAGTCAGTCCATTCCCTTTCTATGTCCCTGATTCTATTATAATCACCAGTTCATTCTGTTCATCGGATTATTTATTCACTTGATTCTTAGATTCACTTGTTGATAGATGCATATTTGTTGTTCATAATTTGTATCTTTACCTTTTTCTTCCTCTTCCTCTTCTTAAAGGATACCTTTCAGCATTTCATATAATCCTGGTTTGGTGGTGATGAACTCCTTTAGCTTTTCCTTATCTGTGAAGCTCTTTATCTGACCTTCAATTCTGAATGATAGCTTTGCTGGATAAAGTAATCTTGGTTGTAGGTTCTTGGTATTCATCACTTTGAATATTTCTTGCCACTCCCTTCTGGCGTGCAAAGTTTCTGTTGAGAAATCAGCTGACAGTCGTATGGGTATTCCCTTGTAGGTAACTGAGTTTCTTTCTCTTGCTGTTTTTAAGATTCTCTCTTTATCTTTTGCTCTTTGCATTTTAATTATGATGTGTCTTGGTGTGGTCCTCTTTGGATTCCTTTTGTTTGGGGTTCTCTGCGCTTCTTGGACCTGTAAGTCCATTTCTTTCACCAGGTGAGGGAAGTTTTCTGTCATTATTTCTTCAAATAGGTTTTCAATATCTTGCTCTCTCTCATCTTCTGGCACCCCTATAATTCTGATGTTGGTACACTTGAAGCTGTCCCAGAGGCTCCTTACACTATCCTCGCATTTTTGGATTCTTTTTTCATTTTGCTTTTCCGGCTGGGTGTTTTTTGCTTCCTCGCATTTCAAATCTTTGACTTGATTCTTGCGCTCCTCTGGTCTGCTGTCGGGAGTCTGTATAATATTCGTTATTTCAGTCCGTGTATGCTTAATTTCTAGTTGGTTCCCCAATATAACATCGAGGGTCTCATTAGTTTTCTTGTAGATCTCATTAAGTTTATCGGCAGCTTCTAAACAGTTCTTGAGAGACCTTAAAAGTGTGGTTCTGAACTCTATATCTTCCATTGACAATTTTGTCCTGTTTCTTTGTCTCTGCATTTTGTTATGCTTTCTTGGTGCACCCCCTAGTGGTCTTTGTGTGCAGTCTTGTAGTTAAGCCTTGATTGTTGTAGCTAATACCAGGGGAGGTTTGACCTCCAGGCCAAGTGGCTGTGAGAATCAGCTGTGTCTGCAGTGAGAGAACTTCTGTCCTCTAGGGCGGTGCTAATCTAGCCTTTGCCTGAGGCTATCCGGCAAATGCCTCTGTGCAGGGCTTGGGCAGGGCGGGTCACACAGGATCAACAGGGTGGGCCGGAGAGAACAGTTATGGCGGCTCTCAGTCCTGTCCCCAAGGGCTCTGCCTCTCTGAGTCCCAGCACCCGCTGCAAAGCTTGGAGTGAAAGCTGCACTTGCTCTGACCGAAGCCAGACAGTCCAGCTTCTCCCGTTTGAGTCTGGGTCCCTAAAGACTCGCCTGTATCTGGAGCTCAGAGTCTGTGACTCCCTCCCGATTGAAAACGCCAACCGCGCCTTCCGCCGCCAGCCTGCTCCGCGCACTCCGCACCTCAGAATTTGACTTCATCACTGCGCCTCCTCTGAGTGTCTGTATGCGTTTCTCTTTCCTCCTAGTTGTAGGACTTCCACTCAGCCAGCGTTCCTGTGGTTCTGGGTGATGTCCCTTCCGTCTTTTAGTTTCACTTTTGAAGTAGTTGTTCAAAGCAGCAAACTCCGGCGTTAACCTATGCCGCCATCTTGGTTCTCCTCCGGAGTACAACTCTTCACATCCATAAGAGACAAACTCAGGGGGCAGACTCAGTGAGCGCCAAAGCCCCACTGAAGCAAGTCCTGTCCCATAAGGGTGTCTCCAGCACAGAAGATCTCCCATTGTAGACACAACTGGTCCTCACAGCAAATTGGCCTGGAGGTCAATTCCTCCCAGTGATACCAATAGCAATCAAGGCTTAATTACAACAAGACTGTGCACACAGCCCACAAGGAGGTGCACCAAGACTGTCCAACTCAGGTAATTAGGGAGGCTGAGCCACTGGGCCCTATAGGACACTTAGCACACAAAACCACTCTATCTCCACAGGGAAGCAGTCAAAATTTGGAGACAAAGAAACACGTCACAAATGAAAGATATGGAGGAAAGCAAACTACTGCATATAGAGTTCAAAACCACAGTTATAAGGTTACTCAAGAATCTTCTAGAAACCTCTGAGAAATTTAGTGAGACCCTCAAGGATATGAAAAAGGACCAATTAGAATTAAGCATACACTGACTGAAATAAAGAAGAATATACAAAGATCCAACAGCAGACTAGAGGATCCCAAGAATCAAGTCAAAGATTTGAAATACGAAGAAGCAAAAACATCCAACCAGAATAGCAAAAAGAAAAAAGAATCCAAAAATATGAAGATAGTGTAAGGAGCTTCTGGGACAACTTCAGGCATACCAAAATCCGAATTATGGGGGTGCCAGAAGAAGAGAGAGAACAAGATATTGAAAACCTATTTGAAGAAATAATGACAGAAAACTTCCCCTACCTGGTGAAAGAAATAGACTTACAAGTCCAGGAAGTGCAGAGAACCCCAAACAAAAGGAATCCAAAGAGGACCACACCAAAACATATCATAATTAAAGTGCCAAGGGCAAAAGACAAAGAGAGAATCTTAAAAGCACAAGAGAAAGACAGTTAGTTACCTACAAGGGAGTACCCATACAATTGTCAGCTGATTTCTCAGTAGAAACTATGCAGGCCAGAAGGGAGTGGCAAGAAATATTCAAAGTGATAAATAGTAAGAACCTACAACCAAGATTACTCTACCCAGCAGAGCTATCATTCAGAATTGAAGGTCAGATAAAGAGCTTCACAGAGCTTGCACAACCACTTCAAAAATACAACTAAAAGACGGAACGGACATCATCCAAAACCACAGGAAGGCTGGCTGAGTGGAAATTCAACAACTAGAAGGAAAGAGAAAAGCATACTGAGACTCAGAGGAGGTGCGGTGCGGAAGTAAAATACAGAGGTACAGAGGCGCATGCGGAGAGGGCTGGCGGCTGAGGACACGGTTGTGTTTTTCAATCAGGAGGGAGTCTCAAGCTCTGAGCTCCAGTTTCAGGCGAGGGGACCCAGACTCATACAGGAGAAACTGTGCTCTTTGGCATCAGTCGGAACTCGAAGGCAGCTTTCTATCGGAGGTGCTTTCAGCGATTGCCAGAACACTGAGAAGCAGGGCCTCTGAGGGCAGGAGTGAGAGCAGCCATAACTGCTTGCTCCGCCCTGTTGATCCCTTGGGACCCCGCCCCGCCCAAGCCATGCATGGAGGCTTTTGCATATGAAAGGCCTGGCCCTTTGCAATCTGATAATTACCTAACAAACTGCAGCTGACCAAGGCCCCAGGGCAACTTGCATTGTGTCACAGCTGGCTCCTGCTGGGTAGCCTCAGGCAGAGGCTAGATTAGCACCTCCTTAGAGATCCAGGAGCCAGTGTGCCTGGTGGTTGGAGTAGGACCATCCAGATTGCAACTCCTCGGATCCATAAAGGACACACTCAGGGGGCAGACTCAGTGAGCACCAAAGCCCCATTGAAGCAAGTCTTGCCCCGGAGGGGTGTCTCCAGCACAGAAGTTCTCCCACTGCAGACACAGCTGATTCTCACAGCCAATTGGCCTGGAGGTCAATCCCTCCCAGAGTTACCTACGACAATCAAGGCTTAACTACAACAAGACTGTACATAAAGCCCACAAGGGGGTGCACCAAGAGTGTCTATAATTGGGGAGGCTGAGCCACTGGGTCCTATAGGAACCTAGCACAGAGAGCCACTCTATCGACACAGCGAAGCATAAAAAAAATGCGGAGACAAAGAAACAGGACACAAATGACAGAAATGGAGGAAAGAAAACTACTGGATATAGAGTTTAAAACCACACTTTTAAGGTTTTTCAAGAATTTTCTAGAAACTGCCGATAAACTTAATGAGACCCTCAAGAAATCTAATGAGACCCTTGAGGTTGTGATAAAGGACCAACTAGAAATTAAGCATACACTGACTGAAATAAAGAATATTATACAGACTCCCAACAGCAGACTAGAGGATCACAAGAAACAAGTCAAAGATTTGAAATATGAAGAAGCAAAAAACACCCAACCGGAAAAGCAAAATGAAAAAAAAATCCAAAAATACGAAGATAGTGTAAGGAGCCTCTGGGACAGCTTCAAGTGTACCAACATCCGGATTATAGGGGTGCCAGAAGAAGAGAGACAGCAAGATATTGAAAACCTATTTGAAGAAATAATGACAGAAAACTTGCCCTACCTGGTGAAAGAAATAGACTTACAAGTCCAGGAAACGCAGAGAACCCCAAACAAAAGGAATCCAAAGAGGACCACACCAAGACACATCATAATTAAAATGCCAAGAGCAAAAGACAAAGAGAGAATCTTAAAAGCAGCAAGAGAAAGACAGTTAGTTACCTACAAGGGAATACCCATACGACTGTCAGCTGACTTCTCAACAGAAACTTTGCTGGCCAGAAGGGAGTGGCAAAAAATATTCAAAGTAATGAATGCCAAGAACCTACAACCAAGATTACTTTATCCAGCAAAGCTATCACTCAGAATTGAAGGTCAGATAAAGAGCTTCACAGATAAGGAAAAGCTAAAGGAGTTCATCACCACCAAACCAGGATTATATGAAATGCTGAAAGGTATCCTTTAAGAAGAGGAAGAAGAAGAAAAAGGTAAAGATACAAACTATGAACAACAAATACACATCTATCAACAAGTAAATCTAAAAATCAAGTGAATAAATAATCTGATGAACAGAATAAACTGGTGATTATAATAGAAAAAAAAATTTAAAAAGAGGTTCACAGATAAGAAAACGCTAAAGGAGTTCATCACCACCAAACCAGCATTATATGAAATGCTGAAGGGTATTCTTTAAGAGGAGGAAGAATAAAAAGGTAAAGATAAAAATTATGAACAACTAAGTGACAACCAATACCTATCTATCAACAAGTGAATCTAAAAATCAAGTGAATAAAAAATCTGATAAACAGAATAAACTGGTGAATATAATAGAATCAGGGACATAGAAAGGGCGTGGACTGACAATTCTCAGGGGAAGGGAGTTTGGGGGGTGTGGGAAGAGACTGGACAAAAATCATACACCTATGGATAAGGACAGTAGGGGTGGTGGTAAGGGCATGGGGTGGGAACCAGGTGGAGGGGAGTTATGGGGTGAAGAATAGGAACAACTGTAATAATCTGAACAATAAAGATTTCTTTTAAAAAAAATAAGATGAGCAAATCTGCCCAGGGATACCATTTAAGGGTTTCTACAAATGAAAGGATAATGCCCTCCACATCATTCTCTCTTCCCACTATTCTATACTACTTTTATGGCACACTGGTTGCATAAGCTATACTCTCAGTTGGAGATCTTAGTTGGAGACTTTATAGACACAGATTGAGTAACTTGTCTGGAACTGAAATTTGAACCTGAGCAATCTAGTTCCAGAGTCTGTCCCTTAATTAAAATGTTATTTCCAGTGATGAAGACCATTGGAATTTATGTAGCACTTCTAAAAGGGTTTAATTTTGTTCTCATAACAACCCACATGAAGGGCTGAAAGGTCAATTCATAACATCATTTTACAAATGAAGCAATTATACCGGCATCAGAAACTATTTTTCTTTTTTTAAAAAAATATATTTTATTGATTTTTTACTGAGAGGAAAGGAGAGAGATAGAGAGTTAGAAACATCAATGAGAGAGAAACATCGATCAGCTGCCTCCTGCACACCTCCTACTAGGGATGTGCCCACAACCAAGGTACATGCCCTTGACCGGAATCGAACCTGGGACCTTTCAGTCCACAGGCTGACGCTCTATCCTCTGAGCCAAACCAGTCAGGGCAGAAACTATTTTTCTTGATTACCGGCCACAGAATATTCTTCTGTGAAAACCCCCTGTACTCCTGGTCTGTAGGTCAGTTTCTTGAAGTGAGAATTTGAGCTTCAGGAGACTAAATCACTGCTGTCTCCTAGCCAAGAAATTCACTTTCCTCTGCAGCACAGAATGTACCAGAGGATATCCTGGGCACCAATGCCTGATTTATCTTTAAGACTTCAACATATTACGAGACATCATACCCTGAAACTACCACCTCCCACATTCCTCGGTATCACATCAGAGTTGATCCAATGTGTTCCTGTCTGTTCTATGCCTCTAACCAGTCTCCACCAGTCTAATTTTAGACATCAACTCTTTCTGGACCAAGGCCACAGTTGATTGTGTGTTCTGTACAGTGAGTGCCTGGAACAGTGAAAAAGTTCACAAATGCCACCACTGTTCAAGGACCACTGGATGGACATTAAAGGGACAGGTACAAAAGGCTAGGTGAACACACTGCTTATATATTTTCTTCCTCTGATTTATCAATTGGAACAAAGGCCAATACTGATGAAATTAAATTACCAAAAATTTATTACAAAAATGTAGAAATGATCTAAGTGTTCAGAAAAGAAATTATAGAAATGCATAGAAAAACACTTTAAACTTTTGTTGCAAAAGAATATTAAAAATGTAAATCAAAACCACAGTGAGATACTACTTCATATAACTTAGGGTGGCTATTTTAATAAGAAAAAAAGGAAATTAAGTGTTGGCAAGGATATAGAGAAATTGAGGCCTCATACACTGCTGATGGGAATGTAAGATGCAGCCACTGTGGAAAACAGTTAAGCAGTTCCTCAAAATGTTACACAAAGAGTTACCATATGACCCAGCAATGCTACTCCTAGGTATATACACAAGATAATTAAAAATATATGTTCACACAAAAACACATACATGAAAGTTCATAGCAGCAGTACTCATTCATAGGAACAAAAAGTGGGAACAACCCAAATGTCCATAAATTGATTCACATGGATAAACAAAATGTGGAATAACCATACAATGGAATATTATTTAGCTATGAGAAGAATGCAGTACTAACATATGCTACAACATAGATGAACCTTAAAAACATTATGCTCAATGAAAGAGGCCATACAAAAGGATGGGTATTGCTTGATTCCATTCAGATGAAATGTCCAGAATGTCAAGAATAGGTAAATCCATAGACACAGAAAGCAGACAGGTGGGATAGCCAGGGGATGCAGGGAAGCAGGAATTAGAACTGACTGCTAATAGCCATAGGGCTTCTTTTTAGGTTGATGGAAGGTCTATAATGAGACAATAGTGAAACTATGCACAACATGGTGAATCTACAAAAACCACTGAATTGCGAATTTTTATATATGAATTATATCTCAATTAAAAGTCACACTACAGTACAGGCAACAGAATACATAATCGTTCTATAGAAAATGGATCAGAATATTAAATTAAAAAATAGATAATTTTTTAAGAATTCAAGATATTTTAAAGGAGGTACCTCAAGTCAATGGAAAAATAATCAGTGGTGACATGACAGCTAACAATGTGGGGGGAGGGGATTAAGTGAGATACCTGGCTCAAATTTTACATAAAAATATGTTATAGAGCCCTAGCTGGTTTAGCTCAGTAGATAGAGCATCGGCCCGGGGTCTGAAGGGTCCCAGGTTCGATTCCAGTCAAGGACACATGCCCGGGTTGTGGACTCAATCCCCAGTAGGGGGCGTGCAGGAGGCAGCCAATCAATGATTTTCTCTCATCGCTGATGTTTCTCTCTCTCCCTCTCCCTTCATCTCTGAAATCAATAAAGATATATTAAAAAATATGTTACAGAATGTGTAAAGATTCAACTTCAAAAAATAAAATGATAAAAGTTCTACCAGAAAAAAAAAATAATGCATGTGAGAAAATGGTCATTATATAGTAATTTAATAGAAAACATGTAACCAAATACTGCAGTGTCATCTTATTTGAATTTTAATTTTTTCAAACTTCTATAATTAACATGTATCAAGTATGTAAAATGAAAATATGAAAGCTTCTTGAAAAACTGATTTATATATTCTATCTGCTCTCATTTGCATTATGAACCACACAGATGCCTTAGGTAATGTTAAATCAAGAGTTCCTAGCCCAATGACCACGTACTTCCCGTTTCCAATATTACCTGGAAGATATTCATTAGAATCATAGCTGACAGCAGCATGGTGACCATTTTAAAATGTCCTGTCTTCATTTTTCTCTTCTAAATTAAAATGAAGAAATTCCAAATTAACAGACTTTAAAAAAAGAGACTTACCAAAGTAGAGCACTATCCACTATATACATTTTCATTTGGGTAGAAGTAGGTATCATGATGGTCAGGAAGTGATTACCAATAAATTCCAATGGCTGGAAGGGCCTGGATTTTGTCTGCTCGTCTAACACCCGCACTCTATAGATGAGGAAACAAAAACTCAGAGAACTTCAGCAATTTGCTCAAGATTAAATCTATCCATTTCCATTCTTCTCTAGATATGTGGTCTCTCCCACCATAGTCACTGGTGCTCATATTTTCTTGCTATCAATACATCTCTCCTCAGCATACTCAGGAAATTAACACCAACTAAAACAAAAACAAAAACGTTTCAAAATTGGTCTCCCAACTCCCAGTTTCTAAGAATTCTCCAGGAGTTAGAGACCATGCACATCATCCACTCTTCTATCCTCTTTGCAAGTCAAGTCACCCCCATTTGGGGATAATGGAGATGATAAAGCCAGTAGTGGTACAAAGCAGAAGGTTACCCTAGGGTACCTCCTTCTCCCCAATATTCACATTCAAGAGAAGCCCACGGATAAAGTGTCTTGCATAACTTTCTGAAGGCAGGAATGAGAATAGGAAGGAACTGGGTAGGCAGCAATTCTAATAAGATTATACAACTCTGCTGGCTGAATGCCCAATATTCATCACAGTGTTTACAAGACTAAAGGGGTAAGTAGGAGGGCAAGTGCCCTAAGGGCTGAAGCTGTCCCAGAGTCAATAAATGACCCATTAAAGGTGGTCTACAGTTCCTGCCACATACTTACAATACACTTAACATTACAGAACTGAACTAAAGTCTCTATTTTATTGTACCCATCACCATATCCTGGCATCTGAATATGGGGATGAAGGCAGAGAAAAGAAGATAGTCTTCCCTTTGGCCCTAGGTCCCTGCCTTTATTTAGGAGCTATCTGTTTCACTAAAGATATTAAAATATAATATCAAACATGCCACTTTTGTGTTAAACTTCCCTTTCCAAAAAAGATTCGGTCTGTAAGAGTTGGCAAATAACTGTCACAAAGCAGTATGTGCCAAGAAAGCTAGGAAACCAGGTTTTGTTTTAGTTTTAAATTCTTCACTGTTGTAATCTGAGTGTAAATAAGTAAAAATGTTTACCTGGCTTTTCTGCTTGTGGAGATATAAATGATGCTAGGTCTCAAACTGTTTCCCCACTCTCTGTTGTGAGCGTGTCTTCAGAATGGGAGGTTGTTGACAGTGAGAGCTGAGAAGGGAATGCTTTTCTTTTTATAAACACCCCCAGCAGTAGCTTGGCAGTGGCACATTACCCCATTTGTGTTCTGCTATTTATATCTGGCCCCCACACTATCCCTTGGAATCACTGCTGTTAACACATGAAATCTCCAAGAGGCTTGTAAAGCCACAGCAATTCCCTCTAACCACACAGCGTGTTCAGTTCTGAGCCCTTAGTGTTGGGCTTCTCAGAGAGTGATCACTTCCCATTCCTAACCCTTTGACCCTGAGATGTCAAACTAAAGCAAGACTTTACCCGAGCTAGATGGTTCACATAACTAAGGGGACTTGCTGTGTTAACTGCTGGCAATGACCATGGTTATCACCATTCATTCAACCAGCTTACTGCATTTCAGGTGCTGTACCAGATGCTGGGATACACAAGCAAGCAAAACAAAGTACTGAGAAGCATTCACAATCTAATAAAAGATGTGAGTATGTATACTTAATCAGAATACAAGTTAAGAATCTTAAGTATAGACAAAGTCTAGTGACAGCACTAAGAAGGGAAGGATTTGTAACAATACCTGCAACTGTAACTCTCATCTGAGTGAAGTACACATAGTGAATATATTGACAACATGCTGAAGAATATCAGAGTTCACTGACTGGATAAAAAAAAATCTGAGTGTCCTAGGAAAATCATGCATATATACATCAAAATACATTAATCGAATGTATTAGATAGTAGCTCTATTCATAACAGCCCCAAACTGTAAGTCATCCAGTCACCTATCAAAAGTAGAATGGATAAATTGTGGTATATTATACAACGGATTTTTTTTATAATATTAAAAGCAATAACCTCTAAGGATACATAACAAATGTGGATAAATCTCATAAAATTATGATTAAAAGACACACATGTGCATATACTACATGATTTAATTTACATGGAGTACAAAACCAGACAAACACATCTATGGCCTTAGATGTCAGAACAGTGGTTATTCTTAATGGGACGTAGTAACTGGAAGAGAAGAGGCACAAGGAAGAACCTGGGATGCTACTTAGGTTCTGTTTTTGGTTCTGGATATTGATTACATTGATATTCAGTTTGTGAAAATTCACTAACCTATATACTTATGTGTATTTTTCTGTGTGTGTGTGTGTGTATACACATATATATTACTCAATGAAACATTTTAAATTATCATAAAGTGCATCCACTTTTATAAAAACCCATCTCATCTCTACTCTTTAGACTCTTCAAAACCTCTAACCTCTTCTCACCTCACTGGCTAAGCAATTTAAAAGATTAAATACACTAAATAAAATCCCAGAAATAGTATCATTTTTTTAAAAATGGAGTTTGGTTAGAAGGAAAAAGAATGTATGCACAGGTTTTCAGGCCTATGCTCATGCTGACTTGCTTGTAAGTCCCAGGCATGTGGGCCTACAGGAAATGCGGTGGTGGGATTTCCCCATCTTTGGCCTTCTCAAATCTACTAGATTCATCTATCACCCAAAAGACTGAGTTCACCCGAAAGAACATAATAAACACTGTGTGAAGTTCAAAGCAAGTTTTGCCTTGTTTATTCCCAGTATGTCTTTGTTCCATTCCTGTTTTCTTCCATTTTAAAACTCTTGATATCATTCATTCAACAAATATTTGAGTCCTCCCAATGTTCCCAGCACTGTTTTTCCCAGGTACTGGGGGTATAACAGTGAACAAAATAAACATCTTCCCTTGTCAAATTTATATTCTCGTGGGAGGAGGCAGTCAAATAACAACTAAAATAAATAAGTAAATTACATAAGTATGTTAAAATATAGTAAGTACTCCTTTAAAAAAAATAGTAGTACAAGGAAGATTAGGAGTGCATGGGGAGTTTGCAATTTAAATTGGATGGTTAGGGATAACTCACTGAAAAGGTTACATTTTAGCAAAGTCTTGAAAGAAATGGGGGAGATCAGCCATGAAGACCGTGGTGGAAGAGTGGTCAGGCAGAGGGAATTCAAGCAGGCCAATATGGATGGAACAAATAGGTAAGAGAAGAATAGTAGGAGATATAGTCAGAGGGGTGTTGTAAGATGTCTTTGCAGGCCACTGGAAGAATGTTGGATTTTATTCTAAGAAAAAGGGAGCAAATTATAAGGTTCGAGTAGAGGAATGGCAGGATCTGACTTCTTTTTTAAGAGGATCATCCTGGATGTTATGCTGAGAATAATCTGTAGGGTAAAAGTAGGAAGACCAGTTTACAGGTTATTATAATAATGCTAGTAGAAATTGTGGTGGCTCAAACAATGATGGTAGCAGTAAAGGTGAGGAGGGTATATGTATGTGTGTGGTTGTCTTTGAGTTTGTTAAAAAATACTCCTTTTGAAGATTAAATTAACCATATTTTCAAATATGGTAAGGAAAAGTATTTGTGGGTTCTAAAAAGCTAATATATTTTTAAAAAGATAATTTATTAAAAAGTAAATGGAAATGACCAATAGTGATACCAATTTCTTACATAATGAAAATGTTTGGACTTAAATTCAGAATATAATTTTAATATGGAAGCGTTAGGATGCACTGACAGAGTGGATGTGGGCTGCAAGAGAGAGAGAGGTAAAGAATAATTCCAAGATTTTTAGCTTGAATAACTAGAAGGATAAAGATGTCAATGACTAAAATAGGGAAGACTCTGTGTAACGGATGTCCTAGAAGTCAGGTGAAGAAAACCCTTCCAAGAGAAAGAAAAGATCAAAAGTGTCAAATGCTTCTGCTAGGTCAAATAAGATCAGGACAGGGAAATGATAAGTGGATTTAACAATGTGGAAGATATTAACAGCCTTGATAAGAGCAATTTTAATGGAATGGTGGGAATGAAAGCCTGGTTGAAATGGCCTGAGAATAGAAAGAAAAGGAATTGGAGAAATACTGAACTCTTCCAAAAAGTGTTTCTTAAAGGAGAGAAAAACAATGTGGCAGTAGCTTAATGGAAGGGTTAGAGGAAAAAATAAAGAAGAGGACACAAGAGAAAACATTTTAAAGATGGTAAATAATAGCATGTTTGAATAATGATTAGGTGGAGAGGATGAAAATTGGTAATTTAGGAGAAGGAGGGGAGAATTGATAATGTAGGAAAGACAATAGAGAAATACTGGATCAATGTCCTTGACTAGGCAAAAGGGTGTAGGACCTAGAATACAAGTAGATAAGATGGCCTTAGATCAGAATAAGAGGGAAGGCACAGCATATTGACTGATGTTGGAAAGTAGTGATTGTGATAGTGAGGATTCTTTTCTAATTGTATCAAATTTCTCAGAAAAAAATTCAGAATAGCCTGGCCAATGGTTGGTTGAGCTCACGGTTTGATTCCTGGTCAAGGCACATGCCTCTGATTGTGGGCTCAGTCCCCAGTAGGGGGCATGCAGGAGGCAGCTGATTGATGATTCTCTCTCATCACTGATGTTTCTATCTCTCTCTCCCTCTCTCTTCTTCTCTGAAATCAATAAAATATATTTTAAAAATTAATAACAAAAGATGATAGTTAAACTGGTAGAGATTTGATATTGGAGAAGAATCAATTCTAGATTGATTCTGTTCTAGAATCGTCATCTAGAAAAGCAGAAGAGTAAATGAAGTATAATTGCTGGGCTACATTGAGGGCCTACTTGAGTTCAAAATGAAGCCAATGTATTTTTCTCCAGCTACATATAGTTCCATGAGTAAATGTGGCATAGGTAAAATTGAATTGAATCAACACTGTAGCGTTTCCAAGCAAGGGAAAGACTGATTTTTTAAAATATATTTTTACTGATTTCAGACAGGAAGGGAGAGGGAGAGAGAGATAGAAATATCAATGATGAGAGAGAAATTGATCAGCTGCCTTCTGCATGCCCCACACTGGGAATCGGCCCTCAACTGGGAATCAAACCATGATCTCCTGGTTCATAGGTGAATCGTTCAACCACTAAGCCATGCTGGCAGGGCTGGAAAAGACTGATTTTAATGACTGGTGTGGGCAAAAGATTTGACTTGACATTTCACCAAGGAAAATGTATGAGTGACAAAGCAAGAAAAGATGTTTAACATCATTAGGCATCCGTAAATGTAAATTAAAACCATGATATACCCATTAAAATGGCTACAATCTAAAAGACTGACAACATCAAATGCTGATGTGGATGTGAATGGAGCAACTGAAACTCTCACACACTGCTAGTGGAAGTGCAAAATAGTACAGTTACTTTTGAAAACAATTTGACAATTTTTATTGAGTTAAACATATATTTACAATAAGACCCAGCAATTCTACTCCTATATATTTACCCAAGAGAAATTAAAGCATATGCTCACACAGACTTATACTCAAATGTTCATAACAGTTTGATTCATAATAATCAAGATAGAAATAACTCAAATTTCCATCAACTGGTCAATGGAAAAACAAATAGAATCCTACTTAGCAATAAAAAGAAACAAACTTCCTTTTTTAGATCAGAAGTTCTAAAACTGACCGTAGTGGTTATTGCATAATTCAATAAGTATGCTAAAAAACACTAACTCATACACTTTAAATGGGTGAATCTTATGGTATCTGAATTATATCTCAATAATGCCATGTTTAGAAAGGAATGAACTACTGATACATGCAACATCATGGATGAATCTCAAAAGCATTATGCTAAAAATTCAGTCACAACAGGTTATATATTGTATGATAATATTTAAATTATATTTTAGTGACAGCAGATCAGTGATGGCCATGGCCTTGGGTTGAGGGAGGAGATTGACTACAAAGAGCATGAAGGAACTTTTTGGAATGTGATGTAATGCTTTATATCATAACTGTATGGTGGTTACATGATGTACGTTTGTCAAAAGTTACACTTAATTGTACACTTAAAATTGGTCGACTTTATTTATATAAATTATACCTAAAAACATATGATTTAAAGTAATAAAAAACAACAACCTTGTCCACATACTCCTTGGAATGTCTTGGTGTACCCCCAGAGTTATTTATATCTCAATTTAAAGACCACTACTGTAAGCATCTGAAATGTTGCAATGGCCCATGGAAGAGGCTGAAGGAGACATGAAAGAGCCAAAGGAGCTTATAGTTGTGATAAGGTAATGCAAAGTACATGTATCATGTATCACAGAGACAGAGGCTAAAGTAAGATATGACAGCAGTGAATATAAATTACCATCTTCCAAAGACCAAGCAGGTCCCTGGCTGGTTTGGCTCAGTGGTTAGAGTGGTTAGAGTGCTGGCCCCCAGACATGCACCTCGGTTTCTGTGTGCAGGAGGCAACCAATCAATGTCTGTCTATCTGTCTCTCTCTCTCTTCTGTTCTCCCTCTCCCCCTCCCTCCCTCCCTCATCCATTCTCTGAAAATCAATGGAAAAAATATCATCTGGTGAAGATTAAAAAAAAGATCAGGCAGAATCAGACATTTCACTGAAGGCAGTGGCCACTAGAGGTCAGCACCAGAACATGATACCTCTACAGATTGCTCTTTGGAAGGACAGAAGGGGGGAAAATGGAGAAAAGAATTATGCATTTAAATATTTACTTAGCTCTGGCCAGTGTGGCTCAGTTGGTTGAGCACCGACACCAAAAGGTTGCCAGTTTGATTCCCAATCAGGGTGCATGCCCAGGAATGGGTTCAAACAGGGAAGCAACAGATAGATGTTTCTCTCTCTGCCTCCCTTCCTCTCTCTCTAAAATCAATAAAAACATTTTTTTTAATTACTTAAAGAAGGCTGTTTCAACTCATAAGTGACTAAATTTTAATTGGCAAGATTAATGTATCTACCTTTAGTGCACATGAGGGTTTGTGAACTAAACTGATTTCCAATATAGAGAATTACAGTTTCCTTTTTGCATGTGGTTCTTCATCTACATTGTGGTATTCTGCTATTGGGGAAAATTGTGGTCTGTTTTCTGCTAGCTCTAGCTGTTAGTCTGGTCTCCAGCAATGGTGACATTTAATTACTGGTTCAGTAATTTAGTGTTCTCTACAGATTTTGAATGCTCAATTGGTAAATTCCCCCACCACAGTCTCCTGGCATAGGGTATTCTAAAGGATAATTTCTATGTCCTCCCCCCTTAGTAGGTGGCCCTCCCACAAATCCTAGATGAGCTTCCTTGGCCTTGCTGAACATCTTATAGATTAACTGGTTTGTACCCAGTTACCTTCATTAGGCCCAAAGCAAAACCTAGGAATTCCACCGCAACAACCTTGATTTTACAGAAAATTTTCTTGATTTTACAGAAAACTGGAGAGGGACCTATGTCTAGTCCCAGCTCATTCTGCTATTTTGCTATTTCCAACTTATTGCCTAGGTGGTCCCACACTAGACATGTTGCTTTTCTAAGAGACCTTGAATATGGTCCAAGGAGAGGCAAGAAAACAATTTCCACTGCTCAAGGATTTCCTGAAATATATTGGGTTGTTTCTAAACTGCTACATCAATTTTTTCCAGGGTTTCAGTCTATGGGAACCAGGACACAGGAGTCTAATCTTTCCCCCTTCTCCTTTTCTTTCTGTTCTGGAATCAATTCTTCTACTCCAAGTTCTTGTTTGGGGTACTTCCTGTATGTTATTTCCTTCTCCTCTATCCTATGGACCAACTTTCTCTGGCATAATCTAATTTTTCCTGCCCTTGGATTTACTCTGAAAAGTGATCAGCATAAAGACAGAACAGACTTTATAGCTGGGAATGAAAAGCATATCTATGAAGTACTTATACAGAATATTAGCCCTATAACATTCAATATATAATAAATGTAAGGTAATATATTATCATGCTTGTGAACATGTTTTTGTTGGTAGATTTTTAAAGCTCTAGGCTTTAATTCTCAACCTCTTTTTCTGTTGCAGTGAAAGAGACAAATACATTCTTATCAAGGAAAATGGGTCTCTATGGCAATGATTTCAAAGTGTAGATGTATATTTGTGGAGTGGGTTTATTAAAGTGTGGGAGGTATGGTATTTCAAAATATACTCCTTTAGAAATTTCTCATATGTCACTCATGATATATGTTACCATACTGTCACATCTCCTAGCATCATTAGTATGTCTTTCACACTATAGGCACTTCATAAATGTTTAGGAAAGAAGGAGAGGGGTGAAGAGAGGGAGGGAAGAAAGAAAGTCAGTAGCATTATTAAGCTTAAGGTTTCCTGGATAAACATTAGCAGGAACAGTATCAGCATGCTCAGGACCTAAGGGCAACAACTTGACATTTTAAGATCTAATGTCCACTTCCTTAGGAAGAAGCTTTACTTATAGGGACTTTCCAGTGACAGATAAGGTGTCCTGTTTCAGGGCACTGGAAATTATAATTTGGGCCTCACTGAACACTTAGAGGAACTATTACTTAAAAGTATACTAGCATACCTCTAGGTCTTAGCAAAAATGTAACAAACAGATCCTGTTACAAACAGATACACTCAGTCACAAGCTCACATACAACACGATGTGCCAGACCATAGTATTCAATGCCAATGCTTTAATATTTGTACATTAGCTTTATTTTCATCACCATGGTGACAGGATCACCTGTAAGTGGGAAGCACTAAGTTATCCAATCACTGTTTTCCTGTGTGCGATGGAAGCTAAAGCCAAGTGAATTGCAACCGTTCTTAGGTAACCTGCTATTGTCTTATAAATCTGTTTTGCAGCTCTAAATTTCACTCCAGAAAATTTTTTACTACATTGAAATCTGTAGTCAGCCTTTATGTTTGTTATTATTTAAATCAGATAACTTGATTGGTTCTCAAGAAATCTAAAGCAAAGCATCAGAGTCCAACCCACAAATATTCACCTCAGAAATAAAGTAACTGAGTCTACTGTGGAACAATTTTTTTAAAACTATTTAGAGAATCATTTTATTGAGCACCTAAAACGCTCTAGGCCAGTGATTTTCAATCTTTTTCATCTCAAGGCATTCATAAACTAAGTACTAAGAATCTGCAGCATACCAAAAATGTATTTTTTGGCTTATCTGACAAAAAATAGGTATAATTTTTATCCATTCCCATCAGACGGCTATTGTTGTGTTGGCTGTTTTTTATTTGACCATCTGGGAAAAGAGGTCAGTGCCCCTGACTAAACAGTCAGGTATTGCATGTTTCAAAAGTGTTTGTGGCACACCATTTGAAAATCGCTGTATGGTTTAAATCATTAAACCAAGTATGAATGACCCATGGAAAGTGCTGAAGATTTGGTTTCTCATACACTAGTCATTGATTTTGGATAATAAACCACCTCTGAAGAAAAGCAATCAGGGCATATTACATTCTATCCTTTCAGGAGACTTCCAAAACATGCAAAGCAAGATTTTGGTTCAGTGGATTACAAATAGAATTTCTGACTGAGAATAATGTTGACACCAATTAAGGTAGAAAACCAAGAACTGAAATATGGCATTAGTAAAATTAAAGGCCCCCTTGTGTTCATGAAGCACTTCAGAAGAAAAAAGCTATTTATTAATCTAGAAAAGATACTTTAAAGATATTCTCTAGAAAAAAGAGATACAAGAACCCAGCATACAGGAGTCAACAACCCCAGAATTCTCCGCAAAGGCCATTCTTGAATGACGGATTATACAGGTTACTCCAGATGTTAGATTTTTGTGGGATTCTCTGTATCCATATGATTCTGCAAAGGTAGTAATTCATTCATTCACTCAAATATTTACTCAAAAAAGTACTCGGGTTGTCCACTATGTGCCAGACCATAGAGTTTAATGTCAAATGCTCTGATATTTATAAGTTAACTTTATTCCTTCACCATTGTGAGAGGAACACTTGCAAGTGGGAAGCACTGTTATCAGTGGGTATTTTCCTAGGTGCTGGATGGAAACTAAAGCCAAGTGAATGTGATCTATACTTCATTCATCCTCTGGATATGGTAACCTGCACACAAGGTTTACACAAACAAGTAATTCACAAATATTGGCTGCTATGTGTTCCATGAGGTGAAAGACATTAAAATTTTTTAAGACAGAATTGTTAGCCTCAAGATACTGTCTGGTGATGGTAACAAATTTAAAATGAGAAAGCTGGGAATCATGATATTGCATTTCCCTGAGGACATATAATGTAGGGAATTTTTTTCATATACTTTATTTGCCATATGTATATCTTCTTCAGTGATGTGTCTGTTAAGGATATGGTCCATTTTAAATCAGGTTTTCTTTTGTTTCCTTATTGTTGATTTTTAAGAGTTCTTTGTATATTTTGGATAATAGTCCTTTATCAGATGTGCCTTTTCTCTCAGTCTGTGGCTTTTCTTTCTCATTCTCCTAATATTGTTTTCTTGCGGAGAAGTTTTTAATATTAGTGAAGTGCATCTTATCAATTATTTCTTTCATGGATAGTGCCTTTAGTATTATATCTAAGAAATCATAACCGCCCTGGCCACATAGCTCAGTTAGTTAGAGTCTAGTCCTCATATGCCAAGATTGAAGGTTCAATCCTCAGTCAGGGCACATGCAAGATCAACCAATGAATGCATAAATAAGTGGAATAACAAATCTCTCTCAATCTCTCTCTCTCTCTCTTTCATCAATAAGTAAAAAATAAAATAAAAAATCATAACCATACCCAAGGTCATGTAGGTTTTGTCTCATATTATCTTTTAGGAGTTTTATAGTTTTGCATTTTACTTTTAGGTCTATGATCCAATTTGAGTTAATTTTTGAAAAAGGTGTAAGGTCTATGACTAGATCCATGCTTTTGCATGTGGATGTCCACTTGTTCCACCACCATTTCTTAAAAAGACCATCTTAGCTAAATTTAATTTTTAGAACTGAAATGATTCTCCTTCATTGTAACTATTTTCAACTAGCTTTCCTTTTTTCATTCTTGTCACTATTATAGATGTCCCCATTTCCTCCCCACCTTTTGCCTACCTCCATCCAGATCACACCCTTCCCTCCCTCTAGCCCTCACCACACTGCTGTCTGTCCATGGGATATACATATTATGTTCCTTGCCTAATCTCTTTACCTTATTTCATCCAGTCTACCCCTTCCCCTCCCCTCTGACCTCTGTCAATATTTTCAGTTGTTTTTTTTTGTTCATTAGATTCCATATATCAACTAGTTTTCAATTATAGGTTTATAATACTATTAGTTTTCCTATTTCTCATGTTCCTCAAGTCTCTAGCAAATAGTTAATGATATATAAATACATAAGTACTTATTGGAAATTCTCAAAGGAATGCATGTAGTACAAGCAGAGGTACTATATTTTAAGCCAATTTTCTAGTTTTGCAACAGAATGCAACATTTTTTCATATTTTCTCTTTTTGTGAATCTTGCCTTCCTACCTAGCTTATAAGCTTCTTTTGTACTCATTTCTTTCTCCCTACTTCCACCTTAAAATAGCGTAAAGTACAAAAATATATCCAAGATGCATTTAACAAGCATTGGTTAATGATACTTTTAACTCTGAATTATATTAGAATCTAGTATGTAGATGTATACATATATTAATATTTTCAACAAGTTTTAATGATTCATTCATTTAATAACTTTTTGGTCAATCCTCATCCAAAGAGTTTTTCTATTGATTTTTTTTTTTTTAGAAAAAGAGTGGAAGGGTGAGGAGGGAGGGAGGGAAGGAGGAAAAGAGAGGGAGGGAGAGAGAGAGAGATACATCAATAGGTTGCCTCCCACACACGCCCAGGGCCAGGGATCAAATGGGCAACCCAGGTATATGTTCTTGACAGGGAGTTGAACCCAAAACCCTTTGGTCTGGGGACAGAAACAGGGCAGGAACTCAATATTTAATTGTACTTTATTTCATTTCATTTACATTTAAAAACTGTTATCTTGACTTATTTTTAAAAATTTAAGTATGTTTGGATCAACTCAGGTACATGAATCTACATCACAACTATGAATTTTGTAAAATCTAAATAAAGATCAAGTTACCTCTGATAAAATTCAGTGTCCAAATGTGATGTGCTGTCAGTGTAATACAGATTTCAAACCCCATAGTAAGGAGCAAAAAAGTAAAACATCTTCTTTAAATATATTGGGTTAAATACAATATATTAATAAAGTTAATTTCATTTGCTTCTTTTATCTTTTTAAATGTGGATACCAGAAATTTTAAAATTACATGTGTGGCTTAATGAGCTAGATAGAACACGGAGCCTTCCTATCATGTCTGAGGAAAACCAGGATGGCTCAGAGGTAAATGTGATTAAGGGTAAGTGAGTGAGTGAAGAGTATAGTAGCTAATGACGTCAGAGAGGTAAAAAGTCCTTCAAATACCATTTAAACCTTTCTGTGATAACAATGACAATGACTAAAATTGCAAGATTGGAGGTAGGATTAATACCTGAAACCTCTACCTTTTTTGTCAGAAATTTCTAGGAAAGCATTTGGCTATATATTTGTGTCCTTACCATGCTGATGTACTATAACATGCCACAAGGTACAGTGGAGGTAAGAAAGGATTTATAGCTAAGCTTCATTAAAGTCTTGGCAGTGAAAGGACTGGACAACATGTAGAGAGCAGGCTGATCTAATTCCTACGCTAGGCCCACAGATAGAGACTCTAATAGTGTCAAGCCAGAACCAGTCCACCACTCCTTCATTCATTTATTCTCCACACCCTTCTAGTTCATTACTTCCTTCCACCCAAGCTTGTTTCTCTTCAAGTAGTAAAAAAAAGCAGCTCTATGTATTTCCTTTTTTATACAATGGATAATTTAATTATCTTCATTATTTCTATATAATGGCCATATACATTTTTATTAAGATTTTATTTTTAAGAGTAGTTGAAGCAATAGCTATATTTTCATCTGCATTTTTTCTCCATACAACATAAAATTGATTAATCAATGTAGATTTAGGAAGAAAAAGGGCATTTAAAGGAGACAGAAAATAAGCAATTTTCATTTACTTAGCAGCTGTAAGATATCCAAAATTGCATGGACCTTGTGGATTAAGGACACTAAACAAGGGTAGAAAGGATCTGATAGGAAAGGCCCTGTGGAAGGGATGCCTTCCTAAGAAAGAGGGGAATAAAAGGAAGAATAATTTTTACTTGTAGCCCTGAACATTTCTTTTTTAAATACATAGAAGAACACTATGAAAAAGGTGAAATTTTGATATAACAAAATTCCCTGGGCATGGCCAATATAATCAAGAGTTTAGTTATTAACTCTTCCCAAAGCTGGAAACCCCCATGAAGTAACTATTGTTGGAACATCATTCAAACTTAAAAGGAAACTGAAGATAACTTCATGCCTTTTAATTTAATCCTACTCCCTTCTGGAACAGGAAATCTTTGCTTTTAAAAAAAAGGGAAGCAAAACTAGAAGGGGTAGTCCCTCTTATATGTAAGAAGAGCTGATTACATAAATGGGTCTGACACCTTTTTTTAATGCTTTGTTTTGCTATCTTCTTTTCTTTTAATTGAGGTAAATTTGTCTATAACATTATATTAGTTTCATGTGTACAACATAATGATTTGATATTTGTATACTCTACAAAGTGATCACCACCACAAGTCCAGTTAACCTCTTTCACCATACAGTGAATCCCCTTGACCCATTTGCCCACGTCCAATGCCCTTCCCCTTTGGTAACCACCAATCTGTTCTGTCTATGAGTCTGGTTTTGTCTTCTTTGTCTATTTGTTTCTTTTTTTATATTCCACTCATAAGTGAAATCATACAGTATTCATTTTCTCTGACTTATTTCACTGATAACAACAATAGCCACTGTTAACATTTACTGAATATGTACCAAGCACAGTTCTAAGCACATATATTGTCATTTGATCCTCAAAGCAACCTTATAAAGAATTATTTCCCTCACTTTATCATTTTAAGAGCTGAAGCAAGGTCATACATCCAGAAGTGACAGAGCTGGACCTTGAATCCTGGTCTTTTGGCTTGAGCCCATGTTCCCAAACACTAATCTATCTCTACTTTTTCAATAGCTGTAATGGAAAGGAAACAAGTAAGATAGCACCCATGTGAGAATGTAGAGATGAGAAAAGTATTTTGGTTTTGCTCTTTTTGTGTGTATCTTTTTTTTGTATAAGTCCAAAGGTAGAAATGGCCTGAACAAGTTAATACCTTAAATGGAAAAAAGTTCTCTGAGAGAGACTGAAAATTGATTCTATTGTTCCACTTTCAGCTTTTGCACTGATCTTGATGAAAACGGAAACAAGCTGCATTACACAGCTATTTCAGTCATTCTCTCTACAAATAATTCTTAACTACCTATTATGTGACAGGCACCATACAAGAAACTTATAATATGACAGAGAGCAAAAACCAGAAACTATCCTTGCCCTTATAAGACTATCTAGTGGGGGGTGGCAGCTATTAACTAAATAATCACAAAGGAGTACATAATAATAAACTGAGATGAGTTCTATGAAAGAAAAGAACACACGTCTATGAAAACATTTAATAAAGAAACCTGATCTAGATTGGAGGGGGTCAGGGAAAGCTACTCTAAAACAAAGATACTGCTGAGCTCAGAGCGGAAGTATGTACAATGGGAAGGGGACAGGAAATGTTCTAGGACTGGGAAGAACAAACCAAAGGCCTGTGGGATGTATTGGAGAAGTGAAAGGTTAGCATGTACTGATAATAAGACACAGAGTGGTGGAAGATGAAGCTCAAGAGACAAGAAGAACCACAATAATAAATTTGGTCTTTATCTTCTGAAAGGCTACTGGCATATTTTAAGAGTACCACAGAGACACAAGATTGGAGCTGTCTTTTAAAAAAGATACCTCTGGCTGTGTCCTTTTGTTTCGTTTTTTTTAGATTCCACTTATAAGTGAAATCCTACAGTATTCATTTTCCTCTGTTGCCCTGTGGAGACTAGATTAAAGGGAAAAACAGAATGGAGGCAGGGTGGTTAGTTAAGAGACTACTGCAGACTCCCAGGTTTCTGGCTTGCACAACTGGCTGAAACTGGTGGGTGATAGTACCAATACTCAGATTAAGTACACTGTACAGTGAAACATTTTGAGTTTTGTTTTAAATATGTTGAGTCTGAGGTGCCTCTTAAATACCCAAATGGAGACGTAGAGTAGGAAGTTATATATATGGGTCTAGAACTCAGAAAAGAGATTTGGGAATCACCAATGCTCCAAATTACTGAAGCATCATCATTAACTGACTACAGTGCCTCAAATATAGCTAGTGATATAGGATAGAAGATAGAGGATATAAAGTGATATAAAACTGCCTAGGTCTGAATCCTAAAGATATATGGAGATAGAGATAGAGATAGAGATAGAGATAGAGATAGAGATAGAGATAGAGATAGAGATAGAGATAGAGATAGAGATAGAAACAGAGATAGAGATAGAGATAGAGATGATAGAGATAGAGATAGAGACAGAGATAGAGACAGAGATAGAGATAGAGATAGAGATGATAGAGATAGAGATATACAGATACAGATATTTATTTATTTTAATTGACATGGAGGGGAAGATGGGCCTGCAAAGGAGCAGCAGCCATGGGCAGGAGGAAAACCATGAGTACAATATGACAGAAACCCAAGGACAAGAATTTCAAGGAGAGGTTTAACAGTCTGAATGACTGCCAATAGACACCAATGCACAGACTACTAGAATTTAAAGGGACCATAGAAATCATCTGATCCAGTGCCCTTTTATTCCCCAAAGTATGAAATTAAGATTCAGAGAATACCCTAGTTAGCTAGTAGAAATGAGATTAAACCCATAATTCCTAATGCATAGACCAATAAAGATTCTTTTTATAAACTCTTTTGCCTGATGACTAGTACTTAGCTAGACCTTTCCTTTTTAAATTAAATCAGCTCTATTCCTTTCGTTTTTCACAGCATTTCACCAAACCTCTGGCTATTTTAATGCCATACTCCTGAAGTTTCTCCAAGTCATAAATCATAATCCAACCTAAAAGAAACCTTCACCAAACTCTAAATTAGGATGCTAACTGATCTGAAGCTGCAGGAAATTAAGTTGCCACCTACTCACACACAATCTCACCATCCCCAACCAAAGCTGTAACACAATTACACATCAGGGTCTCAGAATAGCATCCTACACTTTCTGTATTCAAATGAAAGACTGCTTCACTGGGAAATAATTGGAAGAGAGACCTGGAACTTACTGTAAAGTTGGCATATTCAGTCATCCTCTCTTGCCAGGGTAAAATTAAAAGTTCAGCCCCAGGGAGAGATAAAGGAAGGGGAAGGTGGTAGGAAGGTAAAAACACGGGACAGTTTCTTTTCTTCTTCTATTCAGCGATGTTACATGGCAGAGTTAATTAGGGTAATTATTATGAGTACACTTTAGTCAATTCTAAAATTATCTTTTGAATGGTGGGCAACGTATTCCATAGTTAATCTAATGGTAGGCAATTTAAAAAATCATTTGTCTTTAGAATATATTTTAATTGTTAGGGTAGTCGTGGTGTTTTGAAAGTAATCTTATCTGAATTTGGTTTATGACTGATAATCTAGGAAGCCATAATATTTTAAAAATAAGGATTATCCTGTCAAGACATAGGCTGGAAAGATCTCTGTAGTCTCAGTCCCAAACCCTGCTCCTTACTCTGTGCTCCCAAAGAAAAACATCACTTTATTACACTGAACACTGGAAGGATGCCGAAAGACATGCTTTTTTGAAAAACTCAATATTGGAGCTGTGTCTACAATTAAAAGTGAAACATTTGGCATGTTTGTTATTCTAGTTTCATTTAATAACTTTTTAAAAATATATTTTATTGATTTTTTACAGAGAGGAAGGGAGATAGAGAGTCAGAAACATCGATGAGAGAGAAACATCGATCAGCTGCCTCCTGCACATCTCCCACTGGGGATGTGCCCGCAACCCAGGTACATGCCCTTGACCGGAATCGAACCTGGGACCTTTCAGTCCGCAGGCAGAGGCTCTATCCACTGAGCCAAACCGGTTTCGGCATCTTTTAATAACTTTTAAAGCAGTGATGGCGAACCTATGACACGCGTGTCAGAGGTGACACGCGAACTCATTTTTTTTGGTTAATTTTTCTTTGTTAAATGGCATTTAAATATATAAAATAAATATAAAAAATACACATCTTTGTTTTACTATGGTTGCAAATATCAAAAAATTTCTATATGTGACACGGCACCAGAGTTAAGTTAGGGTTTTTCAAAATGCTGGCATGTCGAGCTCAAAAGGTTCGCCATCACTGTTCTAAAGCATGTAAGTCTAAGTTTTTTGTTTTTTGGTGTGTTTTTTTAGTTAATAGGAAAAATTTGAGATGCAATACCAATACTTTAGGATTTTGGTCTTGGTGTTTATATGAAATTCTGAGGCCTTGACTTAAATCTTTCATTGTATTATGATTTCCTTTTAGGTGTATTGCACTAAGTGAAACTTGTTAAATAAACCTTCCTTTTAAAAAGGGAAACACTACCTTTCAAACGGATGCATTGTCTCAACACAGCTGCTTGGTGTGTTTGTTTTTACATTGATAGACATTCTAGCTGTTTCACACTGTCTATAGCAGTCTCTGGGGAAGATAGTTAATTAAGATTTTTTATTTAAGAGGCTTCCTTCCTAAACTTCTGTAGAATTAGAATGAGTGAAGACTTCTTATTTATCAATGAAAGTCTTAAGAAGACTATATGACAATACTAATTAAATTTGGAATTAAATATTTGACTCTATAACTCAAATTTCCTCCCTGATTTAATCCTACTGCACCATTTAGCATACTGATTATTATATACTAGTGTCCTGGTGCACGGATTCATGCACATTGAATTTTAGAGAGAATGGAAGGGAGGAGGAGAGACAGAAAAAGAGACACATTGATTGGTTGCCTCCTGCAGGCACCCCGACCAGGTCGAGCCTGCAACCCAGGTACACCTTGACTGGAATCGAACCCAAGATTCTTCAGTCTGCAGGTGGATGGCTCTATCCACTGAGCCAAACTGGCCAGAGCTAATGACAACAGTTTCTATTTGTGCCACTCTAAGCAAGTGACCCATGTCTGAGCTTCAGTGTCTTCATGTGTAAACGGATATCGGCCCTGCCTATTTCACAAAACTGTATTTTGAACATCAGATTGTATGATACATTGTAACCCATAAAGTCAAGGTGCTAAACCAGTGGTTGGCAAACTGCAGCTTGCGAGCCACATGCGGCTCTTTGGCCCCTTGAGTGTGGCCACAAAGTTTCAATCGCACTGTACGTGCGCGCCTACACATGGTATTTTGTGGAAGAGCCACACTCAAGGGGCCGCAGTTTGCCGACCACTGTGCTAAACAAATGTCAGGGACTGTTAATAAATCACTTCGTCTTTTTGTACCTGTTTTCTTTTTTCTTTCAAATTAGGATAATTAACTACTCAGTAATCACTTTGTGGCCTGTAGTAAGGATTGTAAAATAACCTAATTTGCTTCAAGCCTATGATTCTCCAAAACTTTAGAAGCACCTGAGAAGTGTTACAGAGAATGGAGAGCTTGGGATT
Source organism: Myotis nattereri (assembly GCF_964212035.1). Classification (NCBI taxonomy): domain Eukaryota; kingdom Metazoa; phylum Chordata; class Mammalia; order Chiroptera; family Vespertilionidae; genus Myotis; species Myotis nattereri. The sequence continues at coordinate 182,630,664 of NC_138075.1, forward strand.
GGAGGAAATAATGTGATGAATGACATTTCCAGAAAGGAAAAAGCAATGGCTAGAGTAGTTTTAGGAATGACTAATGGCTCTGAAGAAATCTTCAGGGTAACCTCAGATAATTATGCCCCTGATTGCCATGCCCAGAGTCACAGTTCAGAAGAACCAGGCTCTATTACACAGATTTTGTATCATACACTTGAAATCTAAATGATCCTATTACCAATGTCACCCCAATAAATTTAATAAAATTAAAAAATAATAATAATAAAAGAAAACCAGGCTCAGTATGTCCTTCTCCTTTAGTGTGAAGATAAATAAGTACTAAGAATAATGACAGTAAGTGAAGTAAAAAGAATATATTGCAGTTACAAATGCTAAAATTTTCTTAATGGATTTAACTATTATTGGGTGTTATTTGTTCTTTGATAAATGATTGCATTATGGGAGGATACAATTTAACCATAAATTTTAGTCAGTTGTAGCTTGAGATTTGTTTCAAACTACATACTTAATTGAAAATAGTCCATCAACATTTGGTTAAAATATTTTTAATTACTTGAAAGTAGTTTGTTCTTATTTACATTTGTATTTGTAAGTGAAAATTATGATATGTAGGGTAAATGCAACATTAATAAAGCATCAATAAAAGGAATGAAAGAAAAGGATGGAGAGAGAGAGAAAAAATAATAATAAAGAAAAAAAAAGCAAGAGAAAGGGAAGGGAAGACAGTAAGAAAACTAAAAGAACTTATGCCTTTGGACTTTCCAAAGCAAATACCTGTCTTTAGGTTCTTCCCCTGCACCATGAGTACAAAGGCAACAGAAAGAAAGCCACTTACAAATTTACAAATTTAAATCAAAACATAGGGGGAAATGCCCTAACTACAGAAAAAGACAAACATAAGTTTCTTTGGCAAAAAGACAACATGCTTACTGTGATTGTAGTGTGTGTGTGTGTGTGTGTGTGTGTGTGTGTAGGAGATTCCTGTTCTTTTTCTCACCTTTTAAATAATTAGTTTCTTTTCCTTTTTTCTCTTTTCTTGCCCAAGGTAAGAGAAAGATAGAAATGAATTTCTCTATATAAATTCATCAGCAATGATTGATTCCTAGAATTATAAAGTTTACTGAGTCATTAACTGTTAATACATGCATTTTATCAACTTTCTATATCACTCAAAGACGGAATCTTTCTTTAGAGCGACATAAATCTGGTGACAGTTATAGGAAGCTCAGGTTCAGTCTCTACATTATCTGGAAACTCATTCAGACTCCCAAAGCTCCTATCCACAGTATTTCACACATCATATCTTTCTTCAATTTTAAAGAATAACAAACCCAAATAATATTTAAACAATACAAAGCCATTGTTATAATGGCTATCAATTTGGGTTTTAAAAAATAAACAAACAGGTAATCTTGATAGTAAGATGAAAAAGGCATTCATGGTAATCAAAACATTCATGAAAGTGACCGCAGAACTTCTTGGTTAAATTCTAAATGAAGTCTGATTCTATTTAATCTTATTGTACAAACTGCACCTGGCAGTCATGAGCAATTAGCACTTCATAAAGAAAGGTTTCTTCTCTGACCAACTCAGTTGGGACTCCCTAGTTTCCAGCACAGCTATCTACAGCAGTCAGCGGGCCAAAAAATAAAAAATAAAAAAAAAAATGCGGCAGCAGAGCCTCGAATATTACGGATAAAAATCAAACTGGGTTGCTATCAATGTTCAAGAGTAAATTCTTTTTTAATGAATATCTGTAAGCCATGATAAGATCCCAAAGTTTGGCCAACTTTTATTCTAATTTACAGGTATTTCTCCACATATCAATGGGACCTAATTCAAAAGTTCATTTAAAGACCCATTATTTTCTACCAAGATGATCTTTTTCATGACAAAGCCTATAGTTCGAGCTCTCTCTGAGTTAACTCTATTTTAGCAGGCTAGCCTAGAAATTTAACCTAATACATATATATTTTCTATGGAGAAATGTATTATGGACCTCAACTTGAGATGTCAGAAATACATCTCTTTCGCTTATTGACTCTGTGCCCAACCAGACAGGAACTTTGCCTCTTTCCTGGTCTATTTAAACACATCCAACACCCCATTACTTTGTTAAACCATAATGTTGGTTCCTGTCAATTCCCAGGCCCACTCCCGTCTTACTCTAAAACTGCTTCTCTTGTCTTTTTCCCTAACTCCTGAATCCCTGACAATTTGAGAAGTGTTTATTTCTAAAGTCCCCACTTTTGATAATACATTTACATGTCTCTCTGGATTTCCTGACTCAGCTCTGGACTCAACACATTCTTCAGAATTTGGGAAGACATCACAGGTATAAGTAAAAGTCTCTCTCCACTAGCTTAACTCTCAGACTCCATCTACTAACTGGGCTGATCCCTGACATCCTCCCAAATATGTAAAATCAAATTTCAAGGGTTCTGGAAGGGAAGGGGCTTGGGATGAAGAGAGAGGAAGCAAGTAGGGCTACTGTTTATTTGTTTTGTTAATGTTCACCTAAGGATATTTTTTCTATTGCTTTTCAGAGAGTGGATAGGAGGAAGGGATGGAGGGAGGGAAGGTGAGAGAGGGTGATTGATGTGTCTTGAGAGAGACACATGGACCGGTTGCCTCTCACACGTGCCCCGATAGGGGGTAGGGAGCAAACCCACAAACCCAAGTATGTGCCCTTGCCCAGGAATCAAATTCGTGACCCTTTGGTGCACAGGTCAATGCTCTAGCCACTTAGAAACACCATCCAGGGCTAGGGCTATTGTTTAGAATGTAGAATGTACTGATTTAGATAGAATACAAACTAGAGAAAAGGAGGAGGCAGTAGGATGGAGGGATGGGAATAAGGGAGCAGGTGGAGGATGGGAATAAGGGAGCAGCACTGTCACTGATGTCCTCCAGCGGTTGCCTTTCCTCCTCCTCTATCCTTCCCAGTTTCCTCTGGGAGGACCACCCCTTATCCTATATAATAAAAGCCTAATATGCTAAGTGCCCAACTATTCGTTCAACCATTTGATCAGTTGCTATCATGCACACTGACCACCAGGGGGCCGAAACTCCAATCAGTAGGTTAGCTTGCTGCTGGGGTCCGGCTGATTGGGACTGGGCGAGATGGGCCAGACATGCCCTGGAGCCTTCCCATGGTCCGTTCCTGGCCCCGATCGTGCACCAGTGGGGTCCCTCAGCCTGGCCTGTGCCCTCTCACAATCTGGGACCCCTCGGGGAATATCAGAGAGCTGGTTCCAGCCCGATCCCCACAGTCAGGCCGAGGGACCCCACTGATGCATGAATCTGTGCACCAGGCCTCTAGTCTGGTATAAATTCCCAGGGACAGGATCAATGTGCTGGCTGCCTACTGTTGCCTCAGACCAAAGTTTCTGTCCACCCCACCGAATTGTAGAATTCTATCACTGGAATAAGCATCAGTTGTTCTTAAGTTTTCTATGGTTTGCTACGGTTAGTCATGATGGAAAACTAGAGGGTAAACGTTACTAAAAAAAGATTAAGTTTTAAGAAGTCTCACATTCATCATTCTCCTGATATTCAATGACATATAAATTAAACCGGGCTCTGGACTTTCTCAAGCTTTCCTAATTGCTTTCTCACCAGGACCCTCAGATTCTATTTATTCCAAGTTACTCCAATCTTTTTTTGAGTTTTCTATTTTCCAGGGAGCCATGGGTCTGGGCGTTATACAGTCAGACCTCTGAGGTGGCCTTCAGCCTACCATTTTCATCACAAAAAAACAGGAACGCCAGTGTGCTTTTTCTGCTGCTGTCCCCTGACTCTGCTACTTTACTAAATGATTTGGGGGAAGAGTTACATAATCTCTTAAAGCCCCATGCTCTTCTTTAAAAAGAGAACAGTGGTTCTCTTACTTACAGAATTATTATGAGAACCCGTGAGACACTATGCACAACACCTGGCACATGGCAAGCTTCCAAACAAACTATGACAATTACTATGGTCCTCATCACCCTTCCGGTTACCACGGTACACCCAGCCCCCACTGGTAAAGATGCAAGGTGAGAGATAGGAAACCAGAGCTGAGGAGCGAGCCACACGTTTCCCTGACCACACCTCTTACTGCTTACCTAGCCACACATTAAAGGCAGAATAAGGAAGCAAGAAATAGAGAAAGTAAGCTAGGTTTTATATGATTCTAAGGTGGAATCAGGAAGTTAGGAAAATCTTAGAAATAGGAAAATGAGAAGGATGTTTTGTTGGCTTTTTATTAATAATGAAAATAGCATTTATCATAATGTCCAAAATAATATACAGCCTATCTAAATATTCTTGTTTTGAATCCAAGAGAAAGTCATTATAAGTATCTAGATAATATTTGTAACCAAAAAATGTCTTTCCAATCCTATTTTTTCACATTCCTAATTATATCTCCTATTTAAAACATAGCATTTAGTTAACCCTTAGTTCATACTGGCAAGCCATGGGACTGAAATGTTCCATATAACTGGATGTTTTACTCATTCTATTAAAAAAAACATACAATGCAATGTAGCTTCATACCTTACATACATAGCTCCTCTAACAGTCATATGCAGCACACATCTCTCCAGGCAAGATCCTTTTGTGAATTACTCTTTCTCATTAGCCCTGAAATAATATCAGCCAGATCTATTTTCCCTTGTTTTCCAGCTTGAATAGCACTGGTAATAAACTAATAAATGAATCTAGCACACAATTTTCCCTCTTATTGAATCAAGCTTCCTTCAATTAGCTGTTTATAAAGTTGCTCACTGCTAATCTCTCACATGTTTTTATCCCCTAACAATAGGCATGCTGTTTCCCAACTTGGAAATTAACATTAACATCCACATTGACGGGGCAGTTGTCGATGGCAGTCATTTTCCGGGCGGCCAACTTAAGGCCATGCACAGAGCTGCCTTTGTTGTGAGAAAAAAGATTTCTCTGAAGTTTATGGTGATGTTGAAGCTGTTTTGTACAACCCACTGCTCCTGGCTCAAATACATGCAAATCACAGCAAATGTTCTGTGAAGAGCAGTCTAGAGAGCACTGAAAAGATGGTTAATCTAATCAAAGAGATAACAGACTTGATAGTTTCTTCTTCTGAGTTCTAAATTTTAACATGAAATTTTAAAATTTTACCAAAAATTCCAAAGGAAAGCAATTCATTTTCAAACCCAAGTTCTTTTCTTCCCCTCTGAATTATTGTGAAAAGAAATCAAGTAGCTTCTCTTTGACATTTGTTAATTGTACTTTTATAAAATCAACTTGGCAGTATTCACTTGGCAAACTGTAACATCCCAAGGCAAGCAAATTTAGTTCTAGATAAAAGAAATAGTATTTACATACTGTGTTTGTCCAACTTAAAGAAAGCATATGATGATTATTTGATAACACTCCTTCCAAAAAGGTAGCATTAAGTTTTCTTTTAAGAAAGCATAAATGATTTTCAAGAAAATTACGATAAAGAGTTGTAGTTCATACTTACCTGGCAGGGGAGATACCATGATCATAAAGAGTTGTAGTTCAGGAAATCACTGGCAGCTTAGCTTAGCTGCCCCAGAAAACCCTCTCCTTTGCAATAAATTAAGGCAACGGAAAGCTATCCAACTCCAGGAACAAGATACAGCCAGCCTGTATCTAATCAGCATGAACAGGCACAGTTTAAAAGACAAGTAAATTGAATCTTCAATCACTGGACACTAAAACCTTATTTCTTCTCTTTGTCTCATCTTTCAGAGTACAGATATCTATCTTTCCTTTAACATCAGAAATTTGGTACAGAGTTCAGTAATCATTCATCCAAGTGTGCCAAGGTTCTGATTTCATTCCTTCTGGCATTTTGACAAGGGGAGGAAAGGTAGATGGCTGGCAGTGGCTCTCTCAAGCATGGAAAGGTCAGTATAGTGATGGTGGCCACTGAAAATTGGCCTTTCTTTTGTGCATCCACTTGAGACTACAATGTTTGGAGTAGCACATAACAAGGATGAAATCATCCTTATGAAATGTGAGCTCTGGTACATCTCATTCTCAAGTACCAAATTGCATTAACAGGGTACAGCTTTCACAAATGTCTTCTTATGTTAAAGTACAAGAAACAGATCCAAGTATAGACTCAAACATCTTTATTCAAAATGCACTCGCTCTTTGGAGTGCTTTCAAATAGCAATGAAATATGCACAATTAATTAATGCCTTAATGGTTTTTTAAAATTGTTTTTACAACTTTTTCCAAGACTTTCTGGTGCCTAATGGCTTCCTTGTATATATCCTGCAGGATTTGTCTGATTTGGGAGAAGAGTATTTAAATAATGTTGTAAAAAAATCACAGAAATAGTATTCCATTAAAGGCTCCTAAAAATTTCCACTGGCAGCTCCCCAAATGTACTAATCTCTTTATGACAGAGCCTCAGGTACTATATTACTGCACTTTTAAGAGTTAAGGATTCTACCTCAATCTGTTCAGTCTATTTACATTATTTTAGGTGCTTATCACATGTATGACAACCTCTTCCCTAGGAGTGAGTCATCAGCCTTCTATAATAACAAAACAATAGGATTCTGTTAAGTAATAGTAATTTATAATAAATAGGAATGTTAGTTTCCATTTCTAACCCACTTTTTACTACTTTAACTAAACAAAATATCCTTGATATTACTTATTATTCTTGTAATAAATATATTTTATAGTCTTAGTGAATGGTGGGTTGGGAATTAAAACTTTAAATGTTTTGCATTAATCTCTTCCCACTTGAAAATATTTTAAACACTTGAAACATTTGAAAAGTCTATATTAATTGAATAACTTGAGATTATAACTAAAAGTTCAGATGATTCACAGAGTAGACGGTATTTAAGCTAGAAGAGTCTGTTGATTAATTATAGAAACTAGATTAGTTTCTTGAGATTCTCCTTTAAATTCAAGGGAAAAATTGGTTGAGTCTTTGAACCTGAAACAGTCCAACTCCAGAAACAACAAGAGATCTTGCAAATGCTACTAAAAAGACAGAGCAGTTTAATCTTTGTCCTGCTGAATCAGAGAAAGAACAATGAAGTATATATAATGACTTAGTGAAAAGAACAAAAGGATTAGGGAGACTTAGAAAAGTTTCTAAAGCAAAACAAAAAGCACAGTATCTCTCCTCTCCATCCCTTCTTTATTTAAAATTAAGTGTCAAGGCAGTATAATATGCTAAATGCCAAATGAATAACTAGACCTACACTATCCAATATGGTAGCCACTAACCATGTGACTACTGAGCATTTGAACATTTTTTCTTTTTTTTAATCCTCGCCCGAAGATAATTTTTTCTATAGATTTTCAGGGAGAGTGGAAAAAAGAAGGAAAGACAGAAATATCGATGTGAAAAAAACACATCAATTGCTTACCTTCTGCAAGCACCCTGACCAGGGAAGGAACCTGCAACCAAGGTATGTGTCCTTGACCAGAATCAAACCTGGGACCCTCTGGCCCGCAGACTGATGCTATATCCACTGAGCCATACCGGCTAGAGTGACACTGAGCATTTAAAATGTTGCTTGTCTAATTTGAAGACTTAAAACTAAAATAATCTTATTTAATATTTTTATATTGATTACACATTGGAATACTTTTTTCATGCTTTGGATTAAATAAAATATATTATCAAAATTAATTTCACCTGTTTCTTTTTAGTTTTTAAATGTGGATACTAGAATATTTAAAATTAAATATGTGGCTCACATTAGGCTCACATTATATTTTCTACTGGATAAAGCTATACGACAATAAGTGCTATGAAGCCAGGAGAAGAAATCTTTATGTCTTGAAGAAGGCTTCCTGAAGATATCACAACTTAAAGCAGCCGTGGGCAAACTATACGGCCCACGGGCCGAATCCGGCCCGTTTGAAATGAATAAAACTAAAAAAAAAAAAAAAAAAAAAGACCGTACCCTTTTATGTAATGATGTTTACTTTGAATTTATATTAGTTCACACAAACACTCCATCCATGCTTTTGTTCCGGCCCTCCGGTCCAGTTTAAGAACCCATTGTGGCCCTCGAGTCAAAAAGTTTGCCCAGCCCTCACTTAAAGGAATAGAAAACTAGAGGAACCAGATTATATGAACAGGAGGAAGAAGGATCCTCAAGTTCACTGGATGAGGGGATATTCTGAAAGAAGTTATTTCTTTGTACATGATATTAGAAAGTATTTAGTCCAGAACAACTCATAGTCCTGAAAACACACATCTACAGAAACAGCAAAAATCAGGCAGACTATCTTCTACAATGAGTTAGTTAGAAAGCTGCAAAATTTGCAAGACACAAAAAGGAAGCTCTATCTTCAATACTCAAGAGTGCCAAGCATGTAAGAGACACCTAAAATAAATATTTGTTAAGTGAATGAATGAGCAAATTACCTACTGTGGAAAAGAGTGGTGCTTTCCAGTAAACTTGAAGGCAGGACACGGGAGAAGACATTAAAGAAGGGGAGTGTTAAGGAAGAACAGAGCATCTGGCCATATTAGCAGCTGCCAGAGCCTAATTAGGCTCACTTTTTGTATTGTTCAAGAAAATGAGGTGAGCCTAACCAGTTTGGCTCAGTGGATAGAGCACTGGCCCACGATTGAAGAAGCGTCCTGGGTCCAATTCCAGTTAAGGGCACGTACCTCGGTTGCAGGCTCTATCCCCAATAGGGGACATGCAGGAGGCAGCTGATTGATGTTTCTAACTATCTATCCCTTTCTCTTCCTCTGTGTAAAAATCAATAAAATATATTTTTTTAAAAAGAAAATGAGATGAAAAGATTAAAATTCAAAACCAGTTCCTCTCCCAACTCTGCATAATTTTGGATCTATTACCTGAGGACTTGAAGTGAAGAACTAAATAAACCTTCCTCAGCATCCAAACTGCAATTCAGCTCTGAGGAAAAGCAGACGAGGCTGCATCCACATGGGTACAAAGAGCCGTCTTCTGGGGTCATACACAAGAAGCAGCAGCACCCTCCCTACAGACTGCTGGTGGTCTTCCTCACAGGAAGAAGAAGGACTTTTTCTTCTCCCTGTCTTCTCCCCTATTCCCTCCTAGAATATTTAGAAACACAGAAAAATTAGAGACCGCGAAGAGTCTGATATGGGAATGATTAGGTGAAAAATGTCTGTGTATGTCCAAAGGAGCCGGGGTGGGGAGGAACTAGTTTCTGATGTTTTAAAATATTATGTACCATATTATATACATGTACAATATTATGTAGTAATGGTTAGCAATAAAACAACATACTCAGAGTTCTGAAGGAGAAAATTATGGCCCACAAGTTTTCTACCCAGCCAAATAGTAATTCATGAAAGCAAAAGGAAGTCTGTTCATGTTTTATAAAATTTGAAGTAAGCCTACTTACTTATTTATGTATGTATTTATTTATTGTTTTTAATCCTCACCAGAGGATACTTTTTTGTTTCTTACTAATTTTAGAGAGCGGGGAAAGGAAGGAGGGAGGGAGGGAAGGAAGGAAAGAGGGAGGGAAGGAAGGAGGGAGAGAAAAGGGGGGAGAGAGAGAGAGAGAGAGAGAAACATCAATGTATGAGAGAAACACTGATTGGTTGCCTCTTGTATGTGCCTCCACTTGGAATTGAACCTGCAACCTACTAGTAGATATGTATCCTGATCGAGAATTGAACTGACAATCTTTCTGTGCATGGGAAAATGCTCTAACCCAGCCACCCCAGCTAAGTGAATTATGCCTATTTAAAACAGTATGACATAGAATCAAGTCCTAGTTTATACATAAAAAAATTAAAGATTACTAGCAAAACACAAAATTATGTATTTCTTTCAAATCACATAAAAATGTAAAAGGGAATATATTTAACATTAGTAAGAAAACATAAAGACAGAAAATAGCAATAAAGCATTTTAAAATCTTCTAATTATACAGTAAATACATTTACCTATTAAAATCCCTTGATTTGATTTTTTTTAAGTGTCTACAAGTGACACACTTAAATAGATTTAGAAAGCTTGAGAGGAAAAGGTAAAGATAAAAAGCAGGGGTTACATCAAAGTAGAACACAAGCCATAAAAACATTACATAAGAAAATAAGATGGGGTTTATTTTTAAATCCACAACTCATACAACTTTATGTGCTAAATAGCTGTGCTAAAATATATATAAAATAAAAACTGTTAAATATGCAAAAATAATAAATATCACTGGTATGTTCAGTGATTAGAGCATTGGCCAATGCGCCAAAGGGCTTCGGGTTCAATTCCCAGTCAAGGGCACATGCCTGGGTTGCAGGTTCACTCCCCAACTCTGGTCTGGGTAAGTGTGGGAGGCAACCAATCCATGCATCTCTCTCACATCAATGTTTCTCTCTCTTCCCCCGCCTCTCCCCCTCCCTCCCTCTCTCCCTGATTGGCCCTGCTCTGTGGGTGATAGAGAGCAGTGCCCCAACCCCCTGATGGGCCCTGCTCTGTGCATGACAGGGGGGAGCGCCCCAACTCCCCAATCGGCCCTGCTCTGACCCAGACCAGGGGCTGCACCTAGGGATTGGGCCTGCCCTCTGCCACCCGGGAGCAGGCCTAAACCAGCAGGTCGTTATCTCCTGAAGGGTCCCAGACTGCGAGAGGGCACAGGCCGGGCTGAGGGGCCCCCCTGCCCCCCAAGTCCACAAAGTTTTGTGCACCGGGCCTCTAGTATATATATATGTTTGTGTGTGTGTGTGTGTGTGTGTGTGTACATATATATATTTTTTTTTAAAATAGAGGAAGAAATAAACAAATGGAAGAATATACCATTTTCATGGATTGATAGAATCAACATTATTAAAATGGCCATACTACCCAAAGCAATCTACAAATGCAATCCCATTGAAATTCCAATGGCATACTTCAAAGACCTAGAACAAACTCTCCAAAAATTCATCTGGAATAAAAAAAGAGTCTGAATAGCTGTAGCAATCTTGAGAAAGAAGAACAAAGTTGGAGGGTTCACAATACCAGATATCAAACTATAGTACAAAGCCATTGTACTGGTACTGGCACAAGAACAGGCATATAGACCAGTGCAACAGAACAGAGAACCCAGAAGTCAACACAAGCCATTTTGCTCAATTAATATTTGATAAAGGAGGCAAAAATATACAATGGAGTCAAGACAGTCTCTTCAATAAATGGTGTTGGGAACATTGGACAGATACACGCAAAAAAAATGAAACTAGACTACCAACTTACACCATACACAAAAATAAACTCAAAATGGATAAAGGACTTTAAACAATAAAAAATAAATAAATGGGATACATTTAAACAGGAAAAAAGAAAGAAATGGCTATAAATTCAGAAGTATATAGGCAGACTTCTTTAGACATGCAATGATAGTTGACAAAAATATAAATAAGGTTAAATAAAAGTCATTTCATGTTAAATAATGTAGGATTTGTATAAATGATAAGAGTTTGGACTTAAAAGGAAAAGTAAAATGCTAAAAATTGTTTTTTTTAAAAAGATATTCTTTTGTATAGTTATATGAAGAATGAGAGTGAAAGAACTGAAAACAGGAAGACAATCTTCCTGAATTAAAAAAAAAAAAAAAGAATGGCAATCAGAATTCCACTGCCCAGGGATAATCCAATAATTAAATACATTTCTAGGAAATGACACCTTAAGAAGGCTGTTTCCTATCTGGATACACAGCTGTTTACTCTTTATAGTAAAAAGTGCTTTCATGCTAGTATTACTTTTGACACTGTAACAACTAGGAAGGGAGAGTGATATTTAGATGAGAACAAAACAGAAACTCTTGGAAGCAAGAAAGGAGCATGACTCAAGGAGGGAAATTCCTGTTGCCATTAAGGATTGCTAGTATATAAAATGCCCTCTCTATGTCAACTAAGAACTCCCTTCTATGTTCAGCTTTTCTACTCCCTCCAAGAAGAGATCAAATCTGAAGCAGCAGCAACAAACATGAATGTGAAGGGCATGGCTATAGTCTTGGCTGTGATAATCTGTGCTACAATTGCTCAAGGTATACAATACTTTTTATTTCTCAGCCTATAAATTTCTTTTCTAATTTTTCAAATGTTCTTTTCTTCCACTTTTATCCTAAAAGATATACTAAATTTTTACTTAACTTCACACATTAGAAATTATTACAGCTTTGACAGAGAATGTAAGAAATGTTTGAGGCATTAGAGATGATTATTGAAACTAGAGATGATAAATTTCACGAAATGTATTTGGCTACAAAATCTGACAAGAGCCTTCAGCAATAGTTTTAAATGTCTGTTAAAAAGATTTTTGTGAAATAATGTTACTAGCATCCTGGAAAAACTCTTGAGCATAAAAGCAAAAGGCAAATAAGCTTGATCTCCAAGATTTCTTTTATGCTTTCATCTATTCTTTAATGATTTGGTTACAAATTTAAAGAGAAAATCATTAATATATTACTTAAGCTCCTTTCCTAGTAACAGCAGTGTCAAGTGCTATTTGACAAATGACCATCTTTATCCTTAATGAAAACTTGGCTCACATTCTTCACCAGAATTATAAACCATAGTCCTCTTTTGCAATCAGATCCATTAGTAACTGATGCTATGATCTGTTTTAGGTTTCCCAATGTTCAAAGGAGGACGCTGTCTCTGCATCGGCCCTGGGGTAAAGGCAGTGAAAGTGGCAGATATTGAGAAAATCTCTGTAATTTACCCAAGTAACAACTGTGACAAAGTAGAAGTGATGTAAGTAATGGACTTGCTAAAGATGACAATGATAGAGGCATTTTGGGCTTTTATTTTGCTTATGCTTTTCCATTTAAAATTTAAGACTGTTTTGTATATTCCTTTAACAGTATCACCTTAAAAGCACATAAAGGACAAAGATGCCTAAATCCCAGATCAAAGCAAGCAAACATTATAATAAAGGTAGGTTACCAGATTACTTCCGTTTTATGTTTTATCCAAGACAGATCTCTTGGGGGGGGAAAATAAAGTAGACAACTTCAGAAAAGATTCTATGATCCTGTATGAAGTGTTTTGATAAGGGGTCTTTGGTTATAGTTACTTTTCTTTTTTGCTCTATGTTTTTGCATGTCAACTATCACTGGGAAACAAGAACAGCCCAAATTTATAAAACTCTCATTTTCTAATTACAGAAAGTTGAAAGAAGGAATTTTTCAAAACATCAAAACATCTGAAGTCCTGGAAAAAAAGGATATAAAAACTCAGAACAATTTTAACTGTGATGATGAAATGATAAGCATTCTGTAATAGGGAAATGACTTTCTGCTGCCTATTGCAATGTGCATTCATGCATTTGGAGAATTTGTAAGTTTGGAACCTTCTAGAAGACTGAATGTTTATAACTATTCTGCTGTGATGATGAAAACATTTCTAAGTTATCTGTCTGTACTTGATCTACATTCCATATTACAATCTGCAGTTAAAATGGAGACATTAATATTATTACTGGAGTCAAGATCTTATGAGTCAAAAGCATCCATGTATATAATAAACATCCCCCCCCAAATTTTTTAATGTAAATCCACATTTCTTTTCCCAAAAATCATATAGCACATATATACCTAGGAAAAAAGTTCTTACATGTCATCTTGTTTACAAAAAGGCAATAATTAATGAAATGTACTATGAAAAAATTATATGCTAAGGAAAACTGGTAAGAATGCAAATATTTCATAACTGAATTAGCAGCTCTGATCTTAATTTGATTTAAGCAACTTTTTCATTGATATGTTTTGAAACATTTAGGGCATGTGGGTTTACTGTGCGTTTTGGTTGTATCTATTTTTATAAATTATAGCAACATTTTGGACACATTTTAAATATAAAATGTTTTTTGTCTACCAAAGAAAATGTTGAAAATAAATATATATACATATCCGGCAATCACCTTTACTTTCTGTGATTCTTTTTCTTTGGAAAATATATAATCTTACCTTTGTAAGTCATGCCTATACTATACAATTTAGGGATATCTAAGATAGTTTTACTTTAAAAAGAATCAAAACCATTTTTCTCTAATAAAGTACCATAACTTCATTTATATTGGTAGGTATAGGATAGTTAACAATTAACTAATACAGCACACAGAGATGGTATCTGGACAATAAAATAATGAGGGGTTCATGGCGGTCTTGTGCTCTGGTGGGAGATTGTGACCTGAGGAGTCTGGAAAAGAAGATTACTCTGACATTCTAACAGTAGGTTACAAAAGGACAACAGAGAGGCTCCATTATGGTAAAGATTGTCAAGGAAGATTCAGTCCTAGGACATGACTACCTACCATGACATACTTTTAGTTAGGAAGTTTCAATCTCTGAGCATTCTATGTGGTTTAGTTTAGGTCTCCGAGTTTGTAAGGCCCTCTATGCAGGCCTCCCCTGAGCTTGTCAGATTTAGTATGTGGCCCCTTTTTTGTCCACACTTTGTAAAACAGAGACATTCATTTGTCTTCCAAAAATATGATATGCCTTTAACAATTTCACCTTGTATTTAAAAAAGCATAAAGCTACCTGTCAACACACAGAATTTTTTAGAAATATATTTTAATAGGTAGTTGTGAAGGAAAATTTGTCTCTCTTTTTAAGGGGTCTTCCTAAGTCCAAACCCCCTTTTTACTTGGGGGCAAATCCCTTCTTATGAGAGTTTTGGTGAGAGACCAAAAAGGAGAAGCCAAAGGAAGGAGATCCTTCCCTTCTTGGCAGCCAGAACAAGATCTCAGCCAAGCCACACCTACCCTAGACTTTGAACTCCAACTAGCACCTGTCAAATAAGCTACCAGTAAGTAAATTATTTAAACTGGCAGTAGAAACAGTGTAAGTCCTAACACATGTTTGTGCGGCATGGCTGGGTAGTATTCCTTGCCACCAAGCTCCCTTAGGTTTTTGTCAATTTTCCAAGAATCAAGCCTGATTCTTCAGTCTTCCTTTGGATTCTTCAATTAAATTCCTTTTCTGCTGAAGCTAGCCAGAGTTGATTTCTCTATCATGTAACAAAAAACCTTAGCTAATACAGCATTCTTTATATAGACACCTATACATCTGAAAAATAAAAATATTTGTTACAGAATTACCAAAATAGGACATTTCTGCTTATCTGAACAAAAGGACAATTTTACAATATAGACCAATCTTGAAAACATTATACTAAGCAAAAAAGGCAATTACAAAAGACATATTTATGATTCCATTAAACAAAATGTCCAGAATAGGCAAATCTATAGAGACAGACAGTAGGTTAATTATTGCCAAGGATAAGAGGTAACAAGAAGTGACTCTAACAGATACGGGGTTTCTTTTGGAGGTGATAAAAATGTTCTAGCTTTGGCCAAGTGGTTCAGTTGGTTGGAGCATCGTCCCGCCACCAAAAGGTTGCCAATTTAATTCCCAGTCAGGGTACATACCTAGGTTGTGGGTTGGATCCCCGATCAGGGTGCCTACAGGAGGCAACTAATCAATGTCTTTCTCTTTTATCAATGATTCTCTCTCGTGCTCTCTTTCTTTCTCCCTCTCTCTCTAAAAATCAATAAAAACATAAGATGAACATTAAAGAAACATATTTAAAATTGATTGTGGTAAAGGCTGTACAACTCTTTCAATCTACTGTACTAAAAACTATTGAATTGTATACCTTACACTGGTGAATAGTATAGTATATTAATTATATCTCAATAAAAAATTCAGAATGAAAAGAGAGAACAATTTTAATGTGTCCTTCCATTGATATCAAAGAGCCAACCATAAAGCTGATCAAAAAACTGACAAAAAAGTAAATAGCAAAGGAGGATGCCTAAAACCTAATATGCCTTCTTACTGACTGGCTTCTTGATGGGTGCCTACAAGCAATAATGAGAAGCCAAAATGTTACCCAGGGAATTTGTATATAAATCTATATAACCTGTATCATATATTTATACTGTGATATATAATATAGGTATATATTATAAGCATGATATATAATAGTATAAGTTTATAATAAAAAGTATAAATACATATTAAATATGTAGTATAAACACATCCTATCTAATAAAGAGGTAATATGCAAATTGACCATCACTCCAACACACAAGATGGCCGCCCCCATGTGGACACAAGATGGCCAGCAAGGGAGGGCAGTTGGAGGGACTAGGCCTGCAGGGGAGGGCAGTTGGGGGCGACCAGGCCTGCAGGGGAAGGGAGTTGGGGGGAACCCAGGCCTGCAGGGGAGGGCAGTTGGGGGTGACCAGGCCTGCAGGGGAGGAGAGTTGGGGGGGACCCAGGCCTGCAGGGGAGGGCAGTTGGTGGGGGGGGGGGACTAGGCCTGCAGGGGAAGGTAGTTGGGGGGACCAGGCCTGCAGGCGAGGCAGTTAGGGATTACCAGGCCTGCAGGGGAGGGCAGTTAAGGGCAATCAGTCCGGCAGGGGAGGGCAGTTAGGGGTGACCAGGCCAGCAGGGGAGGACAGTTAGGGGCAACCATGCTGGCAGGGGAGGGCAGTTAGGGGCAATTGGGCCAGCAGGGGAGCAGTTAGGCATTGATCAGGCTGGCAGGGGAGTGGTTAGGGGGTGATCAGGCTGGCAGGCAGAAGTGGTTAGGGGCAATGAGGCAGGCAGGTGAGCAGTTGGGTGACAGTGGTCCTGGATTGTGAGAGGGATCCCAGATTGGAGAGGGCGCAGGCTGGGCTAGGGGTCACACACCCCCGGTGCATGAATTTCATGCACCGGGCCTCTAGTATATCATAAATCTACATAAATTTCTATATAGAAACTAGAGGCGTGGTGCACAAAATCCATGCATGGGTGGGATCCCTAGGCCTGGCCAGCAATTAGGGCCAATCTACAGGGTGACCAGTGGGGAGATTGGGGGTCCCCTGCTAGCACCTGCCTTAGCCCTCCTGGCACCACCTGCTTGCCGGCCCCATCCCCTGCTGCCACTGCCGCTGGTCACCTCTCTCTGTGGGGCGACTAGTGGGGTGATCAGGGGGCCCCACTGGCAACTGCCTAGGCTGGCCTGGGGCCTGCAGGAAGGGGGCAGCTTCTGTATTCAGCATCTAACCCCTGGTGGTCAGTGTGCATCATAGTGACCAGTTGTTCTGCTGGTCATTCCACCGTTCAGTCAATTTGCATATTAGGCTTTTATTATATAGGATGGGACTTCTATATAAGTTCCCAAGATAGTTTCAAGACTTGGATCTAATACTTGACTAGTTACAGTGATTTTTTAAGTGTATCTTTAAAAATAAAAATTCTTTGAGTTAGGGCTACATGATAAAATTTTTAAAGTAATATAGTATAGACCAGGACATTATTATTGAGAAAACACCATATACTTAAATTTCTCCAGGCAAAATAAACATATTAAATAATTAACATAATACTTAAGCCATGATCCTTTTTACCTCAGTACTTTTGCACATTACTACTCCCTCTGTCCATTTCTTCACTAAGCTAATACCTACTAGTAACTTAGATCTCAGCTTAAATGATGTTTTCAACAAGAGGTCGTCTTTGAAACCATCCTTAAATCTCAACTAAAATAGGTGTCCTATTTGTTTTCCTAACACTCTACTTTTCCATCACACTATTTCAGTTGTCACTAAAGAATTATGCCTGTGCTTAATCTATGCTCTCCCATAAGTATAATCTCAATAAGTAAACCACTGCAGTAGTTCTAGCCCACAGTACAGTGCCTAGCACATATCAGAACTTCAATAAATATGTGAAAATAGAATGACTAAATGGCAATATAAACTAAGGAGAAAGGAACTTACTTATAGCAATGGCATGAGAATGCACAATGTTAGGAAAGTATAAGGTTAGTTAAAAATAATAATTAGACTGGTTTGGTTGGAGTAAATAATGAAGGACATCAAATGTCTAGCTAAACAACCTTGAATTTTACTCTATCCAATGGGGATTAAATGTTCAAGAATAAGAGAATGACCCTATCCAAGTTATTATAAATTATTCTAATAATGCCATAGAAAGTTAATTGGAAATGGCAAAGACTGAGAAGGGATATGTTTCCATAGCTCAAGTCTCTATTTCCCAAACTTGAAGTCATTTTCATATCACCTTTACGCATTTTTACCATATTTCTGATCAATCTTCATTATATTTTGCAAATTCTGTGTATCACTGTACTTTACATACATTTACATAAAAAGCAAACTTTCACTACTATACATGTGAAATCAGTTATCACTTGCTATAGAAATAAAATGTAACAATAAAGGAAATATAATGAAAAGTACTAAATTTCAACTATGCCAAAGGTTTGAAGCAATAGGCCTGCTCTGTATTTGTTAAAAGGGAAATTAACATAGTGAGATGTCTGAAAGTCATCTTGAGACTTTCCATGATTTAATCAGAAGGACTGAATGTAAACAGAAAATAACTGATATTAAATGTTTTATCAGTGAGCCCCCTAGCATTGTCCCACACTTTGGGAAATACTGATCTGAAAAGTAGTAAGGGCAGTATGTTAAAAGAATTACAAAATGACCCAGCAATTCCACTCCTAGATAAATACAATCCCAAAGAATTGAAAACAGTTGTCCAAAAAAATATGTACACAAATGTTTATACAACACTATTTTCAACAGCCAAAAGGTAGAAACAACCAAATGCCCACCAATAAATGAATGGATAAAGAAAATGTGGTATATATACTAATGGAATATTATTCAGCCTTAAAAAGGAATGAGCCCTGGCCAGTGTGGCTCAGTTGATTAGAGCACCATCCCGTATACCAAACGATTGTGGGTTCAATTCCTGGTCAGGGCACATACCTAGGTTGTTGGTTTGATACCTAATCAGGGCCTAACCAATCGATGTTTCTCTCTGTCTCTCACTCTCTCTCTCTTCCCCTCTAAAATCAATAAGCATAGTAATACCAATACATGCTATAACATAGATGAGTTTGGAAAACATTACACTAAGTAAAAAAGCCAGACACAAAAGGCAACATATTGTATAATTCCACTTACATGACATATCCAAAATAAGAAAACCCATAGAAACAGAAAGCAGATTAGTAGTTGTCAAGGGCTCTAGGGATGAGGTAATGAGGAGTGACTGCTTAATGATTACAAAATTTCTGTTCAGGATAGTGAACAAGTTCTGGAACTAGATAATGGTGATGATTATACAGCACTGTCAATGTGCTTGATGCCACTGAATTGTACACTTTTAAGTAGTTATAATGATAACTTTTATGTTATGTGTATTTTAGCACAACATAAAGTAACTGGAGGCCTGGTGCATGGATTCGTGCACCGGTGGGGTCCCTTGACCTGACCTGCAGGGATCGGGCTGAAACCAGCCCAGTGCACAGATTCATCCAGAGCGTGTCTGGCCCATCTCACCCAGTTCCGATCAGCCGGACAACAGCAGCAAGCTAACCTACTGGTCGGAGCATCTGACCCCTGGTGGTCAGTGTGCATCATAGCAACTGGTCAAATGGTCGAAGGAATGGTCGGACACTTAGCATATTAGGCTTTTATTATATAGGATAAGGACAGTGTGCCATGTCTCTCATAGCACAGTGATGGCTGCCTGGTATTTCCATTCCAGGAGGAAGGAGGAGGAAGGAACAAGAAGAGCTGCAGTCCACCATACCCAAAGCATTCCTGCTGCTGTATGCTGCCCTGGTGCTACTTGGGCCTATACATGGAGCCACACTGAGAAACAAAGAGAAATGGAAGCCACTCAGCAACCCCAGAAACCAAAACCTGTCAGAGCTCATCTCCTCTGCCTTTGCCAAGTATGAAGAGCAGAGAAACCCCTTTCCTGGTGACCTCAAAGGCTGAAGGCTTCTCCTGAGAACAGGTATCTGGCTATTTTTAAACTACAGATGAAGCTGCTCATTAGAAAAAGTCAATCATGGTCATTGTTAAACTCCCCCCCCCCGCCTCCACTTTTGTCAATTTGTAATGATATTATTCTATATTTCCAGATTTACATATAAACAGCTTGACTTGTGGTACCTATGTGCATACTTTTTGCTGTTTTTCCCACTTTATAACCATAAATATCAATGTAGAGCACTGCATATAATTGCAAGTTATCAAAACACTATAAAGTCAAGAGAAACGACTAAATTAAGTTTCCTTTCAGCTTATCTTATATGTATATATTGCTTTTAACAATCAAGACTTTCATTTGAAAGGGATGTTACTCATTTTTACTTTAGTTCACTATATGTACTAGGGATTTGGGTTTAAAATAGGTATTTTTCTGGGAGGAAGACACACTTGCACTTTCATCACATGTTGTTGAAAGACCTCCCAGTCTTAGTTTCATACCAAGGAAGATCAGTGATATCCACAATTAAGTTGAAATAGAAAGCAAAAGATAATGGGATTCTAGAATTGCTGGGGTTCCTGGGAGAGGCTCTCTGCCACTGTGCTTAGAGGCAGACATTGTGCTACACCAAGTATCCTAGCCCACCTCTGCCTCTCCTGCACACACCCCCTAAAGAAGGGAGGGCAGCAGGCCAGAAGGAAAGGGGGTGGGGTAGGTGGACATGGGCAAAGGGGGGGTAGAGTGAAAGAGACTGCTTAGGGTGATGGGCGCACCATGCTGTGTGCAGATGATGTTTTATTGAGTTGTACACTTGAAACCTGTTCTGTCTTGCAAACCAATAAACTCAATTTAAAAAATAACTAAATAAAGTAATAAGGACTAAACTAAGGTGGTAATGGTGAAAATAGAAATATAACAAGATTACACTGCAAAAAGATAATCAATAGACTTAGTGACAGATTGTATGTGAAAGTTGAACCTGAGGAAATGAATCATGAAAAATGCTAAGGATTTAAATCTGAAGTGGAGGCAGAGAAGGGAATCAAGAAAAGAAACTTAAGCTTTAAGGTTTAAAAGAATAGTACTGGGGCGGGCAAGAAGGGGTCAATGGGAGAAAAAGAGGACATATGTAATACTTTCAACAATAAAGATTTTTTAAAAATAAAAGAATAGTACTGCCACTAACAGATTCGAATAAGGAGATGGGGAAGATGTAGTTTAGCAAAACAAAACAAAAACAGAGCAAAAAAAAAAAAACCACATACAGAACCTGAGATGCCAAATATTCACGATGATTTAGAAATTCAGAGCTGTTTGTTCTAATTAACCAAGAGAAGCCTTCAAACAGGTGGAGGAGTTTTGGATAATATTACTAGAAAAGGAAAGATTTTGCTTAGCATAATGCTCTCTGGGTCCATCCATGCTGTTGCAAATGGTAAGAGTTCCTTCTTTTTTATATCAGCATAGTATTCCATTGTGTAGATGTAGCACAGTTTTTTAACCCACTCATCTGTTGATGGGCTCTTAGATTGTTTCCAAATCTTAGCTATTGTAAATTGGGCTGCTATGAACATAGGGGTGCACATATCCTTTTGGAGAAATATAAATATCACATGATCTCACTCATTTGTGGAATATAATGAACAACATAAACTGATGAACAAAAAGAGAGCCAGAGGAAAAAATATCTATAAATAATAATAGCCTAAACGACCAGATGGATGACTGGTCACCAGGAAGTACATGGAGGGACCGAGAGAGCAAGGCTTGTGACAAGTGGGTGGGCACGGTGGTGGTGGTGGGGGGGGGGGGGTGCGAGTGGGGCAAGGTAGGCGCAGCTAGGTCGTTAGGCTCTGGCCCAGGACAGGGCTGGGCCAGAGGCCTAATGATCTCGCCACTGCCGTGGCAGCTGTGGATCAGGCCCAGAGAGAGAGGTCAGGAGAGAGAGGCAGGGCCTGATCAGCAGCCTCCACAGCTGCTGGTGAGCCCGGGGAGAGAGAGAGGCAGGGCCTGATCCACAGCCACTGCGGAGATAGGTCAGGAGATAGGCCTGGAGAGAGAGACAGCTGTCAGCAGGGCCATTCTGGATTTCCCAGAAGAGTCAATGGCTGTCCAGGAGGCAGAGCTTTTGACGCTGACTGGCATAGATACTGACCAATCAGAACCAAATCTGGGTGAACTGTGAGGAGCCAATGGCTGCCTAGGAGGCAGAGCTTTTGACGCTGACTGGCATAGAAACCAACCAATCAGAACCTAATCTGAGTGAACTGCGAAGGCAGAACCTAAGGTGGGGGCTGAGGAGGGGTTTTAAGGGCAACAGCTCTTTGGTGTAAGGTGTAAGAAAGCGGTTCAATTTTTTAACACATTGTTTGCAGGTAGTTTTTATCGCGCACTAACAGGTGGCGCGGGCCATTTTTGCTAATTTTTTGCACAAATGGCAACGTTCAGTAAAATTATGATAACTTTAGTTTACGTATTTATATGTTACCCGCATTCTACCGCTGGTCTATAAAAAACGTACTAATACGTGTCCTGCGCTCTACTACCTCCAGTCAACGTAAAACGTATAAATACGTTTCCCGCATACAATGTGTTAATAACCAGTTTGGCAGTATAGCGCCTATGGCTGGCCATCAGTCCAGATATAGGGATTATGTATTTTTGTCTGCAAAGAGCATCTCCTCCTGCTGAAAAAGGCTTTTCCTCCCCATTTAAGCAATCCTATCCTATATAATCTATCTATACTCATAAAAGGGTAATATGCTAATTAAACCGGGTCAACCGGCCATCTTCCAGATGTCCAACTTTCTTCTAAACAAAGCCATGGTGGTGGGGGCCAAGGCAGAGGCAGTTAGGGAAAATCAGGCCGGCAGGGGAGGGCAGTTGGGGGCGAGATCAGGCCTGCAGGGGAGGGCAGCTGGGTGTGAGATCAGGCCTGCAGGGGAGGGCAGCTGAGGGGCGAGATCAGGCCTGCAGAGGAGGGCAGTTGGGGGTGAGATCAGGCCAGCAAGGGAGGGCAGTTGGGGGTGAGATCAGGCCGGCAAGGGAGGGCAGTTGGGAGTGATCAGGCAGGCAGAGGTGGTTAGGGGCAATCAGGCAGGCAGGCAGAGGCAGTTAGGGGTGATCATGCAGGCAAGCAGAGAGGTTAGGGGTGATCAGGCAAGCAGGCAGAGGGGTTAGGGGCAATCAAGCAGGCAGGCAGGTGAGCGGTTAGAAGCCAGCAGTCCCAGATTGCGAATGGGATGTCCGACTGCCGGTTTAGGCCCGTTCCCACAGGAATCGGGCCTAAACCGGTAGTTGGACACCCCCAAGGGGCCCCCAATTGGAGAGGGTACACGCTGGGCTGAGGGACACCCCCCATTCACGAATTTCATGCACTGGGCCACTAGTTTTAGAATATAATAGATGTAATCCTGTTATTTTCAGTTTTTTAATATCACCTACAACTTTTGTGATATTATACTATGTTAGTACAGTTTTGATAATATTATATTTAAAATCTTTTTTCTTGAAATATTAATGTTTATTGCATGTAAATGGCTAATTATTTTGTACCTACAATCTGGTAATAGATTTATATATTATAAAAATAAAATAAAGAGAAAAAAACCAAAAAGAAAAAAAAGGAAAGACTAAAATATTTAATTACTTTTGGCTGATGAGTATGGTACTTAATATATTTAATATACCCATACAAAATTAATATACCACTTCAGTATCTGTTTCTTTCTTTTTTTTCACTTTTTAAAAATTTTTCAGTGGCTCCCATGGCAGAGGCAGTGCACGCCTGCAGACCCACGCCTGCAGTCACCCGTGCCAAACCCTTAGCGCAAGCTGAAACCAGGGCCGCAGCCAAGGCCTATGGCACCAAAGGAAGAGGATAGTATCTGTTTCTTAAAGATTTCCAGAGCCAACAAATATATTTATGATGCAGTCAAATCATTCTGTGGATAATTAATAGTACACTCACACCCACAACTTTTGTATTATTGGGAGATAGATTGCGGGTGGGGAGTGTCAGGGCAATGTGAGTAGTTTCTCCTTGCCTTGTTTGCAAACTTTATTAGAGACTGACATCATTATGTACACTGCAACTATAAAACTATAAAACTTAAGTACCACAGAAGAATAACTACACTTCCTGGAAATCCTGGCACTAGGAATGCAGATGTAGTTGCTTGCTACAGCTCAGTAAACTGGTAGGATATAGGAAATAGCCTGAGGTGAGTTACTATAGACTTTACATAATTTTTTTCACTAATTTCTTTTGTTATTACTGTTCTTTTTTTATTTTGCATTAAGGGTTCCAATAAATATAACCACTGAATATCATTCACATGCTTTCTAGTAGTAGTCTTAAGTGTTCAGTATGTAACAAGTATGAAAGGATTGACTGTGCACAGAATACACTATATTAAATTATAGAACAGCAGTTCTCCAAGGGTGACACTTCTTCCTCCTCCCTCCTGTCCCCCGAGACTGAGGCATCTGGGTGCAGGTTCAGACGGGACAGAGATGCCTCCTCCGTGTGCCTCAGGGATGGCACAGGAGACCCCTCTGCCTGCCCTACCTGCCTCCTTCTGGGGCCACGGAGACTCTTTCTGGAAGGTTCCCAGGCTGCCCACCCCACCCCCCTGAGTCCATCCGACTCAGGGAGAAGCACTGATTCCCTGCAGAACTGGAGCAGTGAGGACATGTGCTAGGGGGTCGGTGAGGCCAGGGGAAGGTCAACGGAGGAAAAAGGGAGTCATATGTACTACTATTTGTAATACTTTAAACAATAAAATAAAATTCAAAGAAAAAGAAGAGAGAGAGAGAGAGAGAGAGAGAGAGAGAGAGAGAGAGAGAGAATGTGTGTGTGTGTGTGTGTGTGTGTGTGTGTGTGTGTGTGTGTGTGTGTAGGAAAGGAAACCAATTCCCACCTTCTTCCCTCTTCTCTGCCTATCTTCTGGCTTTATCTCCTACCACCTCATCTATTCAATTTAATTTACTAACCATAATCTTCCCATCTCTTTCTCCTTTCAGTTATTTGATCTCTGGATTAACAACTCAGTGACCCTCTCTGAAGAGTAGGCTGATTTAAACTTACCAATCACTCTGTTAAGCCAAAATATTGCTACAATTTAACAGAGATTTTGGAAACATCCAATATTTCTTATTAAAATAAAAACTGACTCAGAAAAGTAGAGGCATAATTATGCCACATTTCTTTGGCACCTCTCCAAGGAGAAAACAGGAAACTAAAACTAACTTTTTCTCAGAAGTGAGGATTTTATGGTAAATTAATTTTTAATGGACCTCAGGTGTACAGATTTGAGTTAATCATTATTTTAGTTGGTGATATATACACTGTAATCTCTGATACATTCATGCATATATTTATATATTTGTAATATAATGAAGACCCATGAACTCACCACCCAAAAAAATCAAGAACTGGAACATTAACAGTAATTTAAGATATAGCTATGTTCCTTCCCGATCCCATTTCATTGATCCTCCAACCCCAAGATAATTGTTATCCTGAATTCTGTGCTTATTATTTCCTTGCTTTTGTAAAATACACATAACCTAACATCTTACTATCTAAAATATTTTTTTATTTATTGATTTTAGAAAGAGAGAGGAGGGAGGGAGGGTGGGAGGGAAGGAGAGAAAGAGAGAGAACAAATTAATTTGTTGTTCCACTTATTTGTGCATTCATTGGTTGATTCTTGTATGTGTCCTGATTAGGGATCAAACTTGCAACCTAGGCATATTAGGACAACATTCTAACCAACTTAGCTACCCTGCAGGACCTATCTTAGCCATTTTTAAGTGTACAGTTCAGTGGCATTAAGTGCATTCACATTGTTGTGCAACCATCACTCCCTTGCTTCTTAAAAATAGTTTTATTTACATATACATACCTAAACAAAATATTTACCTTTCTGAGTTTTATCAAAGGGTTATCATTCTGTATTTAATCTGAACATTATTTTACTTGACATTAGTTTAGAAAAATTCATCTACATTTTCTGCAAACAAGCCTTGCTTGCCTTTTGTTACTTTTATTCCTAAGTATTTACATTTTTAAGTATTTGTCATTGCTATTGTAAAGATAATTTATATTTGTTACCGAGTAGAAAGTGTAATACATTAACCTTCTATCATTCCACTTTGATAAATTCTGCTATTATTTCTAAAACTTAGTAAATTCTTTTGGGTTTTCGATGCAACCTTTTCTGCAAAATTTTCTTTCTTTCCAATTCTTATGGCTTTAATTTCCTCTTTTTGTTTTATTTTTCCCTCTACAACCTACAGTACAATGGAAAGAAGTAAAAAATAGGTATCCTTGTCTTGTTTTATAAATTCACAGTCCAATTTGATTTATTGTAGACTAGAGGCCTGGTGCACGAAATTCATGCACAGAGGAGGAGGTGTCCGTCAACCCAGCCTACACCTTCTCCAATCTGGGATCCCTTTGGGGATCAGGCCTAAGCCAGCAGTCAGACATCCCTCTCACAACCTGGGACTGCTAGCTCCTAACCGCTCACATGCCTGCCTGCCTAACTGCCCCTAACTGCTTCTGCCTGCCAGCCTGATCACCCCCTAACCGCTCCCCTTCCGGCCTGATTGCCCCCAACTGCCCTCCCCTGCTGGCCTGATGGCCCACAACTGTCCTCCCCTGCCGCAACCTGCCTCCTCAGCCAGGACCTGCCTCCTCCACACAAGGCTGTGGAGATGCCAGGACCAGCCTCCTCCTTGCTACACAGAGCCACGGGACCCCAGGCCTCACCGCGTGGAGCAGCTGCCAGGCCCCACCTCTGCTGTGCATGTGGCCATCTTGTGGTGGCCATCTAATGACGTCGCATGAGGGCGCTGCGCGAGGATGTGATGCCAACTAGGCTTTTATTATATAGGATAAGCCAGGCTACTTAAATAAGTCCTTTCCTAAGAGTGAAAGCTGCATTCAATATTATTTTGTATTAGTTTCAGATGTACAGCATAGTGGTTAGACAATCATACACTTTACAAAGTAGTCCCACTGATATTTCAAGTACCCACCTGGCACCAAACATAGTAATTACAATATTATTGACTATATTCCCTGTGTTGTATTTTACATCCTCATGACTATTTTGTAACTACTAATTTGTACTTCTTTTTTTTTAATCCTCACCTAAGGATATGTTTTTATTTTATTTTATTGACTTTAGAGAGAGAAAGGGAGAGAGAAACATCAATGTGAGAGGGAAACACTGATCAGTTGCTTTCCATTTGCTCCCCAACAGGGGATTGAACCCAAAATCCTTTGGTGTAAAGGATGATGCTCTAACCAACTGAGCCACCCAGCCGGGGACCAATTTGTACTTCTTAATCCCATAACCTTGTTCACCCAGATTCCTAATCACTTACCTCTGGCAACCATCAGTCTGTTTTCTGTATCTATGAGTCTATTCCTATTTTATTTGTTTGTTTTGTTCTTTAGATTCCACTGTAATTAAAAAATTTGTTTTTAATTAAAAACATTTTAAGAGTAAATGCTGCATGATTCAACCCACAGTTCTGAGAGTCATGCCTTAGCTAGTGACTGCTATAAAATAAGAGATACATCTTACTACATGAATAACTGCATCATCTAGAATGAAAATATTATTTGTTGCACCTAGAAAATTAGCTGACGCTTGATCAGAAAGCTGGCTATATTTGTGAAATGTTAGCTAGTGGAAAATTCATTTAGACTTGTTAAAACACATTTTTATTGATTTCAGAGAGGAAGGGAGAGGGAGAGATAGAAACATCAATGGTGAGAGAGAATCACTGATTGGCTGTCTCCTGCACGCCCCCCACTGGGGATCGAGCCTGCAACTCAGGCATGTGTCCTTGACCAGAATTGAACCCGGGACCCTTCAGTATGCAGGTTAATGCTCTATCCACTGAGCCAAACCGGCTAGGGCTTAAACATATTTTTAATCTCCTGTTATCTTTAGATCAACCCAGCAGGTGGATGGGTTAGGCTTCATGATGCACATTTGCAAAGAAAAAAAAAATTGAAGCATAAACAGGCCAAAAAATATGTCCAAAATCACAGAGCAAGTAAGAGACAGAACTATCCTATCTAATAAAAGAGAAACATGGTAATTAGCGTACGACCGCTACCCTTCCCATTGGCTAATCAGGGTGATATGCAAATTAACTGCCAGCCAAGATGGCGGCCGGCAGCCAGGCAGCTTGAAACTAACATGAGGCTTGCTTGCTTCAGTGACAAGGAAACCAACGTTCCCCACCTGCCTTGCAGTCCTCTGAGCCTGCAGTTTGAAACATTGTAACAAATATAGAAGCTAAACAAAACCCCAGAAACCTGCTTTCAGTGAGCCGGGAACTCAGAGCTGGAGTTATACATTGTTTCGATTATAGAACCTCAACAAACCAGATACCTACTTTCAGCAGCAGAGGACACAGAGCTGGAGCCAGAGCTAAAGCTGGCCCAGAATAAAAGAAAAAGAAAAAAAGGAGCAATTGGGAGCTTCAGCCCTCAGCCCCTCACCCAGACTGGCCAGGCACCCCAGTGGGGACCCCTACCCTGAAGGGTGTGTGACCAGCTGCAAACAGCCATCATCCCCTCATCCAGGTTGGCCAGGCACCCCAGTGGGGACCCCCCACCCTGAAGGGTGTGTGACCAGCTGCAAACAGCCATCATCCCCTCATCCAGGCTGGCCAGGCACCCCAGTGGGGACCCCCACCCTGATCCAGGACACCCTTCAGGGCAAACCAGCTAGCCCTACCCATGCACCAGGCCTCTATCCTATATAGTAAAAGGGTAATATGCCTCCCAGCACCGGGATCAGCGGAGCCGCGAGGCCTCCCGGCACTGGGATCAGTGGAGCCGAGAGGCCTCCCGGCATTGGGATCAGCGTGACAGGGGGCAGCGCCCAAACCCCCTGATCGCCTTGCGGCTGTGTGTGACAGGGGCCGGGGCCACAACCTCCCTATCGGCCCTGCTCTGTTTGTGACAGGGGAAGGCGCCCCAACCTCCTGATCAGCCCTGCTCTGTGCCTGATACGGGGGAGCTCCCCAACCCCCTGATCACCCTGCGGCTCTGTGTGTGACAGGGTGCGGCGCCCCAACCCCCCCACCCCCACCACCACAGGCCCTGCTCTGTGTGTGAGAGGGGAGAGCTCCCCAAACCCCTGATCGACCCTGCTCTGTGCATGACAGGGTAAGGAGCCCCAACCCCCCTGATGGGCCCTGCTCTGTGCATGACAGGGGACAGCGCCCCAACCCCCAGATTGGCCCTGCTCTGTGCGTGACAGGGGGCAGTGCCCCAACCCCCCAATCAGCCCTACCCTGAGTGTGACTGAGGGTGGCATCGCAACCTCCCAATCCGCCCTGCTCTGTGCATGACGGGGCGGCGCCCCAACTCCCCAATCGGCCCTGCTCTGAGCCCGACCAGGGGCTGCACCTAGGGATTGGCCTGCCTTCTGCCACCCAGGAGCAGGCCTAAGCCAGCAGGTCGTTATCTCCCGAGGGGTCCCAGACTGCGAGAGGGCACAGGCCGGGCTGAAGGACCCCCCCCCTCCCCCCCAGGTACACAAATTTTTGTGCACTGGGCCTCTAGTATATATATAAAAGCCTAATATGCAAAGTGTCCCTCGGGAGTTCGACCAACTGGGAGTTCAATCGCTTGCTATGATGTGCACTGACCACCGGGGGGTGGGGGCACAGAATGAAGGCCCCAGCCAGCAGCCAGCAGCCATTAGGGACCCTACTCATGCATGAATTTTGTGCACTGGGCCTCTAGTATACTATATCTCTAGATTCCCAACCCATTTCATCATCCCCTCAAGTGTAAGGAAAACAAAGCATTGCAGGATCTAAAATCAGAAGCTAATCTCAGCTCTGCCAAGAATGACAACTGTAAGGGCCCATCTGCACTTTGGCTTTTGCTCAGGCTGGCTATGAAGGGTTAATTCAAAAGTATGTAACCAGTATTATAGGCATTGTGAGCTTAGGGAATCTTGTGGGAGCTCAGTGAAAACTATGAAAGGGAAAACTTTGCTCTCCTCTCCCATACTTTCTAAGGAGTATTATTGTATATTAGCTGAGGGGATTCCCAGTCTACGGAAATCATTGAATTCCTCCTACTGCTTTTTAGGAAATTTCTTCTAAGCACATTAGTTTCTCGGAAAGCATTTTTTTTTTTCTGGGTCTATAAGAAGTCTGCCGGAGCAGACTTTTTCTTTTGGACTGATGCCATAATGAAAAGCTTAATTATGGCATTGGAAACTGAAACTAAGATGGGATACTTCCTTAACTTCTATTTCCTTTCAAAACTAGACTCAGATCAGTGAATACTAAGAAACTTGTCAAAAGCAATATGTCTACTGATACATATCCTAGGACAAAGGAAACTAAGGAGAAAATAAACAAATGGGACTACATCAAAATAAAATGCTTCTGAACAGCAAAAGAAACCACCAACAAAATAAAAAGAGAGCCAACTAGGTGGGAGAACATATTTGCCAATGAACATCTGATAAGGGGTTAATTTAGAAAATATATAAGGCACTCATACAACTTAACAAAAGGATGACAAAGCAGACATCTATACTTTCAACAATAAATTTTTTTAAAAATGAGAGAGCCCTAACCAGTTTGGCTCAGTGGATAGAGCGTCGGCTTACGGACTGAAAGGTCCCAGGTTTGATTCTGGTCAAGGGCATGTACCTTGGTTGCGGGCACATCCCCAGTAGGGGGTGGGCAGGAGGCAGCTGATTGATGTTTTTAACTCTCTATCCCTCTTCTTCTCTGTAAAGAAATCAATAAAATATATTTTTTTAAAAAATGAGAGAGAAAAAATAAGCCTAGATCATCAGTACAGAGAACCACATGGGTAAATAGAAAAAATAGTATAATTGTATCTTTTAAGTCTTATTTGAAAGATAATTATATCCTATATAATAAAAGCCTAATATGCAAATTGGCCGAACGGCAGAACAACTGGCAGAATGACCAGTCACTATGATGCGCACTGACCACCAGGGGGCAGATGCTCAACACAGGAGCTGCCCCCTGATGGTCAGTGCGCTCCCACAGGAGGAGCACTGCTCATCCACAAACCGGGCTGATGGCTGGGGAGCAAAGCAGCAGTGGTGGGAGCCTCTCCCGCCTCCATGGCAGAGCTAAGGATGTCCAACTGTGGCTTAGGCACATCCCCTGAGGGCTCCCAGACTGCTAAAGGGCACAGGCCAGCACTAATGTCATGCACCAGGCCTCTAGCGTTTAATAAAAATCAACTAAATAAAAAAACTTTTCTCATTAATAACAGATATTTAGTCCACTTAGCCTCAACTTTCCTCTTTGCTTATACAGACAACATCTTAACTGAGAACTTAGATACTAAGAAAAGCAAAATTATCACCATGTATCTATTTTATTGTTCAATGTTGAACTGTTCAGAGCCTCTTTCATCCATGAGGTCAGACATTTCTCTGAATATTTTTGGCATTTTTACTCATAGTCCAACTTTTATTCTGCACAAGCAGCTAGTGGAATGGCTTGTCCATGTCACTGTTTCTTATAAGCTTTTCCCTCGTCAAAAGAAAGCCTCTTTGCTGGGTGAAAATCTTCTGGGTTGTATTAGTCACTGACTCATTTCCTTTCCTTTTGTCTTTTTAGTTTCCCACAGCTAAATTCACTGATTTACCCATTTAAAAGCTTAGTTTTGTTCCAACCCTTGGAACAAACTGACCTGGAATTCAGCAGTCTAGCAATTTCTGCCTGCCCTAAGCAATAATTCATTCACTGTTCTGATGACAGAGTTCCTGCATTTGAGGTTCCAAGTCTTATGTGTGCCCAGTTTGCAGATATGGGGTTTTATCTTGGCCTCTTCACCAAGTTTTGGGCCAGAACATGACAGATACATTTGCCTTATCCTACAGTAGCCTAAGCATTGCCTTTCCCTGGCCTAGCTCTACATTGTTTCGGCCTAGCTAACTATGAAAAGACCTCCCAGATATTTTCTGAGGTTCCAAGTATCACCTGCATCAGATTTCCCTGTAGAGTAATGCCTGCATTTGGAACAGTGTTTTTCATCTTGCATCTCCTGTTACCAATCCCTTGCAAAGAACACAACCAGACTTGGATACTGCTGAACATCGCTATCAGGCCCAACAAATTTTACTATATTGGTATCACCTGCTTCCTGCTGATATTATCTGCAGTGAATAATCAGACAAGTACTAATGCTAAGATAAGACACAAAGTTTTGCCCTGATCTGTCATCCAGTGGGAATAGTGCTAATTTCAGTTGTCACTGTTATCAGTTTAATGGTTAATACTTTTCCCCCTTTGCTTTGCACTTGACAGTCTTCTTAGAGATGTACCCACCTTAAATCAACCTCTGTTTCCATCCTGTTCTCCCAAGGTCTTTCTCTACTAATGCCCCTTTTATTTTTAAATATATTTTTATTGATTTCAGAGAGGAAGGGAGAGGGAGAGAGAAACATCAATGATGAGAGAGAATCATTTATCAGCTGCCACCTGCACGCTCCCCAGTGGGGAGGGAGCCCATAATCTGGGCATATGCCTTTGACCAGAATCCAGCCTGGGACCCTTCAGTCTGCAGGCCAATGCTCTATCCACTAAGTCAAATTGCTAGGGTATATTCCCCTCTTTTATATGTATTTCTTCAAAAAGCATCCTTTGTTTTTGCAACAATCCTATTGTAGCTATGAATCCTTTTCTTACTCCATTCTTAATGTTATGTTTTTATTCAAGGATTGACTGTAATACATGAAATTTTTTTACTAACACATCAGAAATCAATTATCCAAATGAGTATTGTTTTCCATCAAAATAGTTATGTTAGAGGCCATTCATTTATTTTAATGATGTTATGAATGGCCAAAACATTTCTGGAATTCTTCGACACTTGAGAGTTTCATATCTTTAACCTTCTTCAAGAAGACCAAACCTATTACTTTATATATTTTATCATAGAGGAATGCCTGGCTAACTTACTATCTCCAAATATTAGATTTACCTACAAAAGATGAAAAATTGCTATTACTGAGGAATTTTTAAAAGTTGATTAGAGTCATTTTTTAAAAATCACTTAGCCTTTGAAAGTAATTATAGAAGTTTAAAATAAATGTTGAGAAAAAACATCATAGTTAGAATAAATAGATGGCAACCTTTGTATGACTTAACACAATTATCTAACCTCTAAAATTATTCTTCCATATATAAAGTGAAGATAACTTCTTACAGGGTTATTATAGGAATAAAATGAGAAAATAAATGATATCTCTGAAATACATATAAGTGTATTTCAGTGAATAAATATAAAGTATTCCTAATCAGGCCTTATAACTACAAATTAAGATGGACTCAAAACACAATATTAAACCCTCCTACAAAGGAATGTCTGTGGTTTCCTATCTTTGGACACGTAAGAATTGGAGGCAAAGAAATGTGGACTTGGAGAAGTCTGGAACCAGCTTGCTCCCTGCAGGCTCAAGATCAACCATCCCACATAGAAAAAAAAAAAAAAAAAAAAGGAAACATCAATGATGAGAGAGAATCATTGGTTGGCTGCCTCCTGCACACCCCCCACTGGGGATCAAGCTCCCCAACCCAGGCATATGCCCTGACTGGGAATCAAATGGTGACCTCCTGGTTCACAGGTCAATACAACCACTGAGGCTGGCTGGGCAGGTTGTCATTTTTTAATTTGAAAAGTTAAGAAAAAAGAGGTCAGTGCTCCTGACTAAACAGTCAGGAATTGCATGTTTTAAAAATGCTTGTGGCACACCCTTTGAAAATCACTGTCATAGAACAAAGACCAAGTTTTTTTCATCTTCACATTCCAGGTGTAAAAATGGGACTAGATCAGAAGACTCCAGTTCTAGTTGTGGCTCTGCCACTTGGTAGCAAATTATGTAAATTTAAATTCTCCCATCTTCACTTAGCCTGTCTGTTAAAATGGAGTTAATAATGTTGATTGATACCTATGCCATATGAAAAAAGAAAAAAAGAAAAAGAAAAAAAAACACAAAAAAATCATGGTAAGACATTCATCCTAAAACTATATTCAGGCCTTTGACTTGAGGATTAAGTTGACATTTTTATTTTTCAGGAGGTTCAAGATGAAAATCAAAGATCCATTTAAAAATTACTTCTACATTCAATGAAGTTCTGTTTTTCCAGAAATAGTTCATGATTTGGAAAGTGAAACCTAACTCGCTTTCATGGAAAAGAGGGGATGGAGGGAAATTCCATAACTCAGAAGCCACAATCAATATAAATAAACTTTCAATTCTTTAACATGGGACTTCCCCAAGGAACAGAAGGCAGGTTTAGCTGAGTAAACAGTAATGTTATCCAATCAGAGTTAGGGAGGAAATGTGCCTGTACGAATAAATACTGCATCCTAGCCCCGTGTTTTCTGAGACATTCCTCAACTGCACAGACATTCTGAGCCTACTGCAGAGGAACCTCCAGTCACAGCACCATGAACCAAAGAGCTGTTCTCATTTTCTGCCTCATCCTTCTGACTCTGAGTGAAACTCAAGGTAAGGAACACCAAGGGATATTTAAAACAAAGTCAGAAATAGAACTAGTTGTAAATTCTACAAATATAGAAATAGTGTATTTGCAGTTTTACAGCCTGCCTATGAATGAAGGGTAAATGAACCGAGATTCCCTCTGGTCACAGAGTTAATAATCAGAGAAGCAAGTGGAATAAATGAAAGGAGGAGGAGGTGGGAGCAAAAGGGGAAGGGGAAAATAAAGATAGAAAATGTGAAGGAGTGAGGAGAAAGAAAATGACACAGATACCCCCTTAGTTAGCTTAATTAATCATATGAACTATGCTCAATGATATGATCTTAAAATCAATAAGTTGCAATTACATTCTTTCAGATAATTAACTAATTAATCATTCAGAGCTGTTTTATAATGGAATAACCCCTTCTCAGGTTGACTATGTGATGACAGGGGATTATAGTTTCTGCTAAGCACAACATCAGATGCCTAAGATGAAAGCTGTGCTAACCTCCCCTGCTGTACCTGTCTCTTTTTCTGCAGGAATACCGCTCAATAGAACTACACGCTGTAGCTGCATCAAGATTAGTAATCAGCCTGTTAATCGAAGGTCCTTAGAAAAACTTGAAATGATCCCTGCAAGTCCATCTTGTCCACGTGTTGAGATCATGTGAGTAGAATATCCCTGATGATAATTTCCCTGGCTGTAACCACATAAAAATATTTATTGATCACAAAAGCAGTAAAGGGTTTGTGATGATTCTAACACTTCTTTCTATATAGCAAAGGGGAACATATAGAGTGAAACTTAAATATCTTAAAAACTGTATATTCCATCTGTTTATTGGCCCAACATATTTTATATATTTTCACTCCTATTCACTTCCATAGTGCCACAATGAAAAAGAATGGGGAGAAAATATGTCTGAATCCAGAGTCTAAGATCATCAAGAATATACTGAAAGCAATTAACAAGAAAAGGTAGGTTTGCTGTTGCTTGCAGCATAACTGTCCTTTAAGAAATTTCAAATCCTGGGAAGTTAGAAATATTTGCACTGAGCTTTTCGGTGGGATCCTTGGCTTAAAAGTGTGTTATTATCATGCCCCCTCCTCTACCTCCAGTTATTTATATACCAAGGTGCCATCTCTGTGGTATCAAAAGTTACCCTGACTACCTGTCTAAAAGTGTCAAGACACTTCACCTTGAGGCAGAGCTATAACTATCCAAGCAAAGCTGCCAAACTTCCCCCAAGCCTTTCCTGGCCTTAAAAAGGAACACCTGAAATCCACAGAGATTGTGTAGCAGCAGGAAAGCTCACCACACACTTCACCTGAGGACTTGGGGTTATCTATGAAATCAGTAAGTTTCAAGTAGAACACAGATTGAAGCCAGAGTTAAGAGTGTCAAACTTTTACACCTTCTTTCTTTTCTTCCAGGTCTAAAAGATCTCAAACACAGAGAGAAGCGTAATCACTGCACTACTGATAAGGATGGACCATCAGTTCCTTACATACAGTATACATCAAGCCCAATTTGTCCCTGGATTGCAGTTCTCCTAAAAGGTGGCAAACCAGTCACCAAATTAGCTGCTATTATTCCTGCAGGGAGGTGGACGGTTCATCATCCTGAGCTGTTCAGTAGTAACTCTGCGCTGGTACTATATTATAAGCTATGCTTAGGTGCTACGTTCTTAGTGAATGTGCCAAATCCTAGCCCTGCTTTCTTCACCTTTCATACCTTTTAAATGTTATTAAGGGATCTTTCTGCCTCTGGGTTATCAAAGGTCTTAGAATCTCAAATAACTAAGAAGAATGCAATTGAAATGATAATTCAATATGCTTTTTAAAGAAAGATCTTCACTCCTTGGGCTTCTACTGCCATCCTTCAAAGGGGCTCAGATTCTTCTGGTGGTTGTATGCTCCTATATGTGTGTGTGTGTGTGTGTATGTATGTATGTACATATATAACAAAATACATAGAAACTAGAAATGTCTGAAAATGTATGTGGAAACAGTATTATTTAATGAAAGACTATACAAAGTAGAATTCTTAGATGTATATGTTTCTTACATTGTTTTCAGTGTTTATAAAATAACTTGTATAAATTCTACACATGAATGAGCAAAGGAAGAAATTTTAAAATCTAGGTATTTTCTTTGCATATTATGTAAGACAAATATGCTGGTTGTTTTTCAAAATAAAAATGATGTGCTCTCTGGAGAGACCAAAAAGGTAATAAACTAATTATAACTATGATGAAGTGTCTGGTGGGTCATTTGACTGGGACATTTATTTCATGAGATGCTGAAATTGGAGAATCCATAGCCTAGAGAAGCTGGGATGGGTAGAGGACAAATGAGTTTGAAAATTACCATATTCCTAAAAGAGAGAAAACATGGGCAACAGTGTGGTGACTGCGGGAGGGCAAGGATGGAAAAAGGCATACAGGGTATAAATGGTGATGGAAAAAAAAAATAATATTAAATAAATTTTTTAAATGAAATTACCATATTCCTAACTGTACTCTCCTGAAAGGCCCATCATACAAGGTTCCTTCAGAATTGATATGGCATAACTGACACGTCCTGAGCTTCAGACCTTTAAAGCCAACTTTCTATGAGACATCTCCACCAGGAGATCCCATAGGAACATCAAACTCCAAAATAAATTAAATTAATTCCCTTCTCCCCAAGATCTATTTCCCCTCCTCTATTACAGTCCCTAGTTTACTAGCACCATCATCCACTTAAAGTAGAGACTCCTTCTTTCCCTCCACCTCCCATATCCACTTAGTCACTAAGAAGATATTAAAATTCATTTAATTGGCAAATTATTAGTATCAAGAATATATTTTAAAAGCCCTATGAATAAAAGAGAAAAAGATAGATAGCATTTGAAAAATGAAAAACAGAAGTGAAACAGAAGGTTTGGGCTTCGATTCTGTTCAAGAGCACATGCCCAGGTTTTGGGCTCGATCCCCAGTAGGGAGAGTGCAGAAGGCAGCCACTCAATGATTCTCTCTCATCATTGATGTTTCTATCTCTCTCTCCCTCTCCCTTTCTCTCTGAAGTGAATAAAATATATTTAAAAAAAATATGTCCAACCTCATTAATAATTAGAGACACGTCCATTCAAATCATTATGGGATACCATTTCATATCACCAGCCTGGCAAAATTTTTTAAGTTGAATAATACCAAGTGTTAAGAAGGACTCAGAGCAATGAGGAATGGCCCCCTACACACACATACATACGCTATTGGTGAAAGAGAAAATAGCTATGACAACTTTGCAAAACAGTTTGGTATACCCTATAAAATTTCACATGTGTGCACGCTATGTCCTAGTTATTCTACTGCTATGTATCTACACAGATAAATTCTTGCACAGAACATATGTGAGAATGTTACAGCAGCACTGTTTATAACAGCAAACTCTTGACACAAGCCAAATGCCCATAAATAGAATGAATAAATAAATTACAGTGTGTTAATTCAATGGAATATTATGCAGCAGTGGAAATAAATGAAGTAAAACTGTACACCACATAGATGAATTTCAAAAATGATCTTGCACAAAACAAGCATGTCACAGAAAGGTACATGCAATATGACTCCATTTACTATAAAGTTTTAAAACAGACACACTTAACAAGGTAGTGTGGAGTTAAGACATATATGATGAAAACAAACAAAAAACAAAGGAATGATTTCCATAAAATTCAGGATGGCGATTACTTTAGGAGGTGATATGGTAATTCTATCAGGGAAGGGCACATAAGGGGCTTCTGGACTATGACAAAGTTCTATTATTGACCTAGGTAGTTGGTACATAAAAATTTGTTCTTTAATCTGTATCTACACATTTTAATTTTTTCTAACACAAAACAAACTAAGAAACAAAAAACTCTTGAAGACACCAACTGTGAGGTGTCTTCATGAATATCAAGCAACTTCACATAGAAAACTGGAGGAATAGGACTATTACTGGAGGTGTAATGTATAACATGGTGACTACAGTTAATAATGCTATATTTAATATTTAAAAGTCCCTAAGACAGTAGATCTTATAAGTTCTCCTCACACTCTGGCTGGGTGGCTCAGTTGATTGAAGTATCGTGCTGTACACCAAAACTTTGCAGTTTTGATTCCTGGTCAGGACACATACCTATATTGTGAATTCAATCCCCAGATAGGGCACGTATGGGAGGCAAATGATGAATGTTTCTCTCACATAGATATCCCCCCCCCCCCCATCCCGCTTCTTCTCTCTCTAAAAATATCAATAAAAACATATCCTCGGGCCCAGCTGGTGTGGCTCAATGGTTGAACGTCAACATATGAATCAGAGATCACAGTTAGATTCCTGGCGGGGTGCATGTCGGGTTATAGACTCGATCCCCAGTAGAAGGTGTGCAGGAGGCAGCTGATCAATGATTCTCTTTCATCATTGATGTTTCTATCTCTCTCTCCCTCTCCCTTCCTCTATGAAATCAATAAAAAATGTACATATTAAAAACATAGCCTTGGGTGAGGATTTTTAAAAAGTTCTCATCAGAAGGAGAAAACTTGTTACTATGCATGGTGACAGAGATTAATGAGTTACTGTGGTAATCATTTCACAATATATACAAATATTAAATCATTATGTTGTACACCTAAAACTAATACAATGTCATATATCAATTATATCTTAATGGGGGAAACTGGAAAAAATCTAATACAATATCAGAAGGAAAAAAAAGAGTGCAATATAACATTCTGGTATATGATAAACGAATACAGAATATGACTATTACTATGGAAGCCCTAACTGGATCACAGCAAAACTGTGACAGAATTTCTCTTTCCCATGTTCTCATTTTTTCTTCTTAACCTCCTAAATCTATACAGAAGGTCACCTATCTTACTCTCAGTTGACTATCAACTAATTTTCAGGACAGTATTAACCAATAAAGATTTAAACAGTTCTGTGTTAAAAAATAGGGGCATGGGTAGGGGCTGGGAGAAGGAAAGAAAAGGGGGGAGGGGAATGGGAGATACCAGTAATACTATCAACAATAAGAATATATACATTTAAAAATAGGGCATTCATTTAACAAATATTTACTTATATCCCCTATATACCGGGTTATAAGAAATAGCTATATTGCAAGTTTATAATTTACCATTAATGGCAGAAATAAAGCTAAATAAATTTGAACTGAAAAATTCCAAATGTATAAAGAAAATAGAGAAAATCAGGAAAACATTTCCTGGGAAAGTGATGGCAATTGGGAATTTGAAAGATGCACATCCTATATAAAACCCCAGTATGCAAATTGACCTAGTGGCAGAATGACCAGTCACTATGATGCACACTGACCACCAGGGGGCAGACACTCAATGCAGGAGCTGCCCCCAGAGGCCACCACCGGTGGCAATCGGGGTGGGGCAGGCCAGTGGGCAGTGCCAGGCTGCCAGCCAAGGCAGGTGACAGCGGGGGTCCCCCAATCGCCCTACCCACTGGTCACCCCACAGATTGGCCCTGATCGCTGGCCAGACCTAGGGGCCCTACCCTATATATTGGGAACAGCCCCTTAGATTTAAAAATTGAAACCTGGCAAGGCTACTCTTAACACTGAAGAAACACGATGATGCAGCGATGGCATGCATGGACTCTGGCTTGCACATTTTGTGGTCAGCCCTGATTCTGACACTTAAAACTGTGTGACAAAGCCAATTACTTAACTTCTCTCTGCTTCAGTTTTTCTACCCATAAGATGGGGAAAATGGTACTACTGCCTCAGAAGGATCATGTTATGTACTACTTTTTATAATCAGGGCAAAAAAAATGTAGCTATCCATACAAGATGCCTTTCACCTGTATGAAAAGTATGGTTCACTGGTGGATGCAGCGTCCCGGATTGCGAGAGGGATGTCCAAATGCCGATTTAGGTCTGACATCCCCCAAGGGGTCCCAGATTGCGAGAGGATGCAGGCCAGGCTGAGGGACCCCTCCATGCACTAATTTCATGCACTGGGCCTCTAGTGTATCTGATAAGTAGAAGGAGAAAAGTGAATTCAAGTGCAAAGACATAGGTGTGAGACAGCGTGTTGTGTTCAACCTGGAAAAATGTGAGTATAAAGTTAGAGATATGAATATTGTGGGAAATAATGTTGGACAGATAGGAATTAGATCATGAAAGCCTTTCTATGCTATGCTAAGTATGCTATCGCCACCATTATATAATTACTAAAGGCCCAGTGCACAACATTTGTGGGGGTCCCTCAGCCCGACCTGCACCCTCTCCAATCTGGGAGCCCTCAGGGAAGCCCTCTCCAATCCGGGAGTTTCTGTCTGTCTTTGCAATCATATAAGTGAATTGTCTGAGACCCCCAACCCAGTTTGGTTTGTTGCTCACAGAATAATAGAGGCATTTTTTTTTCTTTGCTTCATTGGTGGAGATTTCCTGGAAGTTTTAGGATATCTTCCCTTTAATTTTTCCTAGACACTCTGATTTTACTTATGTCTCTCACCTTTGTTTTCCCTCCATCCCCCACCACAACAGTAACTTGCTCCAGGCTCACTTTGCTCTAGTGCAGGGGTGGGCAAACTTTTTGACTCGAGGGCCACAATGGGTTCTTAAACTGGACCGGAGGGCTGGAACAAAAGCATGGATGGAGTGTTTGTGTGAACTAATATAAATTCAAAGTAAACATCATTACATAAAAGGGTACGGTCTTTTTTTTTTCAATAGTTTTATTCATTTCAAACGGGCCGGATCTGGCCCACGGGCTGTAGTTTGCCCACGGCTGCTCTAGTGTCTAAGAGAGCCATCTGCCACTAGAACTACGATTCCCACCATTCCTGGTGCTCCCCGCATTCTGGGCTTCTGCTTCTGGTCCTGGGGCTGCCATAAGAACTACTATTCCCAGAATTCCTGGTGCTCCCCGCACTGCTGGGAGTGACCAAGGGAGCCACGGCTCCCCAAGCCTCCAGCTCTCCTGCTCTGCTCTCCACCCAGCAGCTTGGGGGAGAGCGACTGAGGGAGCCACATCCCCCCAAGCTGCCGGCTCACCCACTCTTCTCTCCGCCTGGTGCCTATGTATGCAAATTAACCCACCATCTTTGTTGGTCAATTTGCATACTCACTCCTGATTGGCTGGTGAAAGTAACGGGGGGACAGTCAATTTACATGTTTCTCTTTTATTATAAAGGATAAGCTATATACATGTTATAAAATATACATAAAAAATAATGTAGAAGATTGGTAGACTATGCTATAGTAACAAAGCTCCCAAAAATATTAAAGACTTAACACAATAAAAGTTTACTTCTTTTTTAGTGTGTTTTTATTGATTTCAGAGAGGAAGGAAGAGGGAGAGATAGAAACATCAATGATGAGAAAGAATCATTGATCAGCTGCCTCCTGCACGCCCCCTACTGGGGATCAAGCCTGCAACCCAGGCATGTGCCCTTGACTGGAATTGAACCTGAGACCTTTCAGTTTGCAGGCTGAAGCTCTATCCATTGAGCCAAACCAGCTAGGACAAATAAGTTTACTTCTTGCTCACACAAAGTTCCATGTAAATTGGCAGGGCCTCTATGCTAACTCAGGAATATAGTCTCCCTCTACCTCAACTGAGGGCTGCCATGTCAGGAATGAGGAGGGTGGAAGTGGCTCTTAAATGCTTCTGTCCACATTACCTGGTCCAGAACAAAGTATTGTCTTATTTCATTATAATGCAGGATAGACACTGTAAAGTGTATTTGTCTCTACCACAAGTAGAAAAATTATAAAATGGTATTTTAAAAAATTAAAATAAAGCCAGAAAACAAGGTTCATACAGAAATCTAGCTCAGAAAAATAAGTCTAGGCAGATATTTAAAAAAATAAAAGATTATCTTCTTAGGGAAGTCAGATCAGAGGTGAAGAATTATTCCTTTTCTGGGCAGAAAGTTTACCATGTTCTATGTAAATAAAACTTGATGCCCACAGTGCTAAATGGAAACATCTACTGTTGTATGATTTGTTATAAATCTCAGGGGAATAATCTCTTTTCCTGGGTAAATATATGGCCCACAATGATCAAAATGTTGCAACCTGACCTAAGAACTCTGGCCTACAAAGAATGGAAAGGGGGAAAAGATTATATTTCTGTCTTGAAATTTTCTCTGTCATGCCATATTTAGTTAATTAACTGTTCTACGTCTGGAGCTTGATAATTATCAGACAATATTCTCCCTCTCTTTAAGGGCTGGCTGAAAACCTCAATAGAGCTGTAAGAATAGGACAATAACTACTCTGGTGATTCTCAACAAGTCATTAAAGTCCACTTGGGTCTCTGTCCTCATTTATAAACGAAAAGTAGAAATAGCAATCTTCCAGAAATGTTGCTAAGATAAATAACTGTCAAGAGTTAATTTTAAAAATATTTCTAATCCACTCATCTGCTGATGGGCATTTAGGCTGTTTCCAAATTTTAGCTATGGTAAATTGTGCTGCTATGAACATAGGGGTGCATATATCCATTCTGATGGGTGTTTCTAGTTTCTTGGGATATATTCCTAGAAGTGGGATCACTGGGTCAAATGGGAGATCCATTTTTATTTTTTGAGGAAACGCCATACTGTTCTCCACAGTGGCTGCACCAGACTGCATTCCCACCAGCAGTGTACAGGGTTCCTTTTCCTCCGCATCCTCACCAGCACTTGTCATTTGTTGATTTGTTGATGATAGCCATTCTGACAGGTGTGAGGTGGTACCTCATTGTTGTTTTGATTTGCATCTCTCGGATGATTAGTGACAGCATGTTTTCATATGTCTCTTGGCCTTCCTTATGTCCTCTTTTGAAAAGTATCTATTTAGATCCGTTGCCCATTTTTTGATTGGGTTGGTTATCTTTCTTTTGTTAAGCTGTCTGAGTTCCCTGTAAATGTTGGAGATTAAACCCTTATCGGTGGTAACATTGGCAAATATATTCTCCCATGCAGTGGGCTTTCTTGTTGTTTTGTTGATGGTTTCTTTTGCTGTACAGAAGCTTATTTTGATATAGTCCCATTTGTTTATTTTCTCTTTAGTTTCCATTGCCCTAGGAGCTGTATCGGTGAAGATATTGCTTCAGCATGTATCTGAGATTTTGCTGCCTGTGGATTCCTCTAATATTTTTATGGTTTCTCATCTTACATTTAAGTCCTTTACCCATTTTGAGTTTATGAGTGGATTAAAAAACTGTGGTACAGCTACACAATGGAATACTATGCTGTGGTAAAAAAGAAGGAATTCTTACCATTTGCAACAGCATGGATGGAACTGGAGAGCATTACGCTAAGCAAAATAAGCCAGAGAAAGATAAACATCACATGATCTCACTCATTTGTGGAATATAATGAACATAAACTGATGAACAAAAGCAGATCCAGAGACAGAGAAACATCAATCAGACAGTCAAATCTCAGAGGGAATGTAGGGGAGGGGAGGGGTCAGGGGGAGAGATCAACCAAAGGACTTGTATGCATGCATATAAGCCTAACCAATGGACACAGACACCAGGAGGGTGAGGGCATGAGGGGGGGGGCAAAAGGGGGATAAGGACCCATACATATGTAATACCTTAATCAACAAAGAAAAAAAATTTAAAAAAGAAAACTTAAAATGCCAGAAAACAAATTTCTGTATCATAGGATTATAAATGATTTTATTTCTTTTTTCTTCTCTTTATTTTCCAAATTTTCTACAAAGAACATTTTTACTCTTTTTAATCAGAAGGAAAAATTTTAAGCAAATGGAAAACAATTTTCAAAGACACTAAATTATGTTAATCTTAAAAAGCTACGACTTATGTTTTCACTGACCTTCATTAAATTATTCATCTCTGGGAAAGATTTATATACATACCAGACCTTCTCCATGCTAAGCTAAAAATGAGTGGCTTGTGTTAAACATCATTAAACTATTACTGGATATATTTCAAGTCATCAGATGATAGTGTTTGCTTTTACTAGTCTTCCTGCTTACCCTCTTGCTGGCTACCATTTATTCCATACACAACAGCCAAGATAATACTTCTAAAAATAAGATTGTGGCTATCTCCTGGTCTCATCCTTCCAATAATATACCATCACACTTTAAATAAAATCCAAAATCTTCCTCATAGTCTGTAAACCTCTATATAACTCTCCTACCTCACCCCTGCTACTCTCCCCCTCCACCTTTCTACTCTAGCCAAACTGGCCTCCTATTACTTCTCAAGCACAGCAAACATAATTTCCATAGCTCACTCCATATTATTCAGGTCTCTACTCAAATTACCTTCTTAGAGAATACTTT
This sequence comes from Myotis nattereri, assembly GCF_964212035.1. NCBI lineage: Eukaryota > Metazoa > Chordata > Mammalia > Chiroptera > Vespertilionidae > Myotis > Myotis nattereri. The sequence continues at coordinate 182,675,266 of NC_138075.1, forward strand.
CCTCACCAATATGTTAAAAATAGCACCATTTCTGTTACTCAATCTCTTTACCCTCTTTTAATTTTTTTATAGCCTTTATCACTATCTGTAAATATATATATTTCTTTCCTTACTAGAGGCTCAGTGCATGGGATTCATGTACTGGTGGGGGGCGTGGCCTGCAGGGATTGGACTGCTGTGGTAGCACTGCTCATCCCGGTCAGCTGAGTGGCTGTGGACCCACCCTCTGAGCGGCTGAAGCAGCCACTCATACCAGTCAGACACTCCCACTGTGGGAGTGTCTGACCACCAGGAGGCAGCTCCTACGTTAAGCGTCTGCCCCCTGGTGGTCAGTGCGCATTATAGTGACTGGGTGACCAGTCGTTCTGCCATTTGGTTGCTGGGCTTTTATATATATAAATCTTTGTCTTCTCTATCCCCCACAAAGTTCTATAAGAGCAGTAACTACACCTGTCTTATTTACCACTGTATCCTTGGTATGTACAAGAGTAGTGGGTGCACAGTAATGCTCAATAAATACTTACTCAGTAAATGAATAAATGAGTTACTGACATTTGCCATAATTATATTCCTTTGGAAATTGGTGTTCCCTCCAAGGACAGACCTAAGATAGCCCTTCAACCTTAGGAGAAAGTAAACTTTAAAATAGAGAAGCTAATAAGTTTTGTTGAATCATCAGACAGGCAACAGAGGAATAGTGAGCTTCTCCCATTAAAATATCTAATATGAGTATTAGCAAACAGTTTACTAGATTACGAAAGCCCCTGTGTGAATTAAGGTTTTAGGCAGGAGCTTATATGATTTTCAAAAATAAAGCCTGTTTCAAATGAAATTTAATGCTTTAATAGCAGCAGCTGTTAAGAGGAGGGGAAATCCACAACCTCCAGGGTGCATCCCAAGAGACACTTTGTTCCAAAAAATGAAAAAATTGTCTCATTTTCACTTGTGAGAGACAAGTATGTTGTTTACATATTACCCAACATTTTCCCAGGGCACTCACATCTAACTAGTGACTGAATGGCTTGGCCATTTCATTTCCTAAACTCAGTGTAAGAAAGAAACTCCCTCAGTTAACTTCAGAATGGAAGGGTGGGGAAAATAAAAATAAATTGAAAAAGGTTAAAAATCAAACTGAACTTGAAAGTTAAAGATTCTCTGCAATTCCATCATTAGCAGAGCAGAAGGTATTATCCTGGGATGTGTGATTTTTTTAGGGTTCAATAACTTCCCTAAAACTATATGCAAAATGTGTAAATGTACATATATCAGGTTTTACCAGATTCTCACAGTTCTATAACCTCCAAATGTTAAAAGCCATGAATGTCTCTGTCCTAATTCATCACAGACCTTGAAAAGACCATATCGATTTGCAGAGCATTCACTTCAGGCCATAGGAACACCAATATACATGCTTTATGTCTGGGTAATCTCACATGCAAATGACACTAGACATAAATACCCGGCTAGTTTGGGCATTTATTTAAGAAACTTGGGCTGACTTCATGATCAGGGCCTCAAAGGAGATATTACTTGTTCTTATTTCCAAGGTATTTATACAATTTCAAGGACTACCTAGGCTATTTTATTAACCATAATAACACATTTTTTTTAACCTCTAGGCACAAACTTTCTCTGTTCTTAGAAATTAAAGACCTCCTTTACATTATTATATAAGATCAAAGAGAAAGATTTCTGGAATATTCTCAATTCAAATTCAACTTAATAAGTATTTACTGTACATCTATTATCTTTAAGATTCAATAAAGCAAACAAAAACAATCAATGCATGATACCTGACCTCAAAATTATTATAATCTAGCTGAGGAAGGAAAGCACATATATAAACTAAAGGTCACCAACAATTAAAGGTAGGCAATACTAATATTCAGATAAAATGGTGTTTGTAAGTAATGCTGATCAAAAAAGAAATCTATTATGTTGGAAGTGATAAATGTTTTAGATACATTTAGTAGAAGTATAATGTGTTAAATCAAGGGAACATGTAAATATCACTAACATGCTGTAGAGATACAAACAAGATAAAAATTTCAAACATAAAACAAAATATTCTCTGTATTCAGGGTAATGTGGGGATAAGGGCACATATGTAATAACTTAATCAATAAAGAAATTTTAAAAAATTATCTGTATTCTTGCAATAATGAGAGAAGAACAGAGATCAAAGTTATAATTTGTCTAGATGGAATCTACACTAATAAAAGAGAAAAATGGTAATTGGCGTATGGCGCTACCCTTTTCATTGGCTAATCAGGGCTATATGCAAATAAACTGCCAACTGAGATGGCAGTTAACTGCCAACAAAGATGGCGGCTAATTTGCATATGTAGGCACAATGCAGGGAGGCGAAAAAGAAAGCAGGAAGAAGCCCCCTGCCACTGACAGTGATCGGACACCCAGGGGGGAGCTAAGAGCTGGGGGGCCGCCTTTGCCCTGCCCCCCAGCCATGATCGGAGAATCAGGCGCCTTTGCCACCCTGGCCAGTGATAGCAGGAAGTAGGGGTAGAGCCAGCGATGGGAGCTGGGCACGGTCGAAGCTGGCAGTCCCAGGAGCTAGGGTTCTCTTGCCTGGGCCTAAAGCGGAGCCCACGATCGCGGGGCCGCTGCAGCTGCGGGTCCCCGCTGCCTGGGCCGGATGCCTAGGCCAGAGGCGTTAGGCCTGGGCTGAGGCGGAGCCTGCAACCGGGGGGAGCTGGGGGTCCCCTGCCCAGGCCTGACACCTCTGCCGGAGGCCTCAGGCCTGGTCAAGGGGCCGATCCGGTGATTGGTGATCGGAGGGTGATGAGGGTCAACTCCTATGGTCGAGGCGCCTGATGCCTGGGCCAGAGGCATCAGGCCTGGGTGGGGGGCGGAGCCGGGGATTGGAGGGATATGATGGTCCCCTTGCCCAGGCCTGAAGCCTGGGTCAGAGGCGTCAGGCTTGGGCGGGGGGTGGAGCAAGTGATCAGAGGGAGATGGGGGTCCCCTGCCCAGGCATGATTCCTGGGCCAGAGGCCTCAGGCCTGGGCGGGGGTCAGAGCCAGTGATCGGGGGGAGATGGGGGTCCCCTGTCCAAGCCTGACACCTCTGGTGTCAGGCCTGGGCAAGGGGCCGATCAGGCGATGGGAGGGTGATGGGGGTCTATGCCTCTGGCAGAGGCATCAGGCCTGGGCAAGGGGAAGAGCCAGCAATAGGAGGGGTCTGGGGGTCCCCTGCCCAGCCCTGACACCTGGGCCAGAGGCATCAGGCCTGGGCTGGGGGCAGAACCAGTGATGGGGGGAAATGAGGGTCCCCTGCCCAGGCCTGACGCCTCTGGCAGAGGCGTCAGGCCTGGGCAAGGGGCCGATCCTGCGATTGGAGGGTGATGGGGTCAACACCTGAGGGCTCCCAGTATGTGAGAGGGGGCAGGCTGGGCTGAGGGACACTCCCCCCCACACACACCCAGTGCACGAATTTCATGCACCGGGCCCCTAGTAAAGGATAAATTGAGACTAAACCATGAATGTGTCACTCTAAATTGTGTGGTAATAGGACTTCTCATCTTAAAGATGTTTTATTAAGAAAAGCTCATGTACTAACGAAGCAAAAAAATTAAAAATGGAACTGCCTTATGATCCTGCAACTCCACTTCTTAGAATATATCCAAAGAAACCTGAAACATTGATTCAAAAGAATATATGCACCCCTATGTACATTGCAGAACTATGTACAACAGCCAAGATTTGGAAGCAACCCAAGTGCCCTTCAATGAATAAGTGGATAAAAAAAGCTATGGTACATTTACCTAATGGAATACTACTCAGCCATAAAAAAGAAATCTTATCTTTTGTGACATCCTGGAAGGACCTGGAGAGTATTATGCTAAGTGAAATAAGCCAGTCAAAGAAAGACAAATACCATATGATTGCACTTATATGTGGAATCTAACAAGCCAAATAGACAAACAAGAAATGAACAGACTGGTAGATACAGAAAATAGACTGATAGCTACGGGGTAAGGGTGTTGGGAGCTAAGTAAAATATGTGAAGATATTAAGCAAAGCAAACAAACCCATAGACACAAACATCAGGATGATGATTATCAGAGGGAAAAGGTGGTGGAGACAGGTAGAAGAGGGTAAATAAGAGAAAAATGAGGACAGAAGGGGACTAGACTTTGGGTGGTGACCACATAATACAGTATACAGATAATGTATTATAGAATTGTACGTTTGAAATCTATATAATTTTATTAACCAATGTAGCCCCAATAAATTCAATTTAACAAAAAGGCAATTGGGAAAATGATATATAAACAAAATGAGAATATCAATAAAGAGAAATTAATAAAAGGAGCCAAAGAAATTCTGGAGCTTAAAAGTAAAAAAACAACAACAACAACAACAAAAAACCACTGAAATGAAACATTCATTAGAAGCCTTTACTAGCATTTTGGGGCCAAGAAGAAAGTATCACCAAATTTGAAGATAAGACCATTGAAATTATTGAGTCTGAGCTGAGGAGCAGAAAGAAATAATGAAGTGAATAAAGCCTTAAGGGACTTATGAGAAAGCACCAAGTAATAGTACTCATAATGTGAGCCCCAGAAGGAGAACAAAAAGAAAGGGGAAGAAAGAATATTCATAAAAATAATGGCCCCAAACTTCCAAAATCTGATGGAATATATGAATCTATACATTCAAGAAGCTCAATAAACTCCAAGCAAAATAAATTCAAAAAAGATCTACACTGAAATACATAGTAGTCAAACTGTGAAAACTCAGAGACAAAGAGAGAATCTTGAAAGCATCAAGAGAAAAGTGTCTCATCACATATACGGGATCCTCAATAAGCTTAACAGCCAATGTCCCATCAGAAACCATGGAGGCAAGAGGACAGCAGGATGATATATTTAAGATACTAAAAGGAAAAAAAAAATCTGTCAACCAAAAATTTCATTTTTTGGCAAAACTATCTTTCAAGAATATCCTTCTTGAAATTAAGACATTTCCAGATAAACAGAAGCTTCAGTACCATTAGAACTGCCCTACAAGAAATGTTAAAGGGAGTTCTTCAGACTAAAATGAAAGAACACTATCCAGTAAAAAGTGGACAGGCTAAAATAAAGTCAATAGAAACTGTATGAAGAAATAAGAGACAATGGTAAAGGTAACTACATAGTAAAGAAGGAATGGGAGGAGAAAAGGAAAAGGAGAAATCATGGAGGGGAAAGAAGTGAAGGAAGTGGAAGAGGAGGAAGTACAGGAGGAGCAAAAGCAGCAGTGGCAGCAGCAGAAGTTGCTTCTGCCACTGCCTAGGCTATATTGCTAGAGAGGCCACATAGAGTAGTGTTCAAAAGCCATTTAATAACCTGGGTTATAATGCTGGAGAAAGAAGCCACATGAGGAGGCCTGTGATTCCATTTCAGGTGTCCAGATGACTCTATCCCTAGTCACTACCTAATTGCAACTGGAGAAAAATCATAATTCAACAAACTTTGGTTGGGACAGTTAGATATTGTTGGGAGATCAAATAACCTAAATCAACACTTTATACAAAATCAGGCAATAGTTCATTGTTTAAAACAATCAACTATGGCAATATCTACATCATATAGAAATAAACAGAAACCAGTATTAGATATAGAAATAAACAGAAATCAGTATTATATAAAAACTAGAGGCCCTGTGCACAAAATTCATGCATGGGTGCAGTCCGTAGGCCTGGCTGGCGATCAAAGTGTGAGCATCTGGCATGGAAGGGCAGATCCCAGCTGACCTCTAGGTCCTGGGCAGCACCTGGGTCCCAGAGCCTCTGTGTGCCCCCCTCCACCTGAGACACTGCACCCCATATGGAGATGCGGTGAGCACGGCCAGATGCTACAAGCCGGGGTGCAGCATGGGCCTCTGGGCCACCCAGCAGCGCTGCACAGAAGCCAGGCAGGCAGCATGCTCTCTCCCAGCCAGCCTTGCAGACCAGCTCAGCGTGAACCCATGGGGAGCCCAACCAGCCCGCATGGTCCCAGCAGCTGCGGCCCAGCACCTGAGCATGGGGGCTTCCCCAGAGTGTGAGCCCTGGCATCCTGGGGGAGGGTAGCAGGGGGAGTGAAAGCGAGCTTGGGACACCCTGCTTCTCACCATACCTCCGTCCCATCACCCCTGCCCCCAGGTAGCTGGCGAGAGATTGTAGTGCATCACTGATGCCCACCATGTTCCACGCCGCCCCTGGTGGTCAGCGCACATCATAACAAGTGGCCAAACTCCTGGTCCTCCAGTTGAACTCCTGGTTGAACGACCACCCAAGGGGACAATTTGCATATTAGGCTTTTATTTTATAGGATGAAAAAATGCCTAAGAAATTTAAAGCAAAATCTATATATATAAAAGCCTAATATGCAAATTGTCCCCTCGGAAGTTCAACTGGGACATTGGGAGTTCAATCGCTTGCTATGATGTGCGCTGACCATCAGGGGGTGGTGAGGAATGAATGAAGGCCCCAGACGGCAGCCAGAAGGCCCCGATCGGCACTGATCGCCAGCCAGACCTAGGGCTTCTACCGTGCATGAATTTTGTACACTGGAACTCTAGTATTCACATAAAAAGAAAGCAATAAGCCAGATGATATTAAATATAAGTGAGAATGTATGATTAATAAAACTCTCATTCACGGCCCTGACTAGGTAACTCAGTTGGTTAGAGTGTCATCCTAATACGCCAAGATTACAGATTAGATCTCTAGTCAGGGCACATACAAGGATCTACCAATGAATGCATAAATAAGTGGAAAGCAAGTTGCTATTTCTCTCTCTTTCTCTCTCCCCGTCTCCATCCCTCTCCCTTGCCTCTCTAAAATAAATAAATTTTTAAAGATTATTTTTAAAAGAATAAAAGAAAAAACCCCCACCTCTCATTCACTGTCGGTGGAAGCAGTAATTGCACTCCTAGTAATACACTCAACAGAAATGCATATATAGGGTTTCCCCCAAAAATGTATACATACTTTGAATAATTACAAAGGCAGTATTTATTAAAAGACATTTCATTTTCAAAATTGAGTTATCAGCTGTTAAAGTGTGTATTTTTTGGGGGGATACTATCTACACCAATAAAAGACAAAGATGCTAATTGACCGTACCTTCGCTATGCCCTAAGCCACACCCACCAGCCAATCAGAGTGACTATATGCAAATTAACCCAACCAAGATGGTGGCCGGCAGCCACGGAGCTGGAGCAAGCAGGAGGCTTGGTTGCCTGGGCAATGGAGGAAGCCAGGCTTCCTGCCTGCGCTGAGCCGGCTGGGGCCTCCACTCATGACAACAAAGTTTCAATTATAGAAGACAAATAAATCCCAGATACCTGCTTCCAGTCAGCCTCCACTGGGAGCTTGGGTGGCTTGGGGTTGTGGCCAGCCTGCAAATAGCCATCAGCCCCTCACCTAGGCTGGCGATACCATCATGGGGTGATGGTCCCCGCTGGGGGGCTTAGCCAGCCTGAAAACGGCCCTCAGCCCCTCACCCAGACTGGCCAGGCACCCCAGCAGGACCCCCCACCCTGAAGGGGCTGTGGCCAGCCTGCAAATGGCCCTCAGCCCCTCACCCAGGATGGCCAGGCACCCCATTGGGGACCCCACACTGAAGGGGCTGTGGCCAGCCTGCAAACAGCCATCAGCACCTCACCCAGGCTGGCCAGGCACTCCTATATAATAAAAGGGTAATATGCAAATTGACCCTAACAGCAGAATGACTGGGAATGACTGGTCACTATGACACACACTGACCACCAGGAGGCAGATGCTCAATGCAGGAGCTGCCACAGGGGAAACTCTGCTCAGCCACAAGCCAGGCTGACGGCTGCCAGTACAGTGGTGGTGGTGGGAGCCTCTCCCGCCTCCTCAGTAGCGCTAAGGATCTGCAGCTTAGGCCTGCTCCCCACTGACAAGTGGACATACCCCAAGGGCTCCCGGGCTTCCAGAGGGATGTCTGACTGCCAGCTTAGGCCCAATCCCCCAGAAGTGGGCCTAAGCCAGCAGGTAGTCATCCCCTGAGGGGTCCCAGACTGCGAGAGGGCACAGGCCAGGCTGAGGGACCCCACCGAGTGCACAAATTTTTGTGCACTGGGCCCCTAGTGTGTGTGTGTGTGTGTGTGTGTGTGTGTATTTAGTAAAAGTTATGCACAAGAATATTCATAACAGCAACATTAATTTTAGCCCATCAATTGGATATATACATTCAGGTATAGTCATACAACGGGATACTATAGAGTAATTAAAATGAATCACTTTCTATCCATGACATGGATGAATCTCACAAATATTTAGTGAAAGGAATGAGACATTAAATTGGACATAATATATAATGACATTTTATAGTTCAAATACAGGTAAAACTCATCTATGACATGAGTTACCTTTGGGGAAAAAGGGAAGGGTACCATTGTGCCACTAATACTTGGTGAAAATTCACTAAGCCATACTAGAGCACTTTTCTATACACAAACACACTTTTTTCCTGTATATAGATTGCATCAATCAGTTAGGGCTGTCATAACAAAATACCACAGTTTAGGTAGTTTAAGCAACAGAAATTATTATCTCATAATTCAGGAGATTAGCTGTCCAAGATCAAGGAGCTGGCAGTTGGTTTCTTCTGAGACATCTCTCCTCGGCCTGCTGATGGCCATCTTCTCCCTGGGTCTCCACATATTAAATGAATAAAATTACAAATGACAAGAGAGTTGGGAAACTGTTACATCTACATAACGATGGGAGCATTATAAAATTAGTCTAGTCTTTCTGGAAAGTAATGTGTCAAAATATTAAAAAAGATATAAAATGTTTTTAATCTGTATCTTTATATTTCCAAAGGAGGAAAATATCCCAACAAAGTAAAATTTCTGAAAAAAAATTGTAAGAGTATTTGCTGTATTACTGAAATAATAAAAAACAACTCATGCCTAGCACTCGGAGCATGAACAAACTACAAATATAAAGAACCATATTTAAAATATATAAACTATGTAGACACAAACAAATGTTTACTAAAATATGATTAATTAAAAGATACTGTTGCCCTGCCCAGTTTGGGTCAGTGGTTAGAGTGTCGGCCCTTGGAATGAAAGATCCTGGGTTCAATTCCAGTCAAGAGCATGTACAGGCTCGATTCCTAGCCCGAGTTGTGGGTTCAATCCCCAGGAGGCAGCCAATAAATGACTCTCATCATTGATGTTTCTATCTCTCCCTCTGTTCCTCTCTGAAATTAATTAAAAAAAAATTTTTAATCCTTAAATGTCTCCTCACTACATAGAAATTTTCCTGCTCCATTTCTAGATTCATTTCTCACCCCTCTCCCATTATTGCTCTGCCCTTTAGATGATTTTTCCTCATCTCTTTGCCAAAGATCTTGCAGTTTCTGAAATTTGGCCAGAGTTTTGTGGCCTTCTCTGCATCTCCAATAACTGTACCATCCTTTGTCATACCATTTCTTCTACTATAATTGCTAATTTACATGCAGCTTTCACCCACTAAACTGTGGGGGCAGAGATTATTGTTCATATTGGTGTCCTCAGTTTAACTCATAATAATAAAAGCTTAATGAATAAAATAAATGTTCAATAAACCATAAATGGTTTCAAGAATATGGATTTTTTTCTTATAGTTCTTTAGATAAGAGATTTTAGTATAAATGGCTTTAAATAAATATGGATATTTGAAACTATTATTTTTCTCCCTTTTCAGAATAATTTTCTTCAAGTTAGGCAGCAGCTTCTTAATGAGTATGGTTACATGTCATCAAACTGTAAGCTAACTTGCCAAAAGTCAGAGAGCAAAAATACTGTGCCATGGCCAACATTTAGCCACAGCTGTCCTCTAAATGATGCCCCGACATTCCCTTTCAGGATCGTTTATTCACAGATTTAATCCAATCCTTAAGCTTTACATAAAAAACATAAACCAGCCAGGCCAGCTATTAAGGTCAGCAAAGGAAGACTTGTTCCCTTCTGTTACCTGAGAGGCACACAGGACATGAAACCCCACAGCTATGATTTGCTTGCAGCCAGTGTGTGTGTGTGTGTGTGTGTGTGTGCGTGTATGGTTAAGTGACCAACCCAACTGATCAGCCGGTACATATGATGCACACTGGCAATTTAGTCCTTTGAGAATGCCGTGTCATAAATTAAATGAAAGTAGGTGCAATCATCATGCTACTGAAAAACCTTAATAATAAATGGGGTCTTTGTAATGGTGCTAGATTTATTATCAAAAGATTACAATATAACATAATCAAAGCTGAAGTATTAACAGGATCTGTGGAAGGAGAGGTTGTTCTGATTCCAATACTTGATTTTTCCTCATCTGACATTGGCCTCCCATTTAAATTAATTCAAAGACAGTTTCCCATGATGCCAGCATTTGCGATGACTATTAATAAATCACAAGGACAAACTCTAGACAGAGTAGGAATATTCCTACCTGAACCCGTTTTCAGACATGGTCAGTTATATGTTGCTTTCTCTCAAGTTCGAAGAGCATGTGGCGTTTAAGTTGTAAATACTTCATCAGAAGGGAAATTAGTCAAGCACTCTTAAAGTGTTTTTACTCTTAATGTGGTATAAAGGGAGATACTAGAATAAGTTTAATCACTTTATCAGTCACTGTTTTTATCAATGTTGTTTTTATAACATGTTTTTGCTGTTATATCATGTTGTTATTGTTTATTTATTAACCAACTAGTAGCCCTGCACAAGAATCCGTGCACCAGTAGGTCATTGTCACCCTCCTGTAGCTCTCCGCCCGCTGCCGCCCTCCTGTAGCTCCCTTCCCGCCCCATAGCTTGCTGCCCTGCCCCCTCCTGTGGCTCTCCACAGCCTGCTTGTACCTCGCTGGCCCACCCTCCTGCTGATCCGTGATCTGGTCATGACGCTCTTGGTCGTTAAGCCACAGGAAGTAATGGCTAATTAGCACATTCCCCTCTTATTATATGGGATTTATATATTATTTTCATATACATTTTACTAATTTTCTTTCATCTCTGACACTTCCACTATAGAGGAAGGGTGAATAGCAATATTAAAATACTAGAGGTGCAGTGCAAGAAATTCTTGAGGGGACAATTTGCATATTAGCTTTTATTATATAGGATTTCTGCTAATTAATTTCCTTTCAATGTGCACGAATCTGTGAGCTGGGCCACTAGTTATCCTTATCTAATAAAAGAGAAACATGGTAATTGGCATACGACCGCTACCCTTCCCATTGGCTAATCAGGGCGATATGCAAATTAACTGCCAGCCAAGATGGCGGCCGGCAGCCAGGCAGCTTAAACTGAACATGAGGCTTGCTTGCTTCAGTGACAGAGGACTCCAACATTCCCCGCCTGCCTTGCCAGCCTCTGAGCCTGCAGTTTGAACATTGTAACAAATATAGAAGCTAAACAAAACCCCAGAAACCTGCTTTCAGCGAGCCGGGATCTCAGAGCTGGAGTTGATACAGAGTTTCAATTATAGAACCTAAACAAACCAGACACCTACTTTCAGCAGCTGAGTCCTCAGAGCTGGAGCCAAGCCTCAGAGCTAAAGCTGGCCCAGAATTAAAAAAAGAAAAAAGAAAAAAGGAGCGGTTGGGAACTTCAGTCCCAGCCTGAAAACAGCCCTCAGCCCCTCACCCAGACTGGCCAGGCACCCCAGTGGGGACCCCCACCCTGATCCAGGACACCCTTCAGGGCAAACCAGCCAGCCCCCACCCATGCACAAGGCCTCTATCCTATATAGTAAAAGGGTAATATGCCTCCCAGCACTGGGATCAGCGGAGCCACAAGGCCTCCCGGCTCCGGGATCAGTGTGACAGGGGGCAGCGCCCAAACCCCCTGATTGCCCTATGGCTCTGTGTGTTACAGGGGGCAGGGCCACAACCTCCCTATCTGCTCTGCTCTGTTCGTGACAGGGGAAGGCACCACAACACCCTGATCAGCCCTGCTCTGTGCCTGATAGGGGGGAGCTCCCCAAACCCCTGATCGCTCTGTGTGTTACAGGGTGCGGCGCCCCAACCCCCCCACTCCACGGGCCCTACTCTGTGTGTGACAGGGTAGAGCCATAACCTCCCCATTGGCCCTGCCCTGTGTGTGAGAGTGGCAGTGCCCCAACCCCCTGATCGGCCCTGCTCTGTGGGTGATAGAGGGCAGCGCCCCAACCCCCCCACCCCACGGGCCCTGCTCTGTGTGTGATGGGGTAGAGCCATAACCTCCCCATTGGCCCTGCCCTGAGTGTGACAGTGGCGGTGCCCCAACCCCCTGATCGGCCCTGCTCTGTGGGTGATAGAGGGTGGCGCCCCAACCCCGATGGGCCCTGCTCTGTGCGTGACAGGGGGTGGCGCCGCCAACTCCCCATCGACCCTGCTTTGAGTGTGACAGGGGGTGTTACCCCAACCCCCCAATTGGCCCTACCCTGAGCGTGACTAGGGGTGGCATCACAACCTCCAGATCCGCCCTGCTCTGTGCATGACAGGGGGCGGTGCCCCAACCCCACAATCGGCCCTACCCTGAGCGTGACTAAGGGTGGCATCACAACCTCCAGATCCGCCCTGCTCTGTGCATGACAGGGGGCGGTGCCCCAACTCCCCAATTGGCCCTGCTCTGAGCCCGACCAGGGGCTGCACCTAGGGATTGGGCCTGCCCTCTGCCACCCGGGAGCAGGCCTAAGCCAGCAGGTCGTTATCTCCCGAGGGGTCCCAGACTGCGAGAGGGCACAGGCTGGGCTGATGGACTCCGCCCTCCCCCCCCCCCCCCCCAGGGCACAAATTTTTGTGCACCGGGCCTCTAGTACTATAATATTTTTGAAGAAAGGAATGACTCCCTGAATGGGGAGAAAAAGAGGAAGAAAGAAAAGTCAGAATGCTAAGCAGGGGCCCTGAGACTTTCAAGAAATAAGCCCTTTTCAAATCAGCACCCTTCAGGCTGGTCCTAGCAGCAGCTGGGGGAGGAGGGGAAGTCCCCCTGGCAGGAGGTTCAAACACGCCTGGGGATTTCACAAGTGAAAGGAAGGCTCTGGCTTTTGCTTTGACAGTGAGTCAAGCTCTGTTCCCATCTGAACAGACCACACTGGCTCCCCAGCCCCAAGGGCGGAAGCGGGAGGCGGGAGCACATGGACAGCCCGGCTGCTCCCAATGGCTGCTGCGCTCACGTCAGCGCGGGCTCCCGGAGCGGGGCGGCTCCCGGCTCCCTCCAGGGAACCCGACCAGCATCTGACGCAACAGCCTGAGAGCCCTGGCGCTGTTCCCAGGACTGTGAGAAACGCCTGCAAAGTCTCACCCCGGGTTTCCATTTCTCCTAAAAGCCCTGTCTATCCATAAATGCCTTTCGCTGGGAGTTTTCTCTGTCCTTCTGCCCCGTCAGCATTGTACTTTCTCTCGTCTTCGGGACAACTTCCAAGAGGAGGCCTGGGCCACACGGCCTGCCCAGCGGCCATGGCCTCCGTTTCCCCGGGCAGGGCCGCCCCGGGGCTTCACAGGGAGCAGCTTACGACTGGACGGGGTCCCCCGCCCCGCCCCTCTTAAGCCCCCCATCTGCTTGTCGAACATCAGCCCCTTGTGCAGTAGAAGGTCAGGCCTCGAGTGACGCCTAACTGACCCCAACACCTCCTTCCTTGTCCAAAAGGCCCTTGTCGCTGTCGCCGCAGCCCAGGGTCGCAGGGCCCTCCCAAGCCTCGCGTGGCGGCCTCCTCCCCAGTGACCAGGCCCTTCTGCAGCCATCGTGCCCTTCGGCCTCCACCCAGGCTGGTGTGGAAACTGCAAAATGGGCCCCGCTCCCGGCGTTCCCCAAGGAAGCACAGCCTTCTCTGGTTGGAGGCTGCGGGACCCGCAGGAGAGGGGAGGAGGGACCCCCAGGGGTAGAGCCACTACCTTTCCCACGATGGGCTTCTCCCCGAGGGATCCGTGCAGGCAGCAGGGACACCAGCAGCTGCCAGAGAGCGGACGACGTGGGCCAGCGGCCAGTGGCTTCCCCACTGAAAGTTCTGGAAGTTGGTTGGCTGGGCATGCTCAGTGCGTGCCTCGGCCCCCATTGGTTGGCTGGGCATGCTCAGTGCGTGCCTCGGCCCCATTGGCTGGCTGGGCATGCTCAGTGCGTGCCTCGGCCCCATTGGCTGGCTGGGCATGCTCAGTGTGTGCCTCGGCCCCCAGGGAGCCTGGCAGCGCTTTGCAGGCGCAGTGCGAAGCCAGGCTGGGATCCTTGGTTCGTTGGCTCCTTCTCTCACTCCTGTCTGCATGTCTACTGAGCACCTACTGTGTGCCAGGCCCTGTGCTCAGCGTAGATTCTCCAACGCCTCCCACCTTGTGGCAGAAAGAGATGTTAACCATCGGATTCCAGATAAACTTAACATGGCCTCGGAAGTGGGCTGAACCAGGACAGGCGCGAGGTGGCATGAGAGCATATGGAAGAGGACCTGACCAAGTCTGAGGATCAAGGAAGTCTTCCCAGGGGACATGCCATCCTGGATATCTAAGGTGGGTAAGACTGCTAGGCAGTAGGGTAGGGAGACGGAGCAGGCACAGCATTGCAAGCAGGAAAACAGCATGAGCAGGAGCCCTGCGACGGGAAAGAGCTTTGTCGCTTTAAGGATCGGAGGAAATAAGGGTGATAGAGCAGTTACGCAAAAAGAGGCTGGAAAAGTGGGCAAGGGCAGACAGTGCTGGGCCTTCGTCTTTATTCTAAGAAGTTTTTGTCTTTCTTTCTTTGCTCAGAAAGAATGCCACTAACTCTATGATGCTTTGCAGTTGGTAATGCACCGTTGCCATCATTTTAACAACCTGTGAGGTCAGTAATAGTTCTCCCAGCTGAGAGAACTGAGGCTTTAAAAAGTTAAGTATTTTGCACTGTCATTAGGTAGCAAAGCTGGACTTGAACCCCCCTCCACCTTATGCATAGTCACAGTCATTACCAAAATTAAGCATAACCAAATGAATAAGCTGTATCACCACAGGCTTTCTTCAAAAAGATTTCAGTAATGTTGTATTTAAGCATTAATACTAGAAACTAGTCCAAAAATGTGCACCGCATAACAGAAAATGCTAATATTTGTTCCCCCCCTTACTTTATAGCATGCATTCTCAATTGGGGATGTGGGGAATGTTGTCCTCAAGGGGACAAAATTGGTTCTTAGGGGGAGTAAGAAAAAAATCTTGGATATTAACAATGATTAGTGGCACACCAAAGTTCAACCCCACCCAACAAAATTTTACTTATTTCTTCATACTGTCATGTGTTGCTTAATGTGTTATTAGGCAATTTCATCATTGTTCAAACATCATAGTGCACTAAATACAAACCTAGATGATACTAGTACAGCCTCGTATACACCTACGCCACAGGAGCACCTGGGAGATATTGCAGGTTCGGCTCCAGACCGCCACAAAACAGCAATAACACAGGCGAGTCATAATCTTTTTGCCAGTGAGGGGCTTGCCTTCAGTTTGTAAAAAAATGCAACACCTGTTAGGTACAACAAAGCAAAGCCCAGCCCTGACCGGTTTGGCTCAGTGGATAGAGCGTTGGCCTGTGGACTGAAAGGTCCCAGGTTCGATTCCAGCCAAGGGCATGTACCTTGGTTGCGGGCACATCCCTAGTAGGAGGTGTGCTGAAGGCAGCTGATTGATGTTTCTCTCTCGTCGATGTTTCTAACTCTCTATCCCTCTCCCTTCCTCTCTGTGAAAAATCAATAAAGGGAAAGTGTTCAGGGGCAATAACACACATGGAGCTATCATCTCCTAGGACAACAGTGCCTTTTTTGGAACACCTTCTGGAGGGCCTGCCTGAGGCTCTTGAGGAGGTGTCACTCTTCAGAAATATGTCTATGTGGTTTGCTGGTTTGCTAGGTTTGTTGTTCACCACAAATTTGCTTGTAAGCAAACACTGCACCATGAACATTCCTCATGTCAACAAAAAGAAGACTTGAACCTTTGTAGATTAAAAAACAGAGAGAGTTTTTTTATTTTGACGTATTTGAGGACATATCCAAGAGCAGAGTTCCAAGATGCCTTTAAATAGTGCTCCAACTTTAGGAAAGTGATAAGATGCTTATATAGAAGCAGGAGGACAAAGAAAAAAATAGCTATACATCAGCCATTTTAGTTGCATGCATTCAAGGATTAACAGTTTTCTATTAGGTGAAGAGAATATGCAGACAAGGTAGGGTCATCAAGCACCTGGAGTTGGGGGTCATGGGAAGAAGTCTGGAAGCAATTATTTCTACATTTTTATCAGGATACAGAAAGAATAGGCACTGCCTTCTATAATCATTTATCTTTTTAATTGGAGCTGTTGGAAAGTGTACATGGCTGGTCTTTTGGATGGCCTTGGTTAGGAACTTACTATATTCCTTTGGTTATTTATCAAGTTGGAACTGCTGCTTAAACACCCTTTCCTTTCTCGCTCTTTATTAATGAAAACCTTTTGGTGTTGAGGTCCATGTTTTCAAACGTTTTAAGGAGCTTGCTAAGGTCTGCAAAAGCTTCTGCTAAACACTTCACTGAGTTTTCTTCTTTTTCTTTTTTCCTGTATTTTAATACAGGAAAATTATTAAATACAGGCAAAGAACTATGTACATCTTGCTGTAAAATGCTGCCCACAGCTATGGAAAAGGTGTCTGCCCCACTCTCTTTACTGTCCAGGTCCTAGAAAACTCTTGTTTATGAATTGTCTCTTCACAGAGCAAGTCCACCACTTGCTGGGTTTCTCATTCTGAGGCTCAAAAACTTACAAAGTCTCAATCCAGCCTCTTGCCTTAACTGCTGCCAATAGGCCTCCATCACTTTGTCTTCCTGTTTGTTTGCAGGTTTGGCGTAAATTGTGTTAAGTGGAAAACTTGGCTCTCTGGGAATGGGAAAATTAGTGATTCCTAGTTTATACATTTCTTTCTCGCCTTGCTTTTAGAATTGCACTTTTGGAGTTCCTTTAGACACTCAGAAATGTAGAGAGTTGTGTATATCAAGGGCCTATCAGCTTTATTCTTAATCTCATGGTTTTTGAAGAAGTCATTGGCCTTGAAATAATAGATGGCTTCATCCACAAAATCTGTGTCTTTTGTCTTTCTAAGGGCAGGTCCTTTGAACTGACTTCTGATGGGCAACAGTGCCATGTTTCCCAATGAGTTTGGTGTCAGAGTCCATGAGAGAAGAATGGTAAGCCGGCATCTTGATGTCTCCGAGTTTTCTGAGGTTTCTTTATTTCTTCTTCAGCAGTTTTCTTGGCTCTTGCCTCCTTTGCTCAGCTAGGCTATCCAACAACTCTTCCTTCATCAGTTCCTCAGGAACAACTTCTTTTTGTGTGTGTGTGTGGGGGGGGGGGTAGCATTTATTATTATTTTTTTAATACATTTTATTGATTTTTTACAGAGAGGAAGGGAGAGGGATAGAGAGTTAGAAACATCGATGAGAGAGAAACATTGATCAGCTGCCTTCTGCACACCCCCAACTGGGGATTTGCCTGCAACCAAGGTACATGCCCTTGACCTTTCAGTCCGCAGGCCAACGCTCTATCCACTGAGCCAAACCAGTTAGGGCAGGAACAACTTCTAAGAGATCCTCGGTGTGATCCTCATCCACACCCAGGTTAAAGTGGTTTACAGTCTCAACCACAGCCATGTTGACTTTTGCAATCTTTACACTACGATGTTACAACAGCTACAGCACTAGGTTATAGGAATTTTTCAGCTCCATTATAATTTTATTATAACATTATGTCATTATTATAACATATATGAAGGGACCACCTTCATATATGCGGTTCATCCTTGACCAAAAAAGCATTATGCAGTGCATGACTATTTAATTTTTTTCTTTAGGAAAAATTTAATTTACGAAGTAATTTTTTTCCTCACCCAAAGAAATGTTTATTGATTTAAGAGAGAGAGTAAGAGCCCAGCTGGTTTGGCTCAGTGGTTGAGCGTCGACCATGAACCAGAAATCATGGTTTGATTCCCGGTCAGCGGGTTGTGGCTTTGATCCCCAGTGTGGGGTGTGCAGGAGGCAGCCAATCAGTGAGAATCATTGATGTTTCTATCTCTCTCTCCCTCTCTCTTCTTCTCTGAGATCAATTAAAAACATATTTTTAAAAGAGAGAGAGAGAAAGAGAGAGAAAGAGAGAGAGAGAGAGAGAGAGAGAGAGAGAGAGGAAAAGAGAGAGAAAAACATTGATTGGTTGCCTCCTGTATGTGCCCCAAATGGGAATTGAACCTGCAACGTAGGTATGTGCCCTGACCAGGAATCAAACCCACAACCTTTTTGGTGTATGGGACAATGCTCTAACCAATTGAGCAACCTGGCCTGGGCATAATTTAATTTAAATTTAAGTTAATTTAAATTTAATTAATCTCAGGAGAGGCACTAATTTAAAAAAAAGTTGAGAAACATTGTTCTATAGTAATGAACCTCCAAACTTTAGTGGATCACCAGAATAAAGGTCACATTTCTTAACCTGCCCTGCAGATAGATATGGCAGTGTGACTAAGTTCTGGCTTATGGGAGATGATGGAAAATGATGAGTACTGTGGGAAGAGCTCAGGAGATTTATCTCAGTGCAGTGGCAGATGCAATGGCGTGAGCGCACTCCGCCTCTACAAGCTTCCTCGGCACACCAGGAAGTGGCAGCGCCCGCCTGAGCAAGCCCCCTAGAGCCCCTACATAGTACCCTGATCTTTCCTACCATTGGTTGCCCTAAGGATGGTATAAACTTCTGATTGGTCCAAAAAGTTATATATGTTGCTGCACTTACACAATAAAGTCAGATCTGCGTCTTTGAACCTGGTCTCCTGAGTCGGGCATGCTTCGTTAGGACTCCGTCGGCCTCACTCCCGCGGGACCCCGTGCCTCAGAGTACAATCCCAGGATGGGTCTAAAAATGAGGAACAATCCCTTTTCTGCCTTCCCACCATCCTGTACTTGGAAAGCAGACATGGTGTCAAAGCCCCTTGGGCCATATGCAAGAGGGCAGCAACCTGGAGATGGCAGTGAATCAATGAGATAGAACCTAGGAGACCTCATGGAGCAGAACCACCATACACACTCTAATCAACCTGCCTCTTTCAAGGAGAAATGCATATATCTTAATTAGCCACTATTAATTTGGGTCTCCATTAGATGCAACTGATCCCTTACTCTTTTTTTTTTTTTTTTTTGAGAGAGAGAAAGGAAGAGAGAGAAACATCGATATTAGAGAGAAACATCAATTGGTTGCCTCCTGTACACACCCCCAGATGGGATCAAACCAGAAACCTGGGTATATGTCCTAACTGGGAATTGAACCTACAACCTTTCAGTGTACAGGGACAATGCTTCAAGCAACTGAGACACACCAGCCAGAGCATTACTCTATTTTTGCTTTTTAATTATTATGGTAAAAAAATGCATAACATGAAATTTACAATTTTAACCATTTCTAAGTGTACAGTTCAGTAGTCTTAAGTATATTCACATTATACAAGAGATCTCTAGAACTTTTTCATTTTTCAACACTGAAACTCTAAAACCTACTAAAGACTAATTTCACCTCACCCTCTTCCCAATCCCTTGGCAGCAGCCTTCCTATCTTCTGCTTCTAGATTTGACTTTAAATACTTCAGATGAGTATTTCTCCTTTTGTGACTGGCTTATTCCACTTAGCATAATCTCTTCAAAGTCCATCCATGTTGTAGCATGGGACAAGATTTCCTTCTTTCTTAAAGCTGCTTAAAGTTTCATTGCTTGTTCTTATACCACATGTTCTTCATCCATTCATCTGTCAGTAGACATTTGGGTCACTTCACCTTTGCAAATAAGGCTGTTGTGAATAATGCTACCATGAATATGGGTTAGCAAATTTCTCTTTGAGATCCTTCTTTGAATTCTTTTGGGCCTATTCCCAGAAGTGGAATTGCTGCATCATATGGTCATTCTATTTTTAATGTTTTGAGGAGCCTCCCTATTCTTTTTCATAATGGAAGCACTATTTTACATTCCCACCAATAGTGCACAAGGGTTCCACCTTCTCCAACAGTTGTTATTTTCTAATTTTTGATAGTGGCATCCTGATGAATATGAGGTATATCATTGTGGTTTTGATTTGCATTTCCCTGTCTTTTGTAATTATGATGTTGAACATTTCATGTGCTTATTGGCCATTTCTATATCTTCTTTAGAGAAATGTCTATTCAAATTTCTCTCCCTTTTTAAAATCAGGTTTGTTGTTGTTGCTGCTGTTGCTATGTTGTAGAATTTTCTTATAAATTCTAGGCCAGTGATGGCGAACCTTTTGAGCTCGGCATGTCAGCATTTTGAAAAACCCTAACTTAACTCTGGTGCCGTGTCACATATAGAAATTTTTTGATATTTGCAACCATAGTAAAACAAAGATTTATATTTTTGATATTTATTTTATATATTTAAATGCCATTTAACAAAGAAAAATCAAACAAAAAAATGAGTTCACATGTCACCTCTAACTCGTGTGTCATAGGTTCGCCATCACTGTTAGGCATTAACTCCTAATCAGATATATGTTTTGCAATTATTTTCTCCCATTCCATAGGTTGTTTTTTCACTCTGTTGATTGTTTTCTTTGATACAAGCAAAGAAGTTTTTAAGTTTGATGTAGTCCCATTTGTCTATTTTCAACTGATCCCTTATTCTATAACTAATTCAACCATTAAAAATAACAATAGCCCTAACCGGTTTGGCTCAGTGGATAGAGAGTCAGCCTGCAGACTCAAGGGTCCCAGGTTCGATTCCGGTCAAGGGCATGTACCTCGGTTGCAGGCACATCCCCAGTAGGGAGTGTGCAGGAGGCAGCTGATCCATGTTTCTCTCTCATCGATATTCCTAAACTCTCTATCCCTCTCCCTTCCACTCTGTAAAAAAAAAATCAATAAAATATATTTTTTAAAAAATAACAATAAACTGTAGCAGCAATGGCATAAAAAACAAAGGAAGCTTATCACAGTAGGAAATGACCTGGTCCTGGAGGAAATTATCATAGGTTAAGAAAAAATAAGTCAGCCATATATTATATAAATAGTAAGGAAATTTGAAGAGTGTTTTACTTATCTGGACGTCAGTATTTCCCATCTGGAAACCACATTTCCAACTCTTGTTGTATGATATCATTATATAACCTATTCTTCATCCTAGGTGAGCAGCTGTGAGTGTACTAAAGGCTGCCAGTGATACTGGTTTCACATCCCTTACTATAAACCACCCATTTATGTGAAATGGACATAAATCATGCAGAAATTCCCTTGGATCTGAGAGTAGGGTTTCCCCTAGAACAATTGTTTGTGGGCAGTTTAGCTAGATCAGCTAAGAATACTAGCCAATCAGAGTTTCGGAGGGAAAATGTTTTCCTATATAAATACGATTTTCAATAGCATGTTCTCTAAAGAATTTCCCAGGCTTGAATTCCAATAGAGGAGTGACTCAGTAGAACTCCATTCTACCGCTATGAAGAAAAGTGGTGTTTCTCTCCTTTTGGGTATCATCTTCCTGACTCTGATTGAAGTTCAAGGTAAGGGGTTCTGATTCACATTAGGTTAATAAACTCAGAGATGTAAATGGCTATAGAAAGCCTCTTGAATTGCCCAGTAGAGGTGATTGCATGCATCAGAAAGTGATGAGTCACTCATAAAAGCTCATTGATGTCGTTGATTATCCCAAGTTCCTATCTTAGACGTGCCAAATCAAAAAAGTCTTCTCAGTCTTGGTGTTTGAACTCCTGGCATGTTGTAAATGTTCAATAAATGTTTATTGAACTGTAGATAATGAGATTAAAGACTCTCGAGTTATTTTTTTTACCCTAATATTTTTTTCTTGATAAGTATTATTGTGCTTAATCAATTAAAGATCCAATAATCAGAGACATTGTTTTTAACTTGTTTCCTGTTGGCCTTTGTTACCTTAAGCAAATTAGTGAACTTTTCTAGACTTCAGTTTCCTCAGCTGAAAATGGATATTTTATAGTTATGATTTTTCTACCTCATGATGTATGGCATATAGTAAGCACTAAGTAAATATATGATATATGTTGAATAAATAAAAGAATTAAGGAATGAAGATAGTGTATTTTAAAGAATTTCCAAAAGTTTAAAGCACTATTGAAAAGCAAGGCAGTGAGGAGGAGGAGGATGGTGGTGGTAACTGGTTATTATATGTAGGGCTTTCTGTCTAAACCAACACCAACTGCAAGGTCATGTAATAAAATGGCTTTGGAAATTGCTTAGGAAACTGTGGCCCACATAGCACCCATGAAGTAGGTATCCATGTGTCTGACCTGCAATAGGCATTTATTAAATATTGTGAAAATCTTTTTTCCTAAGGTTGTAGAATATGGTAGTTAAGAGCAATGCCTTTAGATTCAAACTCTTTCCCTGCCCCCTAAAAGCTGAATGCCTTTGTTCTTTACTTCTTTGAACTTGAGCTTCTTTGTCTATAAAATGAAAGTGATACCTACTTCAAAGTTTGTGGTAATAATTATTAGAAACTCAGGAAATGATAGTAATAACCATGATTAAGTCAAATGTATCATTTTGATGGATCACCTAAATTGAGACATTGCCCTAAACCAGTGTGTGCTAACCATTCCCTTTCTCTTAGGAGTCCCAATAATGAAGAAAGGACGCTGTTTCTGCATCAACACCAACCAAGGGATGATCCACCTAAAATCCTTAAAGGACCTTAAACAGTTTTCCCCAAGTCCTTCTTGTGAGAAAACTGAAATCATGTAAGTAAAATCTCATCCAACATGCATGCATCTTATTGGCAGGAACATTAAATTTAGTGTGAGTATTACCCTTGGAATGCTTGCCTATACAGACACTTAAAATTCAGATTGTTGCTCCTCTGCAAATCTTGCCTACTTCTTGCTTTTCTAAAAAACAAACAAATCCCAAAACAAGCCAACAACCAACAAGTAATTTCTGGTGGGGGTTAGGAACAAAGACATATCACAAAAGTAATATATGTTCATTGGAGAAAATGTTTAATGCCGATAACCCAAAAGAAAAAAAATAAATATTATTTATAATGCTACCATCCAGTGACAAATGCTGTTAATCTCTTGGTATGTGGTTTTCCAGATCTCTCTCATTTGCTTTGTGTGTACATATATAGACATGAAAAATATATACATATATTTATAAATATAATATATATGCACACAAAAATAAAATCATACCCTACATACTGTTTTTTCATTAATATTATATCATGAACGTTTCTTCATGTCAGTACATCTTCTGTCATAATACCATCTTTTTCTGATAATGTCATTTTTAATGGTCAAATTATATTCCCATCATATGCATGTATCATAATCTGTATAACCAATGCTAATTGTAGGTTATTTTCTATTTTTTCCTATTGAAATCAAACTCTTATTATGGCAATATTGTGTCTTGAATTCTTTCCTACTAATAATACCTTTCTAGAGATTAGAATTGATAAGTTAAAGTACATGTATACTTAAGTCTTTTGAAGCCTAAATCGAGAATGATATATAGACTGGCTATTCTTATTCTCAGATTATATTGATAAAGAAAAAAAATCTTTGAATTATTCAAGGAGAGTATGCTGTAATTTATCAAAATTCAAACAGTCTGTTAATCTTAGGATAACATTTTATTATGTTTTAAGTAGTTTCATTAGAAAATTTGGCAAAATTTATGCTGATTTTCATTGTTTCTGGGGGGAAAAAGTAGGTATATTGACAACATTTATATTTTTCTTCTTCAGTTAAGCTTAAATAGCTATTTCTAGGACAAAATAATATCATCTTTAGATATGTTTCTCTCACTGCATATACCTGTGGGGTTTTTAAATTTATGGTTATGTGCTATCCTAGAAATTTATCTAAGTCTCTCATTCGATTAAAAAGGAAAAAAGACTGGGATTCTCAGATGCTTATAGTGATGACACAAGTACACTCTAATTGGGAAATTGAATTCTGAGGATAAGATGAAGCATTTAAATTATTAAAAGTTAAAATATTTTTTAAAAAGTTAAAATCTTGTTGCTATTACCTTGGCAGCGCTACAATGAAGAATGGGACTCAAACATGTCTAAACCCAGATTCAACAAATGTGAAAAAATTGATGAAAGAGTGGGAGAAACAGGTTGGTGAAAAGAAGGAACAATTTTTTTTTTCCCCTTAGAAATTAACTTTGGAAGACAAAGAATCTATGTAGTTCCTTTAAAGGTACATTTTTAAAAATTCTTATTATTGTATTCCTGTTTTGTTACTAGAATGATGTCCTCACTTTGATATCCTATCTGATAAAGAGGGGATATGCTAATTGACCCTTGTGTCATCACAAATATGGTGGCACCCACAGCCAATAAGGAGGGAATATGCTAATTGACTGCCCTGCCCTCAAAGATGACAGCACCCACAGCCAATAAGGAGGGGATATACTAATTGCCTACACTGCCCTCAAAGGTGGTGGCATCCACAGTCAATAAGGAGGGAATATGCTGATTGACTGCCATGCCCTCAAAGATGGCGATGCCCATTCCCTTTAGCCCCGCAGGGCAGCAGGTGTGCAGCAAGGTCGGGCCCAGGCAGGCCCAGCCTTGCCGTGAGCCTGCCTCTGGAGTCCCCCAGTCCCCTCAGCCACCCAGCTGCCCAGGGCCGTCCCAAGGTGCAGGCAAGCCTTGGATGGCAGCTGCCCAGCCACCCAGGGCCACCAGCAGCTCAGGTAACCAGAGCTGGCTGAGGCTTGCGCTGCCAGCAGTGGCAGCCTCAAAGGTGTGATGGGGTGTCGCCTTCTCCTAGTCGCCAGGTCGCCTCCCGCCCCTGAAGGCTCCTGGACTGTGAGAGGGGGCAGGCCAGGCTGAGGGACACCCCCCCCCCCCGCTCCAGTGCATGAATTTTCATGCACTGGGCCTCTAGTATAGTTATATTCCTGCATAGAGTATCACTTGTCTATCGCACCACTAGAATGTGGGTTCCATGAGCAAAGGGAGCTTATCTTTCTTATATAACACAATGAATGTGTATTTAAATGAATAGTAGACACTGAGAATAGAAAGGTAATAAGATAGTACCATCCTGCTATAGCAAATATTCTAACAATAAATTAAAGCACAATTTCAAATATTAAATAAAAATATGTACAAGAATCTTAAAGAAAGAGTAAGTAATTTTGCTGAAGGGAGGGGCAGGGAGAAACTATTAAGGAAGACTTTTCATAAAAGGTGACATTTGATTTAGGTCTTGAAGGATAAGTAGTTCACCACGAGGGCAAGGACATCATGAAAGACAGAATCATGAGAGAGCTTGCTGTGTTCAGGGAGCCTCTAGTAATGTGGGTGGAGTTTGTATGGAGGGAATTAAGGGATTAGGTAAAAGAGTAGACCAGGACAGAGTGGGAAGAAACCTGTATGACATGCTAAGGAATTATGTCTGAAGAGGGACACAGAATATGTAGTTGGGAGTGTAGCTTTTGGAGTCTGATAGACAGTGGTTCTGCCACATACTAGCTATGCAACTTTAGGCAAGTCGCACTCTCTGAGCCTCAGTCTCCCCATAGGTAAGAAGTAGATGATACTTAAGTAGAAGATTTAAGTATATATGTACTTTAACTTAGCAATTCTATCCTCCAACATCAGGAAGTTGTACTTGGGACATAAGCAAGATTGGAGTGAGGGTAGTAATGAGCCAGGAGAATGGACAAAAGAAGACCAATTAGAAGGCTGTTGCCTCCTCCTCAAAGTGGATGAAGTAGAAAGAATTAAAAAGAGCCCCTTTGAGAGTAAAGCACTTTAAACCTGTTTTGAGGATGAAGAAGGACCACAGTGTAGAGCAGCCATGGGCAAACTATGGCCCGCGGGCCAGACCGGCCCGTCTGAAATGAATAAAACTAAAAAAAAAAAAGACCGTACCCTTTTATGTAATGATGTTTACTTTGAATTTATATTAGTTCACACAAACACTCCATCCATGCTTTTGTTCCGGCCCTCTGGTCCAGTTTAAGAACCCATTGTGGCCCTCGAGTCAAAAAGTTTGCCCACCCCTGGTCTAGAGAGTTCAATTATAATATAAGAAAGGGAAAATGGTAAGATGAAGAAACGATGTCTTCCCCCCCCCCCCCCCCCTCTCTTTGCAGGTCAGCCAAAAGAAAAAGCAAAAGAAAGAGAAAAAAAACATCAAGAAAGCAGGGAATTCAAAAAGTTGAACGATCTCCATGTCCTCATCAAAAGAAGACTATATAATTGACAGCTTTACCGACAAATATTTTCTGTTTAAAAGGTTCTTCTTAATTATACTGAAATAATTCCAGCACCTTAATCCATAAGCTTGTTGATCTGACTAGAAATTATAAAGCATCATTATGAAATTGTAATTGAAGCTAAAAAGTAGCTTTCAAAATCCAAATGTTAAGAATTGTTAGAGGCTATAGTTTGTCTTATTCTTCCACCTATAGCCAGCTGAATTTCATCATGTTTAAGAGCAGGATCTTAGTAACACCCACATGTGGACAGATGGCCACACAACAGCTCATACACAACAGCTGCCTGGGAGAGCAGCCTCAGGCTTCCAAGACCACAGCCTGCAGCTTTCAGAGCGTATTCTGAAGCACATGTCGGCAAGTGCCAGCTTGTCAGCTTGCTGATAAGCCAAGCAGTTTGGAATTGAGCTGGACCTCACTAAGCTGCCATGGCCATCAGCATCTGTATTTGAATCCGCCTACGGGCCTCACATGCAATGTATCTGAGAGGTAAATGCTGGTAGTTTCTGGGAACCAACACTGGAGAACACAGGCGCTTAGCTTTCAGAACCTTCGATCTCACTTTTGAGGCCGTGTGACTCCATCTTACCTGCCCAGGCTGTCCCCTTTGCCTCAGTCAAGCCAGTCCCTCACTGTCCTACCACAGTTCAGTGCCTGCCTCCTCTACTGTGCTGACCTCGCTTCTCATTATTTCCCCAACACCCCACAGGAATGCCTTCTTCTCCCCACCCATCTTCACTTTACCCAGGCTTCAAGATTCAATTCAATCCTGCCTCTTAAATAAAACCTCTGGACACTCAGATTATCTTAAAACCCTATTTCACATGTGCTCCACACCACACAGGTGAGCACTTAATTATTTTCTAATTTTTTTGTGTGTTTTTTCTATCTCTCCAGCTCCTTAAGGGCAGGAGCCAAGTTTATTTCCCTGAATCTGCCACCAATGCCTCATATACTCTGGGACTAGATTTTGAATGATTTCTTAATTGCAGTTGTTACACGTAGGAGGGAAGCCAGGCCATCCCCTCAGAGCAGGAGCTGGCTATCTATAGCAAGATTCAATATTGAGTAACCCCTGGGTAAATTCATTATCTTCAGGCCATTATCCCTGAAAGCACCCGGGGTGATGCAACATCCTTGTCTTATGACAGGATGTTAACTTGGCCTCTTGAGCAGATAAGAAGGAAATGTTTAACCATTTATGGAAGTTCTGAACTGTTTTCATAAAATATACAGGGTACCTAGAATCACAGAATCTTACAATGGGAATCTTACAAGGAGCTTTAGAAATCAACCAGTGTCAAAACCTTCTTCACCCCATGCAAATTCCTTCAGTACAATTCCTGACAAGCCTCGCTTTTCTATGATATGACAAGAAAGCCGCCAACATCCTTTTGAAAACTCATTTTATGCCGAAACCGGTTTGGTTCAGCGGATAGAGCGTCGGCCTGCGGACTGAAAGGTCCCAGGTTCGATTCCGGTCAAGGGCATGTACCTGGGTTGCGGGCATATCCCCAGTAGGAGATGTGCAGGAGGCAGCTGATCGATGTTTCTAACTCTCTATCTCTCTCCCTTCCTCTCTGTAAAAAATCAATAAAATATATTTTTAAAAAAACAAAACTCATTTTAGGTAAATATGAATGTCCTTGTCATTAAACTTTTCTCAGAGTTGGTAAAATATTGTGATTACTGATTATTTCACCAGGTCTTGTGAAGAAAGGTGATATTAAGATACCAAGAGCTGGAGGGAGCAGCAAATTCTGTTAGAGGAGACAAGACTGGTGCTCACATAGCTTCCGTGGGGCTTGGAAACTCTCTTAAAGAGGAGGCTTGGTGAACTGTGTAGGACAGGATGTCTTTTGCCAGAATTTAAACAAATGCCTTCCTGCAAATTTTGTTACTCTTTACCCAACAGATGATTTTCAGTGCTGCCCAGTGGTGATCCCACCCAAGCAATATCTGATCTAATCATGAAACTCTAGCTCCTTCCATGTACATCCTTGAAAAACCTAAATGTTCCCTAATTTGAGAGTTTGT
The DNA here is from genome assembly GCF_964212035.1 of Myotis nattereri. NCBI lineage: Eukaryota > Metazoa > Chordata > Mammalia > Chiroptera > Vespertilionidae > Myotis > Myotis nattereri. The sequence goes on from NC_138075.1 coordinate 182,703,516, forward strand.
GAACCAATTACTACACAACTCACAGGTAAAGTGTAGTGTATAACTAATAATCAGAAACCACATTTTATAACATATAAGTGCATGATATTCATCATTTACATATACATGTATACTCTCTAAGCAAATAAGTTCAAAGCAGTATTAGCATATATACCTTATACTCTGAAATAATTTGTTAAAAGATGGTATCAATAAATGAACCATTAATCAGAAAACAAGTCTTGATTGTTTTAATGTCTTGAACATACACTTCAACTATTGCATGCTTAACAGTAGTTCTCACATGTCTTTATTGATTTGCTTTCATCTCAGATAAAGGATAATGGAGATAAAGACTTGGAAGCCCTTTAAAGGGCTCTTTGGGGACAGAAAAAAAAAATATGGAAAATGTGACAACAATGCCTTATTATAACAACATTGACGGATAAGAGTTACGTGAAATGAAATTTATTGTCTAATTCTGAAGGATAGTCCTAGCCCAATCAGATGTATCCTGAGGAAACAAAAAAAGTCCTTTTTACATATTCTGAAAGCACATATGTTTAAATATTATAAAGTCATAAGTAGCTATGGTGGATATCTAAATAAGCATAAGATACTTACGAGTGCAGAAAATTTGGGCTGGAGATATTATGTAGTGTGGACTCTAAGAAGGTTGAATGTGGACAAAAAATATCAGTAAGGTACACTGAGAGGCCAGACAGGTGTGACATTAGGGCAGCTGCGGACATGACTACCTACAAGGGCCTTAACCTGAAAGACAGGATTCTAGATTCTGAGATACCTGGTTTAAGCTCAAAAGCCCACCACTTACTGGCTGTGTGACCTTGGCTCACCCATACGATTTAACCTCCCGTGCACCAGTGTCCTCACTCAGGGCTGTTGTGAGGAATAGGCCCAGCATAGATCTTGGTGCTGAGGAAGCACTTAGTGTCAGTTCCACCCTTCTCTATTTACTTCTGCCGCGCCTTCTTCACAACAAAGGGTGTTCCACATCTCACACTCGGGGATGCTTCCAGGACTAAAAAATATGTTGGAGAAGAGATTAAAAGCCTGCCTGACCAGTTTTTCATATCTATATTTTTATACTCAAAGTCCAGGCTATCCTTGTCTCTTTCCTGGGCTACCATAATAGTTTCCCTGCTGCCCCTTTTCTTCAAGTTTAATTTTCCTTCCTTACCTCCATGCCAGCCAGAATGATATTCAGTCATTCTCTCTCTCTCTCTCTCTCTCTCTCTCTCTCTCTCTCTCTCTCATATTTTTATTTATTTCAGAGAGGAAGGGAGAGGGAGAGAGAGAGCTAGAGACACTGTACAGTCCTAACCGGTTTGGCTCAGTGGATAGAGTGTCGGCCTGCAGACTGAAGGGTCCCAGGTTCGATTCTGGTCAAGGACATGTACCTTGGTTGCGGGCACAACCCCAGTAAGGAGGTGTGCAGGAGGCAGCTTATCGATGTTTCTCTCTCATCGATGTTTCTAACTCTCTATCCCTCTCCCTTCCTCTCTGTAAAAAATCAATAATATATATATATATATATATATATATATATATTTTTTAAAGAAACACTGTACACCCCACACTGGGGATTGAGCCCACAACCCAGGCATGTGCCCTTGGCCAGAATCGAACCTGGAACCCTATCCACTGAGCCAAACCGGCTAGGGCCAGAATGAGCCTCTCAAAGAATAACTCACAGAATACTACCACCTTGCTTAAAATCCATCAATTTTGAATTAAATCAACCATACCTCAGCCTACCAAGCCATATGTGAGTTAAGTTCTACCTGCTTCTCTTACCAGGCTCCCCCTATTCTCATTTATTGAGCCCAGCCTCACCTTCTTTCTGTCTCTCAAGCACACTGAGTTTACTTCCTTCTCGGGGCCTTTGCCTACACTGTTCCCTGTTGTGCTATATCAGTGGTTAAGCTGGGAACTCTGTTTCCCAGAATCCCCTTCCCTGTGTAGTTCTAATGTAAGAATTAGCCAAAGAAACACTTGTGTGAGATTTTTAAAAGAGAAGTGAAGGAATAGCCATTACTCTTGATTAGATAGAACGACAGACACCTTGGTATCCAAGGATCCCAGCTTGCCCTTGCTCTCCTCTGAGTTCACCTTGTCTTCATGACTGCTGGCCTCTCGATCAACAGTGGTCCCAACCAGATCTTGGAAGTGCACTCACAGAGACTGTAGTTGCACAGAAGCTACAGCGTCCCACAGGCCCCCAGAGTGGCAGCTGGACAGGCTTGGCTTCTTGGATTTTTCTCATGAGCTCTTTGTCCAACTGTACCAGTGCTTCTGATGGCTTCATCAGTGAATCTTTCTCCAATACCTGACTATCGTCCCAGACTTTCCCTTCTTGAGATCCTCCATCATCTGTGGAAAATCTGATTCCTGTAGGAATTCCTTTATTTCCACAATGTCAAAGTCAGCCATATAATACAGAGAAAAAACTGCGTTGTTACTGAAAATGAAAAATACCAGTAATGACTTCTACAATATTAAAAGCAGCAGAATTAAAAGCAGGTCTCTCTCTCTCTCTCTCTCTCTCTCTCTCTCTCTCTCTCTCTCTCCCCCCCCCCCCCCCCCCGCATTAGTTGATTCTGGTATGTGCCCAGGGATTGAACCCACAACTTCGGCCCATCTGGACGATGCTCTAACCCAGTGGTCGGCAAACTCATTAGTCAACAGAGCCAAATATCAACAGTACAACGATTGAAATTTCTCTTGAGAGCCAAATTTTTTAAACTTAAACTATATAGGTAGGTACACTGTTATTAACTTAATTAGGGTACTCCTAAGGCTTAGGAAGAGCCACACTCAAGGGGCCAAAGAGCCGCATGTGGCTTGCGAGCCGCAGTTTGCTGACCATGGCTCTAACCAACTGAACTACCCAACCAGGGCCAGGCAAGTGTCTCTTGTTTGGGTCCTTTGATTAGGGCCAGACTGGCTAGGAGTTTTTATGGACTGGAACTCAAAGCAAAAGTGAGCTGCAAATGGGAACTAAATGTCGCTGAATAATAAGGGAACAGGAATTACCTCTGGCAGCTGGGGAGTATGCTGGGGATCCTGAAACAGCAAAAAGAGAAGGCAGTGAAGTAGGACTGTAAAAATGAAGTAAAGGCAAAGGAGACCAGTGAGAAATTGTCTGTGGTAAGATGCCAGCTTTAAAACACTGCTGTGTAGCATTCATTTTGGATATTGCAAGTAAGTCCAGAATGCTAGAAAACTCTGGGGCCAGCTGGGTTATGTGGCAGCTGTAAAGGTGTGCTGCTTGGATCACCCTTCAACAAAGAACTTACTTTCAGCCACAAGGAGAGAGAGCAGTTAGCTGACACCCTCTAGCTGCTGCACTGGAGAGGAGACTCACCTCAGGTTTCAAGCCAAGGCCGAATCCAAGCAGTCTCCAGCCAATGACTGAGTATTGAAGGCATACTAAGGACTGACCATTCCTCCCAACTCAGGACTCCTCTGATGGGCAATCTTTAGTCAGGTGCTCCCCCTTGGGTTCACTAAGACTTTCTCAGACCTCCATCACAGTCGGGGGCAATCTTTCTGCTTTTTTCCCACTTTTATTTTCATAAGGGTTACCTCCAATAAACTTCTTGTGCATCTGATTCTGTCTCAGTGCCTACTTCTCAGAGAACCCAAATGACACAGACTACATGTGATAAACTTTATATTTTGAGCAATAAGTGTTAGCTGCTATTATCTTTTTTTTAAATATTTTTTTATTAAGATATTACATATGTGTACCCTCTACCCCCCCCCCCCCCCCCCGCTCATCCCCTCACCCCCCCCGTTGTCCGTGTCCATTGGTTAGGCCTATATGCTTGCATATAAGTCCTTTGGTTGATCCTTCCCCCTTGCCCCCACCCTCCCCTACCTTCCCTCCAAGGCCCGACAGTCCAATCAAAGCCTCTCCGTCTCTGGATCAGTCCTTGTTCATCAGTTTATGTTGTTCATTATATTCCACAAATAAGTGAGATCTTGTGGTATTTATCTGCTCTCCAGTTCCATCGATGCTGTGGCAAATGGTAAGAGTTCCTTTTTCTTCTTCCTCTTCTTAAAGAATACCTTTCAGCATTTCATATAATGCTGGTTTGGTGGTGATGAACTCCTTTAGCTTTTTCTTATCTCTGAAGCTCTTTATCTGACCTTCAATTCTGAATGATAGCTTTGCTGGATAAAGTAATCTTGGTTGCAGGTTCTTGCTATTCATCTCTTTGAATATTTCTTGCCACTCTCTTCTGGCCTGCATGGTTTCTGTTGAGAAATCAGCTGACAGTCGGATGGGTACTCCCTTGTAGGTAACTGACTGTCTTTCTCTTGCTGCTTTTAAGATTCTCTCTTTGTCTTTTGCTCTTGGCATTTTAATTATGATGTATCTTGGTGTGGTCCTCTTTGGATTCCTTTTGTTTGGGGTTCTCTGCGCTTCCTGGACTTGTAAGTCCATTTCTTTCACCAGGTGGGGGAAGTTTTCTGTCATTATTTCTTCAAAAAGGTTTTCAATATCTTGCCCTCTCTCTCCTTCTGGTACCCCTATAATTCTGATGTTGGTACGCTTGAAGTTGTCCCAGAGGTTCCTTACACTATCTTCATATTTTTTGAATCTCTTTTCTTTTTTCTTTTTCGGTTGGGTATTTTTTGTTTCTTTGTATTTCAAATCTTTGACTTGATTCTTGGGATCCTCTTGTCTGCTGTTGGATCTCTGTAAATTATTCTTTATTTCAGTCAGTGTATGCTTAATGTCTAGTTGGTCCTTTTTCATGTCCTCCATGGTCTCACTATACTCATTGAGGGATTCATTAAATTTATTGGCGGTTTCCATAAAATTCTTGACAAACCTTATAAACGTGGCCTTGAACTCTATATCCAGTCATCTGCCCTCCTTCGTTTCTGCCAATTGTGACCTGTTTCTTTGTCTCCGCATTTTGGCTGCTTCCCTGTGTTGATAGAGTGGCCCTGCGCGCCAGGTGTCCTGTAGGGCCCAGTGGCTCAGCCTCCCCAGTTACCTGGGGTGGACACTCTTGGTGCACTCTTGGTGCACTCTTGGTGCCTTGGTTGTTGTAGGATCACTGGGAGGAATTGACCTCCAGGCCAATTGGCTGTGGGAAGCAGCTGTGTCTGAAGTGGGAGAATGGTCCCCCTCTGACCACTGGGTACAGTGGCTCCTGGATCTAAGGAGGTGCTAATTCAGCCCCTGCCTGAGGCCACACAGCCGGAGCCGCCACGAAGAGGCTCAGCTGTGAAGCAATGAAAGCCGCTGCGGGGCCTTGGGCCTTCTCTTGGAAGTTCTGGGTCTGCTTGGCTGGGCTGTAGTTAGGTACATTCACATGCAAAAGCCTCTGCTGCAGCATGGGTGGGGCGGGGTCTCAGGGAGTCAAAAGGGCGGAGAAAGAAGCTATGGCTGATTCTCCGCGCCCGGAGTCGTGCGTCTCAGTGTCCCGGTAACGGCTGCAAGCACCTCTGAGGGAAATCCGCCCTCAAGTTCACCCGCAGCCGCCTGACAGAGCAGCCTCTCCCCGTATGAGTCCTGGGTCCCCAGAGACTTCCCAGAACCGGAGTTCAGAGCAGTCGGGAGCTTGTGATTCAAAAAGACAGCCGCGTCCTCAGATGCCACCCCCTTTCCGCACGCGCGAGCAGCCGCCGTACCTCTGCACTCAGCCTCCGCAGCTCCTCTGGCTCTCAGCGTGCTTTTCTTTTCTTCTAGTTGTAGAAATTACACTCAGCCAGCCTTCCTGTTGTTCTGGACGATGTTTGCTCCGTCCTTTGGGATATTTCTCAATTGTTGTGGGAGGCGACTATTTCCCGGTGTTTATCTATGCCGCCATCTTAGTTTCCAGCTGCTATTATCTTTATTATTATTTCATACAGCCTCAGAGGCTCTTAACACTGGAAGAAACCTTTTAGATGGACATACAAACAGGAGCCTGGAAATCAAGAGACTGGAGTCTGTTTCTGGTCCTGCCACTCATTGGCTAAGTAGCCTTGACAAGTCTTATGACCTCTCTGAATAGCAATTTCTTCATCTGCAAACTGAGAAATGAGAGATTATGATCTCTAAGGTTTCTCTAAGTTTTCTCCCAAAACATTATCCCCTTTCATGCTCCGTCTTGTACACTATAGCTTTTGATTAATAGCTACCTAATACCCACCTTTTTATAGTGGTGCTCCCTGTACTCATGTAAGTATGTTTATATTTTAAAATAGCTGCCATGTGGAAGGAACTCCTACCATTTGCAACAGCATGGATGGAGCTGGAGAGTATTATGCCAAGTGAAATAAGTCAGTCAGAGAAAGATAAATATCACATGATCTCACTCATTTATGGAATATAATGAACAACATAAACCGATGAACAAAAATAGATCTAGAGACAGAGAAGCATCGATCAGAGGGAACCTCAGAGGGAAGGCAGGGGAAGGTGGGGCTAAGGGGGAGAGATCAACCAAAGGACTTGTATGAATGCATATAAGCATAACCAATGGATACAGACACCAGGAAACGGGGGAGGGGGTGAGGTCATAAGTGGGGGAGTGGGGGGGGGGGACAATGGGGGGATAAGGACACGTTTGTAATACCTTAATCAATAAAGGGGAAAAAATTTAATAAATAAAAAATAAAATAACTGCCATGTGGAACTAGTTTAGGACTGCCAGAATGGGAAAAGGCCACTTCTCTAGGCTTAAATTATGTTGTTAACAATTATATGAAAATCAGAAGACTCCAAATGGGTTTCATTCTTTCTTTATTCTCTATCAAATGCAATGCCAAATAGTATCCAGGTAGTCCCCACACTGCTCCATTCCTCTGCTTGAAAGTAAGATTCTCTAATCACCCAGTGACCCCTGTGGGTCTCACAGGTTGGGGGCAGACAACAGAAGAGGGGCTGTTCCTTTTGTAACTAAGTCCCTGAGGGTAGTATAACCAGGAGCACATTCCGGGGGAGAGGAGAGAGGTATTCCCACCACTTTTGTTTTCTAAAATAAATAGAATCCTTGAGGACATCTCACCACAACTTTCATATTTTCTAGAAATAGAAAAGCAAGCAAGAATGATTTACAAGCAAAGAAAGAAATGGGGAATTTATACACATGGTATGTTCTCTTTCCCTATTGTAGCTAGCCTTGAAAAGAACTAAAATTTCTTCTGGTACCAGTTTCCTGATGAGTTTGTATGAGGTCATATTGTAAACTTGGTGTAATTTTCTTGTTAAAAAGAAAAGCGTGAGCTCCCTCCAGTGGCTAACATTAACAATTTTTTAAAACAATATATTTTTATTAGAAAAGTACCAAAACCTTCCTGGCTTTTCCGAACATAGCCAATATCACTGGTTTCCAGTGAGAGAGACCATAACTAGAATTCACATGTTAGTTACTTACTGATTTTGAGGTAAATTTCCATTGTGGATATCTAAGACATTATAATTTCTTACTAAATAAGTCACACAATTGAAGAATTGAATGAGACTAGAGATTGTTCATTCAACAAATATTACCTGATTACCTACTATTTGCCATGAGTTGCTCCAAATGCAGAGGATAGGGAAGTGAACAAAACAAAATCCTCGTTAAACTCATAATTGAATGCAGAAAGGCAATGAAGCATCCATCTTATATAAAAACTGCTGTTTGAAATTTTAACCCTGCTATTTCTGGCTTCTGTAGATGCTTGCTGGCTTAAATAATAAGGAAAATAAGACTACTCCCATTTCAGAGAGGCCATTAAACCTTCTCCAGACGAAGTTATCAGTGCTGGCACCAGGCCACGCCTTTGGTCGAGGTCTCAAAGCCCCAGCACATAGGGCCCTTTAAGAACTTGCAAAGGGGAGCCCCATTGAAGCAAGTCTTGCCCCGGAGGGGTGTCTCCAGCACAGAAGTTCTCCCACTGCAGACACAGCTGATTCTCACAGCCAAGTGGCCTGGAGGTCAATTCCTCCCAGTGATACCTACAACAATCAAGGCTTAACTACAACAAGACTGTGCACAAAGACCACAAGGGGGTGCACCAAGAGTGTCCTCCTCAGGTAACTGGGGAGGCTGAGCCACTGGGCCCTAGAGGACACTTAGCACAGAAAACCACTTTATCAACACAGGGAAGCATAAAAAATGCGGAGACAAAGAAAAAGGACACAAATGACAGAAATGGAGGAAAGCAAACTACTGGATATAGAGTTCAAAACCACACTTTTAAGGTTTTTCAAGAATTTTCTAGAAACTGCCGATAAACTTAATGAGACCTACAAGAAATCTAATGAGACCCTCGAGGTTGGGATAAAGGACCAACTAGAAATTAAGCATACACTGACTGAAATAAAGAATATTATACAGACTCCCAACAGCAGACTAGAGGATCACAAGAATCAAGTCAACGATTTGAAATACGAAGAAGCAAAAAACACCCAACCGGAAAAGCAAAATGAAAAAGAGAATCCAAAAATACGAAGATAGTGTAAGGAGCCTCTGGGACAGCTTCAAGTGTACCAACATCCGAATTATAGGGGTGCCAGAAGAAGAGAGAGAGCAAGATATCAAAAACCTATTTGAAGAAATAATGACAGAAAACTTCCCCCACCTGGTGAAAGAAATGGACTTACAAGTCCAGGAAGCGCAGAGAACCCCAAACAAAAGGAATCCAAAGAGGACCACACCAAGACACATCATAATTAAAATGCCAAGAGCAAAAGACAAAGAGAGAATCTTAAAAGCAGCAAGAGAAAGACAGTCAGTTACCTACAAGGGAGTACCCATCCGACTGTCAGCTGACTTCTCAACAGAAACTTTGCAGGCCAGAAGGGAGTGGCAAGAAATATTCAAAGTGATGAATGCCAAGAACCTACAACCAAGATTACTTTACCCAGCAAAGCTATCATTCAGAATTGAAGGTCAGATAAAGAGCTTCAGAGATAAGAAAAAGCTAAAGGAGTTCATCACCACCAAACCAGTATTATATGAAATGCTGAAAGGTATCCTTTAAGAAGAGGAAGAAGATGAAAAAGGTAAAGATACAAATTATGAACAACAAATACACATCTATCAACAAGTGAATCTGAAAATCAAGTGAATAATCTGATGAACAGAATGAACTGGTGATTATAATAGAATCTGGGGCATAGAAAGGGAGTGGACTGACTATTCTTGGGGGGGGGGGAAAGGGATGAGGGGGATGCGGGGAGAGACTGGACAAAAATCATGCACCTATGGATGAGGACAGTAGGTGGGGAGTGAGGGAGGAGGGTGGGGTGGGAACTGGGTGGAGGGGAGTTATGGGGGGAAAAAAGAGGAACAAATGTAATAATCTGAACAATAAAGATTTAATTAATAGGAAAAAAAAGAATTCAAGTAAAAAAAAAAAAAGAACTTGCAAAGGGAACCGGAAAAAACCCATATTTGGGAGACAAAGAGGGTAAGATCGTATAAATATGAGAAACTTCGTGTGTGAAGACACCCAGATTTTGAGAGACATTTTCCTCTGGGCCCGCGTATAAAAAATGTAACTCCATCTCTCTAAGCATTGCTTGGTTCTTCTCCGGTTTTTCTGTAACAGCAAAAAACAATCCCTCTCGTCTAGGCTCCTTCAATAAATAAATTTTTAATCCATTTGAATTCAGAATTTACAATTATAATAGGGTCTCCTGTGCAAAGGATATTTTCTTTTCTAGAATAATTTACTTCAGTTTAAAAATAATTTGTGGATCAGAAAAAGATAGAAATTTCCTTTGCCCACTCAAGACTAAATATAGAAATGAATATGGCATTGGTCTGGCTAATATACATTAAAAATATCACATTACACATAATATAACCATTACTTATAATTTTAAAAATGCATATTCAGTTAGTCACTCTAAATACATACATTTGTCCCTCGGTATCTGTAGGGGACTGGCATAGTATTTGCATATAACCTACACACATCCTCCTGTATACTTTAAATCATCTCTTTAGTATTCATAATAACTAATACCATGTAAATTGTTATATAGCATTGCTTAGGGAATGATGACAAGAAAAAAGTCTGTACATGTCACTACAGATGGAACCATCATATGTAGTTAGCTACACAGTGCATATCAACAACAATGCAACATTTTTTTTTTTCAAGTATTTTTCACCTTTGGTTGGTTGAATCCAAGGATAAGGAACCCATGAATATGGGAGGCTGACTGTATTCAGCCACTCTCAGCCTTAATTTTTTCATCTATCAAAAAGAAAAAAAATCCTGCTTTCATGGTGTTTTGGGGTAAAATGGGCTCCTTAGATTAGCAGGTAAAGCCTTTCATCACCCACATGCATAACCTCACCCAACTCAATTTCCTCATCTTTTCTGCTGCACACTCCCTTTCCAACTTTTAGTCGCACCAAATTTCTGGTTGTCCCTTAAAGCCACTACAACAGTGGTTCTCAACCTTCTGGCCCTTTAAATACAGTTCCTCATGTGACCCAACCATGAAATTATTTTCGTTGCTACTTCATAACTGTAATGTTGCTACTGTTATGAATTGTAATGTAAATATCTGATATGCAGGATGGTCTTAGGCGACCCTGTGAAAGGGTCGTTTGACCGCCAAAGGGGTCGCGACCCACAGGTTGAGAACCACTGCACTAGACTTTTTCAAGTCTTTGTACCTTTCTACAGGCTATTTTCTTTATTTAGAAAGCCTTCCTTCCCCTCCTGCAGAACAACTCATCTTTCGGGATTTCAATCAAATACTACCAAAAACTGTGAGACATTCTGATTCCTCGGCTGTTTGTCCTTTCTAATGCTTCCACTGAGCTATTATAAAAACACGTTTATTCACTTTAAATGTATTTATCTATTCATCTCCCTTATTAATCTGTGACTTTCTTGAGGGCAAATGCCCATGTTTTATTTATTTTTGTATTCCTAGCACCTACCTTAGTGCCTGACATATGGATTGTGACTAAAAGCTGTGACATAGCCTGAGTATTTTATTCACAAGTCACATTTTGGGGACTCAGGATGAATATGCATAGTACATAAGCTTATAATTTTGACAGGAATTTTAAATTAAATCTATGAATGGTTTTGCAAATAAAATATGGATTGCATACATTTCTTAACTACACAATACTCAATTCAGTGATTAATAACTAGAAGCCATTCTCCAAATGCAACTGAAAAACTAATCCTAGTTTGCACAGCGTTCTTGATTCTGTGTGTGCTCAGATGTGATTAGAGTTTGTGGTTTTGGCTCAGTCACAGATGACCTTGATAAGTTGGTGTTCTGTGAAATTGCTTATTTTAAGCAAGAGAACACCAAGTTCTCTATTAATGCCGAATTTATTACCAGGTGACAGCTGTCAGGCTACATTGTTTCTTTCTTATCTAGTTACAATCTTGACTGCCTGGATTGAAATCCCAGCTTCCTCACCAGCTGACTTTGGGCAGTTAACTTGTCTGAGGCTGTTTCCTCATCTATAAAGTGAAGATAATCATAGAACCTTCTTTAGAGGGCTATTCTGAGGATTAAATGAGTTGGTACACTTGAAATGCTGGAAACAGTGTCTGGCATAGGGTGAGTGATCAATTGTATTGTATTAACAGCACCCTATCGCATACATCCATTCTCTGTATACTTATTTTTGCACTGTGAGATTGTATAAATGTATTCTCTTGGGATTGCTGGGATCTGAATTTAAAGCCCTGGCTGAGGAGTACTGACAAATGTTCTAACAGTGGTTGACATTTCAGTACAAATTCATTTTCATTTTAAAGTAATCAATATACAACTTTTTATCCAGTCCACACCCTTTTCCCTTACCTGGGTCACGTTGAGATGAAACAACGCCAAACAAAACAAAATCGTATTAAAATTATACCGCCCCCCCCCACCCCGCCCCAATTTACGCCTCTCGTTGCTCTTTTATGCCCCTTTATAAAAATAAGCTAGTGCTATCTACTCCCCATGGGTATTTTTAGCTTCTAACTTTAGGCTGTGGGATTAAAACACCAAACAAACTAATAATCCTCATCTGTTTCCCAAGAGTGTGTCGGGACGATGAAATAAATTAACGTGTGTGGAAAAACAAAACAAAACTGCGTTTCATAATGTCTCAGAAACGATTGATAGTAGCAGCGGTTGGCCGAGGAATAAAAGTGTCGCAAAAGCCACCGCAGAGCGTGAAGGCCGTGAAGGTAATTTGACCCTCGGAGGCTCCCGTAGTCTAGCTCCTGGCTGCGCGTCCCACGTGCTGCTTCCGGTCCTACTGTGCTGCACGATTCCCGGCAGGATCTGGGACGGGTGGTAATTGCCATCGGTGTAGGGTGTTTTGTTTTTTTTTCTTTCTTTCTTCAAAACTGCCCGCCGTGGAGTTCGTCAGCAGCCAAAATGTCCAGCAGAAACAACAACAAACTGCCCAGCAACCTGCCGCAGTTACAGAACCTGATCAAGCGGGACCCGCCGGCCTACGTGGAGGAGGTGGGACTGCGCCGCGGCGACGCTAGAGGCCGAGGCGCGCCTGGTTGACACGAGTGGGGTTGGGGAGGCGTGGAGTGGAGTTGGGGATCCTGGCTGGCCGCGTGTGCTACCGTTAGGTTCTGGGGTCTGTCGGGAAGGGAGAAGGGGCTGGGAAAGGGACATGCCTTAAGGCGCGTGGTCCACCCCTTGGAACTCTGTCCCTTCGGATTTTTCTACCTGCTCCGTAGACCTTTAAATACCGCATTTTGCTTTAGGGAGACAGATGGCGCGCTTCCAGCCTCCAACTTCCATGTAGGTTCCTCTGCCTTGTCTTTTCAGAAACTCCTAACTTGAATTCATTGGTAACACTTGACGTGTCGTTTCTCAGGATGCGTGCGACCGACGTCTGTTTGCCCCGCGCTCTGCGGTGGGTTGTGTCAGGAAGGAGGCGAATCCTCACGTATAAGGGATAGACAGGGGCTTAGTCTAGTTTGTGAAATCAGGATTCAGTCGCATCGGAAGCGGGCATGACCTGGACGTCAGAATTTGCTTCGGGGAAAGATGAGGTTAAAAATTAGGTTAGGTTCAGATTGCGAGGGACTTTGTATGCTGATTTCATACAAATTGTGAACAATAAGGGTGTTTGAGCCAAGAAGCGACAAAATGAAAGTGGTGATTTTGGTACTGTATTAATTTGGCAGTTGTGTTCCTCAGGCACCCGTTTTCTGCGGGCGTTAATGAGAGATCTGCTAAGCATCTGCTGCCATTGTTTGTGCTGCTTCCTCACTAGATGGTGGTTTGTTCAATGGCTAACAGTTACTCATCTTTTGCCCTTCTCATTTTCCTCCTGCCCCAGCTTTTCACTTAGAAATGTTTAATTGAACGCTTTTTACCAAATAGCAGTTCCAGTGGTTTAGGTCACCAGTGTAGAAAGCCTTTCCAAGGAAAATAAAGAGTAAGAAACAAATACAAGAAATTAAGTAATAGGTGAGACGCTAACGATGTGTAAAGCTGTGTACACAACCATTGACAAAGTAATAGTTGTAGCTGTACAGTGCTGTGTTTAAGGACATTGTTTTCACAGCTAACTAATCCTGACCCTGCTGTTGACCAGTTGTGTTAGTTGGAAGCATTAATCACTGAGCCTTTTTAATATGTAAGAAAGACATAATTCTTACTTCAGAGAATTGCTCTTTCATTCACTTGGTGAATGCATATGCAAATCCACACATACTATACCTACTGTGTGTCAGTACAGTTCTAGGCACTGGGGATACAGTGATCAATAAGACAGATCTGAGAGTCTTCTTCTTGGACTTTTGTTCTAGATGGTAGACATACAGTGAGTGGTAAGGACTATGAAGAAAGTAAATTTGTATATGAATATGCCTTGATAGTGGTGGCTGGGCTGGGGTGGGATTGGGGAAGAAGAAGTGGGAAAAGAATCTTGCTGGAAGCACACTGAGTTCTGGGGTGCTCTCCTCACTCTTGCCAATGGCAGTAGGGAGTCAAGAGGAGATGGGGTCTTACCTGAAGCATGTAGGGGCTGCATGCTATCTGAAGTCCTATTCTTGGAGAAAGCTGAAGGCCTACCAGTTTTGTTGGGGAAATCAAGAGTTATGTTTTTTAACCATGCTAAGTTTAAAATGTCTGGTAGACATCCAAACAGAGACATCAGACAGTTAATTGGATATATGGATTTGGAGGTCACTAACCGTTTAGGGCTTGCAGTATTAAGAAATATTCATTCTCCTAGTGTCTGTCTGTCTCTTACTCTCTCACTCTCTGGTACACACACACTCAAAGCTGTGGTCTATGGATGAAGAATAGATACATGGAACTAATTGATGTCTGGTGTTTCAACATTCTTAAGTTGTTAAGATTAAACATAATTAAATGAGATAATGGACACAGTGAGCTTGGCATATAGCAAGTGATGAACAAATGGAAGCTATTATCATTATTTCTGTGTCTGTTGTTTTTGGCTGTTAATACATCCTATCTATAACTCCAGGGTAGAATCTAAATCGGTATTTAAAAGAAGAAGGGAATTTTGACTGGAGTGCTTCATGTACATAAGAAAAACATAATTTACATTTTCTGACATGGTGTTTTTCTGCTGATATAAGTGCTCTGTATGCGCAGACTATGTAGTAAGAGTCATTTAGATAGTAAATGTCAGAATAGGGCCAGAACCTGAGTTTTTGATGCTTGGCTTTACTGTTCTTTACACCACACCACCTAAATTTCTAACGATAAAGGAAAGGATCTTTAGATTACTGTGATGTACATAGTTTCCAACACTTATTTTTGGAAGTGCAGGTAAGGAAAGAGTTTCTGCATACTTTTGCCACATCATTTTCTCCATGTCACTAACCAAGACTTAAATATACTGAGCAAGTCATATAATAAAAGGTGGCCAACTTAAATTTTATTTTTCTACAGTTTCTACAGCAGTATAATCACTACAAATCCAATGTGGAGATTTTCCGATTACAACCAAATAAACCCAGCAAAGAACTGGCAGAGCTGGTGATGTTTATGGCACAGGTAAGAAGATAATTTCTGTGTAAAACAAAGACCAGTTATTGCACATAGTTTGCAGAATGTTTTTCCAGTAATATCCAACCTCATTCCATTCAGGAATGAAAGCTTCATTTAAAAAAAATTTTTCCCCCTTTTAAAAAAAATGTTTTTATTATTTTTTTAATTTTTATTTTTTTAATATATATTTTTATTGATTTCAGAGAGGAAGGGCTGAGGAAGAGAGAGAAAAGTATCAATGATGAGAGAAAATCATTGATCAGCTGCCTCCCACACACCCTACATGGGGGATCAGTCCCACAACCTGGGCATGTGCCCTGACTGGAAATCGAATGGTGATCTTCTGGTTCATAGGTCGAGGCTCAACCATTGAGCCAGCACGACCAGGCAGTTTTCCCTCTTTGCAAATTTACTTTCTCTGTGTGGTGAGTTGGAAGATTTTGCTAGAGCTTTTCACAGAACCATCAGAGCAAACTTTCAGACTGTTTGTTTTCTTCAAATTCATTATAAAATCAGATTCTAAATCATGTCACACATATTTTAATAAGACTAAGAGGAAATATGAAAGGAGTCAGAGAAATTTACCTGTAGAAGAAAAAGATATGGTTTGGAACCATCTACCTCTATGAAATAGCCTTTATTCCCCTTTTGCAGAATTTTGCAGAAAATCCGAAATATATGCACATGAATCATAGGAGAGAAAGACAGACTTCAGAAGAGTCTTTGTTTTGTTACAGATTGGCCACTGCTACCCGGAACATTTAAGTAACTTTCCTCAAGAGTTGAAAGATCTTCTTTCCTACAATCACACTGTCTTGGATCCAGATCTTCGAATGGTAGAGCCAGTATTTGGATTGATAACTTGTGCTGTGTTCATGTGTATTCTTATGTGTTTAAATGAAAATAACCTCTCGGCTAAACATCTTTCTAAATTGTGTAACAAAATGTGTCACCCCTTAAAATCCTTCTGTGGCTTCTTATTTAAACTTAGAATTAGATGCCCGATGCACAAAATTCATGCAAGGGCCTTGGCCCTAACCCCCGCCCGCCACTGCCACCACAGCCGGTGGCCTCTGTGCCTGCCTCCGCCAGGGGGGCCTCTGCCGCCTCTGCCTCAGCCCCCATCCGCTTCGGTTTTGTCTGGAAGGAAGGCTGTCCAGAAGGATGTCCAGTCTAATTAGCATATTATGCTTTTATTATTATAGATTATTATAGATAAAACTCAAATGCATTATCGTAGCCTGTAAGTTCTTACATGATCTGCTTCCTGCCTGTATGTGCATGTGTGTGTGAGTGTATAATCTCATTGTCTTTTCAATTATACTCTTCTTTCTGATCTTTCAGCATGCTAACCCTCCCAGGATGTTCTTTTCCCTCTTGAATAGGTGATGCCTTCTAGTCATTCAAATATCATATGCCTGAAGAACTTTAATTTCACCTTATGGCTTGTATAATGCTTAATTTAATAAATTTATCCATTAAATAGCCAGTTTGAACATTTAAATATTCTTACTCTCGTGGTTGACATTGGGTCCTGGCCAAGATCCCTTTACCAAGCCAGTGCATCCATTTCCCCGGCCTAATGGCCTCCAGTTGCCCGTTCTCTGGAGCATTGTTCTCAGCTAAATGGGAGGCCTAGTACCTGAGAGGTTGACCTTGCAGCTCACAGTTGGTACCTGACCAACCCAGTGCTATAAAAAACCCTGACCCTGTCCCTCAAGGTGGGTCCCACTCTCTGTTGCAGTTTGTACTTCAGGGCTTGTGATTTGACTAGAGCTAGTCTCAGCCAGGGACACATCCTTGCTCAGCTTTTCTCTGCCTTATTTTACTGCCCTACTTCCCTTCTAGACAAACCACTGTAATGAATTGGGCTCTACTTCTAGGGAACTCAGCCTTAGGCATTTTAAAATTGTATACATCAGCTTTCCAAACACCTTTATAGCAAGTAGAACTTACATAAATATTATGATTACAAAACATTGATATCTTATACAAAAATTTGTAAAAATGCTAAGTCTATGTTTAACTCTGTTTATACTTCTCTAAGATTTTATTAATTTGATTAGGTCCAAACAAAAAAGAATGTCATCTCAGACAAACCAAGATTGCAGGTTTAGGGTTTTCAACTGGTTAACCCTCAGGGTCATAGGACCTGATAGCACAGGAGGCTTCAAACTCCAACCATTAGTCAGAAGCCTTTTACTTAAGTCATGGAGCTTTTCAAGTTCCTCTGGGTTGTACAGACCTGAGATTTTGAGCATGGAGACTCAGTGTCTGTCCAAGTAATTAGGTTTTCTTTCTTTAAGTTTTGTGTGGCTAATAGTACCAAACCAAACTGGTCTGCAAGCATCCTATGTAATAAAAGGCTAATATGCAAATTGTCCCCTCGACTGAGAGTTCAACCAGGGGGCAAGGCCGGCCGGCCAACTGCCTGCGGTCCCTCCCCCCAGCCCCATTGGGATGGGCCAGCTGGACCCCATCAGTGCACGAATTTGTGCACCGGGCCTCTAGTTATTAAATAAACAAATGTATGTGTATGTTTCTTTATAGTATTTTATGATGACTAGTAGGTTTTTAAAACACTAATTAAAATTTTTCTTTGCTAAGAAACAAGGGATTGAATCTGTGTAATTAGCATTCCTTTTTAGAAGAATCATTTAGAACATACTGATGGATCCTCTTTTTACTTGGCTATTGTGATGGCCACCTTCAAACTGTCACCACCTGTCCGGTGGGAGCTTCTTCTTTCAGCAATAGCCCTGATTTTTTAAAGCATCCTTGCATTCTGGCAGAAATAGTTCCAAACCCTTTCTTACTGTTTGTCCTGCCCCAAGACTTAGAGTTAGTTATTTTCCAAGGATTATTTGTTCCATCCAATGGAGAAGAGAATTAGAGGAAAAATTTGAGTGATAAGGGTACTCATAAAAGTTGGTGGTAAGCAAGAGTACTGCAACTTTTGTTGTAGTACTAACAATACTTCAAAAGAATGCCTTGTAAGGTCACAAATTCAGATTGATTATTCCAGTTTAGTGTATGATGTTATTGTTGTTAACCCACCTTTCTTATCTTTGTGGATTCATTGATTACTGGGGTTTTGTCAGATGCTGACCTCCCTGTGTAAAGTAGCCACAATGTATCAATTATATATATTACCTTGTTTTACTTCCTTTGTGACATTTATTATCTGAGATACTCCTGTTTATGTGCTTCATGCTTCTTTGTCTGTCCTCTCTTCTGCTACACCCCCCAGTGTGTAAGGCCCATGAGGGCAGAGACTCTCTGTTCTGATGCCTGATTAATAGGCTCTTTTGTGATTTACATGCTCCATTTTCTTAACTTTATCATTATCTTATAGTATATTTTCTTTTCCTTCCTGAGACATTTTGCAAAGCTTTGATCTTGCTGAGAAATAAGAATCTCATCAATCCATCAAGTTTACTAGAACTGTTCTTTGAACTTCTGCGTTGCCATGATAAGCTTCTGCGAAAGGTAAAGAGCAAAATTGCTTTTTTCATATATCTCATTTTTCCTTGCAGTAACATAAAACTTGTAGAGTGAAGTCTTGATGCTTCACATTATTGGATATAGTTAAGAATAATTTTAATAGGAAAAAAATCGACCATTTTTTGCATGCAATATGGTGGTAATAGCTAAACATTTATTGAATGCTTACTTTTTGTTTCTACACTTGATCTTAGCCAAAAGGCCGAGAAGCAATGAATGCTTACTTTTTGTCAGGTACCATTCTCAGAGCTTTTTAGATATTTATTTGTTTACTCGGTTAATGATACAGGATTTATTAGTAGTAGTAGTGATAGTAGTAATAGTATTTTATAGATGAAAAGGCTGAGACAGAGTAACATGCCGAGAGTCACACAGATTCTGAGTGGTGGAGCAGGAATATAAACCCAGGCAGTCTGGCTCCAGAACCCAAGCCCTTTACACTATACTGACTAAATCAGAGCGTGGACTGAACACGCATAGCCATAACTGCCCCAACCTCAGCCCCCAAGAAACTCACTTTTTTTGTTATTACTGTTTTCCTATGACTTTGAATTTGCTTACATAAGTAAGATCAGAAGCTGAAGGTTTATAAAAAAGTTTAAGCAAAAAAAATTTAAGTTCACATTCATTAACTTAATAAATTTTTTCAAAGGGTTTAGAAACTGCCACCATTTGATGTTAACAATTGTACTTCTTGGTCTAACTTGTGGGATAAAAGTTGTTTATAGGAGCATGTTTTGGGCACCAATGATACTTGTTTTGCCAACATGATCTTGCATGGAGTTAGGGGCTCAGAAAACGGAGCAACTATAATTCATACACAATTCATCCATTTAAATGGACTATTCGGTGGTTTTTAGTATACTCACAGATTTTGCAAGTATCACAACAATCAATTTTAGAACATTTTTATCACCCTCAAAAGAAATCCCATTCCCATGAGCAATTATTCCCCATGCCCCCATCTCTCCCAATCCCTAGGCAACCACCCATATATTTTTGGTCTTTTTGATTTGCCTACTCTGGATATTTCATATAAATGGAATCAGACAGTATGTAGCTTTTTGTGTCTGGCTTCTTAGCATAATGTTTACAAGGTTTATCCATGTTGTAGCATATATTAGTATTTCTTCATTTTTTTTTTGTTGCCAAATACTATTCCATTGTATGATTATACCACATTCATAGGTTATTGGACATTTGGGTTGTTTTCACTTTTTGACTACTTAAGAGTGGAATTATTGAGTGATATGGTAACTCCATGATTAACCTTTTCAGGGCAGTTTTCCTTTTGCATTTTAGCTGTTGCTTTTTATTTTGTCTTTGGTCTCTTTTGTGATAAAATGTAAAGTAGATAATATTAAATCCTCTTGTACATTTGTACTTTTCTCCAAATTAAACAAAGTTTGAAATTTTGGTTAATATATATATGTTTTTGTTTCTTTTTCTCAGACTTTATACACGCATATTGTGACTGATATCAAGAATATAAATGCAAAACACAAGAACAATAAAGTGAATGTAGTAAGTATCCTTTTGTTTTCCATGTTGCAGGATTGTACCATCAGTGTATTAAGGCTTCTTTCTCCTCTTTTTCTTTAGGTGTTGCAGAATTTCATGTACACCATGCTGAGAGACAGCAATGCAACTGCAGCTAAGATATCCTTGGATGTGATGATTGAACTCTACAGAAGAAACATCTGGTAATATATATGTATTTGTCACTTGAGAAATAGAATCGTTTGTTCATGTGTAATTACTACAGAGCACATGCACAATTATTTTTCTTGATCTTGAGTAAGAATGGAAGTAAATATGCAGAGACAGCAACACTGGTTACCATTTGTTGAGCACACACACCTTATATTACACTAGGGATCCAGTGCACGAATTCATGCACCTTGAAAGGCACTCTAGGCTGCGAGGCTGCGGTGGGCACAGGGGCGGGTCTCAGCCCATCCTCCATGCCCCCGCCCAGCCTCCCACCGCGGTCCCGGTACTCTGTCTGCTGGCAGCCCCGCTCCCACTGCCTGACAGTGCTGGCCCTGCTCACACCTGCTGATGGCACAGAGCGATTGGGTGCGAGCAGCTGCTGCTGCCCCAATAGCTCCTCAGGAGGAGGGGGAAGTGGAAAAGCCCTCAAAGGTGATCAGGGCCGGCAGCTGCTGCTCACACCTGCTGATGGCGCAGAGCGATTGGGGCCGGCGCTGGTAGCGTGTGTGAGTGGCAACTCTGGTGCCAGCAGCGGGCGCAAGCGGGGCCGGCGCTGGCAGCAGGTGTAAGCGCCTAGCGGGACAGTGGTGCACGGGAACAAAGAATTTTCAGTAACCATCAGAGGCTCGCCCTGATGACAGTGACCAGCGCCCCACCTTGGTCTGGCATCCCCACTCATCTGCTCCACCATCCCACCGTAGCCAACACCCACCATGTTCTGCATGCGCCCTCCTGGTGGTCAGCACATGTCATAGCAACTGGTTGTTTGGTTGTTCCGCCATTCAGTCTATTTGCATATTAGGGTTATATATATATAGATTGTTCTCCCTTCAGAACAAAGTAATGCAGCTTATCTGGAATTATTCACATTTGATAAGTATTGACACTAAAGTTCATAGAGTTTAATTTTAGTAACTAATAAAGGACAGAGCTAAAATTCAAACCCAGATCTGTCTTGACTCTGAAATCTGTGCTCTTTCTTCTTTGCCACTCTGGCAATTTTCAAGTCAATTTATCCTATTTTTATAAAATGTCATGTTTTATGAACTTTGGTTTATTGATAGAGTGCCTCCAACTCATGTGTTTTGCTTTTCTTATTTATTTACTTACTATAAAAGTAGTAATATTCATTGCAACAGAAAATTTGAAGAAGCCAGAAAAGTCTTTTTAAAACATTATTGATAGTCTCACCACCCAGAGACAATCACTATTAATAATTTGTAATTCCTCCTGCCTTTTCTTTAGCATGAATTTTTACTGTTAGAATTTTGCTACATTAATAGTTTTTTATTTGTTTCACTTCTCTTCAATGGGCTCCCATTCCATTGAAGTTTTCCTAAGGGCATCTTTTTGTGTGTGTGTGTTTTTTTGTTTGTTTTTTTAGAGAGGAAGGGGAAGAGAGAGAAGCATCGATTTGTTGTTTCACTTTTTATGCTTTCATTAGTTGATTCTTGTATGTCAAGCATGTCAAACTCAAAGGCTAACCTGGGCCAAATAAACAAGGTTTAAGTTTATGTGAGCTGCAAAAAAAAACAAAAGCTTCAATTTTCATAGAAATGTAGGTTTATTTCAGTAGAGACATGCTAAATACAAAGGGCTGAAATAAATGAGTAATTGTTAACATAAAATAATAGAACATTTTAATAAAAATTAATTTTCTCTTGAACATTAACTTACCAGACATTGAATAACTGCACAGATTAATAAGCGTAATGCAAATAAACCTATTTTTCTTGTTCGCTGAAAGTGAAATATTTCCTGTTGCACACACCAAACAAGTCAGTCCAAGACTAATGACGTGGCAGTCAGCTGCTAAAATATTCGCTGCTAGAATTAGTGGAGAGAAATGGTGCGCCTGTGCATAAGGTGCGTAAGGGAAGTGAATGCAACGCGATTATAGTAATCAGTCATTAGAGAACGTTGTAGTTCGTTATTAATAATTATGTATAACAGCAGTGATGGCGAACCTTGAGCTCGGCGTGTCAGCATTTTAAAAAACCCTAACTTAACTCTGGTGCCATGTCACATATAGAAATTTTTTGATATTTGCAACCATAGTAAAACAAAGATTTGTATTTTTGATATTTATTTTATATATTTAAATGCCATTTAACAAAGAAAAATCAACCAAAAAAATGAGTTCACGTGTCACCTCTGACACGCATGTCAGGTTCGCCATCACTGTATAACAGGATATTGTAAAAATTAAGTTACGGAATTTTTATTAAATGTTTCTTACATACCGTTATATTGGCTGGGCTGCAAAAATATGCACTGTGGGCCACATGCGGCCTGCCGGCCATGAGTTTGACATGCTTATTGTATGTGCCCTGCTCAGGGATCAAATTCGCAATCTTGGTGTATCGGGATATTGCTCAAACCAACTGAGCTACCCAGCCAGGGCCATGAGTGCGTCTTAATGACTGCATAATTTTCTGAAGTAAGACTGAGCTTAAGTTTAATTAGTATTAAATTAAGTAATCAAACTGTGGTTGACTAGCAACTTATGACTTTTTAAAATTATTATAGCTATGAATTCTGACAAGTCAGAAATGTTTATTATATTATTTATTTTGTACCTTTGTGCTGTCAAATACAATAGAATGAAAACTTACTTTATAACATTCATTTGTCTTTCCCCAGGAACGATGCCAAAACTGTCAATGTTATAACAACTGCGTGTTTCTCTAAGGTCACCAAGGTGAGCACCTGTGTGGCTGTGTGAAGGCACTGTTTGTGAGTGGTCTGCTTCTCCATAGAGAGTAAACGAGAATGGTATACGAGGAAGAGGGAGTATGTAGTTCATTTTACTGGTGCTCTGTGTATACGCCATTTCCTGCTTCATCAACCTGTGCTTTAGAAGAGTCAAAATTATCATGAAGGTCCCCCCCCCCCCATTTTTTTTTCTTTTAATATATTTTTATTGATTTCAGAGAGGAAGGGAGAGGGCGAGAGAGATAGAAACATCAATGATGAGAGAGAATCATTGATTGGCTGCTTCCCGCAAGCCCCCCATTGGGGATTGAGCCCACAACCTGGGCATGTTCCCTTGATCGGAATCGAACCTGGGACCTTTCAGTTCACAGGCCAACGCTCTTTCCATGGAGCCAAACTGGCTAAGGCTCCCCCTTTTTATTGAAATTATTGGGATGACACTGATTAATAAAATTATAATGGTTTCAGGTGCACAATTCTACATATGAGTGTTGTAAAATGCTGTGTATTAAACAGTAGTGTTGATTTTATGTTTTTACTATAATGTTGACTATTTTATTGGGCTCAGACACAGATGAATGATAATTAAGGATATGTTTGACTTTCTATTAAAAGGACTGTAATGTCACTTTTTTGTAGGGGGGAAGTAGGAATTCTTTTTTTTATTGATTTTTTTATTTTTAGTGAGAGAGAGAGAAACATTGATTTGTTGTTCCTCTTATTATGCATTCATTGGTTGATTCTTGTATGTGCCCTGACCAAGAATCAAACCCACAACTGTTATGTATCAGGATGAGGCTCTAACCAACTGATCTACCAAGCCATGGCATGGAAATTCTTGACAGTCTACTTGAACGATAACTATGTAGAGCCTAGATATTTTTATCTAAGATTTTTTTAAATTACATATTTTTTAGGACAAGTAATGTTATAAAAGCATTATGTTTTAATTGAGAAAATTAGCTCAAATCCCATTTTTAATTTTTTCTTTAGATCCTTTTGTGTACACTTATATAAAGAGTAGACAGAAGTATTTATTCTTTGTTGTATGGTGGGATGAGTAATTTTTTGTTCTGATTGATCTTTAGATATTAGTTGCTGCTTTAACATTCTTCCTTGGGAAAGATGAAGAGGAAAAACAAGACAGCGACTCAGAATCGGAGGTTAGTTTAACCATAAATGCTTCTGAATTTTACAGCTTATGAGATTTCATTATTGCTTTCAGGGTAAATGGCAAAATCCATAACTGCTTACATTAGAAAGGAACTTACTTGTTACATTTATCCTTTATTGAGTTCTGCCATGTGGAGATTTTATAGTTTAGAATTTGTCACTTAAGTTTAGTAAGATTGGTTAAGTAACTAATAAAACTTAGATTTATTCACCCTTGTTATTAGTTCTAAAGCAGTTACTATACCTCACTATATAAACTTAGAATGAAAATTGCTGCCAACACATTTTTTTTTAAATATATTTTATTGATTTTTCACAGAGAGGAAGGGAGAGAGATAGAGAGTTAGAAACATCGATGAGAGAAAAACATTGATCAGCTGGCTCCTGCACACTCCCCACTGGGGACATACCCGCAACCGAGGCACATGCCCTTGACCGGAATCAAACCTGGGACCCTTGAGTCTGCAGGCTGACGCTCTATCCACTGAGCCAAACCAGTTAGGGCGATGCTGCCAACACATTTTTGAGGTGAGTATCGACATCATAGAAGTTCAAAGTGGGGGAATGGAGAGGAGTAATATCATGGCATCTTTAAAAGGAAAAATCAAGATATATTATATGAAATTTTGTTAATTAAAAAATACTTTTAATTGAATTTAAAAGGAGAAAAATTTCCCTTCCTATTTTAGCATTTTTATAAGAATACTGGAATCCTATATAATAAAAGGCTAACATGCAAATTGTCCCCTTGGGAGTTTGACCAACTGGGAATTCAACCACTCACTATGATGTGCACTGACCACCGGGAGCAGCACGGAAGGAAGGAAGGAAGGAAGGAAGGAAGGAAGGAAGGAAGGAGAGGGGAGGGGAGGGGGGAGGGGGAGGGGGGAAGGAAGGAAGGAAGGAAGGCCCCTATCATCCCTGATCATGGGCCTCTAGTCTATATACATAAAACGCTAATATGCAGTGTCTGACCATTTGCTATGATGCCCACTGACCACCAGGGGGCAGCTCAACACAGGAGCTTCCATGATGCACACAGAGAAACCTGGTGCCCACAAAGCAACACTTGGCTTCCCCCAAGTGGGACACAGGCCCTGCCACCACCCTGGAGTGACACCCCACCAAATCGCAGCCAATGCTGCCGAGACTCTGTGGCACAAAATGCGGCCCACAGCCCAAACCAGTCCGGAAACGGTAGCTGTGGGCGCTGGGTAACGACGTCATATAGCATGCCTGGCTTACTCTCCCTAGCCTCTTTGCGTTTTTTCAGCCCAGGAACGCGCCTTGCCTTATAGCCAGGTGCAAACATTTCACAATTTAACCAAATGTTTGTGAAGGGTTTTCATGTGCCTCATCTCATTTGATCCTCACAGAAGTCCTGGAGTAGGTAGATAGGAGACTTGGTGGAATCCTATTTTATTTTCATTAACTGGAAAATGGAGATTTAGAAAGTTTAGAAACTTGACACAACTGAAAAGAAGTAAGAAATGGTGGACCTTGAAAATGACTTCAGGTTTTCTCACTGCACAGAATATAGTCAAACACTGCTACAGTTAAATATTTTACCCTTTGTTCTCCCTGTGTGATCTACAATAATAATCTGCTTTATGTTGACATTTACTGCTGTGTTACTGACAATTACCTGAAAGAGAAGTTGGGGTGCTTCACTGGGCTGGAAAAAGTTTAGCTACATCAGAAAGCAGGTCTAATTAAGCAAGTTTATTCTGTACATATAAAACACTAAGCTGACTTGCACATGCACGATACATATAAAGCTCTCGCTGGCGCCAGTTGTATGTGTGTGTTTTGATCTGTTATTGTTGATCGTGAATTTGGTTGACACTTCTATTATAGAGAAAGGGTGAATAGCAATATTAAAATATTTCTTCTAATTAATTTTCTTTCAATGTGTACAAATCTGTGCACTGGGACACTAGTATATAATAATATTTTGTAATTCATTTTATCTTATTAAATGGTGTATGAGTAATACACTTTTATTGTAAAAAGTTCCAGATACTATAGATAAAATAGAAATTTGCTTGACCCTGTGTTATTTCCACTTCCTCATCCCTTCTTCACAGATAACCATTTTGTTTTCCCTTGCAGTTATATATGTAGGTGTGTATATGATTGTCTTATATGCACAGTAGGTTTTTATTTTCTTATTTTATTTTTAACTAGAGGCCCAGTGCACAAAAATTTGTGCACTCGGTGGGGATGGGGGGGTCCCTCAGCCCGGCCTGTGCCCTCTCGCAGTCTGGGACCCCTCAGGAGATAACGACCTGCTGGCTTAGGCCTGCTCCTGGGTGGCAGAGGGTAGGCCCAATCCCTAGGTGCAGCCCCTGGTCGGGCTCAGAGCAGGGCTGATTGGGGAGTTGGGGCGCCTTCCCCTGTCATGCACAGAGCAGGGCATATTGGGAGGTTGCGATGCCACCCTCAGTCACTCTCAGGGTAGGGCTGATTGGGGGGTTGGGGCACCGCCCCCTGTCACACTCAAGGCAGGGTCGATGTGGAGGTTGCAGCGCCACCCCCTGTCACGCACAGAGCAGGCCCCATCAGGGGGGTTGGGGCTCCGTACCCTGTCATGCACAGAGCAGGGTCAATCAAGGGGTTGGGGAGCTCCCCCCTGTCATGCACAGAGCACGGCCGATAGGGGAGTTGGGGCACCGCCCCCTGTCACACTCAGGGCAGGGTGCATCAAGGAGTTGGGGCGCCGCCCTCTATCACCCACAGAGCAGGGCCGATCAGGGGGTTGGGGCGCCGCCACTGTCACACTCAGGGCAGGGCCGATGGGGAGGTTATGGCTCTACCCCATCACACACAGAGCAGGGCCCGTGGTGGGGGGGGGGGGGTTGGGGTGCCTCCCTCTATCACCCACAGAGCAGGGCCGATCAGGTGGTTGGGGCGCCGCCACTCTCACACTCAGGGCAGGGCCGATCAGGGTGTTGAAGCGCTGCACCCTGTCACACACAGCCGCAGGGCGATCAGGGGGTTCGAGAGCTCCCCCCTATCAGGCACAGAGCAGGGCTGATCAGGGTGTTGGGGTGCCTTCCGCTGTCAGGAACAGAGCAGGGCGGATAGGGAGGTTGTGGCCCCGCCCCCTGTCACACACAGAGCCGCAGGGCGATCAGGGGGTTTGGGTGCTGCCCCCTGTCACGCTGATCCCAGTGCCGGGAGGCCTTTCGGCTCCACTGATCCCGGTGCTGGGAGGCATATTACCCTTTTACTATATAGGATAGAGGCCTGGTGCATGGGTGGGGCTGGCTGGTTTGCCCTGAAGGGTGTCCTGGATCAGGGTGGGGGTCCCCACTGGGGTGCCTGGCCAGCCTGGGTGTGGGGATGATGGCTGTTTGCAGCTGGTCACACACCCTTCAGGGTGGGGGTCCCCACTGGGGTGCCTGGCCAGTCTGGGTGAGGGGCTGAGGGCTATTTTCAGGCCGACTGAAGCTCCCAACTGCTCCTTTTTTTCTTTTTTCTTTTTTTATTCTGGGCCAGCTTTAGCTCTGGCTCCAGCTCTGAGGCTTCTGCTGCTGAAAGAAGGTATCTGGTTTGTTTCGGTTCTATAATCGAAACAATGTATAACTCCAGCTCTAAGATCCCGGCCTCGCTGAAAGCAGGTTTCTGGGGTTTTGTTTAGCTTCTATATTTGTTACAGTGTTTCTTAAACTGCAGGCTCAGAGGCCGGCAAAGCAGGCGGGGGAACGTTGGTTTCCTCTGCCACTGAAGCAAGCAAGCCTCATGTTAGTTTCAAGCTGCCTGGCTGCCGGCTGCCATCTTGGCTGGCAGTTAATTTGCATACCTCGCTGATTAGCCAATGGGAAGGGTAGCGGTCGTACTCCAATTACCATGTTTCTCTTTTATTAGATAGGATATTTTTTATTGATTTCAGAGAGGAAGGGAGAGGAATACAGAGATAGAAGCATCAATGATGAGAATCATTGATTGCCTGCCTCCTATACACCCCACACTGGGGACTGAGCCCGCAATCCAGGCATGTGCCCTGACCGGGAATGGAACCGTGACCTCTTGGTTCATAGGTTGATGCTCAACCACAGAGCTATGCCAGCCAAGCCACAGTAGGTTTTTAAAATATGTAAATAATACACATATTATACTGTAGATTGCTTTCTTTGTGTCAATATATACTTACCAATTCATTTAGAGCTTATTCTGTTAGTAAATGTAAATCTGCCCTATGCTTTTTAAAAAAAATTGTTGACACTATTACAGAGGTCCAACATTTACCCCTCCCCTTTGCCTGTTCCACCCAGCCCCCGCCTCCCCGTCCCTCTGGCTATCACCATACTGTTGTCTATGTCTGTGGGTTATGCATCTATGTTCTTTTGCTATCTCTTCAACCTTCTTTCCAGTCCCCCCACCTCCACCTCCACCCCCTTCTCCTCTGGCCTTTGTCAGTCTGTTCCATGTATCCATTCCTCTGTTTCTATTTTGTTCCTCTCTGCCATATGCTTTTACCCTACATGTCATATTTCTGAATATAAATGGATTATAGTTAAAAATTTTCCTGTTCATAAATACTTGTTTCCAGTTTGTTTTTCAAATTAGAGGAAAGTTGCAGTCAATATATTATACTTTAATAAAAATTAAAAGGAAAATTAAAAAAGAAGGATCTCTTATGCTTTGAGACATCATAGAGGGACCTGGAGAGTATTATGCTAAGTGAAATAAGTCAAAGAAAGACAAGTATCACATGATCTCATTCATATGTGGAATCTAATGAACAAAATAAACTGATGAACAAAATAGATCCAGAGACATAGAAGCATGAAACAGACTGATGAATCTCAGAGGGAATGCAGGGGTGGGTGGGGAGAGATTAACCAAAAAATTGCCAAAACCGGTTTGGCTCAGTGGATGGAGCGTCGGCCTGCGGACTGAAGGGTCCCAGGTTCGATTCCGGTCAAGGGCATGTGCCTGGGTTGCGGGCACATCCCCGGTGGGAGATGTGCAGGAGGCAGCTGATCGATGTTTCTCTCTCATCAATGTTTCTCACTCTCTGTCTCTCTCCCTTCCTCTCTGTGAAAAATCAATAAAATATATTTTTAAAAAAATTATATGCATATATGCATAACCCATGGACACACACAGTAGTGTGATGAAGTCTGGGCAGGGGAGAGGTACTGGGTGGAGGAGGTCAATGGGGAAAAAGAGGGACATCTGTAATACTTCCAACAATAAAGATAAATTTTAAAAATATTGATATTTTTAAAAAAAGAAAATACAAAGGTAAAAATCAATGCTGCAGTCAAAGTCTTTGTTTATGCCTGTTTGTGCACATGGGAAAATATTTTTTATTGACTTTTAGAAATCCTGTTCTTTTTTTTTATTGATTTTTTACAGAGAGGAAGAGAGAGGGATAGAGAGTTAGAAACATCGATGAGAGAGAAACATCGATCAGCTGCCTCCCGCACACCTCCTACTGGGGATGTGCCCGCAACCAAGGTACATGCCCTTGGCCGGAATCCAACCTGGGACCCTTCAGTCCACAGGCTGACGCTCTGTCCACTGAGCCAAACCCGTTAGGGCTCCTGTTCATTTTTAATGGCTGTGTTCAAAGAGTGTAAGTGTGAAGAAGTGGTTGAAAGGATTACTCTTAGCTTCTATGCAGACTTTCCTTATTTACAGTTTTACAAAGTAGGTGTTTTTTTTTTAGGATGAAGGACCAACAGCAAGAGACCTGCTAGTGCAGTATGCCACAGGGAAGAAAAGCTCCAAGCACAAGAAGAGGTTGGAAAAGGCTATGAAAGTGCTCAAGGTGAGATTTGTACCTGTGAAATGAGGGTAGGAATCATTAGAATGTAGAAAAGGTTTTTAGCAAAAGCTTTTAAGAATTTAAAATAAAGCACATTTCTAAAAGACTTATAGAAGAAATGTGTAATGAGTTTTTAAGCACTAATTTTGGGATGAATTTAATTTTCAGCTCTAGCAAAATCTGTGACTTGAATAAATTAGATTAAATTTACTTTTCACTTCTGATTGAGATGATCTATATTAGGATCTCTTTGGTAGGCATATCTTCTCAGAAGAGTACATGAATAAAATACATTTTATATTTTGTAATGATTATTCTGAAAATCATTAATTTGGCCCTTATGTGGTTAATTTTTATATTGCCAAATTCCTTTAAGTTTTACTAGTGAATCTTAAAAGACAAAAACCATCTATACTCTTGTTATGAAAGAAAGGTTTTTGGAACAAAAATTTTTGTCTTCTTTTTAAACTGTGTGGTGGACTTGATCACAGCTTTTAGCACATTAGCACATTTAACCCCAAGGGCCTCATTACTGTAATTCAGAAGGTAAATGTTTTTTCTTTCCCTTTGTTTCAGAAACAAAAGAAGAAGAAAAAACCAGAGGTGTTTAACTTTTCAGCTATTCACTTGATTCATGATCCTCAAGGTACTATAATTATGACTTTGCAATTTCTTATTGGCTTGATCTCTGCCTAGTTAGTTTCCTACCTTCAGAGTTACCAGGGAATATAAGATCCCTGGGGCTTAATAGAC
Organism: Myotis nattereri; assembly: GCF_964212035.1. NCBI lineage: Eukaryota > Metazoa > Chordata > Mammalia > Chiroptera > Vespertilionidae > Myotis > Myotis nattereri. The sequence continues at coordinate 182,734,118 of NC_138075.1, forward strand.
AATCAGTAAATACTTACTTGTTACTAGTTGGTGGTAGCTGTTACTAGTTTATGTTCTGAAACAGTGATTCTCAGTCATAGCAAAATAAGAAAAACATGAAAGAACAGCTCTCTCTAAAATTTTTATTTTAACAACACAATAATGGTAGGACAACATTGTGCTTGACTAAGTGAAAAACTGATAATCTTTTGTCCTTTTTTTAAAGAAAAAACAAAAAACTGGTCTGTGGAAACCAAAAGTTTGAGAAACCATATTCTAGAACACCAGTTCTCAAACTGGAATGCAAATTGGACTCACTTAGAGAATTTGTAAACTATACTGGTGCTTGGGTCCTGTTATCCCCAGAGACTGATTAGTTGGTATTGGGTGCAGTTGGACATTGGGGCTTTTATTTTTATTTTTTTATTGGTATTGATTTCATAGAGGAAGGGAGAAGGAGAGAGAGAGACAGAAACATCAATGATGAGAGAGAATCATTGATCAGTTGCCTCCTACACACCCCACACTGGGGATTGAACCGGCAACCTGGGCATATGCCCTGACCAGGAATCACACCATGATCTCCTGGTGCATAGGCTGATGCTCAACCACTGAGCCACACTGGCTGGGCGACATTCGGGCTTTTAAATGCTCTGTACAGTAGTGCTTGCTGGCCCCTCCTCTAGGTCAGTGTTTCTCAAACTTTAAGGTGCATATAGAATCACCTGGGGATCCTGTTAAAGTGCAGATTGACTCAGTAGGTCTGGCTTGGGACCTGAGATTCTGTATTTCTGCAAAAGTACCGTGTGGACCAGCTGCTGGTGGTCTGTGGACCACATGTTGAGAAACTGAAGTTGAAGAACAACTGTTAAATGGAGCACCTATTAAACAGTCACTCAGCATGTTGATGCTAAAAACCTTGAGCATCCTTAAGACCTAACTTGCGGCATTATTGAAGCTGTATTGACCCGTGTGCGAATCTTTTCCCCTTCTGTCATACTGCTGTCATACTGCTGTTTATACCATCCTGGTTCAACAGAGTGATTTCAGGTACAGCCATACCAGAGTCGCCGATCTAACTCCTGCCTTTCTCTACATGTGTAAGGTAATGTTGTACAGACCATGGACCCATAGTGTACTTTTCTGATACTTTCTTTTAGATTTTGCAGAAAAACTACTAAAGCAGCTAGAGAGCTCTAAGGAGAGGTTTGAAGTGAAGATGATGCTCATGAACCTCATTTCCAGATTGGTGGGAATTCACGAGGTTTGAATTACATTGTTTCTCTTGGTGGATATTGGAAATAGAATTATTTTTGCTAAAAGAAAGCCTCTAAAGTAGTAGAGTGGCTTAATTTTATCCCCCAAATCATTTAAATTTATACAATTTAGAGAAGAATAAAATCTTTTACTCTGAAAATACTATTTTTATAATTTTTTTTTATATATATTTTATTGATTTTTTACAGAGAGGAAGGGAGAGAGATAGAGAGTTAGAAACGTCGATGAGAGAGAAACATCGATCAGCTGCCTCCTGCACATCTCCCACTGGGGACGTGCCCGCAACCCAGGTATATGCCCTTGACCGGAATTGAACCTGGGACCCTTCAGTCCGCAAGCCGACGCTCTATCCACTGAGCCAAACCGGTTTTGGCGTATTTTTATAATTTTTTTTCTTATTAGTAAGTATGAATGTTAAATTGTATATATATTTATGGACAGACATTTTGTGTTCTATTTTTCTTTTTTTTTTTTTTTTTTTTTTTAATATATTTTATTGACTTTTTACAGAGAGGAAGGGAGAGAGAGAGAGAGTTAGAAACATCGATGAGAGATAAACATCGATCAGCTGCCTCCTGCACATCCCCCGCTGGGGATATGCCCGCAACCCAGGTACATGCCCTTGACCGGAATCGAACCTGGGACCTTTCAGTCCGCAGGCCGACGCTCTATCCACTGAGCCAAACCGGTTTCGGCTATTTTTCTTATTTAACTTTGTTTCACATATATTTTTCTGAGCCAACACAACCTACATATTTTTATTGCCTATTACTACATTTCACAGTTTATTCCTTCATAGCTTTCCTAAGTTCCAGACCCCTCTAGTAGGAGATTGTCATGTTTGCAAAGCTGAATTCTGTGCTCATTTATTTTATATTAAATTAGACTGCAAGAGCTCCTTGGTGATATAATGTATATATATTTGTATATACATATGGAAACTTCACACACACTCTTGGACCAAATGGCATTGTAGAAGAGATTCCCAAAAATTTAGGCCGTGAAGAAATGACCATTGAGGTTGTTCCCCATCGTTTTGCTCTTGTGACTAGTGCTGCTATTCTGAAAATCATTGAATAGGTTGCTTTCTTCAAAAAAAAATTTTTAATTAAAAAAGTAAAACAGGTTTGGCTTATTTACTGAAAATTAAACAGTATAGACATAGATCAACTTAAAAATGAAAGCACTCATTCTCTTTCTCTAAGAAAAACAACACTTTAGTGAACAAATTGCCTTTTCTCTATGGTCTACAGATCAAAGGCAGGATCACCAAGTCAATTCTTGATATATTTGTGTGGTAATTTTATGTCCAACCTGAATTTGAGCTTGATAACCAAAAGCGACTTGTAATTTAAGCATGGTTGATGGAAATGATACAGAGTTTCACAACTGACTACAATTGGACATCCATCTTTATATTGAACCCAAACCTTCCCTGTTACTTTGGCCATGGTTTTATTCTGTGGCTAAAATAGAAAAAATTAATTTATTTTCACATAATGAACTTTGATAAAGACTAGTCCATCTCCAAATTTCCTTTTCTTAAAGTTAAAAATTGCAACTGCTTGCCCTGGCCGGTGTGGCTCAGTTGGTTGGAGCATTGTCCTATACCCCAAAAGGCGGCAGGTTCAACTTCCAGTCAGGGCACATACCCAGGTTGTTGGTTCAACCCCAGATGGGAGGCAACCAATGCATGTTTGTCACATCGATGTTTTTCTCCCTCCTTCTCTCTCTCCCCCTCTCCCTTTCTCTAAAATCAGTTTTAAAAATGGCAATTGCTTTAATAACTGGCCCCATGTCACCTTGATTAGGTATACTCCAGAGTGGTAGTGTTTTTTCTCTAAAATAGAGCTCTGGTATTTAATAATAAAACCAGAATTGTGGTGTTTTGGGTGATCAGATTATACTAGATGCTATTTAGATTTGAACTTAGTGATATAATTGGGTTTGGAAAAGTGAACTTATAGTTTAGCTTTAGTTACAGAAATTTTAAAGTTTGCGTTTTTCCCCCCACAGCTTTTTCTTTTCAACTTCTATCCCTTTGTGCAAAGGTTTCTGCAGCCCCACCAAAGAGGTAAGCCGCCCACTCATATGTTCCTTTGGTCATCTAGGTCATCTAGGGGTTAAAATAACCATCCAGAATTTTTTCTTCTGTAATTTGTAAAGATAAAGAGTTAGGAGTGAGATGTGTTGTTTCAGAGAAGGGGAGAGAAACTCATGTTTTCTTTCCAGAATCTTCCCTGGGTTAATTGTTCTGCTCATCAACTTTAAAAAACAATTATGGGTGGTGGGGGTGGAAAGACCAATAAATTGGTTTCTCAAAGCAAGTCTTTTTTTAAAGTAGTCCTTCATCTGCAGTTTTGCTTTTATAGCTTCAGTTACCCAAGGTCCAAAAAAAAAAAAAAAAAATTTAAATGGAAAATTCCAGAAATAAACAGTTCATAAGTTTATATTGCACACCATTTTGAATAGCTCCTTCAAAAGTGTAACATTAGCACAATATAGCCAATTTCTTCCTTGAAACTTAGGGTGGTCACAAGGGAATAAAGTAGTCAGATCCTATATATGTCCAGGTGAAAATAAGAGTTTTAAGGAAAGAGGAAGCAAAATAAGGACAGTAGGGAGTGCTGGGGCAGGTTTATTTTAGATTATTTGATTAGAAAAGACATTTTGATAAGGCAGCAGTTGAGTGGGTGCTTGAAGGAAGCAAGGGGGTGGAGTGTTCATGTGGAGTAAGCAGCAGCATTAGGGCCAGAATGTCCTTGCCATGTTTGCTATAGTTCAGAGAACAGCAGTAAACCAACTATGACCTTTCTAACCTCTTACATTTTTAGAAGTAACAAAGATCCTTCTGTTTGCTGCACAAGCATCTCATCACCTAGTACCCCCAGAGGTGAGAAGTCTTAAACCTTACTTCTGTCTGGATCTAGTGCATCGCAGTGTTACCATTAAGTATATCATGTGGCTTTTCCCACAGGGATTACTGTCCCTCCCACCCTTATTTATTTATTTATTTATTTATTGAGTAGAAGCGACTTTAACTCTTAGGGAGATATATACAGAAGTTTACTTACAGAAACTGAAAAAAAATTTACTATAGGAAGTAAACTGTTTTGAACAAGTTGTTGAGAATTCTTATTTTAATTGCCAAGTTTTATGATGGGAGGTCAAGAATATGAGTAAGTTTGTCCTTACTTTTGGTTAAATGTGATTACTTTTCAAAGCTGATAATGCCTTTCTTTGATTTAAACAGTATTGGGATTGGATTATCCTGGGTCAAAGCAATTTCTTTAATCCATATTGAAAACTAACCTTAAAGGAGAGCAAAATTTAATCTGAAGTTCGCCACAGAGACGAAAACCCAAAGTGGAGTATTTTTATCTGTCTTCCTCAGTCTTAATTCCGTCACACTCCCAAACTGGAGGTGGAATGCTGTTTCCTACTGTGAATAATCTGTTGTGCTTCATCCTCAAATATTTGGGTAGGTGCAGATATCTTACCAGCACTCTTCTTTTATTCCCAATTCAGGTCATTCAATCCTTGCTCATGACTGTGGCCAACAATTTTGTTACCGACAAGAACTCTGGGGAAGTCATGACAGTAGGGTATGTAGAATGTGGCTGGAGGCACTGGATGTTTTTAATGTACTAGGTTAGCTTTACATGACCAGGATGGAAGTTTCAGCTGGGAGTGTGGCCTCAAAATATACTTTAGTCTTCTCAGGAGGCTTCATATTTTTACTTTATTGGTCAGAATTTTGAGAAGGGAGTCAGAGAAAAGATATTTGTCTTTCTAATCAACACTTTGTTTTTTTACTAGCTTCACTTTTTCAAATGAATGATTGTTTGGCGATCAGCATTTTTCTCCTGTCTCTACCCTGAATTCATATCTTCCCCTGGAACAAATGATGTATTGCTGAATCACTCCTTAATTCCTAGACAGTACAGTAGCCCTTAGTTATCTGTCCTGATAACTAAGCAGTATGTTGAGAGCTACTTTTTATGGACTTATTGCTAGGATAACAGCTCTAAAGACCTTTAGCTTTTCTTATTTGACCTAGTCCCGTTTCCCCTTAGAGTTAGCGAGTGAATGCTACCATTATTTACTTTGTAAAGAAGATACTATTTCTTATACCACTGGTAGGGGAAATGGTAGTAAGCTCTCTGGAACAAAGCCCTCTAAGGCTGCCCACTCTCACATTCTCTCCTGGGTTGCAGTTTTAGAGACCTAAGCTCTATAAGACCCAACTTCTTCTATCCCTTTTTAGTCTTTTTAGGACACCTTCTTAAATTGAACCATATGAAATTGCTTTTTGGGTTCTTTTAAATGTTTTTTCCTTTTCTAGAATTAATGCTATAAAGGAGATAACAGCTCGATGTCCTCTAGCCATGACTGAAGAACTTCTCCAAGACCTGGCTCAGTATAAAACACACAAAGATAAGAGTAAGTTGCATGTTAGTCTCTGTAGACCAAAGAATATAGGATGATTCATTTTTATCTCAAAAGACACTTAGCTCTGGAGTTTCTAAATTAAAGGTATTATTTTACAGATGTAATGATGTCTGCTAGAACTTTGATTCAGCTCTTCCGAACACTGAATCCTCAGATGTTACAGAAGAAATTCCGGGTAGGTGAAGTGTGCATATGTTGATCTAAAGGGTATGGTCTCAGAAGGTGAGAGTGATCCTACAGTTTGAGTTTAAGTGTTTGTGAAGCTTACTTACATTATGAGTATTGGTGATATGCCTGGTTTATTCTTTAAGCTCAGAATACAATTGATTGAATACCATTGCCTTAAATATTTGATGACAACTGAGTCTTATAGATCAGTCAGGCTGTTTAATCATTAATCTATTGGAATCCCAAAGATTAATCAGTAGCTGATGCCAGTATTGAATGGGCAATCCCCAGACAGATACCACCTCTTTGGAGTTGCAAGGGAAGAGAGATGGGTGTATGTGACAGAAAAAGAGATGGTGATCTCAAGACTTAAAGAATCAGAACGGAGCCCTGGCCAGTGTTGCTAAGTGGTTAGAGCATCGGCCTGCGGGTCTTGGGTCTGATTCTGGTCAAGCTTGCGGACCTGGTTGCAGGTTTGATCCTGTCCTCGGTCAGGGTGTATGCAGGAGGCAACCAATCAATCTATGTCTCTTTCTCACATTGATGTCTCTCTCCCCATCTCTCTCTCTTTCTCAACAACAACAACAAAAAAGGAATCCTAATGGATATTCTCTAATAACTTCCAGTTTCCTGATCTGGATCAGAAGAGAGCGGGAAAATAGTGGACAGAGTTCTCACTGGGAAATTTACATTGACCCAAGGCATATGTGGATTGATCTTTGTCATTTGATTACTTCATTTTTGTGTGATTCTCCCTTCTAAATTCATAATCCTAGGAAATCCTTTTCATGAATAATGATTTACAATCTAAGAACCATATTAAAAACAATTTCCTTTCCTTTAGGGTAAGCCTACAGAGGCCTCTGTAGAAGCAAGAGTACAAGAATATGGAGAACTAGATGCTAAAGATTACATCCCAGGAGCAGAAATTCTAGAAATTGAAAAAGGAGAAGAGAATGTGGAAAACGATGAAGGTTCATTTTTATTTCACCATTATTTGGGATATAGTCACTCCTATATCTGTATTGACCTTGAAATCTTTACGCTATTGAACATTCAGCAGTGACTTTATGCCAGGCACTGTTACAAGCCTTGGGGATCAAATGGGCATGGTTCCTGCTATTAGGGAACTTAAAATCGAGTGTAGATGTCTTTTCATGTTCTTCAGGGTGGCAGCCCCTTACCAATGGTATGCTTGTCACTTGGGAAAGATAATGGTTTTATGTTTGTTGCCTGGAAAAAAAAATGATGAGGTATTTATTAGTCCTTAGCAATCTTCCAAAATTCTCCTGTTGAAAAAGGCTTGTTGAATTTGTTGAAGAATGCTTGAGAATCTCCATTCTGGCTCCATTCTGACTTTCTTATATTGGTTGCTAAAGTCCTATCTTTTTCCTGTTCATTCATTCATGATTTCAGCAAAGCTTTTTTAAGCATTAGCTGTGGACTGGCCACTTTCAATACAAAGATGAATGATATGGTTCCTGCCCTGCAGGCATGAAGAAAAGAGCTGAGAATAAAGTGTTACTAGGATTTATAATTGGAGTGAGGCATAAGGGCAGGAGAGAGGTCAGGTCAACCTCCAAGGTTCAAAAAAGTCCTCAAGGAGATGGTAGCCCATAAGCTGTATTTTGAATTATAAGTGAGGAATGGTAGAACAATGGAGACTTTCCAGGCAAACTGTGAGCAAAGTCCTAAAGGATTTGGGCAACTTACAGTACAGAATATAAAGTAGACAATAGTCAAATAGTAGACTAGAGTCTGAGTTGGGCCTTATCATGATTGGTTGTGTATATGCCATACCAAAGAGCTGGGACACTATTATATAGAACACTAGAAGCCCGGTGCACGAATTTGTGCGCTAGTGGGATCCCTTGGCCTGGCCTGTGGGATCGGGCCAAAACCGGCTCCCTGATGTCCCCCGAGAGGTCCCAGATTGCGAGAGGGCACAGGCTAGGCTGAGGGCCCCCACCGGTGCATGATTGGGGCCAGGGAGGAACCATGGGAGGGCTCCGGGGCATGTCTAGCCCGTCTCAGTCCCAATTGGCTGAACCCCAGCAGCAAGCTAACCTACCGGTCGGAGTGTCTGCCCCCGGTGGTCAGTGCACGTCATAGCGAGCGGTTGAGCGGCCTTAGATATCGTTAGCATATTACACTTTGATTGGTCGAATGGACGACTGGACACTTAGCATATTAGGCTTTTATTATATAGGATGAGGAACCACTGAGATTGTAAGTAGCTGATTTTGAAAGCGTACTATGGTGGCTCCATTAAGAACACTAATACCCCTTTATTGTGGTGTCTGCAAGGTGTTTTTTATTTGTTTGCTTTTAATATGTTTTTTATTGATTTTCTAGAGCAAAAGGAAGGGAAAGGGAGAGAGAGAGAAACACACTGATAGGCTGCCTCCTGCATGCACCCTACTGGGGATCTGGATCACAACCTGGCATGGTCCCTGACTGGGAAACCAGTGACCTTTTGGTGCACAGGATGATGCCCAACCAACTGAGCCACACTAGCCAGGGCTGCCAGGTTTTTTAACATCCAAAATCTTCTACCTCAGTTCTCTGAATGACTGTTCTAACTAGTTTCTAAAAACATTTCTTAATGTGCTTAGAAGAGTTGGGTACTTCCTGTGTAGCCAAGACAGCTGTACTGTACTAGTGCAGTTTTGATGTTCATGGTTTGGTGGGAAGAACGTGGCCTCTGGAGTCAAACATGATTTCAGAATTTCAGTGTAGGCTGCATTTTCTGACTGGCCTGGAACAGGTGCCTTAACGCAATGTCCTGTTCCTCTTCTATTGAGTCTTGAGGGTTAGAGAAAGTGTAAGAATTCGGCCGAGGGTAGATACTTGGTCAGTGTTTAAGTCCCATTCCTACAATGAATTAAATTGATGTGGCTTATTTAACAATAAATAGTGATCAGTGTTTGGTTTGTAGAGCATCTCTTTGAGGTTCATAACCTTACTTTCACTTGATTTATCTCCACTTGCCATGAATACTCAGCACAAAGCGATAGCCTACCTGTCCTCTCTTTCACACAGACGGGTGGGAAAGTGCCAGTCTCAGTGAGGAGTCAGATGACGACGGGGAGTGGGTTGACGTGCACCACTCTTCTGATGAAGAACAGCAAGAAATCGTAAGTTTCAACATTTCCTTCTATCAGTGCATCACTCCAGTGTTCATTAGGACTTAATTCATGCTGAGCCTTGCTGGGGGACTGAGCTCTCACCTGAGCTTGTAGCCTTGAAAGCCTTTGTTGTGTCCTTAAAGGCCAAGAAGCTGAGCAGCATGCCTGCGGAGGAGCGGAAAGCCAAAGCTGCAGCCGTCAGCACCAGCCGAGTTTTAACTCAGGAAGACTTCCAGAAAATCCGCCTGGCCCAGATGAGGAAGGAACTCGACGCTGCCCCTGGGAAAGCCCAGAAGAGGAAGTATGTCGAAATAGACAGTGATGAAGATTCCAGGTACAGCAGCACATGCCCTAGGTCTTTAGGCAGCTCCCATGGTAATGAACGTATTAGAGAGAGGAATTCCACCCTTGTTTCATGTTACATTTTTTCCTTCATCTCAGGGGCGAGTTGCTTTCTCTTCGGGACATTGAACGCCTTCATAAAAAGCCGAAGTCTGACAAGGAGACAAGACTAGCAACAGCAATGGTGAGTGAGGCATACTGTTCCCTAGTCCTGTAAACAGAAGACAAAGAAATGAAACATGACCCAGAACTTGGATAGGCACAGAATGGTAGTATTTTACTTTAATGTTTTGACTAAAGCTGTACTGAACATAGAATAAAATGCACAGGTATGAGGCGTTCAGTTAGATGAGCTCAACAAGTAGGCAGCCATGTAACTGCCATCCAAAACATGTTGTAGATAACGGGAAGCACCATTACATGTTCATGGTATCGGGGAGGCTCAGAACACTTACCAGAGCTGATAGAAAAGCAGGGGAGTGTTTGCAGTCATTAAGGAAAAGGCAGACAGTTGGAGTCTGCCTCTGGCAAGTACGGTGTGATTGCACCCTGCCGACATTTCCACCTTTATTTTCTGTGCCTTTGCTTGTCTTAGGCATCAGGCCATCCTGGCTCCACATCACCCTCTGCATTTCGTTTGTAATAAAATCTGTTCAGATAAGTTAAAAAAACCTATGTTCTTTCTCCACACCTTTCCATATGCTATTATTCCTATTTCCTGAAATGCTCTACCCCTTTTTCTCCTTTCCCCTTACCATGAATGCCTTCATCCTGCAAAAAAAAGCTCACAGGTCTCCCTTTCTAGGAGGTTCCTCGGACCACACCAAGCTGAATTATTATGACTTTTTTTTGCCTCCACTTTTTTTTCCCTCTTTTTATTGATTAAGGTTTTACATATGTGTCCTTATCCCCCCATTGCTCCCCCAGCCCCCTGCTCATGCCCTCACCCCCCTGGTGTCTGTGTCCATTGGTTATGCTTATATGCATGCATACAGGTCCTTTGTTGATCTCTCCTCCTTACCCCCACCCTCCCCTACCTTCCCTCTGAGGTTTGAGCATCTGATCAATGCTTCTCTGTCTCTGTTTTTGTTCATCAGTTTACGTTGTTCAATTATGACCTTTTTTTCCCATTGAGCTCCTTGCCCCATTACAGTTGATCATGGTCCATTTCCCCTGGACTGAGTCACTGGGGAGCAAGGACTGTGTTCCCTTCATCTTTGTGTCCTTGGCATCCAGTAGAGCACCTGGCACAGAAGAGATGTGTATATTGATTAGGTAACTTATGAAATGTTTTTTGTATGTGTGCTGATAGGCTGGAAAGACAGACCGAAAAGAATTTATGAGGAAGAAAACCAAAATGAATCCATTTTCCAGTTCGACAAATAAAGAGAAGAAAAAACAGAAGAACTTCATGATGATGCGGTATAGCCATAATGTCCGCTCAAAAAATAAGCGTTCCTTCCGAGAAAAGCAGGTGAGTTCAACTTGAAGCTTGTGATTGTCATTCTAAGACACCTTTACTTTTGGGATGGACTTGTGCCTCTAAAGACCTTGCATTGTGTGTGTCTTAGGATTAATGGGAGTATTATTGGAGAGGTGGAAGATAGGGTGTGTCAGTCCTAGACCTGACTTGGTTGGGACTCATCTGTCCAAAGGGGACTCTGTTTTTCTCCTCTAAGTAAAAGGGTGCAGTTCATTCTCTTGCTAAAATTCTCTGACATTTATGTGAACTATAGTGTAAAAATTGAGTAAGAATTTTTGAGTGCTTATTATATGTCTGGTACTTTTTTAGAAGCAATAATTATATGTGGTAACAGCTCAGAAACAGTTTTAGTGAAGCACACAAACGAAATGGCTCCCCAATGGTATGTGCCCTTTTGCACAGCCTTTACGCTCACAGGCCTTTGGGATTACATTTTATCTATGTTTGATCTTTCATGGTTAGTTTTTTTCAGTAATTCACTGTAGTAAAACAAATTTATATTTTAATGTCTTTTTGTACTGGGGTTACACCAGAGTGTATCAAACTATTCTGAAGAATCTCCAGGGTATCCAGTCAAGGGTAAACTAGTTCAAGGGTAAACTAGTCTCACATTCTGAACCAGTGTTCCAAAATGCTCAGCCTGAATGCAATGGCCAGCTCTCCAGGGCAGTGTTCTGTCTGGGAACCAAGCCAGTACTAACTTAATTGAGGTACCATTTAAAGTCTACTGTCTGTTTACTTAATCTTCCTGGTTCTAAACTGTGTTATGTAAATAGTAAAGTGACAGTATTTTTAATAGAAGTTGTTGAAATTGAGGTAAAAGGAAAGCTGCCATTTAATATTTAAAATTCCCCAGTTCAATTTAAATTCATAGTTGAATTTATTAATTTCATTAGTTTATCCTTCACCTGCCCTTTGTAAGAGTTTAGGGTTGAGGAAATAGTAATAGTTTATAGACCTTGCTTCATTACGAGGTTTTCGTGGCTTTGTTACATTTTAGCTACTTCCTCTCAATTTTAGCATGCCTTTTTTGGCTTGATACAGAAGCTTGGCCTGTTCCTTGTCAGCATGTTTGTTTAATCAGCATACAGCAATATGAGCATGTACTGTGATTAAACCAATTTTACAGATGAGAAAATAATTCATAAATGGATGAGTCTGAGAAATACCTTCTTAGCCATGGAAATTAGGTTAAAATGAACTTGATTTTTTTTCTGCCTCAAGTGTGCTAGCTATTCTGCCTAACAAAGAAATACCAACACGCAGATAAGAGCTAAAGGCAAGGAGCCAATAACTTAAAATCATAAAATTTAAAAACTTAGAACATTTAGATGTAGAGCCTGGCAGCTTCCTCTTCTCCCTCCCCCCAAATGAACACGTGTCCTTTAAAATTCAAAAACTACAGATCTTTAAAAGTTTCTAGGAATCCAAGAATAGTACTTGTGAATTAATGGGATAGTATTCATTACACACTTAAGATGTGTACATTGACCTTGGTTGTCTTTTTTTAACGTTGGGCTTATTCTTAATGCTCCATGTCTGCATTCTGTAGCTGCTCCTGTTTTGAGCTTTTGTCCCATGGCGTGGGAACAGTATTCAAGAGCTTTGCCTATTTCCTAGCAGTAAGGAGGCCCTAGCCTGGTTACAGATCTGATCTGTTATGGACTATTTCACTATTTGTAGTTTAGGGGGATGACTTATTGACTAGTGATTCCATTTTGGTACACTTTCCTATAACCACATGAGCATACTTGGGTGCCCAAGACTTTCCATGTTTAGTTGTCCTTTTCTTATCTTCCAGTTGGCACTACGAGATGCGCTTTTGAAAAAGAGAAAAAGAATGAAGTAACCTGGACAAGCAAGTTTAGCACTCCAAAGAGAATGCTCAATTTGTGTCATTACTCTGAAAATTAATAAACTGAGAATGTTTACATTAAAAAGTCCAGAAACACTATACTGTGAAAACCAAAGTAAATTTGGTAGCATTTTGGTGTTTTTATTTTGGAGGTGGATAATGGTGGGAATATCTGAAATGTAAACAGTCATGATGTTGTAAAATCATTTTCATTTAGCAGTCATGTGAGAATAAACTATTCAGTGTCTATTATCACTATCAATGTAAAAATGACCATAATCCCTCATTAAAGGCATCCAGAGCCTATTTGGAGGATGCGGGGGACAGACGTGTGTATATGTGTATCCGTGTGCAGTGTAAATAGTTCTCTGGTAGAGATAGGTCCATCTTCCTGTGGGGTCATGGAGATCTTGTAGACGAGCTCTGCAGGGGGCGGGGTTACATATTCTCTTCAAATGAAACAGGACAATGTTACAAGAGTAAGAGGTTCTTACTTGTAAATAGGCTTACCTGCTGAGAACAGGTCCCTGCTGTACAGATTTTGGGTAGACTATTTAGCTCTTTTCGTCCATCCAAAAGATTTAAATATTTTTTGAATGCCAGGTTAAAACCTTGCTTTTTATATTGCCTTAAGTATAAATAGTAATCTTGGAGTGTCTTTATCATTTGGGCTGCTCACGTCCCCATAGAGAAAAAAAAAAAATCAAATTAGTTTCCTTAGCCTTTTTTCACCTTTAATATTTTCAGCCTTGTGTCCAAAGAAAGGTTTCTAATATCGAATAGGTCTTCTTGTGTGTGTTGAGCGGCTGCACTGGTCTCCCTTCCCTAGGTGTGCTTGGGTAGATTTCAGGGGCCATGAAAGCAGGTCAGTCTCTCTGTTTGCAAGTTGTTGCATTTGGAAAGTTTGTTGCCTTTTACCTCAGATTTCTTAGATAATATTGTAGATGATAAAATTACTCTATATTGCTTTCAAGTAAAAAGCAATTTTCTGCTTACTCTGAATTAGAAAGCAGCTTCTAAAACTACTTTTCTCCTTCCCTTTCAGTATCTTCTGTTCACTTTCTAAGTTCAACTTGAGTTTTATTTGAAGGAAACTGTGTGACTTTCCCCAAAATACTGGGGATTAGTTGTAAAGACCTTGAGGTTTAATGACTCAGTTGCACTGGCCTAGTGAGGGGAGCTCTCAGAGTCAACCTTGGCAACTTCAGTATTTCACAGAATGTGCCCCATGCAAATTTGAATGGTTCAGACTAGAAACTGCTCTCTTTGCACATTTGAACTGTCTCATGTATCTAGCTTGAGAGAGGGGTAAATAAAATCAAAATGACATAGCAGCCAGGATCCACAGCTTTGCTGCCTGAATTGTGACGGTACCTGAAAATTTCATCCTTTCGCTAGACTTTCACACCCACCTAGGTGCCAAGACACCAAAGTCCATGTGTTCTGCCTTCTGTTCTAATGTGGCTTCACCCTGCTCTTAACTGAAATTTATATGCAAGATAGAAAACTAGCTGGCTTACAAGGGTGCAGTCTTAACTCTCTTTTATTTCTTCACTCCCATAGTATCTTATCTTGCTAAGGTCCCTTTTATTATTTTATAAATCTCAAGAATATTTTATGTTTGTTTACTATAAATTTGAAGATCAGGCCCTCACAAGGGTGGCTGCTGCCAGCAAAGGCAGAGTAGCCTTTCAGGGTGAAATTTACCTTGAAGAAGCCACCAGGGTCTCCGTCTCAGCTTTTCAGACTCACTTTTTTGTCCGCACTGGGAATGGATCCATTTCTGGGATGAACTCATATTGTCCAAGCTCGTATATAGTTACATAAAGTGATGTATAAATCTGAAATGGTAATGCATTATGTATGTGATCTTAGCAAATTCCATCGGGAATAAGCACCACGAAAGGCAGAGGCTGTTCCCTGCTCTACCCCAGGCTCAGTAAATATTTGAAACATGACCTACCCACGGAGTGTTTTGAGGTTCTGAGAACTAATAGCCGTTTATAAGAACTTAGCATGGTATTGGCCACAAAGCACGCATTCAGTACATTTCTCATCAAAGGTTAGATATCGATTAAGTTTTTATTTTATCTTTTACTTAATTTACTCTTGAAATGACAATTGCAGTTGCTACAAGTATTTGTTTTATCCCTCATCCATTTTGGGGGGAACTAGTTTGAAATACAAAAATATATATCGAATGCTCACTGTATGCAAAGCAGCCTGCTAGATGCTGAGTGGGTTGCAAACACAATGTTTGTGTCATACAGAAACTTTGAAACCCATGAAGGAAATAGACTTTAAAAATAACTATGTAATACAGAGCCACTTACAGAGCTATCAAAAAAGGCACACAGCTTAGGGCAGGGCATCCTGACGAAGGGGCAGGTCAGCTGGCAGGAGGGTTTGCTGACAAACATGCTTAGGATGAACAGGGCAGCAGTAGGAAATGGATTCTTGAGTCATCATAAAAAAGTTAGGGTTTAAACATTGGTACAACTTTTTAAAGGTTATTGTTAATTAAATTTTGTTTTTGTTACTTCATATTCTAATCCTTTGAAAATTTATAATGTATATAGAGTGTTGTATGGCAGCTCTGTATTAACCAGAATGTTAAATCAGTTGGAATGCTCTGTTCTTCAAACTCTATTAAAACTGTTTTAAACTATTTTAAACACTTTAAACCTGTTGTACTAAGTGACATCCTTTCATTGTATAAAAAATAAAACTAAAATTAACTGTTGCTTAAAAATTTTTAGGATGTATAATGAGATTTTTAGAAGGTATTGAATCGGAATAGGAAGGTAAATTGCTGACATGGATCGTTTTCTCTTAGTACAGTTTTTGGTCTGTACATGTTTAAAACGAAACAAGAATGGAAAGCACAGATCATTCTGTACTATTTAATACCATATATATCAGGGCACTCCTATGTGATCATTTTATTTTCTCCTGCAGATTCTGCTTTCATTTATTTGTCAATTTGATCTCAATATGGAAATGGTTAAACTATGATTTATCCATGTGGTGGAATATTATGTAGCCTTTAAAATGTTTACAATAGGAAATGCTTATAAATGAAGTGAACAAAACACAAAGTGTTTATAGTATAATCCAATTACAGCGAATAGGGACTAATAAAAGCCCAAGAAACATGCCAAATATTAAACATGGTTTTCTTTTATGTTGGTTGGAATCATGTGAGGGGCTTTTTCTTTCTACTTTACTTTCTGAATCTTTTACAGTGTACATGTTTTTACTTATGTCGTTGTATGAGAAACAACTTTATTTGAGGCCAGAGAATAAAGTTGCTTTACGACACTCCTGTGTTTTTTGTTGTTTTTTTGGTGTTGTTTTTTTTTTTTTTTTGGACTATTTGGAGGGGAATGTACTTAAACCAAGGCAAGGATTAATGTGCAGATACGCCAGAGGAATTGTGATCTCCCCTTCTTAGCCACTCTCTCCTCTTGTTTACTGATAGGGTGCTAGATGGGACCCTTTTTCTCTACTCAGCAATCCCCAGTGTTAGCTAAAGTGCTATCCTATATAATAAAAGCCTAATATGCAAATTGACTAAACGGCAGAATGACCGGTCGCTATGATGCGCATTGACCACCAGGGGGCAGACACTTAACACAGGAGCTGCCCACAGGCCCCAGGCCAGCCAAGGAGGGTACTAGCAAAAGGCCTCCCCTCCCCACCCCCCCACCTCCCGCCAGTTGCCCCACAGAGGGAGGTGACCGGTGGCAGTGGGGGGTGGGGCCAGCGAGCAGGTGGTGCCAGGCCGGCCAAGGTGGGTGCCAGTGGGGGCCCCCGGTCACCCCACAAATGGTCCCTGATTGCCTGCCAGGCCTAGGAACTCTACCTGTGCACGAATTTTGTGCACTGGGCCTCTAGTGTTAGTATAATTCTTAGGGAAAATAATTTGTAGTATGTGCTAAGACCTAAAAAATAGTCATAACCATTGTCTCAAACCTACATCTGAAAGTCTAATCTAAGAAAATGGTCCGAAATATGGCAAGAGTTGTGTTTGGGGCTGTTCTGCTGCAAGTAACTGAATACACATCTAAAAATAGTATAACCAAATATTGGAGAATCACATGAGAAGTCTGGAGGTGGACAGCTGCTGGTCTGAGCTGTCATGCCCTCAGGATCTTGGGCTCTGCTTTGTCATTCTTAGTGTGTTGAAGCCAAACTCTGGATTCAAATGCTGACTGATGTAGCTTTATGACCACATTTTAATCAACATTTCTGTGCTGCAGTTTCCTTATCTGTAAAAATGGAGATAATGATAATACCTTTACCTTCATAGATATTTCTGTGTTTAAGGCAACAAGAAAGGGCGTTCTTAAGATGTATTCCCTTAAGTGGAATCACTGGGTCATAAGGCATTTTTAATTTTTGAAGAATCTCCATACTGTTTTCCAGAGTGGCTGCACCAGTCTACAATTTAACAATTTTATAAATATAGTATGCATATGAAAATAGTTGCTGGGTTTGTATGGTAGTACTATAGCTGATTAGGTTTTCTCTTTCTGTACATATTAAGCATGTATAACAGTTCTCCAGAAAAACAGGACCAGCAGGAGGGAAACGGAGAAATAGATATAAAATAGGAATTGACTCATGAGATTATGGAGGCTGAGGAATCCCATGATCTGCTATCACAAGCTGGAGAACCAGGAGAAGTGGTGCCATTCAGTCTTAGCCTGAAGGCCCGAGAACCAGGACTGCCAACGTCCCAGGCAAGAGAAGATGAATGTCCCAGCTCAAGTTCAAAGAGCATATTTGCCCTTCTGCTGCCTTTTCTGTTCAGGCCCTCAAAGGGTTGGATGATGCCCACTGCATTAGTGAGAGTGACCTTCCTTACTCAGTCTGTCCAAATTCTTTCTCTTTTGGAAAGTCCCTCACACACACATTGGAGGCTGAGATAGCCCGTGATCTGCTGTCAGGAGCAGGTCCTTTAGCTGGGCATTTCTTAGCCCTGTCACTCTGACACATAAAATTAACCATCATAAAACATTTTGTAATGTTGCTGTAAAACATTTATAATAAACATTTTAAAAAAATAATCTAAAACATTACTTCTAGTTCCATCCTTAGCAAGATCCAATTTTGGAGTACCTGCTATACCTAATACCTAAGTTAACATCAGATCCAGGAATACTTTAAAAGGAAATTTGGCCCTAACTGGTTTGGCTCGGTGGATAGAGCATCAGCCTGCGGACTGAAGGGTCCCAGGTTCGATTCCAGCCAAAGGCATGTACCTTGGTTGTGGGCACATCCCCAGTAGAGGGTGTGCAGGAGGCAGCTGATCGATGTTTTTCATCGATGTTTCTAGCTCTCTATCCCTCTCCCTTCCTCTCTGTAAAAAATCAATAAAATATATTTTTTTAAAAATGGAATTTGACCAAGTGGCAAGGTAAATTGTGGACAAAATGGGAACCTGATTCTAGAAAATGTTACAAAAGAGGAAGTTTAAAATAATTAAATGGAAACTAAACTAAGAATAAATTGTATTTCACAACTTCTTGCTTTAAGGATACTTGAATCTTTCCCTTTTGAAAAATTTTATAAACATTTTACCATTTCATTGTGATTCAGAAAAATATAGAATATAAACATCAATCTCCCAGATTTATTCAATTTTAACTTTTGCCATAGTCATTTTTAAAGAAATAGAACATTAAGAGTACCATAACTAACACCCCACTCAGCCATTTTCCTCCTTTCTCAGGACTAACCGCTATCTTCTCCATGCCTGTTATTCCTTTAGTTATGTTTTACTATATTTGTGCATGTATTTGTATATGTATGTATATAGCAGACAGTATCATTTAGTATCTTTTAAAATTTAACAAATATAATTGTTTATATTATTTTGCTATGTAACAACATTAGATGCTTTCATTTTAACTGTTGTAAAGTTTTCTATCTGTTCATTACCGTACTGCAGAGCAGTTAGATTGTGTCCACCTTTTCACTATTTAAAAAGTCTTGCCCCATAATGTCTTTGTAAATATCTCCTTGGGCATATGTCTTAGAGTCTTTTTAAAAAAATTTTTTTTAATCCTTACCAGAGGATATGCTCATTGATTTTAGAGAGAGGAGAAGGGAGAAAGGGAGAGAGAAACATTGATGTGAGAGAGAACATCTATCGGTTGACTTCTGTATGTGCCCCAACCAGGGATTGAACCCACAACCTAGGTATGTGCCCAGACTGAGAATCGAACCCACAACCTTTTGGTATAAGGATGACACTCCAACCAACTGAGCTACACCGGCCAGGGTTAGAATCTTTTCTTTATCCAGTTTACATAGAAACTTAGAAATGGAATTCTGGGTTGTAGGGTCCATGATTCTCCAACTTCCCTAGGTATTACTAAAATGCACATTCCTGCCAATAACTCATGAGTTCTTATATTAGCACATCCTTGTCAACACTTGGTGTTATTAGACTAAAACTCTAGACAATCTGTTGTTGATGAAATGGTATCATTGTTTTAAGATGGATTTTAGTGATTAACAGTGAGGTTGAGATTGCTTCACATGGATTTTTACCATTTGATTTCCCTATTTTTATATCTACTTAATTTTCTTTTTTCTTATTGATACATAAGGGTCTTTATATATTCTGGATACAAATTCTTTATCAATTACTTATATTGCAAGTATCTCCACAGACAGGAAATGCCATCTCTGTGATAAACTAAGTTCCCATGTATACTTTGGATCTGGGAACTTTCAAAACAAGTTCTAGATCCTTTTAAAAATATAGACGTTTTTACAGCAGTTTTAAGTTCACAGCAAAATTGAGCATAATGTAGAGAGTTCCCATATACGGCACCCCCTGCTCCCCCCACTTCTGTATAGCCTCCCCTATTATCAATATCTCCTACCAGAATGTTACATTTGTTACAATTGATAAACCTACATTGACACATTATCACCCAAAGTCCATTATTTACATTGGGGTTCACTCTTGGTACTGTACATCCCCTGGGTTTGGACAAATGTATAATGACATGTATCTACCATTGTAGTAGCATCCAGGGAGTTTCACTGCCCTAAACATCCTCTTTACTCTGCCCATTTCCCTCTCTTTCCCCTGACAAGTTCTGATCTTTTTACTTTTTAGAAAGTTTTACCTTTTCCAGAATGTCATAGAGTTGGAATCATCACAGTATGTAGCCTTTTCAGATTGGCTCCTTTCACTTAGTAATATGCATATAAGTTTCCTTCATGTGTTTTCATGGTGGGACCACTCATTTCTTTTTAATGCTGAATAATATTCCATTGTCTGGACAAAATCACCAAACTCATTTCTCAAAAGGTATCCCCAACGTTAAGCGGTGCATGATTGTATGAGTAAGAAGACTCGTTCCTCTCTGGCTCTTGGTAGAGGTCTCAGTTCCTCACGCTAGGAACTTTTTCATAGGACTTCTTTAGTGTGGCTTCCTTCAGGGTGAGCCATCCAGGAGCAAGTGCAAGGAGGAAGCTGCAATATCTTTTGTGACCTCATGTTGGAAGTCAGACATCGCCACGTCGGCTTTAGTCTATTCATTACAACTAAGTGTAGCCCATAGTTAGGAGTGGTGGTGTTTCTTAACTACCGCACTGCTTCTAAACTGAACAGAATGAGATGCCAGGTATAAAAAAGCTGTTATATTCCATGTTTCTGATACAATCAGCTACCTTCTTTCATTACCCACAGAAGCATTTTTTAAACTGTAGGCTCCATAGATAAGCCATGAGCAATGCCCAGCATTTCTGAAATCTGCACAGCACAGAAACAGCAGAAAGGAGAAGGCTCAGAGTTTTGCAATTCCAGATCTCCCCTTTTTTTTTTTCCTGAATTAAAGAGTCACATTTATTGCAATCTCGGACTATGAGGGGCCATTCCCCAAATCTCATAGTGATAAGATGGTGGCAAAACCAGACTTATATAGACAAAGATCACAAAGGTATTGATTACATCTCAAGGTTTGGAATGAGGAACCTGGTTTGCAAAAAAAGCAGCTTACAAAAGCAGCATGTTAATTACAGTTTTGGGTCTCACTGAATTGACAGAAACACATTGTCTAGAGCCCTTGGGTCTGGAATGAGGAACCTGGGTTAAACTGAGGCATGTTATCTAAATCACATTTTGGGTCTCTGGAATACCGAGTCAACAAGGACACGTTAACTGGAGCCTCTGACCTTGGGGTAACTGTGCTGTCCTTCCCAGGTAAGGGAAAATGTGCTAAGACCAGTATGACAACCCATGGGAATTCACATAATCAATAGGCCAGATCTCCCTTTTAATCTTTGTTTTAAATTGTCCTATAGCATATCTATACATTTTAAAATATATGTATATTTTATTGATTTCAGAGAGGAAGGGAGAGGGATAGAGAGATAGAAATATCAATGATGAGAGAGAATCATTGATCAGCATAATTGATCAGCTGCCTTCTGCAAGTCCTCTACCGGGGTTCGAGCCCACAACCAGGACATGTGCTCTGACCTGGAATCAAACCATGGCCTCCTGATTCATAGGTTCATGCTCAACTACTGGGCCACACCAGCCAAGGCCATATCTATAACTTTTTAATAGTAGAGGAGTAGATTATATAAAACTAGAGGCCTGGTGCAAGAAATTCATGCACGGGTGGGGTCCTTAAGCATGGCCGACAATCAGGGCCATTTGGGGCCTTCCTGCCAGATGGGGGAGGGACTGCAGGAGGTTGTCTGGCTACTAAAGGTTGGCTGTGGGAGCACACTGACTATCCGGGGGCAGCTCTGCATTGAGCATCTGCCCCCTGGTGGTCAGTGCATAATAGCGACTGGTTATTCCGGCATTCTGGTCCTTTAGGCTTTTATATATATATACACTAGGGGGCCGGTGCACGAAATTCGTGCACTGGGTGTGTGTGTGTGAAGTGTCCCTCAGCCCAGCCTGCCCCCTTTCACATACTGGGAGCCCTCAGGCGTTGACCTCCATCACCCTCCAATTGCAGGATCGGCCCCTTGCCCAGGCCTGACGCCTCTGACCCAGGCTTCAGGTCTGGGCAAGGGGACCATCATATCCCTCCAATCCCCAGCTCTGCCCCCCACCCAGGCCTGATGCCTCTGGCCCAGGCATCAGGCCTGGGCAGGGGACCCCCAGACCCCTCCGATTGCTGGCTCTGCCCCTTGCCCAGGCCTGATGCCTTGGCCAGAGGCGTAGACCCCCATCACCCTCCGATCACCTGATTGGCCCCTTGCCCAGGCCTGACGCCTCTGCCAGAGGTGTCAGGCTTGGACAGGGGACCCCCATCTCCCCCCCGATCACTGGCTCTGACCCCCACCCAGGCCTGAGGCCTCTGGCCCAGGAATCATGCCTGGGCAGGGGACTCCCATCTCCCTCTGATCGCTTGCTCCACCCCCATCCCAAGCCTGACGCCTCTGACCCAGGCTTCAGGTCTGGGCAAGGGGACCATCATATCCCTCCAATCCCCAGCTCTGCCCCCCACCCAGGCCTGATGCCTCTGGCCCAGGCATCAGGCCTGGGCAGGGGACCCCCAGCCCCCCGCCCAGGCCTGATGCCTCGGCCAGAGGAGTTGACCCTCATCACCCTCCGATCACCAATCACCGGATCGGCCCCTTGACCAGGCCTGAGGCCTCCGGCAGAGGTGTCAGGCCTGGGCAGGGGACCCCCAGCTCCCCGCGGTTGCAGGCTCCACCCCTGCCCAGGCCTAACGCCTCTGGCCTAGGTGTCTGGCCCGGGTAGCGGGGACCCGCAGTGGCAGCGGCCCCGCGATTGTGGGCTCCGCTTTAGGCCCAGGCAAGGGACCCCTAGCTCCCGGGACTGCCAGCTTCGACCGTGCCCAGCTCCCATCGCTGGCTCCACCCCTACTTCCTGCTATCACTGGCCAGGGCGGCAAAGGCGCCTGATTCTCCGATCATGGCTGGGGGGCAGGGCAAAGGCGGCCCTGGGGCCGCCTTTGCCCTGCCCCCCAGCTCTTAGCTCCCCCCTGGGTTTCTGATCACTGTCAGTGGCATGGGGCTTCTTCCTGCTTTCCCTTTCGCCTCCCTGCATTGTGCCTACATATGCAAATTAGCCGCCATCCTTGTTGGCATTTAACTGCCATCTTAGTTGGCAGTTAATTTGCATATAGCCCTGATTAGCCAATGAAAAGGGTAGCGCCATACGCCAATTACCATTTTTCTCTTTTATTAGTGTAGATTATATTTAGCTCAGCTTAATTGTGAATAACACTTTTTTTATTATGCTGTAGATTTGTTTACTCAATGCATTTTATCATGTCTTTTTTTCTCAAAATCTTCTATTTGTTTTTAATTTTTATTTAAAATTAACCCTTTGCGGTCATATTAAATTTGGACATGGGTGTCGTACTGGTCGGAATTAATTTCCATTGAAAGAGCAGTGATACATAACATGCAAGATTATGAAGGATAAACAAGATTTATTAATTCTTTTTTGGAAGTACATCACTACTAGTAGAATCACTACAAACGTTATCACTTTCTAAGTCAGAGTCAGTATTCAAGGTGCCAAAATAAAACTCTTCATTGTTACTTTCAGATTCGCATACACTTCTTTAGGTAACTTTTTTTTTTGCCATTTTGGAGTATTATTTTGAATTATCTTAACAAGCAAGAATGCCTAATTACAGTTAAGTGTAATTTGTAAAGCTTTATTTGAAATTCTGCGAAGTATCTCTGAAGCTTGTCGATTTCTTCACTCTCAAAAAGCGACTGACTGGCCACGGTGTTTTGCATGGCGAGTGTGGAACGACCGCGTTTGTTTATATTGAATTTCGATATCTCCGATTTGTCGGAGCAATGTTTTGGTTTGTGACAAGTTCGCTTAGACACTTAAGAGCTTTCAGAGAAATTATGAACTGATACATGAATGAACAGAGTTAAGATTCGTACGGTTCCTTGCTGTGGTGGCTGAGAGCAGACATACGACCGGAACGGTAAAAAAGCTTTGGTGGCTGAGAGTAGACAAACGACCGCAAAGGGTTAAAGTCTGGCAGTGATTGGAAGTCTTTTTTTTGTTGTTTTTTTTTTAATGCAAGCACACTTCTTTGAACTCAGCTAATTTGCTCCCTTAGTGATTCTCTCAATGCAGTTACTCAGGTGCAAATAAACAAATTAAGACCTGGGTCTTGGCTTAGATTTTAAGCAAAGACTGGGAAGAAGCAGGAACAAAGATGTGAAACTTTAGCCCAGGGACATGCAAGCCATAAAAATAGGAAGAAAATCAGTGGTGATGTGTTCTATTTGACGGGGGAGAAAAACCCTGAAAAAAAATTTCTTTCCTAGTTTTCTCTACACCAGTGGTTCCCAACCTTGGCTGCACATTAGAATCACCTCGGAATATTTTTAAAATCCTGATTTCTGGGCCTCATCCTCCGGAAATTCTGTTTCTTTGTTACTAATGTTGTGGCCCCAACCCATAACAAAGAAACAGAATTTCTGGAAGGTGAGGCCCAGAAATCAGGATTTTAAAAAGATTCCCAGGTGATTCTAATGTGCAGCTAAGGTTGAGAACCACTGCTCTACACATTTACTCTATTTTACTCACAGATGATCCTGCTAACCATTAAAATTGGCGTGGTCAGTGGTTATAGAGAGTCAGCCTGTACACCGAAGGGTTGCGGGTTTGATTATGGTCAGGAAGGTCAAGGGCATGCACCTGGGTTGCAGGTTCGATCCCAGGGGCATGGCGTGGCCTGCAGAAGCTTTTCACATGGATATTTCTCTCTCTCTCTCTCTCTCTCTCTCTCTCTCTCTCTCTCTCTCTCTCTCTCTCTCTCTCTCCTCTCTTCCTCCCTTCCTCCCTTCCTCCCTTCCCTCCTCTGAAAAATCAACAGAAAAAATATCCTCGGGTAAGGATTTAAGAAAAAAGCCCCAGCCTTACTAAGTCAGGTGATTTCCCGAGACTAGTTTTCTGTCTCCCAGATACTGGAGTGCAGAGTGGTGAGGACCTTCAGGCTCAAGACTAGGAAGGTGAGTTTGGATTCTGACAGCCTGGCTCCCTGCGCAAAGGCTCCCCAGTCGTGTGACCTTGAGCAAATTACTGAACCACTACAAGCCTCAAATTCCTCACCAGAAAAGCGGGGGTGGGTTGGCAGAACCTGTGTTTGGGCTTATTTTGATGGTGAAATGAGAGAGAGTCGGCAAAAATACTTGGCACATAAATATTGGCAACTTTTTAGCTCTTTTTTTTTTTTTTAAATAAAGCTAAAGGAGGAGGGCCTGTTGAACAGAAAAGGCTCTCCTCCCCCTTATAAAATCCACATAAACCTTTTTAGAATTTAAACGTGAGCAAAAGAGGCGGAGGGAGGGACGGATCCCTTTCTACCCGTTCGGGCTCTCCTGCTGCCCTCCGCTACCGAGAATCATTTCCTCACTCCTCTCGCGGGCGCAGCGTGCACTCTCCGCACCCACGTGAGCGCGATGGGTGGGGAGCGGAGGGGGGAGTAGCCTCCGGCCGCAACACTCAGCGCCCCCGCGGGAGGGAGCGCGCAGCGGGACCGTGGTGGGAGCGGCCCCGGTGGGAGCGACCGACTTCGCTGTTCCGGGTCCCGCGTGACCCAGGGGGCGGGTCGCTCGCGGGCTCCGCCTCCAGCCCTCCAGGCTCCTCCTCCGCCTCCTCCTCCTCCTTCAGCGCTTCCCCGGGCTCCGGCCGTGACAGCTGCGATCAGGCTGTGGCAGTCCCAGCCCGAGCCATGCACACTGCGCGCCCGGGTGCGCGCCCGGCGCCGGCGCTGGCGCTGCTGCTACTTTGGGCCGGGACCGGGGTGCCTGCCGCCGCCGCGCCCCCAGCCCCGCCGCTCTTCAACGTGAGCCTGGACGCGGCGCCCGAGCTGCGCTGGCTGCCGGTGCTGCAGCACTTCGACCTGGACTTCGTGCGCAGCGCCATGGCGCACATCCTCGGGTGAGCGCGGCGCCCGACCGGGTCTGCGGGGACGGGCTGCCCGGCGCGGGTGCGGGAAAGCCCACAGGCGCGTGTGTGAGCCGAGACTCAGCACCTTCCCTCCCTCTGCCACGGCCTGGTCGCCCACCCCTCCCCCGCACCCTGGCCCCTGGAATGCGAAGGGGTTGGCGGGGACCAGAACTGGTATTTGCTGCTGCTCTCGGCGGCGTCGAGCTCGGGGATGACCCGGCGCGGCTGGTTCGGCTTTCAGGTTCGGTGTCAGCAGCGGCACGCCCGTCCTCGAACATTCCAGGTCGGGGTGGTGCTGGAGATGTTGCCCCGGCCGCTCAGCTACTGAGCCGGGGACGCAGCCCACGCCCGCCTGCGGACCCTCCCAGCCCGCCCCTTTGGGGACCGGGCTCGCGCGCCCTCCCTCCCGTGGAGGTTTCCTTTTTCTCTCCTGGAGGCTGCGGCTCGGGTGATGCGTAACCCGAACTGTCAGCTCCCTGGGGAAGGGGGGGCAACAGCATGGCTCCTAAGAATGAGAGCTGTAGGTCCCCCCAACTCCCCAGACACACACTCGCACCCCTGCAGCCTCTGAGCGCAAACACCCTCGTGGCTTTTCTTTTCCAGGGATAAGGTCCCCAAGTGGGTCCACGCAGTGATGCGAGTGGCGGTGGGGGAGCTGGAAGGCTCCCTGCCCCAGCCCTACGCCGATGAGATCCGCGGCATGTGCGACGCCCTGGGCTTCAGCCTGGCGGACTGCATCCTCATCAACTTGGCCTACGAGTCCACCGCGTGAGTGCCCGGCTGGCCAGCGACTCTGGCCACGCGAGTGGGAGCGGGCTTGTTTCCAGGGAGACAAAAGCGGGGTGGTGTCTGGGCCGTCCAGAAACCCGCAGCACTTCGTCTCTGCTTCTCTGGTTAAATCTGAGCAGCATGCCTGGGCTTCCCGCAGGCAAGCGGCTTCTCTGACCTCCACCCTGAGCTTTCCCTCTACCTGAGGCCCCCTTTCTCCCACCACCAGTCTAGGTGGCACCCCGCTTCGGAAACTCTGCGCAACGTGTACTTTCCAAGAAGTTTTTGGAACTCACCCCACTCTCACCTGGACCCTCTAGTTAACCTGGTGACCCTCGGGCCCCCTAGCACTGACTTGTCCCTGCAGTCCTCCCTCCCCCATGTCTGTCATAGCTGGTGATCCGGATTCCTCTTTCCCGGTCTGTTCCCTCCAGGGCTGGGCCACAGGCCAGCCAATATTTGGTGTGCTGAGCGGGGATGATAAAATGCGGGGCACAGACCTGGAAGCAATATGGAGTGCCTGGTGGATCCCAGGCAAAGGGCAGGGAAGCCTAAAGTCTCCATGGGCTCAGTAACAGGTCCTAGAATTAAGAGGTTTCTGCCTTCAGGACTTAATTGTTTTGCTACCAGACCAGCCTCATCTAGTAACATCTTGCATTTACTTAAACACTTTGCAGACCAGTAGTTTATTGCTAGCTTTACCCAGTGGCCAGGTAAGTCTATTGAACGAGTACAAAAACATTTTACATAAATGTTAAAGGCATGCTTTAAAATTAAATACCCATTGCATTTTGAAGTTATTTATTACATGTTCTTACAAGCTAATATCTTTTTAAAGTATGGTACTTTGTAAAACACTGTAATATGAAGCGACAATTCTCGTGATTCATCCGCAATGTGGTAACAGCTTCTGGCTACCAAAAGATTGATGAAAAAAGTTATTGGGATAATGAAACTTTACTGCCACTACCCCCCGCCCCTCCTCCCCTGGCATCTTCCAAGAACAACTAGGCAGAGCAGGTTAACATGCATTGCGACTGCATTTCTCCTCAGGAAAATGTTTTAAGACACAAACTTGTTAAAGTGCTTTGCAATTGAACTAATTTTGCCACTCTTTATCTCCCATTGTTTCCTTGTTCTGGCATGTGTCTTTCTCACTGAAAAGAAAAATTGATTTTCATATACACTTTCACCGTCTTTTGTTGGAGTCACTGATTGAAACAAAAGTTCCAGGAAGAATATTATAACTTTGGGATGTGATGTTAAGGTACATATTGAATTGCCTAACAACACAAAACACAGGCAGACTCCACTAACCTTAACAAAGGAAATGTTTTATTCTCATATCTGATGTAAGTTTAAAGGCTTTTTGAATCAGGATAAGACTAGCTACCCCATATTGAGCCCGCTGGGTGCCAGGCACTGAAGATGGTATTACCTTCTGTGATGTGGAAACCAAGCCGCTGCTACTGAAAGCACGTATGTCTCTGTTGTGCCACAGGGCCTTTCCCGAAGCAGAGCCCGCCCCCAAGACCCCTGTGCTGATGGGCTACCTCATTTGGGCATGACATGGAAGTAGTGTTGTCTTGCCAATTTTGAAAAACAAACTTTGCTTTAGCCACTTGCAATGTTTTATCAGTCCCCTCCTTGACATGAATTCTTTGAAGTTAAGATCGGAAACCTTGGGAAAAGCTTCCTTCTTTAAACAAACATAAAAATTAAGTAACATTTCTTTTCTCCTAACTATAAAAATAATATGTAATCATTCTAGAAAATTAATAAATACAGAGAAGTGAAAAGAAATTAATGATATCCTATTACTCAGAAATGGCCATCAGTTCTTCAAGGTGTTTCCTCTCAGTTTTGTGCGGATAAACATATTTTCTTCCCCATTCTCCAGAACTGGACATGCTGTATGTAAATATCTTTTTTCACATAACATTTCATATCCTCAAAGAATTTACATACCTTACCACACCCCTTCCTTCTTCCTCAAACGACTTCTCTCTGGCTCCTTCCTGTTAGCTCTGTGCAAAGAGTTCTAAAGGGGAGAGGAAAAAATGCAAGCGCCTAAAGAGGTGACCATTCTTCCAAGGAGAGAAAATGAAACGTTTGTGGAACAGAGCGGTTTAGTGCCAATCTACTTGCTCTGAGAAGTTCATGGGATAGAGAGGTGACCTTGAGCAAGCTTTGAACAATGTATTGAATAGGCTACACTCTGCCATGCAGAGGAATAAGCAAAGTCCAGTTCTAGTGGAGCCCAGATGGGTCAATTCCAGATTTAGATTTAGGATGGAATTCTCTTTCCATATGTTTTCAATGCCGTGTGTGCTGAGGGCAAAGGTCTAGGAACACTGAACGCTGGTGCGCTGTGTCCAGTGTGTTTTCCCCTGGAATTGTGAGCCCATAGTTTTGTACAAGGATTATATAGTGTATGTGTCCATTGTAATGAGTAATAATTGTGTTTTACTTTAACGATTTATCTTAAAAATGAAAACCTCATTTTCCTTTTTCTTATTTTTTTCTTTCATTCCTGTTGAACTTTCCCCCTTTTCTCAGATTCTGCACCAGTATTGTGGCTCAAGACTCCAAAGGCCACATTTACCATGGCCGGAATCTGGATTATCCATTTGGGGATTTCTTACGCAAAATGACTATGGATGTACAATTCTTAAAGAACGGGCAGGTATAGTCCATACAGCATAAGATTCAGAAATCTGAGACTTGATAACCCAAGTTAGCAATCATGGCCTGCTACTTAAATGTGTTATCAGTTTAAGATATAAAAAACATCAAACTCCTGGAAAAGCAAAACCAGAAGAGAGATTTACATCAATTATGCTTATAGAAAGAAGAGTCATCTGTTATTATTAGCATAAAGAGGTCAATCCATATTCCTTGGGGAAATCTCTATGAAGGTATGGTCTATTGTCCACTTATGACGCCAAGCCAGCTCTTTCCTCTGCTTGCCCTTGTTCAGGGGGGAGGAGGGCCTGTGTAGTGTAATGGCTAGAAACACCCAACTTTGGGGTCTGACAGTCCTGACTTTGAATCCTGCTTTTGTCACTTATTTCCTTTATGAACCTGGGAAATCACTTAAACCCATTTTGCAGACTATAGCTCAGAGAGGTTGATAATTACTTTATGGTGATAATTATTTTCATCATAGTACGGTCCAGTAACATTGAAAAGAAAACCACTGCTGAGCTGTATTCTATGGTGTTACTTATTTAAAAGTATAGTCTAATAGGTACTATTGTCACATTTCTGTATAAACTTTTAGGGAGACGGCATTCATCAGTATTCATTGATTATACATAGCAGGCTATTGCTATGAAACAGAGCAGAGCATGCCAAAGCCAGGTTTTGGCTTTGAGGGACATTGTTTAAGGACAAGGACTACATTTTGTTTGTTCTTTGCATTTAGAGGTTGAGTCACAGATATGAAAAACTCATTTACTCATTTGGTCATCTGCTTTTACAAACAGAATCTCTTATTAAAAGTTCGAACAGCACCGGGTTTCCCACATGCGGCCACTTGTAGGATGGAGCTGCTTAACCTCCTTTGTGTGGGAACCCCTTTGGTGAAGCTGCTGATCCCTTCTTACAATTATGCTTATAATACATACAATAAGAGGTATGGGATTGCAAAGAAAACCATTCGGTTGAAATAGGGCCATTTCATTATTTTATTTATTCTTTTTTAAAAAATATTTTTTATTGATTTCAGAGAGGAAGGAAGAGGGAAAGATAGAAACATCAATGATGAGAGAGAATCATTGATAGGCTGCCTCCTGCACACCCCCTCCTAGGGTTCCAGCGCGCAAACTGGTCATGTGCTCTGACCAGGAATTGAACCATGACCTCCTGGTTCATAGGTCAATACTCAACCCCTGAGCCACACAAGCCGGGCAATTTTATTTATTCTTAACACATTAAATAGTAAAATTTGGCGGTGGCTTTAATAACTACCATAATTTTCAGGGTAGTGACAAGTGTGAATGATATTTCAAGATATGTATGCATAGCATAGCAAGATAGGTATGATAACCATTATGTATGTGAAAATACCTGCAGTTTCTGCTGGTGACAGAATGACAGGCACTGCTATGATGACATGGTTTATTGCAGGGGCCCTCAAACTTTTTAAACGGGGCCAGTTCATTGTCCCTCAGACCGTCGGAGGGCCGGACTATAGTTTAAAAAAAAACTATGAACAAATTCCTATGCACACTGCACATATCTTATTTTGAAGTAAAAAAACAAAACGGGAACAAATACAATATTTGTATTTGCATGTGGCCCGCGGGCCATAGTTTGAGGACCCCTGGTTTATTGCATTATTCATTACAAAAGAAATGAAATTTCAGTTAGAAGTTAGTGAAAATAAAGATGTACCTTTTTTTCCCATCCAAGGTCATAGGTCCACTGAATTCTATCCAAGGTTAAACCCTCTACAAGATTATTTCAGAGTTTTTATTCTATTATGTTGGAACCATAGAAGAAGAAAAAAATCCATGAAATTGTGGGGCAAAATAAGGTGATTTCAAAGTATATTTGGTTGGAATGGTAAAATGGTACCTTATCTCTTGGTTTCAGGTTGCATTCACTGGAACCACTTTTATTGGCTATGTAGGATTATGGACTGGTCAAAGTCCTTACAAGTTTACAATCTCTGGCGACGAACGAGGTAATCAAAATGAACGCCCAAGCATTTTCAGCCACATCCTTGTTCATTTTTATCCGAGTACTTCACTCACTCACCCAACAGAGCATGTAGAACAACTACTACACTCGAGGGCATTCTGGTGAGGTTAGACGGGCAGTGGGCACGTCAGCAAGGAAGATGACTACAGGTAGCTATAAGTGCAAGGAAGTAAAACAGGACGATGTGATGGAGAATGAAGGAGGGGCAGGACGGTTACTATAGCTAGAGGGTCCAGGAAGGCCTGACTCACGGGATTCTGCCAGACCCCTGCCAGGCTCCATGCATCCTGATGGGTTCAGTAGTGTGGTCACAGAAGGGAGTAAGGAGGGAGGGGCGGGAGGAGGAGAGGAGGGCTGAGGCCATGGTGCAGGGCATGAGGAGCTTGGAATTTAAGCGCAATGGAAGCCCTTAAGGACTTTAGGCCAGGGCGTGAACAGATATTATTTATATGTTAGCTCTCACTTTGGCAGCTCTGAAGAGACTGAATTGTGTTGGATTAAGATGGAAGCAGAGACGGTTAGGAAGCTGTTGTGATCTGGAGGCTGTATGATGGCCTCCACAGGCAACATCTGTAAAGCACTTTACAGTGTCCTGTGCACTTTCTCCTAAGTTTCCTCATTAGAGCCTTAAAACGGTCCTTCTACCCTGGCAGCGCTGATACTATGAACCCCTTCACTGTGCAGAGGAGGAAACGAGGCTCAGAAGAAATGAGAGCTAGTAGGTGGGGAGGTAGTTCTCAAATTGATTTCACGGGTCCTGGCCCAACGCTCTGTTTGTTATACAGCCGCTGACCTTCCACAAATCTCAGGGACATTGTTCAGTTCCACAGTATGTGGGAAGCCGATGGTAACCTCTTGTCTCTGTCCTCAGGAGCTTACAGCTGAGTGAAGGAGACAGGCACAAGGCGTCTCTTAAAGTTTAGTGTTGGTCATTGATGAACCCCATTGACTTCCTGTTATTGTTTCCTCTGATTAGGTTTATTCTTTTTTTAAATTTTTATTAATAATCCTTACCCAAGGATATGTCCAGAGAAAGAGAGAGAGAGAGAGAGAGAGAGAGAGAAAGAAACATCAATCAGTTGCCTCCTGCATGAGCACTGACCAGGGATTAAACATGCAACCTGGGTATGTGCCCTGACTGAGAATCAAACCCTCAACCTTTTGGTGTATGGGACGACGCTCCAACCAACTGAGCTACACTGGCCAGGGCTATATCAGTTCTTTATCCTAATGTATTTCTTTGACATTTTCTCAAATGTCAGCTATGTGTGAGCCTGTTTCTCAAGTGGTACTCCAACCACAGCATGACAGTTATTAAAATTTTACACAGAATGTCTGTAAACACATGTATATTTATTAAAAAGTGGGCTTTGTTTCCATCATTTTGCAACTCAGATTGTTTAACAAACTGATTAGTAGAACCTAAGGTATGAGCAGTTTACAAATAATGCACATTTAATTAAGTACTGTCAAACTGCTTTTTTTAAAGAAATATATTTTATTGATTTTTCACAGAGAGGAAGAGAGAGAGATAGAGAGTTAGAAACATCGATGAGAGAGAAACATCGATCAGCTGCCTCCTGCACACTCCCTACTGGGGATGTGCCCGCAACCCAGGTACATGCCCTTGACTGGAATCGAACCTGGGACCTTTCAGTCCGCAGGCCGATGCTCTATCCACTGAGCCAAACCGGTTTCGGCTGTCAAACTGCTTTTTAAAAACTTTTAAAAACCTCATTTGAACGAAAACTATCTTTTAATCTGCTAGGATTGAGTTGAAATGCCTGAACAGTAAGGTAAGATCTCTTGGTTAATGGAGATAAGATATTCAGTTACGCTTCTGGGCATTATGGAGAGTGGCAGCAGTGCCTCTAACCACCGTGAGAAGGGGTGAGGATATGAAGACTAACTAATGGCATAGAGATGAAGAGCCTTAACTAACCACCTGGCGGTTAAGATCTCAGACTCCAGAGCCAGCCTGCCTTGGTTATATCTTGGTGCTGTCACTTGCTAGCTGGGTGACCAGGACCAAGGTGCTTAAACTGTCTGTACTTCAGTGTCCTCATCTGGAAAGCAGGGGTGATAGTCACTGTTGTGAGGATGAAATGAGTTCATGTACATGATGTGCACAGAGCAGTGCCCGGCACACAGTAAGGGCCGGTGGAACATCTGTTATTATTACCACATCCCAAGCCTGACTTCTGGAACCCAGATTGGAGTACCCATCCACCGTCTCAGCATCTCCACCTTGACGTCTACCGAGTATCTCAAACTTCACGTGCTTAAGCAGATCTCTTGACTTTTTCTTTCCTTTTCTTGCCCTCACTCTGCTTCCACCAAATCTGTTCCTCTCTTGGTTTTGTGTGCCTTAGGAAATGGCACTGCTAATCAACTGATGTACCAGGAGATTCTTTGATCTCTAATATAGTCCTAAGTTTAACTTTTCCTTTTTGGCTGTCTAGTCATCCTCATCCGTCTTCTGCTTCTTGGAGGGTTAGTTTTAAGTGGAGTCAGCTTTTCAGGGAGTCAACTCTGTCTGAACAGCCACATAGCAGATGTTCAATGCTTATTTCTTGAATGAAAAGTATTCTTTGAAAATAAATCCCCTATAGACAAATTTCAAGATGTTAAAAAGTAATTTTGGGAAATGATTGTAAATTTGGTGTTTGTTTTTTTTTAAAGTGAGTCCCAATCAAACTCAAAGTCATGAAAGATATATATACTCTTTACAGTCTTCCTAATACTTACTGAGCCACTTCTGATAGTTCCATAAATTTATTTTGCCTGAGGTAATTCAGAGAGTGATTTCCTTTAAGATAATTATCATTGCTTCCCGGCACCAGAAATTCTGTGTATAGATGTGATACACACACACACATGTTTACACAGAACACAGAATCTTTGGTGCCTGAAAACAATACTTTTAGCTTCATCTTTGAAAACTGGATGCTAATAAAATCACTCTTCATCTACCAACCTTCCCCCGTTCCCCCACCAGCTTGGACTATGGGAAGGAAGCAAGACTTAAGGAATTTAAAAAAGTGGCAGCAATTGTGTGTACACTTACTGTTCCTTCACCTCGGCAGATAAAGGCTGGTGGTGGGAGAATGCGATCGCTGCCTTTTTTCAGAGACACTCTCCGATCAGCTGGCTTATCCGCACTGTGAGTATATTGACTGTGGAGCCCACCTCACCCTGACTTCATCTTCTGTGACGCTCTGTGTCATCTAACAATGTTGTTCTTAACGTAAGACGCTCCTGCAGCCCTAGCTGGTTTGACTTAGTGGATAGAGCATCGGCCTGCGGACTGAAGGGTCCAGGGTTCGATTCTAGTCAAGGGCACTGCCTGGGTTGCAGGCTCGGTCCCCAGTGGGGGGCCTGCAGAAGGCAGCCAGTCAATGATTCCCTCTCATCATTGATATTTCTATTTCTTTCTTCCTCTCCCTTCCTCTCTGAAGTCAATAAAAAATACATTAAAAAAAAAAAAGGAACTCCTGCAAAGCATAAGCATCTAAAGGTTTGCAAGGTGCATATCAACCTTTTGATAGTATGTTAAAGTGGTAAGGACAGATTTTAATCAGCAGTATAATACTGCAATGGGAGAAAGCGTGACTTGCACTCAACTTTGATTTGTACAGAGGTATCTGGGTGTTTTAAAGGGAGAGTGGGTAATGGGGGAGGTGAGGGGGAACACAGGAGAGTCAGAGAATTGACAAATTACAAAAAGCTGAAAAGAGGGATTGTTTGTGTAAAACCTGAGTTTGCTAACTGTTAGGTTCCTTCCCTCCAGCAGACTGGGAGACAAGGGCCCTATCTTCAGGTGTTGGCTGAAACAGACAGTAAATTATTTTGTCAGTGTCCAGGGAGGAAAAATTGTCTTCCACCCTTCTACGTTCTTCTGGCTGGTTTAATAATCAGATTGACATGAGACAGATTAGCAGGAGAAACAATATTTAATAACATCTATACCTCCTGTATAACACCCAGGAAAACTGTAACTCTCACCAAAATGGTGGAAGCCATCACCTTAAATACGTTCACTGAAGACAAAAGGAGACGTTGCGAGTGGGGAGTCAGTTATGGGAGGCAACCAGGAAAAAGTATAGCAAGAGTAAGATTTTTATTTGTTTTTATTGATTTCAGAGAAAGAAAGATAGCGGAAGAGAGGGGTAGAAACATCAGTGCACACCCCCTACTGGGGATCAAGCTCACAACCCACGCACGTGCCTTGACCGGGAATCGAACTGTGATCTCCTGGTTCATAGGTCAGTGCTCAACCCCTGAACCACATCAGCTGGGCAAGAGTAAGATTTTTAACAGATCAGTAGTTACAAAATAGTCATGGGGCTGTAAAGTACAACATAGCAATAGAGTCAGTAATATCCTAATAACTATGGATGGTGCCAGGTGGGTACTGGAAATATCAGGGAACACTTTGTAAAGTATATGATTTCTAACCACTATGCTATATGCCTGAAACTAATATAAAATAATATTGAATGTAAACTGTAATTGAAAAAATTTTTGAAAAGTAAGATTTCTATGCAGATTTGAGCCTAAGCTTTCTCCACTGATAACAGTTTCTAGAGATTCATATACCCTTATTCTGGTACAGTTAGGGAGACACCCTCACAAATGGAGAGTTCTCTGATGAATGGAAATGCCTTTTATAAAGGGTAACTTCCACCTGGTTTTCAAAGCTTCTGCCATGTCTGCTGTTTCTTAAAGATAAGCAGCTTAAAATAATCCTTATGCCACAGAGACATATTTGGGGAGGTAAATTCTGCTCCCCTACAGCAGCCTGGGGTTTTCTTGGGCAGTCTATAACGGGGTGAGGAGGGGGGGCGCGGAGGGCTAGCGTCGTAGGGATGTGGCCTTGAGCTGTTGGAAACTGTTAGTGTTTGTTCCAGTCTTTGTAGGCCGAGGTTAAGGCCTGATGAAGAGGAGTGCTCAGAGGATGCTGGCCAGAGTTTGGTCAAGGAGAGAATCTTGGTCCTAGGCTCTAGTTTTCCAAAATAGCTGATTGAAATAAGAGATAATACTATGCTTTTCTACAGACATAGATATACCTCCCCTTTAAAAATCCCAGTGGCAAATATTCAAATTAGCAAAAACAATTACATTAGAAGGTAGCTCTACACAAAACAAAAGGAGCATCTGCGTTACAGGACCTACCAGATAGCAGAGTTCCAGGCAGCATGTAAGTTGTCCTTCTACCATAGAAGGCTAGTGTGGCCCAGTGGTAGAGCACCAAAGGGTCGGGGTTTGATGCCTGGTCAAGGGCATGGACCTGGGTTGCAGGTTCATTCAGACCCAGTTGGGGGAGCATGTGGGAGGCAACCAATTGATGTGTCTCTCTTACATCCATGTTTCTCTCTCCCCCTCCCTTCCTTTCACTCTCTCTAAGAAAATCAATGGAAAAAAAATATCCCCTGGTGAGGATTAAAAAACATGGGGCTATTATGAATAACCTGCCATGATTTACATAAAGTGTAATGCATAGATATTAAGAGGGTAGTTCAATGTGTTTTGACAGTTGTACTCACTCATATAGCCATGCCTGTAACCACAAACAAAATAAGACACAGAGCATTTTTAAGTCCCTGGAAATTTCCCTAGCGTCCTTTCTAATAAGTTCCCAACCTCCTCTGACACCCAGTCTCCCCCCAGGAAACCACTGTTTGACTTCTATCACTACAGAGAACTTTTGCCTGTTCTAGAATTCATATAAATGAAATCATAGTATATGGACTCTGTTTCTTTCACTCAGCATAATGTTTTTCAGATTTATCCATGTTATTTGTGTTACTAGCTTGTTCCTGTTATTACTGAAAAATATTCAGTTCTATGAATATTCCACAATTTATCCATTTTCTTGTTGATAGACATTGATTGGGTTGTTTCCAGTTTGGGTTATTATGAATAACCTGCCATATAAATTCTTGTACAAGTCTTTTTGTAAACATATGTATCCATTTCAGTTGGGTCCGTGCTTAAGGATGGAATTGGTAGGTCATAGGTAGAAGTATAATTAATTGAGGTATATAAATAAGTGCCATACAACTCATCTATTTAAAGCATGCAACTCACTGGTTTCTTATATACTCACAGAGTTGTACAGCTGTCACTACAATCAATTTTAGAACATTTTCATTTCCCTTAAAAGAAACCCTGTACTCATTAGCCGTCACTGTCTATTTCTCCATTTCCTGAGATAAACATAAGGTACATGTTCTCACCCACAGTTTACCTCTGAGTGAAATAAGTCAGCACTGCCTCCAGTTTTTCTTACTGGTGTTCTTTTGCTTTTTTTCTCATACAGTTCTGTTAGAGGAATGCATGCTTTGATAGCAGTTGGGGGATGGTATAGGCAGCAAATAAAAAAAAATGAAAATGTTTCATCAGTCCTGTTGCCTCACTGTATAATTTTGCTGAGTTCAGAACAAATAACTCAAGTCTGAATACCTCCCCCCGAACAGCAATATGTATAATATGTATAAGGCAGGGAAACGTCCACATGTCCCTGCCCTGGGATGGTGGGTTATGGTGCTGAATGTGGTGCCTTTGCAGACATGAATATTTTGAGTTGCTCTTTGATTTGGCCCTATCCTCACCCTGCCCTTGACACTGTGCCTCAGCGGTGTTCAGGATGGGTGAGCAGAAAATGTACTGCTTTTGCACAGGGGGAGAAGGTTGATTGTAAAGGTGCGGATGGGACAGGCAGGCCGTCCACTGCAGGACATTCCTGTGCGATCAGCTGGAGGAGGGTCATACTTGGAAGCTGAAGATCAGGAAAATGATTTCCTGACAGTCCATGCCACAGACCGTGGGAAGTCTTCACGAAGCCCCAGGGGTCACTGAACACCAGTTCAGCTCACTACTCTAATGTGGCAGCTCTGAGCCTTTGCCAAACCCTTCCATGGAGATAGAACTCTCTTCCCCGTCGCCACTCCCAACCCCGCAGCTACCACTCTGACTTCTGAGTCTCTTTGGCCTCAGCTCACGTGATACCTTCCTGAGATGCCTCCTCGATGCCATGGGTGAGGATGGTTCCCTTGCTCTGACTTCCATAGCATCTTTTCCTTGTTGACACTCATTACATTGCATCACCATTTTGTTGATTTTCCTGTCATCCTTAGAAGTTTGGGGAGAACAAGGCTGGGTCTGTCGTATTCACTGCTGTCTCCATACCAGCATGGTGTCTAACACATACTAGGTACTCAAGAAATACCTGTTGAGCCCTAACCAGTTTGGCTCAGTGGATAGAGCATCGGCCTGCGGACTGAAGGGTCCCAGGTTTGATTCCGACCAAGGGCATGTATCTTGGTTGTGGGCACATCCCCATTGGGGGGGGGGGGGGTGCAGGAGGCAGCTGATCGATGCTTCTCTCCTATTGATGTTTCTAACTCTATCCTTCTCCCTTCCTCTCTGTAAAAAATCAATAAAATATATATTTTTAAAAAATAAATACCTGTTGAGCCCAGCCAGTGTGGTGTAGTGGTTGAGCGTTGACCCATGAACCAAGAGGTTACCAGTTCAATTCCTGGTCAGGGTACATACCCGGGTTTCGAGTTCAATCCCCAGTGTGGGGCATGCAGGAGGCAGCCAATAGGTGATTCATCACTGATGTTTTTATCTCTTTCTCCCTCTCACTTCCTCTCTGAAATCAATACAAATATATTTTAAAAATACCTGTTGAAAGAGCAAATGAATGAGGAAACAAGGGGAGTGGTCTGTGTTTTCTGAGCTGGGCCTAGAGCTTGTCAGCAGTTCTTCCCTTTTGTGAGAAAAATCCTGGGCAGTTGGCTCCCCGCTGAGGTTTCTTCCATTTCAAGAGTCCTGATGACAAGAGGATGAAGTCAGAGCAGTTCAAGGTTGTGACCGTGGGTTCATATATCAGGAGGATGTGCTTTGGACCGCTTGGCCATCGACTGGTATGACTGATGATGCTAACACAGGTTTGTCTCTGTTCAGACCCTGAGCGAATCGGAAAACTTCGAAGCAGCTGTTGACAAACTGGCCAAGACTCCGCTTATTGCCGATGTGTACTACATTGTTGGTGGCATGTCCCCCCGGGAAGGCGTGGTCATCACGAGGAACAGAAGAGGCCCGGCAGACATTTGGCCTCTCGATCCTTTAAATGGAGCGTGAGTAGAACGAAAGGCTCTGGTCAGTTCGCATTAATAATCTACATTTAATTGATGAAACTGGAGGTATTTTTCATTTTCATATATTTCTTCTCTACTTAATGTCTCCAATGACCTTGGAAAGATAAGATGATGTGCTGTGTTATAGGTGGTTCCGAGTGGAGACAAATTATGACCACTGGAAGCCAGCGCCTGCGAGGGATGACCGAAGGTGGGGCTCTCTCTGCTTCCCAGTATATTCTGTGGTCAGGAGAACTTACCCCTCCTTTCACAGGAACTATCCAGCACTACAGGTGCTGTCCCCTCCCAGAAAATATACCTGGGCCCCCTTGCCAGTGCCAGGTGGCGGTGAGATAGAGTGTGGTGGGGGACACGGGGGAGAGCCTTTTGGCAGTTGGTCGGGTACTGGGAGAGTAAGGTTGTGCTCTGGCTGGTGGTGGGGAAAAAGATGATTTCAGTTCTCTTGAGTCTCTGTTCAGCCATATGTAAAAGGAAAAGGTAGAGCAAGATTCATGGTTTCTATGTAAGACTTTTTTTTGGAAGGAAAATCTTTTTCATACTGACATAAATAACTAGACCAGTTGGGGGCTTTTGTTGTCCCTGCTAATTTTGCAGCTTCTGTGGTTATAAGTTAGTGCATCCCCAAAGAGCAGATATTCCCCTTGGCTATACGGCCCCTTGGGGTTTGGTGGCAGCTGTTCAACCTGCAGCGATAGGTTCTCCCCAGCCCAGCTTCCCTGAGCAGATGGGGCCAGTGGGCGCGACTGTTGGATTCATTCCACCGAGGGGGGCTGGGACTAGGGAGGAAACATGCTTGGGGGCCAAATCTGTTTTGAGGAAAGGGAGATAAGGAGGCTGGGCTTCCCATTGAGTCTCCCCAAATGAGAACTGGTGGGACTCAGGGTTTCCTGAAGTGCCAAGTGACCTTTGACCATTGTCCTTACAGAACACCCGCCATCAAAGCCCTTAATGCCACGGGCCAGGCCAACCTCAGCCTGGAGGCCCTCTTCCAGGTAACTTCACTGGGACGCCCAGTTTTCGCTCAGGCTGTTTGGTGTCTTTGTTAGTAGTGATGTAAGAACACTTTCTCCTCTAAAGTCAAGCAGATGTGGTAGAAGCAAACGCTAGAATACAAGTTTTACTTGGTTGAAAACATTTTTTTAAAAGTCAGATGACATTTTCTGAATTTGCTTCTGTGGGTTGAAGTATCCGTCTTCACCTACATTTTTCTGCATGTTAGAAAAAGGGACAGATGTGATAAATGGTCATTGTTTCGGAGGAGAAAGGATGCAGAAGTCTGTAACTGTCACTCAGGCCGAAGTGTTAAGGGGTTTTATTCTTCCTGTATGGATTTCTTCTCCACTCTGACAGTTTTTGTAATACGATTTTCTCCTGTGCAGGTTTTGTCGGTGTTTCCGGTGTATAACAAGTAAGTGGCATCTGTTCACATCTATTCTCACGTCACCCCAGAAGGTGGACTCATGTGCCCTTTGGCTCAACAGGGATCTGAGGGCTCCTGTGGAGCAGGCTTTCTAGGTGCTGTGGAAACAGCAGTGGACAAAACAAAGTCTGCTCTCACGGGACTAGCATTCTGCTGGCCCAGGAGAGGTAGGTAAACAAGTATGTCATAAGTCAGGTGACAAGTCCACCAAGAAAAGCAAAGGTAAAGAAAAATAGAGCTGTTTTCATCCTAACTCTGTGTGGGAGCCCCTTCATTTCACTGTTAGATCTAAACTTGAGACAGCTTTGGCCTCCCTTTGTCTTCCTGGGGAGGTTCTGCTACCCTGGGCTCATTCCGCAGATCACTCGGTATCTAAGTTCCCATGCCCATGACAGGCCACAGCCTGGGACTGTACCCACATCGTTTTCTGAAGTGAACCACTGGGCTGTCACCACCACTGCCACAGGAAGCTCTTAGTTAAAGGTGAGAGGCAGCCACCTCCAAACTCGTAGGAGGACCTGAACTTCACCATCGCCGCAGGCTGGACAGCTCAGCCTGCCGTTGATCGGTCGTCGTCCCCCTCCGGGTGCTGTCCATGGCCTTACCCACACCTGAGGCCGCTCACGAGGAGTGCTGGCACCTTGTTTTGCTTCCGTGGTAGGACTTAACTGACTAAAATAAAGAGGAAGCATCTGCAAGTCGATACAGAGTTTTAGCTTCTGCTCAGTACATTCCAGAGCCGAGCATTGCCTACCAACTCCTCAGTCTCACTTCCGCTTTCTCCAAGACAGAAATATCAAAATAGTATTCTTCAAGAAATAGCGAATGCAGGTAAAGCCTGTAAAGTGGTTTTTAGTTTCAAATACCCAATGGCTTTTTTTAAAAAACAAACAAACAAACAATCCTCTTTTACACAAGCACAGAATAGGAGTTTTCCTGATGGCCTCTAAAGTAACTCGTATATGGTGCTTTAAGGTTTGTTATGTGTAATGACATTTTCAAAACTGGTGTTACTCTTTTTACTTTGTACAGTAGTAGGAATATATATCTCAAAATACCTGTTCTAAAGTTTTTTTTTTAATGGCCTGATGAAAAGATGAATGCTAAATAGTTTGTTCCAGAAACAATATTCTAACAACCAAATACAGAAAAACAAAATTACCTAGTCAGTCAGTATTTTACCATCTACCCAAATGAGCTACTTGGGTAACAAGTGGTACCCAGTGGTATGCTAGTAAACTAGCTGTTTGGTGGGGACCAAAAAACAAACAAAAGACCCCCCTGATTTGTAGTATTTATTAGCCCCCATGGGATAAGTACTCCTAGCTGGGAGTACTTATTTCAAGTGTACAATTGATTTATAAATGTCCTGCGTATTTAACAGCTGGCTCTCACCAGCCGTTAGGAACTGACTCCAAATGCAACACTGGCTGTACCCCTTCTGGAAAGGCACAATTTTGCCTTTTTCGTGTTCATTCAAAAGATAGGGATTAAAAGCCTGCTTTTGTGTTCTTATAGTTTTTTTTTCTTTTTTAAAAAATAAATCTTTATTGTTCAGATTATTACAGTTGTTCCTCTTTTTCCCCCCCATAGCTCCCCTCCACCCGGTTCCCACCCCACCCTATGCCCTTACTCCCCCCCCCCCCACTGTCCTCATCCATAGGTGTACGATTTTTGTCCAGTCTCTTCCCGCACCCCTCGCACCCCTTCCCCCCACCCCGAGAATTGTCAGTCCACTCCCTTTCTATGCCCCTGATTCTATTATATTCACTTATAGTTTTGAAAATAATTATATAAATTATGAATATATATTTTTAAATTAGTATTATAATAAAATACTTATGTTTACTTTAATAAAGCATTTCAATGTTGTGAGTAACCCTTACAATTTTAAATAGCTGCATGGCAGTAGAATGTAGTATAATTGAGTTAAGCATTTTCCAGTTGTTAGGTTTTCCTCTATTAAAGCTCTGAAATAAACACATTTGTGCAATTCTCTCTCCGCCTTACCCACCCCCACCCCAACTTTTGAATATTTCCTTTGCCTGGATTCCCAAATGTGGGGTTACTAAGTTAAAGGCTGTGAATGTTGAAATGACTCTGAAATGTTTTGTTGAAATGACTCTGAGATGTTTTGTCGAAATAGAATGTTAGAAATCATAAAGTTTACGGAGTCGCATTTTTCTCCGTTGTGTAATTGAAAGCCCAAGAGGAACTGCACTTAAAGAATAATCACCACTAAACTTTAGACAGTAAATAAATTTTTTAAAAAAGAATAATCATCACTGAGCCAGAATTAACACAGATCCTGACTCTCGGGCCCTTTACTGTATGAGGTTAATAGAAATAAGCCTGAACAGAAGTTAGCTCTACGCTGTGCTATAAAATTACACTCACCTGCAGTAGAACTCCATGCTCTGCTGTGGCTAAAAGCAGAGAAAATTTTAAAGCCGTGCTGGAGAAT
The DNA here is from genome assembly GCF_964212035.1 of Myotis nattereri. NCBI lineage: Eukaryota > Metazoa > Chordata > Mammalia > Chiroptera > Vespertilionidae > Myotis > Myotis nattereri. The sequence continues at coordinate 182,777,270 of NC_138075.1, forward strand.
AGAATTATCGCTAAGGTAAATAAACAGCCAAGGTCCTCATTCAGGAAGCATGCCCGCAGTGCTTTCTTTAGCTGGGTGTCTGATTCAGCGGTAGGGCCCAGGGCCACTAACTCTGCCCGTTCTTGAGCACCCCAGCTCCAAGTGCTTGGAACATGCATCCCAGCTGGTGTCCAGCACAAGTGGTAGGTGAAGGGAGTGAAGGGAAGAGGCCCTTGTGTGTGCACCTGGGCTCAGGTTGCTCAGGTCTCCTGCTGGGCAGAATGATGCAGAATGTTGAGTAAATGACATCATACTTTCATCCTTGGATTTGAGCAGGTGGGCCTCCTATCTCGATTCCTGAGCCCTGGCCATCCTCGACCCTATCTTCCTTTAAAATTCCCCTGGGCCAGGTGCATTTGCCCACCCAGTCTGGCTCAAGTACTCAGGAATTCTTAGCTCATTTCTGTGGGAGGCGGTGGTCTCCTGATGGTGGTGTGCAGCCATTGTGGGCATCCTGTGGCCAAGGAATGTTTGCTGGGGGTCATGCATGAAGCCTAGATGCAAAGGCTGAGGTGTCCACTTACACGTCCCCCCACTCCCCAGCAGCGTAGGGCAGAGCAAGGGGTGAAGGTCAAGGCTGGACCTTCCTCAGTGCCCAGCATGCAACTCTGAGAAGTCTGAGAATTTTAAAATTTGAACGTGGCCTTTCACAGTGTCATCAAAATAGGAGGAATGATCACCTTGAGTGTGTGGTCCCTTGAATTATAAATTTTAAATATTCTGACATATGTGGGCCTCTGTTGGTATTCTTACCCTAGGTCCCAAGTGTTAGGGAAGGGCTTAGTATTTTTTCTCTTCTTTGGAATACTAGGGAAAATGATGCCTACATAAACATTTCTCTCATTATTTTCAGCTTCACGGTTTATACTACAGTAATGAGCGCTGCCAACCCAGACAAGTACATGACGAGGGTCAGAAACCTGGGTTAAAAGGAAGTAAGCAGAAGAGTGAACTCACCTGCTATGAAAGGTTGGTTAAAGTTTGTTGGGGGAGGTAGAGGTGTGTGTGTGCTGGTATTTCTCACAGAAGATGGTAACATACTTAACATTTATACATATATGATGTTATCATACCATTTGTGTCAGATGAATGTCACTATTAGGTATTTATTTTGAATTGTTTGTATGAGAGCGAATCTCCTGGTCCCTGGTACCCTTTGCTCCCTTATTAAAACCTACGCTCAGGGCAAAGTGTTATCTCTTCATTATATGGAGAGGAAAATAGCTGGTAGGGCTTACGTGTCCCCAGAGTAATAGTGAGGTAGGCCCATCACCTTTGCATCATAAGACAGATACTGAGGTCACGGGATGCTTACTGAATTCATTTTAGGCATCAGTGAGCTCATGGATGAGAGGAAGGAGCTGAGGAAGGAGTGGGAACCCTTTTTGCTGAGACCTTCTGGGCAGCCACCTACTGATAGGACACCTTTCCCTACTGCAGGGATCTTCTGGAGTTTGTGAACCTGGCTTTGGTTTTGGTCATTCACTTACCCTGGGAATGTTAAAAGTCAAAAACAGACTCATAGATAGAAAGCAGGCAGACCGCTGGGGATTGGGGGGAGGTGGTTAATGTAGGAGGCGGGGTGAGCAAAAAGAAAACTCATGGACAACAGTGTGGTAATTGCACAGGGGAGGGGGAGGGTGGAGGTAGAAGAGGGTGGAGGTGGAAGAGGGCGTAGAGGGATGAATGGTGATGGGAAAAATTCAATTTTTTAAAAAGTCAGTTTTTGAATTAAAGGCATTTCTTTCTCTTTTTTTTTCTTTCTTTGCAGGTGATTTTTAAAAAATGAATTCTTGAAGAGCTGCACTTTAAAAAATAAAACAAAGTGAAGGGACTGTATTATTTTACTAGAGGCCCAGTGCACGGATCCATTCACCAGTGGGGTCCCTTGGCCTGGCCTGCACCCTCTCACAGTCCGGGACCCCTCAGGGGATGTTGGACTGCTGGTTTTGACCCAATTCCCCGAAGGCCAGGTCAAGGGACCCGCATCAGGCCTCTAGTATGCATATAAGATCTTTGGTTAATCTCTTCCCGCCCCCACCCCCCCAACTTCCCTCTGAGATTCATCATTCTGTTCCATGTTTCTATGCCTGTGTGTTGAGTGTCTGCTCTCTGTGCATCATAGCTACTGGTTGGACGGTGAGACGGTCTCTTAGGCTTTTATATATATAGGTGAGCAATATAGGCTCATTCCTCATTAAACTTTTCTACTGTGTGAAGTGGGGGGGTGGGCAGTGTAGCAGGAGGATCACTTTGGAGCTTGTTTTGGTAAAATGGGGAGCAGGCTCCTTGCATTCCCTTCCTGTCACGGTTTGCCTTGCCCCTCCCCAAGCTTCCTCTATCCTGGCTTGAATGACTAACTCAAAGATAATTGGTTTCAGAGGTCAAACTGTATCCCAGCTTCTCACTATAGCATAGCTATGTTGTCATACCTCAGCTTATAAAGAAATAAGTTCTTTGTTCATTATGAAGTGTTTGTGGAAGAGTCTGAGAAAGAAAAATTCTTCTCAAAGAAATGGAGCTCTCATTTGAATAGAGCCTGTTTGGTTTGTTAGTCTAACCTTTGATTATGTATTTCCATGTGATGGGATTCTCATTTTGTATAATGTTTCTAACCTGATATACCTCCTTTTTCAAATAGACACTTTCTTACTGCTTTTTGAAAGCAATATACAGCCAAATAATTTCTAATGGTCACTTATCATTAGTTAATAAAATGCTGAAAAAGATGTTGGCAAGAAAAATAAAAATTTCCAAGATATTTAGTGCTGTGTTCTTCCTACCTTCTGAACAGCTGTCCTGAGGAAGCAGCTCTTGCAGATGTTAAGTGTCAGGATTCAAAGACGTGCACAGCTGCTTTGTAGAGTTGGATTTTTTTCACATGTATATGAAAGAAACTTCTTTGGGATGAAGTCAGAAAAGGCTAAAAGCCTGAGAAAAGGAGTTGATGGATATTCTTGTTCAGAGCACCAGTCTAAGGAAGGGAAACGGCATGTCTGGAAGGAAAAGCTGGCCAGGCACAGGTCATCCTGCCCCATCACGCTGCACATCTCTCTAGTTGCCCGGAATATACAGTTTCTTCTTGGACAGTGTTGGATCAACACTGTTAAATTTCCATCATCCAATGCCCCTTTTAAAATCAAATGTCAAGAGTAGTTTACTCTTGCCAGACACATCACACTGTGATTGAGACCAGAAATTTCTACTTATTGGTCACATGTCATTCTTTTCTTGAGTATGTACTGTGAGTTTTGGGTGGAAATTTGGGGACTACTCTAAGTTTACCAGGGGAAATGAAGCCCTCGAGAGCTTTGAAGCAGGACAGTCATTGAAGCATCTGAACCTCTGGCTGCTTTTAAGACCTTGGTCCTTTGTGCCATGTGGTTGCACTACAGTGCACCTTCTCCTGAAATCTGAGTAGGTATGTGAGGGGCTATGTCTTAGGCCTTCTGGAATTTTTTTGGGGGGGGAGGGGAAAGTGAGAGGAGTGGATTTCTCTCTCAATGATGTATTCCAGGCATTTAAAGATTTCCTCCCTTTAAATCAGAAATATTTCTTCAATGGGTTTATTGAGTTTTTACTATCAAGGATAGTATTTTTTAATGGACTATTTGGTACTTTTTTAAACCTGCCAGAATCCTTTTTTTTAAAAAAAATAGCATCTTATGCTTTGCTTTGATATCTTTTGGTAAGCTTCTTACCCCATACTTATTTTTATCCTGTTTCTAAATTCCATCTTCAAGTCCTCAGGTATCCAGTTTTGTTGTTTGTTTTTGCTGACTCATCATTTTAACCCCAGTTATGGCTGGGAGAAATCATCCCAGACCCTATGACCCATGAGGCTTGGCCTGCTTGAAGTGATGCTATAATGCAGCCCATCTCATGGAATGCAGGCTCTTGTCATTTTTAGTTTCAGGCTTCCAAATTAACCATATAAGATTATTATTTGGTCACTATTCTTAATTCTTTTAAAGTTGTAATAGCTCATAGCAGATAACAAGGTTTTTGAAACAATGGGACATAAGTTCTCAGATTTTTAATTTGATTGTAAACAATTAAATAGAATTCGTTTATCCAGTCAGTATTTATAGAATTTCCACTATATGCCAAGCATTGATCTGGGCACTGGGAGTCAGATGGGCAAGACAATTATCCTGCCCTCACAGCACTTAGATTCATTCTTGTAGGGACAGAGGCACAAACAAACAAACGTGTAGGTAGTGATCAGTGTTACGAAGAGAATAAAGCAGTGTGCTAGGGTGGAGGCTGTTGGGCTCTGGGTGACAGCACTCCCCCATCCCTATCTCATTCCCACTTCATCTTGCCTCGCTTTATTTCACTCTGCAGGCTGAGCTTTCTCCACCTCTGTCCCATATCTGGTGAAGATGGTTACTCCACAGCTCCCCAGTTCATATCTTCCTGGTTTAAGAAGCTGAAAAAGAAAACAAATACACATTCATGGAGGGAGAATTTGGCCCATGTTGAGTGTGACCCCTAGTCCAATCAACTCTAGGCAAGACAGAAACATTTAGAAAAGGACAAATAAAGTTTACTTACAAAGAGTACAAGAGAACAGATTTCCCAAATTAAAACAAAAACAAAAACAGCCCACAGAAGTACTTTTAAAATAGAACCTCAAATCACCAAGATTATGACAGTTACCAATGTCTGCTATGGTGGGAAGACAGTAACTTCCCCACATGACTGTCAGTTTCACAAAGGCATGGTGCGTCTGTGAATGCCAGCATAGCAGAACTTAGAGATGAAATGGTTTTGGTTAGCGCTCAGGTTTGCAGGAAATTCTCGGCTTTATTATTTTGGAGATAAGAACCAGTTAGGATGATGGCAGTCTCTTTTCATCTCATCTGCAAAGTGCTCTGTCCTACTGGAAGCAGGGCCGAGAGCCAGCTTTTGCTTCTGTAATTCACAAGCTCCAAAAATAGCAGCCGGGGCCATTCACACCTCAAGGAGGCATTGAAGAGGGTCACTCTGAACTGGATACACTTTTAAAAGTGTTTACTGCTGCCTAGTAATCTGATTAATCCTAATTACATAGCCATAGAAGTCTACACTGCAGATTCCTAAATCTTCACACTTGACTAGTACATTATATAAAGCACCTTCATGCCTATTATTTAGTCAATCCTCAAAAGCCTTATGAGAAAAGAATACTAGTGAAACTTACTAAGCACTTATGTGTGCCATCCAGTTACCAGTCATTTCCCCAGAGTCAAGCACTGTTCTAACACATTTACATATATATATATATATATATATATATATATATATATATATATACACACACACATTTACATATATTAACCATTTAACTCCCACAATATTCCTATGAACACAAGGTGTGATTATTATTCTGATTTTACAGGTAATGCAATTGGTGCACACAGGGATTAAGTAACTTGCCTCAACTCACACAGCTTAAAAGTGGTATAGTTGGAATCAGATCCCAAGTAGTCCAGGTCCGGAGACCATGCCCTACACTGCCTCTCTAGAAATGAGTGCTACTTCAATTTTACAGATGAAAAAATAACCAATACTCAGAAATTAAGTGACTTGCTCAAGGTCATTAACAGAATGATAAGCTGGAATTTTATTTTTTATTTTTAAAAATATATTTTATTGATTTTTTACAGAGAGGAAGGGAGAGGGATAGAGAGTTAGAAACATCAATGAGAGAGAAACATCGATCAGCTGCCTCCTGCACACCCCCTACTGGGGATGTGCCCACAACCAAGGTACATGCCCTTGACTGGAATCAAACCTGGGACCCTTGAGTCCACAGGCTGATGCTCTATCCACTGAGCCAAACCTATTAGGGCGATAAGCTGGAATTTTAAATCAACTTTTGACTTCAAGCCAGGCTTCTTCAGTAATAACAATAACAGCAGCCGTAGCAGTAGTTAATTATATAGGGTTTACTATACGCCATGCACTGCTCTAAACACTTTACATACATGAACTAACTTAATCCACAGCTCTGTGGCATAGATACTGTTATTATTCCTATTTTACAGAGGAGGATATTGAGGCACAGAAGTTAAATACACTTGCCCAGAGTCACACAGCTGGAAAATGGCAGAGTCCGGATTCAAACTCAGGCAGTCATCTCCAGAATCTAGACTGCTAACTATGGCTTCGCACTGCCTTGGCGTGCTCTACCACTGCCTTCCTCAGCAGGACCAGGAGGGAAGGACACTAGCAGTTACTGGTTATACTTTTATGTACTGTGATAGATTGTATGGTTGCTAAAATATGTATTTGGCCTGTCCCTATGGAAGGACTGTACTTTGCATTAGCTTGGCCATGACTTGCTTTGGCTGTTGAAATGTGAATGCAAGTGATGGCATTTCTGAGCAGTTCTGAGAGCCCCTGAGAGGTTCCGCCATCTCTCTGTTCCCTTTGCCATGAGACCTGCCTGTCCCAGACGAAAGCCACTTCCTCAGTATTGCTCTTGGAATAAAGATTTGGAGCAGAGCACAGCTGACGTGCTGAGGATGTGAACATGAACAAGTACCCTTGGATGTTGTAAGCCGTTGACCTCTGGGAATCATTTGTTTCCATAGCATAACTCAGCCTAAGCAGATTTATACATGTACGTTAAAATTTATTTAATCCTCTCAAGACCCTTCTAGGTAGGAATAATGAGTTCCAGGAAGAAACTAAGACTCACAGTTTCACTAATTTGCTCAGTGGTTTGGACTGAATATTCGTGTTACCCAAAATGTATATGCTAAAGCCCTAACCCACAAGTAATGGGGGCGGTTGGGAAATAATTAGGGTTAGATACAGTCATGTGAGTGGGGCCTCATGATCGGCTTAGTGCTCTTATGAAAGATACCAGAGAACTTCTCCCTCTCTCTTTTCCCCTACCCTCCAAGTGCAGAAGAGGTCATTATGGCCACATGATTATATTTTCTTTCTAAAAATATTCTTTAATGGCACAGAGTAAAATAAATCATAGAACCCTCTCCTCTTTCTGATAGATGAGGAAGTAAGAGTTAAGGGGTGGGATTGGACAGTTCAGCATTGGCTGTTGCATGGATTCACTCACTGAACACCCGCTAGTGTCAAGTCTGGGCTCAGCACTTCATTGTAGTCCCCATGGGAGGATTCAATAGGAGGTGCTCAGTGGACACCACGTAGGGCCTAGGACATGGTGAGGACCAGGGTTGTCCAACATGCTCCATGCCACTGTCTTCACTTCTCTTGGAGTCATCAACCCCCTTTGAGAATCCATGTGGATCTTCCACCCCCACATGAACATTTAGCATAAAATTTCAATCTTAGAGGAACCAATAGGTGGAAAATCTGCATGAGATAGTCCTCATTCAGACCTATGAGGAGGAGGGAGGATGGAAGGGAGGGAGAACAAGAGAGGCAGCAGTGAGGAGTGGGACATCTGTTGATTTCTCTTTCTTATGATGCTGGGACATCAGGGCAATGCCAATATATTAAATAGTGATACTTTTCCCCACTCCTGTGCACATACAAAATTAATAAAATTGTTTTCCTTTCTTCCTGTTAATCTGTCTTTTGTCCAGTTAAATACACAAACCAGGTTCACTAAACTTAAAGAGGGAGAAGTAGAGTTTTCCTTCACACATTAAGGGTAGGTAGGTGCCTTAGTGGATTTGTAAAGGTTACGTAAGGCTTTACTGTCCTGAGTTGATGGCACATGCACAGCCATCACTAATATCCATTCTTTTTCCATAGCTGACATCACGAACTGAGCAGGATACCCTTTTCCACTGAGCAAAAAGTGGTCTCGTGATCTCAACCCAGTGTACCAAGTTATCACACAAGGTGAAACCTACCAGCCAATTCTGGCTGAGGCAAGTCATCAAGAAGACCTTGAATAAATGAAGATCTACCCGCCCTCCCCCCCCCCAAAAAAAAACCCAAAACAAAAACCTGAACAAAAATTTCACGTGGTTATAAGAAATCATCTAATCTACTACTGAAGGAAGTAATCAGCTGCTTAAAGTCAAACTTATTGCTGCAGGGACTTCAAAACCAAAAGCTACTGCTGCACTAATTGCAAAAAAACTCATCTAATACCGAAGGATTTGGAAAAGATCCCAATGGTTATTATATCTCCATTAAGGGAAATTGAATGAGCAGGCTCAGCTTATGTGCTTGTGCCCAACAGGAAACATTTCGATTTCAAGCCTTTAAAAAAAATTACCATCATTTAGTTATAGTCAATAGGTAATTTGTGAGGCTAATGCAGTAATAATATACTTCAGGCTAGAAAGGGGTGGGCAAAAATAGGTTTATAGTTGTGAGTACATGAAATAGTTTATTCTTGTATTATTCTTGTTATATTATTTGTATTACAACTGTAAACCTGCTATTGCCCACCCTTCTATTTCAGCAGTTTGCCTTTTCACTTAAAAAACATGAGCACCTTTTCATGACAGAGGATACTTATCTGCTTTTTTTCTTTCTTTCTTCCTCAATGGAGGATATGTTTTTATTGATTTTAGAGAGAGAGGGAGGACTATAGAGAGTGCGAGAGAGAAACATAGATGTGAGAGAAATATCAATCAATTGCCTCCCTTAGACAATGGGGATTAAACTTGCAGCCTAGGTATGTGCCCAGACTGGAACTGAACCCACAACCTTGTGGTGCACTCAATGATCAACTGAACCACCCGGCAAGGGCACTGATCTGCTTAAAAAAAAAAAAAAAGAAAAAGATATTTAACCATTCTACAATTTTTTGACTTTTCAAAAGTTGTTTCTAATATTTCATGATCACAGATTATGTTAATGAACATTTTTATATACATTTTTGTGTGGGTATATAGTTTTATCAGATACTTCTAAGTGGGATTGCTGGACCAAAGAGTTTACATATTACAAATTTAGTAAAGTAAAAATTATAATTTTCTAAGTCACAGTTAAAAGTTAATCTAGTTTAATTCCAAAAATGTGAGATAATCCACATTCCCACCAGTAGTGAGTGGAGAGGGCCTTTTCCCTCATACTCTCAATAATAGAGCATTGTATCAGTCTTAACTTTTAGTTAATTTGGAGAAAAAATGTTAGCAGTCAACCACTCACAAGCATTAAGACAATGTGAAAATATTAATATTGGACAAAAGAGAAATCAAGGCAAAAAGGCTTCTTAAGGGTTTCATTTTATTTTGATAGGTCACCCTCTACCAAGAAAATAAAACAACCATAAACCTTCATGTATTATAATGATCTAGTAATTGCCAATAGCGATTTTATATGGTTTAATCTAATTATTTAATTACATAGTGTCAAAACATATAATGCAAAGATTCAGAACTCCAAGGATAAATTGTTAAATCTGTATGTATAGAAATCTCTAAAACAGTGGTTCTCAACCTTCTGGCCCTTTAAAGACAGTTCCTCATGTTGTGACCCAACCATAAAATTATTTTCGTTGCTACTTCATAACTGTAATGTTGTTAGTGTTATGAATCATCATGTAAATATCTGATATGCAGGATGATCTTAGACGACCCCTGTGAAAGGGTCGTTTGACTGCCAAAGGGGTCGCAACCCACAGGTTGAGAACCGCTGCTCTAAAACATGTTTTTCAAAGATGGGCAGATCAGGAAGAATAAGGATAAAGAGGATTAGAGTAACGTGATTAACAACCTTGACCTACTAACTATATGTTAGTAAGCAGAGTATAGGTTTCTTTGCAAATTCCCAAGGAATATTTAGTACCTACCAGGACATATATGGGCATCTTAAGATTTATTTTAAAACTATGTTGTCTGGGAATAGTGATTTACAGTGGTTTTGGTTATATCTTAGGGAAAAAGCGTCCATGACAGGAGTAAATGAGGAAGGGCAGGGTGTTTTAATCAAGTTTTGCAAACAGAAACAAGCCCGCTACAAGGAAGAATGCCTTTGTCTCCTGCTTGGCTTCAGCATGGACCCCTCCAGGCTCCGTGTCCCGAGCCCCCAGTCCCCTCTGCCTGGTCAGCACTCTTCTATTTCTGAGTTAAGGAGCTCAGACAGGGCTTGGGAAACATAGCCTCCTAATCCAGGAGAGTAAGAAGGTTTAACAGTCTGGACGGGTGGGAGTGAGCGGTGGAGAAACTGTCTTCAGAAGTTAGCCTGCGTATGAGGGAGGTACTGACTATGCAGTCTCCCCTTTCAAATCCGCCTGCAGGCCTGATCTGACTGAGGTCCCGGGGTGCCTACTGCCATGAGGCGGGGAGCCCTGACGCTTGGCCAGGGCAGTGGACGTCCTCATTGCCTTTTGGGGAGGAGGTGTGTCAGACAAGGCCTGTACTTTATTTATTGGATTCTAGATCTGGAAGATCAACCCAGGGATCCCTCAGCCAACTGTGAAGTCAGGATGTGGAGCACACCTGTGTGTTAAAGTGGTCCCTGCCTTGCGCCTCATAGTGAAAATACCGAAGAAGGTAAGAGCTTTCTTTCTGGCCTGAAGTACAGAAGTGGATGAGACCATGAGGACAACAAACGTATTTTCACACGGGAAATAAACAAATAGGTTTGGTTTGGGGACAGAGGACAGAGAAAGCCCCTTTGTTTATCTCATTGACTCACCCCGAGAGGGTCTTTGTTCTGTGTGTTGAAGGTCTTTAAGCCCTGGGTGATGAATCTTCCTTCTATTTTGGGGGTTCACTTAGTGGGCAGATAAACAATTACCTACACTTTTTAATGATAATGTCAGATATGAATGGTGCTAGATCACTGCTCTAGTTCTCAACCTGTGGGTTGTGACCCCTTTGGCGGTCGAATGACCCTTTCACAGGGTCGCCTAAGACCATCCTGCATATCAGATATTTACATGACGATTCATAACACTAACAACATTACAGTTATGAAGTAGCAACGAAAATAATTTTATGGTTGGGTCACAACATGAGGAACTGTCTTTAAAGGGCCAGAAGGTTGAGAACCACTGTCCTAGAGGGACATGGCGTCTCCACCATGCAGTGGAGATGTGCTGGATACCTGGGAAGCAGGCTTGGCAGGGGCCTCACCAGCAGAGAAACAGCTAGTGGTTACCAAAGGTGCTGAACAATCCAACAATCTGAGGCTACGTCAAGTTAATTTTTCACGATCTTACGAAGTTTTCACTTTTTGCCTTGAGAATTATTTTATTGCTCTTTCTTCTTCATTTTTCTTAATGACTTCTAAAACATTCTCAGCTGGTCTGCAGACAATATCAATTTCTTATCTTTAAAAAAATAAACTTGTATTGATTTCAGAGAGAGAGAGATAGAAACATCAATGATGAGAGAGAATCATTGATCAGCTGCTTCCTGCAAACCCCAAGGCAGCCCCCAACTAGGGGTCGAGCCCACAACCCCAGTATGAGCTCCTGGTTCATCGGTGAACACTCAACCACTGAGCCACACCAGTTGAGTTCACTTTCTTATCTTAACGCAGCTGAATGTGATTCCTATTTAGTCAGTGTCTTTCTTTTAAAAAAATTTATTTTATTTTATTTTTTCCATCACCATTTATCCCCTCTATGCCCTCTTCAGTGTCTTTTTCTAATTTATTTCTTATATGCAAACATTTTTGAAAAATATAGTTTATGATTTTTAATTATAAAAGACATAATAGAAGTACGTACGTTAAAAATGAAAACTCCCCACCCCACCCATTCTCCAGAGGCCATCACTGTTCACAGTTTGGTGTATACTCTTTGATTAGACACTGACGGGCATATTTTTTGTGTAGCTGAGACGACATTAAGCATTCTGTTCTGCAATTTGCTTTTCTGCATGTAACACTATAGCTTGGAGATATTTCACACTAGTCCATGCAGACTGGCCTTTGTCATGGCTGCTCATGGCTGAACGCCATCCCATTGCTTTTAGCTCACCGTGATGTATCTTGTCAACTCTGTACTGATAACCATTTAAGGTGCTTTTAATTTGAGGGAAGACAATTTTCAAGAAATTTCTGAAAGTGTCAATTAAAAAGCTCCTCTATGTTTCAAATGACAATGAAAAACTTTGCAAAGTACTCCTCATATGTAACCTTATTTCACCCTCATAACAACCCCGAAATAGAGTCACCATGACCCATACACGGCAGGGAAACAGATGAGGCCTGGAGCCCCAGAGCAGGGAGCCCAGGCAGAGTAACAGCTGGGGGCCCCGCTCCGCTCCCCCATGATATATGAAAGCACATCCCTTTTGTCCTCGGGGACCCAGAGTTAGTTACAACTGGATATGCTGCCTGATGGGAGACGTTATTCCTTTCACTCCTAGAGGTTGTTTCAAGTTGTTTCTTGGCTCATGCGAGTTATTACTTTCTCACTCCATAGCAGTGTCATATTTCTACCTTCAACACTTTTTTATAGGATAGATGATTTGTCTTATTCTACCACTGTATTTGGATTTATAAGCACATAAGAAACAAGATATCTGAAGGGCAAAAGAGAACTTATGTGATAACAACAAGCCTTCACCCAGCAATATTCAGTAACCTTCACACCTGTTTATGCTTAGCTCAGGCTGCTATAACAAAATACCATAGATTGGGTGGCTTAGACAACAAACATTTATTTCTCACAGTTCTGAAGGCTGAGTAGTCCAAGATCAAGGTGCCAGTAGATTTGTTCCTGGTGAGAGCTCTCTTCCTGTCTTGCAGATAGCCACCTTCCCCTTAAGGAGAGAGCGCTCTGGTTTCTCTTCTTATAAGGACACTGGTGCCATCATGGGGGCTCTACTTTCATGACCTTATCGAAACCTAATTACTTTCCAAGGGCCCCACCTCCTAATACAATCATATTGGAGGTTAGGATGCCAACATATAGGTTAGGGGAGCCCTGACACTCAGTTCATAACAACGCTGCATTGAGATAGTATGTTTTTTTTGTTTGTTTGTTTTTTTGTTTTTTATTGCTTAAAGTATTACAAAGAGTATTACATATGTCTCCTTTTTTTCCCCCGGCCCTTGACAATCCCCTGGCCTCCCCTACCCTGATACCTATTTAGTCAGTGTCTTTCTTTTAAAAAAAATTTATTTTTTCCATCACCATTTATCCCCTCTATGCCCTCTTCAGTGTCTTTTTCTAATTTATTTCTTATATGCAAAAATTTTTGAAAAATATAGTTTATGATTTTTAATTATAAAAGATATAATAGAAGTACGTACGTTAAAAATGAAAACTTCCCACCCCCAGTGTCTTATGTCCATTGGTTATGCTTATATGCATGCATACAAGTCCTTTGGTTGATTTCTTACCCACCCCCCTCCTGCCCTCCCACCCTCCCTGGCCTTCCTGCTGTAGTTTGACAGTCTGTTCGAGGCAGCTCTGCCTCTGTATCTATTTTTGTTCATAAGTTTATAATGGTCTTTATTATCCAGAAATGAGTGAGATCATGTGGTATTTTTCCTTCATTGACTGGCTTATTTCACTTAGCATAATGCTCTCCAGTTCCATCCACGCTGTTGCAAATGGTAAGAGTTCCTTCTTTTTTACAGCAGCATAGTATTCCATCGTGTAGATGTACCACAGTTTTCTAATCCATTCGAGATAGTATGTCTTATACTGCCTCCTAAATTTGAGCCAGGGACATGGTTTTTTTATTGTTAATATTTTAAAGTAAATATAATATCAGATTCGGTCCATATATTGAGGTTCTACTGTATATTGAAAGCACTTTAGACATATTTATTTTTTCTCAGAAATAGATAAGTGAGAAAACGGAGAAGTTAAATGGTTAAGATCTAGTGAGAAGCTGAGTTGGACTTCTCCACCCCATCTATGCACTTCCAAAATCCAACGGCTTCAATATACAACATGGCTCTCTAGGGAGTTTACTAATTATCAAAGCAGCTTATGAGTCACTGGCAGACTCAATCATTGCTGATGCCGCTTCTAGCTCTAAAAGTGTGTGGGGAGTTTGGTTGATTTGTTCATGATGGCTTCCCACTTTATCGCCTGCTCAGATTCTGATTACACGACATCTTTTTTTTCCTTTCTTTATTTTTTTCTTTTTGTTAATCCTCACCTGAGGCTATTTTTTCCATTGATTTTTAGAGAGAGTGGAAGGAAGGGGGAGAGACAGAGACAGAGAAATATCGATGTGAGAGAGACACAGCGATTGGTAGCCCCCTGAATGTGTCCCCACCTGGGGCTGCGAACCTGCAGCTGAAGTATGTGCCCTTAACCAGAATCAAACCTGAGACCCTTCAGTCCATGGGCCGGTGCTCTAACAACTGAGCACTGGCTAGGACTACATGACATCTCTTATATCTGGAAACAATTTTGCTCACAAGAAAAGAAATTATAGTCTTCTTTGAATATTAACTTTTAAAAAGTCAATCAACAAAAGTAAGGTGGGCCTTTCATTTGGATTTGCAAAGAAAAAGATAATTTGTTGACCATCCCCAATATAATAACCTTCAAAAATAGAGGAAGGAGAGTGAGGTAGAAGTGAGGGAGGGGGGAAAATATTGAAATGAAATCCACTGCTGACATTGTCAGTACATCTCCCATTGATTCCTGAAGAAGAGCTAGAGAAAGATTCATCTTTGTTGTATAAAAATTAATATGGCATAAAGTTAATTAAATTAATATTTATTGAATTCCTATTAGTGTCAGGCGCCATGCTAAGTCCTAGATATAAAAATGGTGAATTTGCACACACCCAGTCTTTGCTCTGAAGGAACTCACAGTCCAATGGTAGAAAGACACAAAGTAGAAATTTTTAATATGGTATTATAGTGATGGAGATGTGAATAGAATATTCAGGACCTCAGAGGGGGGCATGCCCAACTGGCTTCCTTAAGAGAGGTGATGCCTAAGGGGAGCCTTAAGGAATGAGTGGAGTTGGACAAGTTAGAAAGGATGGGATAGGAAGATTATTCCAGGTAAGAACAAAACCACAAAGGTCATGGTGGTCAAAGCGCAGAGTTTGAAGAAAGGAGATGAGGCTGGAAAAGTAGGCTTTTGAGAAGATGAGCTCTATTTGTGATACATGGAATCCAAGACACTCCAGTGAAAGTTTAGCAGGAAGCTGGGTATATGGGGCTGTTGTTTAGGGATGGCCTTGGATGAATTTGAGAGGTGGGAATTGATAGTTGAAAAATGTGATAATTAATTAAATCATCCAGGGAGTTTGTACAGAGTGAGAACTGACATTTGAGACTAGATTACAAATAAAAATCAACATTTGAGAAAGGGACAGAGAAAAACGAGCTCAAAAAGGAGAAAGTATAAATAGAGAGGCAGGAGTAAATACAAGGGGGTCTGGCCTCATGGAAGCCCAAGGAGTAGAATTATAATTAAG
The DNA here is from genome assembly GCF_964212035.1 of Myotis nattereri. Taxonomy (NCBI): domain Eukaryota; kingdom Metazoa; phylum Chordata; class Mammalia; order Chiroptera; family Vespertilionidae; genus Myotis; species Myotis nattereri. Next base: position 182,792,596 of record NC_138075.1, read on the forward strand.
GTGTGGCTTGTGGAGGCAGATGGCCTTGCTGTTCTGACAACAGCAAGTTGCTCTAAAAAGTAGTCTAAAGTCAGAAGAGGAGTTAAGGAGAAAATATGTAGTCTACTCCTGGAGGTGAAGAAAAGAGAGGTTGGGTTATAGCTGGAGGAATATGGGAGGTCAAAGGATAATGATGACGACGATGATGATGATGGTGATGATGGACTGCTTTGAGAAGAGAGGAGACTTCTGTATGTTTCTTGACTGTAAGGGAAAAGCTAGTAGAAAAGTACAAAGCACAAGAGAGATATGTCCTGGCAAATGGAGGCACTTTTCAGGGGAGGTACACCACATGCACTGAGACTGGAGAGGTGATAGTCTCAAATTTTTTTATTATGTGGGAGACAAGGTTCATAGATAATTTGCTGCACCTGAACTAATACTCTGCCTGAACTTCCCTATTGAAGATATCCTCTTCCTTTTGTCAGCAAACAATTCACTTTTCCTTGAACTTGCTATCTGAGCCCTGAAGAAACATTGTTCTTATACCATGGGAAGTGGCGCCTCAACCCACCACCATTTTGCTTTCCAGAATGCAGAAAAAGGTATGTGCTTCCCACCTCCTGAGCTAGTTCTGGGTACCCCAAAGTTTATGTTGCAAAGGAGGGAATTGTCATGATAGAAGCAAAAACCATTATATTTCTCCTCATGCAACTCTTCAGCTTCTTCTTGTGCTATGACCAGTAGAATGTTCAGCTGAGTATCTTAGGACTTGGTGAAGTATATTTGACAGAATTAAAATACACTCAAGGGGTCAGGCTGTTCATTGGGGTTTATCCCAAACTATATAAGTGAGTGACATGGGTTGGGGAAAAAAGGGATGAAAGAGCACTCCAGGTAGAGGGTACAGCACAAAGGTCATGAAGTAGGTAGGAGGGAGGCATATTCAAGGAACTAAATGGTTTGAAGTGAGTGAGATAGAGGGTAGCATGACATGAGGCTGCTGAGGTAGACAGAGACCAAAGCCCTGAGATCTTATAGAATTTTAAACTTTATCCCAAAGGCATGAGGAACCATTGAGGAATTAAAAATAGGAGTTCTATAATAAGATTTTAATATTAAAAGACCCTTATTTAAAAGACTCTTCTGGCTTCCATGAAGAAGGGATTGAAGGGGGTAAGAGAAGGAGAAGAAAGAACAGTTTAGAAGCTACCAAAGTCATCTAAGCAAGAGGTGATGACGTCTTAGTCCAGAGTCGGTGGCAGTAGAGATGGAGAGAATAGGGTAAACTACAATAATATTCAGGAGGTGGATTTGACAGAATCTAACTGATTAGATGTATGAGGTGAGGGAGAAGGATCCGTCAAGAATGATCTCCAGGTTTCCGGCTAACAACACTGTGTAGATGATAATACCACTTACTGATGTAATGATAAAGGAGAAGAACCAACTTTGACTAGAGGGAAGATGATGAGTTTATACATGCTGATGATGAGTTTCTGCACTCTGGGTTGGAGGTGCCCATGAGACATGCAGGTGGAAGTGCTAAATAGGCAGCTGCATATTCAGATCTGCATTTGGGGGGAATGTTGGGCTGGAGGTATGTGCATTTGGAAGGCATCAGAGTGTAGGTGGTTGTTGAAACCATGAGGGTCACTGTAGTAGCCTAGAGTGAGAGTAAAACCAGATCAGAGACCAGGGCCTAGGACAGAGCCAAACTTATACCAGTACTTAAGCATCAGGTAGAAAGAGGCTGATCCAGCAAAGGAGGATAAGGAGAGCAGTGGAGGTGTGGGCGGAGGCTGAGGGCATAGTGACAGCACCGTGTTTACAGGGGCCTGTGCATCTCTGTAAGCTTGCAGATTCCTTGCTTTGTAGTTGGGCAATATGTCCTAGCCAGGGTCCTCAAACTTTTTAAACAGGGGGCCAGTTCACCGTCCCTCAGACCGTTGGAGGGCCGGACTATAGTTAAAAAAAAAACTATGAACAAATTCAGCAACAGGCAGCAACGGCAAAAACACCCAGTGGGCCGGATAAATGTTTTCAGCAGGCCGCATGTGGCCCACGGGCAGTAGTTTGAGGACCCCTGTTCTAGGCTCAACTTGCACATTTTTGATCCCAGACCAGGAATAGCTATTCTCCAGGGTATAGGGTATTCATTGCTACCAGGTCAGTTATTATTTCTATATTATTTTAGTGAATAGATTCAGAAAAAATATATTATTTAAATAAAAATAATCATGACCAATTTGTATGTAGGATCACAATATTTTTACTTATCAATCTTGATATATTTATACTAGAGGCCCAGTGCATGAAATATGTGCACTTGGGGAGGGGGGGTGGTCCCCTCAGCCCGGCCTGTGCCCTCTAGCAGTTGGACATCCCTCTCGCAGTCTCGGACCCTTCGCTCCTTACTGCCTGCCTGCTGGCTGCTCCTTACCACTGGGCTTGCTGCTCCTGAGCGCTGCAGTGGAGGCAGGAGAGGCCCTGCCACTGCCGCTGCGCTTGCCAGCCGTGAGCCAGGCTTCTGGCTGAGCGGTGCTCCCCCTTTGGAAGTGCACTGACCACCAGGGGGAAGCTCCTGCGTTGAGCATCCGCCCCCTGGTGGTCAGTGCGCATCATAGCCACTGGTCATTCTGCCGTTTGGTCGATTTGCATATTAGCCTTCTATTATATAGAATCTCTTTTCTCTTTATCCTTAATGACATCAATATAGTATTATTTACTCTGTCCCATGAAATTTAATGAACAGTTTCAGAATAATATAAAAATACTATTATAAGCGATATGATTACTGAAAACTCTTTAAGAGTCCTTTGCAGTTCTTTTGTTCTTCAGATATATCCACTAGGGATGTACAAATTACTGAACTTTCAAGTCATTTGCAGTAACTCTTTTCTGTGTGGTGATGCCACCAACTTATACATGGTTAGAATCACTTGTTTAACTTTTGCTTTGGATTTTTAGAGATTGAGGTTTTCACTTTAATTTGTTTTATAATTTTGTAAAACATTTATACATTTACTGGTCCAATTATATGTTGCTGTGTAACAAACTATCCCAAAACTTAGTCGTTTAAGACAAGTATTTTATTCTGGTCATGATTTTGTGGGTCAGAAATTTGAAAAGGGTCCAGCTGGGGTGGTTTGTCTCTGATCCTCAAGGCAGCTGGGGCTGGAAGCTCTACCTCTATGACAGCTCTTCATTCAGTATCTGAAGCCTTGGCGCCCTTTAGCCGCTCTCTTCCTACATGATTGCCTTGTTCTTCATATGGGGTTTTAGCATCTTCCTATGGGGTCTTAGCAATCAGGTGTATTTGTAACTTGCACCCTAGCATTTGGTTTACACAATACCGGAGCAAGAAGTACTCAAGTGTAATGTATTGTGCTGTGGGGAGGGAGGATGGGAAAAAGGATCTAAAACTATCTTGTACCTCACAGTGCCCATCTCAATTAAAGATAACCCCAGCCCCAGAGAGAGAACTGGAGGGAGAATAAAGAGGCAGAGAGAGGCGCTGCCTGCTCCCCTGACCCTAAGTGGCCGAAGCAGGACACAGGCTATAAGTATGTCTACTTGGCAGTACTTGCCTTAAAATGCGTGAGGCGAGGTGTTAGCAAACAACATTTTCAGGGAAACTTAATGGCCATGATATTCTTCAGTGCTGGTTACACTTTAATGCAAGTAAGAGTCACATGTGGAGAACCAAGATGGCGGCATAAGGTACAAACCTGTACGTGCTGCCCCCCACAACAACATTAAAAATACAGCTATAAGACAAAACAGCTATCATCCAGAACCACGGGAAAGCTGACCGAGTGGAAGTTCTACCACTAGAAGGAAAGAAAAAAGCGCTTTGAGACCAAGTAGAAGGTGCAGAGGCGACAAGAACAGAGGTACGGAGGTGCGTGCAAGGCAGCTGCACCTGGGTGAGCGGGTTTTTTTCAATAGGAAGGGGATACAAGCTCTCGAATGCACTGAACTCATTTACGGCGAGACTGTGGTGTCCCAGATTCCTACGGGGAGAAACTGGACTGTCTTGCAGCGGGTAGGAAAGCAAGGGTGACTTTCTCGCAGAGCTGCTCGCAGGGATCATTGTTGCTGTGGGGGCACGAGACTCGGGGACGCAGAGATGGGAGTCTTCGGAGACGGCTTATGACAGCCATTGCTGTTTGCTCCGCCCTGGTGATTCTCTGAGACCCCACCTCACTCAATTTACATCCCCACCCAAGAGGTGCGCAGTGGCACAAAGCAATCACCTGCACTTTTGCAGCCTAACAAACTGCAGCTGGATCAGAAAGCTCCAAAACTTCCAAACTCCAAACAAAGAGGAGAAATCTGCTTATGTTGCTGTAGCCCCTGCTGGATGGACTCACACAGTGGCTGACTTGGAGATCCAGGAGCCAGGGTACTCCTGGTCAGATACTAGATTTCAACTCCTCACATCCATAAGGGACACACTCAAGAAGCAGACTCAGTGAGCACCAAAGCCCCACTGAAGCAAGTCCTACCCCATAAGGGTGTCTCCAGCACAGCAGTTCTTCCACTGTAGACACAGTGGGTCCTCACAGTCAGCCAAAAATGTGGAGACAAAGAAACATGTCAATAATGAAAGAAATGGAGGAAAGCAAACTAATGGAGGACATAGAGTTCAAAACCACAGTTATAAGGTTACTCAAGAATCTTCTACGATACTTTAAGCAATAAAATAAAAAGAAAAAAGAAAAAAAATCATTTCCTTAATGAGTAATGATAAGCACACACACAAAAAAAAAAAAAAAAAAAAAAAAAGAATCTTCTATGAACCTCCAAGGAACTTGGTGAGACCTTCGAGGATCTTAATGAGACCCTCAAGGATCTTAATGAGAATGCCAAAAAAATGGAAAAGGACCAGTCAGAAATTAAACATATACTGACTGAAATTAAAAAATTATATACAGCGATCCAACAGCAGACTAGAGGAATCCAAGAATCAAGCCAAAGATTTGAAATACGCAGAAGCAAAAACACCATCTGGAAAAGCAAAACGAAAAAGAATCCAAAAATATGAAGATAGTGTAAGGAGCCTCTGGGACAACTTCAAACGTACCAACATCCAAATTATCGGGGTGCCAGAAGAAGAGAGAGTGCAAGATACTGAAAGCCTATTAGGAGAAATCATGACAGAAAACTTCCCCTACCTGATGAAAGAAATAGACTTACAAGTCCAGGAAGTGAAGAGAACCCCAAATAAGAGAAATCCAAAGAGGACCACACCAAGACACATCATAATTAAAATGCCAAGGGCTAAAGACAAAGAGAGAATCTTAAAAGCAGCAAGAGAAAAACAGTTAGTTACCTACAAGGGAGTACCCATAGACTGTCTGCTGATTTCTCAATAGAAACCATGCAGGCCAGAAGGGAGTGGCAAGAAATATTCAAAGTGATGAATACCAAGAACCTACAACCAAGATTACTCTACCCAGCAAAGCTATCATGTAGAATTGAAGGTCAGATAAAAAGCTTCACAGACAAGAAAAAGCTAAAGGAGTTCATCACCACCAAACCAGGATTATATGAAATGCTTAAGGATATTCTTTAAGAAGAGGAAGAAGAAGGAAAGGTAAAGATAAAAATTATGAACAACAAAGTGACAACAAATAAATATCTATCAACAAGTGAACCTAAAAATTAAGTCAGAATAAACTGGTGAATATAATAGAAGCAGGGCTGACAATTCTTGGGGGGAAGGAGGTGTGGGGTGCAGGAAGAGACTGGACAAAAATCTTACACCTATGGATGAGGACGGTGGCAGGGGGTAAGGGCATGGAGGGGGTGGGAACCAGGTGGAGGGGAACTATGGGGGGAAAAAAGAGGAACATCTGTAATAATCTGAACAATAAAGATTAATTTTTTAAAAAAGAGTCACATGTGGAGCTTGTTAAATCTGCAAATTTCTGGGTTCCCTGTAGAGATTCTGATGCTACAAGTCTAGGGCGAGGTCCGGATCTCCAAGTGTTTCCCACGTGTTCTTAAAGAATCTGTAGAGCTTACCTGGGCATGTCTGTCACTCTTCTGAACATGCATTTACAGAATGCAATTGATAGAGCTTCAACCTCATCACTTATAATTTAGTAAGTGCCTTTGAGAAATATTTATGGTATGACTTTTTTCCCACTCATAGGAAATCAAATTCAGCTCTGCTTAAATTCCTCCCAGGTTCTCTTTTCCCACTCCACCATCATTTTTCTTCTTAGGGAAATCAGCAAGAATTGTATTAGCTCCCTAATGCAAGCTAAATATATTAAGTCAGTCTGTCTACCGTTCACGCGGCTGACCTGGGTGAACCTGCAAGCTTTCCTGTGCGAATCAGCTTTATCTACAAATAACTTCATTCACCACCAGCGGCACATCCAGGACTTGAGCTTAAGACGAATCTAGTTATTTATATGGACAGTTGTCCTGCTCTATGGACCACAGGTCCCAAAGCCCATATGAAGAATTAAAAGTCCTCAGGCCATCCTGTGGTGACAGTCACCCAGCACAGGTCCTGGCAAAAGCACAGCCCAAAGGCTGCCTGTGTGTTCGATAGGCAGCACCGTCGTGGCGGTATTGCGATGGGGACCCTTACAGCCGGGGATGTCGGAATATGGGGAGAGCAGCACAGAACCCAGCACGTGCTCATCGCCGCCTGACCCTACAGTGTGTCGTAATGTGCATGTTTCCTGTTGTTTGTTTTCCCCGGTCATGATGTAATTCATCACCTTTTCCAGATGAGAACATTGAGGACCACGAAGGTGACTCACCTGAGGCCACAAAGCTGGTCAAAACAGTTTCAGGCCCAGAACCCAGATCTCCTGACAGTCGGTGTATTGTTACAATATCAAAATGCTCCCTCCCCACCAACACCTGCTTTATCCCACTTTTCAAGGATGCTGCATCCTTGCAATCGCTCCAGTTTTCATATCCTCCTCAGAATCCTGACAGTCCAGCCTTTTCATCTCCACTCATTTAAATATTTTCATTAAAAAGTGGGAATCCAATACGCCTCCAGTGATAGGAGCAGAACCAAGAGGTAAGAATGGAGGTGGCCTGAGGCATAAGTAGGGAAAGGAGCACCCCAGCCAGGGGGAAGGCAAGTCCTTCCTACCAGCACTAACGGTCTGTGCCTTCTCCACCATCTTGTCCCCACATTACAGTGGGAGAGGTGCCCCTCCCCTCCTCCCAGGCCCAGGGAACCCCAGCTCACAGGCTTGCTTCCCCCTCCATGTCACAGCCTTCAAGGCAGCGGCCCTGATCCAGAGATGGTACCGGCGCTACATGGCACGCCTGGAGATGAGGCGGCAGTGCACCTGGAGCATCTTCCAGTCCATGGAGTATGCTGGGCAGCAAGACCAGGTCAAGGTGCGGTGGGATGTGGGACGCCTCCGGCTCCGCCTTCCAGCCCCTGGGCAGCAAGGCCCAGGTGCCCAGAGGTGTAGCTGATCTGGACCACTCCTGGGTCTCTTCTCACTCACCTCTAAAGCCAAGTCTTCTTGGGTTCTTCTGTAGCTCCACGATTTCTTCAGCTACCTTGTGGACCACTTCACCCCCAGCAGTCACAATGAGAGTGAGTATGGGCTGCCACAGGGCACATCCTCCTGTCTCGGGGTCGTAGGTCTGGGGGAGAGGTGGGAGATGCACAGGGAGTGAAAATGTGAATCTGGTGACAGCTGGGAATGAGCAAGGAGGACCACAAATAAATGCAGAGTGGACTTGTATTCTGGGTTGTCCCAGAAGCACACCTGGAGACAAGAGTTTGAGTGCAAGGAGTGTATTTGTTAAATACAGGAAACGGTGGGTGGGGAAGGAGTGGGAAGGGATTCAGGGAAGGGAAGGCAGCCAAGAAAGCTAACAACTGAATGTGCCTGGGAAATAATGCAAAACACAGGCCCGAATGATCCCACCTGAAGGCAGAGGGAACCTGAGTCCATATATTGGCAGCTCCCTCCCCCTTCCCCTCCCCCTCCCCCTCCCTCTCCCCTCCCCCTCCCCCCCCTCCCCCTCCCCTCTCCCTTCAACTTTCTTCCTTCTTCCTTCTTCCTTCTTCCTTCTTCCTTCTTCCTTCTTCTTTTCCTCTTCTTCTTTTCTAATCTTCACCCTAGGATATTTTTCCCATTGATTTCCAGAGAGAGTGGAAGGGAAGGAGGAGGGGGGGGGGCGAGGGGAGAGAGAGAGAGAGAGAGAGAGAGAGAGAGAGAGAGAGAGAGAGATGTGAGACAAACACATTGATTTGTTGCCTCCCACATACGCCCCCACCAGGGCTGGGGATCCTGCAACCAAGGTACATGCCCTTGACCAGGAATCAAACCCAGTCCACACGCCGACGCTCTCACCTGATCTAAATTGGCCAGGGTTTTCTTTTCTTCTTAACAAACCTAGGCCCCTAAGTTTCCATCCTTTCTAAGTCTGACACATCTCAATCTTTTAAAATAAAAGTAGAAGGGAATTGACACAAGGACATACATAACCTTTGCCTCCTGCCCATCCTAACTTGTCATCACGTTCCTCTTTTCTTTCTTTCTTCTGTGCTGGAGCTGATGCCAGACTGGCCACTTCACACTTTATAAGGTTGGCGAGATTCTGCAGGAACATAACTCTTGTTTATATGTAATAGCCTATGGTGAAACTTGTTTTCTTGTATGTTGCTTCACTTAAAGTCACTGAACCTATTGACAGCATTAAGTGAGGACCTACTGTCTGGTCCAAGGAAAACCTCCTCTGTGTTGCCTGTGGACTGACTGCATGTCTGTAAGCCGCCACCCTTTCTGTCCTGGCAGGGGATTTCCTGAACCGCATGTTTACTGAGGAGAGAGTCCCCCGGGACTCTGAGGTAGAGAAATGCAGCGACTATGAATCCATAGAGGTGCCAGACAATTACACGGGGCCACGCCTCTCCTTCCCACTCCTTCCTGACCACGCAACTGCCCTGGTGGAAGCTTTCAGACTGAAACAAGTAAGCTCACCTAGGAACTGGAGTCACCACCAACTCCTGGTCACCTGCAGGGGGAGAGCAGAGCAGAGCAGAAGGCAGGGCCCCAGACTTAGGGTGTTTGTGTCATGGGTTCACTGGAGAGATTCCATTCACTCCTCCTTTGCTTAGCCAGGACCTGTGATCAATCACCAGGTCCTATGCACTCAAAACTTCTCCTAATAATGTAATCCCCCTTTGTTCATCCATCCCACAGATAATTATTGAGCACCGGTATGTACCAGCGTGTTCTGGACATGCGGACATAGCAATGAGCAGGACAGACACAGCTCCTTGTCCTCATGGGGCTGACATTCTAGTGGGATACAGACACATAATAAATGACCATAAATGAGTAAATGATGTACTCATTCTCTCCATTCAGAACAAAATCCCAGCAAATAGCCAGGCCCTCCCTTGTCAGAACAGTTTATTTATTACTTGCTCAGTCCCCAAGTAAATTGTGTGTATTAGAAGGTGGTAAGAGCTATGCCAAAGAATCAACTAAGTTCTAGGTGGGAGAGAGGGCATTTTTATCGAGTGGTCTGGGAAGGCCTCTGAAAAGGTGATTTCTGAGCAAAGGTCAAATGAAGGTGGTGAGGGAATGCACCACGTGGACATCTGGGGAAAAAGCATTTCAGGCCGAGGGAACAATTGGAAAGGGCCTGAGGCGGGTCCTTGCCTGGACTGCTCAGGGGCCGTGGGAAGGCCATTGTGGCCAGAGAGGAGGGAGCCAGGGAAAGAGTATTAGGAGATGGAGGCAAAGAGGACGGGGTGAGTTTTATTCTTCTGAAAGAGATGGGGAGACATTGAGCACAGGAATGCTATCATCTGGCTTGCTTTTAAAAGTAATCATTTTCTGTGCTGAATAGAGTGGACGGAGCAAGGGCTGAAGCAGGGAGGCCAAGTCAAGAGGCTACTGCAATAGTCCAGGCGAAAGACGATTGTGGCTTGAAATGCTGGTGGTGGAAGCAGAGGTGGGGAAAAGTGGTCGGATTCTGGCTCTATGCCACATTCTAATCCTTCCCCTCTTTCATATGAATTAATTCACTGCAGGAGGAGTTGGGGTGATTTTCTCAGTAATGTCAGGATTACTCGGTACCATCAGCATGCGTGCATTTATTCATACTTGGCTGAACAATCATGTGTTTCTCCCCAGCTAAAGGCCAGGGGGGATTTCATAGAGCAGATAGAGGAAATTAGTTCAACATTTGGGTGATGGTGAAAAGCAGAAACAAGGGTAGAAATGGATGAAAAAGAAAGGATCTGTGCATAGGGTCCCAGGGGCAGTTGACTAGGCTCACTTTTGGGGAGGCCCATCTTCCCTCACAAATATCAGTGTTGTTCTGTTCCCTCCCTCCTCTTCCTCCTAGTAGCAGCTACATGCTCGCTATGTCTTGAATCTTTTGCATGAAACCAGAAAACATCTGGTACAGCTGCCAAACATCAATCGGGTCTCCACCTGTTACAGTGAGGAGATCACAGTGTGTGGTAAGAGCTGGTCTGAATTGGTTTTATATGCTAGACCCAAACTAGAAAACTCTGCCTGTGATGGGGGAGGAGGAAAGGCAAGGCTGGGGGGTAGGGGGAGGAGGACGGGACTCAATGGCCATGTGGGCAGGCCGACTTCACTCCTTCACACTGAGAATTGCATATTTGCTCCAGTTTCTTAAACTAGAGGTGGTTCAGTGAAGGACTAGGGGGTCACAGGGCCAGCCTCTTCTTTATTTTCCCAAGCAATTCATATTTGACCCCAAACTCATGCTCTCCATTCAGAACAAAAACCCTGCAGACCCTCCCTTGTTAGTTTATTTATAACGAGAGGCCGGGTGCATGAATCCGTGCACAGGTAGGGGCCCTGCCCCCAATTGGGGAAGGGGGCGATCAGGGCCGCAGTGCCTGTCAAAGCAACCAGTTGTTCCTGTCGTTCTGGCATTCCAGTCGCTTGGCTTTTATATATATAGATTGCTTGACCAGGCCCTAAAGCTTAGTGAATATTCCTGCCATCCATATATATTGTCCCAGACAGAAATCCTGTTAGTGTCAATTTTTCCACCTCCTTATGTTTTCAGGGATATTTTAGATGGTCCCCCACACTTTATATTATAGATGAACACCCCACCCTTTAATTTAGGGGAGGCAGACTGTGGTACAGCAAGTATTGTAAAACGGCACTTCTAGGAACATGCAGTGTACAGATAGGTCCTGAAATTGTCTTAAATTTTAAAAATTAGTTTCCAATATTTGAAAATTAGAGGATTTCATATTAAAATCGAGATTCCCAACTTCTCTTGAAAAATCTTGCAAGACTGACCCATAGGTGAGTTGCAGCTTCTGTTCTAGACGGGTGAAATGTCTTCCATTCTCGCCTGGGTTTGCAGCCCTGTGCTATTCTGCCCCATCTTTGCTTCAGTAAGAAGACAGGTTGTTTACTATTTATGATAATTATGCAGGAGAAATATTGTGTTTCTGCTTTCAATATTAACTACCCCTGCAACAAGGGAAATTAATAATTATTCCTATCTTACATGTGGAAAAATGACTAACCATAAGTTTCTTAACCTTGTTAGTTTTTTTCTGGGTATTTTCCTTTTTTAGAGTAAAAAAATGAGAAACAATGGTAAGGACCAATCAAAACTGATATTCCTTTTCTGTTTTTGTTAGGAGATTTACATGGTCAGTTGGATGACTTAATATTCATATTTTATAAGGTATGAATGTTCAATTTAAGTTTGTCTTTCTCTGAGGTATAATTTAGAAGTTTGAATACAGTATCTAATAAACAAATTATTAAGTATTGTTTGGATTTTAAAATACTAGATATACATAGCATATTTATACATATAGAAAATATTAGAACACACAGTAGAAAATATATAATATAAAAGCCAACATTGCATTACATTCCACTATATAAACTGTTTAAAAAATACAAAATCTGAGGTTAATAAAGAGAAGGAATCATTATTCAGCAATTGATTTTCTTTTTTTCAAATAAAGAGAATCATTTATTATCAAAGCAGTTGAAAGCTATTTTCATATCAATTTTTAATTATAAAATGCAGAGCATATAGCAACATATAGTATATGAATATTCTGTTTATGTAATATAACTTTATAGATATACTGCTTTTCCCAAAGCATGTTGCCATGTATTATGTTGTTTAATCCTAAGGAATCTCTGGCAGTTGTTATTGTTAATTAAAAACAATGCTGCCAGGACTTTAAACTGGCCTTTGGATCACAAGTTCAGTGTCCTTTGCACATACCACATTCCAATACTCTGGCTTTGCGTAAAACATTTATTTTTTATGAACATGTCGTAACCTCAGCCTGGCTGGAAAGGAAATATAAGACCAATAGAAAATATTTCCACCTCTTACTGACGTTTTACATTTGGAGGAGAGCCAAAAACTCAGAATTGGTGTTAGATCTGATGTAAATGTCAAGTACACGTTGGCTTAACCTGACTTCCTACTCCCTTCTTTCTCTGCCTCTTCTGGGACTTGAATCCTTGTTGGGAAGAATGGCCTCCCATCCCCAGAGCGAGCCTATGTGTTCAACGGTGATTTTGTGGATCGAGGCAAGGATTCGGTAGAGATCTTGATGGTCCTTTTTGCCTTCATGTTGGTTTACCCCAAAGAGTTCCATCTTAACCGTGGAAACCATGAGGACCACATGGTGAACTTACGGTAAAACCAAAACATGCTTGGTATTTGATATTTACTTGTTGCAATTGTAAAAAGTTATTTTGTCAGAGTTCCTTATCTGTTAGAGGCTTTTTAAAATAGTTTTTCAATTTTATAAAGTAGATACACAAGATATAACATTTTAAAAGTTTTTTTAAAAAATGTACACATTATCCTACTATTCTAATAAGACCATTAAATTTTTTTTACATACCCATATCTTTATCATATAAACAATAAAGTTTAACTACAGAAATATTAAGGAATACAGATAAGCAAAAGGAAGAAAAATTAAAATATACGATAACTTGTCTACCCAGAGATAATGTTTAATTGTAGACATTTTGATGATTAGTCTCTTTTCTATATAGTTAAGTACATGTATAAGAATATGTATTTTATAAAAATGCAATTGTGTCATAACTATTGTCACTAAATTTAATATCTATTTTTTTGCTTTTAAATCTAGATATGGCTTCACCAAGGAAGTGATGCAAAAATATAAGGTGTGCTGCCTCGAAAAGCAAAAGTTTCTCTGAGCTCTGAATAGTTGGCTGAAGTATTTGAAACTTAGTGTCTTGTGCATATCATTTTTCAGACACACGGCAAGAAAATACTACAAAGACTGCAAGATGTTTTCTGCTGGCTTCCACTGGCCACTCTGGTGGATGAGAAAGTCCTGATTCTTCACGGTGGTGTGTCAGACACGACTGACCTAGAGCTTTTGTCTAAACTAGACAGGCACAAGGTACTGACTGGATAATGAAATTAGTGCACATTTTACCAAAATACCCCGTTTCACTATCAACATAAAATAAATGTTATCTTGCACGCTGACTCCAGTTGACTAAAAAGGCCTGGCCAGTGTGGTTCAGTAGTTGAGGATCAACCTATGAACCAGGAGCTCACAGTTTAGTTCAGTTCCTAGTCAGGGCATGTGCTGGGGTTGTGGGCTTGAACCCCAGTATGGGGCATGCAGGAAACAGCCAATCAATGATTCTCTCTCATCATTGATGTTTTTATCTCTCTCCCTCTCTGAAATCATTATATATATATATATATATATTTAAAATTAGACCAGCAACTTTTAACCTCTTTTTTTTTTAACTCATAGCACATAAAATTCTGTGGTACACCAAAAAATATATTTTTTACTGATCTGACAAAAAAATAGGTATAATTTTTATAATTTTTATCCATTCACACTGAATGGCTATTGTGTTAGCTGTTGTCATTTTTTTTTTTACTAGTAATTTGACAATCTAAGGGAAAAGAGGTCAGTGTCCCTGAATAAATGTTCAGGTGTTGCATGTTTTAAAAATTCTTATGGCACACCAGTTCGAAAATTGCTGCATTAGACCATTAAAAGGAGAAGGACTGAGAATCCACGGCTGGGCTCAGGGAACAAGTTGCTGTGACCAATTAGTGATGTTTGCCATGGACATGAAAGTGAGGAGCTAGTGTGCTGCCATCCCCGATCTAATAATAGTTGGAGTAGAGAAGCCATAAGATACCATACACGTGTAAGGGTCTATGATGAAAAGAAAACCGTTCTGTTACTTATAGTTATGCAACCTTGAACAAGTTACTTAACTTAGTGTAACCTCAGTTTCTAAAACTGTACAGTAGGGATATGAATAACTATATCATAGACGTTGTGAGAATTAAATGAAAATATATGTGCATCTGCCTTACAAAATTTATACTCAGTAAGTGGAAATAGTATTAACTCCATTTGGCTAAAGTAGCAGACAACTTCAAATAACAATGCCTTAATATTTATTTGTTTCTCATGTAAATAGAAGCTGGAGGCCAGCAGTCCAGGACTGGTATAGAGTAACTCCACAAAGCCATCGGAGACCCAGGTTCCCAGGTTGCATTATGGCCCAACATGGCTGCTTGAGCTCCAGGCATCGTGACCCCAGTCTAGCCAGCATAAGTTAGCAGAAGGAAGGCATGCTCCTCCCCTTTAAGGACATTTGTTTGTACGCACAATCTATGATCACAGCTTTGTCATAGGTCAACACTTAGCTGAGAGGCAGGTTGGAAGGTGTAGTCTTTATTTCAGGGGGTGTCTGTAAGAATCCGGGTTTCTATTACTAAGGAGGATGGATAGACAGATGTTCGTGTAGCAACACTGCTCAGTCTGTCCCTGTGGCTCCCAGATGCACGCCTTTCTTCCCACACACAGAATCATGTTCATCCCCTCCCCAAGGGCGTCTATACTCAAGTCTCATCCACTTGCATCCAGCTCAGTCTGAGGTTTCTGGATTCAGGTCCTATCTACTTGGTTTGACTATGGTTCCTTGAGGTCTGATGACTAAAAGATGTTATGTGTCCCTGCGCACCAAACTCCGTGTGGGGAAGAGAAAAGGTTAACCCCTTGGCAAAGGTGGAAGCGGGGAGGCCGGCAGCATTTTCAGTAGCTCCCTGCAAAACTCCTCTCAATGTCTCCACAGTCTCAGCCCTTTCATGCTCTTGACTGAGAGGGAGGGTCCCAGGTGATGTAAAACCAGCTCTTAGTATTTCCTTTGTCAGTTCTGCATGTTGTCTGGTACCTCATTGTCCTTGTGTGTTTTTTTGTTTGTTTGTTTCAATTCAAACATTTTTATTCAGCTGCATCCAGGTAGACACAGCAAGTTATGATAGATCAGATTATCTCATGGGAAGAATCACATTTAATTATGTAAATACTAGAGGCCCGATGCACGAAATTCGTGCAAGAGTAGGCCTTCCTTCCCTCGGCTGCCGGCACCAGTTTCCCTCTGGCACCTGGGACCCGGCTTTGTCTGGAACGTCATCCTTCCAGAACTCTGGTCTCATTAGCATATTACGCTTTTATTATTATAGATAGAAAAAGTGGGGACTTCGGGAAAGATTGCTAGAGCTTCCTGTGGCTTAGCAAAAAGCTAACTTCCCAGCAGCTGGTTTGCAAAGCTCTGGGGAGGGGTGATGTCTCGATCTGAGTTCAGGGCCACTTGGAAGGAAAACACAAAGAAAATGGACCCTGGGGCCAGTTACCTGGATTCAGCCCTGGTGTAGTCTTGGTGCCTCCGTTTCTTATCTCTACTATAAATAAGGATGCTACTTCACTGAGGTGTGACGCCCAATGAATTAATTCATGTGAAACTATAGAGGAGGATGGCATTTTATAGGGGTGGCCTCAGGGTTAAGCTATTAGCTCATATAAAGTGCCCAGGAAAGGGCTCTCCAAATGTTAGCACTGTTATTCTCCTTAAGAATCAAAGCTAGGGATGCCTCATGAAGCAGATAATAAGAAAATAAAGGTACCTGAGGGAGACAGTCTGGCCCTCCATGTGAGTTGGCAACGAGAAGAGCAAGAGGTGACTATGAGTCCATTCACATGTTGTGGCCTTTCGCTCTCTGTGCCCAGGGCCGGACCTGCCTAGGACATACTTAGCACTTGTCCAGTGTTAGAGAGTCACCTCTGTTCTGTTCTCTTTCATCTGGACTCCTCCTCACACATCACTCAGGTCCTGCTGACCCTCTCCGAGTGGCTTTCTTTGTCCTTGCCCTCAGCCGGTCCACGCCAGGACAAGGCTTCTGGTGTCCTTATATCTATTTGCAGAAGATATAAGGCTCGTGTTCTCTGATTCTGTGGTGCACAGATGCCCGCTGTGCACCAGACCTTTGTCACTGGTACCCCCGTGGGAGGCGTGTCCCTCAGTGTCCCACAGATGGCTGCTCGATGCCACAGCTCTGCGCTGTGGCCTGGCCCTCTCTTCCCATGATCAGAATTCTTTCTGCTTGTGTTTCTACGTTCTTATCCTGGTGCCGGTACCATGATGACTCTGAGTCAGTGAGAGGGACCATACTCAACCCTCTTCCCAATTAGGCTGAAAAGAGGTGCTCCTGCCCCGGTGAGCTAACGGGTGAGCTAGCACTCCTGTAAAATGTGATCTCACAGCAAGGGTCAAGATTTCCCTGTTCCTGCATTTCTCAGCCATAAGCATTTCTTCTCCTCTGTTGTAGTATCTGTGAAACAACAGAAAAGCCAGTAAGGACTCGTCTTCCTGAGGGAGAGGTGCCCTTTTTCACCCTTGTCTAAAATCACTAAGCTCCCAGAGAGAAATCATGACATAGGTTAGCATTTATCCAGCTATCTGTGGTGAAGGACCAGGCTTCATAATTTTCCAATTTTAAAAAATATATTTTTATTGATTTCAGAATGGAAGGGAGAGGGAGAGAGTGATAGAAAGATCAATGATAAGAGAGAATCATTGACCGGCTGCCTCCTATACACCCCACACTGGGGATCGAGCCTGCAACCTGGGCATGTGCCCTGATTGGGAATCGAACCATGACCTCCTGGTTCATAGGTTGATGCCCAACCACTGAGCCATGCCAACCGGGCAATTAATTTCCAATTTTTCACAGATTAATACTTTTGTAAAATCTGAATGACTAGAAAAATGAAATTCAAACAAAAAATATAAGGCCACTGATCATGTGCTTGAGTGCTGTAGCGCTACCAACTGGCTATAGAAGTTCCTAAAGGCTCACTCCCAAGTTCTGTGCCTCTCTTGTCCGGGGTCAGGACAAACCGTTCACAGGCCAGCACTTATCTGTGGACCCCATTGTGAGGAGCATTGGCTTGATGCTCAAAAAGGACCTCTGGTTTCATTCCCTCATCTGTGTTTTCTGGACGTTTGTAGATTGTTTCCACCTTGAGGTGCAAAACAAGAAAAGAGAACGAGAAGCAAGCGGAGGAGAAGGGAAAAGCCAAGCAGACGAGCTCTGCAGGGAGCCTCTCCCCGTGGTTTCTCCCCCAAAGCCGCTCTCTCCCCTCTTCGCCCCTTCATCTCAGCTCCCACAAGACCCACAAAGCTGGACGCTCCTCCAGCATCCCCTGCAGCATCCCCCTGGACCCCAGAGGGCTCTCCCGGCAGGCGAGGCGCTCCGTGGACCTGGAGCTGGAGAAGTGCCGGCAGCAAGCAGGCTTCCCGGTGATCAAGGAGAAGGAGGAGTCCTGGGTCTTCAACCCAGAAGCTGACTCTGCAGCTGGGGAACTGTGGGAGCCGACTCAGGAGGAGTGGAGGCAGGTGGGTGTGGCCGGGAGCTGCTCCCTAGGATTTGGCTGCCATCAGGAGGGACCAAGGATTTAAAAAAACATCAAATCTCATCTTTCCATGTAAATTCAGGGTATTTTTTTTGCCCGCCTTTCTCTATCCCTGGTGTTAGAACATCCCAGGAAGAGATTAGTGTTTGCCTGATGACTCATATATTTTAGTTTTGTGAAGGATGGGAAGATGTAGGCTCCATTGCCTAGTAAACTTGGTTTAGTGACCTAACATCGCTGGGGTGAAAGGTAAGCCACAATTTCTTGGATGCTATTGCTTTATTTTTTTTGTTTGTTTTAATGTGTCAGAAAGATGGCTGCTGTAGCTCCCAAAAGGCTGTCAGTAGCTCCTGTCCTCCTCTGTTAACAGGCAACCAAAGGCTTTTCCAAAATCTCTGAACTGTGTCACATGGCTACCCCTAGCTGCAAGGGAGGCTGAGAAAGCAAATATTTAGCTTGGCACATTGCCACCCCAAACGCCCAATCAGGGTTTTGTTGGCAAGGAAGAAGAATGGCTATTAAGGATGTATTCACAGTGCTTGCCAAAATAGAGGCATACCTCGTTTTAGTGCACCTCACTTTGTTGGGTCCTACAGATGTTGCATTTTTTTTCCCAATTGAAAGCAAAACCTTCCATCAGCAAAAAGATTACAACTCGCTTCATTGCTGTTCCTTCTGCTCTTCTTCCTCCTCTTCTTCTTCCTCTCTTCGTAGAAATGACTCTGAATGAGGATCTGTCTAGTTTTTAGGGAAGACACCACCTCTGTTCTCTCCAGGTTGTAGATATTCTGTGGAGTGATCCCATGGCTCAGGAGGGCTGCAAGGCCAACACTGTTCGAGGAGGAGGCTGCTATTTCGGGCCGAATGTGACCAAACAGCTGCTACAGAAATACAACCTGCAGCTCCTGATCCGCTCACACGAGTGCAAACCCGAAGGCTATGAATTCTGCCACAGCCGCAAGGTGGGTGGGCCCTCTGCAGTAGCACAGGTGTGGTCCCTATTGCTCCTCCCAGGCCTGGAAGGCTTTGCACAACCAACTGTGCCTCGTATTTGTTACCCACTTGCAGACCATAACTGAGTCCTTCACAGTAATTTATCAATGGCTTTTAGAGCCTCTTTAAAATTCAGTTTTGTTTGAGGCCACCACTCACCAATACCCTGAGAGGAGAGTAAGGGGAAGTTTGCTTTCATCTCATGGATGCAAATATGGCCTGGGGTTTTCCCCGCCACATCTCTGTTCTTTAAGTCCCATTGCTCGCTGTCATATGTCTCAAACAGCAGCACAGAGTAACAGGACTTCTCACTGTGCCCCAGGCAGGGATTCTGGTTTGTTTGTCTGCTCCTGCCTAACCTTTGGGCACTTCTAAATCCTGCAGTGTTTGCCTAGGCTAATACTATTTGGGTGAGAGTATTCCCAGGAATACTAATTCTACAGGAGAATAACAGTTTTCCATGCAGAAAAAATAAGAGATCAAGTAATATGAGAAATGTTTAGTTAAATACTTATATAAGTTTCTTTATTACAGGACTTCTAAGGACTTTTAATTTCCTATATTCATTGTAAATCTCCAAAAAAAGATGCAGTGTTTAGCATTTTCCAATATATTGACAATGGACATTTTTTTCACAGAGCATCTTGGGGGCTCGGCACTGTGGGAAACTGCTTTGAGGCCTCCCACCAGCTAGTTGGTAGCTTATTTGCGTGCTGATTATAATGGCCGCCTCAGTTCATTGGGCCCAGCTGGCCTCTAAGTTGAATGAATGAAATTTTTCCTCTGACTCCTCCTAGTTTTACTTGGGACAAAAATGTGAAGAAAGTATGTTGTGGATGTTCTATCAGAATTCAAGTTTTTATTACTTGGGCCACAACTCCTGCCCTACTAGCATTAATGACTTTAAATAAACCCATAGGTGAGGTCAAGGAGAAATAGCAGCCCCTGAAATTGGGTTGGACCCTCTAGGATGGAGGGCAAAGGTTTCTCCAGTGAACCTGAGTGGCTGTCTCTCTTCTCTTGATTTAGGTGTTAACCATCTTTTCTGCTTCCAACTACTATGCAGTTGGCAGTAACAGAGGGGCCTATGTCAAACTGGGGCCAGCCCTGACCCCACACATCGTGCAGTATCAAGCTAACGAGGCGACCCACATGCTGACCACGAGGCAAAGGCAAGACTTTCCCATGAGTGATTTCAGAAAAGCAGAATTATAGTGTTTATGGAACCTTTGAAGTGTCAAATGTTACTACATTCATCTAAATTCTAAGTGAGAATTCAGAATTTGGCTCTTTCAGAAGTAAGGCGGATCTATCGTAGACATTATAGGCAGGGGCCTCTTCCTTCTCCACACACTCCAAAATCTCTACCTCCTCCTCATTAATGGAAGGAACAAGTTTGTTTCCTGCAAATTTGCTTTTATTGAAGTTTTCCTCAGTGGGTGCATCGTGGGTAAAATCCATGGACCAGCCACCAAGTCTTTCCAGGGCCACTCTTCTGTTCTCTCTCATCCTTAAAGAATTTGTGCTATCCCATCAACCCCAGCCAAAGGTCCCTGTACTATCTGGGGATTTGGCAGATGGATTTCAGTGTACACAACCTGTTAACAATGGCCCTTTCCTCCTGGGAAGGAAATATATAATGTTACTTAAATGGCTTTTGTTGGGATGATTCTGAGTTGTAATCTTAGTTAGAACATACCACACATTAAGTGTTATTATAAACCATATATGTCTCACAATGAACTTATAAAATACATCATGTAATAATTTCTACTTTTATATATGAAATTATTAAGGAACAGAGGTTAAATCAGCTGGCCCATGGTCACACAGCTAATAAGCAGTGAAAGTTAGCCTTGACCCAGGTAGTCTTATTTAAGAACTCATACACTTATTACACAATACTGCCTCCCACCAAAAAGTGGGCTCCAGAATATAAAGCTACTAACAGATACAGTTTTAGTGGTACTAAACCAGCTTTTAAAATTATCAGATGAACTAAATTCGAAATCAAAACAAAGTTAGTATAAATCCATTGAAAAGAACACATTAATATTTAGCATCTGCCTTGTGAGAGTGCTATAAAAATACATTATTTTAAATCATTCTTGAGTCCAAAACACTCAGAGTTATTAAACAGTCAAGTTATTTAAAAAATTAAGGCCAGCATTACTTTAAAAAGAAATATTATATGAAAATTTAAACTCACCAAACAATAGTAGTTAAACCTACTGTGCAGCAGAATCATCTGTGGAGCCTTATTAAAAAAAAAAAAAAATCAGTCATCTGAACTTCATCCCAGTTCCACCAGATTAGAGTATCCAAGGGTGGGCCCCAGGCACCCAAAATGCCATGATTTCATATGATTTCAGTGTTGTCACTACAAGAGGAGTCACTGTAGGGAATCCTATAAATAATATGTTTAATAACATAGTGAAAGATCACTCAGCTCTTTGAAATATTCATTGATTCAGCACCCAGAAGTCACTTGTCCAACGACTTCAACTATTTGGACCACAATGGAGAACTTAGAAGGAAGGGGGGAAGTGCTTCTGACCAGCCATAATTGATGTCTTGTTGTACAAGAACTCAGGATCATGTGTTTTACTTAGAGAAATCCTCACTCAGAATTCACTTACTTTTGGTGTAAATCCACATCTCACAGTAATAGGTTAGCCAGCCTGGCGTCCACCTGTCAAGATTGATTCCTAGCTCCACCCCTTATTAGTTATGTGACCTTAGGCTTGTTCCTTACTCTGTAATGGGCATAATAGTCTTACCCACCTCAGTGGGTATTGTAACTATGAGAAAACGAAATAAGTGTTATTTTGTTATTCATAAATCTTGCCTTGTGACTGTTTAATGTAATAATAAATTACAAGGAAAGCATGATTTTGAAAACATATCATTTATTGAGTGCTTTTTAAGTGTCAGGCTTTCTTCTAAGTGCAGTACATGAATTTACTCTTTTATTCTTCACAATAATCTTGTGAGGCAGGTAACATTTTTATCCCTATTTTGCAGATGGGCAAACTGAGGGACAGTGAAGTCACATAACTTTACCATAGTATTCTATACTGGGCAGGACAGCAGCATTCCACAGAATACTTCAAATTTATCCTATTTGTGCACAGCAGGGAAAAGTGGGGCAGCAGGGGGGCGGGGACAGAAGTAAGAGGTGGAGCACTTCCCTCAAAATCTGAGCCCTTGGGAAGTTGGGATATTAAAGATGAGAGAGATGCCGAAACCGGTTTGGCTCAGTGGATAGAGCGTCGGCCTGCGGACTGAAAGGTTCCAGGTTCGATTCCGGTCAAGGGCATGTACCTTGGTTGCGGGCACATCCCCAGTGGGGAGTGTGCAGGAGGCAGTTGGTCGATGTTTCTCTCTCATCGATGTTTCTAACTCTCTCTCTCCTTTCCTCTCTGTAAAAACTCAATAAAATATATTAAAAAAAAAAAAAAGATGAGAGAGGCAAAATATAGTAAAAACCCATGACTATTTCTTCTTTAGTAAAATGTTCCTTTTTTTCTTCTATCCCAGGATTAGCAGAGTAGAGGAGTCAGCTCTAAGAGCTCTGCGGGGAAAGTTATTTGCTCATTCCTCAGATCTTCTTGAGGAATTTAAGAAGCATGATAATGGTAACACTGGTAAGTTAATCAAGTAAGATATTCGTAAGAGAAGGAAGCTGGTAAAAACAAACAAAAACTTGTTTCGCAGTAATTAGCAAACAAATATTTGCTGAATGAACAGATGCCCAAAAGACTTCTTTGACTACTTCCTCCATTTAATTCAAGTTAATGCCCCAGTTATCTTTTCTAAATATTAAAATTCCATGCTCTTAACAATATGAACTTGGCTAAATATAGGTGGAGATGGTGAAAAGAAATGAAGTCAAGGGAAGGGTGACAAGGCCAGCACTAAGCAAAAAGCAACAGGTGGGGCAGGTTACAGAAGTTTGCCCAAGATTAGCAAATTTTAATGATTTGACTTCTTGTTGTTGTCAAGTGTGTATTTATCTGTTCTTCATTCTATTATAAAAACTGGCAATTTTGTCTTTTGGAATGTGTAATGGACATTAACTACATGTACTCATGTTAAAAAACAGCAGTAACTGTCATACAGTCATAACAATATTTTTCCTATCCAAGTAAACAACCAGTGCTGCATTTGTATAATGGTTTTTCCTGTTATTTGTCTGAGTTTTGTGTGATTTCCAGTAGTATTGCCGAATATAGCAAATAAAAACAGAATGCCAAATTAAATTTGAATTATGGACAGATAATAAAAATCTTTAAATATAAGTATGTCCCATGCAGTATTTGGGATATACTTATACCTCTTGGCCTGTCTGAAATTTAAATCTAACTGAATATCCTGGATTTTATCTGGCAGCTCTACTTTCATGACCATGACCAACAAAAATAGTGACAGTGCATAATATTTTTATTACCTACGGATAGTAAGAAGAATGTCAGGTTAAAATGGTACCCACTGTTGGGCAGGAAACTGGGCTTATAGGTGACAAGACAACAAGTTAGCCCTTTTCCTATAGGTTTAATCACCCTGAGTGACTGGGCAGCAGCTGTGGAGTCTGTGTTGCATCTAGGACTGCCATGGCGGATGCTGAGGCCACAGCTGGTGAACAGCTCCACAGATAACATGCTGGAGTACAAGTCCTGGCTGGAGGACTTGGCCAAAGAAAGACTGAGTCATGAGGTAATGATGAGAAAATGGTGGATGAGGGCATATTGTGGACCATGAAGCCCCTTATGGAGAACTTTGTGTTTTTTTGTGTGTTTTTTTAATTTTTTTTAGTGATTAAGTTATTACATATGTGTCCTTATCCCCACATTACCCCCTATCCCCCTCCCCCCACTTATGCCCTCACTCCCCTGTTGTCCTTGTCCATTGGTTAGGCCTATATGCCTGCATATAAGTCCTTTGATTGATCTTTCCCCCTTACCCCCACCCTCCCCTACCTTCCCTCCGAGGCCCGACGGTCCAATCGATGCTTCTCCGTCTCTGGATCAGTCCCTGTTCATCAGTTTATGTTGTTCATTATATTCCACAAATGAGTGAGATCATGTGGTATTTATCTTTCTCTGACTGGCTTATTTCACTTAGCATAATGCTCTCCAGTTCCATCCATGCTGTGGCAAATGGTAAGAACTTTATGGAGAACTTTGAATAAGATCAACCAAATATTGAGAACCCCAAAAGGAAGATGAATGGGAAAAGGGGACAACAATTTGTTGAGTTTCCATGTGTCAGACTTTACAGTAAGGGATTTACATATGTTGCTTCAGTTTATCCTTAAAATCACACCAAGAGATAGGTATTATCAGCCCCATTGTACTCATGAGGACCCTGATCACAGAGGTTGAGCTACCAACCTCAGATCATAGAGTTCCTAAGTTATAGAACTGAGACTCAAACCCAGGTCTGACTTCTTTGATTTCATTCTGCTTCCTCCATTAAAAAAGGATTTATGCCGAAACCGGTTTGGCTCAGTGGGTAGAGCATCGGCCTGCGGACTGAAGGGTCCCAGGTTCGATTCCGGTCAAGGGCATGTACCTGGGTTGTGGGCACATCCCCAGTGGGAGATGTGCAGGAGGCAGCTGATTGATGTTTCTCTCTCATCGATGTTTCTAACTCTCTATCTCTCTCCCTTCCTTTCTGTAAAAAATCAATAAAATATATTTTTAAAAAATAAATAAAAATAAAATAAAAAAGGATTTATTCAATAAAACTTGTTGAATGCATGATGTATTTGAAGCTCTGGGCTAGGTACTTTATTAAAATAGCTCTATTGCAATATAATTCACATTCTATACAATTCATCCATTTGAAATGTAGAGTTCAATGATTTTTCGTATACTCGCAGATATGTGCAGCGACCATCCTGGTCAACTTTAGAACATTTTTACCAGGTGCTACAAACTCTTAAGCCATTTGCAGTGGTTCTCAACCTTCCTAATGCTGAGACCCTGTAATACAGTTCCTCATGTTGTGGTGACCCCCAATTTCATTGTTACAAATTGAACATAATTAAAGCATAGTGATTAATCACAAAAACAATATGTAATTATATATGTATTTTCCAATGGTCTTAGGCGACCCCTGTGAAAGGGTCATTCGACCCCCAAAGGGGTCGTGACCCACAGGTTGAGAACCGCTGCATTAGAGCATTTGCCAGGCTGAAGGGGGTTGAGGGTGAAGAGATGATAAAACATCTTCAGGTTTTTCTAAGAGTGTCTTATTGTCAGGATTGATTGTGTGTTGATTATATATTAGGAAAAGCTAAACATAAGATACAGAAGTAAGGTGAGTTTTTCTTACAGAACATACAGTCGAGTTTGCTGGCAACACTGTATCGCAACCGATCTAACCTGGAGACCATTTTTAGGATCATAGACAGTGATCATTCAGGTAAAGACACTCATTTTCCTGTCATTTCTGACACAGCAAATATTTTCCCTCCCACCCTTTGGTCTTCTTCCTGAGTACGTGGCTCTCTACTGAAGCCCTTTGGAAGCCAAGGAAGTAATAGCAATGCTAATAAATGGCAGAAACCAGAAAAGTACTTGAACAATACCAGCAGTCTATATAGGAGAGGGCTTGGGCAGAGAAGAGTCAAGACCAACTGAATGAGAACTTCTTATAGGGAGAATAATAATTAGTAGATGAGAGCAGGTGTTCTTGTAAGAATGTCAGAGGAAAATGAACCTTGAAAACTAGACTAACTGAATGACTTCCCTTTCTCTGGTAAGGGTTCATCTCACTGGACGAGTTCAGGCAGACTTGGAAGCTGTTCAGCTCCCATATGAAGATGGACATCACAGACGACGGTATCTGTGACCTTGCCCGGAGCATTGACTTCAACAAGGACGGCCACATTGACATCAATGAGTTCCTGGAGGCCGTCCGCCTCGTGGAGCAGTCCTGCTCAGAGGGAAACGCCTCAGATTGCCCACAAGCCACCAACACGAAGGGCAGTGGCTCCTGGCCTGCCACTGAAGACAGCCTGGTCTCTGTTACCCAAGTTGCCTCATAAGTGATGCCAGGCGATATCACTGGAATAGCTTCCTTATTCTCCATACATTTGTGAAACTTTATGCTGAGAATTTGCCAACCAGCATACATCAGAATCACCTTTGTATTTGTGGGTGCAGGGTGGTGTGTGCGCGTGTGTGTTGTGTTTTTAAATATATAGGTGACATAGCCTATGTATTTAGAATTTTCACAAGGTGGGACCCAAGTATTAGTATCTTTAAAGTCTGAAACCTACCCTCGTTATGAATCACTGATAATTCAACTCCCTCATTGTTTCCATTTTCACCTTTTATTTATTACTTTTAAAATGTCATATTGGTAAAGGAAAGTCATTAAAATTATTTATGTAATCCCATGACCTAAACATATGGATTCTTTTTATTACTTTTTCTTATTATAACTATAGTATTACATAATTCAATGTTCTGCTTTTTTTTTTAATAAATCCACCCCTAATTATAAATACTTTCCTATGTTACTACATAGTCCTCATGATTACTAGTTTAATGGCTGCATAATTTTCTTTCAAATGGAAGCACTATAGTCTAGTCAGCCATTCTTCAATTGTCCAACATGTGTACTGTTTCAGTTTTCTTTTATTATAAGTAACACTGTGGTTAATAATTTTATGCACATAGCTTCTTCTACAAAAATCTTTTAAATTATACATTTTCTTAGGATCAAATTCCAGGAATGGGGTTACTTTATCAAAGGGTGTTGTATTTGTCTATAAAGAGATTTACTATTTAAAAATTGGCCCCTATGGCTATGAGTCTGAGAAGCCCCAAGATCTGCAGTGAGCAAGCTGGAGACCCGGGAGAGCTGAAGGTGTGTTCCCAGTCTGAGTCCACATTCAAAGGCAGAAGAAGACAACGCCCCAGCTCAAAGACCATCAGGCAGAGAGAGAATTCTTTCTTACTCAGCCTTTTTGTGCTATTCAGACCTTCAAGGAGTTATGTGAGGCCTTTACTCACTTTACCAATTCAAATGTTACTCTCATCCAGAAACACCCTCAAACGTGTACCCTGAGATAATGTTTAACCAATATCTGGGCACCCCATGATCGCATTGACATCTGAAATTAAGCATCACAGGTGTGAATATTTTTATGGCAGTTTGCTTTTCAGAACTCAGCACACCAGTTTCACCATAAATTCTCATGTTTTGGGTGTGATCATAAGCTCCCCCAATCAGTTCCCCTTAGGATCTTCCCTATCTGATTAATGTCAATTTCGTTCTGCCAGTTTCCTTATTTTTAAACAGAAAACAGAAGCTTGACTTCTCTCTTTTCCGTATTTCCCATATCTAATCCATCAGCAGATTTGTTAGCTTTACCTTCAAAACACCTACAGAATTTAACATCTTCCTTTTTCTCCTTTGCTAACTCTCTAGTCTAAGCCATATTACGTCCCCACTTCCTCCTTTACCTATATAGCAGGATTATCAAACCTTTTGATCACAAGATGCTTTTATACTCTTCAAACTTACTGAGGATCCCAAAGAGCTTTTGCTTATGTGAGTTATATCTGTTGATGTTTTCTATATTAGAAATTGAAACAAAATATATAAGATACTTATTAATCAAGTTAAAATAATGTATCTATCACATATTAACATAAATAACATTTTTAAACTTTTTTGAAATAATTATAGATTCATAAGAAATTGAAAGATAATACAGAGATCTCATGCTCCTATCACTCAGCTTCTCCCAGTGGTGATATCTTACTTAACTCTACTGCATTATCAAAACCAAGAAATTGATAATAAATAACGTATTTTAAAGAAGATTAACAAAAGAAAAAAAATTAGTGAGAAGAGTGGCATTGTTTTACACATTTGCAAATATCTTTCATGACTGTCTTAATAAAAGATTTTTACATCTGTTTTTGCAATTAATCAACTATTATATATTTTGTTGGGTAAAGTATATGAAAAAATTGAGCTTCATACAGACATGTAGTTGAAAAAGGATGGAGTATTTTAATAGCTTTTTCAGATAATTGTGGATATTCTTTTTGATACTATACCAAAAGTTGACAAGTGGTAATGTAGAAATGGGGAATTTGAAACCATACAATTAAAATGTTTATGCTGTCGCCCTAACCGCTTTGGCTCAGTGGATAGAGCATCAGCCTGCGGACTCAAGGGTCCCAGGTTCGATTCCAGCTAAGGGCATGTACCTTGGTTGCGGGCACATCCCCAGTAGGGGGTGTGCAAGAGGCAGCTGATCGATGTTTCTCTCTCATCGATGTTTCTAACTCTCTATCCCTCTCCCATCCTCTCTGTAAAAAATCAATAAAATATGTTTAAAAAAATATAAATAAAATAAAATATTTATGCTGTCAATACCATACAGCCAAAGATCACCAGGAACACACCTGTAATTGAACAAAGTTAGGTTTGTTGAATGTTGCAGCCCAGCCAATAGCAGCCCCAGCTGGTAGCATGTGGAGAACAATCACCAAGCGGAGCCTACAGAATTGTGCAATATAATACTACTAGGGGCCAGGTGCACGATGTTTGTGCACTGGGGGGGGGGGGTCCCCTTAGCCTGGCCTGCACCCTCTCACAGTCTGGGACCCCCTCGGGGGATGTCTGGCGATTTAGGTCCTTAGTGCTACCTCAAAGGCGGGAGAGGCTCCCGCCACCACTGCTGCACTCGCCAGCCATAAGCCTGGCTTCTGGCTGAGTGGTGCTCCCCATGTGGGAGTGCATTGACCACCGGGAGGGGGGGCGGGTGGCTCCTGCGTTGAGCGTCTGCCCCCTGGTGGTCAGTGCGCATCATAGAGACCTCTTGTTCCACCTTTCGGTCGATTTGCATATTAGCCTTTTATTATATAGGATAAATGGTTATTGTTGCTTTAAGCCACTAACTTTTGGGATAATTGGTTACACAGCATTAAATGATCCAAAACATTGATAATCCAAGAAATTAAAGTTTAGCTGTGTTAATCAAAATTGAAGGATAATTTCAGGATGGGCTCATACTTCCCAGAAACATTGTTTTCAGAGAATATGCTAATACATGTAGTCATGAAAGTCTTCCTGTTTGGTTTTTTTTTTTTTTACATAAATCTGTGTGTGTGTGTGTGTGTGTGTGTGTGTGTGTTTAAATAATTACTGCTGCTGCTGGATATAGAACTCACATGCAGGTATAAATAGGGTTCCATGTATCTCTAAGGATCATTGCTTTATTTATTTATTATTATTTTTTAATCCTCACCTAAGGATATTTTTCCATTGATTTTTAGAGAGAGTGGAAGAGAGAGGGAAAGACAGAAAGAAATTCTGATGTGAGAGAAACACATCAATTGGTTGCCTCCTGCACACTCCCTGACCAGGGCCCAGGCCAGGAAGGAGCCTGCAACCAAGGTACATGCCCTTGACCAGAATTGAACCTGGGACCCTTTGGTCCGCAGGGTGACACTCTATCCACTGAGCCAAACTGGCTAGGCAAGAACTATTGCTTTAAATTTGAATGTTTATTTTTGTAGAACTCAAAACCTCCTTCTTATCAGTATTTTAATGATGAAAAGAAAAGCATGAAGTTCATAATCTCTGGATTTATGTCTCAAAATATTTTCCAGAGACTCTTAAGATTTATAAGGAACTTTTGACATTGAGTACAACCTCAAGACCACTTCGCTTGCAGGTGTCCTCTGGAACGCTCCAGGAAGAACATTGCTGCTCCTACAGACAGCCTGGTCCTGATTCAGGAGAGAGGCACGTGTTGGAAAGTTTTCATTCTTATCAAGCATCAGCCTGCCATGAGAATCTGAGTCAGAGGTTTGGATTTCAGTTCCGGCTGTAGGGTCTGTGAGGTCATCTGAGCTATGGAAGCCACGCTGAGCTCCCCGAACCTCTGCCCTTCAGGAAGCAGGGAGAGGCCTTGACTACCAACACAGATGTGTTGATTCTGGGGGCTAATGAACACAAAAACAAAGAATTTCTTGACATATCTTAGTCTTAAACTAAATGATACAGACCTAAATTTCTTTAAAAAAAAATTATATTGATTTTTTACAGAGAGGAAGGGAGAGGGATAGAGTTAGAAACATCAATCAGCTGCCTCCTGCACACCTCTTGTATGGATGTTCCCACAACCAAGGTACATGCCCTTGACCGGAATCGAACCTGGGACCTTTCAGTCAGCAGGCAGACGCTCTATCCACTGAGCCAAACCAGTAAGGGCAGACCTAAATTTCTTTATTACCCACTAATATAAACTGTTTTTCCCAGATAAAGATCATTTTAGGCATGCTTTTTTTTTTGTAAACAAATTAGATTCATTATTATATTTAATTTTAATTTTAAGCTGTTTCAAATGTACTCACTCGGTTTCTTTAAAAAAAAAACAACAACTCTCTATTTTTCTGGTATCTTATGGCAAATGAAATTGGTTTTTCAATTACAGTATTGAGGTAGTGTTTTCTTTAAAAATAAGTTTCCAGGATTTGAGAAACATCCTTGTACATAAAGTCCAAAACTCTATGCTGTAGCCTGTGGTTATTTCCACAGTTTCAAATTTGCGCTGCTTCCCAAACCCTTTCTAGCTACTTGGGTCTTCCCACAGTCCCCCGGTTGTACCATTCCTTTCACATCCTGGTTCCTGTGCTGAATTGCCCTCCCCCTGGTTGGGTTGGCTCATTCTTCAGGACTCAGCACAAATGCCTTCTCCTCTGTGAAGACTTTTCTTGACCCATCTGCTCCCCACTTCCTCCTCTTGGCCACCAGCTTGCCTGGGTTCCTTCCAGTGAGCCTGGCGGTGACTGACTTGCATGCCAGTCTCCTTCTCTGGTCCGGGAGCTCCCTAATAACGGAGAGCAGGCTTCATGTCCTGCTCTCTTCACAGTTCGCCATTTGTCATGGTCAACTGTCCAGGTACACAGCTTGGCACTCCATACATATCATTTGAGTATGATGAATATTCAATGAATATTAATAAGGGTAAAAAATGTATCCTTGTTTCTTTTTTATTGATTTCAGAAAGAAAGGGAGAGAGACAGAGAGAGAAAGAGAGAGAGAGAGAGAGAGAGAGAGAGAGAGAGAGAGAGAGAGAGAGAGAAACATTAATGATGAGAGAGAATCATTGATAAGCTGCCTCCTGCCTCCTGAACTTCCCCACCTGGGGATCAAGCCTGCAATCTGGGCATGTGCCCTGATGGGGAATCGAACCATGAACTCCTGGTTCATAGGTTGATGCTCAACCACTGAGCCACGCTGGCCAGGCTATTCTTGTTTCTAAGTTGGAATCTACCATCAGGTTACAAATTCAGTATAAAATGTCTCCAGAAAGATTAATGGTCAGAAAAAAACTGTGTCACACAGGACCCAACCTAGTCACGGCAACAACAACAACAAAATTTTTAACAGAAAGATAAAAAAGAAAAACAAACAAACAAACAAAAAAACAAGGTGCACAGAGATTTTTATTTAAGTGGTAATATTCGGGTGGTGTAAGCATGTGGGGAAATAGGCATTATTGGGTGAGTTGTAAACTGGTGCAAAAATGCTCATTCTCTTTGACCCAGTAATTCTAGATGACCAGCTTCAGAAAAGTTCCCAAGAGCACAAGCTCCCACGAACAGAACGGTTCTTGGCAGCACTGTTTGCACTATCAAAAAACACTGGAATCTACTTAAAGATCACTGATGAGAGGAGGGATGAATAAATTTACCCCCCCCCCCAATTCTATGACATAATATGTAGATACTGAAGAGAACAATTTACCATTCGCTGTGGTTAGCGTTGGGTGTGGGTTCACGGGGGACTCTCACTTTGTATTTACGTAGCACACCAGGAAAGTTTTGAGTGAAATTTTGGAAACACATTTAATTCCCAAGACTACTATTATTCAGTATCTGTTGAAGATTTTCTTTCTTTCTTTTTTTTTTTTTTGTTAAATATATTTTATTGATTTTTTACAGAGAGGAAGGGAGAGAGACAGAGAGCCAGAAACATCGATGAGAGAGAAACATCGACCAGCTGCCTCCTGCACATCTCCCACTGGGGATGTGCCCGCAACCCAGGCACATGCCCCTGACCGGAATCGAACCCGGGACCTTTCAGTCCGCAGGCCGACGCTCCATCCACTGAGCCAAACCGGCTTCGGCATGTTGAAGATTTTCTTATGGTTATGAGACACGTTTGTAATTAAGAATGCAATAAAATACATATATACAAACCAAACTACAATTTGATTTCCCTTTTTAAAAGGGCCACTAGACCGCAATAATTTTTTAAGCCACTAGATGTCACTCTGAGCTCATGCGCTGTGCGATAACAGCACCTGCCACAAAATGCTGATTTCCTTGTCGCCATGAGCCAGACTTAGCGATGTTATCCGGTCTCAGGAGGCCGCTGCCTCCCAGGACCGCCGGCAGGTGCTGGGAGACCGGACAGGCACAGGCGCAGAGAGGTGGAGGCAGCAGGTCTGAGGGGCGGGACTGACCCAGGGCCCCGCGTTAGGAAGGGGATCCTCCCAGCAGAAACAGCACATGCCGGCCAAAGTCAATTCTGAGCCATGAATTCATGTGTGTTAGGGGCCTCGCCTTGACAATTGGTTTTGTTTCCAAAATTTCTGTCTTCACACAAAACCTTTCCAGCATCTAGGAAGGAATTTTGAAAAAATAAATTCAAACCCAATTTGATCAAGTTTCTGGATCTACCCACTAACTGACAGGAGCTAGAGGGCCTGGGGGGGAGCATGTTAAATGTCAACAAGCATTTGTAATCAACAAAATCCAGACTGGGGACTCTATAGGACAAATGACCTGGTTTCTTCAGCAAATAAATTGTAAGGAGACAAAAAGAGATGAAGGGGAAGGCTATAGGTGAAAAGAGGCTTACTCCTGGCTGGTGTTGCTCAGTTAATTGAGCATCATCCCATGCACTAAAAGGTCACCAGTTCGATTCCCACTCAGGGCACATGCCCAGGTTGTGTGCTCGATCCCCCGTAGGGGGCATGCGGGAGGCAGCCCGGTGTTTCTATCTCTCTCTCCCTTTCCCTTCCTCCCTCTCTCAAATCAATAAAATGTACTAGTATATAAAAGAGGCTTACAAGCCTTATGAAGCAACTAAAATGTATAGAATTTATTTAGCTCCCTAATCAAAGAAATATATATTTTTAAATAAGACAGAGATGTGTGAAGACTGACTGGATACTTGAATATTAAGGAATTCCTATGAACGTTTTGGGTCTGATAATGACATTGAAGTTATGTTGTTTTGAAGCCCTTAGAGAAACATACTGAAACATGACTGGATTTGTTTCAAAATAGGGGCCAGTGTGTGAGTGTGGATGTAATCACAATGGCCCGGAGGTGACTGCTGTGGGAGCTGGGTGATGGTTACATAAGGGTTAATTACACTCTTTTCTTTACTTTTTCGGTTGGAATTTTCACACAATAAACATTATTTAAAATTAGGCATCAGTGTTAAGGTGAGAGGAATAAATGACATGCTGAACAAGGCAAATGATCAAACAACCTTTCTAGGGCACACTGGACCCGGACAAGAACCATTGCAGTCCTTAAACTTCTGAGTGGGCAAGAGTTAAATAAGCACAATTCATTCATTCATTCTTTTTTTTTTTTTTTTGGAATTTGGTAGGGCGGGGGGGGGGGGTCACCTAATCTCACTAAGCCTCAGTTTCTGCTTCTGTAAAATGGACATCATACAACAATATTTTCTAGGGGAGTCATGAGACTTAAATGGGAGAAGCACATAAAAGAGCATTTTGAAACCCATAATGTACTACCCAAGGGCTAATGTTTGTTTATTTGATAACAATAGTTCACTTATTCACACATAGTTAGAATGTTTAGGTGCGGGTCCTGGAACATGGATTTTTAAAAATGATTTTTAATTGATTTTTAGAGATAAAGAAAGGGAGAGGGACAGAAAGAAACAATGATGTGAGTGAAGCATCCATCGGCTGCCTCCTGCATGCCCCCTACCTGAGATCAAGCCTGCAACCTGGGCATGTGCAACCTTTCAGGGCAGGGGTCAACACCCAACCAACTGAGCCACCCTGGCCAGGGCTAGGGATTATTATTTTTTAAGCTTCACAAGTGATTGGTTCTACTGTACAGCCAGGGTCGACAACCATTTGTCTAATTGAGCTTTGATCCATGAGTGGTTCTGAGCCATCATTGAGAAGATTGGGTCTGGTTGGTGTAGTGCTCAAGGAAATGTAATGAGCAGAGGTGCCTTCGAGGTTTTCATCCTTAGAAGGACAGGCCTTGTCCAGCTGTCCATGCATTGTGGCTTCTGGCCACATCACACCCCCCACTTGCTGACACAAGGAAAGTTAGCAATTTCAGATATTTCTCGTGGAATTTTCCATTGTGGTTTTTTTTTTTTCTTACAGGAAGTTTATCTTTTCTGATTATAAAAGGTTTTGTGTTTTGTAAACATCCCAGTTTCAGATATGAGCCAGAGAGACGGGTCAGAGTTCCTGAGTCAGATTCCAAGTCAGACCTTCTGGAGTTTGTACTCCTGAGTCACGCTGAGCCCTGAAACCATGGGGTTTGAGATAGGAGAGCAGTAAGCCTGCCACACCATTCGACGTTGCACAGAATTCCCCAGCAGTGACTCCCTATCTGATCTCCCTGTTTGTTCCTGAAAGTTCTGTAGAGAGAATTAGAATCAGTTGAAATCC
Organism: Myotis nattereri; assembly: GCF_964212035.1. NCBI lineage: Eukaryota > Metazoa > Chordata > Mammalia > Chiroptera > Vespertilionidae > Myotis > Myotis nattereri. Next base: position 182,827,044 of record NC_138075.1, read on the forward strand.
CTAAGAAGAGGCGGGGGGTGGGGGTGGGGGGTGGGGGGTAGAGTCTGGGATAAGAGAGTAAAGTTTCTGAAGGGACACCATAAAACAGCTCCAGATTTTCCAGGTTTCTTTTCTAGATGCGTGGGCTGTGTAAAACCGTGGGAATAAAGGTTTACTTGCAGTGGGATCTTATGTTACTGCTTCCCTCTCCGTATCCAGGCTTCTATCTTCCTTAACACACATTCTCCAATGCAAGCCCCTGGGTGGGATCTTTCTGGGCACAGAGGGAGTCAGAGGACTGCGTAGACTCTGGATCAGAGATGCCAAGTGATGTCACAGCTCCACCCCTTACCTGAAGTGCAACCTTGAGTAAAGCACTGAACTGTTTCCCTGTTTGTAAAGTGGGGTTCATGATTGTGCCTCCTTCCTGAGGTTGCTGGAAGGACTGAGTGAGGCAAAGCCTAAGTGAGATTAAATGAGATAAAAAATGCTTAGCACAGTGTCCACCACAGCAAACTGATCGCGTTTACTACGGGATCCACAGCCGGAAGCCCCTAGACCAGGGCTTTTTAAGCTGTCACCTGCATGTGAATCACCTGGAGACCTTGTCTAAGAGCCATTCAGGCTACCGAGTTCAGTCTGAGAAGATGAAACCGTGCTGGAGATGGAGTGATGAGGTTGCACAACAATGTGAACATACTTAATGACACTGAATAGTACATTCAAACATGGTTAAAATGGCAAATTTTATGTTATGGACATTTTACTAAAATAAAAACAAATGATTTTAAACAAAAGGACATCCAGGAGCATTTGTGGCAAACTCCTAGGTGAGGCTGATGGTCCTGGTTTGAAGACCACACTGTGAGCAGCAAGGCTGTGAACCAGCCCAGCAAATTCCTGTTGCACTTCGCAGTCCACACGGGCACTCGCACCTCCCTTGCCTCTGTGAACCCCTCAGGAGCAGCGCGTGGCTCTGTGTCTACAGCACAGGCAGGTCTTCCTCGCCCGCACACACCTTGTCTCGGGCAGCTGCCAGGTAGGTAGCTGACGGGGCTGTCTCTACATAAGCAAATAGGATCTCATTCGAGGGCCTCTGCCCTTTTTCTGTTTCAACTGCTTTTGTGGGGCCAAATCTCCCAAGCAACTACTTCCCACATCAACTTAGGCGGTTCCTCCCTCATTTATTCTTATGGTTCCGGCTAAAGACAAGCAAGCCCCCAGCCCCATTAGGGAGCACTTGCTGTGCCCATTGGCTGCTGGCCTTCCTCAGTCTGGCGGGAGGCATTTCAAACATGTTCTCTGTATTGACCTCCTCGCCGACAGGACCCATGGAAACTGCTTTGTCCTGTCTGCTGGGTGTGGGACACGGCAGTGTTGGTTGGAGTGCTACAGTGGGGCCTTGACTTACGAGTGTCCCGACTAACGAGTTTTTCGAGATACGAGCCGTCTCTTGGCCGATTTTTTGCTTTGAGATGCGAGCTAAAATTCGGGTTACGAGCCAGCTTCAGATACCCCACCGCTAGTTGGCGCAGCGAACGTCACAGCGAACGCCCTAACATCAGCCCAGCATCACGTGTCTCACTCGTTCACTTTTGATTTGACATACGAGTCATTTGAGTTACGAGCTCCGTCACGGAACGAATTAAACTCATAAGTCAAGGCCCCACTGTATTCTTCCCGAGAGCCACGCCCCTGGCCCTTGTCAGTGCCCTTGCCAGCAGCTGTTTCCTGTAGCTGAAGTTCATGCAAGTTTAAGCTCTGGGCTGTCATTACTGTGCATCTTTCCTCGGAGTGTTCTGCAATAATCCTGCGGGGACGTAGGCCTTTCCTGAGCCATTGGGAACATGTACAGGATCACTGGGCCATCCTTAACTCCACTCAGAAACAGTAAAAATAAAAAGTAAAAAATGGTTCCATCAGCTTGTTTGGAAGGAACCGTGTCGCAGAGGCCAGAGCGCCTGCAGCTGGCCCCTCCACCTGCAGCAGGACTTCTCAGGGGTCTCCGGTCTCAACAGGAAGGAGGCAGGACAGGCAGCCCCAGGGTTTGAGGCCCTTACAACAGGGGTCTCCACATAAGAATCACCTGGTGGGGTGAATGCCTTACAAAATACTGACGCCTGGGTCCCAGATCAATTGAATTGGAATGTCTGGGGTGGGACCAGGGCATCAAACAATTATTTTAAGAAGTAAGTCTAAAGTGGGGCCACATTGAAAACCTGTTTCTGTTTTGTTTTGTTTTTACCTGAATCAGAGCAAAAATTACAGTTGGAGACAGAGGCTGGAGCTATGATCATCACAAAACAGAAGACTGCCGGGTTTTTAGGGCACAGTGTGAACACTTGTCTGAACTAAGCAGCGGTTTTGGCCACTGTGATCACATTGTAAGTGTGTTGACCCCAGGAATGAGGATGATAGGCTCTGAGGTGCGAGCACAGACCCCACGGCCACCGGCCACCTGGGAGCCCCTGGCGGCCGGCCTGTCCCTGCGGGAAGGACCTGGAGGGCAGGGAGGGTTGGTGTGTGTCATTCACAGGAAATGCTCACCAACTACCTGCTGGATGCATTGAATTTTGAAATAAAAAGCGTTTTAACTATAAAAGAGAATTTCAAAAATAAACTGTTCCATGAAGTAGATGGCAAACATAACAGAACTCAACAAAGTGGTAACAGAGTTGCCGAATTCACTTAACATGAGTACGGATTAAGATGTGATTTCTCTATTTCCTGGTCACTTGGTGGCACTTACACTCCCCTCTGTCAGGGGAAGTATCTGTCTGAACATGCTTCAGGAAAATGAGACCTCCAGAGATAAAAAGTTGCACCTACGTGACTTACGTTCTTTAAATGCATTCTCCTTAATGGATTTAAAGATATATTCTAAGCAGGGCTCCACAAACTTGTACAAACACAAGCTTTAAAAATTGCTGAATCAGAAGCACCTAGGAGAGGGCCCTCAGAACTTGCAGATGGTGACGTTATTGCCTATTGCTGCTATAACAAATAGAGCAACAGGAATTTCGTATGTTGCAGTTCAGAAGGTTAGAAATCCAACACAGGTCTTGCTGGGCTAAAATCAAGGATTGTCTTCTTTTCTTACAGGTAAGAATCCGAGCAGGTGAGAAAACTGTGGAACTGGGTAGCAGGCAGGAGAGCGGTTCCTGGGCCTTTGGTCTGCCATATTTCATCACGCCCTTTTCCCCTCCTCGCACCCTCGTCTTTCAGCCAGTGAACTATTAGGCACCTATGGAAATCAGTGTTCACACAGCGTTCGTAGCTACATGGTTGCCATATCACAAGAAAGGCAAGACCTCATCAAGATTTTAGCTACATAAACAATATGCTAAAGAAAAGAAGGGAATGCATCAAAAAATTACTAGAGGTCATCTCTAAGTGTCAGGATCGTGGGTGGTTCTTAATATATACATTTAACAAATTTATCGAGATATAATTCACAATCCGTAAAAGTTATCCTTTGAAGGTTCGGGACTCAGTGATTCAGTATGTTCAGAATTGTGCATCATCACCATTCCCTAATTCCAGAATGTTTTCACCACCCCAAAAAGAAACCCCATACTCACTGGCAGTCACTCCCATGTTCCCCCCCCCCCCCACACACACACACACACACTCTGCCCCCTTCCCAGGCCCTGGAAACTATTGGTCTACTTTTTATCGCTATGGATTTGCCTGTTCTTGACATTTTATGTAAATGCAATCATACAATGTGTGGCCATTTGTATCTGGCTCCTTTTATACTTTGCATGATGTTTTCAAAGTAAATCCATGTTGTAGCCTACATCAGTACTTCATGCCTTTTTATTGCTGAGTAGCATCCCATTGTGTGACTATATCACCTTTTGTTTACCCATCCATCAGTTGATAGATATTTGAATTGTTTTCACGTTTTGGTTATTATGAATAACGCTGCTATTAACATTCTTTCACCAGTTTTTTAAAAAATATATTTTATTGATTTTTTACAGAGAGGAAGGGAGAGAGATAGAGAGTTAGAAACATCGATCAGCTGCCTCCTGCACACCCCCTCCTGGGGATGTGTCCGCAACCAAGGTGCATGCCCTTGACTGGAATCGAACCTGGGACCTCTCAGTCCACAGGCTGACGCTCTATCCACTGAGCCAAACTGGTTTCAGCTCTTTCACCAGTTTTTAGGTAGATATGTTTTCAGTTTTCTTGGATATACATAGGAGTAAAATTGCTGAATCATAACTCTTTTTTAAATGGTCCAAACTTACTGAGGGGGTATGTGTTGGTTTCATAAGATGAAATAAACTTTATTCAAAAATTGAATACACCTTTTATTTAGAAGAGAATATAGATTAGCAATGTAGACCGGCGTCTTGACTTAGTCATATCTACTAACCTCGAGAAAACCCACCTTTGTGCCAGTCTCAGCAAGTATACTTCCAGCGGCTTTAACACCCGTCTAAATCCACTCAGAATCTGACACAGAAAGAAAACGCTTCAGAAACCTAGCACTCCTTCCTTCCGTCAGTGGGTTTTCCAAGCGTTGACAGAACAAAAATTCCATCATCCAAGACCTTTCTATAGTAAGTTGCACGGATTCTATCATGCCTGCCTCTCTCAGGGCATAAGGAGGAAGTCTCCTCATGGTTGGGCTGGACTAACAAGTTAGCCAGGACCCCCCTTCCTATCCCCTGGGTTGGTCTGCTTCCACGCTGCTAAGGCCCAGAACCAGACATTTTCTCTTGTGCTCAAACCTCTCTTCCCACTTAAATATCCAAGCCTTGGTGTCCCCTAATGGGCTAACCAGACACTGGTCGCTCAAATGTCCCCTTTCGAGGTTTTGTTCTACTTACACATGCCTCTGTGCACACTGGGTCTGACTCTCAGGCTACGGCACCCTCCCTTTACCCAGGTCAAAAGGCTGTTTTCCTACCGAATGAGATGGGGGACAAGACTTCCTCTGTCCACGCATGATTCATGCATTTCCATGGATTTATTCTAAGTCTTCCAAGTTGAAATTCTCAAGGTGTATCTCCTAACCAAACTATGACTTCATTACGGTACTTTTCTAGTTGTTGAAATTATCTGTCCTCATTGCTCATTAGCAAAACCCTAGAGTCTCCTGAAAGAATTATTCATGATGCATGAATAACCACAAAAAATGTATTATCATCAAAGACAAGGGTCTTAGCCCCACAAAGACTGAGGTGTTGAGAGGAAATCCCTGTCTCATCCCTATGTAAATGAGGGTCATCAGACCCATTTTTTAAAAATGTGCTGATATTACACATCCTCACTATCTACATATATAAATATCATTTAATTACCCAGATCACTTGGAAACAAGACTTCGAAGAAAGTCTTCCTTAAGACTATTGGACATTTCACTCTTCCTGGTGTACAAGGTAGTATCCTTCTAATTATAAATTATATTATCTTGTTAAAGACATAGGCAAAGTAAATAATTTAGTAATGTAACGACTAACATTTTAGCTCACTTTTATAATCATGCATATGTTTTTATTTGATTCTTTATTGTTTTATATGCCCACATATATATTTATCTTAAATATGTTACTTTGATGTTTGCTCTGGGTTATATTTGCACTTTAAAATACATAATGACTAAAAACAAATGATAGAAAATGAAGAGTTGAAAAATTCTACATAAATAGAATTTTAAAAGGTGTCTGCAAATGTACAGTCCTTCTCACCTCCATATTTTTAGCAGAGTAAGGAAAAATAAGGGGGGAACATGAAGAATGTAGGCCTTCCTGAGAGGAAATAATATTTACATAAACTTGATCTTTATATCATCTCTTGAATTCTCTCTTCCCATTTCAAATATTGTTTAATCTTGAGAATGGATTTTAAATTAACCATTGGCAATTTGGTTCAGAATATGTTCTCTTATAGCATTTCACAGATCTAGGATTGTTGGATATGTGCTGTTATTTTCTGTCTTGATTTGTTTTAATATTACTATTATAGCCCTCTTTGTAAAAAATACTTTAAATAGCAGAATTAATTTTTATAATAAACACTTACCATTGATGACGTCTTCCAAAAATGAATCAATTAATATACTCTTTATGAAAATGATAGTATTCTGGTGATGAAGAAATATATCAATTATATTTATTTTTTAGAATGACTCATCTCCTTTTCCCTTGGAACAACAAAAAAGGCACTTTGAATATCATTTAAAAGGTGTATTATTAACATTAGGGTTTTTCTTGTTCCCATGAAAAATGAAAATGATTACAATAAAAGTCACCATGATACAGAAAACTTTTGTACCTATGAGAATTTACTAATACATCAAATAAACAATCTACATCATAATATAGGTTTGTAGACAGGAAAAATACCCACTTCTAAGTGGCTATTATATTAATCATATCTATCTATCAAAGTCATTGTAAAAATCAAAGGAAATGATAAGTATTTTTAAATCTGTGCTTTTATAAACAGTTAATGGAATAGGCCAGTGATCTATTAGGAAAACATTCCTAATAAGCATGAAATGCTTTATAGTGTGTGTGTGTGTGTGTGTGTGTGTGTGTGTGTGTGTGTGTGTGTGTGGTGTGTGGTGTGTGTGTGGTGTGCATCCTGAATTAGAGCACACACCATTCTTAAGGAATTTACATCAGAACATCATAATCTATATTCCAATGTTTAATACCTATACATCCTTTGGTTCCCAATAACATGACCTTCAGCCAAGCACCTTAATAGTAACTTGCCTAAGCCAGTGTCTTGCTATGTAAATAGGAAAGGGCTCCATGTTGCCCCAGTTAAGAAATAATACTCTTGCTTCACTTGCAGACAGAGTCAAAAGATGAAAGTGGTGCTTCTGATCACTTTCCTTTTGGTTACAGCTCACGCCATACCAGTAAGTAACCTCTTGTGTCTCCTGCAAACCAGCCTTGGTTCATGCATTCTGAACTTTTACTTCTATTCAATCTTCAAAAAAAAACCAAGTCTCTCATTGGAATTTATCATAATCTCCATTTCAAGTTTTTTTGGAGCTGAAGGCGGCTCTTTCAACCTATCTTAAAAGATCCTAGTAGAAAAGCAAGAGATTTGAATCAATTGCAGTGGGAAAGCTCTCCTAGCCTCAGAGTAGAGCAGTGGTTTTCATTCTTGGCTGCACTTTGGACTTGCTTGGGAAACTTTAAAATCCTGATGTCTGGTTCAGCCCTAAAAAGAAACCTGATTTAACTGGTCTGGGCTGTGACCCAGGCACCAGGACTTGTACAAGCTCCCCAGGCGATCATTCCCCTGGGCAGCCACGGCTGAGCACCTCTGTGTGTGTGAGGGGCATCAGAGGGAGGGGCGATTGCTCTGGAGAAGCCCTGATAAACTTTAAGACGATCAGTAGCCCAGTGGTGGTAGGTGAAGCAAGACGACAGCTCAAGTTGTTATTGTGGACAAAGACCAGCTTGAATAGGCTGAGAGAATTCGCTGAGATAATACTTCTGGCATTAAAAACGGTTAGTGACCGAGGTTAGCATATACAAGTTCATTCGCTCCTTCTATAAACCAATTTTTCTTGAATAGCTCTCAGAGATGGGCAATCGTACTACGTGCCAGGATTACTTAGATGACGGAACGCAGTCCCTGCCTTTAAGGAACTCGGGGTCTGAACTTCCTAATTCATTACTCTTACTATCATTACTATCAATTTCCTCAGTCTCCATAGTCTGCCTCTCACTTTTCACAGGCACGACACTTTCACTCTGGAATGCGGCATCACTTCTGTTCTCAGAAGGTAATTGTTCCCTTTTTTTAAAAAAGAAATCTAAATTAAGAATGCTTGCTGTCTCCTAGAAAGATATGATTTAGAGAGAAAATATTTGACATTTTCAAGAAGTAATATTTTCAGGAACCTAAGGTCTGATTATAAAATTTACTCTAAGATGGAAACTAAATATCTAAGGTAGGAAGCCTAAGAAATAGCCTGTTGGCATAGCTGAGAACCTGTAAGCAGTCCCTGCCAGTTGGGGGAGTCATCTGCAGAGAAACAGACCCTGTCCAGCCTGTGAAGTAACCAGCACCAGCCCTGAGTCACCTCTTGTTTGGGTGAACAACACCTTTCTCAATAGACAACTAGTTTATTTCTTCCTTTGCAAATAAGGGATAACATAAGTCATGACATTTCTTTTACAAGTTTCGCACAATTTGACTTAAGTAGAAGTCAATGAACTAGAACCCAGAACTCACCAGAATATTTTGTGTATTCTTTGCAATATACTATTTTGTCTTTCCTTTTTAGAGTCCATTGAAGAATGATCCCATGTTGCCTATGAATGCATCACACTGTAAACTTGTTAAACAGATCCATTATAATACTCAAAATTCCTCATAAAAAGTCACATGTATTAATTCCTTTTAGGAAACTTTATCTCAACTGACAAATTTCTACTTCTTTTTCCAAGCAAGCTCTGAGATAATTTTATACTTATTGTCAGTAATTATCTTTAGTGTAGATTTTTATCTGTAGAGTGTGGCTTCTTGGACTATTGCTTGCTGCTTGCATGTTCCTGAGGGTGATTGGGGTGCCTGCAAGCTCAGGTTTCTGCTCAGAGAGACTGCCAAACACATAGCTCTCTGTTCCCCACACTGGCTCTCCAATTCTTTTCCTTCCTACTCTCAATAGAAAGGCAGAGATAAATCACGCTGTTTCTAGGGCCTCTGGTTGTTTTTTCACTAGAATTAACATCTGGAAAATTATTGTACAGTTATTCATCTCAGCTAACTCCTAACTCCCTTCTCTTCAATATGTTTGTCCAATTTATGTTGCAACAAGCTTCTTTACTAATCACAGGTCAGAAAGCAATTTTTGCAATTTTGTCTTTGGAGTATCTTATTTTCTTCAGAACATCTTAAAACAGATTTGAACTGAAACAAAGTTTCCTAACTATTAAATGTCATGTAACTATGTTGTTTATTTTTTCCTTACAGGAATGTCAATATTTATATAAACTCTTGAACATTTGTGTAAGTTTTTATTCTTTATTTTTCTATCATTATCAACCTTGAAAAAGGAGTGAACGTTCAGGAAAATAAGGGAAAGTCATGGGAAATAGGAAATCATGTTTGAAAGTTTTGTTGTCATCATATGCCGGGGTTCTTGTCCCAGCATCAAGAAGGGTTCAGGAGTCTGGAAAAGGCTGTGCGTAGATGACATAGGAATCTAGAGACTAATAAAGAGTCCAGAGACAAGATATAATTTTGAAAGGCATTGGGGGTCAGAGGACCTTCAGCTAAAGGAACTGAAGACTCCCTCCTTGTCTAGGACCCTTGCTTTTATTAACACAATTTGTCCAAAGGCAAGGTGGAGATAATACACCTCAAAGGGTAAGGTTTCAAAGGGTGCAGAAGCATTGTCAGTTTGGGGAATAGCCTACAGCTGTACAGGTGTTTGGCCAGTAGGAGGCAATAACATGTAGATTAAGATGCCTTTTAGCTGTCTGGCAGCCACAATCAATTTAATGTATCCTATTCAGGTTTGGGGAGATGCCTTTAGCCATTCTCAACAGGTGACTACATGTGTGACTCAACCCTGTTGATGAAACTCTTGAAATTATGACATGCTGGAATTGGTTCTCAGCAGTCATACTGGCTACTTTAGCTTTTTATGTGTTTTTTAAACTTTAAATCATTAATATGAGTTACTAATGTTTCACAGACTAATAAAATTGCTCATTAATGGAAAAATGAAAACTTGTGACTCTGTCTGAAAAATGTTTTAATTTCTTGAAAACAGTTATTGACCAACTAGTGGCCCAGTGCACTAAATTTGTGCATGGGGGGGGGGGTCTCCCTCAGCCCGACCTGCATCCCCTCTAATCTGGGACCACTCGGGGGATGTCCGACTACTGGCAGTCGGACATCCCTCTCGCAATCCAGGACTGCTGGTTCCTAACTGCTCACCTGCCTGCCTGCCTGATCACCCCTAACCACTCTGCCTGCCAGCCTGCTCACCCCCAACTGCCCCCCCTCCGCCAGCCTTCTTGCCCCCAACTGCCCTCCCTTCCTGGCCTGATCACCCCTAACGGCCTCTGCCTCAGCCCCGCCACCACAGCTTTGTCCGGAAGGATGTCCTGAAGGTTTCCAGTCTAATTAGCATATTACCCTTTTATTAGTATAGATAATCCTCTTAAACTTCCATTATATGCTTCCTACTAAAAGCCTTTGAGAAGGAAATTAAACAACAACAAAAAAACCACCAAACATTTATTTTAAATTTACCTAACTTTTATTTTGAAAATATCTCTAAAACTATTTTTTAAATTTCTGTTTTTCAGAAGGTTTACTGTAATGTGTAGTTATTTCTATTTTCTTGCTTATGAATCATAGTGCTTCTTGAATTTTTCATCATTTTTGGAAAATTTTTACCAATTATCTGATCAAATATTACTTCTGTGTTTTTCCTTTTGTACTCTTCTTACACTTAAAATTCACAATCAACCTTTACATTGATTCTCATATGTCTTACGTGCTCTTTTCTAATTTTTATTTAAATCTTTGTTATTGAAAGTATTACATATCTTTTTCTATTTTCTATTCTTTTATTTTTCTCTGCTTCAGTCTACTTTCTGTTCACAAGTTCTGTCTTCAGTTGTATTCAATCTGATGTTAAGCTAATCTATTGAATTCTTAATTTCAGTTGTTACATTTTTCAGCTCAAAAATGTCCATTTGATGCCAAAGTCATCATCTATCTTTTAATTTCATGAGCATTTTAAGCATAGTTCTTTTACAGTTAGTGTCTGATAAGTTCACTTTTGGATCTCCTGAGGGTCTGCTTCTATTATCCACTTTTCCCTTTTCTTTTCAGTTGAATCCTGTTGCCCCCTCCCCACACCTTTGGATCCCCCTGCCCACCCCCCCCCCACCCCCCAATACACACACACTTTTTTTTAGCCTGGTTATTTTTTATTGAATAGTGAACACTGTTGTTGAAAATTGTAGAGACAACTTGAGGTTCTGGGTAAAGTTGTCTTCTTCCAGAGAGGATTTATTTTTGTTTCTCATGAGCATGTAGGCCATGGGCACAACATTTACAGACCACCTTACACCTTATTTCAATCAGAGACTGAGATGATTAGAACAAGTCCCTCTGATTCACTCTTATTCCCAGAATGACATTCTTTGAGTTGCAACCATAAGCCTTTGACCTCTCCAGCCCTATGGATTTGTCTAAAGTTCTCAGCTTCTTAACCGTCAGCCACTACTTTTGGAATTGCCAATGCCTCCCTGGGAGACTTGCCTCAATGCAACTTTTAGCCCATAAAGCCTTATTTTCTTAGAACTCTGCTACCTTCAAACAGATGCTTAAAAAAGTTGTTTCTGGTCCAATTCTTCTAGCTGTTCTCACCAGGAGGATTGGCTGGAACAATAAGGTTAGAAGAAGAATACTTGATTATCTTTTTAAAGATCAGCGTGGCTCAGTGGTTAAGTGTCGAACCAGGAACTAAAAGATCTTGGTTCAATTCCCAGTCAGGGCACATGACAGGTTGTGGGCTCGATCCCCAGAAGTGGGCATGCAGGAGGCAGCTTATGGATGATGTTTCTCTCTCATCGATGTTTCTATCTCTCTATCCCTCTCCCTCTCCCTCTCTCTCAAAAAAAAAAAAAAATCAACAAAAACATATTTTTAGAAAATTTAAAGAGAGAACAAATAAAAAATACTTGAAATTTCATTGATTGTCATACACATACAAAAAAGTAGAGGAAGTTGGTAATAAGTTAATAAAAAAATTTTAAGTATGGAATCAGTTGAAAATTCTTTCCTTCCTACCTATATAAACTTAAAAGTATTTACACAAGGAATATTTATATGTTGAGTATTTATAAATGCATTTTTGTCTTGATTTTTGTTCTATCAGAGGAACCCACCAATGAACAGAAGAACTACCATGATACCTATGACACTATTTCCACCAAAAATAGACAATACTACTCCTTTGATCACTACCCCAGCAGTCCCTCTTACCACCAACAGACGGGGAGATTCATGATTCTTGGAGAACTTCCTGCCAAATGCAGCTTCTTCCTTCAGGCATTCATACCAGCTGAAGATCAAAGATATCAATTACCTCCCTGCTCCTCATATTACAATGTACCCCCTTTCAATATCCTGAATAAAATGACAATGCTTCATTGGAAATTTTTGTATCACTATATTATTTTCAAGGTGAATGTCATTTTCTATTTAGTGCATTTTAAAGAGGGATCAGGAAGATAAGCAAAGTAATCTAGGAAATAGGTTTTTTTCCCCCTTTGGGAAGTCATGTGCCTCACTAAGAATCAGAGGTTCTACAACAAAGGAAGAAAGGAAAACAATAGTGGGGAGAGGCAGGCAGCCTGCAGCCTCTGCCAAACTTGGGGAGGTGGTGAGTGACAGGATTCTGGCCCCAGCCTGCATTCAGGTGCTGCAAAGACGACTGGGATGTGTCCCGAAGGAGAAGTGGGTGTCCTGACCCTTTGAGTTAGGGCAGAAATTGATGAAGCCCAAGGGAAATGCTCTAAAATTCCCTTTGTTTTATTTTGGAGGTAAAGTGACAAGTTTCTTCCTAACCTGTCAATTCCTATGTACAAAGCAAAACGGAATGAGAAAGATTTTACAGGTGTTACATCTCTACAAATATGTGGTCCATGTTTCAGAATAGAGGACCTTCTAAGAACAATGATCACAATCTATTACCCCGTTCTGTTCCTCTGTGGTGGGAAAGTCACTACATGTCATTTATGCTGGACTTTGGCCTCATTTGTAAAGTTTCTCAAAACTCTCTTATAACTGACTGCAACAGGACCACACCTAGAAGTCAAAGGGAACGGAGTTTGCGTAGGAGAGAACGTGCATGTGTTTATTAGAGGCCAAAGTCTCAGGCTTGGAAAGGATCTTAAAGGCCATTGAATCAAGTCACCTGGGAGCTTGTTAGAGAAGCAGACAGATCAGGCTGCACTCTGGACCTGCAGCTCAACAAGACCCCAGTGCTCCTCCACAGCATGCAGACCTCTGCCCGACTATAGACATCTGCCTGCGTACCTCTGGCAACAAGAACTCCCTCTGTGCAAGAGAGCCCTTTCCGCACTCCTTCTTTGGGTACCTTTGTTCTTGGAAAGGTATTCTCTGTATGGAATTAACCTTTGATCCCAGTTGAATTCTTTGGGGTCACATTGAATAAATCTAGTTTGTTTTTTCAATGGCAACCTTCAAATAAATAAACATAATATTCCTAGTCCCAAGTTTCTCCAGGCAAAAATTTTCCATTTGTCTAATCATTCTTTGTGACATAGTTTGATTTCTCCCAGTCTTCTGCACATCTTCTCCAGTTTTTATATATAATGGTTTTTAGAACTGCACATAATACCACAGATGTGATCTGGAAAATTACAAAAATGAGATGATTGCCTCCTACATTCCAGATCCTATGTCTATTAATATGAACTATGGCCATGGTCAGCAAACTGCGGCTCTCGAGCCCCATGCGGCTCTTTGGCCCCTTGAGTGTGGCTCTTCCTAAGCCTTAGGAGTACCCTAATTAAGTTAATAACAATGTACCTACCTATATAGTTTAAGTTTTAAAAATTTGGCTCTCAAAAGAAATTTCAATCGTTGTACTGTTGATATTTGGCTCTGTTGACTAATGAGCTTGCCGACCACTGAATAACTATCTTTCTGGGTAACCACCAAGAACATGTTTGATATCTTCATACCTGTCCCCTTGGACTGAAGAACTGGATCTTATATTTACCTCTGTTATCACTTACCTGATTGGACTCAGCTCGGCATTCTCTCACACAGAGATATTTTTTTTATCTATCATTCAATACATTTGAGTTCAGTAGTCCAATATATGGTCTTAACTTTCTCTGTTCATTCATCTATCCAGTCAACAAATAATTCTCATGTATCTCTTTGGTTCCAGGCAATAGGGAAACAGACAAGCACAGAGAGCCTGGGCCTCTGTTCTCCTGAGCTTCTCACTGCTTTCAAGGAGTAATTTGCTACACCTAGGAGGATGCTGTGAAAAGTAATAAAATATATCTGGCCCGGCTGATGTGGCTCAGAGGTTGAATGTCAACCTATGAACCAAGAGGTCACAGTTCGATTCCAGTCAAGGCACATGCCCAGGTTGTGGGTTCAATCCCCCGTAGGAGGCATGCAGGAGGCAGCTGATCAATGATTCTCTCTCATCATTGATGTTTCTATCTCTCCCTCCCTCTCCCTTCCTTTCTGAAATATATATATCACATATGAATGTACAGCAGATACCTTGGGGGCTAGGAATTACATTTTTACTTTTTAAAATATATTTTTATTGATTTCAGAGAAAAAAGGGAGAGGAAGGGATAGAAATATCAATGATGAGAGAGAATCATTGATCAGCTGCCTCCTGCACGCCCCACACTGGGGATTAAGCACGCAACCCAGGCATGTGCCCTGACTGGGAATTGAACCGTGATCTCCTGGTTAATAGGTCAACGCTCAATCACTGAGCTACGCAGGCTGGGCGGAATTACATTTTTATGACCAATGCACTGAGAACAATAGGGTACTTTAGTAAAACAAATATTTACTAGTACATGGCTAACAAAGGACACAGTTTTATTCATCCCCACAGCTGGGACCTGGAGAGAAATGTGATCCAGAACTTCCCAGCCCTGGCTCCACTTTAGCATCATCTGGGGACCTTTTAAAAATATACCAAAGCCTCATCCAAGTCCAACTAAATTTAAATTTCTGGTTGTGGAAGGGATCAGAGCACCAGCATTTTCAAAATGCCTGGGATCGTCCTGATGTGCAGCCGGGTCTGAGAATACTAGTAGCGGCTCTACAGGAATCCTCAGAAGCACAGCTCTGTGCCCTTCTGACGCCGCGGAGGCTGGCCAGCGAGCAGACCCGATCAGCACAGCTGGGTGAGAGGTTCTCCAGCTGTGGGGGTGGTGGGGGTGGGACAGCCACCACAGGAGGCCCTGAGAGTGAGTTATAGCCTGCGGCAGCTGGCGGTGTGCTGGCGTGCTAGACCGAGTGTGCAGGGAAGCCGGCCAGGGCAGGGCTGCTGGGCACGGTTTCGTCAGCCTCTTCAGCTGGCAGTCAAAGTGCTTCTCATACACGTTTGTGCGAATCGCAGGGTTGCTCTCTAGGAAGCTCTGTTGCAGGAAGTGTACGCTTTCTGGTACATTTCTATGTGCCCACCAAGCTTTGTACGTTCCTGGCATTTGCTGGAAGGAACGCAGGAAATGAGAAGCAAGTGTTTACCTCCTGAAATGGAAGAATTTTTACAATGAACGCCATCCAGATGTTAAACCCCGAATAATGAAATACTGTCTGAGACAAAAGCCAACACAAAGGAAGATGTGACGTGAGGTAGCTTAGGTTCATTTCATTAGAATTTGCCATCTGCCTTATATTCTTCTCTGACTGTTGTAAATTCTTAATCAGTTGTTTGAAAAATAAATAAATAAAACTGACACAACATTTCAAAGGTTACTTGTCTACAGTATTTGGTGCTGTTTGTCTGAGGGGCTTTCTGGTGGTTAGGAACTCACGAATGTGTATGCTGAAAGGCTCTGGACTCCTACCTCCTGAAGGGCCTTTCCCCTCCAGCCTCTGCATAATTATGTGGGAGGAGGGGGGGTTGTGGTTGGCTGCAAAGCCAGGAGTAAGCAATTCTCTCAAAAACAAATCCTGAAAACAGACTGTCCCTCCCTATCTGACATCATGTTTTATAAGTCCTCCTGTCTCAAAAACACCCAAAACCACAGAATTCTTCACGGGGGGCGTTTTGTGGGGTTAAGAATATGCCTTTGTTGCTCCCTAATGGAGTCTCCTGCTGGTCTCAGAAGCCTCCAGTGGCAGCAGGTAAGTCCCGGGGGCCCCGAAGGGAAATGCCTCCCCTCTGAATTATTGATTTATTCAGGGTTTAGAAAACCTGCAGGCATCAGATGGAGCTGGCGGATGTGGCAACGTGAGATGGTTACTGGAGTAGGGAGAATGGTTTGTTTGTAGCCTGGCAGTGGGCCACAAGACGCACTGGGGTAGAAGACAATTCTAGAATTTTTATTTTTTGAAATTTCATACTTTTAGACTTATTTTTAATGAGTTTACATATGTACATTTTACATATGCTGTAGAACATGCTGAAAACAGATCGAAAATTAAATGATAAGTAAATAATATAGAAAGGGTACATGCTCACATTTTTTTATTGATGATATGCATGGACACACACACACACACACACACACACACACACACACACACACGGAGCCCTTGCGGCAGAAGTCTGAGAGGCGTGCGATCCTGTTGACGAGCCCTCAGGGTTTCCAGTTCTTTCTCCCCGAGATCTCTCTGAGCGGTTTTGCTGAAGGGAAATGGCAATGACAGAATCAGCAAAGCCTGTGGCTGGGGAAGATGTCTCCTTACGTTCCTTTGTTGTTTTGAACGTGAACCGATAAGATGTATCATGATATATGTTGTTCCTTTGCTGGGCCTGCCTTAAGGAGGGTGTAGTTGAACAGAAGAGCTGAAGTAAGAACAAGACAACCCCATGCCTGCAAGATCTGTTTTAGATCGCTTGTCGATCAGGACCCACTGGATAAAGGGGTATTTTACTCACATGGGTTACTGTGTCTTTTCTAAACTCACTCAGCCAAGCTTTGAAAAAATATTAACCCTGCAGGTAATTTCAACATTTACTGGTTACTTATTTAGACATTTGCTGGTTATTAAAGCCTATTTGGTAGCATGATGAAGATCAAATGAGATCGTGTACTGCCTTGTCTGTAGTGAGGGCTTGGTAAAGATTAGTTTCATTATTATGTTTTATTATTAGTATTAAATGTTATTGTCTGACATAGCTCCCACTAGGCCTAACTTCTTTGAGCTGGTTCTCTAGCTACTGGAGGTTATTTGGGAGCCTGGGAAATATATCGGCTTTACCATCTCTCCAGGCAGGCCTGGTCGCACTTCCCATGGTCTCCAGGGGGTGCTCAATTCTCCTCTCCTATGCAGCGTTCTTACTGGGCAGGTCCCTGGGAATGCACCATACTGGCCAGGTTGCTTGTCCTTCAGAAAAGGCCGGGGTAACTATTAGGGCTGAGAAGCCTGCATTATAAAAGGTGATATCTTCCTTCTTTGTGTCCCTGCTACCTTTCACACTGTCAATAAATATTTATTGAATTTAATTGAAGATAAAGAGAGGCAGTAACTTAAGTTTTTTTTTTTAAAAAAAAAAAGACTCCCTAAAGGTAGAATATGAGACAATACCACAGGCAGGGGTGGAGACCAAAACTTTGGGGTTTGCTATTCTTCTGACAATACTACAGAGTTTCAGCTTAATCTGTCCACATGGAGTCTGTCTAGTTGTCCTCCTTCCTCAATACAGAAGGCTGTGTGGTAGGAGGGGAAAGGCCCTGCATTTGGTGGCAGTGGTGTGGGCAGGGGTGTGACAGAGGAAGACCCTAGGCCTCATGGGAAAATGAAAGTAGACAGAGTCTTGTCCATGGCAGGAAGTCAGCTCCCAGGTGCAGAAGTGTCCTGAAACCTGGAACTGTGCCATGTGCTATGTGCAGAACTAAGGGGCCTGAAGGTCAGCTCTTGGGAGCAAAGGGCTGCCTGTGTCTTAGTCAGCTTGGGCTCCGGCAACAAAATGCCATGGACCGGGTGGCTGTTTCTGGAAAAGCACTCTGTAAATGATAAAATGCTCGCACGTGACCATTATCCTGTCTCACACCAAAGGGCCAAGAAGAAACGGGCCTCGGGATCTGGGTCACTCAGAAAGAATCGATTGGAGGCAGACATTCGACCCCTGACTCTAGTCTATCAAATAGGCATAAAACACCCACCCGATGCCCTTACTGCAGGGATTAAGTGAAATAATGTGCGTAAAGCACTCTACGCAGGGCCTGGGCTATAGAAAGTTCTCAATAGAGGGTTTAGGGGTGGTGGGGAGGCAGGAAATAGTGCAGGGAAGGGAAAAAATTCCCCTCTGCCTATCGTACGTTCTCAGCTGGGGCCCTGTAAACCAGCCTGGCAAAAGGCAGACCACCAAGAAAAACAAACAGAAGTTCACTCACGTGTGCACCTACGCAGGGGCACACCCAGTGACGAGCAACCACGGTAGAATTTGAGCTCATACAGAAAGGGGTTTGGGGCTCCTAGGCCAGGGGAGGTGAGTTATGGGGCGGTGTCAGGGGGAGCATGGTAGCAGGTTGTTTAGTGAGGCTTAGCATGCCGACCCAAGTCAGCGCCTTCTGAGTTAGTAGGAGTTGTTGGGAGTCCTCTTCCTGGCAGGGAGAGGGACATGCTCTTCTCAAACAGAAATGTCCTTTGCACAAGGGGAACGCACGCCCTGGTTTCAGAATTCTCCCTGCATCGGCTGGTTCTCCAGGGTCTTAGCTCAAAATAATTCCGATACCAACGGGCCATGTCCTGGGGTGGCATATCCTCGCAGGCTTCCACAGTCACCACAGATCCACACCGCAGCTCTCAGGGGGCTCCTGCTCCCCAGGAGTGACCTGCTGGGCCTCCGCCGCCAGGAGATAAGCCCAGAGGGGGCGTCCTCCGTGTTCTTTGCCCTCAGAAAGGAGGCTCACTGGGCCCGGGGGTGAACGGGGGGGGGGGGGTGGGGGGGGGGCCGTAAGGGGAGGGCCTGCTACAGCTCCTGGAGGAGGCTGCGGAGTCAGCCACCACACTGCTGAGTCAGGATCCCTGGAAAACACCTCACGGCCTCTGCGGACGACAAATTAAAGGTGTTCGCCGCCTTGCAGTGGGCCGGGGTCCAGCAGGTCAGGAAGCAGCCAGGATGGTGAGGATGTCAGGTTAACCAGAGCCTGATTTCCTCGGACCCACGTGGCTGTTAGTTATTTCCGCTTCTGGCTTTTTTTTTTTTTTGCTTTTGAACATTCGACCTTTGGACCTAGACAGCTGTGCAAGGAAGGCACTGTTCGTGTCAAAGTCACCCCGAGTTGCATCCAGTGTATGGATCCTCTCAGCAGATATCTTATGAGTTAACCGCTGTGAGTCAGGAAGGACGAACGCAGTAGGGGCAGAAGTCTGCTCCTTATATTGAATCTCTTCAAATAGACTGCAGTGCTTGACAGCCAGGCCTTTGCTCTACTTTTCTCTATGTCTATTTGGTGCTCAGCTCTGAGCATGGTGGTAACAATAAAATCACACGGGGCTGTGTTCCATGCACCATTTTATTTATTTAACTTGATGTATATTTTTTAATTTATTGATTTTAGAGGGAGAGAGAAACATCAATTTGTTGTTCCACTGATCTACACATTCATTGGTTACTTCTTTTTTTATTTTTTTAAAAATATATTTTATTGCTTTTTTACAGAGAGGAAGGGAGAGGGATAGAGAGAAACATCGATGAGAGAGAAACATTGATCAGCTGCCTCCTGCACACCTCCTACTGGGAATGTGCCCGCAACCAAGGTACATGCCCTTAACCAGAATCGAACCGGGGGCCCTTGAGTCTGCAGGCCAACGCTCTATCCACTGAGCCAAACCGGTTAGGGCCATTGGTTACTTCTTGTATGTGCCCTGACCAGGGAGCGAACCTGCAACCTTGGCATATCAGGACAACGCTCTAACCAACTGAGCTACCCAGCTAGGGCCCAAACCCCATTTTAAATGCTTCATATATACCACCTCATTCAATTTCATAACCAGCCTTAAAATAGCTTTCAATGTTATCCCCACTTTCTAAATGGGGAAAATGGGGCACAAAAAGGTTAATAATTTGCCCAGGTCACACAGCCAGCAAGTATCAAGGCTGGGATTTCAAACCCTGCCTGCTCTCGTGACCTCTGTGCACGCTGCTTCCGTGGAACATAGTTGGTGTCAAATGAATACAGACTGAATGACCAGGGCATCGTGTGTGTGCATACGCGGCTGTTTGTATGAATTAAGAAGTGTCCCCTGTGCTTCCAGCGCCTCGTCATGGCCCCGTGTGTGAGTCTGCTGGTCTTTCTCCACGGAGTCCTTACACTTCAGATGGTGAGTGACGCTGCGCCTTCCCACTTCCTGCCCTGTTGGGCTCCTAGGTTGACCCAGAGGAAGAGAGTCATGTGCTGCGGGTCTACAGGGCGTCCAGATTTCTGGTATTCAGTGGTCGGCAAACTCATTAGTCAACAGAGCCAAATATCAACAGTACAACAATTGAAATTTCTTTTGAGAGCCACATTTTTTAAACTTAAACTATATAGGTAGGCACATTGTTATTAACTTAATTAGGGTACTCCTAAGCTGGCCTTTGCTAAAAACTCCTCAATCTGATTGAGGTACGTTCTCTGAGGTCGACCCCTTCAACTCTCCCATCCACACTCGTCTTGTACACTTGTTTCGTCTATCTCCTTTCATTCATCCTCTCTGTATGCCCACCCCCCACTTCTTCTAACGCCACTTCTTCAAAATAGACTAGCCCAGGCCGAAAGCCGACTTCTGCGCATGGGCCACAAAGTTTCAATGGCACTGTACGTGCGCGCCCGCACGTGGTAGTTTGTGGAAGAGCCACACTCAAGGGGCCAAAGAGCCGCATGTGGCTCGTGAGCCGCGGTTTGCCGACCACTGAACTAGGTCAGTTTCCACCCCCCCCCCCCATTCTTGCCCCTTTTTATATCCAGTCCCTCCTTCAAGAAAGGATCTAAATTCATTTTTGGTAAAATGAGGGTGACTAAAAGTCATTTAGGAGTCAGTACATTTTCAGAAATAATGTTTAACTTGCTGACTCTGTCTCCGTGAGGCGGGGAGAGTGGGAGTGTAGGCTGGGAGGCCCTTCTGCTCCAGGATATCTCCACAACACAGTCCCCGGGGGGACATGTAGGTTTAAGTTTTGCTTTATGATGCAGAAGGAGAGCCCGAAGGCACAGAGGGAGGTGGAAGACGAGAAGGATGGAAATCTGAATGTCTGCCGCCGAGGCTTCACCGTGCTGCTGCTCTCCTTGCCTTTCCTTCTGCCTCAGAGCAGCCCTCCTCCTCCCCGACAGCCCCTTAATACCTCCTCAGCCCTGAGGGTGCAACTACACAGCACTTCCCTGGCCCTCGCCCCACCCTCACCTAAACTCAGACACACTCATGCCTCCTCCTGCAGTTATTTTAAAACATATATATGTATTTTTTTATTTTTATTGATTTCAGAGAGGGAAGGAGAGGGTGATCTAGAAACATCAATGATGAGGGGTCGTGGTTCGATTCCTGGTCAGGGTGCATGCCCAGGTTGTGGGCCCGATCCCCGGTGTGGGGCGTGCAGGTGGCTGACAATCCATGATCCTCTCTCATCAATGATGTTTCTATATCTCTCTCCCTTTCCCTTCCTCTCAGAAATCAATAAAAATATGCCAAAAATAGAAAAAGAATGAAGAGTTAAGGGATGGGATTGGACAGTTCAGCATTGGCTGTTGCATGGATTCACTCACTGAACCCCCGCTAGTGTCAAGTCTGGGCTCAGCACTTCATTGTAGTCCCCATGGGAGGATTCAATAGGCGGTGCTCAGTGGACACCACGTAGGGCCTAGGACATGGTGAGGACCAGGGTTGTCTGACATGCTCCATGCCACTGTCTTCACCTCTTTTGGAGTCATCATCCCCCTTTGGGAATCCATGTGGATCTTCCACCCCCACATGAACATTTTGCATCAAATGTCATGCAGACCTTCTAGAAGTCCATGGGCCCTTAAGATTGAGGAGTGCCGCCCTACAGGAAGGCCAACTGCTGTCCACTTCCCTACAGTGAAACATGAAGAAGTTGTGCTCACGCCCACACCTCTCTCACTGTCCCAGCTGACAAATCGAACAGGACTCTTTTTCCAGCCTCCAGCCAGCATTCTGGGTGGCCGCACAAAATCGGCTTCTTCGCTGTCTGTCAAAAGTGAGGTATCTTAGAGGAGTCCAGCAGGTAGAAATTCTGCATGAGATGCTCCTTATTCAGACCTGTGAGGACAAGGGAGGAAGGGAGAACAGCAGTGGGGAGTGGGGCATACATTGATTTCTCTTTCTTATAATGCTGGGACATCAGGCCCATGCCAATATGTTAAATATTGATACCTTTCCCCACTCCTGCAATCCCAACAATCCAGAAAATTTCTTGTTCTTCCCACAAACCACCTGCAATATCTATATCCTTTTGTCATTTATATGTAATGTGCATTTTATATTTATTAAGTAAAAGATAAATATATATATATAGCCCCAGAAATATATACACACTTAACTAATAGCTCCATTGATGTTTATTTCTTTTCAGATTTAACCCATTGGAATGAATAAATATTCAAAGTTTGTATACAATTTTGGGAGGATACTCTGTATATGGTATACATGCCCTATGCCATTTTTCTTTCCTTTTATCTCTGCTGTGTTCTTTCCTTTTTAAAAATTGTAACTATTTAGAATGACATCTTATTCTGTTTTAATCTATGGCACTGAATGTGAAATATTTCTAGTGTCAAGTTCTATATTTCCTCTAGGAAAAAGAGCTACAGTAATTGTGTGTTTTCTACTTGCTTGTGGTTCTGCTTCATTTTCTTCTCCCCTCCCCCCTACACACTCACAGACATACTCATTTCTGCTTTTAAATTCCTTCTAGCCACCACTTCATTCTTAGTAAAACAGCCTTTGGGCTCTTGATTGCCTGTGGTAGCAACTGGAACCCCTCCGTGAAAATGCAATCATAGCCTCATAGACTATTAGTATTGGAAAGGGACTTGCAAGTAATATTTTCAATCTCTCTGCTCCCCAGGACTCCTTTTTCTGGCCTTTTAGCTACAACCAAACTCCCTCCCACAGAGGTTTGATGTTTTAAGAATCTTGTCTATCAACTGCATTTTGCATCTCATATTTCATTCCTTTTCTTCACTCTTCATAACCAAATAATCTCTTACTGGACATGCTCAGTTAGATTACTGGCACTGGTCTTAGAGGATGCATCAATTATGTCCCATAAATATCTATGTCAATCCACAGCCAGAGCTTCTGATTGGTTTCCTAACACAAAACACACAGCACAAAGCCTCACCTCCTCCCTCCTCCAACCCCCCCCCTCCCCCCCGCCCCCTCACTGTCACAAACCAAAACATTGTTTGACTTGGAACTTCAGCTTAGGATCACTCAGAGCAGGGCACATGGACTTCACTCTGGATATTCCTTTGGGGCTGTCACAGGATTGCAGTAGGTAGATGGTGTTTACAGGGGCCCTGAGTAAAATGCAAATTGTGTTTAGTACGCTCTAGTTAAGATACCTTGGAAGTGGGCAACACTTAAGATATTTCCAAACAATTTAAAAAATGTCTAAATATCAGTGCGGACAAGTCTGTAATCCAGATAAATCGGTTATGACCACCTTATTTCCTAAGAGTGCAGAGACAGATATTTTTGTACCTTACTTTGAAAGTATGAATGGAGTATTCCACTCCTTGTTTTTGGAAAGGAAGCAACAGACTGAGAGAAATTAGGGGTTCTGAGGCAACTGAATTCTTCTTTTATAGAAAGGAGCGTTTGGTTTGTCAGAGGAGAGCAGTGACAGCAGTCCTGGGCACAGAAAAGGCTATTACATATTTCAGCTTCTGGTAAGTCATAGCACACTGCCTTTCCTAGAGCACAAACTGAGTTACCTGGGGCCGGGATTCCTCAGCAATGCACTATTGCGTTGGGGGCTGGATAGTTATTTGCCATTGGGTTGTCCTGTGGGTTGTAGCATCGTTAGCAGCATCCCTGGGCTGTCTCCTATAGATGCCCTACCTGCTATGTATGACAACCAATGATGCCTCCAGGCATTGCCAAGTGTCCCCTGGGGGGGCACTGCTCCTGGTTTAGAATGCTTGCTTTAGATAATTTACAAAATAAGTCCATATTTGAATTGTAGAAGCTTAGTACAATGGTAATATATGAGGGGCTGGTAAAATCTGAGTGTGTCTGAATTCTTCAAAATTTTGTGCACTGAACCTAAGTAGAAATGTTTTGGATTCAGGGAAAAAAGTTTTCTTTGTGTTTTCTTTTTTCATATGAAATACCTCTGTCATACCAGAAAAATTCAGTACTGTGCTGAGTTTAGAAGCATTGAAACCAACCACTTGAATTCTAATGCCATCCTAAAGAAAATCCTAAGACTAAAATGGTGCCCACAATCAACAACAAAAGCAATTAGACATGTAGGGCATATTGACTAGGATGTTTGGGGCTCCAATTCCTGCCTATAAAGCTCAGTGTTTCCCTTAGCACAGCCGACAGAATATGGGCTCAAGAAAAGCTGTGACTTAACTCACATTTGCTTGCAGCACTTAACTATTCTAACAGGCATATGACCTATGATGGTAACTAGGTCAACAGAGATGAGAAGGATATAAAAATACCAGGCCAAATTGATTGGTCCTGGGGTATATGTAACATGGCACAGTTGTGCCCCAAAGATTTTTTTGTTGGAAATGTCCTAGCATTGGGTCACATTGATAATAAAGGAGGAAAATAAAACAAAAGGACAGAAAATACCTAGCCCATCTGAACTGTTTAGTCAAAGCACCATCATGGAAAGGACTCAGGGGGTGGGTGGTAGTGACCAAGATGTGCACAGCAGGGTCTAAGGATACTTCAGGACCTTCCCACCTGGCTACACTGATAGAAACCCATCCTCGTGGCACGTTTCCCTGTGTTCTAAGTTTGCATCTGAGGGGACAGGTGACATTCAAAGTGTAGGCAGATCACCCTGGCCAGCGTGGCTCAAATGGTTGAGAATTGTCTCGTGCACCGAAAGGTCGCCTGTTCAATTCCTGGTCAGGGCACATACTAGATTGCAAGTTAGATCCCCACTGGGGTGCATACAGAACGCAACTGATGGATGTTTCTCTCTTTTCCTTCCCTTCCTCTTTCTAAAATCAATAAAAATGTATATTTCTTAAATGTAGGCAAATCAGGAAAAAGCCAAACCAGTCTCCTGATTTAGTCCAATTTCAGCCACACCCTACCTGTTGCATGTCATTCAGCCTTAGGACCCCCTGGTTTTATCTTCTGTAGGAGTTACATGTGCATGGTCTCCCACCCCCCACTCCTTCCCCAGGCTCTTTCAGGCCCGAACTCTGTCAATTAGAATGGTGCCACCTGTGTATTCCAGCCAGGATGTGCTTTCTCTAACCTGGTCTCTGTCCTTCTACTTGCAGCCAATTCAAAGATTGAAAGGGGAACCAGAGAATGCTTTTGACAGGAAGGCAGCCGACTTGCTAGCTCTGTGGACTTCCAGTGTTTTTGGAGCGCCAGATAGAATTAGAACCACTGTCAACACGGTGGCAAGCTTCCGGCTTCCACCAGCGCCTGTCATTCCTAGACAAAGCCCGCCCACTCTGACTCCTCCCGCGCTGGGGAGCACAGCTCTGAGAGGCCCTGTCCTCACACCCGCCACCCAGTCCAAGATATTGGAGAGCAATGGAGAGACCTCTGTATCTGGGAACCTGGGGAGCTACTTCGGCATGTCAGCCAGGTTGTCCCTGATACCCCAAGTTCTGACTACTCCAGGTCTCCCCACAACGGGAGCACTTCGCAGCACCAGCTTCCCCGCCTCGCCCACCACTAAGGAACCCCGAGGAGACATGTGAGCTGAAATGCTTAGTGCCCCCCCCCCCCGCCCCCGCCTTGGGAAGAGGCCAGACCCACACCTGCCAGGCCCTGGCCAACCACCCCTGGCAATGTATCCTGTGAACATGACTATTTTCGTTATGGGATTCACCTCAGTCAGTCACCAACTCCTCTAGGAATGAAATTCACCCATAAAGAAGCTTCACTGACCCAGGAAAGTGATATTGGCACGTGCCCCACAACCCTGAGGCAATTTCTCATTGTTACCTAAAAATAAAACAGCCAACTTTTAAATCACCTCTGCACTGTTATAAAAGTTTTTTCAAAAGCCCATTTCAGGCAAAATTGGGAGGCCAGAGGAATCTGCTAACTGTTGCCCTGTCCTGCCTTTTTATTTTTGCATTTTCTTCCTGCCCTAGGGGTTGTTTCTACCAAATCTGGAGAGATTCTGCGGGTGGTCATTTACACTGTTAATCCCTACAGTTCTTCAGACTATTGCCTTAATCCTGATGTCATTCGTTGACGTCCAGCACTTGAGCTGTGGACTCCAGAGTGACAGAGGTAGCCCAGAATGAAACAAACAGAACAATTCAAAACTGCAGAAGGAAAAGGCTCAGAGAAAAAAAATAAATTGTGCAACCAGTTCCTAGATGATCAGGCAGAGATGATCCTGGAAGAGTGAGATTAGAAACTAAAAATATAGCCAACCAGGTAGACAACTGTCTTTGAAAAGCTTCAGCAACTATTCAGTTAGCTATGGAGCTACTGCCAGAGACTCACTCAGAGATTTCAGTGGGGTCTTGTGTGCAGCAAGTAAAACGAAGAAATCAGAGTTGACTCATAAGGAAGAAGTTATCTGACAACAAAAAGGGATGTTACTCTACCCTTAAAATGAAACTGGTTGCACAAATCTTTTTTTTTAATTGAGGTGTGTCTAATATTTTAATTCTTTAAAAAAATCTTTATTGTTGAAGGTATTACATATGTCCTCTTTTTCCCCCCATTGACCCCCTCCAGCCCTCCCTCCCCTCCCCCCTCCCCCCCCCCCCCCCCCCCCGCCACAGGCCTTCAGCACCCTATTGTCTGAGTCCATGGGTTATGCATATATGCATACAAAGTCTTTGGTTGATTACCTCCCACCCACTCACTCTCCTCCACCTTCTGGCTGCACACATCTTAACACTGGGAGAAAGAAGAATGATGTTCAACACAGCGAAAATGAGCACTTGGTTATGAAAGCTTCACATAGGATCTGGCAGCATCTTGTGGGCCTAGCGCAGTGGTGTGCCAGCAAATGGTTACCAATGGGCTCCCCGGAGAAAACAATCCTGATTTGTTGTTTTCACCGTGACATCACTACCCACAGAGTTGGGAAGGATGCACGGCAGCTCACCATTATAGAGTGTTCCCTCCATACAGATAGGTGTGAGGGGCATGAATGTGCTTAGGAGTAAAGATAGTAAGATAAAGTAAAATAACTGGAAAGCGATGCACTGAGAGTACTTATTATCTCTGTGTTTCATATAATTTATTAACTCTAAGTTTATATAATTTTGTTTTTTATAATGGCCATGTTTACAAACGGGCCCGCAAAACCCCTGAAATATTAACACTCAGCTCTAGCACACCACGAGGCATGAAGATGAAATCAGAAGATGAAAAAAAGACACAGGAATCTTGCAGTGTCAGACAAGTATATTACTGTATTTCTAGACACAGCACAGAAACATTAAGAAAAGTTGAAAAATGAAAGGAGGAGTAGAAATTCTGGTGATTACAGTTGTAAAGTACCCTAGGGACTTTCCCACACTGCACTGCATGTGGAAAAGCATGCGCATTTACACAGAATCCAGAAGAAAGAAGGAAAAGGAAATTCTCAAACAGATGGTTCTGTCATCACCAAAGCGTGTTAGAATGGGATGGAGGATTAGGAGAAAAGGAAGGAAACCTTCAGCTGGGCAGACAGAGTAACCTGAGAGATTTCATGTGGCCCTTCTCTAGTTTGAAATAATTCTTTGTCCTTCAGAATCTTAAACATCACAAGAGTTCTTGCAGTAAGAAAGGAAACTTAGAAATGCAAGTTAACGCATTCGCTTTATGGACTTGCTGACTTTCAAGGGTGATTTGAGAGGAGAAAAGGTTTTCAAAATCAACGTTAAGGAGCTGAGGAAACAATTACTTTTACTTTTTTCTTACACTGCAATCTTCTACTCTGAAAAAGGAGTTAGCCTTTAAAGGGGGTCAGAGCCCAAAATATGCCACTGTGGTATGAGGATTATTCTGAGCTGAAAGCAATTGAGAATCAACAGCTACAGAGAGAGTTCTCCGCCTTCCCCTTACCTGCCTGAAGGCAGGGCATACACGTCCTTTTATGCGGGGAAGAGAAGAACAGAGATCGAGAGGTGACACCGAGGTGAGTTTGCATAAACAGACTTTACTAAAATCATACGCATCTTTCATTAGTTCTCCCACAAATTTCCGTCACTTCACACTTTACTGTCTTTTGAACCCCAAGTCCCCTTTCCTTTGTTAAGATGGTATGTAAGCCCCAAATTCTAGTCTAGTCGCTTTATTTTTATTTGTTTTTAAATATTTTTATTGATTTTTAGTGAGAGAAGAAGGGAGAGGGAGAGGGAGAGGGAGAGAGAGAGAGAGAGAAACACTGATGAGAGAGAGACATTGAATGGCTGCCTCCTGCATGCCCCCTACTGGGGATCGAGCCCACAATCCAGGCACGTGTCCTGACCAAAATCGAATCGGGAACCTCTTGATTCGTGGGTCGATGTTCAACCACTGAGCCGCACCAGGTGGGCTAGTCTAGTCACTTTAAGGTTCACTTTTCTGTGAACTCCTGTGCACATAAAAATTTTAATAAATTTGTATTCCTTTCTTCCTGTTAATCTGTCTTTCGTCCAGTTAAATTCATAGACCCGATTCACTGAACCTAAAGAGGGAGAAGTAGAGTTTTCCTTCACACATTAAGGGTAGGTAGGTACCTTAGTGGATTTGTAAAGGTTACATAAGGCTTTACTGTCCTGACTTGATGGCCGATGCACAGCCATCACTAATATCCATTCTTTTTCCATAGCCGACATCACTAGCTGAGCAGGATACCTTTTCCCACTGAGCAAAATGTGGTCTCGTGATCTCAACCCAGTGTACTAAGTTGTCACACAAGGTGAAAGCTACCAGTCAATTCTGGCTGAGGCAAGTCGTCAAGAAGACCTTGAATAAGTGAAGTTCTACAAAACAAACAAACAAACAAACAAACAAAACTGAACAAAAATTTCAAGTGGTTATAAAAAATCATCTACTCTACTACTGCAGAAAGTAATCAGCTGCTTAAAGTCAAACTTATGGCTGCAGGGACTTCAAAACCAAAAGCTACTGCTGCACTAATTGCAAAAAAACCCCCCACAAACTTATCTAATACAGAGGGTTTGGAAAAGATCCTAATGGTTATTTTATCTCCATTAAGGGCATTTGGATGAGCAGGTGATTAACAGTAGGCTGAGCTTCTGCCCAACAGGAAACATTTATATTTCAAGCCTTAAAAATATTACCATAATGTATATGTAGTAAATAAATAATTGGTGAGGCTAAAACAATAATAACAGAATGGGCAAAAGTATGTTTACAGCTGTGAGCACGCAAAACACAGTTTATTCTTGTTTTGTTATTCATTAATTATTTTCCATAGGAATGACTGTAAGCCTACTTTTGCCCCATGCCTATAAATGCTGAATAGATACGTCTTTAACATCTGTAATTCCCTAATAAGAGGTACAGAATTCAGTGTGTAGATGTCTATAACATAGCAGTCTTCCATTAGGGATGTCTGACTGCTAGCTTAGGGCTCCCAGACTGCGAGAGGGAGCAGGACGGGCTGAGGGACCACCTCCCCCCCCCCCCCAGTGCACAAATTTCGTGCGCCGGGCCTCTAGTTAATTATAAGAAGTAGGAATGATAGAAAACAGAGACCAACGCACAAAACTTTTAAGGTTTTAAAAAATATAATGAATGATAAAGAATTAGATTAGTTGCATGAGTACTCATTTATTATGTAACTAGTGGCCCGGTCCATGAAATTCATGCACATTAAAAGGGAATTAATTAGAGGAAATGTTTTAATATTGCTATTTGCCCTTTCTCTATAATAGAAGTGTCAGAGATGAAAGGAAATTAGTAAAATGTATATGAAAATAATATATAAATTTATTAATAAATAAAAAAATGATATAACAACAACTAAGACATGATATAGAAACAACAAAAACATGACATGAAAACAACAAAAACATGATACAAAAACAACAAAAACATGCTATAAAAACAACAGTGATGCAAACAATGACTGATAAAGGGATTAAACTTATTCTAATATCTCTCTGTATAATACATTAAGAGTGAAAACACTTTCAGAGTGCTTGACTAATTTCCCTTGTGATGAAGTATTTACAACTTTAACTTGGTCACATGCTCTTTGAACTTGAGAGAAAGCAACCTGTGCTGGGGACGGTAGTTCCCGCCCCCGTCCCCGCCCACCAGCTCCTGCCTGTGCGGGCAGCCTGTTGACTGGTCGTGACTGGGACACCATTAGGACCAATTAGCATATTACCTCTTTATTATAGAGATAAATAGTATTAAAATTTCCAAAGACAGTGTCACTGGCAATGGGTCCATTTCCATTTAAGGAGGTCTGACAAATCACCTCTAAGAATCCTTTCAAATCCATTTGAACATAAGTAACTTCCTTTTTTTGTTGTTTTTTTGTTAGTCACCTTAAGATATTTTTTTTTCCATCGATTTTTTTTTTTGATTTTTTTTTTTTTTAAGAGAGTGGAAGGGAGGGAAAGAGACAGAGAGAAACATCCACATGAGAGAGACACATCCATTGGTGGGCTCCTGCATGCCCCGACCAGGCCGGGAATGGAGCCTGCGATGGAGGTACTTGCCCTTGACCAGGATCCAACCCGGACTTTTCAGTCCGCTGGCTGATGCTCTAATCGTGAGCAAAACCAGCTAGGGCGTAACCTCCTTTTTAAAAAAGTAAACAAACAAAAAAGAAATATATATATATATATATATATATATATATATATATATATTGTTATAGGACAGTAGGCATTATTGCACTAACATAAAGCAAATGAAAGAAAGAATGAAGAAAAAGTATGGAGAGCTCAATTCAGCAGAGCAGTCATCAAAGAAGGCAAAGTAAATGTCTTTGCCCAAATAAACGTAAACGCAGTGAAGCAGCCAACCCAAGACCCTTGGTTCTGCAGTGAAGACAAGCTGCTTTAAGGGCTCATCATTGTAAATAAATCCATCGAGTTAAATAGAAGTCAGACGTGCTTATGAAATGTTTCAAAGGTCCTGCCACGTCATTTGAAAATTATCTCTTCTGAAAAAAAACAGTTCTCTCCAAGTGGCTTATCTGTAGGGGACACACACACACACACACACCCCGGAGAGAGAACTTAGAAGTTCAAAAAGAAGGAAACTCTGGGAACCAACAGACCTAATAAATACTTTTTAAAAATTCGGGCAGGACACACAGGCGCGGGCCCTGCAGGCCACTTTCTAACTGGATGAAGGTGCAGCCGGTCTCCTGGGCGGTCCGGTCCCGGGTAGACGAGCGGACAGAGGGCTGTGCGCGGCTGCGAGAGGAGAGGCGGGCGCTGTGGTTTGGGGCTGGGTCCCCGCCTCCCCGCCTCCCCGCCTCCCCGCCTCCCCGCCTCCCCGCCTCCCCGCCTCCCCGCCTCCCCGCCTCCCCGCCTCCCCGCCTCCCCGCCGGGCCTGGCTGAATCCTAACCGCGGGTGGGCGGCGAGGAGAGGGCTAGTGCCAGGCTCTTGCAGGGTCGGGCTTGGACCTTCGGGGCCTCTGGACGCAAAGCCAGCACACACAGGGCCGAGGCTCCCAGGGGGCGGCGTGGACACGGGAGGTCCGTGGGCGCCCTGCCCTCCCGCCGCCCCGCAGCCGCCCCGCAGCCGCCCCGCAGCCGCCCCGCAGTGGCAGGTCCGGCTGGTGGCTGCGGGGCTCAGGTTCTCGGCCAGGCCCGGCTGCGCCTCCGGATCCAAGGCGGCCTCGGCGCACCGGGAGCCCCTGGGGCTGGCCCCGCGAAAGCGACGCGGGTTGTGGCGGTGTTGCCTGAAGATACGAGAACAGGCCCCAATCCCTATGGTTTTTCCATGGGAATTGCTGATACGTGCAGCTATTGTTGGGCATTTTGCTGTTTTCTTCTTCCTCTTCGTGTGTGTGTGTGTGTGTGTGTGTGTGTGTGTGTGTGTGTGTGTGTGTAAGTTTTCTATCCATTAGAAGCCGACTTTATGGGGAAGGAGAAAGAGCTTGCTGTAGAACTTGCCACACTAATCGGAGGAAAAGGTGACCGACCAGTACTTGGAAAATGTAGCCTTGTACAAAGAGAGCATGAAGGCTTAAAGTCATTCAAGGATCCCAGCTCTGACAAGGAGCCCACAGAAGCTCAAAGTTTGGACGCATTCTGTGAAAATTGCACAGTTACAAACCTTAATTTGAGGATAAAATTCTCTTTCTAGAAAAAAGAGTTAAAGGAAGAGAAGTCTAGACATTCTGAACAAGATGAATTGATGGTGGATATTTCAAAAAGGGTACAGTCCTTAGAAGACGAATAGAAATCACTCAAATTGAAGCCAAAAGAAACCTTCAAAATAATTCAAGTGAATGAAGAATGACTTAAGATAGCCCTGGCCAGTTTGGCTCAGTGGTTAGAGTGTCAGCCCTCAGACCCAAGGGCCGTGGGTTTGATGCCCAGTCAAGAGCACATACCTAGTTGCAGGTTCGATCCCCATCCCTGGTAAGGGTGCATGGGGGAGGCAACCAATCCACATGTCTCTCCCCCTCCTCCCTCCCGTTCATTTGTCCCTCCTTCCTCCCTTCCACTCTCTCTAGAAATCAATGGAAAAAATATCCTCGGATGAGGATTAAAAAAAAAAAAAAAAAGAATGACTTTAGATATAAAAGAGGCATTGAGTGAAAATTCCCAACTTCAGGAAAGCCAGAAACAGCTTTTACAAGAAGCTGAAGAATGGAAAGAACAATAATGTTTGAACAGTCTAAAATACATACAAAATAAGTTCTTTGTGATAAAGAAAAATAGATCAAGTCTTTGAACACTTGCTAAAGATGCAAGATGGGCTGCTGTGCTTACAGAAGACCTAATGGATGATAACTTGGACTTGGAAATGAAGCGTGATTCAGATAATGATTCAGCACTCTTCTGTAATCAACCAAAAGGAGCTCTGAAGAAGCTGATTCATGCTGCTACCTTAAAGGCTTCTGTATAAACCGTAGAAGGTGAAAGAAATCAAATATACGCTCAAGTAACTGAAGTAGTTAAAACAAAGGAAGAGTTTATAGGTTGTATTAAAAATCTCCAGACTGAGCAAGCATCTTTGCAGTCAGTAAATGAACATCTTGCAAACTAATATTAAAAGCTTCAGCACAAATTAATGACTGTTCTGTATCAAGAAAATGAAATATTTCACAGGAAATTAAAAGTAGAAGAAAATTACTGGTTAGAGAAAAAAGAAAAATTTCTAAAGCAGATGAAAAGACCAGCCACGCATCGGAAGAGCTGAAGATGGGCAGAAGTGAGTGGAAGACCTTGAAGAATTGGAGCCAACCCTTCATTCTTATCAAGAGCAGATTATTTTCCACAAGATAAAGGCACTGATAATTGGTTAGTGGTTTGGACTGAAAGAAACCTTGGTGACTTAAAGACAGGAGATTCTTTTTAAAAAATATTTTTATTGTTTAAGGTATTACATATGTCTCCTTTTTCCCCGATTGACACCCCCCCCCAGCCACTCCCACCCCTGAGGGCAACCCCCACTGCCCCAGTGTCTGTGTCCATTGGTAATGCTAATATGCATGCATACAAGTCCTTCAGTTGATCTCACCCTCCCCCCCCTTTGTCTCGATCTATTTTTGTTCATCAGTTTATGTTGATCATTATATCCCACAAATGAGTGAGATCATGTGATATTTATCTTTCTCCAACTGGCTTATTTCGCTTAGCATAATGCTGTCCAGTTCCATCCATGCTATTGCAAATGGTAAAAGTTCCTTCTTTTTTATAGCAGCGTAGATTCCATTGTGTAGATGTACCACTGTTTTTTTAATCCACTCATCTGCTGATGGGCACTTAGGCTTATCCCAAGAAACCAGAAACACCAATCAGAAAGGATATATGCACCCCTATGTTCATAGCAGCACAGTTTACAATAGCTAAGATTTGGAAATAGCCTAAGACAGGAAATTCTTACCTCAGACAAAAACTAACTGAAACAGAGCTTAAATTTGAACGTTCAAAAAAAGATCCTTATGCCCTTGGCATTCTAAATACAGCATTTGGCAGAGACCATTCCCCATAAGAGCCCCAATTGGGTGAAGCTTCATCTGAAACCAGAACTTTTCTCTCTCCTCCCACATTGTTGGAGGATCCACTCAGATTCTCACCTTTGCTTCGAGGTGGAGGAGGAAGAGGCTAAAGAGGCCCAGGGAATCCTCAGAATCATTAGGTTTCTAATGAGAGAGGAGAATCAAGAAAGCAGACGTGAGTTCCCATCTGTGTTGATTCCCCCTTCAAATGAGCCTATACTGAATGAACATCCAGAACCACAAGAAACATGACAATATTTTTGGTCTCTCTTCAAAAATAATTCTGATTTTCCCTCATTTGCAGTAATTTCAGTTACTTAAGTGATTATACTTTTGCTTAAATTGGAACTTAATGGATTTATATTCTCAGGATAGTATTTTGTAAATAAAGATGACTTAAATATGGAAAAAATTAAATAAAACATTCAAAGAGTCCTTAAGTTTATTAAATGACATTTTATTTTATTTTTTAAATATATTTTCTTGATTTTTTACAGAGAGGAAGGGAGAGGGATAGAGAGTTAGAAACATCAATGAGAGAGAAACATCGATCAGCTGCCTCCTGCACACCTCCCACTGGGGATGTGCCCACAACCAAGGTACATGCCCTTGACTGGAATCGAACCTGGGACCTTTCAGTCTGCAGGCCAATGCTCTATCCACTGAGCCAAACTGGTTAGGGCTTAAATGGCATTTTAACCCATAGAGATAATTTTAATTCAGAAAAGGTAAAGTTAGTGGACAGCAAACAAAAATGAACCATACTATTCCTTAGCTAAGGTGGGAAATTGCTTATTTCCATATTAACGAAGGTTAAATACCTAACCAGAGAAAAGTACTCACCCTATATAATAAAAGGCTAATATGCAAATTGACTGAACCGTGGAATGACCGGTGGCTATGACACTCACTGACCACCAGGGGGCAGATGCTCAACACAGGAACTGCCCCCTAGTGGTCAATGCACTCCCACAGGGGAGTGCTGCTCAGCCAGAAGCCCGACTCAGCCTGGCCTGTGGGGAATTGGGCCGAAACAAGCTCTTCGACATCCCCCAAGGGCTCCCAGATGCGAGAGGGCACAGGCTGGGCTGAGGGACTCTTTGCCCCCACCCCAGTGCACACATTTTGTGCACCGGACCTCTAGTTATGATAAAAGCAGATTTATCATGAGAAAGCACTTGGTAGATAATATAAGAAAAATTTTAGTCCATTACCATAATTTGCACAAAATGCCACGTTAATTGGCTATGAATAAAGGGCATTCCTTTGAACATTTTAGAAGACAAAGCAATTTGAAGGGAACTTCCTTTGCATAATGAATATCCTATATAAGTCATACATAAAACCAAGCAATTATAGGCGTCTGGATTTCACAGTGAAGATAGGAACAAGACATGGTTGCCCCTTGTCCTTTTCTTTTTCTAAACATTTTTACTGGTTTCAGAGAGGAAGGGAGAGGGAGAGAGAGATAGAAACATCAATGTTTGGGAAGTAATTAGGGTTAGATGCAGTCATGACAGTGGGACCCCATGATGGGATTAGTGCCCTTATAAGAGACACCAGAGAGCCCCTCTCCCCTCTCCCTCCCTCTCCCTCTCTCCTCTCCCCTCTCCCCTCTCCCCTCTCCCCTCTCCCCTCTCCCCTCTCCCCTCTCCCCTCTCCCCTCTCCCCTCTCCCCTCTCCCCCCTCTCCCCTCTCCCCTCTCCCCTCTCCCCTCTCCCCCTCTCCCCTCTCCCCTCTCCCTCCCTCTTCCCTCTCCCCTCTCCCCTCTCTCCCCTCTCCCCTCTCCCCTCTCCCCTCTCCCCTCTCCCCTCTCCCCTCTCCCCTCTCCCCTCTCCCCTCTCCCCTCTTCCCTCTCCCCTCTCCTCTCTCCCCTCTCCCATCTCTCCTCTCTCCTCTCTCTCTCTCCATGTGAGAGGAGGTCATTATGAGCGGACAGCAGATGGCAGCTGCCTAAAAGCCAAGAGAAGAGGCCTCAGGGGAAGCCTACCTTTCCAGCACCTTGATCTTGTACTTCCCAGCTTCCAGAACAGAGAAATAAAATTCTGTTATTTTAGTCATCCAGTCTACGGTATTTTGTAATTACCTGAGCTGACTAAAACACTCAAATTTAGAAGTGAAGGAACAAGGTTTGGACTTAGGTCTGCCTATTCTATTACTTCAAGTATCCAATCTACTTGCTCATCTACATTAAATGTACAGATAGGGTACACAGGGAAACAAGCTGGTTCAGTGGTCGGCTGTGAAGCACAATGTTTCTAATGAGCTCAGTCTGCAGATGGATCACTCTTGCTAAGAACAAAATCAATGAGTGAAGTAAGTTGTTTAGGAAGACACTGATGTAATGCAATGAATTTTTCACTAACCTTCAGACATTGGTAATTTTACAGCACTTTATACATGACAGACAATCACAAAAAATAAGTGGACATTATTTGATGGAACTTAGCATTCAAAACTTTAAAACCATAGAAATGTGAATTTCATATAAATATGAAGATTGTATTAGAAAATGGGAAGATTGAGTTTGGTGCTTGGGTTACATATCTGGTCTGTGATATAATTCATGTCTAACATGAAATAGTCAACTTTTAAGAAAGACTTGTTGACACCAATTGTTCTGTCAGTGTAAACAGCTATAGAGACCTGAGAGAATGTTCCATTTTATCCCATGCATTATGCATGCACAACATACATAATGCAACTGACTGCTCTGCCAGACTCTGGCCTCTCTCTGTCTTTCCTTCTTCTTAACATAACCTTAATGCTGTTCAAGTATGGCCCACCCCCACAAAGCTGTGTGCTTAAGAGATGCTGCTGCCTCATCACCCACCACACCCCAGGGGTGAATTGCAGTTAGTCAAGGCAAGTGGTCTTATTTCCTTTGATGGTAATTGGTTTGCCAGGAAATGACTCTGCGAGCCAGTTCTGGCCAGGAGACAGGGAGATACCAATTGAGTTAAGGATGTGAATGCCAGTCCTGCTTCCAATGCCATTCTGCCTCACATCAGAAGTAATCACAGGTATTGACTATCAATCAAATTCGTAAGATACAATAGACTTTATTCTAATACTTCATGTATTAATCTTAGAGAGGGATACAAGACAGGCAAACTGAGTGTACAGTTTCGTCATGTCATCAGGAGGCTCAGGGGCTACCCAGGTATACTGGCTTCTTGGCCCGTCTGACCCACCCGTGGCCTGTACAGGTGCTAAGGAAGATGAGGTGCATGGACGCACTTGCCAGGAGTCTCAGCAGTGTTTATCCGGGGACCAGCTCACCGCTCTCTGTGCAGGTGCAGTTCCACAGATGGGGGATTTCGGAGCAGATAAGGCAGACAATCAGCTTCCAGCACAAAGCATTCTTCTCTAGCTGCACATGGTAGTTGCCAAGGAAACAGTGCTGCGAGAAGGCAGCTCCAAGGTCACCTTCCCAGAGAGGTGTAAATCTGTTTGGAGACCCAGGCCTGATATTACTCCCTTTTCACAGGAAAAACTTCACTGGGGCTTCAAGGAACGGTTTCCAGTCTCTTAAGAAGGGAAGCAAAAAAAAAAAAAAAGAAGCAAGTCTTGTTCCTCCAGACATTTTTGTATCTGAAGTGGATGCTTGGACAATATCTTTCTGGTGCATTTAGTTTCCCAAGCTCCACTGTAAGACATCTATTTTCACAATTTCTCTACTTTCCTCAAACCTCTTCCCCAGTTCTGTCAACTGATTTCTTGCTTCCTACTTAACTAAGAAAATAGAAGCAATTAGAGAACGTCTACACTTTCCCACCATCACATACCAAAAACTATTTCCTTTTTTACCCATATCCTCCACTCCCCTCTTCTTACTACAGACATATTGTCCACACTCCACTACCTGTGCTTTAGCTCTTATGCCCACTCATCCATTTAAGGACATCACTTTAGCATCTGTAAACCCCCCTCTTCCCTAGTTGATCACCCATCAGCATAAAGCCTTTAGTATTTCCTTTTCTTTTTATCCTCACCCGAAGATATGCTTTGTTGTTTCTTTTTAGAGAGGATGGGAGAGAGAGAGAGAGAGAGAGAGAGAGAGAGAGAGAGAGAGAGAGAGAGATTGATTGGTTGTCTCCCTCACGCCCTGACCAGGGATCGAACCTGCAGTGTAGTTTTGTGCCTTGACCAGGAATCGAATCCACAACCTTTTGGTGTATGGGATGACATTCCACCAACTGAGCCACAGATAGGGCTGTATTTCCTACCTTAAAAATCTCCCACATCCTACTCCAGCTATGGCCCATTTTTCTACTCCCCATTATAGCAAAACACCCCAAAGGAGTTTTCTATACTGTTGTCTCCAATTATTCTAGTCTTACTATTATTCTTGTTTTATTTTGAGGAAACATTTATTAAAGCTGGGGACAGTGAAACAAGGAAGGGCTTAGCAAAGAAGCAACAGGAGAGCCTAGACGGGGCTGCTGGCTCACTGGGAAGCAGAGGAAACAGGAATCAGGGGATTAGTCCGGGAAGAGCTGCACTACCCATTGCTCCCCTGGTGG
This sequence comes from Myotis nattereri, assembly GCF_964212035.1. NCBI lineage: Eukaryota > Metazoa > Chordata > Mammalia > Chiroptera > Vespertilionidae > Myotis > Myotis nattereri. The sequence goes on from NC_138075.1 coordinate 182,865,549, forward strand.
CAAGTCTCCGGGGGTCTCTTAGAGTTTAGGAGATGCATGCCTGTGGAGGAAGAACATGCCTGGTCATAATTTTCTGAATGGAGTTTTCTATTACTTATAACCCAAGTTATCTTAAACATTATAACTTCATAAACTCGGCAATATTTTTTCCATTGGATATTGGTTATTACTATGACTCAAGATTATTAAATTGGGAGCAAGAGAGTTTCAATATGAGAAATCTGTCACTGAAATAGCAACATGTTGGAATACCTTTCAAATATGACCTGATTAAAGAAATGCTCATATCTAAATGTGAGCAAAGATGTTACTTCTTGAATTTAATATCTACATATTTTCTCATAACTGAGTTATTTACTTATCTTAACCTGGGACAACATTAGAGATTATACTTCAAGACAAATTAAAAAAGAACATTATCATTGAAATCCAACTATATACTTTGTCAATCCTTTGAACACTAAATGCTTTTTAAATATTTATCAATAAGAAGAATACTAATTGTACAAAATTAGAACATTTAAGTTATTTAGATGCTAGTGGTGTATTCAATGAGGTATTTTTAAATGAGGTTCAAAATCCTATTATTTTTATTATACATCTTTTTTATTATATGTATTTATTATATAACTAATAGCTGCTTTAGTTCATAAGCAATCTCAATTGCATAATGTTACAATTTCTCTTAAAAAATAAACCTGAAATTTTATGACGTTTTCTATGCATGAGCATATTGAACTGTGGCAGTAGCTTGCTGAGGTCAGTAGGGCAAAACCAAGTCTTCTCTGTGTGTGTGTGTTTTTTCTTCTCTGTGTGTGTGTGTTTTTTTTTAAAGAGATGGGGAATAGTAAAGTGCTTATGATAAAAACTGGGTTATGAAAAAGATTCTAAAAGGCCGTAGCAATGCAAGCGAAGCTCACAATTCTAAATTTAAACAGACACAAAAGATCTTGTCGTTGGGAGTCCAAAGTACAACTGCACAGATACAGAATGGCGTAACAATAGCACTTGTGGAAAACAGGCAAGGCGGTGAGTGAGTGGGCAGTTGCACTGTCTCCTAAAAAAGATGCTAACATCTTGGACTGAATGGAAAATGTAGTTTTTGTGCTTGCCCAGCATTTCCTGAGCATTGCACCTGCCTTGCTTTGCACAGAGTAAGCAGCTGTCAGACAAGGGAAGTACTTAGACGGTGGAGGTGGTTGTTCTTTCCACTCAATTTGGGCACCGCCTACATAAGAGTTTCTCCAGGGAACCGGAGGGAACACTTGAAGGAGCAGGGACGACTGCCTGGGCGCAGCCTCAGGGATACGGTTTGCTGTTTAAGGCTGCATGAACCTGACTCAAACTATGGTCAGTAAACGTGCTGGGGTCCAACCCCAGCGGGTCCAGGGGTTCCCAAAGTTGTAGACGGAGTCGGCGAAGAAGGAAGGACACGGAGACAGCGTTCAGTTGACCAGCAGACTAGCCAGGATCTCCAGCCAAGTTCTGGTCTGGATCTCCAGAGAGGTTCTGCTGTTTATTGTCTTGTTACATCCGTATTTATACCAGTTGATTTTAATCCTGTCAATTTCTATTACAAAGGTTAGGGCGTTTCTTATCTCCATTCCAGGGAGTAAAGATTATGTAGCTTAAGCATGATTGTTCGTAGTTAAAGTGATTAATTACCCGCCTGGCACTTAGTTAAGGAGTTTCATCCCCTCCCTGACTTCAGGGAAAAATCCCTACCTGGGGAAACAACCTTTCTCAGAGACCTTGGTTAAAACACATAATGCCAAGAAGGTGAGCAAACATATTAAGAACAGTATGCCATATATGCCAGGTCCCTTGAAACAGCAAGCATGGACCGGCTCCCGGCATAAACGGAACCACAGGAAAATAGATTGCATTCCAATACATAGGCAGAAATTTGTAATGGTAAAAACTACCAAAATTGGAAGAGCCATGAGAAAGGAAAAGGAGCTAAGCACTATGTATTATACTGTGTGTGAGTTACTTATTGCTGCATAGTAAGTTAGCCCCAAACTCAGCGGCTTAAAACAACACACACTTATCACCTCCCAGTGTCCATGGGTCAGGGATCCAGGGGCGGCTTTGCTGGGCTTTCGGCTTCAGGGTTTCTCACTGCTGCAATCAAGGGGTCACCAGGGCTGCAGTCATTTCAGGGCTCACCTGGGGCGGAACCACTTCCAAGCTCACTGAACAGTTGGGCAGGACTTTTCCTGGACTGTTGTACCCAGGGCCTCAGTTCTTAGCTGGCGGTGGTTTGGAGGCGGCCCTCTCCATCAGAGCAAGTACTTGAGAAGATCCAGGGAAAGAATACCAGCAAAACGGAAGAAAATGGACAGACATGAGAACTTTTTCGGGATTCAATCTAAATTGAGATAGGTACTAAGGATGAGTCCAAGATTTATTGTGTGTGCAACTGGATAGAAGGATGGTGCCAATTCACATGAGGTCAGCATACAAGAGAACTGGGTTTAGGGAGGGGAGGAACATGAATTGGGTTTTTAACATATTATATTGAAGTGCCTTTGTGATACCAACTGGGAGACAATGAAGTGGATATGAAACTCAGAGAACTGGTCCGAAGATTTGAATTTGTGACACTATCTAAGTCGTGATCTGTAGCTCATACTGTTATATTATTCACCTCCTAGAGGCCAATGCACGAAAATTCAAGCAAGAGTAGGCCTTCCTTCCCCCAGCTGCCGACACTGGCTTCCCTTCAGTACCTGGGACCCAGGCTTCCCTCCTCCAGCCACCCGCAGGCTCCCGGGACCTGGGCTGGCTTTCCTCTGGCCCCAGTCTCCTCAGGAAGTATGTCCGGGATGACATCTGGGAGACATCTAGTCTAATTAGCATATTATCCTTTTATTATTATAAACTAGAGACCCGGTGCACAAAAATTTGTGCACTTGGGGGGGGGGGGTCCCTCAGCCCGGCCTGTGACCTCTCACAGTCTGGGACCCCTTGGGGGATGACCAGCTGCTGGCTGAGGCCTGCTCCCTGGGGGATTGGGCCTAAGCTGGCAGTCAGACATCCCTCTGGCAGCCCAGAAGCCCTCGGGGAACTCCACTTGCCAGCGGGGAGCAGACCTAAGCTCAGAGGCCGGCAGAGGCAGGCGGGGAACCTTGGCTTCCTCCATCGCTGGGGCAAGCAAGCCTCCTGTTTGCTTCAGCTGCCTGGCTGCTGGCCGCCATCTTGGTTGGCAGTTAATTTGCATATCACCCTGATTAGCCAATGGGAAGCGTTTCGGAGGTACGGTTAATTACCATGTTTGTCTATTATTAGATAGGATGTGACAGTTAATCTGACCTATTTAGTTGTTCATTTGCAAGGATCCCAGCCTAGAACTAAATAAGGTGGAGTTTAACATAAGCATTTGCTGTTAAACTTACTACTCCCTTCCAATTGCATTCCCCATACACCTCTTATTTCAAAAACATCTTGACAGATTAAGAATAAGGGTTCAAGAATAGTATGTGGCATCCCATGATCTCCACTTCCTGGTATTCATGCCTTTGGGTTATTCCTTCCCAAGTGTAGACAGGACCTGACTTGCTTCTACCCTGTAGAATACAGTGAAATCATGCAAGTCAATTATGTGATTGTATGACTTCATATGAGACTCAGTCTGGTAGGCTGCCTGGAGCTAGAGATTCCCTTTGCTGGCTTGATGAAGTAAGCGAGCCTGCTGAGGGAGCCCATGCGGCAAGAAACCAGGGGTGACCACTAGTTGCTGAGGGCAGACGCCAGCCAACTGCCAGCAAGAAACTGAAGCCATCAGTTCCATAGCTATAAGGAAATGAATTCTACCAGCAACTGGATGAGCTTTGGAAGCCGGTTCTCCCCTAGTTGAGCCTGCAGATGAAGTCACCTGGCTGACACCTCAATTGTGGACTTGTGACCAAGGGCAGAGAGCCTAGCTAAGCTGTGCCCTAACTGCTGACCCACAGAAACTGTGAGGTAATAAATGTGTGTGTGTTTTAAGCCTCTAAATTTGAGGTAATTTGTAAGGCAATATAGAAACCTAAGTAATACTTAAGCTTTTATTTATCTCGATTTTTAAACATGCTAACCTTTTTGTGCTGCAAGACAGTTGCCTACTTTTTTGTTTTTATAGGCTTTATTTATGGAAACTCATTTTGAATCAGAAACAAGCTGTTTCATGTGAGTATTAGGAGCATAAAATGTCACAGAGAGGGGAAAAACTTAGCCCAAAATGGCAAGCTTTATTACTACAGATATCCCACTAGATTTAGAAAATAAATTTAGATAAATCTAGAATTTAAAAGCTAGAGCTGGAAAAAGACTAGCAAAACCAGGTATTAGAGATTCATGTATTTATATTCTCATCAGTAGAAAATATAATTACAATGTGGTCTCATGTTTTTGTAATGAGCAAAACCAAAAGTGATGTGTAATTGTAGCAAGGTCGATGTATAAAGCTTTTTGGAACTAAAACAACTAGTCATGACTGCTTAGAGTGGATATGGAAAAAAACCTATGTCTAGACAAAATGAGTTAACTTGCAGGAAGGGAAACCACACTTTAAGATAGATATGTGTCACTTAAGGTTTTCCCTTTGGCTCAATTTTCATTTTGAAAAGTTATAGGAAATCCTAAAGTTTCTGAGTTGTAGACATACAAAATTGCAAGAATAACTTATCTTTAGAGTTTCTGGCAGAGAAGCAAGTCACTAATCCACAAGAGAGGCAATTTGATAAAATAGGACAATTTGATAAAATAACTTGCATTAAAAATGTTTCAAATGATATGCGATTGTAAACGAACATTTTCTTCAAATACTTATATCTCCTCTTTGGTTGGCAGGGCAGATTTATCAAAATCAGGTTTAGATTCACTAATAAAGAACCAGTCTGCATCAACAGAATAAAGTTTCATTCAAGCAGTATATAAAATAATTAAGTTTTACTTTTCCAAAATTGCAGTAGCAAATCAGTTCAAAGGTCATTGCTTTCTCAGTTTTCCACTTAATTCCAAGGCTCAAATTTGCTCTGGGGTGAGATGATTTCATTGTTCATTTAATATAAAGTGTTGTCCAAAAGCTCAGTTCTTGGCTGCCTTCCCGCTACACTCACTCCCTGTGAGAACTTATCCTGCTGGAGGGACTTAAAGACCATCTATATACTATTTTTTTCAGCCCCAGTGAACTCCAAATTTCTATGTAACCTGCCTACTGAACATATCTATGTGTATATACGTACCTACTGGGTCTCAGGTTTAGCAAACCTAAAACCACAACTCCAGATCACCACTACAAACCTGCTCTTCCAGCTTCTCAGGTCAGCAAAGTGCACCACCTGTTCCCAGGAGTTACCTTTTTTTTTTAATCCTCACTCACTGATAGTTTTTCCATTGATTTTTAGAGGGAGGGAGGGAGGAAGGAATGTGTGTGTGTGTGTGTGTGTGTGTGTGTGTGTGTGTGTGTGTAGGAGAGAGGGGAGAGGGCAAGAGAGACAGACAGACATTGATTGCTTGTCTCCTGCACACACCCTGCCGGGAACTGGGAATTGAACCTGCAAACCAAGTCCGTGCCCTTGATCAGTAACCCCTTAACCCCTCAGTGCTCGAGTTAACACTCTAACCACTGAGCGAGCACCACTGGCCAGGACCCCAGGAGTTACTCTTGACCTTTCTTGTTCCCCTACTCCCCAGACACATGCAATTCATTAAGTCTTCTCAGTTCCACCTATAATATTCCAAGGCTCAAATTTGCTCTGGGATGAGATGTCATTGTTCATTTAATATAAACAAACTGTGTTGTCCAAAAGCTGTGTATACATTTTTGTGCCCCCCAAAATGTATACACACTTTAACAGCTTAGCTCAATTTTGAAAATTAAATGTATTTTAATAAATACTGCCTTTATAATCATTCAAAGTGTGTGTATACATTTTTGGGACACCCTATATATCCCAAATCCTACCACTTTAGACACCTCTACCCCTACAATGTAGTGACTACACCTGCTTTTGCTTAGATAATGGCAATAGCCTCCCCCGACTCCCAGACCAGAGGTTTTCAACTTTTTCATCTCATGGCACATAAAATAATTACTAAAATTCTGTGGCACACCTAAAAATATATTTTTTGCCAATCTGAGAAAAAGAAAAGCTACAATTTTGATTCTCACCGGACAGCTATTATTTTGTTGGCTGCTGTCATTTTTACATTTTACTATCTAAGGGAAAAGAGGTCAGTACCCCTGATTAAATAGTAAGGTATTGTATGTTTTTGGAATTCGTGCGGCACACCAGTTGAAAATTGCTGCCCTAGACTATTCTCAACAAAGAATTATCGATGAAAAAGAAATCAGCTCTAACCAGTCCTCTGGTTTCCCATCAAGCTCAGGATAAGGTGCAAACGCCTTTCCAGAAGATACAAAGCACCCCACATTGTCTTCCGTACTTGTTTACTCCTTCAGAATCTGAGTCATTTCAGGAAGACATTTACCTTATTCTTGTCTTATTCACTAACTATGGTATCTCGTGTCTACAGCAGTGCCCAGCACATCATACACTCAATATTCATGGGATGAACTAATTTTTCTGTTACAATACAGGTAAGAGGCCCTTACCTGGCTGCAACAAAACTTTTAAACTTAAGGGTTTGATTTTTTAATCAGCATAATTTTAGACTAGTATCCTTTAAAACATGAGTTATGCCCAGCCTGTGTGGCTCAGTGGTTGAGTGAGGACCTGTGAACCAGGTCATAGTTCAATTTCTGGCCAGGGCACATGCTAGGGTTGTGGGCTCTATCCCCAGTGTGGGGTGTGCAGGAGGTGGCTGATCAATGATTCTCTTATCACTGATGTTTCTATTTTTCCCTCTGGGAAATCAATAAAAATATATTAATAAAAAAAAACCCCAAACATGAGCTATTATTTTACCTTTCATAGTAACTCTGGATGATGATTCTAGAGGTGTAAACTCTTGAATAAAATTTCAAATCACGAAGACAAATATATTTTATGCTTTATGATGACTGCTCCACTGTTGTAGCTCTTAATACATAGAAAAACAGCCTTTAATGAGAGGGCTGACAAATGGGCAGAGGAAAGAGGATGTGCAAAAGCAAAGTGAGGGTTGAAAAAGCAGGATATTTGCTGTACCAGCAAGTATTTTGGAATGGTTCTAAAATATACTTGGAGATAAAGATGGAGAGCACAAAGGACCCTAACACACCTGGCTAAGGATCCAAACAGCAGGCAACCACAATCTCTTCTCTCCTCCCATCGGCATTTTAGAAAGCTTCCTGTGGTGAGTATGAAGGATGATGGGAGGCTGTGGGAGAGGCCACAACCAGACTGGAGGCAGAGAGAGACAAGTGTAGAAGTCTCCAGAGCAATCCCGACAAAACGCTATGGTATGGTTAGGAAGAGGTCCCTTTGGGCTCCAGGCTGGAATGTGCAGCTTCGAGGTCTCGTGTCTTCTCTACTCCAGGGCAGCCTGAGTGACTGACAGTTGGCAAACTATCATTGGTTTTGTAGATGTTTCTTTCTGTAGATCTTTGGTATCCCATTATCTATGGAAGTCTCATTCTTACTCCCGACCCATTTTATTAGCCTGAAATGAAGTCATTAACCAGTTGTTTATTACGGGTGTCAACTTTAGCAAGACGTCACACAGCCTGAGCTGGTCCGGTAATAGTCATGTGTTCTCTGATGACAAGGTCCTCAGGATGTGTTGGTAGCGGTGGGAGGGGACAGGGGCACGTGCTGGTTCACAAATGCTCTGTGACACATAACCATCTCCTTTTTCAAAACATGCAAAGACGCTTCTTCTCTTTCAAAAGTTTGTGTCCCTTGGTGGACTACTCAAATGATTCCTGAGGCCAGAAGCCAGATGATATATCTGTCTTGCCTTTAAGTAAAACTACTTGTTTAAAGGAAAACTGTTGCCAAGACCTCTAATGCTCAATTTAGGAACATTTAAACCCTTCTCCAACCTCTTCTACTTCTGCTCCAATCAGTTCCTCCAACCTTAGGCAATCCTAATCATTAGTTCTGAATCAGACTGCTTTTAACAATCAGGTACAGTAATGTACTTACTCTACTTCCACTTGCCTTATCTTTTTTGAAGAATACTTCTCTCAAAATCTGAGAGGAAAGGAAACGATGACCAGGGATTAAGTGTCCATAATATCTATTTTTATTACGAAAACATTAAATTTTGACACATTGCTTCATCTGCTTTTTAAAAATCTATTATCTGACTTAAATCTATTCAGCAAAAATGCCAATAAATTACATAAATCATAGTCTGGGTCTTTTTAACACTAGGAACATAATATGTTTTATAATAATCAAACAACAATATTAAATCTGAGTTGTGTGAGTGGTTAACTTGTATTTTAACATTTAGCTTAAAACCAAAACCAACCACATGCTTACACTGTTGCAAAAGTTGCTCAGAAGCGCTTTCCGTATGGCTGTGTCAGCATCCTTCTCAGTCTTTGCTGAGGCACAGAATGCAGCGTATCAGGTGTCAAGGCACTCATTCTAAACTGTCCTGTCCTGCTCAACACAGGAGCAGTACTGGATGGAGGGCTGATGATATGTTATTCCCCCACCTCCTGCCCACACTATCTTGCCTTTAAGTAACTTCATTTCTTTAAAAGGAAATCAATAGCTAAGAACTCCAATACTGAATTTAGAAACAGTGATTCCAATACACATTAAATCTAATGTGTTAGTACTTAAAGTCACAAATTCTGAAAAAGTGAAAATAATAGACAAAGACAGAACTTATGTAACCAATGAACTAAGGCAAATGGCATTGCCATCATATGCCTTAAAATGGTATATTTTTGGTGTCTGGAGCTCTTTAAAAATTATATTTTGGGACAGCTCAGATGAATTTCAATAAAGGATGTGTGTTCTGCATAAAGTTAAGAGTTTTAAGGGTTTTCAACATGGGAGGCGTTGTTTAAAAAAATACATTGATAGTCTTATTAGTGAATGTTTCCCACTTGGTTTAAGTTTTATTGTGGAGGCAAACCAAAGCACTCTCTTAAGACTCCATGTTCAAAGTTACGATTAGATCTCTATCATTCCTAGAAAATTTAAAGCTAGTTATCACCCTGGCTCTTGTCATCATCTTCATCTTCATCATCCTCATCATCTTGGTCTATGGATTCAAGTTCATCCTCTTCTTCCTCCTAATTAGAAAATAAACATTTAACATTATGAAGATTTCTCACTTCACATTCAATACATAATATATCTATTGATAAATTCTTTATTCCCATAAGTATACCAGGTTATACACTATCTGATTTCCTTGCTTTAATGCTTAAGGCTCCTGTCATTCATTCATTTCAAATTCTTTATTGTTTAAAGTATTACATAAGTATCCTCCCCCCACCCCCGCCCCCCATTGTCCTCTCCCTGACTGCTCTGCCATTTTTAATATGAGATGAGACATATAGGTTAACTGGCCTACAGATGGCTATAACTCTCACCTGAACCAAACAAGTCAAAACAGAATGCCACATTTGGGTGATAAGAGTCTTGTTATGACAGGAACAATCAAATTAATTCACTCTCTAGGCTCAAAGCCCCAAAGAGAACAGTTAACAAATGCTGAAATCTGCCCAATCTGCATCTTAAGTCAACTCGGTGAACACTGTATAGATGATACTGAATTCATGTACCTAACGTATCTATGCCTGTATTCTAGATATATAGGCACAATATTTCCATGGTACAATATAATTTTAAAAATACATTATAAAGAAAGATAATATATAACATTTTGAGAAACATTTCAATCTTACTGGATGACCGAGTCCCTTGAGTTTATCCTTTAATGACAATATTTTCTGATCCTGATCAGCCAACAGCACCAAGAGATCATCCTGTTCTTTTTTAGAATCTTTAATGTTCACCTCCAGCTGGTTTTTCTCATTTTGTAAAATGACAATGGTACTGTTAGATGAGTCCAGCTGCTCTTTAATAGAAGCTCTTTCCTCAGACAGTGCTTTAATTTCATTCTAGGAAAAGAAAGGTGAAAATCACGAATCTAAAATTAGTATTAACTCTCCGAAGGTTTTAAACAAGTAGGTTCTTTCTATGATAAGTCACTGTATCTGTCCAATCTAAGGAGTTTAAGGGTAGAGGTTTTTTTGTTTGTTTTGTTTTTAAATTTTATTTATTGATTTTAGAGAGAGAGAAGAGGGGGCGGGGCGAGAGAGAGAGAGAGAGAGAGAGAGAGAGAGAGATAGAGAGACACGTCAGTTTGTTAAGTTTGTTGGTTCACTTATTTATGCATTCATTGGTTGCTTCTTGTATGTGTCCTGACCAGGGATTGAATCCGCAACCCTGGCGGATTGGGACGACGACGCTCTGAGCAACCTGGTCAGGGTGATAGGACGCTTAAAACATACACTCATCCAGTAACATGAGAATTTATGTTAGGTTATACATCAAAGATGGTTACTGTGAAAAATACAATTTAACATCAAAAAAATATTTTTAATCAGTTATTCCTCAATAAATCCTAAGAGACAATACCATTTCAGATAATCAGAGGGATAAACACACAAAAAATTTTATAGCAGAAGCCTGGTTAGCATCAGAAGTAGAACTAAAGTTTAAAAAAAAAATTTCATCCCAACTTTATACATACAATTAAAGGCAGAAAAAAATAGCTTCAAGCAAAACCAATGGCTTAAAAATAATTTGACCATAATCCAAAATGCATAATTACACATTATCTTCCTTTTCCCATTTTTTTCCTGCATGCCTTTTATTTATTTATTTTTTTACTACCACCTCATTCCTTCCTTTTATTCTTTATTCTGGTTTCTATGTCGCACAATGGGCTGCAGGATTTCATGTGCCCGTGTTCTTTGGCCTATGAAAAGCTTACACGTGGCTTGTGTATTAGCCAAACTTGCATTCCTGTTTCTTATTGTGATTAGAGACTGATAAGAAAACTATTTTCACTTTCAAAGTACATTCTGATGTATTCTTACTTTACATATTTGGCACAATTATTTGAAAAAGCATTTAAAAAATCTTCATTTGTGCCATTTTGGGTAACAGAATATAAAGACTGTAAGATAACATTACACCTCATTAGCTTTCTTCATAAATCTAAGAATTTGAGAAATTAAGTGAATAAACTCTAATTTCCTGGAGTTCATTTCATATAATATACAGTAAATAAAAGTTTCACCAAAGCCAACCTTTAACTCTTTAGTCTCTTGTAATAATGCCGACAGCCTTCCTTCTACATCAGTAGTTTTTGCAGCTATTGCAGCTTCACTCTCTCCTGATACAGGAACTGATTGTGCCTGAAAGTAGAAATTAGGGGAAAAAACAGTTTCTTTAAAGTTATGATCAATATGAAACCCCAAAGGTGATTTAATTTTCTTGCTATTTTAAAATTTTATTTCCAATAACAGAAAATGTAATTCCCTCACATATTTACATGAATAAAGTGCTCTCCCTAGAAAGAAGAGTGATCCCTACAGTAAGCAGAAGACAAGAGCGGGGGGGCGGGGGGGGGGGCACCGATCTCAGCAGAGGATGAGGAAGGCTGGGTGAAGCTGCCTCAAGGTCACACCAGGAAAGCAACCAACAGAACAGCTCTCACGTAGCTGTAACACAGCATTTACTAGCAGGGAATAGTTTTCAAAGCCGTTTCCTCATAAAATTCCTTTAAGTTTCATTGACACTATCATCTCAGAGAGGTAGGTGGGAACACTGAGCTGAATGCCATTAACTGGTGAAATGTAAGTATTTTCTTAAGAGTTATAGGAGGTATTCTTAAATCAGTTTTTCAGTCTTTCCCCACCTTTTTTTCTATAAAATACTGGGAAGTGAGGTGCTGGTATAGCAAATATCTAAAAATGTGTAAAGGACTTTAGAATTGGTAGAGTCTGGAAGAGTTTTCAGGTGCATGTTAGACAAAGTGTACATGCCTTGAAGAGATTGTTGGCAAAAATATGGTCATTAAAGGCAATTCTGGTCAGGGCTCAGAAAGAAAAAAGGAGAGCTGTAGAGAAAGCTTCCACTTTAGTCTCTTGTAATAATGCCGACAGCCTTCCTTCTACATCAGTAGTTTTTGAAGCTCATAGAGAAAATGAGTATCATCATGAACAGAATGCTGATAGGAATATGGATGTTAAAGTGGTTTTGGCTGAGGTCTGAGATGGAAATCAGGAAAGTGGAGGAAAGGCAATCTATAATAATAAAAGCATAATATGCTAATTAGACCAGATGTCTTTCCGGACGAAGCCGGGTCTGCAAGGGAAACCCGGGTCCCGGGTGCCAGAGGGAAGCCAGTGCCGGCACCGGGGGAAGGAAGGCCTACTCTTGCCCGAATTTCGTGCATTGGGCCTCTAGTTCTTGTTATAAAGTGACAAAGAACTTGGCTAAATTATGTCTAGTGTTCTGTGGAAAGTAGAATTTGTAAGTGATGAACGAGGACATTTAGGTGAGGAGATTTCTAAGCAAAGTGTCAAGGGCGTGGTCTAGTTCCTTGCTGCTTAAAATAAAATGTGAGGAGAGACAGAAACTGAAGAAGGAATTGGTAAGTAAAAGGTAATGAGAATTTAAAAATTTAGAAAATCATCAGCCTATCTCTATTGCAATAAATGACAAGGCATATTCTGGTGAAACATCAAGGGGGTGGCTGGACAACCATTTGTAAAGAGGCTGCATGTGTGACTCATTGATCCAATCAACCACTCAGCAGAAGCCAGAACAGAGAGGTGGTTATCCAGGAGGGCCTTCTTGTCTGATGGCTTGGACCCCTGTGAATTGCATGGGTTCTCGACAAGGTTTCTCACAATTTTATACCAGCAGTAAACCTAACTTGACTGACGGTACAGAGACAGGATGAAATACAAATATCAGCAAAATGAACCACTAAGTATCTGATTAAACTGACTGGCTGAGTCTGACTATAACATTGAGACTGCCACCACGGACAAGAAGCAGATATGACTAGAACTCTGGCTAAAGGGAAGTGAATTTTTGACAAATTTGCTTCTTTTCCACAGTGGTTGAGAAACAACATCTTAACCTTGTGTTTTCTATTTTTCAGGAGAAAAAAAATTAACTAACTTACAAATGCTTCTGTTTTATGTAACAGCTCCTGCTTTTCTGTCTGTAGTTTGGTGATCTCCACAGATTTTGAGTTTAACTGAGACTTTAATGTTGCCAGTTCCTAAGAGAGAAAAAACATTTGCGGTGTAAACTCATCAAGGAAATGTCTATTTTCAGGACATACACACAAGTTTACCTCCCGTTTTTTTCTTTTCAATTCTAAAAACCAATATTTTTTTTGGACAGAAAGGTTTAAATAACCAATACACTTAACAAAGCAATTATCATGGTCAATACTGTATAAATTAGGCATAAGATTTTTTTTTTAAATATATTTTATTGATTTTTTACAGAGAGGAAGGGAGAGAGAGAGTTAGAAACATCGATCAGCTGCCTCCTGCACATCTCCCACTGGGGATGTGCCCGCAACCCAGGTACATGCCCCTGACCGGAATCGAACCAGAGACCTTTCAGTCCGCAGGCCGATGCTCTATCCACTGAGCCAAACCGGTTTCGGCTAGGCATAAGATTTTATAACTTCACTAGGAGCCCAGCGTGTGACATCGCATGGTGCCACCCACCCACCTGCAGCCCTACCTTGACACCCGAACCTGTCCACTTAGAGCTCCAGCACGCCTGGCCCAGCCCCCAAACCCTCTGGCCTTCTCTGGCTGCTTCAAGCCCCGCCCTCAGTCCCTCAAGTCGCCTAGGGCTGGTCCCGCTTTCTCTGGGCGCCTCCCTGCTTCCTAGCCGTCTCTGGACCAACGCTGCGACTCCACCCCATCATGGCGCTAGAGGAGGGCATGGAAGCCTCCCGCCTGCTGCGCTGTGCTCCTTGCCCTGGCAGGTGGGCCGCGGGCACTCAGAGTGCGAGCGGTGGGTGGCGAAGGGCTGGTGAGGGGGGTGCTATGGGCTCTCACCCCTGCCCTCCCCGGCATGGGATAGTCCCGCCCCCTCCGGGCGCTTCCCTGCTTCCACCCCGTCTCCAGCAACGCCCCAGCTAATATGCTAATGACATGGTCGTTACAGTTAAAACGTTATTGACCATTAGCAAATTAGCTCTTTATTAGTATAGATATTTGTAGCTTATAAACATAATTATGTTCTCCTTAATTTAGTTCACTGATAATCTACAAATAATCTGATGAGATGCTGAGATCTCTTAAAAAGAACACCATTAAAAAATTAAAAAACACAATAACAAGCAAATACCATTACCATATAATTACAACAGCTTCTGGATTTGCATATGGCTTTCATCACTATCAGTTTTTGCTCGCACAACACAAAGTAGCTCTAGATTAATAGAACTGAAAGGTGGCTATTCTATCATAATTAAAACAAGACAAAACAGAACTTGGATCAAGCTGGACAATTACCTGTTTTAATTCTGCAATATTTTCAGAATCTCTAGCAGAAGCTGTTGCTTCATTTGTGTCTGGGGATGTTTGGGAAGATTTCTACAAATAGCATAAAAATAAATTATGAAATAAATTCATTCTAAAGAGATAGGAAAACAAAACAAAACAGAACTGTACATGTAAATCTTTACCAAAAAATTTCATACCAACATTTTAATTTTTTTTCTTTTTTTAAATCCTCACCTGAGAGAAAGGGAGAAACATTGATGTGAAAGAAAAACATCGATTGGTTGCCTTCCTCAAGTGCCTCAACCAGGGATCGAACCCACAACCTAGATGTATGTGCCTTGATAGGGAATCAAACCCTAAACGTTTTGGCATATAAGACGATGCTCCAACCAATTGAGCCACCTGGTCAGGGCCCAACATTTTAATTTTGATAAAATTTCAAGATACCACATACTGTCTACAACGTTTTCATAGTTAAATTGCTTACAGTCAATTAGCTAGGAAGCAGTGAAACTTCAGACAGTCTGACACAGCTCATATTCTAAAATCTTATCATGATACTTTGGCTTAAGGGATCCAGAAAAAAAAAAAGCAGGATAATGAAGATTACTCTTGACCTCTTTTTTAAAAATTTTTAACACTTACTTACCAGTTTTTCAATCAAAGAGTCCTTTTCGGCCAGTTGGCTTCGTAAAAGTTCCTGATTACTTTTTAATTCTTCTATCTCTTCTCGCAACCTACCAATTTCTTCTGGTTGAATGCCATTCATTTGAGCCCCATCATTGTGAGAACCTTGATGCTGATTGTCTTTTCCTATTAGACAAGCATAAAATGTGAAAAGCCAGCAAAAAACTTAAGTTTTTCATTTTTTGAATTAGAAGATTCAAATAAAAATATATAATTCGCTTAATTTAGTTTGGCAGCACTTTTGTAAGCACATTTCATTTTTGCAAAATAGTGTGTTGATAAAAATAATGAACTAATGATATTTTCAGGGTTTCTGGGAGAAAAGCAGAATAGTCTTATTAAGACTAAACTGCATGGTTTGGTGATCTAAGATTAAAAATGATACTAGTTTCAATTCTAATTCTGCCAACATAAGAGAAAATAAAATCCCTTAAAAAAAATGTCCTGAAAGGAATAGCCTTCTATATGGACTAAAATAACTGACAAATTATTGTCATAAATAAAGGAAGTAAAATAGGTAATTTTTCTGAAAATTTTAATCACTTTGATATAAACAAACTACATTTCTAAGTAGCTAACATTCCTATCATAAGCACTACAGGGTGATCATACTATTTACAAGAATTGGAGCTCTTACCATGTGCCAGGCACTGAACTAGAATTTTACTAATATTATTTCATTTAATTCCAAAATGACCCAGATGCCTTTATCAGCTCAACTTTGTAGACAAGGAAATAAAAAAATTAGATCAGTCATCTTTTTTTAAAAAAAAAATATTTTCATTGATTTCAGAGAGAAAGGGAGAGGGAGAGAGAGAGAAAAAAAACAACAATGAAGAGAGAGAATCATTGACTGGCTGCCTCCTGCATGCCCCCGACTGGGGATTGAGACCACAACCCAGGCATGTGCCCTGACCAGGAATTGACCCTCAACCTCCTGGTTCATAGGTCGACGCTCAACCACTGAGCCATGCTGGCTGGGCTAGACCAGTCATTTTTAACTGGTTATACATTAGAATCACCTGGGGATGAGCCTGTAGTAATTACTGATGCATGGACCCAAACCTGACAAATTAAATCAGAAACACAGTAAGGTCTCAGTATTGGTGCTATTTATTTTTTAATTAAAGTATTTATTTTTCAGCCCTAGTTGGTTTGGCTCAGTGGATAGAGTGTCAGCCTGCGGACTGAAGGGTCTCGGGTTCAATTCCGATCAAGAGCACATGCCCAGGTTGCAGGCTTGATCCCTAGTAGGGGGCGTGTAGAAGGCAGCCGATCAATAATTCTCTTATCACTGATGTTTTTACCTTTCTCTTTCTCCCTCTCTGAAATCAATAAAAATATATTTTAAAAATAAATAAACAAAATATTTTATATTTTTCAATTATAGTTGACATACAATATTGTGTTAGTTTCAGTGTATAATATAGTGATTAGACATTTATATAACTTACAAAGTGATCACCCTGATAAGTCCAGTACCCATCCGATAAGTACTGGTGCTATATAAAAAACACACACACACAAAAAACAACAACAACCCCCCGCCCCCCCAGAACTCAGGAGATTCTAATGTACACCCAAAGGCTGAAAGTCAATGCACCAGAAAATCAAACAAGTAGCAAGGAGGCTGAACTTCAAAATCTGATTGACATGTTTGTCACAGTGATTGATTTAAGATTAAAGAAAGACTAGTCTACAAAAATAATCTGTTTGACTGTGTTGGACAACTCATTGCAACAGTGATGGCCACCTACACACACGTACCTAGCTGTACTTTAAGAAGATTATACTGATCTTTGTGTTGCTGAATCTGAGATACTTGCTGTGTGACTGCTGTTTGGAGCTGTTCATTTTGACATTTTAATGTAGAAATCTGTTGCTTTAATTCCTCAAGTTGCAGATCCTGTGAAACAAAACATAATTCAAGTGTTGTAAATTCAAACCAATTAGCATTAACGAGAGATTACTTTGGGTCAGGATGTTAAAGTACTCAACACTCCAAAACTGTTCAATAATTAGGCAGTATATGCACCAAGTCCAGTTATCATAAAACCCCATGAAGAAGCACTATCATACATCCTGCAACCTGTCTGCAATTATTGGGAGTGAGGAGGGTCAATTTGAAAAATTCCATTTTATGGTCCATCAAATCATTTAAGAAATTTAAACCAAACTACTTAAAAAAGGTAGTATATGTATTATACATATGCACCTATATTACTTTTCACATTAAAGACAATCATGTAAAAGAACATTTGTAACCTTTAATTTACTGACTATTCATTCATAATTTCCCCATGTTGCTAACAGTTTCATAATCATAATTTTTTTTTGTTAATCTTTATCTGAGGATATTTTTTCCACTAATTTTTAAAGAGAGTGGAAAAGTGGGGAAGAGACACACAGAGAGAAACATCGACGTGAGAGAGACACATCAATTGGTTGTTTCCCGCATGTGCCTCGCCTGCAACCAAGATATGTGTCCTTGACAGGAATGGAACCCGAGATCCTTCAGTCCAGGGGCTGATGCTCTAACCACAGAGCCAAACAGGCTAGGGCCACGATCATAATTTTTAATGCTCACTTAATATCTAATCAGTAGATGTACTATGATTTATATTCAAAAGCAACACTGAGGCCACTTTCCATTTCTCTATATGGTAAATTTATTACCATAAATATGTTAGTCCATATAATTGTCCTGAATTTTGGAGAATTTCCTTAGGATGGATTCTCAAATGTCAAAGTGTATATAAACATTTTATAGCTCTCTATGCTTATTGCCTAATTGTTAAATAGCATTTTATTCTATTTTTACTTATTTTTTAAAAGCTTTTTAAAAATAAATTTTTATTAATTTCAGAGAAGAAGGGAGAGGGAGAGATGAAAACATCAATGATGAGAGAGAACCATCGACTGGCTGCCTCCTGCATACCCCCTACTGGGGATCGAGCCCACAACCCAGGCACGTGCCCTTGCCAGAATCAAACTTGGGACCTTCCAGTCTGCAGGCCGACACTCTATCCACTAAGCCAAACCAGCTAGGGCTCAACTAGCATTTTAAATGGTGTAAATATTGCCGAACCGGTTTGGCTCAGTGGATAGAGCATTGGCCTGCGGACTCAAGGGTCCCGGGTTCGATTCCGGTCAAGGGCATGTACCTTGGTTGCGGGCACATCCCCACTGGGGGGCGTGCAGGAGGCAGCTGATCGATGTTTCTCTCTCATCGATGTTTCTAACTCTCTATCCCTCTCCCTTCTTCTCTGTAAAAAATCAATAAAATATATTTAAAAAAAAAATAAATGGTGTAAATATTTTCAAGAAACATTTCTAAAGAAAAGTCATTATAAGTAACTGTGTCAAATCACTCTTTTTTTCTTCCAAATCAACCATATTTATCAGATTCAAAGGCTGATAAATCACATCACATTCCAAGTATTTGTTTTCTAGTGCTCTAAAGACATTACATATTCGTACTAAGATATAGATGAAAAATCCTAATAACCATGGGTAGTTTAATAATCCAAATTTGGATCATTCAAGGTTGATTCTAATTTACTGATTTGCTCATACACGAAAGGCTCAGACTGAACCATAAATATAACACTACTAGAGACCCGGTGCAAGAATTCATGCACAGGTGGGGTCCCCGGCCTGGCTGGTGATTGGGGACAATTGGGGCGATGGGGGCTGGCTGGCTGGGGAGGGACAGCACGAGGGCTCCAGGGCGTGTCCAGCCCATCTTGCCCAGTCCCAATCAGCTGGACCCCAGCAGCAAGCTAACCTACCGGTCAGAGCGTCTGCTCCCTGGTGGTCAGTGTGCATCATAGCGACTGGTCGAGCGGTCGACCAAAAGGTTGACTGCTGGGTCAGACACTTACTAGTAGCATATTAAGCTTTTACATAAATAGATTTTTATTCTTTCTTACAATTTCAATCTCAAGAATAGACTATGGGGAAGAAAAACACACACAGGCAGTTGTCATTTAGAGGGCTCCATCCAAGCTCTTACTTGCCACACCTGCCTCAGGCTGTGCACAATGGCAGGAGTTGAGGGCTGGCCCACATGACCTGCCACCAGTGTACTGGAATTTATGACACTGGGATTTTAACCACATCAATAATCTCATTTTCCAGATATTACTACCAGTACAGCACTTTCTAGGATTCCAATCAAGGTACCAGGATGAGGAATTAACTGAAAGAAAAAACTAAGAAACATTTTTAAGAAAAGCAATGGAAGATTGGTGGTGCTCAACAAAATGCAAATGGGAGCTTCTCTGGTATCCTGAAAAGAAAATGTCAATTGATGATTTTGAAAATGTAATTTCAACTAAATTCATAATTACCCACTCTAATAAATCAGCTCCCTTTCTTGTTCCCTATTCTATCTAACTCAATATCAGCTATCCAATTGTGTAAGACAGTGATCTAAAGATCATATTTGACCCTTTATGCTTCCTCACACCTGCATCCAATCATTACCAAGTCCTACCAGTTTTATCTTCCTTAGTTTCCACCTTTTTTCAGGTTGACTCTATACCACAAAGTATGAGCTTTAGAGTCCCAGTAACACATGTATCTGAATTCTGTTCCACCACTCATGGAGTGACCCTGGACAGGTTAAATTCTCTGTCACAGATTCCTCATTTATTCTAAACCGAAGACATTAACTACTTTGTAGCGATGGATTGTGTTTAAATGTGCTTAGTGATTACCTAGAACATAGCAAACAAAAACCAGCAGCCATTATCATCATCGCCATCATCAGTGCTCCAATTTCCTCCCCTAGCCCACCACAACCACCTCCTTCTTGGGCTCCCGCCTTCAAGCCTTGCCTCCTTTATACAGCTACCAAATGTTCTATCTATATGCCAGTTACATCTCTTGACTCTTTCTTCTCTCTCCTTTTGCCTAGCTTACTCCTGGCCATCCTCTTGGGGCTCAGCTTCTGTTTTCTTGAAGCCTCTGCTCCTACTTAGCTAAATTAGGTGCCTCTCAGTGCTGCCATACAGCTTTGATTATCTCTTATCACTGGACTTAATCCTATATAATAAAACCCTATTATGCAAATTGACCAAACGGCAGAATGACTGGTTGCTATGACACACACTGACCACCAGGGGGCAGATGCTCAATGCAGGAGCTGCCCCCCTGGTGGTCAGTGCGCTCCCACAGGGGAGTGCCGCTCAGCCAGAAGGCGGGAGCCTCTCTTGCCTCTGAGGTAGGGCTAAGGAGCAGCGAGAGGATGCAGGCCAGGCTAAGGGACGCCCTGCCCCCAGTGCACGAATGTCATGCACTGGGCCTCTAGTATATTATAATCCATGTGTCATATCTATTTATAGGTTTGTCTCCCCATGAGACTGTGATAGGGAAACATGTCTGACTCATGTCTTTATTCACATCCTGCATACTGCTTAAGACATATGAATACTCAGTTTATTGAATACTCAGATGCTTTTGAATTATTTAGGAAAACAGCGTGTTTTACTTTCTGTATCCTCTTACATTTGAAATGCCAGGAAAAACTCTTTTCTAAAGTAGAAAAGTATCAGTATGTGAGAGAGTGTATTTATCAGTACGTACCTGCTCTCGAATCATATTTTTGTAGTGTCCCACAATACTGTCATGCTGTTCTAATGTTTTTTTCTCCTCTTCTTCTTTTTTATCTTCTTCACTGGACTTATAAATAGCCTTAGTTATCACACCTATAAAAGAAAGCTTATTTAAAATTTATTTTAAACATTTAAAATACTATGTTATTAAGAATTAATCAGTAAAAACATATGGCCTAACTGCATGAGAAAGAAATAATCTTTCCAATCTTACTGAAGGCCGAAAACCCTTCAATGGGCTACACATCAAGAGGAGGAAAAAAAACCCCACTTTTAAGCTTATAAAATCTGCACAAGACCAGAATATGCATATACAATATAATCATAGGTACTTTCTAATAAAAGTACCAATATAAAAGTCCTTATCTTACCTTCAAGTTCTTTTACCAGCTTTGTAAACTCATGATCAAATATCATGTATTCTGGGCTGGGAAAGTTGGGCTGGGGTTTCTGAGACGCTCTGGAATACAACTCATGTTTGCTAATAAATCCTAGTTTCTCTATGAAATTCTCTTTGCCAATCCTCTTCTCTATTAGTTGTTTTAGTTTCTCTCTACAGAGATAAGTATATTGAGATGCTTAAAAAAAGTCATGATGAAACATAAAAACTTGGTTTACATTATATTTTGGCACAAATATATTTATCATTTTCTTTTGATAATATTAATAAGTCATTTATCCTAGCATTTCCCCCTTACTTACTTCATGTAGTTCTCAAGTGAGTTATCATTGAAATAAATAGAAATGCCCAACAGAAGGGCACATAAGCCTTGGACCAACTGCTCTTCCTCTCCAAGATTTTCTGCAATTTGTCCTGTAAGCTGAAATCTTTGTTAAGGAGACTAATTGTTCAAAGTATCTACAGTATTTTATTTTATAATTTGAATTTGACATGTAGTTCATATAAGTTTTCATAAGAAATTCTATATAGTCCTAGCAAACACTCACACACACCCCCACACACACAGCTTAAGCAGGCGCCATTAACCACTTTAACAGTTTAAAAAGTTCAAATAAAGAAAATTCAAATATTTGGGGCATAGAGCTACTTTGAACTGAGAGGAAAAAATAAAAATGACAATGATAACTACTTATATGTATCTTACAACAGTATAAAGGATACAAATGGAACATTGGCTGAATTGTGAAGAAAATGTGTTACCGCAATTGGACAGTTACTTAGCCAGGTACAAAGCAACATCAGTAGTCCAACTCTTGTTTGTATTTTGCTTCCCTGAAATAGATAAGTCAGCAGAAACCCCATTTTACTTTTTTTCAAATTTAAAGTTGCCCTAAGATTCTTCCCCATTTGCATAAAAACGTATTTAACATCTTATAAAAGATGTGTCAGGAATCCAGATTTTAAAAATTGAACAAGAGAATGTATTCTTGTCTCTTCTATGAGCTGTCCTGGACAGTAAGAAATGAAAAGTAAGGAATCAGAACTTATTCATGTTCTTAAGCATATATTGGGTTATCTAAAACACTATTAGTGGAAAAACCTGGTCTGCTAAGGAAGAAGTGTATGATATAGATGCTTTAAAAAATGTATCAATCCTAAGTCACTTTATAAAAAAGTTAATTAGCCAGATAAAGTTTTGATGTTTCAATTAAAAATTTAAAAACAAGTTTCGAGTAAAAGGACAAATTCTACTTCCTTCAAAAAACACTGAGAAAAATACAAAGAAATAATCTTCTGAATTATTTAGTTAAGTTCCATTAAAGAATATATTCTCTAACAGAAAAATAAACAAGCCATGTTACAAACTCACTGACAAAATGATAGATAATAAAAAATCACAAACATAATGAAGGAGAAAAAGATTTATGTAAGTTAGCTAAGTGCCCCAAATCACTAACTACAGTGCTGCAAAGTATAATTAAACAATACTGAACACTAACCTATCCATCCAAATTATAGTTTTCTAAATTTTGATACAACAGATTTATATCTGCTTTGTGGGAAATTCTGTTTGCTGATAACATCTTCACAGCCGATATTATATTATGTAACCTATATTTTTTTATTAAGTGAAACAAAACTTTTTGGAACAAAATAATGGATATTGGCACAGTAATGTATTACTTTTGGGAGCAATTTCAGAAAATAACCATAATATAATTATTCAAAGATCTAGAGAACTATGAATTTAAGATAACAACCATCACGTTTTGAAAATTTCTAGCATTAAATTTCTAATTTAATGAGTCTTGATGTCAATATCTTGGCCTTTCTATAATCTATTTTCCAGTATACTTAAACAAATTTAAATTAGACCTCTTCAAATGATTTGCCAAGTAAGCATTAATTAGCATGAATTTAATTTTCACATGAATTATTTTTCCTTGCCTCTATGACTTTACTATGCCCATAATACATCTTCATGTTACCCAAGTAAATTGAAAAGTTAAAATATATACACTTATTCTCAATCGACTCTGTGCCTAAGAGAACTTAAACCTAATTACTCAAGTCATAGATGCAAATGTTTTATTGATTTTCTCTGGTTATATATAAAAAGTTTAGTATTACTTGGAACTCCATTTGTAGGTGCCAAATACACCTATTTCATATATACAAAGGCTTCCTAACAAATCACTGGCTAATGTCTGAGTGAACAAATGTGCAATTAGATTCAAGTTTGAATCTTCTAGAAGTATGTTCTTAGAGGTCTAATTGAAGAATAAGAAGAGTAAAGTCAAACATAACTAAGAGAGAATAGAATATCCCCTTTATTATAGTTACAAAATAATACAAAGTACACAAGAATGAACCTAATTAAAACTGTAAAACCTAACCTAGGAAAATTTAAAACCATTCCTAAAGAGCACGAAAGTAGATACAAATCAACAGAAAGAAACCATGTTTAGATAGAAAAACTCAAGACTATGAAGATATTAAGTCTATATTAATTTATAAAATTAATAAAATTTAGAAAATTAATGTGACCCAATAAAAATACCAACAGATTTTTTCCCTCTGGAACGAAACAAGCTGGTTCTCAAGTTCATATAGAAAAATAAACAAGCAAAAATAACTAGGGAAACTGTAAAAAATAAAAAAGAGAAATGAATATAGCCAGCACAAAACCATCAGTGGGTTACAGATGGACTTAAAAAATGTTGGAACTAGATAGCTATCTAAAAAAGATCAGAGGATACATATCTCATATCACATTGAGGAAAGTGGAACATAGACTTAAATGAAAAAAATTATACCAGAAAGTATGATATAAAAATATGGGCAAATTCCTTAAAATCTTGAAGTGGTAAAGGCCTTTTAAGTATGGCAAAGTAGAAACAATAAAAGGAAAGTGATACAAAAATAAAATAAAATAAATCCAAAATAAAACACTCAGGTCAAAAGACAAATGACATCTCAGGAAAAAATATATTTGTAAGTTATCACAGACAAGGGTTGAACTCCTAAATATAAAATAAAGTTCTTATAAACAATAAATTGGATTAATAATCCAATAGCAAAATGGGTAGATAAACCATAAAAAAGGAGAGTTCACAGAAAAACTTTAACTGATGTGCAAACATACAGAAAGTGATTCAACATTTAGTAAGGGAAATGCAGATTAAAACTCAGTGAGACAATATTTTTTATCACCCATCAGATTGGCAAGAATACAAGTCTGACACCATGCTGTTGACTGTGGGGAAACAGATAATCTAGTACACTGCAATTTTATTTTACTTAGCTAGTGGAAGTGTAAAGTGGCACTAAATGAAAGAAAAAACCAAGGTGCAGGACAGTGGGTATGCATAAAAAGCATTGAGTGTATAAAAGAAATGCCCTTTACCTGGCAAATCATTTGAATAATAGGAGGCAGGGAACTAGGATAGGGGCCAAGACTTCTTATTGTATACCTTTCTGTATCATTTTGATTTCTAAACCATGTATTACCCATTTCAAAAGAACATATATATATTTTTAAAGAACTGAAGTTTTAATTCTAAGAGTGGCATTACGGTATCAATAAAAAGGACATTTGGTTGGAAATTGGAAGAACCAAATGTTATGTGGGCCCAAATTTCCTCATTTTGTAAGAGGGAGTTGGATTAAATGATCTCATTAGGAGGATACCAGTATTTCTATCCTGGTTCTAAACTCAATAGCCATAAAACCTTACTTACTTCCCCTCCACATCCTTAAATAAGGGCAATAGTCAATACCTATCTCACAGAGCTGTGGAAAGGATTAAATACATGTAAAGAACTTAGAACAGTGTATGGTAAATGCTTTACAAATGTTATAAACTATTATCCTAGTTTCTAGCTCTGCAATCCTATGACTCTCTAACTAGCATATTAAAAGCAGAACTAATGCTCCAAATTTAAAATAGATGGCAGAATAAAGCTGATCTGAAAAAAGAAAACAATAATATTAACTGCTGGGATAATTTTTTTTATTATTACCTCAGTGAAATATAGGCAGTCCTTGCGTTGCTGCATTAACAGAAACTCATGCATACTGGAAGCATGCAAAGTGAGGACTATGTAATAATGCATTTTTATGCAGATTATATTATTCTGATGTTCACCAAACCATGATACACAACAGAGTAAATGGTAGATAATTAAATATCCAAAATAAAGAGATGGTTAACTAACCTATGGTTAACTAACCAATGGTATATCAATCTGGTGAAATATTATACAATAATAGAAAGTGATGTTGATTTAGTGTTTAATAACATGACAAATAACTGTAAGAAAAAATACAGACTATAAAATGGAATATATGAACACTGCTCTATAAACAAACAGTATAGAAAAAATGCCTGAAATTCTGCCAGTAGTTATCTTTGGGTAGTAGAATGAGGAACATTATTCTCTTTCCACTTCCTATTTTTCTAAATGTTTTAAAATGAAAAGAAAAAGAAAAAGAAACTACTACTGAGTACAAAAATGCTACAGTATTTGCCCACTGTACCATCATAAAATGAATATATTTTGAAAAACAAACAGACACTGAAATTATAATTTCAGACCACCCTGACAGTTTAGTTACTAGAAATCACATAATCTACAGGATGAAAGAGAACCACAAACAAAATAATTAAGGCTGAGTCATCTTATCTTCAACATAAGCTATTATGTTTCCCTTATTATATTTTCTAAATAAAACTATCTCTTATTCCTACTTTGTGGATTTCAAGTTTAGTATTTTTCCATTCTTTGTAAAAAATTTGAAAAGCCAATATTTTAAAATTCTAGTGTTAAAGTTTTAAAATGAGATTCTAGAGTATTATTTTCTGTAGTATTATTTTCTGTAGATTCATTCTGTAGATTCATTTCCTATGGCCTCTGGGGATAGAGAATTAATAAGAAAAGGGCATGATGGAGCTTTTTAGGACTATAAATATGTTATAAATATTGTTTTGGGTGGTAGTTTCAGAGATATATATTTAACCACCAAAAATCATCAGATTGAACACTTAACTGCATTTTACTGTGTGTAAATTATACCTACAAAAAATTCCCTCTCAAATTACTGACATGTATACTTATAAAATACTTTACCTAATATCAAAAATACTTCAGGCCAAATATGTCTGTGTGTGAGTTATTAACATGTGTTAAATCATGCTCATAAACAGAGATCAATTCCCAACAGGACCTCAGTTATTACTACCCACACCACAACTGAACATATGCCCAAACATGAACATTAAGGTACACTCCTCTTTTTGCCAACGACTCCACAAAACAAAACAAAACAAAACCAACAAATCACATTTTCTCCCAACTCACCATACACACACATAAAAAAATAATCCCCAATAGTAGTTATAGTATATGGGTTATATCTAGAATAACCCATAATATTTAATTTAAAATATTTCAAATTAGAAAATTATACTTACTATTGTACATTTTCAAGAACCTAATTAATATAAAAACCATCACATCTTATCTAATAAAAGAGAAACATGCAAATTGACCATACCTCTGCTACACCCACAAGCCACGCCCACCAGCCAATCAGGAGAGAGTATGCAAATAAACTCAACCAAGATGGCCATGGCCACGGAGCTGGAGTGAACAGGAGGCTTGGGTTGCCCCTGGCAATGGAGGAAGCCAAGCTTCCCACCTGCCCTGGCCAGCTGTGGGCTCCGCTCAAGGCTATAACATTTCAATTATAGAAGATAAATAAATCCCAGATACCTGCTTCCAAGTGCTGTGGCCTCCGCTCAAGGAGGGTCTGGGAGCCTGGGTTGCCCAGGGCCGTGGCCAGCCGGCAAACAGCCTCAGCCACTCACCCAGGCTGGCCAGGCACCTCAGCAGGTACCCCCACCCTGAAGGGGGTGTGGCCAGCCTGCAAACAGCCCTCAGCCCCTGACCCAGGCTGGCCAGGCACCCCAGCGGGGACCCCCACCCTGAAGGGGGTGTGGCCAGCCTGAAAATGGCCCTCAGCCCCTCACCCAGGCTGGCCACACCCTCATGGGTTGAGGGTCCCCACTGGGGGGCTTGGCCAGCCTGAAAACAGCCCTCAGCCCCTCACCAAGGCTGGCCAGGCACCCCAGCGGGACCCGCCATCCTGAAGGGGGTGTGGCCAGCCTGAACACAGTCCTCAGCCCCTCACCCAGGCTAGCCACGCCCCCCCAGCGGGGACCCTCACCCATGGGGGCATGGCCGGCCTGCAAACCACCACGGGCATCTCACCCAGGCCACGCCACGCCCCAAGGGAACCCCCCCCCCCCAATCCGGGACAACCTTCAGGGCAAACCAGCCGGCCCCCACCCATGCACCAGGCCTCTATCTATATAATAAAGGGGTAATATGCTAATTAGACTGGGAGACCTTCTAGGAGACCTTCCGGACGTTCTTCTGGACAAAGCCATGGTGGCGGGGCTGAGGTAGAGGCAGTTAGAGACCAAGAGGGGAGGGCAGTTGTGGGTGATCAGGGTGGTGAGGGGTGGGGCTGCTGGGGGTAAGCAGACCAGCAGGGGGCCAGTTGGGGGAAAGCAGGCCATCAGTGGGGGTCAGTTGGAGGTGATCAGGACAGTGGGGGGGGGGGCAGTTTGGAGTGAGCAGGCCAGCAGGGGGGCAAGCAGGCCAGTGGGGAGGGCAGGTGGGGGCGAGCAAGCCAGCAGGGGGGACAGTTGGGGGTGATCAAACTGGCAGGGGGGGGCATTTGGGGGCAAGCAGGCTGGCAGTGGGGGGCAGCTGGGGGCGAGCAGGCCGGCAGGCAGAGTGGTTAGGGGCAATCAGGCAGGCAGGCAGGTGAGCAGTTAGAAGCCAGCAGTCCCCGATTGCGAGAGGGATGTCTGACTGCCGGTTTAGGCCCAATCCCTGTAAACTGGCAGTAGGACATCCTTCAAGGGGTTCCAGATTGGAGAGGGTGCAGGCTGGGCTGAGGAACACCCCCTCCCCTGTAAACAAATTTTGAGCACCGGGCCACTATTTTTTTCATATAATGACTAACTTACTGGCAAAATTATTAATCATAAATTTTACTACCGTTGAAATGTTTTTAAGGGAAATAAAGAAGCAAGCTTGGGTGAAAAACAAAAACAAAAACAAAAAAACACCAAAAGCCAAAACCAAGGAATTTCTGAAAGTGTAAGCATCCCGGGAGGAGGCA
Organism: Myotis nattereri; assembly: GCF_964212035.1. Lineage (NCBI taxonomy): Eukaryota > Metazoa > Chordata > Mammalia > Chiroptera > Vespertilionidae > Myotis > Myotis nattereri. The sequence goes on from NC_138075.1 coordinate 182,893,903, forward strand.
CAGTATAGCTTCAGATGGTCATTCCCACAGTTCTTAGGAAAACCACTACAATATCCCAAGGAGAAAAACTATAGAGCCACTTATGATAGAGATCAACTTGCTGGCACATGAAAGTGTGAGTAGAATATAACTTCAAACAAGCGGTTAAAAAAACAATCAGCAAACCCAAGACAAAGAAAAGCCTTGCTGTAAGAGGAAAATGCCTAAGTTTACACAAATGATACATACCCGTCTGTCGATCTTATCACCCTGTAAATTATACATTAAAAATTATTCATAAATATTACTGCTTTAGAAAAATTTAAATCTAGAAAAAATCCCTCAAATACAGTTTCTACAGACCCAAACTAATACTTTGGGACAGAACAGTTCTAATCTTTTATTATATAACAATGCACATTTATTTTAGAGGAGAAAGAATAATTTTATAGCACTGTGATTACTAAGAGCAAGAAGACACCATTATCTTGAGGATTTCTCTTTATGCATGAGTTATAATTACAATGTTAGAGCAAAGTCTATAGTGATGGTGGTTAGACAGTTAATTATTGTTTGGCTTAAGAAAAGCTGTTTTCAACTGACAGCAACATGGAAATGCCAAGTATTAAATAAATAAAAATATGAATATTTTGGGATAGATTCTTTAAACAATAAGAGATAAATGATAAATCAAAGCTATAAGCTTTCAATTGAAGTAAAGCAATGTTAAACAACAAAGGGAGTTTTTAACTCCCCTTTCACTTACAGTTAAGTTTTTAAATCCTCATTCAAGGATATGTTTTTATTGATTTTGAGAGAGAGAGAGACAGACAAGAGACATCAATGTAAGAATCAACTGTTTGCCTTCAGCATGAGTCCTGACTAGGGATCGAACCTGCAAACTTTTGGTGTACAGGACAACGCTTCAACCAACGGAGCCACCCGGCCAGGGCTACAGTTAATTTTTAAGCTTTCATTTATCACTTCCTATGGATGACACTGATGTTTCTTTAAATCTAACAATAAAACAATTCTATAAATATAGCAAAATTAAAAATTGAGGAGGATATGGCACATTATCATGGGATGGGGTATCAGACAATTCCAGAGGATACAGCAATTTAGACTTACCCACATTTTTACTTCCTCCCCACCCAGTGACTCTGAATGTTGATGCCTTTACCCTGTTGCTAAAGCAGGAACTTGAATTGTTCAACAGCAAGTCTGGCTCGTGTAGGCAAATCATCTAATAGTAAGTGATATTCCTAAATGAGTTAGAATTGATACTTTGAGACTACTGTTCTTATCGATAGTCTAAAGGAATGCAAACATTTTTAGTTATGCTTTCCTCTATCATACTAGGTAAATTATATGCCTTGGAGTTTTGAGAACTCATAAACATCAAGGGATATACAGTTTAACTATACAAGCCATGGACTGGTATTCTAGTTTTGTTTTCTGAAAGGAAGTTCAATTGCTCTGGGTCTGGGAAGAGAAAAAGGGAGGTATATGGCTGCAAATGACTTTACTCCCTCTCTTAAAGTGAGCTGAATTAAAATGACATGCAAGAACACTGTGGATGATTGAAAAAGAAAAACCAATAAACACCTCTGCCTAGAATATGTGTTTCCATCATGATGCAGACCTTATTGTTGTAACACTATTTGGCAAAACCATTCTTGTAAGAATATTTATAACTTTTTCTCTACAAAACTGTTTCAGGTTACAATGAGCTAATAAGCAGGTAAGTCAGTCCTTGCCCCTTCCCTTTTTCATTTCCATAGTCTACGAAGAACAGCCTTAAATTCTTATATCATTGGCATCAAAACATGTAAGCCAAACCTCCCTCACGCCCTTAGTCAAGTTTCACTGGCACTTCACCTGTGAGAGGATGTTGGTACACTGTTGCAATAAAGAAACCGGAGGGTTTCCGATACTTGTAGCAAGTTGAACCCGGAGTAACTGTTCTTTCTGGGTGGCATTTTCTTGCAAAGCATGGGCGAGGGCCACAGCAGCGCACCAGTTTGAAAGTGAATCAGTGGAAAACAAACCTCCGCATAATAACTGACCGGCCGACACTGAATTACCTGTTGCTACAAAGATAAAAGGCAGATGATAATAAACATTTATTATGTTTTTTCCACACAGAGAAAAAGACAAAATACTACCTAAAAATGTGTTAATTAGTAGTATTAAGTAATGTTTTTGAAAGTCTGTTTTTCAAAGCAAATGAAAGATGACCCCTTCCCTCCCCCTCTAAAAAAAAAGACCTTGGGGAAAAAAGTAGCAGAATAAAGAAATAGTAGAATATTTTAGGCATCAAATTGATAATAGTAATATTCCAGAAATTTTTTACCTTAATTAAACACTATATTTCTAAAGAAAATTCAAGGAAATGCCATACTTTAAATATTCTACTACAACCAGGGTCTTTTATGAGCTGTGATATATTTTACCATTAAAATCTAGAAAGACAATTATCTACTTTTTAAAACAGGAAGTAAAACAAAATAATTTACCATCAATGGTGGAAGGTAGAAGTGTTGACACAATTTCTCCTTGTCCTTTTTGATTTTTATATAAGAAACACTGGAAACAATAGAGAACAGCACAGCGCAATACAAATGGCTGCCTTTCATTAACCATGGACATGAGAAGTACTACAATTGCCGGTCTGTTGCATTTAAAAAAAGGACAAAAAGAAACATTGTAAATCAATAACTAGTCATTTCTGTTGATTGAAAAACCATAACCAAAACACCAGCAAGTTAAGTATTTCCATCTCCATTTCACAGAAAGGATAACTGCAGCTCAGAGAAGCGAAATGATTTACTTGCTAAAGGCACACAGCTAGAAAGTGGAAGAGGTGATACCTGAGCCCAAATGGTACCAAAGACTACTAACTCTTTTAAAATAACAACATCTTTATCTTGTCAGATAATTTCTAGTTTCAAAACACACAAACTGAACTTCTTAAAAGAATAAGGTGTGCATATGAGACATACTAAAATCCCAAAGTGAGTTTTTACTTCATAGCAGATTCTCAATATTTCCCTTTTCCTACCTTGGTGGGTTTGAAGGTGCATTTACAGAAGCAAAGTAGTCTTGGTTTACTTGACAGCCTCGAATAACTTCTGATACAGTGTTAATGGTCTATTAAAGGGGGAAAATAATTTAGAGAAAGCAAGTTAAGGAAGGAAACCTGTTTCAAGTGAAGAAAACTGTTATAGCTCTGCTTTTTGCTTTTCAAAGCCAAAATTCAGACACCAAATTAATTAGTGACAGCATATAATCTTGTGATACTTCCTTGAGGTAACATTTAAAAAATTAAGTGTAGGCCTCCAATTAAAAGTAATACTTGACCACACACATTTAAAATCTCAAAAAACTAAAATTAATAATATCATTTAAGAGCTAGAATCTATTTCTACAAAACAAGAAGGGAATGCTTTAATATAATATTAGAGAACAAATTTAAAATGTAACAAATTAAAGATTCAATTTAAGAATGAAGTTGAGCCATGGCCTGTGTGGGTAAATGGTTAGAATGTTGGCCCACACACCAAAGGGTCTCAGATTTGATTCTGGTCAAGGGCACACACCTGGGTTGCAGGTTTAATACCCACCCACGGTAGGGGGATGTGTGGGAGGCAACCAATCGATGTGTCTCTCTCACATTGATGTTTTCCTCTCTCTTCCCATTCCTCTCCCTCCTTCCCACTCTCTCTATAAATCAATGGAAAAAATATCTTTGGGTGAAGATACACATACACACACAGAAAAAGAATGAAGTTGAAAAAACCTCCAAGAAAATAGAATTAAAAAACAAAAGTAGGTCCAGGAAGCCCAGCAATCTATTAATAGAGTTGGAAAAACAGAAAAGGAATATTATCATGGAATACAAAAAACACCCTCAGAACTGAAGGACATTTGTCTCTGGCTTGAAAGGGCCCAGTGAGTGTTCTTTCAAATAAATGGAGGAAAAAAAGTTCTGCAGTATAGCACATCATCAGTAAATTTCAGAAAACCAGAAATAAAGATTCCAAGTTTTAGAGAGAAAAAAGCAGATTCTATAAAAAGGATTAAGATTCAAGATGGGAGATACGGAACAGACATCACCCAGAATCACAGGAAGGCTGGCTGAGGGGAAATTCTACAAATTGAAGGAAAGAGAAAAGCATACTGAGACTCAGAAGAGGAGCGGTGCTGAAGTAAAATACTAAGGTGTGGAGGTGCGCGCGGAGCAGGCTGGCGGCTGAGGGCGCGGTTGTCTGTTTCAATCGGGAGGGAGTCTCAGGCTCTGAGCTCCAGTTCTGGGCAAGTCTCTGGGGACCCAGACTCATACGGGAGAAGTGGGACTGTCTGGCATCAGTCAGAACTCGAGGGCAGCTTTCTCTCCGAGGTTTGTAGCAGTTGCTGGGACACTGAGAGGCAGAGCCGCTGGGGATGGGACTGAGAGCAGCCATAACTGCTCGCTCGGCCCGCCCTGTTGATCCCCTGGGACCCGCCCCGCCCAAGCCATGCACAGAGGCATTTGCGGGATAGCCTCAGGCAAAGGCTAGATTAGCACCTCCCTAGAGGACAGAAGTTCTCCCACTGCAGACACAGCTGATTCTCACAGCCAGTTGGCCTGGAGGTCAAATCCCCCCCAGTATTACCTACAACAATCAAGGCTTAACTACAACAAGACTGCGCACAAAGACCACAAGGAGGTGCACCAAGAAAGCATAAAAAATGCGGAGACAAAGAAACAGGACACAAATGACAGAAATGGAGGATATAGAGTTCAAAACCACGCTTTTAAGGTCTCTCAAGAACTGTCTAGAAGCCACCGATAAATTTAGTAAGGCCCTTGTACAGACTGGTGAGACCACTGATAAATATACTGAGATCCTCAAGAAATCTAATGAGACCCTCAATGTTGTGATAAAGAACCAACTAGAAATTAAGCATACACTGACTGAAATAAAGAATATTATACAGACTCCCAACAGCAGACCAGAGGAGCACAAGAATCAAGTCAAAGATTTGAAATGTGAAGAAGCAAAAAACACCCAACCAGAAAAGCAAAATGAAAAAAGAATCCGAAAATACGAAGATAGCGTAAGGAGCCTCTGGGACAGCTTCAAGCGTACCAACATCAGAATTATAGGGGTACCAGAAGATGAGAGAGACCAAGATATTGAAAATCTATTTGAAGAAATAATGACAGAAAACTTCCCCCACGTGGTGAAAGAAATAGACTTACAAGTCCAGGAAGCGCAGAGAACCCCAAACAAAAGGAATCCAAAGAGGACCACACCAAGACACATCATAATTAAAATGCCAAGAGCAAAAGACAAAGAGAGAATCTTAAAAGCAGCAAGAGAAAGAAACTCAGTTACCTACAAGGGGATACCCATACGACAGTCAGCTGATTTCTTAACAGAAACTTTGCAGGCCAGAAGAGAGTGGCAAGAAATATCCAAAGTGATGAATACCAAGAACCTACAACCAAGATTACTTTATCCAGCAAAGCTATCATTCAGAATTGAAGGTCAGATAAAGAGCTTCACAGATAAGGAAAAGCTAAAGGAGTTCATCACCACCAAACCAGTATTATATGAAATGCTGAAAGGTATCCTTTAAGAAGAGGAAGAAGAAGAAAAAGGTAAAGATACTAATTATGAACAACAAATATGCATCTATCAACAAGTGAATCTAAGAATCAAGTGAATAAATAATCTGATGAACAGAATGAACTGTTGATTATAATAGAATCAGGGACATAGAAAGGGAATGGACTGACTATTCTTGGGGGGGGGGGTAAGGGGTGTGGGAGATGCAGGAAGAGAGTGGACAAAAATCGTGCACCTATGGATGAGGACAGTGGGTGGGGAGTGAGGGCGGAGAGTGGGGTGGGAACTGGGAGGAGGGGAGTTATGGGGGGGAAAAAGAGGAACAAATGTAATAATCTGAACAATAAAGATTTAATTAAAAAAAAAAAGAAAGATTCAAGATGGCTTCAGCAACACTGAAATAATGTTCTGAAAGCTGAGTGTAAGTAATTTCCAACTCTGAATTCTATCCCTTGCCAAACTTCAAATTAACTCTGAAGGAATAACAAAACTAAAAACATATTCTCTTGCCATTTACCCCTTTTCAAGAAGTTAACTAAAATAAGATAATGAAATGGGGGGTCAGGGGAAGACATGGAATCTATAACTAAGGAATCCAAGTCAAGAGAGAGGTGAAAGTAAGTCCTAGAAGGAATGGTGAATGAAAGTCCAGGACAAGAGTCGTGTAGCAGAAAGAGAGAATAACCAGTCTGTATTGGAGCAGGATGATGAAAGGTTTCCAGAAAATAAAACGCAAAAAAGAACACTATTATAAGACAGACAAGAACAAGGTGTGTTTTAAAAAAGGACAAAGGGCCCTCTTTGGCTTAGCAGGGAACAGTATAAATATTGTTGTAAAACTATTAAGCCCTGATTATTGATTTAAAAATAAGTTACTGGGGTGACAAGGGAAGTAAAGTAGGAGGGCTATACAGGGGGTTAGTGCGACTTATCGTAGGGAGGAGAGAGGTTGAAGACAGCTGTTTTTGTTATAAAACTTTTATTATTATCTGTTCTTTTAATGTGCATGTGTTGAGAAAAATAAAAAGATAACTTAAATAAACTAAACCATTATTTTCTTCAAATTAACGTTTTTCTTAAAAGATGGGAAACAGAAAATGCCATATGTCAGGAAAGAATTTACTATTTTATAAATAAGCAAGACTACTTAAGACTCAAGTCTTACTTGACTAAAACTAAAGTCATATTGTTCTCAAAATTACAAACATAAATCATGCTGTTCATGCCTGTTGAACACAATGAAATTATTGAGAACTCGTCTATGCTTTATAACTAGTTATATATTATTAAACTTGAGGAATGAGTCCACCTTTTGGAATTGATACTGTCATCATTATGCTAATTATATTTTAGTAGGATCAATAAGGACTTTAACACATAAAAATAGTTAACTATTGCTGTTTTTCCTATAGCTGATATTTAATTCTTTCTGATAATTCTTAGGATTTCAACTCCACAGAGCAGTCTCTGCCTTCATTCAGTTTACCTCAGTCAGGATATCAGCAGGAATTCCAGTAGCCATTAGGATAGTGCAAAGCTGCTGCAATAAGCCACACTGGAACATGGCTTTCTGGCAGCTACTGGTAGCACCAGGAGGGTTGGTGGGAGATACCAGGACACGAATAAGCTGCAAAAGAAAGAGAAAACAAAATCTGTCTTTTAAAAAAGTCTTGAAGCAAATTTAATTTATAGCAACAACAAAAACATCTAGGTGAAGAATGCCCTCACCTGCTTAGCCAGATCTGGGTGCTCTTCCCTTTATGCTATCATGACAATAGTTCTGTTATACTACATCTCAGTGGTTCTCAACCTAGGCTGCACATTAGAATCACCTGGGAATCTTTTTAAAATCCTGATTTCTGGGCCTCATCCTCTGGAAATTCTGTTTCTTTGTTACTAACGTTGTGGCCCCACCCCATAACAAAGAAACAGAATTCCCGGAAGATGAGGCCCAGAAATCAGGATTTTAAAAAGATTCCCGGGTGATTCTAACGTGCAGCCAAGGTTGAGAACCACTGCTATATATTAATCCTAAGTTTATCTCCTTCAGTGATTATGAACTCCCAGAGAATAGAAACTACCTTGGTCAATTTTGTATCCCAAACAAGCACAGTACTTGTAACATAGTCCATACTCAATAAGTGAATGAATAAATGAATAAGTAACAGGGTGGTATTTTATCAAAGTAAGATTTCTTATTGAAGTAAGGATGAACACCTAATTATAGAGCAGGTCTGAAAACAGAATGGGTGGAGGTGTTCAAATTCCTCCTAAACTGGAAATATTTAAAGAGGATAAACTAACAACTGGAGACGTGGTAGAAGATTCATGCATTAGGCAAGGGGTTGGCTCTACTGCCTGCTAATGCTAATTAAGTCCCTAATTTGGATCCTATGATTAGATTAGTCTGAACTTAAATATGAAATTTAAGAAACATGAAAAGTCATCCCAAACAAGTGTTCAGCACGGTTACATCTTCAAAATAATTTTATATATACCTTGCATTTTAAAACTAGAGTAATATTTATATATGTGTATAAAAATCTTGTATATCAAAATCTAATGGGACATTTATGATAATACTTTATTAAGAGGATTAACTAATAGTTTGATGACACCAGAGAGAGGCTTTAGGATTTCACATTGGTTCTTCTCCTTGGACCTCTCTAGTTAGATTTTACTTTTTAAAAGGAAAGGATGCTTAAAAATTTTTTGTTGTTGTTGTTGTTTTTAAAATTTATTCTCCTCCTATCCCTACTTAAAATTTTTTTAAGCAACTATCAAGCTATTTGTCATTTCTCCCACAAATATTTCTATAAGTATCTGTGTTTAGAAAACAGTCACCAAGCCATTATTACACACATCAAAATAATAATTTCTTTTTTTTTTTTAATATATTTTATTGATTTTTTACAGAGAGGAAGGGAGAGAGATAGAGAGTTAGAAACATCGATGAGAGAGAAACATCGATCAGCTGCCTCCTGCACATCTCCTACTGGGGATGTGCCCGCAACCCAGGTACATGCCCTTGACCGGAATCGAACCTGGGACCTTTCAGTCCGCAGGCAGACGCTCTATCCACTGAGCCAAACCGGCTCGGCAAAATAATAATTTCTTAATATGATCTAATAGCAGTTAGATATTTTTACTGATGAAGGAAATACAGAAAAAATAATTATCAATTTCTTGATGAAAGAAAAGTAGAAAGAATGGTTGAAAAAAGAGTGAGTCCTTATTATAAGGATAAGAAAGCAGATTTTGACTCATTATATAGATTAAGTTTTTAATAATTTAAACTACCAAACATTGAAAAAGATTCTCTCACAAGATAATGAGCTTTCTGGGAGGCAGAACTAGACATTAAACTATCATTCAAAAAAGATTAAATGTTTTATGACCAACAAAACTTTTCAAAAAGATTCTTCCCCCCAAATTCAATCTGCAAATATTGGAATGGAATATCCTCAAGCAGATCAATTTCAACTTTTCGTGGCTTGGAATTTAAACGAGATTATAATTGTAATGATGAATAATTCTAGTTAGGGTGTACCCATCCAAAAAAGGATTATCATCATCATTTATGACGCCTTTTCATGTGCTTGAAATACAAACAACCCTGAATATAGCTATAAAGAAAGAGCATTCAACAGACTGAAAAGCAGAAAATAACCTGTGGCCTATGAAGTCATGAATGCTCCAACTACTCAATCTTTGAGGTGAAGAATATATAAATTAAACTCAGTTTTACTTTGACATTTATGTTCTTCAAGATTAGTATCTAGTTAGTTTACTTACTTTTTAAAAGGAAAGGATGCTTAACCAACTTACTATCTAACTAGAATAAAAACAGTATTTTTCTATTTTTTAAAAATCCTTACCTGAAAATGTTTTATTGATTTTTTTAGAGAAAGGAAGGGGGGGAGAGGGAGAGGAAAAGGGGGTGGGAGGGTGGGAGGGAGAGAGAGAGGGAGAGATTGAAACATCGATGACAGAGAGAGAAACAGCGATCAGTTGCCTCTTGCATGCACCTCAACCAGGGATCAAACTCGCAACCTAGGTATGTGCCCGGGAACTGAACCTGCAACCTTTTGGTATACAGGACAACACTCCAACCAACTGAGCCACATAGACCAGGTTCTGTTCTTCTGTTTACATGTAACACTCTATTCCAAAATTTCTGGGGGTTAAATGAGTACTTTACTTTTTAAACAGTGACACTGTCTTCAAGAAGAATTCTTTACATAGTATCCTACATATAAAACATGAATAGGCTCCTCAAGCAATTTAAATTTTCACTGTTTGATAGGAAACATGTAAGTTTTTGTACATCATCAGATCCCTTCACTCTCTCTAATCACATTTTGTAAATTACTTTTCTAGAGGAATTTCCTTTATTAAGAAAGCTGTGTTGAGCAAAGGTATCAAGCTTACCACTTGAAATGGTGTTCTAAAAAACATAAACTAATGAAGTCTTGAAATGTGCAATACTGACATGTGAAAATAGAAATAATGAAGTTGGGAGTATAAATAGAAAGATTCTGCCCATGTTCTTCTGTAAAATATTTTCCTAACAAGGTTTACGCATATTCTGAATAGGGTAACTATATAATTTATTACCCAAATAGGGACACTTGAAGCAAAAGATGACACTTAGTAATTACATAACTAATACTGTTGTGGCAAACTGGGATATATGGTGACCCTAATTATCAATCAAACCTATGTAAGCAACTCCAGGACATGCAACAATATTAAGATTCTAATTACTAGAGAAATTAATAATCTAGTTTTGTGGAACACAACTTCAGAGATGCAGGCACAATTCTGAGACATTCAAAGACCCGTAAGATTCATCAGAGTAGTTAGGAGGTGGTCTAAAATTAAGTGTTTGGAATAGGGGAATTCAATAAAGGAGTAAATAAATGCTTCAAAGAACTTCATAATTTTCTCTGATGCAGAAATAATTTGGGATCCTACTGTCCTCACTTTCACTATCACAATAAAGCTTAAATAAAATTAGAGGTGATTTGTCAATTTAATTTGTATTGGACTTAAAACTCAGACTATCAATCTTTGAGGATAGAAACATTATAATTCATTTACTAGCACTCAGTGCCTGGCCCTCAGTAAATGTTTTCTGAATGAATTTATTTGTTGAACTTAATATTCTAAATATTAAAATTTATATCAAAGCCTTCATTAAAAAAAGCACATTTAAAAAATTCCAAGTCAACACCGTAATTGATTATCTCCTGTTGTAAAACTCATCAGAAACTATACGTTTGGTTCTGCTTTAAAATAATCCTGTAGGTAAGGGAGGGGAATTAAAAAATGAAACAAAATTGCCAGATGTAATAATTATTAAAGCTGAATGATAGGGGTATGTGTAGAGGGGTGAAGGGGACCAATTTCCATATTATAAGGAAATTTTTTAAGAAGCCAACCTGGAATCTACTGAACACCCTGGTTTTATTAAACATGAGTTTATTTTCTTTGAAAGTATCAGTCAAAATTCTTATCACATTTATGTCTAAGTTCAATATACCTGTAGCATCAGGTGCAGATTTGTTACTTTCTGTGCAGACCAGCCAGAATTTTCATCTCCAACTTCAAACCAAGGTTTCATACGTTGAATATATGAGCCTTCTTTAAAAAAATTTTGATTGGAATTGTTGTTTTTTAACAAGTTTTGGAGCAAAATCAGACAATCTTCCACTACTATACCTGAGGAAAGAATGTAATATGGAAGTGTTAAGGCTGATAAAACCTCAAGGAAAATTCAATCTCTAATCATTAAAAAAAGAGAGAGGGAGAAATCTCCATACTCAACATCTGTTCAGTACGGCAAGGCAGAGAGCTGTTCTGACTCCTGACCACAATCTGTGTGCTCTTTCTCAGGTCCTCTAATGATCTCTTTGACTTCTATGTTCAACTATGTACATATGTGTTACCTCAGTAATTCAGGTATTTTCTTCAAATCCCAGGTTAAATATAATTTCTTCAGGAATAATCACCAAGACCCAGTGACTAACTTAGCTAGCATCACTAGCTACATGCTTTCACAGTAGCCTGTTCCTTTTATTTTGCTGTAGTATCTGTCCTCTCCAATAGATTATAATTCATGAAGACAGGAATCTGTGAATGCCGTACTAGGATACAGTGACCTACTTAGTTTCCGCTGCAGAGACAAGACATCATGTATATACATAATAGGTCACTATTAAATATTTGCTGAATGAATTAATCATATCTTAATTTCTAAGAACCATTAGACATTGTTGCCCCTCTGTCTCTTCCCTGAAACTTCCTCTTCCCTCGGTTCCTAAAACACTTGCTCTTTCCTGGTTTTCCTTAGGGATCTTTGGCCACTCCTCTGGCTTCCTTCCTATCATTCATGGTTGTGTTCTGCATTTTTTCTTCTTTGTTTACAAAATATACTCTCCAGAGTAGTTTCATCCACACAACAGGTTACACTTTTATCATAGCTGAAGCTCTCCAACTACAGATTCCACTTTATCAAGTGCCAGTTTAACTAATGATCTCTGTTTCTCTCAATGAAGCATATGCATGATGCTGGACGCTCACAGCTAGCAGGTTCCTTTGTGCAGTACACCTCCACTTCTGCTCTTAGTAGCTAAGCTTTATGTCTATAATAATCAATTTTTAAACATTAATATACTTTATTTCTCTCCCTTCGCTTCTCCTACTATCATCATTTAGCATTAGTGTGACACATTTGTTGTGACTCATGAACAAATACTGATACATTATTCAAGTCCATAGTTTACATTAGGATTCACTCTTTGTGTTGTACAGTTTTATGGGTTGACATATAAACAATGTCATGTATCTGCCATTACAGTATCATACAGAATAGTTTCATACTTTAAAATCCTGTGTTATACCTATTCATTCCTCTTTCCCCCAAATCCCTGGCAACGGTCTCTATATAGTTTTGTCTTTTACAGATGTCAGTTGGTTAGGTCATAGAAACTGTGAACTTTCAGATGGGCTTATTTAACTTAGCAATATGCATTTAAGGTTCCTCCATGTCTTTTCATGGTTTGCTAACTTTTTATTGTGAAGGACATTTTGCTTGCTTTCAAGTTTTGGCAACTGTGAAGAAAGTTGCTATAGACGTTCATGCGCAGGATTTTGTGTGGATATAAGTATCAAGGAGAGTGACTGTTGGATTGAGTGATAAAGTATGTTTAGCTTGGTAAGAAACGGCCAAAATGTACTCCAAAGTGGTTGTATCAATTTGCATTCCCACTAGCAATGAATGAGAGTTTCTATAGTACTACATCCTTGCCTGCTTTTGGTATTGTCAGTGTTCTAGATTTTCGCCATTTTAATAGCATGTAGTGATAGCTCATTATTTTAATTTGCATTTTCCTAATGACATATAATTTTGAGCATCTCTTCATGTGCTATTTGCCATCTATATCTCTTCTTTGGTAATGTGTTTGTTCACTTTTGTCCGTTTTATAATTGGGCTGTTTGTTTATTGTTGAATTTCAAGAGTCCACTGTATAATTTGGATACAAGTCCTTTTTCAGATATGTATTATTTTCTTCCAGTCTGTGGCCTATCTTTTCATCTTCTATTTTAAATTTTATTTATATCATTTTTAATTTATCATTATAGTTGACATACAATATTATATTAGTTTCAGGTGTATACCCCAGTGATTAGACATTACATAACTTACTTAGTGATCATCCCAATAAATCTCCCACCCATCTGACATCATATATAGTTATTAGAATATTACTGACTATATTCCTTATGCTATACTTTATATCCCCATGACTATTCTGTAACAACCAATTTGTACTTCTAAATTCCTTCACCTTCTTCACCATCCCCCAGCCCTTCTCCCATCTAGCAACCATCAAAATCTTTGAGTCTGTTTCTGTTCTGCTTGTTTAGTTTTTTAGATTCAATTATTGATAGATACATATTTATTGCCATTTTACTGTTCATATTTTTTATCTTTTTTCCCCTTTATTTTTCTTAAAGAAGACCTTTTAACATTTCATGTAATACTGGTTTGGTGGTAATAAATTTCTTTAGCTTTTTCTTATGTGGGAAGCTCTTTATATGTCTTTTGAATCTAAATGATAGCTTTCTGGGTAATCCTGATTGTAGGTCCTTGCTTTTTATCACTTTGAATATTTCTTGCCAATCCCTACTGGCCTGCAAAGTTTCTGTTGAGAAATCAGCTGACACTGGGAGCTCCCTTGTTGGTAACTAATTGCTTTTTTCTTGCTGCTTTTAAGATTCTCTCTTTGTCTTTAACCTTTCGCATTTTAATTATTATGTGTCTTGGTGTGGGCCTCCCTCAGCTCATCTTGTTTGAAACTCTCTGTGCTTCCTGGATTCATATGTCTATTTCTTTCACCAGGTTAGGGAAGTTTTCTGTCATTCTTTTATCAAATAGGTTTTCAATTTCTTGCTCTCTTTCTGGCACCCCCATGATGTGAACGTTGGTACACTTGAAGTTGTCCTAGAGGCTCCTTACACTACCTTCATTTTTTTTTTATTCATTTTTCTTTTTGTTGTTCTGATTGGGTGCTTTTGTACTTCCTTATATTCCAAATCACTAATTTGATTCTCAGCTTCATCTACTCTACTGTTGATTCCCTGTAAATTATTCTTCATTTCAGTTAGTGACTGGTCTTTTTTTATGGTATTGAAGTTCTCACTAAGTTCACTGAGAATCCTTATAACCAATGTTTTGAATTCTGCATTTTTATTACTTATCTCCATTTTGTTTAGAATTTTGTTCTGTTCTTTCATTTGAAACATGTTTCTTTGTCCCCTCATTTGGCAGCCTTCCTGTGTTTGTTTCTATGTATTAGGTAGAGCTGCTGCATCTCCCAGGCTTGGTAGAGTGGCCTAATGTAGTAGGTATCTTGTCGGGTTCACCTGAGTTGGGCACTCCATGTATGCCCCTATGTGGGCTATGTATGCCCTCCTGCTGTGGTTGAGCCTTGATTGCTGTTGGCATATCAGTGGACAGGGTTTACCCCCAGGTTGATTGGCTGCAAGGACTGGCTATGACCACGGACCACCACAGAGGATCATCTGTGCAGGAGCCCACCCCAACAGAGCAGAACTTACATCAGTGGGGCTATGGTGCCCACTTGAATCCACCCTGTGTCACTTGTGAAAGTGACTGAGTGATGCTTTGATGTAGTTTGAGGCTGTCCACTGGTTGCTGGCTCTGGGGCCTCCTAGGAGGTGCAGGCAAAGGTGAGCCACCATGTGTGTTCTGCCTGGGGCCACCCAACATGAACTACAAAACGATCTGCAGATGGCTGTTACTTGTGTTGGGCTTAGAGGTGCCCAGGTAAGACTAACTGTGAACCAAAGCCGGATACTGCTAGTGCCACGCCTGGGGACAACTTAGCAAAAGGTACAGGGCACACCAAGGCCAGATGTGGCTTGAGAGATTTTAGAAAAGTCTAAAAAAGTGTCAGCAAAGATAGGTCATTATATAGAAAAGCCACATGGGTGGGATGGGATTTCAGGGAATCAACAGGGCATGGCAAACAGTGTGAGCCAGGTTGACAGAGACTCATATATGTTGCCCTTCTGCCAGCTTTGTTGGTAGAGGGCTCAAAAAACAAACAAACAAAAAACCCCAAAAAGGCCTCTGCCAGCATTTTTCTCTGGGAAAAAGCTGACCCTGCAGCTCTTGCCCTGATGCCAAATACTTCAGTTCCTCCTTGTATGTCCCTGGTGCCTTTTGAGCTGCTATCTCAGTGCTGGAACTCTGAAAGAGTAAGTCAGAATAAGGCTGTGTGCAGGCCCTTTAAGAGGAACTGCCTGGGACTCCAGAAGCCCTCCATTTCACTCAGCCACAATGCCCTTTGGTTTTTACAGCCAAAAATTGTGGGGACTTCTCCTCCTGGCACTGGAACCCTGGGCTGGGTGGCCTGGTGTGGGGCTGGTAACCTTACTCCTCAGGGGAGGCCTCCACAGCAGAGATATTCCTCCCGATTTTTATCTACCACATGTGAGTGTGGGACCATCCTGTTCTTCAACTCCATCCCTCCTACCAATCTCAATATGGCTTTTTATTTAAATCCTTAGTTGTAGGACTTCCATTCATCTAGGTTTCAGGTGGTTCTGAATAATGCTTGTTTTGTAGTTTAGTTTTAGTTTTGATGTGGTTGTTGGAGAAGGAGGCGAGTACTGCATTTACCTACACCACCATCTTGACCAGAAGTCTCTTTTCATTTTCTTAAACAGAACGTTTTGCTGAGAAATTTTCAATTTTAGTGAAGTCCCACTTATCATTTTTCTTTCATGGATTATGCTTTTGGTATTGTATCTAAAAATAAATTTCTTTTGTTCACAAATGTATCATGCTATTTGCACTGATTATTAATTATTATGTAAACTGCCAAAACATGAGAACAGAGCTATTTTTATGAAAACTATGTTTGCATTTGGCAAAACTCAAAACTCAATAAAAGCAAGTCATTAAAAATGACTACTGTTATGCAGGGGTAATACAAGTCTAAAATAAGGAAAGTAATTGTAAAAACCCATACAGATCCTGCACTCCATTTAAGGAAACCAAAATGCAAGTCCTACATAATGTATTACAGGTGTGATGTATGCAAGAAAGATGGTGAAAAACTCCAATCAGCAGACCCATATTTAAAGAAAAAGTTCTGGCTCTAACTCAAAAGTTTAGTGTAGAAATTACATTTAAAACTTTATTATATTTAACTTAAAATGTTGAAGGTGCACACTTTAAATACTTTTAAGGAATCTCTAATTTAACCAGTCCTGATCTCTCCAGAATGAAGGCTTCCTTACCTCATGTTGCTGAACCATGTGACTGATCCTCACACCTCATGAGGAGGAACCACTATATCTGTCTCTTATGTAGGACCATAAATCTCCATTAAATAAGATCTGTCATTAGGACCATCTGAAGGCTCTGGAGGAAACAGAATATCAAAGCCCTCACTATAACTGGCAGGCCTTCCTTCCACTGTGCAAAATGAATTCTAGATCTGAGGGCCAGTACCAGTTACAAGGAGCTATTGGAACTTGTCTTAGCAACCCTTAAGACTAGGTAATTCCACCTTGCCTTAAAATCCCGTTTTCCTCAGAAAATATGCACCTCTGGTCATATATGCTCTTCCATTTTCTCATCTTAGAAATGCTTCCTCTCCCCATTTAATTTCTTTTCAAACTCTTTCATGATGCTACCTCAAACTCCAAAATACTGGTTAATAAACTTATTACACCCTCAATTATTTCATGAAATGCTTCTTTTAATGAAACTGCATTATCCTGGAATGTTCTCAAATGAGGGCAATTCATGTTCATTTCCATGTTCTTTAGAGTCAGGATGTGGAATCAATCCATACAGATTATGGATAGCACAGTGTATTTTCCAGAGATCACAGTTCCTCTACCTTGTCAAAAAAAAAACACGCACCTGTTTCCTTGAGGCTCAGGCCATCTGGCTGTACCATATCTTATAATTATGTAACAAATTCATGATCACTACTCTTTGTTCACTGAAAACATCACTGGCCTCTCACTCAAAGTCTTCTTCCTCAAAGTTTGCTGTCACTCTTGATTTCAAGTTCAGTGACAACTGATCTAATACCTAGACCTCAGTTCCTTGGTGTCATCTTAAGAGATAATTCTCTATTACTAAAACCTCCTATCTTCCTAGCTCAGGAATTCTCAACATATCTGTACTATGCCTTCCCTGAGATGTTCAATCCATTAACAAGTCTTTCTCCCTTTTTAGAAACCTCCTGTCTTTACTTCCTTCCCTATATAAATAAGATTATATAGATCTTCATTTCTTCCACTTTACAGATAATATGCTAAACTCCCTTGTCTTTTCATAGCACCTTCTTAGAAAAGGCACAAAACTGTGAAAAATCACCTGCCTGGCTTTTTTTCTACATCTTCACCTAGGTAGCTGAGTATTTGGGATGATGACAAGGGGGCCATCTACTCTTCTGTAAAATCATGGTCAACACCATTAATGAGGCCTTTATCCCTGTCTTGAAATTTCCTAATTAAAATATTCAACTAACTCTCCTATTCTCCAAAAGATAATTTTTTAATCTCCTTAATTAACTATGTCCTCTTCTTTTACTCTTTGAATATGACTCTTCCTTCAATTCAACTCCCCTTCTTCTCCTATCTTAAGTCAATTCCTTCCTCTACCCTGGATGTCATTTCTTTCTCCTCGTTGGGTATTAAGTACCACTGATTGATCATCCTCTCTCTCCTGTATCTCTCCCATCTCCCCTTACTTATGTGATTGGAGTCTCTCCCATTTTAAAAGAAAAAGCCCTCATAGATTAAAGGAGAAGAATAATCTGATAATTTTCATATATGTACAAAGAAATCATTTACTAAAATTCAAGATTCATGCATGATAAAAACACTTAGTAAAAATCAAACTTAATGGTAAAGGCATCAACATTTTTATTAAGGTCAGCAACATTTAACACTGTAAAGATTCTAATTAAATAAATAAGATGAAAAGAAAAGTGGTATAAGAATTGAAAAGGGAAAAAAAAAGATTACTCTTGTTTGTAGAAAATGTGATTATCTACACAAAAAGCCTAATAGAACTAATTGGATATAAGATCAATATACAAAATTCAAGTAGTAACCACCAATTTGAGGATGTAATAGAAAAAGATTCTGTTCATATGGTAACAAACACTGTAAGATCCCTAAGAACAAATCTACTAAAAAAGGTATAAGGTTCTTTTGCTCAAAATTATAAAACATGACTGAAAGACATAAAACCTGAATAAATTAAGAAATATACCATGGTTTATGGGTGGAAAAGTCAATACAGTAAACATGGCTATTCTCCTTAATCTGTAAAGTCAATATATTTCCAAGCAAAATTCCAGCAGGGATTTTCATAGAACTTGACTAGTAGACAAGTTGCATTCAAATAAAAGGACAAAAAAGAAAAGGCATGTTAATACAATTTTGAAAAGAGCCAAGACAGGAGACTTTTCCTCTATTCTAAAAGGTAGGAAAGTTTTAGTAATTAAGATTGTTATTTTGGTAGAGAGTTAGACAGACTATTGGAACAGAATACAGAACTCACAAACAGACCTTCATACATATGAAAATTTAATTACAAACTTCATACCATTGTTCAAATGCAAAATCCATATTAATTAAATGTAAAAGACAAAATTTTAAAGTCTTTAGTAGAAGAAAATGATGGAAAATCTCTTTACGACCTTGAGTTAGGAGACAGATATCGTTCACAAGACACAAAAACATAAACTATAAAATAGTGATTACATTAAAATTTTAAATTTTAATAGAAACACTATAAACAGACTAGAAGATGTATAATGAACAAAGGATTAGTATCCAGAATACATAAAGAATTTCCAGTAACCAACTGGAAACATGTATCAATATAAATAAATCTAAAAAAATGTTGAATAAACAGTAAGATGTAAAATTATATTTAGAATACTCCTTATCTATATACTGTATATTACAAAATAATACTATCTATTGTTTAGCTATATAATACTATATATTGCAAAATAATACTATATATTGTTTATGAATATACTAGAGGCCCGGTGCAAGGATTCGTGCACTGGTGGGGTCCCTTGGCCTGGCCTGTGGGGATCGGGCGGAAACCAGCTCTCTGGCATCCCCCAAGGAGTCATGGATTGCGAGAGGGTATAGGCCAGGCGAGGGACACCACCAGTGCATGACTGGGGCAGGGGAGGGACTGCAGGAAGGCTACAGGGCATGTCCAGTCTATCTTGCCCAGTCCCAATCGGGGCTGTCTCGCTCAGTCCTGATTGGAGCCAATCGGGGCTGGCTGGCTGGGAGGGACTGCGGGAGGGTTCCAGGGCGTGTCCAGCCTGTCTTGCCCAGTCCCAATCGGCTGGACCCCAGGAGCAAGCTAACCTACCGGTTGGAGCGTCTGCCCCCTGGTGGTTAGTGCATGTCACAGCGACTGGTCGAATGAACAGTCGTACACTCAGCATATTAGGCTTTTATATATATAGATGTGTATAAAGTGTATATATAGACTCACACAAATAAGTACTGAAAATATGAAAGCACACATAGGAAGGAAAAACAACAAAATCAGAATATTGTGATTTTAGAGAAGGAAGGTTGGGGAAAATATTAGAATGGTTATACACTTAACTATCTGTTGTGTTTTATTTATTTAAAAAAATAAATTATATATGAATGGTAAAATGTAAGCATTTAATAGAGTTAAATGGTAGGTGCTCAAGTGTTTGTTATGCTATTTCTATTGTTTTCTGTATGTTTGAAATATTTCATGTCAATAAAAAATTTAAGAACATAAAAACCATCCATTGCTCCCTTGCAGGTGAGCATTGGCCCATACACCAAAAGGCTGCCAGTTCAATTTCCGGTCAGGGCACATGCCCAGGTTGTGGGCTTGATACACAGTAGGGGGCATGCAGGAGGCAGATGAATGTTTCTATCTCACATCCATGTTTCTCTCTCTCTCCCCCTCTCCCTACCTCTCTCTCTAAAATCAAGAAAACAAATAAAAACAAAAAACACACAAACATCCGTGTCAAACCTCCAGTTCATGTTTACCTCTCTCCCGTGCCTTTTCCAAATTCCTTATATAAATTTTATTTACTATTCTACTTTCCCACTTGTAATTCACTCCCTGAGACTGCAATCTGGATTCTGAGGCAAATACTATTACACAACTGCTCTCACAAATGTCACTAATGATGTCCATGTACTAAATCCCATAGACACACTCTGCTACCCATTCCCCTGACCCACCTAAAAATGCAGTTTTCCTCTTGTCTCTCAGCCTTTTCCTTCTCAGTCTCTTTTACCAACTATTCCTTTACTATCCCTTAACTACTGGCATACCGTAGGTTCTATCCTAGCATTTCCATTCTCATTCTGCACTCATCCTAAGTGACTCATCTAATCTTTCTTGTTTATCTAATTTTATTTTATTTATCATCTACAGTCTAAAGCAGCGGTTCTCAACCTGTGGGTCGTGACCCCTTTGGCGGTTGAACGACCCTTTCACAGGGGTCGCCTAAGACCATCCTGTATATCAGATATTTACATTACGATTCATAACAGTAACAACATCACAGTTATGAAGTAGCAACGAAAATAATTTTATGGTTGGGTCACAACATGAGGAACTGTATTTAAAGGGCCAGAAGGTTGAGAACCAGTGGTAAACACTCTCAAATCTTTAGATTGGGGTAGAGGAAAAATAAACCAAAGTCAGGAGCATACACAAGGTGGGAAGGAAAACTAACAGAAAACTCTCCACCTAATAAGCTGAGAATTCAAAGGGCTTTATCTTCAGGGTGAGAGTGACCAGAAGTTAACTAGTCCTCATAGATCTTGCAGCCTCAGTTTGCATTGCCTGAGTGTTCTAGGAAATCTCACGTCTTGAATTTGGATTAATGTGATCCCCCAAGGCTTGGCAGAAACTAACATATGCTTTCTCTGAAAGAAATTTCCTTCATCCTAGGCTTTAAATTCCTATAAATAATTCTGTTAAGTACAACAACCCATAGTGAAAGATAACCATGTACTCAGAAAATATTGTACCATGCACAAGAATGAGCAGAGCAAAAGTACCAGACCCACAAAGATGGAAAATATTGAGATTATCAGACAGAGACTATGAAATAATTGTTTCTTATGTTCAAAGAAATAAAAGGTAGTTGAAAATAACTGCAGAGAAAAAGAAATTATATAAAAAAAAATCACACACATTTACCAAAGAACCAAACAGTACTTCCAGAAAAGAAACATTAAAAAGTCAATGGATTGCCCTGGCCTGGTGGCTCAGTTGGTTGGAGCATCATCCTGCACACCAAAAAGTTGTGGGTTCGATTCCTAGTCAGGGCACATACCTAGGTTGCCCAGTGAGTGTGCGAACATGAAGCAACCAATGATCTCTCACATTGGTGTCTGTCTTTCTCTCTCTCAAACCAATTTGAAAAAAAAATAAAACATATCCTTGGGTTAGGATAAAAAAACCTCATAAGAAATCAATAGATGGATGTTAACTAAACTTACTGTGGTAATCATTTCACAATATATGTAAATCAAATCATTATGCTGTACACTTTAAACTTATACAGTGCTGTATGTCAACTATATCTCAATATAATTGGAAAAAAACCCTCAATGAAATGAACACATTTATTAGCAAATTAAATATAGATGAAGAGAGAATTGTTGAAATAGAAATCAGAAGAAAAAATCCAGAATAAAGGCTGGAAAGACATAAAGATGGACAACACAGAAGAAAAAGTAAGACAATAGGTGAGAGTTAAATGACAGATGACAGAGAATTGAATCTGAGTTTAAAAAGGGGAGAAAATGTGGCAGAGTGGTATTTGAAGAGATATAGCTGAGATTTCTCCAGAAATTATGATAGACACTAATCTAGATTCCAGATGCCTAACAAATATTAGACAGAATAAAAAGAAATCTATACACAACACATCATAGTGAAAAAAAGAATATAAAGTGAGAGTCCTCATTTCTTCCTTCAAGTGTATTCTCCAGAAATTAACAGTTTAGTGAGCACAAAAGGAATCACTTAAAATAAATCTATTCATACTGTACCTCCATCACTGTTGCCCTCCTCTGTAATAATGTCCAGTAGTCTCTCAAAAGCATTTTCAAAAGCAACAATTTTCTGGATTGCGCCATTACTTCTTGTTAGTGCTTGTAGTAGTAAGACACCCTTACGGAGAAGAAAAATAATGTTTAGTGAGTACAAGTTTTATAAGACATTTTAAAATTACTCTCAAAAACCATAGAATTTTACAAGTGATAGGAATTTCACCAGTCCAATCCCTTTAATTTATAGATAAGGAAAACAAGGAGAGAGCCTAGACTTAAATCCATGTCTACCAATTCCTAATTCAGTTCTCTTTTCACTGTAAACATAAACATACAATAATTCTTGCATATTCATCAATCACTATACAACTTTCATTGTGGTGTTAAGAGTTAAGCATTATATCTGTCTCAGGAATGCCTCTGCACATGCTTCACAATAGCAATTACATTAAATTGTGAATTCAAGAATATAAATCAATGAATATCATCACACTGTAGCACAGAAAATTCAGATATTCTTACGATTCCCCCAAATTTCCAAAACTCAATTCTGGCATATCCAGATTGAGACAATTCACAGTTTTGCTTCTGATTTTTAGCTTTTCTCAGCTCCTATTATGTTGGATTTTATTTACATACTAAAGGCCTGATGCACAAAATTCGTGCAAGAGGCTAGGCCCTCGCAGCCCCAGCTTTGTCCAAATGTCGTCCAGAGGGTCGTTCTGCTGTCTGGTCTAATTAGCATATCAGCTCTTTATTATATACTATAGGATTCTGCAACCTCTTAACATTCAAGAAAAACTCACTGCTACCCATTTCTGCTTCTTTCACTATAAAACAAAGGAATAGCAAATAGGTGGTTCCAAAGTACCAAAGAGGCAAATTAGCTCTTTGCTATCAGTACTGGGCAGATAAATATTCGCATAAGACAAAAAAATGCCCATGGCCTTTTTGAGCTTGTTCTTTGAATTGTCCTGTCAAGTCTCAACATTAAGATGAGAAAGGCAAAAATGATTATTTTTATTTATTTTATTATTTTTTAAAATGATTATTTTTAGATGTGAAATTTTCCTACTAATGCTGCCAACTTGAGTTTAACTGCTAACAAAGGGAGGAAGGAATACAGTAGAAAGCATACTAAGGCTCTGAGTTTGATAAAGTGGGTTTAAAAAATGGTTGTCCTGGTTACTAGCTGTGCAACTTTAAGCAAATTACATAAATTCTGAGTATTAGTACATTTATGTGTAAAACAAGGATAATATCTTTGTTACTTTTTTTATATGCAACTTTTAATTTCCCAGTACATGTGTTTCTTTTCCCTGTTAAGAAATATATTGCTCTAATCAAACACATCCACTAAAATGTTATTAAGAATGAAAGTATCTGATCTGGTCATTTGAAAGTACGTGGGCACCAATTCCTTACTTTAAAAACTGACAACTAAAAGGTTGATTTTATTTATCTGGTCTTTCATGTATAAAATGTATTTCAGAATAAACAAAGTAGACAAGTTGATAAAGTAAAATTCTTTGTGTAAGATCACAGCTTCATAAATGTAAAATAATAAAATTATAAAAATCATCATGTTGTAGTTCTCAACAAAATAAGCTACTTAAGCAATAATCATTAATGGATAATCAGATGTAATGGATGAATTTAAGGTAAGGTTGACAGCTTTATAATAGAGTGATCTGGCTGTAACCACCTGAATCAAACCCACTGATCACTAAAAGTGAGACAGCCAAATGTTACACATTTCCCGATGTATTGTAAAATTAAGAACACTCATCAGCTAGGAAATATCCTAGCAAAAAGGGGAACTGGAACCTAATCAACAAATATTTAATTTGCAAAGCAAGAAAAAATAAAGCTGCATATTCTTAGGCTTGTTTTTCAAATTTAACTTACATCATTACGTATAACTTCCCTGGAATCCGCTAATAAGTCCATCAGTCTTGAAACACCTAGAACACACAACCATGTAAAAAAAAAAAAATACTGGCAGATCAAAAACACAAATAGTGATTCAAGTTATAAACAATTTATTAACACATCATTTCAGTCCCCCTCTTTAGGAATGATCCTGACTTTTAAATCAAAATGATTTAAAGAAGATAAGTCACTTACCCATGGGACTAACTAAAATAATTTGCTGCACCTGAGGCCCTAGGTGCTTCAAAAGAGAAGTAAGAAGCTTCACACCAGGCCATCGGACATGGAAGTCAAAGTCCTGGAAGGTAAGAATGTACAATGTTTACATTTAAAACACACACACGTGTGTGTGTTTTCAACTTAATAGTGGTGCTAAAAACCACAAACAAAATTTTTTCAAACTTTAATTTAAGAAATAAAAAAACAAAAATAGAGTTGATATAAATTGCTCAAACTTACTCACTGTTACTGACTAGATAAAACAGTGTTTTGTAAAACTGGAAATAAAGCTGAGCATTTTAACAGATTATATAGTTCTTAAAATATGCATGTGAATCTCTTGCAATGATACAGCAAATCTCACTATTTTAAAGATATATATATATAATGCTTTACCCAAAAGGGTAAAAAAGAAGCTTATTAAGATGACAAAAATGACAAGGTTCTTTATTTACCTCCAACAAAGATAACAGGAGAGTGACATTTTCTTGCTGCTTAATAAAAATTTCTGTAAACTGACTTCCCAAATCCTCACTCTGTCTTGTGGAATTTTCTTCTGTAATATTAAAAGATAAAGCACTTCAATATGATGCAGTGTTATGTTAAAGTATTCTTTTTTTTTTTGAAGGAGCTAAGCAGAAATGATAATTTCCTTGGTACAATTATGCTGAAAAACATCCTTAAATTAATTTTCAATGTCATTTAAATAAATATTTTTCTTTTTTCTTATTAGCAAATTTATTGGGGTAATATTGGTTAATAAAATTATATAAACTTCAGGTGTACAACTTTATAATACATCTGTATACTCTATTGTGTGCTCACCACCTGAAGTCAGTCTCCTTCCATCACCATGTATTTTACCCCCTTTACCCTCTTTGTCCTCCCTCTGCTTCCCTTCTGGTAACCACCATTCAGTTGTCTGTATCTATGAGTATGTTTTTTAATTTGTTTGTTTATTGCTTTTTGCTTTCTATACCATTTCTGAGTGGAATCGTATGGTTCTTGTCCTTTCCCATCTGACTTATTATACTTAGCATAATACTCTTTTTTAAAAAAATATATATATCTTTATTGATTTCAGAGAGGAAGGGAGAGGGAACGAGAGATAGGAACAACAATGATGAGAGAGAACCATTGATTGGCTGCCGCCTGCACGTCCCCTACTGGGGATCAAGCCCACAACCTAGGCATGTGCCCTTGACCAGAATCGAACCTGGGACCCTTCAGTTCGCAGGCTGACACTCTATCCACTGAGCCAAACCAACCTAGGGCCATAATACTCTTAATATCCATCCACATTGTTGCAAATGGCACTATTTCAAATTTTTATGCTTTAAATATTTAAATATGATAAATAAAAGATATTTCTCGAGGACATTTTTAGGTTAAACTTCTAATTAGGGTACAAGGAAACTTACTGGGATGATGGAAACATTCTATCTCTAATGTGATTATGGTTACACTACTGTTGTAAACATTTGCCCAAACACGCAGGACTATAAAACCCCCAAAAGTAAATTATACTGTATGTAAATTATGTCTCAAAACCTCCTGCCTTGAAAACATTATTGAATATATAGTCCTTACTGACTCTGAGTGTTACTGTGTTAAATAATTTAATTATGAAATTAACCAGTTACTTGCAGATTCCTCCATATCTTTTTAAACAAAGTTAGCAAAGTTTCATATTTGTCCTTAAAACTTCAGTCTTAAACTATTTGTTGTTTCAATGTACTTTGCCAAAAATATAAAGGATCACTAATAACTACTGAAGCACCAACTGCCAAAGCAAGCTATCATTTAAAATTTGCCTATACTATTAACACAGTTTAGAGATGGCAAATACACTGTTCCCCAGTCCCTAACCCACACCAGATGCAGCCAATTGATCACAGCATCTGCTGAGCATTAGAATCCTTGTCCGCATATTGCTCCAGGCAGTGACTATAAACCAGTGAAGCTGGCAATCAAGGTCAAACCTATCTATTATCTCTCAAACAGTTCTTTTTCAAATGTGTGATTTTAATAATAAAATACTTCAGAAATAGAAAAAAATCCAGTACATGATAAGAAAAACAAAGCAATCCAGCAGTGAGAGTGATAATCATATCTAATTTTTGTAGAGGAAAGAAAAACAATAAGAAACCACAAGTAGAGAGAAAATGTTTTCCAATATTGACTATGTATCCAAATATGCTTGGTTTATTTTTCAAAAACTTTAAGAAATATCTCTCTTACTTCTTGTATCTGTAAAAGAATTCAGTTTCTGAATCTTAAAACTTTATTACTTAAAACAAAATATACTTTAGTTTTTAAAAGAATTACTGACAGCTATGCTAAGCATAGAATGTCAGGGAACAAGGGTTTGAAAAGGGAGACAGAATAGGAGGCAAAAATGAAGGTTAAAAGGGCTTAAAACTTAGTGGTCACAATTTTATGAAAATGGAACAGCATTTGCTGACATACTTCATAGAGGAGTATGAAAAGCAAAAAGAAAGGGTTATTCCAAGGCTCTGGTTTGAGGAGTTGGAAGGATGGAGCTGCCAGTTACTGAGATGGTAACCCAGTGGGAGAAGCAATTTAAGAGTATAGAAAGAATATGAAGTTTAATTCTGGCAAGTTTGAGACACCTTATAAAAATCTGAGAGAAGATATCAAGTAAGCAGTTAGATGAATACAAGCATAAATGTGGAGAAGTTTGGGTTCTATATATACATTAAAATGGTAAATATAAATGATATTTAAAGTTACAAGACTAGATAATGGGCATCTATGTAAAACTTATAGCTAACATCACTCTTAATGGTGAAAGACTGAATGCTTTCCACTTAAGATCAGGAAAGAGCAAGAATATCCACTTTCACCACTTCCAGTCAACAATGTATTGGAATCTTAGTGCCATAGGCAAGAAAAAGAAATAAAAGGCATGCAGATTGAAAAGGAAGAAGTAAAACTCTATTTATAGATGACATGTTTGCCTACGTATAAAATCTTACGGAATATATAAAAAAGCTATTCAAACTAGTACTAGTAAATGAGTTTAGCAAAGTTGTGGGGAATGAAAGGTCAATATACAAAATTAATTGCATTTCTATATACTGGCAATGAATAATTAGAGACTGAAATTTAAAAAACAATACCACTTGAAACAGCACCAAAAATATTAAAAGACTTAGGGATATATTTGATAAAAGGTGTATTAAGACCTATACTTTGAAAACTCCGAAATGCTGCTGAGAAATATTAAAGACCTAAATAAACACATACTGTGCTTTTGTATTAGAAGATGCAATTTTGTTAAGATGTTGATTTTCCCTAATTCAACCTACAGATTCACCAGAATCCCAAAGTCAGTTTTTAAAATAGAAATTGATCAATTGATTCTAAAATTGATGTGGGACTACAAAGAACCTAAAAGGGCCAAAGTGATTTTGAAAACACACACAGAGGACTGAAAAAGTTGGAGGATTTAAGTACATGATTTCAAGATTTATTATAAAGCTACAATAATCAAGAGAGTGTCACATAGACAAAAGGACAGAAATTCAGACAAATAGAACAGAAATTCCAATAGAACAGAAAGTCCAGAAATAGATCCATTAGCTCAAAAGTGTAAAAGTAGAAATGGACTACAGATCTAACCATAAGAATTAAAACTGTAAAAAAAAATCACAGAAGAAAATCTTAGTGATTTTAGGTTTGGCAAAGATTTCATAAATAGGAAACAAAAAGTTGTTAGAAAAGAAAAAAAATTGATAAGATGGACTTAATCAAAAGTTAAAACCTGCTCTCCAAAATATAATATTAGGAAAATGAAAAGGCAAGTCACAGACAGGGAGGATATTTGTGAAAGACATATCACAAAGGACTTGTATCTAGAATATATAAAGAATTCTTAAGCTGAACTATAAGAATATAATCTAGTAAAAAAAGCAAAAGATTTGAACACTTTGCCAGAAAGAAAAATATATATAGTGGGGCCTTGACTTACGAGTGTCCCGACTAACGAGTTTTTCGAGATACGAGCAGTCTCTCGGCTGATTTTTTGCTTTGAGTTGCGAGCCAGCTTCAGATACCCCACCACTAGTTGGCACAGCGAATGTCACAGTGAACGCCACAACAT
This sequence comes from Myotis nattereri, assembly GCF_964212035.1. Lineage (NCBI taxonomy): Eukaryota > Metazoa > Chordata > Mammalia > Chiroptera > Vespertilionidae > Myotis > Myotis nattereri. The sequence continues at coordinate 182,922,430 of NC_138075.1, forward strand.
CAGCCCAGTATCACGTGTCTCACTCCTTCACTTTTTGATTTGACATACGAGTAATTTGAGTTACGAGCTCCATCACTGAACGAATTAAACTCGTAAGTCAAGGCCCCACTGTAGATGGCAAATAAGCACACGAAAAGTTGCTTAATAGCATTATTCTTTATGAAAATACAAATTAAAACAACCATGAAATATTATTATTACCTATTAGAACAGCTAAAATTTAAAAAGACTGACCATTACCAAGTATTGGAGAGAACGTGGAAGAACTGGAATTCATAGATTACCAGTGAGAATGTAAAAGGGTACAACTATGTTGAAAAATGGTTTGACCTTTTCTTATACAGTTAAACATACACTTACTATTATCTCTTAGGTATTCTATTGCTAGGTATTTATTCAAAAGAAATGAAAATATATGTCCATGTAAAGACTTGTACATGATATTTATAGAAGCTTTATTTGGAACTGCCAAAAACTGAAAACAATCCAAATGCCCACCAAACAGGGAATGGATTAACAAATCACTATATTTGCACCAACTATTATTTTTAAAAAATTTATTTTATTGATTTTTTACAGAGAGGAAGGGAGAGGAACAGAGTTGGAAACATTGATGAAAGAGAAACATCAATCAGCTGCCCCCTGCACACCCCGCACTGGGGATTAACGGCAACCAAGGCACACGCCCCTGACCGGAATCGAACCTGGGACCCCTCAGCCTGCAGGCCGATGCTCTATCCACTGAGCCAAACTAGTCAGGGCACGCACTTACTATTATTTATGTAAATTTTGTGATGCTTCAGAGGGTAATATAGTATGTTTTGTTTATTTAACATATTTAACTATGGACCCCTTTTAATACAAAGTATTCTGAGACATATCTACACTTTAAGGAATGTAAGTTTAACCAAGGAAAAAGTTTAATTCGTATTTGCAATGAATATAAGCTAATGACTTAGCAAGAAGTGGAGTTAACATATTTGATTTATTTTGTAGCTTTAATGTATAAAATACTGTAGCTTAACAATATATAATTAAGAGCAGTTTGGAAATGAACTAGTAAAATATGATCCTGTTCCAAGGATCTATGGTTCCTTCTGGCTTAATACTGTCAATTTGAAAAAGCTGTTAGTGAAATGAACTTTACTTCCTTTAAGTATAAGACAGCACTTCTGGCCCAGCTGGTGTAGCTCAGTGGTTAAGCATCGATCTATGAACCAGGAGGTCACGGTTCAATTCCTGGTCAGGACACATGCACAGGTTGTGGGCTCAATTCTCAGTAGGGGGCATGCAGGAGGCAGCTGATCAATGATCAATGATTTTCATCACTGATGTTTCTATCTCTCCCTCTCCCTTCCTTTCTGAAATCAATAAGAATATATATATATTCTAGAATATAAACTAGCTAAGCAATTAAAGTAACATACAAACTATTTTGGTGTAGCAGTAACTTAAGCTAAAATGACTATGTTAATTATACCTAAAAGTTGTAAATCAAAATTAGACCTATGAAAAAGTATATCTGTTTTACATGTAACCTCTGATATGAGACAAGCATCCTCTCTCATTAAATATACTCTAGTTTTAAAACTCCTAGAGCTAAGTCTATTTTTATATCTTGTATTTTATATGCTATACTTATTATAACCTGTAAAAGTAAGTACTCTTTATTATAAGATAAATGAAAAAATAAAATAAGAACTAAATGGCCCTTTGTTACTATAGTGAAAAAGAAACCGAAGACAGGTATACAGAATTAAAGACTGCTTTTTAAAAAGTCCTTATATACCCTTGAAAACATTTTAGGCCTATTTATATAATTGGTTTTTAACTAAATACATTTATTCTTCAAATCTATTTACAGTTATCTTTTTTCCAGAGGTAATGCTCAAAAACATTTGTGGACCTTCTCTTTGAAATTCCACTCCATATCAGCAGGACAAAACTATTTTATAAAAAAAGATATTTTAACAAAAGTAGTCCTAAGTCAGAGTGAGGGACTATGAAGTATATCTTCTTTTACACCATAGTGAATTAGTTAAACAAGGACACCTATATTTTTTTAACGTTTGTATGCATCCTCTATAAACTAGTTATGAAAATTACAAGGTTTAATAAAGAATCTAGTTAGTAAAATGGCCAGAATTTATTAAAACAGAAATCTTAGGGGGGGAAAAAAAGAATGTATCCAAAAATATAGTGATCCACTGTTATCCTACTTACTAGATGACACCTTGTAAGTTAAATGGTCTCTGGGCTTCCATTTTTAGAAAACAGAAAAATAGTACCTACCTCAAGGCTGTTATGAGAATCAAATAAGATAATGGACATAAAAGCACTGTAAATGTTAATGTTCTAAACAAGTATGCTGAAACAATAATAGAAACAACGACTACTGATCTGTGCTACCCAACACGGATGAGCTATTGTCACAGGAGTTAAGGCATAATGCTCCTGTATTTTCTGCTTTCAAACAAGGGATTCAGGTGACACAAAAGTAAAGCTATATATCTTAATAAGTTAGTTTTTTGTTATCTTTTTGTTCGGTATGGGCAACTTTCTTTTGTACCATTTTAAATCTCCTTTAGATAAGGATATTCCCTTCCTTATTTTAAAATGTATAGGGTCTAGGAAAAAATGGTAAAACAATACAAAATAAAACTTACTACCTTTAATTATGAATTAAAGAAATATCAATGTTAAAAGTAAATGGAACTTGAAACAGACCACCAGAAATAAAGACAGACAATATTGGTGAGTTCTATAAATTAATATAAAAAATGTCAGTAACCAGACATTATTATACATGCATTACTTTAAAGGGACAATATCAACATTTAAGTATTTTCTGAACTGAAATACTTTCCAGTTCTTTTTGAATAAGGATAAAATTTATGTGTATACATTTGTACGTATACATATTCAAATATTATTTTTTTAAAAAAATAAATTGCCTGAAATTTTTCCAGGAAGTACACAAAAAGTAATTCAAATAGATTGTACTACCAGAGAAATAGCTTTAATTTTGTTAAAAAATGCACTAGATTATTTTCTGTGTTCTAGCCAATAGATAGATTTAGCAGTCATAAAAATAAAAAACAGCAATATAAGGTGATCATATACTGCTGTTTAATTAAGGAATTCTTATATAGTGAAACAAATCTCAATTTACCAGCCAGAATTAAACATCACTTGACAGTGTCCTTTTATATTACCAGAAATTATGCCTAAAAGCATCATGCATATGTAAATACAATCTTTTACCTTCAAGATCATCTGAAAAGGTAGACAAAAATAAATAAATAAATAAACATACATAAAAAGTGGGTGATAAAATAGTTTCTTATGTAGTAGAATTCACAATACAATAAATAAGAGTTTTAAAATGTCAAGTAAGCAATATAATTTCTAAACAGAAGAGACTCATATTCATTTTACTCAAATAGCAAAAGAGATATAGCATATGCTATATATTCAGGATGATGAGACAGACTTTTCAATAAATTAAAGGGTTATAAAATATCTCCAAGATAAAGAACTCTAAAATAAAGTTCATTATGTCAACTTCATGTATTCATTTTTTTATTTTAAGAGGGAGGAAGGTAGGGATGGAGGGAAGTGGGAAAAAGGGAGGGAGGGAGGGAAGGAGGGAGACAATCCATCTTACCACCCATCCATGCATTCACTGGTTGATTCTTTCATGTGCCCTAACTGGAGATCAATCCCCACAACTTTGGTATATGGGGATTAAGGTCTAACCAACTGAGCAACCTGGCCAGGGCCAGTAAGAATGACCTTTTGGTGAAAGATTAAGTTCCTATTTTAATCTTTCTTAAAAAAAGTGATTCTAGTACAGAATAGTTTATCTTTTTTTTAGCCAAAGGATAATTTTTTGATGTTGAATTAAAAATAAAGAGCCCAAATATATGAAGTGAAACAATAAAATTAGGACTCTAAACGTGATTATATTATAAATTTATAATAAAGGAAAACCACCTAACTAAAATTTATTGCTGCTATATATTTTGTAAAACAGAAAAATCATCCATTATAAATAACTACAAAAGAGAGTTATAATTTGAAACAGGAAAAAAAGAGTCTTTTAAGATATTATAACAAGTGTGTTGTACCTAATTTTCTTAGAGAAATAACTAGGCAAAATAGGTATCTCCTTCAAAATATGTTCTTGTGTATACTGTATTTTAATGCTGTCATGTGATTGACAGCTTCTTTTACCATGGGTACCCAAATTATATTTACTAAAGATTTTTCACCCCTGAAAAATTAATAAAGTTAGTTATAAGCTAGATATTACAGAGAAATAAATATGTAAGAAAAAGGATATTTAAGTCTAAGAAATTTTGCCTATTCAATAAACCCAGTTTAAAATGTCCCCATTACTGATATTCTGTGGTGTTAATATCTACATATATTTCTGCTCTACTTTTATTTTTAAAAAAACATTGTAAACTCAATATCATCTATATTTCTTTATGACTTATTTACTCAAGATTTTTTAAAGATCCTATTATTTCAATGTAAATTAGACTTATAAAATGCATGCATGCATATGTCTACCTTTCTGACTGTCTAGAATAATGAAAAACCCATTATGTCCTATTGCAACAGCCAATCTGATAACAATGCACTCTTCAATAGCACTGTGAAATGCTAATCAACGCATGTTTTTATAATATGCAAACAATGTATTCAGACTTCTAGTAAAGTGTTTCACATACTGACAATAAAATAAATTAATGACAGACTACCTTAAGTAAGCAAGTAATGTGAAACAAAAAAGGAAAGGATGTATGAAAAAAATGTGTGGATTTCAAACTTATTCTATCATGTCACACCAAACAGATTCAATGTAAAAAAGACTTTCTTTTTCTTCTTCTTCTTTTTTTTAAATCCTTACCCGAGGATATTTTTTCCATTGATTTTTAAAGAGAGTAAGAAGAGAGAGGTAAAGACAGAGAGAAACATCAATGTGAAAGAAACACATTGATTGATTGCCTCCTGCACGAGCCCTGACCTGGCCCAGGCCAGGGAGGAGCCTGCAACCAAGGCATGTGCTCTTGATTGGAATCGAATCCGGGACCCTTCAGTCCGCAGGCTGCTGCTCTTAAAAAAGACTTTCTTAATTTAACAAGTTGTTGCTCTTTTTAAATTATCATGAGTCCTATGTTAAAAGTTTAAGTATTTATTAGGAAAAAACCTCATACTGCTCACCAAGTAACATAAATAAAATAGCTTGATTTTTAACCAATAGCCAGAAATGATTATTTAATCCAGAGATTACTAATATTCATATTGCTTAACTAAAACCAAATACAAAGAGGGATAAATATTTTTTAAAAGAATCATATTTCATCTCCAAATTACATATAAGGCAATCATTTTAAAGATACTTTTCTGGAACTAAGCATATGTCTTTCCTTTATTCATAAAAAAGAAAAAGCAAAGAAAAACACACATAAAATTGGTACAATCCAGTTAACTTTATGTACAAAATACATAGTAAAAGAAACTTACCTACTTCATCTTCTTCATCATTAGATATTATATTAAATAGTGTATCCAAAGCATAACCTATTATTTCAGAATCCGAACTGGAAAAAAGAAATTATTACATTTATATACTGCTAGTTAGAGTATGAACTGTTATGACCATTTTTAGACAGTTATTTAACAAGATTATATAAAACTAGAGGCCTGGTGCATGAATTCATGCCCTGGTGGGATCCAGCTTGGCCCGCCCGATGGGGGCCATAAGGCAGGTCATCGGGGGCGAGGGGCTGCGGATGGTTTGCCGGTTGGCCCTGCCCCCTATCCGGGTCTGGGTACCTACTAGGGGTGGAGCTGGCCAGGGTGAGGGGCTGCAGGTGGTTTGCAGGCCAGCCCCTCCCCCGATCAGAGTAGGGGAACCCACTCAGGGGTGGGGCCAGCTGGAGCTAGGGGCCTTGGGCATTCTGGTTGTTCCACTGTTCAGTCAATTTGCATATTACCCGTTTATTATATATGACGATGATATTAAAAGCAGCAAGAGGAAAGCAATTTGTTACCTACAAAGGAGCTCCCATAAGGCTGTCAGCTGATTTCTCATCAGAAACTACAGATCAGAAGTGAATGGCATGAAGTATTCAAGGTAATGAAAAACAAGAATCTGGGAGAACCAAGACGGCGGCGTAGGGTGTAGACCTGTGCGTGCTGCCTCCCACAACATCATTGAAACTACCAACTATAAGACAAACAACCACCATTCAGAACCATGGGGAAGTTGGCCCAGTGGAAGTTCTACAACTGGAAGGAAAGAAAGAAGCACAGTGAGACTGAGTAGGAGCTACAGAGGCGCCAAGAACAGAGGTACAGCGTCACGCGACAGGCAGGCTGCAACTGGATGCGCGTTTTTTGTTTTTTTTTCAATTGGAAGGGGTTACGAATTCTCAAATCCTCTGGGCTTGCTTGGGGCGGGTCTCTGAGGCCCCAGACCTCACGGGGAGAGGCGGCACGGCCTTGCAGCGGTCGGAAAGCGAGGGAGGCCCTGTCGAGCAGCTGCTCGCCGGCACTGGGGGACGCGAAGTCCCAGAGTCCCAGAGAGGCGAGGAGCCGCAGAGAGGCCACTACTATTTGCTCCGCCCCAGTGACTCCCTGAGACCCCACCCTACTCAATTTACATGCCCATCCAAGCTGTGCCAGGGGCACAAAAAGACCCACCTGCAGTTTTGCAGCCTAACCCAACAAATTGCAGACTTCAACTCCTCGCACCCATGGGAGACACACTCAAGAAGCAGACCCAGGAGAACCAAGATGGCAGCGTAAGGTACAGACCTGTGCATGCTGCCTCCCACAACAACATCGAAACTACCCACTATAGGACAAACAGCTATCATACGGAACCATGGGAAAGCTGGCCCAGTGGAAGCTCTACAACTGGAAGGAAAGAAAGAAGAGCATTGAGACTGAGTAGGATGTGCAGAGACACCAAGTACAGAGAGCCCAACCCAACAAACTGCAGATTTCAACCCCTCACTTAGAAAGAAGAGCATTGAGACTGAGTAGGAGGATGTGCAGAGGCACCAAGTACAGAGCCCAACCCAGCAGGCTGCAGATTTTGGCTCCTTACATCAGGGAGGGACGCGCTCAGGGGGCGGAGTCGGGTTTGGGGAGGCCTGGGCCGGCGATGTGGAACTGCTGTACCAGCAGGCGCACAAGCACGTCCATCGGTTCCAGTCTCGCATGGGATGCTGGGGGACGGCAGACGGCAGTCTGTGCACTTGGTGGAGGGCGAAGCCCGAGCAGGCGTGCCGGATGTTCATGGAGATTTTGTCTGGTGGGCAGCTGCCCAGCAGGGGACAGAGTGCCAAACTTTGTGTTGCCCCAGTGAGGTTGGGATGGCCCCGGTGAGGCTGATACGGCCCCAGTGAGATCGGGATGACCCCAGTGAGGCCGGGACGGCCCTGGTGAGGCCAAGATGGCCCCAGTGAGGTTGAAACGGCCTGATGAGGTAGGGATAGCCCCGGTGAGGTCAAACGACCATGGTGAGGTAAGGACAGCCCCGGTGAGGTCGAGATGGTCCTGGTGAGGCCGAAATGGCCCCGGTGAGGTCAGGATGGTCCCAGTGAGGTTGAAATGGCCCTGGTGAGGTCTGGATGGCCCCGCTGAGTTTGAAAGGGCCCCAGTGAGGCTAAAACGGCCTCGGTGAGGTCGGGACAGCCCCGGTGAGGTTGAAATGGCCCCGGCGAGGTCGGGACGGCCCCGGTGAGGTTGAAATGGCCCCTGTGAGGTACGGATAGCCCCGGTGAAGTCAGGACGGCCCCGGTGAGGTCCGGATGGCCCTGGTAAGGTTGAAACGGCCCCGGTGAGGTCAAGACGGCCCTTGTGAGGCCGAAATGGCCCCGGTGAGGTTGGGACGGCTTCAGTGAGGTTAGGACGGCCCTGGTGAGGTTGAAATGGATAATGGGGACCAGTATAGACTGATGAACAGGGGTAGATGCAGAGGCAGAACAGCATTGAACAGACTGTCAAACTACAGTGGAAAGCCTGGGGAGGGTTTGCGGGGGGGGGGGGGGGGGAGTTTTAAGAGATCAACTGAAGGACTTATATGCATGCATATAAGAATAACCAATGGACACAAGACACTAGGGGGTCGGGGAGGCCGGGGGAATGTCAAGGGGGGGAAAAAAGGAGACATATGTAATACTCTTTGTAATACTTCAAGAAATAAAAATTATTTAAAAATAATAAAAAAAACAAGAATCTGAAGCCAAGACTATTCTATCCAGCAAGGCTATCTCATTCAAAATAGATGGTAAAATAAATAGCTGCCTAGACACAAAAAGACTAAAGGAGTTTACCAACACTAAATCAACACTGCAAGAAATGTTAAAGGTACTACTGTAGTAATAATAATAAGAAATAGAAAAACAGAGGCATAAAGAATTAAAATGGCAATAAATAAGTATCTATCAATAACCTTAAATGTAAATGATTTAAATGCTCCAATCAAAAGACTTAGGGTAGCTAGTGGGTAATGAAACATGACCCATATATATGCTGACTCTAAGAGATCCACCTCAGAACTAAAGACTCACACAGGATGAGAGTGAATGGATGGGAAAACAATTTTCATGTAAATGTTAACGAAAAAAAAAGCTGGGGTAGCAATGCTAATACCTAAAAAAACAGACTTCAAAATGAAGGCCATAACAAGAGACAATAAAGGGCACTAATAATACTAAAAGGATCAATGCAACAAGAGTATATAACCATGAGAAACATATATGCAATCCAATATAGGAGCACCTAAATATATAAAAAAAACTTCTTTAAGGACTTTGAGAGATCGATAGCAATACAGTCACAGTATAGGACTTTAACACCCCAGACCTTCTAGACAAAAATCGACAGTGACTGTAAATGACAGACTGGATCAGATGGATTTAACTGACAGATACAGAACATTTCACCCCAAAGTTGCAAAATACACATTCTTCTCAAGTGTACATGGGTCATTCTCAAAGACAGACCACATGTTAGGACACAAAACAAATCTCTACAAGTTCAAGAAGATTGAAATAAAATCAAGCATGTTCTCAGATCACAATGGCATGAAATCAGAAATCAACTACACTAAAAACACTCAAAACATTCAAACACATGGAGGCTAGTACTGGTATGTTATTAAACAATGAATGGATTACCAATGAGATCAAGAAAGAAATCAGAAACTTCCTTGAAACAAATAAAAATGAACACATAACAATCCAAAAATCTATGGGACATAGAGAAAGCAGTCCCGAGAAGGAAGTCCACAGTACTATAGGCCTACGTAAAAAAACAAGAATACTTTTAAATAAACTATCTAACCCTACAACTTAAAGAATTAGAATGAGAACAAGGAAAGCCCACAGTAAGTAGAAGGAAGGAAACAATAAAGATCAGAGAGAAAATAAATGACACAAGATAAAAAAACAAAAACAAAAACAAAAGATCAATGAAACCAAGAGCAGATTCTTTGAAAAGATAAACAAGATTGATGAACTTTTAGCCAGAATCATCAGAAACAAAGAGAGAAGACCAAATAAATAAAATCAGAAACAAAAGAGGTAAAGTAACCACTGACACCACAGAAATACAAAGGACTGCAAGAAAATACTATGAACAACTATATGCCAACAAGCTGGACAACGTAGATGAAATGGACACATTTCTAGAAAAATACAATCTTCCAAAATTGAATCAGGAAGAATCAGAAAACCTGAATAGGCTGGTAACAACTGAAGCAACTGAAGCAGCAATCAAAAAACTCCCAGCAAAACAAAGCCCTGGTCCAGATAGCTTCACCGGGGAGTTTTACCAAACATTCAAAGAAGAACAAACAAACTATTCCAAAATATTCCAAGAGGAAGGAACACTTCCAAGGTCTTTTTATGAGGTCAATATTATACTAATTCCAAAACCAGATAAAAAGACTACAAAGAAAGAGAATTTCAGGCCAATATCCCTAATGAACATAGATGCTGAAATCCTCAAAAAATATTAACAAATCGGATCCAGCAATATATTAAAAAGATCATATACCATGACCAGGTGGGATTTATTCCAGGGATGCAAGGCTGGTACAATATCTGTAAATCAATAAACGTGATACATCACATAAATAAATTGAAAAACAAAAATCACATGATCATATCAATAGATGCCAAAAAAGTATTCAATGAAATTCAGCACCCATTTATGATAAAAACTGTCAGCAAAGTGGAAATAAAGAGATCATATCTTAACATAATAAAGGTCATATATGACAAATCTACAATAAATACCATACTCAATGGGCAAAAACTAAAACCATTTCACCTAAGAATAGGAACAAGATAGGGATCTGCTTTTACCACTCTTACTCAACATAAAGTTGGAAGTGCTAGCCATAGCAATCAGACAAGAAGAAGAAACAAAAGGCGTCCAAATTGGAGAGGTGGAAGTAAAACTCATTATTTGCAGATGACATGACATTGTACATAGAAAACCCTAAAGACTCCACAAAAAAACTAGATTTAAGAAGTGAATTCAGCAATGTAGCAGGATACAAAATTAACAACCAGAAATCAATGGCATTTTTATATACTAATAATGAACTCTCAGAAAGAGAAACTAAAAAAAAATCCCATTTACTGCTGCAACAAAAAATTTGAGAAACTTGGGAATAAACTTAACTAAGGAGGAAAAAGACCTATATTCAAAAAATTACAGGATTCTGAAAAAAAGAGAGGAAGATATAAACAAGTGGAAGAATATCATATTAATGGATTGGAAGTATTAACATAATTAAAATGTCCACACTACCCAAAGCAACCTACAGATTCAATGCAATCCCTATTAAAATACCAACAACATATCTCACAGATCTAGAATAAATACTCCAAAAATTTATATGGAACCAAAAAAAAACCCCAAATAGCAGTAGCAATCTTGAGACAGAACAAAGTTGGAGGGATTATGAAACCAGATACCAAGTTATACTACGAAGCCACTGTAATCAAAACAGCATGGCACTGGCACAAGAACAGGCATATAAATCAATGGAACAGAACAGAGAATCCAAAAAGTGACCCAAGCCATTATGCTCAATTAATATTTGACAAAAAAGGCAAGGGCATATAATGGAGTCAAGAGAGTCTCTTCAATAAATAGTGTTGGGAAAATTGAACAGATACATGCAAAAAAAAATAAAAATAAAAATGAAACTAGACCACCAACTTACACCATACACAAGAATGAACTCAAAATGGATAAAAGACTTAAGTGTAAATCGTGAAACCATAAAAATCCTAGAGGAAACAATAGGCAGCAAAATCTCAAACATCTCTTGTAGCAATGTTTGCTGATACATCTCCTAGAGCAGTGGTTCTCAACCTTCCTAATGCCGTGACTTTTTAATACAGTTCCTCATGTTGTGGTGACCCCCAATTTCATTGTTACAAATTGAACATAATTAAAGCATAGTGATGAATCACAAAAACAATACATAATTATATATGTGTTTTCTGATGTTCTTAGGCAACCCCTGTAAAAGGGTCGTTCGACCTCCAAAGGGGTCGCGACCTATAGGTTGAGAACCGCTGTCCTAGAGCAAGGGAAACAAAGGAGAAAATAAACAAATAGGATGACATCAAACTGAAAAGCTTTTGCACAGCAAAAGAAACCGTCAACAAAATGAAAAGGGAGCCCACTATATGACAGAACATATTTGCCAATGATACATCTGATAAGGGGTTAATTTCCAAAATATATAAGGAACTCATACAACTTAAGAAAAGGAAGATAATCCAATTTTAAAATGGGCAAATGACCTAAATAGACACTTCTCCACAGTGGACATAACGATGTCCAATAGACATGAAAAAATGCTCAGTCACTAATCATCAGAGAGATGCAAGATAAAGCATAATGAAGTATTACCTCACACCTATCAGAAAGCTACCATCTACAAATCAACAAATGACAAGTGCTGGCAAGGATGTGGAGAAAAGGAAACCCTGGTATACTACTGGTGGGAATGCAGACTTGTGGATCCACTATGGAAAACAGTATAGAGCAGGGGTGGGCAAACTTTTTGACTCGAGGGCCACAATGGGTTCTTAAACTGGACTGGAGGGCCGGAACAAAAGCATGGATGGAGCGTTTGTGTGAATTAATATAAATTCAAAGTAAACATCATTACATAAAAGGGTACGGTCTTTTTTTTCAATAGTTTTATTCATTTCAAACGGGCCGTAGTTTGCCCATGGCTGGTATAGAGTTTCATCAAAAAAATTAAAAATGGAACTGCCATCTGACCCAGTGATTCCACTTCTAGGAACATCCTAAAAAACCCAAAACATTAATCAGCAAGAATATATATACCCCTATGTTCATAGTAGTACAATTTATAATATTATGCTAAGATCTGTAAACAACCCAAGTACTCATCAGATGAGTGGATAAAAAAGCTGTGGTATATTTACACCATGGATTAATATGCAGAAGTAAAAATGAAGGACCTCTTACCCTTTGAGACAGCATGGAGGGACCTTGAGAGTATTATGCTAAGCAAAATAAGCCAGTCAGAAAAAGACAAATATCGCATGATCTCACTCATATGTGGAATCTAATGAACAATATAAACTGATGAATAAAATAGATCCAAAAACATAGAAGCATGGAACAGACTGTTGATCTCAGAGGGAAGGTAAGGGTGGGGGAATGGGTGGGGAGAGATTAACCAAAGAACTTATATGGATACTAGAGGCCCGGTGCACAAAAATTTGTGCACTCGGGGGGAGGGGGTCCCTCAGCCCGGCCTGTGCCCTCTCGCAGTCTGGGACCCCTCGGGGGATGATCACCTGCTGGCTTAGGCCTGCTCCCCGGGGGATTGGGCCTAAGCTGGCAATCAGACATCCATCTAGCAGCCCGGTGGCCCTAGGGGGATGTCCACTTGCCAGTGGGGAGCAGACCTAAGCTGCAGTTGGACATCCTTAGCGCTGCTGAGGAGGCGGGAGAGGCTCCTACCACTACTGCTGTACTGGCAGCCATCAGCCTGGCTTGTGGCTGAGCAGAGCTCCTCCATGTGAGAGCACACTGACCACCAGGGGGCAGCTCCTGCATTGAGCATCTGCCCCCTGGTGGTCAGTGTGTGTTATAGTGACCAGTCATTCCCAGTCTTTCTGCTGTTAGGGTCAGTTTGCATATTACCCTTTTACTGTATAGGATAGAGGCCTGGTGCACGGGTGGGGGTCAGCTGGTTTGCCCTGAAGGGTGTCCTGGATCAGGGTGGGGGTCCCGCTTGGATGCCTGGCCAGCCTGGATGAGGGGCTGATGGCTGTTTGCAGCTGGTCACACCCCCTTCAGGGTGGGGGTCCCCACTGGGGTTCCTGGCCAGTCTGGGTGAGGGGCTGAGGGCCGTTTTCAGGCTGGCCGGAGACTGAAGCTCCCAGCCTCTCCTTTTTTTCTTTTCTTTTTTAATTCTGGGATTTATTTACCTTCTATAATTGAAACTTTGTTGCCGTCACTGGAGCTGAGAGCTGGCTCTTGCTCGCTCCAGCTCTGAGGCCACGGCCTGCTGAAAGCAGGATCTGGGGTTTGTTTAGTTTCTATAATTGAAACTTAGTTGCTTTCGGAGCTCAGAGCCGGGCCGCAGCAGGCGGGGAACCTTGGCTTCCTCCATCACTGGAGCAAGCAAGCCTCCTGCTCGTTTCACCTGCGTGGCTGCCAGCCGCCATCTTTGTAGGCGGTTAATTTTCATCTTGCTGATTAGTCAATGGGAAACGTAGCGAAGGTATGGTCAATTACCATTTTGTCTTTTATTAGATAGGTATGCATAACTCATGGACACAGACAGTAGTGTAGTGAAGGCCTGGGGGGGTGTGGGGAGGAGGAGAGCGGGGTGATAAGAGGGGCCAATAGGTAAAGAAAAAGGGGACACCTGTATTACTTTCAACAACAAAGGTAAATTTTAAAAAATTATAATAAAAAACACAAAAGAATTGTAATAGTTTTAATAGGTTTATCCTTCATTCCTTCAACAGAGATTGTAAAACAAATTAAAATGTCAAGAAGACTTAAAGAGGCTTACCGATCTGTTTGTAAAACATGGATAAGATGTTCCATTGCTTGAATACCCACTTCCAAGCGATATTTCTGCACAAAATAAAAATGTTAAAGAAACTAATATCCACTTTAATAAACTTGATAACTAACAGAGCATTACAGACCTTAGATAATGATTTGAGAGCACGCACGGCATTTCTTCGATCATCTAGTAAAGTAGATGAAGCTACTCGGTCACAAAGCTTTTGAATCTGTCGTAGAAAAAATGAAACAGCATTAACATAAGAGAAAGTACAAAAAACCATGAAGTTTTCCCCAAATTTAAACCACCTAATTCTGAAAAAAATAAATAAAAATAAATTGACAAATGGGATGTAATGGAAATGGTCTTTTACAAATGTAAGTTACTATTTAGGTAATATTATATCATTAAATAACTAGGTAATAATTTAATCTCATTACAGAGATCAAACAGAGACTTGGAAAATAAAAGTGGTGGAAGAGGCATAAAATAAAATAAGTCACATAAACTGAGAAATTAAAAGAAATCATTAGTAGAACCGAAGTTTTCTAAACATGCCTATTATGACTGTTTGAACCAAGAAGGGAGCATAATCCATGAGGGTTATGGTAGAAGATGGGAAGTTACTTAAAAAAATTTTAAACAATAATTGTTTATATCATAATTTCACCATATATTTAAATAAGGAAAGTCAGAACTGTATATAAAATTTTTAAAGTTTTGAGTGTACCTGGTAATCTACAAAGATGAAACATTTTCTATTATAAAAACTTTTAATAAATTTACAAGAACTAAAATTCAAACTGAATTTTAAAATAAATATTGAGCATTATTTACAATAGGAAAAAACTGGAAATAACTGTCCAAAAAGAGAAAACTAAATGAATTGTGGTAAATACTTTGGTATATATTTGTAGCTACTTAAAAGAATTAACTGTACTAATATGAAAATACTATTACTTAGTAAATAGTGTGTGTGTGTGAAAGCAAGCTGTAAAACTATATGTAAATTGTGAGCCTATTAAAGCAAAAGTACCAAACTGTATGTAAACTTTCATTAAAAAAAGAATTTGGAAACTTAAAACTATATTTTCTAGAAGAAAGCACAGGAGAAAAATCTTTGTGAACTTTAATTAGGCAAGATTTCTCAGGTATATATTAAGAGCACAATTCATAAAAGAAAAACATAATAAATTGGACTTTATCACTGATTCTCTTCAAAAAATACTGTTTAGGGAATGAAAAGATAAGCCACAAATTGGATAAAAATACTTGGAAAACACCTGGTAAAGAATAGTTTTAAAAACCACTATAATTCAGGTACTTTATAGAGCCAGTTATTATTTTATTATAAATTACTCATTCCTTAATGACAGTTCTTACTAAGATTCTATAAAGAATATTTTGGCATATCACTCAAACTTTTGCACCCTATGTATCCGAGTAAATAGTGTTTACTAGTAAATACATAGTGTTTTCCAAATTATATTCTGTAGACTTCTAGTGTCCCAGAAGATATTAATAGATTTCCTATGATCACAAAACTTGTGGGAAACTAGGTTACACAAAATTAAATCCGTTTCCGCACTGCAGGATTTCTACGTCTTTACTATGCTGACTTGCATTTTTCATCCTACAGGAACAGTATTACCAAAGCTAGCTTTACTTTTTTATTTTATTCATTCTAACTGCTCAGATTGAGGAATTATTCCTACCTTAAACTGTATTCACTTTCATATTAATTATATTGATTTTCCAAAATGGAAAGACCATAACTTACTCTTTATTAAATAACTGATACCTTTCCGACTATAATTTTTTTAAATATATTTTATTGATTTTTACAGAGAGAAAGGGAGAGGAATAGAGAGTTAGAAACATTGATGAGAGAGAAACATCAATCAGCTGCCTCCTGCACACTCGCCACTGGGAATGTGACCACAACCAAGTACATGCCCTTGACCGGAATCGAACCTGGGACCCTTCAGTCCACAGGCCGACGCTCTATCCACTGAGCCAAACCAGTCAGGGCTATAATGTTTTTTAACATTAAAAAAACTACATAATTATCTTTTGAAAACATGAACCTCATTATCCAACTTAAAAAATTTCTTAGGCCAAAAAATAGTTTTCCTAATAAGCATGATTGTAATTTCCTCTACTTGGGTCTTCTACATCTTTACATTTTTTCTAGGTGGTTTATATTATGACTGGGAAATCTATTGTAGGCATTTTCTGCTTTTTCTTAATCCTAGACTTCAAGCACAGACTGGCTCTAGATGTAGGAACTCCATCTGGGATTTCCATCCTCATTTGCAGCAGTTTGTCCTAGTGCAATGCAGGACTTTAACTCCAGCCTCAGTCCCATCTTTGGTGGATGTACAGAGACTTACGTCAAAATGTGAATTTCCATGTCTGGAAGCTCCTCAATCATTACTGTGAAAGCTATTTGATGGTGGTGGAGATACTTAGCTTTAGGAATATTGGAGGGAGATAATCATAACCCTAAGACTTCATTTATTTTGTGTTCTAACATGCTAACATTTCAGCATTGCTGTTGTTTTAAAGCTTTGAGATATACAGAAAGATAGTAATCTCATTTATTATGATGATAAAATAGCAATGAGGTTATTTTTATCTAACAGATTCACAAAATTAAAATAATAGTAGCACATACCAAATTATTCCATTTTTATGAAATAAAAATCAAAACTAATCTATGCTATTAGAAGTCAGGACAGTGATTACTCATGGAGATGGGCAGCGACTGAATGAAGTACAAAGGGGACTGCAGAGGTGCTAGCAATGTTCTTCTGTTCCTTGATCTGGGTGTTGGTTATCTGGGTATGTTAAGATTTACATATATCACATGTGTACTTTTCTATATACTTCTATAAAATGTTTAAAATACAACTATCCAGGATAAACAAAGATATAAATTAGTGAACTTGCTGCCCTACCCTATTTGGCTCAGTGGTTGGAGTGTCAGTCTGTGGACCAGGTACGACTGGTCAAGGGCACATACCTCGGTTGCAGCCTCAATACCTGGCCCTGGTTGGGCTTATGTGGGAGGCTAACAACCCATGTGTCTCTCTCACATTGATGTTACTCTCTCTCTGTCTTTCCTCCTCCCTTACACTATGTCTAAAAATCAATGGAAAAATATCCTCCAGTGAGGATTAACAACAACAACAAAGTGAACTTGCTTATATTCTCTCAGAAGGAAGGTAACCAAAAAAGTGGCAATTTGGCAAAAACTATTACAACTTAAAATGTTTATACCCTTTCAGCCAGGCATTCCTACTTCTAGGAATTTAACCTTTAAAAATATGCTCATAGCACTTGGCTGGGTGGCTCAGTTGGTTGGTGCATTGTCCGTAGAATAAAAAAAGGTTGTAGGTTTGATTCCTGGTCAGGGCACTATACCTAGGTTGCAGGATTGATCCCGGGTCTGGTCAGTATGGGAGGCAAACGATCTATGTCTCTTCCCCCCCACCCCCCCGCCCCCGCCTTCCTTTCTCTAAACATATCCTTGGGTTAGGATTAAAAAAAAAAAAAAAAGCCTAGACCTACAAAATGTTATATGTAAGAATGCTCTTTGTAGCTATATTTTTAATAGCTAAAAAGGAAATCTACCTTCCACCCTGTAAGGATATAATAATAAGCCTGCTACACGGAAGAGGGTTCTAACCTGACTGTGCTGGCACCCTGATCTCAGATTTCCAGCCTCCAGCACTGTGAGCAATAAATTTCTGCTGTTTATTAAAAACATAAAAAATAAAAAAATCTAAAGGTTAATCTATCAGCCAGAGAATAGTGAACTAATACATGGTACACATACAAGGTGGGGCAAAAGCAGGTTTATAGCTGTTCGCATGGAAAATAATGCAATAATTAATAAATAATAATATAAGAATAAACTCTGTTTTGTGTACTCACAATTGTAAACCTACTTTTGCTCCACTCTGTGCACTATGCAGCTGGTCAAGTTGAATAAAGCAGATTCACATTTACTAACAAGAAAAGATGTTCAAGATATTGTAACTGAAAAAAAGAAAAAACCAGACAATATGCTCAACATGAGCTCATTTTGGTTTAAAACTACATTAATAACAAACCATTTGAATATAAATGAAAAAAATTAGGACTATGCACCATATATTTTAGTGGGTTGCTAGAAATATTCATTGTCTACATGACTTCTGATATTTGAATTTTGATAATAAACAGGAATTATCTTTATAAGCAGAAAAGAGCAAACTGTAATACAGCGAAATGGTTTGTTTTTTTTTGGAATTTCTAGGGTATTTTCATGACTGACTAAATTCATCTTTCAAAGATGCTATTTCCACTCTACTGATCAAAACAACATGAATAAAGATAATCTCAATTAGTTCCCTGCAGCCTGCAGGATAAAGCACAAATTTTTTAGATTAGGCTACACAGTCATTACTCAGTCAATAAACACAATGACTACACATATATATTTGTTGTACTAATCAAAATTAAAGATATGGTCTCTGGCGACAGGAGCTTGCACAAACAGTCATATAAATAAAGTATAATAACAAGTTAAAGGTATATAAGTATAAGTTGAGTAAAGCAGGCGCATAAAAGAAAAAGCAATCAATTTTATATGAAAGTAAAACTGTTATAGGCTGAATGCTTATATCCCCCTCCCACAAATGCATATGTTAAAATCCTAAACCTTCAATGTGATAGTAGTAGTAGGAGGTGGGGCCTTTGGGAGGTTATGTCATAGGGTGGAGCCTTCATGAATGGGATTAGTGCCCTTATAAAGAGGCCCTAGAGAGCTAGCTCCTATATCTCTTTCCCATAGTGAGAAAATGGCTATGTATAAACTAGGAAGTAAGCCTTCCAGCAGATGCTCAATCTTGGACTTCCAATCTCCAGAACTATGAGAAATAAGTTGCTGTTTAAGCCACCTGGTCTATGGTCTTTTTGTTATAGCAAACTAAGATATTGTTTAAGTTTGAAATACTAAGTGTGCCACTTGAGTCAAAAATTAAAGGATGAGTATCACATGAAGAAGGAATTCCAGGAACAGAAAAAGATTTCTTACTTTATACTTATTTACACATATTTTAATTTAGAAAGTGGCATTTCATATTCAAAGAAAAATGAGTTTTTAAATGTGCATACATCTATGAACCAAAACAATTTTACATCACATAGTACACACACACACACACACACACACACACACACACACATCTATACAAATAAAAGGGTAACATGCTAATTAGGACATCTTCCAGACGTCCACCTGGACAAAGCCACAGCGGCTGCGAGGACCTAGGGCTGGCTGCATGGGAGGTGACACCGTGGGAGAGGTGGGCGGCGCTGTGCAGGAGATGCACGAAATTCATGCTAAGCAGGCCTTCCTTCCCCCGGCTTCCAGCATGGGCTTCCCTCTGGCACCCGGGACCCAGGCTTCCCTGGCAGCCCAGGCTTTGTCTGGTCCAGAAAGCTGTCCAGAAGAACCTCCAGTCTAATTAGCATGTTATAATTTTATTATTATAGATATAAAGCTCTCGCTGGCACCAACTGTATGTGTTTTAATCTGTCATTGTCCATTGTGAATTTGGTTGATACTTCTATTATAGAGAAAGAGCGAATGGTGATATTAAAATATTTCTTCTAATTAATTTCCTTTTAATGTGCACAAATTCATGCACCAGGCCTCCAGTATTATATATATTTCAAATATAGACAGGTCTACATTTTTCAGTTGATATTTATCAAGCAAAAAATTTGCAGCACACAAGTATGCTTGTCTTATATTAAGAAACTGTAGATCTCAATGATCATCATTCCATTTATTCCTTACTTAAAAAACCAACCCGGTGCAGTACAATTGGGCCTCTTTCTCTATTCTTTCTCTCTTTTAGTGATTTGAACTCTCTGTGTGTAAGCAGGGCACATGGCTGTCCATCTAGACTACTTTCCAAGCCTTCCTTAAATCTAGGCAGTGACACATTGCCAATGAGTTGCCAGTACCTTCCAGGTCATGTTCTTAAATTTAAAGGAAGCTATTTGCTCTTTATTTTAAATCCTCATCTGAGAATATGTTTTAGAAAAATATATAGAGACAGAGATAGAAAGAAACATCCAAGTAAGAAACACGGATTGGTTGCTGCCCCGACTTGTATGCGCAGCAGTCAGGGATCCACCCAAAACCTAGCTATGTGCCATGATAGGAAATCGAATCCACAAATTTTTGGTTCAGATGACAACACTCCAACCAAGTGAGCCACCTGGCTAGAGTTCTTGATTCTTCGTTCTCATTCCCTCAGCTGGAACTTCAGCCTGGTTCAGTGATGCATCTTTAACAATTCAAGTAAGGGCAGCATCCTAGGGATGGCAGAACAATGTATAAAGCAGCACCTAGGCCCCTGGACACCCTGAGGAGCAGAACTACACTACCCTAGGATCGCCTTCTAATTGGCCTTTTAGTGGAGAAAGACAAACTTTTGTCTCAGAGCTCTGTTTTTTGACCTCAGATCTAGCAGCTGATCCAAATACCTGAACTAATAAACTAATTTTACAGAAGAGGAAACTAGGCTCAGAAATAAGCAATAAATCCCAAAACACACTGCCTGTTTGGTGGCACAGTTAAAATTCTAACGGAGCTTCACACTTTCACACTTTTTCTACTATCCTACATTGCCTCTCATGCAGAGAAATGTTAGTCTGAGTACCTAATGCAGGTACTATAGGGACTGCAAGGTATTTTTTTGGTAAGTTGGGAAACACTCTAATGCAGTTTTAAAAATAATTTTAAGTCAATATTTCAAAATCTAAAGATTCATATAAAAATTCAGATTTCCCACCTTTTCTTGAAAAAAAAAATCAGCTTGGTAGCTAATGATAGCTAACATTGTATTTCATACAATTTAAGAAGCCATCGATTATAAGATTCACCACTTTTTAAAATGGATCACCAAGAACAAAGAAATGTCGCCAATTATAAGATGCAACCTGATTTCAGAGATGTTTATTTTAAATGCTAACGTGCACCTCAAAATCGTTAAAATCTGGAATATATAGTACCTATTATATGTCAGCTATGTTCTAGAATTCTTTATAGTTTTAATGAATAATGTTCAAAAAAAGCCGTATGTGGTAGATACTATTACTGTCCACATTTCAGATCTGAGGTAACAGAGTTACATTGGGTGATCTGTCCAAGTTCACAACACTAGTAAGTGGTGGGATGGCATTCAAAGCCAAGCAGTTTGAGTGCTTAATCACTTGGTTAAATTAGATCTCTGGACCTACATTTCCGGAGGCCAACAACGGGCTGGAATTGAGCAATAGCTACACTTTTAAGTCAGGATATGCAGGCTCCAGGAGATTGAAAATGGCGGTGGAGGAAAGAGGATGCACGGACACGCTCCCAGGACCAAAATGGAATTACAACTAAAATACAGAAAAATTTCCTGAATAATCAAAGAATATGCAGGCTCCAGCTTCATCCCAGACCTCTGCTCTCTTCTCTAATCCAACTTGCTTCACTGAACAATGATGTGACCCAACTGACACTTTTAGAATTAGAATTTGTGACTCTTGCATTAAGTAACAGAATGCTATACTAGTATATTAACAAAAAGCAGTTTTAAAGAGAAAAAAATGTTGAGTAAAATTTAATCCAGAGTTAGTTTTATTTAGAGGGACCACAAAGGGATACTAAGGAAACACTCAAGAGTCAGTAGAAGTTCTTTAACTAATTCATATTATGCTAACTTGGTATGAAGGGCTCTGAGAGATAAAGACAATGATAAATTAGACATGGAACCTTTTATAAAGATGCTTTTATAGTCTATTACACTGGCAGTATAATTAACAAAAATAACTGAAAATATGGTATTTTAAATAATTTGTAATAAAGTAGCTTTATGTTTTAACATGCAAAGTTCTCTAAGACATATCAATCAATGAAAAAGATAAGATATAGAAAACCATAAACAGTGTATCATTTATGAAAAAAGAGAAAATATGCTCATACAAATATGTAATTCCATATTGCACAAATGTATGATTATACATAAAGGTCTGAAAGAATTTATACCAATTAAGAATAGTGGTTATTTCTGCAAAGAGAACTGAAATTGGAGATGGTAGTCAAAGAGGAATTAAACTTTACTAGTATTATTTGCCACTTTGTATAATTAAAAAATGAAAAGGCTTATTAATAAAATAGGTTTAACATCATGCAGCAAATACAGGCAATCATGTAGCAACTCTTCTCTGTTTGCAGTAACTGCCATGTGAGATTCTCAATTCCACTTACCAAGAAAAATATGAAAAGGACAAATCCCATTCATAATCAAAATTCATAATAATAACCTGACTTTAATGTTTGTTTATTTTGCTACCCAATGGTGCCATTTATTTTTTTTATTGTGATATACAAAGAAAACCAAAACAGAAGCAATGGGAATAGGAGAGACTAGGAAAGCAAAAAGTAATATAAGGTATGTGAAAATAAAAAACCACTGAAAAGTAAAAAAATAAATAAAAAAAATGAAGGTGCCATAAAACTAGGATGCCGAAGAAACATTTAAAATGTAACGGACATTGACATAATGTAGTTTGCAGTATTTTCTGACAATTCCTAATATAAATACATATTTTTTAAGTATTCAGTAACTATTTAACTGATATGCAAAAATGAAGAGCAGAAATTCCAATTTAAGAAATCTAATTCAACCATTCAGTCATTTATTCAACAAATATCCGTCAGCTCTGAAGCCAATTTATTTAATGATTAACTTTGCCTTCATGAAGCTTAACACATAGTTATTCCTTCCTTGGAGAGAATTTTCCCATCCATGACTCATGACTGGTTCCTATAGGACTATATTAATTCACGTTAACCAACTGTCAATTCATTTATATTGTTTAAATGGAATATATATGTATATATATATACATATATATATACACACACATATACATATATATACATACATATATATATATATACACACACATATACATATATATATACATATATATATACACACATATACATATATATATACACACACACACATATATATATTTAAAAATACAAGAGCCAGATATTTAATTTTTAAATTAAACTCTATAACTGAAAATTTACAAAAAAAGGTAAAAGCCAGTCAGTCTTATCTTCAAATGGCCTTATTATAAAAAAAAAAAAGTGGGAACACTACAAAGCTAAACATCAGACAAATCCAATGAATCTAACACAATCTATTTCCATTATTATTATCAATAAGTCAACTTAGGTAATATATTGCTTCACTTATTCTCCATGCCTTCTTTAAGAAATGAATTATGATTTCCAAAAGAACAACCTTTTTAAGCAAGTTATTATAATGTAAATTGTCTACCAAATAATCTATCACAAACGCTAGCATCTCAAAGTCTAACATTAAAAGTTTTCAAATTAAAGGTAACATTTTATACAAAAAATGTTTATGGGATTTCTGCCTGGAGTATAAAAAATAAGCATGCCTTTTTGTCTGATATCCATAACAGACAAAGCAGTAGGAATAATAGGAGTTAAGTATATAAAAAGAGAGAAATGGTATTTGATATCAACAATTTATATAAGAAATTCTTGCATTCTCTTCTAAGAGATAATCAGATTCAAGAGATTACAATTATTTCTCAAATCATAAAGTATCAGGACTTATTTTATCTTTTAAGTATTAAAAGAGATATACTTCATAAACTCCATAATGCTGATGATAACTAAGGATTTCTAAAATGTAGCATTCCTTTAAAATGAGTGGGGAACAATTTTCTGCCAAAGGCCATTTGGATATTTTTAACATCATTTGGGGCCATACAAAATTATCAACTTAAAAATTAGCCTGCTATATTTGGTCAAACATTTAATTAATTAACCCCTAATGACTTGGCAGGGCAGACCAAGTGATTTCTCAGGCATTTTACATAGGGCCTGCGGGTTGACTGTTCCCTACCCCTGCTTTAAAAATATATTCTCTAGGACAATTTTCCCCTAAATAAGTTCCTCAGAACACTAGACCTACAAGGTTTCCTGGTGGGGATGCAAAAGGGGGGTCTGGTCAAATAAATTTGGCAGACACAACTTACTTTATGTCCATCTTGAAAATATTTGAAAACTTAAGTCTTGTATAAATATTAGTTTTCTGTGTTTCATTTTTCATCATCACATAGCACACTTCTTTGGTTAACAAAATTCCTTTGAGTACCTCTACTCACTTTTTTTGGAACATACTTTGGTAATAATGCTAGGGCAGGGGTCCTCAAACTATGGCCCGCGGGCCACATGCAAATACAAATATTGTATTTGTTCCCGTTTTGTTTTTTTACTTCAAAATAAGATATGTGCAGTGTGCATAGGAATTTGTTCATAGTTTTTTTTTTAAACTATAGTCTGGCCCTCCAACGGTCTGAGGGACAGTGAACTGGCCCCCTGTTTAAAAAGTTTGAGGACTCCTGTGCTAGGGTATGTAAAATTTAAACGATACTAGTTTTTTAGAACCACATTAAGTAATCTAATTAATTTTTTAAAAAGCCACATAGCTTTCAATAGATACTACTTAATAAAAATACTGTAAGAGACATCTTTGGTGGAATATAGAAGTGATTTAAACATAAATTATTATTCTCTAACATTTATTGCAAGAGAGCCAAGAGAGAAAACACCTATCAGTTATGACACCGACCTGGTTATTAATGTAGAATATGAAACAATAACCCAAACAAGAGTTCAGACTACACATTTCTAGTAACACTAGAGGCCCGGTGCACAAAATTCATGCACGGGTAGGGCCCCTTGACCTGGGTGGCGATCAAGGCTGATCAGGGCCTTCTGGCTGCCACTGGGGCCTCCCTTCCCTGGCTGCCGGCTGGGGCTTTCCTTCATTCCGCGCCAACCCCTGGTGGTCAGCACACGTCATAACAAGCGATCAAACTCCCGGTCTCCTGGTTGAACTCCCGCGGGGACACTTTGTATATCAGCCTTTTATAGATATAGATGGTATAAAATATGCTTGACCAAACTAAAACTATGTCTAAATTTAAGCACACACTCAATTTTTATTAAAAGAAAGTACAGCTGTGTCTATATTGTTAGCCCTTTTGGTTTTTAAGCCAGCTGATCAGAGTTTGATTTAAAAAGAGATGCCTTAACAGTATGCTAACTCTGCATACTTCTATGGACTTTCGCCAACTTCCATGCTTTTGGGTACAACCTGCAAAGGGGAAACTCCCCTATCATTCATCATCAAATGTAGTTAATAACTGTCTTGGTTTATTTTCAATAAACTAGCTTTTAAAAAGGCATTAGTTTGAAGGTAGATGGAAAATTAAGGCTGTGCAAGCATTATATTAAAAAAAGAGTAGCATTTTTATTGTAATTACTGTTTATTTGCACCCAGCAAAGTATGTCAAGGTTAGGAGGCTTCAATAATCAGAAATCATTGTCTTTCTCTATCTAAGGTAAAAAAGAGAGAAAAAAAAGTGACTCTAAAATGTGAAAAGTTTAATGTGGATGAAATTCTAGAATAAAATATTCATAACTCTATACAGAATTATTGACTATCATGATATAAATACAAATATTTACTACTTTGTCTTTGAAGAACATCTTAATACCAGTCCAAAATTACTCTTAACTGACAGTATGATACACTAGATATTATACAATCAATAGTATAACCCTCACAAATCTTTTAAATACTTAAGTGTAGTAAGAAAAAGCAAGAAAACAGGCTAAGCACAGTAAATCTGAAAAATTCCTTAAGTAAAAAGTTTGACCTAATGGACTTCAACCCTGTTCCCAAACTTTGATTCCTACATTCTTTAAGAAGCATTGTTTTAATACCTAGTACTTTGTAAGCTGCTATGATTATAGATCTGTGATTTCTTTTATATAACACTATAATTCATTCATTTAACAAGTACTTGAGTATCTACTACTATGCAAAAATAAAGGTTAAAACACATATGAAGCCTGCCCTAAAGACACTCAGAAGTCTGGAATAGGTGAGACAGATATAAATGGATACAGATTAGGGAATGCATTGATGATAGATTTAAAGAATAGGTAGATTTCAGACAAAAAAAAGAGGCTTTGTACTGGAAAAGATGAGAAAAGCATGAAAAATGGAAATTCACAATGAAAACAATTTAATTTTGCAGAAATGTAAAAACTACAAAATACTAAATAATAACATAGAAGTTAGCGGTCCCAAGCTCTGGCAACTTGAATTTCCAGGCCAGATCTAACCACCAATTAAAACATCTAATGTTGAACACAGAGCTCTATAAATATTTCTAAATTAGTGAGCCATGACCCCCTTATATCTATTATACTTCCTGATGGAATGAGATGGTGAAACAAATTTTACTTATACTGTAACTCAGAATAAATGATTAATTCTCTTCCAAAGACAAACTACTTTTCCAATTTTGAGTGTACGTACTTAACGTTAGGCAAGAACAAGAACCCTCTTGCAGTTTGTAAATACAGCATACACTCAAATGATACTCAGGCTTCATTTTGAAATCATGATATAAAAAGTATGCTGTTCCATTCACCATGGCAAGATCCAAGTGTTCTAGTCTCAGTTCTGCAATACTGTGCAGGTCGCTCTGTACCTCAGTTTCCTAACTTTTAAACCGAGGGGGTTCAACATGCATGAACTGCAAAGGGTCTTCCAGCTTTAAAATCCTATACTCAAAATCGTACATCATCTTCCAACTAATGACAAAAAAAGATAGTATTCTTCCTTTAAAAACATGGAATGAAAACTACCCTTGATTGAGCACAGACTAGGTGTCAGGCTCTACTTCTTATTTCACTTAATCCTCATTACACCCCTAAGTGCATGCATTTTCCTTATTTTACTCATAGGGTACGAGCCATCTTTTATCTGTCCAACCCAAGTAGGGATGGAAGGTAAGGATTCAAATCAAGGTCTAACTCCAAAGCAAATGATAGCAAACCACATTTTACAACTTGGTGCCCCAAACCAAAAATATCAGACAAGACCAAAACAAAACACAGCCACACGCCAAAAGCTGAAGAGGTGGGCTGTGACTGCGGCAATCTGGGGAGCGCACGGTCTTCCCAGAGGGTAGCTCAGCTGCCTGGTGGCCCCACGAGGGAACCAACGAAAGAAGCCGAATACCAGTTGTATGTTCGTGTGTGTGAAATCTCCCGACTTTCAAATGAAGGAAAACAGACTTACCAGCTTCCAACTGCTTTAAACAGTTCTAACCCCGATCCGTAAGGTTACTTTTAACAAATTTCCAGATTAAGTTTTAAAATATGGGCACCAGCAATAAAGCCTAAGCTTTGGAGTAAAACTTGGTTGAATCCTGGCTCTATTACTAGTAGTGTGACATTGGTCAAGTTAGGTCACCTCTCTCAGTCTCATGTTTTCATCTGAAAAGTGAGGCTATTATGAACGGTCTTGCAGGGTGATGAGGGATTAAAGGAGAATGTGGACTTAAAGAGCTCAGCACGGTCTCCAGCACAAGGTAAGGGCTTGACAATAAAAGTTACTATTACCCTTCAGGATCCCAGCAACATAGAGCATGGTATCTATGTCCACAGGCACCCCGGCTATGTGTACGAACATTCCCCAGAGTCTGCCTTTAAAACCATGCTTTGTCACTCTTCTGTAGGCCTTAAATAAAAAGTTTATTTTTAAAAAGTCACACACTCATTTCTAATAGATACTAATCAAACGTCACAAAGTTAAATTTATCATAAACCTAAAATCGAACCAACTCTCAGACTGTTTTGTGGCCAACGATTTTTCTAAAGTGATGCCGAAAATAGGGTTACCACGAATTCAGACTGCACCGCCCCCCTCCGCAGGGACACCTGAATAGGGCGAGTGTAAGGAAAGTGGTGGTGATGGTGGTGGTGGTGGTGGGGGGGGAGGTCCCCAAAGCTCTTTGAACTCGAAAGATCCCTACGACGTCCAAGTATTTCCCAAATGGCATATATCTGCGTGAGCACGAAAAAAAAAACACGGGGTCCGAACTGTTGATGGGACAAGAGCAGGTGGCTTTGTGCCCCAGCGTGTCTTTTTATTCTTAGCCACAAGCTCTCTCCAACAGCTGGGTTTTAACCAGTCCCCCCCAAAGCTCCATTCCAGACCGCGAGAGGAGCCGGACTTGAGGCTCCACTCTGCCAGTGGAGACACCAGCGAAAAGGGAGGAGCTCCGGGAGAGGCCCGCGGCCTCGAGGGGCGTGGGAGACGGTCAGGCCACCCCTGCCCTGGATCGACCCCTTCCCGGGCGGCACCCTGCACGGACCACCCCCTCGCGGGGCCTGCGGCGCTTAGAGACGCGGCTGCTGTCAGCCGGGCCGAGCCGCCGCGGTGGGTGGGGGCTGCGCTAAGGGACGAAAGGGAATAACTCGGGGGGTTTCTGGAGAGAAAGGGAGGCGAAGGGGGAGGCGGGATGTGGACCCACGGTGGGGCGCGGGAGGTGACCTCCGTGCCCCTGAGTCCTCCGTCCCCGTTCCTGCCCGGACCCTTCCCAAGTCCCGGACCCGCTGCTCCTCTCACCGTCTCGGCTTCTGTGTGCTGGGGTCCGGCGCTCTGTCCCCCCATGACCCCGCGGAGGAAATTCATTTTGATGTTCGGCCACCGGCTCTACCGGCCCCTTCGGGAAGAAAAGATAACTTCCCCTGCCCTCCGCAGGGCCTGGCCCCCACGTTCGCACTCCGCGGCCGCCGCCACCGCCGCCCTCCAACTCGGCGGCCGCTCCAGCCCCCTAAGCCCGGAAACACTTTTAGTGGAGATGCGCATGCGCGGAAACGTGGCATTACGTGGCGGCTCGAAGGGCGAAGGCAAAGGGGGAAAGTAAACGATAGGAGGTCCGAAGCCTGGGTCCGCCCAAGCCCCGCCCACTGCGCAGGCACCGCCTCCCTCCGCAGGGACACGCCTTCTGCTCCCGCCCCTCTGTGATCGCTGGGGCTGAAACCAGTCACCCACGTGGTCGGAGCCCGGCCCCGCCGGCTGGAGAGGATCCGGAGCGTGTGTACGTGTTTTGGCTTGCAGGGTGTGCAGTAGGCGCCGAACGGGACTGACTGCAACCTCTCAAATCTGGGGTCGTATTTTGAGTCGAAAGTGAAATTTTCCTTCGGCCGACGAGACAGGTAAGGAATCCCGGCCGCGGGGATGGTTCATTTGGTTTTGCGGTGTAGCTTCTGATCCCCGAAAATTGTATTTGGTTGCGTGGCTTTGTTTGGTGGTCAAAAGGGTGCTGGAGCCCCCTCATTCCACTGCCACAGGAGGGCGCATTTCTCAGCTTTTGCTCTTCAAACCTGTTAAAAGGAACGCCAGGTACACCGCTGTTTTCAAGTGGTGTGAGGAGAAAACCAATCGAACTCCGCATTTATCTCACTAGAGAAAATACATTGATCTGCAATGTCAGTTTGGCAGCTAGTAGCATAATGTTTTGTTATTAACTCTCAACCCCTGCATTTCAGTTTGTGTGTGTGTGTTTTAGCATAAAAAAAGTCGTGGTTTTTTTTTCAAATCGGTATGCATTGTCCCCTTAAAAATGAGATTTCCAGGTCCATATGCTTCTGGAGTAATCTTGTAGATTTCTTGAGCCCAAAAAGCGCAGGGTTTAGTTAGCCAACTGAGTCATACATCTCTCCACTTGGATGCCCCACAGGTTTCAGATTCTCCAGCCTCCCTTAAAGAAAAAAAATCCAGATGCTCCCTGTGCTCTGCCATGATCAATAGTATCACTAGCCATATAGTTGCTTAAGCTAGAAGGAGGAAGCTGGGAAGACTCAAGCTCTGGATTTCACCCCCACCCACACCCCCATTGTCTAGTAGTCAAGTTCTATTATGTTTATTTATAGAATGCAGTATTTCTCAAATAGGTCTGCTTTCCGTATCTCTGCCTCTGAGATAGATTGTTGTCATCAGTTTTCACCCAGATTACGGCAATAGCTCCCTAACTAGTTTGTCATTATTAAAGCCCTGACTTCCCTCCATTCCAGTCAGTAGTCCAAGCTTTCTGACTTCACGGACCACTAGGCTAGTCCATCCGTGGGTGAGCCTAGCAATGGCAAAACATCTGTCCATGACAGTCCTCTTATTAAAATCTTTCATTGATCACCCATTTTCTCCATAATAAAACCAAACTCCTTAGCTTACTATACAGGCCTGTTATGATCTGGCTCCGGCCTATCTTTACAGCTTCTGCCTTCCCCACAGACTCAGGGTATATGTCTTTCCCCTTCCTCCTCCTTACCAAGGAAACTCTTGCTAGTTCCTTAAGACTTAACTCTGGCATCTTCTGGCAACTCTCAATAAGTGCTTGTTAAGCCAGACTGTTGAGGGCAGGATTATGTTATTTATTTTGTATCTTTGTGTCTTAGCACTGTCTCATAGGTGATATTATGGATAAGTGAAGACAACATTAAAAGGATATATGAATATTATGCTGAGGAGGAGGGTCCCTTTTTTCATCTGTAATGTAGAATTATAGGTAGTACATATCGCAAAAGCTATAGTGAAAGTTCCTTTCCTAAGTGTCAAGGTTTTAAGCCTGGGTGACTTGGATAATGGTGGGGATCATACTGCCAAAAATACTGTGCACTAAGCATTGTCCCCTGCTTTAAAACTGGGCACTTGACATTTTCCATCAGACATTTTCCATGGGGACATTTTGTTGCAGCCTAAAAAAAGTAACTAATAAATGCTCAGCTTTTTTATTACCATGTAATGTGTGCAAAGAACTTCACCAAGTCCCTAAGCCTCACCTCTCTCTGAGCCTCTTCTCACCTGCTCCCTGTGCCCCACTCCACCCCATCATTAGGCATGAAGCTCTAAGATGGAGTGGGGCTCATTGGATGTGTACTACATGTATTATTTGGCAATAAAAAGCAGTGCCTTGACATTTTAGCAAAATTGTTTTAAGGCACTGGCCTTTTCAAAATGCCTGGCTTTGTTTTAAATGTTGGTGAGTATAGTAGGCCACTTTGAGTTTTCCCTTCATTTGACCTGTTTTCTTCCCTAACGGCATGCCCTGGGTAGGAAGGACTATGGGCAGGAAGGATGGACAGTTGGTTGCAGAGCAGATGAGTGTGGAGGCCCCAGACCTCCTCTTGACCTCTAGTCTTGCCTTTCTCCTGATGTTTGGGGAAGGGTGGAGCTGCCTGTTACTTCGAGGAGGCAGAGAAGGTACAGTGGCCATTTTGTCCCTCATTCGGGGTCTGAAAGGAGAGCAGAGATATCATTACTACAGAATAGCCATGAAATGGACTCATTTAAGGGAAAGGGGGTTACATGTGAACCTACTTCCGCTGATTTTATAGAGAAAAGTCACGGACCATGTCCTGTTCTTATTTGTACTCTTTATTCATCTAGTGTAATTCCTTTATCATGATAGATGCTCAAGATCCATTTCTTAAATAAAGGAAGAGAATCCCTAGCTGGTTTGGCTCGGTGGATATAGCGTTGGACTGCGAACTGAAGGGTCCCAGGTTCGATTCCAGACAAGGGTGCATACTGGGTTGCAGGCTCGATCTCCAGTAGGGGTCATGCAGGAGGCAGCCAATCAATGATTCTCTCTCATCATTGTTGTTTCTTTCTCTCCTTCTCCCTTACTCTCTGAAATAAAAATATAGTTCAAAATAAACAAACAAATATATATATACATATATATACATATAAATAAATAAAGGAAGAGAAAAATGGAAAAATTTGTGACTGCCTGACTATGCCATTATACTTCTGACTTTCATAAATCTAAACACTCAAGATAAGAATGCCATGAATTATTAAAATACACATATTTGACTTGGATAAATAAAAATGATTTTTCTTTTCCTAAAGCAAACCTGATAACAGAGCAACTAACAAAAGACATTGGTTTGAAATTCATTTTTAAAACTGTTTATCCTTACAATCCCCTAGTTCAGTGGTTCTCTTCAGTGGCCCGTTTTCCCCATCTTTTCTTACTTTCTAGTGGCAAACTCAACAATAGCACTGGCAAGATTGCACTCTTTTTTTATGGCTGAATCAAATTCCATTACCTATATGCGCCACTTATTTATCCATTCATCTATTGATGGACACTTAGGTTGCTTCTATATCTTGACTATTGCAAATAATGCTGCAATGTTCTGCAAATAAATACCCAGAAGTGGAATTGCTGGGTCCTTCTTTGTCTCTTGTTATAGTCTTTTTTTCTAAATGGTAAAAGGCTTTTTATTCCACATTCAGCAATATAATTTCTCCAAAAACCTAGTAGGCTTCTTAACTCTGATTGCAATTAGTTCTGTATGCTAGTAGCTACCCTCAAAGTTTGTCTTAGGTATAATCCTCAGCCTGATTTATTTTGTTTATAGCTTTTGTTTTAAAGTCTGTTTTTGTCTGGTATAATTGCTACCCCAGCTTTTTTTTTTCTTTGTTTCATTTTCATGAAATATTTTTTTTATCCCTTTACGTGCAGTCTTTCGATCTGCAGCGAGCCTCCAGTAAATAGCCACATACAGGTTTTTAAAGTCTAGTTACTGGAAAATCAGTGTACAGAAATATTGGTGATACAATTATGTGTAATATCCATTAACCAAACAACACACAGCGAAATAAATCGATAATGATGAAGCAGCAATTGACATTTATGACCAATCAATAATAACAATATCAAGCATATATTTGTGCTCCTTATAGACTAGCCTTTAGTTATTTAAAGTACTTTACATAAAATAATTTGCTTAATCCTCACAACAACCTTATGAGGTAGTCGTTGTTATCAGTCCCATTTTACAGAGGGCAAAGCAGGCACACGGAGTAACCTGGCCCTGTCATACAGCTAGGAAGTGGCAGAGCGGGGACAGCTGGCAGTCTGGCTCCAAGCCTGTGCTCTTATGTACTTCGCTATCTGACCTCTCTAGACTCAAGACAATGACCTCGCACTAAGTGGTCTACAAGTTCTTACACAACCTGGCCCCTCTCTTATCTCCATGACCTCATCTTCCCTCCATTCCAGCAACACTGGCTTCCTTGGGTTTCAGAAACTTGCTCTTGCCTCTTGTTCTTTGCTATGTTTTGAATGTGTGCAACTCCAGCCACATAGAGGACTGGCTTACTCCTTCACCTTATTTGAGCCTACTCAGATGTCACTTAGGTCTTTCCTGACTGTCCTAAGTTGTAATCTTCCCATACTCCTTCTCCCTCTGCTCTGCTGATTCTTTTCTGTAGCACTTACCATTCTGATACATAATTCTTCCCTATACATTGTTTTCCCACATTTCATCAGATCTAAGACAGCATCAAATCTAACTCAGAAAGAAAAAAGCAAACAAGCCTGTCAGGTTGTAAAAAGCCATCTACCAACAGAGGCATTTAAATTTCAGGTTTTATAAAATGTAAAGAAAATGTTCATTGTAAGATTAATGGAATATAGTATATTTTATTATTATATTTTAATCCTCACCTGAGGATATGTTCATTGATTTTAGAGAGAGAAGAAGAAAGAGAGAAACATCAATTTGAGAGAGAAACATCAATCGGTTGCCTCCTGTGCACACCAAGACCAGGGATCGAACCTGTGACCTTTTGATGTATGGGATGGTGCTCCAACTAAACACCTACCTAGGGCTCGTATATACTTTAAATCTTTACCTTGTTTATTATCTCTTTTCCTACCACCACCAGAATGTAAACCACATTCTGGCAAGGATTTTAGTCCTTTTATAAATAGCTTGATCCTCAGTGCTTAGCACAGTATCTCTGACACACAGTAAGCATTTGGTAACTCTTCAGTGAATGAATGAATTCCCCAAATGAAGAAGTTCCCACGGTTGGCTGTGTGCATGGGAACAGAAATCCTGCAGTGTTGCTAAGCATTGCATGGCAGCCAGACTTCCCAGGTGGAGTTTGAATCAGGCTCCTCAGAAAATTTTATTACCTAGCTTTAGTTGATGAATATTTTGTTGATCTTTACTGATCAACTTAGTAACTAACATGAGGTCGTATGTACAGATAAGTGACTGTGGGAAAAAAGGACATATTTTTAGCATCAGATAGCCATCTTAATCTACCAGTGGGCAGCTCACTTTGTTTGAGATTCATTACACGTATGCAGTGGTTCTTTTCTGTCCTTCCTCTTTCTCCTCCTCCTTTTTAAGACAGGTAATACATTCACATGGTTCAAATAAAAAGTACAAGAGGGTATACAGCAAAAAGTCTCCCTGCGATTCCTTGACACCTAGGCAATTAATGTAAACAATTCTTGTTTATTTTTACAGATATGCATATATGTATATGTAATCTCTTTATTTTTTTAAATAGATATGTGTAGCATATTGTACACACAGTTCTACACCTTACTTTTTCCCATTTAATGTATCTTCGAAATTGTGCCATACAAAAAGAGGTATTTCTTACCCTTATTGTGTTCCATGAAGTGCTTTTCAAAACATTTTTAGCCCTCACCAGTTTGGCTCAGTGGATAGAGTGTCAGCCTGCAGACTGCAGGGTCCTGGGTTCGATTCTGGTCAAGGGCATGTACCTTGGTTGCAGGCTCGATCCCCAGTAGTGGCATGCAGAAGGCAGCTGATGGATGTTTCTCTCTCATCCATGTTTCTAATTTTCTATCCCTCTCCCTTCCTCTCTGTAAAAATCAATAAAAGGTATTTTAAAAAGTATTTTTAAAGCCCTAGATGCTCATTAGGAGAGGCGGGTGCAAGCAAGCGGATTCTGACCATCCCCCTCCTGCTCCATTTGATTGATTTCATTTGCTTATACTTCCTATTCCATTTGAAAAGATTCAGAGGCTAAAATGTCAGAACACTGCCTATTAGGAGATATGAAATGTGACCCAGGCAAGAACCTGGGAAAGGCAAGTCCATCAGTCTTCACATGCTGTAGAGTCCAGGGTTCGAATTCTTGTTCTACCTGTTTTGAAAGAAATAATAATAGTAACCTCCTCATGTGGTGGTTGTTGGGATTGTATTAGATGATAGCTTTGATGTGCTTAGTTCTTTAGTACAGGAAACATAGTAAGTGCACACAAAAGGCTAGAGTAGAGGCCCAGATCGTCTTTGGTGTGTATCATTAATTTCTTAACAACTGAATATTTAAAAATATTATCCCGTTATGGTACTCAACTCAAACTTCATTGGCTCATGTTACTGAAAAGTCTGTTACTTCAAATATGGTTTAATCTGGAGCAACAAGGCAATCTCTCCAGGATCTGGGCTCTCACTGTTTTTGGACTCAACTCTTGTTATTAGTTTCCATACAGTGTCAAGATGGCTGTCAGTTACCTGCAATCCTATAATCTCCCAGGTCCACGTTCATTAAGAAAGACTCCTAACCTCTCTCTTTAAAGTCCCAGCAGAAGTCTCCTTCTGACTTATTGGATCTGATTAGGTCATTTGCCCATGTGTTGACCCAGTTCCTGTAGTCCAGTGTGTGAGAAGCTCTGATTGGCCTTGATTCAGAGGCCCACCTCTCAAACAAACAACAGGAATCCTCCCCTCATCTCAAAGGATACGGCATAAGAACAGGGAAACAGGGACTTTCTTCAAAGAAAAACTGAAATACTGTGCCAGGAGAAAGCTTATCAGGATAGAAAAAAACAATAGATGCTCACTATATCCCCTAATGGACTTGACTGCTGGCCAATGTTTTTGAAAAATATTTTTCCAGCCATGCTACTAGCATATTGCTAGCATCAGTTCTGTTGCTCTGCAAAAGGTTCAAAAGATCATGTTGCATTATTTAATAGAAGTACTTTCACACTGCTTCATATTTATATCTGCAAGCAAAGCTGTTCCTACACTCTTTTAAAGAAGGTCCAGTCTAGTTGTGTTTCCATTCTTAAGAAAATACAATAAACAGAATTGCTTTCATAAGAAATACCTAAATTAGAAAACCCCATTTTTAGTTTCAAAGGGCTTTTTAGAAAACTATTTATTGAAGGACAGATCCAGACCCTGGCACTCTGCCCCCTGTGGAGTTTTACTGTCACCTGTCTCCACCCACTCTCTTCCTCCTCCCCTCTCAGCGAGCTGAACAGGCAGGTCCTGCATAGCCAGAATAGTATTGAAGTTTTCACTGTCCCATTCAACAGCTAGACCAAATCCTTTGAAGTTCACATTACTAGCCGATGCCAAGATTCCATGGAAGCTTAAGATGATTTATTATGGAGTCATTGTCACTTTCCCCAGTAATCCAGGATCCCGAAGCAAGTTGTAGCTGATCTATCTCATTTGCCTGAGTCTATGGCCCAAGTGAGTATGGGTGGGCAGGGAAGTCTGTAGGCTATCTCTCTCTCTCTTTTTTTTTTATTTTGTAGGCTATCTCTTGAGATTAAGGTAGATTGGGCCTCGTAGCCAGCGGGATGGTAGCAGACCAGACCAGAACTTTCAAAGCCAGCTCACACCTTCAAGGGCCCCTCACTCCCCAATTCCAGCTCTTTAGTGAAGTTGACTATAAGGTACCAATGGTCTGTGATTGTGAACACATTACACAGATAATTGGGATGGGCTCAGTAACTTGCCGATATTAGGTGGCAGAGGCAGGTGGCTTGAGGAAAGAAGAGGGGGTTGATTGTGCACATAATTCTCTGCCAGCAGCCCATGAGTTCATGGGCAGAAGAATGGAAGATGGGAAGATCATGAGCACAGAGAGGCAAAGCAGTCTTCCCTGTGGCCTGACTTCCCTGACGCTGCCTTGCCCAGGACCTCGCAAACACCACACTAGTTGTGGGCAGTATAAAGAACTAGAAGAGCTCCGGCCTGCTCCCCCCACTACCCTTTCCCCACCTCCAATCCCTGCATGCATACATGGCCTTTCCAGGGCAGGGCCAAGTCCTATAACTGCTCGCTCTCTTCCATAATGACTCCATGCTTAGTCCCTTCCTCTATTTTGAAGGGGAGGGGAGTAGGTAGATTGTGGGAGTGTGTGTGTGTGGGGGGGGGGGGGGGGCAGGAGCTGATGGATAAAGAGAACGTTTTAAGACTTCTATGAAGGAAATAAGAGGCAAAGAAGAAGATGGTGAGAGTGGCAAGAGAGATCCAAGAAACTGAATTGAAACTGCTGACTAATATCTGAAGCTCTAGACTCTAGAGCAGCGGTTCTCAACCTGTGGGTCGCGGCCCCTTTGGCGGTCGAACGACCCTTTCACAGGGGTCGCCTAAGCCCATCCTGCATATCAGGTATTTACATGACGATTCAGAACAGTAGCAACATTACAGTTATGAAGTAGCAACGAAAATAATTTTATGGTTGGGCCACAACATGAGGAACTGTATTTAAAGGGCCAGAAGGTTGAGAACCACTGCTCTAGAGTCTTATACCCATATTAATTCAGGTGTTTTTTTTCAGTACTTAAAGATAGCTTGGTATAGCAGAATTCTGAAAGCAGATGTGCTTGGTTTCTTGAACTACTGACCCGGAAACATTTGAGCCTCTGTCCTTTGTGCCAGGCTCGCTATAGGTACTCTCTCATGTGTAATCTCATTCTGGAATGCTAGAAATTCTTAGTCCAATTTCATAGAGAAGCCGGGACTTCAGCACGCTATAGAACAGAAAGGCTCGTTTTGTTTGCAAACCTAGATAGACCTGGGTGTTTATTCTCGTCCTGCCACTTTGGGACTGTGTAGCCCGGGGCAAATGCTAACGTTGCTGTGCCAGTGATGATTACCATGCCTTTCAACAGAAAGCCAGAGAGTCTTCAACAAATTAGGCAGGCGGTACAGGACTGACACAGAGGCTCTCAGATGCCAACTAGAATCTGAGCTGGAATCTTTCTGCTCCGCAGTCTTTGTGGTTACATGGTGGCTGCTGCATCTCCAGCATTAGCATCTTTATCTTGGAAAGGAAGAGGGGCAAAGGTAAAGGGTAAAAGTTATCTATCAGTGGATACCGATACCCATCCCCCACTCTTTTATTCGGAACTAATGTCAGAATTGCAAAAAGGTTACAAAAATTGTACAAATAATTCTCATATACTCTTCATCCAGATTTCTCAAAAGTTTCATCCAATTACTTTTATCATTTTTTTTCTCTAAGTATATACATTTTCCTCCTGAACCATCTGGAGGAGAATTTATAGGCACAATCTCCATTTTATCCCTCAAATACTTAAGTATTTTATTCCCAACAACAAAAACATTTTCTTAAATAACATAGTGCAACGATGAAAACTAGGAAGTTAACACTGAAAACATTGCAGTTATCTAGTCTACAGACCTATTTCAAATTTTGCTTGTAGTTCCACTAATTTCCTTTTTGAGAAAACTTTTTTCTCTGGTCCAATATCAAATTCAGGATTACACATTTAATCTGGAAGAGTTCCTCTGTCTTTGTCATTCATGGCTTTGGTATTTTGGAGAGTACCAGATGGGCCAGTTATTTTGTAGAAGGCCCCTCCATTGGGGTTTGTCTGATTTGGCTTCATGCTAGATTCAGATTGTACATCTTTGACAGGAAGAACACGGAAGTGCTGTCCTCACAATGTATCATCTCAGGATCTCTTTGTCCTATTATTAGTGATATTAATTTTAGGTGTTACCTGCCAAACTTCTCCACTGCACAGTGTGTAATTAATAAGTATTATTTGGAAGACATGCTTTAGTACTGATAAGTGTCCTGTTTCTCATCAAGCTTTCACCCTCCTGTTTCAGCATCCATTGGTAGTCTTGCCTGAATCATTGGCGGTTGCCAGTCTGCCTTTTGTGTACAAAGCTTTCCAGGAAGCTCCATCTTTGGACTTCCACCTGTTTTGTTAAGAACTGTGTCCAGCCCGGGTTCAGTGGTTGAACATTGACCTGTGAACCGGGAGGTCACGATCTGATTCCCAGGCAAGGCATATACCTGGATTGCGGGCTCGATCCCCAGTGTGGGGAGTACAGGAAGCAGCCGATCAGTGATTCTGTCTCATAGTTGATGTTTTTATCTCTCTCTCCCTCTCCCTTCTTCTCTTAAGTCAATAAAAATATATTTAAAAAAATGAACTGTATCAAGCCTTAGCTGCAAGAGTGCCTGACAAATGTATTATTATATTGTTTGTTTTTTTGTGTGGGCATATTGTTACCCCCAATAAAATTGGGGCTCTCGTAGTAAAGAGGGGAAAATATACTGGGTAAGCAACTTGCCAACACAATACTATCATTATAAGGATTAAATTAAATAATGTTTGTAAAATATCTGCCAGGAGCTTATGTCACAGTTGATACTTAAAAATATCCCTCCCCAACCTGTGGGTTTTGTGTAGTTGTTTTTTGTTGTTTTTGGTTTTTGTTTTTGTTTTTGTCACATAGCTAGTAAATGACAAACCCTACTCTAGTTATTACACCATAGTTTCCTATATTCTCTTAAATCTTTTGACACCTTTTCAGCTGTATATCTAAAACTATCTCTATACTATAATAACTACATATCTGTTTGTTGAGTGATCCTGTTTACTAGATAAAGACAGCAATCTATCTATCATCTATCTATACTTGATTTAAATTTCTTTATATTTGGATATGTTCATCTCTATGTAGTCCAAGGATGTTTTCTTTTGGGGCAATGGCTATTAAGTCCCCTAGAGATCATGATCTAGAAAGACCTGGGAAGAGAAAATGGTCATAGAATGACTTGTTCAGCCTTATAAATAAACACAACTGTATGTTTTGTTGATTATTTGCTGTTTTAAAAATATTTAACAGAGGAGAGAGAGAATTGTAAAAATCTTTCATCTCCTGCCAATGATAGGAATTGGAATTTTAAAATTCCTTTGTCACAAAATCAGTATGAAAGAAAGAACATGAAATTTTAATATCAATTGACAGTAAAATCTCACTTCATTTAACTGAGAATTTTACCCTGAACATCATAGAATAAAAGCATCAGCACATGACAGAAATTAAAAGTGATAGAAAAGTGATAAATCAGGATACAAAATTATATATACCAAATGATCATAAGGTTAAAATATATGCATAGGAAGAAGCCTAGAAGGAAATGTGGTAAGGTATAAATTCAGAATAGTTACGTTTAGGTGGAAGGATCTGGGTGATGTTTTCTTCTTTCAACTATTCCATAATTAATACTGGATAATTTTTATTTTTATTTTTTTGACAAGCATGCCTTTAAGAAAAATCGTAAATAATAAACTTGGAAAATAAATTAAATAGAACACTTGGGAAGAGAAGCACCTGGAACCCTGACTATTAGTGTGCTTAGGAGCAGAGGCCCAAGGGGCTCCCTATTGCTTGCAGCTGATGCCTGAGCCTGAATTTCATTACGTTACTTTGGTGCCAGCTATTTTACTCCCTCCCTTTCATTCTTTCTTTCCTTTATTTATTTTCTCTTTTCTTCTTACTGTAAGGTAGGTGAAGAGATTATTTATAAGAAAGTGGCAGTTTGATATATCAGAAAGAACATTACACTTTAGAGCCATATACTAGTGTACTTGGATTTGAATCTAGCCATCAACATAGTCATTCAACAAATATTAATTGATCAGCTACTATGCCATTTACTGTCTTAGGCACTGGAAATTCAGCAGATAAACTGCCTTTGTGAAAACAGACAAACTGCTTTTGTGAAACTTATACTCTAGTGGGGAAGACAGTGTGATTTAGGAAGTCCCAGAAAGACTCTTGGATCAGAAATTATCTGCTGAACCACACGGTCACAATGCATAAAATTATG
Source organism: Myotis nattereri (assembly GCF_964212035.1). NCBI lineage: Eukaryota > Metazoa > Chordata > Mammalia > Chiroptera > Vespertilionidae > Myotis > Myotis nattereri. Next base: position 182,963,242 of record NC_138075.1, read on the forward strand.
CCATGAAAGACAGCTTTTTGGGTCAACAACATCTTTTAAATTGCAGATATCAATGGAAAGATTGCATCATCATTAGACTTAATGTGCTAGTGTGAATTAATTATCTCATATACCTCAGGAGCTAAATGAGAACCATGCTTTGCAAGAATAAACATTTTAATTGAGGAGGGGGCCATTAGGTACTATCCAGAAGGGGTAGACTTGAGTGGCTTTTAGAGTTGACAGTAGGAGGGTCCCATGGCAAGAGGTGAATTAAGAAGGGCAAGAAAAATGAAAAACAACAACCAGTGGTAGGATTTTAGGAGCAAGTTTCATCCTAACATATGAGTTTGTCTTGGGAAAAGATCGTGAAATCTTCTCAGGTTTAGGTACCATTCTTCCTCCTTCCCTTCACAGCCAGTTTTTTGAAAGAGTGCCTTCAAACTGGGACTCCCTCACGTTGTCAAATACTTGTAAAATGTGTAAGATATAAATACATAAATCCATACATACATACAAACTTATATAAATAAATAGAAAGTAAGAATTAATAACCACCCTATTGAGGTGCCAATGCAGGCCCTCTGCTTGCTCAAGTAGCTTGCCTCTTAAAAAAAAAAGTATTGAATTTGAGCGAAAGAGATTTGTTGTTTCACTTATTTATGCTTTCATTGGTTAATTCTTGTATGTGCCCTGACTGGGAATTGAACCTGCAACCTTGGTGTATGAAGACAGTGCTCTAACTAACTGAGCTACCCGGCCAGGGCAGTAGCTTGCCTCTTGATCCCATTTTTAAATGACAGTTCACTATCTGTCAGAGACCTCTGGATCTCTGAAAATAAAATTTAAAATAGTAGACACTGAGGCTTTGCTATCATTTATACTTGCATGTCTTTATCTTACATCCTCCCTCTGGTTCACCCTTCACCTTAACTGCAGCGATGTGTCTATTTCTTTCATTCTGAAATTACCTCACTTACGGTTGTGAAAAAGTTCTGTGAGAGTCTAGGGCCCCTCTTCAAAGAAACAGGGTCTTACAAAATGACAGAAGAGTCAATTGTCAGGACATAGGGAGGTAAACCTTCAAGGAAATCTTCAGGAAGTGTAGCCAGCCTCATAAGAACCGAGTCAGCATGTGTGTGTGTGTGTGTGTGTGTGTGTGTGTGTGTCTAAGGCAGGTTTCATAGTCTCTGTCTGCTTTTTCAGTGTCTATTCCATTCTCCTGCTTCTCTCGGTGGCCTGCTTTCTCTACTGACTTATAGCCTCTCTGTTGCCAAGCTTGCAAGTGGCTTTGGCTTGTCACTGCCCAAACCCCAGCCCAAGCTCAGCATAATCTCACAGTTTAGCTCCCTGTAGCTGACTCAGGATGACTCCGGGGATGTAATTGGCTCAGCTTGGGTCACGTGTCCACCCTGGTCCAGTTAGGAGCTGTGCTTCATAAAGGTTGCCTCACTGTTATTGCCTGTGTTCTCCTTTATCTTGGCTTACAGAGTGTAAGAGGCGGGAAGGACAGGAGATTTGGTGAATCCTGTTGTGAAGACCCTTTGGAATATTCTTTTACCTGAGTGAGTGGTAAATGATACTATTTCATAACAACAACAATTACTACCGACATTTTTTGTCTTAAGCACTTTATCAGCTCCCTTTACTCTCTCAACCTTCCTACTTCCATCCCCTTTATGTAAGAGGGAACTATTGGAGGAGAGTGGTTAACTTGCCAAGGGCACAAAGCTCAGTGACTGAGGTTTGATCTGAGATTTCTCAGAGCATGTTCCCTCCTGCTTTTCCACACCAAGCCATAGTCATGTCATTGGCTTTATGACAACTGCCATAGCTTTTCCCTGGGACTTACTTCCCTGGCTGAGCTGTCCTACTTTGGAGAAATAGTTAATTTGTGAGACAAGAAACACCAACCAATGAGTTACAGAGGTGCACCCAGTAACTGTGTTTCCCAGTTGCTTCCAGCCTGTGACAAGGTTGTGATCTTGCCAGACATAGGGACATAAGGAAAGGCTGCCCTCTTGGCTTCTCATGTTGAGTCATCCACCATCCATGAAGAGGTGGTCCAAACACACTACACTTTACCATTTATATAAGCTATTATTAATGTTCAATAATAGCTTAGTGATTAATGAAAGGTTCGGAGTGGGCCGGGGTTGTACATCTGTGACACGAGGCCATAATGTATCAAAAGATTTTATTCCAGACACCTGGGTGCAGGTGGGCTGAGACCAAGAAAGGCATCAGCAAAGAGAGCAGGGAGAGATAGATTTTTATTAATTTTTGTTGGCTGTAAGCCACTATGCTGACACAAGGGTCTGGTCCATCCTTGGTTCCCCCCATGCCAGGTGTCTTCTGGTTATCTGAGCTATGCTGTGCTCAAGGCTGCAAGGTTTCTGCAAGATATCTGCTAAGCACAATAAGTTTTTCTCTGCCCCATTTTATTCTCTTTAACCCTTTCACTTAACACCTGGCACAGTACCTATTTTTTGTAGTGGGATGTTCAATAAGTTTTTTCCTCCATTGAACCTAATTAGCCAACTTTAGCTTATATCCTCTCATAAAATTGATGCCAGTGGTCACCAGAACTGTTTTGTTATTACCCAAGTGGATTTGTCCACTTGAGCCACTATGACAGAATGCCATAGACTGGGTGGCTTATGAACAACAGAAATTTATTTCGCACAGTCCTGGAGGCTGGAGGCCTACGATCAAGGCACAGGCAGAGTCCCTGTTTGGTTTATAGACTGCCATCTTCTTGCTGTGTCCTCACAGTGATGTCTATCTAGGAACGACAGGAGAGGTTTCTTGGGCCTCCTTTATATCAGTAAGGGCACTAACCCCACTTGGAGCCCTTGTGACCTAATAACTTCCCAAAGACTCACCCTAAAGTACCATCACACTGGGTATTAGGATTTCAACGTATGAATTTTTGGAGAACACAAATATTCAGACTATTGCCCCAACTTAGAGTGGAAGGTGAGTTGATGGAGTTAAAAGTAATCATAGTTGCCTTGGCCAAGTAGCTCAGTTGGTTAGAACATCATCCCAATACGTCAGGTTGCAGGTTTGATCTCTGGTCAGGGCACATTCAAGAAGCAACAAATGAATGCTTAAATAAGTGGAACAGCAAATCGGTGTTCTCTCTCTCTCTCTCTCTCTCTCTCTCTCTCTCTCTCTCTCCCCCTCTCTCTCAAATCATTTAAAAAATAATCATGATTAACAGGTTAGAAATCCTTGGAATAGATGGCTCAGTTAAAAAAATGAAACTTTTAAAATAAAAATGAACCTTTAAACGTAAAGCAGAAAATCTCAGTGGAGAGGATCAACTGTACCATGATATCTATCATTTTGTTCCCTAAGTAGTACCTTCTTAGATCTCTCACAAATTACTGCTGCCTCCAGCATGTTGGCCTCCAGGGGGCACTGTTTCTCCTCCAAGGCTGTGGACCAGTCGCTAGTGGTTGTTACTGAAGTTTACAGCTGAGCCTAACTAAAGTTGGGTTCTATCTGCTTAGGTCCTAAGCCTTAGGAGATTCCACAGGGAAATAAACACTGAGAGTGATGTCTATCTAGGCCAGTGATGGCGAACCTTTTGAGCCCGGCGTGCCAGCATTTTGAAAAACCCTAACTTAACTCTGGTGCCGTGTCACATATAGAAATTTTTTGATATTTGCAACCATAGTAAAACAAAGACTTATATTTTTGATATTTATTTTATATATTTAAATGCCATTTAACAAAGAAAAATCAACCAAAAAAATGAGTTTGCGTGTCACCTCTGACACGCGTGTCATAGGTTCGCCATCACTGATCTAGGTAATCTGGTTTATCAGGAGAATTTATTGAGTCTCAGCTTGCAGCTCACTGGGGTTCCTGTCTTCCTAGCTCTTGGACTATTGAATCCTCTTTACTCCCAACACACAGTAATCATTTACCAGGCTTGGTGCTAGGGGCCGGGACAGAACAAATGCAAGGTTTCTTCTCAAAGCCAAGCGCGGTGGGGGGGAGAGGTAGTCAATTAGACCAGGCCCAGAGGCAGGCAAGGAAGAGGCCTTCCTTAGACCCACTCTCACAGTGCCTAGTTTTTTGGATTGAAATGTAGGATCCTTACCTTCAGACAACACCTGCCCCCAGCAAAGAGTAGCCATTTCAGCACCTAGCACAGACCCAACTCATTCTGTCCGTGCACACACTCAATAATAGAGGGTCCATTTGTTACATATACATTTGAATTTACACTGCAATAAGTTTTCATTTTATGTATACACTGGCCGAAAAGCAGCTAATAGTAACAGATTAAGAAAACCAATTAGCTAATTCATTCTATTAGGACTATGTTTACATTTTTATTCTCAAGATTCAATACTTAATATTGAATAATAGATTGTACATTCATTAAATTATATTTTGCTCTGGATAAGTGCATAAAATTAGGAAAATAGAGTTGATTTTAATTTTATAAAATTTATATTTGGCAAGATTGGGCCCAATCAACATTATATATATATATACATATATATATATATATATATACATATATATATATATATATGATTTATTTTTATTGATTTCAAAGAGGAAGGGAGAGGGAGAAAGAGGATAGAAACATCAATGATGAGAGAGAATCATTGATTGATCGGCTGCCTTTTGAACCCCACCTCCCCCACTGGGGATCGAGCCCAGAACCTGGGACCCTTCAGTCCACAGGCAAACGCTCTATCCACTGAGCCAAACAAGCTAGGGCTCAACATTTTTCTAAATTGATTTCTTAAGCCATAGGATTATAATTATGCTGACCAATAATGATCCTTTATAGAAGTAATGTGAGTGGCATCCTCATTCATCAATTTAATAATGTCTTACGTGTAATAGAGATTATCTTGGGTCTGTTCCTTCACCCTCACCTGATTGTGAATGTGTAGGACTCCAGGTCACTAGTTATTCACATACCTCTTTTATTTGGCTCTTCTCCCATCAAACACATTTCCACTTATGTACTTGGTTACTTATGTTTTTACATTTCTCTTTGGCTGTTAAGGATGTTAGCTTTCAGTTGCCATCACTATGCAGAATGGTTCTTTGCACTCTAACTCTCCACTGATGATCTAATGTGGGCCTTTAGTAGTAGCCAACTTTTATTGAGCATTTCCTGTGTTCCAGGCATTGTTCTCAAGACTTTGCATGTCTTAGGTAATATATCTCATATTACCTCATAACTACCCTGAAGTGTAGGCAATGCAGGGTATGCCCATGCTGTGGTCATTTGGGCAAAGTTACTCAACTAGCAAGAGACAACATGAGATTCACACCCAATCTGGCTCCAGAATCTGCAATACCATACAAGAATATACAATACTTCCTCACTACCCAGGTTTGTTAGAATAGCTGAAGTTCAAAAGTATGTTAGAACCTTAATAGAGTTTCCAAAGGACTCACACGTGAATTATATCTTGTTTCATATATAACCTCTCTGAGACTGTTCCCTCATCTATAAGAAGGAAGTAATAATAGAACTGACCTGATAGGACTGCTGTGAGGATTAAATAGGTGAGTAGTGGAGTGTATTTATATCACATATCTGGACCACCTCTCATCTACATGTGTCTGTGTATATAAAACCTCAAGCATTGCCTGACATTTAGTAAGTGCTCATTATTCTAAGCAGTATTCCTGTGTCCAATAAATGATAGCTATTATTACTATTATCCATTAGTTTTGACAGTAAAACTTTCTGATATCTACTGGTCCTTAGATATTGAGAAACGTTTACACTCGTTCCTTCTTCATTGCCCCCCTCCACAGAGCTTGTTCACTCTCCCCCCTCTTTTTAAGGACCCTGCCGATTCTCACTTGGGAGCCTCCTCTAAGTGGCTGTAGAACCGGTTCAGGGTTCCAGGGGCTTTTCACTCCTTAGCCTCTGGGCCTCCTTCGCTCCACTTGCCTTTCTTCCCAGCCTGCCTTCCAGAACCTTCACTCTTTCTCCGGGGACAACCCCCCCCACCCCCCTCAGGCTTGGTCCTGGGTGGAATGCGCTCTGTGGCTTTCCCAGCCTGGCAGTCCTGACCAGCCCGGGCCTTTTGTTTTTTAAATAAGCTTTACAGCTAATCATTACAGGGAAATGGAGACCATCCGCAGGAAAATACATAAGAAAGTACACAGGTGACTTCATTCGGCTCTGGTCCGTAATCCCTGATTTCTGTTGAAATGGTAAAATGGAACCCCCTGTGGCCTCTGCCTCTGTGTTTTTACTTTGGAGAATAAAAACAATTCAATTTAGGCTTCCGCCTCTTGCTTTCTCTGGTAGGGCCTTTACCTCCCAGGTAGCCTGAAGGGCCCAGGCTTTCCCGGGTGTTCTCTTTCCTGCCGTGGGCACTTTGCATCTCTGAGGAACTGCAGGTGGGACTTCGGGCCAGAGACCCCCTTCCCTGGGGATTATCCTCTGGGCATTTCCTTCCTAAATTTGGTGCTGCGGTTAGGAGATATCTGGACAGGGCTAGAAGTAAAACACATTTTAAAAGAAAAAATTATAGGAAAATTACACAGGGCTTTGCATTTTGGCCTAAGATCCAAGATGTATTAAGAGAAGCATTTACTCTGAGACAGACAACAGACGTTGCCATCAAATGAAATTACATTTAGGTTAAAATTATCGTTTAATTAAAAGTCATAATAAGAAAATGAAATGATCTTGAGGATATCGCATGAATCAAATGATGAGGAAAGAGGAAAGACGTTATGAATGAAGGTAAGTTAATATGCCAGCTGCCCAAGATATTAAAGGTGCTCCTTGCCTTCTGTGTTCCTCCTGCCCCTTCTTTGTTCTTGCTGTGGCCTGTGTGATATTTGTAAAAAGAAAACCTCATCTGGTTTCTCTCTTGGCCAGCACCTCCTATTGCCCTCAGAATAAAATTGAAAATATTTGATTTACTGTGCATTGCCTCATTTACATACACTCCAGCATTAATTAACATCTCTCAGTTCCTAAATGTTCTTACCTCCAGGAATCTGCCCCTGCTTACCCCCGTCGGGATCACCTCCCATTGACAAAGCTGGCTCCTACTCATTCTTCAGTGTTTAATTTAGAAGACACCTCCCCCATCCACCAGAATCTGGTGCCCCTATACACTTTTCCCATAGATTTTACCCCACTGTGTTAATCTGGCCTGTGTGCTAATCTCTTTACCCAGATAAATGGACCTCAATCTTCAGGTCTTCAGGACGCCAAGAAGCCTCTTTCACAGGCTCACACACAGTTTAGTGTTTGGCCCTTTGAGACACGTAGTAAACTGTTGAATGAGAGGATCTGGCAGGGGTTGGGGTCCAGTGGAAGTTGCATAACTGGTAAAGACTGTGAGGTGCAGTCTTGTGGGCCGCTGGCTGCGCGCTGATTCCAGGACACCCTGTCAGGTGGCTGAGTGCTGTTAGAGGCTGGTCCATATAATTGGTCCCTAAACTGCTCGAAGTCCTGGGAAACCAGTTTCTGTTAAGCCGGTCTTGCACTACCCTCCTTCGCTCATTTGTTAATGGGTAAGAAGAAATGTTAACTGTGGGAGAAAAAGACTCCTTGTCAGCACTTTCTCATCCCACAGGAAGTTACAGGGAAGCCAGAGTACAGTCAGAAGGTTGCTGGTGGGAGCCGGCCTTCCTTCCTTCCCTCCCTCCCTCCCTCCCTTCCTTCCTTCTTTCTTGCCTTCATTATGCATTTACTTATTGGGTTCCTACTCAATGTTACAACAAAAGAATGTGATTTTAAGAACCATCTTCAGCTGAGGAAGTTTAGGAGCCTGCTCGTCCCTACTGTGGAGACCACACTGTTCCAGTGTCCTGGCCAGTTGACCCTCGCCTCAGCTAACGCAGGAATTGCCCAGTGACCGTGTGCCCTGGGCTGCTTAAAAAAATCCTCTCAAGTTTGACCAACTGACCTCCAACTCCTTCTGTAGATATATTACATGTTCAGTCTGCGTGTGGTCCAGGTTCACTGCATGGAAGCATTTGGAAGTCTGCTGGGTCACTGACCTATCTCTGCTGTGTCTGATTCCTGATTTCTCAATTCTAGCATGGGTGGAGTGGGCTGGGACAGCCAGGGCAGTAATTGCCTTGCTTGTAGCTTTCAAATATAGTACTGCCAATACATTCTTACTCTCATAGTGGCATATGGGAAGTTTTAAAATTCAGCATTTGCAAAGAAGTATTGGAAATACTAGATCATAAGGTTGTCAGGGAGGAAAACCTTTCCTCTGCTCTCTTTGGTTCAATTTTTGTTGGCCTATGAATCCAGCTGACAAAAGATGTATTTGCAAGTGAAAAGTCAGAATTTATTCACATATTCTTATTAACGTTTGTACAGAGTACTCAAAGGGGCAATTAGAATTTGGGGCTTATATACCATCTTCATGGAGGAAGGGGTTAGAGAGAAGGGCACTTACAGGAAAACAAAAGATTAATGGAGGAAGGAGAGGGAGAGAAAGGGCATTTATAGGGGGAAATGAGGTTTTAGAAAGATAAATGGGTCCTTAGGATTATAGATGACTAGAGGCTTGGTGCACAAAATTCATGCACTCAGGGGAGAGGGTTCCCTCAGCCAGGCATGTGCCCTCGCGCAGTCCAAGAGCCTTTTGGGGATGTCTGACTGATAGCTTAGCGCTGCTGCAGAGGCGGGAAAGGCTCCTGCCACCACCACTGCAATCGCTAACCAAGAGCCTGGCTCATGGCTGAGTGGGGTTACCCCTGTGGGAGTGGCACTCCTGTGTTCAGTGTCTGCCCCCTGGTGGTCAGTGCGTGCCATATCTGAAACTGGCTCTCCAAGATCCCTTGTGGGTCCCGGATTGTGAGAGGGCGCACGATCGGGAGTGGGAGATGGGAGGTTGGCCAGCTGGGGAGGGACTGTGGGAGGGCTCCAGGGTGTGTCCGGCCCCATCTCACTCAGTCCCGATCGGCTGGACCCCAGTAACAAGCTAACCTACTGGTCGGAGTGCCTGCCCCCTGGTGGTCAGTGGACGTTATAGCGACTGGCCGACCAGTCGATTGTCTGCTCCCTGGTGGTCAGTGCACGTCATAGTGAGCGGTTGAGCAACCTTAGCATATCATTAGCATATTACACTTTGATTGGTTGAATGTACAACAGGACATTTAGCATATTAGGCTTTTATTATATAGGATAGTTTTTGTGACAATGTTTATTTGTGATGTGGAGACTTTTCAACATCTCTGGTGTTAAAAACCAGTCTTCCGGCCCTAGCGGGTTTGGCTCAGTGGACAGAGCGTCGGCCTGCGGACTGAAGGGTCCCAGGTTCGATTCCGGTCAAGGGCACATGCCTGGGTTGCGGGCACGGTCCCCAGTGGGGGGCATGCGGGAGGCAACCGATCAGTGATTCTTCTCTCTCATCGTTGATGTTTCTGTCTCTCCTTCTCCCTTCCTCTCTGAAATCAATAAAAAAAATATTTTTTAAAAAAACAGTCTTACCCAGTTATTTATAACAATTGGATTCTTTTGAGTTGTTGTTTTGTTTGTTTTTTTGGAGGTTGTGCTTTAGGCAGATAAGAGATTTCAGGAACTCGAGTGCCTTCTGCTCAAAATAATTTTTATGCCATAGTGGCGTATTCTGGACCTCTTCATGATCTGTCTTTATACTCTAGCAGAGTATTCCAGTGGGTAGAAGGTCATTGGATGAACTTGTTCTCCAAAATTATATCAGTATTTGCATTTGAGCCCCAAACCTTCAAGCAAGTGGCTAGAATATAAAACAAATACTGTATAAACAAACACAGTGCCTAGAATATTATGTACTGGATCCAGATGAGACTCTTGTTCCAAATGCAAACTATTGCTTACTCAACAAGATTTCTTTTAACAAATTAAGGAGGATAAGAAAAAGATTTTAATTAAACCAAATGGTTAAAATTATTAGCACAATTTTATTTAATCTTTTCCCATGACTTAAAAGGGTGGCATTAATAAACTCTAAGGGTTTATTTTCAGCATCCTGAAAACTCTGATGAAGTAGTCATCAAAAGAGAAAGGAAAAACCAGGGATGTAGGCTGAGCAGCCCTCACTCCTGAAAAGTTAGAGCTGGTAATTTATGGCTGAAGCTGGAGAAATTATTTAGGTGCATCAGAGAGACAAATTAATGCATCAAAACTTATCTCTGTGGGAAGTAGGACATGGAAAAATTTCCTTGGTATCCTTTGGGTTGACAGAATAACCTCATCTCTTTGGAACCTAGAAATTGAAAGAGTAATGAGACTTTGTAGAAATATTGGTGCCAGGTTAGAGAACTTTGACCTGAGCTGGAAAGGGCTGAATTGAGAGACTACAGGGTTGAGGAGATAAGCTGTTGTTAAAAAAAAAAAAAAAAAAATCCGCTTTATGAGCAGTTGTCATTTAATATACATTTTCTAATTTTCATACATTTTCTAATTCAATGCTTAGAACAATCCAGTGGAGTATTAGTATTATTTCAACTTTACAGAAGAGCAAGCAAATTATATAACTACTCTTTTATTGATGGACATGGAAGTTATTTCCTGTTATTTTTTTTCTAAGCTGAATTAAACATTCATTTGTTCCTAAGTACTTGTGTTTTTTATTTATGTTGATTTCCCTGCATATTTTAATAGATAACACAAGGTTACTTTTCCACATTTGCTATAATTAGAACTAGAAAAAAAAAACACATATGAAAACCTGGAAGGAAATAAAGTGCTAACAATATTTGTTTTCAGTGGTATAATTATGGCTGATATATTTTTTGCTTCCCGTTTTCTACAGTTTTGTATTGACTGGGTATTACTTAAAAGGAAAATAATAAGTATATCAGTAAATGATATTGTATAGATGATAGTAAATTAGCTTCATAGTTTAGGGAGATATTCATGAACTCTTTCCTAAAATCAATAACTGACAAGAGAAAATATTATCTCAACGTAAGACATGAAACAGATAAAATCTGAAATATATTAGTTTCAAAAATCAATGTGTCATGTGGTGGCTCATAAACTAATTGGAATCAAATCTAATAAACACTTTATAAAATACGTAAACAAGGCCAATATTATAGGAGGCTGTTGACCTGTCCAATATACAGTAGAAAATAAGCGAGCCAGGCTGAAGCAGCAAATAGGAAGGGCACAGTGTTTTAGAGTGTTGGCTGCTAACTGGTGTGTGATTTTGAACAAGTTGCCCAACTTCTCCAAGAAGCAGAGAAATGGGGTCGTTGCTAGAGGGGAACATAGTCGGGGAAGTTTGTTGTTTTAAAGCACTTTTATATGCTGATGTTAATGATCCAGTGGAGAGAGAAAATTTGGTGATGATGGAGAATTGCAGGAGTGATGTTCTTGGGTACGTGGGAGGGGAGGATTGGGTTTAGGTAGGAGCACAATGTATGGGAAGCAACAGGTGGGACAGAGGAGCAGGTGGGTACAGGTAGCAGTGGAAGAGTTTGAAAGTGTCTTGATTGCCCTTAACCCTGCTGTGGGATCAAGTTGCTCCCTCTCTCCTGCAGATAGCACAAGCAAAGGGAATGCATAGGGAAGGTAAGTGGGGGATGTTGTTGGGAAACTTGACGAGAGCAGAGAAGCTGTGACATACTGGTTTAGAGGAGTGCATTGATAGAAAAGGTTGTGTGGCTGCGGTGGTAGTGGTGGAGGCCTAGTCACTGGAAGTCAATAGGCGAGAATTTAAAGTGGGATCAGATGGCATTGTTTTGTGTTTTCCTCCAGACACCACGACTGGGCTAAAGTTGAGGCGTCAGCAGGCTGCTTCCTTCTGGGGGCTCCAGGGGAGAATCCTTTTCCTGGCCTATGCCAGTGTCTACAGGCCACCTGCATTTCTTGGCTCACAGTCCCTTCTTCCATCTTCAAAGACAGCAGCACAGCCGTGTTGAATCTCCTTCACTGACTGCTTCCTGTGTCACATCGCTTTCTAACATTGACACTCTTGCCTCTCTTTCCTGAAGGCTCTTTCATTACTCTGGGTCCGCCTGGACCCTCGGGGTAATCTCCCCTCCCCAGGTCCTTCATTACATCTGCAAAATCCCTTTTGCCATGTAAAGTAACAATATTCAACACACGCGATTAGGACATGGACATCCTGGTGGTGGTGGGGTGGGGAGGCATTATTCTGTCTCCCATAATTAGTGAAGTTGAATATGTTTTCATATGATTATTAGCTTTTAGTATTTCTTCTTCAGTGACTTGCCCACTCGTGACATTTTTAAAAAGTTAGCTGTTAGTTGTTATAATTCATTTGTAAGAACTTTTTCTGTCTTAAGGATATAAACCCTAACAATCAGCATTTTGCATATTTCCCCCAGTTTATTGTTGCCTTTCAATTTTGTTTATAAGATATTGTCTAACTTACCAAAAGTACATTACTTTTAAAAACTTTACTAGTATATAGTGGGAAATGTCAAACGAATAAAAGTGGAGATTTACTATCTTGAATCTCCAAATTTAAATCATTATCGATTTAACACTAATCTTTTACCTATACCCTTACCCGCTTCCTCTAAGTTATTTATTATTTTTAAGCAAATCCCAGAATCATATCATTTTATCCATAAATATTTCAACAAAATACATTCATTTAAGAAAATTTAAATCCTAAAATTCGTTTCTGTAAGGTTTCCGGTTTTTGTGTCATGCACCCAAAAGCCCACTTCACTTGTCTTTTTACAGGGGATGAAAATAAAGTCTGAATGTAAGCTTTTGCACCTTTTCAGGAGATTATATTTCCTTTTTCTTAAACTTTTTATTTATTTATTAGGAATGAGTATTTTCTGACTGACTAAACAAGTATATTTGAGCACCTACCATGTGGAAAATGCTGTGAATTCAACATCATGTTACCCTTGGGTGCATGTGAACAGGGAACTGCATAAAAGGATTACAATTATAAAATTAGCAGGCTGCCCATTGGTGTCCACACTCCTGATTTAGTCCTCTTTCCATGACGACACTGATGATAGGGAACAACTGTGAGACGGTTGGCAATTGTCTGCCATGGCTGTATCATTTGCACAGTTCGGTGTTTTTTTTGCCAAAGCCACTGGGCACTGGGAAATAAAAACAAATACGCAAAATGGGGGGGAAAGACCAGTTCCCCTTCTTCATAGTCAGTCTGATGCTTGGTGTCTCCTTCATGTTCTCAAAGGGTGAGCCTTTGCTTATTCCAGCCCACACTCTGTGGACTGTTGGCAACCACAGATGCAATTAGAGAGCCATTGGCTTCCACTTTGAAAAGGAAAAAATATAACAAGTACTGTACAGTTATTACTTAGGACTCGGCAAGAATAGGTGTTCAAGGTGATGTCTTAGATTTCTAGACATGAAAGGGGAAGGCAGGGCAAGATTGCAGCGTGTGCTTGTCATAGCCTAGCAACTCCACAGCCAAAACAAACACCTCTCAAGTCGTACTACCATAAATACTAATGGATTTGTTTGGCACCCTCAACTTCCTACTCTTAACCCCTTGCAACCTGGTTTCCACTGCTTTCTGTGAACCTCCTCTTTTGAAGATTACCAGCCAGATCCTGGACATTATTTCCAGCTCTGTCCTGTGTGTCTCCCCGGTAAGTGACTGTGAACAGCCCCTTACTTAAACTTCTTGCTCTCTTAGTTTCTGTGATGCCCAGTGATTCTGTTCTACTCAGGCTTTGCTGTGTGAATTTTTGGCCAATGTGGTAGCTGCTTTTTAATCCCTTCATCCCTTGAATGTGGTTCCTCCCTATAGGCTTTGATAGTCACCCATGCTTCTCTCTCTCTTAGCACTCCTTGGCTTTAATTTTCTTGCTACCAAATGTCTATTTCAAACCGAACTTCTTTCCTGAGCTCCCAGCCCACGTTTCTGTCTAATTCCTGGGGATGTCCAGGTTGACTTTTGCTCACCTCCAACATCTTAGCCCAGCTCCTGTCCTGAACGTTAGGCCCTGGGCACCAGCACCCATCACCTCCAGGCTGGGACTGTTATAAATTGAGAAGATACCTTAGAATTGAGTCTCATTGCTAAAAAAAAAAAAATCAGGCAAGCCTGAATGGAGCCTGTGGCACCTGAGAGGGCTACAGTCACACAGCCTTCCCTCCTGGGGACCTGAATGCTGCTTGTCTTTTCTTCCCAACAACTGCACTCTCCCTCTAGGTCTGAAGCCTGTTTTGCTGAGGCCCTGAAATGTTAATTTTCACCATGTCCCTTCCCAGACAGACAAATCCCGTTTTGTTTTTCTCAGCCCACTAGTGCTATGGCTCAGCCTTCACGGGCAGAGTCTTCTGGGCGCTATGCCTTCAGCCATAGGGTCATTCTCCTGGACATTCACTAGGTCTCGACCATTACTCCTTCTTGAAGTCCCGTCTTCTTCTGTGTCCTGCTGTCCCACCTTCCTTCATGCCTCTATTACTTCATGCTCCAAATTACTGAAAATCCCTCCCACCCTTACGTCTGGATGTGGTCCTCACACTTCAGCTCACCCTGCCTTCTAGTGCCATCTTAAATCCTTCCTGGAACTTGGTGAGATATACTTATCTCTAAAGTAGGATTTTTAAAATTAGTAATTTTATTAGCATTCTTTTCTTTTTTAAAAACTCAATAAATGGTAGCTATTTTTATTTTCATTCATTGAATCAATCATTTTACAAATATTTCTTAATCTCCATTTTATGAAAGACATTTTGCCAAGCTCTGGATATATAAAAATAAACAATTTATTTTCTTTTTATTATTTACTGTCCTGTGTATCATGTGAAAGATTGGAGGGCCTAACTTTGCTAGTGTCCCATAAAGTTAGGTAAGCACTCTTTGGACACGTGTGCTAGCTAAAACATGTTTAAATACTCACCTTGATCATGTTGCTACCTGGGAAAATGCCTTCAGGTAACTTACACCCCAGGCCATAGTCCACATTCCTTGGTGTGCTATTTGAGGTCTTTCACAGTTCATCTCTATAGTATTATTTTTCAAGCTTTATTCACATAGAACATTGTGTATGCTTAAAGTATACAGTATATTCACTGTTTTGGCTCAGTGGATAGAGCATCAGCCTGCAGATTGATGGGTCCCAGGTTTGATTCCGGTTAAAGGCACATGCCCCGGTTGTGGGCTTGACTCCCAGTAGGGGGCGTGCATCAATTATTCTCTCTCATCATTGATGTTTCTACCTCTCTCTCCCTTCCTCTCTGAAACCAATAAAAATAGAGTTAAAAAAAAAGAAAAGAAAAATGTGATTTGGGATTCAAGTCAAGAACCCTGTGGAAAAAAAAAATGAAGTATACAGTGTAAAGATTTTAATATCTTTAGTATTAATAGGGAACTCTTTTTCCTCCTCTTCTTCCTCTCTTCCTTCCATTCTAATTTGTTCATTGACTAAATAATTATTAAATACTAGAGAGGCAGGCCAGTAAATAAAGAGGTGAAGCAAGTGGTGGTAGAGACAATAGAAAACTGGATAGAGGATGCCCTGGGCTCAGCAAGCAGCAGCTACCTATCCCCAAGGTTTCCATGTGGAGTGGGGTCCAGTGTTGTCATATCCTCATCTTTTTCAAGAGAAGCTGGACATCTAGTTTTGATATGAAATCTCCTAATTCTAAACAGGACAGCTGTGAGCTGGATCTGGCCTACAGGCTCCCAGTTTGTAATCTTTGTTCTCCAGAAATTCCTCCAAGCCCCTTCATGCTCCCTGATACCTTGTGCTTTCATGGCTCTTCCTTTTGTTCTGCATGTCCCATTATCTGGACTGCCCAACTTCATTATCTCCATTGATCCAAATCCTAACTCCTACTTGATCTTTAAAATCCATCTCAAATTCTGCTGTGTGGCATGCATGCTTGACATTTTTCAGCAGCAATGCAGAGCAAGTAGGGAAGGCAAAATCAGAATGGGTTGACAGTTGGTCTAGATACCAACTCCAGGGAGGTCAGCCAAGGCAGAGATCAGATTCCCAATCTACAGGTCCAGGGAACAGGGGGCCAGAGGACAAGAGGCTCAGTAACTTGGATTAAGGCATCTGAGCAAGTATGAGACACCAGAGATCAGAATGGAATTTGTAATAGCCACAAGACAACAGCTTTTTTATTCTTTCAATATAATTCTCTAGTTTTTGAAGGGAAAGAAAAAAAGTAGGGTAACTAACATTTTAAGAAAAACTGCTGTGTGCCAGGTGTGTCTCAAAGTCATACCTGAACTTTAGAGAGGTCAAATAGCTTATTAATGTCACATAATTAATAAATGGCACAGTGATAATTTAAATTTTAATTTGTGTGCGTGTGTGTGTGTGTGTGTGTGTGTGTGTTTTCTCTGGGGAGCTTTTAAAAATTCAGATGCCAAGGTGGCACCCTGTGCCACTTAAATAGAATCTGTAGGGGTGGGACTCCAGCATCATTAGTTTTCATAGTTCCACAGGTGGTGCCTGTATGCAACCAAGGTTGAGAACTGTTGTGTCCTTCCCATATAACATTGATTCCTGCTGAGCATTGCTCACAGAGAGAGAGAAGCAGTAAGTAATGTAAACAACGAAGAGATAGAGGTCAGGAAGGCCAGTGAACTCAAGTAGTAGTATTTTAATTAGCTCTTCTTCAAGTGGAAATGTGCACCTGTACTCATTCCACAACCAAATACTCAGCCTGGGAGTCTAGGGAATAAATAGGGACCCGTCAGAGGAACTGAGCAATAAAGAGTATAAAATAATAGTTCTCCAAATGTTGGTTTTTATTTTTGTGGTTTTTTTTTAAAAAGTGCACAGTTCAATCGTTTTTATTATATTTATGGAGTCGTGCTATCATCACCACAGTAGAACATTTTTATCATCTGAAACAGAAACTCTGGGCCCTTTAGCTGTTAACCATCAACCCTAGGCAACAACTAATTGACCTTCCTTCTCTATAGATTTACCATTTGTGGACTCAAATGTTGGTTTTTAACTGAAGTGCTTCATTGATGAAGGGCCCATAATGATCCTTGTTGTTTTTACTTATTTTTTACTTTCTAATGAAGCAAAACATATGTATGTAACTCAAAATTTTGCAAGCCGAACTCACCAGGGAACCAGCACCCAGGGTCAAGAAACCAGAGCTTATTGGCATCTCAGATGCTTCCCTTGTGTCCCCCTCCTGCACGGGTAACCACTCTTCTGACTTCTGTAAGCATAGATTAGTTTTGCCTTGGTATGAACTGTATACCAATGGAATGATAGAGTATGTCCTTTTTTTCTGTCTTCTTTTACTCAACATTATGTTTGTGAGATTCCCTCATGTTATTGCCTATGGATAATTTTTTTATGTTAAATTCATTCAGTTTCCTTCATAGTAAATTATTTGGACAGGTTTGTTGAGATGCTAAAATATTCTCTAGGTGATTTATTAAATAAGCCACCTCCCTTGCTCAGTATGAAAATCCATTCCCTGAAGGGTTTTGGGGGGAATTTCATTTCAGAAGACTAACATTATTGAGGGCAAATGATAGCGTTTTGGTCTTGCACAACTACCTGGACAAGTCTTTAAACTTGAACTGAATAAACTTGAACATTTATAAACATTTAACAAACTTAAGAGATTGAATTTCTTATCTAGGTCTTTTTTTCTCTCCCTGGAATGTCTGTATTGTGGCATGCCTTTGGGTACTGGTTATGAGTTTTTCTCCTCTTTATAGTTCTTTTTCTCTTTCACATCTAGTGTCCACTCTTAAAGACCAACCCCTTTCTTCACCTAAGAATCTTTAAGTATAAGACCAAACATATACGGTAGCTAGGAATGAAATGGTGTTTTTATACTTGCCAGTGTTAGGAAGGTGCCATGCAATTTACTCCTAGTTTCCTTAGTGCTTTGTTGTTTACCTGCATTCTCAAACAAGCTAGAGGAATGCTTGCTAAACATGGCAGAGTACTTTGCACAGAAATTGGTTCTCTGCAGAATTTTTCTTCTTTTTTTTTATCTTCACCCAAGGACACGTTTTTTTATTGACTTGAGAGAGAGAGAGACATCAGTGTGAGAGAAAAATATCGATTGGTTGTCTTCCAAAAGTGCCCCAACCGGAGATCAAATCTGCATCCTGGGTATGTGCCATGATTGGGGATCGAACCCACAACCTTTTTTTGGTGTACAGGATGATGCTCCATTGAACTGAGCCATCCGGCCCGAGCTCTGTGGAATTTCTTTTCTTGGACTAACAAAGGTTTGCTTTTCAGAATGAAGCACAAGGAAGGTCTTGATGAATCAGGCCTTTCCAAATGTATTTGAGTATTCAGGTGATTTGGGGACGGCTGCAGGTCTTGTACTTTGCTGTCTTTCCCCAAAATAAGCCTCATAGTACAACTGGGGTATGAGGTCAGTGTCTTGGTTTGAAGCCAATCAGATCAGAGTCATTGAAAACAGAGTTTTAAAACACACACCACAAACATAATAACTAGTAAAAGGCCTTCCTTCACTAGATACTACTTCCCAGTCCCCATAAAATTAGGACTGATGTTTAGTCTTCAAATCAGAAAGCTCAAAACATTCCCTAAGCAATCAGGCAGAAACCAATCACTTCTACAGGTTTCTGAGCCTAAGTGTTGTTCCATCTTCCTCTGTGCTTCCCTTAAGATCCCACATCCTATGTAATCCTATCTAATAAAAGAGTGATATGTAAATTAACCATCACTCCACAACAAACATGGAGGCGCCCATAGTGGCCGAGGCAGACGCTGGCAGCATTGCCCTGGCAACGCCAGCCCAGCGTCTGCGCTGAGGGAGGGGAGGGGAGGGGCCTCAGGCTGGAGGCCGGAGCGAGGGACGCTGGCGTTGTTGCAGGCCAGGCTGAGCCCCCCCCCCCCCCCCCCCCCGCACAAATTTCATGCGCCAGGCTTCTAGTTTTATAAGAAAGGTCATCAGATCCCTGCTAGTTCCAAGGGGGGAAAAGTACTGCTTTTTAAGGCTTAAACACTATATTTTCTCAGTTGGCAAAGAAAAATAGGGAGGAAATGCAGTTTGTTCATGGAAATTAAGCCTAGCTTTTCCAAGATGGAATTGGTCTTGCCATCTTTCCTCATCACAGTGTTCTGTGATGAAAGTGCTTGCACAAATATTTCTTCTAGAATTTATATGCAGTGGGAAAGCTTGAAAAACATTTTTCTGTAAATACAATTGACCTTCCCTCCTCCCTTTGGTTTCTGAGATGTGCCTGGTTTTGAACTTGTTGTAGTAATACCAAACTGCTTGTCATGCTGCTGCATCTTTGCGCTTGCTGTTGCTTCTCCCTGGGACAGCTGTTGTCAACCATTGCATTTTCTTCACTGGCTCATTCTTACTTCACCTGCAAGACTCAGCTCAGGTGTCATCTTCTCCAGGGATTCTGAACCTCTAGTTTGATGTACTTGCCCTTTCGTTCTGTTCTCACTGCACCCCAGGCAAATCTGTTTAAACTTTATTTTGTTACAGTGATATTAAAGTTCTTCTTGGCATGTGTCTTTCCCGATAGTATATACACTCCCAGAAAACAAATTATTAATAAAAATTATTAATTATGTGACCATCCTTTTCTTTTAAAAATCATATTATTAGCCCATTCCCAAACATTAGGCTTAGTTAATAATCCTTAATGAAAAACATGCAGCTTTGTGAAATGTACACTATCATTATTTTGTCTATTAAACTGAAACAATTTAGATTAAGATTCTATCTAAGTTTAAGGGTCCTTAAGCACACTGTTGTTACTGAGCAAATATGGACTGGAATACCCACTTGAAAAAATGGTCTCATTCTCTGCTTTTGCTGTGTGTGTATGTGTGTGTACTTCCCATTCTTCCTTTATTAACCCCTTATTATTCTCTGTTACACTAGCTTTTCTTGAAAAAAAAATTGATTTCAGAGAGGGAGAGAGAGAGAAATGATGAGAGAGAATCATTGGTCAGCTGTCTCCTGCATGGCCCCTACTAGGGACTGAGCCTGCAATCTGGGCATGTTCCTTGACCAAGAATTGAACAGTGACCTCCTGTTTCATAGGTCGACACTCAACTACTGAGCTATACCGGCTGGGCCTGATTTTGCTCATATTTCCAAAGGGCATGTCCTAGTTTATAATGTTCACTGTTACTTTATAGATTTGGGTTTCCCAGACTATCTTGAAGAAGGCCATTTATTTCCCCTTTCAGAACGATGTCTGAAAGCCATGTATCTGTCACCCAGTGAAGGGTGATGTTTAGGCTGTGACCATACTGCCTAATAGTAATCATCAGAGTTTATACTTATATGATGCTTTGTGGGTCATCCCCGGTGCTAAGAACTGTGTATGCGACAGTACTATGAGGTAGTAACTGCATTGTGCCTTATTACATGGGGAAACAATCTCAGATAGCTTAGCATCTTACAACTTTTAAATGCAGAGCTGGATTACGAACCAAATGCTACCACATTCCAGAACCTATGATTGAAAACATTCTTAATTGTTTATTTTGAAATAAAATGAGTACAGATTAACAGGAAGTTACATTGACAGAAATTGGGAGGTCCTGTGCAACTTTACCAGCCTCCCCCAATTTGACATCTTATATAACTATAGTACAATATCAAAACCAGGAAATAGTTTCACATCCATAGTTATGTAAACTGAGGTTATTGGTTAGCACAGAATTTTAGTTAAATATGCATTTTGAATGAAAATAGCATTCTTTATGCTATCAAGCCTTTATTATAGTAAACAACTGATTACTGCCATGATATACATTGAGGAAGGATGTGGTTTAGATCATTGGTTCTTAATCTTTTAGGACATAAATACATTTTAGGAGGCAATGAAATATGGACCTTTCAGCAAAAAAGACATGTACACACACATTCATGGTTTCACAAACATTCTCTATCTCCACACCTCAAAATGTGCATAGACCACAGGTTAAAAACTTCTGGTTTAAAGCAAATACATTTACTTAAATCTGGAAATCTATATAATAAAAGCCTAAGCGACTGTTATGGCAGAACGGCCAGAATGACCAGTTGCTATGATGTGCACTGACCACCAGGGGTCAGACGCTCAATGCAGGAGCTGCCCCCTGGTGGTCAGTGCGCTCCCACAGGGGGAGTGCAGCACAGCTAGAAGCTGGGCTCATGGCTGGCAAGCGCAGCGCCAGTGGCTGGAGCCTCTCCCGCCTCCGCAGCAGCGCTAATGAGCAGTGAGCAGGCGGGCAGTAAGGAGCGAGGTGTCCTGGATTGCAAGAGGTGCAGGCCAGTCTGAGGGCCCCTCCCCCCCAGTGCACAGATTTTTTTGCACCGGACCTCTAGTTCTTTAATAATTCTTATTTGTTTTAAAAAATATATATATTTTTATTGATTTTAGAGAGAAGAAGGGATAAGGATAAGGATATAGAAACATGGATGAGAGAAACATTGATCAGATGCCTCCTGCATGCCCCACACTGAGGATTGAGTCCTAACTGGGAATTGAACCCTGACCTCCTGGTTAATGGGTTGGCACTCAGCCACTTAGCCACACCAGCCTGACAGGTGGTTTTTTTGATTGTTTGTTTTTTTGGCTTTTTCCAACTCCACTTATAGAAAAGCCCCAGGAACCCTCTTTTTCTTAAAAGGCTGAAAGTTCCTTGGATCTTTCTACAGCTCTTGGTTGATTGCAGAAAAAAAGAACATAAACAAATAAAACAAAACTTGCTTCAACTTATTGCCCCTGTAATCACATTTGATCTAGGGCTGCTTTCTTGTGCACAAAAGACTGTTGGTCAGTAACTTTCAGATGTCTTTCCTTTTCCAGGTCACAACCAACAACTTGGGTAATTTGAGGTCATGGCTCTGGGATCTTGGAAGCCCATCTAGTATGAGAATGTAGCTGGGAGCTCCTGTCATTTTTGAGCCATCTGCCAGGAAGTATATTTCCACAGCTAGGGCTCACTCTGAGAGTGTGATTCAACAAGGAATAGGTCAGAGTAGCAATCTGGAAGGAGAAGGGTAAAGATATTAGAAAATGAAACAAAACATGGGACCTAACTGGGTAGCTCACTTGGTTAGAGCATTGACCCAATATGCCAAGGTTTTGGGTTCAATCCCCAGTCAGGGCACATACAAGAATCAACCAGTAAATGCATAAATAAGTGGAACAATAAATTGATCTCTCTCTCTCTCTCTCTCTCTCTCTCTCTCTCTCTCTCCTCTCTCAATAATAAATAAATAAATAAACCCTTCTCTGAAAAAAAAAAAAAAACAAAAAACAAAAAACAAAAGCTTCTGTTCCAATCAGAAGGGTAGGATGAATCTTGATTCTGAGGAAGATTCTTGCCTTGGTCATAAACCTTTTATATTGGTGGTTCTCAACCTTGGCTGCACATTAGAATCATCTGGGAATCTTTTTAAAATCCTGATTTCTGGGCCTCATCCTCTGGAAATTCTGTTTCTTTGTTATGGGGTGAGGCCACAACATTAGTAACAAAGAAACAGAATTTCCGGAGGATGAGGCCCAGAAATCAGGATTTTAAAAAGATTCCCAGATGATTCTAATGTGCAGTCAAGGTTGAGAACCACTGTCTTACATGCTTCCTGCTGAGGTAAAGCTCAGTGAAATAGTCTGTTGCTGTGGAGCTCAAATCTAGAATTAGCCCAGAAGAACCTACAAGGAAGTGGTTACACCTGGAAACACAGGTGGAAATAAGGGCTGATGCTGATACTTTGCATGAGGGATTGCCTGTGTTCTGCTCTCACACTGGCCAAGGTAGAAGAAAGCCAAAATGCTTTCACTGTATCAACTGTAATTTTTTATGATCCTTTTCCAATCTGAAGAAGTTTCACAACTATTCTGCCATCTTCTAGTTTTCTGTCTGCTGACGAATGCCTTATATTTTACATTAGCTTGGTCTTTTACTACCCTGAATAGGTTGTTTGTTTGTTTTTTAGTCTGGTTGGTACAAGAGACCAGGAAAACAAATTTGTTTTTAAAGGTACTATATCCTTCCCCTCTTCCTTCTGAACTTGACTGTTTACGACAAAGACTTATGCCAGTGTTTCTCTGCACTATCAAACCAAGTATTTGACCCACGAGAATGCAAAGTGGAAGGATGGAGGGTAGATCTGGCCCAGCGTCTGTTCGTGACCATCTGTAGCACTGTGTTAGGGGCTCCTGATGTTGAGGGTCTGCCTCAGTTCTGTAACAGCAATCAGTTCTATACCTGCTATGCCAGAAACTGTTCTAAACACGATAAATAATCCTCCCAACACCAATTTTTCCCATAAAGTTGGCTGTTTATCCATGAGGAAACTGAAGGTCAAAGAAGCAAACTAACCTAATAACCAGTGTCACAAAATTAGAGAAGAAAATGAAACTTGATCCCACATGTTTTGTACCCTTATATTTAGTGGCGAATTTGCTCCTTAGCTCTGGCTTCTTGCAGTATAACCTCTCCTCTCCCCCCCAAATGAGGAAATGTGGCTCAGAGACACTGGTTGATACTAACCTAATTCCTCTGAGACTGATTAGCGACCCACCAGATGCCATTTCACAGAGGGAGACATGCCTTTCCAATATACAGAGTATCTGCTGACCAGGGCCCCCTCCTCTGGGTCAAGGGGCTTGGTGAGCATTAAATCAAAGAGGAGCCAATTGGGTAACCTCGCGGCATCTCATATCCAGACTGTAAGGCTTGAAGAAGTCAACACACTCTGTAGCCCAGTAATGGCTAGAATATTGGTGTCTGCCAAATTTAGTCTGCCTTGGGCAGTGCCAAATAAACATGGTAAAGTTTTGCCTCTTTCCAAAGCCATCATTTTTTTGGACTCCAGACAACTCAGGGCAGATTAATCCTCTTTTATTTACATTACCTTTAGTTCTTACACTTTCCAGGAGTACTGTATGTCTTAGATCACTTGGCCTGAGGGGATTTTAGACCTCATCATAGTTTTGTGAGCATTGGATAGAATCTATTAGAATTTACAAGCAATCATTCAAGGTGGGTTACTTTTGTAAACCCATAACCTAATTATTTGGGTGTTGATATTTTATGAGGTTTTTGTTTCTAAATTCTGAAGAAGTGACCTCCTTAGTGTCTGCAACCTTTATTTTCTTAAGCTCTGTCTGGTAGCATTTAGAATCTCCTCTACTTGAAGACTTTAATAGACATGATCAAAACAAGTTACATAGCTAAAATCTGCCACCTATAGTCACTCATATTGTTCCATTAAACACATTTTTAAATTTTTTTCAATTACAGGTGACATTCAATATTATTTTAGTTTCAGGTATACGGAATAGTGGTTAGACATTTATATAACTTACAAAGCGATTCCCCTGATAACTTTAGTACCCACCTGACATTATACGCAGTTATTACAGTACTAGAGGCCAGGTGCATGAATTCATGCACCAGTGGGGTCCCTCGGCCTGGCCTGTGGGATTGGGCCGAAACCAGCTCTCCCACATCCCCCGAAGGGTCCTGGATTGCGAGAGGGCACAGGCCAGGCCAAGAGATCCCACTGGCACCTGATAGGGTACTAGGAGGGATGTAGGAGGTTGGCCAGCTGGGGAAGGACAGTGGGAGGGCTTCAGGGCATAGCCGGACCTCAGCAGCAAGCTAACCTGCTGGTTGGAGCATCTGCCCCTGATGGTCAGTGCACATCATAGCAACTGGTTGACCAGTCGACTGTCTGCCCCCTGGTGGTCAGTGCATGTCATAGTGAGCGGTTGAGCAGCCTTTGCATATCATTAGTGTGTTACGCTTTGATTGGTTGAACGGCTGACCGGACAACTGGACACTTAGCATATTAAGCTTTTTATCATATAGGATTATTGACTGTATTCCCTATGCTGTACGTTTCATCCCTGTGCATATTGTTACATTTTATACTGGACAACAAATGGGCGAGCTGTGCAAGAGTTTTATGCATCTTTCTGAATGTGACATATTTCACACACAACCATCAAATGGAGAGAAGGAACCTCTCCTTAGACCCTAACTGTCCCAGTAGCACAGTGGTTCTCAACATGTGGGTCGCGACCCCTTTGGCGGTCGAACGACCCTTTCACAGGGGTCGCCTAAGACCATCCTGCATATCAGATATTTACAATTCATAACAGTAGCCACATTACAGTTATGAAGTAGCAACGAAAATAATTTTATGGTTGGGTCACAACATGAGGAACTGTATTTAAAGGGCCAGAAGGTTGAGAACCACTACAGTAGCACAAAGGTAATGCATGGAAAGATTTCAGGAGAAATTAACATTTGCTTCTTTCTTCAGGCCAGAATAGCCTTTCTACTCTCCTGCTCTAAAAGGAATGGATTTATCCTACTCATAGTGTGTAGGTTTCTCATTGCATCAAAAAGCTTTGTAAAAGAGCCTGCTACAAGAGAGCCCTGAGTTTTCTATCAGAAAGACTTGCTTCAAGGCTAAGAAGGTTCATCGTTTAGTAGTGGTATATGGTATAATGGCACGAATCGGGGCCACTCTGGGGTTTCTTTCTAAATTGGCCTCTTTTAGCCAAGTGTAACTTGCTTGCTTTGTGAATTACTTGTGAAAATGAAATGAGATAATATGTTTCAAGTGTTTTGAAACTATAAAAGACTAGGCAAATGTAAGTTGTTACTTCAGAGCAGAGCAGTGAACAGTCTGAACACTTTTTTGCCACTCATCCCCAGCCTGCTTGATATATTGGCACTCAGTGGTGGCTACTGAGTCCAGCAGTTTTAAAGTATTCTATATGCCATTATTAAGTGGACATTTTGCCAGACAACCCGTAGATAACCATTTTACTTCTATTTATAAAAGACACTCTAGAAGGAATTGTATAATATAGAGAGAATACAAAATAATTACAAAATACAATTCAGACAATCCACTAGACTATTTAAGCAGTATTAGGTTAATTGAAATTCTAAGAAGTGTGGCTTGTGCAAGGAAAAATCACATATAATTCACCATTAGCATGATGGAGATGTTTCAGTGTAAGTACTTGGGTAAATCAGTAGATATAATTTACATTGACTTTTCACAGACTTTTGATAAAAATGCACATTCAAGTCCCACTTCGGGGTTGGGAATGTGATTGAGTGTCAAAGGATGAGCTGCGGTATATAATAAAAAAAGTGGCAAGAAAAGAGGTAGAAGTAATAGTTAGGGTAGATCAGGTAGACCTTGTTAGGCCATGGTAAGGACTTGGGATTTTTTTATTGTGTTGCCTTTAGAACAGTGGTTCTCAACCTTCCTAATGCAGCGACCCTTTAATACAGTTCCTCATGTTGTGGTGACCCCCAACCATAAAATTATTTTCGTTGCTACTTCATAACTGTAATTTTGCTACTGTTATGAATCATAATGTAAATATCTGATATGCAGGATGTATTTTCATTGTTACAAATTGAACATAATTAAAGCATAGTGATTAATCACAAAAACAATATGTAATTATATATGTGTTTTCTGATGGTCTTAGGCGACCCCTGTGAAAGGGTTGTTCAACCCCCAAAGGGGTTGCAACCCACAGGTTGAGAACCCCTGCTTTAGAAGGTTTTGAGAATGCCGTCTGATTTATAATTGTAATGTAAAGGATCCGTTGCTGTGAGAACAGATCATAGTAGAATGACAGTCGAAGTATCATGACCTTCTAGGCTGTTGCAGTAAGTGATGGTGACCTGGACTCAATAATAGTAGTAACAGTATGACAAATGTTTAATCTAGAATAAATGTTGGGAGAAGGAACAGAAATTTACTGATGATTGGCTATGTGTGTGGTGTGAGAAAAACAGTCAAGCATGACTTAAAGGTTTTTGGTTTGAGCCACTGAATGAATACAATTCACACTGGTCTTCCTGCCTTATTATCATGGGAGGGGCCATTTCATGGAGGTTATATTTGAAGGGCAGGGAAATTAGTTCCGAGGCTGCTGTAATCATTCTGGAAAGAAGAAAAAGGCCTGAATCTGCACAGATGCTATAGGTATGGAGAGGCATTCAGAGGGCAAAGACTTGAGAGACATTTAGGAAGTAAAACATCACCACTTAGGAAAAACAGTTTAGGGTTTTGGGTGTGGGTTTTTTTTTCTGTTCGTTTGTTGTTGTTTTTTGTGGGGTTTTTTTCACTAAACCTGAAGATAGCTGAGTCTTTTTCCCTCAGTAAGTCTTATACTCCCTCAGTAAGTCTTCTTATACTCTAGAGCAGGGGTTGCTTGGGGTCTTTTTCTATAGTCCTAGTGCTAAGTTAAGAATATTTCTTACATTTTTTCTTTTTTTTTCAATTGTTTTATTGCTTAAAGTATTACAAAGAGTATTACATATGTGTCCTTTTTTTCCCGCCCTTGACAATCCCCCGGCCTCCCCTACCCCCCAGTGTCTTATGTCCATTGGTTCTGCTTATATGCATGCATACAAGTCCTTCGGTTCTTTTACCCCCCAACCCTCCCCGGCCTTCCCACTGTAGTCTGACAGTCTGTTCGAGGTTGCTCTGCCTCTGTATATATTTTTGTTCATAAGTTTATAATGGTCTTTATTACCCATAAATGAGTGAGATCATGTGGTATTTTTCCTTCATTGACTGGCTTATTTCACAGTTCCGTCCATGCTGTTGCAAATGGTAAGAATGCCTTCTTTTTTACAGCAGCATAGTATTCCATCATGTAGATGTACCACAGTTTTCTAATCCATTCATCTACTGATGGTATTTCTTACATTTTTAAAGGAATAAAAAAAAGGGAGGATAGATGTGTGACAGACCATTTGTGGCCCTCAATACATAAAATAGTTACTATCTGGTCCTTTACAGTATAAGTTTGCCAACCTATGCTGTAGATTAGTGGTTCTTTTAAAGTGTAGCTTAGTCGGCCAGCGTGGCTTAATGGTTGAGCGACGCAGGTGTTTATGGTTCAATTCCAGGATGACTCTCTCATCATTGATGTTTCTATCTCTCTCTCCTTTCCGCTCTGAAATCTATATCTATATATCTATATATCTATATCTATCTATCTATCTATCTATCTATATATATTTAAAGTGTGGTTTAACTGCTGTTTGAACAGAGCAGCAACAGCACCTGGGAACTTGCTAGAAATGCAGGTCCTCAGGCCTTAACACAGATTTGCTGAATTAGAAACCCTAAGAGTGGGGCCCAGCAGTATGTATTTTAACAAGTTCTCTAGATGACTCTGATGCACGGTAATTCTGAGAACTGCTGCTATAGAGAAACTTTTTACCTGTGCGCCAGGATACATGGTGAAGAATAACAGCATGGCGCATAAAAGTCCCAAACTGGAAACTACCAAAGGTCAGTCAGCAGTAGAGATAAGTCGTGGCAGTAAATACAGTGGAAGTATTCTGTGGCTTGTGGTTAAGAGCATGGAATGTGAACGCAGACTGCTTGTGTTTTAATCCCAGATCCACCAAATAGTAGCTGTGTGACTTGACCTCTTTAAGCCTCAGTTTCCTCATCTGTGAAATAGGCATGACATAGTTAACTACTTTATGGGCTTACTGTGAGGCTTAACCAATTATGTAATTAGAAGAATGCCTGGTACAGAAGTATTAGACTTGAAGAGCAACCTGCATATTATAATGCTTTAAGGAAAAATATGTCCAACTTTATTTCATAAAAGTGATGGTCTGCCTGTATATTTTGCATATAACAAAATGACTAAGCAGCCTACTATAGGTAAAACTGTCGATTTTGGAAGTTCAAATGTTGGCATTGCCTCTGCAAACCTCAATTTTCACATGTAGAAAAATAGTAAAATTGTTCTTAGAGGATTGTGAAGAAAACTGATGCAATGTATATGCCCACATTGTGTTTGGTACATGGGCATTTAATTAATAAATGTGTTCTCTTTCCTTTTCTAATTGCCCTTTCATTTCATTTCAGCCCTTCCTTCCAAAATGCCTCTGCTGTCTTGACACTCTGAGAAACATTGCCAAAACTAAGGTGCAAAGTGGCTTCCTTGACTGTAAGGAGATTTGGCTTTTTCCATGAGTCAAGGTCAGGAGAGTCAGTATCTAGTGTTTTCCCAGCTATGCCCAGGGACCAAGTCTGTGTCTAGATCTAGGACAGGACTGTAATCCTGATATCTCCTAGGATTTTAGCCTTTTAGCTTCCTTAGTATGTAAAATTCTTAGTATGTATTTAGCAACTCTTAAATACAAAACGGGTACACAAAGAAATAGATCCTTTTCCCCTCTGTGTCATTTTTCCCTCCCTACATCCTAGGGCCCCGCACCTAGGAGGCCCCAGATATGTATTTATATATTGCTTTGAGTTGTTAGGGTGAATTTGATCTCGGTGGAGCTTAAAACCTCCACTTCCTAGGATGGGTTCATAAACAATATAGGTGAGTTTAGGGTGCAAGCACCTGAAACCACTGGCTGCATTTTATGCTCATCTAGGGCGGCAAACAACCTGCAGACACCTAGCTCGAGAAGAAAATTACTCAATTCCCTCCCTCTTAACATTAGTAATCAACGGGGAGCAGAAATATTGGTCTCCAAAAACAGCGCAGAAGATGCAGCTCTGCAGGCAAACGAACCGGCCCCTGTTCTGGCGCGATCTCGAAGGGCGGCGAGACCAGAGCCTCCAGCCAGGAGAAAGGCAGCCTCCTTGTGACGTCAAATCAGCGGACTCGTACCGGCTTCAGGCCGGTTCCGGTTCCCCGGCTTTCCGGGCGCGGGAGTACGTGAGCGCGGCGATGGTCTGCGCGTGCTCCGCAGAGGGACGAGCGAAGGTTGGGTCCAGCTCGCGAAGGAGATGCGTGATTGGCTGAGGCCGTGCTGGGGGGTTCCCCAGCCCTGTCGGCAGGGGTAAAACAATAAGAGGGGGCGGCGGCAAAGGGGGCGGGACGTCCGTGTTCCTAGTCGCTCGCCGCAGCGCCTGGCGCCGGGGAAGGGCTGGTGGTGAGGGGACGAGCTCGCGGCTCTCCGGCTCCCCAGGTTTGACGTTTGTTGGAGGGCGGGGACGGCGAGCGAGAAGAATCCGCTGCCGCCGGCTCTTCGCGCCTCTCCCGCCGACCTCCGCGCGACGTACCCGCCGCCGCTGTTGGTTGGAGGTGTGTGAGGGGGCCTGCGAGGGAGGTCGGTGCGGTGGTCGGAAGGGGACCGTCCCGGCTCGCGCGGCGGCTCGAGGCAACCGTCCGGAGCGGGAGCCCGGGTGCCGGAGGTTTGGCGGCCGGGACCTTGATTGCGCCCGCCGACCGCCGACGCTGCCGGGTCCGCGGGAGAGAAGCCGAGCGTTTGCTCCCAGGTGAGGGGCGGGGGGCCGCGTGGGAAGGGCGCTGACTGGCCTCGCGGTGCGGCGGAGGCTCCGAGGGCACAGGTGGAGCGGCGTCGGGAAGGGATGCGGCGGCGAGACAGGCAGGGGACGCAGTCGTTCCCCAGAGCGCGCTGATGGAGGCGGCGGCCGGCCGGCGAGGGAGTGAGCTTTCCGGGGAGGACGCTGCAGGTGGGGAGCCCAGCGGCCTCCGCTCCGACTCGTTCGCGGCTCCTAGTCCAGGTTCGCGGGGAGCAGGGAGGCAGTCGCCCCGCCCGTGGGGGAGGGGAGAGCGGCGGTGTCGGAGGAGGCAGAAGCGACGCAGATGCGAAAGGAGAGGCCTCCGGGCACCATTTCTGTGCAACGAAACAGAATCCGGGGTGGAGGGCGCCCGCCGCTTGGCTCCGGCAGCGCCCGGTGCTGCGCGGCCCGGGAGCCCCTCTCGGGTTTTTCCCCGGCGGGGTCAGGAACTGGAGCTGTAGATGGATGACGTTCGCTTCGTGCCCCCCCCCCCCTCCCTTTTTTTTTGGTAAACGATCCTTTATTGACCCAGGAACCGAAAAGATGTTTGAGGACTTTGAAGCATGGATTTCTTCCTCCTTACCCCACTTTTTTGGGGCAGGGGTGCGGGAAGGATAGCCCAAGGTAGGAACCTAAGCTTCCCTAGTGCTCATTTTGTTAGTCGAATCTGGTCGAATTTTACCTGCTTCTCTAAAAGCAGATTTCTTAAGATGGCCCTGTGCTGCTCGCTTTGGAGGGAATATAGATTTGCATCTACCATTTTCAGCATAGATCAGTATTATTTTTTCTCCCTTCAAGGTCTACTTAACGTTTTAGCCAATTTTTGGGGGGGGAGAGGGGGGCGGGGGGCGGTGTCTTTGCTCTCTTAGACAGACAAAAACACACGTGCTCCGAAGGTGCAACAACAGCCAAGTTATCCTCTCTGATCCCCCCCACCCCCATCGGATTGTCGTGATATTAACTTGGTTTAAAATCCTGGTTTGGGGTTCAAGGCTCCAGACCTCGTTTTAGTCTTCCAAATGTTAGCAGTGCGTGTACCTGGTTCCGTGAACCATTTACTGCCATTAGGGAGCCCCAGATACTAGAGGGTAAGAAGATGGTAATTCCTTGTCCAGCATCATATTTGGCAGTTAATATAGCCTTAGGCCTGTGAGCAAGGCTTCTAAGTAAACATTATAGTATCCAGTGGTCCTTTCCATGCCCCAAATTCCTGGTCTTAAGAAATAGACGGTATGATGAGTTTGAACTTAGAACTGAATTATGTGTTTCTTTGGTGATGTTTATTTACCTTTACGTTTTCTTAAATTTTTTAGAACTCAGTCATATGTTTCAATCTCTAACTGCTGTTTAATTCTGAAAAGTTATCAGGAATTATAGGTAGGATAAGGACCTGCAGTGGCTTGCTTATTACTAAGAGCTGTTCTGATTGCGAATATCCGAGGTTGAAATATTAGTCAAGTGTGAACAAGTATTAAGAGTGGAGAGAACCAGAATGCTTGTGGGGTAAATGGGGATCAAAAGTAGGACCGTGGAGAAAATAAGTATTTAATCATTTGATAGTCTAATCGAATGTTCATTTTGCAACTTGAATTGCCAGCGGACAGCTCGAGTTGAATAATATTGTCACTGTTGGTAGCAGGAAATACTAATTATCCATTTTTCACTTATGAGAGATCAAAAAAGAAAATTTCTATAGCAGTTACTGAAAATCTATAAATACTACTAATAGTGTCTTTAGATTTTTAACAGTATCCTTATCCTGCAGAATTATTGCTGTTGATTACCCACTATCAGGATTGAAAATTCTTTCCTAAATTGCTTTAAATAAGACTTTCCCACATAATTTATGCTGAGGGGGTATGGAGGTGGAGAATCACTACTTTTCAAATCTGGTTTTGATAGGTACGAATTTAAGGGTTGTTTCTGAACTTTTGAATTCAGTAGAACTTAATTGACAAACATGACTTGGTTACTCTCCACTGGTGGACACTTGTTTAAGAACTGATCAGGCAAATTGGTTCTCCTCCCAGAACTCTGGACTGGCTCAGAAGCAATAGTATATCAGTTTCTTGACTGCTGTGTCTCAGCTTATTGTTTAATTTCTATATATTTTACCCTACTTGATAAAACTTTTTTAGTATGTTGGGATGACACTTTTCAGATTTCCTATTATGTTATTGTCCCCTGCTTTTTTGCTTCTACCAACAATATGTGAACAGTTGTGTCTTTGGCTGTTCTTCTAAAGCAGTTGTTTTTAACAGGTGTAATGAAAACATCACCAGAGGCAGGAGACCTGATTTCAGGTCATCTCTTTCATAACTATAAGGAGGGACTTTGAACTCCTTCCTTTTCTTAGGCTCTCTAAACATCAGTTTCCTTTTCTGTAAATGAAACTGATATCCTATCTATTTCAAGGAGATAAAGGAATATGTAGGTTACTTGTTAAACTTGAAAGCATAATATAAATACATGCTTTTATTATTGTTGGTCAGCATTTCCTACCAATACTTGATCACTTTTAATAGTTTCTGAGTTTCAAAACTTGCCTCCTTACCTTTGAGGCCTAAAAAAAGAAAAGGCTTAACCCACAACTACCTTTTATTGTTCATTTCCACCACTGGTGCATGGATCTTGATTGTGATGCTTTCATTCAATGGTCTGCCACAACAAAGTAGCTTTGCTCTCTAGAGAGAGATACATTGTTGTTTGATTGGTAAAGTCATTTTAAACAGACCCACCTGGAATTTTGGAAGATTCTAATTTTAATTTGGGATCAGCTTTTGAAAATGGGTTAGCTATTGAGAACGGTTCAGTGAGAAAGAGCCTGGGCCTGAATTGTATGAGCCCCAATGAGGGGCTCTAGAGGGGTAAGGGAGTAAGTATTCAGTAGTAGAGATAAACTGTGTCCTAGCATAGACATGGCCTTTGGTAATAGTTTTGTTTTGTTTTTTTCTGGTAAAAAGAACTGCATCCTATTTGTAGAAATCTTAGTCTTTTTATAAGAAGTAGGATATAATACATTTAACTTTACAGTGCTGAAAAAAAATTTTGTAGATTATTTTCCTAAATGTCATTTTCTTTTGGCTTCTTGGGGGTCTTTTTTATTTTGTTTCATTTTTTTAAATAAGACATGTGTCTCAACTTCTTAGCATTTTCATTTTGACCATTTTCTCCAAGCATTGAAATAGCCACCAAAGTGTGACATGAATTTTTATGTCAGTAATTTGTAATGAGTGAATTATTTTCCCCCTCTTAGAACTACTTGAGCAAAGATGCTGTGTTTCTTATTCTTAATAGGTGGTCAGGACACTCCAGGCTCCTCGGAGAGTAAATTTTTGATTATGCATTTTGATGCTTATATATAGTGGTTGTTGCAGCCAGGTGTTTGAAGTTAACAAATTATAATTGGGTTTTATGATTATATGTAGATCTAGCTATTTTATGGATAATAGTTTCTTTAATAAAAATGGAGATGTCATTTGAGATCCCTGAGATTAAAGATAATTGGTGGGATACAAAGTTACTTTGTATTTTTTATTGAAATCTGCTTTGATAATTATTTTCTATAGTAGGCCGAAAAATTAACTTCACTGTCTTGCCGAAGTGCATACCTTGCCGTAACATTATTGAAATCAGACCGTCATTTAAAATTTTACACTCTGTTTTTGTTGTTTTTTTGTTTTTCCCCCTATGGTTTTGTAGTCTTTGAGAATATTATTTTTTTAGTTTAATTTTTTTGAAATTGTTGACAGTATTATAGATATTTCCCATTCCCCCCACACACACTTTGCCCTCCTCCACCCAGCCCCGCCCCTCCTCAGGCCTTTACCACACTATTGTCTGTGCCCATGGGCTATGCATATTTGCATATATGTTCTTTGGTTAATCTCCTCCCTTCCTTCCCACCCTCTCCCCTCTGAGGTCTGTTAGTCTGTTGTTCCCTGCATCCATACCTCTGGACCTGTTTAGTTCATTAGATTCCACAAATAAGTGAGGTCATACAGTATTTGTCTTTCTCTGACAGGCTTATTTCGCTTAGCATAATAATCTCCAGGTCCATTCATGCTGTCACAAACGGTAAGAAATCCTTCTTTTTTACAGCCGTGTAGTGTTCTATTGTGTAAATGTACCACCGCTTTTTTATGCACCCATCTACTGATGGGCACTTAGGCTGTTTCCAGATCTTAGCTATTGTACATAACACTGCTTTAAACATAGGGGTGTAGACATTCTTTCTGATTGGTATGTCAGGATTATTAGGGTACTAGGGGCCCGGTGCACGAAATTCGTGCACTGGGTGTGTGTGGGGGGGGCGGGGGGGGAGTGTCCCTCAGCCCAGCCTGCCCCCTCTCACATACTGGGAGCCCTCAGGCATTGACCCCCATCACCCTCCAATTGCAGGATCGGCCCCTTGCCCAGGCCTGATGCCTCCACCAGAGGTGTCAGGCTTGGACAGGGAACCCCCATCTCCCCCCGATCACTGGCTCTGACCCCGCCCAGGCCTGAGGCCTCTGGCCCAGGAATCATGCCTGGGCAGGGGACCCCCATCTCCCTCTGATCGCTTGCTCCACCCCCCGCCCAAGCCTGACACCTCTGACCCAGGCTTCAGGCCTGGGCAAGGGGACCATCATATCCCTCCAATCCCCGGCTCCACCCCCCACCCAGGCCTGATGCCTCTGGCCCAGGCATCAGGCCTGGGCAGGGGACCCCCAGCCCCCCGCCCAAGCCTGACGCCTCTGACCCAGGCATCAGGCCTGGGCAGGGGACCCCCAGCCCCCCACCCAGGCCTGATGCCTCGGACAGAGGAGTTGACCCTCATCACCCTCCGATCACCAATCACCGGATCGGCCCCTTGACCAGGCCTGAGGCCTCTGGCAGAGGTGTCAGGCCTGGGCAGGGGACCCCCAGCTCCCCGCGGTTGCAGCCTCCGCCTCTGCCCAGGCCTAACGCCTTTGGCCTAGGCGTCTGGCCCGGGCAGCGGGGACCCGCAGTGGCAGCCGGGGGCGCCGCAATCGCGCGGGCTCCACCCCTGCCCCTGCAGGACGCCTCTGGCTGAGGCGTCCGGCCCGTGCAGCAGGGACCCGCAGCTGCAGTGGGCCCGCGATCGTGGGCTCCGCTTTAGGCCCAGGCAAGGGACCCCTAGCTCCTGGGACTGCCAGCCTCGACCGTGCCCAGCTCCCATCATTGGCTCCACCCCTACTTCCTGCTATCACTGGCCAGGGCGGCAAAGGCGCCTGATTCTCCGATCATGGCTGGGGGGCAGGGCTGGGGCCACCTTTGCCCTGCCCCCCAGCTCTTAGCTCCCCCCTGGGTTTCCGATCACTGTCAGTGGCAGGGGGCTTCTTCCTGCTTTCCCTTTTGCCTCCCTGCATTGTGCCTACATATGCAAATTAGCCGCCATCTTTGTTGGCAGTTAACTGCCATCTTAGTTGTCAGTTAATTTGCATATAGCCCTGATTAGCCAATGAAAAGGGTAGCGCCGTACGCCAATTACCATTTTTCTCTTTTATTAGTGTAGATATTCCCAGAAATGGGATTGCTGGGTCAGAAGGCAGGTCCATTTTTAATTTTTTGAGGAAACTCCATACGGTTTTCACAGTGGCTGCATTCCCACCAGCAGTGTACTAGGGTTCCCTTTTCTCTGCATTCTCACTAATGCTTGTTCTTTATTGATGTATTGATGGTAGACATTCTGGCAGTGATAACTCATTGTAGTTTTAAATTGCATCTCTATGGTGATTAGTGACTTTGAGCATTTTTTCATATGTCTATTGGCCATCTGTATGTCCTCTGGGGAAGTGTCTATTTAGGTCCCTTGCCAATTTCTTTAATTGGATTGTCTTCCTGGTGTTGAGTTGTATGAGTTCTTTATATATTTTGGAAATTAATCCTTTATCAGGTGTATCATTGGCAGATATATTCTCCCATACGGTAGGTTCCCTTTTCATTTTGGTGATGGTTTCTTTTGCTGTGCAGAAGCTTTTTAATTTGATGTAGTACCTTATGTGTATTTTTTCCTTTGTTTCTCTTGCCCTAGGAGATGTATTGGTTAAAATGCTGCTACATTAGATGTCTGAAATTGTACTGCCTATATTTTATTCTAGGATATTTATGGTTTTGTGACTTACACCTAAAGCTTTTATCAATTATCTATTTTGAGTTTATTCTTGTGTGTGGTGTAAGTTGATGGTTTAGTTTCTTTCCTTTTTTTTTTTTTTTTTGTATGGACCTGTCCAATTCTCCCAGTACCATTTATTGAAGAGACTATTTATATTCCATTGTTTGCTCTTGCCACCGTTGTCAAATATTAATTGGTCATAATGGTGTGGGTGGATTTTGGGGTTTCTGTCCTGTTACATTTGTCTGTCTGCCTGTTCTTGTGCCAGTACCAGGCTGTTTTAATTACAATGGCATTGCAGTATAGCTTGATATCCAGTATTGTGATCTCCTCCAAATTTGTTCTTGCTCAAGATTGCTGCAGCTGTTTGGGGTCTTTTTTGATTCCATATAAGTTTTTAGAATATTTGTTCTAGATCTGTGAAATATGTTGTTATTTTAATTGGGATTGCATTGAATCTGTAGATTGCTTTGAGTAGTACGGACATTTTAATGATGTGATGAACTCGGTATATGCTTACACTTGTTTGTATCTTCCTCTATTTTTTCAATGTCCTGTAGTTTTCTGAGTATAAATTTTTTAGTTTGTTGGTTTATTCCTAAGTATCTTATTTTTTTTGTTGCAATGATAAATGGGCTTGTTTTTTTTGTTTTTAGTTTCTTTTTCTTAGAGTTCATTATTGGTGTTTAAATATGCCATTGATATCCGGATGTTAATTTTGTATCCTGTTACTTTTCTGAATTCATTTATTAAATCTAGCAGTTTTTGTGTGGAGTCTTTAGGGTTTTCTATGTACAATATCAAGTCATCTGTGAATAATCAGTTTTACTTTCTCCTTTCCAATTTGGATGCCTTTTATTTTTTCTTATCTGATTTCTGTGGTTAGGACTTCCAGTACTATCCTATCTAATAAAAGACAAGAAGGGTAATTGACCGTACTTTTGCTATGCTTCCCATGGGCTAATCAGGGCGATATGCAAATTAACTGCCAAGAAAGATGGCGGTTAACCTCCAACAAAGATGGCGGTTAGTTTGCATATGTAGGAGCCAAGCGACGGAGTGAAGCCGGCTGGCCCCAGGCAGGAGCAGCGAGCAAAGAGCAAAGAGGGAAGCCCGCCGCTCCGGCCTCGGCCACGCCCCTGGGGCCCACGCACGGCGAGTGAATCTGGGTGAGAAGTTAATTCTGTGATTTGGTGTCCTGGCTCTCCTGGGGTCGGGTGGGTAAAACGGGAATCCCTGCTCTAAGAGTTCAGGGTCATGGGGAGCACACTGCCCCCTGGTGGAGCACACAAGTGGTGCCGGTGGCAGGAACCCTCTCAGACCAAATGCTGGTCAGAGACCAGGGTGGCTGGTGGGGTTGGAGAGCCCCCCTGATGCGGACACTCTGCCACGCCCCTGGGGCCCACGCGCAGTGAATGAGGAGCTAAGCCCCTCACCTGCCGCGCCAGCCTCCTCCATGCCCTCAGGGCCCGGGCCCCTTCTGGCGAAGAGCGAAGGCCTGGGTTTCAGGCGCCGGAGGAAAACTGGTGCCAGCAGCCAGGGGAAGGGGCCCCCGAGGGGCCCCAGACTGTGAGAGGGCACAGGCCGGGCTGAGGGACCCACCCGAGTGCACAAAGCACTGGGCCTCTAGAGTTGAATAATAGTGGTGAAAGTGGACATAATGACTGCACATGAATTGATGTTTCACAGTTGGGGTTTGATTTATTTTTGTTTCTAAGACCATTGGTATCAGGTTATCTGAAAAAATAGTACTATCTCAGGTAAACACAAGTGTTTTTTAAATTACCTCTTGGAAACATTAAACTTGGAGAGTGTACCTTACAGTCTTAGGCAGTAGGTTTTTCATTATACTCTTTCTCTATGGAGCTGCTTATTTTTAATTCTAGCATGGTATCTTTATGGTCTGTTTCTCCCATTTCAGCCTTCTCAATTTTATCTTCAGTTAGTTGGTAATATTTAAGCACACTCAGACTTTAACCATTAATGGTCACTAATGTAAGCATACTGTTGGTACTTTTTTGGTTAACTAGTAGTACTAAATGAATTTTCACACTTTCAACCTTTATTCTAGAGCAGCGGTTCTCAACCTGTGGGTCGCGACTCCTTTGGCGGTAGAATGACCCTTTCACAGGGGTCGCCTAAGCCCATCCTGCATATCAGATATTTACATGACGATTCGTAACAGTAGCAACATTACAGTTATGAAGTAGCAACGAAAGTAATTTTATGGTTGGGTCACAACATGAGGAACTGTATTTAAAGGGCTAGAAGGTTGAGAACCACTGTTCTAGAGCCATGTTTCCTAACCAGTAACTCATATCTGTTTGATGATTATCAAAACCTAAATGAAAAATTTAAAAATACTATTTTTAAAACTACAAAGTCAATATATGTTCTTTTAAATACTCGGACAATGTGGTGTAGGTATAACTTTCCTGTTTTTCCCTATTTTTATTGAGTGTATAATTTTGTATTTTATAGCTATGCCATAATTTAGTAAATCATTTCCCTGTTGACGGACATTTAGACTGATTTTTTTTTCTTTTGTGGCAATGAAAAACCTTGAATATACTATCTTTGTGCATTTACTTCTTGAAGTGTGATTACTGTGTATGTGTTCATTTTTATTACTTTATTAAAACTGTGAAATTAAATCTCCAAAAGGTTTTAACAGTTTGTATTCCCACCAATACTGTTTGTGAAAGAGCCTTTTTCCCATATTCTTAACAGTACTGGATATTAATTTTTGTTAATCCTAGTAGGTGAAAGATGGTAACTTAGAATAAATTGCCTTTTTTGAACTGTTGAATAGTATTGATTTCAGGGTACCATGTTTCTCTTATAAATGCTTGGTTGTGGTAGATTCTCCATAAATGGTTGTGAAATGATTGACATAATGAAGCATAATTGCATTGCTAAATTTTAATTGAGGAATAATTTACAAAGAGTAAAAACCACTCTTTTCATGTGCAGTTGTATGACTTTGGACAGACATACACAGTCATGAGACCACCACTTCAATCAAGGTACAAGCTATTTCCATCACCTGAAGTTCCCTCATGTTCTTTTATAGTTGTTTCCCGTTTGCCTCCAGCCCCTGAACTGATGTAATCCTATAATTGTTAGATTTTACAGAATGTCCTATCAATAGAATTATATAGGATTCACTTCTTTAGCTTGGAATAATGTTTTTGAAACTCATCCATGTTGTTGCATAAGTCAGTTCTTTTTATTGCTGAGCAGTATTCAGTTGCATGGACTTACACCACAATTTACTTATTCTCCTGGCTAATGGTCATTTTGTTGTTTCTAGCTTTTGAATGTTTATTAATAAAGCTGTCATAAACAGCATACATGTTTTTTGACATACGCCTCATTTTTCTTGGATAAGTACCTAGGAGTGGGATTGCTGAATAATATGGGAGATGTGTATGTTTTTAGTTTTATAAGAAGCTGCCTTACTGTTTTCTGAAGGGATTAACATTTTTTCATTCCTACCAACTCTCCCTATCTTGTAAACAGTTAGTACTTTTAGATTTTTATGTTAGTCATTATTATAGGTGTTGAGTTGTAGGTTATTGGCCTCATCGTAGAAATCTAGAAGCATTAGAAGGAGGTGGTCAACAGTGATAATGCAGACATATAGAGGAGTGAGGAGAGGTCATTGGATTTTTTAGTACAATTGTGACTTTCGAGGAATGCCATTCAAGGGAAAGCTCAGAATATAATACGTGAGAGGGGAGTAGAGAAGAGGAAGACTAAGACAGATACACATTTAGTAATTTAGGGCAGGATATGACTAATGAAGTGTCATGATAAAGACCCAAAATTGAGAATTCAGAGGTAAGATAATTATATCCTATTGGGGCAGTCAGATAAGCTTTTCAGGGAACAATATTTTAGCTGGACCCAAATGTGAATGCATAAGGTTTCAATCATTAGAAAGGTATGGAATGAGTATTGAAATAGGAGTCAAAGGTGTTCTTGTAAATAGACTTCTAGAATGCTGGCATTGGAGTTACCTAATCTTTGTTAGACACATGACTCGTTTGACAATATTTCTGCTGAATTATTCAGTTAGTCTCTGCAATAAATACCTGCAGTGACTGGCTATTCATGAAAGAGCTCTTTCAGGTTAT
The DNA here is from genome assembly GCF_964212035.1 of Myotis nattereri. Lineage (NCBI taxonomy): Eukaryota > Metazoa > Chordata > Mammalia > Chiroptera > Vespertilionidae > Myotis > Myotis nattereri. The sequence continues at coordinate 183,003,674 of NC_138075.1, forward strand.
TCTTTCATTATATTTATACTAGAGTCCTGGTGCATGAATTCATCCAGGGCATGTCCAGCCCATCTCGCCCAGTCCCAATTGGCGCCGATCGGGGCCAGTTGGTCAGGGAGGGATCACGGGAGGGTTCCAGGGCATGTTTGGCCCATCTCACCCAGTCTGGATCCGCCAGACCCAGCAGCAAGCTAACCTATTGGTTGGAGCATCTGCCCCCTGGTGGTCAGTGTGCATCATAGTGACTGGTTGAGTGGTCGGACATTTAGAATATTAGGCTTTTATTACATAGGACTAGAGGCCCGGTGCACCGGATTCGGGCCTGTGGGGATCAGCCCACTGTGGGGGCGCTGCTCATCTCAGTCAGCCGAGCAGCTGTGGACCCATCCTCTGAGTGGCACTCCCACTGTGGGAGCGCACTGACCACCAGGGACCAGCTCCTGTGTTGTCTGCGCCTGGTGGTCAGTATGCATCATAGTGACTGGTCGACTGGTTGTTTTTTCCTCCAGGAGTGTGGTGGAAAAACCCTAGATCACCTTCTTGAATTCTTATTACCCAAGTTACCAAGAACACTACGAGTGGTGTACTGGGAGCTTAACCAATGAGCAATCAGAAAAGGTGTTTCCTCTGCAGCTCACGCGCAGAGGCGGGACTGCTGGCACGCGGTGGCTGGCAGGCCCCCCGTCTCCGCTTGGCCTGGGCCGCTGCGGCATCATGGCTTTTCTTACCTTGCACGCAGTCCCTCCCACCCACCTGCGCACGCAGCCTCCTCCTGAGCGGTCGTGACGTTATGGTGTCCTGGACAATTTGCATATTACCTCTTTTTAGATATATATGATAGGCTTGAACCTAAATCTAACTTTCTGTAATTTCTATTTACTGTTCAACCAGTATTGAACTTGTACAGAGTAGAACAGAAATGTCAGCTCATTTTTTACTTTATATTCATACTAGCCTTAGGTTGTTTGCTTTGCGGACAGTTCCATTATATGCTACTAATTCACTGACTTTAAAAAGTAAACAAAAACCTAAGTGCTTAACTAAAAGCTGAAGTTTTAGTCATGGGAAGAATAGAGGCTAATAACTTTGGTTGATAACAGGTTTTTTAAATATTAGTTTTGAAATTGAGGAAATCTGAGCATATTGTAGATACCAATAGAAAGTCCAATATGATTTTCTTTTCTATCTTATTTGTGTGTATGTTTTACTTTTTCCCTCTGCTTTTCTCAATGGCTTATGAGTATGAAGAGATTTAGAAAAAATGGTAACAGTTGATATAGAGAGCATTTTCCCTGGGTATGTGCTTCAGGAATTAGTCTAGGGAAATGGAGAAGGAGACATTTTAAGAAATAGGAATGAATAAAAGGCTATTGATGAATGTACACATGGATTTTAAGTGTGATGGGACAGAGTTGGTCAGTAGAATGGTCTTGGACATAGCTAAGGCTTAATAGATAATGAAGGAAGCTGGATATAAATGTTGGTATTTGGGTGCTAGAGGCTAACAAACTTCTGAAGATCTTTTTTGTACTGTCTTGGTTATCTTTATTGACCTGCATAGTCTTGTAGGCTTGACCAGAGATCATGTCTCAATTTGTAAATTAGGAAATTGAGATTTAAAAAAATACATGACTTTTTATTCTGAATAGGTAATTTGGTTCTTTCTTTCTCTTGGCTTTCTTATATGCACTGCCTTGCATGAATAATAAACACAAATTTTATATTAGTCAGTTTTTTCCACGTCTCAAACTACCTTGTTTGGTGGTTCATCTATAATTTATCTCTAATGCTTCTTTGATGCATTCCTTATTTATTGAACTGTTAATTTTCCTACTCTGGGGGAAGTAGGGGGAAAGATGGAAGAGATGGCAGTTGCTTGTGTAGAACACATAAATTAGTCTATCATTAAAAAATAGATTAATCAGTAAGGTTGTGCCATCCCCAATACCTTTATTTTCTGCTTGATTTCCGTCAGTCAATTATATTTTAACCCTCTAAATTCTGATTCACTTTAAATCAGACTTATGGTAAAGAAGTAACTGATCTTTAAGTTATATTTGTTAGTATAATTAACTTAAAACCCATCCTCTGAATGACAACTTTATTTCATTTTATCATCCCTGTGGAGGAGCCTCCTGCGCCTTAAGAAAGAGGCTCTGCATAGCCACATATTATATAGCCATTTGTTAGGCTTTTACCAGATTAGCATTGCCTTTTCTCATTTACCATTTAAAATTAGCTCCTTTGAATAATCCTATATAATGAAACCCTAATATGCAAATCGACCAGATGGCGGAATGACTGGTAGCTATGATGCGCACTGACCACCAGGGGGCAGATACTCAACACAGTAGCTGCCCCCAGTTGGTATGGTCACTGCTGCATTCAGCATCCCAGATTGTGAGAGGACAGGCCTCTAGTTTATTGAATAATCCTATCTAATAATAGACAGACATAGTAATTGACCATACCTCCGCTACGCTTCCCGTTGGCTAATCAGCAGGATATGCAAATTAACTGCCAACAAAGATGGCGGCCAGCAGCCACACAGCTGAAGCGAGCAGGAAGCTTGCTTGCTCCAGTGATGGAGGAAGCCAAGGTTCCCCACCTGCCGCGGCCCAGCTCTGAGCTCCGGAAGCAACAATGTTTCAATTATAGAAGTTAAACAAACCCCAGATACCTGCTTTCAGCCACCACAGCCTCAGAGCTTAGAGCACCAGTGATGGCAACAGAGTGTCAATTATAGAAGCTAAACAAACCCAGATCTTGCTTTCAGCCAGCCATGGCCTCAGAGCTGGAGCCGGCTCTCAGCTCCAGTGACAGCTATAGAAGGTAAATAAATCCCAGAATTAAAAAAAAGGGAAAAAAAAGAGACTGGGAGCTTCAGTCGCCCGCCAGCCTGAAAATGGCCCTCAGCCCCTCACCCAGACTGGCCAGGCCACCCCAGTGGGGACCCCCACCCTGAAGGGGGTGTGACCAGCTGCAAACAGCCATCATCCCCTCGTCCAGGCTGGCCAGGCACCCAAGCGGGATCCCCACCCTGATCCGGGACACCCTTCAGGGCAAACCGGCCGGCCCCCACCCGTGCACCAGGCCTCTATCCTATATAGTAAAAGGGTAATATGCAAACTGACCTTAACAGCAGAAAGACTGGGAATGGTCACTGTGACACACACTGACCACAAGGGGGCAGACTCTCAATGCTGGAGCTGCCCTCTGGTGGTCAGTGCGCTCTCACAAGGGGAGCTCTGCTCAGCCACAAGCCAGGCTGATGGCTGCCAGTACAGCAGTGGTGGTGGGAGCCTCTCCTGCCTCAGCAGTGCTAAGGATGTCTGACTGCAGCTTAGGTCTGCTCCCCGCTGGCAAATGGACATCCCCCGAGGGCTGCCGGGCTGCCAGATGGATGTCTGATTGCCATCTTAGGTCCAATCCCCCAGGGAACAGGCCTAAGCCAGCAAGCGGTCACCCCCGAGGGTCCCAGACTGTGAGAGGGCACAGGCCGTGCTGAGGGACCCCCTACCCCCGAGTGCACAAATTTTTGTGCACCGGGCCTCTAGTAATCAAAAGTTACCTTCATTTCCTATTCCCTTTGCGTAGCTCTGATCTAAATGGATGATAACATGATCATGATATTTCAGTGACTTTCTAGGTGGTAGGTAATTTGAAGTTCCTCTTGAACCTTGTTACAATAACTTTTTAGTGTATTTTGACCCTTCCTTTGATATTGATAGGTGTAGTCTATCTATATGTACCTTTTTTTACTTTGGTTGTATGTGAGAAAAATGATAAGTGAATATGTACCTTATAAATGTGATGAGATAGTTGGGATAAATGAGGAATTGCCGCTGTAGAAAATTTGGAAATACGGAGGAGCAAAGGGAACAATGAAGTTCCCCAACCCAGAAACAATCCTTAATATTATTTCTGTCTTTACCATTTGAACAAAACTGGTTTTTTTTTAATATTTTTTATTGATTTTTAGAAAGAGAGGAAGGGAGAGGGAGAGAGAAATATCAATGAGACAGGAATATCATCCATTGGCTGCCTCCTGCATGCCCCACACCAATCGCATTGGCAATCAAGCCCACAACCCAGGCATGTGCCTTGACTGGTAATTGAACTATGACCTCCCGGTTCACAGGTCGACACTCAACCGCTGAGCCATGCAGGCTGGCTTGTTATAATTTTGACTGTTCTGCGATGTAAACATTAAACATTTACTTTAAATGATGAAAGGTTATGTTTCTGATTTTCTTTCTTACTGTTTTTTGTTTGTATTTTGTTTGTTAATCTTCATCCGAGGATATTTTTCCATTGATTTTTTATTTTAGGGAGAGTAGAAGAATGAGGGAAAGACAGAGAGCACATAGATTGGTTGCCTCATGCACAGGCCCAGGCCCTGGTTGGGGCTCTGGGCCGGTGAGGAGCCTGAACCAAGGTATGTGCCCTTGACCAGAATGGAACCCAGGACCCTTTGGTCTACAGGCCGACGCTCTATCCACTGAGCCAAACCGGCTAGGGCTGTATTTGTGTTTCTTGACCTTATCTTTGAGATTTCAGCTTAAAAGTAATTTTTAGCATAGCACCTAACACATTCTCTTCTTTGTTTGCTTGTTTAATATTCCTTGACAGACTATACACTCCTTGAGGGCTAGAGTCTTGTCTTGTTCCCCAGTGTATTTAATTTACTATAAACAGTACAGTACATGGCTTAGTTAGATACTTAATGGAAAGAAAGATGGGAAGTACTTACACCAATTAATTAAAAAAATTTTCTTTTGAGCACCAAGATTATTGTTGATTTTTAGTGGTAATCATTATTGTGAAAATATGAAGAAGAGACAAGTTAGTCCTTTTTCCATAAGTGTAATCTCCCAGTCCTGCCCTGTACCCTCTAACTAGTTTTTAAAAATGAATTCATGAACATAGGAGATAATGGTCCCCAAAGGAAAAAAGGTGCTATGAATGGAAGATCTTGGTTACTTGTTCTTACTACTTTTTCTTATAATCTGAGGCAGCACTGGACTGTCTTGTTCTTGGTTACTTGATTTTACAGTTTTGGAAATAACTGTGCTACTTCCCCCTTTTAAGGGATAAGGGCAGGAGATGCAGATGTTGGAGGTTACCAGTGGTTTTTCGGAATTCTTTTGCCATTTTAAACTACTTTTTAATAAGTGGTATTAATTTTCTTAATTACTACTTGTGTGGCTCAGAAAATTTATTTCATGGAAGTTTACAAAGATGACTTTCCAATACTTAATTTTCTTGTGTTTGCTCCCTTAGATTTTGACATTGTGCAGCAAAGAAATGGTTATGGAGAAGCCCAGTCCGCTGCTTGTAGGGCGGGAATTTGTGAGGCAGTATTATACTTTGCTGAATAAAGCTCCAGAATATTTACACAGGTAAATTTTAAATGGTATATTTTAGTATTTTTTATTTAGTTTTATTTTCTTGAATATGACTTGACATATTGTCTTCCTGTCACGTCCTGTCTTGACAGTATCTTTTGTAAACCTTATCTAATATTTTAACCATCTGGTGGCTAAAACCATTTTTTAAAAAAATGAAATCCACAGTAAGAAAACCATTTTACACAATATAACACATCACATGCTTATGCATGTGCACAAAATTACAATCTCTGGTACTCTATGTTTCATTTAAAAAAACAACCATCTTTGGCTTAACAACTAATGAGTTCCAGTCTTCAATTTGAAATCATGGGCTTAAGTCATCTCCTTAAAGTTTTCTATAGCAACATTAGGAAATGAATCCATTAAGTGATTATACTTGTGAACATTTCTTGATTAATCTGCAAAATAGTATTTCTTGGTAAAACAGCAACAGGAGCCTTGTTTCCTATTTTGGTAAGAGTTGGAATTTGTAAGCTTATTTTTTTCCAGAGATTGAAATGAAATTGATTTATGTTCTTTCTGATATATTTTAGCAGATGGAAGATAAGTGAGACTTTTGTAAGTATTAGGCTTTGCAAGTGTTTGTTGTGGAATACTCTAGCCAAGTGAGCTAAGGATAAATATATATATTATTTATAGGTTCTCTTATAAGGATGCTGGTTATTCTAAAGTTAGATTTTGCAATATGCCCTGCACTGTTAAACATGTATATTATTCTGTGTTGTTACAGGAGACATTTTTATATAGCAACACCCCCCCAACCTAAAATGAATACTTATACATTTACCTAATTATAAAAATAAAAGCTTTCTTGTTGACAGTGTTTGTGGAAGGAGAATAGAATTAATAGGGTCATTCATGATTTGAAATTTAATCTTTTTACAATGTAGGTATTAATGTTTTTAGCTTTTTTTAAAAAAGCAAGGAACTTTTTTTATAATGATGAAAAAGTAAAATGTAAAACAGACTTTCCACCATCATTTCAAATAGCAGCACTACTGTTTTATACTTATGTAACCAGTTTCCCTAGTAATGAAAATTTAGTTTGTAATTTTGTACTGGTTAATACTGTAACGAATATCCTCACACATACATTTTTGTGCGCCTTTAGAATAAGTTCCTAGAAGTCAAAATGTTAAAGGTTTTTCTTAGGCACATTTAGAGCCAAGTTGTCCTCCAGTGAAATAATAGCAGTTGATGTGCTTGCCAGTTTTACAAAATGGGAGGAAATAGTATAAACTTTAAAATATGGGTAGCAGTTAAAAGTATGGACGCTGGAATGAGACAGACTGAGTTTATGTCTTAGCTGCCCCACTTGAAAGGTGTGTGATCTTAGGTAAGTTAATTTAACTTCTTCTAAATCTCAGTTTGCTCATTTAGATAATAGCACTTATTTTATGAGTTTGTTGTTAGGGTTAAATGAATCAGTATATGTAATGCACTGAGAACATTACTTGGCATAGAGGAAGTCTTAAACATGTTTTATGATTAAACTTGAATTCTCTTTATGAAAAAATCAACCTTGCACGTTTGATAACCCTAATTTTTAAAGATATTGATTCTAATTGCTTTAGGTAATGCCAGAGAAGCATCGTGTACTTAAAAGCAGTATAAAAATATTAATAAAAAATTGGGTGTTGAAATAATGTAGATTTTTTTATGTAGTCTCTGAATTATTTGTTATTTTAAATCTAAACTGATTTAATCTAAACCTTTCAAGGGTTAGTAATCATTTGGAACTCAAAAAGTAGAATGTTAAACAGCATTTGATTCCCAAACAAATCTAGATAACTGAGTTTTTTTATCTAAAGGAAAAGAAATGGGTCAACTACTGCAGCATCAGTATGTAGAATGTTTTTATGAATATTTCATTTTTCCACTTAACTAAAAATAGATGTAACAGGAATTAGATGAGAATAGCTAATGATCTGGGTGCATGGTATATTAGTGTGCTAGATACGCTAATAATTTTATGTCATTATTCATTTAATCCTTACAAAAACCCTATGGGGTAGTCATTGTTCTGATTTATAACCACGGAAAGTGAACTTAAAAACCCTAAATATACTTAAAATTACACAACTAATGAATGAGAGAGCTGGACCTGGAAATTAGGTCTCTTTGATACCAGAACTCTGTTGCTTCTTAGACTTCTCTTGATAATTGAATATTAATCATTATCAATGAATGGTTTTACAGGTTTTATGGCAGAAATTCTTCCTATGTTCATGGTGGAGTAGATGCCAGTGGAAAGCCCCAGGAGGCTGTTTATGGCCAAAATGTAACTATCAATTTCATATACATTTTATATTTTTCTTGTGTGTTGATAGAGATTTGAAAAATAGCCTTCGTGTGCCCATTCTCCCCCTCTCCCATTGCCATTAATTTCTTGAATGTGATCATTAGTTGTAACTAGAATTTATGTTACAATAATTGTGGATTGTGCTTTGAGTTCTTAAAAACATCCATTTTGAATGAAGCACATTATTACATTGGGGTGGATACAAAGGAGAAGATGGGATATTTTCTATCCTTGATGTAATTTATACATAAAACAGTTGAGACAATATTAAGTTTATACAAATGTGGGCTGAATGTTACTTTAAATAGGGATGTACAGAAGTATGTATGCTCCTTAATGATTTTGTAGAGAATAGGATGTGGGATTTCAGCTAGACTCTGAATTACAGGATTTGGCCTTGCCAAACGAGGAAATTGAAAGTAGAAGAAATGGCCTTAGCAAGCATGCAGTAAAGTAAAATTAACTATGCGGTCAAGGAGTAGTCAACACATTTTGTGTGAGTAACTAAATGCCCAATACAGAATATGGCAGGAAGCTTTATAAAGCCCATATTTCTGCATAATAAGAGACGCTATTGTGATTTCTTGTGTCAAGAGTTGACATGTTGAAAATGGTGACTTAGGAAGACCAGTCTGGCAGTAACACATAGTATGATGAAATGGATTCAAGTGAGGCAGAAGGATTAAGTAAATAATCTACAAATTGTAAGGAAGAAATCAGTGAAGTTTTGTTGTAGTATTGTATAGGTAATGCAGTATCACAAAAGTTTGTATTTTTCCCCTTCTCCTAATAAAGGATATACACCACAAAGTATTATCTCTGAACTTCAGTGAATGTCATACTAAAATTCGTCATGTGGATGCTCATGCAACCTTGAGTGATGGAGTAGTTGTCCAGGTCATGGGTTTGCTGTCTAACAGTGGACAACCAGAGAGGAAGTTTATGCAAACCTTTGTTCTGGCTCCTGAGGTAAGTTTTCATTTACATGATTTTGCTTGGCTCTTATTGCTTGATGTGTCCAAAGAGTTTCTTCTTACCAGTTTGCATACATATACATGTAACTTTTTTGAGAAATTTGTAGTGAACATGTTGATATAATTTACTTGAGCTTTTTGTACTGTGTGTTTGCACTCTTTGACTAGAGGTAAAAGACAGATACTAATGGGTAAATAGATGATTAAAATTACAGAACTAATAAAAAAATTATGTTTAATAGGTTACATATTAAACGGAATGGGAAAGTTTCATTTGTTAATTGTTCAGATTCTCTTACATTGAGTAGACATTTCTTGAGTTCCAATATTCTTTGATTGATCTTCTTTAGTTTATTAACATCATATAGCATGTTCAACTTTGGGAAATTATATTTAGTCTACGTTATTTCTATAGTATTAAAATTGAATGTGCCGTGTAATTTGTTCTTTTTGTGTTGTGCCACCTTAATGGGTACTTATGGCATATTTGGATTTTTTTTTACAGGGATCTGTTCCAAATAAATTTTACGTTCACAATGATATGTTTCGTTATGAGGATGAGGTATTTGGTGATTCTGAACCAGAACTTGATGAAGGTGAGGTTACTTTCAAGGTAGAAAGGTTCTTTCATCACTCTTTAAGGAAAAGTATGAAACTTACAGAAGCTTTTGTATAACTGAGTTCAAAACCCCTTTCACTTTTTGGTATTTGTTGTAAACAGTATAGGTGTTCATTATATGAAATTATAAAAAAGTCAAAGAGAGTGAAAAAAATTCTCAATCTCATCCTTTATAGATAACTAAGAGTTTGGTGCAAATTACAGAATTTTGTTGAATCCTATACTTGGCCTAAAGCTTGCTTTTAGGCCTGGCTAGTGTGGTTCATTGTTGAGCATTGACCTATGAACCAGGAGGTCACGGTTCAATTCCCGGTCCAAGAATATGCCCAGGTTGCGGGCTCAATCCCCAGTATAGGGTGTGCAGGAGGCAGCTGATCAATGATTCTCTCTCATCATTGATGTTTCTATCTCTCTCTCCATCTCCCTTCCTCAGTGAAATCAATACAAATATTTTTAAAATAATACTTGCTTTTAATTTTTCACTTAATATTTTTGTTGACTGGTAATTTTTTTGGATATACCATAATTATTTAATTGATCTTCCATTGATATACATCATTTTTTAAGTTATTATTTGCTCTATTGAATAGATGCGACAGAGGAAACTGAGTTATGGCTTTATAATTTATTTCTTTTCTTTTCCTTACTAATGGACTCTTTTTTTAAATATAGTTTATTGATTTTTTACAGAGAGGAAGGGAGAGGGATAGAGAGTTAGAAACATCAATGAGAGAGAAACATCAATAAGCTGCCTCCTGCACACCTTCTACTGGGTATGTGCCGGCAACCAAGGTACATGCCCTTGACTGGAATCAAGACTGGGACCTTTTACTCCGCAGGCCGACACTCTATCCACTGAGCCAAACCAGTTAGGGCACTAAAGGATTTTTAAGGAAAATACAATTAAATACCAAACTTTATCTTGCTTGCTCTTCATTTTTTTTTAGAGACTAGGGAATATCACAAATTAGTGCTTTTGTAAGAAATATGACAATTTTTTGCTGTTTACTATCATATCACTGCCTTAATCATTAAAAATATGTATATCACATTGTGTGTTGAACCTCTTAAAAAAAAGATTTGGTATATTATGTGTTGTCAGAATCGGAAGATGAAGTAGAAGAGGAACAAGAAGAAAGGCAACCAACTCCAGAACCTGTACAAGAAAATGCTAACAGTGGATACTATGAAGCTCACCCTGTGACGTAAGAATAGTGCTTGCAAAGTTAAATTTGTTCTCTATTATAATGTCAGGTGGTTTTTGCTCCTAGAATTGTTGTAAGTTTTTGATAAAGGTACCTATTAGGACAGTATTTGAGTACTTTGCGAGAAATTTGGAAATAATTGTTTCAATTAATTACAAAATTGAACATGGTTTAGACCAAAACCATGATCACTTACTGATAATGCAGATCACTTAGGACAATACAGAGTGAGCATTTTATTTATTTTATTTTTTTTAGATTATTTTATTCTTTATTTTTTTTAAATTAAATCTTTATTGTTCAGATTATTACAGTTGTTCCTCTTTCCCCCCCCCCCCCCATAGCTCCCCTCCACCTGGTTCCCACCCCACCCTCTGTCCTTACCCTCCCCCCCCCCACTGTCCTCATCCATAGGTGAACGATTTTTGTCCAGTCTCTTCCCGCACCCCCCACACCCCTTTCCCCCTGAGAATTGTCTGTCCACTCCCTTTCTAAGCCCCTGATTCTGTTATATTCACCAGTTTATTCTGTTCATCAGATTATTTATTCACTTGATTTTTAGATTCATTTGTTGATAGATATGTATTCGTTGTTCATAATTTTTATCTTTACCCTTTTCTTCTTTCTCTTCTTAAAGGATACCTTTTAGCATTTCATATAATACTGGTTCAGTGGTGATGAACTCCTTATCTTTTTCTTATCTGTGAAGCTTTTTATCTGAACTTCAATTCTGAATGATAGCTTTGCTGGATAAAGTAATCTTGGTTGTAGGTTCTTGCTATTCATCACTTTGAATATTTCTTGCCACTCCCTTCTGGCCTGCATAGTTTCTGTTGAGAAATCAGCTGACAGTCATATGGGTACTCCCTTGTAGGTAACTGAGTTTCTTTCTCTTGCTGCTTTTAAGAGTCTTTGTCTTTTGCTCTTGGCATTTTAATTATGATGTGTCTTGGTGTGGTCCTCTTTGGATTCCTTTTGTTTGGGGTTCTCTGCGCTTCCTGGACTTGTAAGTCTATTTCTTTCACCAGGTGGGGGAAGTTTTCTGTCATTATTTCTTCAAATAGGTTTTCAATATCTTGCTCTCTCTCTTCTTCTGGCACCCCCATAATTCAGATGTTGGTACCCTTGAAGTTGTCCCAGAGGCTCCTTACGCTATCTTCATATTTTTGGATTCTTTTTTCTTTTTGTTTTTCTGGTTGGTTGTTTTTTGTTTCTTCATATTTCAAATCTTTGACTTGATTCTTGGGATCCTCTAGTCTGCTGTTGGATCTCTATATATTATTCTTTATTTCAGCCGGTGTATGCTTAATTTCTAGTTGGTCCTTTTTCCTATCCTCGAGGGTCTCACCAGATTTATGGAGGGTCTCCCTAAATTTATCAGCGGTTTCTAGAAGATTCTTGAGTAACCTTATAACCGTGGTTTTGAACTCTATATCCAGTAGTTTGCTTTCCTTCATTTCCGTCATTTGTGACCTGTTTTTTTGTCTCCTCATTTTGGCTGCTTCCCTGTGTTAATAGAGTGGCTTTCTGTGGTAGGTGTCCTATAAGGCCCAGTGGCTCAGCCTCCCCAATTACCTGAGGTGGACTCTCGGTGTACCCCTTTATGGGCTGTGTGCACAGTCTTGTTGTAGTTAAGCCTTGATTGTTGTAGGTATCACTGGGAGGAATTGACCTCCAGGCCAATTGGCTGTGAGAATCAGCTGTGTCTGCAGTGGGAGAACTTCTGTGCTAGAGACACCATTCTGGGGCAGGACTTGCTTCAGTGGGGCTTTGGTGCTCACTGAGTCTGCCCCCTGAGTGTGTCCCTTTTGGATCTGAAGAGTTGTAATCTGGATGGTCCCACTCTGACCACTGGGTACACTGGCTCTTGGATCTCTAAGGAGGTGTTCTGCCTGAGGCTACCCAGCAGGAGCTATGGAGAGATCTGCAGATTCCTCTTCTTTGTTTGGGGTTTGGAGGTGCCCAGATGAGGCCCAGCTGTGAAGCAGTGCAAGATGCTATGGGGCCTTGGGCCTTCTTTTGGATGTTCTGGGTCTCTCTGACTCAGCTGCAGTTTGTTAGGTAATTTTAGATTGCAGAGGGCCAGGTCATTCATATGCAAAAGCCTCTGTGCACAGCTTGGGTGGGGCGGGGCGAGGTCTCAGGGAATCAACAGGGCGGAGCAAACAACTATGGCTGATCCTCAGCCCTGCCCTAAGAGGCCCCAGTTCTCACTGTTCTGCTGTAATTGCTGCAGGCACCTCTGATAGAAAGCCGCCTTTGAGTTCTGTCCGCTGCCAGACAGTCCAGTTTCTCCCTGTATGAGTCTGGGTCCCCAGAGACTCGCCCGGAACTGTAGTTCAGAGCATTAGGGTGCTTGTGTCTCCCTCCCGATTAAAAAAGAAAACCACGTCCTCAGTTGCCAGCCCTTTATGCGTGTGCCTCCGTACCTCTGCACTTTACTTCCAAACCTCCTTTGAGTCTCTGTGCTTTTCTCTTTCCTTCTAGTTGTAGAATTTCCACTCAGCCAGCCTTCCTGTGGTTCTGGATGATGTCTGTTTTGTCTTTTAGTTGTATTTTTTTTTTAATTTTTTAATTTTTTTTTTATTTTATTGCTTAAAGTATTACAGAGAGTATTATATATGTCTCCTTTTTTTTTCTCCCCTTGACCCTCCCCTAGCCTCCCATGCCCCCAGTGTCTCGTGTCCATTGGTCATGCTCGTATGCATGCATACACGTCCTTCGGTTGATCTCTTACCCACCCCCCCAACCCTCCCCAGCCTTCTCGCTGTAGTTGACAGTCTGTTCGATGTTGCTCTGCCTCTGTATCTATTTTTTTTCATCAGTTTATAATGGTCTTAATTATCCATAAATGACTGAGATAATGTGGTATTTTTCTTTCATTGACTGGCTTATTTCACTTAGCATAATGCTCTCCAGTTCCATCCATTTAGTTGTATTTTTGAAGTGGTTGTGGGAGGCAGCAATTTCCAGTGTTTACCTATGCTGCTATCTTGGTTCTCTTATTTTATTCCTTATCTGTTTGTTTTTCAACATCATTTTTTTTTTTTTTAATTATCACTTAAGGGTATTTTTCTATTGATTTTTAGCGAGAGTGGAAGAGAGGAAAAGACAGAAATATCAATGTGAGAGAAACATCGATTGGTTGCCTCCTACACTTGCCCTGGAGCCCACAACCAAGGTACATGCCCTTGACCGGAATCGAACCTGGGACCCTTCAGTCCGCAGGCTGACGCTCTATCCACCTAGCAAAACTGGCTAGGGCATGAGCATTTAATTTTATAAATAGGGGGTTTATTTCTCGTTGATACTAAAGTAAACATTTTTAGTAATCCAGTTTTAAATCAGTGAAGTTGAGAAATGTTGCTTGAGAGCATTATTCCCTTCTGCCTTCTGGTTCTTACTGGACTTTTGCCCATTAGATTAGAGAGGTACTGAATTTTATCTTATTTGAATTGATCATTTTACTCATACTGAAAAGGAAATAAAATATGTTATTGTAGTAATGGCATAGAGGAGCCTTTGGAAGAATCCTCTCATGAACCTGAACCTGAGCCAGAATCTGAAACAAAGACTGAAGAGCTGAAGTTGTCAGTGGAAGAGAAGAAGTTGGAAGAATTAGAGGAGAAGTCTACTTCTCCTCCTCCTGCCGAACCTGTGTCTCTGCCACAAGAACCACCGAAGGTTAGATCAAAGGAACTCTTTATAACATCACACTTTTATATTTGATACCATTAATGAAGCATGACCTTTGTTCTATTATGTTAATTTGTTTCATATAGTAAACTATACTTTTTTGTGCATATGAAAGAAACTGGGTTTTTTGGTAATCCTGAGAAAATCTCATTGTTTTTCCCCCCTCAAAAAATACCCCTCAGAGTGAAGTTGAAGATTAATCTTTGTCTCTGCAATGTTTAGTACCTTACATAAAATTATTTGGGTCCATGCATAAAACTGAGAGTTGCTCTTCCATTCTGTACTAATAAATCCTCTACACACCAGATGCAAGCAGTCTTACAATTTCCCAACTTAAATAAGTTGGCCTATTAAAAGAAGAGATACCTCTTATTTCTGGCTTAATGGGAACAGTTTCCTTACTACACTAATTAAACTGTCTTGGAAATATGAGTGACACCCGTAATGTATCATTTAAGCCTACCTATACATCTTTTATCTTTCTGTAAAAGTAGAAGGTTAAAGTATATTTGGGTAGTGAGAGGAGATTCCTTGTTCAATTTGTGAATGTTTGTTAAAGTTTACAGCTAATACTTTCTTCTTTCCTATCCTTCCCCTCTTAACACCATCACACACCCCATTTTTCTCTAAAAGGGGAAAGAAATTGATTCTATTAGGCTCTTTTTTTTCCTAGCATGTATTAGTGGTTTTGTGCCACTTGCTCATCTACTTAGGGCATATAGGAACTTGCTTGTGGATTTATTTAGTAGTTCAGAAAAAACATCAAATAATCTTGCATAATGAGATTATGAAAGCTGGCACATAGACTGGCATGTGTGTGTGTGCCTTTCTTTTAGGAGTCTTCCAATATAGAACAGTAGTTTAGAAGTGAAAAGAAAATATATATTTGGAAGTTTCCCTATAGGAATGTTGGTGGTTTTCCATGATTAGTAGTCTAGGTTTGTTGCATTTCCTGCAGGCTTTCTCCTGGGCTTCAGTGACCAGTAAAAACCTGCCTCCTAGTGGTACTGTTTCTTCCTCTGGAATTCCACCCCATGTTAAAGCACCAGTCTCACAGGTAACCAATCTGTGAACACATTGGATTGTATCCTTGTTACATTGCCAATTGCTTATCTTTTTAATACTTTTTAAAATGAGTCAATCAGAAATTATGGATTAAATATACCAAAAAAATTGTATTTAATGTCAGTGCACCCACTTTAAATGCCAAATCTCCATTCATCATCTGCATAGGTGGTATTTGGGGTTTGGGTGTGTGAAATGCAGATTAAGTTGGTTTTACATACATTAATTATATTGTCATTTAAAAGGCTTCTATAAAATAACCAAAATAATTCCTTTTTTAAAAGTTTTAAATTTTATTTAAAACATATTTTAAGGAAGAAATTTGGAAAGGCACAGAGTAGTATGGCATTATAAAGAATCACTGTTTTAAAAAAATAAAATACTTTAAAAATTATACTGCCTAAGTTCTTCGTCTGTAAGTGGTTCACACCGTTTAATCGAAGCCTGTACCAACTTATGACTGTAGTGTTCACCTTAACCAATCATTCCAGTATTCTGCTTTTTGTTTGTGGTCATCATACACATTTCAGAGCTTTCAAAACATTGAAAATAGGTGTACTTTAGAATTAACTAAATTTAAATTTATAAGCACAGTTTAAAAGAATGTCTAATTCTTTTACCTACATTTTGACTTAAACTTCATTCCACTAGAAAATTTACATTTAAAGTTGTTAGTGAACATACAGTTGTTTGTGTACACCTCTTAATATGCTCTAAATAGTGAATCTTTGTGGTTTCAAAAAGCTAGTAATATGAGTCAGTCTTTCTGGTGTTGGTACACATAATCAGGTACAATGCATGGCCTCATGATAACCTTTTTTTCCCCTCAGTTAGATATTCAGGAAGTGTTGAGTAGTTAGTTACCTCAGATCACAAATCAGGATTCTCCCTTAAAATTAATTTGCCAAGTATTGATTGTACTTTTTAACCCATCTGAAGACCTGATAAGTGACTTTTGGATATGCTTTGAAATGCTTGATTTATCAGATTTGCATTTGGAATCCTTTGGATTGCTACTTCATTTCAGAGAGTTGGCTACATTTTTTTTTTTTAATTACTGCTAGTTAAAATAGCTTATCCTCATTATACCAGGCATTGTCAAAACATTTTATATTCATTCTCATCTAATCCTCATAACCACTTTGTGAGGGTGGTTACTATTATTATTCCTGTTTCCCACTTAATTAAATTGAGTAGTACTTGAGACAGGTATATAAATAGTAGGGCTGGACTTTGAATTCATGCAGTTGGATGCCATGAGCACCAGAGTCCATGTGTGACTTACGCAAACTTATTTAGATTTCTTTAGACCTTTGGAGGGGAATGTATCTCTATTTACATTTAAGAAGAGTACTAACTATATTTAAGGCATGTCTAAATTGCATTTCATTATATCCTAGCCTCTTGCCTAGGAAAAACAATATCTTAAAATTTTTGAAGTTAGTTTTTGAATTGTAGGAGACTAGATTGTATTTCCCAACCTATACCCTTATTAAAACAAAATGTTTATAATTTAAACTTTAAAACAAATTTCTGATCTCTTTAAGCTATATTTAGAATGAATTCATGATTTTCCCCTTGATTTAATAAACCTTTCAATTTTATTTTGTTACTTTGGTGTAATATTTATTTCCTTAACAGTTTTAGCATAGGTAATTAATAAAATAATTAAATGTAGTTCTAGGGTATTATTAGTAGGCATTAATTTCTTGGTAAAAAGATCTTGTCTTGAAATTGATTATTTTATCTAAATAGCTTATGTTAAATTGAAGGATGTGTTTATTAGTTGCGGTTTTTATTTGCTGTTATTGACTTGATTTGATGGTTTCATTTTATCTCATTTCGTTTTACTTTCATTTGTGGGGTTTGTCATGTGAGCACACTTTCTTGTTACATGGAAATAATTTTAAGGCCCTCAAATAAAATAGTATGTGGCATGTTAGCCATTTTATCTAGTTAGAATAAGTAGTTTTAATAATAAACTTGAGCTTAAAGTATTATAACTACACAGCTGGCTTAGTTAAAATATTAATCAATTATTGAAAAGAATTTTGTTAGATTTTTAATCTGATTTTTCTTGCATTGGTATTATGAGATATATACTAAAAGGTTGCTAAATTAATTTATTTGTAAGATGTTGAAAATTATTTAAATAATTGTTACTTTGAAGCCCTTAGGATAATGGAAGAACTTTTCTGTTTTGCTACTTGTGGTTTTATTTTGGTAATCTGTTTTGAAAACGATTTGAATCAGTCAGGTTGCCTCAAATTCTTTGATAACATTTGAATTGAATGAGTCTTAGCTTTTTCTGATATTTTTAAATTAAAATGTTCATTTGCTATTTTTATGAATTTGTAAAACACACTAGCTTCATCAAAATTTTGTTAGAGTACATCTATTCTTTAATTCTGTTTTACAACCTAATATTCAAGTTAAGTTGCACTTTAGGCCCCCTTAAGTTGAAATTTCTAGTAACTGCCTTTTTCAGGCATCACTTTATGGGTCAAAATATCTTCTAGTGTTCAGTTCCAATTAGAGATAGTAATGGTCTCAGGGCTATAACTTGGGTCAGGCATAGAACATTCTTCTACATATTTGGGTTAGAGAACTAACTAAATGTGATTTAATTTTAAGTGAATTAATAGTTACTAAACATCGATGTCTAGCAGCATTGTTTTGGTTCTTTGGGTGGTGTAGAAATAAATTAAGATATGGTCCTTGTAGGAATAAATACATATAAATAACTGAAAAAATCTGGAGTTAAAAAATTTTTTAACTAGCAAAATTCTAGATCATGGGAAACAATCTTGTTGGAGGAAATGAGAACCTACATGGAAGAAAATAGAATTTGGGAAGAGTCAGGCGAATTTGTTAAAAACTGTTAGGAATTACAGTGGTTATAGTGGGTGAAGGCATTTACAGAAATAAATTGTCATTGGTGAAGGAAGCATAACTTTTTGTATCAAAATATATCCTTGTAAAAAAATGTCCTTGCAAATTATAATACTTGTTATATATAAATGATGAGTTTGAGCCACTGCTGGGACTGAGGTCCTTAGAGATGATCAACCATAAAGATAGCACTGAAATTACTAGCTTCCCGACTTGACAACATGTTCTTCATATACTGCTGAGTGTTTTCAGCATCCTTTGAAGGTCCATATATTTTATCTCTTCCTTGTACTACAAATATTTGGGCAGTAGATAACCTGAAGAAGTGGGGAATACTGAACATGCCATTATATTAAAAGAAAATGTGATAGATGTGGATGTTATTTTGTTTTTAAATAGTTGAATTGTATGTGTTTAATTCAGCAGTTAGCAGAAACTTTTGGAAGGCATCTTAAATGCCCCATTACCTCCCTCCCCCAATTATCTCTCAAGAAACAGTTAAGGAAAATTGTCGGGGTCAGTCCTTAAATAAATGCACACCTTTCTCATAAGGAAAAGCAATAGAAAGTTAAAAGACTTCTTTGACTATTTGAGATACTATATACATATTTCTATCTTGTTTTCTTACGTGCATTTTGACTTAAAAGTAGTATTTTTAGGTGCTAGAATAAGCTAAGTTGTATATTTTGATCTATCAAAATATTGATTTTCAAGGTTTATTTATAGGGTGAGGTTTAGAGGATATTGCCGAGCACTTACATTTGAAGGGCAGCAAGCTAGATAATTAGAAAGTATGTGCCAGATATTCTTGTCTTCCTGAAATAAAGATGACTCTTTTGTGTGTGTGTTTACATGGAGTGGCTGGTTCTTCTTGCATTTTTGTGATTTTTATGCTTTCTCAGTGTGGATGTAACTTTTAAAATATGGTTGTAAAAAATAGCTTATTGTGAGTTATATGGCCTTGAGTGGGAAAACAAAGCCTACCCTACAGTCCTAGATTGGTACAGAATATTTTTATAAAATTATTTTTCATGTATAATTAGACACTATGTTAAAAACATTCTAAACTTAAAATTACCATTACGCCTGTTAGTGACTTTTGGTAGTTGGCTTTTGTTGGTTTTTTCTGTGGACTGTGTTTCTTTTCTTTATAATGTGTGTTTTCCCTTGCATTTTATAATGTGTTTTTTTCCCTTGTATTTTAGCCGAGAGTTGAAGCTAAACCAGAAGTTCAGTCTCAGCCACCTCGTGTGCGTGAACAACGACCTAGAGAACGACCTGGTTTTCCTCCTAGAGGACCAAGACCAGGTGAGTCAGTCCCTCCTCTGTAACTGTTAGAATTTTGTATTTAGTACTTGAAAAGTTGGAAAATACTGAACTTGAAAACTGTGTGTGTGTGTTTTGTTTTGTTTTTACAGAAACAAGATCTATGTTGTTTCAATACAGATAGTGTTTTATACCCAAATTCTTTTCTTTCATTTTCAAAATGCTTAAAGGTTTAAGTAACCTGCTAAAATTCAGTCTGGTACAAAACAACTAACTTCTAGGGGAGGATTAGTTGTCATGCCATAGAGACATGTATTTTGAAGATAGTTATTAATAATAATTTTGAGCCAAGTATTTGGTTATTGTCGCTGGTTCTAAGAATTCAAAACCGAGCTGCCAATAACCTACTTTCTTACTTAGCACTCTTATCTCTTCACAGATAAACAAATAAGCACACCCTGATTCTTCTTATTTTGATTGTCTTAGGTTTTAAGTAAGTTGCCATAATTTTTGACTTGTTTCCATTTTTAGCTAATACATATAGCACCTCTATTTGAATAATATAAGTATGTTTAGATTGCTTTTGGGAGGAGGTGGGAGATAGTATACATCAAATTTAGAATGTGTAATTTTTTCCACAAAAATAAAATATAAGTGATGTGTTATTAAACCAGAAGTCATGGAAGCTAGGGTTTATCCTAGCTTTGCCACTGATTGAGTTTATGATCTTAGGTGATACCCCCTTAAATTATGAGATTATCTTATGCCATTCAGTTATACAAATTTTTCTTGTGCAATGCCTTATATGCCTGTGTTTTTTGTGTTACTGGGAGGATCAAATACAATTTATATATATATGTGTATAAATGTATGTGAACACCCTAACATACATAATATATACATGAAGTACTATTAAATTTACTGATTTGGCTATAATTTCATACTACCAAAGATTAAGTAATTTGTGTATTTCAAAATACTAAACACATGTTTAGTACAAATATATCTCACTATATGAAATCTATTTGGTTCCTTGGGTAATGGCAAGAGTTTAAGGAGGGAAACTTGAACTACTAACATTTACCTTTCATATAATCAATCAGATGAGTAGATCTAGAAGGGACTTGTGCAATCTAGTCAGTACCCTCACTTTACACTTCATTATCACATTTCCTTATTAACCTACTAATAATAGGCACTTTCATCTCTGTTCAAGGAACTCACTATCTTATTAAACTAAACCAGGAATATTGATATTAAGTGATTTTTATATTCATTGCTTTGAACTAATTTTTAGAAGATGTTGTGAACTTTATATCTGCTCTATTCTTTTCTCAGGCAGAGGAGATATAGAACAGAATGAATCTGACAACCGTAGAATAATTCGCTATCCAGACAGTCATCAACTTTTTGTTGGCAACTTGCCACATGATATTGATGAAAATGAACTGAAAGAGTTCTTCATGAGTAAGTGGTTTATTTTGTTTTATCTTAAAATTAAACAGGAGAAAAACAGAGCTTTTTCCATAGTAATTAGAATATCTCCAGGTACCAACCACTTATCAGAAGAGAGTAGATGGCTATATCAGATGTTTCTCAGTGATGGTACTTAGTGTTGACTGGCCTGGTTCTCTGTAGGTAAGACGAAGGAACAGGATGAATCAGTGTTAAATTTGGAGGTGGGATGAATTTAGCAAATAAAAATCAGAAATAGAAAATAGCAATATCTTTCTAAAATCATGTAGATAACTCTCCTTTTGAAATGTCTAATAAAGATGCTGAAGGGTTACAAAACAAATAGTCCAGCTACTTGTTGGCATCTTAGATGAATGACCTATATGAGTGAATATGTACCTTAATTGTTGTTGGATATAGCCACTTGCAACTTTTATTTTGAAATGGATCAAGGAGATTAAGGTTATTCATCTTGAACAATTGAGGCCACAAAGTATTCTGTTAAAATATTTAACCCTTGGTGCCCTGGTTAGTTTGGCTCAGTGGATAGAGCATTGGCCCATGGACCGAAGAGTCCCAGGTTCAATTCTGGTCAAGGGCATGTACAGTGGGGCCTTGACTTACGAGTTTAATTCGTTCCGTGACGGAGCTCGTAACTCAAATTACTCATATGTCAAATCTTAAAGTGAACGAGTGAGACACATGATGCTGGGCTGATGTTGTGGTGTTCACTGTGACGTTCGCTGCGCCAACTAGCGGTGGGGTATCTGAAGCTGGCTTGTAACCCAAATTTTAGCTTGCAACTCAAAGCAAAAAATCGGCCGAGAGATGGCTCATATTTTGAAAAACTCGTCAGTCAGGACACTCATAAGTCAAGGCCCCACTGTACCTCGGTTGCAGGCCCCGCCCAGGCCCAGGCCCTGGTCAGGGCATGTATAGGAGGCAACCAATTGATGTGTTTCTCTCACATCAATATCTTTCTCTGTCTTTCCCTCTCTCTTCCACTCTCTCCAAAAATCAATGGAAAAATATCCTCGGGTGAGGATTAAAAATAATAATAAAATAAAAATAAAAGTATTAATGTGAACTTACCATTAAAAAAAAAAATTTAACCCTTGGTGCAATATATGTTTGTTTTCACAGGTTTTGGGAATGTTGTGGAACTTCGCATCAATACCAAGGGTGTTGGCGGAAAGCTTCCAAATTTTGGTTTTGTGGTTTTTGATGACTCTGAACCAGTTCAGAGAATCTTAATTGCAAAAGTAAGTGACCTAAAGGGCATAATTCAAGACTTTATTATTCCTGTTGTATATAACATTAATCTGGTGCATTTTTAAACCATAGAGAATCTTTTTTAATGTTAAAACTAAAAATTGTTCATTATGAAATGGTTTATGCCAGTGGTTCTCAACCTTCCTAATGCCGCGACCCTTTAATACAGTTCCTCATGTTGTGGTGACCCCCAACCATAAAATTATTTTCGTTGCTAAGTCATAACTAATTTTACTACTGTTATGAATTGTAATGTAAATATCTGATAATGCTATATGTGTTTTCCCATGGTCGCGACCCACAGGTTGAGAACTGCTGGTTTATGCAAAGAATAGAGAATTGTTAGTTTTAAAGTCTGAGGTGTGGGTCATTTTAAATTTGTTTCTTAGGATTTTCTTATTTACATATACAAAGAAATACTTACTATTACTATCTAACCTGCCCATGTAAATCTTTTTGTTCCCTTTTAAAGCCAATTATGTTTCGAGGGGAAGTGCGTTTAAATGTGGAAGAGAAAAAAACAAGAGCTGCAAGAGAGCGAGAAACCAGAGGTGGTGGTGATGATCGCAGGGATATTAGGCGCAATGATCGAGGTCCTGGTGGTCCACGTGGAATAGTGAGTGGTGGAATGATGCGTGACCGGGATGGAAGAGGACCTCCTCCAAGAGGTGGCATGGCACAGAAACTTGGCTCTGGAAGAGGAACCGGGCAGATGGAAGGCCGCTTCACAGGACAGCGTCGCTGAAGCCCCACTGTTGGCAAAGTCTTGGCAGTGGTACATTATTCATCGTGTTTGCATTCTTGTTAATTTTTTTTTTTGGCTTTGGAATGTGACACAGCCTTTTTGATCATTTCTTTGATGTGAAAAGCATCTTTTGGTTATGAGTTAAATTGAGGTGGACATTATTTCCCCAATTTCACAACAGGATTCACATTGTTAATTTATAAATCTAGACTTGGAGAATTGAGGACTGAGGAATGACCATATCTTAAACTATCTACAACAAAATGAACTTTTTAAGAGGACATGCCCAACTGAATTCAGGTCCTTTGAGTAAAAAAAAAAATCCTCTGCTGCACATTTTGTTTTAAGTGTTACTGTTTCTGCCTATTAATCTTGGAAACACAAATAGTGCAATTGGAGAATCTTGCCTTTTTTCTTGGCTCCCCCAAAATACAAACCAACAGAAACTTTTTATGCACTCATCAAAATGCACTAATGGGTACTCTGAACTCATTAACATTGACATCTGCAACAGGAGGCAACAGGGGAGAAAAATCTTTCATCCTTTTTTCCAGTAGAAAATAGTTTGTGAAATGATGAGGGCATTTTATCTGCTTGCTGTGACCAGCGTGTGTACACATAAACCTTAACAAGACTACAAGTATATTCCAGAAGGAAATCATTTAGTTTGAACTAAATAACAAAAATCAGAACTTCAAATGCTATGGTCTTGAATACTAGACCAGATTTAGTAGCTCCATATCTAAGATTTTTCTACCTGCCCCTCTTCAGTACAGGGATGGCTGGCTGCTCAACACACTCCTCCTCCCCTTTGTCCTTTCTTTAAGCTGTGTACAGTGAAAATTGTCTTTACTGTATTTTTGTTCTCTGGTAATGTAATAAGCATGATGGTGCCTTCTATTAATACATCATTCCAGTCTTGCTGGTAATTTTGTACAGTATAGTGTATGAATTGCTGTGCTGCAAAGCCAAACAGCTGCAAAATGTTGAAAAATCATTGAAGTGTTTAAAAATTGCAGTATCTTTAAAATTAGTAAAATTGACTAGCATATTGTTTACCTTGTTCTTTAGTTAACAACTTTGTCTTCTCTATGGGAGGTAGTCTTGTGTGTTTGGGAGGGAGAGGGAAGGAGGAAGTCGGTTATTTAAGTCTCTTGTTGACTTTTCTCTTAGCATGAATGTGAATGATGAAGCAGATCACTTGAGAGGTGCTTGGAAAAGTCAGTCAACTTGATGTACATTTTTAGTGACATTTTAAAAGCAGTCAGATTCCATAAATGGCAAGTAAACCTGAAGTGAGGATACTGCAATTTTCAGAGAAAAGAACAGCAGCTCTTAAGTGTTTGCATTTTCTATTTGGGGGGGCAGGGAACTGTCATTCATTTTGCACAATTCTTGAACTGATGTCAGCACCCAAGTGGCTCTGAATTTAAGTCTGGGACGACATCTTTTATTTTTACATGAATCTCTAAACAATTCTGTGAGCAAAGTTTGTAGCTGCTGGATTATTGTCTGTCTCTTTAGCAAGTTCCAGTAAACTGCAAGTATGGCAAAGGATGATCAATTTTATGCTTGAAGCATTTGGTACATATCAGTTTCTGATGTTTCAAGCTAGGAGTGGGGTAAATAAGTGTGACCACTTAAAGCTGCTTGTTAGCATGGAAGACTTCTCCATTCTATCTTGGTAAAAACAGAAATGCACTTGACATAGTAGCAAACGGATTTTGAATTATGAAAACTTTGTTATTTAGTAAATTAGCAAATGATGCACATATTTTGTTTTTCATGTACTGGGTAATATAAGTAAAATTAAATCTGTCCCTTTTTTTTCCTTTGAATGAGGTCTTCCATGTTTGAGGAAAGTCTTGCACTATTGCATACGTTTTGGGGACACAGATATCTTAATAGTTGCCATTTTGGGGGGCTTAAGGATTTTTCTTTTTTCTGCTTAAAACAATTTTTACACTTTCTGATGTATAGTACTTGAAGTTCTTACCAGAAAATGAATTTTGAGTTTTGAAGCCTTTATTCAAACTACTTTTAAATGAGTGGTTTATTGTCAGTGTTTTTCTATAGCATATTTTTCCTTTACTCATTTCTTTCTTCCCATTTTATATATGTGAAATTTCTAATCCAGGATATTGCCCTGCCACTCATGAAAACTGTTCTGGCACCAAAAGTAATGGCAAATGTTAAGTGTAATAGAAAATTAGAGCAAAGAGCCATTCAGCTTCAGTCTTTACATACCATGAATAAATCATTAAAACATCACATGGAGAAGTTTACATGGTGATTGTTCACCTGCAGTACTGTGGACTTTTAACATTTTGTCCCCTTTTCAGTGAACCAGAGTAAAAATATTCATCTACCATAACTGTTATTTGCTGATTTTTTTTTTTTTTGGATGGTAATATTCTATCCTTGTGACACTATTGCAACCAAATTGGCTTTACCATCTCGGCTTTAGTAGGTATAGAAGACAATGGATTACCATCTTTATTGCTGTAATGTGTTAAGCATTATATGCTAGTAGAATCTAGTTTGTTTCAGGTGGAAAGTATTCTTTTGGTTTCCATTTTGAATGTGTTTGGACTAAACAAACAATAAACTACTGATGTCTGCAGCGTTTATCTATGTCCCTAATTTAATCTATAGGTTTGTGTTCCAAAATGTTTTCTCCCAATTGCATTTCACACATATTAAGTAAAAATGAGCTGTTCTAAAACCAACTGCTTACTATTTTTATATTTTTCCTTAACAGTTGTTAAGAGATCTATCCCAGTTCAGCCAATTTATAAGTTAAAGGATTTTAGAATAATAAATAGTAAGGAAGGTGAAGGATTATCTAAATCAAACTACTAATTTCTTTTTTTTTAATCTTGGGCTATCCAAAGGATTGCTCCCTCACCTCTCGGACAGGAGAAAAGGGATGGGAATATTGAGGCTATCTAAAGCAGAGGTCCTCAAACTTTTTAAACAGGGGGCCAGTTCACTGTCCCTCAGACATTCCACACATGCGCACTGCGGGCCCGGGACGAGTCAGCTGCTAAGCAGGACAGGCAGCGGCGGCAAAAAACACCCGGCGGGCCGGATAAGTGTTTTCGGCGGGCCGCATGTGGCCCGTGGGCCGTAGTTTGAGGACCCCTGACTAAAGTTATGGACAGGACCCAATTCAGAAATTGAAACAAATGTGTCAAACTCTAAAAGAATATTAAAGGAGGAATAATCATTTATGAGTCCTAAAGCATACATAATTTTGGAATTTGAGACTTTTTCTTCATTAAAAGGGATGGTATAATTGAATTATTCCTAATATAGTCAATGAAGATTCCTTAATTAGACTTCCCAAGTTTGTACTGGAGAGAAACCAAAAGAACCATTATTTAAAATACTCTTAAGGAAGTCAGACAAGATTTTTATAAATATATTAAACTCACTTTCCATGTTAATTATAATGTAACTAGAGGCCCCTCGGCCTGGCCTGCGCCCTCTCACAATCCGGGATCCCTTGGGGGGATGTCGGAGGCCCAGTGCATGGATTCAGCCTGATCTTCACAGGCCAGGCCAAGTGACCCCACTGGTGCACAGATCTGTGCACTGGGCCTCTAGTATGCATATAAAATCTTTGGTTAATCTCTTCCCACCCTCCCTCCTCCCTTCTGAGATTTATCAGTCTGTTCCATGTTTCCAGCCTGTGTGTTGAGCCTCTGCCCCCTGGTGGTCAGTGCATGTCATAGCTAATGGTTGAATGGTCATTCAGGCTTTTATATATATACTAGAGGCCCGGTGCACAAAATTCATGCACTTGGGTGTCTCTCAGCCCAGCCTGTGCCCTCTCACAGTCGGAGCCATGGGAGATATCCAACTGATGGGGAGCAGGCCTAAGCTGGCAGTTGGACATCCCCTGAGGGGTCCTTAGCACTGCCACAGAGGTGGGAGAGGTTCCTGCCACTGCCACTGCGCTTGCCAGCCATGAGCCCAGCTCAGGGCTTCTGACTAAGCAGCGCTCCCCCTGCGGGAGCATACTGACCACCAGGGGGCAGTTCCTGCATTGAGCGTCTGCCCCCTGGTGGTCAGTGCATGTCATAGCAACTGGTTGTTCCACCGTTTGGTTGATTTGCATATTAGCCTTTTATTATATAGGATAGATGACGTGCCTAATTTCATGGCTCTGGAAAAAGCATTTTTTAGAAGGGATAAAATACATATGCCACTATTAACACCTTTTGTACCGCATAGAAATCTCTAAAACATACGCCAGGGACTGCACGTTTTCGGGCAAACTGCACATTATTTAAATCATAATGCACTTTAGGTGTCATTTTTCAATAATTATAACATTTTTATTTACAAAAACAAAGTTCCTAGTACTTTTTTAACGTATGGTACTGCGTAAAACATTTTCCTCTATGAAGAGGGACCAAACAAAATTTACATAAGTATCTAGATTCGCTCCTTTTTCCATGGGCGTGAAAAACGAGAACACTTGTGAGCAGTCCTTCATAGATAGCGCGCGAAACAAGCGAAACACAAGAAAACTCCTGAGTGGTACGAAAGGTGTTAAAGCAACCAAATTTGAAGTAGCAAATTATTGTTTGGTCCAGGAAACTTCATATGAAATAGGATATTTGACTATTTTAGCCACTTAAGGTGTTTCATTTCAATTGTGCTATATAACATAGTGTTTGTAGCAAGTGAACGAAAATTTAGTGGCTAGATGTTAGTGCTGTTCCTTTAAATTAGGAAAAGTTGCTCACCATAATTTATATTTTAACTACAGATGAATAAAGACCATTGACTTTTCTTCCTTTTCATTCTGTGTTCATAAGTATTAGTTTTCTAATTATTTAGTAGTAGACTATTTTGATCAATTTGATGCCAGAATTCTAAATTTAAAATTACTGGATAAGTGAACAATCTATTAACATCATGAAAGAAATTTCCCTTTGTGATAGATTTCTGTTGGTTGCACAAAGAGTAATTGTTTAAAATCATTTGTACCATTGAGTTAATTCCTAAGTAATATAATTTTGGGGTATTTTGAACAAATAGAGACTTAAATCTGCTTTTTTAGCATATAGCTTATGTTTAACATGTTTCAGAATTAATGAGAAATAGTCAATTTTTAAAATTATTTTTTAATTGATTTCAGAGAGGAAGGGAGAGGGAAGGTAGAGGGGGGACAGAGAGAGAAACATCAGTGATGAGAGAGAATCATTGATCGGCTATCTTTTACAAGTGCCCCACTGGGGATCGAGCCCGTAAGCATGGTATGTGCCCTGACCAGAATTAAACTGTGATCTGGTTCATAGGTCGACACTCAACCACTGAGCCACTGAGGCTGGGCAGAAATAGTCAATTTTTAGCACTACCAAATAAATAACTGGGCAAAAATACCATAAATGCAGGTTTAGAATTAAGAAATCACAAAGACTACTACCTTAGTATTAATTACCAAATTAACTGTTCTCTTTGATCTCTTAAAGTTTTGACATAGCTGGCTGCCTACTTGGAATGCTTTCACTTTTGTGAAATTAATATTTTAACTGCTTCTGTTTTCTTCTTTTTTCTTTCTTTTTTTTTTTAAATATATTTTATTGATTTTTTACAGAGAGGAAGGAAGAGAGAGAGTTAGAAACATTGATGAGCGAGAAACATCGATCAGCTGCCTCCTGCACATCTCCCACTGGGGATGTGCCCGCAACCCAGGTACATGCCCTTGACCGGAATCGAACCTGGGACCTTTCAGTCCGCAGGCCGACGCTCTATCCACTGAGCCAAACCAGTTTCGGCTGCTTCTGTTTTCTTATCCCATAATAATTTCTGCTCCCCGATCCCTTCGGTGCTCAATCTCTTTCCCCATGAACTTTCTCTGGGTGGTTTCATTTTGGCCAGGTACTATCTTACCTTCAATATGTTGTCTATTCAGTAGATTTCAAACAATATAATGGTTTAAGAGGAGGGCTTAGGCGGCAGTTGCCAACCTTGCGGACCTCACGGATCACCAGTGGTCTGTGCACCATCGGTTGGTGACCGCTGGCTTAGAAGATAGCCTGGGCTTGAAGGACAAGTCCACCATTCAGTGGTTAGCCTTTGTCTTTGTTTCTGTTTCCTCATTTGTAAAATGAGGTAGGTGGTTGTGAGGATTGAGTGCATTAATAGATAAAGCACCTAAAATAATGCAGTGGTGGGCCTTTAGCAAGTGTAAGTTGTTACTATTTATTTTTTATTTTTTTAAGTTTAACTTTTAAAAATATGTTTTTATTGATTTCAGAGATTGGAAAGGAGAGGGAGAGAGAGGTAGAAACATCAATGATGAGAGAATCATGGATCAGCTGCCTCCTGCATGCCCCCTAACTGGGAATTGAGCTTGTATCCTGGGCATGTGCCCTGACTGGGAATTTGTGACCTACTGGTTCATGTGTTGATACTCAACCATTGACCATCACCAGCCACATCGGCTGGGCAAGTTGCTACTACAGTGGGGCCTCGACTTACAAGTTTAATTCATTCCGTGACGGAGCTCGTAACTCAAATTACTCATATGTCAAATCTTAAAGTGAGTGAATGAGACATGTGATGCTGGGCTAAACCATTTAACTTTTTATTGTTAATTGAGTGCCTCTGTGTGCCAGGCATTGTTGATGTTGAGCATACATGAGTGAATAAGTCCATTGGTCTCCCTGAGCTTATTTGATAATGAAGATAAGTAGTTGTAAATGCTAAAGAGAATCTATACTAATAAAAGGAGAATATGCTAATTAGACCAGGAAACTTTCCAGACAAAGACATGGTGGCAGGGCTGAGGCAGAGTCGGTTAGGGGTGATCAGGCCAGGAGGGGAGGACAGTTGTGGGCGATCAGGTCGGTGGGGGGGGAGTGGAGGGGGGCAGTTGTAGGCGAGCAGGCCGGCAGGCAGAGTGGTTAGGGGTGATCAGGCAGGCAGGCAGGTGAGCGGTTAGGAGCCAGCGGTCCCGGATTGGGAAGGGATGTCTGACTGCTGGTTTAGTATATAAAAAGGCGAAGCGACCGGCCAACCGGCCAGGAGGTATGATGCACACTGACCACCAGGGGGTAGACAACGCAGGAGCTGCTAAGCGACAGCAACTCTGCAGAGTGCCCTCTCACTCCAAAACCCTTGGGGATGTCAGACCACTGTTTTCTGCCCGATCCCTGCAGGCCAGGCCGAGGGATCCCCACCTGCTGGAGGGACTCCACTCACTCTGCAGATGCCTTTCGAGCCCTGGCACTGCCCCAAGTGCTACTGGCCGAGGAGGGACTGCGGGAGGTTGGCTCCAAGGTGTGTCCAGCCCTCCTTGCCCAGTCCCACACCGCCCACCACCTTCTAATGAATTTCAAGGTGCACAAATCCATCCACCGGGCCTCTAGTTAAGATAATGAAAAGCAATTGAGTGGCGGAATTAGGTCATAATGACTTTTGGGAACTATTTCAGTGAAGTGATAAGCTGTTCCTCAGTCACCCATTCTAGAGTTGAAATGGAACTTAGGAGCACTGTAGTCAGAAGAACCAGCTAATGTAAAACAACCTGTAAAATAAGAAAACCTTGGAAGGGAATGGTAAGAAGCTGGGGTAGATGGAGTTGGCTCAAAGGGTGGCAAAATGATAAGAGGTGGGGTAGGAGAGATAGGAACTACATCATGTAATCTGCCACGATAAGGAGTTAATTTGGATTTTCTTCTAATTGCAATAGGAAACCATTAAAGAGAATTAAGCATGGCAGTGATATTCTTATAGAAGATAGGATAAATATCCAAGCAGGAAAATTGATAAGACTGTTGCAATAGTTTAAAACTTGGAGAGAAATAGGTTTAGCTTATTTTTTGGCAGCTGAATGTAAGATATCTTAAAAGGAATTGAGACTGATTCAATTTCTGGATAGCATAAAGTCAGAAATCAATGAAAAGCAGACACTTCTACTTGAAAATAGTGTAACCAATAAAATAGTTACTTGTTTTTATCTCTAAAATGAATTTTCTACAATATTTGAGGATATACTATGAATCACTGCTGGTAGCTTTACATCTGATTTAACATTTAGGCAAGGTAAGTATAGTTACCTAGGTTACCGCCAAAAAGATAGGCTCAGAAAGGATAAGTCACACTAGTATGAAATTATTTGGAATACTGGATTAGCAAAAAGTGTCAATCTGCTTTCAAGGATGAGTTATTTAAAGTTCAGAAATTTAAACTTTAAGTGCAATGCATTTTTTATCATGACTTTATTTTAGAAAATTATAAAATTATAGCCTCCTGCATTAGCAGGACTAAAATTAAGGATCCCTTAATCAGGTATAATATTCAGGAAGCACAATGTTAAGGAATGAGACAGAGTAGAGACTTGGAACAGAAATCAAATAGTTGTTAAATACTGTGAGTCTCTGAATTTAGGGGGAAATATATGTATTAGGGGCCCAGTGCACAAATTCGTGCACCTTGAAAGGAACTGTGGACTGTGAGGCTGCGGTGGGCACAGTGGCAGGGTCTCAGCCCACCCTCCGTGTCCCTGCCTGGCCCCTCCTGCCACGGCCCCCAGTCACCTTTCTGCTGGCAGCCCCATTCCCACTGCCACTGCTCCCATGTGTTGATGGCACAGAGCGATTGGGGCTGGCGCTGTCAGTGGGTGCAAGAGGCAGCTGCTGCCCCAACCACCCCTCAGGAGCATGGGGAGGTGGAGAAGCCCTCGGGGCGATCGGGCCGGCAGCTGCCGCTCGCACCCACAGGCCCAGCGCGGGCAGCAGGTGTGAGCAGTGGCTCTGGTGCCGGCAGCAGGTGTGAGCACCCATGGGGCTGCAATGCGCGGGAGCAAAGAATTTTCAGTAACCACCAGAGGCTTGCCCCGATGACAGTGACCAGTGCCCCTCCTTGGTCTGGCGCCCCTGCTCACCTGCTCCACCATCCTGCTGTGGCCAGTATCCACCATGTTCTGCGTTCTGTCTCCTGCTGCCCTCACCCGCCATGTTTCGTGTGTACGCGCCCCCTGCTGGTGAGCACATGTCATAGCAACTGGTTGTTCAATTGTTCCACTGTTTGGTCTACTTGCTTATTAGGGTTTTATATATAAAGATGTGTGTTTTCTTTGGTTGTCAAATGATCTTTAATTGAAACATTTTTTTGAACACAAATATTTTAATAATTTTCACCATCAATCTTTAATGGAATAATGTCACTAAATATACCTCATTAGTGAAACATTTTCCTTTGTGGTTCTTAACTAGCCCAGCATCCCACTGCATCACTGCTAATGTTATCTATATGATGTCATGAGGGTGGCAGCCATCAACATTGCAACCCCCAGGATCTTTTTAATGGTTTCAGAGAGTTTTCTAGCTAAAAATCGGTGCTGCATCTGTCAGGCAATATTAATAATCTCATCAAAAGTGATTATTTCCACTGTGTTTAATGAATTTTTGCTTCTTTCTGTCTCGGCAATTCTTTGAAGGCTTTCATAATCAGGGCAGAGGCAGAGGCACTACCTCAATCTGGGTCTGTCGTTCTGAATGTTCAGAGTTACTGTAATCCCCAGATCCTTCCAAGCACCAGTTGCTTTGTTGATGTCAAAGCCAACCTTTTTTGGAGACAGGCCCAGGGGACCAATCTTGGGGGTCAGGGCAGACACAGCACAGACTTCCCCACCGGTGCACCTTGGGTATAAGACTTTGATCTCTTTGGGGCAGAACTTTGGCTGCATCATGGAAGTAGCTGGTGTCAGAAGAACCCGGATTTGGTACGACCGAAGAAAGTTGCACCTAAGTTTCCAAGCTGAAAGCTGAAAAAAAAAAATGTTGAGGGCCTGTCATTTTACATCTGTTATATCCTCTAATCTGATAACCCTAAGTTTTTTATATTTTTTATAGAGGTGAACTAAAGTAAAGCTTGAAGACATAAAAACCATAACTGCCTGGCATATGGTGATGAGGATAGTGACTTCGGCATGGAAAACATGTGAGAGATATTTCAATGAACGATGACATCAGAAATGACTCAGAGCGATGTTTCAAAGCAGGCACTTATATAACAAATATGTGCTAGGTGACAAAGGCTTGTATAGCATGCAGTGACTATTAGCATCTAATATGAGCCAGAAACCTTCCTAGATGATGCTGGCAATACAGCAGGTATAGCCTACTCTCAGGAAATGTGTATTTTTTTTTTTAGTACTTCTTTCCTTAAGTATTTACTTTTAGTTCTGATTAGTCCTGGGCACAACACAACTCATTTAGTCCTAACAGCAATCCTTTGAGGATTATTACTTGCTTTACAGAAGGGTTAACTCAAGCACAATGGGGTTAGCTACTTTTCCAAGATCACATGGCCAATGAGTAGAATTAGTGAAGGTAGAGAACGTAATAGTGATGGGAGATGTTCCTTAGTCATTATTGAGGGGGTAGTGAGTGAGCTCTATGACGAGGTACATTGAAGGCCTGAAAGGAAGAGAAGGCAGTCCTGAGACCTGGAGGAAGAATGTTCCAAAAATAAGAAAGGACATATGGAGAGCCCCTTTGTTTAGAAAGTTTGTTGTATTCAAGGGCAGTAAGGCCAGTGTGGCCATAACAGTAAGCAGATGATATCAAGAGGTAGGTAAGAGCTAATTTGAGGGTGGCCTTGTAGTTTGTATTTTACTCTTGTATTTACTCTTGTATTTTACGGGGATTGTTGGGATCTGAACAGGGAAGTGATGTGATCTGAGTTAGTGAGAGGCCTGTCAAAATGTCAGCTAATGGTGATGGTGGCTTGGATTAGAGCTGTAGAAGAGATGGTGATAAATGGTTAGCTAGTAAGATTTATTTTGTAGATAGAACCTATAAGACTTTTATGGACTGGATCTTGAATGTGAGGAAAAGATAATATTCAAGGGATTCCTGGGAATTTAAAGTAGGAGTGGATTGTGGCAAGAAAAACAACAGTTTTCTTTTAGCCATTTAACACATTGCGAATGGATCACGAGAATTTTCGCTTCATATTACACAGTGTTTTACAAAGTATCATATTTTAAAAAGATATTAGCTTGTAAGAACATGTAATAAATAACTTCAAAATGCAATGGGTATTTAATTTTAAAGCGTGCCTTTAACATTTATGTAAAATGTTTTTTGTACTCGTTCAATAGAAACTTATCTGGCCACTGGATAAAGCTAGCAATAAAACTACTGGTCCGCAATGTGTTAAGTTTCATATGCCAATTATAGATCCAAGAATGAATGTCATATGGTATGATTTGGGAATTCTGAAGACAGCTCAGTGCTATGAGTTATCCATATAGGTCTTTGCTGCAGCTATGGGATTAGATGAGATTTCCTAAGAAGAGAGTGTACAGAGGAGAAGAAGCTCAGGACTGAGCCCCCAGATACTCCCAATATTTAGGGTTCTAGTACAGGGGAAGCATGCAAAGAAAATCGAGGAAGACAAAATAGGACAACATTGATGTCATGGAAAGCTAAGTTTCAAGAGTTTATCTCAAAAGGAAATAAGCAGTTGAGTAATGCTGTTGAGCGGTCATATGAGGTAGTGGATTAATTAGGGTGTCTAATTGCTATAATAAATAGAACCCAAGATGTCTAATGGCTCAGACACAATAGTTTTTTTTTCTTTTTACCCCTAATATAAAAAAATAGAAAAGTGATAATGAAGAGGCCAGTGGTCTGGCCCTCCTCCCCCAGACTATAGTCATCTCCACTGTAGCTAGCTGAAAGGGAAAAGGAACATAGAGAATGTTGAATGGAAATTTTTATGGACCAGGACTGGAAATGGTGCCCATGTGACTTGAATTCAGTCCCCTGGTCACTCCTAACTGCAATGGAGATCGCACAAAAGAAACAAGCCACACAGGAAGAAGGAACTAGCTTATTGTAACTAGCAATCTCTGCTACAGATGGCTTTGGCAGGATGTAGGTCATAATGACTTGGGAAAAACTATTTCAGTGAAGTGATAAGGATGAAAGCCCAAGAGAATTGGAGGTAAAAAATGAACACACCTTTTTTTTCTGTAGTTTTGCTATGAAGATGAACAGAGGAATCTGATAGAGGCTAGAAAGAGATGGAATGTTAAGATTTTTCAAAAGAGGCATGTTACTAGTGCAAACAGAATGTATACTATTGTTAACATTTAAGAAATGAATTCCAAGGTTTACACTTATAGTATAAATCAGCCATCACCAACCAGTGGTCCGTGAGGTCCGAAAGGTTGGCAACCGCTGCTATAGATGTGTTGGTGTATGTTGAATTTGGCAAAATAAGTGGTATATTGTATTTTAGGTTTCCAAATTCCAATTGTCTTAATTACTTTAAAATGTAGTAATGATGTCATTGCATCAACTACTAGGTTGAGAACAGAATTCTATTTTCTATGGCAAGTGTCCACCCGTCAAAGAACCAGAACTTCAAAGAGAATCAGTCCATTTTCTTAATAGAATGGTAGAATGTATTCATAGCTGCATGCTTCATATACTATACTGAAAACAATCTTACTTTTTGTAGTCTGAAGATTTTATGCCCTTTCCATTCACTTGGTGACTTGAAGTGATGCCAAAAACCCCCATGACTAATCAGTATCTCATGGGACCTAAGTGAGAGGTGGTTTTTCCTTTGTTTGTTTTTGCACAAAACACCCAAGCACGTTATTGGTGATGTCAAAATATGTAGAAAATGACTGCTGCCAAAAGTCACTTAACAGAGATGGTTGCTAATGTAAAAGAATTGGACTAAGCCAAAATACATACATTTATTTTAAAAGGCAGATTTCTGGGAAGGCTGAAAATTTCTTATCCTCCTGTAGTCTATTTTTTTAAATTGAGATATAGTTCACACACATAAAATTCACCCCTTTAAAGTGTAAAATTCAGTGACTTTCAGTATATTTACTTTAAAAAGTTGGGTAACACTAATTCCGGAACATTTTCATCACCCTAAAAAGAAACTCCTTACCCATTAGTAGTCACTCCTCATTCCCATCTCCCTCTCAGTCCCTGGTAACCAGTAATCTACTTTCTGTTTCTTTATATGGAATGTGTGCAGCACAGGATTTGCCTGTGCTGCACACATTCCATAAAAATGTAATGGTATAATATGTGCCTTTCTATGTCTGGCTTCTTTCACTTAGCTTAATGTTTAAGATTCATCCATGTAGCATGTATCAGTACTTCATTCCTTTTTATGGCTAAACTAGGGGCCCGGTGCACGAAATTCGTGCACTGGGTGGGGGCGGGGGGGGAGAGTGTCCCTCAGCCCAGCCTGCCCCCTCTCACATACTGGGAGCCCTCAGGCGTTGACCCCCATCACCCTCCGATCGCCTGATCAGCCCCTTGCCCAGGCCTGACGCCTCCGCCAGAGGTGTCAGGCTTGGACAGGGGACCCCCATCTCCCCCCATCACTGGCTCTGGCCCCCGCCCAGGCCTGAGGCCTCTGGCCCAGAAATCATGCCTGGGCAGGGGACCCCCATCTCCCTCTGATCGCTTGCTCCACCCCCCGCCCAAGCCTGACGCCTCTGACCCAGGCTTCAGGCCTGGGCAAGGGGACCATCATATCCCCCCAATCCCCGGCTCCGCCCCCCACCCAGGCCTGATGCCTCGGCCAGAGGAGTTGACCCTCATCCCCCTCCGATCACCAATCACCGGATCGGCCCCTTGACCAGGCCTGAGGCCTCCGGCAGAGGTGTCAGGCCTGGGCAGCGGACCCCCAGCTCCCCGCGGTTGCAGGCTTCGCCCCTGCCCAGGCCTGACACCTCTGGCCTAGGCGTCCGGCCCGGGCAGCGGGGACCTGCAATGGCAGCAGGGGGCGCCGCGATCGTGGGCTTCACTTTAGGCCCAGGCAAGGGACCCCTAGCTCCTGGGACTGCCAGCTTCGACCGTGCCCAGCTCCCATCGCTGGCTCCACCCCTACTTCCTGCTATCACTGGCCAGGGTGGCAAAGGCGCCTGATTCTCCGATCATGGCTGTGGGGCAGGGCAAAGGCGGCCCCAGGGCCGCCTTTGCCCTGCCCCCCAGCTCTTAGCTCCCCCCTGGGTTTCCGATCACTGTCAGTGGCAGGGGGCTTCTTCCTGCTTTCCCTTTTGCCTCCCTGCATTGTGCCTACATATGCAAATTAGCCGCCATCTTATTGGCAGTTAACTGCCAATCTTAGTTGGCAGTTAATTTGCATATAGCCCTGATTAGCCAATGAAAACGGTATCGCCGTATGCCAATTACCATTTTTCTCTTTTATTAGTGTAGATAGTATTCCATTGTATGGATAAAACAATTTATCCATTCATCAGTTGATGGACATTTGAGTTTCACTTTTTTTGTCTATTATGAATATTAATGCTGCTATGAACATTCATGTACAAGTTTTTATGTGAACAAGTTTTCATTTTTCTTCAGTATATATATCTAGGAGTGGAATTAATGGGCCATATGATCCTTAGTCTCTTCTAACCTTTAATTCTTTAACACATCTCTCAAGCTCTCCTCTCTAGTTGCTAACCTCGTGCACTCCCATACTGTTTTCTTTAGATTTTTATAACATTTTCACTTATCTAAGGTTTTCCCCCTCTCCCCCCCAGCTACAACTTTATCAAGCAAACACACAAAAATGATAATTGGGAAACTACAGCAGGGTGGGAGTGGGAGAGAATCATGTTGTTATTTGCTTGTGTAGTCATTTAGCGCTTTCATGCCAAACCCTGGCAGCCACCCACCAGGAGGATTTGACACAGCTTTTGGTGGGCAAGGTTAATAATAACCTCAATCGCTGAGAACTCTGCTGCCATTCTAAGGTAGGAGTTTCTTATACTTTAAAAACCTGGTACGAAAACTTGACCAGCAGCTTCATAGAGATTATATGTCTTAACCACAGAATTACATATTTTTACATTTCTACTGTTTTTCAAAATCCGAAAGGGAGGTTCCAATATTGCTCCTGATGTTAGTTCCAACTTTTATTGAGTAATCCTCAGAGATACAGCACTGAATCCCAGATGATGAAGATAGTGCCATTTCTAAGATCTTAAATTGACAAGTTTTCTTTGACAATAGCTTTCTCTCCTATTAAACTTATCCTTCATGCCTATGATGACTGACTTCCACTTCCTCAAAGCCTCTATATTTTCAGTTTATTAACCAATTTCCTATCTAGCTGGAACCTATGGGCAAGCCATTTCAGTGGTGCTTTTCTTCATCATCCTCGATTTCTTCTTTGTTTAATCTGTGCTGCAAATTCTCTAAGAGGAAATTTACCATCTACTTTCTCCGTTCTTGTCCTTGGGAATGCCAAGTCCCTTGAAACAGAGTCAGTAGGTTTCAAGTGGGCACATATTACTATTTTGAATTCCTTTCATATCAAAATGAGTTTTCTCATAACTACCTATTTCAAGGAATTTCTGCTCTCAAGTCCTTAAGACTTAATCTCACCATTATCTGTTTGCAAAACTGAAGTTCTTTACCTGAGAAGATTTAGGCCAGCTAATGTGTCCGTCCAATACTTTTCTCAGTTTTTCTTTAAACTCCTTTTTTTCTAAACCTCTTCAAGGCTAAGCCCTTTTCATACTTAATTACTTTCTCTTCACTACCTGTCCTTAGTTTTTTTTTTTAAATCAATTATTCCTTTTCTTCACTCTTTAACGCCTCTCTCTCCATTCGTCTTCACTACAAAGATTTCCCTGTGTTTTTTAAATTAATCTTGCATCTATATAATGCTATCTCCTCTTTCGCAAACATGTAAATGACTTTACCTAGGATGTGTAATTCTTGAAGGCCCTGTCTCCTTTACAGTTGGCTTTAAACTCAATTCTGTTTTAAATTGTTTTCTCAAGTGTTACCTATTCACCAAATCCAATATTTTTTAAAAAGTATATTTTATTGATTTTTTACAGAGAGGAAGGGAGAGGGATAGAGAGTTAGAAACATCGACAGAGAGAAACATTGATCAGCTGCCTCCTGCACACCCCCTACTGGGGATGTGCTGGCAACCAAGGTACATGCCCCCGGCGAATCAAACCTGGGACCCTTGAGTCCGCAGGCCGACGCTCTATCCAGTGAGCCAAACCAGTTAGGGCCAAATCCAATATTTTTAGTTTACCCTTTTGATTGCCTGTGGGATTTAAGCTTCAGGGCCTCTTGCTTAGAGGAGCCTTTAAAATGTTTGTTGTTGAATATTTTTGTAAAGTTGCAAAAGCAAAATATTTTTGCCTTCTTGTCAAGCTTCAGGCCTCCCAAACTTGGATTTGCCATTTTATAAAAGGTGATCTGCCCCTCATATAAAAGAAGTTCATCAGATTCTGTTATAGCCTGAGGTAACAACATTGGGCACAGCTCCCTTCAACTTGGTCACAGCAAAGGAAGGAACTAATTGCTATATTAAAATTTATATCCTGGATTGACCAAATACTTATATTATTTTCATACCTAGGTCCCAGGTCTTGTCCTTAATATTACAGGTTCAGGAACTAGTTTTTAAGCCTTTTGACCAAGGTGATCAAGCACTGAAAAATTAATTCATGCTAACCAAACTCTCAAAGGATTATTTATAAACCGGAATGTTTATTTCTTAGCATACAAAAAGGAATTAATATTGTAATATTGACTGGGTATAAATATCTGCTATCCAGAACACACTTAACTGAATCAAGATAGAGATCAAATATGATGATAAAACATTTAGTTTTCATGACTTAACGTGAAAATAACTGGGTGCTGAAGGCGTCCTTACTGCAGAGGTATGGCCTACAGTGCACCCTCAACCCTGTTTCTTGTGTGACTTAAGCGTGTGCAAGATTCTGATCTACCAGGGTTGCCTGGTTATGTATGAATTGAGTTGGTCTGTGCCTTAACGATCCCACCCCCCAAATGCACCCAATTTGGCTGCCATACGCCAATACTGCGTTCCCCAACCTTCCTCACTTTTGTCCTTTTATTTCATTCGTGTATCTCCATTCCCCTCACTTCCAGTGCCCAGGCTACCCTCAAGGTCCCTCCTAATGTAAGTTCTGTCGTCACCTACCTACTTTTACCTTGCCTCACCTATTAATCATCACCTCCGACCGACACCCTCATCCCCCATCTGGCCCAGACTGGCCCCACCTCTCACACCGAACCTTCCCGGGTGAGGGCGCCGTGGGCCCGTTCCCCGCCCAGCGGGGAAGCTGCGGGGGAACACTTTCTCGAGCTCTTTGCATGACCTCCCTCTCCCATTTTCTCCCAGTCCTACAAACCACCACCACATTTACCCTCCCCATGAACACCGGGATCGTCTCCTGCCCGCGTCTGCGGGGAGAGGTCTCCAGCGAAGGCAGAAAGGTGTCCCCTTACTTAATGTAGGTGTGTCCAGATGCTGGCACCCGCGCCGTCAGGGAGCGGAACCCGGGCGGAGCCCCAGGTGAAGGGGAAGGGTGGTTGGCGCTAAGCCAATCACGGCTCATGACAACAGGGATCAGCCAATCAGAACACGGGGTGCTTGGCGAGGGTAAGGGCCCGCCTCCTTGCAGCTGGGTGGCCAACGCCTTCGCCAGGGCTGGCTGGAGCTGAGCTGGTTTCCGAGTCCAGGGACTGGGCACCTTCCGAGCTGGGAGACCGCGCCCTCCCACCCCAGCTGATTTCTCTGCCGGCCTCGGCCTGAGCAGGTGTCGGTCCGGCCGTGGACGCATTCTGACCTGAGCCGTATCTCTCCCTGGAGACTTTGTGCCTATGGTTGGGGACAGAGTGAGGTCGTTGCCTTGACGACGGCAGCATGCAGGCAGTGGTCCTCCTGAGCGTGAGCTTGGGGCGGGCCGAGGCCAATCTGCCTCTCTCTGCTTCACCTGGCGCCCGGGACTGTGTCCTCACAAGGAATCGTAACCGCACTGAAACTGCTAGTTTGCTAGTCAGCATTTTCTAGACCCGCGGGAGAGATGAATTTCACCTCAAATTTGTTTCCGAGTTGAAAACCTTTGGGTCTTTCCACGTGAAAGGATATTAAAGAAGCAGTAAGTATAATACTTTTAAAGGCTTCTATGATCTCACTCTTCATGTACAATAGATTTCAATCTCTTGAAGAAGATAAATTAGCATTATTTTTATCTAACTTGTCCGTATTAGAACTATGCTCTTACATGGCACATGTCCAGAAATACCACATTGCCAGCCGGGCGGGCTTCGTTTGTATTACCCTTACGTTTGGGGGTAGAAGGCATGAAAAGTTATCGTTTATGAGTAACTGTTTCAGGAAACAAGAGGCTTAATAAGCTGTGAGACCTTTAAGGTATTTGCAGGCAGTGCCACTTGAGAAATGGGTGTGTTCTATGTGCTGTGACCAAATGTGCAGTTGGCTGCAAGAATAAACTTGGAGTAGTCAACTTACACAATGTTAGCTTACTAGATGACATATTTTTAAGTGATGCAAGGTATAGATTCCATCTATTTTTGTCCTTGACGTGATAAACCTACAGTCTAGTCCTTGATAAAAACATGCTGTCTTAGTGGAAGGAAAAATTATTTAAAAACGAGAGAGAAAATAACGTTGAGATATTTTTTCAAACACAGACTTTTTTTATTTGAAAGTAGTTGATAGACATTAAATGGAAGCTAAAAATGTCAAATGGAAGCTAATGGAAAGTTAGTGTTGGGACACTGCTGTGTAAACAGTTTATAGTATTATCAAAGCTGGTCGTAAAATAATGAAATAATTTGAGTTGCAGTTGACTTGGATTTATTTTCATTCACCCTTCACCCCCAGGTCAATCTTCTGGTGTTCCATGTATATCTATATAATAGAAACTATATAAATTACCATATGTAAAATGCTAAAGATGTACTCATTGGATTATCATAGTTTGTTAGAACAGAGGATATTTGTATTGTCTTTATTATCAATGTACCAATAAGGAAGCAAGGAAAAGCATCACAACTCACAATCGAGTAAATTAGCTTTAGATTGCCATAAATACACAATGTAATAGGTGATAATATTTTCCCCTAACTTTTATTGAGTATTTTTATATTGTCAGGTTAAAAAATTTAACCATGAGTTATCACTTGAATATAAACTTACTTAAAGGTATTTTTTCCTCCTTAAACTTTTAGAAGCATAATGGGATTAAGATGAATTTTGTTGTTGTTGTTGTTCTAGAATTTAATTTCAACACCAGATTTAAAAATAAAGTTGGAAATTTGCAATTAAACTTATGAATTAAAATCTATCTGTATTTGGACTGAAAAGTTTTTTGTTTTTTTTTTCTGTACCAAAATATGTAGTGGACTGATTGCTGGACCTTCATCAATCATTAGTAAAGTAAGAAATATTTTATTAGGGTTGCCTTTATCCAGAAAGTGACATGTAATTGGGAGTAGAAAAGAATTATAGCCCTAACTGGTTTGGCTCAGTGGATAGAGCGTCGGCCTGTGGACTGAAAGGTCCCAGGTTCGATTCTGGTCAAGGGCATGTACCTTGGTTGCGAGCACATCCCCAGTGAGGGGTGTACAGGAGGCAGCTGATCGATGTTTCTCTCTCATCGATGTTTCTAACTCTATCTCTCTCCCTTCCTCTCTGTAAAAAATCAATAAAATATATTAAAAAAAAATTATAAACACAGCCTGGCTGGTGTGGCTCAGTGATTGAGCATTGACCAATGAACTAGGAGGTCACAGTTTGATTCCCGGTCAGGACGAATGCCTGGGTTGCAGGCTCCATCCCCAGTGGGGGGTGTGCAGGAGGCAGCCAATCAATGATTCTCTTTCATCATTGATGTTTCTCTCTCTCTCTCCCTCACCCTCTCTAAAATCAATAAAAAATATATTTAAAAAGAAAAGAATTACAAGCACAAAATTAAAATGATTATTCTCATAGTGAATAATCATTAAAAGGATTTTTGAAATACTCTATTTGGTGCTACTAATATTTAATTTCTAAAATCTGCCTATATACTGTGATGTTATTGCTGTTATTTTGTATGTTCAATATAGGAATTTAATTACTATAGTAAGAAAAATAAAGAAAAATAGTTTAACAAAAGTTCTTAGTATTCATTTGGTAAGTGACCATTTTGTGACCAAACATTCTTCCTCAATGAGTTGAGAGTGTATAAAAATTTTCACCTTTTAATCCTGATGTAAAAAATAAACATGATCGTCACTAAAACTAAACTCACTTGCGATTTTTTCACCTTTGTGTGAAGAGGAATCATGTTTTTCTACAGTGAGCTGTAATTGTTTTGTATGGTGGTTCTAGTGTTACTTTATCTGAATTAAAAATATGTTGAATTTCATCAACATGACATTTAGTAACTTAAATTTAAAGTTAATGGCTTCAGTTATATTTGTGTTGTCTATTATGAAATGAATATGAATATTTTGAAAACATAACAAAATTGGAAACAATAAGAAATTGTGAGTCAGCACGGGAGAACCATCAACACAGTGGCTGCTCTAACATGGCAAAAAAGTTAGGAAGAATTAGTTTGCTGGGAGGGTGGGGAAAATTAATATACTCAACATTATTAACTATATTTTGGTTTTTACAGCAAGAAAAAAAATCCTTCTGGTTTTGAATTAAAATGGAAAAATATGAGAACCTAGGATTGGTTGGAGAAGGGAGCTATGGAATGGTGATGAAGTGTAGGAATAAAGATACTGGAAGAATTGTAGCCATTAAGAAGTTCTTAGAAAGTGATGATGACAAAATGGTTAAAAAAATTGCTATGCGAGAAATCAAGTTACTAAAGGTGAGTAAATATATGTATTTTGTTAAAAAAATAAGTTATTTCTTGATCAAGATTACATTTTGGGGGAAATTACTGTTTTTGTATTTGTTTCATATATTACAAGGTTTAAAGTATATGTTTTTGGCAATAAACAAATAAAATGATTACATATGTATACTCATTTATATCATGCACATAAACATGATTTTAAGAGTACTTGTCGCTTCTTTATACACACACACACACACACACACACACACATACACACACACCTATCTGTCTACCTACCTAGCTAGGGAGAGCTA
The DNA here is from genome assembly GCF_964212035.1 of Myotis nattereri. Lineage (NCBI taxonomy): Eukaryota > Metazoa > Chordata > Mammalia > Chiroptera > Vespertilionidae > Myotis > Myotis nattereri. The sequence continues at coordinate 183,047,540 of NC_138075.1, forward strand.
GCCAGCTATCATTTGTATTGATGGTCCCAAAGACCACCCCAACGTTCAGTGATTCACTAGAGGACTCAGCACTCTGCAATTGTATTCATGGCCATGATTTATTAAACTGAAAGGATAGGAAGCAAAATCAGCAAAGGGAAACCTGTTACAGGCTTCTAAGAAACCCCTTCCAGTGGAGTCACTCAGCTGGACACTCTTATATCCTCCAGCAATTAGTTGTGATAACACATGTGAAATATCGTCTACCAAGGAAATTCATTTGATTCTCAGTGTGCAAGGTTTTTATTGGTGACTTGTCATGTAGGCATATCTGCCTGGCTTGTTCCAAAATTTCAGACTCCCAGAAGGAATGCAGGTATTCAGCATAAACAATATTGTTTGCGCAGCGCGCCATTTTTATCAATTCTGGAAATGAAGGGAACCCTCCTGAAATCCAAGTTCCCAGGTACCAGCCAGGGATTTCCAGGTACCAGCCAAGGTGCAGCATACCTCTCTAAGGATAGCACTCTCAGGCCTGCTGTGTTATGTCCCTCTTTCTTTAATCATTCTCACGAGAAGTTTATTAAATTTTATTTTTCTTTAGAAAGAACCAACTTTTAGCTTTGTTCATCTTCTATATTATTTATTTCTCTTCTATTTCATTTTAGTTTTTTAGTATTTCATTCCTTCTACTTATTTTGGGAGGGTTTAGTTTGTAGTTCTTTTTTTCTAACCTGTTGATTGCATACTTAATGTCTTTTATTTCCAGCCTCTCCCCCTGCCTCCTTTACACATTTAAAGTTATAAATTTCCCTCTCAGAACAGTTTGGTATGTATTGCAGAAATTTTGGTTAGCAGTTCAAACTATTTTATTTCCCTTGATTTCCAAATATTTGGAAATTTTTTAGATTTTCCTTCCCTGGTTTTTTACTTTTGATCTAATTGCCCTGTGATATGAGTATATACTATGTAAGATGTTATTCCTTTGAAATTTCTTGATACATGCTTTTTGATTCAGAATATACTAAACAACAACAAAAAATTTCTCATGTACTTGAAAAGTATTCCATTAAATTAGCTTTTGTTACTTGCATTGATTAAATCTTCTGAATTCTCAGTAATTCTGTTTGTGTGTGTGCTTGTTCTGTCCAGTACTGAGAAGAAATATGTTAAAATCTGTGATTATTGATTTGTCCTTTTTTATTTTAGTTCAGTTAAGGTTTAACTTTACAAGTAGAAAAGCCATATTATTAATATTTTATATTTAGAATTATTATATCTGCATGCTGAATCAAATCTTTTATCATCATGAAATAACTTTTTTAAAATCCTCACCTAAGGAATGAGGATATTTTTTCCATTGATTTTTTTTTTTTTTTTTTTTAGAGAGAGAGTGGAAGGGAGGGAGAGAAAGGAGAGAAACATCAATGTGAGAAAGAAACATCAATGTGAGAGAGACACATAGATTTATTGCCCCCCACATGTGCCCTGAGGGAGATAGAATCTGTAACCCAGGCACATGCCCTTGACCGGGAATAGAACCCAAGACCCTCCCATGTGCAGGCTGTGCATAGGCCAACACTCTAATCACTGACTCACACCAGCAAGGGCTGAAATAACTTTTTATTATAGTAATGTTTTTTCTTAAAGTCTGTTTTGGCTGAAACTAATAAGGCTACACTAGTTTAATTTAGGTTAATGTTTGCATAGTATATCTTTTTCCATTTTTGTTTTATTGTTGAGAGTATTACAGAAGTCTCCCATTTTTCCTTCCTTTACCCTCTTCTGCCTGGCTCCCCATCTCAGTACTTGTTTAGATGTGTCTCTTGTGAACATGTAGTTACATTTTTCTTTCATCCTGTTTGACAATCTTTGTATTTTAATTGGAACAATTAGTCCATCTACATGTAATATAGTTTCTGATATATTTAGGTATAAATATACCACCTTAATATATGTTATTTGTCTCACTGGTTCTGTATTTCTTTTTTCTTTCTGTCTTTGGATTGATTACATTTATCATTCCTTTATTTTCCTCAAATAATTAGAAAATTATATATTGTTTCATTTTGTGGTTATCCTAGACATTTGTTAAAGTCTAACAGTATCCAGTAATTTTATCCTTCTTCCAAAGCTTGCAATAATCATCTCTAGTTATTCCCTTTTACCTTTTATGCTATTTAAACATCATAAGATGTAATTATTTTTAAATGTTTATTTAGCTTTATTTTTACCACTTTCTTTGTTTTTCCTTCCTTTCTGCATTTATTATTTATCTGTGATCTCTTCCATTCTTCTTGTTTAGGATTTCCTTTTGTGAGGAAATATTGAAGATAAAACATTTCAATTTTAGTTTGCATGAAAATGTCTTTATTTTGTTATTATTCATGAAGGATATTTTTGCTATGATAGAATTTTAGGTTGGCGATTATTTTCTTTCAACAAAATGAAAATAACATTGTTTTGTCCTCTAGCTTCAATTATGGCTCTTGATAAGTCAGCTGTCAGTCCAATTGCTGCTCTTTTTTAAGTTTGTTCTTTTATGTCTGGATCTTTTTTTTCTTTCAACTTTTTATTGACATATACATATAGGAAAGTATACATATCATAAAAATATATCTCTATGGATTTAAATAACTGAACAACCTATGTAACCACCATCTAAATCAAGTAAGAGAACACGAAAATAACCCCAGAAGAAACCCCCGACCACCACCCCCCGCCCCCCCGCCACTCCCCGCCCTTATACCTTCTCCAGTCACTATGTCTTCCTTTTCCATTCAGGTCACAACTGTCTTAATTACAATCAGCATAAGTTAGTTTTGTTTTCTGCAACCTTGTTTCCATTATATTTAAGAAGGTTTGGGTTGGTTTTTGTTGTTGTTGTTGTTGTTGTTGTTGTTGTAGTTGTTGTTTTTCCTTTTCAGGGTATGTCACCAACTTAGGAGAACTCTGCTCTGCCAGCTTTGTGGCCACAGATAATCTTTTGGTATCTTCCTACACTCCTGTTTGACCTTGATTACATTTGGCAGTTTCACCTCATTTGTGGTGGGAAGGGGTCATAGATCCTACTTAGTTCCATCAGAGATAAAGTTACATTTCTTTTCCTTATTGGTTTTATTGTGTTCCCTGAGAGGACAACAGAGCAATGTGGTCTTTTAACTAGAATTTAAAAACCAGAATATACATTTACAATTTATACTGTTCATGCATTTTATTTATATGTCTTTTTTATGCTAAGATCTATTTTGGATGGTCACTAATTGCTAATCATTTGATGTTGTAAAAACTATTTTGCATTTTTTTTATAACAGCAACTGAGGCATGAAAATCTGGTGAATCTATTGGAGGTGTGTAAGAAAAAAAAACGATGGTACCTAGTCTTTGAGTTTGTTGACCATACCATTCTTGATGACTTGGAACTCTTTCCAAATGGACTAGACTACCAGCTTGTTCAAAAGTATTTGTTTCAGATTATTAATGGAATTGGATTTTGTCATAGTCACAATGTAAGTATTTAGTTTAAATAATTATTTTGCCAATTATTGACTCTCCAGGCACCAGTCATTTACCGTAATTTAATGAGATACTTGTTTAAAGTTTAGACCAGTTAAAATCATAGAAATGAACTGTTACTTTGATATTGCCAATTTTCATGTGTCATAATACATGTATTCTTTCCCCCACCATCTTATTATGAAAAGTTTAGGCCATACCATACTGAAAAATAAAAAGAGTGTGCCATGAATACCCATATAATCTACCACCTAGATTCTAGATTTGTTAATATTTTTTTATATTTTCTTTATTAATATACTTATCTATTTATTAATGTCTTATTTATGTATTTGTAAGTAAATTACAGATATCAGTACACTTCAACTCTAAATACTTTGGCTATGTATATTAACTAGAGTCTAATATTTTTTTGCTTTTGTTTGAGGTGACACTTACTGATTGAAATGCACAAATTCTAACTGATGAGTTTTGACAAATGCATTCACCCAAGGATCCATGTATATGTTAGTTCAGATTCTGTTGCCGAGTTGTGAAGTAAAAAAATCCCTGCTCTTCATGGAACAGATTGTCGAATCTCAGAGAGAAGGCGGGTTGGGTGGATGGGTGGGAAGAGATCAACCAAAGAACTTGTATGCATATATGCATAACCCATGGTAACACATATTAGTGTGGTGAAGGCCTGGGGCAAGGGATAAGGGTGGGCTAGAAGATGTCAATGGGGAAAAAAGGGGACATATGTAACATTTTCAACAATAAAGTTTTTTTTTTTTAAAAAAGATCCCTGCTCTTAGCTTGTAGTCTATCACAGTAATTTTATATCCTTTGAGTATCAATAAAAGCACCTCTAGGTAAAATGGCGCAAAGTACCAAATGAATAACTCAACACATTATTCTTCCAGTTTTACAAAATATTTTAAATGACATTTTTTGTGTGATTATAAAAGTAATAGATGCTAACGGTAGATGTGGGGTTGACCCTGTGAGCTTGCATGGTTGTAATAGCAGTTGATATCCTCTGCAAAATGCTCAGTAATGGCATATTGCCATTTAAGATGCTGGTCCCCTGAAAGAGTTTAAATATATATATATATATGGCATTTTTTCAAAATACTGTTTGCTTGTATTAGAGAATTAGGTCTAATATTTTGTTTTGCCTAGCTGTAGAATTTTTAGTATTGTCTCCCAGTGTTCATATTTTCTCCTTTACAAATCTTAACCACTGACCTTGTTGACCCTCTTTATATTTCTTTTTTTAAAACATATTTTTATTTATTTCAGAGAGAGGAAGGGAGAGGGAGAGAGAGAAACATCAATGATGAGAGAGAATCATTGATCGGCTGCCTTCTGCATGCTCCCTATTGGGGATGAAGCCCACAACCTGGGCATGTGCCCTGACTAGGAATCGAACCCTGACCTCCTGAGTTGATGCTCAGCTACTGAGCCACACTGTCCTGGCGACCCTCTTTACATTTCTAATTGCCTGAAGAATGCCTCCACTTGGGTGCTCAGCAATCCTCATAAAGGCCCCTATGGCTAAAAGTGAACTACCAATTATTCCATCAAAACTAACTTTTTCTAAGCTTTTTAATTCTTTTAGATTCCCAGGTTTAAATGAAATATCTGAGACTACTTCCTAAGCTCTATTGATGCTTGATTTAAAATATTTATAAACTATGTCTCCTCCTTTCCATTCCTCCAAGCACCAGTCTAGTTTAGGCCCTTATTGCCTCATAGGTGTCCCACTGCTCTTTTCCCTGCCCCTAGTCCCTCTCTGATTTAGCTTATTTATGGCCAACATCTTTTTTTAAAATAAAATATATTTTATTGATTTTTTTACAGAGAGGAAGGGAGAGGGACAGAGTTAGAAACATCGATGAGAGAGAAACATCGATTAGCTGCCTCCAGCACACTCCCTACTGGGAATATGCCCACAACCAAGGTACATGCCCTTGACCAGAATCAAACCTGGGACCCTTGAGTCCGCAGGCCGACGCTCTATCCACTGAACCAAACCTGTTAGGGCTATGGCCAACATCTTTAAACATCATATTGGTCATACCACTTCCATGGGTTCCCATGGCCTTGACAGAAGCTCAGACCTCAGACTGGCAGTTGAGACATCCTTCCTCCCTAGTATATAACCTGTACTGTAGAAGTATCATTTCTCTAGTCTCCTGATCGATTTCTCTTCATTCTTTTGTTCTCTTCGTTACCTTCACTTGGATTGCCCTTACATTTATCCAGGTCATACTTACATTAAATTCCTACCTTAGAGCCCACCCCTTTCATAACATTTTTCCTTGATTACCCAATCTTCAATTACAGCTTTATTCTCTTAATCTTGAGAGCAGTGACTAATAGAACAATTGATTATATATATATATATATATATATATATATATATATATATATATATAATCGAGTATCTTTGATTATTTATATAAAATTTTTAGCATAAATGTTATTTTTTTCCCAACTAGATTTCAGGTTCTTTAAAGCCAGGAAGAATTTAGTATGCTTTTTATTTCTATTCATTATAGGGACAAAAACAGTGCCCTGCACATGGCAGGCACTAAAAACATAATTAATTTGTTTACCTTGATGTGCCAATATATGTCATTCTCTGTTGTGTGTGTGTTGTTGTTTTTTTGTCTTAGATCATACACAGAGATATCAAGCCAGAGAATATATTAGTCTCCCAGTCTGGTGTTGTCAAGTTATGTGATTTTGGATTTGCGCGGACATTGGCAGCTCCTGGGGAGGTTTACACTGATTATGTGGCAACCCGATGGTACAGAGCTCCAGAACTATTGGTTGGTGATGTGAAGTATGGCAAGTAAGACATCATGTGGTGGTGTGGGGGGCACTAATGTGTTTCTAATATAAAAAAAGTTCCTCTAACACTGGAAGGAAGTTTTGAATTTAGGGGACTTTACAAAGTGATTTGTAATTTTTGGTGCTTCCTCTTTAAGTATTCTTGTGAAACAATTTGGGGTTACTATACTAATATTTTAAAGATAGGGAAATCAAGGTAAGTAAGTAGTCTGTTTTTTTTTTATATATATATAGTGGTTCAGAAATAGGTATACTATATTTCACTTGTAAAGAGAGGTAATACGGATTGGATAAGTTTGAAACTATTGGAATGAGGTGAGTGGACAAGGCTCAGAGAAGAAATAATTTGGTGAAATGTTTTAAAAATATAATTATTTCCATAAATAAATTCTTCAAAGAAGATGGGATTGTAACTTTTACTGCTTTTATAGAAATCTTTAAAAATATTTTCTACAATTTCTGTTTTCAGAGTATATATCATTTAATATTTTCTTGATTATGTTAAGTTCTCCTTTTACTGTCATACTGTAACCTTTATGTAATTTTATAATATAGCTATGACCTTGAGAAATTTCAAGTTACTTGTCCTTATGCTAATAATGCCAGAATATTCTTTAAGTTCTTACAACTGATTTTAAAGACAGTTTTTCTATTTTTTTTTCTCTATTAGCTTTCAATTCTCCTTCTTGTTACTGTATGTGTCCCTAACGACCACCTCCTTCTGGTAGTTTTCAGTGTATGGTGGGATAGACTAATTAACTTGCTAGAATTATGTGCAAACAAAGAATGAATAGGTTCTAAATGAAAACCCAGAAGGCTTATCTTCAGAATAAAGGACACATAACTATTACTTTTTAGAAGCCCTTTCCCTCTATGTCATATGATCAAAGCTTTTGGAAATCTGACTTACATAAAATTGGGAATTAGTACTTTAAGTTTATAGGTGATTTAAAGCCTGCCACTACTATTCTCAATGCCTAAAATATTTAGTAGTAATATGCAGAGCAGATTCAGTCACAGTAAACATGTAAGGAGGCCCAATTTTACACCACACTGCTTTTCTTTCAGAGCTGTTGACATATGGGCCATTGGTTGTCTGGTAACCGAAATGCTCATGGGGGAGCCCCTCTTTCCTGGAGATTCTGATATTGATCAACTATATCATATTATGACGTGTTTAGGTAAGATTACACATCTGCATTTTCAATTCTAGAGGCTTCCTCCTATGCTTGCTTGTTTGTTTGCATTGATTGTACAAGGTAGGAAGCAAATAGGAAATGTTCATATATAAATGTGTGTGTGTGTGTGTGTGTATATATAAAATTATATATATTTCTCTGCACTTTTGCATTCAGTCACACATAGAAAGGATGCAAATGATTGCTTATTACCTATGGATCAACAAGCATTTGGTGTAATATAACTATACCCTCATCCCCACCTTTAAATTGAGAGATACAGAGGCTTCCAAGGTAGTTTAATCTTGTTGCAGATGTGACTTTTGTTGTTAGTGCTTTGGATGGAATGTCAACGCTAGATCATCACAGTATTCTTACATTTATTGAAATATTAACTTCATTGTTGGGAGACAGAGCTTGGAAAATCGAAAAAATGGTAAAATACTTGGGGGCTATTTAACTATTGGATTTTAAGTTTTCAGGTTAGAAATTCAACAAACAGTGTAATGGTTTCATATATATTTCATGCTCAGATAGGTACTGAAGTTGTTAAAAAAGATAAAAGTGTTAAAATCAGACCTGAACATAATTATAAAATCCGTTGACCAAAAGTTAAATTCTTAAATGGTAAGACTGATTTATCTAGATTAGATTGTGACCATATTTTCATTATTTTAGTTGGCACTTTTATGATTTTTGGTGTTACAAATGAAGTGCTGGTAATTATATTTAAACATTATAGCCCAGCCGGAGTGATTCAGTGGTTGAACATCAGCCTATGAACCAGGAGGTCATGGTTCGATCCCTGGTCAGGGCACATGCCCGAGTTGTGGGCTCCCTACCAGTGTGGAGTGTGCAGGAGGGAGCAGATCAATGATTCTCATATTTGATGTTTCAGTCTCTCTCTCCCTCTCCCTTCCTCTTCGAAATCAATAAAAATATATTTTAAAAAATTATAAAAGCTTTGCCCCTCCTTTTCCTATGCTCCTTCATGTCTTCAGTTCTATGTTTACTGGCATATGAACTTTCATTAAGAGCACTGTTTTCGGTTGATTTTGCAGCGAGAGCCCCAACTCCATAAGCATGTCCCACTCTTTTCTCTACTCCACATCACCTGTCTCTGCTATTACTCTCATGATGTATAATGACAGAGATGTGTGCTGTCCTCACCTCCAGGTAACCTCATTCCAAGGCACCAGGAGCTGTTTTATAAAAACCCTGCGTTTGCGGGAGTAAGGTTGCCTGAAATCAAGGAAATGGAACCTCTTGAAAGACGCTATCCCAAGCTCCCTGAAGTTGTGATCGATTTAGCAAAGGTAACCATACTTTTTCTTTCACTTCCTGACAGGGAATTTATATTTCGGAGACTTGGCTTTCTCTTATGTTTTTTCTTGTTTAGTTGATCATTTAGGTCAACAATTTTGTGTATATGGAGTGTGTGTGGGGGTTTTGGGGGGAAGACTTCAGAGATAAAGACCTGAAAATTTCACCTAAGAAATCATTTAGTGTTATCTAGCTTGTTTTAAGTGTGAAAACATCCTCATAGAGATGTTTTTAATGTTTAACATTTAAAGTGTAAACCTTGCTTAAGTGGAAAAGAAAAATAGGATAAGAAAATAAAAAGAAAGGCAGAGTAGCAGGAAAATTAATTAAATTATAGGGCATAGGATCATGATTTGCGGTGTATTGTTAAACCAATAAGAATAGATACTGCACTTGATCTGAGCCAAAAGGCCGAGAGGTGATCTGTTGTTTATTGTTAAAGGGACTTTTGCTTAGCCACTGGATTTGCTGAGGCTAATTTGCAAATCATCACCACCTTTGCCTTGTGTTTGATTGAGGTAGATATTAGGGAGAGTCTCAATGTATCAAATTGTCTTTAAACATGGACATTTTGGAATTATTAGCTCAAAACAATTCTTTTTAGTTAGGATTGTCCTAAAGTATTGATTAAATAAGTATCTCTAAAACATCAGGATCACATAACATTTATCTAAGTTATTTATTTTTATTTTTTTTAGGTTTCTATATAACTCATTAAAAACGTTTAGTGAGCCCTGGCCAGTTTGGCTCAGTGGATGGAGTGTTGGCCTGCAGACTGAAGGGTCCCAGGTTCCATTCCGGTCAAGGGCAACATGCCCTGATTGTGGGCTCGATCCCCAGTAGGGAGTGTGCAGGAGAGCTGATCAATGATTCTCTCTCATCACTGATGTTTCTATCTCTCTCTCCTTCTCCTTTCCTCTCTGAAATCAATAAAAAAATATTTTTAAAAGAAGTTTAGTGAGTTTATAACTAATTATAATAAGTTCTTAGAATAACACGTTTCTAATCCTATATAATAAAAGATTAATATGCAAATTGACTGAACAGTGGAACGACTGGTTGCTATGACGTGCACTGACCACCAGGGGGCAGACACTCCTGGTGGTCAGTGCACTCCCACAGAGGTAGTGCTGCTCAGCCAGAAACTGGGCTCATGGCTGGCTAGTGCAGCAGCGGTGGTGGGAGCAGGCCTAAGCTGGCAGGCGGACATCCCCCAAGGTCTACCGAACTGTGAGAGGGTGCAGGCTGGGCTAAGGCCCCTCCTCCCCCAATGCACGAGTTTCGTGGACTGGGCCTCTAGTTTTCTATATAATCTTCTAACACATGCAAATATTTTTCATTGAAACCTGCTTTATGATCAATCTATAAAGAGATTTAAAGGGAATAAAAATAAAATTATTGTCTAACTTATGGCCCTTATAGTAGAATCATATAACTTTTAAAACATTTTGTTACAGAAATTTTCAACAGAAAAGAAAGAATAGCAATAGAATGTAACCTTGCATACTTGTCATCTAGCTTCAACAATTAACAACCTCTAGACAATCTTTATCATCTATCTACACCCTCAGCACCTTTTTCTGGAGCATTTTGAAACAAATTGAAGATATTATATTTTTTCACTTAAAATACCTTAATTATATGTAGAACTTTTCTTGTTCATTTAAAGCTACTTATTGAGTCCCTTGTATTTTTACTAACATCGAATGGTTTCAATTAATCAGAACAAGCCCTGCATTACAATAGAATCTTCCGTGTAAAGTATCTAGCACAATAATAAGCACAGAGCAGGTCCTTTCCCTCCCATTCTGCAAGGGCTTTAACTTTTAAAATTTCACCATAATTCCTTAATATCATAAAACATTGAATCAATGCTCAAACTTTCATTGACTTTCTCATAATTTCTTTTTATAGTTTAAATTAGGATTCACATAGAGTCTACATATCAATCAGTTAACTTATTTTTTTTGAAGGAGGTTACATCTTTTTTTAAAAAATGTTTTATGAATTTCAGAGAGGGAGGGAGATGGAGAGAGAAATAGAAACCTCAGTAATGAGAGAGAATCATCAATTGACTGCCTCCTGCATGCCCTCTACTGGGTATTGAGCTCGAAATGTGGGCATGTGCTGTAACCCGGAAAGGAACCGTGACCTCCTGGTTCAATGCTCAACCACTGAGCCACATTACTGGGCTAGTTATCTTTTTTTTTTTTTTTTTTAAGATTCTTAATTTACAAACTCATCTTCATCTCTTTTTGTTTTGTCTGCTTAAACCTTGCTAATTATTTGTTGAAGAAGCTAGGTTGTTTGTCCCTTAGAATTTCCCATATAGAATAGTTTAATATGTTCCTCTGTGTCTTGTATTTTTTATAAATTCATAGAGCTAGAGCTTGATCAGAATGTCTGGTGGTCTTTCTTTTTGTGATATTAGCAACCTTTGGTCATTGTCTAGATTTGTGATTTATTCTTTATCATTTATCATAGATATTTAAATTCATGACTATAAAGATGTATTTTCTATGTTTAGACATTTCAATGTGGTTAGATTAAAAAAAAATATGAGCTACATGGGTTGTTTTTCCCCCCCCAGAAATGCTTACATATTGATCCAGACAAAAGGCCCTTCTGTGCTGAGCTCCTGCACCACGATTTCTTTCGTATGGATGGATTTGCTGAACGGTATGGTACTGGCTCATGTTTTCCAGGTCACCCCAGCCTAGAGTTGAAATAAGGTCTTCATAATAGTAACAGACAGTATTTCTCTAGCCAGCTACTTTGATAGGATCGCATATATTTACCGCCCTACCTCCCTTCATCCTTAGCAGCCAAGGAATTTGTAGGAGTGGTCCCCTGTACTCACTAACTTAGGGCTCTTGGTTTCCACAAAGCAGTCACTTCCTGCTTTTATTCCTGTCTTCCTGTGGTAACATGCACCACTCAGGTCACTGGTTTCTATGTTGCTACCAGTTGTATGATGCCATCGTCTTGGGTGCTGATGCATTTGCAAAGGTGCCATTTCCTGTTGTTGCCAAACTCTTACCACACCCAGTCCTGTGACCCTGCTGACACTGCTGATGTGCTGGAGACTTTGGTGTGCCAAATGTGTGGGTGCCAGAGCTGTTGGCATGTTCTCTTATGCTGTTTGAGCTACTGGAATTAGTATAGCTGAGAAAGCAAAAATATAGTGAGATGAGTGGTAATGACATTGCTTTATATTTTTACAAGTCTAGTTAATATCTAGTTTACTAAAAGATACCTGGGTTCTCATATTTGCTTCTAATTTCAGTAATTGTGATATGTTGTGTTGTTTGAAATATATGAAGAAACCCTGACCTCATACAAATATGTTGTTGGGAAATGGAAGAATATTTTACTAGCTTTTTAAAATAATTGTGCACATTCTTCTTTGATCCCATACCAAAAACTTTGATGCTATACTAACACTGACAGTGGTAGTTCTTAAATATTGGTTGTGGAATCTGAAACCACATTAATGAGCTTTTTTTTACCCGGTTACATTAAAATTTCACACTTTGAATAGGTCCTTTACCCATGTATACTTTTGTAATAACATACGTTAGCCATTTGGAAAATATTGTTTTGCTGTTATACAGATCTTTAAAATGTTGACCTATTTCATTATGCCACATTCAAAAAGCCACATTCTGTCTCATCAGAAAAGTCTTTAAATATTGGGAATTTGCTCAGCTCACAGTAGTGGATATAAATTTAACAGAATTCTAATTTTGCATAAAATTTTGAATTTTATTGACACAAATACCAGTTGTTTTCCTTGAAGTGACAAGCTCCTTCATTCACTTTTTAAAAGAGAACGTATGAATAACAACAGCTCTTCTGTCAGTCTTTCAAGTAAAACTGTTCCAAGAAACAGGTGGCTAGTTTAGTTTGTATCGCAAACCATCACTCAGTGCTCTCCTTAAGATAACCATTGTGCTTCAGTGTGCAGCAGAAGTGCTTTTTGCATATTCCCATATTGTCACACAGAATATGAAAAAGGCATATGTTCAAGGATTTAGATTTAATAAAATTAATACTTTTTTTACTGTTTTATCAGGGACACCCTTAAATACAACTCTCTCTCTCTCTCTCTCTCTCTCTCTCTCTCTCTCTCTCTCTCTCTCTCGTTTAACTGAGAATGTTGGCTATGAAGAATACAGTGACTGTTAGTGCAGTTCGGCGCCACTGTTGCTTTCATCAGCGCAAATGTTAACAGGATGAAAAGGAAGTCATCTTTGTCTTAAGAATAGCTTTGGCCTTTTGAACCTCCGGAAAGGTTCTTAGTGATTCCCAGGGGTATACAAACTACCTTTTGAGAACTGCTAATGTAGGCCATAATTTTTCTCATTTTCAATAACACAATCTAGTTTAGTACTCAATTTTTAAAAATAGATATCTTGAAAACCATTTTTTCCCCTTGATATCTGTCTCACACAATTTTATTTTGTTGACAAATGTATTTTTATGTAGGTTCTCTCAGGAACTACAGTTAAAAATACAGAAAGATGCCAGAAATATTTCTTTATCTAAAAAATCCCAAAACAGAAAGAAGGAGAAGGAAAAAGATGATGTTTTAGGTGAGGAGAGAAGCACATTTGTGGTACAGGTAAGTGTCCATGTTTTGATGTCTATTATATTTAATGTATAATAAATTTAATATTAAATTTATTATGTTGGAGGGTAAAAAAAGGTTAAATTATTTTCTGATGGGGAATAAGTTAACTTTTAGCTTCTTTATAAAAATGTATCTTTTCTATAGATATTATCTGTTTAAAAAATCTTAACATATCGTATAGTGAGTGCCTACTGTGTACCAGACTGTGCAGGAAATCATTCTCATTCAAGAACGTATAGACACAGGTGAATATCCACATACCAATACATGGACACAAACACACATGCACACCATTTTTTCCCCTTAAATGATAGAAGAGAAAATATCATTGTTAGAATTTTATATAAAGTAGAGCATTTTAAAATTGAAATCTAGGTATTCAATTTATTTGAAGTTTACTTTTCCTGGTATGTTATCTAGAATTGGTTCTTGGTAAGGTAATTCAAATCCACCACCAACCACTCCTGTTTCCTCACATGAATCAAAAGAAAAGACTTTCAATTTTGTGTTTCCTGACTCTACATATATAAGAACAAAGGTGGGCATGCTTGATTTCTCTTCCACATTTCTTCCCACTGAAATATTTATAAATTAGATATATGTCTCATGTAAATCTGAGGTGTGCAGGGCATGGCAAACATAGGTTTACAGGTGTGAGTATGCTAAACAGTTTATTCTTGTATGATTATTTATTAATTACTGTATTATTTTTCATATGAACAACTATAAACCTACTTTTGCCCCACCCTGTATACATCAGAGCTAGTGTAAATTGCATTTCTATTCAAAATAAATGTCTGACCAAGAATCTTGGGTTTAATTTTAATTCCATAGGTAGATAAAAAAATACAGGGCCACAAAAAGGTGATGTCTGTGGAATTCTGGTTTAGTTGACAAGTACTTTATAGGTAGAGGTGATTTTTCATTATCCTCATATCATTAATGTTATTAACATTTTTATTATTCCTCAGGATTCCAATGCTGATCCCAAAATTAAGGATTCTAGAGTATTAAAGATAAAAGGGTCAAAAATTGATGGAGAAAAAGTTGAAAAAACCAGTCGAGCTTCAAATGTCAGCTGTCTCCATGACAACGGGTCTAGCCACATCAAAGCAGTGCCTTCAACAAGCCTCAGAGATTGCAGCAATGGCAGTGTGGACCACACAAGGAATCCAGGCATGGCTATTCCTCCACTTACACACAGTCTTTCTGCACTAGCTCCTGGTATTAATTCTGGAATGGGGACTATCCCAGGAGTTCAGAGTTACAGGTATGAATTAAGAAAATAAGAACAAAAGGTTGTTTAAGGATATATTTGCAAATTTGTAAGTCATTGTCAATTCAGCCCCATTGTTTTACTCTCAGGCTTTTGGATATTGTTCATTCTTGTCAGGTTGCTGTTTTAAAAGACTTTTTGGTCTATATAATGACGATTATTAGCATTTGGTCAAAAAATTAACCTGAGTCCTAAGAAAGTAGGGTTGTACTGTTTAAGGTGAAGAGAATCTACAGCTATTTATTCTAATAACATGAAAGGAGGTTGTCATAACAAAAGAGATAATTGATTTTCAAGGTCTGTTTCTGCATTGTATGGCTACAGGCATTTAGTGATACAAAGAAGCTCCTTTTGGGAATTTTGCTTAAAGGAAGGTAATTTGGTTGGAGTTGGGGACTGGGTAGGAGGCAGGAGTGTAGGACAGAATATTTTACCGGATCTGTGCACATAGTGTTTTTAAGAATAGGCATTAAATGCTGATTAAACTGCATGTCACTTGGTGCTATGTAATTTGGTTTTGTGCTTGAAAAATAATTACTGTTGGTTCTAACTTAATATTTTTGTCCTTGTTGTTACAGAGTGGATGAGAAGACCAAGAAGTATTGTATTCCATTTGTTAAACCAAACCAACAGACTCCACCAGGCATTTATAATATTAACATGACCAAACCAGTAAGTGATCTGTTCTCAGTGGTAGAAGAACAAACTAAGTAATTTCTAGACTTTTGTTAATATTAAATATAATGGGGAAGAACTGAGATTTTTATTTGGGGACAAATCATAAAATGGAAGCTTAATTATGCATATATCTTCCCAGCCTGCCATAATCATAAATGTGAAAGGCTTAACGTTTAAGTCAGTTTTAGAAATTAATCTCAATCTGGAACTTAACATGTAAGATTTTATTGAAATGACATCTGTTTTAATTCTTTAGGCAACAGTAAATTTTCTTAACCTAATGCTTGGTGATCAGTTTTTTTTTTAGAGTAGAGAAGATAAATGGTCTTATCTCACCCACACTAGGTTTTTGGGAAAAGTATTCTGTTTCTTCATTTAACCAATATTTATTGATTACCTATCTCTATATATAAAAAGCCAGTGACCGGAATGCCGTAACAACTGGAACTATGACGCCCACTGCGGCCAGTGATCCGGCCTGATGGGGGCAGTGGGGCTGGCTGGCCAACCTCCCGCAGCCCCTTCCCCCCAGCCGGCTCCACCCATGATCACCCCCCCTACCCCATTAGGGGCTGGGGCCGGCTGCCAACCTCCTGCAGCCCCTCCCCCAATGTGACCCCACCCCAGATCAGCCCCCTCCACCCCGATCAGGGGCAGGGCCAGCTGACCAACCACCTGCAGCCCCTCTCCCCAGCCAGATCTGCCTCCCAATCGCCCCCCCCCCCCCAATCAGGGGTGGGGCTGGCTGGCCAATCTCTCACAACCCCTCCCCCGGCCGCTGACCCCTGATCAGCCCCCCACTGCATTTGGGGGCGGGTCAGCCAGGCTACCACCCACAGCCTCTTCCCACGGCTGGCCTTGCCCCCAGTAGCCCCCCCCCCCCCAATCAGAGGTGGGGCCACTGGCCAATCGCCCACAGCCCCTCCCCCAAGCTGGCTTAGCCCTGATCAGGCCCCAATCGGGGCAGGCCAGCCAGCCAACCTCCTGCCATCTCCTCCTCCCAACAGGCCCGGCCCCGATCCACCCCAATTGGGGCTGGGCCAGCGGGACCCCACCTGTGCACTAATTCACGCACTAGGCCTCTAGTTATGTATAAAACACTGGAGATGAATGAGTCAATCTTTCTCTTCAAGGAACCCTTGGTTTAGTAGAGGATCAGCAAGTTAAAGCATAGATTGTAATAGAAGCATGTAGAAGGTTCACATGTCTTCTGAAGCTTCAGAGGAACATTTTAATGCTCAAGATAACTTCTTTTTAAAGTTAAATCATCATCACTCTTACACTCAAAACCCGCCCTTGGCTTTTCATTTCTGAGTAAAGACCCGAGTCCTTGCTGAGTCTTTAAGTCCCCATCCCTCTGTCCCATTCACAGCTACTCTCATTCTTGATCAGTCTATTCCAACCACACTGATATCCTTGTTATTCCTGCAACATAGTCAGACATGCTGCAACATTTAGGCTTTTGCACTTGCTTCTTCCTCTACTTTGGAACAGTCTCCAGATAATCCAAAAAACTTGCTTTTTCTCTTCCTTGGCTTAAATGAAACCTTATTACAGTGATGGTGAACCTTTTGAGCTCGGCGTGTCAGCATTTTGAAAAACCCTAACTTAACTCTGGGGCCGTGTCACATATAGAAATTTTTTGATATTTGCAACCATAGTAAAACAAAGATTTATATTTTTGATATTTATTTTATATATTTAAATACCATTTAACAAAGAAAACTCAACCAAAAAAATGAGTTTGCCTGTCACCTCTGACACGCGTGTCATAGGTTCGCCATCACTGCCTTATTATGAGGTCTTCCCTAATATGATAACTCATTTTGCCTCCCATTACTTTCTATCCTCTCACCTTGCTTAGTTTTTTTCCATTATATATATTTGACATCCTCTACATTCTTTTATATATTGTCTGTCTCCC
Organism: Myotis nattereri; assembly: GCF_964212035.1. Lineage (NCBI taxonomy): Eukaryota > Metazoa > Chordata > Mammalia > Chiroptera > Vespertilionidae > Myotis > Myotis nattereri. The sequence continues at coordinate 183,064,885 of NC_138075.1, forward strand.
TCAGTAAGATGTAAGCTTCCAAGGCCGGGATTTGTGCTTTGTTTCCTCCCTGCTCTCACTCACACCTCGAACAGTGTCTAGCAAATTGAAACTGCTTAAGAAATGCAAATGAATTCTTCCAGGGAAAGGGAGGTATGGACATATTCCCAAAAAAGTATTTTTCTCACAAATTTTCCTTCTCTATTTTCTTTCATTATCCTCAGTGCTGAAAATTATAGCCTTTCTTGTTCATCTCTCATGATCTAGACATTATATTTGCTTGTTTTTAAGTTTTTCTTAGACTGCAATATCTGTACCCATCGTGCTTTCCTTTTGACATAGCCTACTTTTTGATTTCTCTGTGGATATTTTGTGTTTTACATTCCAAGTCTGCTTTGAAGATTCTTTTGCTCAGCTAGGCTTTTCCAAATAGCTGGCTCAATACCATTTTTCTGGAATTGAAATCAGCCTTCTTTCAGGCATTGCATAACCATCACTGGCTAGTAATTTTAGATCTTATTTCTGTTTATATTTCTTTGGGACAGGCAATTAAAAAAGGAGGTCAAGATTAGTTGGGGGAAGATCCACTGGCAAATTAATGGAAGCATAGCTAAACCTAAACTTTCTTCAACTTCTAGGTTGAAGATCAATAATAAATATATTATTATAAATATCTCTTACGTATTTTACTTGCCACTGTTTGAATATGTAAATCTGGTAGTTTGGATTTGTTTATTTATGTTTGCATTTGCAGATAATTTTTTTGAACTAATTATTTTATTTTGTAGCTGACTTGAGCCAAGAGCCTTAGCACTTATTCTATTAAAAGAACAAACAGAAACATCCAAAAGAAAGAAACTCAAAGTCTCACTCCGGAACTCGTGAAGACTTTGTGGGAGGCAGAGTGGCATAATTCAGAGAATATTAAATTTGAGACATCAAGGAACCTCAATGACAGCTTGACACTGTCATTATATGTGTTTGTGTATATATTTCATTATACATACAAACATATGTAAAAACACATATATGATTTCATTATATATACGTGTGTGTGTTTTTTTAAAGAAAATCACACACTCTATATATTACCTGTTCTGAAAATGTAAAAAAGAATACAGACTTTCTGTCATTCTCAAATGAAACGGAAAAATGTCAAATCCATAAAGGTACAGAGTTGAAGTGCTCCTACTATTCTTCACTTTATTATTTTCTCAGACTTTATCAACTATGAAGTAATAATACTAAGATTTGGAAAATAATTGAAGTTGTAATTCTTTACTTAATAAACTGTGTAACTAGGAGATAGTATCATATGCTAACTCTGAGGAGCAGGAAAAGGACAAATGTTTTTAAAATGAGCACCAAGATTATGTTGGGAAAGCAAAAAACAACCTAGGACATGTGATATACCTGGCCAGATAAACTGCTCAGAATTAAGCAACTATATGCTGAAAAGCTCAGCAGGTGTCCCAAGGCCTGACCTTGCTGGCCTGATGCCCATCTGCTAACCTTTTACTGATTGCCAGGACTTACCTGAAGGCTGAGAGAGGGAGAAGGAGAAACTCCTATCAACCAGTAATCCACTTGTTAGCAATTTTAATACATTTACTGAGGTAGAGGTTTGAGATAACTAGGTGAAATGGTTTTTTGTGTGTTACTTATGTTTTTCAAATATTGTATTATTCCAGATCTTCAAATCCATACATTTTAGGCTATGACTATAGTAGTTAGACTAGGGGCAAGCCCAGTTTACCTGGAAGCTAATTCATTTGTGTTAATCATTCTGATGATATTAGATCACTAGTGAAAAGAGCCTCCTTCAGGCAAATAAGAAAAGAAGAGAATACGCAAAGACAGATGTGCATTTGCCTGAATTAAACTATAATCATCTCCCTGAACTGAGAGCCTTGGAAGGCGTAGGTATGTTTACAATGCTTTTACCTTGTCAGCCCTTTTGTTTGCATTGTTTAAAATGTATGTTAGGCGAACACAATATCAAAAACTCATACATGTATGTTAAATGAACAGAATATCAAAAACTCGTAAATGTATGTTAAATGAACAGAATATAAAAAAACTCATAGTAATTTTACATTTTTATATATGAAAATATGTTCAGACTTATGTACAATAAGTAATACCTACAAAGGGACAGATACAGAATGTGAAAAACTAATAAAAATGTCTATTTTTTTCACTGTGCTTGTGGTTATTTTTGTGCAGCTCGAAATTCCAGGCTAATGAGGAAAGAGAACAAAAACCTTTCAGAATCTCAAATTCCTTCTCTGGCCGCTATTGACTTGCATGCCTCCAGTGTTACACTGCATCAGGTACAGAAATACTCTGTAGGTTGTGTGGAGCTCCGGTTTCTCTCATATTTCCTGTTCAAGTTTCTTAGGGAGAGTTTGCTCTTAAGGATTGGGAAGGTTTATTGGTGAGATCTATAAAATTTTGCTTGTTAAATTGTATATATTGGTTCATTGAACTTAGTACCTCTATGACATATCCTATATAATAAAACCCTAATATGCAAATCAACAGAACAGCAGAACACCAGTGGCTATGATGCACACTGCCCCCACCCCCACCCCACTGCAGAAGGAAGTGACTGGCAGTGGTGATCAGGGGGCGGGGACGGCCGGAGGGTGCCAGCGGGGGTCTCCCCCCCCCCCCACCCCCCCCCCCCGATCACCCTGCTTGCCAGTTGCCCCACAGATGGCCCTGATCGATCGCTGTCCAGGCCTAGGGACCCTACCCTATATGTTGGGAACAGTCTCTTAGATTTAAAAATTAAAACCTGGCAAGGCTACTCTAACAATGAAAACACAGGATGATGCAGCGATGACATGCATGGACTCTGGCTGGCACATTTTGTGGTCAGCCCTGATTCTGACACTTAAAACTGTGTGACAAAGCCAATGACTTAACTTCTCTCTGCTTCAGTTTTTCCACCCATAAGATGGGGAAAATGGTACTACTGCCCCAGAAGGATCATGTTATGTACTACTATTTATAATCAGGGCAAAAAATCTAGCCATCCATACAACAGCAAGATGCCTTTCACCTGTATGAAAAGTATGGTCACTGGTGCATGCAGTGTCCCAGATTGCGAGAGGGATGTCTGACTGCTGGTTTAAGCCTGGCAACCCCCGAGGGGTGTCAGATTGTGAGAGAGCACAGGCCCACCCCCTGCCCCCGCACTAATTTCATGCACCAGGCCTCTAATATGTTTATATTAACATTTCGCAGCTTACAGTAATCAATGTTTTATGATTAAACGTGTGTGTGTGTGTGTGTGTGTGTGTAGCCTAGTTATGGTTTTTATATAACTACAAGTTTTGTTGTAGCTTATAGTATTTCACTGCATTAGCACCAAAATTATAATCTATCTTCCAAAGTGTAAAACTCTGAAACTGTTTTTATTCTTTTAAAATGTATTGTCTGACACTTTTCCCCAAGATGATCCACTTTATCCATGTTAAAGATTTGTTATTACGACAGTCATCTTTTTCTGTAATTTCTCTTAGCGCTTAAGACTATTTATGTTTCTGCTACTTTTATATGAAAACATATGTCACATCGCTCATTTTCACATTGAGAAAACCGTCAAATTTTTAAATCCCGAGCCAACCATAACTCGCTACAAACTTTGGATATGTATTATTGTACTTCACTTTTACTTTTTCAGATTTCTCACCTTTACTTGATGCTTGGAAACTTTTGTTTTAGAATGAAATTCTCCAGCATTGTTTAAGCATTTCCATTTAATTTAATAGAGAAACTGTATGTTGCTTCTTTATCAATGTGAATACTCTTTTCTCTTTAACTATGTTACTCCTTAAATAATTTTGTAGAGCTCTCTAAACAAGGGGAATAATATTGTTGAGGATAAATTACAGAGGCAGTTACCCAGTGATACTGAGAAAAAGGTTTATTGATTGCTGTTGCTTTGCCTTATCTCCTGCTGACAATTTCTGTAGCAACATTATTAAAACTAAACAAATTCCTGTTGTATGAAGATGAATCACTGTCACAGATTTAACATCTGGTAACTATAGAGTCTCAATAAATTCCTTTTATACTTCTAAAGTTAAATTTAATGTGCATTTTAAAGGTGCAGAATTTTTCATTTGCTCTCCGAGAGTGCACTATGGTTCAAAAGCACTTTTCAGGGTTGACATAACCGAATCTAGTTTCAGCCAATGTAAGAAAGGTTTTTATTTTTGTTTTGAACTAATCTTTTTTTTTTTTAATATGTTTTTACTGATTTTAGAGAGAGAGAGGAAGGGAGAGGGGTAGAGAGATAAAAACATTGATGGGAGAGAGAAACACCTATCGGTTGCTTCCTGCACGCCCCCTACTTGGTTTGGAGCCCTCAACCAGGGCGTGTGCCTTGACTAGAAGTTGCACTGTTTACCTCTTGGTTCAGGGGTTGATGCTCATCCACTGAGCCATGCTGGCCGGGCTGAACTAATTGTTTTATACATTTAAATTGGTTCTGCATTTTTAGTCTCAATTTACTTGCTTAATTTCCAGTTGTATTTAAACTACAATAAAGGGGAAACTAGGTGTAACAAAAATCACAAATTAACAACAAAATAACATGAGCTTATGTATAGAAATCTGAAGGGCCCTAACCGGTTTGGCTCAGTGGATAGAGCGTCGGCCTGTGGACGGAAAGGTCCCAGGTTCGATTCCAGTCAAGGGCATGTACCTTGGTTGCGGGCACATCCCCAGTAGGAGGTGTGCAGGAGGCAGCTGATTGATGTTTCTCTCTCATCGATGTTTCTAACTCTCTATCCCTCTCCTTTCCTCTCTGTAAAATCAATAAAATATATTTAAAAAAAAAAAAGAAATCTGAAGGAAAGAGAAACACCAGAAGACTGAAAGCAAGACTTTCTGGTAGGTGCTGTGACTTGCCCTGCACTTACTTTATTATTAAAACTACATTGAACTATGTTTCATTTTTGTACATAACACAAAATTTTCACCTTTATAAAAGTCTATTTGTACTTTTTGGAAAAATCTGCAAGATAGATTTTTGTAAGTAAAGTGTTGTATAATCCCCCCTTCCCCGCCCACACATACACTTATACATATTATGTACTTATACACACAACTACATGTTTGTTTTTTTCCCTGTAAGCATGGTTTTAGCTTTATCCCAAAAATTTTGATATGTTGTAGTTACATTATCATTCAGTCCAAACATTTTTTTTATTTCCCACGTAATTTCTTTTTTAACCCATGAATTACTTAGAAATGTTTGTTTAATGGTTAGATATTTGGGTTTTCCCTAGATATTTTGTTATTATCAATTTCTAATTTAATTCCATGTGGTTAGAGAATATACTTTGTATGAATTTGATCCTTCTAGAGTCATTGAGATGTGTTTTATAGCCCAGCATATGGTCTATATCGGTAAATTAAATTTGTTCCCTTGAAAATATGTGTATTTCTTAGTTGTTGGATATAATGTTCTATAAATGTGGAATTAAACTAAGGTGGTTGATAGTGTTGTTCAGATCTCCTATGTCCTTATGATTTTTTTGTTGTTCACTTCTATCAGTTACTGAAAGAGTGCTCTCAAAATCTTTTACTATGATTGTGGAATTGTCTATTTTTCTCATATCTCTTTATTTTTGCTTCATGTATTTTAATCTCTTTTTAGTTACATGCACACTTAAATTGTATTGTCTTCCTGATACATGTCCCTTTTATTATTATGAGATGTCTCTCTCTAACTCTCATAGTACTCTGGGCCTTGAAGTCTATTTTGTCTGAAATCAAAATAGTCACTCCAGCCTACTTATACTTATGTTTCCATGGTATATCTTTTTTCTTTTCATTTACTTTCAACCTACCTGGTTTTTATAAAGTGTTCCTTTTGCCAAGAGCATATAAATAGGATCTTTCCTTTGTATCCATTCTGTCAATTCCAATTCTTTTAATTGGAATGTGTGTGAGTTTTCTGTTGCCGATAACAATTACTCCAACTTGAAACAATATCCGTTTATTATTCCACAGTTCCCATGGGCCAGGAGCCCGGGCCAAGCTGCTTCTCTCCTTCAGAGTCTCACAGGCCGAAATCAAGGTGTCATCAGGGCCGCGTTTCTCTCTGGAGGCTCTAGGGGAGAATCCGTTTCCAGGCTCGTTCAGGTTGTCGGCAGAATCCAGTTCCATGTCGTGTGGGACCTAAGTTTCCTTGTTGTCCCTGCTTTTTTGCTGGCTGATTCCTGGGGATGGTTCTCGTCTAGAGCCTACCCACATTCCTGGGAACCATCTTCAAAGACAGCAACATTAGCTGGATTTTTAAATTATTATTATTATTACTACTAATAATAATTATTATTATTCTTTGAATCTCTCTTACCTCCTCTTCTACCTCATCTCGCTGACTCTTCTGCTTTTTTTAAAAAAACATATTTTATTAATTTTTTTTACAGCGAGGAAGGGAGAAGGATAGAGAGTTAGAAACATCGATCAGCTGCCTCCTGCACACCCCCCACTGAGGATGTGCCTGCAACCAAGGTACATGCCCTTGACCGGAATCGAACCCGGGACCCTTCAGTCCGCAGGCCGACGCTCTATCCACTGAGCCAAACCGGTCAGGGCGTGACTCTTCTGCTTTTAAGGATGATGTGATTACATTGGGCCCACCAGGGTAATCTCTCTACCTTAGGGTCAGCTGATTAGTAACATCGATTTCATGTGCAAAGTCCCTTCACACAGAACCTAAATTAGTTTGATTGACTAACCAGGGATAGGCATCTTAGGGGGATATCTTTAGAATTGTGACTAGCACTGAATATTTAGGCTATTAACGTTTAATGTGATTATTGATACGTTTGGGTCTAGCTCTGTTTTATTTTTTTATTATTTGTTTCTTATTTGTTCCTCTGTTTTCCTTTTCCAGTCTTCTTTCATATTTGAGTATTGTTAGTGTTGACTTTTGGGGGACATCTCTTTGTATAATTTTTTTAGCCATTGGTCTAATTCTGTCAACCACACATATATATACACACGCATATATGTATGTGTATGTGTAAATACTGTGTATATATATACACACACATACATATATATAATTTTCACAATCTGCTTATAGCAAATATTAAGCCACTTATAAATGTAAAAACCTTGCAAATATATTTCCCTTCCCACCAACCTGAACTTTTTTTGAAAGAATTTTATTTATTTATTCTTACCCAAGGACGTCCTTGGAGGGAGGAAGGGAGAGAGAGAGAAACATCACTTGGTTGCCTTCCATGCGCGCTCCAACCGGGAACTAAACCCACAATCTAGGTAGGTAAGTGCCTTGACCGGGAATTGAACCAGTAACCTTTTGGTGCACAGGACGACACTCAATCAACTGAGCCACTATGGCTGGTCCACCAACTTGAACTTTATGTTAGAGTTAATCATATATATTTTATTTACATACATTGAAAACTCCACTACACTGTCATACATTTTGCTTTAAGCAGTCATAAATATTTTAAACAATTTATGAGAAAAAAGTAGTCTTCTATATTTTCCTAGCTACTTATCATTTCTGTTTTTTCTTTTTTTTTAAAGATTACAGTTTTATTTTCTGGTATTTTCCTTCCAGCGAAAATCTTCCTTCTTACAATTCTTGCAGAGTAGGTCAGATGTTGATAAACTCTTAGTTTTCCTTCATTTGAGAATGACTTTATTTTGCTTTTGTTCCTAAAGTATATTTTTATTGGATATAAAATTTGAGTTGGTAGGTTGTTTTAAATTTTTTTCTCTCTCTCAAGACAATAAGGATGTTATTCCTCTTTTCTTATTTCTGTGATTTCTTGGGGAAAATTCTCAGGTATTTGAATAATTATTCTCCTGTATGTAATGTTTCATTTTTCTCTGGCTGCTTTCAAGATTTAATCTTTTGTGTTCATTAGGTTGAGTATAATATGTGTAGGCATAGTGTTTTTTTTTTTGGTTTGTTTGTTTTAATGTATCCTGTTTGGGGTTTTCTGAGCTTCTTAAATCTGTAAACTTATAACTAATTGGGGAAGTTTTTAGTCCTTATTTTTTCAAAAAAAATTTTCCCGCCACAATCTCTTTTCTCCTTCTGAGATTCCAGTGACATATATGTTAGACCTTTTGGTATTTTCTCACAGGTTCCTGAGAATCTGTTCATGCTCATCAATCTTTTCTCTCTTTATTCTTAGGACTAGGTCATTTCTATTGATCTGTCATAAAGTTTTTTAACTCTCTACTTTGTCATTTGCATTCTGCTATTAAGCCCATCCAGTGAAGTTTAAAAATTTCAGTACTGTTTTTTAATTCTAAATATCTATTTAGTTCTGTTTTAGAGTTCTACTCTTCTACTAAGAATTCCTGTTCCTTAATTTCATTATGTTTTCTTTCATCTCATATACCATAGTTATAATGGCTCCTTAAAAATAACTGCACACACACACACACACACACACACTATATATATATATATTCCAACATCTGGACCACCTCAGGATTGATATTTGTTGATTGACTTGATCACACTTTCCTGGATTTTTTTCCCCCCAGTATTTTTTTATTATATCTAGGACATAGTGGTTATTATGTTGTGTAGCCTCATGGTTCTGTTATAATACTCTGGAAAATGTTGAATTTTTTGTTTTAGCAGGAAGTCACCTAAGTGTGGTTCACATTGTAAATTCTGCCTTAGCTTCTGTGAGGGGTGGTTCAAATATCAGTTCTCCAGGTCTTTCTGATCCTGGTTTGCACCTGACCTGTACTTGTGTAGGTCCGGAGACTTGTGCAGGTGATTCAAATCTCAGTGTGGTTCTCTCAGCCTTTGCTGTGCTGGTCTAAAGCTCTCCCATGTGCGTATCTCAGGAGTTGCACTGAGACTTCTGCGGCTTATATACAGAATTAGAGGATCCCTTTTTCTAGTTCTCGTCCCTTCAGAATTACCCCCATCCTTTTTGGCCTGCAGGGATTCCTTTTCCTGGTTTCTCTATAAAGATGGAGTTTCTTCTAGACGTTGAGCCTACTGCACTTCCTTACTACTCTGAGACTAGGCAAAGCCACAGGAGGAAAAAACAAAATTGGAAATCTACCCCCATATGAAAGGCCACATCTTGAAATTTTGACTGCTCTCCTTAATCCTTAGTGGTTTTTTTTTTTTTTTTTTTTGTATTTTCCCCAAATGTTCTTTGTTCGTTCTGATTGTTTGTTTTATAATAAGTAGGAGAGGGGGTTTGTAGTGGGTTTGCACGGCCCTGGCACATCCAAAGTATACTTTAATATATGTATCAACAAAGAGGTCAAAAAAATAACATCCCCTTACTTCATCTTCGGTGCAAGTAATTTGAGCTATGAATAGTTAATTTAATTTTATTTTTTAAAAATATATTTTATTGATTTTTTACAGAGAGGAAGGGAGAGGGTTAGAGAGTTAGAAACATCGATGAGAGAGAAACATCGATCAACTGCCTCCTGCACACTCTCTCCAAGGGATGTGCCCGCAACCAAGGTACATGCCCTTGACCGGAATCGAACCTGGGACCCTTGAGTCCACAGGCTGATGCTCTATCCATTGAGCCAAACTGGTTACGGCATGAATAGTTAATTTTAAACATCTGGCAATTGAACAACAAAAATTGGGGTTTTCATGGAGTAGGACTTACAATGACTGGGACTCTGTAATGCTGGATTATGAATTTACAGGTACCAGGATCTCCCCTGCCAGAGGACTCGGAGGCTGACTTACCTTGGATGGAACACCAGCACTGAATGTCAGTTTGGTTCTGAACGGGGTAGGTCTGCTTTCCCATATTTAAAGCTGTGTAACCTTTTCTGGGAAATATTTTGTATAGTTTTAAATACGATGTGAGAAAACAAGTGGGATAGACATCTAGAAAGATTTTATGTAAAATATTTGGTGGCATGTACTCCTCCTGTGCTTTTAGATGCTGCTCTAGCGCTTGAGATGACATCCTCCTGGAACAAAAGTGCTGATATCCCAGGAGGAGATAGACATGGTTTTGATCGTTTACTTCTGAACTGCCTGCATTTTCTGAGAAATGTTTTGCAGAAGAAAAGACAATGACTTCCAGGTGTTTCAAAGGAAGATTGGGCAAGTGTCTTCCCCAACTGTCAGCCATCATCTTTGAAGTCCACTGATGCTACTTCAAGATAATCCAATGAAAGAATAGTGATATGGTTCTCGTTACATGAGTGTATATTTACTATTAGTGGGTTGTGTATTTAAAGGTACCCAAGATTAACAGTAAGTAAAAAAAGGGGAGAAAGATTATAAAAGTTTATGTTACTTATGCATCAAACTTTGTGTGTTACCTGCATTGATGTGTACATTTATTTAGGAATGTCTTTGTGAATGTGGGAGCTAAAAACTAGGATCAGTTGAAGAAAATGAAAAAACTAGGATCAGTAAAAAAAAAAAAAATGTTTCCTTTACCCTAACCTAACTATGAAAACACATTTAAGAATCGTGCTTGTTTCTAGGCTTTAACAAGATATGTGACTGCTCTTTATGGATAGATGTATTTCTTTGGTTCCTGTGAGTATAGTTGATGTTTGATCAGTGTATCATGGGAATCTGCCTCTCTGCTGATCTTCTAAGAACCACCCTAAATGCAAGTTTCGCAAAGAAACCTTTTTATTTCTAACGATTTGGATAGTTCTTTGCACTGTATGATTCTGGGGCTAACGTTCCTGTGAGCAGGAATGTGATCGGGACAAGAGTGAGAAAGGAGAATTCTGTAGGTCTATCTTGGAGTTGAATACTTCTCATTGACAAAAGAGGTATATCTACAAAACCAGGAAATGGGAAGCAGGGTTACCAATTGACTATGGTCACTCCTCTCTGGGCTGAATCCTGCTGAACTCCCCAGCCGAAGAGGCTTTGGGCAGGGGATGAACTTTGTTCTGGACTTTACTCCTATCCGCTAATAGTTTGAAGGTGATATTAAATAGAATATCTTTCTAAAATCCCAGAGATATTCCTGTCTTCTTATTTCCTCAAACACCTAGGCCTTCCCAAAAGCTTTTAACCAAGGTGCAAAATTGTTAACCCACAGGACACACATCTTTCCTAATGCACTGGTCCTCAACGTTTAGGTGGGAGAGTTAAACCAATTTGGCTCTCGTTTTTTTGTTTCTGGGTTTCTAGTCATGCTCTGCATTTACTGTTTTAGAGAATGATTGTTAAGGGGACCAGAATTTGTGTGGGTTTTTTTTTTGCCTTAACCAATTAATAGTATGTTGTTGTTTTTTCCAAAAGACATTGACTAGAACTTAGCCCAGGAATTTTACTAGCACTTTCCTCTATTACCTACCCTGTGGAGCTTAATATTAAAATTCTAATCATAGTTACTTGAGCCTCAAAAGAGTAGGATATTCAGGAGGCAAAATAAGGGGCTGCAATGTAAAAGTCTATGTAGGTGGCTCAATTAAACTTTGATCTTGATTTTGAAGCTCTATCTCTAATCTCTGACCAGGTGTTTGACTAGATGAGGTGTGGCTAACATGCTGAACAAAGTTAGTGTATAGGCATTAATAGGCCTCAAATTAAAATATTATTGTTTTTACTTTGAATTATGTTGTCAACAGCCACCACAGCATAAAAAGCAGACGCTACTTAAAAGCCAAGTAGCTGTCCAGTTTATTCCAGTGTTAATTTTATTAAAAGATCGGTGTGAAAATATCACCTCAATGTCTGAGGGTCTAGGATTAGACCTTTTACATTCTGTATTTGCTCTCGGTATCTTTTATCGATTAAAACATTTTGTGCACTTTAGAACTAAAGAACTAAAAGCGATTACTATAAGTCCAAGTTGAGACCTGAAGCTCATATCTGGTTAGAATCTTGGAAGTACTACTTGAAAAAGATTTTGCAAACTGGGGCTATAGACCCTGAACTAAAATAATCCCCCCCCCTTTTTTTTTTCCAGTTTAAGGTTACTTTTTCTTTCCTTACAAAGGATATGATGAAGTCGCATACTAATAGGAAATATGTATATGTACTAGTGGGAAAATGGGCTTGCTGTGTGTATGTATATTTTACAATTAATAAATATTATATGTTATTGAGCTCCATAGTTTTTATTTGCATTATTTAATTAATAAACTATAAACAATGTATAGGACACTGTATGGTATTTAACAAATATGTTGGAAATAATCAGTTAATTCTTTTTGGGAAAAGTTAGGATATAAGGATGACAAGTAAATTTTCTTGTACAGCCAGTGACACAAGCCATCTGGTCATAAAGTAACATGTCTTGTAAAGACTACCTGGTAAAGGTGGTGACAGATCCAGGCTTAGAACCCGATTCTCCTGATTGAAAATCCCTTGCTGGGTTAGATTAGCTAACTTCCTATCGAAATGGAAGCATAGAAGATGTGTTGTCTTGTGTGACTCTCTCATTATTGGTTTCTTTATCTGAATTGTGCTAAAATAAAAGGCTGGATCTATGAGCAACTGTAAATCAGATTAGATTGAAAAATGTGACTGACTTATTTCCTGAGCCCTCCTCAATGTAACCGAGCCACTGGCAGAGGATCCGAAATTCCAGGGTCACTGCTCCTAAAGCTTTAAGGCTAGTCCTAGTGTATTGGACCAAGTGGATTTTTCTCTATTGCTTTGTATTGTGTTTTTACATTAGAAATGGGCCCCTAACACTATGTGAGTGAAAAATTATGTTCTCACATTGCTTTTTAAATGGTTTTATTTTTTCTTTTGATAGCTTTAGACATGAACTAATTTAAAAACGGAATGAACCTACAGTTTATCTGTTTCTTTAAAAAATATTTTTATTGATTTCAGAGAGGAAGGGATAAGGTGAAAGAGATAGAAACATCAATGATGAGAGAGTATCATTGATTGGCTGCCTCCTGCAGGCCTCCCACTGGAATTGAGCCTGCAACCTGGGCATGTGCCCTGACTGGGAATGGAACTGTGACCTCCTGGTTCATAGGTCGACACTCAACCATTGAGCCACACCAGCTGGACTGTTTTTTAACATGTCCTTCTGCGAAGTACTTGGCCCCACATCTTGACATCACTCGTTATCACTTGTATGTAATTTGTGTGACTTGTGATTTAGACCTTTGTGTTTATAGATGTTTGGGGATAGCTGACATTGAATGTATTATACATTTGAGACATGTTCTTCACAAAACAAAAATCCATCCATAAAATGTCATGGTCTTTTGCTCTCAGTGAAATCCGCTCCCCTCCCCTGGCAGGTAGAGCCTTATTTAATCCTTCTTGTTCTGCTTTGTCATGCAGGGGCATCTCCAGTGGAAGTGAGGAAGGTTCTAACAAAACTTTGGAAAGTGTATTGTTGTCTAACATGAATGAAAACAAGAACCAGGAAAATGAAATAAAAATATCTCAATGCAGCCTGTTTTCCTATCCATAGATTAGGGTAGGATTGCCTATCATTCAAGGGAGCAGGTTTTTATGTCAGCTTATCTTCATTCATCTATCTCCTTCATTCATCTATCTGGAAAGTGATCTCTATTAATACTGCTGCTAGAATTAAAAACCATCTCTCCGCCCCATGGCAACAGTGTTTCACTTGGTTACTGCCCTGTTTTTAGCCTTCTTCCTTGGATTATCACTCCTTTTCTGATATGAATACCTCCTTGTCTGCCTCCCACTAGACATATTTTTAAGTACAAACATCTGTTTATGAAGTTGCTCCTAGGCTCCTGCAGAAGAGTCAGGGCCAGATTCTGAAGGCACATGTGCAAGAACAACACCCAGTGTCACTGCCCACTACATTTTCTGTGTTTCTGAAGATTGAGAACCACACTTTATTTATCTCTGTTCCATACCATCTAGCAAAGCAATTCCTGTGGGACAATAGTAATAATATTCCTACGAAGGTAGGAATGTTAGTCATATTTTACAGGCAAGGTAATAGACTTACCAAGTTTAAGGAATTTATTCAGTGTCAGTTGCTCAATAAATGATAGAGCCATGCATGTTTGTTGAATCATGCATGGTCATGATTTTTAGATCTGGAATCAATTAAAACATTTTTTGTTTAGATAATATAAACTTTGAGAGCTTAGACTCCTGGAGCTATACACGTCCTCATTCTCTTAAAAGAGGAAGAAATGCATTCCTCCAGCCACTAAATAAAACTTCACTCTGATTAAGCCAGATTTGGATACTGCTCACCTTGAATCAAGCACTGTAGCCTGGGGAATGGCATGTTCTGATTAGCGTGGGCCTTTGTTAAATTCCTTTGTCTGAATTAATGGGCGCTAAAGGACATGGGGTTATGCTGATTGGTTCAGGCCAATCACAGCCTCCCCATGGAACACCTGGCTTCCTCAAAGCCCAGGGGGAAGAGAATGGATGCTGGCGAAACCATCGCAATGCTCACCAGAAGTGGACAGTTCAAAGCTGCAAAAGGTATGTTTCATTTTAGATTTTGACTGATTCTTCTGAATTGTCCCCCAAAAGTGCTATATCAATTTACATTACCATCAACAGTGTATGAGAAAGTCTGTTTCCTATATTGGAACTATTTTAGATATTCATTTTATTTTCACCAATTTGATGGGTGAAAATTATTTTGCTTTAGTTTACATTTTCTTGATTACTACTTGTTATATATACTTTCATATATTTTTCTTATTACTGATTTATAGGCCATTTGAGTTCCTTCTTCTGTGAAGAAAGATATTAAATGTCATTTCAGAAGCAGATTTTAGCTTGACTATTGGAGATATTCCTCTGTAGATGTGTCTCTTCCTCCTGAAAACAAAGGCAAACACCAGATTCAGATAATACAGTTTGGCTCAAACTATATTGTGGGATAAAAAAATTATTTTGTACTGAGAAATGCAACCTAGTCAGAGGAATGTAGTTTTAATTACACTTTTCTTTTTATTTCATCTTAAGTAAGGCGGTCAGGTCCCCTTTCTTCTGTTGGATCCTGGAAGGAAAGAAGTTAGTGAGAGACAAGTGCTTCTCCCTCCTCTGGTAGAGGGATGAAGAAGTCAGTTCTGCTGGAATGGACAGAAACCATTTAAGGAGAGTTCTGAAACACCTGAACTTGGGGGTGGCTGCAATTGGCGTTCCTTCCATTTCCCTGGGATGACACCCTACTCCTTTGGCTCTGCCCAGGACAGCCCAGTGCTGCCAAGCCATGCTCCAGGAGGCGGCAGTAAAGCTCCACTCACTGTAACCCTTATCCTTCCCCAGGGGAAAAATGCTAAAAACCTGTGATGTATTTGACCTGAGGGGTATTTTCTGTTCCTTTTATCCATGTAATAAATAGCCTTCTTTTTCCATGTTTAAGGGCCCAATATTAAGGAGTGCTTAATCTATTTGAACTGCAGAGGTATAATTGACATATCACATTATGTAAGTTAAAGGTGTACAATGTGTTGATTTGGTATATTAATGAATTGCAAAATGATTATCATGATAGCATTAGCTAACACTTCCATCCTGAATTTAAGATCTACCCTCTCAGCAACTTTCAAGTATATAACATAGTAATATTATCATAATCATCATGCTGTGTGTTAGATCCCCAGAACTTGTTTATCTTATAACTGGAAATTGGTACCCTTTGACCAATATCTCCTTATTTTCCCCTATCCTCCAGCCCTTGGTAACCACCACATGCTTCTCTGAGTTTGAATTTTTATATTTATTTATTTTAAATATATTTTTATTAATTTCAGAGAGGAAGGAAGAGGGAGAGAAAGATAGAAACATCAATGATGCGAGAGAATCATTGATTGGCTGCCTCCTGCACGTGCCCTACTGGGGATAGAGCATGCAATCCGGGCATGTGCCCTTGACTGGTATCGAACCTGGGACCCTTCAGTCTGCAAGCCAATGCTCTATCCATTGAGCTAAACCAGCTGGGGCCAAATTTGAATTTGTAGATTCCACATATAAGTGAATCATATAGCACTTGTCTTTCTCTCACTTAGCAGTCATATATTGCTTAATGAAACCTTGGTGACTACCAGTCAATAGAATATTCGAATGCTTGTTTGATAAATGAAATCTACAATTGTAAGGAACATATACATACTGATTTCCTTTACTCTGCAGCATTTAAAATATTCCAACTGACATTTCACTTATATACAGTAAAACACATAAATCTTAAGTATATGGCTTGATGAATTTTTATAAATGTACACACCCATGTAAAAACCACCCAGATTAAGATATGGAATATTTATTTCTAGCTCTCAGCAGGCTTCCTTTTGCCCTTTCCCAGCCAATTACCTACCAAAACTTATCACTATTCTGACCTTGATCACCAGGGATTAGTTTTGTGTGCTCTTGAATGTCATATAAATGGAATCTTGTTTAATGCAGTCTTTTGAGCCTGGCTTCTTTCACTCAACATGAAATTGTGCGATTCATTTATGCTGCTGTGTGAAGCAGCAATCCCTTCATTTTCATGGCTGTGTAGTATTCCAGTATCTGATACAATAACAATTTACTTATCCATTCTGTTGTTGATGGACATTTGTGTTGTTTCCAGTTTAGAGGTATTTTGTGATGGTTCAGTGGGTTTCCTTGGTGATGACTTGAGTAGTTGCCTAGATATATAGAACTGATTGCCCCAAATAAGTTGTTTCAGTTGTGTCTACTCTTTTGTACCTCTCAGCCTTGATTTGTTTATCTCTCTATCGTTTATAACAAGCTTAGAGATTCTTATAGGAACCTGTTATCTACTTACATTTTATTATAAAAATAAGAAAAATGTGCTCTAGGCTTAAAAAAGGAAAGTGGTAGTTTATTTTTTTTAAAACTATTAAAAGTACCTGAACATTCTGAGCACAGTTTTCTTTAAAATTAGAGCCAGCTTTTTCTAGATTATGCAGCTTGTCTGGGAGTTTGAACTTCCTACTATGGAATTGGACATCTGCCATTTTGGGCTGAATTTATTTTCTCCAAATTCATGTGCCAACACCTTGATCTTGGACTTTCAGCTTCCAGAACTGAGAATAAAATTCTATGTATAAGACCCCCCTCCAGTCTATGGCATTTTATTATAGTAGACGTAACTAACTAGCAAACTAAGATACCTCCTCAAATAGTTTTCCAAATGTCACAAGGTAACATCTATAAAATAAGTCTTTTTCTTAATTTTTCATTTTTAATCAGAAACCAGCAAACCCCAGAGTTTACCAGTGCTTTAATATGCCACAAACTAGTCCTTCAGTAGCAGGCCCATGCAGCCCACATGTCCTTCCTCTGTTTGGCTGTCCCTGTGGCCACATGCTGCCCACAAAGCCCCAGAAGGCGCTCCAGCACTGCTGCGGTGGACAGTGCCCTCTGTGAATACTAGGATGCTGCTGTTTCCCAAGTTTTCAAAAGTTGCTGCTATTTTGGGGGTGACAGAGGAGTGAGTTCTGTGCAGGGGGTGGGGGGAGAACGGACCCTTTCTCTAATCTGTGCCACACTTTGTCATGTTGGCCCCAAGGCAGCGCTATGTTCAGCGTCTCCTAAAATTTCTTTTAAAGACATTTTTATCAGCATCTGGTGCTCACCAGTGACTCAGTCTGCGGGCTCAAGTTCAATCCAAGTGGTGGTGTGGAAGTTCATGCTGTCTCATGCCTTCTATTGATCCCTTTGAGACCCAAACTTCCAACCACACTTTCCATCCTCCCCCAAATATCAGTGAATGTGAGAGTCCCAGCTCAACCAGCCCATGACTCTTATAACTAAAGTGTGAATCATTACAAGGTTGTTAGTAGTGTGGGAAGCAGGAATAGGATTTTATTTTTAACTTATCTTTAAGGCATGGATAAATTTAATATTAATTATTTTGTGGGGATTTTTTTTTTCAGTTTAGAACTCAAATCTTTGTGCTGTAAAGGAGAAGAGAAATGCTTAGTAATAATATACATAATGCAACAAGACTAGTTCTTACCATACAGAGCAACATACAAGCACTTTAACGGCCTACCTTTACAGTTTTAATTTCACAACGGCATACTTGAACATATTTCCCCATACATGCATGCCTAATACTTCTTAAGTTCCAATGATTCATTGTATCATACCTGAATCATTAGTTAAGACTTGAACTATCATGCCAAAATATTTTTAAACATTAAAAAAATAAAAAAAAAAGAACCCAGAAGGCAGAAAAATCCCAAAGGAAAAACTATTGAGGATTTTTAAATTTTTAAGTAAAATTTAAGGGGGAAGAGGGACATATTAAAAAAAACTCCACCATGATAATACTTTACCAATTTAATAGATGCAGCTCAGAAACAAATATTAACATAAAGGGTTTTCAGACCTTCCCCTGAATTTTCACAAAAGATCACAACTTATAAAGGTCCACCCTCCCCACTCCTTGCCCCACCCTGCGTTTTGCTCTTATTCTCCCAAAATGATTTTGGCTGATAGTTTATTCTCTACTGCTGGATTATTTAAAAGGCACAAAGAAACATTTAAACTAAAGCTGGCAATGGATTATTAACTCTAACCTTAGCAAGAGTGCATGATCTCTGTTTGTTACCAAACAGTACAGGAAGTTTACAGCGACCACAAAAGATTATTTGGTTCTCCTTGTTTATAATGACTACGAAAAGGTAATAGTAAGCAGAAACTTTGGCAGTTATTGATTCTGACCACAAACACAGAAAAGACAAAAGATGTGTTTGTAAGGCACTACTCAACAGACAAAATTTCTTCAGAATTCATTGCATTTTCACTTAGAATCTTCAATCACAAAATATCTCAGTGGGGGAAAATAAAATGAGTTACAAACCCAGAAGAGTGTATCTAACTTCATTTTACGTGCACACCAGAATCTCACACTGAAATGTTTTTAAAGTCCACGTGGAGCTGCGTCCCCCCAGGTCAAGCTCCCCTTTTCCAGCGGCAGCACGGTGGCCCAGCCTGGGGTGCTGCTGTCCACTCTTGGGTGACGCTAGGCACTTGCCATGCCGTGTTCCCCAAGATCCTGTCTCCTTTTTAACTTTCCTTTTCTTTGCACCCCCACCCCCGGTCCAATCTTACTCTGTCATTTCCTCCATCTGTCCTTAGGCCCTAAACTAACCACTTCCTCCCCCACGACTAAACCAGGGTGGCACTTTTCGCCACTCACTCCTCTGTGTTGTGTTTAATAGTATCATTTTACTTTCATTTTGAGATAACTTCAAACTAGACAAGAGTTGCAATGATTGTACAAAGAACTCCCATGTACCCTTCACCCATTATACAACAATTATAAAGTCATTTGGCACATTTGCTTTATATCTCCCTTCTTCCCATTCTCTCTTTTACACACACACACACACACACACCTTTTTCCATAATAATTTGAGATTTATTTGTAGAAATCATACTCCTTTACCCTCAAATACTTCAGATCTTGCATAAGTATGTTTTCTTACCTAATTATCAAATTCAGAAAATTTGCCGCTGATATAATACTATTACTTAACACATGGTCCACGTTAAAAGCTTGCCATTTGTCCCAATACTATTCTTCATGGCAATCTCTCCCTTTCCTTCCCACCTCCAGGATCAGGCTTAGTTGTGGCGTCTTTGTAATCGTCTTTAAACTTTGTCTACCATGACATCTTCACTTCTGAAGATTACAGGGCAGTTGTTTTGTAAATGTCTCTCAATTTGGGCTTGTCTGATGACTGCATTCAGGGTATGCCTTTTTCACATAATTAGAACTTCAGGCTTGCATAGGCTATTTTTACCACAAAGCAAAAGTTGAATTTAAAGGTCATCACACCCTCCCCACAGACTCCCATTGCTTCAAAAGCGGCTAATCCCACCTGTATGCTAAGAGGAACGCATTTGATAAACTAGCTCACTTTGAGGTATTAGTACTGAAGACTATACCTGAGTCCGTAAACCTGCTAGGCATCACTGTTTGTTAAGAGAAAAATCTATTAACCCAAAGGATGCAATTTCTCAAAAAAGTCACAAGAATATGCTTGTACTTGCAGGTGTGCGCCTGCTTTCTATATACATGTTCAAGGGTGAGAAGCAATGCAATTTTACCTGGTTACTTTACAAAAGGCCCTCACTATGAAACACTGCAGCAGTCGTCTGCTTTCTCACAGTAGAAGCTGTTAATCTGTCTTTACTTTGTCTAAGTTTTCCTAGTGATTAATATCACGTAGCAAGGCCTTCAGGGACTCCGTTCAGAGCGGTTAACGTTTGGATTGCACAATTTCTAATGTTTGGGAGAGAGAGCGCAGTCAAAGCCAGGCTGGTTGGACAGTGGGAGTTCCGGCAAGAGCACTGAGTGCTAGGTGAGTGGTGAGCGGGGAGCAGTGATAAAAGAGGGGGTCCTGAGAGGGAGGTGAGGTCACAGACAAATCTTTCTCTGTCTTCAAGTTTGCCTAAGGTTGGCTCGTTTCTGCTTATGCCCACTAACCAAAAAGAGAGAGAAAAAAAGATCAAGGTTCTTAACAAAATACAGAATTTCTTAATGAGGATTTCAAGTATAGATTTTATTGAAGCCTGACATTTTGAAGCAAATATCTGTTCTTATAATGAAAATTTGTTATGAAGTGAGTAAAGGAAATAGTTGTGTGTCCCCCCCGCACCCTCCTTCTAATCTTTAATACAGCCAGGAAGCAAAGCAATCTCTTTCCAGTTCCCAGGCAACATTCCCAGCGACCTCACATCTTTATGTTCTTTCTTTTCTTTGTAGAAGCAGCAGCACCAGCAGCAACTTTTGCACATAGTTCTTGGGAGGAAGAGGTGTTAAGATACAGACCACATGTACAAAACTAGTTCCTCTGTTACAGGCAAGATGAGCGGCACAAACGGGAGTTGGTATGTTACGGAATGGCTAAAGAAATAACCAATGGATGTCATCTGTGGGATGGGCGACTTATATTGCACCCTCGAAATACAGGCTTCCTATAGAGGAGTAACCTTAGGTCTGTGGAGGCCTAGAGTTGGGCGAACATTCATGTCACCTTAATCAGACTCTGAGCCCAGACCACATTGAAAGTTTTAGGGAAGTGTATCATTTAAGCTAGTATCTATATGATGACAACGCAAGAAAGTGAGATACTTATGCTCATTTGCTTAAAAAGTTAACATTAAAGTACATTTAGATATTACAATTAAAAAGAGTTCTGGGGTTAGGTAATTCAGTTTATGATAGCTTTAAAGTATTATCTGTAGTCAGATGACCTATAATTTAGTTTAATCTTTAAAATTGTTGTTGTTAGAAAACTGATTGGATCTTGAAAGTTGTCATCACAAGGAAAAATAAATTTGTGATTATGGTTGGTGTCAATGTTAACTGGACTTATTGTGGTGACCATTTTTGCAATGTATACAAATATTGAATTCTTATGTGATGTTATGCCAATTGTACCTCAATAAAAATATAGTAAATGAATAAATAGCCACTAGTTATATCCCTGCCAACATGCTTTAAATAAAGCTTTCAGTTTTCCATAATTTCTTTTAAAGTTCACTTTGTAAATGCACCTTGCTCATAAGTCTTCCAGTGAGTATGAAAGGGCTTCATTAATGTCTTCATTTGATCTATAGCAATCTTGATTTATTGAATTCTCCTCGCTCTAATTTAGAAGATGGAGCTGATTCTCTGGCATCTCAGTATGGACAGGAATGACCAGAACCTCTCATTTTAGGGTTTTATTTGCACAAATATTTGTGGTCGTAAAAATTTTGGGATAAGAATAATGTGGTTATTGCTTCTATTTTGCAAACTTGAATGATCTATGCACCAGTGTCTTCGCTGCTCGCAAGGAGAACAATTTCTAGTCAGTGGTGTTTAAGATTAGTTTCCAATTCAGCAATTTTAGTTGGAAAAAGAAAACAGAACTATTTTTATAGTCTTATCTGAGGTATTGACCTCCTCTGACTGAGCAGGTTTGGGGCTTCTCTCTTCCCTCTTCTTTCCTCAGACGAGCTTCCTCTCCGGAGTCTTCTTCTGGGGAAATAGTTATAATGTGGACTAAGACGATTGTTTGGCAGAAAAAATGGACGGTACTGAAAACGGTGGTTGCACCTGGGAGGGAGGAAAGCTCTGTTTGGAAACCTAATTTGGACTCTGGGCCTCCGTGTTGGGAAAAAATGGAAAGGACACTTGGGTGTCCTTGTGATGGGCTGGATCCTTGTCACCGGCCTCCTTGTGGCAGGTGGAGGGGTGAGTGTGAAGATCTGGCAGTCTGTAGGGTCCTCATTGTTTTGTGAGCCTCCGGGAGGGGTGACTACTTGTCCTGTGGGGAGAAAAATGCAAGTCAGGAAGAAGCCTGATAACAGCAGCAGAAGGGAGATGCTTGAGGGGTGGCAGGAGAGCGCGATTAGAAGGGAGAAATGGAGAGGTCTGAGTGCGTTTGGAAGAACTGCCAATGTTCAATGAAATGAAACATGGACACACCTTATGATCCCACAGTTGCACTCTGGGGAATTTACCCAAGAGAAATGAGTGTTTATGTCTACAAAAGACTAGTTCAAGAAGGTTCATAACAGCCTTATTCATATTAGCCTAAACTTGGATACAACACAAATGTCCATCAATTGGAGAATGTATAAACAGACTGTAGATATTCTTACAATGAAATAGAACTCAGCAATGAAAAGGAAGAATTACTAATATAACAATATGGATACATTCCACGGATGTTATGTTGAGCAAAAGATTCCATTTGTATCAAGTTCAAGAACAAGCTATACTAATCTATGGTTTTAAAAAATGTAAAAAAAAATAGTTAGCTTAGGGTTGAAGTAGGTATTATTTAGTGGAAAGAGTAACCTGGGAACTCTTTAGATCTTGATCTTGGTAGTTGTTACATAGATATGGAGATAAAGATTATATATATACATATATATATATATATATATATATATATATATATATACATATACACCCACATACACTTATGTATACATATCTACACACATGTTTATACACACATAAATGTATGTATGTGTAAAATGTGATCAATCTATACTTTTAAGATTTGTGCATTTACAATCAGAGAAAGTCAAATATATGATTTCACAAGTGGAATCTAATGAACAAACTAAACTAACAAGCAAAATAGAAACAGACTCAGATACAGAGAACAGACTGACAGCTGTCAGGGTGGTGGTGGGGGGGTTAGGGGCTGGGTGAAAAAGGTGAAGGGATTAAGCAAAACAACAACAAAAAACCCCTCGTAGACAGACCAAAATATGATAACTACCAGAGGGAAAGAGGGGATGGGTAGGAGAGGGTAAAGGGGGGATAAATGGTGATGGAAGGTGTGACTTGGGGTGGTGAACATACAATTCAATATATGGATGATGTATTATAGAATTCTACCCCTGAAACCAATGTAATTGTATTAACAAATGTCACCCCAATAAATTCAATTAGAAAAGATTTATACATTTTGTTGTATATAAATTATAACTAAATAAAGAAAATTAGTTGAAAAACAGAACTTAGTGTTAAGAAGATAAAAATAACTGCCCCTCACCCCAACAGGCCATTCATCCAAAGGCCTGCTTCACCCTCCGCAAGGAGGCGGCAGGGGCCTCTGCACGCGGCAGGGGAGCAAGCACTGAGGACCAGGGCAACATTCGTTTCTGAGAAGAAATTTGGACGAAGCGCAAGCGTCCAGGCCTTCCCGCTAGCTGTATCATCTACTTGAAAGTAAGCTTCCCTTTAGAAATTTATTCCTTCACTCCCCTAGCGACTTACCAAGGTAGACCCGGAGAGGACTGCTGCCTGTGAATGGTGGGAAATTGAGCTCCCCGCAGGAAGCTGGCAGTACTGAGGCCCTTAAGAAGAGCTAGATACCCCTCACCGTTAGAGCAACTGAAGTCAGGTTTCTTGGTTGTATTGGATGTGCTTATTGCCTGCCTGTGCGCATAGTCCCTCCCAGAGATTCTGTTTCACCCACAACCCCTGGAAAGGTCAACTCTGTACACTTTTGGCTGTGGCTGATTGGACTGCTGTTAGACACGTAACTCATTCATTGCCTGGCCAGTGACCAATCAGATTCTCACTTGAGAATTTCAACAGAGACACAGTCAGTGGAAGGTGTAAGACAGGAGCTGGGTTAGGTTTTGGTCAGTTGAATGTTGGGTAAGCGGAGAAGCCCGTCTTTCCATAGAAACTATAAAATGGGGAAGGCCTCTCAAAGAGAAAGACAAGAGACCATGTGGTAATGGAGTGATGAGGAAAGTAGCCTTGATTCCTGACTTTCCAGGGCTGGTCTGACTGAGGGCTGGTTGTACTTAAAGTCTTAGAGATATTCTTATAATAACCATTCCACTTCCAGTTCTACTCTTTTTTACAGATGGCTTGAATTGGTGTCTATTCCTTGAAGGAAATACTGACCCTTTCTTCCAGACCCATCTAGGTTACTGAGTATTGAAATTCTATGACTGAAACTAGATTAAAATATTTCAAACTACAGAAGATGATTAAATCCCACCTTACTCATTCTTTCCTCATACACAATTAGATCAGTTCTGAACCTTTTGTAACATAAAAATCTGCTGAGATTCCAGTTGCTAGAGGAGAAGCTAGCCTTACCCTTAATCCCCATCTTGACACTTTGGTGTCAGATCAGGTTTAGACAGACCTTGAGCTCTGTCACTCAGTGAGCTGCATTCCAGCTGTACAAACCAACCAACCGTCCGACCAACCCACCCCTGTGCGCATCTCGTTTCTTAAAACCTGGAGCTACTCTCCAAATCCCCAGCTGACAGTGGGTGTTAGAGCCTGCTAGGCAGCTTTTTTTCTGACTCTGGGATGTCCCGAGGTGTTCATTGTTTTCTTCTGGGAATTTCTGTGGGCTCAAGATCAAGGTGCAAGTTTGTCCCATGAACCAACCTAAGAATGTGGGCAAGCCCACATAAAACCACATTCTTCCAGCAGACTAGACACATGGTGACTATTTCAGGTCACTGGTTGGCTAGCACAAGTGCTCCAAAATGGGGAAGCCACAGGGATTGATTTGGGGACTGTCACAGATTCTTTACAAGGTTAAGGCCAAATATCTGAGTGAGGGGGTGATGCCATTCATGGTCTCCAACTTTGACTGAGTTAATATTGCTCATTAATTCTTTTTTTAAAAAATGCTCTCTTTATTTTTTTAAACATATTTTTATTGATTGCAGAGAGGAAGGGAGAGGGGAAGAGAGAGATAGAAACATCAATGATGAGAGAGAATCATTGACCAGCTACCTCCTGCACGCCCTCTACTGGAGGTTGAGCCCACAACCCAGGCATGTGCCCTTGACTGGGATCAAAGCTGGGAGGGACCCTTCAGTCCACAGGCTGACACTCTATCCACTGAGCCAAACTAGCTAGGGCTCATTAGTTCTTTTGTTTATCCTTGTTCTGCTCAATTTTCACTGCCTTCTAAACCTTTAATGTGCTCCTCAAAGCTGCTTCAAAATTCCTATTATTCTTCCTTTACCTGAAGAATTCTCTTCTAAAGTCTCTCTACCTTTCTAAGTAATTTACTTAGCTTAATACTTTAGAGAGAAATCTTTGGTGATCTGCCATGAAATTCTCTGGTTTCTACTCTCATTGCAAAGAAAAGTCTGCACACTTCTGATTCTGTCGCCCCTCCCCCACCTATTTAAATCCATTGGAATCTGACTGCCTCCTCCACTCCACAAAGGCTACTTTGGCAAAAGTCACCAATGATTATGGGCTTTCAAAATGTTGGTTCCAGATGCTTAGAGCACCATTTCCTGCCATCTTTGCTTGGCTTACTTCTATGCAGATTTCATATCTCATTTCTTCAGGGAGGCCTTAATCCTGAGGCTGTGTTAAGACAATATGCAGCATGCTTCCATAGCATCCTGTGAGTCCATGATACTCATGAGTCATGTGATTACTCTTCAGATGTTATATTCCTCCTCCACTGAAATATCCACTGGACCATCCTGTAGACCACATCCTTTGACCTCATCCCCAGCATGGTACCTAGAGTAGAATTGATTGATTGGGAGAAATCTGTTTCGATAACTGCAAACGTTACCATGTTCCTGTCTCTCAGAGATAATGCAATTGTTACTAAGCAAATAGTTCTCACTATGTAACATACTGACATGCCACCAAAGGCACACAATAACAAAGATGAGAGTGCTTCTGCAACCTTATTCAGGCCAAAGTAGGTCAAATATTTAAATGCAGATTAAAAACATTTTGAGAGGCAGAACAGCATAATGTTTAAAAGCATAGGCTGTAGAGCCAGGTGTCCTGAGCTCTGCCGTTTAACAACTGCATGGCCATAGATGGGTTCCTTAACTTCTCTGAGTCTCCTTTTCCTTATTTGTAAAATGGAGAAAATAATACTGCCTATCTCACTGGTTTGTTGTATTATCTGAAATAAGATGTAAAGTGCTCAGAACATTCCTGATCCACAGTATGCAGTTAGTGGTGTTAGCTACTGTTATGATTAATCTTCAATGCTACGGAAAGATTCTGTTAGCAAGAGCCCAATGTTCTTTTTTATTATTATTATTATTAGTTAAGGTATTACAAATGTGTCCTCATCCCTCCCATTAACCCCTAACCTCCCCCCCACACACAAACTCATGCTCCCATCCCCCTGTTGTCCATGTCCATTGGTTTGGCTTATATACATGTATACAAGTCCTTCGGTTGATCTCTTCCCCTTATCCCCGCCCTCCCCTACTTTCCTTCTGGGGATTGATAGCCTGATCGCTCTTTCTCAGTCTTAAGAGCCCAATGTTCTTGGTTCCATTTGGTTACACTTTATACATAAAATCTGTGCACTATCGATAGGACTAAAGGGTACAGATCTTATTACAACAGGACCTCCATGAAGACAGGGACTGCTGACTTTGAGGGTCACTGCTATGTCCCTAGCATCTAGAATAATCCCTGGCTTAGAGTGGTGCCCAGACACATTGCAAATTTGTGGATCTGATATGGAATGAATGGCCAGCCAGACATTGAATTTTCTTCTCTATAGATTTTTGTAAAGCTCAGTGAATATTTAATGTCAGTCCTAGAAAATTCACAATAATAACTTACATTTAAAATTAGAGTAAAATAAAAAATTAAGCCAAAATATTGCTTAGAGTTTAGATATCAATTTTAAGTCGGTTTATTATAGTCTAGACATAAAACTCATAGCATACCAGCAACTAGTACTTGAAAAAAAAAGTAAGGATAAAAAGACTTCTATATAAATATGTAATTACCTGTAGTCTGTGGTTATTTGGGCAGACAATAGTTGGGTTGTAGAGAACTATACGGATTTTAAGAGAAGTAAGCTTCATACTTGATTTGTAAGTATGCAGTCCTTCCTTTCCATGACACATGGAGTATTAGAAAAATTCTCACATGCTTTTGGAATTGAACCAGAAAGAAATATAAATCTTGTGATTAATTTACTCACCACTCAACTCAATTTTTGACTTAGTTAACTGCAACTCAGTTCATTGTGTAGACTCACAGACTGACTGGCTATCTTGGTCATATCTCTAATTTTACAGGTAAATAATTTAGAGCTCAGAAAGTGTCACGCAGGCTTATTTCATTTTCAGCAGCACACAGGGTCCCATGCTAGATGCTGTGGTGTATGCAGAGACGATAAAGACCCGACCTGAGCTCAGGAGTGCAGATACACTGCAAATACGCGGATTTGTAATATGGAGCAGAATGCAGGAATGCCATGGGTGATATACAAGTTACTATAAGTATTATTCTAAGATATCGGAGAGATTGCAATTTGTCTTAAGAAAGCCTTTGTGAAGGCAGTACCATAGTGACATTTACACATTGTCATGAGAAGCAGAATTGCAGTAAACGGGGGGCAGAACAGGAAGAGGGTCAGCCCAGCCCGCCAGGGAGAGGAGAGGAGGGTGAGGGTTGTGGAAGTGAGCAATGAGCTCGGACCAGGGTGGCTTGGACAGAGTGACGCTACATTGGATGGGCTTCCATGTCCGTCTGAGGGACAGTGGGGAAGTGCGAGTCAAGGTCAGAAATCACATCTCACATTTTAATTGATGTTCTTTTGGTGTGACTAAACCTCTAATCTCATTATAACCGGTTTAGCTACACATTACAAAGTTGCCTGACGACTGGTTCACTTTCTGGAATGAAGGCATGAGGTGGCTAGTTCTGTTTATGGTATTTCTTTTAGATGTCACTTTTAGCAAGTGATGCTTGGGGCCTTGTCTTAGAAAGAAGTGGGGCAGGGGTTATTTGTAATCTCTGTTTCCTGCCCTCTGATCACCGGAGTTCATGCAGAAATCGGACAGGGTGAGCTCTGGTGGTCTCTCCACCAGCTCTAAGGTCTCTGCTCTGCTGTGAGCGTTGGGGGATGGAAGCAGGGAACTTGTTGGAGGCTGACTAGCTTCTGGCTGGGCCCCTGCAAAGCCCCCAGGGGCATGTGAAGGGGAGAAAGATTCAGTGTGACTCCTGGGTCTCTACTCCCTGAACCATAGTAAGTTCTGGAGCGAAGGGAAATGGTCATCAGACCCAGGTCTCCCAGTTTCTTCTTCCTCTCTTTTCCCTCTCTTCTCCTCTTTTTATCTTTTTCTTTCATTTCCCCAGAGGTTTGTAAACCAAATCTAAGGCTCAGGCCACTTGGAAATTTCATAGTGGAGGAAAGGAAAAAGAAAAGGAACAGTGGAGAAATGGAATCTAATATAATCCTAAAGAAAGAAATCTATGCTCATCTGAATGGCACCAAACCACAGCTAAATAGATGTGATTAATTAAAGCAACTAACAGAGGCTAAACACTCAACGTGTGCAAATTACTGTGCTTCTGGGGATAGAAAGAGGTGTACATTGCTGTCATTCAGGGCGGCAAATTGTTAGCATTAGAACCATAGGAAGTAGTATTAGTATAGTGTTTTAAACTTGAAGAGCTTTTCTTGCATGATGGCTCACAACCCCCGTAATAATGCATGTTTTTAATCCTGTCACTTCACATATGAAGAGACTGATAGAGAGGTTACGTATGTCTAACGTCACAGCGCGAGAGCTGAGACTGAGAGTAAGGTCTTCAGATGATAAGGTCCAGCCTGTTCTTCTTTAACCAAACAGGCTGGTGGAAGCTGACAAACGTTTTCAATTTATGAACATGTATAATCATGGAGCCAAATTTTACCTTTTCAAACAACTTCCTGATTAGTGGGCCCACAGTGGAATAAACACAAAACCCCCTTACCTTCTGCCACCATTACCACCAACCAGCAGACCAACAGCCAGCAGGAGAGGCAGAGCCTGGGAGCCATGGCTTCTACCTGAGCAGTCGCTACCTTGAACCTAGCATTGGTTTAAAAGGGAGTGGGTGAGTCACCGGCCTGAGTCAGGTAATTTGCATTTGCACAGTGGACCGCAGTGGTCAGGGCCTGCGGTGTGAAGCTAAGAAATCAGCAAGGAAGTACCAGAAAGTATTTATCAACCAGAAGCTTCTTGCAATGACAGCCAAACATCATTCATTTGTCCTTAGAGTTGGACTGTATTCTTTTAATTCCCTCAAGTCTTCTCCCCTGTTTACTTGTGTGTATGAGTCTCCCTCCACAAGAGAAAGACTCTGTGTGGGAAATAGTCAACGCTGCTTCCTTCTGTGGAGCTTACTTACTTAAAAGAGCTAAACAGGATGGGGAGGGCATTATCAAAAGGCTTCCTGACCCAGGCAGTTTGGAGAGACTGTTCGTAGGCCTCTGACCAGGATTTATGGCTTCTCTGCTTTTGTGCAGGAGCCAAGGGCAGCAATCAGCAAAGTATCTTCTCTGATGGCCACTGTCTAAACACCAGAGTTTGGAGAGATTAACTTAGCGAGTTGTCTTCCAGGCTCTTCCTTATGCACCAAATTGCCAATCAGATGGACATGATATATCTGTACCCAGGTATTTCCTGAGAGAAGGGTGGCCAGCTGCTGGAGGAGTGGGATGGTATGGCCACAAGTGATTAAGAGCGTGGACCTCGGAGTTACAAAAACCTGGCTCCAATCTTGGTACACAGTACAACTCTAATTTTCTTTTAAAAAAAAGTATTTATTGATTTTTAGAGAGAGGGGAAGGGAGAGGGAGAGAGAGAGAGAAACATTGAGGAGAGAGAAACATCGATCAGCTGCCTCCTGCATGACCCCTACTGGGGATCGAGCCCACAACTCGGGCACGTGTCCTGACTGAAAATGGAACAGGTGACCTCTTGCGGCATGGGCTGATGCTCAGCCACTGAGCCACACCAGTGGGTCTGTTCTTTTTCCTACCAGCTGGGTAACTTGGGGTGAGTCCCTGGGAGTTGTTGAAGCCTCGGGTGCCTCATCTGTAAAATGGGGCTTGTAGTATTTTCCTCAGAGGATTGTTGTGGAATAAAAGAGTCAATTGACTTAAAACTATTTCAGTGTGTGGCCCGTGAAGTGAGTGGTAGTGGTTATAAAATTATTCTGACTCCAATTTTTTGTTCTCTTAGGAGGTGGTACTTGCCAAGTCATTCAGTTGCTCAAAGGGCCTCCACTTTGAACAGAGCATTTTCCTGGGCATTACAGAACAGCAACACAGAACACAGACCCTAGCTTCGAAGAGCTGACAATCGAATGAGGAAGACCAGGCAAACAGAGAACCAAAATGAATAAGGCAAAATGGTAAATTCCACAGTCTTGATATAATCTTGGGCAAAATTCTAGAACAGATGATTAAACGGATGATTTGTCAGCAGCTTGGATAGGAAGCAGGGATCATCCAGACCCAGCTCATTTCCTTTGATTAAGGCACATCCCACTGGTTCAGCAGGTCTCTGTTGACCACAGATGATGTGCCCTAGGTGCTGGGCTAAAGATAGGGTTCCTGCTATCATCGAGCACACAGTCTGGCAGGGACATTAAATATTAACTAAGGAATAATAATAAAGGATCTTGAGGGGTAAGAGAGAGGAAGTACAGGAGGCTATGAAGCAGAGCACAGAATCTGTAATTTTCCATCACCGGGTGTATATTACAGATGCTATTTTGTCCCTGCGTTGGTAACACCACTACCTTGCCAGTAAAATCAGATCCATGTAATCTCTTTATCTACTGCCCAGTGTTCCATTTTATGGATTTATTTTAAATTATTTAACCAAACTTTTAGGTGAAGGACATTTGTATTATTTCTTCTGATCTCCTTTCTTTTCTGTATTGGATTTCTAAATAGCTTCCAATTTACATATTGATGAAAATAAATGACAAAAGCAAGTGGAATATTTTTCTCATTTGCATCTATTGCCCTGAAATTCATAAAAGAAAGGAGCAAAACTTTAAAAGGGACATTTAAAAATTTTTATTTGACAGAAAAATCTTATTTATTTCTTTGCTGTTGGTGTATAGAGTAACTCTTGCCATATTTTATTTATTTACCTGTTATTTATAAAGTGAAAACAAGTGTTCAACAATATATAAACTCAATGAGCTGTTGTGAGATCATTAGGTTAGCAAATTAATTTGCAAAAATTTTTAACTCAAAAAAGGAAATATTTCTGAAAGCTTATTTTAAATGTGGCAACTTTGATAAAAGTATCTTTTCAGTCATACACTTTAAAAATCCACAAATCATAACTTTGTCATTTAGTTGAAGATTGATCAGTGAGATGCAAATTTCCATAATCCCAATGTCAAAAATGCTGCAGTGGCTTTGGGTCGCTGTTGTTGGTTCAATGTGTTAAGGGGAAAGGCCCATATGGCCGGTTGGTGTTAAGTTTTTCTAACAACAACTTTATGAGGAGGTGATAGAGAACTAACAGTAGTTACACTTCTTTCCCAAAGACTCAGATATTGAGGCTGGGATTCAGAGCTGAGATTTTTCTGGATCCAAAATTTATGTTTTTCTTCTAACTAGATAACTTTGCTTAAAAAAAAAATCCATTCATTCGTTTACTAATTCCTTAATGAATCTATATTCTTATTTTAGTTGAACTTTGTTTTAAGTCCATGTGGCTTAACAATCTGTAAAGAAAGAAGCTCTACCCTACGAGCACCATTTAGAAATGACCCAAGGAGGAGCTCTGGTTGGCTAAGCTTGTGGCTGGGGAAGGGAGAGAGGAATCAATACCAGAAGAAGAGAGACAGGGGCGACAGAGACTGGACACAGGGGATGCTGGCCAAGGAGCTGACCTGATTTGTGTCTATAACACCCACAGTGTCACGTGACCTTCCCATCTAGGATGTCTCCTCCTCAATCTCCAGTATGTGTCACCTACACAGAATGCCTGTTAACAGGCAAAGGCCAACTGATGTTCCTGTAAAAAACAAAAAGAACAACTTTTTATTACTAAACTAGAGGCCCGATGCACGAGGATTCATGCAAGAATAGGCCTTCCTTCCCCTGGCTGCTGGCACTGGCTTCCCTCCGGCACTCAGGACCCGGGCCTTCGCTCTGGCCGCCGCCTCCCACCTTGGCTCTGGGCCGGAGCCACCTCCCGCAGGCTCCGTGGCCGCCATCCAGAGGCCGGCTCTCAGTGGCTGGCCAGGGCTTGTGGGAGGCTTGGCTTCCTTTGTCGCTCAGGCGACTAAGGAAGCCAAGCATCCCACCCAAAGGAAGCCAAGTGTCCTGCCACTCCAGCTGGCTCTGTGGCTCCGGCCAGCGCCGCCATCTTTGTGGCTATGGGCGCTGCCATCTTTGTCGTGGAGTGACAGTTAATTTGCATATTACCCTTTTATTAGTATAGATGCCTGGGATTGTTACAAATATAGTAATATTTATATTGCTGGGTTTTTTGGGGGCAAATTGTTGGTGGTGACTGAAGGGTCATGTGATTCAGCCAGCCCTTGGCATATGACCTTGTTCCAACGAAATGTCAACCTAGATGGAGCTATTCACTGCTCTCATTCAGTCCAGTACCCGTGTCTAGGTTGCCCTGATGAAAAGCTTCCGATGTCCTGTAGTGACGTGTTTCATCACAGAGGGAATGCTAGCCTGCGAAGGCTTTCTGATCATTTTAGAGAAAAGTCCCTCACGTCCTCCTTTCAGGTTTGGAGCCCGGAGGAGCGGGAGCCTGGGGCTGGGGAGTGCTGCTTTGTGAATGCGTACTTTGTTTTCATTATTCATTCAACAACTATTTATTTAACTGTGTGCCAGACACTACGCCAGGTGAGCAAAATAGGCAAAAAATGCCTGTCCTAGTGCATTATCATTCAGTGGGATGGAGACAGAGAGTAAACAATAATTGTAACAAAGGAGTAAATTATACAATATGTTAGGATATGTGAGAATGTGAGGACATTCTGTAATATGTGCTATGGAAAAATAAAAGATAATCAGGGTAAAAAGTGTGGGTGAGTGTTGCACCTTTAAGTAGAAGATGATGTTTGAACAAAGGCTTGAGGGAAGTGGGGACGTTATTCATGTGACTCTATGGGGGAAGAGTGTTTTGGGCAGAGGGTACAGCCAGTGCAAAGGTCCTGGGACAGGAGTAGGCTTGGCATGTAACATACGAGAGCAAAGAGGTGGTTGTAACTGGGCAGAGTGAGTCAAGGGGGACAGTACCAGGATGAGGTCATGGGGTAATGGGTCATTATGTGAAGCCATTGGAGGGTTTTGCAGAGGCATGGCATGACCTTACATTTTGAAAGGACAACTTAGTCACTGTGTGGAGAACAGATTGTTGGGGGCAAGGGTGGAAGCAGGCAGTCCAGTTATAAGACTACAGCAGTTGTGTAGGGGGAGAGGAGGATGACTCAGATTGGGGTGGTAGCGGCGAGGTGTGGGGTAGGGAGATTCTGGACATATTTTGAAGGTAGAATTGACAGGATTTCCTGGTGATTTGGAAGTAGGGTGTGGGAGACACAGGGGAGTCATGGATTACACCAAGATTTTTGGTCTGAGGATTTGACTGCTGTGGTTGGGTGTGGTCAGGTTGTGAGATTATGGTTGAATTTTAAAAATGTTACTATAATATTGCTCTTTCCACCAATAAAAATTGACACTTTAGTGAATAAATACTAACAAACGTTACAACTTGAGACAAGTTATTAGTCTGAGGACCTGTTCCATGGAATTGCAGGACTAGAGAAGTGAGACTGTCATTTCTGGGCAACAAGAGGGAACTGGCTGGCAGGCCGGTTGGTGTTGTGCCAGGAGATTATTATGTCCAGCGCAGCTTTGCTCACAGGGGACGGAAGGATGAGGTGAGCAGGTGAGCGAACGCAGGTTCTCCTGATCCGCGTGGGCTCTGGGCTCTCTGCTTGCCCTGTCTTACCATGGG
Source organism: Myotis nattereri (assembly GCF_964212035.1). NCBI lineage: Eukaryota > Metazoa > Chordata > Mammalia > Chiroptera > Vespertilionidae > Myotis > Myotis nattereri. The sequence continues at coordinate 183,099,053 of NC_138075.1, forward strand.
TGAGCCCCTACATTAACAGTGAGCTTTGTATCTGTCCTCTCTCTCTCTCTCTCTCTGGACTTTGAGATCCTTGATGGCAAGAACTAAGTATTTTTAAATATTTTAAATTGTGATAAAATAGACAACACAAAAATGATCATTTTAACCATTTTTAAGTGCACAGAAGAACTGAGTCTCAATGATAGCTGTGGCCTCAGTGCCCTGCACATAGGCACTCAGCAGGGAGTCTGGAGTGCATGGATAGAGGAATGCCTGGGGAGGCGGGAGGAAGGAAAGGGCCTCTGCTTGTGCACATGAGCTCATGCACCTTGTTGTCTGGCAACTACCTGTTAGGAGAGGACAGGAGGGCAGGCAGGTGGCTCTACCCAGGGTCTCCAGTGCCGGGAGCCGGTCCATCCTTGCTGTTTCAAGGGACCTGGCATATATAGCATACTGTTCTTAATATGTTTGCTCCCCTTAGCGCTGTGTGTTTTAACCAAGGTCACCTCTCCGAGAAAGGTTGTTTCCCCAGGTAGGAATTTTTCCCTGAAGTCAGGGAGGGGATGCTTCTCCTAGAAAGGTTGTTTCCCCAGGTAGGAATTTTCCCCTGAAGTTAGGGAGGGAATAAAACCCCTCAACTAAGTGCCAGGCGGGTAATTAATCACTTTAACTATCAACAATCATGCTTAAGCTACATAATCTTTACTCCCTGGAATGGAGATAAGAAACGCCCTAACCTTTGTAATAGAGATTGACAGGATTAAAATCAACTGGTATAAATACAGATGTAATAAGACAGCAAGACACAGAACTTAGGAGACAGAGAGAGAAAGAGAGAGAGAGAGAGAGAGAGAGAGAGAGAGAGAGAGAGAGAGAGAGAACCTAGGCACAGAACGTTCACTAGAGACAGAAGAACTTCGCTGGAGAGAACATGGCAAAAGATCCTGGACTGAACCTGACTACAGAAATTGGCAAGAGAACCTGACTAGAACCTGGTGACTGAACCTGGCTGGAGAACCTGGACAGAACCTGGCTGGAGAACCTAGCGAGGGAACATGGCTACAGAACCTGGCTGGAGAACCTGGAGAACCTGGCTGGAGAACCTAGCAAGAGACCATGGACACAGAACCTGGCTGGAGATCCTAAACAGAACTTCGCTGGAGATCCAGACCAGAACTTGGCTGGAGATCCTGGCTAGGCTGCTGATCAACTGAACGCTGTCTCCGTGTCATTCCTTCTTCGCCGACTCCGTCCACACCTTTGGGGACCCCTGGACCCGCTGGGGTTGGACCCCGGCACTCCAGATCTCTGCCACACTGCTGTTTGGATCTGAGCTCCGGGAAATGTTATCACCTTTCTTTCTCCTGCCACTTGCACTTTTTTAAAAAAAATATATTTTATTGATTTTACAGAGAGGAAGGGAGAGGGATAGAGAGTTAGAAACATCGATGAGAGAGAAACATCAATTAGCTGCCTCCTGCACACCCGCTACTGAGGATGTGCCCGCAACCAAGGTACATGCCCTTGACCGGAATCGAACCTGGGACCCTTCAGTCCGCAGGTCGACGCTCTATCCACTGAGCCAAACCAGTTAGGGCCCACTTGCACTTTATGATGGTTAGTTTTGTGTGTCAACTTGGCTGAGTCATGGTACCCAGATAGTGGGTCAAATATTATTCTGAATGTTTCTGTGAGGATGCTTTGGCATGAGAGTAACATTTAAATTGGTGAATTGTGAGTAAAGCAGATTGCCCTGAATAACAGAAGTGGGCCTCATCAGTGGAAGGCCTGAATAGAACAAAACATTGATGTCCTCTGAGCAAGAGCAAGAAGGAGCTGAGCGAACAGCCTTCAGACTTGAACTGCATCATCAGCTCTTCCTCAGGTTTCCAGATTGGCAGGCTTTTTGGACCTGCAGATTTTGAACTTGTCAGCCTGCATAATCACATGGACAAATTCCTTAAGAGAAATGTCCTCCTCTTTATCTATACATGCTATTCTCTTTCTCTAGAGAACCTGACCAACACACACACACATTCTCTCTCTCTCTCACTTTCACCTATATACATGCTGCTCTGCAGGTTTAGGGCACAAGTATGTACGAAGAGACTTAATAAACTAAATTCTTCTCAAATAAAAGTCTGGGTGAATAATAAAAGTTGTGGCAAATGCAGGGCATAGCCCAGTGCTCCCTGACCACAGATATGTGATATGACTTTAGGAATTTTCGGCGTGTTTGTGAGCACTGAACTGCCTCACACATGTTTCAGAAAGATACTCATGAGGAGAGTGGCACCCCCCACCCATTTCAAAAAGCCTGTCTTTTAAGCGGAGGTTGAACTCCTGTATTTTGGGGAGACTCTCATAGTGACCTTCTTGTTTTGTTCCCTTATGTCTCTCTTGCCCTCCTTCCCGGTGGTTTAAAAATGTGTTTAGAATTTCAGGGAGCACAAACGCTGAAGATACTGGGTTTGGATACAATAAAAGTGGTTTTGGGTAAGTAGTTTATTCTTAGATGCTCAAATTGAGATAATATAAATCATCCTGTATTTTTTTTTAAAATATTTTTTATTGATTTTTTACAGAGAGGAAGGGAGAGGAATAGAGAGTTAGAAACATCGATGTGAGAGAAACATCGATCAGCTGCCTCCTGCACACCCCCTACCGGGGATGTGCCCGCAACCAAGGTACATGCCCTTGACTGGAATCGAATCTGGGACCCTTCAGTCTGCAGGCCGACGCTCTATCCACTGAGCCAAGCCAGTCAGGGCCATCCTGTATTAATTGAAATGGAATCAAGCACCCTGGGAGGGAAAAACCACAGCCAGCAATGTTCAGAAAGGCTGGACTGTCCTAGCTGTCCGTCTGCAGGTTAGGGCGCCGCTCTGCAGAACGGCCTTCCACATCCTCAGGGCCCCACCGATGTCGGCCTGCGGAATGGCTCAGCTGCATCTCGCCCCGCTCACCTCTGTGGGACGAAGGTCCCGTTTCGCTGCCAGGGCTTGGAGAAGCAAAGGCAAACTACAGTCACGTCTAACGAGGCTATGCTCCTGCTGCAGAAACTGCCTGTCTGGGAGAGGCATTCCCATCACACGCTGGCCACAGTGAGTAATGTGGAAAGCTGCCATTAGGGCCTGCATGAGTCAGGTTATCAGGGGAGTGGTGGGGACCAGGTCTGGACTCTGAGTCAGGCTAAGGAAGTAGCGGCTGGCGCTGTGAGGCTTATCTCCTGGAGGTGGGGGGTGGCTTAGGGTTCTCTGTTGGCAGGATGGGGCAGACACCTTTTCAGGGAATCTAAAGGTTGAATGGTCGGTACTGATTTGGAGGTGCTGCTCTGTGGTGGCCTGTATGACTCCCCTGCAAAGCTTGCTAGCGCATCTTCTGCTGGAATTTCTCCTAAGAGGGATCTCAGGCCCCTTAGACACATCTCTGACTCTCCCAGTTTTCAGATCAGGAGACTGAGGCCTGGGAAGGTTCCTAAAGTTATTCTAGTGCTTTAACGTCAGGATGCTCAGGGTCAGAGTGATATCCACTACATGAGAGCCTTCGTTTATCAGTGGTTTGAAAATACTAAACCAGTGGGATAAAACAGCTTTCCTGCCCCTCAACTTCCTCTTTTGTATAAAGTATCATTTACTGTATTCTAAGCATCACTGTTTCAATTATTGCACATCCATTAGGCCATTTAATCCTCAGTAATCCAATGAGATAGGTACTATTGTCACCCTCATTTTAAAGATGAGAAACTGGGGCACAGAGAGGTTAAGTCATGCATAATAATAAAAGCATAATATACTAATTGGACTGGACAGCCAAACGACCTTCCGGACGTCCTCTGGATGGCCTTCCAGACGACCTTCCAGACAAAGCCAAGCCAGCCACCGCGGCTGCGAGGGCCGGGCCCCTTGCATGAATTTCGTGCATCGGGCCTCTAGGATGGCTAATAAGGGGCAGAGCAGTGATATGAACCCAGGCAGTCAGGCTCTAGAATTCTTGCTCTTAACCACTTGTGCTGGGTGTGTTCTGATGCTCTGGCTGACAACTGATTGCTGTAAAAGCTTCATGAATGTAGCCTTAAAATTCAGTCATGTGGTGTAGGACAAAAGACTTGGTTTAAAAAATAATTTTTTTCAGGGCAAAATAAATAAAATGAGGGAGAGGGGAACCTACAGTTTAGAAGAGATCTAAGAGACATATCAACCAATTACAATCCCAACTTTATTTGGGTGCTGTTTCAAATAAACTAATTGTAAAAAATAAGGAAGAACAAAAGACAATTGGGGAAATATGAACTCTAATTGGATGTTTTGATATTAAAGGATTATTGTAGGTATAATTATAATAAATGGCATTGTCCAAAAAAAATTGGTCTTTACTTTTTAGAGATAGATGCTAAATATTTATAGACAATACTAGAGGCCCAGTGCATGGATTTATGTACTGGTGGGGTCCCTCGTTCTGGCCTGCGCCCTCTTGCAATCTGGGATCCCTTGCGGGATGTCAGAGAGCTGGTTTCAGCCCAATACCTGCAGGCCAGGCCGAGGGACCCCACCAGTGCATGAATCTGTGCACCGGGCCTCTAGTATACATATAAGATCTTTGGTTAATCTCTTCCTGACCTCCCCTCTCCCCCCTTCCCTCTGAGATTCAGTCTGTTCCATGTTTCCATGCCTGTGCTGAGCATCTGCCCCCTGGTGGTCAGTGGGTGTCATAACTACTGGTCAAACGGTCAAATGGTCACTTAGGTTTTCGTATATATAGATGCTGTCTAGGATTTACTTCAAAACAATCAGAAAATGGGGAATGAGTCGGGTGTAGGTGGAATAAGATCATCCATATTTAATAACTGTTGAAACTAGGTGATGGTGCATTCCAGTTTATTATGCTCTATACTTTTGTTTGGAACTTTCCATTATAAAAAGATTTAGAAAATCACCCAGAATAAATTTTTGTTGTATTCTCTCAGAAATGTCACAAGCACCATGGACCTACTTCACAGGCCTAGTGGGAAGAACACAGTCCATAGTGAGAGAGTTGTGGGACACTGCTTAGAAGATTCACCTTCAAAGGCTGTCATTCATTTGAGGGTTACCCCTGGTGCTTTTTCCACATGGCAGATATTCAGTACATTCCTCAAGACTGCATGAATGATGAGCATATGAATGAATGAGTGTTGTCTACAGTGAGTTGGAGAACCATTCTGTCACAAGATCAGCAACCCTATATAATAAAAAGCGAATATGCTAATTAGACCAAATAGCTGACCAACCGTCCGGATGACTGTCCAGATGACCTTCCCCATGAAGCCGGGGCTGTGAGGGGCTCCGAGGGCCAAGCCCCTTGCACGAATTTCATGTGTCGGGCCTCTAGTAGAATATAATTTTCAGACCAAATACAATGATTCTGTATTTTCCCATTTAACCAAATACTGCATTTAAAGGCAGCTTTCTCTACCACAATCATAACAAGGACCAAAATACTCCTACACTGTTCCTCTTTACCCTGGTGGACCAATGTACAGGAACAAATTTACTAACACGGAATCTTTACTCAGTTGCTGTGTCCCCACCACTGTGTTCCAGTGCCATTGATTTTTGCTTGCCTAGCCCAGGATCCACCCCAATTCTTCTGATTACCTAGCTCTGCGTTCCCCCTGTGGAAACATCATTTCTGTACTCTCCTGTCTCCAGGATTGCCTGTAGCCTACACCTGCCAGTCAGCATAGCAGTCCTATGGTCGTAGTGATATGTTTACGGGTGGGCATTTGACTCAAGCCAAGTCAACAGGCCCAGTCAAAACTAGTCCTGGGCCGTTGCATGAATGACTGGAAAAGAGGCACACAATTGCCTTTGGACTTGAAGTTGTGAAGGGCCATACCTACATGAAGGGGAGCCTACATGATCAAGCAGAGTGGAGAGGTATCAGATTCTAACATTATTTGAACCCCTGGATCTGGCTGTACCTGATGTCATATACAGTGCACTGCATATGGCTTACTAAAACAGATTCTGAAATATTACCATCACAGTCTAATAGTAGCAAATCACACAGGGAATGAAGATTCTATTTTAAGCCTAGTGTTGCTTGCTAAGCAGAAAAGAAGAGCTATTAACTTTTATATTCCTGTACTGGATTAGAAACTACTATAGATGTAGACACAGAGTGGGAACTTATGTCAGTTCTAGTGGTTGGGTGAAGCATTAACAGAGATTAGATTTTTATTATTCCATGCATTCTTTCTGAGAGCTGAGAGAAACCAGGTGACTAGACAAACTCCTGTGCAGGTGAAACCCATGGATACTTGAGAATGTCTTGCCGATGTATGTGGTAAGGTGACGTCACCTGAGTGCTCCGCTGCCCTATGTATGCTTGGTGGTAGCATCAGACAGATTCAGATTGTGGTAATGAGTAACTGTGGGCTCTCCCCAGCTTCAGACACAGGATGAGTTCACATTTTATCCTTCGACCTGTAACTGCCCCAGCTAGAGCTTCTGAATGGAATGATCGAAGTCTAGTCTTAGATACTGTGTATGCTCAATAGCAATTCAACATTTAGTGAATCAAAACCTCCGGGTCTGGCATTGTAGATCAGGGATGACGACAATGTGTCTCCTTGTATAAGGATGAGAATGTTTATCATTGTACTTTGGGCAAGTCACCTAACATTTCTGTTTAATTTCCTCACCCGTAAAATGAGAGTAATAATAGTATCTACCTTATAGGATTGTTGTGAGGTGAGTTAACATTTAAGCACCTGGAATAGAGATGGGCACTTTGTAAATGTTAGCTGTCGTTATTATTGAAAATTAATAATTTTCTGCCTCAGATAAACATTCCTCTAGAACCTGGGTATCTGAAATAAAATAAAGTCAGAAATATGAGGATTTATGAATTGTGAAAAGTGCTATGAGAGTGTGTCACACTTCTCAGATATCAGTACTCTGAAGTCATGGTTCTTAGTTTTCTGAGGTACTGAGTCAACTGGAAAGCTGGATGGAAAGGTTCTCAGCAGGGGATGAAAGCATGTGTTTTTTTAGAATTTTTTTTTTTTTTAGGGTTCCGCTCAGTGGCTAGTCACAGCTAACTAAAATCTGTAACCATACCTACCCAGACAGTGGTTTCTGTAAATAATCGCTAAGCTGACAGGGGTGTGAGAGTTCTTTAAAATACCCAAGTTTCATGGGAAATGGTAGCAATTCAAGACCTGGATCCAAGTTTTTTTCGTGTCTCAAGGAGATGATGAGGGTAATGATAACAATCAACCACTAGTTTTTAAGAAATGAAATATTTTTATTTAAATACATAGAACGCTGTTATTATAACTTCCTTTCTTTTCTTTCCCTCCCTCCCTGCCTGGATGTTTTCCCTTCCCCTTTCCTCTCTCTGTCTTTGCCACAAAAACTATACGTTCCTCTCCTCAGAAGCACTTTTAGCAGTTGGCAGATTCTTCAATTCCCTTTTCTGTATATTTACACACAGATGCAATTAGAAATTGTTTTGTAGGTAGATTTAAAATTATTTTATATAAACTGTATTTTGAGTTGCTGCCTATATTATTTCTTCTCACTTAAAATGTCTTTTCTCTCCATTCCAATACATACAGATCCATCTCTTTCTTTTGAATTGCTGCTTATTACAGCATTATATGGGTGCACCATAGTTTTATTTATCCACTCACCGCTTGTTGGAATTTGGGTTGCTTTCCATTTTCTGCTCTTACAAACAATCCTCCCATAGCCCTCTTTGGGCACATGCAGTTTCTGTGCCATAAAGTACATTTAAAAATAACTTGCCAAAACTGGATTTAGATTTAAATTACAGAATACATTTTCATTCCACTCTAAAAGTTTCTAGTCCCTATGGGCTTTGTTTAATTTTTTTGGATAGCCACATTTTATTGCTGGTTGAAAGCATTTCATATCTTTTCAACAAAAATTGGCCAGATAATGGTGATGGCCACAAAAAAGGTGAAATGTCCATCTCAGTAAGACATTCCCTACTTAAGAGTCATCTACAAGTGTCATAGTGAGAGTGGCAACCAAAACGTTTCTTGAAATCTTCAGGATTGCAGAGGTAATCGCCTTCAGCTGTGTAGCCTGGCAACATTTTGTACCATTACAAAATCTCTTTCGTAAACACCAGTCCCCTTCGTTTTTGGTTAAATTGTATGTTGAGTACAGTTTGCTGGCAAGTCTTCAGTGGGATGCCCGTCTCCACAAGGTGCTCATCACCGGTACTTGTGGTTAGCATTCGGCACAGCCTGTACACTTCACTATCTCTGTTTAATAAAAACACTTGTTTTCAAAAGCATGAGTCCCAGATCTGTTGAGTCTGATGTGATGTTATCTTTCAACTGCACAAGCTCTACCACGAGCATTTGGAACGTTTGTTATCTGACACAGATCTGTCGGGACCTCTTCTACTGTCAACCACCACAAACCAATAAGCTAAGGTTAATTCAAAGATTGACTATTTAGTGACTAGATACTCTGAGATAGTGCTATTAAAAATCGCTACTCCGTGAACTGTTTTTTACTGGTCCAGAATGAAATAAGATGTTTGTTCCAGAATGTAAACCAGCACACTTTTTCATTCACCGGGAAAGTCTTGCTGTGAAAAAAATGTTGACTGAACAGTGCTTTGAGATATAGTTGATTTGCATTCTGGTGCAAGCTCTTTAATGTGTACACTTGTTTGTGAACCACATTTGAGTAGCACCATCTAAGGTGCTTTATGAAGTTGAATAAATGAAAGAAAGATGTACCTACAATGGATTACTAGAAAATGGCTTTTCAGGGTGGAGGTGGCAGAATGCAGAGAAGGATGGTGAATAAATTATTCTCTTTCAGTGGGGGAATGTTCCTTCCCTGCTTTTGAGCTGCCACAAGGAGAGATGGTTATTTAAGGCCCAAATAGCCTACTGGGCTACTGTCATTCCCTATCTAACTCATTTCCCCATCTTACTTTTTGCCCTTCTTCCTGTTAACTCTGGCATGGGATTTAAAGAAAGGAAAGCAATATGTGGAAGGCTCATTGTATGGTCTATGTTTTACACACAATTAAATACAATTCTCACAAGTGGGTGAGGAAGTATTATTGTCCACTTTGTAAATGCTCAGAGGTTCAGTTAACTTGACCCAGGTCTCATCTATATATATAAAAGCCTAAGCAACCAAATGACCAGCTGACTGATCGACTGGTCGCTATGACGCACACTGACCACCAGGGGGCAGATGGTCTCACTATGGCAGATGGCATTGCATCTCACTATGAAGGTGGTAGCACAGTGCTTAATGCCTATGTTTTAAGGCAGCATATTTCACACCTAAGAATATTGCTCTCTGCTCTACACTGGGTGACATGAAAGGCTGCCAGTTTTGAGTGAGGCCCAGAGAAGGAAAGGGGTCTATGGCAGGTCCAAATTGTAGTAGAAGCAGGCCTGCCACTTGGTCATCTAACCTAGTAAACTCTATGATTTTAGAATTATTGGTGGTGAGGAAAATGTGGAAAAAATTAAGGCAAACTCTTGGATTTTTTTGGTTCATTTTATTGAATAACTAAATGTACAAAAGCCACATAGAGCACATGACTAAAGAAAATATTTTCTTTTTCAAATATATAACAGATTCTTCACTCCCCAGTTATTTCTGTAACAATTTTATCTTTTTATTATTAAAACAAAGCACACATATTTTAATACAGTTCATTTTAATACAGGAGCTGCAGTGGGAGTGCCACTGAGCTGACCCACGGGTGCCAGATGTCAGGCTCACAGCTGGTGAGTGCAGCTGTGGCAGAGTGAGCCTCTCCTGCCTCCGTGACAGAGCTACTGAGCAGCAAGGGGAGCCGGCAGGCGCAGCAGGGCTGGGATGAGCAGGAGAGGCGTGGTGCCTGGCCTGGGCTTGGGCTCCTCCTCGGCCGCCTGCCACTTCATGCACTACTACATCCCTCAGGGGATGTCAGACAGCCTGCGGGGATTGGGCTGAAACCAGCATTCCGACATCCCTCAAGAGGTCCTGGACTGCAAGAGGACACAGACTGTGTTTAATAAAGTGGAAGATTTGAGATTGGAGCCTAGGTCTCTGGGTAGTTTGTTCTTTTATTGTCACATCCAAGGAGGGAGCTAACAGAATCCAGGACCCAGGATAGAACTTTAAAAATGCACACAGACACACTAATGTTCCATTTTGGAACTTTGAGGCTCGGTTAGTTTCATAGTCTGCCTTCTCTAATTGACACAGTCCTGATAATTTTCCACTTCTCTGTATTTGTGTTACATACTTGTATATCCCTGTAGGTTATGAATGCCTCATCTCATCATCTTTGTATCCCACACAATAGTGTATGGGGCTTTGAAAGCATTACAAGTAATAGGTTAGCACATTAATTATATTAGTCTGTAAACTTCTTTATGTGCCTAAGATAAATATTAAATAAATGAGACTGAACGAGACTCAAACATTTAAATTTTCAGATGTTGTGGTATGAAATCTACTGACCATGCGTGTCATCCAATAGAGCAGTGCACAGTGAAGAGAAAGGCATTAGGAGCCTACATCAGTAAAATTTGGGGGAGGGGTGTCCAGGGACCAGGGGCATGCTAGGACATCCCCACTGAAGTACAAGCCACATTAGCGCATTGCATCTCACTATGAAGGTGGTAGCACAGTGCTTAATGCCTATGTTTTAAGGCAGCATATTTCACACCTAAGAATATTGCTCTCTGCTCTACACTGGGTGACATGAAAGGCTGCCAGTTTTGAGTGAGGCCCAGAGAAGGAAAGGGGTCTATGGCAGGTCCAAATTGTAGTAGAAGCAGGCCTGCCACTTGGTCATCTAACCTAGTAAACTCTATGATTTTAGAATTATTGGTGGTGAGGAAAATGTGGAAAAAATTAAGGCAAACTCTTGGATTTTTTTGGTTCATTTTATTGAATAACTAAATGTACAAAAGCCACATAGAGCACATGACTAAAGAAAATATTTTCTTTTTCAAATATATAACAGATTCTTCACTCCCCAGTTATTTCTGTAACAATTTTATCTTTTTATTATTAAAACAAAGCACACATATTTTAATACAGTTCATCTTTTCTCCAATTAAAGACTATGTTATAATTATTAACTTTAGCAACCAAAATCTAAAGATTTAAACTTTATATGGAGAAAAACGCCATGCCAAGTCCTTCATACCTGATTTGGTGCTGAGGTTGAACTTGTATATTGGTTTGTTCCAGAATCCAGAGGCCACTCCAAGACTTAAAACAAAGTAAAACCCTTAGGCTGACCTTGGTTGCTGGAGGAACCTCTGGATGGGGGATGACTGGTTTTGCTCTGCATAGAACAGCTCTTCCCCAGGCTAAGAACTGTTCTCTGGGAACCGTGAACTGAGGTATATACTGTATTGAGATATTTGTTTGGGGTGGCAGGTGGGGAGGACCTTGTTTATGTCATATTTCTATTGGTAATCACTTCTCCATAAAAATAAAGAGCAAATAGGTAGCTCCAAGTCATTGATGATACCAATATTTTCTCACAGTTATCTCTCGCTCAGTGATACGAAGACCAATGAAAAAGAACACAAGTAGTAAAAGTGACTGGTAACTGATAGTGGCAGAAGCTGGGACTTGACTTTTGTGAAGGTCTCCCGGGCTTGATTTATTCTAAGCAGCCTGTAGAGAGCTAGAATTTGAACACACTGTTTTGGATCTATCCTTTTGCAGTGGGGCCTTGACTTACGAGTGTCCTGACTAATGAGTTTTTTGAGATACCAGCTGTCTCTCGGCAGAGTTTTTGCATTGAGTTGATAGAGTAATTTGAGTTAACGAGCTCCTTAATGAGCTCAATCTCGGAACGAATTAAACTTGTAAGTCAAGGCCCCACTGTACTTTTCTCCACTGTCCACTGACTTTAAGTTTTACATTAAAAAATAGGGTAAGGGAAAAAAATCTCCATATCTGTCACAGAATCACTATAAAACCTAAGGTCATACCCAAACTTCCCAATGAAATGTCCATTATGAATTCAAAATTAAATAACTAAAATAAATAATGGGTAACTAATGAGTTTTTTTTTTAAGGTAGCAAAAATATATGACCTCAGTGATTTCTTAGCATAATGCTGATCCGTCAAATGTGGGTAAAATCCCATTCAGGGGGAAGGTTTGGAATCCTATATAAAAATATAACATGCATTAAAACAGAGAATTCTTAAATATAAAAAAATTCAAGTGACCATATCCTTATTGATATTAATATATCACAAATAAAATTATAATGAACATTTTAGCATAAAATGCAGTTCATTTCTAGTTAATACACTGAAATAATTGACACTCAAATTCCAACTACTATCGCATATGATGAAATTCCAGTAAAAAAAAAGAATGTTCAGAACTGTCAGAGTAACTAGCTATTAGAAAAATCAGATTTATGACCCCTTCTGAAATTTTTAAAGCTACACAGGTTTACACCAAATTACTCATAGTGAGGAAGAACAATGTACTGTATTGAAAACAGACCTTGTCCAGGGGTCTTCTTAACTTGTCTCTGGACAACTTTAAAAGCCTAAAGTTCTGTACCATATGCTGTTCTCAGGGTCAGTACCATGAGATGTCTTGTAAAAAGATCTTTTGGTATTACTGATAACAAAAGCACCTTGGAATGGATCCAAGATTGACATGTGTTGTAAATTCTGCTTTACAGTAAGATACATTTAAAGTGTAATTGAACATATTTACCATAAAGAGTGCCTATGTAAACAATGAAAGTATTCCTTCGAAGTGAAAAGTCTGTTGCTGCTGAAGAAGTGCTCAGTTCCTACCACCACAGCTTCACATGCTGATATGATTCATTTCCTCAGTCCAGAGGAATGTTCTGGATCTTTTAACTTACAATAATGACCTGGCACTAGTCTAGGTATATCAAAACGTAATTGTCACAAGTCACACCAAAACATGAGAACTAACACAAATTTCTGCATGTCTTCAAAAACCGTCTTTGGATAACAACTATAATGCTTAATGCTGAAGAGGATCCAAAGAAGCACTCTAAATGATAGACAGTATTTAATGATGGTAAATAAGAATTACTTTCTAAAAATTTTAAGTTAAACATAACGTGAAATTATTTCATGAAATATAGTCTCATTCTATGCTCTCCTGACAATACTCCCAACAAAAAGCTTCCAGTCTATTTGCTGTTTCTTGGTTGATGAGACATTCCTCCTTTAATTCCCTGATTGTCTTCCCCAATGATTTTTGGAAACGTTTTTCTCGGTCTAAAACATTCCGCAGACTTTTCTTGGTATCCTCTAGCTCGCTGATCACATGATCTAATTTATACTTAAGTTTCTTTGGACTGTCCATTACACTGTAGCTATGTTCCTAAAAACATAAATACCAAGTTAGTAAAATGAAGACAAGTAATTAGCCAAAAGCTTATAACTAGGCCTCAGCTGTTTCTCCAGTACTGTGCTTAGAGAAGACCTTTAAGTTGGTGATAGTAAGTTGGTGTCAGTAAGTTGGTGAACATAAGAAGAGGATAAGGGAGTAAGCAATATTTCAGGTGCCTAGAACCTCTTTCTTTTGTTGAAGGCCAGACAGACAAAAAGAGAGCAGAATGCTATCGATGGGATGCACTTCTCATTCAAAGTAGGTATCTGCTTATGGACACCATGAAACCCACAATGACTATAAGGCTTTCATTCCCTAAGTGTGGGGCTTCTAAGTTTAAGTTTTAACAATTAAAAAAACCCTTATATTGTTAAATTTGTAACTGAGTTACTTTAGTTTGATGAACAGTTGACTTTATAAAGGAAGTCAGGAAAGGAGCACTGACTGAAGCAGGCCCTCAGGCTAGGTGTTATGGGTTTAAAGAGGACTCGGGCCTTCGATTTTTAAAGAAATAATTTAAGTTCTCTCAATATTTATTATGACTATACTTATGTTTGCTGGTATACTTCTTTCATTTGAAAATATGAAAGATAACACTGACATTTATAAAGGCACTATAAAACATTTTGAAAAGCTTTTATTTAATATTAAAATTAGTGAAGAGAACTTTTGCTTCCAACCAAAATGAAATAAGAGACTGGAATGACACCTATCTTAAAAGACCAATACAAGGCCCAAGATATAAAGTTTTGACTGATCAATTAAAGTGATAATTGTCTAGTCAGGCTGATCAGCAATAAAAGTGAACAGAAACAAAGGATCAGAAATGTGATATTACTACAGATTTTATAGATATTAAAAAGATAATAAGGAAGTATTATGAACAATTTTAAGCTAATAGGCAATGACAACTGAGATGAAATGAACAAACCCCTTGGAAAATACAAGCTAGCAAAAGTCTCTTCCACAAAGAAAACTTCAGACCTAGACAGCTTTGTTGGAGAATTCTACCAAATATTTATGGAAAAAATAATTCCAATTCTATACAAATTCTTCCAGAAAATAAAAAACAGAGGCAATATTTTTTAACTCATTGAGTTCAGCATTATTCTGATAATGACAAAAAGATTGTAACAAAAGAATATAACAGGTCAATATCATTCTTGAACATACAAGAAAGTATTCTAAACAAAATCTTAACATTGAACCCAATAATATATGAAAGAAATAATGCATCATTAAGAAGTAGGGTTTATTCCAGGAATGGAAGGATGGTTTAACATTCAAAAATCAACTGATGTAACTAATCATATTAACAAAGTAAAAAAAAGTAAAATATAATCACTCAATAGATAAAAAAAAATCATTTGACAAAATTAGCATTCTTTTCTGATAAAAATTCTCAGCAAACTAGGAATAAAAAAAACACTTCCTCAGTCTGATAAAGGGCATTTACAAAAAGCTGTAGTTAACATCATATTTAATATCATATTAATGTCTTTAATGGTGAATGACAGAATGTTTTCTTCTTAACTCAGGAGCAAGGCATGGAGCCCTGACCAGGTATCTCAGTGGTTAGAGCATCATCCCTATACGCCAAGGTTGTGGGTTCAATCCCCAGTCAGGTGCATACAAGATTCAACCAATGAATGCATAAATAAGTGGAACAACAAAATGATGTTTTTGCCTCTTTCTCTCCCTTCCTCTTTCTCTCTCAAATCAATAAATAAATTTTAAAAAAATCAGGAGCAAGGATGGAGATTAGTTCTTAGTAATTCTATTTGGTATAGCTCTGAATGTTCAAGGCAGGGCAAGAGAAAGAAATCAGTTATTCATATTGAAAAGAATCAAAACTATTTTTAATAACAGGCGACATGATGTAGAAAATCTGAAAGCTTCTACAAAAAGCTTTGATAATTAATATGTGGGTTTAGCAAGTTTTCCAGATATAAGATCAATATAAAAAAATCAATTCTATTTAAAACAGTATCATTTACAAAAATGAAGTGAAAGACCTGTCCACTGAAAACTATAAAACACCACTGAGAGAAGTTAAAGGCCTCAATATATGAAGAGATATAATGAGTTGGGGTTAAAAGATGTAAAAGAGACTTATTAAGATTGCAATTCTTAAAAAAGAAAAAAAAAAGATGGTAATTCTTTCCAAATGAATATATAGATCCAACATAATCCCAGTCAAAATTCTAGCTGGCTTTTTTGTGGATGTTTTACAAAGTGATTCTAAAATTCATATAAAAATGCAAAGGACCCAGAATATCCAAAACAACTTTGAAAAAGAACAAAGTTGGAAGACTACCAACTTTGATTTAAAGAATTATTAAAAAGCTATAGTAATCAAGATAGTAAAACAGATCTGAATTCCAGGCCTGGTTCTAACATGATCTGACAATGGAATGTATAAATAAGTGCAAGCTTGGCTACTCTGTATGTGCATGATTATACTTTAAAACCTAAAGACATAACTATTTTTTAAATTACATGTTTCCATATAAAAATATAGTATCTAAAGGGAGGAACTGCATTTTCTTGGCTGAAACATCCTTGTGAAAGCATTCTCTTAACTAAATATGTAAACAAAGGCTTAACTACCTCTAATTTGTTATTGTATTATGATGGCTCTGGGAAGCAGTTTATTTTTGGATATTACAGATTAAAAAGAAAAATCTCAAACATCTAAACCCCTAGGTTTTTTTAATAAGATTTTGAAAGATTTAATGGAAAGGAAAAATTCATCTTAAAAATATCAGCATTAGCTCAGTAAGTAATTTTACTTACAAAAATGAACTGGGATCGAAATTCTTCGATACACGTGGAAGCACCAAGCTTGTGATTGTGGTTTGTGACTGGAAGGGTTTTGATGATAAAGTGTTTTCTACAAGGAAGTTGTTCTCTTTTCCCCTGTTAAAAATTGTTAATAAAAATTATTATAGATATTTCTGTCCTTTTAAAAATTTTATTCCTTCCTAACTTTGTAAAATTAATACATTTCCTTCAATGAAAACAGCTTTTAAAAGTCAGTAAAATTTAAATTCCACTGAAATTACTTTAAAGGAACTTGTCCAAAATTACTCTAAAGTTCATTTAGAAGCACAAATTTTCCTAAAAAAGAAGAGTAATAATGAGAAAAGATATGTCCTCCAGGTATTAAAAAAATTTTACACAGAAATAATAGTAAAAGCGGTTTGCTACTCTCTTGGACAAAAACAAATCTAGAAATAGTTCAAGTATAGTTTTTTATTCTAAAAGCCTTTAGAATAAAAAAATTGAATTATGAGTAAGTGGAGAAAAGCTATAAATAATGTCAAAATGAAATAAGAAAACAGTTATATCCTTATACATAATAAAACATGATGAAAGTCTATGTATTAAAAATTTATATAAAGATAAAAACTATGAGGATCTATAAAAAATATAGGGAATCCTATCTAATAAAGAGGTAACATGCAAATTGACCATCACTCCAACACACAAGATGGCCACCCCCAAGATGGCCTGCCCGGGAGGGCAGTTGTGGGCGATCAGGCCTGCAGGGGAGGACAGTTGGGAGAGACTGGGCCTGCAGGGGAGGGCAGTTGGGGGCGACCAGGCCTGCAGGGGAGAGCAGTTAGGGGTGACCAGGCCAGCAGGGGAGGGCAGTTAGGGGCAATTGGGCAGGCAGGGGAGGGCAGTTAGGGGTGACCAGGCCGGCAGGGAAGGGCAGTTGGGGGCAATCGGGCAGGCAGGGGAGGGCAGTTAGGGGTGACCAGGCCAGCAGGGGAGGACAGTTAGGCATCGATCAGGCTGGCAGGGGAGTGGTTAGGGGGTGATCAGGCTGGCAGGCAGAAACAGTTAGGGGCAATCAGGCAGGCAGGCGAGCAGTTGGGAGCCAGCAGTCCTGGATTGTGAGAGTGCCGGGGCCGGTCCCGGCATGAGAGGGATGTCCTACTGCCTGTCACAGTTGGACATCCATCAAGGGGTTCCAGATTGGAGAGGGTGCAGGCTGGGCTGAGGGAAACCCCCCTCCCCCTGTGCATGAATTTTGTGCACTGGGCCTCTAGTGTTTAGATAATCTTAAGGTGGGAAAGGCAGTTAGACAATATAAGAGAAAATATAGCATTGACTGCTTAACAAAAAAGTCTGAATTAAAAAAAACACCAACCCCATTAATTAAAATTAAAGACAACAAAAAGTAATTGCAACACAGATGGCAGTTAAATGGTTCATATCCTCGGTATGTGTGTATATGTGTGTGTGTGTGTATATATATATATATATATATATATATATATATATATATATATATGTATATATATATATGACATTACAATATACCTTAAAATATGGAAATAGAAGAGGACCTGAAGATATAACACACACACACACATAAAAGAACTATAAATGGCAAATAAACACACACAAAATGTAGAAACTCACTAATATTCAGAGATGAATTAAAACAGTAAGATGGCCAAAACCAGTTTGGCTCAGTGGATAGAGCGTCGGCCTGCGGACTGAAAGGTCCCGGGTTCGATTCCAGTCAAGGGCATGTACCTGGGTTGTGGGCATATCCCCAGTGGGAGATGTGCAGGAGGCGGCTGATCGATGTTTCTCTCCCATCAATGTTTCTAGCTCTCTATCTCTCTCTCCCTTCCTCTCTGTAAAAAATCAATAAAATATATTAAAAACAAAACAAAACAAAAAAAACAAAACAAAAAAGAAAAACAGTAAGATGACATTTTTGCCTATTAATTTTAGCAAAGGTTAAAAACACAACTAATCCCAAGGGTTGGGATGGACAGACATGCTTATGCATTGTTAGTAGGGGAATAGATTGATGTAAGGTTTGTGGTAGGCCTTGGGAAGAACAGTATCAAAAGCACGTCTTAAAAATGTGGCCCTAGCTAGCCTATGTGGCTCTTGGTTAGAGCCTTGTCTCTTATACCAGGTGTCCTGTTTGATTCCTGGTCAGGGCACATACCCAGGTTGTGGGTTTGATCACTGAGATGGATATGAGAGGCAACCGATCCATGTTTTTCTCTCTTGTTCTCTCCTGCATTAATTAAAAAAAAAAGGATTTCTTAAAAAAATTTTCTTAATGTGTAAAATTTTTGATCCAACAATTTTAAAGAATTTAATGCAAGGAAATAAAGATATGTACAAAGATTCAGTACGGTCCACTATAGTGCTATTTAAAATAGTGAAAGATGATAATCTACACTAATAAAAGACAAAGATGCTAATTGACCATACCTTCGCTATGCCCTAAGCCATGCCCACCAGCCAATCAGAGCAACTATGCAAATTAACCCAACCAAGATGGCAGCTGGCAGCCATGGAGCTGGAGCAAGCAGGGGGCTTGGTTGCCCGGGCGATGGAGGAAGCCAAGCTTCCCGCCTGCCCTGAGCCGGCTGTGGCCTCCGCTCATGGCAAAAAAGTTTCAATTATAGAAGACAAATAAATCCCAGATACCTGCTTCCAGCCAGCCTCCACTGGGAGCTTGGGTGGCTGGGGGTTGTGGCCAGCTTGCAAACAGCCATCAGCCCCTCACCCAGGCTGGCCACACCCTCATGGAGTGAGGGTCCCAACTGGGGGGCTTAGCCAGCCTGTAAATGGCCCTCAGCCCCTCACCCAGGATGGCAAGGCACCCCAGGGGGGACTCTCACACTGAAGGGGCTGTGGCCAGCCTGCAAACAGCCATCAGCCCCTCACCCAGGCTGGCCAGGCACCCCAGGGAGGACCCCCACCCTGAAGGGGCTGTGGCCAGCATGCAAACAGCCCTCAGCCCATCACCCAGGCTGGCTAGGCACCCCAGCAGGGTCCCCTACCCTGAAGGGGCTGTGGCCAGCCTGCAAACGGCCCTCAGCCCCTCACCCAGGATGCCCAGGCACCCCAGTGGGGACTCCTACACTGAAGGGGCTGTGGCCAGCCTGCAAACGGCTCTCAGCCCCTCACCCAGGCTGGCCAGGCACCCCAGCGGAGACCCCCACCCTGAAGGGGCTGTGGCCAGCCTGCAAACAGCCATTAGCCCCTCATCCAGGCTGGCCAGGCACTCCTATATAATAAAAAGGTAATATGCAAATTGACCCTAACAGCAGAACGACTGGGAATGACTGGTCACTATGATACACACTGACCACCAGGGGGCAGATGCTCAATGCAGGAGCTGCCCCCTGGTGGTCAGTGTGCTCCCACAGGGGGAGCTCTGCTCAGCCACAAGCCAAGCTGATGGCTGCCAGCACAGCGGTGGTGGTGGAAGCCTCTCCCGCCTCCTCAGCAGTGCTAAGGATGTCCGACTGCACCTTAGGCCTGCTCCCTGCTGGCAAGTGGACATCCCCCGAGGGCTCCCAGGCTGCCAGAGGGATGTCCGACTGCCAGCTTAGGCCCATTTCCCCAGGGAGCAGGCCTAAGCCAGCAGGTGGTCATCCCCCGAGGGGTCCCAGACTGCGAGAGGGCACAGGCCGGGCTGAGGGACACCCCCCCCCCCCCCCCCCCGCTGAGTGCACAAATTTTTGTGCACTTGGGCCTCTAGTTTATCTATAATAGTGAGAACTAATTACATAAATTATTGTTCATACATAGAATCAATGGCTATATGGTCATTACAAATGTTCTACTAGTATAAAGCTCACACCCACAAGTACTAGCAACGATATAGATCCTTAGGAACTTTAATATGCTGATGGTGGGACTATATACTGGCAAAGCACTTTGGAAAATTATGGCATATCTACTTAAGCTGAACAGACACATAATAGGACCCAGCAATTCCACTTCTAACAGAGAAGTGTGCATATATTCTTCAGAAATGTGGACATAAGTACATCAAAAGTCATGAACAAAAATGTCATAGTTGAACGGAAAAATTAGTCTATACAATGGCATATTATAGTGGAGAGACAGAGAGAGAGAGAGAGAGAGAGAGAGAGACAGAGAGACAGAGAGAGAGAGAGAGAGAGAGAGAGAGAGAGAGAGAGAGAGAGAAAGAAACATCCATAGGCTGCCTCTTGCATGCCCTGGCTGGAGTGCTATCCTTCACACTGAAAGGGAGAGGAAAGGCTTCGATCCTGTCAGGGCACATACTTGGGTTGTGGGTTTGATCCCTGTTTGGGGCAGGAGGCAACTGATTGATATTTCTCTCTCACATCAATGTCTTTCTCCCTCTCAAATCAACTAAAAAAATAAAAAAGAAAGGTAAGCCAATAAAAGAGAGGATATACATACAGTATAATTCTATTTTTTAAAAATATATTTTTATTGATTTCAGAGAGGAAGTGAGAGGGAGAGATAGAAACATCAATGATGAGAGAGAATTATTGATCAGCTGCCTCCTGCACAGCCCACACTGGGGATTGAGCCTACAACCTGGGCATGTGCCCTAACCAGGAATCGAACCATGACCTCTTGGTTCATAGGTCGACGCTCAACCACTAAACCACACCGGCAGGGCCAGCAAAATTCTATTTTTATAAGACTATATAGGTAGAGATGAATTTTTATATAAACATACATATACAAATGACTGGGAAGATACACATCAGAGTGTTAGTATTATCTCTGGATTATGTAGTTATTATTAATTTTTATTTTCTCTTCCCTTTATTATCTAATTTCCTATAATAAAATTTTCTTTATTAGGAAATAGTTTTTTAAAGTAACATGTTTTATTTGGTTTATTATGCCAATATTTCTTAAGGTCCTCTTAACAGTGCAGATAGATGACGCCTTACTATGGGATAAGCACCCTTCAGAGAAAATTGCACAAGATATTGCACGTTTACTAACAAGGAAGAAAGTGAGGCATCTCTACTTGATAACTCAGGTACCACAACAAAAACAACTGCAGAAAGTGACCAAGGTCACGTGGGTGCAGTCACACTGCTGGGCTCCTTCCCTTGTTTTCAGCTGTCAGGAGGGAGATACCTTTCAATGGAGGCTCATGACTATTGTGGAACCCACAGGCTCTCTCTGAACTTTCCACGTTGGATCAGTCAGTCTAAAGTTTATGGAAGCAAATACACTTCCAGGTACAGGAAGTCAAGAAAGGTATTGAGGGCGAGGCAGCCAACCCACAGCACTAATATCACTGAGAAAAAACAGAATTCAACTAGAATTTACTTACCCAATCCTTTCCATTTCCTTTTAGGCCTCTTCTCTCCTTACCTTCTCCTGTTCTTCTTCTTATTTTTTTTCCCTTCCAGTCTCACCTAGGCTTCAAGTTTGCATGTATGTGGCTCTAAACCGAAGTGAGCAGGACTGCCAACTTGGACCTTTACTTAAACCATTCTTATGTTCCTCTATTTTTCAGACACAAGTCCTGAGTTATGCTAACTCCTAGGGGCAGTTCATTTCACCTAACCTTTATAAATATTTCTGAGTGGCTACTGGTAAAATACTCCTACTACACAGTTCACAGTCTGAAGCAGCAGTTTACACCTTTGAGAACTTAAAGGATTGTAAAGCAAGTGTGGTGAAGCTTCTTCAATAGCACCATAAAGAGCGAGTAACGGTGGCAAGCAGCACCTCATAAACACACCTGTAAGTGAGGTGGGAAATCAAAGATAGAAGGTACGACTCCAGGTTTCAGTTTAATATTTGGAGCACTTCTGTCAAAATCTGTCTTCTTAAAGTGCCTTGAACACAACACAGCTCCCTTTTTAGGCTCCCAAAAGCCTGCAGCATTCACATCAAGTCTTTTCATCGCTAATACCCATTTTCTTTTTACATTCTCATCTGTGGGGAATCTGGAAAAAAATACAAGAAGTATTTTAACATTAAACACTTATTGATATTATACCTGAATTAAGGATGTGACTGCATTAACTTCTTAACCAGTCTGCTATTACTCTTGGGAAACAGTACAGCAGAAACGATCAAGATGCATGCTTTTGTAACTTCCGGTTTTAACAGTCAGGTTTCCCCACTAATCATACGCTGCAGACATATGGCCCTCATTTAAATTTTTCTCATGTTATAACGAAATTTCAAAGGAGATTTAATACTTTATGATAAGATCCACAACTGAAGGTTTTTCTGCGTCCGAGGACAGAAAACATTTGGGCAAAGGTCCTCCCTGCGGGTCGTAACTGCGTGCCCACAGCGCCGGCTTTCCCGGAAGGTGTGCTGAAACGCCCAGGGGCGCTGGCCAGCGCGGCTCCGACCGGCACCCTGGCAGGCAGGCATCTCTTTACCTTCTGAACCCAATTAAAAGCGCAAGGCTATCACCGTCACTTCACATTTTAAGCGGAAAGGTTATTTAAAAAAGAACGGGGGAACTGAAGTCCAAAACTTAGGAGTGAAGCCAAACTGCGTCTGGCTTTTGGAAGTCCTCGGCTTAAGGACAGAGAAGGGCCTCACACGTGAAAAGTCAGGCCTTTGAGCTTGGAGTTGGGCAGACAGCGGGAGGCACATCCGATCGCCGAGCAGCATTTCACCATGACGTTAGCGGCTCATGCCAGGACTGAAAGAAAGCGAACACGGCCGCGTTAGTGCCTTCGGAGCCCGGGGGACAGTCCCCGTCCCCAGCGCCTTCCGGGCGAAGGGATCTCACCAGAAAGCCCGAGGCGAACGGGTTCTTCCACCTGCAGCCTCGCCCTCACCGTTCCCGCGGCTCGGCTCCGGAACGAGCCCAGCGGTACCGAGCGGCGCTCCGAGGCGCGGATTTCAATGTCGTGGGCGCGTTTGCGCGTCTCCCCCCCGCGGCTGCCTCCCAGGGGGGCTCTGCCTCGGGGCTCGGCACCCGGACACCCCCCTGACCCCGGCCCGCCGGCCCGTCCCCAGCCTCCGGCGCGCGCGGCTGCCCCGGGGAGACCTCCTGGCCCCGCTTGGTCCGCGCTCCGCTAGTCGGAGCTCTCGTAGAGCACACGCTTCTCCCCAGCACGTCCCAAAGCTGTCACCTCACACGAACAGTATGTCAGAGGTTCTCTAATTAAAGTCTTTCTCCCTCAGTCTGTGAGTCCCAGGGCGGCCTGGTGAGGCGTGTTTTTCCCTTTTTTTTTTTTTTTTGCGTTGTCCCCACGACTTAGCTGGTGACTGGTATACAGGAAATGTTCACACATAATTTGAAGAAATAAAGAGCAAGTAAAGGGGAAGGGGGGAGGGGGGCCACAGGGAAGCAGCGCCGGGCGCCGGTGAGCGTCCCGGTGCCCAGCAGTGGCAGCGCGCGCCCGGGATCCGCGCGGGGCCTGCGGCCGGGCCGAGCTCCGCCCCTTTCTCGAGGCCGCGGCCCCGCGCGGGAGAGGGAGGGGCCGCCCTGTCAGGTGCGGATGCGGCCGGAGAGGGGCCCTTCCCCGGAGGCCGCCGGGCGTCTCGGCGCCGCTGCAGTCTTTCTGGCCCGAGCCACGCCCAAGAGTTGGGGCGGGTCGCCATGGGGTGGGGAAAGCAAAGGCTACCTACGAGTCATTACCGTTAGCAGCGAGGAGAGCGACTAACGTCGACGACAGAGATTGCGTCTTCCTCGGCTTCCGCTCGGTCGGCCGGAAATCCCACTGCCCCGGGTCACGTGCTCAGCCGCCATATTGGCTCCGCTGGCCACCGCGGCCGGGAGCGGTGTGCTAGGGCGGCGCTGTTCGTCTGGACGTAGTTTCCATCCTGGGAGAAGGGTCCTCGGAGTGTTCAGGGGAGGGAGCGGAGATGGCGGCCTTGGTGCGGGAAGATGGCGCCCGAGGCCCAGAGCGAGGGCGGCGGGGCTGCGAGCATTATGACAGAGGATGTCTCCTGAAGGTGACGACTTAATTGGGCTCTTCCCCTACGAGCTTCCGCCGGGCCGGGCTGGGGATGGAGTGAGCAAGGCGGTTAGGTCTGGGCTTAAGTTTGAGGCTGAGCTGTTTGTGAGGCTGCTACCTTCGCCTCCACCTGCGTTCCTGCTGCGGAGAACATTCTTGGCGAGGCGTCCACAGGCCGCGCATTTCCTCCTGTTTTGTGCTTGGCAAGCAAAGCGGTCCTTGTTTGGGAAGAGCCTGGGCTTGCACATCGATCCCGTTATCAGTGGGTTTATTTATCTGTTTTGTTTTTGTTTTTGTTTTTGTTTTGCTGCTGGAAGTAGACTGAGGCAGTCTCGGGCCTGTGCTGGCCTTTCCCCAGGATCCCCTTCCAGTGTGATGAAATAATGGACGAGGGATGACAAGCAGGGAGTCCGATAGGATTTCGGCTCCTGTAGTAGATAGGCTTTACAGCTGCATTTGAGAGGCAGTGAATGTGCCAGACCTGCCAAGGCCGACAGGGATGTGTGAACTGGGAAGACAGTCTTGTAATTGCCACCAAGCAGGACGCGATGGGTAGGGCAGTGCCTGGTATGCATATATTGTTACTTTCGCGGTTCGCTTGGAGAAACATTTCTAGTCAGTCTGTAATTTTAAAAATAGGCACCCATCCGATTCAAGTTTCCTGATGCTTCGTGCAAGAAACAGTTTGAGGGTTTTGCTTAGAAAGCTTGAGATTTGGGGCTCCACAACCCTACACCCAGATCTTAGCCTTGCTCCTTAATAATTTGAGCAAACTACCCTTTAAGCGCCTCATATATAAAATACAGCTAATAACAGAAGTTCCTGTTGAAGAACTATGAGGCCTGTAAAGACCATCTAAAGCTTTTTTGCAGGCCATGGTTTGGTGACTGTTCCTCTACGGCGCCGGGCGAGCCCTTTGAAGGTTGGTCGCTCGCCATGTGCGGTGTAAGGAATTGAATGCTATGCGTATGCTTCCATTTCCACTGAGTTGTTCTGTCACTCTTTCAAGCTGGAGATGGAAAGCTGAATTCAACATTTTAGCCCTCCCTCTACCCCCCATGAAACTATGCACTGTATCTGCGTTTCATAACACTAAGCTAATGGGCCTGGAGTTATCAGATGCTTTTTTTTTTTTGGTCCTTCCCCTCTGTCTTCCTTAAACACCAGAGGCCAAGAGGAGAAAGTCTTTAGGAGGAAGTCATCAACTAAATCAAATGCTGCTGTTGGGGTAAGAGAAGAACTAAACATTGCTCCAGGAGGAGGTAGCTGGTTATCGGAGTGTATTCAAGAGAGCATGGGGTAGTGGGACCGCTAACGGTCTTCGTAGGCAGCCCTTGGAGTGTGTCCTAACAGAACAAAAGCACAAGGCTGTGGTTGCTGGGAGATGTGGGGTCATGGGATTATTTTCCCGTGAAGATGGGAGATATTGCTGCATGTTTGTATATTCTTGGACGTGACCCAGTAAAGTGAGAACGTTTTATAATAAATAGGAGGGAGAGGCAAAAACGGTGGGAGCGCTGCCCTTGGGTATTCAAAGAGAACATGGAGCCCAGTGCATAAGTTAGCCTTTAGTAATAACGTGGACTGTAGATTCTGTAACAGAAAGGAAGGTAGACTATAAGGTACATTTGCAAGTAGGTTGATAGGATTTGTGGGAGGATGTTCTCTTGATTATTTGTTGTTTTCATAGGGAAATAAGCAAGGTCATTCAGCAGATTGTAAGGAGGTAGGAAGAGGTGTTCAAGGTTTAAAGGGAGAGGAGTTGTGAAGTAATCTAGGTTCTAGGACCTACACTCTGGAAGAAGGAGGGAATTGACTGGGAAAACGTGGTAGTAAGAACCCACTTTTTTTTAGTGGTTATGACTTTAAATTGAGACCAGTCAGTGTTGAGGTGCTTTTTCTTGATCTGTGTTCAGCTGTTCCTATGTAAGTTAAGTGGGGGAGAGTTGGATTTAACCAGCTGAGATTCTGGGTAAGTGAGTAGGTAGAGGAAGAGAGAAGGAACCCAGGGTGTGTACAGAAGAATTGGAGTGTGTTGGAAAGAGAGGAGGTAGTGTTTAGAGAATTCCATACTTGAAATTAAGTTACAAACACGCCTCAGTTCTTCTAGATTAGTGGTTCTCCATGTGGGATGAATGGACTTCTCAAGGTCAAACTACTCTCCTTCAGTGTCTAATTAAGACATTGTCTTTTTAAGTGTGTGCAAAACTAGTGATTACTACTGCTGGCACCTTAGCACAAATCAAGGCAGGGGCACTGAACTGTGCTACACCTATATATTACAAAAAAACCAACAAAGCAAAAAGCCAGGTTCACTTAAGAATGTCATTGATAAAACTTAAGCAGCAAAATTATTAATTTTATAAAATCTCATCCCTTGATTATATCTCTTCACATGTTTGATGTTTTCATCAACCACAAATTAGGTGGTTTTGTGAGGAAAAGCTCTTGTGCAATTGTATTATGAACTGAACTATTTGCATTTTTTATTGAACAGCATATTTTTACTTGAAGTATGGTTATTCAAGCTTGGGTATTTGGTGAACATTTTCTTAAAAAGGAGAGAAGGGTGACTGTGTCATTACCAGGAAAACAACTAACTGATAAAATTTGAGCTTTCACGTACCAAGTAAATTTTGGAAAACGTGTCTTAGTCACTGTGAGCCTGAATGCTTCCCAATACTTAAAAAAAAATTTCTGATGAGATGGGTAGTGATATTACCAAATGTGATTTTTTGATATTGCATAATTCAGTGAACTGATACTTTCCAAATGACCTGTGCATGAGTAAAAGATACATTCAGAGTTCAAGATAGGTCAGTGGGTTTTACTGTAACAGGGAGAATAGTTTACTGATATGATTTCAGAGTCCATATTGCAACTAACCAAGAGTTGTTGAGTTTTTGTATAGTATCAGAGAACAATATCCAAATTCTCCGAAAAGGCTATTAAAGTACTCCCATTTCCAGCTACGTATTTGTGTGCGTCCAAAATTTCTTCAGATACTTCAACCAAAACTAATTGAATGAGAACAGAATTGAGAACCCAGGAATTTTTGGGGAAAATATAACTTATTTTTCATTAAACTGTTATGTTAAGATGTAATGGGCTTGTTACTATTATTTTTAAAAGTAATACTTTCAGGACCTATCAGTTTAATTTATAATATGGTATTAATAGATATAATTCACATAAACAAAAGCTCTTTGGGATAATCAGTAATTTTTAAGAGTGTAAAGGGGTCCTAAGACCAAAACGTTGGAGAGCCACCGTTCTGTAGTATATGACTGAGCATATGTTGAAGTGAGAAAGGCAAGTAACTGAGAGTTCAGGGTATTGGGAGGATTATTATTGTGGATGTGCAGGTCACTAAGAGTTAGGACAAGAATAGTGTTGGAGAGAGAGGCAGCCAGTTGAGTGTTAAAATCTTTAAGGAATAAACTATATCATGGTAAGTCATGGCATAGGAAGTCTTCAGAAATGAGTGGGGAGCTAAAAGGTTACATTGTACTGGAAAGTATTGGGTTAGTTTGCTAGTCTGAAAACTTATTAATGTACTAGTTGGGGTAAGGCTAAATAAATTGCTACAATAAAAAGACTCAAGAGTAAGGTGAGTTAAAGAATAGTGAGTTTATTTCTCCTACTAACAGTTCCAAGGTGAGTGATCCTGTTTGTTGATGAGGCTCTGTTCTACATGATCACTCCAGACAAGTTTTTTCAGTTGTATTATTTTGCCATGTTTTAGGGCATATAGTCATCAGCTGGTTGCTGCCATGTACAGGTTTCATCTACGGAAAGGGGAAAGGGAACATGAAGGAAGAGTCATGCCTGGTTTCTTAATGAATATTCAGGCATAGGAGTGGCACTGATGTCTTCTGCCCATATTCTCTTGGTAAGAACTTAGTCATTTGGCCACAACTAACAGCGAGAAAGTCTAGGAACTGTAGTATAGCTGGGAGGAAGGAGAGAACAGATTTTTGTGGACAGTCTTTGTCAATATTTAGCTATTGAAGTAGGTAAATGAATTTATCTGGAAATGTCAAGAAGTTGTTGCTGGCTTGCCGTTTAGGGTGTTGGAGGGTTAATTTCTAGTCTAGAGATTTGCATCTTTCATGATTCTTTTGTCTTTAAGGACAAGGTTGTGTTCAACTTGATACAAACATATCGATGTTGAAAAGAATAGTTAAAATATGCCAAGAAACAGTGAAATGTTATGTTTTGGATCAGCTTACCCAACTGATTTGTAGGTTGTATTCTTTGAACTTGTTCCAGGAAGAGGAGGAAGAAAATTTCTTTTTGCATTGCAAACTTGTCTTCTCTTGCTTATTATAACTCTTTTTCTCCCCTGGGCATTAGGCACCTTGCTGTGACAAGTTGTATACTTGCCGGTTGTGTCATGATAACAAGGAAGATCATCAGCTAGATCGCTTTAAAGTAAAGGAAGTACAGTGCATAAATTGTGAAAAAATTCAACATGTAAGATTTTATCACATTTTTATTTTCTTTATTTTAAAAAAATTTTTACTAAGGTGGTTTTAAAATTTTAATCGAGTATTGCCAAGTACGGCAGCTCTCAAAGTAAGCAATATCTTTGCTTTAAGTGTTTAAAACCTTATAAAAATAAAACTGCATATACTTTAACATAATTCTGGATATTCAAACAGTAATTCAAAATGTTTTGGTAAATTTATCCCAATTTTTACTTATGTGTGCCTTTTTTTAGGCCCAACAGACTTGTGAAGAGTGTAGCACATTGTTTGGAGAATATTATTGCAGTATATGCCATCTGTTTGACAAAGACAAGAAGCAGTATCATTGTGAAAACTGTGGAATTTGTAGGTACTGTAAAATATTCTTTTCTAATTCTAGTGTATCTGGACAACAATCGTTTTTAAAGATCAACTTTATTGGAATATAATTACATCTAATAAAACACATTCATTTTAAGTGCCCAGTAAATTTTCATAAATATTCATATTTATGTGACTACCAACGCAATCAAGATAAAAAAGCATTCCATTATTCTAAACATTTTCTTAATGCTTTTTTTTGTAATAATCATTTAATTAGCCCACCAACTATTGTGTGGCTATTTAACATTTTAACTTTGGGATATAAAATATGCTTGTATAATGAAGTGTTTTGTAAGTATCTGAGGTAGAAAATTAATGGTGGATTTTTCCCTTTTAAAAATTTGTTTTTAAAAGATTACCAAAGTTTTTATAAAGTCAGAAAATATGGAAAAGTAGAAAAGAAAAATAAAACCACCTACAGTCCAACCACCCACTGACAAGCTACTATTCACATGTTGGTATATAGGAATTTTAAAAATAAAATCCTGAAGTATTAGAATTATACAAAAGCATATATGTAGTGTACGTATGTCTTGAAGTATAGTAATAAACAAACTCAGTTTAAGAAATAGAATGATACTAATGTTGAGGCTCCTAGTGTTTTATGTCAGTCTTTTTCTCTTTGTTCCCATAGGAGATAACGACTATGTTAAATACCTTAAATCACTTTCTTTTATTTTATAGTTTGTTTTTAAGGCTAGATAGCAAACATACTAAAAGATACAAAAATTATGAACAGCCTTATGAGTTTGCTTATGAGCACACTCTTTTAACTACTACCCAAATAAAAATATAGAATATTCATAATGCATTAATAGACTTTCTTATGCCCTAAGGCAATACACTCCCACAAGGTAAACACTCTCCTGACTTTTTGTACTTTTTATAAATGGAAGCATATAATACATGCTCCTTTGTGTTTTGTTTTATATACTTTAAAGCAATATTATTAGGTACTTACATAGAATTGTTATATTTTCCTTTATGATTGACTCATTTATCATTATATAATATTTTTTTAATGTTTAATAATGTTTTCTGCATTAAGATTCACTATCTATATCAGCTTTCTTTTGATTAATGTTTTTATCTTAAGATCTACTGTATCAGCTTTCTTTTGATTAGTTTTTGCTTGTATATCCTTTCTCATTTTTTATTTGCAAACATATTGTATAGTATTTACATTTAAGCTGTGTATCATGTAAGCAGAATATAATAGGGTTTTATGTTTTTATTGAGTTGATAAAGACTGATTTTTTTACTGAAGTATTTAGTCCATTAATATAATTATATTAATTTCAATTAACAGTTTTAGTATTTTCTACTGCTGTAGTATTTATGTGCTGTAGTATTTATGTATTTGTCTTTTTTCTCTGCATTCTTGCCACGTTCAGATTAATCAGCCTTTTTTGTATTCTATTTTTACTAGTAGTCCTGTGTACGAATTTGTGCGCCAGTAGCTTGCTGCCTTCCAGTAGTTATCCGCCCGCTGCCCTGCCCTCCTATAGCTCCCTCTGCCCCCCTGCCCCCCCTCATAGCTTGCTGCCGCCCACTTGTAGTTTGTTGCCCCACCCTCCTGCTGATCTGTGATCGGGTTGTTACGTGGTCGGTTGTTATGTAACCACCATTTGCATATTACATCTTTGATATATAGAATTAAACTCTGTAAGATGTTTTCCTGAACGGTTAGTATTCGCTTATATTTACCATTTCAATTGCTCTTCCATAATACCTTCTTTTTAAAAAAAATTTAAATAGTCTGGCCGGTGTGGTTCAGTGGTTGAGCATTGACCTATGAATTAGGAGGTCATGGTTCAGTTCCTGGTCAGGGCACATGGCCGAGTTGCAGGCTCCATCCCTAGTAGGGAATGTGCAGGAGGCAGCTGGTCAATGATTTGCATCATTGATGTTTCTATATCTCCCAATTCCTTCTCTGAATTAATAAAAATATATTGAAAAGATTTTTTAAATAATTTTTTAATTCCAGTTGACATATAATATTATCTTAGTTTCAGGTGTATACTCCAATGATTAGTCTTTACAGTGGGGCCTTGACTTACGAGTGTCCCGACTAACAAGTTTTTTGAGATATGAGCTGTCTCTCAGCCGATTTTTTGCTTTGAGTTGTGAGCTAAAATTTGGGTTACGAGCCAGCTTCAGATACCCCACCGCTAGTTGGCGCAGCAAATGCATTTATTGCTATTTTTATGTTCATATTTTTTTTCCTTCTTAAAGAAGACCCTTTAACGTTTCATGTAATACTGGTTTGGTGGTGATGAACTTCTTTAGCTTTTTCTTGTCTGGGAAGTTCTTTATATGTCCTTTGATTCTAAATGGTAGCTTTGCTGGGTCATTTTGGTTGTAGGTCCTCATTTTTCATCACTTTGAATTTGAATACTTCTTGCCAATCCCTACTGTCCTGCAGAGTTTCTGTTGAGAAATCAGCTGATAATCTTATGGAAGCTCCCTTGTAAGTAAGTAACTGCTTTTCTCTTGCTGCTTTTAAGATTCTCTTTTGTCTTTAACCTTTTGCATTTTAATTATGATGTGTCTTGGTGTAGACCTCTTTAGGTTCATCTTGTGTGGTACTATCTTTGCTTCCTGGATTTGTATGTCTGTTTCTTTCACCAAGTTAGGGAAGTCTTCTGTCATTTTTTCAAATAGTTTCTGAATTTCTTCCTGTCTCTCTTCTCCTTCTGGCATCCCCATGATGCCAATATTGGTATGCTTGAAGTTGTCACAGGAGGCTCCTTACACTCTCTTATTTTTTTTGGATTCTTTTTTATTTTTGCTGTTCTGACTGGGTGTTTTTTGATTCCTTCTATTCTATATCACTGATTTAATTCTTGGCTTCATCTACTTTACTGTTGATTCCCAGTAAATTAAACTTCATTTCAGTTAGTATATCCTTCATTTCTAACTGCTTCTTTTTTATGGTTTTCATGCCTTTTTTTTTTTTTTTAATGCTGTAAGTTCATTGAGCATCCTTATAACCAGTTCTTTAAACTCTGCATCTAATAGATTGCTTATCTTCATTTTGTTCTTTATGTGGAGTTTTGTTCTGCTCTTTTTTTGGGGACATGCTTTCTTGTCTCCTTATTTTGGCAGCCTCCTGTATTTGTTTCTATGTATTAGGTAGAGTTACTGTGTCTCCCAAGCTTGGTAGAGTGGCCTAATGTAGTAGGTGTCCTCTGGGTCCATTGGCACAGGCTCTCCAGTCACCCAAGCTGGGCACTCCAGTTGTGTCCCTCCCCACACCCCCATGTGGGCCGTGTATACTCTCCTATTGTAGTTGAGCCTCGATTGCTATTGGCACATCAATAGGAGGGATTTACCCCCAGGCCAGTATGTGATGCAGCTGGCAGCCATGGAGGATCAGCTGTGCAGAGGCCCGCCCCACTGAGTCTGCCCTTTGAGCCTGTCATTGTGTAGGTGTTTGGGTTGTGTTTTAATGTAGTTTGAAGCTATCCACCCTGTGCACTGGCTCTGGGGCCTCCAAGGAGGTTGAGGTCAAGGTCAACTGCCACTGGCCACCTAGCTTGAGCTACAGAGTGATCTGCAGCTGCTGCTTGTTCTTCGGGGCCATTTAGTGAGAGGTATGGGGCACACTGAGGCCAGATGCTGCTTGTTTGAAGGAGTTAGGAAATTCTGAGGCCTGACTTTTCCCATTGAAAAGGCACTGGAAACAGCCTGGGTGAGCCTGTAAGTTTGGTGGGTTGGAGTCTCAGGGAATCACCAGAGCAGGCAAATGGTGATAGTTAGGTTGATGGAGACTCAGATATGGCTCCTGCCTGCTGGCTTTGTGAGGAAAGGGTTCAGAAAAGGAACAATGGCCTCTGCCATTACTTCTCTCTGGGAAAAAGTGGCGGCCCCCCCTCCCCCACTCCTCCCCTAGGTCTCACCCTGATGCCAAACATTCATTTCCTCCTTGTATGTTCCTGGTGCCTTTTGAGCTGCTATCCCAGTGCTGGAACTCAGAAAGAGTGAGTCAGAGTAAGTTCATGTGCAGGTCCTTTAAGAGGAGTTGACTGGGACTCCAGCAGCCCTTTGTCTTACTCAGCCTCAATTCATGGTGGCTTTTACAGCCAGAAATTACAGAGACATCTCTTCCCAGCACTGGAGCCCTGGGCTGGAAAACCTGGTGGGGGGCTGGGATCCCTTGCTCCTCAGAGGAGACCTCCGTACCTGATACATTTCTTCTGATTTTTTTTCTGCCACACATGGCTGTGGGACCAGCCTGTTCTATATCTCTGCCCCTCCTCCCGGTCTTGATGCAGCTGCTTCTTTAAATCCCTAATTGTAGGATTTCTATTCAGCTAGATTTCAGGTGGTCTGAATGATGGTTGTTCTGTATTTAGTTGTAATTTTGATATGGTTGTGGGAGGATACAAGTACTGTTTACCTATGCCACCATCTTGACTAGAAGGGTCCCTCTTCTTTATCTTTGGAATTATTTCCTTTCTACTTGAAAGCAGATGGGAGAGGCAGGTGCAACCTTCGTTGTCAGTAGTTCTCTGATGTGAAAAGGGGCAGCACAGTCACCTAAACCTCTTTGCATTTTACAAAGTTAAACAGCTGAAAGGAGCAAAATAAGAAGCCAAACCTTGTTGAATGTACAGTGGGTATTGGCAGTGCCTACCTAGTTAGGATTCGCCTGCTTGCTTCTCCTGTTCAATTGTTTCTTTTGAAGGCAGTGGATTTTTCTCTTGCATTTCTATCTTCTTCAATTTCAATTTATCGAATTTCTCAATCTCAGCTATATTGGATTTGTCTTGTTCCCAATCTTAAGGGAAATGCTTTTAGTTTTTGCCCATTGAGTATAATTTTTGCTATAAGTTTGTCATATATGGCCTTTAATATGTTGAGATATGCTCCCTCTATTCCCACTTTTCTGAGAGTTTTTATCATAAACGGGTGCTGGATATTATTGAATGCTTTTTTAAACATCTATTGATATGAGCATGTTATTTTTTTTTAATCCTTCATTTTGTTTATGAGATATACACATTTATTGATTTGCGAATATTATACCAGCCTTGGGTCCTCCGAATAAATCCCACTTGGTCCTGGTGTATGATCTTTTTAATGTATCGCTGGTTCCAATTTGCTAATATTTTGTTAAGGATTTTAGCATCTATGTTCATCAGGGATATTGGCCTATAATCAATCTTTGTAATGTCTTTATATAGTTTTGGAATTAGGATAATGCTGTCTAGTAAAAAGAGATTGGGCATCTTCCCTCCTTTTGAATTTTTTGGTATAATTTGAGGAGGATAGGTGTTAGTTCTTTGAATGTTCAGTAAACTTGATTGTGAAGCATCTGGTCCAGGACTTTTGTTTACTGGGAGGTTTTTTGTTGTTTGTTTTAAAATGTTTTTTATTGATTTTAGAAAGGAAGGGAGAAGGAGAAAGGGGTAGAAACATCAATGAGAGAAAACCATCAACATTGACCAGCTGCCTTCTGCACTTTCACCCCCCGCACCCCCCTCCGCCACTGGGGATCTAGCTGCAACTGGGCATGTACCCTGACCATGAATCGAACCAATGGTCTCTTGGTGCATGGGTTAATGCTCAATTACTGAGCCACACTGGCTTGGCTGCTGGAAATTTTTTGATTACTGCTTCAATTTCATTAGTTGTTATAGACCTATTCATGTTTTCTGATTCTTCCTGATTCCGTTTTAGAAAGTTGCATTTTTCTAGGAATTTTTCCATTTAATCCAGGTTGTCAGGCTTGTTGGCATATAGTTGGCATATAGTATTTTCTTACAATCCTTTGTATTTCTGTGGTGTCAATTATTATTTCACCTCTTTCATTTTTAACTTTATTTATTTGGGTCCTCTCTTTTTGTTTCTTTAAATTGTTTTTTTTTTTTTTTTTTTTTTATTGATTTCAGAGAGGAAGGGAGTGGGAGAGAGAATCATTGACCAGCTGCCTCCTGCATGCCCCCACTGGGGATTGAACCTGCAACCCAGGCATGTGCCCTTTCAGTAATCTCCTGGTTCATAGGTTGCTGCTCAACTACTGAGCCATGCTGGCTGGACTCTCTGTTTCTTGATGAATATGGCTAAAGGTTCATCAAACTTGTTTATCTTTTCAAAAAACCAGCTCTTGGTTTCATTGATTTTTTTTTTTTTTGTCTCTAAGTCATTTATTTCTGCTCTGATCTTTATTATTTCCTTCCTTTTACTTACTCTTGGCTTTTCTTTGTTCTTTTTCTAGTTATTTTTGTTGTAGGGCTAGATTATTCACTCGAGATTTTTCTTGTTTCTTTAAGTAGGCCTGTAATGTTACAAATTTCCCTCTCAGGACTGCTTTTGCTGTGTCCCATAGATTTTTGGGTTTTTGTGTGTTAATTTTCATTTGTTTCCAGCTAATTTCTGATTTCTTCCTTGATCTCGTTTTTTTAATAATATACTAGCCTCCATGTATTTGAATATATTTGAGGTTTTTAAATTGTAGTTGATTTGTAGTTTCATGCCACTGTGATTCTAGAACAGGGGTGGGCAAACTTTTTGACTCGAGGGCCACAATGGGTTCTTAAACTGGACCGTAGGGCCGGAACAAAAGCATGGTTGGAGTATTTGTGTGAACTAATATAAATTCAAAGTAAACATCATTACATAAAAGGGTACGGTCTTTTCTTTTTTTTAGTTTTATTCATTTCAAACGGGCCGAATCCAGCCGGCCCTTGGGCTGTAGTTTGCCCACGGCTGTTCTAGAAGATGCTTGATATGATTTCAATCTTCTTGAATTCGTTAAGGCTGATTTTGTATCTTAACATGTGGTCTCTCTTTGAGAATGTTCTATGTGTGCTTGATAAGAATGTATATTCTGCCCTAGCTGGTTTGGCTCACTGGATAGAGCATCGGCCTGGGGACTGAAGGGTCCCAGGTTCGATTCCAGTCAAGGGCATGTACCTTGGTTGCAGGCACATCCCCAGTAGGGGGTGTGCAGGAGGCAGCTGATCGATGCTTCTCTCTCATCGATGTTTCTAACTCTCTATCCCTCTCCCTTCCTCTCTGTAAAAAATCAATGAAATTATAAAAGAAAAATGTATATTCTGCTTTGGTATAAAATGTTCAATAAATATCAATTAAATTCCTCAGATCTAGTGTGTCGTTTAAGGTTGCTATTTCCTTGTTGTTTTTTTGTGTGTGAAAGATTTATCCAGTGATGTCAGTTGGTGTTAAATTCTACTACTTTGGCTGTGTTGCTGTAGATCAGGGGTCCTCAAACTTTTTAAACAGGGGGCCAGTTCACTGTCCCTCAGACCGTTGGAGGGCCGGACTATAGTTTAAAAAAAAAACTATGAACAAATTCCTATGCACACTGCACATATCTTATTTTGAAGTAAAAAAACAAAACGGGAACAAACACAATATTTGTATTTGCATGTAGCCCATGGGCCGTAGTTTGAGGACCCCTGCTGTAGATCAAGCATGTCAAACTCAAAGGCTGACATAACACGGGCCAGATAAACAAGGTTTAAGTTTATGGGGGTCGCAAAAAAACAAAAGCTTCAATTTTCATAGAAACGTAGGTTTATTTCAATAGAGACATGCTGAATACAAAAGACTGAAATGAATGAGTAATTGTTAACATAAAATAATAGAACATTTTAAGAAAAACTAATATTTTTTCTTGAACATTAACTTACCAGACGCTGAATAACTGCACAAATTAATTAGCATAACACAAATCTATTTTTCTTGTTCTCCAAAAGTGAAATATTTCTTGTTGTGCACACCAAACAAGTCAGTCCAAGACTAATGACGTGGCAATCAGTTGCTAAAATATTTGCTGCTAGTGTTAGTGGAGAGAAAAGGTGCACCTGCGCGTAAGGTGCATAAGGGAAATGAATGCAACATGATTATAGTAATCAGTCATTAGCAAATGTTGTAGCTTGTTAATAATTATGTATAACAGGATATTTTAAAAATTAAGTTACGAACTTTTTATTGAAACGTTTCTTACATACTGTTATATTGACTGGGCTGCAAAAATATTCAGTGTGGGCCACATGCGGCCCACGGACTGAGAGTTTGACATGCTTGCTGTAGATCTCTCAAAGTCCACCAAAAGTACTTTTTAATGTGTATTTAGGTGCTCCTATAATCAGTGCATGTATGTTTACAAGGGTTGTATCCTCTTGTTGGGTTGATTAGTATTGTGTAGTGTCTTTGTTTGTGTCTTGTATGGCCTTTGTTTTGAAGTCTATTTTTCAGATACAAGAATTGCTACCCCACTTTTTTTTTTTTCTTCTCATTTGCATGGAATAGTTTTTTTCATCTCTTCACTTTCAGCCTGTGTGACTCTTTTGTTCCTAGGTGGGTCTGTGTGGGTCATGTTTTCTTACCAATCATCTACCCTGTGTCTTGATTCCAAGGTTTGGATATAATTTGAATAGGTTCTACTTATAATTACTTCTGGTTCTTGCACTTGCATCATCAAAATTCAGTACTGACTCCAGAGCTCAAGTACATGATAAATAGATTCTGGTTTATCATTACATTGGTCTATGCATTGCCAAATTCAATGCTTTTATAACCTTCAGGAGCTCATAATGTTGTTTAAAGGTGGCTGTCTTCTTAGCTCCAGTATAGCAACACATTTTTTATTTTTAGGTTATCAACACCTATTAAGATAATCAAGCCTATGAATTTCAGTTTTTATACCATCTGTTCCCTTCCCAGTGTCCCCTTTTTTTGTTAATCCTCACCTGAGGATTTTTTTTTCCATTGAATTTTAGAGAGAGTAGAATGAAGGGGGGTGGGGGAGAGAGAGAGAGAGGGAGAGAGAAAGAGAGGTGTGAGAGGGACACATCGATTGATTGCCTCCTTCACACATCGGGGCACAGGATCGAACCTGCAACCCAGGTATGTGCCCTTGACTGTGAATTGAACCCACAATCATTTGTTTCACTGGCCTATGCTCTAACCATTGAGAACACCAGCCAGGGCCTTCCCAATGCCTTAAACACAGTTTTCTTTATTTCTCCACTTATGAGCCTTATCAAGTAAATTTTGGTGTACAAACATCAAAAACAGGTTTTCAACCAGGGATGATTCCTCCCCTCCCAGGCATATTTAGTAATATGTCTGGGGACATTTTTGGTTGTTACAGCTGCGTTGGGAAGGAAAGTAGTCTGCTACTGGCATCTACTGGTTATAGGCCAGAGATACTGCTAAGCATCCTATAGGATGCACAAGATAGTTCTCCACCAAAAATAATGATCTGGCTCCAAATGTCAATAAGCCTAGGTGGAGAAACCCTAGTCTAGAATGCTGCTATCTGACTCTTGTGTTATGATGAACAAATTATCACTGTAGTAAAAATAAATCTAATCTTTTGCCTTTTCCTTTTTCTTTCAGGATAGGTCCAAAGGAAGATTTTTTTCACTGTTTGAAATGTAACTTATGCCTAGCAATGAATCTCCAAGGAAAGCACAAGGTACCAGTATGCATGTTAATACTTTTAAAAGTATTAACAGTTTTTTGAAAACTAGCTTAAAACTTTATATGTTTGGAAGTGTGGGAATTTTCAGTGTTACTAAGTACAGCTATGTTGCTTTTTATTTTTAAGCAGTGTCAGAGTAGGTGTTCTAAAATAATGTGCTTGAGAATATCTGGTCTACTATTCCTTTTCTTTGTAGTATGTAAGAGTACTTACATCAGTTATTAGTATATTGTTGACAACTTCTAAATTGGTTTATGAATTTTTATCATTGGTGTTAGTTTTAAGAAGCTTTTAAAATGTGAAGTACAGGAGAAATATGAAGCAATGTGACCTGTTAGCACACAGCATTCCAAGAAAATTCAGGAAATAATCTTATATTTTCTTTAATAATTAGATAAATATTTTTTAATCTTGATGTAGCAATTATATTATGATCCCAGGCCCTTAAAATTATTTTTCATTATTTAGAA
Organism: Myotis nattereri; assembly: GCF_964212035.1. NCBI lineage: Eukaryota > Metazoa > Chordata > Mammalia > Chiroptera > Vespertilionidae > Myotis > Myotis nattereri. The sequence continues at coordinate 183,137,929 of NC_138075.1, forward strand.
AAAAAGTAATAAACTACCATTAATAGTACTAATTCTATCTAATATTAGAATTTAGGGAATGGAGAAACTAGTGAGGGTTTTTAAAAATAGATATTAGATAATAGCTGACCTAAAATAGTAAAGTGATAAGAGAAGTTGAAGTGAATAATGAATACTAGTATGTGGGATAGGCTGACAAGGCATAAGAGAGGAAGAATGAAGCTGAGAGTAAAGATGACCCTCAAGGTTTTTAGCCCGGCTTATGGAACTTGTTTAATAGATTGTGAATTTGTTTGTAGTAAAAGGATTGAGTTTGGTTGTATAGACTTGTGTTTGATAGCAAGATATGCTATGTTGTCTTTCAAAAATGTACACATTTATCTTAGGATATTTTTATTTTGTTTCTCAGTTTTCTTTTATTGTTTGTATTAGTAAATGGTCCTGCCATCTACTTGAGTGCTTTCTTTAAAAATCTGGTCATTATCCATGGTTTGGTACTTTCCTTTACCTTCCCATATCTAATCGGACACTGTCTTGTCACATTAAGAACTCATACCCTGGAGGTATCCTGTTGGAGCTCAGATATTGTTCTATCTCTTACAAGACGCAATTTCTGCTGGGACTGACTGTCAGACACTGAACAACAGATGATTATAGACACATGTTTTTGTGAAAGAGAGGCCAAGGGGCTAGTTGGCATAAGGAGCCAAAAAGCCCTGATTGCCTGCCTCCTTAGGCTTTTATTGTCACAACAGCTTGAACAAAAATTAACTATTAGATACTATCAGCAGGGTAAGCATCCTTGAGAAAGCATACGTACCCTTTAAGCAAGGACGTTTTGAAGTCTAAGCATAAATATTGTAGCAAAACACCCGGGCCTCAGACTTGTTTGGAAAAGTTAAGGCAGGGTCTGCCACCTTCGGCAAGGTCCCCCAGAAGCCTCTGACCTTTCAGAGAATCCTCCTTACAGACTTTTCAACCAAGTCCCATGCTTCCCTACAATTTCAGAAGTTGTTTAGCTTTTGTAGGCCTCAGGTACCACATCTTTAAAATGGGGTAATAATTATATGTGTTTTATTTAGAGTTGTGAGAATTAGACTAGTACAGGTAATGAACTTAGTATGTGGCATGTGATAAACTCTTGATAATATGAACTGTTATCATTATCAATATTATTAAGCAGTTTAGCTTTGGAGTAAAACACACATAAAACAGAAAAGTTCCAAACGTTATCGTTGCAATTTTGGTAAGTCTTGACTCACTAAATTACCTTACTTGTAAAATGAATAGAATTTGAATAATTCAGATATATTAAGCAATTTAATTATTTTAGGTAATATTGCAAAGCCTGAAATAGTTGTGAGACTTAAATTGCTCTTCCCTGACATAGGAAACATGTATTAATGTTAATTATTATCTTTTTTTTTTTTTTAATATGTCTTTACTGATTTCAGGGAGAGGAAGGGACAGGGAGAGAGAGAGAGGGAGAGAGAGATAGATCAGTGATGGGAGAGAATCATTGATCAGCTGTCTCCTGCATGACCCCTGCTGGGGATTGAGCCTGAAACTTGGGCATGTGCCCTGACCAGAAATCAAACTATGACCTCCTGTTTCATGGATTGACCTTCAACCACTGGACCACACCAGCTGGACTGTTAATTATTATCTTTAATAAATTGGTTTTGTTTCCTTTATTTGTTAGTTTTTATCTTTAATAATATTATATCTGCTATTTCCATCTAGTTAAGCTTTGGTAATTTGAATTTCTCTTTTAAACAGTGTATTGAAAATGTTTCCCGGCAGAATTGTCCAATATGTTTAGAGGTAAGCTTACAATATTTTTTGCTTTGGAAATATCCCCTCTTGATTTTAAAATACTTGGCTGTTTATATTGTCTTCATGTAAGCAGTAACATTTATTTCTTTTCACAGGACATTCACACATCTCGTGTTGTTGCCCATGTTTTGCCATGTGGACATCTTTTACATAGGTAAAGTAAATTTTTTTTTCTCAAAAGCTGTTTGGAAATAGTTTTTGTTTTACTAAAATAATGTGTTGTGTTTTTTTTGTTTTTTCCCCCAGAACATGTTATGAAGAAATGTTGAAAGAGTGAGTGTTTGACATTTAAAATGTTACAATTGTAAGATGTCTGGATTTTTTGTTTTCTTCTTTTTCATTGCTATTAGTATATTGGGCATGACATATTTATCTTCAGATGGGTAGGGTAAGTGACTACTGTTAAACTGGGAAAGCATCTTTGGGGGTGTAGGACTATATCTTGGTCCCCATGCAAGATGCCTTATCTCATCCTACAAATGGAGACAGTTACCTCTGATTTCCTGGATACACTCACCAGGGAGCACCGTCTCCGACAGAGGCAGTCATAGCTTTGTGAAAGTGCTAAGGCATGTTGCTCAAAATTCTGTTAAGTCATTATGTTGTCCCAGTATAATGAGCTGCAAAGAAAGCTGGTAGCAAGATTATCTGAAGCTGAGACTTTATTGTGGGGGAAGGATGTGAAATTGAGATAATAATTAGGAAAGAGGTAACTGTGTAAAATGTATTTTGTTTCTGCAAATTGATGAGCAGAAGTTTTAATTTATAATAGCCAGATAGAAGGAAACTTTTTCAGAATTTTTAGGAAATAATATCTGAATAAGTTTTAAGGAATATAGTGTGTTCTTTACTTAAATATATTCAGAAAGTGAGGTTGTTTAAAAAGCAGCTTAAATTGGTTTTTAAAATATATTAAGTATATTCTACAAATACTAGGGACTAATTCCTATCCATTTTAGAGAGCTGAGAAGAAAAGTAGGTTTAAAGAATGCCATATGTTTCAAGATTTAATTGAAAACTTTCATAGTATAAAAGTTCCCAGGTTTGTAACAGATTGTCTTGAAATATAGATTAATGCCCTGTCTTGGATGGTTTATGTATCAGTTAGCATGTATCTTCTATACTTGAGTTGATATGCTTCTAGTTTAATATTTGGAAAATAACTTTTCTGTCTTTTCTAGAGGCTACAGATGTCCATTATGTATGCACTCTGCTTTAGATATGACGAGGTACTGGAGACAGCTGGATGATGAGGTAGCACAGACTCCTATGCCATCTGAATATCAGAACATGACTGTAGATGTGAGTAGAATCAGTGCTGAAAACTTTCCAAATTTTTTGTTGATGTTCCTGTTTATTTTTGTCCTTTTGATCAAATCTTTCTCAAAACTACTGCTTTGGTATAGATGCCAATAGGATGATCTAATAGGAAGAACAGACAAAGCAATCTTTAAATTTTAGTTACTTTGAACTTAAAAGACCAGGGAAAAAAAGTCCTAAGAATACCTTTGTGCAATTCTTCCCAACACTAGGTGGCAGGCACAAACTTTATTCTGAACTGTTTACACATTACTTGCCAGAATCAGTAATGTACCTGAGTAGAGGTGAATTACTGGTTTGATGTTTTATTTTCAGTTGATTTCAAGCAAACATGTTTGCTGATTTTTGAGGATCACTTTTTTGTTTATTACCTGTTTATTCTATCTTACTTAGACTTTTAAAATTTGGTCTTATTAGCCTGTAACCTAAAATATAAGAAGTATTTCTATGCCGTTTGCCTTATAGAGAATGATCATCTTTTCTCCATTAATTGAGGTGTGGTTCTGTCTATTCTCAGCATAGTATATTGAATTACAGGTCAGAATTAGAATTCTAAATAGTTTTCCGGTGCTTTAATAATTTTTGGACATTTAAATTTTCTAAACATCATTAGTTTAGTTTAGGTACTTCTACACAAAAGGATCAGAACCACTTATGAAAGCCAAATGAAAATTATTTTTTGTTTTATTCACACGAGCATTTTATAATTCATGTGGATAATTGAATTGTTAGTAAAGTCAGTGATCACTTTTGGAATACTAAACTGATAATCACATGATGCTTTACTATAGGCTGCAGTGTGTGATATTCCATGTGGACGATTTTTTAAAATAATAGCTTTAATAAGATATATTTCACATACCATACAACTCATCCATTTAAAGTATACAATTCAGTGCTTTTTATTATATTCTTGGGGTTGTATAGACATCATCACCATCAATTTTAGGATATTTTCATCACTCTAAAAAGAAACCTGGTACCCATTAGCAGTCATTCCCAATTCACTAGCTCTAGGCAACTACTAATCTATTCTCTACATTTAGATCATAAGAGAATTATTTTCCAAATTATAATTTAGAGTAAATTTTTTTTTAAATATATTTTATTGATTTTTCACAGAGAGGAAGGGAGAGAGATAGAGAGTTAGAAACATCGATGAGAGAGAAACATCGATCAGCTGCCTCCTGCATATCTCCTACTGGGGATGTGCCTGCAAGCCAGGTACATGCCCTTGACCGGAATCGAACCTGGGACCTTTCAGTCTGCAGGCCGACGCTCTATCCACTGAGCCAAACCGGTTTCGGCTAGAGTAAATTTTTAAGTCTTTTTATTATGGTGTGACTTTTTTAAAACGAATGCTTTTCTCACATAGTATTGATCAATTTTCAGGGTGACACCTTTTTTATTTTTCAAGGTCTTAGTACTAGAAAAGATTAATTCCTAAATGGCATCTTATTGACATTTTAGGGATGAGCCAAAAGCTTCTCTTTGTTCAATTTTAGAACTACTTTTGAACTTTAATTCATTCCTGAGGCATTGAAGACTAGGAATTTAGTCGAGTAAACATAAAGTAAAGGAAGTGGAGGGTCTGTTGTCCAGGAAGACCTGGTGCTCTAGAAGTCCCTTAAACATAAATAGTCAATCTCCCAAGTTTCCCCAATTAAAACTCACCCCACTAGCACTTCCAAATACTTGTTTCCCCTAACTCCTTAAAATCCTCTGATTATAAGCCATCAAGGAGTTTGGGCTTTTGAGCAATAGCTTTCCCATTCTTCTTGTTTAGTGTTAGCAGTAAAGTGATTCTAATTTCTCCACTGCCAAAACAAAAAAACCTAAAGAGTAAGCAAAAATGTCATGATAAGTATGTAACAGTTTGTTTTATTAAATAACAATTTTCTAAGTGTTAATGAAAATAATGAAATCATGTATGTTATTTTGAATTGTAAGTACAGGTGGTCCTGGACTTGTGGTGGTTTGATTTATGGTTTTCCAATTTTATGGTGGTGCAAAAGCAATACACATTCAGTAGAAACTGCCCAGGCTAAGCTATGATGTCCAGTAGTTGTATTTCAATTTACAGTATTAACTTATAATGGGTTTATCAGAATGTAACCCCATTATAAGTCGAGGAGTACCTGTATAGGTGTTGATCTGATAGTGCCTATGTTACTTTTCATGCTAGTACTATTTATACCACTCGGGAGCTATTTTAAAATAGACTTCTTGGCGCAAATCCACATTTTCATTTTCTGAATTCAAAGTAGCCTCTTAGAGTTTTCAGTGAACAAAAAATAGGGCATTTCTACTTATGAAAATGTTTAGATGTTTTTACATCTTCACTATGATTTCTGAGGAAATGTTTTGAGCAATGTCACTTTATATCTCTAAAGTTTAATATTCTTAATTTGAATTTATCTCTTCACTTTTTAGATTCTCTGCAATGATTGCAATGGAAGATCTACAGTCCAGTTCCATATATTAGGCATGAAGTGTAACATTTGTGAATCCTACAATACTGCTCAGGCTGGAGGCTGTAGAATTACACTAGATCAGCAGTGACCAGCATATACTACACTGGAAAACTCAGCATTTTCTGATAGAACAAAGCTATCTTTAGTATCCTATTGTCATAATGTGTCAGAATCTATGCATTAGAGTTGATGTGTCACAGCATAAAGTCATATTACAAATACTTAAGGATTCAGGGTCTCTTTATAGAATTATCATATCTCTATATTTAATGAACACCACTGCACCTGTGTTTTGATTGAAAATTCCTTTAGTGTCAGTTGTTTGGAAGCCAATGATGTTTGCCACTAAAACTTACATCCATAGAAAGATGTTATACATTCATGGAACTTTGCTTTAAATGGCATTCTGCATGCAGAATTCATTTCTAGTTTGACAGAACTGTAATTAATTCTAAGTATTATTCTTGACTTTTTAAGGGCTGTACTATAATAAGAATATGTTCTATCTTACTGTTAAAATCTAATTCCATATGCTTTAGAAATTTCTAAGACAGTCCTTTGGATCTTGTAAATGTGAATTTTGACATAATAACTGCTAATAAAATTATATTGAAACAGTGTTTTATAGAAAATTTTTCCCCAAGACTATCTGTTTTTGGCTTAATTAGGGCAATATAATCTTATACTGTAATATTTCTTAAAAGAAACATTCTTTTGTTTTGAGGTATTCTTCCATAAGAATAGTTGGGAAAAATGTAAAAGAATAGAATTCTTCTAAGTCTTAAGAAAACCATCAACATTGACAGTAATTTTGTTTTGGTTATCCAAAATAATTCCTTCAAAGAATAATTCAGTAAGTATTTAGTGAGCAACTACTTTGTGCTGGGTATGGATCTAGATCAGTGGTTCTCAACCTTCTGCCTCTTTAAATACAGTTACTCATGTTGTGACCCAACCATAACATTATTTTCGTTGCTACTTCATAACTGTAATGTTGCTACTGTTATGAATCATAATGTAAATATCTGATATGCTGGATGGTTTTAGGCGACCCCTGTGAAAGTGTCGTTTGACCGCCAAAGGGGTCGCGACCCACAGGTTGAGAACTGCTGGTCTAGATGCTGCAAAGACAACAAAAAACTACATAGACAAAAATCCCTTATGGTGGTATATTCTAGTGTTCTTCATACTTCCTAGGCTTCTAACTTGTGTTTTTTTTGTTTGTTTTTTTATGCATACAGTGGTTGTCTTTGTTGTAAGTGGGTGGATTCTTCCCTAAATGCTTAAAGTAGATGGGTAGAAAGGGTACATAATGTTCCTGGCAAGATCTCTGATTTTTTAATAGTTTTTTGGACTCATGTAGTAGAATTAAATATACTACTTAATTCAGGAACAATGCACAACAATACTTTAGCAGTAGTATCCCAACATCCAACTTAGTCTGTTTATAAAAAGCTTTAGTTTAGGAAGTAAAGTGTGTACTTATCAGTCAACTCCCATTACATTTCTAACTTTGAGCTAGTTGAATCTTCTGTGAGTAAGGAAGATAGTGTTATAACTAGAGATCCTAACATTTCTGGTACATTTATTTTTTCCTTTGTTGAAATTTCTTTACCTGGATAAAGGCAGCAGTATTGATTTCCAGTTTGGGGCCTAGATCTTCTCTATTCTATCTTGCCTTCCTGTCTTACGTGTTCTACTCTTGCGATCTCTCCCTTCACCTATTTCTTTGGCCTGGGCAGGGGCGCACTGCCAATCTTGATTTGGTGAAGCAATGGGATATCTTGTTTGGTGTTACTACTCGGAATACAGATAAGGAAAGACTAGTTTTCTAGTTGTAATACTTTTTGTTTCTGTTATCCTGCTAAACTAGTTAAGTTATATGATTGCTTTTAATCATAATCACTGGATCTTTGAGTAGGAGTGACGATATAAAAGTGTTTTGAGAACCTATGCGCCAGGCTTGTGCATTAGTGTTAATCATTACCATAATCCTGTAGCATAGGTGTCTTCATTTTATTGATGAGAAAGCTGATGTTCAGAGGTTATATGACATGCTCAAGTAAATGACAGGTACTAAATGTTGGAGCTGGGAATCGGGTCCAGGCGTGTGACCCCAAACCCACTGTACCACACTGCCTTTGACTCAAACTTCTATTTTGCCAAAGTACTCCTAATAGTTAAGTCATCTATTATGGAGGATCTCATGATTTGTTAGACCTTCCAGTTTTAGATGTCTTATTTTAATTCATAATCAGATTACTTAAATCTTCAACTCAGGATCCAAATTTGTCCAAAATAAGCAGAATTAGCATGTAGTTGCTTGTTTATGATAGCCAGTTGTGTGCTTGAAGCAGTTTTCAAATGCCCTTGAAGTCAAGGCTTCAAAGATTTGATCATGACATGTCAATTCATTTCTCATTTACAATCATAAGTACCTCAGCATTCAGTATGTAATAAAATGGAAAGTCTTAATTTTGGGGGGCTTTTCCTGATTTAAAAATATTTTTATTGTGGGAAATATGTAAGAAGAAAATAGCCCTGGCTGGATTGCTCAGTTGATTGGAGCATTGTCTCCTACACCAAAGGGTTGCAGGGTTTGATTCCTGGTCAGGGCACATACCTAGGTTGCAAGTTCAATCCCCAGTCTGGTTGTGTACGGGAGGCAACCACATCAATGTCTGTCTCTCTCTCCCGCCCTCCTTCCTTCTCTAAAATCAATAAAAAACATACTTGGGTGAGGATTAAAAAAAAATAAGGCAAGTCTCATCTTCCAGAGATAACTACTGTTACTATTATAACAGATAACTTCATTCTTAAAAAGCTTACAGGAATGTAGGCCTAGTGTGGTCTTAGGAATTGTCTGTCCCTGAAATAAGAAACAGCATAATTGTCCCTAATTTGTTTCTCAGTGTACTTATTTTAAAAACTAGTAACTCAGTATGTTTATGAATTTCTTGGTGCATAGAAGCTTAGACTTGTTATAATTTTGGTCAAAATAAAGTACAAGTTCCCAACTGTGTATTAAGCCCAGATTCCTTGCTTTGAAACCTTTACAATATCTGTTCCAATTTTATCTTTTCAGTTTTATTTTTCATTTACATATACTTCTTAAACACATCTCCTCTGAATTTTTGCTCCTTGCCTTTGCACACATGGGTTCCTCATGGAACAGTCATTCTTAGAAAAATGTAGTTGTCAAAGACCTGCCTCTTCTTCACAATCCATCTCAAGGCTTACCTTCTCCATGAATGCTAATTAATATCCAAAATTTGTAACCTCTCCCTCTGTACACTATACCACTGTACCAATTTTAAAGCTTAGTATTTCCTTTATTATGGCTCAGTTTTTGCCCTTCCCCTTCTCATTTCAACATTGCTTATGAAGCACTGTATATAAAATTTACTGTGGACAAAGCAGAGATGGGGTTGGTGGTACAACTAAAACTGAAAGCCCTGTAGCAATTGACGTGTGGAAGACAAACACAGGAGGTAATTGGTGGGAGCTAAGGTAGAGGTAAGAAGATGGGCTGTGGAAGCACCCTCACCCAGGGTGGCTGGGGGTGAGGGAAAGGGCCTATGATGTTTTGAGGACAGTGATGGGGCTTTTCACCTCAAAATGCCATGTTCCTAAGAATTTGCTGAATTTCTAATGGGATTCAAAAAACATCTTGTTCCCAAGTTTTCACTATATTTAAGAATCTGATAGAAGCATATGTACATTTGTGGGTAAAAATTCCATGAATAGATCCCCCCACCCCGAAGTGTTTAGTACTAGAATGTATTGGTTGAAATGTGATGGTATCAAGAACCTTTCTTAAACCAGAAGACAGGAATCAAGTCGTGCTGGAATCTGGTTGGTAGGTTCATCTATTCATTTATCCCATTTAACTAATTGTATTTTGCACTAGTTGTGCCAGGTTATAAAAAAATGAGGAGTAAATGACCTCAAGTTGCCCTGGCCCAGGAGAGGTGGATGTGTGACAGTGCTACAGGAGTGTTTTTCCTGATTTCTAGTGTCAAGTGGCTCAATAAGTGAGGAGCCCTTAGAACAACTTCCGGACAACTTTTTGGCTTGGTTCTGCCACTTGGGGACCACAAATGTGTGGTCTTTGGGAGGTGTGTGAGCCTGTGACTTACGTGTTCTTTATTTTAGAATTAGTAGTTAATTCTAAATTAACTACTAATTTAGAATAGTCACCTATGGGTGTCAACAGGCTTGCTCTGTGACCCCTGGTGTAATGCCTGACAGTTCATTAGGGATTGCCCTTCTCTAAATGTTGCTTAGGCCTGCCAGGCATTTGCTCTGGTAAACCTCTGATCAGGATCCAAGCATCAGGCTGGTTGCACTTGTTTTCTCCCAGGGTCAAAACTTCCCTTAATCACACACCTGCTTCCAACTATTGTCCTGTTTTCACTCCTCTTGCATAACGTATTTTTCCATGTATAAGACGCTATTTTTTTTTCCTAAAATCGTTAGACTAAAATCGAGGGGTGTCTTATACACAGAAGTCAGCCGAGGAGGGAGCCAGCAGGTGCATAGCTGCTAATACCTTGTCAAACAGGCTTCCTCCAATCATGAGCCTTATTGTTAGTGACGTCAGCTGATGCCATAATTGGAGGTGGAGTTGAAGGTGGAGAGTGTGCAGATGCAACAGGGACCGGAGAGTTCTGAGCCCATAAAGATGTCAAAAAATAAAAAGATAAATACCGGTAAGTGGTTGTCTTACTCTGCAAAATTCAAACTGAATGTAATCAGCTATGCAAAAGAGTATGGATATAGAGTTGCAGAGAGACAATTTGGACCTCCTCCCACTGGGTGTATGATCAATCAGACAGTGGAGAAAACAGGAAGAACAACTCTTTAAGATGCCAAAAAAGAAGGCCTTAAGAGGAAAACCAGCAAAATGTTTAAAATATTGATTTAATTTGGGTTGGAAAAGTAGGGGGCGTCTTATTCACGGAAAAATACGGTATTCTATTTTTCTTAGAGTCAGAATTCAGAATGAGCTAAGTATGGTAAACAGGCCTTTAGCCTGTCTAGAGGTTGCCACAATTCCAACCATTGCCAATACAGTGGGCTTAGGTGGGGCTTGGCCACTGGCTCCTCATCCTCGTGGGTGGGGACTGTGAGGAGCTGAGTTTGGAGAACTTTGAGAAAACAGTTCTGGGTCTTCTAGAGCAGCGGTCGCCAACCGGTGGTTCGTGAGGTCCGAAAGGTTGGCGACCAGCCTATTCACAACATCAGAAGATCTCTTGGCAACCCATCCCTGATTGCCCCAGACTGTTGTCCACCCACTTACTCCCACCTCCCACGTGACATCACATTTGCTTGAAGTGTCTAATTGGGATTTTCTCCTTTGCTAGATTATTTGCACTTTAAGTTAATCTCCCTTGTTGAATTCCAATTTCCTTTAGAACAGTGGTTCTCAACCATGGCTGCACATTAGAATCACCTGGGAATCTTTTTAAAATCCTGATTTCTGGGCCTCATCCTCCGGAAATTCTGTTTCTTTGTTACTAATGTTGTGGCCTCAGCCCATAACAAAGAATTTCCAGAGGATAAGGCCCAGAAATCAGGATTTTAAAAAGATTCCCAGGTGATTCTAATGTGCAGCCAAGGTTGAGAACCGCTGCTTTAGAACAACTAGTATAGTACCTGATATGGAACTTATATGATCTGTGCCTTTTCTTAAAGTTTTAATGAGTTATATTCCTCCGGAGTTCTGCATCAAGTTCTGTGTCCAATGAGAAGTAAATTTGGGAGTCAGACATTGCTGCTAATGGGGAAAGTAGATTGTGGCTTGGAACCAAGGCCACATTAAGTGCTCTTCCTATTCTAGGTTGAGTTTACCTGTACAGTCATTAAGTACACCTGGGGAGGGAAGTGGTGAGTCCTAAATACTGCAGCTGCAAGGGGCAAGGCTACAGCCTAGAAAGGGCTTCAGCGATATATGTGCAAAGGCTTTCCTCCAAATTTCACCCTCAGGTAACTCCTCTGATGGGGTGGGGTGAACGGGGAAGCCAAGGAGAGAAGGATGGAGGCTTTCTAATGAAGTTGATCCTTTTAACAATGTGGGGATAAGGGGCCTGGACCGCCTGTGCAGTTGGAAATCCAGGTATATTATCAGCAGGCCCTCTACATACGCGGATTCTCAATTTCCCTTTGACCCTGGAACAATGCTCGTCAATTGAGAAAAACCCACTTATATGTAGATCTGTGTAGTCCAAACTCGCTTAATACAAGGGTCAACTGTACTTCCAAAGAGGGCAGAATTGATTAGCTGAGACAAGAATATGGAGGCATCCCGGTTCCAAAGGCCCTGAGATAGCCATGTTGTCCTGGTGTCTTTTAAATGAAGGTAATCTGAATCTGGTCAGACCATGTGGGCTGAATGTAACTTGCAGATAAATAACTTCCTGGTATAGACTCTAAAGCTGGCCTGACCTCCAGGGACAGTGGGCTGTGGCACCAGGCAAGACCCAACTTCCAATTTGTCATCTTGAGAGTGAAACAGTGCTGGCTGGTATAATCTGTGCACTTTTTCTTTTACAATCAAATCATGTTGATGTCCTAGGCAAAGAGCATTATTTGTCAGAATTAATCTGTCTCTTTTGGCCTTTTACTTTGTGAGTTGATGTATTTCTTTGGGGCTATTTTGCTGTGAAGATTAACGGATTTGTTTGAAATAATGAAGTTATAGACTTTAGAGTTGGAAGACCATATATTCTAACCCACTTTGGTTTTGCTTGATCAAACCGAATTCCAGAAAACTGCAATTTACTTGCCCAAGCTTTCTATGAAGACCTGCAAAGGAAGAGTTTTTCTGTATTTTCTTCACCATTATCTCATCAGAGGCTCTGTATATGTATGTGTGCTGCAGGCTGGGATAAATTTAGCCTCCCTGTGCATAAACACCTACCCAGACATACAGATTAGAGATGATCTGAGTTGGGAGAAGGGAGACATGAGGAATAAGGGAAAAGAATGGAAAACATGTAGGAATAAATAGAAAAAGTATCTTCTTCAAGCTATATTTCCTAATGTAACAGCTGGGCGTAGAAATCTAGTTGGATTTGTGTATCCAAACATTTAGGCTCCTAGGCTAGTCTAAAGGTTTAGGGGAGGGGCCAGAAACAACTCTTGAGTTGCCTAACGGTTGAGTGAGCAGCTTGATATACTAGAAATGGCTTGGACTTTGGGAGCACAGAAGTTCAAATTCTGTCAATCTAACATGACCGTGGGCCTTAACTTCCCAGACATTTTACTGTTTGTACAATAGAGAGAGTAGCAACAACTTTGTGGGGTTTGTGTTGTGAGGTTTGGATAAGATGAAGTGTGGGCACTCAGGAGAGTGCCTGGGGTGTCCTGGGCCATCAGGGGACCTTACAGCTCACCCTTCCTGCCTGCAGCATTGAGGTGATCTCTAGCACCTGCGCTCAGTGAACTGGACCAGTGTCCCCAGATCTCCAGCCACTGGAACAGAGTCTATGCCTTACCGTTCTCACGTGGGTTCTGACTGAGGCGGGCTTGGGAGACTGCCCAGGGACTAATGGCCTCAAGTGGATTGATTGGGTCTTGCTTCTTACTCTGCCTAGAGGGCCTCACAGACCATGAGGTTCTTCTGGCACCATCCCAGGTCCTTGCCATTCAGCCTGCAGCCCTAGGCTTTCCAGGCCTTTGGACATCTCTCACTTCCTTGACTCATTTTCCCACTGAGGATGACCGGAGCTGGTTGCTCTGTCCTTTCTGAGGAAAGACAAGTGAATTGGTCTTCCGATGTGGAACATTCTGTGTGGCTGTCTGCTGACTGGTTGGCCGGTGGATGAATTAGTCTGGTTGTATAGCTCTGAGCTTGTTATAGGGGGAATCCATTCTCTTTGTAAAGTAACTCAGAGATTTTAGTGAGGTTGTGATGAGGGACATTTCTTTTGAGGTCATTGTAGTACATTTTGATTTCTCAAAAGAACAGATTTCTAAATTTAGAAGGGAAAGGATCTTCTGAACTTCAGGTAGTTTGATTGTGGATGGGAGACTTGGATTACTTCCTAATTTCTCTGCTTAGTATGGGGCAAGTAATTTTCCTGGTAATCAGTTTTCTTTTAGGTAAGAGAAATAATACATAATAACTCCTGATAAATGTAGAGAAAGTTTTCCTCCTGGTAGTAGTCATATTTATTAGGCAGTAGAGTAGAATGGTTAAGGACACAGGCTCTGGAGACAGTTTGTATCTGTCAGTTCTGTTATATTTGCTTGCTGTGTGACTTTGGGCAACTTATTTAACCTTTCTGTGTTTTGTGGGTCATTTATGAAGAATAACTTCTGTAAAATGTTTAGACAAAGGTAGCTATATTATGATGTATCTCATATCTGCTACTTTTTGATATTCTTTACTTATTAACATTTAATTATATACACTGATTGAATGTTCATTCTTTACCTTCACCATCTTGCCCGAATTAAGTACCATAACTTTCCTCCCCTCTCTGATTTATGCTTTTACATCTGGATGAGATGATTGGCAGCTTATGGTACAAAGATGCTGGTGAACTTTGCAGGGAAAATGAACTCAGGTTGCCATTAAACTTTGTTTTCTGACAGTAGAGGGTGCCACAGTATTTCTGGTGACAGGAATTTTTTTGTGCAGAATAACTTTTTTTTCTACATGGTACTTAAAAAGTAAGAGCTCTTCCAGGATACTGACATTGAGAACATTCGTTGTCCGTTATATAAGAATGACACAAACCAATATCAAGAGTGCACAGTCATTGAATAGTTTTAAATTTTAATGAAGCATGTCTATTGCTATCATATTTCATATCTGCCTGTTTGTATTTCTTGGGCCAGATATGTAAAGGTGGAATATTTTCAAGAGTATATGACCAGTGCTATCTGCTAATGTTATATCCTTATACATTTTGGGGCAAGAGAGGAAGGAGGAACAGTGGTGAGGGGTCAAGGGGAGAGGAAGAAGTCTGGGAGCAGGCAGCACCAGTGCTGGAACGATGCAAATTTCGATGCCATGGGGACTCTGCAAGCTGAACAGGACCAGATGGATGATAGTTCTAAGTGGAAAAGTGCAGTTTGGCTTGCTGATAATTGGAAACTTGTCAAGCTAGAGAAACAAATATACATACCAACGGGGACCCAAAATATGGCAGATTAAATTTTTTAAGATGGCTGCAACAAGATCTCTATTCCATATGCTTATTGTCCAATGTGACATTGATATTCTTGCTATTTAAGAGGTGGGGACAACTTTTTCTCCCCTTGAACATGTGTGGCCAGGGACTGTGGTCAAAGTGATATTTCCTAGACTAGGTCATAAAGGTGACAGATTTGCTACTGGGATATATTGGGATGCTAGCTCTTGGAATCTCACCACCATGCTATGAGGAAGCCCACGTCACATGTGACCTTCAGCTGACATCACAACCAACAGTTAGCAATGATTGTCAGACTTATGAGTGAGGAAGCTTTCAGAGGGCTCTAGCCTCAGTCACCCCCTGATTGACTGAGTGTAGAAGTGCCCAGCTCAATCTGGTCAGCACCCAAAACCATAAGAGATAACGAGAACATGATTGCCATTGTTTTAACCCACCAAATTTTGGGGTGATTTGTTGCCTAACAACAGTGACTGAAATACAAAGTTAGAGTCCACCAGCCAGAGGATCTGGAATAAGAGAGTAAGTCAGGGATGCATTTCCAAAGTTAAAAGCTGTTTAGCAGAAAGGAGTTTGAGCACAGAAGGATTCAAGATCAAGGTTAGGGTAGCCAATTAGTGAGTCTACAGTGAAGCATGACTGGTCAGGGTTCTGTGATGTGGCAGACTACTTCCTATCTTGCGCTTCTTAAAACTAAGCCCACACCCACCCATTGGCCGGCGTGGCTCAGTTGGTTGGAGCGTCATCCCATACACCAAAAAGTGGCATGTTTGATTTCTGGCCAGGGCACATGCCCAGGTTGTGAATTTTTGAATACATTTAACGTTTTATTCTGTTTTAGTCAACATTTGCCAACTCCAGTCAGAGAGACTGAAACAAAACATTTAAATTAAATATCCTTCAAAGTTTACAAACCCAAGTAAGAAAGAAATCCCAATACTCAAACATTAAAATTAATTTTTATAAGTTTGTAGAATGTATGGTTCTGCGTTATTAAAGCTTAAAATTGCATGAAGACTTCTGGGACACTCTTTGTTATTTGATTAATCCCCAGTATGTAACCAATTTCTCACCCCTGCCACCATACCCACCCTGTAGGGTACCCTCCTCACTCTACCCATTCTTCACCTGCCAGGCCAGGCTGCCCTTATACGGGGTTGCCTTCCTCACCTGATGGGGCTGTGACTCTCTGGGGCATCTGCGTTGAGATGACACAATGCCCTGCTTGTCTAAGTTGAGCCACTCCCTGGTGTGGATGCCCCCCACTCTTGACCTTCAGAGGCCTACTTTATGCTCTTGGGCCCCATGGCTCACCCCCTCCCCATTTTGTGATGTGGATGCCTACTTCTCTTGGGCTCACCAAATAAATTTAGGACTGAATTGTTCAGGAAAAATGGCAGGGGAAAAATGGAAGGGAAAGACAGAAGACTAAGAAGAGAAATAATTTGTTTTTAATCTTCCTTCAGTATATTCAAAGACATAAATTTCCCTCTCAGTACTATTTAGGTGCATCTCACAGATTTTAATACATAATACTTTCATTGTTATTCAGTTCTAAGTAGCTTACAATTCACCCATGACTTTTGTTTAACCCAACCATTATTCATTTATTTAAATAAAATGAGACCTTCAATCAAACTGTGTAAAACGGAATTCTAGAAGTCATTTTACTTGTTTTCTCTATGCATGTTAAGTGTCAATGATCTCTTTCTGGCTTAACATGGGAAGTCAACAAGTATTTACATATCTAAGATGCCATTTTAGGTATTATCACCAGGACAATACACCATAAAACAACCCATCAACATTATAAGTCTTTTCGAGAGGAGGAACTATTTCCCTGGGATATAGTAGCAGTTTCTGAAGTCTGGATGTCTTACAAACCTTTGCTAGAATTAAAGTTGTCAGGTCAGTTTTATGATGCAGAATATTCTGTGCTTTTCTGGCAGCTTCAGGGGGAAGAGGAAATATTAGCTCCTTATCTTGCTAAGACTTTTCACCAGAGTTATAAGAGTCTAGTTTTTCAAGGCTAAATGTTAAAATGTATGAGAAGAAACAAAGGCAGCTCTGAAAATCCCCAAATTCACAGTTTGGAATGGGTTATATAAATTTTGCATCTATATTTCATAAGGTGTTTTTTAGTTTCAGTTTGAGAATTAAGTATCCTATATCTTTGCTTTTTTTTTTCCTACTTAGACTATTTCTGAAAATGGTGACTTAAAAATCTCTGAGTAGGAGATTAATTTATTGTTCTGTCAGTTATTGTTCCATATTTCAAGCCTACTAATATATATGTAAAAATATATGTATTTAATAATATATACATTCATTGTCATTAAATCTTCTTGGTCTCTTATTCCTAATACCAATATATAACTCTTATTTATTCCATATGATGTTTTTCATTTTATATATTCTTTTTTGTCTATTAATAAAATTGCTATACTGGATTTCTTTTGGTTTATATCTAAACAGTTTATCTTTTTTAATCCCTTAAAAATTATTTAAACATTTTTAAAATTAAACACCTGACTCAAGAATAAACAATGACAATTACATCTGCCTATGTTGTTTCTCTTCTCCCCACCCCCAGCCCATTTATCTGTTTCCCTCAAAGGCAATAGCTATCCTAAATTTTGTGTATATCATTGCCTTACTTTAAAAAAGTTAATATATATATATATATACACATATATATATCATATACATGTATGTATCATATATGTAAACAATATATTTTTATTATGTTTTTAAACTCTAAAAAGATTATATCACATTGTATGTAGTCTTAGACTTGCTTTTATTAATCATTGTTATGCTACTTATTTCTTAAAATAAGACAACAAGGAAGTTTGCTACACCCAATTGACTCTTCCTTTCACAAATTATTTCTCTGTAGCATGTGGTGCTCTTTGATAGCCTTTTACCGCCTGTAGAATTGTTTTTTTCAAAATAGTGGTCAATCTTCTCAGACCATGCTGCTGCTTTGTCAACTAATTGTATGTAATATTCTAAACCTTTTGTTGTCATTTCATCAGTCTTCACAGCAGGAGTAGATCCCATCTCAAGAAACCACTTTCTTTGCTCATCCCTAAGTAGCAACTCCTCACCCATTAAAGTTTTATCATGAGATTGCAGGAATTCCGTCACATCTTCACGCCCTGCTTCTAATTCTAGTTCTCTTGCTGTTTCCACCACATCTGCAAGTACTTCCTCCACTGAAGTCTTGAATCCTGCAAAGTCATCCCTGAAGGTTAGAATCCAGTTCTTCCAAACTCCTCTTAATGTTGATATTTGATCTCTTTCCATGAATCATTAATGTTCTTAATGGCATCTAGAAGGGTGAATCCTTTCCAGAAGGTTTTCAGTTTACTTTGCCCAGATCCATCAGAGCAATCACTACCTATGGCAGCTGTAGCCTTACAAAATGTATTTCTTAATAAGACTTTAAAGTTGAAATTATCCTTGATTCATGAACTGGAGAATGGATACTGTGTTAGCAGGCATGAATCTCATAGCACATCTCTATTAGAGCTCCTGGGTGACCAGGTGCATTGTCAATATGCAGTGATATTTTGAAAGGAATCTGTTTTCTTAGCTAGGTCTCAACAGTGGGCTTAAAATCCATCCAGGCTTTGTTGTTTTTAATAGAGCACACGAAGAGTAGATTTAGCATAAATCTTAAGGGCCCTTGGATTTTCAGAATGATAAATGAGCATTGGCTTCAACTTCACCAGCAGCTTTAGTCCCTAACAAGAGAACCAACTTGCCATTTAAAGCTTTGAAGCCAGGCATGGTTTCTCCTCTCTAGCTATGAAAGTCTTAGATGGCATCTTCTTCCAATATGAGGCTGTTTCATCTGTACTGAAAATCTGTTTAGTGTAGACACCTTCATTAATTATCTTAGCTAGATCTTCTGGATAAGTTACTGCAGCTTCTACGTCACTTACTGCTTCACCTTGTACTTTTATGTTATGAAGACAACTTCTTTCCTTAAACCTCATGAACCAACCTCTGCCGTCTTCAAACGTTTCCTCTGCAGCTTCTTTACCTCTCAGCCTCATAGAACTGAAGAGAGTTAGGACCTTGCTCTGGATTAGGCTTTGGTTTAAGGGAAGTTTGTGTCTGGTTTGATGTTGTATCCAGACACTAATACTTTCTCCATATTAGCAATAAGGCTATTTCTCCTTAAAAATTTTTTTAAATATAATTTTTGTGTTCACTGAAGTAGGACTTTTAATTTCCTTCAAGAACTTTTCGTTCACAATTTGCCTAACTGTTTGGCACAAGAGGCCTAGCTTTCGGCCTATCGTGGCTTTTTATAGGCCTTCCTCATTAAGCTTAATTATTTCTAGCTCTTTATTTTAAGTGAGAGACTTGCAACTCTTCCTTTAATTTGAACACTTAGAGGCCACTGTAGGGTTATTACCTGATTTCAGTGTTTCCTCTCAGGAAATAGAGAGGCCTGAGGAGAGGGGGAGAGGGGCAGGGGGTGTTGGGGCGGGTGACTGGTCAGGGGAGCAGTCAGAACACACACATTTATAGAATGGCTCACCATGTTATAAGTATGGTTCATGGTGCCCCCAAACAACTACAATAGTAGCATCAAAGATGACTAATCACAGATCAACATAACAAACATAATAATAATGAAAAAGTTTAAAATATTGTGAGAATTACCAAAATGTGACATGCAGACACAAAGTGAACTATTTGAAAAATGGGGCCAATAGTCTTGCTTGACGCAGGGTTGCTACAAACCTTCAACTTGTAAAAACACAAGTATCTGCAAAGCACAATAAAATGAAGTGCAATAAAAAATGGTATGCTTGTATAGAATTGGTGTTAATTTCTCTTTAAATGTTTGATAGAATTCTCCAGTGAACCTATCTGTTTTTATTTTATTTTAAAAAAAGATTTTTAAAGTTGATTTTTAGAGAGAGGAAGAGAGAAACACCGATCAGCTGCCTCCAGAATGCCTCCTACCTGGGACAACCCAGGGCCCCCAAAGTCTACAACCCAGACCAGGAATCGAACAGGCAACCTTTTGGCGCATGGGAAGATGCCCAACCAACCGAGCCACACAGACCAGGGCTATCTGTTTTTATTTTAAATAGCCTTTCTTCCTCCCTCCCTCCCTCTTTCTCTCTCTCTCAAAATGTACTTTTTTTTTTTTAAAAGAGCAGTTTTACACTCACAGCAAGGTACAGAAGGTACAGAGATGTCCCATATACCTCCTGCTTTGTACACGGCTCCTCCCATTGTCAAAATCCTCCATCAGAGTGGTACTTTTGTTACAATTGATGAAGTTACATTGACACATCATTGTCACTCAGAGCCTATAGTTTACATTAGAGTTCACTTCTTCTATTGTTCACTCTATGAGTTTGGACAAAGTTATCTATACATATAAAAAGCCAGCAACCGGAACGCTGTAACGACTAGAAGGACCGGTTGCTATGATGCCCACTGTGGCCAACGAACTGGCCTGATCAGGACGTGGGGCTGGCCAGCCAACCTCCCGGGAACCTCTCCCCAGCCGTCCCACCCCTGATCAGCCTCTCCCACCCAGAAAGGGTTGGAGTGGCTGGCCAGCACCCCCCTCCCCGCAACTCTTCCCCCAGGCCGGCCCTGCCCCTGATCGCCCTCCTCTATCCCATTAGGGAGCAGGGCTGGCCAGCCAACTTCCCACCATCTCCTCCTTCCAACAGGCCTGCCCCAATCTGCTGATTGGGGCTGGGCCAGCTGGACCCCACCCATGCACAAATTTGTGCACTGGGCCTCTAGTAATGACATATATCTGCCATTATATTATACAGAGTAGTGTCACTGGCCTAAAAATTCCTTATGCTGTGTTTATTAGTCCTTCCCTCCCTGCTAACCCCTGGCAAGTACTGATCTTTTTACTGTCTTCATAGTTTTTCTTTTTCCAGGACGTCATATAGTTGGACTCATACAGTATGTAACAGTTTCAGACTGGCTTATTTCACTTACTAATATGCATTTAAGATTGTACCATGTCTTTTCCTGGCTTGAATCTCATATCCTTTTAGCACTGAATAATGTTCCATTGTGTGGGTGTACTACAGTTTATTCATTCACTTATTGAAGGATATCTTGGTTGCTTCCAAATTTTGGCAATTATGTATAAAATGGCTATAAAAATCCATCTGCAGGTTTTTATGTGGACATAAGTTTTCAACTCCTTTGGGTAAATATCACTTCCATGTGATTGCTGGATCGCATGGTAACAGAACGTATGTTTGTTTGTTTGTTTATTTATTTATTGATTGATTTTTAGAGAGGAAGGAATTTTTGTGGGGAACCATCAAGCTATTTTCTTTTTTGGAAGTTTTAAAATTATGAATTCAATTTTTAAAGTAGTTACAGGGCTATTTAGATTATTTAATATTGATGAGTTGTGGTTTCTTCTTTCTCTGTTCCCTTCATTCTGCTGTGAACTATCACTGAACTTTTTAGTTTGGTTTTTATATTTTATAATTATAAAATTTCCACTTGATTTTTTTTATATCTTCTAATTTTTTTGCTGTGGCATAGTTTTGCATTTGTTTCAAACATGTTAGTAACTGCTTGTTGAAGCATTTTTATAATGGCTGCCTCAAAATCTAGCATCTCTGTCATCTTATTTTTGGCATCTGTTGATTGACATTTTCATTAAGTTTGAGATTATCTTGGTTTGTTATATAATGGGTGATTTTCAATGGAAACTTGGGCATATTTATATTATGTTATATGTCCCTAAATCTCATTTAAACCTCCTGTTTTAGCCACTTTTTCTGATACTGCTCTGGCTGGGGGTGAGGGTGCTACTTCATTCTTTGTTATCCATCTGTCCTCCACTGACACCCAAGGTTGGGGTAGGGGCTCTTCTTCAGCTCTGGGTGGGGGTGAGAGTTAAATCTCTCCTCTTGGTCTCTACTGACACAATTATGGGGTTTCCTTGTTATCAGTGGGTGATGAGGAAATTTCTGACTCTCCACTAGGCTTTTTCTGATGCCACCCCAGTGAAGAAGAAGGGGACATCTTGCTACTGCCAGGTGGAGGTGGAAGTTCTGACTCACGCCCTAGTCCCCATTGGGGCAGTGGGAGAGAGGGCTTGTTATGCCTGGTGGTGATGAAAGTCTTGGCCTTCTGCTTCTGGTGGTGGTTGTAGGGTACCTCATTATGACCTTGCAAAGGTGAAAGTCTAGGCTCCACATTTTACATTTTCTGGAGTGGAGGATGGTAGTGGGGCCACAGTATTTTCTGGGGTATTTGAGCTGGACTAGAGTAGTTATTTTCTGAAAGTTTTTTATATTGCTAGATTTCTCCTTTCCTGGTCCTTTGACTAGTATAAGCAAGGCTTTTTGTTTTGGTTTGTTTTTTTGTCTGTGCTTGTTTGTGTTTTTAGGTTGCCATCTTCTTCAGTTCCAAGTCTGGGATAAATGAGGCAAAAAGAAAACTCATGGAATTCAGCACCGTGTCCTTCCTTGGTTGCTGAGGTCTCTAGCTGATCTGCCTTTTTCTCTCCACCTTACAGAGTCTTATGTTAGTTTTATATCTAATGTCTAGGATTTTTAGTTGTACTTAGTGGGAGAGATAGGGAAAATAATGCCTATTCCATTTCTCCAGAAGTGGATATCTAGTGTAGGATATAACATATCCATTTTACAGAAGAAAAATATGATATTCAAAGATGTTAATGAACTTGTCTAAGGTCACAAAGAAAGTGAGGGATAGGGCAGAATCAAACTCAGGCTCTAAAGTTCTGAATGCCAGGGTTGAGGGGCAATCCTTTTTCAGCCTCTTTTCTGATAACTTGAGTCCTCTCTCCATTGTCAAGTATCATCATTGAGGCCATGCAAGGAAGTAGCATCACTCCTAATTTCTGCTTCTAGCACCAACATATGATCTCACTCTGGATAGCATGAACCTCAGATTATTGCATGGAACAATATGTCCTGTTACATGATGTTTCTGTGATTTCCACTCCTGTGCAAGGCACAATGTTGATGACTAGTAGCTGCCAGTTGACTTTGCTTTTTCTGACCCTGGCATTTAAAGCCCGCTTGGAGAACCGTAGGCGAACACTGTCTGACGTGTGTGAAAGAGAAGGCATTACCAATGCCACGGTTTCTTCTTCAACCATTTCTCCATCGCATTCCTCAGTCTTCTCCAATGTAGTGGATATGGTGGAGCTGTGCTCAGTTCCCCTTGAGTACTATTTTACTATTTTTGCACACCACCTGATTTTGCTGTGCAGCCTTTCTCTGGAACTCCTGGGGCCTGCTGTTCCATAAAGGCAAAAAGCTGAAAATACGTGGGATTTACATCCCCCTGGGGTTACTGCTAAGTAATAACAAATGGGTTCAGGCAACTCTGAGAGCAGGCTGAGGTTACCTTCTGCAGGACAGAGCTTGGGGCAACACTGCTGCTTGGCTTTCTCCCCTTTTCCACCCCACTCTCCCCTTCCTTTCTGGTTTCCCTTGGGAGCACTTCTTTAATAAATCACTTTCAAGACAAATTCTTATCTCAGGGTCTGTTTCTGGGGAACCTGACTAAGACATCCGTCAAAGAAATTCAGAGGTGGAGTTGTTCATCTGGAATTGAGGGTGTGCAGTACTGTTACTGTGGTCACTGTTGAGGAGGAAGAGGGAGGAGTCATGGCCAAGTTGCCATGATCCTGTTGTTATGGAGACAGACGTGCTGAGCTTCATCACAAGGTTGCTTTCTTCCAGGTACGATGTTGCTGTGGAAACACAGAGCATGACGCCTCAAAGAACACTCTGTTCTAATCTCAGCTGCCTTTTCCATCTGCTTTGTGTCTCATTAGCAGGAGGAGCCTAGTGAGACAGGAGGCTTTGGTCACATCTCTGTTAAGCCATCTCTAGGGAAGGGCCCCACCTCTGGACTTGTTCCTGTGTAAGTGGGAATCTTAGGGTGCTTTTAGGTAAGGTTTGCTACATTAGATCCAAACAAACTCTTCTTACGCTCTGTGGCTTTCAAAATGACTGCTTGGAATCACACTTATCACATATTTATTCCAACCTAAGATCAAGAAGATCCACCATAGACTTAGCCTTATTTTGAGCCCATAGAGTTAAAAAAAATTGTTTTAACATTAAAAAATTTTTAGCAAAAAAAAAAAAATATATATATATTTTTAGCGTTAACCTCTTTGTTCTCAGAAATGGGAATGATTATGCTAACTCATGGCTAATGGCTTCTGTCATCAAGGAAGCGAGATTTTCAGTAGAGTAGTTATGGGATGTGGTATCTCTCCATGGCGATGGCACTGATTCTGGAGTCTTAGTATAGGCATCAATGTGGCCCAAGGCTACTCTTCAGGGGGTGGCAGTGGCTCTGTTACAGTGTAGTGTGACAGTCGTGGGCTCATGATGAAGAGCATGGGCTTTGGTGGGAGACAGTGTCTTGACTTAGTCAATGTGGGCTGTTCTAACAAAATACCATAGGCTGGGTGGCTTAGGTAACACACATTTATTTCTCACAGTTCTGGAGGCTGAGAAGTCCAAGATCAAGGTGCTGGCAGATTTGGTATCTGGTGAGAGCTCTCCTCCTGGTTTTCAGATGGCTGCCTTCTTGCTGGTCCTCTTCTTATAAGGGCTCTAATCCCATCATGAGGGCTCCCCCTCATGACCTCATTTAAATCTAATTACACCCCAAGGCCCCACCTCCAAATACCATCACATTGGAGATTAGGCCTGCAATATACATCAATTTGGGGACATACAAACATTCAGTTAATCACAGATGGTTTTAGGTTGAATCTGGAGGCAGGGACAATATATGAAAAAGGTCTCTTTTATTGTAAAAAGGTATTTACTTTGACATTTAGAAATGGCAATGGCTTCTGCTTTCTTTATTACTATTGTTGAACTTAAACTTTGCCACTGAATTAGAATTTTTACAGTTAATTCCTGACATTTTACTGCCTGAATCTCTTAGAGGTATTAGCTAGATTGGGAGTCAATATCATTTTTAAATAAAAGCAGTGTCAGTCATGGATCAGCCAGGAAAACAAAAATCATTCTAGGTATTTCAACTAGAACAAGATTTAGTATGGGGAATAAGGTACCTACAAAAATCATTGAGAGGACTGGAGGAGAAAAGTCAAGAGGACAACCACAGCTATGGTCCATCCAAGGAGCCAGAGAGATTCTGATGCCATTCTGTGGTCAGCAACTGATAAGAAACCACTGTCAGCCTCATAGCTTCCCTGCAGCCCTAAGGGAGGGAATTTCAAGGGAACTTGGAAGCTGTTATTAAAAACTCCCATTTGATATCGCCATTTGCAACAATATGGATGGATCTTGAGAGTACCATGCTAAGCAAAATAAGTCATATGGAAAAGTGCAAGAACCATATGATTTTATTCATTTGTGAACTATGCGACAGAAAGAAACACACACAAAAACAAAACAAACAAAAGAACTCATTGCCACCTAGAACAATGTTGGTTTTTGGAGGGGAAAGGGAAAGGGGTAGGTTAAGGAGGGTAAATGGGTGATGGAAGGATACTAAACTTTGGGTGGTGATCGCACAGTGCAATGTACAGATGATGTATTATAGAATTTTACACTTGAAATTTGTATAACCTTATTTACCAAGATCATCCCAATAAATGCAATAAAAAAACCATTTGAGAAGCCGCTCCCTCTGCAGAAACTAGCAGAGGAAGCAGCATAATCCACCCTTTTCTGCCTTCTAAGTCTGCATGAGTCTATCTCCTTGTCAACTAAACCAGTCACAGTACCCTGCTGGAAACTGAGTGTATGACAGTTAGTTCCCAGGCTCCTCGCCCTTGTGATGTAGGGAGAAGAGAGAAGGGGAGGGAAAAGTGCGGGGCCAATATCTGGTTATCATTCATTCAATTAGCCTAGTCCCCAGCATCCTGGTTTTATTTCTCAGCATTTGTAATTGTGAATTGGATTATGAAGTGTCTGAGCTGGATGTTTCCAACAAGTCTGTTGTAATTATGTTTTTGCCCTTGTATTGAATAGACAAAATTCCTGATTATATACACAATAGGTTGTTTAATTTGGGGTCAACGAAAAGTCAGAATGTAATTTGTGAAAGCTAAGGACCTGAAACCCAATGACTAGAATACCATTAACTATCTTGGATGGTAATATAACAATAGTAATAGTGATAATGATCCTATATAATGAAAGCCTAATATGCTAAGTGTCCAGTCGTCCGTTCAACCAATCAAAGTGTAATATGCTAATGATATGCTAAGGATGCTCAACTGCTTGCTATGATGTGCACTGACCACCAGGGGACAGACAGTTGGCTGGTCGACCAGTTGCTATGACGAGCACTGACCATCAGGGGGCAGACACTCTGACCAGTAGGTTAGCTTGCTGCTGGGGTCCGGCCAATTGGGACTGAGCAAGATGCCCTAGAGCCCTCTTGCGGTCCCTCCCCAGCTGGGCAACCTCCCATGTTCCTCCCTGGCCTGGTGATCATGGTGGAGTCCCTCGGCCTGGCCTGCACCCTCTCGCAATCCAGGTCCCTTTGGGGGATGTTGGAGAGCCTGTTACAGCCTGTCCACTCAAGGCAGAAGCTGTTCCCTGGTGGTCAGTGTGCTCCCACAGGGGGAGCGCTGCTCAGCCAGAAGCCGGGCTCAGAGCTAGCGAGCACAGCAGCGGTGGTGGGATCCTCTCCTGCCTTTGCAGCAGCGCTAAGGATGTTTGACTGCCAAGGGGTGGGGAGGGAAGTGGGCCTAATCCGTCAGTTGGACATCCCTGAGGGCTCCCGGACTGCAAGAGGGCACAGGCTGGGCTGAGGGACAGCACCCCCTCCCCCAGTGCACGAATTTCATGCACTGAACCTCTAGTATAATAATAATGATGATGATAATGATAGCTACTGCTTATCTTTACTATTGGGCCCTGTTCTAAATGTTTCACATCTACTAACTCATTTTCTCTTTAGCACAATCAAATGTGTTAGATACCATTGCTATTCCCACTTTACAGATAAAGGCACTGGAATATCTAGTCATTATATAAATCTCCCAATTTCATACAGCTAATAAGTGGCAGAACCAGGATTTGAATTTTAAACTAGCTCTCAAACACCACAAAATACATAGGAATTCTAACAGCCAAAATAGGATTTTTATTCACTTGTTACTTTATTATAAATCTTTTTATTAAGTGCCATCGAAGTATGAGTTTTCTTTGGCTTTCCCTTCTGTTTACCTTCGTATTTTGTGATAAAATTAGTGGCTAAAATTCATTGAGAGTGTTCTATGTGTCAGACACTATGCTAAAGGATTTGCAGGTAATATACCATTTAATGCACAACACCATTTTAATTAATTAACTAATTAATTAATTAATTAAAATTTATTTATTGTTACAAAACCACTTTATGAGACATGGAGAGGTTAAGTAGCCTATTCATGTCACACAATAAGAAAGTGGCAGAACCTGGAGTCAAACACTAGAGCTGCACTGGCCAAGATGCTTAACTACTAGCCAAATGTCATGGCTGAGCACTTGAAATGTGGCTAGTCCAAATTATGATGTACTATAAGTATAAAATGCGTACTGTATTTCAGAGGCTTTTCACACTTTGGTGTGTCTGGGAGATGCTGTAGGATGAAGTAAGACGGAAGCACTTCATTTCCAGCCTCAATCTCTTCTTAGAAGTTCGTCTGAAAGTTATTGAGGCATGTTGGCTACAGTGATTGGAGTAGACTTTATTGAGAGCCAGGGGCTTGAATTGGTGGTGGGGCTCTGAAAGGAAAGCATAAATTTGCATTTCTTAGAAATGCCAATGGCATTTTGAGTTTAGAGAGCAGATGAGTTATGCTGGAAGGATGTGCTGTCTTCTGAGATTACTTATTACAAATCACTCAGCCTTGGAGTTGCCAAGTCTAGCAACTCGGTTCTCTCTCTGCTTTGTTGTACTCGGTGTTGGCTGGCTTATTCTGACTCTTCAAGTGCTCAGTGGAAAAAACACTTGATTGACTGGAATTGCTGGGTCCCTGTTCAAAATTCTCTGAGGGGGACATGATTGACTGGGCTTTGGTCAAAGACTCTCTCTTAGTCAAAATGTGCAAATTAAACAATATGCTACAGAAGTAACTGCCTCCCTCTCTATTTTTTACCTGAACTTCTATCATGCCTGGGAAAGTTTCTCAACTCTTTTTCCTCTTAAAAGAATTTTTAAAATACTTTCACCACTCCATAATCATGCCACAGCTCTTAACCTAGTAAAGTAATATAGTTAGCAATTTTATTTCAGGCAGTTCCCAATACAGGTGTTCAGAGATGTCCTCTTGTGTTTGGCCAATGTATATACCTTTTACTGTTCCCATCTTTTGTATATAAAACTCAATTAAACGCGATAGCTTTGTTGCCCCTTTTAATACTCTTACATTCTATTCACATATATAAGTAATGTTACATTATAGTATTTTATCAGACTGTCTTTAGATGGAGTGGATTATGAAGATCTGGAAGGCAAGGACTATGTTTACTTTACTTTTCTAATGTTGGTACATGATGCACTTTCTGTAACCAAGTGTTGAATGAAAGAAAGAATGAATGGCACTGAATTTTCCCTTCCTTCCTTCCTTCCTTCCTTCCTTCCTTCCTTCCTTCCTTCCTTCCTTCCTTTCTTTTGTTAATTCTCACTTGAGGATATTTTTTTCCATTGATTTTTAGAGAGAGTGGAAGGGAGGGGGAGAGACAGAGAGTGAGAGAAACATCAATGTGAGAGAGACACATCGCTTCGTCGCCTCCTAAATGGTCCTTGATCAGGGCCGGGGATTGAGCCTGCAACCGAGGTACCTGCCCTTGATTAGAATCGAACCCACGACTCTTCAGTCCACGGGTCAACGCTCTAACCACTGAGCAAATTGGCTAGGGCTAGCACTGCATTTTCCATACCAAAAAAGACAGGTTTTGTATTTTTAGAATTCTCTTTTTATCACCTGATCTGTGATTCTTTTCCAACCTACCAGTATTGCTTTTTAAATAACTTGTGCTTTGGACTCTCTTGGAGAAAATATTCATTTCAGATGATTTTTAAATACTCAGACTCATTCATGTAAGTGATGAGATTTGGCAGTTGAGTTGGAAGGACTTTCTCAGTAGGGATCACCCCTACAGAGGAATGCTCTGCAAATGGCTTCTCTGAAGGGAGCCTCGATACTAGAGAATACTGATCAGTCCACTACAGATCTGTTTTGTGAGAGGGCTCTGCACTAGATTATGTGGCCATCTCTCCCTGTCTGATCTGGTTACCCGAAGCCTTCTTCTCAGCCATGTTCCTGGGCATGATTATTGCCCAGAGAGATTCAGGATGAAATGGTCAATTCAAAGGCTGCTGCCATAGATTTAGCTACAGAAGTAGATGTGTTTGGCCTGTGGAGCTGTCTATAAGACCTGATTCCCTGGACAGTCGCCAAAGCTCCGTTCCACATTATGCCATGGAACTGAAACTCAAGAGGGAAATAACACTCCTGCCAATGGAGGAGCTTTGCAACCGTGACAGTAATTATTAAAAACTGTTAACAGTCCAAATATTTCAGCAGTTTAATGCCATAAAAATGGAGCCAAACCTTCAATCAAGGGTTTCTAATATAATTTCTTTGTGTTAGCTTTGTTATTAAAGATAAGTTTAACTGACTCACATATTAGTATATGTAAATTAACGAGGTTGGAATTGCCATATTATTAAGGTGAGAAATTGGCTTATTTTATCCTCAAAATAAGGAAATATCCATCTATATCAGCAAATGGAATAATTTTCCTGGTTTATACCAAATGTACAAAATTGATAATTGCCAGTGATCACTCTATATCGAAAGAAATGGCTCAGTTGTTTACGTGGTGAAAAAATATAGATAGCATGTACTGAATGTTGCCTATGAGCTAGGAGCTTTACATACTGATGCTGTTCAACATCACAACTACTGGTAGCTCACCTCCACTTTACAGATGAGGAAACGGACATGCTTCAGGCTAACAGGAAGTAGCAGTGTTGGTATTTGAACTCTCATCTGGGCGGTTCTAAAACCTTTGCTCTTCCTTTTAAAAAAATATTTTTATTAACTTCAGAGAGGAAGTGGGGGGGGGAGAGAGAGAGAGAGAGAGAGAGAGAGAGAGAGAGAGAGAGAGAGAATCATTGATTGGCTGTCTCCTGCACACCCCCTACTGGGGATTGAGCCCGCAACACAGGCATGTGCCCCTGACCAGGATGGAACCCGGACCCTTCAGTCCACAGGCTGACACTCCATCCACGGAGCCAAACCAGCTAGGGCAAGCCTTTGCTCTTTCTAATCTCCTAAGCTATCTTCTTTACCAGTTCTTCTCTCCTTCTTTTTTCAATTTCTTAAAAGTTAAAATATAGATTGAATATATTCATGTGTATAATGAAGCCTGAGGGTATTTTTTTTTTGGGGGGGGGGAGAATATGACGAAGATAATGATGTATTTACAAAATGTAACTCAAACTACAGTGATAGGAGCTCCACTGGCTTTATAGCCAAGGTCACACTGTTCACAAACTAGTTCTGAGTGTGTGGGGCTGCCGCATGTGTCCTTAGGTACAGAGAAGGGCCCACGGGTCCTTCTGTCCCTACCTCCTGCTTATATCTCCATGCTGAGTCTTCTGTATCCCGAGACCCCCCTCTCTCCAATCAGGGCCCTGACTTGGGCATAGGAAACCTATTGAGGCTGTAAATTCAGTTTCTCTGTAGCTCTGCTACAGTTAAATCCCATCCCTGATTTTCAGCACAGACTGCAAGATTTAAAGGTCCCTTTACATTCTGCAAGGGAGACTTGTTGACGTTCACAGTGTGCCTTGAATTGCTAGCTAGCTAACCTGAGCCTGTCATTTTCTTTTGTCAAGATTTCTAAGTCTATTAAATAAAACAAGAAATTTACAATTATTGTCATTATCATGAGCCCCATACTGTTCAAGGGTACTGCCAGTGCATACTCCAATACTTCACTTCCTTTGGCTTCTTCCCTCAATCCACATAGGAAACCTTGATGGTTGTGATGCTACTGCATGCCAGGGGTCATTACCTCCCGACTTACCAACACCTATGTGGACTTTATCTCTGTCTGACCACAAGAATTTGTTGACAGCTGTCTTGGTTTTGCATTCAGGATGTTTATATTGGAAGCATGAAAGAGGGAAGGGAAGAAGCCAACCCAAGGGTAAATTGTGAGACACCGGGGCTCAGTCCTTCCAGGGACCCTTTGAGGAACTGTGTAAGATGAACCTCAGAGGGACTTATCTACTGCCTCTCATTCCCTCTTGATCAAGGTTTGCTCCCTGGTGTTAACTTCCTCCCACTACACAGATGACTATCTGTGTGGTCAGGATAGCTGGCCTGTAGGCATCTCACATGGCTTGACAGTGACAGAGAAGCCTGGGGCAGAAAGTGGGCAGTATATTTGGAGCAGTTGACATACTGTATGATCAGGTTACATCTGAGCATAGTTGATTGCGTCAGTAATGATGAATAAAATGTTAGGCAGAGAGGATGTGAACGGGGCCACAGGAGGTGTCAGACACAGATGTGATTTTGTTATATGGCCCCAACAAACCATCACAATGGATTAGCTAGTTTCAAATTACACCAATAGGAGGCATTGATGACTCTATCTTGGTTGGGGTGCTCCAGTTTCTCTTCAGTCCCTCTCATCAAGTGTTCACAATTGTTGGGGTTCAGACTCAAGGTTACACAAATATTCAGGGCTTTACTTTCAGCGGTTCTCAATCTGTGGGTCGCGAACAGTGAAAGTACATCCTGCATATCAGATATTTACATTACGATTCATAACAGTAGCAAAATTACAGTGATGAAGTAGCAACGCAAATAATTTTATGGTTGGAGGTCACGACAACATTGAGGAACTGTATTAAAGGGTCGAGGCATGAGGAAAGTTGAGAACCACTGATAAATGAATGCTTGGTTACATTTGTGTGGCTAGGGCCACATACATGACTGTGTTTTTGGTGTAATCCCATGTGGTTGCTGATGTTTTCTGAGACTGTGGTGGTATAAAAGGTGCCCCTCTATGGGCCAGGGAAGGTAGGAATAGGCTTAATTGAACTCTAACTTGTGAAGGAATCTAGAACAAAGACGTATGACTCCATTGATGGGGGTGAATTCAATCAGATCCACTGGGAAGCTTTTCCCAGATGTCATGCTCTTGGCAGAGGGAAATGGGAGGGGGTTGAAGGGGCAGAGCATGTGTTGCTTAGAGCTACTCAACTGGTGAATCTGCAAAGCCCCACCCATTTCTTTTGGAGAAGACTGAAGTGGGTGAGTTGCCCAGTACTTAGCTGAAGTTCCACAGGATTTCTGACACCTTTCTCATGGCGCTCCATCAGGTTCCTACAGCAATATCCAAAGCCAGGAGAGGCCCTGTGGAATGACGGTGGCTGTCCACAAAGCTCCTGAAACAAAGACGTGATTTGATTTGATGAAGAAGGAGGCAGAGCCCTGTTGGGGTGGCTCTGTTGGCTGGAGTGTCGTCCTGTGCACTGAGAGGTTGCAGGTTCAGTTCCTGGTCAGGGCACATTGATGTGTTCTCTCTCACATCGAAGTTTCTCTCTTGCTTCCTGTTTCCTTCTCTCCCCTCTTCCCCCGTCTCTCTAAAAATCAATAAGCATATTCTTGGGTGAGGATTTAAAAAAAAAAAAGGAGGCAGAATACTTGCACAGACTTCTGTGTAACGTCAGCTTTTGAAAACCCACAGCTGCCCTCGACCTCTTGGCCACATGTGGTAAATGTCTCCTCAGTCTCTACCACTAAAGCGCCCGAAAGTGACTATGCTTTCCTAATCCTGATCTTGAGGCTGGTGACAGGCTGTCTCTACACTGCAGAGCATCTGCATGCACTGGGAGTCCTGCCTGCCACCTCCCCAGCTGGTGGCCTCCTAGGATGCTGCTTTTGGCAGGAGCGTCTTACAGCTGGGCTGATTATTAGTGAATTTCTGAATTATTTATGCCAATGCTCTCTTTCATTAGTGTGAATTATCATGTACTGGTTGTAAAAAGTGATTTGGATTTGAGGGACAGAAGAGCGAGGTCTATTTTTTAGTGTAATGTTATAACTTGTTGAGTTTTGTTGTTGCTCTTGAAGACTGTCGGGAGCAGCAGTTTGGTGTGTTGGAAGGGACCCTGGTTCCTGCCCTGCTCTCCTTACTGTACCTCAGTGACCCCCTTGTCTAACATCCTGATACTTCATTTGAGCAAACAGAGGCCCAGTGAGCTTAGTGGTGCAACCAGAATTAGAAGCCAGGTGGCTGAATTCCCTCTTTGCTCTCGTCTACATGGTCTCATGCTGGGGTCCAACCCAAGCAGGTCCAGGGGTTCCCCATAGGTGAGGACGGAGTTGGCGGAGAAGGAATGACACGGAGACAGCGTTCAGTTGATCAGCAGCCTATCCAGGATCTCTAGCCAGGATCTCCAGCCAAGTTCTGGTCTGGATCTCCAGAGAGGTTCTGCTTTGGATCTCCAGCCAGGTTCTGTGTCCATGTTCTCTTGCTAGGTTCTCCAGGTTCTCCAGCCAGGTTCTGTAGCCATGTTCTCTTGCTAGGTTCTCCAGCCAGGTTCTGTAGCCATGTTCCCTCGCTAGGTTCTCCAGCCAGGTTCTGTCCAGGTTCTCCAGACAGGTTCAGTCACCAGGTTCTAGTCAGGTTCTCTTGCCATGTTCTATCCAGGTTCTGTAGCCAGGTTCTGTCTCTAGGTTCTTCAGCCAGGTTCTCTCGCTAGGTTCTGTCTCTAGGTTCTGTTGCCAGTTTCTGTCCAGGATCTTTTGCCATGTTCTCTCCAGCGAAGTTCTTCTGTCTCTAGGTTCTGTGTAGGTTCTGTCTTCTAAGTTCTGTCTTTTAAGTTCTGTCTTCTAAGTTCTGTCTTCTAAGTTCTGTGTTCTAAGTTCTGTGTCTTGCTGTCTTGTTACATCTGTATTTATACCAGTTGATTCAATCCTATCAATCTCTATTACAAAGGTTAGGGCGTTTCTTATCTCCATTCCAGGGAGTAAAGATTATGTAGCTTAAGCATGATTGTTCATAGTTAAAGTGATTAATTACCCGCCTGGCACTTAGTTGAGGGGTTTTATTCCCTCCCTAACTTCAGGGGAAAATCCCTACCTGGGAAACAACCTTTCTCAGAGAGGAGGCCTTGGTTAAAACACATAGTGCCAAGGTGAGCAAACATATTAAGAACAGTATGCCATATATGCTAGGTCCTTTGAAACAGCAAGGAAGGACCGGCTCCCGGCAGTCTCATTGACCTACTGGACATTCATTTAACTTGTGAGAACACAAGTGAGAAGGCAGCTTTCTGCAATCAGCAGGTGAACGCTCACTGGAAACTGGCCAGGCTGGTACTCTGAGCTCAGAATTCCAGTGTCCACAACTGGGAGAAAGTAAATAGCTGCTGGTTAGGCCACTCAGTTTATGGTATTTTGTTATGGCAGCCTGAGCTGACTAATTCAAGGGGCTAGAATAGCTAGCGTAGACTATCAGAACTTGTCTTAGTTTGAGTTCTTCCAAAAGCAGACCCTGAGACAAGGATTAGAGGGAGACAGTTTTTTTGGGAGTCGAGTCCAGGAAGCAATGCTGAGGGAATGCAGAAGTGAGAATATAGCAAAGCCAGTATGCAGTGTGGGTGATCACTGTGGGCAACTGGAGCTTGGTGTCGCTGGGGACCCTCTGAAAGACAATGTGGAATTGCCTGGAAATTTCCCTTTTGAAGGCCAGGAGAACTGTGGTGCTCATATATCAACTCACCGTGCCTGCAAGGGCATTAAGCTCTCAGCATTCCTGGCCTACATGTGAGGACACAAGTGAGGTTTCCTGCGTCAGCGAGTGCCGTCAGGGGTACATGTGCAGTGGTGTGTACACAGGAGCTGTCTCCAGTCATCTCTGGGAGGACTGAAGGGACATGAGCACTTCACAGACCGTGTTGACTGCAGCAGAACTCTTACACTTCAAGGTGAACACAGACATTTGTGGGGCTTGTTAAAGTACACATTCTGACACTGTGGAGAACAGTATGGAGTTTCTTCAAAAAATTAAAAATGGAACTCCCATTAGATCCAGTGATCCCACTTCTAGGAATATATCCCAGGAAACTAGAAACACCCATCAGAAAGGATATAGGCACCCCTATGTTCATAGCAGCACAATTTACCATAGCTAAGATTTGGAAACAGCCCAAGTGCCCATCAGCAGATGAGTGGATAAAAAAGCTGTGGTACATCTACACAATGGAATACTACTTAGCGGTAAAAAAGAAGGAACTCTTACCATTTGCAACAGCATGGATGGACCTGGAGAGCATTATGCTAAGTGAAATAAGCCAGTCAGAGAAAGGCAAGTATCACATGATCTCACTCATATGTGGAATCTAATGAACAAAATAAACTGATGAACAAAATAGATCCAGAGACATAGAACCATGGAACAGACTGACGAATTTCAGAAGGAAGGCCGGGGTGTGGGGTGGGAGGGAACTTATATATACATAGCCCATGGACACAGACAATAGTGTGGCAAAGGTTTGGGAGGGGCGGGTATGGGGTAGAGGAATCAATGGGAAAACAACAACAATAACAAAACAAAACAACACAAAGGAGACATCTGTAATACTTTCAACAATAAAGATAAATAAAATAAAATATTGTCATAGAAAAAAATACAAATTCTGATTTGGTAAGTCTGGAGTGGGGCCCAAGATTCTGCGTTTCTAACAAGGTCCCTATGATGCCACTGTAGCTAGACTATGGACTAGGCTTTGAGTAGAAAAAGTTACATACTCTTTCATGGATTCAGCTCATTTCCACACATATTTATTGAACACCTGCTGAGCTGGCTACTGGGGCTAATCCTGTGATGTACATTCAAAATAGTGAGATCAGAACATAGGGATCAATATTGCATCTGTTTTACAGATGATCTAAGGGCTACCTGCTTTAATTGTCCAGGCTTGGAAGTGCTCACTGCATATTCATTTGAAGAAACAGAGGAAGGAGAATTCCTGAAGTGTTTCTATTTCTTGGACAGAATTTCAGTCTATTAAATATGGTGGAAGCCATTAGCACAGATCTATCTCTAGGTATGTGTCTCAATGTTGTGGTATCAGCCTCTCTGGGACCATGAGAGGGTTTTCACAAAGCTATTGTTCACTTGAACACTTTAAAACAAACAAAAAAAAATCTGGAGTTGTAATAAAAATAGTAACATTTTTATAGTACTTTACAGCTTTCAGAGTGCTTTCCACCACATTATCTCATTATGTCCGTCGCAGACTTGAGAGAAAATAATCTACGAATGGCATTTTGAAATAAATGCATTGCACATTAGGGCAGGTACATTACACAGCTGGGTCCATGATATTCAAGATCAGATGATAATGAAAAGTGACTGTGAAGAAGGCTGCATATAAACATATACTGTGTCCTAGAGTACTCAGATGAAATCTGCACCAGCTGGGAAAAGGTAGTGCAGACATATTGTCATTAGTTTCTCACCTTTAAACTTTTCACTGTAAAAGTGTAGAGTTTCATCAAGGGTCTTATGAACACTTTTGCCCTGTGTACAGATCTTCCAGTTTGATCACTTGGTTTTTCATTCTGTTGAGAGGCTTTGGGCCATCTTTATGCCTTGTCTCAAGTTAAGCCCAAAGAGTGTGGTTCATACACAATGGGCATACCTCATGGCTGTCAACCTCTTTGGCTGAATAGCCAATGGGCTGAGTCAGTCAGGTAAGGAAATAAAAATGAGATGGTAAAGAATTTTTTTAGACATTGTAAAATGACTTGGCTGTGACATTCTTCATAAAGATTTTGCTTCATATGCCAATGAACTTTAATTATATCTATCGAATATTATCAACAGAGGTCATGAATTATGTCTAATATAATTATAACTAAATAAAAGCAAAGATTCTACTTTTAATAATATTCAATACATTTATGTATAATTCCAATAACCATGAAATATTGAGTGAAAAGGAAGCAAATGAATGTCATTCATGAATATTTTGTCAGTTAGAATGCTTTTTGTTTAATTAATATAATATTACCCTAGCCGGTATGTCACTGTGGATAGAGCATCAGCCCACAGAGTGAAGGGTCCCAGGTTCAACTGCAATCAAGGACATGCCCCTGGTGAGTGTGGCAGGCAGCCAATCCATCTGTCTCTCTCACATCAATGTTTCTCTCTTTGTGTCTCCCTCCCTTCCACTCTCTCTAAAAATCAATGAAAAAATATCCTTGGGTGAGGA
The DNA here is from genome assembly GCF_964212035.1 of Myotis nattereri. NCBI lineage: Eukaryota > Metazoa > Chordata > Mammalia > Chiroptera > Vespertilionidae > Myotis > Myotis nattereri. Next base: position 183,174,995 of record NC_138075.1, read on the forward strand.
TTAACAACAACAACAACAAAAAAGAAATTGAATTTAATGGAGCCAAAAATTTATTGTTTACATAACACATATCTGGAAATAAGTGGTTCTGAAATTTATTAATTCAGCACAGTTGATGTCTGAGTTCTGGGTCAGCTTCTCTGTGATTCTTTTGATTTTCATTTCATGCTCACACAATGGCTATCATAGCTCTGAGCATTGTGTTCTCACACAACTGGATTCAAACAGGAAACAGAGTGCTTCCTTTCTCCTCCTCCTCCTTTTTCTTCTTCCTCTTCTTTTTCAATGATGTAGAAAATTCATTCTGAGAAGCCCCTCATAAGTTTCCCATAGACCTTTTTGACTAAAAGTGGGCCATCTGCCCATTCAAACACCAATCACTGGTAGAGAAAATGGGATTACCATGACTGGCTCAGCTGATTATGTGTAATCTTCCAGGGCTGGGTTAGGTTCTAAACTTCCTTGAGCACATTGCTTCCTCAAATCTGAACAAAATAGGTTAGGAAAAAAAGCGAAATGGCTCTTGGGGAGGCAAGCAATTTTTTCTGATGCACATATTTTCTATTATTTCTTTAGAAGTTCTTCGGTTGCCTATTAATTGAACTGGGGACACTCTCAGGTGTTAGAATAAAAGACTAAGATTGAGAACATTACTTCTTACTGAATTCTACAGAATTATAAAAACTAGGGGCCCAGTGCATGAATTTGTGCACCTTGAAAGGAACTGTGGGCCGTAAGGTCATGGTAGGCACAGGGGTAGGTCTTGGCCTATCCTCCATGCCCCCGCCTGGCCCCTCCTACCATGGCCCGCAGTCACCTGTCTGACGGTAACCCCACTCCTGTTGCTGCTCCCACGCACTGACCGTGCCGGCCCTGCTTGCACCCGCTGATGGCATGGAGCGATTGGGGCCAGCACCAGCAGCAGGTGTGAGTGGCAGCTGCTGCCCCAATTGCCCCTCAGGAGCATGGGGAGGTGGAGAAGCCCTCAGGGGAGATCAGGGCTGGAAGCCACCTCTTGCACCTGCTGATGGTGCTAAGTGAATGGGACTGGTGCCAGGCACCGGCAGCGGGTGCGAGCAGCGGCTCCGGTGCCAGGCAAGACCGCGGCGTGTGGAACAAAGAATTTTCAGTAAACACTAGAGGCTCGCCCTGACAACAGCTACTGTTGCCCCGCCTTGGTCTTGCACCCCCCCCCCCCCCTCACCTGCTCCACCATCCCACCATGGTCAACACCCACCATGTTCCGCACATGCCCCCTGGTGGTCAGCGCACATAGCGACTGGTTGTTCAGTTGTTCCATTGTTCTGGTTGTTCTGCCATTTGGTTTATTTGCATATTAGCCTTTTATTATATAGGATATTTGTGGGACAAGTTGTGTTTCTTGCTAGTTTGGGATTCTTATGAAATGAGAGACTTCCCATCCAGAGCTCAGCCCCCACATGGTGGCATGTTTCCCCCATATTGCTTGCATGCCTGGGTCTTCAGAGGGGGAGAGGAGAAACAGCATGTTGCCTAATGTTATTAGAAGGGCTTTCTGGAGGAAATTTTCCGGGAAATTTGGGGATTGAGGGAGAGCAGAGCTGTGGGGAAAGAAGTAGATGTAAAGGAAAGGAGGATTTAAAAAGTGTTATGTGAGCAGGTACCCAACCCCTTCACGTATTCAAAAAACACAGATAAGGCCTTGACCAGGCAGCTCAGTTGGTTAGAGTGTTATCCCTATACACCAAAGTTGTGGGTTCAATCTCTGGTCACAGCACATACAAGAATCAACCAATGAATGCATAAATAAGTGGAACAACGAATTGATGTACTTTTCCTCTCTCTCAAAATCAATTTTAAAAAATCTTAAAACAAGCAAGCAAAACCACAATAAACAGAAAACACAGTTAAGAAAGTGGGCTAACCTAGAATTGATGTCTGTTTCATAGCCTGTGTTTCTTCAGCATTGCTCTGAAAGTTGTGTCTTCAGCAGGATACATTCTCATCATTGCTCTCAAGAGGCAAGCAAAGTATTCTCCCCAGCGTCCGCATTCCTAACTGAAAAACCAATCTAAACCTGTGGGAGGATTTATGGGAATTAGAGGATGTTGGAACTTCCTTGCCCAAGGTTATCTCAAGTTCCAAGGTAGTTGCTCAAGCATCAACCACTGTATCTACAGTCCACTAAGCAGGAAGGAAGAAAAGAGAAGTAGGAGGGGCCAAGGGCAGTGCTAGCTGGTTTCTTAAGGATGGTTCTCAGTAGCTGCTACATGATACATCTACACACATATCTCACTAATCAGAATTTAATTACATGGTCCACCTAGCTGTATGGGTGTCTGATAATGTGGTCTTTATTTTGAGTGGCCATGTACTTAGCTAAATATTCTATTATTATGAAAAAAAGGAAGAATGGATATTGGGAGAACAAAAGAAGGGAGCCTCTTCCAGACCCGTACTCCTCTCTATAAATGGGAGATGGACTAATACTTTTATGACTCTTTCCTCTTATTCATGTTATTTATTTAGCATGGAATGCTCTTTATTCCCGCTTGCATCTCACATATCTGCACAGCTCCTTTGTTGTCTACTGGCATTTTCCCATCTTCATAGCTTAATTCAATGTTACTTCTTCCAAGGAGGCTTCTTGGATTCTGCCAATTGGAACTAACTTCTTCTATGTCTCCTTTTCTTATACATGTATTATAGCAAAGTGTTCATTCTATTTCACATTATCAGCAGTTGTTTATTTTTTCCCTTAGATTGTAAATTTCATGAGGGCTAGGTCCTGGATTTAATCATTTCCAAATTCATACAGTGCCTACATGAAAAAGAAGTAAACTTATATCTTGTTTAAGCCAATGTAACATTGCATCTTTTAAAAATCACTCACAGCTAAGTATAATCCTAACATAAGAGCCTTTCCCCTTCCCTTTATAGAACTGGGCAGCACTCTATTCTGAACTGATGATTATACAGTTACCACCTACACAGGGCTGGAATAGTAAAAGAAGGTAAATGAATGAAGAAGATTGGGAAATATTCTTAAATTGGTGCTATGATGTATTCTCAGTCTTGGGTGTTTAGAGGGGTTGGTAAGGTGCAGAGGAAGGATGTGGGCTTTGTAAATCTAACATACCTGATTTAAAATAGTGGTTAAATGACTTATAGATGTGTGAGCTCTGGTAAAATAATTATTTTTTCTAAGCCAGAGTTTCCATTTCTGTAAAAGGGAAATAAAAAACTTACCTTGCAAGGTTGTTTGGAGAATTAAATAAGCTGTGCGCAAAGTGCCTTGTACGGAGAGGATAGACATGATTATAATGATCATACTGCGGATTTGGAGTGATTCAGGGAAAAGCTCTGTGTTGCCTTATCCCAGAGCCACAAAGCTGATTACACATGGGCCAGTGATCCTTGGAAGGAGATTTGCCACAGAAGGCAAGGAATGTTATTACTGATAACAGAAATTGAGAGCACATCATTTACAGTCCTGTAATTGAGATGAAGTTTGGCATATTGGCATGGACAATATCACTTCAACATCCATTTAAAAACCTCCAGATGAAAAAAAAGAGACACAAAGTACAAGTACTCATTGATACTCTTAATAGTCATAGCAACATGTTGGATAATGGTAAAAATAAAAGTGGCAATTCCATTGAAATGTGGGTTGAAGCATACCTATTAAATTGGATCCATAGTTAAAACAGCCTGGGCTTTTCATAGTTCTCTAAGGAGGAGCAGTTAAACCCCAGATTTTGTCTTTATTGATAGCAATATAGAAGTTATACATATCACAGACCAAAAGCAACCAGTGACACAGCTGTCAGCACTTCAAGGTCATAATAAAAGAGTAGATGCAATACTTTAAAGGAAAATTGGAGAAGTTTATGTGAAAACTTGGTTAAAAAATGATTTGTGGGCCCCCCCAAAACTTAAGAGTAATTTTTTTGACTTTGTACAATGTAAAGTCTCCAGGAAGTTTTTGAGGCTTCTATTGGTTAGAAGCAACTCACAGGTCCTGCTAATCCCTAACCTATATTTAGCAGTTTTCAGTTTATTAAATGCTTTGATATACCTTAACTCATTTAATTATTCTATTCTGCATAACAAGTTACTACCAATTTAACCATTTAAAACAGCATACATTGATTGTTTTATAGTTTCTGTGCGTCAGAAGTCTGGGCACAATTTAGCTGGACCTCTGGTTAGGGTCTCCTGAGGCTGAAATTAAGGTGTTAGCTAGGCTGCATTCTCACCTGGAGGACCAACTTGGAAAGAATCTCCATTTTCCTGTTAATGAAAAGAAAATAGGATTCTACCAAGTCTCCTAACTACCTACTCCAGGACTTCTGTGAGGATCAAATGAGATGAGGCATGGGAAAATGCTTCACAAACATTTGGTTAAAGTGTAAAATGTTTGCACCTGGCTATAAAGCAAGTCGTGTTGTCATGTTCCTGGGCTGAAGAAACTGCAAGGAGGCTAGTCCATAGGAGGAGGCAGTCGGGCGTTGCTACGTGATGTCATTACCTGGCGCCCACAGCGAGCATTTCTGGGCTGGGCGGGGCTGTGGCCGCATTTTGCGCCATGAGGTCTTGGCAGTGTCGGTGGCAATTTAGTGGGCTGTGGTTCCAGGGTGGTGGCAGGTCCTGTGTCCCACTTGGGGAAGCTGAGTGTTGGTTTGTCAGCACCAGGTCTGTGGTGCCATTTATTTTTAAATGGCCAGTGTGCATCACGGCAGCTCCTGCGTTGAGTGTCTGCCCCCTGGTGGTCAGTGTGCATCATAGCAACTGGTTGGATGGATACTTAGCATATTAGCCTTTTATATAAATACTAGAGGCTTGGTGTATGAAATTCATGCTGGGGCTGGGGGGGATGTCCCTCAGCCTGGCCTGCACCCTCTCCAACCTGGGATCCCTTTCACAATCTGGGACTGCTGACTCCTAACTGCTCGCCTGCCTGCCAGCCTGATCGCCCCCAACCGCTCCCCTGCTAGGTTGATTGATGCCTAACTGCTCCCCTGCCAGCCTGTTTGCCCCCAACTGCCCTCCCCTGCTGGCCATCTTGTGGTGGCCATCTTGTGATGATGTGAGGGTATTGCGCAGGGGTGCGAGGACCACCTAGGCTTTTATTAGTATAGACTAGAGGCCCAATGCATGAAATCTGTGCAAGAATAGACCTTACTTCCCCTGGCTGACATCAGGCACCTGGGACCCAGGCTTCCCTCGCAGCCCCAGCTTTGTCCGAAGGACATCTGGTCTAATTAGCATATTATGCTTTTATTATTATAGATAGATAACCACAGAGTGATCTCCTGTAACTTTCACTATATTCTATTGGCTAGAAGCAACTCACACACAGGTCCTGCTCATGCTCAAGTGGAGGGGATTAAGCAAAGGCATGCACACAAGAAAGAAGGGATCATAGTGGGTCAACTGGAGTCTGTCCACCACAGTTTTCAGTTCAGTCCTTTGAGAAAGTGGGATAGATATTCTTACTTTAGTTATACAGACGAAGGCACTCATTGTCAATTAGAGAGGTTAAATGAACTGGTATTCAAGACTACATAGTTAATAAGAGTAAACCTAGAATTCCTAAGTCATAGTTCTGTGCTCCAACCATTAGTATTTACCTTCGTATATGTCTTTGTATCTACCCATTTATCCATTCATCTATTCACCCATCCCACCATCCTAGTACGATGTTCTTTTCACTACATCATGATACTTGTGTAAATGTGAGTATTATTCAGCAAACTCACTTTTTTGAACACAGCAGGCTTACCTCTTTTCCTGCATTAGACAGGCTTGGTGAGATTCTTCTGTGGTAACAGGCATCTCAAAAATCTCAATGGTTTAAAATAACAAAGGTTTATTTCTTGCTCATATTACACATCCTTTGCAGGTCAGCTGGGTGCTTTGCTCCACCTTTTCTTACCCAGGTTGCTATTATAGTCACTGTCTTGAACGTTGTCAATCCCCATTCCAGAGGGAAAGGAGATCTCTGGTGAGGTGTGCAATTGCAGTTAAATGCTCTGACCAGAAGGCAAACATGGCATTTGCTTAAAACTAGTCAAATGGCTTTACCCAACCACAAGGGAGCCAGAAAGTTCAATTCAACACTATTTCCAGGAGTGGAGAGACCCAGAAATAATTGGTATATAATTTGTGAAGTAATTACTACCGTAGCTGTGAAACTAACCCCCTTCAAAATGCACCCGTGCCACCTTTGCAATGTTCATGGCCTTAGTTCAAAATCTCTCACCTGACCTGTCCAGCACTCTGCTTCCGGGCCTGTTCCAGAGAGCCTTCGTTTTTAACTCATGATATACTTACATCTTCAGGGCTGAATCTCTCCCCAAACCTGAGCTTTACAAATGCTTCCCCAAAGTCTGTTTCTTTCTTGATCACAATTTTCACTTTGTATTCTTAATGATACTGTTTATTCCTATTCTGGGCAAACAGTACACTAAATTGTGCTGCACTTCTGGGACCCTAAACCCAGACCCAGACCTTATAAGCTGATGTCTTTGTAATAATGAAGTTATTGATATTACCATGATGAATGACATATGGGGAGAAAACTATCATTGCATCCTTAACTATTCCCCGGAATTCCTTTCTTCAGAGATACTGCAGCCAAGCATGTCAAACTCGCGGCCTGTGGGCCGCATGTGGCCCACAATGAATACTTTTGCAGCCCAGCCAATATAATGGTATGTAAGAGACGTTTTAATAAAAATTTTGTAACTTACTTTTTAAAATATCCTGTTATACATAATTATTAATAACAAACTACAATGTTCACTAATGACTGATTACTATAATCATGTTGCATTCATTTTCCTTACGTGCCTTACATGCAGGCACACCATTTCTCTCCACTAATACTAGCAGCGAATATTTTAGCAGCCGACTGCCACGTCATTAGTCTTGTACTGACTTGTTTGGTCTGCGCAACAGGAAATATTTCACTTTCAGAGAACAAGAAAAATAGGTTTATTTGCGTTACGCTAATTAATTTGTGCAGTTATTCAATGTCTGGTAAGTTAATGTTCAAGAAAAAAAATATTAATTTTTATTAAAATGTTCTACTATTTTATGTTAACAATTACTCATTTATTTCAGCCCTTTGTATTTAGCATGTCTCTATCGAAATAAACCTACATTTCTATGAAAATTGAAGCTTTCGTTTTTTTGCAACCCACATAAACTTAAATCTTGTTTATTTGGCCTGTGTTAGCCTTTGAGTTTGACATGCTTGCTGTAGGCCATGATCTAAATTCAATTAGTATGTGTCATAAAAAAGGAAACATCAATGGAAAAAACAGATAAAAGGATTAGACATGACTGAACCCAGCAGGAAAGCAGAGCAGAACATTCTCAAGGTGAATAATCATCTGAAGGGAGGTGAACAGCACACTCTATCAGTTGCACACCACCGGTTTTGGCTTACTGTGAGAGCTGCAACAAGTGAGCTAAAATATTAATGCCAGAGTAAACCACCTTAGAAGAATGTTGTATGACTACCACATTCTCAGTAGGTGCTGTGCTGCTGGAACAAGGTTCCAAAGAATAAAGAAGCAGCTGGGCTAAATGTATGTTCACCGCAGAAGACACATTTTTTATCCTACAACTGTGTTCTAGTTCATAATTTTAAGCATTTCTGTCAACTCTTAGGCTAAATTGCACTCAACCTTGTTGTGCATAAACTGGCTACCACTACAGCATATTAAAGAAACTTGCTGGAAGGAAGCTCTGAAGAGATCCAGCATGTTCGCTGGGGGTTGAGGTGGTGCTGGGATTTCTACAGATGGAAAAGGCAGGGAGCCCACCGCCAGTATTTGCAGAGTTTAGAGTAGAGGACTGTGGGTTGGGTCGGCTAGAGTCCAGGGCACATGCACAGGAGAGGCTGGAGAAGAGGCTGGAAAGCGCTTGTACCAGAACGGGAAGGGCTATAAACATTGGATGAGAACCCTTGCCCATAATTATTGAGACAATGGGGAGCCACTGAAAGTTGTTGAGCGAGATGCATTTGGCAGTGAGATGCAGGATGCGTGGAGACAGCCTGGATATGGAAGGCGGTGAAGACATCTTCAGGGACAGTATGTGTGACCAGTGTGAAATCAAACATTTGTTGTGGAATGACAGGCTGCCAAAACCCGACAAGAATGTACTTGCCAGCTGAAGTTACCACCCCGCTAATCAGGACGGTGGCAGGCCCAGAAGAAAAGAAGACAGCAGATGGAAGATAGGCAGCATCCATTGTTCCCGCACTCACAACTAATGAAATGTATGAGGTCACACAGGAGCTTCACAGTCAGCGCAGGGGCTTTGGAAGTGCCAGTTGGCAGAACAAAACAGGTGATGGAAAGAAAGGTTGCATGCGAGGAGCTGTGCTGAAACAGAAGCATCTCCCAGGAGGGTCTTCCCAGGAAAACGGGTGCTGGCAGTGATCAGAGAGGCACGGGCCCTCCTGTCATCTGAGTCGCCTACTTGTATCGCAGCAAAGCTGCAGCAGTGAAATGCACCCTCCAGCAAACTGGATCTCTGTGTAAAGGCCACAGAGTGGAGCCTCAGCTTCGTCGTCTGTAAAATGGCAGGCGTTTTAAGGATCAAATTAAATAAATCATGCGCAGCATTTGGCAAAGGGCCTGGAACATAGCAAACTTATCATTCCCCAAGGATACTCCTGGGACAGCATGCCTGTGGAGCTATGGGAGGGAGAACTCTTCCTTTCAGAACCCTGTGCTGCTGGCCCTGGAGTGCTGTGGGACTCCTGGTTTATTGTGCATTTGGTGTAGTGCAGAGGCAGCCACGTGAATGGATTTGATGCCTTCACGTTATGGTTCTGGCATAACGGGATAGGCAAGTGGCTTTATCTATTGTTCAACTTCCCCCTCCCTTCCCTGGCACAGCCTGACTCTTCCTAAGTGCTTCTGTCCTATTTCCTGGCTTCCCTCTTCCTGCCATTAAGAAACTACTGGCCCCACACTGCAGGTCAAGGATCTGGCAACCTAATCTGGACTGCTTTGAGTAGGTAATTAGGGGAGAAGAAGAAAGTAGAGGACATAACCGCATCACATTTTGGAAGGACATTGAAAGTCTAAAGAGGCAGTAGAGCAGGAACTAAGATGGGGCACTGCTTAGGGCATTTGGACTGTTTAGGTGTCAGATTACTAACCACAGTCTCTCTTCCTTCTCTTGCTCCCCTCTCTCTTTCCATCTGTGGTATAAAGAACAAGACAGACCTTGCCTTGCCGCAAAGTATAAGGGGGAGAAAAACATGCACACAAATGACCCCAGTGGGAGTGATAAGCATCCTAGAAGAGACTCGGATGATGTGATCTGTGAGTTCAGAGGTGGCAGGATTGAGGGTGGGTGTGTGGGAGATGAGCAATGACTTCTAATTGGAAGGCTTATGGAAGGCTTCAAGGAGGAAGTGGTAATGGGGCTGGGTTCTGAAGGATTTGTAAGATTTAGACATTTGCAATAAGGAAAGGCAAGAGCTCAAACAAGGTGCAGGAAAGAACAAAATGGTGGTTGTATAAAGGAATGAGTCACTTATTTTGGTCAGATTTCTAAGAATATGAAGGGAACAGCGAGCTGATTTAGGGAGGAGTTTGAAAGCTAGGGTGGGGATTTAGAACTTTAGTTCATAGCGTTAGAGAGCCAGGGAGTGATATTATCAGAGCAGTGTTTTAGTGATCCATCAGCATTGTGAAGAATGGATGGTGAGGGCAGGGCACAGCGAGACAGCTTGAAAGAATTGCAATGGTCCAGGAAGAGCTATTGCTATGAGCTCAGTACTGTCATGGAAGTGAAGAGGAGTTGGAGATGAATGGGATGCATGTGGTAGAGTTAGAATTAGTAGCATTTGGTAATTGATTGAATATAGGGCCTAAACAGGAAAGAGCAATCAAGAATCAATGCTAAGTGAAATGTCAGACAGAAAAAGTCAAGCATCATATGATTTCACCCATATGTGGAATATAAAACTGAAAGCAACAAATGAACAAACAAAACAAAAACTTAGACACAGACAATTGTATGGTGGTTACCAGAAGAAAGGGGATGGGAGGAATACAAGGGGTCAAATATATGGCAATGGAAGGAGATTTGCCTTTGGGTGGTAAACACGATCCAATAAACAGATGATGTATCATGGAATTGTACCGTTGAAACTTGTATAATCTTATTAACTAACTAGAGGCCCGGTGCACAAAAATTTGTGCATTCAGGGGGAAGGGGGGGCCCCTCAGCCTGGCCTGTGCCCTCTCGCAGTCTGGGACCCCTCGGGAGATAACGACCTGCTGGCTTAGGCCTGCTCCCGGATGGCAGAGGGCAGGCCCAATCCCTAGGTGCAGCCCCTGGTCGGGCCCCGAGCAGGGCCGATTGGGGAGTTGGGGCGCCACCCCCTCTCACACAGAGAGCAGGGCGGATCAGGGGGTTGGGATGCCACCACTCTCACACTCAGGGCAGGGCCTATGGGGAGGTTATGGCTCTACCCCGTCACACACAGAGCAGGGCCCGTGGGAGGGGTGGGGGTTGTGGCACCACCCTCTATTACCCACAGAGCAGGGCTGATCAGGGGGTTGGGGCGCCGCCACTCTCACACTCAGGGCAGGGCCTATGGGGAGGTTATGGCTCTACCCTGTCACACACAGAGCAGGGCGGATAGGGAGGTTGTGGCCCCACCACCTGTCACACACAGAGCCGCAGGGCGATCATGGGGTTTGGGTGCTGCCCCCTGTCACGCTGATCCCGGTGCCGGGAGACATATTACCCTTTTACTATATAGGATAGAGGCCTGGTGCATGGGTGGGGCTGGCTGGTTTGCCCTGAAGGGTGTCCTGGATCAGGGTGGGGGTCCCCACTGGGGTGCTTGGCCAGCCTGGGTGAGGGGCTGAGGGCTGTTTGCAGCTGGTCACACACCCTTCAGGGTGGGGGTCCCCACTGGGGTGCTTGGCCAGCCTGGGTGAGGGGCTGAGGGCTGTTTGCAGCTGGTCACACACCCTTCAGGGTGGGGGTCCCCACTGGGGTTCCTGGCCAGCCTGGGTGAGGGGATGATGGCTGTTTGCAGCTGGTCACACACCCTTCAGAGTGGGGGTCCCCACTGGGGTGCCTGGCCAGCCTGGGAGTGGGGCTGAGGGCTGTTTGCAGCTGGTCACACACCCTTCAGGGTGGGGGTCCCCACTGGGGTTCCTGGCCAGCCTGGGTGAGGGGCTGAGTGCTGTTTGCAGCTGGTCACACACCCTTCAGGGTGGGGGTCCCCACTGGGGTGCCTGGCCAGTCTGGGTGAGGGGCTGAGGACTGTTTTCAGGCTGGCGGGTGATGGAAGCTCCCAACCGCTCCTTTTTTTCTTTTTCTTTGTTTAATTCTGGGCCAGCTTTAGCTCTGAGGCTCCAGCTCTTAGGCCTCCGCTGCTGAAAGTAGGTAATCGAAACAATGTATAACTCCAGCTCTGACTCCAGCTCTGAGATCCCAGCTCGCTGAAAGCTGGTTTCTGGGTTTTTTTTTTTAGCTTCTATATTTTTAAAATGTTTCAAACTGCAGGCTCAGAGGCCTGCAAGGCAGGCAGGGAACATTGGTTTCCTCCGTCACTGAAGCAAGCAAGCCTCATGTTAGTTCAAGCTGCCTGGCTGCTGGCCGCCATCTTGACTGACAGTTAATTTGCATATCTCCCTGATTAGCCAATGGGAAGGGTAGCGGTTGTACGCCAATTACCATGTTTCTCTTTTATTAGATTAGACTAGAGGCCCGGTGCACAAAAATTTGTGCACTGGCGGGGGAGGGGGGGGTACCTCAGCCCGGCCTGTGCCCTCTTGCAGTCTGGGACCCTTCGGGAGATAACGACCTGCTGGCTTAGGCCTGCTCCCGGGTGGCAGAGGGCAGGCCCAATCCCTAGGGGCAGCCCCTGGTCAGGCTCAGAGCAGGGCCGATTGGGGGGTTGGGGCACTGCCCCCTGTCATGCACAGAGCAGGGTGGATCGGGAGGTTGCAATGCCACCCTCAGTCACGCTCAGGGTAGGGCCAATTGGGGGTTGGGGCGCCTCCCCCTGTCACACTCAAGGCAGGGTCGATGGGGAGGTTGGGGTGCCACCGCCTGTCATGCACAGAGCAGGGCTGATCAGAGGGTTGGGGCGCTGCCCCCTGTCACACACAGAACAGGGCCGATCAGGGGGTTGGGGAGCTCCCCCCTATCAGGCACAGAGCAGGGCCGATCAGGGGGTTGGGGCACCTTCCCGTCAAGAACAGAGCAGGGTGGATAAGGAGGTTGTGGCCCCGTCCCCTGTCACACACAGAGCCGCAGGGCGATCAGGGGGTTTGGGTGCTGCCCCCTGTCACACTGCTCCAGGGGCCAGGAGGCCTCGTGGCTCCACTGATCCTGGGGCGTGAGGCCTCACTGCTCAGCTAATCCCAGTGCTAGGAGGCCTCGCCGCTCCACTTGACACAGGGGCAGTGAAGTCTCGCTGCTCCGCTGATCCCGGGGCATGAGGCCTCGTGGCTCTACTGATCCTCGGTTCAGGAGTCCTCGCAGCTCCGCTCATCCCAGTGCTGGGAGGCATATTACCCTTTTACTATATAGGATAGAGGCCTGGTGCACGGGTGGGGGCCGGCTGGTTTGCCCTGAAGGGTGTCCTGGATCAGGGTGGGGGTCCTGCTTGGGTGCCTGGCCAGCCTGGATGAGGGGATGATGGCTGTTTGCAGCTGGTCACACCCCCTTCAGGGTGGGGGTCCCCACTGGGGTGCCTGGCCAGTCTGGGTGAGGGGCTGAGGGCCGTTTTCAGGCTGGCGGGTGACTGAAGCTCCCAACCTCTCCTTTTTTTCTTTTTTTTAAATTCTGGGATGTATTTACCTTCTATGGCTGTCACTGGAGCTGAGAGCCGGCTTTAGCTCTGAGGCTCGGCTCCAGCTCTGAGACCTCAGCTGCTGAAAGCAGGTATCTGGTTTGTTTGGGTTCTATAATTGAAACTCTGTTGCAACTCCAGCTCGGCTGGCTGGCTGAAAGCATGAGGCTTGTTTAGCTTCTACATTTGAAGCATTGTTTCTTAGAGTTGCAGCTCAGAGCCAGGCCGCGGCAGGCGGGGAACCTTGGCTTCCTCCATCACTGGAGCAAGCAAGCCTCCTGTTTGCTTCAGCTGCCTGGCTGCCGGCCACCATCTTGGTTGGCAGTTAATTTGCATATCACCCTGATTAGCCAATGGGAAGCATGTCAGAGGTATGGTTAATTACCATGTTTGTCTATTATTAGATAGGATGTCACCCCAAGAAATTTTTTTAAAAAATATTTTTATTGATTTTTTACAGAGATGAAGGGAGACGGATAGAGAGTTAGAAACATCGATGAGAGAGAAACATCGAAGCAAGGGTTCATTAGTTGAGGAAATGGTGCCACACCCAGAGTCACAGGTGAGCCAGTGCTTAAACACGTGGCTCCCTGATGGCTTCCAGGGGAGGGGTTATAGAGGGAACTAAAGGAGTTAGGGTCATGTTTAGGGTCTTGGTCTTTACTGGTTAGTAGGTGCTAGGGTAAGGGGTAGTTGATCGTTGTATCTGATCCTGATGTCAGTCATGGCATCGCTTCATCTGGTTGCACAAGAATGTGGTCCGTAGAGTTGTCCTGGAGCTGAAATGCAACTGAGGCCTAAATGTTATCTCTAGTTTGACTGAAACTCTGTTTCTGTGGTCAACAGACCTGAGGTTTTGTTCCTAAGATTAGTTGATGCTGACCAGAACCTCATTGTCCTGAGGGCTTAATGATTAACATGCAAGGGAGAGGGAGGTGGGTGAGTCAGGGTGCTGGATGAGGCCAGTTTGAATAAAAGGAAAGAAAGGAGAAAGGGTCATATTGAAGAAATGACGTTTCTGCATGGTTGCATTAGTAGAACAAAGTTTATCTTGTGGATATTTCACTTTAAGTCTGGAAGCAGAGTTCTTTGCTCTTCATCCTCTCTACCAACAGAAGGTCTGGCTGTGTCATGCCTCCTTCCCATCTTCCCTCCCCTTTGCCAAAGGTGAGGGGAAGAAGAGGTAGAATTCTAGGGGGAGGGAAGGGGCTGAAGAGATGGAGGGGATGATGAGGGGAGAAAAAGATGAGGAAGAGAGACCAGAGAGGCTGGGTTCTCTGACAAAAACCTTTGATGGACTTAGGACCCAGGGGATAACTAAAGAGCCCTTTTACTCAGCCTGTGTCTTTGTGTATATATGATTACCTAAATATGGGTTCTTTGAGTATGTGTTTGGAAATGATTGTACCTTGCTCCTTTCCCAATAGTTAAGGGCACAGATCCATAACCCCAGGGCATTACATAGATAAGAGTAGGGCTACTTTGGTGGGGGATGGAAGACATCACCATCCCCTACCCAACCACTCTGCAGAACCCTGGGGCTCTAGGCAATATAATTTGAAGATATAAAGGATAAAGCCAGAATTCTGTGGTCCAGGATCACAGACCTACTAAAAATAACTTCTAGACAAAATACTACGGCTTTTTTTTGTGGTTGCTGGAAAATGAGGTGTGATTATAACACCATCCCTTGAAGAATTTCAGAGGATGGAAGACAAGGACTAGAATTATTTTATACTAGAGGCCTGATACATGGATTCATGCACCCGTGGGGTCCCTCGGCCTGGCCTATGGGGATCGGGCCGAAACCAGCTCTCTGATATCCCCCTAGGGGTCCCGATTGCAAGAGGGCTCCCTCCTCTCTTGTGCCAGGTGCGTTACCTGAGAACTGCAGCTGCCATGTCACAGTTTGGCAGCTCCTACGTTGAGTGTCTGCCCCCTGGTGGTCAGTGCACATCATAGCTACCAGCCTGTCAGCTGGTCGGCTGGTCGCTTAGGCATTTATATATACACACATATATATGTTATTTATGCTAAAGATATGTACTCCACAATGAGAGGAAGATAAGTACTCCACAATGAGAAGATTTTATTCTGGCCCAATCAACAGGAACTGTGGCCAGGAGAAGATTAGTTAGGAAACGGGAGTGAGTGGAGGGAAACCATTCTTCCAGGGCTGAGGAAGACTGTGCTGGCTGCAGTGAATGAAGCCAGAACTGCTGCTGGCTTGAGCTTGCTTTGTGAACTTGTATGTAGTGAGGAAGTATCATGTTTTTCTGCAGGTGAGTAACTCTGGATTGTGAGCCCTGAAATTAGGAAAGGGAACCAACGTGCAACTGTGTAGACTTATAATCTTTGACCTCACGATGGCCTTGACAAGGTATGTGCCCTGGGAAACACAGAACCGTGGCAAGGCAGCCTGTTGGCTTGGAGAATTTCTTTTTCTACCTGACAGCTGCTAACTATGGGAAAACAGGGCTTATTCCTTCCCACTGAGTCTCCTTCAGAGAAACACGTATCTTGTGTTCATAGAGGGGGAAGAAAAGAACTTTCCCTTTTCTCTCTCACTTCTGTGGAGATGTGTTAACTAGTTATGAGGATTCTCTCAGCAGCTCAGGGGCAGCACATAATGAAGGAGATTTACAGAGTTGCTGTTGAAGCTGTAGATGTCTATGCATGCTGTTCCCAACTGAGAGAAAGCCAGGATGACTGCTACAAAGGTCAATGCCAAAATTAAATGCATCTTTTATAAAAAGATCATTTACATAGCATTTTATTCACAAACATTGAATGACTTTGTTTCTCAGGAAAAATAGTCATTAACGTATTTTATTGCTCTCTCATGGGTTATCATTATGTTGTTATAAATATGGACACTCTAAAGGGATCCTGCTGAGGAAAAAAAATATATATTTTTCCTGATAATAAGGAGAAAACAGGGGTAACTAATTCCAGTCAGCAATGATTTCAAACAACTGGCTTTGCACTTGAAGTGGTAGAAGATTCTGTTCAATTCCACTTAGTAGTTTTGAGCTATCTATATATATAAAAGGCTAAGTGTCCATCTGAATGGTGGCTATGATGTGCACTGACCACAGGGGGGCAGATGCTCAGTGCAGGAGCTGCCATGATGTGCACTGGCCATTTAAAAATAAATGGCACCACAGACCTGGCACCGACAAACCAACACTCGGCTTCCCCCAAGTGGGACACAGGCCCCGCCACCACCCTGGAGCAATACCCTGCCAAATCATAGCAACATTGCCAAGACCCCATAGCGCAAAATGTGGCCCACAGCCCAGCCCAGCCTGGAAACAGTCTCTGTGGACGCTGGGTAATGACATCATGTAGCAATGCCTGCCTTCCTCTCCCTAGCAATTAGCCTCCTTGGTGTTTCTTCAGCCCAGGAACCTGACTTGCTTTATAGCCAAGTGCAAACATTTTACAGTTTAACCAAATGTCTGTAATGCATTTTCATGTGTCGCATTTCATTTGATCCTCACAGAAGTTCTGGAGTAGGTAGGTAGGAGACTCAGTGGAATCCTATTTTCATTTCATTAGCAAGACATGAATAGCAATATTAAAATATTTCTTCTAATTAATTTCCTTTCAATGTGCATGAATCCATGCACTGGGACACTAGTTAAAAAATAAAGTGCAACTGTAGAGTTAAAAAAAAATGGAGGAAAAGTATCATTATTCAAATTGGTTATAATTATTTACATGAAGAAATTTAAGTAGTGGATTGACCCCCCCCCCCCCACTTCCTTCTTTCCACTGTCACACATTTGGTGCTTACCATGTATTTGGAATTATGTCAGTTTTGAAAAGACAAAAGAGTAGTACTTAGTCTTACTATCTTAAAATCTTACTAGTAAGCTTTGAATAATTGTCCACTGATAAAATAGAGAAACCTTTACCCAAGGACTTATAAGATCAAGGGTTTTTTAAGCCATACATTCCATGATCATTTACTAAAGGTCATATCCAGGAGTCTAGAATCAAGCACTTATATATTTGGGTAATTGATGGTGCAGCTAATAGGTTGGCCAGATGTGATCTTGGCTGATAAAAATGTCTCCACAGGAACATTTGTTCCATTCATGGGGTGGTGAGAACTTCTCCCTCACCCACCTGTTATGGTCCCAGCATAGGTAGGTAACTAACTGGTAGACACAAGTTGGATGGGGGTTGGAGGGAGGTGAGGGTGAAAAGGATGTAGGCGAAGGCCTGGGCAGCTTAGGTCAGGTGAGATGAGGCTGGAATCAGGACTGAGAGTATTATGTCAAACACTGGGAACCCAGGGCAGAGAATTTTGGGTAAGGGCTTAGTGCAAATTCAGAAAACAGTGAAGAGAAAGTAGGAGCAATAGTCAGAAGTCAAGGAGGAAGCAGAAGCTGATGGGAACAATAACCCTGGGTCAGAGACAAGTCTTCAGCAGCCACAGTAGTTCCTGAACCAGAGTAGCCGCATTGAGGACAGACTGGCCTCAGGAATGGTTTGTATTCTTGCCTGTGGCTCAGCCAGATGCAGGGCCTAAATCCCCTGGATGGAGACTGTGGAGCAAAACAGATGGCTCCTGCAGGCAGCCTCCAAGGTTTCTGGGACTCCTCGGAGGTTGGCATGGCTACTGACTTGTCAAGAAGAGATGTAGATGGGGGTCTTGGGAAGGGCATCAATCCCCTGGGAAGAGTTGCTTTTGCCTCCTCCCCCGCCTCCCCCGCCCCTCTGCACCCCTGAAAATGCATTGTAGACATTGGTTAATGTACAAGGCAGAAAGCTCTTCATAGGCATTTCATCAGAGAAGTAATTTCAACTCACTAACACAAGGTGACAGAAGAGCAAATGCATAGCATAGTGACATGCTCACAATTAGAGTGATTAAAAGAAATTGTGTCCTCCTCATATAATAAAGAAAATATACTCAGGTGGATGGGGTGATGAAAAAAGCTCATCAGAGGAGAACTCTGAAGAAAAGGCGTTTTTTTAGAAAAGGCATGTTCTTAGGTCTGTAACCTGTAGTCAGGGTTGAGAGGTGTGGGTGACAGTGTTCTGCAATTCCAAGTCATTTAAACACCATCATCTTTATATATCCCACTCCCTGGAGATTAAAACCCTGGCATTCAGAGCTCTGGTCAAGGGCTGATTTATTTGTTTGTTCACCGAACACTGATTAAGTATCTAAAAGCTGGGTGCCAGGAGCATATGATCCAGTTGAAGAGACAGCTATGTGCATTCACAATAATGATGAAATATGCAAATATAGGTAAGCCTAGAGTACAGTCTGGGCTAGATTCCCAAAGAGCATAAATAGAGAAATGCCTATCTCCATCTAGGATGGAATAGGGAGGTGACTCTTGCACTGAATTTTGAAGGGTGTCAGACAAACAAAAAGAAACAGTATTCTAGGCAGAAGGAAGGGAATTTGCAAAGGTAGATATGTGGAAAAGTGACATTTTTAGAGAGTTTGGTCTGACTGGAATCCAGGGAAATTGTGGAGGTGGGAGGTGGCTGGAATGACAGGCTGGGGCCCCATTCATTGAGGTTCTTAAGTCCCATACTGATATGTTTGGATTTCCTTCTAATGATCATGCTGTGGACTGAGTTGTCCCCCCACGCCACAATTCATATGTTGAAACTGAAATCCCCAATATGGCGGTATTAGGAAAGAAGCCTTTGGTAGGTAATTAAGATTAGATGAGGTCATGACAGTAGAGCCTCATAATGGGATTAGTGCCCTTATGATAAAAGGAAGGGAGAGAGAAAGATTGGTTTTCACCATGTGAGGACAGTGAGAAGGTAGGCAGTATGCAAGCCAGGAAGAGAGCTCTCACCAGACCCCAACCATGTTGGCACTCTGATTTTCAGACTTCTAGCCTCCAGAACTGTGAGAAAATAAATTTCTGTTGTTTAACTCACCCAGCTTATGTGTTTTATTATAGTAGCCCACGTTGACTAAGGTAGATCAGTTGGCTTAAAACATTTTTGGGGGGAGAAGGGGGTAATTTGTACTTTCATAAGCCCTTCAAAACATGTGCAGAAATCTAATGTATAAATTTATCTAGACTGTGTATATCTGTGTTGTCTAAATTGTGGATCAAGATGAGCAATCTAGTAGGTAGAGTAACATTTATTTATTTGATAAATGTTTATCAAATGTTTATCCGGTTTTGTGCCAAGGGCTTTTGATAGTGCTGAAGTTGCCATGGTGACTAAGACAGTCCAGCCACTGCCCTCATGTGGCTTACTTCCTAATGGAGAAGGTAAAAAGAAAACAAAGCCGAAGCTGGTTTGGCTCAGTGGATAGAGCGTCGGCCTGCGGACTGAGGGGTCCCGGGTTCAATTCCGGTCAAGGGCATGTACCTGGGTTGCGGGCATATCCCCAGTGGGGGATGTGCAGGAGGCAGCTGATCGATGTTTCTCTCTCATCGATGTTTCTAACTCTCTATCTCTCTCCCTTCCTCTCTGTAAAAAATCAATAAAATATATTTTTAAAAAAATGCATTTAAAAAAATAAAAAGAAAACAAATATAAGAGCGAGATAATTTCAGGCATTGAAAATACTATAAAAACACTAAAGCAGGGGGACATGACAGACAGTTTTCAATATGTAGTCGGGGAAGTCTTTTCTGAGGAGATGCTGATGGAACTGAGGTGTGAATAATGAAAGAGCCACCATATGAGGACTTGGGGTAGAGGAGGCTGCAAGTAAGTGCCCAAGAATGGGAGCATGGCAGGAGTTAAGAGACTATTTGCCATTATCTAGGGAAGAGGTGAAGGCGAGTAGACTAAGAGTGGAGATGGAGGAGAGGATTTTGAATTAGGAATGGATGGATTTGAGATATATTTTGAAGGCTAAACCTTCAGGAGGGTTGGTTGGGAGAAAAAGAAGAGACAAATATGACCTCTAAGTTTCTAGCTAAAAGAAATAGATGGAAGATAATGCTGTCCTTGAGGGAAGAACAAATACATTAGTTTGATTTGATGGGAATAAAAGGACTACTTGGTACATTCAATGATTTTAGAAAATTTCTGGGTAGACTTGTTTCTAAGTTTGATCTCCTTCCACAACTGCAGTCACCATCATCTCCATCAATAAGAAATAGTAGCTCTCTGGTTCTAGGATTGACTTATAGGCTCCCACACAAAATCCATCACACTAATTATAAATAGGAACTAGTCCCTCTGCTTCTGTCCTCAAGTTGTGTTGCCAGAGAGACAGAATCAGATAGACAAGAAAAGATTTGCAGGGGGGGTTGTACAGTTAGATCGAGGTGGGGGAGGGGGCAGGTGGAATTTACCTTTCCTCTTTTTTTTCTTCCTTTAAAAAAATCTTTATTGTTGAGATTATTACAGATGTCCCTCTTCCTTCTCCCCCCATTGACCCCTTCCACCTGGTTCCTGCCCCGCTCCAGGCCTTCACCACCCTATTGTCTCTGTCCATAAGTAATGCATACATGCATATCAGATCTTTGTTTAATCTCTTCTTGCTTGCCCCCCCCCCCCGAGAATCATCAGTCCGTTCCATTTCCATGCCTCTGATTCTATTTATTAGATTTCTTATGCGCTTATTTTGATTTTTAGATTTAATTGTTGTTAGGTATATATTTGTTGCCATTTTGTTGTTCATATTTTTGATTTTTTTCTTTTTCTTTTTTTTCCTCTCCTTAAAGAATACCCTTCAACATTTCATATAATACTAGTTTGGTAGTGATGAACTCCTTTAACTTTTTCTTGTCTGTGAAGCTCTTTATCTGACCTTCAATTCTGAATGATAGCTTTGCTGGGTAGAGTAATCTTGGTTGTAGGTCCTTGCTATTCATCACTTTGAATATTTCTTGCCACTCCCTTCTGGCCTGCATAGTTTCTGTTGCAAAATCAGCTGATTTATTCATATTTTTGGATTCTTTTTTCTTTTTGCTCTACTGGTTGGGTGTGTTTTTGCTTTCTCATATTTCAAATAGTTGATCTGATTCTCAGAATCTTCTATTCTATTGTCAAATTCCTGTATATTATTCTTTATTTCAGTCAGTGTATGCTTAATTTCTGACTGGTCCTTCTCCATTTTTTTGGAGGTTTCTAGAAGATGCTTGAATAACCTTATACTTGTGGTTTTGAACTCTATATCCAGTAGTTTGCTTTTTTCCATTTCTTTCATTTGTGATATATTTCTTTGTCTCCACATTTTGGCTGCTTCCCCATGTTTGTTTCTATGTATTAGGTAGAGCTGCTATGTCTCCTTGAGTTGGTAGAATGGCTATGTGTAGTAGGTGTTCCATAGAGTCCAGTGACTCAACCTTCCCAGTCACCTGAGTTGGGAGCTCTAGGTGCACCCCTTTGTGTGGTATGGGCACAGTCTTATAGTTGAGACTTGATTGCTATTGGTGTCACTGGGAGGAATTGGCTGTGGGGACCAGCTGTGACTATAGTGGGGGAGCTGCTGTGCAGGAGACACCCCTATAGAGCAGGACTTCAGTGGGGCTTTGGTACTCACTGAGTCTGCCATTTGAGTGTGTCTCTTATAGATGTGTAGAGTTGTAATCTGGTATGGTCTGACACTGACCATTGGGTACACTGGCTCTTGGGTCTCCAGGGAGGTGCAAAGTCAGCCATTGCCTGGGGCCACCCAGCAGGAGCTACAGAGAGATCTTCATATTCTTCCTCTTTGTATCAGGTTTGTAAGTGCTCAGATGAGGCCCAGCTGTGAAGCAAGGCAGGCTGGTGCTGGGGCTGGGTCTTGGGCATTTTATTGACAGGGTTGGTGCTCCCTGACCCAGCTGCAGCTTGTTTGACAGGTTTTTACCCTGAGCAAGGAAAGGCCAATCATATGCAAAAGCTGCTGCATGGGTGGGGTTGTAAATTGGATGAGGCGGAGTCTTAGGGAATCACCAGGGCAGAGCAAACAGAAATGGCTGCCAGTCAGCCCTGCAACCAGAGAGGTTCCAGCACAGGAACAATGATCCCTGCCAGCACCTCTGTCTGGGAGAAAGCCATTCCTGAGTTCCTGTCCTGATGGCAGACAATCCAGTTCCTCTACGCATCTGTCTGGGTTCCCCAGAGCCTTGCCTGGTGCTGGAGCTCAGAGGAAGCAGGACCTTGTAAGTTCAGTTTATGGTGCCAGCCTTTTAAGAGGAACAGCTGGGTCTCCAGCAGCCTATATGTAAGTCAGCCCCAATCCGCACTGCTTTTTACAGCCCATAGTTCTTGTTGCCCGGAGGGACTTCTTTTCCCAGCTCTGGGACCCTGGGCTGGGTATCTGGTGTGGGGCTGAGACCCCTTGCTCCTCTGGGTGGTCTCCACAGAGGTGATCTCCCTCCTGATTAAAAAAGCGGCACACGTGGGTGCTGGACCAGCCCATCCCGCGCCTCTGTACTCCTACCAGTCTGTGTGCTTTCTTCTGTACTTATCTAGTTGTAGGACTTCCATTCAGCCAGCTGTCCAGTGGTTCTAGATGTTGGTTGTTCTGTATTTTAGTTGTAATTTTGATGCGGTTGTGGGAGGTGGTGAATACAGGCGTTTACCTATGCCGCCATCTTCCCCCTGTCTCTACCTTTCCTCTTAGAGCCAACCTATGTGCCTGCATTTGCCGGTTTGCTCTTAGATCCAATTCCCATCCTTCCCTTGCTCTGCTCTGTATCATGGAAAATTATATTTTCAGGTATGTTGGGTCAGTGGGAGGAACTGGTAGAAAATTTCTGGGCAGGAGAAGATAAGTCAGGTATTTCTCCTCTTGCCCTGTCCTGGGTGAGGCTCCTCTCCCATGAGACAGCTTTCTTCATGATGCCCAGATTCTGTATGATGACCCCTACCTGGTCCTAACTATTCTAAAGCCATATGATCCTGGGCTCTGATGATGCCATTTCCTTACAAAATTCCTCCTGCCCCAGTGTAGAAGTGGATTCCTACTGTGGTCTTATTCCTTGCTTTCTGGGCTCTTTGATTACCTGTTTAATCAATCCCCCAACTTCAATTTTCTCTATTTTTAAGATTCAGAGTGATTTTTGGTATCTTACGAGGATCCAGACTGATATGACATATATTTTGTCTGGAGTATTCTGAGAACCCTAGGTGTTAAGTGATCAGTTTATAAAGTCTACATTTTCTGGCTCTTCTCCAGCCCTCTGAATTCTTTCCCCATAACTTTTTCTCTTGCTCTCTACTTGTCTGAATTAAAAAATTAATCTTTTTGTTCTATGAGAAGTCAAACTCATTGCATTGTTGTCGTCTCTGCTTAGAAAGCTTTGCCCAGGTCTACATAAAGGGCCTGTTCCTAAATCAACCAGATGTCTACCTTCACAGCTTCAGCGTATCTACTCTGATGCTCTTCTTCATTGGATTAGACTCGCAGTGGTTCTCAACCTTCCTAATGCCGCGACCCTTTAATACAGTTCCTCATGTTGTGGTGACCCGCAACCATAAAATTATTTTCGTTGCTACTTCATAACTGTAATTTTGCTACTGTTATGATTCGTAATGTAAATATCTGATATGCTATATGTGCCTTCTGATGGTCGAGACCCACAGGTTGAGAAGCGCTGGATTAGAGGATCAAGAGTTCCACAAATTAGCTTCTTTGCACCACCTGTTTCCAAAAGCAAATCCACACTTTCTTTTTGAGACTCTACCAGGGGTATTTAAGAGTTCTGTTTACTTTTACGATCCTTTGATAGCATAGGCCTTTGACATTTACACACAGAAGGAGCTCTCAGATTTCATGCAGGCATTGCTAGTAATTGACACTATTCAATAGTTAAAGGAAAAAAATTTGTGTTTGGCTTGGCTTATAATATTTTCTGGATGTATTGTGGAATGTTTTGGTCAAATGCCTTAGTTGAAGAACAGTAAAAACATTTGATAAAGCCTTTTTTTTTTTTTTTTTTTAAGTAGAGTATGTTGTGATTAGAGGAGGCCTGAAAGGAGCATATTTTGCCTGAGGGCCTACTATTAAATTTCCATATGTCTGGACCAACTCATTCTTTTAAAATGCAATTGCCCTTTGGAGAAGTCCCATCAGTCCTTCTCTGCTGGTGTAAATACTACATTTAACTTTCTTTTTAGCTTCTGAATAGATCAGATTTTGAGGACATAAGAGTTTAAAGGCAATAGTAAATAAAAGTAGTGTTGGATTTTCAGGAACAGAGGCTCATCCAAGAAGTCTGGCTAGGCATATTGGTGTGTGTGTGTTTGTGTGTGTGTGTGTGTGTGTTGTGTGCATGTGTGTGTTGTGTTTGCATGTCCTTTGAGTGAGCAGCTGCCAAAAGGGTGGTGAGAAGAAATCAGTGCTTTTTTTAAATGCCATTTTGTGCAGGTCTGTCTCTAGAGCAGGGGTAGGGAACCTTTTTCTGCCAAGGGCCATTTGGATATTTATAACATCATTTGTGGGCCATAAAAAAAATGATCAACTTAAAATTAGCCTGCTATATTTGGTCAAACATTTAACTAACTCACCCCTAATGCCTTGGCAGGGCCAGACCAAATGATTTCCTGAGCCTTCTATGGCCTGTGGGCCGGATGTTTCCCACCCATGCTCTAAGGATGGCTTCTTCTCCAGAGGAATAAACATTCTGGGCTGCGGAGGATGTGTTTTGTGTTGTTGCCTCTTGCCCTGTTACTCTAAACAGAAATTCTGTTTGGAAATCATTAACTTTGATAAAGAACAACTTTCTAGAATGAATGGAATCAGGTTTCTTGCCTTGTTTACACATTCCAGTGAACATATGTTCAGTAATACAGCAATTTACTTAAGTGGGCACGTGTTAATGAGTCATTGATAGTAACTATTTAACTCTCATTCGTGGATTTACAGGAGCTGTTGGCTAATCTACTTGTCTAGGTTAAAAAACCCCAAAACTATTCTTATCTTTGATATGCATAAATAAAATTATATCTACTGTTTCCCATCTGGTGAAATCAAGACGCTATAATATCAGCAAGGTCCAAACTAGATGGCTCTTTCAATATCCAGCCTGTTTACTTTCAGGAAGGCTCTGTTCATAAAGCAATTTACATTCAACAGGCGCACTATGGCTCTAACAACGGGTGTGAACAGGGCAGTGGGGATGATCTGTAGAATGCCATTTCATCGTTGCCTCCGACTGCCCAAGAGTTCTAAAGAAAATGCCATTTACAATTTACTTTTTAGATTTTTACATGTTTAATGGCTGTTTGCATTTTTTTTTTTCTTCTGGAAATGAGTTCCATCCAGCTAGCATTCACGACTGTATTTTTACTTTTCTTACCACCGGTGTAGTAACTGGATGGAGAATAATGAGTAGATTTGTGTATACATTTTTGGTTTTTATCTTTCATGTTGGATTACTGAATTTTATATAATTGTTGATTTCTTTGTGAGGGAAACTCAGATATCATATAATCATTAAATTGCTTTCTGAAATATGTTTAAAGTTAACTTACTTAAGTGTAGGGTTTAAGATTTTGACAATTTAATTTCTTTTGAACATAAGTCACTTTTTTTCAAGCTAGGAAGCAATCACACTAAGGCAGTCTAGTTCCCTAGGGATCTAGGCCAAATCTTGAGAATGACATCACTAATACAAGGTGCTAACAATGAGGTTATAAACTCTAACTCTTATCTACATTTTCCCTTAGAAAACAGTCGAAAGTCCAGTCCTTAATGGCATGATATCCATTTTAATCTATAAAGGATAGAATTACCCAAATTATATGGTACCCAACCTAATGGTGAGCCAGATCAGAGCTAGCCAAGGAGTGGTGAACAGAGAGTGTTAACATTTTGAAAACTTGCTCTGAGGTTTAAAATTCCTCATTACTCTTAATAAGAAAGCAAGTAAAAACTATTACAGATGAATCCACACTAATATTTGATTTTGCCAACATCTTTCACTTGAACATGAAGTTAGAGCATAGAGAGTAAGATACTTAGGTATTTTCAAAATAAATTACTTAGTAATAAGAAATTTGACTTACTGCATTCTTCCATTTGTTATAAGAACAAACCATCAATAAAGACTATTTAAAAGAAGTGCTCTACTTAAAAGGGTGGTGGCAGCAATACTTTCCACTTTCTCCAATTAACATTGCTATTCTTCCACGATACAGGTTCATGTGGAAAAACTTGCCAGCTTTCTGTCAGGGCTAGGAGATGAAAAATAGAGCATGCCCTAATTAGCTCATTGTAAACTCAGTTAACATCTTTAGGATAGACCCATAAAACCTGGCCATTGTTTTGTGAAACATCTGAAAACTGTAGAATTTCTTAGCCCTCATCCATAGTTTCTGCTCAGTATCTTAAAGCTGAGCTCAGTCCCACCTGACTGTTTCTCAGGGCTGAGGTGGGTATCAGACATCAAGTCTGAATTGTCACATAGGAGTGACCCCAGTAGCCTTTGGATGCATAGTAGGTGATAAGTAGGTGGTAAAATCCTGGCAGAAACACCAGGATGCCATCATCAGGACAGGACCTGCTGTTCTGCAACACCCCCTTTGCTGACATAGCCCACCAGCAGGAGGAGCCTATGATAATGAGAAAGGTGCCAATCAGAAACAGCACTGTAGCAAGTGCAATGGCCTTAAGTGGGATCTTAGGTGGGCTTTTCTTAAACTGAAGGTCAATGGAGCCATCATCTGTGCTGGAGAGTCATGAGTATTTTTTACTTTACTATTAGGGATTCCAGTAGCCAGGTTGGTACGAGATAGCATCATAACACACTGACACAGCTACCATACAGAGCACCGCGCCAACTCACCTGCACACTGACAGCTCACTCATGGCACGCCTCACCCAATTCTGATTTTTGATATGTTGGGGTTTAGGGGAGACATTATAGTGACATTAAAGAGGGATGACAAATGACATTTTAGTCACATAGCTGATATATAACCTGGAATTTGCAATATGAGGTAACAAGCACAATGACAAAATGCCAGCATGCCAAGGTTAGTAGTACAATGTCATGAGTTAGTACATGGATACCAAGTAAAGCGAAGTACCAAGGATAGTGAAAGAAAGGATGGAACAAGCCTGCATCCATGGTGATATTGTTGTACCACTGCGCTAGCCTATACTGCATTTTTCCTATTGTGATTTCATATTGTGGTAATTAAATGTCTGTTGCTTGAGGTTGTTTCTTGCAGCCAAAGCCATTCCTAACTGATCTGATGTCTCAAAAACCAAACTTCTCTTTCCTATCTTCCTTCTTGTTGTTCCTCTTATATTCATCAGGTAATGGCATCCACCAGTTGCCCAAGTCAGAATCATGGGGCTCTTTCTCACCTTTATCTCATTCATTCCCCTTGAGTATAGAGACTGTTTCTTGCTCATTCTTTTATTTCCAATCTGCAACACAATACCTTGTACACAGGATACTTAAAACATGCTTGTTGAACTAAATTAAATTAGAGTGACCAGGTTATTTAAAGTCACGAGTTAGTACATAGATACCAAGTAAAGTGAAGAGGATCAACTTGAGAGATATTTTATTTAGGCTATTGTGAGGTTGATAAACTAGCCTTGCCCCTCATCGTAGAATATTTCTCCACTCACTAAAATTCTTTTGTCACCCTCATTATATGTTTCTTTCAAATAGACATTGTTGGATTAGCATTGCCTTTTTTTCCTTCTTGGACCCTTGTTTTTAAAATTTTCCATGTTGAAACTCCTCTTTCCTGACATTAAATCAATACTATTGATTAAGCTACTGCCAGTGTTGCTCTTCCTACCTTTAATCTTGTAGAGACATTCTGCATCTTTATATTGGCTTTTGCTAAATTCTGCTTTCTTCTTTTACATTTGTTGATGATATTAACCTTATTCTCAGAATCTTGGGTAAGTTTTCTGTCTACTTACAGAATAAGGATATAATGATAAGTGAAGGGGCTCACAATCTTGTAGGGAAATGGAGATAACACCAGATTTGAAGTGGGGAAAACTCTGGGGTTTTTGTAGCAGCAGCTCTTGTATGTATGGTTTTAATGAAGTCATGAAACCCAATTAATTGTTTTATTACATTTACAGTGAGAAGCAGAATTATACCTACCTTGTCCACCTCACAAAACCGTCATGAGAATCGAGAGTCCTGTAAGTGTAAAGCTTGTATCATGTGTCTATTCTAGGATGCAGAGATTTGTACTTGAACCACATAGACTGAGCAAGATTATTATAGAAGGGGAGAAGATGGATCTCCAATGGGACAAAGTTTGAGCAAAGAATACATAAATGTCCAAAAAGCTAACTTATAGAATCCAGCCATCTGAGACCTTTGATGCTTGAGGAAGGTTTCCAGTTGACTCTTGTCTACATAATGTGGAAATTACTGGAAGAAGGATTGGGAAGGTAAACTGCTTTGACATATAAAAACTCTTGATAAAGCTCGAAGTCCTGTTTAGCTTTTCCCAGGATGGCCATATTTGACTAACTTCAGCATCCAAGGAGGGCTCCAAAGCAGCCCTCAGGTAGAGTAATTAGAATTGAAGTGGGGCCCTTATTCAAACTCCTCATGTTACAAAAAAACTGAAATTCAATGAAGGGAAATGACTTGCTTAAATTCATAGGGCTAATTATTGTATGATCAGGACCTAGAACTCAGGTCTCTTGGCTGCTGTGCTGAGAGATCAAGACATGTTACAATAAGTTATAATATATTTCCAAGTAATTCCCTTACCAATAAAGTTCAGGCACCAAGATATTTGAAAGATTTACTTTTTTGTTTTAAAGAAATAAAAGCAAATTCAAGGTTATCCCTATACTCATGTCCATATCCCTTACATTCTATCATTTCTTGAAGAGGAGAGAAAGCAGGGGGGGGGGTACAGTTAACCTGGAATACCCCATGAGAGTCTTTTGCATAGGTGAGCATCAGTTGTGTCTCAACAGAGTAAGTTTAAACTCCGCAATGTCAGATCATATGATGCTCAAGAGAACCTCTGAGCATCTGCCTTCTGTAATTTTCTTTTTCCTTTAAAGGGAAAAAAATGTGACTTAATTTTCCCTGGACACAATGTTGGATGAAGGAGGACAATATGCTTAAGAGGCATCGGCTACTTTTAACTCTCTCTTGTTTATCTGGAGTCTGAGATTTCATTGGATATTTTTGTTACAAGTTTCTGCATACTTGTTTATTAAATTCATTCATACCGTCATTTATTAACAAATATGAAGAGAGCCTATATGTGTTAGACACATAGATTAAAAAGATATAGATTACCCAATAAAGGGATAATTTGCTAATGTTTATGCTTCTAACTTTTAGGTTCCAAAAGTGAGTAGAAATGATTACTTTAAAAAAATAGCACTGAAATAGCAGTAAGACTCTGGTGTGCTATTTGGTGATTAGCCTTCATTGGCCAGCTGTGCTGTAGGGCACATTAGAGCACTTAGTGGAGCTGAGTGCATTTAAGTGGTCATTCAATAAATATTGGTAATGATGGTGATGATGATGTTAGTGATCACAGTGACAAGGATGAAGTAACCATGGCACCTTGCAATTTGTGGTAAACAATGGCAATTACATAGCAACGCCTGTGGTTGTCTTCCAGACAAGTGCCTGAAAATATTAATTAACTGGAGAGGCAAAGTCTCATAGTAACAAGCAGGCTTCAGTCAGGCAAACAGTGGAAATCAGTATTAGGTGGATGTCTGGAATAAACCATTTAATGTATGAATTACAGTGTTTCATGGTACATCTCCAAAGAGGAACTTGTTGGGAGAAAAATATCTTTGGAGAATTTCAGGATGAGGTTAATGTGGTAATGAGAACTGGACAGGGTCAGTGTGGACTCTAGTGATTGAATCAGTAGCCATTAGCTATAGCTTTGCTGAATGATGATTGCATTGGATCCCAGTGGCCCATGGCTGTTTTGTTTTGTTTTGTTTGTTGCTTTAGTTACTCTGAGGCCATGGGTTATTGGTAATGGAACTGTGAGTCAAGTGCAAAGGGAGAGTAGCAGCTCTAATAATGTGGCTGATGAACCTGGATCTGTTTCCATCTCACATTATTTGTCGTAGTGATAGATGAATGAATGCTTGCTTCTCTGATTACTAAGTTAATAGAATCCTTGACCAGCCCACTAGATGCAGATATTATACACAAATCTATAAAGTCTTATATAATGTGTTCTGACATGGCATTTTCACTCAGCCCATTTTCTCTTCTCTTCTCTTCTCTTCTCTTCTCTTCTCGTCTCTTCTTTTACTTTCTTTTCTTTTTTCTCTCCTTTTTAAAAATATTTTTATTGGTTTCTGAGAGGAAGGAAGAGGGAAAGAGAGATAGAAACATCAATGAGAAGAGAAAATCACTGACTGGCTGCCTCCTGCAGGTGCTCCACTGGACATCAAGCCCACAACCTGGGCATGTGCCCTTGACCAGAATCAAACCTGGGACCCTTCAGTCCACAGGCCAATGCTCCATCCACTGAGTCAAGCCAGGTAGGACAAGCCCATTTTATTTATATTCTAAATTGTTTTGAATTTAGAATATAAATTCTAAATTCTACTTTTGAATTTAGAATATAAATTCTAAATTCTACTTTAAATCATATGTCAAACAAAACACAATCATTTGTTATGAATTTATCCTAAATCTTAGACAAGAACCCATTCTTTTCAGAATTGAGCCTTTTGAGTATTTATTTCAAATTAAGACTTGAATAAAGATGTGAAACATTATCAGTATTGATTTTGTTACTTGCTATATCTACCTTCTGTGGGGGCAGCCTAGCCTGGGCTAGTGAAAGTGAGGGGTGGAGACTGAAGAAGCAGGAAATGGTGAGTTTTGTTGGGACAGGGCTGAATTGATGTGGAGTTAACTCAGGGGGCTGAGAGACAATGTAAATGGGTCCAGGCTCCTCTCAGTAGGGAAGGGAAGAATGACTAAGTGCAAATTAGAACATAATACTGTTTAACACTCCCCCCCGCGCCCCCCCCCCCCACACTCCTCTCCCTCCCCAGGAAAAGAAATAATTTTACAGTTACGCCATGTGTCACCATACCTCAGGTGCCCAGACCTAATCCAATCAGCTCCAATAGCTGCCTGGAGAAGGTAGCTAGTCTTCATAACAACCATTTAAGGTGGGGAGTTTTTACCCCTTTTCAGAGATAATTATTCTATTTAATAAAACCCTAATATGCAAATTGACAGAATTGTGGAACGACCAGTCGCTATGATGCACACTGACCACCAGTGGGCAGACACTCAATGCAGGAGCTGCCCCCTGGTGGTCAGTGAGCTCCCACAGGGGGAACGCTGCTCAGCCAGAAGCCAGCTGCTGGCGAGGGCAGCTGCGGTGGTGGGAGCCTCTCCCACCTCTGAGGCTGTGCTAAGGAGCAGCAAGGTGGGCAGTGAAGAGCAAGGGGTCCCAGACTGAGAGAGTGTGCAGGCTGGGCTGAGGGACATCCCCCTCCCCAGTGTACGAAATTTCGTGCACCAGGCCTCTAGTAATAGATAAGAGATTTTATAAGTGCTTTGTATGAATAATTATCTTATTTAATCCTCAAAACACTCTGTGAGGCAGGTTGCATTACTATTTTACATTTGAGGAAACTGAGGCTTAGAGATGTTATGTCAATTGCCTGAAGTTTCACAAGTGCAAAAATAGTCTTCCCCAAGAGCTGTTAATATTGCAAAAAACATCATAAAGGGTATGAATGATTTAAGACTTAGAAGATATGTTATGTTCATAGTCTTTACTAATATATTCAAAAAGGAATTACAATATAGCTATCATCATACGACTACTGACTCTAAGGTAGCAGGCCACTTATTATTCTTCCTTAGCCAAAGGCAAGCACCAAGACATACAAAAGGTTTTGGAACTGTCTTGTCAAATTCACATACAAAATATTCAAATAGGATGGAGAAGTAGCTACTACATGTTTAAAAGTCTGCGTGAACACATAACAATACCAACAAGCAGGACTTAGAATTGATGGATTTCTTGAAGATAAAATATGATTGAGATTTATCCATCATGTCACATTAATTTCCATGGCACTAAAGTATTTCATTGTATGAACATTTCACACTTTATTTATTCATTCTACTTTTTATGAAAATGTATTGTTTCAAGTTTAAGAAGTTTTACTCTTATAGTGATTTTATAAACATTATGTCATAAATGCATAAATACAAGAGTTTTTTAATGTGTATTATGTAGGGTGAAGGTATTGATGGAATGTGAGGCTGGAAGTCAAGTTTCATTTTACTCATATGGATTTCAAGTTGTAGCAATCATCCTTTCCCTACTTCTATGAGTGCTACATCTGTAGTATGCCAAATGCCATATATAAATGAGCCCATGTCCAGTTGCTCTTTGCTGTTCCATAGATTTATTTATGTCTTGGGGCATCAGTACAATATTGAGTCTTCCAATCCATGAACGTAGTGTATCTTTCTACTTATTTATATCTCTCTTGACTGTCTTTGTTTTTTTTTTTTTTTTTTTTGTTGTTGTTGTTAATTCTCAACTGAGGATATTTTTTCCATTGATCTTTGGAAAGAGTGGAAGAAAGGGGGGAGAGACACACAGAGAGAAACATTGATGTGAGAGAGACACATCAATTGGTTGCCTCCCCCACACACCTCAACTGGGGCCAGAGATCAAACCTGCACCAAAGGTACATGGCTTTGACTGGAATTGAATCCAGAACCTTTCAGTCTGAGAGCCATCGCTTTCTCCACTGAACCAAACTGTCTAGGCCCCCTTAACTGTCTTTCAGAGAAGACTTACAAATTTCTCTATCAGTGGTACTGCACATTTTGTTTCTCTGGCCCTATGAGATGTCAGAAACACTGCTGAACCCCTTAGCTGCCTTTTCTGGATTGGCCAACATGCTTTTGGCAAAATGCCAGACTCATACCTTTAGATTACTATTTTCTTGTAGGTCATGGCCCAGTAATTCCACACTCTCTTTTTAGCTTTTTGATACTTTAAAAAACATGATTTATATATTTCCCCCTGATATTTTAGTTTCCTTCTGGAAGAAAGTTGGCCCAAATTACCCAGTTTGCCGCCTCTGGAAGGAAGTCCTTAGATCTTTTTGTACTTGAATTCTCTACATCTTTCAATTTTTCTCCTCTTCCTTTCCCCTCTTTTATGTTTTATCTCTTTTGCACAAAGTTTCATATTATTCTTTGCTTCTTCCTGTTTGCTTCAAAAATTTTCAGCTTCTCTGATGGCCTCTTCTTTTTCCTTTTCTTCATATTTTAATTCAAATATAGCATATTTCATGATCAAGATAAACAGAAATGAGCTTGGTGGAAGCTAAGAACATTAGCTCATCCCTCAAGACAACCCAAGAACAACCTCACCAAGATTCAGCCATAAAGCACATTAACTGATGTTCATGATTCAGATAAAAACTCATAGAGGAAAATCAGGAGACAGTGTGAGAGAGCTTGGCTTCAGATTAAGATAGACTTTGACTTTAGTCTCTCTCCACCATTTTATACTTGAAACATGGGCAGATTTAAGGATTGAGATTAATTAGTGTAAGTTGACCTCTTTTCCTACTTTTGCTTAGTTAATAGATCTAATAGTTTGTCCATCTGAGATGCACAACTTTCCTGATGCTTTTTATATTGCACAGTGGATGGAAGAGTTTAAATTTTTTAAAAAGAAAATCTCACTGCAGATTACTTTATGTGAAGTCCTCATAGGTGTTAATGGACTATTAGATGTTTCAGGTTCTTGGAATTATTTTGAAGTTTGAATTGACTAGTTCTCTGGATTGGCTGATGGCACCACATTAAGTAAATATCTGTTCTTTGCTCTTTCTTTGGTTGACACTAGAAAAAAGAGTTATGGTTTTGATGAAGGAGGCTTCTTCCTGGCAGAGTTCACTGACTATTAATAACAGACAATTTAGGGTGATAAAGAGGAGAGGGCTTTTGAGAGATTATATTTGGGGAATTGAAAATGATCATAGCCCTTGCTAGAGAGGTGTATCTCAATTTACACAAAAGATCAATTTCTCAAAATTTGTATAAGCATTAACTTTTAATATGTATAATCACATTAAAATTTCTCAAAAGGTCTTACTATGTAATGAAACCTGGTTGTGAGTCCTTTCTTTTGTAAAGTGAAAAATGTTCTCTTCTTATTTTTACAATATCAAATTTTATTAAAATAAATGTTATATGGATTTGAAATGTAAACTCTTAAAAATATACTTGCAGTATAAATGTAGTACTCATTTACCAAGAAACAGATTTTTCTAAAATAGACCAGGATTAAAAAGTAACATACTGTTCTAGCATATATAGATTTTTTCTAAATAATATATTTTAAGTTTAAACTTTAATTGATTGGGTGTTTAGGTCTCTCTCTTTTCCTTAATATAGTAGTTAGTTTTCAAATCTGAGAGCTCCTGCATTTGCTTATTTTACTGTCCGATCTGTACATATCCACAAGAAACACTGATGTCATTATCCTATATTATAAAGAGCTAATATGCTAATTAGACTGGACAGCAGAACGACCTTCCAGAACGACCAGTGGGCAGGGCCGTGGGGCCAAGAGGGCCAAGGCAGCTGGGGCCGCAGGGGGCAAGGCAGCTGGGGCTGTGAGGGCTGAGCCCTTTGCACGAATTTCATTCATCAGGCCTCTAGTCTATATATATAAGTGTAATATGCAAATTTATCGGACAGCAGACGACTGGTCAGCGATGATGTGCACTGATCACCAGAGGGCAGACACTCAACACAGGGGTTGCCCACAGCTCAAAGGCCCCAACCACCCCATTGGGGCCTGCCTGTCAACCTCTTGATTCCTCTCCCTGGCCAGCAGGCTCCAATTGCCTGATGGGGAACTGGGAACTAGGGTGGGTGGCAGTGGACGCAGGCGGTACCAGGGCCCAGATTGCCCCACCAGTTGCCCCACACACAGAGGACAACCGGCAGTGGTGTCAGGGGGTGGGGCTGGCTGCTGGCAGCCAGGGAAGATTAGCCCTGATCACAGGCCAGGCCTAGGGATCCTACCTGTGCATGAATTCATGCACCTTGAAAGGAACTGTGGGCTGAGAAGCTGTGGTGGGCACAGGGGCAGATCTTGACCCATCCTCTGTGCCCCCACCTTGCCCCTCCAACAGCAACCCCCAGACCTCTGTCTGCAGGCCGTTCTGCTCCCATGGCTGCCGCTCCCATGCGCTGATGGCGCCAGCCCCACTTGTACCTGCTGACAGTGCGAAGCGATTGGGGCCGGCGCCAGCAGTGGGTGCAAGCAGCAACTGCTGCCCCTGATTACCCCTCAGGAGAAGGGGGAGGTAGAGAAGCCCTCAGGGGTGATCAGGGCCAGCAGCTGCTGCTCACACCTGTTGATGGCACCGAGCAATCGGGGCCAGTGCCGGGTGCCAGCAGCAGGTGCGAGCAGCAGCTCCAGTGCTGGCAGTGGGTGCGAGTGTTGGGTAGGACTGCACTGCACAGGAGCAAAGAATTTTCAGTAACCACCAAAGGCTCGCCCCGATGACAGTAACCAGTGCCCCATCTTGGTCTGGTGCCCCTGCTCACCTGCTCCACCATCTTGCTGCGGCCAATGCCCGCCATGTTCTGTGTATGACCCCTGGGGGTCAGCTCATGTCTTAGTGACCAGTTGTTATGCCATTTGGTCTATTTGCATATTAGCCTTTTATTGTATACTAGTAGCCCTGCTCATGAATCCGTGCGCCAGTAGCTTGCCAGTAGCTTGCTGCCACCCTCCAGCATCTCTCTGCCCACTTCCCTGCCCTCCTGTAGCTCCCCTGCCCCCCGCCCCCCTTATAGCTTGCTGCCCTGCCCTTCCTGTAGCTCTCCGCTGCCCACTTGTAGCTCGCTGCCCCACCCTCCTGCTGATCCGTGATCCAGTCGTTACATGGTTGGTCATTATGTTTCATGGCGTAACGACCATTTGCATATTATATCTTTATTATATAGGATGATCTTATCTTTGTCTAATAATATAGTTACTTCTTTATTCTAGTTCTTTAACATTAGTAGGGAATTTGTACAATCTTGAGTAAGTATAATACAAGGACTTAAAGTATAATTTTGTTATTTTTGGAAGCTTCATTCCAAATTCTAACTTGGCATCCTGTGTCTTCTTTGGATGGTATGTGCAAGTCTAGCATACTAGCTTTTGTTTAGAGCTAAATCGACAGAGATGTGTTCAAATAAATTACCATCCCAATTTCAGCTAATACTTTAGCAGGAACATGAGATTATAAACTAATAGGAATATGAAAGGGGGAAATGGATATGGGTAAAAGGATTGGGTAGAAGGAATATTTTTTATCTTATTAAGTCAGAAGTAGTGATGGTTTAGACTGACTGAATGAAACCTTGCACTTGAAGTTGGCCTTGGAAGTTTGAAGCTCTCCAGGAAAGAAAGTATAAGCTCTGGAATTCCACTGTTGTGAAATGAACAGATAACGTTTTGGTCTTCCTTGCTGTTTACAAAGAACAGATAAATAGTCATGGTTAATGGCAACTCCCTTTTAGGAGGTCACTTCTTAAGTCCTCTGCCTCCTGGAAAGCGGTATTTATTTTCAAGAAGTTTCATCTCCGCAACACCCTAGCTTGTGATGTCACTCTTTTAAACTATGAGTTTCTGTTACAAAGATCCATCAAGAGAAAAAGACAAGGATGGTCATGCAGCCAAGAATAATGTTCATTTACTTATTTTCTCCTGAGCTTCAAGTGCTAAGTAAATGAGACAAATTTGAGAAAGAATGCTGATGATTTCTACATTAACCACACTTTAATTAACTGTAGAAGACAGTTTTTTTTTTTGGAGCCCCTTTAAGGCCAAATCTATCCAGATTTACCACATCTAGTTGCATTATTTACTATCAAATGATATAGTATAATTTTATAGGCATTCTAAACTCACTTTTGGTATGGTATTTGCATTAGCAGTCCTTTTTTTAAACTGTATAAATTTAAATGTATTTGCATATTATAAAAATAAAGATAAACATGTACACATTTTACACTAGTTACGGAATAGCAATGAATGGTCAGGCGCGCCTCGTTCACACTGAACAGAACTGAAATCCGAGTGCTCTAAATACTGCTGCTACCTGCTCTGGAACTAGGCTTATCTGTGCACAGAGAGCAAAGTCCCTGAGAAGCCATTCGACCTTTTTTGTCTTTTCTTCAAGTAGCGCTCTCCTTGGAGGATCACAGTTTTGAGGTTCTGGTTGTAAAACACTTGCTCCATATTCTCTCTCCCGACGTCCCCCAGCCCCTCCCCACCTCATGGGCAGGCCAGGCGGTGTGCTCCCTCCTCTGAGAGCACCCTGAACCATGCGCTCAAGTTCACGACACGGGGCGAGTGTGGAGGGTTACCAGGTACGAAACATGGTCCAGGTGAGTCTCCTCACGGAAATTCCACAGCCATAAAGGTCACTGGTTTCTGTGCTTTTCACCAACGTTCTTGGAACAGGGGCTGATCACAGTCGGTGTAGGTGGGTAAACCAAGGCAACATTCACTCGCTCACTGCCATGCTTGGGGCAAATGATCTCGGCCACGCCTTCCGGTTTGGGCTGACTCAGCAGCTCCCCTAGGAAAGTGTATGGATGAAGCGACCCTCTCTTTAGGCACTTAGAACAGAGAATGTGCACAGTGTAGAGCAGCCCAGGCCATTCTTGAAGTAGGACATTCAGTTATCCCACCAAGGGGGTTATGGCTTGCAGTCCTTTCTTTTTAAGGCAACATGCAATGCCAGGGAAGAAAGCATTTCAACTCATAATGAGGATCAGGAAACACAGGAAGAATACAGTTCCCGCCTTTGATTAGTGAGGCTAACCTCTGAAGTCCTCGCCCTCCCAGAAGGAAGTGCTCGTCTTGGATTTGTATCATAACAAGGGGCATTTGGGCCTGTGTCCTTGATTCTCTCAATGACTGTAGAGCACCACTGGGATTTAGCAAGTAAGGATCAGTGATGCTGGGCCTCTTGCACAACACAAGACAGTCCTACAAATAAGGAACTGTTTTGCTTAAAGTGCAAACAAAATTCCTCTTGAGCAGTGGTTTTCAACCTTCCTAATGCCGCGACCCTTTCATAGAGTTCCTCATGTTGTGGTGACCCCCAACCATAAAATTATTTTTGTTGCTACTTCATAACTGTAATGAATCATAATGTAAATATCTGATATGCAGGATGTATTTTCATTGTTACAAATTGAACATAATTAAAGCATAGTGATTAATCACAAAAACAATATGTAATTATATATGTGTTTTCCGGTGGTCTTAGGCGACCCCTGTGAAAGGGTCATTTTACCCCCAAAGGGGTCTCGACCCACAGGTTGAGAACCGCTGCTCTTGAGGAATACTGCAGGAAAAGTATAGCAAGAGCTGCAGAAACATTCTTTCTACACATTGTCTCAGTTACTAGTTCTGTGTTACAAACCGCCCCAAAACGTGGTGGATT
Source organism: Myotis nattereri (assembly GCF_964212035.1). Classification (NCBI taxonomy): domain Eukaryota; kingdom Metazoa; phylum Chordata; class Mammalia; order Chiroptera; family Vespertilionidae; genus Myotis; species Myotis nattereri. The sequence continues at coordinate 183,213,211 of NC_138075.1, forward strand.
AAAACAGCAGGGCTTTATTATTTCTCATTATTCTGTGCGTTGACTGTGCTCAGATGGGATGTTCTTCATGTGATGCAGCTGAGGACATTCTTGCAGCTGCGTTCAGCTGGGAGCTCAAGTAGGCTTGGGGCATTCAAGATAGCTTCCCATTTTCAGGGTCTCTCTATATGTTGCTCCTCCTTATTCTGTAGTCTAGCCTGAGTTTGTTTATGGCGTCGTGGCTGGCTTCCAAGAGGGAGTTTTCCAAAAGTGAAAAAATGGAAGCTGTAAAGCCTCTTCCAGGCTAACCTTAGAAACCACACGTCGTTTTTGCCTCATTCTATTGAACAAAGCAACTCCCAGGGCAGCCTGGATTCCAAGGGAGGGTGAACAGAAGAGAGGAGCAGCGAAGTCTCATTGCAATAGCCATGTGGATGGGAGGGCCATCTTAAGAAATGACCCTAAGAAATGATCCTTCTTACACATTAGGTCACATTTAATTCTCTGCAAGGTAAGAAGTATTATTAATCCCAAGGAACTGAGGCTTTGAGAGGTTAAGTGATATGTTGAGACCATACCACTGGTAAATGTTGGGGCTCAAACCAGGTTGCCTGATACCAAATCATTTTGTCATCTTATTCTATTTTCTTTTCTTTTCTTTTTTTTTAAAAAAATTTTTTTATTGATTTCAGTGAGGAAGGGAGAGGAAGAGAGAGATAGAAACATCAATGATGAGAGAGAATCATTGACCGGCTGCCTCCTGCACGTCTCCTACTGGGGATCAAGCCCACAACCCAGGCACGTGCCCTTGACTGGAATTGAACCTGGGACCCTTCAGTTCGCAGGCCGACGCTCTATCCACTGAGCCAAACCAGCTAGGGCCTTATTCTATTTTCTTAATGTAGAAGTTATTTCAGGCTTAAGCAAAATGAATGAGGCTTGTGAATTTGGTGAGTGTTCCCCTTTCAGTGGCTGTCTATATCTTCTGGACTTTAATCCTAAAATATCAGGCAAATCGCCCAGGGCCCCTCTACTGTGAAGTCCCATCTAATCCCACTTCCTTGGACTGTGGTCTAAGCTTTGGACAGCATCCTCCATACACTCTCCTATCCAAATGATGGCATTCTTTTCCTTGTCCTGTTCTCAGCTCATGTTGAACCAGAGTTGCTAGTAATCTAACTCAAATTGTCACCAAGTATATGGGTTGCCTGATATTTCTGCTTACCCAGCATCCATTTTCCCTGATAACAGAACCCAGATTTTTCTTGGGGGAATCCATTTCTTTCTTCTTTTATCTCATGTGGTTCAAATGGCACTCAATGCAGCCACCTTTGAACTTTTCCTTCAGAAGTTGGCAGGTGCTGAGGGCTGGCTAATTAGAGGTTTGCATTTCTCTTGTCAGAGTTATTGGTTCACAGGTGAGCGCATGACCTGAGTTAGATCAATAATAAGCCACTAAAATTAAATTCAGTCCCGGACCTTTGGTGAAGTAGATAGAGGAGAAGAATTTTCTTTTCTACTGAGGTTTCTGGAGACCAGAGGTAAGTTGGAGCTGCTGTGAGCTATCTTGTCCCCATAAGGCAAGGGCCTGCTGGAGAATGAAGTCAACAAGGGGAAAGAGAGGGGAAGTGGTGCTGAGGATGAGATGATTTGAGAGCATCATTGGAGGCTTTGAAAATGGCCAAAGCCAGATTTACACCTTGATTTTTTAGGATGTTAGTCAATCAATTCCCTTTTTTGCTTCAACTAGTTCTAATAGAGTTTTCTGTCAACTACAACAGAAAGAATCCTGACTGATTGACCATTTATGGTGGCTGGAAGGGCCCTTAGAAAAATATTCCAGGATAAGTATGCCTATGGAAAAGAAATAACCAATCAGGGATTTCTTTGTGATTCAAATTAGGGAGTTCCTAAGGTAGTATAATGACAAAACTCCATGTAAATACAAGCAAGGATGGTGTGAAATAAGGAGTTCTACTTATAAAAAACAAAATAGTACCTGGCCAACGTGGCTTAGTAGTTGAGCGTCAACCTATGAACAAGAAAGTCACGGTTCAATTCCCTGTCAGAGCACATGCCTGAAGTTGTGGGCTCGATCCCCCGTGTGGGGCATGCAGGAGGCAGCCCATCAATGATTCTCTCTCATCATTGATGTTTCTATCTCTTTCTCCCTTTTAAATATAAAAACATATTTTAAAAAGCCAAAATAGCAATAAATGTTACTAGACCATATTCCTTAGACAGTTGAGATTATGAATTGTACATTTTTTTCCTGAAGGCATGATTTCCAGTTCATTGCCCTGTACAAAGCAATTATTAAAGCAATAACAACAATTCTAAACCCCAACCCACCAAACAGAGTCTTTCCTAAGGAGAGAGCAAATAGTTTTTTCTCATGTGCCAACTGTGATAATTGCTAGTAACTGGTTTGGGTGCAGACTGGGGAAGACTTCTGAAGCCTGTTGCAGGCTGCGAGAAAGGCTGAAGGAGTAGTAGTGTCTGCCATGGGGAAGGGAGATACAAGGAAGACACGTCTAACTTCTAATATATACTGGTGACAAAAGGAGAGAGAGGAGAGGAGAGCTAGCTACCTTTTAATTTTTTCTTTCTGACTAATCTTATAGCCTATCAATTTTGGAGGCTCCCTGATTAGATAATTTTTATGGATATATTTGCTTAGTCATTTAGGCCTTAGGTCCCAAGGAATGTTTGGGGGTCAATGTTCACCTGAGTCATTTGGTATCCTGTGTCAAGAGGTAAGATCTAGTTAATCAGAAAAATACTTTTTGCAATTTTCTTTGCTTGATTTGGGTTAGGTAGAGGATGAGTGTCTCAAGTTTACTTGAGGAGGCCTGATATACTCTCACCAAATCCCTTTCCTTTCCCCTGTGATCTTTAGGGAAGGCAAAGAGTCACATGTCAGCTTGCACTGGTGGGATGTACTGGTGGCATTTGTCAGAACCTTGATGGGATAGTCATGACCCATGACCCCGAAGACATTCATGTCTCCTAATCGCTGGGACCTGTGATTGTGTTAAGTTACCTGTAGAGGGAACTAAAGCTGCAAATAGAATTAAGATTGCAAATCATTTGACCTTAACCTAGAGAGACTACCCTGAATTATCTGGGTGGGCCCAATGTAATCACAAGGGTCCGTAGAAATGGAAGAGAAGCAGACAAGGAAGTTGGAGCGAAGCGATATGCGAGAGAGACTTCGAATGCTGCTGCGGCATTAAGGAGGGAGAAAGGGGGCCATACGCCTAGAAACTAGAGCAGACAAGGAAATGGATTCTCCTCTAGAACCTACAGAAGGAAGGCAGCCCTTCCTAGACCTTGCTTTTAGCCCAGTGAGACCTGTCAGACTTCTAATGGTAAGATGATAAATTGTATTGTTTTAAGCCACTAAGTTTGTGGTAAATTGTTGTGGCAGCAGTAGGAAACAAATACAAATTTCCTTGCAATGAGAGAAAACTCTATTAAAATGCAATTTGTCGCAGAATCACAGCATTGAATGAGATCTTGTAGAGCTTTAGTCCATTCTTAACTCCTTGTTACAAATATCTTCTACCACATAGTTAATGAAGGGTCTTCCAGGCTGTGTGGGGAGCCTATCAACTCTGGGAACTGCCAACGTCCAGATAAGGCCTGTTTCAGTTTTGGATGTTTGAATTGTCCAAGTTCTTTTACCCAGCAAATCAGAATGAGCTTTCCTGTAGCATGAATTCTTTGGTTTTGCTTTTGTTTTCTAGAATTTAATGGAACTCTTCCAAGTATCTTGTTAATCAAAGATGGCCCTTTAATTGTTTGAAGATTTAGCCATGATTCCTTAAAGAGTTCTCATTTCCTGATAGTATTCTCATGTTTTTCGTGTGGATCCCACAGCACACATCCCCGGGTGACTAAAACTGCAATAAACATTACAGATGTGGTTAGGTGAGTAGAGTCGGCAGAGGTGTGATTACTTCCTAGGTTCTAGATATCATACTTCTATGTTGGTTAGGAGTGTCTCTACCATGTGCCCAATGCTCTATAAATAGCTCTTTCTTTCACCATAATGTGAGCTCCCTTTCCCATCTCCAAAACTCTGAGTGCCCTGCTTTACAGCTAATGGATACCTGTCAGGATATTTATTCCTGAAACATGCCACAGCTTTCATATCCTTCATCTTCCTGATCTGATTCCTTGTATGACCTGTGCTTGGGGGTGAAGTAGGAGAGGAGATAAAACTGATTCTTCAATACAGAGGAAAGAACATGAGTTGTGTGGTCAGATCCCAAGGTTTGAATCCTGACTACGTTTTCTTGAACTGTGGGCAAGTTTCTTAGCCTCTTATGAACCTCAGTTTGTACAGTGGAAAAAGGTGAAGAGTAATTCTTCCTTATAAGGTTGTGGTGAGGAGTAAATGAGATTGTCTATGTAATGTGCATGCATGACATAGTCCGTGGCACAATTTAGTATCTCTTCTCTCTTGCTTCTCCCACTACCTCCCACTTTGTTCCTCCTTTACCTTATGCAATTAGAAAACAGTAGCAACTTAAGCTGCATGGGTTCAGGATGATCAGTGTGAACTGGAGCAATAGCAAACTCCCAGGGGTGGCAGGGCCTGGACTGAACTTCACAGGTTGGTGGGGAGTGAGCTGAATAAAGGGATGACTGGGAAAGTTTGTTCTCTGACTTCGAAAGTGGTGCTCTTTTCAAGCCTTCTAAAGATGACGACAAAGAGACTAGCTTTCCACGTAGGAAGGAACATTTTATTTATAACTCAGTTTTGAAATGTAGCTTAGAGGAGGTGGGACATGGTTTCACTGCTGTAATGAGGCAAACATGAAACACACACACCAAAGAACAGGCTAGGGTTTGAATTGCCTAGGGCCTGAGCAGAGATGTCACTGCGTATTTGCAAACCAGAAAAGTTCATTTTGTTTCCTTAGGACAATTTTTTTTTTTTTTAACTTAGCTGGCCTGGTTTGGGTAATGAAGACCAGACCATTGATCCTACCACATCACCAGGATGTTGGGAAGTCAGACTAGGGAACAGAATGGCCAGGAAAAATGGGTTCCTGGAAAGTTTTAGGTTGTGGAGAGTAGCTAAATTCTATAGGCCTAACAATGATTAGTTTCTAAGTTCTCCCAGAACTCATCCTTTTTATATAGCTTAGCAAGCAGTTGTTTTATTTTTTTTTTTCTCATGAAATCATAATCTGGGACATCATTTTGGAAGGCATGCCAGTAGCTATTCTTTGGTCCACTCTTCCTCTGCTAGTTTTATTTTTAGCTTCCTCTTGATTATTTCTAAACCCCTTAATCATGAAATCTCAATTTCTTTTATTAGGAGGGATTTATTCACAGGGCTAGCTTAGACCTACATAGCATCCTTTATTATACATTACTGAATGCTGGCATGGTTCTGCAAGCATTAGTAGATGCTTTCTGATATGAAATACACAAAATATGTAGAAAAATGAAGAGACTCATGCCTGAGCTCATAATTTGAAATTCTTTTGACAGTAACAGAGAACTCAACAACAATGGAACCAACAACAATTGCCTCTTTCTAGGTGCCAGGTTACATGTTAGGTGCTAAAGATAAAACAGTGAACAAGCTAGACAGGTGAGGTCCCTGTCCTTATGAAATAATATCCCAGAATGAGACCTCATCCCTCTCCCCCAACACCACTAGTAAGTAGATAAAGTAATTGCAAGTTGTATACATATTATGATAAAAGCAAAAAGAAGAGGTTGAGATCATTGGGTGTGCTGTAGACTGAATGTTTGTGTTACCCACAGATTCATATGTTGAAACTTAATTCCCAATGTGATGGCATTTGGAGGTGGGGCCTTTGGGAGGTGATTAGGTCATGGGGGTGAAACCCTCATGAGTAGGATTAGCTCCCTCATAAAAGAGACCCCAGGAAGCTTCCTCTCCACTTCTACCATGTGAGGGCATGTCAAGAAGACAACCATCTAGCCAGGCCGGCATGGCTCAGTGATTGAGCATCGATCGATCTATGATTCCCGGTCAGGGCACACGCTCAGGTTGCGGTCTCGATCCCCAGTGTGGGGCGTGCAAGGAGGCAGTCAACCCATGATTCTCACTCATTGATGTTTCTATCTCTCTCTCCTTCTTCCTTCCTCTTTGAAATCAATAAAAATATATTTTTTAAAAAGAACTATCTGTAAATCAGAAGTACATCTTCACCAGACACTAAATCCACCAGAGCCTTGATCTTGAACTTGCCAGTCTCCAGAACTAAATTTCTGTTGTGTACATGCCACCTGTCTATGGTACTTTGTTATAACAGCTTGGACAAACTGAAACAGGCTGTGATGGGGTTACCTACTTGTAATAAGATGGCCAAGAAAGGCTCCACTGAAAATTAACATCTAAGCTAAAATCTACAGAGGAGAAAGAGTTTATCTTTCAAAGTCTGGGTAGAAGGATATTCAGGGCAGAGAAAATAGTATGTCCAATGGCCCTGAGGTAGGAAAGAACTCGGTGTAGTCAACAGTGAGAGAAAGCTGAGGGGGCTAGAGCAGTGGTCGGCAAACTGTGGCTCATGAGCCACATGCAGCTCTTTGGCCCCTTGAGTGTGGCCACGAAGTTTCAATCGCACTGTACGTGTGTGCCCGCATGTGGTATTTTGTGGAAGAGCCACACTCAAGGGGCTGCAGTTTGCTGACCACTGGGCTAGAGCATATTGAGTGAAGAAGAAGAAAAAAAACTAGGTTGGAGTGATTTTCTCAGGTCAATGGTATTTGTATGGATTCTACTCCCACTGGCAAATGCCGTGTCACTCTACTCTCATCCAACTTCACTTCCAAATTTTCCCCAATATTTGCCAAGCCAGGGGAATGAAAGAATTAGACCATTGCAAGTACTGCCAGTCTGCCTGGTTTGTGTCTTTGCTATCAGAGTTGAGGCTGTGGAACTTTCATCTATATACTTGGTTTTATCTCAGAATCATAGACATCTTGCCTTCTGGCAGCAGGGTTACTAGTATAAGGAGCAATTGCCCAGGACTTTGGGATTCAGGCTTGTATATCAATTGATGGCCTACTTCTGGTCTTGTGCCTGTTCTGATACATAGCTTCTGCCTCTCTTGAAGATCTTGTCCCAAGCACTTCTCATAACTGCATTCATTCATTTAACTTATTTATTTTGTTTTTATTGAGGGGCCTACTCTAGGCAAGGCAATGGTGTAGGCCTTGGAAATATAAAGGCAAATAAGAGGCTGCTTCCTTGAGGTACCCGCAGGGTAAAAGAGAGGCAAGCTATGTGGTGAGTGCAGTGACAGGAAGCACAGTCTGTGAGGTTCAGGGAAGGCTGCCTGAAAGAGAGGCCCAGGTAACAAGGTGAGAGGAGCAGGGAGTAGGGAGGAGATTTCCAGGCAGAAAAGATGGCAGGAACAGAGGAGAGGAGAAGTGGCATGCTGTGAGCGAAGAACTCTCAGCAGCAATCAGCTCCTTGCCACATGTTTGTCACACCAGGATTTGTACTTATGTTACTCTTCCCAGGAGTCAGTTGTGTACCTGAACTCAGGTCTACTTCCCTGTGCAGATTTGGCATCCTCTGGAGCCTGCCCTAGGATCCCCCATTGGAGAATTCTGCCCATTTATTGGGATATAGTGGTCTGTCATTTGCTTTGGTACTGCACTGCTATTCCTCCCTGAACTTATGCAGAGACTTTCTGACTTCTGGTATGTTCTCTCCTCTTTTTGCTGTTATTAGGTCTTCTGGGAGTTGAGTTGGAAGGGCCCTAACCCTGAGGACATTTTTCTTGGCTCCTTGGGGTGGGAAGAATGCAGATTGTTGATGGAGGGTTCCCATTGGCCTCCTTTTGTCTCTGCCTTTGGCCAGCATTGTCATCCTTTGAGAGTGACGAGGTTAAGAGGAATGAGAGGCGTGGAGGACAGGACAATTTGACAGCAATGGAGATCATCTGTGCCTGTAGGAGCAAGACAGAATTATTATCAGAAGCCAAGGGAGGAAACTGAAAGGTCAGGATTAAACTAACAATGCTGTCAACCCCTGTGGGTGCTCTCTACAAAACAAACAAATGACCCGTGGGACACAGCCCGCTGAGTATAGTGCAGAGATGGAGAGGACAAAACCTGGAGGATACCCCTGTAGCAATTGACTTGCACGTTTTTATTCCAAGAAAGAACCAGATATGAGATCCTGGATAGAAAGCTCTGGAATAATCACTCTGAAGGCAACACAGCAGGGAGAAGGGACTAGGACATCCTGAGAAAAGTAGGCTTTCAGGCATTTTGAGGGATGACAGATGTTTTGTTTACCTCATTGATTTATTTATTCATTATGTCACCTATTAGTTTATTTAAGAAAAATTTACTCATTAACTTTTGTGGTAAGCCCTCTGCTAGTTTTTAGGAATATAATTTGTTAACAAAATAGCAAGTTTCTTGACCTCACAGTACTGATAGATTGAATGGTGTGTGTGTGTAAGTGTGTGTGTGTGTGTGTGTGTGTGTGTGTGTGTGTATGTGACTAGAAGAACAGATTAAAAAAAAAATAATATAGCCCTAGCCAGTTTGATTCGGTGGATAGAGCGTCCGCCTGCGGACTGAAGGGTCCCAGGTTCAATTCTGGTCCAGGGCACATGCCCAGGTTGTGGGCTTGATCCCCAGTGGGGGGCATGCAGGAGGCAGCCGATCAATGATTCTCTCTCATCATTGATGTTTCTATCTCTCTCTCCCTCTTCCTTTCTCTCTGAAATCAATAAAACATATATTAAAAATAATATAAAATTTGATAAATAGCACAAACAAGTCACACAGTGTTCCTTGGGTGCGTATAACTTGATCAACCAACCTCCCCTAGGGTTCAGGGAAAGCTTCTTGGAGCACGTACTTTTTAAGTTGAGTCTAGATAGCAAAGTAGAGGTGGGGCAGAGAGGACAGGCAGAGTATTCTAAACATCAGGAGTAGCATGTACAAAGGCCTGGAAGTGAAGGGACACGATTCTTCAAGAAGCTCATCCCAAGCATTATAACTTATAATAAGGAGAGTATTGTTTAACACCTCTGCATATCGGATAAGCAGGAGAACATGGTGAGAGCCTTGGGTTAGTGTAGGAAGCACTCTGGCACCCATATCAAACCCCCTCAGACTTCATGGGCAGTGTGCACATTTATTGCTGGGATGTTTCGAGCTCTCAATTTGGGTTTCTCCTCACTCAGCCCAGGTCCTTCTCTAGCTGCAGCAGGAGCAGGATAGAATTGGTGCCTTTGGGGCTAACCCTCAGCCAATGGGGACTGAAACGGGTGAATAAGTGCTCTGCCATCTCCCAGGTGGCCCATTCTGGGAGGTATTCTGTACCCTTCTCAGGAATCCCAGTGGAATGAAGCTCAAATTGCTCACAGTGGTGACCTTACTAATGAGCCCTTGCTTTGGCTTCCCTTCCTTTTTCCCGCCCATCCCTCTCTCCTGCTTCCAAGGATCATATGCCAAGTAAGACACCTGCACCTAAGTCCTCATTACAGCTGTGCCTTTGGGGCAGCCCAACTTCAACAGTTGGCCACCCAAAGTCAAGTGTAATTTTCCGTCACTTTTAATTGGGTTCTCTCTTTATCAACTGTCATAAATTGTGTTTTTTACATACTTGTAATGCCACTTTCTCTGAGGAATGCTCTGCTGAGCCATCTCATTTTTTATATGTTGATGAAGCTAAGTCTCAACCCACCTCAAGGGAACATAGGATTAAAGCTCAGGATTTCTTAATTCAAATTAAGTACCTTCTGGACTGCTCCATTTTGGGGCATCATGCTTCTTAAGGGAATGAATAATTCTGTGTAGCGTTCCCTTGGTTTTATTCAGCATCTTTTGTCAGAAGTCATTCTCTCAAAGGAATAATCCCAATCAGAGGCAAAGCATTTGAAAATGTGATCTGGTCCTCATTGCTGATGTTGTGGAGTTATCTATGCACAAAAGCACACCACTGTGTATTAGAGAATTCTAAACAAAGAATCGGAGATCATCTCGTGTCAGAGATGCTGGCTCTCACCACTAAGTCCATGTTCTGAGACACAAGGCCATTGGTGGTCATTGCAGAATTAGACTCAGCAGTGGGTGACACGATCAACACACCCTGCTCCAGTGTAGAGGGTGAGCTAGGTTTTATTTTCTATTTTTATTTTTTTTTATTTTTTATTTTTTTTATTTATTGCTTAAAGTATTACAAAGGGTATTACATATGTGTCCATTAAAGTTTTAGATGGGATCTTTCCATTTCTACTTTGCAGAGGAAATGCAGTAGGTTCCACAATGCTAAACTCCTTCCTGGCCTGATTGCAAGTTGACTGGGTCCGAGTGGTCTAGTTTCATGTAAGTTCTCATCAACAGCATAGCAATGAGATACTTGGAGCCTGCTCTCTCCTTTCTTAAGTCTGCTTTAAATGCCTGATTTATACTGACGGAAAAAGAAAATCCATTGGCCTAACTAGCATATTAGAGAAAAGATTTAAAGAGAATTTTTGGCTCTCAGGGCCATTCCAGTTTGTCATTTTGTGAAATTAGAGACAGATGGGTGATATCTGTGTGTTGTGGGAAATTCTGCCCTACATTCTAACCAATGCTGGGAGTTCTGGAAGGGGACAGAGAGGAGAAAGAGAAAGCTATTTGGACCAGGCAGAATATATGCTAATTCTGTGACAAAAATAGCATCAAATCTGCAAACATTAATTCTAGGCATGTCTCATTTGTAGCCTGTTTTCTTTCCCTTTTGTGGCTTTCACTGTAATAAATGAATTTAAACTGGTTGTAAATGGAAGAGGATTCAGGAATCTTCTGGCCTGTCTCTTACTGCAGAATATTGGTTATATCATAAGATAAGCATTTGGCTGTAGAAGGGACCACTGGTGGTCAAATAATTAACATATATTTCAGGCAGATCATAACTAATTTTGAGCTGATCAGACTCTTGCTCCAAAGACTCAAGTGGTGAGGGGGGTAGGTGGTTGTATGTGGGAAAGGGACTATGGAGTGGAAAAAGTTAGGGTTTGGAGAAGAATGGGGTCCACACTTCGGGGGTTCCATAACCTACGGGACCTGTCTACAAATAATCCTGCTCCTTTTCACAAGTGTCCTGAGACTTCTGTGATCATGTTGTGGGCTGAAGTTAAAGGAAACAGGTGGATCACTATGTCAGAGCAGAAAAAGGTACAGATAGTGGGTGTTGTAGGGTGACTGGCAAGGTATTGAGGTAGCTCAAGGAGCATGGGTTCAGATGAAAGCCCCTAGAAAGGCCCCAGGTTTTCAACGTTGAGGACTCAAGAGCCTTGGAGTCACTGAGGCAGGGACTAGGATATATTGGCATGGTTCCTGCCAGGCACAAGGCAGTTAGATTTCAGATGAGAGAACATGAAAAGAAGGTAAATCACTTTTTTGGCTAGGGGACAGACTCCCCATCCCGCCACTAGATCCTAAGGCTGCTTAATGGTTACCCTGTTGTGCCAAACATAGGATACCTTCTATTAAAATTTTTGATAACATATTAATTTTTCTTCATGAATATCCTCGTATGAACATTTTAAAAACGACCTGTTCTAGGATAAGGACTTTTAGAATGGGATAAAAACTGTTGTCCCTTTCTTCAGGAAAATAGCAACAGGGTAGTCCCTACTTCACTGACAGTGATGCTTAGACTGGGCAAAACTAGGCAAGTAGCCTCCTTTATAGAATCCTGTCTGGGTGCATCTCTTTTGGGCTGCTCTGAGCATGGTGTACAGTCAGCAGGGGAGTGAGCAATCTGGGGTAGGAAGAGTTTGGTTGGATCCAACACATCGTCCTTTCAGGAGGAGAATAAAGTGGAAGACAAGTGAATACTTAGAAATTGTTGGGAAACTCCTGCTTACCCCCAGGCTAGCTGTGAAAGGCCCGACTGTTAGGTGGAAACCACCCTAATAAATCATACAGCCTTGAATGATTTGGTAGTTCTTTGAAAAAGATTACTTATATGTGCAAAGAGGTCCTCCTTAGTGGGCTGAAGGGGGAAAATAGCAGCAAGTCATTCTTTCATGATGTCTCCCTTGAAATATTTTCTCTCTCTTTAATTGAAGGATTCTCAGGAGAAAGCAGTAAAGATAAAGGGTTTGGTTTCAATCTATAATTCAAGTGCAAAAGGGATCCTAATGACACCAGAGGAGCCATTTGAGTAACTGTGTCATGCCTGTCCTTCCCAAATTCACCTGTGTCTTCTTGTAGAACAATGGACTTCCTGGAAACTGGTCATTAGGACTCAAAAGGCTTCAAACACATGATAACTCCTATTATGGATCTGTTTTTTTATTCACAACACTTCTGACACCAAATGTTGGGATTTTTCACACCATGCATTTCTCTAATTCTCTGTGGACACTAACCAGTTGTCCTACAATTTAATTCAGTTCTGACACTAACTACCTGGAGTTAGTACAGACCCCATAAGTTAAGGCTCAAAACTGCCCCTCACTTGAGATTGCAGTCACAAGTAGTGGGTCCCCTGGTTATCCAGACTTTTGTTCACCTTGGCTACAAATTGGAGGTTTCCATGACTCCCTTCTTCAGATGTGGGACTTTGCCATAGTGGCTCATTGAACTCAGGGGCAAAATTTATTTACTGTTTCTGGTTTATTATACAGGATATTATGAAGGATACAGATGAAAAGTCAGGGAGCGAGATGCATAGAGCGAGGTCCAGAAAAGTCCTGGGGGCAGGAGTTTCTTTCTTCATAGAGTTGGGGGTGCACTGCATTCCTGGCACATGGATGGGTTCACCAACTTGGTAGCTTTCTTTACCCATTCATAAGTTGAAGGACATTTGTTTTGTTTAAATTCTTGGCAATTATAAATAAAGGTGCTGTAAACATTTGTGTCCCGGTCTTTGTGTGGACATAAGCTTTTATTTCTCTTGCATAAATACCTGAGTGAGATTGCTGGGTCATATTAAATACATGTTTATAAGAAACTCCTTGTTTCCACCAGCATTGTGTGAGAGCTCCGGTGCGGAACTAAGGCAGCTTATCTTTATTGTGATGCAAAGAGGAGAAATCTGGAAGACAGCTTTGACATAATACTATTTAAGCTGAGACCTGAAAGACAAACGGGCTAGGGGTGGGGTGTGAGGAGGTGGAGCATTTAGGCCAGTGGTTCTCAACCTGTGGGTCGAGACCCCTTTGGTGGTCAAACGACCCTTTCACAGGGGTCACTTAAGCCCATCCTGCATATCAGATATTTACATGATGATTCTTAACAGTAGCAACATTACAGTTATGAAGTAGCAACGAAAATAATTTTATGGTTGGGTCACAACATGAGGAACTGTATTTAAAGGGCCAGAAGGTTGAGAACCACTGATCTAGGCTGTGGGATCAGCCTGTGCAAAACCCAGCGAAGTGGCTTTTAAAAATTAGAATGCAGAGTGCTCATTGTATGCGGCACTGAATATTCTGGGTGGAGTGCTGGGGGTGGAAGCATGCTTGCTGATGTTGAAGAATAAGTGGGATGTGAGAATGAGAACAAAGTGTCTGGATCATTCTCAGAAATGTTAGCTGTGAGTGGAAGGAGAGAGAGAGGGTAGGACCTAGTATAGTTCACATGTTCCTGGAGAGTTCTTAAGGGGAGAGCCGAGAGCAGGATGAGGCCTCAGGAGGAAGAGGTTACACATGCAGATAAAGGAGATAGCAAAGAAGGGGCTTGCCCTACAGAAGAATGAATGAAATGAAATGGGGATAGCCTATGACTTGGTTGTCTGACACATTCTTCTTGGCATTGTAGGGAAGAGAGTCAGGTGTGGTGTAGACAGCAGGAAGCTGAGGTCTGACCTACCTCCAACTTTATTATGAAAACCAAGGAAGACAAAATAAAAAAAAAAAAGGTAGATTCTAGATAGAGAATTTATTTATTTATTATTTTTTGGGGTGAGGTTTTATTTTTATTTATTTATTATTTTTAAAAATATTTTATTGTTGGAAGTATTACATATATCTCCCTTTAAGAAAGTGTAGATTCCAGATAGAGAATTTAGAAGTTCTAAGCTTCCCATAAAAAGGCAGATTCGTAGAAGTATATAATAGGTTTGCATTTAAAAAATTAGTACATATTTTTGGTTAATATACAGGGGTGGGAAAAAATAGGTTTACAGTTGTAATACAAGTAAATAATACAGTAAATGAATAATAATGAAAGAATAAACTCTGTGCTTCACATATTCACAACCTACTTTTTAAAAATTTTGAATAAAATTTTGCTCACTGAGAAGTCAGAGAAAAGGGGGCCTTGGAGACAGATTCAGGGGTTAGCCTGAGATGAGCTGCCACTGCCCATTGCTCCCCTGGTTGCAAGTCTTATGGGATCCCTTAGAGAGAAGAAGGGGAAGGGGATGACACTAGTGTGCTTCTACGGTGGAGAGTATTCCTCACAACCTACTTTTGCCAATCTCTGTATGAATACAGAAAAGTATATACAAATTACTCATAATCCCACAATACATTTTTTATTTTCCTGGATTTTCACTCAATCATTAATTTAGTCATATACTTTATATATAATTGACCTGCTATTCTGTGTAGGGCTGTATGTAAATGTCTTATCTGAGATATTATTATCTTAAATTAATGTGCCACTTGTTACTTTATGCAATCTAAAATAGAGCTCCATGAAACTAGGGACCATGCTATCTTATTGACCATTATAGCCCCAGCATTAACATGTTGATTTGCACATGTTAAATACTTCATGTATATTTATTAAATTAGCATGTAATTTTGTTAACATTATAGCATGAGCATTTCTTCCATGCCATTAATAATATTTAAAGGTATTTCTAATGACTTCAAAGTGTTTCTTGGTATATGCATACTGTCATTTATTTAATAATTCCTCATTTGTTAGAGGCCATAATTAGGCTTTGACATTTCGTCTAAGGATTTTAGTTAAATAGTGACGTCTGTTCCTTATTGAATGTAAGCACTTATTCTTGTGCTTTACAGACATTATTTCATTTTATCTTTTCAACATCTCAACTAGTAAGTATTATTATCTCCATTTTACAACTGAGGAAAATGAAACTAATCAAGCTTTAGAAACTTGCCTGAAATCCTAAAGATAAGGAGTGGTATAACTGGACCCTCTGCCAGATCTCTTGATACTTAGCCTGTGTTTGTTTGTTTGTTTGTTTGTTTATTTATTTATTTATTTATTTAATTGATTTCAGAGAGGATGAGAGAGGGAGAAAGAGAGAGAAACATCAAGATGAGAGGGAACCATTGACCAGCTGCCATTGCACCGTCCCCCACTGGGGATTGAGCCCGCAACCCAGACATGTGCCCTTGACTGGAGTAAAACCCAGGACCCTTCAGTCCGCAGACCGACGCTCTATCCACTGTGCCAAACCAGCTAGGGGCTAGCCTGTATTCTTCCTGATTTTTCCATGCTGCCCTAGTTTCTGTTATTCAATCACTAAACATTTATCAAGCACCTATAATGTGTGAGGCACTGTGAGCACAAAAGATAGAAGAGACATGGACAATCCTAAACAACCTCCTGGATGTCGACGGACAAAGATGTAAGGTGTTCAGCAGAAACAGAAATTAAAAATTAACTCCTGCTCCCCAGGACATTAGAAAATCTGTTTCACTTTAATTATGAAATATTTACTGGACATCATTTATGTGACAGGCACTGTCCAAACACTGGAAACATTGTTGTGCATGAAATAGACTGGGGCCCTGAACTAATGAAGTCCATAGACTAGTGGAAAAGAGGACATTATATCAACAAATCCAAGTGCACAGGCTATTAGAGAAGGGCATGTTCAGTGACTGTGGGATACGTAGCAAAAAGAATGGACCTCGTCTCAGGGGTCAGGGAGGGTCTCCAGGAAGCAATGCTGTTTCAGTGGAGATTTGAAGGTAAGTAGGAGTTAGGCAGATGGAAAAGGAGAAGAGGCACAGTGGTGGGAGTGCATTTGAGGGAGAGCTGGAACCAAAGAAGAGCATGGACAGACCGACCGAGGAACAGAAAAATGTCCAGCTGACGGGAGCAGAGAGGTAGGGGTGGGGCAGGGTGGAGGGACTGGAATGAAAGGAGAGTGGAAGAGTAAGTGCCAGGTGGTGCAGAGCCAGAAAGTCAGCTTGATGTTCTTTCCTTCATCCTAAGAGGCGATGGGAGTCACAGGAGGACATGAAGTGAGTTGTTGGAGGGGACGCAGTGAGTGAGGGGCAGTTGTCATAGCCAGGAGGTGTGCTGTAGGCCTGGGGCAGAAGTGGTGAGGCAGGAAGATTGGGTTTGTTGAGATAGGATATGGGCTAGATTGGATTGAGCGATTGGCAGGAGAAAGGAATATGGAGAGACAGGGGTTCATCCCTGATTTACACAACTAAGTAGATCTGGGAACATTTCCTGAGATGGGGAAGAAGAGAGGGTGTGGAGGGATGATTAGCAATTCAATTCTGGACATTTTTAAGAAATTTATTTTTTATTGTTGACAGATGTCACCCATTTCCGCTTCCCCTCTATGTCCCCCTCCACCCAACCCCCACAACACTCAGGGCCTTCACCTCACTATTGTCTGTGTCCAGGGCTGTGTATATATGCATATAAGTTCTTTGGTTAGTCTGGACACTTTAAATTTAACTTGTCAAAAAGACATGCAAATTGAATGAACAGGAGGATGTTGGCTATACATGTCCTAGACAAAGATATCTGGGCAAAGAAAAACTCCTGGGACTTATTCATATATTGATAGTAACTGAATCTCTGAAGTTAGGGCAAGTCTGCCTAGAGAGAGGTTGTGAATAAAGAGAGTAAAGTGTTTAGGAGAGAGAAGGGCCAATAGTTTAAGAGAAAAGAGGAGCAGAAACAGTAAGGGACTTAAAAGAAAACCAGGTAGGAGGAGAGATGTTTTGGAAGCCAACTTGAGAGTATTTTTGTCATAGAAAGGAGTAGTCAAGAGTATTATATACTCCTGAGAGGTCAGAAAAAATAATGCTTGAAAGTTGCCTGTTGGATTATGCAACCTCTAGGTCACTGGTGACTTTGGCGAGAGCGCTTTTGGTGGCGATAAGGGCAGAAACGGTCTGGGTGGGTTGAATAACTGGTGAGGAGGACACGCTGCCCTCCGAGGTCCTGCTCCCTGGAGCCGGCACCCCACCCAGCGTGGGGAGGTGGTGGTGAGCGGGTGTGGGCCAGCATGAATTGTGGCAGTGACAGTCCTGGAGGAGGCCTTCATGAATTTTCCTGTTCGCCTTTATAATTTTATGGGGGTGATTTGTTTTGCTTTGTGACTTTATGAACTGGCACTAAAAGAAAAATGAGAAGCTTTCCAGGGACAGCTCCTTTGACAGCTCAGCAGCACCACACATACTCTGAGAAAGTTAAGGCTTAAAGGGGATGAGAAAAACTCACAGGAAATATATTAGTTGTGTTTAAAACTGTGCACAGAGCAACAGGCTAACAGCATAGTAATGCCTTCCTGGGAGGCTGCTGTTCACCTAGCCTTAGGAAGATGGCGATAAAAATGGCCTATGAAGGTGGAAACTCACTCAGGATATAATGGGGGGCTAGTGAGAGAAATGACCCTACCACTCGACAAGCTTCTGGCTTTTTATTGAGAAACATTTTTCAGAAAAGCCAGATTATTCTTAAAAAATTGCTGGAAGTAATGCCGTAGGGCTATGCATCAGAGTCACTGGGACCCTGTCTTGTCGGAACATGTAGGAATAGCTGACCTGTGGAGGTGTGTATAGTTGCTTCTAGAATAAGGAGAACTGACCATCTCAGATGGATTTCTCTTTCTTGATTTTGGTATACACCAAAGATTTTGTCCCTTGCATTTTATCTTTCTAATTATGTCAAAATGATCTTGCTTTGTCTAATCCCAGCTCTTTGGATTGAGATAAAGAAAGCTCAGGAGCTCTCTGGGGTGGTGAGGAGAAGCCAATTTGGGCTGAAGTTTTAACTTTGCTGTAAAGGTTTCCCACAGCATGGAAAATCCACAGGCAGGTGATCTAAACTTGGGCAATTGGTGGGACAATCCAGGGGGACTTCAGAGTATATAAGAGAGGTGACACCGACCTCAGGAACCGGGAACTGAGCTGATAGCTAGGGTACAAGGGTGTACCCAGATTATGGTCCAACCAAGTTAATCATTTTGAATGTATCATTATTATTGAAGACTAGAGGCCCAGTGCACAAAAATTTGTGCACTCGGGGGGCGGGGGGCGGGGGTGGTGAGGGGGGATCCCTCTGCACCGGCCTGTGCCCATTTGCAGTCCAGGACCCCTTGGGGGATGTCCACCTGTTGACTTAGGCCCACTCCACAGGGGATCAGGCCTAAGCTTGCAGTCAGACATCCTTCTGGCAGCCAGGGAGCCCTCGGGGGATATTGACTAAAGGCTTAGGCCCCCAAGGGAGCTGTGATGAGGAAACTGGGGTGACAGAGGAGCCACGCTGTCCCATCACGCCGCCCTGGGTCAGGTCACACACGGGACACCCGGACGGCAGTCAGGCGGGCCCGCCGATCGCTGCTGCCCCACCCGGCTGCCCCGGGTCGGGTTGCACATGGGATGCCCGCCGCCCCGGGTCACAGATAGCAGGCCCAGATGGTGGCAGGGAAGGCGGGATGGCGCTGTCCTGCTCCACCGCCCCGGGTGGCAAATAGCAGGCCCGGATGGCGGCAGGCCAGGCGGGATGGCGCTGACCCACCCTGCCTGCAGTATGCAAATTAGCCGCCATCTTTGTTGGCAGTTAATTTGCATATCACGCTGATTAGCCAATGGGAGGCGTAGCAAAGGTAGGGCCAATTACCATGTTTGTCTATTATTAGATAGGATTGACGATTGATTTAGCCTCAAAATTCCTAAACAAGTTCTGGTGGCTAATTCAGTGCCATAAGCTCCAAGTGCTTGCTTTAACTATGGGTCTTCTTGGGAGCCTAGAAACTATTTTAGCAACTGGGAGTGTGAATTAAGTCCAAGATGCACCAGATAGGAAAAACATTCTGTTGGGATTGGGCAAGAAATGGGATGGGTGGGTGGAGGTGGGGACTGGGACTTCAGGCCCTGATTATTAGCAGTCTTAGCTGGAAGGACCAACCTCCTAGAAATCTCTCAAATACTGTATTGCTATGGAATTGAGAGGTAGGAGTGAATAGGTGGGCACATTTTCCTAAACATGAGTGGTCACTCCTGAGTCTCTTAAATGAGAAACTCCAGACTTTATTCTAAAATGCCATTTTCTTATACAGTTTTTTTATGATTATCTTTTTTTAGAAAACTCTCTTAAACCTAGACATTCTGTTGTGCTTTAAGGAACCTCCATGATGGAATTAGTTTCAGAACACAGACTGGAAAATGAGTCCTACGTTTAAAATGGAAATATGTTTAGCAGCCTAAGCTACATATGAAGTCTTATCTGATGTTTATCACTTTTTCTTCATAATCTCTCCTTCCATGCCAAACTCTTAAGAAAAGAAACTTCCATAAATTTGTCAAATGCTTTCAAATTGGAAATCTCATCAGAATCCTAATGGATGTGAAAACAACACCAACTTTCTATTTAGCAGCTACCCCAAACTCTAAATTATAGTTCTTGTTGCTAGGAAATTATCTGATGCTCATAATTCAATAGTTTTGAAAAACTATAAGAATCAAGTGATACTACTGACAGGTAGTTTGGCTAACTTTGAAATTTGTCTTAAAACTGGTTGACCAATAAAATCTATCTACTATACATCTAGTTGCATAAAAATGTAATCCTTAAGAAATATTTATTCATTAGAAAGTTTATTTAGGCACACTTCAAAATTGAATGTTTTAGTGAGAAATGGGAATTGGGATAAGCAAGAAGGTGATAAAAATTCAAAAATGCTCTTGATTAAAAAATTTTTAAATAGATTTTTGTGTATGCACACAAACATTCATACACATAAACATGCATATGGAGGGAGAGGGAGAGGAAGGGGGAGAAGGAAGAGATGGGGGAAGGGGGAGTGGGAGGGGTGATGAAGGGAGAGGGGGAGGGGGAGAGAACCTGAGATGGGAAAGGGAGTAAGACAGCACTACTGCAGGTAGAGCAAATCTACAAATGCATATTTGATTGTGGATATTTTGAACTGCATTCTTTATTCTAGCAAAGCATTGAAGCAAATATTCCTTTAGTCATCTTGGGTTCAGTGACATTAGGATGCATCTTGAGAACTTGTGGATATGCCATGTCCCCACTGGTCTTTGGCATAATTACTTTGGATGATTTTCCTTAATCCTTCTCCTTGGTGATTGTTCAAGGAGCCACATTTTTCCTCTTGCTGACTTCTGCCTACTCTTGGTAATTGCTCCCTGCTCTGTGTGCCTTTGTGAGAGACCCTGAAGCCAGATGAGGAATAGTAATTGTCACTAAATTCATAACTCGGCCTCAGCAAGCAATGCTATAATTAAGCTTCATATTCAAAATACTGTCTTATGTATTTCTGGTGCCAAATAAGGTACTCAGGGTTTAATATAATGCATGCCTTCCCAAATGGTGGGACTTAAGGGAGAGTTTGATACATTCAACAGGAACACAGGCTTTTGAGAAGTTGGGTCATTTTCAGGGGACAGCAGATGTTGCTCAGATAGGAAGTAATGCAGAGAGCTGTCAACTTTCGCTCTATTGAAATTGTGGAATCTGAGGGTTGAAAGGATACTTTTGAGAACACCTTCTCTAAACTCACACCGAATATGTGAACTCCCTATTTTTAAAAGAACAAGAATGCTCCTTAGAACCAAAGGCTTAAAAAAACAAAGACAAAATGCCATACCTGAAAATCAGAAGTCACAATATTAAAAATGAAATTGAAAATCTGTTTTTTTGAAAGATTTACCAGGAGAGTTATTCCAGATAGATTTTACGTGAACACTGGAGCAGAGCATTTTTCCCCCTGCAGACAATTCAGCATTTCTAAGTAATTGGATTTCTATATTTCCCTTCTCCCACCTCACCCCCTGCTCCCTGAATCTGAATAACTTGAGAAAAGTTAAGTTTAGCCATTTACATGGTCCTGGTCTAGATTTACTACTGTTTATTATTACTTATGGTAATCTTTTTCCCTTCTAAAGCATGTTGGATCATCTAAACATTGGTGTCTTGCTTTTATGGGCTTGAAATGCTACCTTTAGTCTGCATGAACTCACATTCTTTGGTTTGTTTTTAATGTTTTAATGTCTTTATTTTAAGAATTCAGTTGCTTCCTGAAAAATGTGGAGGTAACTAGAGTCCCACTATATATTATTAATTAAATATTTTGGTTAATGAGATCAGATTGTGAATTTGTTGTAGAGAGAGTTTAAGAAGATCAGAGTAAGCTTTGTGTATTCCACCTTGCTCTTCCTCCAGCCCTCAGCCTACACCTACACACACAGACACACATAGACACAAAACAATTGGGCACAGCCCTCTGCATACAGGTGGTACTCAGTTAATTTTTTCTTTATTCCCCATTGTTGCAGAAGACCCAAGAAAAATCAAGTGATGCTTTAAAGAAATGGAGGGACACTGTTTAATTACACCAGCGGACTCAGGGAATAGCTTCCCAAATCTGAGTACTGAAACATGCAGGGGGCTTTCTTTTTATATCTCCCTGTGGTCTTTGTCCCGCAAATATGGATTATGCTTCCGGTCCTTTTTGCGGGCCTTGCTGGGGGTCTCCAGGCCATTTCTGATGGTTTGGCCTGGTGCCAGCATTAATAACCCTCCCTCCAGGCCTCTGTAACAGGTTCTGCAAGACCAGTTTCTGGGAAGGAGGTAATGACTTAATTATAGGTTATCAAGAATGTACACCAAGCTTGCTGGCATGGATTCCAATTGCTAGCCCCCAAAATATCAGGGTTACTTTAGAATTAGCCCTTTTTAGCCTACTCACCATCACCTCCCAACACTTCAAAATTTTTTGATTTGTCTATAAGCTGTACCAAGCCACTTAGCATCACAAGAAGAAAATGCTGTTCACAGCTATGGATTTACCTGAATCTCATCTTGTCCAATGTTACAAAACAAAACAAAGAACAACCAACCAACCTTTGAGACTGAGAGTTACCCTGAAAGAAAAGGCTTTATTGAGCCATATGCTAACCAGAGAAAGGGCAGGTCCTGGGACATGCAGTCTAAACCACCAGCAGGACTGGAG
The DNA here is from genome assembly GCF_964212035.1 of Myotis nattereri. Lineage (NCBI taxonomy): Eukaryota > Metazoa > Chordata > Mammalia > Chiroptera > Vespertilionidae > Myotis > Myotis nattereri. The sequence goes on from NC_138075.1 coordinate 183,235,349, forward strand.
GGAGAAGACAAACATGTCTGCCATCCTGGGGTTGACGGGTTCTTTTATACAAGTTTGGGGAAGAAAGACGTAAGTTGTTTTGAAAAAATTTACTTATGGCTGTCCATAAGGGGATGGGAAGTGAAGTGAGAGAGTTCTGAGATAGGTAAATAGTACATAAGAAGGAAATATTTGCTTCTTCTGGATTGATTATAGGCAATAGTTCAGAAAGTTCATGTGTAAGAAGGATATGGTGGTGTCTGGAAGTTGATTACTCAAATAACTGCCTGGAAGTTGATTCAAAATTTCAACATACATTCAGCAATGTGGGCAGTCTTTTGTTGGCTTTGACTCACAGCTGCTAACTGGTCAACTTCCTCTGTCTATTCCTCCTGCCCTCTGGCCTACTGACATCTCAAAATTTTTTTTTTTTCAAATATATGCACTGATCATAAAGAAAAGGGCTAACCTGTTGACATTCTGGGCTGAATAATTTTTGTTGTGTGTGGAGTGGGGTTCTCTCCACTGTAGGATGTTTAGCAGTATCACAGGCCTATATCCACCAGATGCCAGTAACACCTCCCAGTCATGCCAACAAAAATTACCTCCAGGTATTGCCAAATGTCCCCAGGAGTCCCCCAGAAGGCAAAAATCAAACCCCAGTGAAGAATGATTGGCTAAGAAAATATGAATGATTTTATGGAGCACATCTTCCTCCTGCAAACAACATCACAGGGAACAGTTCTTATTCACTACTATGTCTCCACCAGCTAGAATATTTTCTGGAACATGACAGGGTTCAGTGATACTTATAGGCCTTATTACAAAGAAGATAGAATGTGGTATACATGTGATAGTGACCTGTTAACTTCTATTTTCTGGCTTACAGTAGGTATTTATTTAATCTCTCTCTCTCTCTCTCTCTCTCTCTCTCTCTCTCTCTCTTTCTATATATATATATATATATATATATATATATATATATATATTTATTTATTTAATGACTACATGATGAATGAATGAATGGGTGAATGAATGGCTTTCCAATCTGGGACTTTAGATCTTGAGAGGAAGGTAGATTTAAGCCAGGTGATATATATAATTCAATGATTCTTCAAGTGGGTGTCACCCTCCTACTCTCATTAGAAATGTGTGGGAACCTATGCCTATGTTCTCCTCATGCATTTTTCCTGAAAATGAGGTCTGAGATCCATTATTAGATTCTGAAATTTTGATTTGGTGGTCTTGGCCAGCATTTTAAAAAACAGGCTAAAATTGATGAGAAAAGATCAGAGTATGTAACATGTTGTGAGGGTAAGTATTGTTTCTTAACATTTTTATTTTAGTTATTTTGTGTCTGTTTAGGTTCTGGGTTGCAAGGTAAAACAGTTTTGTGTGGGACCTGCTCAGAAAAACTGGAAAGTCACTTGCCTGTGGAATAGCCAGGTGTGTGGTGATCAGAGGAGAAACCATTCTCCCAATAGCTGGGTTGGTAGATAAGGATAAGAAAACCATATGGAAAGTGTAGAGCAGTACCACAGAGATCCTGGCCTTTGGGGTGATGTGTATGCCTATCACAACACAGGGGGGCACGGCTGTCTTTTGGAGTCTAGTGGTGGGAGGCAATGGGTTAAGCCTAGAAAGCAGTGACTGTTGTTCCTTTTGTGTGTCTTTTTTTTTTTTTTTTTTTTTTTTAAGTATAAAGAGAATACAGCTGTTCTGTCTGCAGAATTTCTTTTCTTGGCCCCATGAAAAATGATATCAGCATATTTCACTGGTTTTCCATTTATCCAAACTAAAGGAGTCTGGTGATTCATTAGTCTGATCAAATGTCCCTTGCAACAATATTGATTCAGATGATGGCAAATGAAGATATTTCCTCTAAGGTAATAGCCTGTCAATCGTGACATTTAGAACAAGTATGGCCTAGCTGGAAAGGCCTCCTTTAACATTGCTAACATGAAGAACAAATGGATTTGAAAAACATATGTGCTCCTGGTGGATATTTTTTCTGTGTAAAAGACAATTTATTTTGAATTCAGAAAGTGATTTTTATAGGCTATAAAATGCTATGATTAAATTACACAAAACCAAGTACTGATATATTATTCATAAAAAGATAATAACTACATTTCCCTTTGTACTTTATCTTAAACCCCAGAGGGAAAGAGAATTAAAAAAAAAAAAAAGAGCAGGATTAACATTGAGGAACATTACAAAGGAGGTGTCTGGATTAAGCAAAGAGTACTGAAAAGGGCATTTCCTAATGTGAGTATGCTCCTCTGGAAGTGTCTACTACATAAAGCCACTTTCCTTTTAAGAAATGTGCACAATGCTTCCGAGAGGGCTTGCATCCTGGGTTTTGCATGGGTTTCCATAACCTGCACCAGATACACATAGGCCTTGGGCATCCTTGCCAGGGTCACAGCTTAGTTCTGAACTACCTTCCCTGACCTCTTTCTTGTTCCCCATCCTACCCTGCTCCCAGGTCCTCTGTCTTCTTACTTTGTTACTAATCTTTTTCAATTCCATATCATCCCTTCAGCCTGGTACTACTCAGCACTTCCCACTAACTGCGATTCTAATTCTATTTTCTTCTTCTTCTCCTCCTCCTCCTCCTCCTCCTCCTCCTCCTCCTCCTCCTCCTCCTTCTTCTTCTTCTTCTTCTTCTTCTTTCTTTTTCTTCTTCTTTATTTTCCACTGCTTCATCTGGATTTATTTTTTTCCAGATCTAGTGTCTCTCATGGATGGCATTCCTGTAGGGCTCATCCTTTTCTTTTGAGTAGAGCTGAAACAGTCAAAAATAAGCATGTTTAGAGCAAGTAATAGAGTACAAGGGGAAAAAGGAGTGTGCTAAAGGTTGTCAGTAAATGCTTATAGGTAGAAAAGGAATGTCGGCTCTTGGTTTGTTTTTACTCTAAAAGCACTTTGGGACCAGAGAAAGATCAAACCAATGTGAAATAATATTAACTATTAAAAATAATGAGATTTTATAAAGCATTTGTAAGCAAGATAAAGTTTCAAAAGTCACCTAAAAATGGAAATGTGAAAAACATGTCCTACGGTTGATATAGCAACAATATCTAACATATACATAGCAATAAAGATGCCAAGATACAGGACTTACATAAAGACAACCATAAAATTGTTATTGAAATACATAAAGCAAGAGCTTAACAATTTGAAAGATACAGTATGTGCTAGGATAGAAGGGCTTAATGTAACAAAACATCAATTTTATCAAAACTAATAGATAAACCCACAATTCTCAGTAAAATTTCAAAGGGTTTTTCTTTTTAGAATTGGATAAAATGTTCTTCAAGTTTATATGGAAGGATAAATACTCATGAATAGAAGAGAATTTAGAAAGAGAAAACTAAATAAATGTCTTAAGCATCAGGCCATACAATAATGCCACAGTAAACAAGTCAATGGTATTGGCAAGTGAATAGACTAATAGCTCAGAAGACCTGAACAGAGAACTGAGTAGAACCCAGTATATATGATAATATGCAGTACTCATCAAAGTATATTTATTGCCTACTATATGCCATTTTATTTTAGACATGGCAAAAATAAAGTATTGCTACTTACATGGGGGAAGAATAGATTATTTAATAAACAGAGCTGACACAACCAACCATGTGAAGGAAATTAAAGTTAAACCTCTCTCACATTATATTAAAACAATCTAGTGTCAAAGTATAATTTTTTAAAAAGTTAAAAACATGACTCTCATATGAATATACATTGAACACAAGTCAAAGATTTATTAAGTTCATTAATGAGGGAACCAGTAGGATGACAAAACGGGTTCCAAGTGTTTGGAGAACAGAGATTTATACAACTAGTTGGGAAAGGCAGGCTGGAACAAGCTTACAATGTTAGAGACAAAACTGGCTACAGGGAAATAAAATTGTGACTTATTTTTCTCTATTGGACAGAAATAATTTGCATCTCTATTAGAGAAAAGACCTATAAGTTAACATGAAAAGTCATAGACTCTGGGTTCTAATCAATAGTAAATAGCAAATAAAAATCATACATCTGCCATTTGGGACAATATGGATGAATCTTGAGAGTGTTATGATAGGTGAAATAGGTTACACAGAAAAAGACAAGAACCATATGATTTTGTGTATATAAAACAAAATGCAACAAATGAACAAACAAAAACAAACTCATAGATACAGACAACAGAATGGTTGTTATCAGAAGGGGTTGGGGGAGTATGAAGAGTGTAAAGGGGGTCAAATAAATGGTTAAGGAAGGTGATTATATTTTGATTGGTCAGCAAAAAATTGAGTATACAGGTATCATATTATAAAGGTGTACACTTGAAATCTATGTTGCCTCATTAAACTTGATAATAAAAAATGATATATTTCCTTGTCTTTGGGACACAGAGAATAAAATAATCCTTTAATGGGACTGTTAAACAATGCTCTACAATGAGAGGACATGCAGAATTCTTTTGCTGTATTTCCAAGCTTAAAATTGAAAAAGAAAAAGGCTTTTGTATGACAAAAGACACTATAAAAGTCTAAATAAAAAATTGATTTGGAAAAATATAGAGTATGTACAGAGGGTTAATGTAAAAAGAACTTTTACAGATTGACAAGAAGATAAACACTCAGTGGGAAGTGGGTAAAGAACGGTAAGAGGCAATTCATGAAAAAATGAAGATACTCAAACTCACTAGAGGCCAAGGAAGTGCAAATTGAAGTAACAGGAAATAGCTTTACACCTAACAGAAGGCCAGGACTTTAAGAGTGATATCCATTGCTGGTGGGCATGCAGGGAAAAGAGCCATCTCATGCTCTGCTGATGGAAATGTGAATTACTCTAGTCTTTTGGAAGATAAACTAGAAATAGCTATTAAAAATAAAAATACATATATCTCCCCACCTAGCAAATCATACTTCTGAGAAACCGTTTAAAGGAAAAGCCCCAGGACTTAAAAATATATGTTCAAGGATTAGTTGCTCAAAAACTGGGAGAAAATGAACGCCTGTCAATAAGAGAACGGTAAGTACATTGTGGAACGTTCATCCCATGTCATATTATGCATCCATTAAACAAAAAGGATGAGGCCCATGCCAGGTGATTGGAAGGCCTTTCCATGAATTATTGTTGCATGAGAAAAGTAAGATACAGGAAAGTCTGTAAAATATGATTTCATCCTTATAAAACAAAAATGCATTCATTGCCTCGTGTTTATATGTAAACAGATGTTTTCATATAATTATATAAGCATGAAGAGAAGTGTCTGCAGATAAATATCTTAGGTAGTTAATGTGAATAACAATGAGGGAGGCAGGGAGAGAGAAAAACCACATAAAACAGGGAAAGAAAAAGTTAAAACATTGTACTAGAAACAACTCTAGTATGTTCACACTTATGCATTTATGGAAAGCCATGTATGTGTATTTGTAAGAGGACAATTTTAACAAAGGGTTAAAATTTCTCATGAGAGAAAAAGATGTTGACACAATAAGTATTAAAGGAAGAGCAGGGCTGGCTGAGCAAAGGAAGATGACCTGGATAACTGTCACTGAGACTGGAAACCGTCTTGGTCTCTGCCGACAGATGCTGGGGAGGAAGGACAACTCCTGGCTAACAACTTCGTTAACCCTTGCGAGCTGTGATTTCAAAGATTTGGCATAGTTTTGGATGCGCTATCTCTCCGCTGTCCCTCAGTAAGAGTTTATACCCCAGAGACTGAGATGATAGGAATTCCTCAAGAGATGGGAATCTTGAGGGTGGGAGGTGGCAGGGATTCTGAAAGGGAGGGTCATAGAGGCAGGTAGAGCTGTGAGAGAGGATGGTTGAGTAACATGACAGAGCAATCAAAGGCATCAGGATGCCTCGAACTGATTCTCAATTCATATAATGCCCCCTGCCTCTGACATGCATATACCTGTAAAGGTAGCTAGCTGTGTACCACCAGAAACAAAGTGGTGGAAGCAGTTGGATGGATAACAGGTGAGGAGGTGGAGTAGATGATTTAGGCTGGAATTAATGGCCCTTTTATGTCTCATAAGTGTTTAGAAGGTCAGGAGCAGGCCATAAAGCAAAGTGAGTTCAAATTTCTTTGGGTGGAATGGTCTCTTTGTGAGATTACCCCTCCCTCCCTCCCTCCCTCCTTCCCTCCCTCTCTCCCTCCATCTCTCCCTCCCTTTTCTCCTTCCTGTGCCAGACACTATGATAGCAAATAACCATAAGGCATAATCATGGCAAATAAGACACTGTGGTTTCTGTGTTCTTGGTGTTTGCACCCTGTCAGAAGAGACAAGCAATTATACCAACAGGATTACAGTTGTGAGTACTGTGAAGAGTATATGGGTCTATGAGAGTTTATGACAGGGAAGCTGGGTGGAGGTCAGGGGTTGAGCTCCGAGGCTGTGCTCCATGAACACCTCCTAAGTCCTGTTTGCCAGCCATTCTACAGAGACTTTAAGAAAATGGGAGAAAAAATTGGGAAGATGGGGAGGGGCCAGGGAGGAAGTAAATGGGTAGAGGTGGGGTGGTGAGGTGTTTGAATGTTAAAAATGCTACAATCAAGTTGCAGTTTTGCCTAGGACCACTCCCTACGGAAAGTAGAAGCACTTTTAGGGTTGGCAGCTTTCATTTACTTTCCTGTAGTTGGACTTACTGGCCAAGCCTGAAATGTGTCCAGGGAAGAGGGAAGAAGGGGCCATTATTGAGCGCCCATGATGTGCTAAGCGCTTCACTTAGGCTACCTTGTTCATTTCTCACAGACAACTCTGTGAAGTATATATTGTTACCACCTGTGTACAAAATAAAAGAAGCCTCATTCATAAATTATACATGTTTAACATTTTTTGGGGGCAGTGGGTTTGTTTTGATTGTTTGGGCAGCAACTTGTCCTTTGTCGTGCTGATAGGTGAGAAGTGGAGGGAGAATTGGAGAGGCCACATTGAGTCGCACCATAAAGCATGCAGATACCTGGGGAAAATATCTCCGAGTGGGGAAGAAACGCTGGCCACAGTGGAGAAAAGCTAGATGGGCTGGGGATTTTGAGGTGTGCAGAAGATGAATTGCAATACGGTCAGGCACAGGGCTGCAAGAAGAGAGAGATGCAAAAGAGGATTTTTGGAATTCTGTGCTCTCTGCCAGTGAAATGCGCATTTCCTTTGCTTTCTGTCACACAAAAGTGACGTTCTTCAAGGCCTTTGGATTTGTGTGTCTTTAGGATGCTGAGATGAACGAACCTTAAACTGAGTACACTAAGGCCGATCGTATTCAGGTTTTGGACGAATGAGGAAACTAAAGTTCAGTTGGCTCACGTTCCAAAAGTTGCTTTGCCTCTCTGCCCTTCAGTTTTCTTTCCAGTAAAATGAGGGGTGGACTAGGGGATCTCCAGGATTCCGCTAAGCTCCCAGTTCTTTGGGTGAACAAGCTGACTTCTTTCACAGTCGCTAGGCCAGTAGCTTCTCATCAGTTAGGACTCAGTGCTTTTCAGTGTTGTGCTTTTTTGGCAGCTGCCACTGGGGAGCCGGAAACAACCTGGATGCTGCCTTAGGGAGCTGTTCCACCAGAGTAGGCCCGGGAGCGAGTCCTGCCTCTGTTATCTGAATGTCAGGGAGGACAGCTTTGAACACACTTTCTTCCCAGGAGACCCCACACCCTCTGGGTGACCTGCTTCGGGGTGGAGGAGGCAGAGCCTGCATTTTGCTGCCTCCAGAGTCTCTTAGGGAAAAACTGCTGATTGCTGTCAAGGGAACTTGACAACATTTCAATTTTTCTTCCCATCAAAATACAGAATACTCAATTTCTTGTAAAGCTCATTTAAAAGTAACATTGCTCTTCTCATTTTAAAACTACCACAGGCTTACTATAGAATATCTATACTAATAAAAGGATAATATACTAATTAGACCAGACATCTTCTGGATGTCCTTCTGGACAAAGCCACAGTGGCAGGGGCCAAGGCAGAGGCGGTTAGAGGTGATCAGGCCTGCAGGGGGGAGCAGTTAGGGGGTGACCAGGCGGGCAGGCAGAGGTGTTTGGGGGCAATCAGGCAGGCATGCAAACAGGCAAGTGGTTAGGAGCCAGCGGTCCCAGATTGTGAGAGGGATGTCTGACTGCTGGTTTAGGCCTGATCGGGCCTAAACCGGCAGTTGGACATCCCCCGAGGGGTCCTGGATTGGAGAGGGTGCAGGCCAGGCTTAGGGAATGCACCCCCCCCCCCAACCCCCCGCATGAATTTTATGCATCAGGCCTCTAGTTTAAAAATAAAATAGATTTAGAAAAAAAATTTTTAATTTTCTGTAATCTCACATTGAGAGATTATTGCTTTTTGAATTTGGTGTATATAGTTTCTATCATTGTTCTCTGTTTGCTTTATTGCATTTATTCACTTAACAAGTATTCATTGAGCATCTGTTATGTGCCAAGCCTATGCTCAGATAAAGTGAGGAATGAGGTAAAGTTTCTGCTCTCATCAAGTACTTATCAAGCTTACATTTTTACAACATGGTTATCACACCATAGATATGCTTAATATCCTGCTATCTTTACTTAATGTTGATCACTAGGGTGTTCTAACGAATCTTTATAAGCATGAGTTGTAAACCTGCTTTATGGGTGCTCCTTCCTGTCTGAGCCCTTTGGTTGAATGGGTGATGCCATCTTCTTGGCCACTTTCCAGGAATGCATGTCAGAGCCAAGCTGGACCAAACAATGCCTTTTCCAGGGTTTTAAACATGGGACCAGTGAGAGTAACTAGCATTTCCAATCTGGGAATAGAGCTAGGAGACTTTGGAGGGTTCAGCAGTCAGGTGTCTTGTCAAGCTGGGATAGGAGAAAATGAGACTGAGAGGTAGGCATTGGTAGAAGTGTGCGCGACTGTGTATGAGTGTGTGTATGGGGGGGAGGGGGGGAAGAGAGAGAGAGAGAGAGAGAGAGAGAGAGAGAGAGAGAGAGAGAGAGAGAGAGAGAATATTAGTGTCCTCCCAAATCACATGAAGTCCTAACCCCCAATGTGATAGTATTTGGAGGTGCAGTCCTTGGGCAATGATTAGGTTTAGATGAGGGCATAATGATGGGATTTTCAATATGGGATTTGTGCCTTTATGAGAAGAAGAACAGAGAGATTTCTCTCTCCCTCCATGCATACACACTGAGGAAAGACCATGTGAGGACAGAGTGAGAATGTGACCATGGCAATCGGCAAGCAAGGCGGTGAGCTTTCATCAGAACTCAATCATGCTGGTGCCCTGATCTGGGACTTTCAGTCTCTGCAACTGTGAGAAAATAAATGCCTGTTTAAGCCACCGGTGCCTTCCTGGCTGCCCAGCCTGAGAGCCTGAGCTCATATATTTTGCTTTTCCTGAACCTAGTTTGACTTGGGTTTCTGTCACTGACTATAATGAAACTTAGCTTATAACAGAGAAAAATATTCATGTTTATTTATATTTTGGACATGTTTTCAGTTTTATCTAGTATAGTTTTTGTATTTTTAGTAGGAATGTGGTAGATAAAGAGATAAAAGCAAAGCCAGCAATGAAGTAAATAGAGAGGCCACACCATTTAGGCAGAATTTGTTTTTGTTCCAAAGTTTCACCCTGATGCCAGAAGTTATAGGACTGAGAAATACTTTGGAATAGCCATCACCAAATTTTTTAAAATTCAGGACTCAGATAATATCTAATCCTACATAGATCATGTTAAAAATAATAAAAATTTGATAAAACCCTTATCCAATATATTTCCCTAAAAACTTAGTTCATTAAAAAATGAGAAAAGAGCAGAGCAAGTAGTTATTATTACCTTCAATAAAAATATTGCTGGAGGTAAGAAATAATCAGTTAACTACTTCAGAGTCCTCAGCAGACTCTTGCCAGACGCATACTTGAGGGAAGAGAGGTTGAAGAAGGCAATTTGAAAACTGTAGCACTCCTGGATTTGGTCCTGATCAGAAATCAGTGGCTCCTGATCTCAGCGACTTCAGTCTGCCCCTGCTTTGCCCACCCCTCCGTCTACAGGCAGAAAGCAACTGGGAAGGAATGCGTTTTTATGTTTGGCAAGACTGTGTTTGATGTATGCCAAGTCCAAGTGCTCAGATAATTGTTTCTGTCACAAATCCTGGCTGTGATCAACATGCAGGTGTTCCCCTGGAAAGCCATCAGCAACCATAGCCACAGGGGGATCCAGGAAGGCCCATTTTCTTTGTGCTCACCCCATTTCTTTGAATGTAAAATGAAGTTTAGGCTATCAAATTACTTAGTAAGTCATGCAACACGTCACTAGTGTTGGAAATCTCTTAATCATGTAGAGTTTTAGAACACTATGGAAATGTAAGGGAGAGGCAAGAAAATCTCCACTGATGTGAGTGGAAAAAAAATGACAGGTCCAAAGGTTCTAGGCTGCCTGGGGAGAATTAGGCATTTGCAACTTATAAATGCTTGTGGGAGAGGATCAGCTGCCAGAGCAAACACGTAGGAGCAGCTGTACCATGCCAGCATCAAAGGCACACAGGCAGCTCCGTGACCGGGCTGCACCAGGGATGTCACAGTCCTAATGACTTCCATTCACTCCTAAAAGCACCTATCAGTCTCTCCCTGAAGCTGGACTATTTGATCCCCTTCTTCCATCATCATCAAGGGGCTGCGTTCTGTGGGAAGGGCACGGCGGTTCCCATGCCAAGTGACGGGGCTGGGAAACTTGCTTCCAGTGGCTTACGTATTTTTCACTTACTGTTTTCTCCATGCCCTTCCAGCCCCTGTGCCTTGTGTCTGCTGTTCCCGGCTTCTCAGCCTGCTCCTGTGCCTAGCCCTCAGATTAGTGGACTCAGTCATGGCTCTCACTTGGAGGCGGAAGAGGAAAAGTCCATTCTGCATTCACTCACGAATGAGTGGCAATGCCCCATTGCCAGGAACTAGTATCTCGATATGTTAGAATTGTTTCAGTTGGAAGTTGCAAACCCAACTCAATCTGTTGTAAGAAAAAGAGGAAATACGTTGTTTTATTTCAGTAAAAAGCCTATGGGTAGATTTTTAGTTAAGGCTAAATCTAAGATAAAAATAATGTCACTTAAGAAGATATTGCAAAAAGAAGAATTGGATGCTGGCCAGGCAAAAATAATAGATGCCCATCAGTATTCACCTGATGATAGATTGATGACTTGTACCTATATGTTACAAAACACAACGAACAAGACAGATAGGCAGGAGCTTAAAGAGTAGTGGGATCCACATAAATGTGCAATTGCAATATGGCATGATAAATGTTAAGGTGGAAAATTATAGCATATTATGAACACATGGGAAGGGTACCCAACCCAGCTGAGAGCAGAGTAGGGTCAGGGAAACCTTTTACAGAGCAAAGGATATTTAAGTAAAATATATTAGAGTTAGATGAGAGGGGATTAATTCAGGAGGTTGAAGGGAGAGGGTGATGCAATAAAAGCTTTGAGATATTGAAATCCAATCATAAATCAGGTAGGACATTTCTGAAATAATGCTATGAATCTATATGAAGTGAGTCATTTTCTGAAATTTGATTCATACTTAATTTTTCAGGATTTTTATTTTTTGGAAGTTTATGTTTGCATGTGTAAACTTCTTTCCATCTTTTTTCTCTTTTTTCTTTCTTCCCTTCATCCCATCTTTCCTCCATGTATCCTCTATTTCCTTCATTTTATTCATTATTTATTTATATATTTATTTATTTGTATATACATTTAAATTATTTTTAATATTTCTTTCTTTCTTTATTTTTAAATCCTCACCCAAGGATTTTTTCCATTGAATTTTAGAGAAAGTAGAAGAGAGACAGAGAGAAATATCGATGTGAGAAAAACACATGGATTGGTTGCCTTCTGTATGAACCTTGACCAGGGCCCGAGGCTAGGGATATATATATATATCCCTATATATATATATATATCAATATATATATATATATATATATATATATATATATATATCAATATATATCAATATATATATTGATTTCAGAGAGGAAGGGAGAGGGAGAGAGAGATAGAAACATCAATGATGAGAGAGAATCATTGACTGGCTGCCTCCTGCACACCCCTATTGAGGATTGAGCCCACAGCCCAGGCATGTGTCTTTGACTGGAATCAAACCCAGGACACTTTAGTCCAGAGGCCGATGCTCTATCCACTGAGCCAAATCAGCTAGGGCTATTTTTATTTATTTCAGAGAGGAAAGGAGAAGAAGAGAGAGATGGAAACACCAATGATGAGAGAGAATCATTGGTTGACTGCCTCCTATGCACCCCGTACTGAGGATCCAGCCCCCAACCCCTGCATGTGCCCTGGCCAGGAATTGAACTGTGTCCTCCTAGTTCATAGGTTGATGCTCAACCACTGAGTCACACTGGCTGGGCTACTTCCTTCTTTTTGACAGGGGTCCTGTGCTGGAGAGAACTGATCAGTCTGGTTGATGTTGAGTGACTGCATGGGTGTGTGTGTGTGTGTGTGTGCACATAGGTTTGTGCTCATTCACTTATCAAACTTAGTTTTTGAAAAGCTTCTTTACTGAATCTTGATTTGAAAAACTTTTAAGTCACCATATAAATTCTCAGTCTGAAATTTGTAAATGTATTAATTCAAATTTAATATTACCTTAACCTGACAATTGTAGGCAAGAATGCCAAGGGTCAAAATTCCCTTTCATATATACTCTTGTGTTCAAGAAATTGAGAATTTACAACCTATTTAAAAAACAAAGTAGGCTTAACCAAATGCAAAACTTTAAATTTCTCTGAAAAAAATGAGTGTTAACACTTTTTCAAAGGGTGTTTGTGGGACATTAATATAAGCCATGATCATTCTTTGGTTCTCAGTGCCACACTGCCTCATCTGTTGCATAGTATATGATACTAGTACAGGAGGCAAATGGACATATGCTAAATGGTTACACTGAGCCAAAATCAAATTTTCATCCATACCCTTGTACTAAGCCTACCAGACCTGCATTTGTGGACAAGAGTGCCCAATGTACATCAATAGATTTGTATATTTCAAAATACTGTGGACAAATGTTTTTCCATTAGCTGCTGGTTAAACATTTTGTATCCACTTGCATATGCATGATCATGGGTACAACAGGACTCACATGCCAGATAAATCACATTGACGATGATCTTAGAAAGGGACTTTAGAGAAAAGGCAACTTTAAATTCAATCAATAGATCCGAATTATTGGCTGCTTTCATGTTCTTTTTCATGGAGTGATAATTTGTAGTTGCACCTTCTTTCTTAAGCTGTGCAATTTCACATGATATTAACATCCCTGCCTCTCGAAGTAATTATTTTCTCTTTACCCTCTGACTTAATTTTTGTTGTGTTTAATTTAAGAAATACATGGCTGTTTTTCTTCTCTGTTCTCTGTAGTGCTGGCAGTGTGGAGTGGAGATGGCGAGACATAGCAATAGGAAAGTAGCTCTGCAGAATCAACAGCAAAGGTGTTCTGCTCCAATGTCTTCCTTACCAAGACACGCTACAATAGCAAGTTTTACCCTGTACAGGTAAAGTTCCCACCTGCTTCTGAAGAAGCTTTTTAAGCAGCACATGTGTTCTTAACACTTAGTGTATACTGATGGTAATGTTTTCACAGGGTTTCTGGGAACAGTAGTTGCTCCTTATTTAATCTTTGTCTTAGTGCATCAGTTTGTAGCATTTATCAAACTACAGTCTCTTCCTCACAACTAACTTTTTCCCTTTCTATATGCCTACCTCTATGCCATCAACATTTCTTTTACCAATGGGCATGCTCTGATGGTTTATCAGTAGTGTCTAGAATTTTTTGGCATGCCCAGGCAAAAACAGAAGCACCTAGCAAGATACCTGGCAGAGGTGAGTCACCAGTACATTAAAAACAATCCATTCATTAAGTTGAGGAAGGAGATGTGAAAAGTACACCTGGTCTGTGGCGTCATATTTGATCAATAAGTGTCACTATTGAGTACCTGATTGTACTCTTATTTCTAAGTTCTTTTGATGCTGCAATTTATGTAAATTTAATTTCCTTAACTTAATTCTGGAAGTTCAAAATTAAGGTTATTGAACATATTTTTACCTAGGAACCCATGTATTAGGCCCTCGGATAAGGGAGTGCATTATCTTAGTCTTACTTAGCACATGTTCTTGCTGCATCTTCACATCACCATCATCAATACCACCATCACTAATTTTGTCATTGCTACTATTTATTGAGCAACTATATCCCAGGCATTACACAAGCACTTAATATTTTATTTAATCCTTGCCACAAGCCTGTGAGGCAGGTATTTTATTATTTTCATTCTACAAGTGAGAAAGTGGAAACTATAAAGGTTAAGTTATATCTCACAAGAAAACATCTAATAAATGGCAGAACTGGAATTTAAGCAGCATGAACACATCTTCATGGCCAAACAGCTGCATCAAAAGGTCAGCGTCATGATGGCTGGTCAAAATTACTCTATTAAGGATGCCTGTGATGTGTGAGATGTGGGCAGATATTTCCCATAAGTGCAAGGATAATGTTTCTAGGATGCTAATTAATTTAAAATTATTATATTTGCTACTCAAGAAATGACTTTGTAGAAGAAATATGAACATGTTACTAGTGATACAAGCTCAAAGAAAGCTCTGAAAGATGAAGTTGCTATTTATGTGAATATTTTTGCAAACTGGAACATTTTACACACTAAATTCTTTTATCACGACAGCTTTATTCACAACAGAGTATAGAAGAAATGATTTATGCCTGTAATAGTCAAAGCAGACCTGGATATGCATGGAAAGCTAATGGTGTTCTTATTTCAAATGTTGGGCTGGAAATTAATTTCACCAAACATCCCATTTCAGCCAAATACTATGTAGCTTCACATTTACTGATATATAAATGTGACGAATTAACTTCGAATTGACACTATTCCAAGCTATTTCTTTTTCCTATTATCTTTGTTTATCAGTTGGCATTGGCTACTTTATAAATAGTTCCATTTGCTTTCCATGTTCAACTTTTACAGTTAAGCACAGTAATTTGTTTTGTGTTCTTATATGTGTTGCAATGGAAGAAAATGCTGTAAGAAAAATACCTGGTAAAAATGTATGTGTATATGTTGATATAAGAATGTTTAAAGAAATATACACCAAACTATTAGCATTGATAGTATCTCAAGTGGTATCACTTACATTTTTTAATATTTTCTTATTAGTATTTTCTCTTTTTGTACACTGATTTACCTTGAGAAAAAAAAACACACACAAAGAGAATTCACTCCATAAGGATCTTAGGGAATCATTGAATTAAAAGGTAGCAATGGGTTTGGGAGAGACATTGGAACTAATGTAGGTATGAGAGCAAGAGTAGATGTGATTTTAAAGTCTATATATGCCCATCAGCTTGCACTTACAGCCCTTTCTTAGGGGGCCATTCCTGGTTCCAGGGTCAGGGTGGGAAGCACTCACTGTTTTCCCTACTCCTTGTCTCTCACTGGGGTCGGTACCTCATTCTTTGCTGGAAGTGCCTATTTTTCACTGTAGAGATGAAAAATTCCAGTGTGTATTGTCCCTGCCTCCTTGTAGCTTGAACATGGCCATGTGATCTATCCTTGTCAGTGGTCCCTGAGAAAAACTTCTGGGGAAGTTCCCAGGGAGAGACTTCTGGGAAATATTACCCTCTTAGTAATAACAAAAGATGGGCAAGAAGAAACTGTCTTTTTCTTTTGCCTTCAGATGTGACTGTAATGTTGTGGTCTTGAACCATGAAGGAAAAAACTTGACATCAAGGGCCAACTAGCTGAGACTGGTAGAAAAGATGGAAGAAACCATGTGTTCTTAATAATGCCTTTGAGCTACTACTCCAGTACTGGAATTGCTCTGCCTCTAAACTTCTTCTTTTTTTTTTTTAAATATATTTTATTGATTTTTCACAGAGAGGAAGGGAGAGAGATAGAGAGAATTAGAAACATCGATGAGAGAGAAACATCAATCAGCTGCCTCCCGCACATCCCCCACCGGGGATGTGCCCACAATCCAGGCACATGCCCTTGACCAGAATCGAACCCGGGACCTCTCAGTCACAGGCCGACGCTCTATCCACTGAGCCAAACCAGCATCGGCTAAACTTCTTGTTAATTGAATTAACAAGCTCTATTATTTAAGCTTATTATTGTGTATTCTCATGTAACCATCTCCTCCTCCTTCTCTTTCTCCTTCAGGTAATAAAACCAAGGTCTCTGTGTATATCAGTTCATACAATCATGTGCTCAGGAAGTAGGGTGCCCTTTGCTAGCTACTCATTCTCAGATTCCTGGTCATTAGTGTTGCTTGTAATTGTTTGGCTAAAGGGTCTCACTGCCATGGCAGATTAATGCACCAAATGAGGTAGCAAATTGTCCACTTAGACCAGGTAGGACACTATGCTAAGATTTATAGATGAGTCATTTGGGGCTGGGGTGAAAAGACGATTCAGAATTAAGCATAGGAGAAATGAGGGTTGTCTCTCAGCTATGCTAAATAGGTCACATTGAAAGGAAGTTACCCAAAGATTTTTCCACTGCAAGCATTCAAATTATTTGGCGTTTTGAGGATCGTGGTGGGATATGGCAGGAGGCCATAAAGAAATCTAAGAAAGACAATAATTTAATTACATTTAACATATTGAAAAAGATTCCTAGCCTTCTCCAGTATCACATTCAAAATTTCAAGGAGACACATACCACAGATTATAGGAATATTTCTTATCTCTATTGATTGAGAGAATATATGATGAAAAACTTATTAAACTGATTGCACATACTCATCTGAGGCTCTCCATAGACATATGCTGGAAACCTTCATTAGACAGAATTTCCATAGCCA
This sequence comes from Myotis nattereri, assembly GCF_964212035.1. Taxonomy (NCBI): domain Eukaryota; kingdom Metazoa; phylum Chordata; class Mammalia; order Chiroptera; family Vespertilionidae; genus Myotis; species Myotis nattereri. Next base: position 183,252,174 of record NC_138075.1, read on the forward strand.
GCTGTGGAGGAGAAAGGAACATTATAATGGGGGGAACTTTAAAAATATAATTAGGTGTGGGAGTAGGACACTGGGGCTGAATTCTGACTCTTTAGAAAACATATTAAAAAGCACATCCTTATTCTTTAATAAAATAAGAAAGAAAGAAAAAGAGAGAAAATAGAAAGAAAAGCAGGAAGGAAAAAAGAAAGAAGGAAAGAATCAAGGAAAAAGAAAACCCAACAAAAGATTATCTTTTTTTTTTTTTAATTTTATGTCACATGAATTTTTTCTCCTTTTTTCTTTTTTTAAAAAAATTAAATCTTTATTGTTCAGATTATTACAGTTGTTCCTCTTTTTTCCCCCCATAGCTCCCCTCCACCCGGTTCCCACCTGACCCTCCGCCATCACTGCCCTCCCCCCACCCCCCACTGTCCTCATCCATAGGTGCACGATTTTTGTCCAGTCTTTTCCCGCATCCCCCACACCCCTTTCTCCCTGCCCCGCAAGAATAGTCAGTCCACTCCTTTTCTATGCCCCTGATTCTATTATAATCACCAGTTCATTCTGTTCATCAGATTATTTATTCACTTGATTTTTAGATTCACTTGTTGATAGATGTGTATTTGTTGTTCATAATTTATATCTTTACCTTATTCTTCTTCTTCCTCTTCTTAAAGGATACCTTTCAGCATTTCATATAATCCTGGTTTGGTGGTGATGAACTCCTTTAGCTTTTCCTTATCTGTGAAGCTTTTTATCTGACCTTCAATTCTGAATGATAACTTTGCTGGATAAAGTAATCTTGGTTGTAGGTTCTTGGCATTCATCACTTTGAATATTTCTTGCCACTCCCTTCTGGCCTGCAAAGTTTCTGTTGAGAAATCAGCTGACAGTCGTATGGGTACTCCCTTGTAGGTAACTGGCTTTTTTTCTCTTGCTGCTTTTAAGATTCTTTCTTTGTCTTTTGCTCTTGACATTTTAATTATGATGTGTCTTGGTGTGGTCCTCTTTGGGTTCCTTTTGTTTGGGTTTTTTCTGTGCTTCCTGGACTTGTAAGTCTATTTCTTTCACAAGGTAGAGGAACTTTTCTGTCATTATTTCTTCAAATAGGTTTTCAATATCTTGCTCTCTCTCATCTTCTGGCACCCCTATAATTCGGATGTTGGTATGCTTGAAACTGTCCCAGAGGCTCCTTACACTATCTTCGTATTTTTGGATTCTTTTTTCATTTTGCTTTTCTGGTTGGGTGTTTTTTGCTTCTTCGTATTTCAAATATTTGACTTGATTCTTGTGATCCTCTAGTCTGCTGTTGGAACTCTGCATAATATCCTTTATTTCAGCCAGTGTATGCTTAATTTCTAGTTGGTCCTTTTCCATAACCTCGAGGGTCTCACTAGATTTCTTGAAGATCTCACTACATTTATTGGCGGTCTCACCAGTCTTTTCGAGGGTCTTACTAAATTTATCGGTGGCTTCTAGAAAGTTCTTGAAAAACCTTAAAAGTGTGGTTTTGAACTCTATATCCAGTCGTTTGCTTTCCTCCATTTCTGTCATTTGTGACCTGTTTCTTTGTCTCCGCATTTTTTATCCTTCCCTGTGTTGTTAGAGTGGCTTTGTGTGCTAGGTGTCCTATAGGGCCCAGTGGCTCAGCCTCCCCAATTACCTGAGGTGGACACTCTTGGTGCACCCCCTTGTGGGCTTTGTGCACAGTCTTGTTGTAGGTAAGCCTTGATTGTTGTAGGTATCACTGGGAGGATTTGACCTCCAGGCCAATTGGCTGTGAGAATCAGCTGTGTCTACGGTGGGAGAACTTCTGTGCTGAAGAAACCCTTATGAGGCAAGACTTGCTTCAGTGGGGCTTTGGTGCTCATTGAGTCTGCACCCTGAGTGTGTTCCTTATGGATCTGAGGAGTTGTAATTGGATGGTCCCACTGTGACGACTGGGTACACTGGCTCTTGGATCTAAGAAACCAAGATGGCAGCATAGGTAAACACCGGAAATTGCTGCCTCCCACAACAAATTCAAAAATACAACTAAAAGACAAAACGGACATCATCCAGAACCACAGGAAGGCTAGTTGAGTGGAAATTCTACAACTAGAAGGAAAGAGAAAAGCACACTGAGATTCAGAGGAGGTGCGGAAGTGCAGAGGTACGGAGGTGCACGCGGCAAGGACTGGCAACTGAGGACGTGGCTGTCTTTTTGAATTGGGAGGGAGTCACAAGCCCCCAACTGCTCTGAACTCCAGTTCCCGGTGAGTCTCTGGGGACCTAGACTCATATGGGAAGAAACTGGACTGTCTGGCAGTGGGCAGAACTTGGAACTCAAGGGTAGCTTTCTCTCAAAGGTGATTGCAGCAATTACTGGGACACTGAGATGCAGGGCCCCTTAGGACAGGGCTGAGGATCAGCCATAGCTGCTTGCTCCACCCTGTTGATTCCTTGAGTTCCTGCCCCACCCAAGCTTCAGCAAAGGCTTTTGCATAGGAATGCCCTGGCCCTTTGCAATCTGAAAATTACCTAACAAACTGCAGCTGGACCAGACAGACCCAGAACTTCCAAGAGAAGGCCCAAGGCCCCACAGCAGCTTGCATTGCTTCACAGCTGGGCCACATTTGGGCACCTCCAAACCCCAAATAAGAAGGGGAATCTGCAGATCTCTTTGTAGCTCCTGCTGGGTAGCCTCAGGAAGAGGCTAAATTAGCACCTCAAAAGATTATTTTTTAATTACCTGTTCCAGCTGTGCGCAGTGGCAGTATCATAGCCAAAGAGGTTTATCAGAGGCAAGATTATTGCTAATTGAAAAACAAATTTTACCTGTTCCACCCTCCTCTCACTTTATGTCAGGGCTACATAAGTGTGTTTTAGAATTTGATTTATACATTATATATATCTATCTAATAAATAGAATATAAATAAAAACATTCTTTTTATTATGCAACTCAATTCCAATGATTTATAATATAGTTTCTTAACCTTGGCACTACTAACATTTTAGGCTGATTAACTCTTTTTTGTGGTGGTTGCCCTATGTATTTTAGGGTGTTTAGCAGCATCACTGGCCCCAACCCTTAGATGCTAGCAGAACTCCCCAATAGTGAAAACCAAAAATATCTCCTGATATTGCCAAATGTCCCCCAGAGGACAATCCCTGGTTCAGAACCACAGAAGTGGTTCTTATATTAGATCAACCCCATAATCAGAACTCAACCCCATAATCTCTGTAATAATTCTTTAGTTCTTAAATAAAAATATTTGTACAACATATGGAAAAATGTATAAGCAGTAGTTAGACAAATAATAGTATTTTTGAATGCATGCTATATGCCAGACACCATGCTAGGTACTTGACATCCATTATTTTGTTTAATTCTCTCAGCAAAATTATGAAATGTTATTATATATCATAATCCTCTTCCTGTTCTCCTTGCCTTTTTTAACTGATGAGGAAACTGAGGCACAAAGAGAGAAAGTAAGCAACTTGCTAGAATATGATGAAACAAGAATGTGGATTCAGGCCAATGGACTCCAGAGCAATGAACTTAACACCTCTAATATAATATCGCTTTGAATAATGTAAGACTCAGGGAATAATATGTCCTGGGAAATATCTGGGATGTGCAGTAAATTAAAACTTTATTTCCTTTCCCTCTCATTTCCACACAGATGGATATCCATTAGCTTTAGTATTCTTCCTCACTTACTCTCCCTCAGGGGAGAAGAGTGAATTATCTGATGGGGGCATTTGAGATGAGACTCCAGGGATGCCCAGTTTTATCCCTTCCTGTTTTTCTCTTTGAAGTCTAGTTGCCAAGTAAAAGACTATCCTGTGCTTCCCTCTGCATATTCTGGTGGTGCGTCTCAGGTGGCACTGGCTGGTGGTAAAGTCTGTCTAGTCTAGGGTTTGGTTTGGGAGGCCTCATTATTATATAACAGTTACATTTTTCTACCAGCAGCTTTATCAGCAATGCAGGTGATGTCTTCCTATCCTATCCTTTGCCTTTCTCCTAATTTGTTTAGGACTCAATTGGGAAAGGAGGGTGCATTAGTTTCCTATTGATACACTGACAAATTACCACAGATTTAGTGCCTTAACACAAATTTATTATCTTAAAATTCTGGAGATCAGAACTGAAATGGCTCTTACTGGGCTAAAATGCGGCTGTGTTCCTTCTGGAGATTCCAGAGGAGCTGAGAATCCTTTTCCTTGCTTTTTCAGCTCCTAGAGCAGTGATGGCGAACCTATGACACGCGTGTCATAGGTGACATGTGAACTCATTTTTTTTTTGGTTGATTTTTCTTTGTTAAATGGCACTTAAATATATAGAATAAATATCAAAAATATAAGTCTTTGTTTTACTATGGCTGCAAATATAAAAAAATTTCTATATGTGACACCGCACCAGAGTTAAGTTAGGGTTTTTCAAAATGCTGACACACAGAGCTCAAAAGGTTCGCCATCACTGTCCTAGAGGCTACCCACATTCTTCGGCTCATGGCCCTTTCCTCCATTTTCAAGTCCAATGATTTAACATTTTCGGATCTCTGATCCAACCTTCTGCCCCTCTCTTCCATCTTTTAAAGACTCTTGTGATACATTGGGCCCACCTGGATACTCCAGGGTAATCTACCTATTTCAAGATCCTTAACAGAGTCCCTCTTGTCATATGAGGTAATGTATTCACAGGTTCTGGAAATTAGGACATAGATACTTTTTTCCTATGGCCATTATTCTATCCAGCCCAAATGGTACTATTGATTAATCCCTCCTCAACCTCTTGGTTGTATTTACTTATTAAAAGTCTCCTAACAATAAATGGATTTGCAATTAATTGTGGCTAATATATATATATATATATATATATATATATATATATATATATATATATATATAAAATCACTGCAACCCAGTGAAATTTAGGCCAAAGGCTAAGGCCTGGACTCTGTTTCCTGGTCATTAGTCTTGCTTATAATTGTTTGGCTGAAGGTTCTCACTGCTATGGCATCCAGCCAGGGTATGTGCACCAAATGAGGTAGGAAATTCACAATGACTCAGCAAAGTGCTACTTAATGGAGCTGCAAGTTAGAATGCTGACTACCTTATCTCTTTAATGGCAGTTTGTATTCACTTCCCTCTTCTAGGTGCTATAGGCGGGAGTAACATAAATAGAAAGTGTGTGTGTGAGAATATGTATGATTTTTGAAGTAAGGAGTTGTGCCCATATATTCATTATATGTGTATTTCCTAGAAGGAATAATATTCCCTGTGTCCCTCGTCCTCTTGGGAGCTGGATCATTCTGACATATAATTACAGTTTTAATTCAACAGCCCTTCCTGTCCTGCAAAGAATCAGATGAATCATTAGGTCCCAATGGAAAGTGCAACGGCCAATATGCAGGAAGTGGGTCCAGTGCAGCTGTCAATCTGCTGAACAGTGAGAGGAACATAGGACAGGTGGCCATAGGAGCAGATGGCCAAAACAAATGCTGCTAAGAGTCTTAACCTGAGGTTGGAGAGAGCCAGGAGGGATGGCCATCTGGGAATAGCCAGAGACAGGGTGCCAGGAGGGCCTTTACTGAATCATGCAAGGATGGGTTGCCAAGGTGAGGAGACAGGAAGGTGTTTGAAAGGATACACATAGGTAGGATGATTGAAGTAAAGGAGGAAACGATGTTATTGATTGGGCACTTCAAAGCTGTCTGCTAAGTGACTCTAGACTGAGACTATTCATGAAGTGTTTGCTGTGGTCACTGCATTTGCATGATACCTGCTGCTTGTAGTAGAGATGAAGACAATGCAGAAAGGAGGTATGGTAGACTGAGTGAAATGAATGAAAGCAATGAAGAGCCCAGGAAGGGAGCTCCGAGAGGAGGCTAGAGCACTGATATCTGACGTGGAATATTGTAACTTCCTCTCTGGTGTTGTGATTACTCTTGAGAGCAACGTTTTGAGAAGTGAAGAAAGTACTGAATCAACAGTTGCGGGAAATACAGCAGGGATGGCAACACGCACAAGTGGCATTGAGTTGGCGGGAGGTGATAGGGAATTGGGCTGGCCATGAGAAGAGATGGGGAACCAGAGGACACTTCCTCCCACTCACTGCCCCAAACCTTTGAAAATACTGGAGATTTCCTACAATTTTTGTGGGGTGGGAGTATAAGTTATTTTGTTTGAATAATTAAAAAAAAAGATGATTGCAGAGGATGAGTGGCTGGGGAGCATTTGGGTTATATTACTAATTTACCAATGATGAGGGACTGGAGGTTAAACCATTATTTTAATGCAACATAACTGCTTACTTATAATGAATTATAATAATGTAACAATGTAGTAAAGTTATAAATTTTGCCAGCTTTAAGGGGATCCCTCTGACCACATTTGCGAAAAGATGAGCATAAAAAAAGATAAAATAATGGATTGTAACATTGAATTTTAAAAGAATCATTAAGTTCCAACTGGTACATACAGACAAGGCAACGTTATTAAGTGCTAAAATGAAATGAGCTATCAAGTCATAAAAAGACTTGGAGGAATCTTAAATGCAGATCACCACGTTAAAGAAGGCAATCTGGAAAGGCTACATACTGTATGATTACAACTATATGACATTCTGAAACAGGCAAAACTCTAGTCAATAAAAAGATCAGTGGTTGCCAGGGTTAGTGGGGAGCGAGGGAAGAATAGGCAGAACGCAGAGGACTTTGAGGCAGTGAAATACTCTGTATGATACGATGATGGTAGACACATTTGTGTAAGCCTACGGAATGTACAGAATGAACTGTAATGTAAACTATGGACTTTGGGTGCTTATGTTAATGTAGGTTCCTCAGGTATAACAAATGTACCATTCTGGTGAGGAAGGTGCTGAAGTTGGGGAGGTTGTACATGTGTGGGGGGAGGCATAATACGAAAAATTTCTGCACCTTCCTCATACATACATACATACATACATATATATGTACATATAAATTCAGATCATCTCAAAATGTCATTTATTATTTTCTTTATTATAAAGGGCAAAAGTATCTTTACAATGAAAAAATAAGGCCAACTTTTTAATGAAACAATCAGACTTAGCATCATTCATAATGAGATATTATATCCTAATGTGATGTAATGGGGATGACACAACATCACTCACATAATGTTGCCAAAATCTTTCCAAAAATGTTTAAATTGAATTGAATCATAGGGAAGTGATCTGCAAAATTCAGGTTCTAAAACACTTTACAAAACAAATAACCTGGCTTCTTAAGAAATATCAATGTGATAAAAGACCCCCCAAAAAAGTGGGGGGACAGAGAGGGAGGGAGATAATGGAGAAAACTGTTCCACATGAAAGGAAGTTAGGAAGACATGGTAGCAAAATACAATGCAGCATCCTTGATTGGATCCTAGATTAAAAGAAGAAAAAAACACTCTAAGTCAGTGGTTCTCAACCTTGGCTGCACATTAGAACCACCTGGGAATCTTTTTAAAATCCTGATTTCTGGGCCTCATCCTCCGGAAATTCTGTTTCTTTGTTACTAATGTTGTGGCCCCACCCCATAACAAAGAAACAGAATTTCCGGAGGATGAGGCCCAGAAATCAGGATTTTAAAAAGATTCCCAGGCGGTTCTAATGTGCAGCCAAGGCTGAGAACCACTGCTGTAAGGACTTTATTGGGTCAATCAGAAAAGTCTGACCATCAACTATACGTTTGATGATCGTGTATCAAAGTTAAATACTTAAGAGTATTTAAAAGTTAAATACTCAATAATGGTATTGCTTATGTAGGAGAATGTTCTCCTTATTAAGAGATAAGTGCTAAAATACTTATGATTGATGTATCATGATTTCTGCAATTTATTTTCAAATGGTACACCCACCACACAAACACACAGAGTGAGAGAGAACAAATGAGAGAAAACATTTAAAACTGATGAATTTAGAGAGAAGGTAATGGATGATCCTTATACTATTCCTTCAATTTCTCTGATGTTTTGAAAATGTTCAAAATAACACACTCAGGTATTATCCAGAGTAGGCTATCTGAAACCAGGTGGTTTCAATAAATTATCAAGACACAATACTAGTATACCGTCAAAAATGCTCCTGTAATTCTGTAAGAGCATACTGACAGGTATTCTATTACATGCTAGTACCCCCAAAGGGAAAAGTGTAGCAAATGAATTAGTTAATGTCTGCAGAATGCTCAGTGTATACTTCTGTTATGGCTGGCTTGCAAATGCCTGGATTAGAGGGGTTAGACCAAAAAAAACATAAATGAAACTTCATGAGTTTCACCTAGTAATATTATTGACAGCACCAGCTGCTGAAGGCCTAACCCTAATGAGACATTGGGAAGCCCTTACTGGCAACAGTGGCTAGTACAAAGGTCCTATTTGTGTCAGAAGGACAGGTTTCATGCTTTGAGGGGAGCCCATGGAACATACTTATGAAACAAAGGTAGCAACAGAGAAATAAATAGACAGTTAATCAAACTGAATAATCTCACCTATGATAGATAAATTATTTTATACTTAGCCAAGATCGACATTCTTTCTATGTAAAGATTCTGAATAAAGGAAGTTTAAAGAGTTAGGTTGTTTTTGCTTCTGCATTGAGAAAGACTTTATGTCTCAATTTTACAGACACCATGAAAAGCCAGTTAAGAAAATAATGAAGAAATGTAAAACAAGTGAGTGCTTTCTATGTGGACTTTAGAATCTTATGTAATCAAGGATTCCATACAAGAGATGATGTAATCCAGAGAAGATCACTTCCTGTGTTTCTCTGTGAGCCACCCCGGGAAATCTGGCTCGGCTTGAGCAAGACCAGCTGCACACGATAGCCAGACACTGGCTCTGGACTGGAGGGAAAAGAGATCGTCCATGTGCTTCTTCCTTCTGGTCCCATTTGTTTATTTTATTCTTTTGTTTTCCTTGCTTGAGGAGACATCCAAAAAATATTACTAAGTGCAATGTCAGAGAGTTTACTGCCTGTCTTTTTGTGGGCTGGGTAAAAAAGGTGAAGGGATTAAGAAGTACAAATTGGCAGTTTCAGAATACTCATGGAGATGTAAAGTACAGCCTAGGGAATATAGTCAATAATATTGGGATAACTCTGTATGGTGCCGGGTGGGTCCTAGACCAATTAGGGATCACTTCGTAAGTCCTATACGTCTAACTACCATGTTGCACACCTGAAATTAATATAATATAGAAAATCAACTGTAATTAAAAAAAATGATAATAAAAAGGAAGCCCCCCCCCCCCCCCTCAGGTGGCCTCCAGTGAAGATAATAAATCACAAGTATCAAAGCATTCAGATTTGTTAAATTAAAAGACATCCGTGTGTTCTGATGTGCTTAGTTTGGATTTGCTGTTATTGGTGTTCATGGGCTCCATGCTCTGCACCAAGTCTGATTGCAGAGGCAACAAACAGCTTCTTTATGGGCAAGTTACATGGATTCTTGAGCCTTAGCTTTTTGTAAGATGACCCAAATGTGCTAGAATTCATCATTTTCTCACTGTCACTGGCTTGATGCCAGTGTTATGCATTCTCAAGAAATCTGGGGAAAGCAAGACAATAGCAAAAAAATGGATTAAAGTATAGGATAACAGGATTTTTATGCTTATTTTAGAAGGCATGATTTCGTGTGGCATCCCTGCTATAGTTGGTGTTTATTCACACATTTTGATGATCTATTAAGATCCGTGTTTCTTGCTTTGTCTTTAGGCAGTAGTTCCCTCCCGACTTTATGACTGTGCACTGTACCAGGCACATGTTTTTAGTCACTGACTAGTTAGGTTGTTCATTAACAACAAGCAATGACCATGTGGGAAGTCCACATTGACTAAATCAACTGGATTAATGCAAAGATTCCACTTCTCTTGGGGCTGCTAGAAGACATCTCTCTCATTGTTGGAGAGTGGTTGGCAGTCTTCAGCACCATGACCTCCATGTTGCCTTTGTCACTTACCTTTCTGCATGCCACAGCCCTGTGCACATGCCTCTTAACCTATCATAAACAAGCACAATTTGAGAAGTGTTAGTTGGAAAAGGAGAGTAAATTTTTCTTCCCAAATCTGTAATCTCTGATTTGGATTAAAGTTGGCAGTCTTTAAAAATAAAAAGGATAATTTATTCAATGCATATTTACTATGTACAAGAGGCTATAGCAGTAAACTTTCAGCGAAGGCTTAGTTCTCATAAAACTTGCATCCAGAGGAAGGAGACAGACAATAAACAGTGATAAAAATAAACAATGCAATTCTAGATAGTGATAAATACCATGAAAAAAAAAGGAGTGTGTGTGCATGGGAGACTACTGTGGGCTGAGCAGTCAGGGAAAGCCTCTCTGCTTCCTTGAGCTATGATTTATTGGGCTTCCTGTGCTAGGCCTGGCCTAAGAGTTTTATTTAGATTAACTAATTTAATGCACACAGTAACCCAGGGGAAAGTAGGATCATTTCCTTCCCACAAATGAGGAAGGAGACACTTGGAGACTGGCCCAGGACCACACAGATGATAAATGGTGGAGCCAAATTTGAACCCAGGGAGCTTAGCTCCGGAACCTGTCCTTTACTTGCTCCAGATACTGTCTGCCTTAAGCTGAAACCTAAAGGGCCCATAGAACCCAGCCATGTAGAGTTGGCAGTAAGCTGTGCTGGGCAGAGGGAATAGCAATGCAAGTTGTTGAGCAGGAAGGAGGTTGTGATGTCCCAGGAGCAGACTAGAGACCACTGTAGCTGGAACAGAATGAGTGAGGGCATGCGGGGAGGCTGACTGAGGCTCAGAGCTGGGCAGAAGCCAGACCTAGTAAGATCTTGTGGTCCTTGGTGAGGAGCTAGATTTAATTCTAAGGGAAGCCATTGAAGGGTTATAAGAAGGGAAGCAGTTTTGCCTTTAGACCGAGTAAGATGAGGCCTGGTCCTGGGCTCTGTGCTTTTGTGGGCTCCACATATGTCATACACAAACACTACACACTCATGTGCATGTGTACACAAGCATACACACACAAACACTCATATACACGCATCATATAGGTTCTTCAGGTTCTAGTTATTGTTTTTTGTGAAAATAGTGATAAAAAGATAATTTATATGATAAAGTTAAAATATTTGTAATACTTTCAGCAACAACAATAAATATGTACAACTTTATTAAGTATTTAAATATGATATGTAAAATTTGAGGTTTATTTTTTAATCTAAATGTTGTTTTACAAATTGTTTTCCCAGTTTTCTGGTTGTTACTGTCTTAGCAAGAGAAAGTTTCTCCAAGTTGTAATTAATTAAAATAAAACTAAGAACTAAAATAACCCAAGAAAGGGGACCTAATTTGACATTGTTTTAATAGAACACAAATTATGTAAAAATCTTGATTATGACAAGGTTTTTAATTTCTTAATTATTGATTTTACTGAAATAAAGGTAAGAAAATAAATTTCATTTCATAAATAATAATTTATGAGCTATGTATATCTTCATTTTATTGCTCAGGCAAGCATTGCTGGCCAATCACGAGAACACTCACCTGTGTGTAATAATAATTAAATTCAGTCATCTTTGATATTTTGCCAACTTTTAATCCTGTAAAATCTATACACATATCTTTTGATTTTTGTTTCTATACATATACATTTGCAAAAATATATGGAATATATTTTGTTTAACAAGTTATTGGTTTTATCTATCAGTTTAAACATTTAAATTAACAGCATGTGGCTTCCATTTGTCCCTCTACCAATAAGGAGTGAGCCTCCAGGGAGGTGACATGATCTGATTTATATTTTTAAAGGATGAAGAAAAGCAACAAAGCTATAGTCATTTCTAAAAATGACAGTGTCTGATTTATGTTTTTCAAAGATAAATAATAAAGCTCTATTCATTTCTGAAACACAACATGAAAAATAAAAGGGTCTTTCAATCATTTTTTTTTCCTTAAAAGTTCAGCTAAGAGAGAAGTAGACATTTTATATGGGGAAGAGGGCACACAGGTAGCTTGGATTAATCTTTGTTCCACAACATGTCAAATTTGGATTCTTGGATGATGAAAAACCCTCATCAAACCTCTTATGTTTCCTAGGACTGTGGTTCCTAGCCCTCCACGTTAGGAATACTTGTAGAGGTTTGAAAGCAGGCCTTTGCCCCACTCCAGAGATAAGAGTTAATTGGTCTGAATGGGGCTTCTGGCTCTCTTAAAACTGGCCTCTTCACTCTTATTTGGCAATTTCAATGAATTTCCCTGCCTTTCCTTTTTAGTCTGGTAATTTTCTTCCTTTAACTGGATACAGTGGAACTGATCATCACTTTATTAGACTGTGATTGATGTTGCTTAAAAAATAATAAAGTCACATGAATACATGTGGGCTAAAAATATAATGGATTTAATCAGGAGGCAACCTCAGTGGGATTTGAGCCTATGACCTTTTGTACTAGCCTCAGGGAGATGGCTTATGATATGATTAAAAATATTATTAGACAGAATAAATACATTACATATACCCAGTATATATATATATATATATATATATATATACATATATATATATATACCCAGTATATATCCACAAATGAGATTTACATTGCTCATGAGAGGCCGTTCACAGAATCCAGGGACTCAAATGTGGCCGCCCATGCCAAGGCTTCTCTGAATATATTTCATGTTGGACTCAGGACCTGAGTTGGTTCATTTCCAAGCTTTATAGCAGACTGAGTGACGATGCTATAATGAAGGGCAGAGCACCTGAGCCCATAAACAAGGTGTGACGTAGGGAATACGGGCTGGCTGGGAAGGACTTTCATGATAGAGAATCATAAAACTGCTTGTGAGAGGCTTCTGCTAAGACATATGGCTGCGGTGAGTGTGGTCATGGCCCGGATTCCGGACTGAGCAACAGCCTTTTATGACCGGAGGCAGTGGATTCCCTCCGTTAACATGAACAATAAGTGTCCTGAAAAGACAGAGTCAAGGAAGCTGCACAATCAAGAAATCCTCTGGGCGAGGAATGCTCCCCGGGGCCCAGATGACTATTTCTGGGGTGATGCTGACTTTTTGTTGATAGACCCTTACTAGCAGTTGACATTCTGCTGGTAGATGCTTTTCCACTTCATTGAACCCTTTCATTGTGTGTTGCCTCTTCATGTATGTTAATTCTTTCTTGAAGTCTTTCCATCTCTACCACCATTGTTGTAGTCCAAGCTCCCAGCCTCTCCTGCCCGAATTGCTGTAACAGCCTCCAACTGCTCTCCCTGCCTCCGGTCTTTGATCCCTCTAGCTCAGCGGTTCTCAACCTGTGGGTCGCGACCCCTTTGGGGGTCGAACAACCCTTTCACAGGGGTCACCTAAGACCATCGGAAAACACATATATAATTACATATTGTTTTTGTGATTAATCACTATGCTTTAATTATGTTCAATTTGTAACAATGAAATTGGGGGTCACCACAATATGAGGAACTGTATTAAAGGGTTGCGGCATTAGGAGGGTTGAGGACCACTACCTAGTTTATTCTCTGTATTTCACCATCAAGATTTTTCCTAAGTCTAAATATCTTATGTGATGTCCCTGCTTAAAAACCTCAATTATTCTTCAGTATTGCTAGGATAAAGTTTAAATCCCTGAGGAGAGCTTAGAGGGCACTTCATACCCATCCTCTGCCTACCTCTGCCACTTCCTCTTCTCTCACCTGATCCTTACCCTCTACCCAATCCCTACCAGTTTTGGGAGATCCACTAACATCCTGCATCAGAATTACTTGCAGGTGCTTGTTAAGAAATCCAGATCCCTGTGTTATTTCCCATACTGATTGGACCAGAATTCCCGAGAGCTCGTAGGGGCATCTTTTAAGTGCTAATTTGAGAACCATCTTCTAGGCCATTGCAATTGCTGAATGGAGATGAAATGTAAGCCGCCTGTATCACAGTGGGTAAACTCTGCTTCATTAGCCAGGTGAGCCATCAGAGGGTGACTTCAAAGGTCAGAGAGTGACTTCAAAGATCAGAGAGGCCTGGCTGGGCAAAAAAATATTGCCTGTTCTCTGTGGCTGACATTGAGAAATCTAGAAATCACTTGAATGTACTTGAAAGTTTCTTTTAAAATATAAACTATCTTAGATATGGAACTTGCAGAAAGGTTTTAGCTTTGGCCTTCAGAGATCTAGGTACAGTACAGCGAAAAGAAAATGAGATTTAGAGTCAGATGACCTGAGTAAGGGTTGACTCTGTCTTTCTGGATATTTCAACCTTTTAATCTCCTGATTACATTATAGTTTCCTCACCTGTGAAATAAAAATAATAGTACTGCTAGGTTTAAATGAAGTAAAGAAATATTTGTAAACATTCATTGCCATCACCCAAGTTGGCATATATTCTGTCCCTTTCTCTGGCTTTTATAGAAGGAAGAAGTGAGCAATGAACCCAGAAATGGGATACTTCAATATTGAATTGGCTGTTCTGGATAATATTACTTTTTTTTTTTTTTTAAATAGTAAGTTGTTCCTCAGTGATACTCTTAACATTGTCATTTTGGACTTACTCCTTTTCAAATAGAAATCTTTGCATTTGGACAGAAGAGAGTGGGGGAAGCTATTTGCTCCTTACTTTTGTATTGTTGTTAAACCCACAGATAGAAATTCCCTTCCCCCTGTGATCCTGCGAACATAGGACTCTTAGAAGGGCACCATGAAAAATCAGTTCTGTTGGTGACATTTTCACCCTTATCTTATTACTTAGGGACTTCAGTATGAAAAGTATCTTTCAAAAATTATTCTGGAAAATTATTTTTTTCTGTTCTGCTATTTTGCCTCCAAGTGAAGCTATAGTTCTCGTGGACTGACATTAAAGCTCTTTCCCCACCCTCGGTTGTAAAGGCCTACAGGAGAAAATTATGTGATTCTACATGTAGATCAGGCAGTGGGAACAGATGTTTAGATGCAAAAGGCTGTTTCCATGAAATTGATAAAAGGCATACCAGGGGACTGTTTCTGTGATTCAGAAGCATGTTTCAGAAAACAGCTTTATTTTAACCTTTTTAGCAAGGTTCTTCAGCGTTGTGACGAGGGTCTCTTATGCCCACTGGACACCTTGAACAATATTTGCCTAATGGCTCGTTCTCTTTGCCTGTCCTTCATTCTAAAGGGTTCTTAAGACAAGTGACTGTTAGCTTTGTCCTACGTGCTATTTACCTTTACTTATGTTGACCTGGGTTTGGCCTTTTGAATAAAGACTTCACCAATCTCTCTTTACCTAAAATATTCCCAATTCACCTTTGCAGTATGGAAATGATAAGAAACCCACTTTCCCCCCCCCCCCCCCGAATAGCTCTTTTAGTCTCTCTGTATCCTTAAATTTGACATCCTTCTCTCTCTCTCTCTCTCTCTCTCTCTCTCTCTCTCTCAGCATCAACACCTCAAATTTCAGGGATAAGTGCAAACTTTTTGGAGCTAGATTGTTACAGTTTAAACCCTGTTTAAACCCTGTGTGATCTTGGGTAATTCACTTGGTATCACTAAGAACCAGTTTCCTCATTTGTTAAAAGGTAATACTGTGAGAATCAAATAATGTAACTCTTGGAAAGTTATAAACACAGAGCTAGTACATGGTATGTATTAAATATATAATTTTGTCATTATCTTTATTATTATTCACTTTATTTGTCTAAACAATTCTTCTCAACGGGCCAGGATTCTGACCATGTAGTAGTTTGAGCTAAGTGTTTTCTGAGTTCCCATGGCATCTTCTAGAGACCTCTGCCACAGGTTTTATCATGTGGTACATACAAGGCTGGCCTGAGGCTGGCATGCCCATGTGCACTGAACAAGATCCCTATTAACTGGTTGATGACTATAGTATGAGAATAGTCAATATATGTTGAATATCTCCCTGATCACAGATGTTACATATCTGTCTCCCCTGTTGGATTGAATGCTCCCAATGGCAAGGATTATACCTTATCGATACTCAGCACCTAGACCATGTTTGGCACACAGTAGACTCTCTATAACTCTTTGTTGAACCAAAATAAGTTGTGGTACCTTGAGGCACCAGAGTGGACTTGAGGTGTCATAGAAAGGTTGGCCACCTTTTGGCTGGAACTGGAAAAAACAAATGGCATGGGGGAGCTGTGTCAGGGAAGAAGGTCACGTTGAGCCCCCTGTCTCAGTCAGATCTGTATGAGTACCTCCAGCTACGTTGTGTTCAAGCCCGCGGTAGTTTTCCCATCAGCTTTAACCACTATTTGGGTGTTCACTTCCAGACTATTGGAGGTTGACTTTGGGAAGCATCTACTCAACTCCTTTGAGGTATTTAGCAGTGCAAGCTGGTCATTAGCTGCTGCTTAATGAGATGACTCATCACATGTTCCCTTCTTGCTTCTATTCCCTCCCTAGCCTCCCTCTCAACCATTTCCAATGTGTGATTAATTTGAGTTGCAGACACCAGGTGCGTTTTTTATCTTCTACAACCCCAATAGAGTTGGAAGATAGAAGAGATCCTAGGATGGTTTTCAAAACATAAATGAGGAAGAATTAAAAATAATCCAACTTATTCAACTGGCTTAAAAATCTTACATATAGTTTTTTTTTTTTAAATTCTGAGAGGGCTTATACATGTAATAAAATATCCCTTTCAATTTCATAGTTGTGTGGTTGAGGTGGGATTAGGTAGTATCCAAACCAGAAACATATCAAAACTGTGATTTTCACTTTGGGGGTGTGAAGAAAAGACCAAAAACAAAAACTCAGGCAGATGTATGAGAAGAATGACTGTGAGGCATAGTAAAAGTTAACTTATGTCAGAATGAAAATATTGACTCCCATTGGATTATAAAAATTAATAAAATTAATAATAGGAGCATGGTGGCAGGCGGAGTGCCAGGATGAGACACCACTCAACCTCACTCATGACTCACTTTAACAACCATTATCAAAATGATAAGGAGACCACCTAAGGACAGATGAATAGGGTTAAAACTGGTAGAGGCAAATTGTATTTCAGAACAAATTCAGATTTCTGCAAAGTGAAACAAAAATGTGTGTGTGCATGTAAAAGAAACAATTGGAGAGAGAAGGAGACAAAGAGACACTCTGAAATATATTTCCTCTAATAAATTATTTTTCTTCCTGAAGAAGTAGACTGAATGAATGGGAAGAAAATTGGACCAGGAATCGAGGTCTTGGGTTTGGACCTGGAGTTTGGTCTCCCTGAGCCCATTGCTTACTTATCTGAACCATGGCTCTATAACCTGTGAAAGACTTCACAGGGTTATGGTGAGGTGATGACAAAGGTATAACTACCTTGAAAGTAAATTTTGTAAACACTGCAAGCTATCATTGCTATTATTACAGAAGTATAATGCTATAATTGATTATTAACAAAGGGTGATGTTGTCCACCTAACTCTACCATTTTAGGCAGAGCTACACACATAGCTATTTCTAAAATGACTGAAGCACATGTCAAGTGTTGTGGCTGCTGGATCATCACAAAAGGTATAATCATGTTGCTAAGATTATATACCAGCAATTTTCTCTCATAAGGAGATTGATAAGAAAATTGACTTAGCACCCTGAAAACATTTTGAAAAAATAAACACTATAAGATGCCCTGTGATAAAAAGTTGTTGTATTTTCCTTCTTCCCTTCCCTTCCTTTCCTCATCTCACTGTCCACTCTTTAACTCACTTTTCAAACAACAATTAAGCACTGTCTCTTTAAGACATTGCATTGGGCTCTGGGAGGACCACCAAATAAGTAGGGCATGACCCTTGCCTTCAAGGAGGGTCCTGTCAACTCTGGGGAGTATTGGAAGTAGAGTGACTGGTCTTAATTACCGTAGGTCCTCGGGTTACATCAGAGATCCGTTCCTACTGCGCAACATAAGGCGATTTTTGCCGTAAGTCAGAACCCACTTACAGAAACAACTACGTCACTCACATACACAGCAGTAATGAAGTGAAACAGTAAAAAAATTTAAAAGAAAGCTAACAATTCCTGACCTTTACTTAGGGTAAATAAATAATAAAAAACATAAAGCATATATGTACATATGTCGAAATGATGGAACTTTTTCTTTTTATAAATAAATGGGAGATGGTGACGTAACTACGAAACTACGTACGTCTAGTCCGATATAACCGAGGATTGCCTGTAATCACTTTTCCACTTCAGTGGAATGGTAATCTGGGCCAGGGCACAACATATAATTGAGTTTTTCACTATATAATTCTTTCCACCATAAATACCATCCTTTTTCTTATTAGACTAGAGGACCGGTGCACAAAAATTTGTGCACTGAGGGGGAGGGGGGGGGGTCCCTCAGCCTGGCCTGTGCCCTCTCGCAGTCTGGGACCCCTCGGGAGATAATGCCTTGCTGGCTTAGGCCTGCTCCCGGGTGGCAGAGGGCAGGCCCAACCCCTAGGTGCAGCCCCTGGTCGGGCTCAGAGCAGGGCCGATTGGGGAATTGGGGCGCCGCCCCCTGTCATGCACAGAGCAGGGCCGATTGGGGGGTTGGGGCGCTGCCCCCTGTCATGCACAGAGCAGGGCGGATTGGGAGGTTGCGATGCCACCCTCAGTCACGCTCAGGGTAGGGCCGATTGGGGGTTTGGGGCACCGCCCCCTGTCACACTCAAGGCAGGGTCGATGGGGAGGTTGCGGTGCCACCCCCTGTCATGCACAGAGCAGGGTCAATCCGGGGGTTGGGGCGCTGCTCCCTGTCACGCACAGAGCAGGGCCCATCAGGGGGGTTGGGGCTCCTTACCCTGTCACGCACAGAGCAGGGCCCATCAGGGGGTTGAGGAGCTCCCCCCTGTCACTCACAGAGCAGGGCCGATAGGGGAGTTGGGGCACCGCCCCATGTCACACACAGGGCAGGGCCGATCAGGGGGTTGGAGTGCCGCCACTGTCAGACTCAGGGCAGGGCCGATGGGGAGGTTATGGCTCTACCCCATCACACACAGAGCAGGGCCCGTGGGGGGGTGGGTTGGGGCGCTGCACCCTGTCACACACAGAGCAGGGCCGATCAGGGGGTTGGGGCGCTGCCCTCTATCACCCACAGAGCAGGGCCGATCAGGGGGTTGGGGCGCCGCCACTGTCACACTCAGGGCAGGGCCGATGGGGAGGTTATGGCTCTACCCCATCACACACAGAGCAGGGCCCGTGGGGGGTGGGTTGGGGCGCTGCAACCTGTCACACACAGAGCAGGGCCGATCAGGGGGTTGGGGCGCCGCACCCTGTCACACACAGAGCCGCAGGGCGATCAGGGGGTTGGGGAGCTCCCCCGTATCAGGCACAGAGCAGGGCTGATCAGGAGGTTGGGGCGCCTTCCCCTGTCACGAACAGAGCAGGGCAGATAGGGAGGTTGTGGCCCCACCCCCTGTCACACACAGAGCTGCAGGGCGATCAGGGGGTTTGGGCGCTGCCCCCTGTCACGCTGATCCCAGTGCCGGGAGGCCTCTTGGCTCCGCTGATCCCGGTGCTGGGAGGCATATTATCCTTTTACTATATAGGATAGAGGCCTGGTGCATGGGTGGGGCTGGCTGGTTTTCCCTGAAGGGTGTCCTGGATCAGGGTGGGGGTCCCCACTGGGGTGCCTGGCCAGCCTGGGTGAGGGGATGATGGCTGTTTGCAGCTGGTCACACACCCTTCAGGGTGGGGATCCCCACTGGGGTGCCTGGCCAGTCTGGGTGAGGGGCTGAAGGCTAAAGCTCCCAAGTGCTCCTTTTTTTCTTTTTTTCTTTTTTTATTCTGGGCCAGCTTTAGCTCTGAGGCTCCAGCTCTTAGGCCTCTGCTTCTGAAAGCAGGTATCTGGTTTATTTAGTTTCTATAATCGAAACAAATGTATAACTCCAGCTCTGAGATCCCGGCTCACTGAAAGCAGGTTTCTGGGGTTTTGTTTAGCTTCTATATTTGTTACTATGTTTTGAACTGCAGGCTCAGAGGCCGGCAAGGCAGGCGGAGAACGTTGCAGTCCTCCGTCACTGAAGCAAGGAAGCCTCATGTTAGTTTCAAGCTGCCTGGCTGCCGGCCGCCATCTTGGCTGGCAGTTAATTTGCATATCACCCTGATTAGCCAATGGGAAGGGTAGCGGTCGTATGCTAATTACCATGTTTCTCTTTTATTAGATAGGATGGTGAACTCCTTATAGATTCGTTTAAATATTTGCTGCCCTAAAAAGCCTTTACTGCTTGCCTAGAGTTAGTAACCTCTTCCTTTTTATTTCCAAAGTACTTGGAGTCACACGTACCTGGTTGAGATCTATGCTTTGCCCCTTAACAGCTATTTACCAGTTACTGTGGGCTAGTTACTTGACCTCTCTGATTACCAGTTATATTGCCTGTAAAATTAGGCTAATGATGCTCCCCTCGAAGTGGTAGTGTTGTGGAGTTTAAATGAGCTAATATAAGATGGATGCCTAGAATAGCTGGTGAGCCTCAAAACATGGGTCCAATGAATGAATAGTAACATTTGTAATTCTTGGTTAAACATATTTGTAAAGCATGATTCCCATATTACACTGGGTGATCCTTGAGGACAGGCACCATGCTTCTTCCTACTTGTATCTCTGAGGCTTTGACCATCGAAAGGTCTCCATAAATATTTGGTGAGTGAATGAAAGAATGGATGAAAAGTGGTAGCTGTGGGCAAGTAAAAGAGATAGAGTTAATTTACCAATATGTTTATGATTAAGTTACAATTTTGTGAACTCATTAACAAAGTGGGAGTGCAGTAGGAGAAAGTAATTGATTGTGTTAGAGAGCATAAAGCAAATGTCTACAACCCAGGAATCCTGCTGATAAAGCCAACTGTTTTGACAACTGGAGTGAATTAGCTTCTAGTTGGATATCTCATGGGCCAGAGAAGCTGCCAGAATATTTGGGTGAAGAAGATAGTTTATAAAAAATATGGCATATTGGCATGTCACCAGGTTGTTTTCTCTCCCAATAACAGAATATTTTAATGTTTTGGTGTGAGAGTACTCCTCTGCTGTAATGAATTTATAATGGATTAAGATGAGTTATGCAAATGTGATCATCATAATCACAGTGACTTTGAGTTTCTGATTTCCTCTACTAATTATTCTTTAGGGATTTAGCAGTATGAGAATTCATGATATCAAAAATCACTCTGGTTTTATGTATTACCATCCCCTCTTTTTACCTCCCAGAATAAATGTTTATTAAAATGAATATATGTCAAGGTAAAAATGTTCTCTTTGTAATTTCTCATTGGGAGGGAACTGTCGTTGATTAGGAAACTATCTTGTTAACTCACTGGGGTGACACATGAGATCCTGAGAGTATGGGTTGCCAGGAACTAAAGAAACAAGAGACAGCAGAATGGGACAGGAATTTGAGGATGGGAGTAAAGAGACTGGAGACAGGAGCGGGGGTGGGGAAAGATAGAGAGAGGACAGCTGGGCAACAAGGCAGGAGGCTAGAGCCCACGTTGTAGAAATTGCCTGGATTCTCATGGAAACAGAATTGTTTAAAATTGAATTTCAATTTCACTAGCTATTAGGGAAATGCAAATCAAAACTACCATGAGATAGCACTTCATACCTGTTAGAATGACTATTATCAACAAGACAAGCAATAAGTCTTGGAGAGGTTGTGGAGAAAAAAGAAAACTCATTCTTGCTGGTGGGAATGTAAATGGGTAGAGCCATTATGAAAAACAGTATGGAGATTCCTCAAAAAATTAAGAATAGAGCCTGGCCAGTGTGGCTCAGTGGTTAAGCTTTGACCTATTAACCAGGAGGTCACGGTTCGATTCCTGATCATGGCACATGCCTGGGTTGCAAGTTTAATTCCAGTGTGGGGATGCAGGAAGCAGCTGATCAATGATTCTCTCTCATTGACGTTTCTATCTTTCTCTCCCTCTCCCTTCCTCTCTGAAATCAATAAAAATATATTAAATAAAAAAGAATTGACATGAGCTAATTTCTTAAAAAAAATTAAGGATAGAGTTACCATATGACCCAGCAACCCCTTTTCTGGACACCTACCCCCAAAGTTTGAAAACATTTATTCTCAAAGATATATATAGCCCTATGTTCATTGCAGCATTATTCACAGTGGCCAAGACATGGAAACAACTAAAGTGTTCTTCAGTATATAATTGGATAAAGCAAATGTAAGATATATAACAGAATACTACTCAGCCATTAGAAAATATGAAACACTGCCATTTGTGACAGCATGGATAGATATTGAGAATACTAAGCAAAATAAGTCAGACAGAAAAAGTCAGGAATCATATGGTTTCATTCATATATGGAATATAAAACTGAAAACAACAAATGAACAAACAAGAAAAACAAACAAAATCTCAAGACAACTGTATGGTTGTTACCAGAGGGAAGGAGGTTGGGGGGTAGTAAAAGTTAAAGGAGGTCAAATATATGGTGATGGAAGAAGATTTGATTGGGTAGTAGGCACACAATGCAATATACAGATGACATAATATAGAATTGTACACTTGAAACCTATATACGTTTATTAACCAATGTCACCCCAATAAATTTAATTAAGAAAAAAATTAAATTTCAAGTTGTTTCCACTACTGGACTGTAAACTGTATCTCCAGAAATATTCAAAAAAAAATCTTTGCATGGAAAATGATAAACAGCCTGGGGTCACTTCTGGGCTGATGTAGTCCCAAACAGGGAAATCATTAGCAGGAGATGAGAGCCAAAGGGAACCTTGATAGAGAAGTGCTCTTTGCTCCAATGCCCTGTCCCCTCCCAAGATTTTACAGGAATCCTGGGAGGGTGTTGGACTTTCCACACTTTTCTGGAAAGATTAATTATCTAGATCTTGAAAGAAGGAAGAGTAAAGAAGTGGCTAAGAGTGTGAGTTCAAGTCTCTGTTACCTCTGTACCTCTGTATTACCTCTGCATGTTACTTAGCTTTTATAGGTCTCATCTGTAAAATAATCATAATGGCACCTGCATCACGGGGAGGATTAAATTAGATAAATCTAGTAAAGTGCTTAGAACAGTGCCTGGCACATAGCAAGCCTTTCATAAATGTTAGATACTAGTATAATTATTGTATATATCAAAATAATCTATTTTGTTGTGTTTCTGGTCAACATTGCTTTTGCTTAGTGTACAGGGCAGTGTACTAAGGACTTATACCTGATGAGGGTAAGTTTCAGTTCTTGGTAGGGAATTCTTACTATCTTTTCAGGGTGAAAACACACATGCCTTATATGCAGAAAATATCTTCCTTCCTATGTCAGGAGCTTTGACTATGGCTCTCACAAACCCATAGTTCCCGATTTTTTTAATGTGACGATGTGTTTGGAAATGTGCCTGGATCTTTCTATTAATGTTCCATTGTATTTATGCAGCTTTTTAGAATTGACAAAGGGCTATGCACAGTAGCCTCCGAATAAGGTGCCCTTATCCTTATTTTGCAAATGAGAAACTATGGCTCAGAAAGACTGGTTATCCACAGCACCAGATCCAAGGTGGTTGTAAATTAGAACTCAGGCATTTTGACTCCTTTTTCATTGATTTTTGGGAATACAAAGGGATATTCTTCATCATCTAAAGTAGCTCTACTATCTGCAAACTTCTACCCAGAGAGAGAAAAGCAGAATAAAGATAGTTTTGATCTATTTTGTATATCAAAGGAGTCAGTTCTCCAAGATCAGAAGTTTTTCTGTCTAAACTTAATGCAGACTTCCAGGGCTAATCTTATATAGTTATCTGAACCCCTTAGAAATTTGTGATTTGCTTCAATCAGTCAACTAATTTAATGAAAAGAAAATCATAGGCCCCCATCTTTGGAGAAATTATCACATGGTCTGCTTTATGTACCTAAAGACACCATTCCCTTGCACTTTCCATCTCCCCTCTTTTCATAGCTTAAAATAGGGACCCCAGCGATGGTGCCACAGTGTGCACTCTTTCTGAATGAATTAAAAGGGGAAATGCCAGTGGCTGCTTCAGTTACTCTACTCGTAAATCATCTGTTCCCTGTTTTTATCTTATGTGATCATAATATAGCAAAGCTACAATCCATTGCACCTTAGAAGACAAACTATCTGGGGAGAAGGGTCTGTTACATGGTAGACAAGGGGGAGTTAAGGGAGAAAGGAAGTTGCAGTTAACAGAAGCCTGATTGGAGGAGAAATTAGAAACTTGCTTTGTAAAATCTTATTATAAGTATCTGTTAAGAGAGCTGAGCCTGAAGCTTTAAAACCTCAAATGGAGCTAGAAACCCAGGACTGGGGTAAGTATTGAATGAGTTATTTTCTGACATTTGGACAGCACAGAGTGAGCACACCATATGAGAGAGAATGGCTGTTCAGTAATTGTAGCATCTTTATCCTGGTTATCTGATAGGTTAAAACAACGTTTTTTTTTAAACTTTTTTTAAAAATTGTTTTATTGCTTAAAGTATTACAAAGGGTATTACATATGTCTCCTTTTTTCCCCCACACCCTTGACAATCCCCTGGCCTCCCCTACCCCCCAGTGTCTTATGTCCATTAGTTATGCTTATATGCATGCATACAAGTCCTTCGGTTGATCTCTTACCCCCCTCCCTCCTGCCCCCCAACCCTCCCCGGCCTTCCCGCTGCAGTTTGACAATCCGTTTGAGGCAGCTCTACCTCTGTATCTATTATTGTTCATAAGTTTATAATGGACTTTATTATCCATGAATGAGTGAGATCATGTATTTTTCCTTCATTGACTGGCTTATTTCACTTAGCATAATGCTCTCCAGTTCCATCCATGCCGTTGCAAATGGTAAGAGTTCCTTCTTTTTTACAGCAGCATAGTATTCCATCGTGTAGATATATCACAGTTTTTTTAATCCATTCATCTACTGATGGGCACTTAGGCTGTTTCCAGATCTTAGCTATGGTGAATTGTGCTGCTATGAACATAGGGGTGCACATATACTTTCTCTGATTGGTGTTTCTGGTTTCTTGGGATATATTCCTAGAAGTGGGATCACAGGGTCAAATGGGAGTTCCATTTTTAGTTTTTTGAGGAAACTCCATACTGTCTTCCATAGTGGCTGCACCAGTCTGCATTCCCACCAGCAGTGCATGAGTGTTCCCTTTTTCTCCACATCCTCTCCAGCACTTGTCTTTTGTTGATTTGTTGATGATAGCCAGTCTGACAGGTGTGAGATGGTACCTCGTTGTTTTGATTTGCATCTCTTGGATGATTAATGACTTTGAGCATGTTTTCATATGTCTCTTGGCTAAAAGGTGTTATTTCCACACATTGGAGAGCTTAGCTACTTAAAGACCTGAAGACCATGGTGTGTGTGTGGTGGGGGGGATGGGGGGGTGAAGGAGGGTGTGGACAGGCTCACAGTGAAAGGGAATGGAGATAGAAAAGAGCCAGAGAGGCTTATGCTTAGTCAAGGGGAAAGTTCAGGAAAGTTAACAAATCCCAGAGAGCATTTAACTTCTATAAAGGACAGGTTACTTAAAATATGTATAAATTCACTTTGTGTTCTCATTTGATACCTTCCAGGGGTTTCTCTCATTCTAACTTACGGAGAATGAGAAACCAGACACGGATGGATAGGGTTTCGTGTTGTTGTTCTCACTTTGACATTGTAAACTGATTTTGCATAACCCTGCTTTACTGAAGGAGGGAGAGGAAGGAGAGTGACCCCAGAACAGAATGCTGTTCTGGCATCTCCTGAGTTCAGCAACACAGAAAGGGTTTAATTCATTAGGATTCTCAGAGTACATTGAATCTGTTCCCGTCACTCTGAATATGGAATTAATGACTGTAATGCCTTTTGGACAAAGAAAGATGGCAATATTAATCAACAATGTATAGATTTGAAATGGGCTCTTCCAAAACTTTCCAATCAAATGCTAAATGATGCTAAAGGTCTTCAAAAGCAATTAGGGGAAAGAAACATGAACTTAACCTTCATCATCTTCACTAATTAATATTTATTGAGTGTCTAGACATCTTGGTTTGCTTGAAAGAGGAAAATAATCTGGAATTTTATGATAATTGATGAAATACTTATGAGTTCAGTGACAAGGTAGAAAAGGTAATAAATGAAGTAGTTGAGCATGATACGAACAACCTGAAACATTTTTAGAATTTATTGAGGAGATCTCATTAGCAGGATCCTGAATACATCTACTGAGAACTAATGAGTTATGCCTCTGAAGTATCAATTTATTTCTTTTGGAAGAAATATAGTTAAACTATAGCAGGATTTTTGGCTAGTAGTTGAATTTCAGCAACTATCCTCTCTACTCTCTGCAGTTCAATTCAATTCTCTTTAATTACGTGTAATATGTAACAAAGTCCAGTGCTAGACTTTTTCAGGGCAGATAGAAATTAATAAATTAAGGTCTCTCTCTCTCTCTCTCTTTTTTTTTTCTTCAAAGACAAACTCTAGTGGTTAAGAGACTTGGGTCCTAAGAAGTCTGGCTCCTGGTTAGTAATCCCATGTGTGATTTTTTGGTCCAATCATAAACAATTACACAGGCTCTACCTGACAGATAGCATGGGGGAGAGCCGCCCTCCCCACACCTGACTCAGTGCACAGCCAGTACAGCTCAGTCTCTGAAGGGAGTTGCAGGCCCATTTGGCTGGTCATGCGTTTTGAAGATTTGTGTTCCTGGCCCAGGCATCTTCATACCTAGTTCTCTTTAACTGGGGACTTAGGTGAAGGTCTTCTTCAGATGCCTCTGCCAAGGCCTTCTTCTGGGGCTCAGGGGGAGGGGGGATATGAAGGTACTTTCCCCTAGTGTGACTCAGTGCTCAGTATTTTCATATCCTAACTCTTCCCACCTCTGCCCAGGCCCTGGGGTCCATGAAACTGCAGGATTCTTTTGTTTAGGGTCCCCAACATTGAGACGATGCCCACATCTGTACCAATTCACCTGACTTTTGACCAGTGAGCCATTCCATGGGGGATAATGAACAGGGGGCAGTTGGTGCTTTCTTTCTTTCCTTTCTTCCTTCCTTCCTTCCTTCCTTCCTTCCTTCCTTCCTTCCTTCCTTCCTTCCTTCCTCCACCCTCCCTCCCTCCCTCCCTCCCTCCCTCCCTCCCTCTTTCTTTCTTTCTTTCTTTCTTTCTTTCTTTCTTTCTTTCTTTCTTTCTTTCTTTCTTTCCTTCCTTCCTTCCTTCCTTCCTTCCTTCCTTCCTTCCTTCCTTCCTTCTTTCTTTCTTTCTTTCTTTCTTTCTTTCTTTCTTTCTTTCTTTCTTTCTTCCTTCCTTCCTTCCTTCCTTCCTTCCTTCCTTCCTCCCTCCCTCCCTCCCTCCCTCCCTCTTTCTTTCTTTCTTTCTTTCTTTCTTTCTTTCTTTCTTTCTTTCTTTCTTTCTTTCCTCTTGCTTTTACTATTATATAAGTGATTAAAGGCTTCATTGTTATTTTCATTTTGGCTTATTTGTTTAATTGGCTACTTTGACACCTGACAGTTCAGCTGAGCTCCTAACAGGTTCCACCACTTCCCAGCTGAATAAGATTGGGTAAGTTACTAAACTTTCTAAACTAGTGTCTCCAGATTTTCTAGTGGGATGAGGCCACAACATTAGTAACAAAGAAACAGAATTTCTGGATGATGAGGCCCAGAAATCAGGATTTTAAAAAGATTCTCAGATGATTCTAATGTGCAGCCAAGGTTGAGAACCACTGTATAATCTAAACAGTTAGTTTTCCTACTGGAAAATAAATATAATACTGTTATAGTACCTATTCCACAGGATTCTTGGAAAGATTACAGGAGACATACATGTGGCTGGCATATGGTTCAGTTTTTAATACATATTAGCTATTATAAACAGTATTGATAGAAATCACACAACCTTCTGGAGATGTTAGGAACAGTCATTCATTCCAAGTACCTTCTGCATTTACTCTGTATAAGGTTATGATGCACTGTGTCCTGTTAACTCTCAAAGAGGCTTAGAGTCTAGGGAAGGCAAATGTGCAGCCAACCACAGCTGAAAAGGAGCATCTACAAAATGATATGGGCACTTATGAGCAAAGGTAGTTCATTGGTGAGAATATTTTTGGTGAAAGAAATAGAAACCCAACTCATCTTTAATAATTTGAAAACTTATTATTGCATATAACTGAGTGTTGAGAAATTCTCCCCAGAGATATTATAAGGACCCCAATTTTTTACATCTTTCTGCTCTAACAGTGTTGGCTTCACTCTCATACTGCTAATAAGGAAGCACAATATTCAAACAAAAAAATGTATAGAAGGAGAACAAAAACATTTCTTTCTGTATCTCATTTAGGAGTGAAGAAACTTTTTCCGGAAGTCCACTAGCCAACTTCTATCATCTCATTAGCCAGACCTGGGTTACATTCCTATTCCGTCCAAATCACTGCCAAGAAGAATGAGATTACCCTTAGAATCTGGAGCAGGCATGTGGTTTGCCTCTCTCAAAGCACATAGCCGCATGGGGGAGGGTGAAAACCTCAATTAAATCAAGGTTAGGTTAGAAGTGAGGACAGATGCCTGTTGGCAGGAATGAACCATGTTCACTATAGATACTAAAATGTGCTTGAGAGAGTCAAGAAAATCTTACATATGAGTTAAGACTCTTAATTGAGACTTGAAAGAAAGATGTGAATTTTGGGGAAGTGGATAAGGAGAGGACTTTTGTGTGTGCATGTGTGTGTGATGGTAAAGCGAATACCAAACAGGGAAGAATAAGGGCAAAGGCAAGGAAACATGAAGCAGCATGAGACTTTTGCTTCCTCCCAAGATGGAGTAACAGGAATTAGATTTACTTTCTCATCTGGAACAAAACATCACTTTTCAAAACACTAGACATTAGGCAACAAAGAAAAGTGATTCCTGAGCAGTGGGAAGATAACAGTTGTTCTAGTTAACTATTTTGAGAGAGTTTCCAGGTGATGTGCTTGGGATGGATGTGGGATTATAGAGAAACTGTTTTCATGTTTCTGCACAGTAGGGCTTTCTGAAAAAATTTTACTGAAACTTGGAATCTGACCAACGGACATGTCTTAGAAATTAATTTACAGCTGAATAGATAGTGAGAATTCCGGAGAGATTTACCTAATCCCTCAGATATGTGTCTACATTTCAAGGGAGGGTAAAACTTGGAATTTGGAAACATCTCTGTGTTGAAAATCTGGAGACACTGGGAATCGCCTCCCCATGTTCCCCCCCCCCCCCCCGCCCTGAGATTTATTTACATTATAAAAGGTTAGAGCAAGATAAATCTAAGGAACCTCTCTCAGAAATGGAAGAGGGGGTTCTTTTTCCTGTTCACAAGCACAGAAAATTTATTTTTCTGTGTCCCTCAGCTGTAGGGTGAGCTTGCCATTCATAAGGACAATTTTTCATATGTGGTTATCATCGGGAATGATGCTGCTGTGTTACTCTGACTATTGATCATGCTGTGAGCATAATAAGAAATCTATCTCTGATCCAAAAACCTCAGAGTCCATTAAGAATGAAAATAATAAAGATGAATGTTAAAACATAACAGAGGGAGAACCCAGGCAGAGTTTGGTAGACTCCCTAAATTAAGGAGCTGGAACTAAGAACCTAGGGAGACCAAAGTGGCTAGAGTTTGCATGACAAGGCTACACAAAGGAGATCACTTCACAGAGGGAGAAACCTGCAGACCTGCAAAAGCTTCTCTTTGAATAGTCAGCATGTGTGTGAGAAAGCTACAAGGTGGTAAATAACCCCAAGGAATTAGAAAACAGTGCTTGGTACTAACACAGTTCCAGGAATGTTGTTTATTGCCACACACCAAACTGGAAAAATTCATAGTTTATGGGGGGTTGTGTTGAATACTCAGAAAGGTTTTTCCTCAGTAGTGGCGAATAGTTAGCCTTAGATGGGAGTACCATTTGGGCCCTGCCTAGAAAATCATAAAAGCAAGGCCCAATAAGATCAAACTGTTTCCAGGTAACTGAACTCCATTCCAGCATCCAGCAAGTTAAAATTTATAATGTCTGTCATTAAAACAAAGATTGCCAGGCATACAAAATATTAAGCAAATAAGATCCATAGTGAAAAGAATAATTAATCACTCAAAAACAACCTGGAACTGACACAGATGTTAAAATAAGCAGACAAGAATATTTAAACAATGATAACTATATTAGGGGTCCAGTGCACAAATTCGTGTACCTTGAAAGAAACTGTGGGCCGTGAGGCTGTAGTGGGCACAGGGGTGGGTCTAGGCCCATCCTCTGTGCCCCTCTCGCCACGACCCCCGGCCCCCTGTCTGCCAGTAGCCCTGTTCCTGCCACTGCTGCTCCCACATGCTGATGGTGCCGGTCCTGCTCGTACCCACTGATGGCATAGAGTGATTGGTGATGGTGCCAGCAGCGGGTGCAAACAGGAAAAGTGCCATCAACAAGTGCAAGTGGCAGCTGCTGCCCCAATCACCCTTCAAAAGCAGGGGTAGGTGGAGAAGCCCTCAGGGGCAACTGGGGCGGGACCTGCAGCGGCAGCTCACACCCACTGACAGCGCCGTGTGATCTGGGCTGGTGCTGGGTGCCAGCAGTAGGTATGAGCAGTTGCTCCAATGCTGGCTGTGGGTGCAAGTGGGCCAGTACCGGCAGCGGGTACGAGTAGCAGCTGTGGCCCTGATCATGCCTCAGGAGCAGGGGGAGGTGGAGAAGCCTTGAGAGGCGATTGGGACCAGCAGCTGCTGCTTGCATCCACTGATGGCACTGAGCAATTGGGGCTGGCGCCAGCAGCAGGTATGAGCAGTAGCTCTGGCGCCAGCAGTGGGTGAAAGCGGGGCTGGCGCTGGCAGCAGGTGTGAGCACCAGGTGGGACCATGGCACATGCAGGAGCAAAGAATTTTCAGTAACCACCAGAGGCTCATCCCAATGACAGTGACTGGTGCCCCAGCTTGATCTGGCGCCCCCACTTACCTGCCCTACCATCCCACCGCAGCCAACGCCTGCCATGTTCCTCACTCTGCTACCTGCTGCTGATGCCTGCTATGTTCCACGCACGCCCCCTCGTGGTCAGCGCATATCATAGCAACCGGTTGTTTGGATGTTCTTTTATTATATAGGATTGGAGTAGTCCCAAAGAAGAGAAGGGGTTGGGAGGTGGGACCAGAAAAAAAATTTGAAGAAGTAAGTAATGAAAAATTTCCAAATTTAATAAAAACTAGAAACAAAATCTAAGCACAAGAAACACGAAGAGAGAAAAACCAAGGCACATGATAATTAAGTTCCTCAAAACCAATGATAAAGACAAAATCTTAAAAGCAGACAGAGCCCAGCTGGTGTGGTCCAGTGTTGAGTGTCGACCTATGAATCAAGATGTCACGGTTCAATTCCCAGTCAGGGCATATGCCTGGGTTTCGGGCTTGATCCCCAGTAAGAGGTGTGCAGGAGGCAGCTGATCAATGATTCTCTCTCATTGCTGTTTCTATCTCCCTCTTCATTCCTCTCTGAAACCAATAAGAAATAAAACACAAAGAAAGAAAGCAGACATAGAAAAGGACACATTGCATATAGAGAAACAAAGGTAAGGGTGACAGCAGATTTCTTGTCAGAACAATAAAATAACATGGTATTGGTATATTTAGGCAATTACAAGCAATTGGTGTTGATAACACTTAAGGCATGGGGAGGGCATGAGAAGCTATGGCAGGAGATATGCATAGGTTTGCTGAATACAGATAATAAAAAGTGTTGGATGCCCTATTACAGATGCTAAAAATTTATCCTGGAAGTATGAGGAGCCATTTAAGAATCTGGGGCAGGAAAATGTCATCAGATTTGCATGTTAGAAAGATCATTGATTACATGAAAGTATTAATAAATGGACAAATGAATGAATGGAAGACAGTCGTTTGAAATGTTGAGAGACTAGAGAAAATTATTGCAACCATTGAAGCTATTGTATTAATTTTATTTCATTCATTCATTTGTTCAACATATACTTGTGAAGTCCTCCCATACACCACACTTTAAGCCAGCTCCTTAAGATACTCCTTAAGATACTATGGTGAGCAAAGTGACTATATAAAAGGCATGCTACTCTGTAACTATGTTGTAAACTTTCCATGTCAATATGAGTAGATTGCTTTTCTTCTTTATAGAAGCTGCAATGTATTCATTCATTCACTCATTTATTCATGCATCCATTCATCCATTAATTCATTCAGCAAATATTTACTGTCTTTTATGTGCTTGACTTTGGGTATGGTACCAAACATATAGCAGTGAATAAAGAAGATTTCCTGCATCCATTAAGCTTATATCTTAGTTGGGGTGAAAATAGGCACCCTAGTATTTACAGGAATGAAAAACTCTGTAATCATACTCAATAATGTCCATAAAAATAATATTCGATTAAAACATAATAAAAATTTGCAAAAAAAAGTAATAAAAATTTGAAGAAAATAAAATGTTAGAGAAACATAAGGTACCTAAATACATTTTGTTTACATAACAAGTCTGGAAATATGGACTCCATTTGAATCTTTTCAGAAGATGATTCCTTATAGTTATGAGTCTATGAAGCCTAAGCATTTAAATAAAAGAATTGTTAAAATGATTCTTTAAGCCTGTGTACAATTTTCAGTACTTAAAGATGAAGAATTTTTAATGTATGTACATAAATGTTAGATAAAAGTTTCTTCTAGAAAACAAACTACCAAAAAATATCTTTTTTCTGAGTTATAAATGCTTTGAACACAAAGGCAGTGCATTAAATATATTACATCTGTAAATCATACATTGGACATTTGGGCATGCAGAGACAACCATATGTCTTTTTAAAGTTTGACAGCCTGGTAGATTAATGATAAATTCAACTTTGTTTCTGTTTACTAGCTTGCAGAGAGATGTGGGATTTCTCATAGCTAACAACATAGTGAATCTGATTGAAGAAATATTTATTGAATAGAAAATGAGGAAAGATATTGTCATGTGGTTGACATTGATGGTGGAATAGATATGGTGAAAGCTATTTGTGATTCAAGGATAGCAATCAATATTTTGTTCACACCCTTTAGTTGTGTGTTCAGGAAATAATTATAGCACCAAAAAATATAACAGGATTACTGAATTGGAGACAGGAGATGGTGGGTCATTATCAACATTCTTCAACAAAAGAGAAGTTACATGACCTACAAGAAATTTTTGAACTACCTTATCAAGGACTTATACAAGGTGTCCAAAAAGGATGGAATATGAATTACATGTTAAAAAGGCTACTCAAGCTCTAGCTGGTCATGCTCAATGGTTAGAGTGTTGGCCTGAGTACCAAAGGGTTGGGGGTTACTGGTCAAGGGATCCTCCCTGGGTTGCAGGTTGGATCCCTGGCCCCGGTTGGGGCACATGCAGGAGACAACCAATCAATGTGTCTCTCTCACATCGATGTTTCTCTCTCTCTCTCTCTCTCTCTCTCTCTCTCTCTCTCTCTCTCTCAATCAATCAATGGAAAAAATATCTTCGGGTGAGGATTAACAACAACAAAAGACTACTCAAAAGAAAGGCATATTCTTACATTTGGCAGGCAAAATATCAACAGGACAGGATTCACTATCAAAGGGTTGCTTGAGGAAAAAGTATTTTGTTTTGAGAACCTACTGAAGAAATGATCAACGTGAAGTACATTGAATGTCCAAGTATTTCTTACATGACACCTTACATGGTTCTCCCAGCATGTGACTACAGAGAAGGTGCTGCTGTTGGTGCTCATGCAATAACCACTGAGGTACATATGGAAAGCCCAGAGCTAATTTTTCTATCTTGAGAGAGAGTTGCATTGTTCTGCTGCCATACTTCTAGATCCAAGTTTTAAGGACAGATTTAAAAAAGCGATCGTGATAAAAGTAAACACATGCAAACTTATAAGAAATATCAGGTAGTAGCAAAGGCAACAACCTTCTGAAAATGATCAGAAGAGCATGTTTCTCAGGCAATGCCCAGTTTGTGGGATTGGTTCAATGACATGTATCACCACCCTCAATCAAACCTTTAAACCCAGGAGGTGAAGAGATAAGTCTTTAGCTCTGGGACTACTATTAGAAAAGAAGGAAAGCCTTGGTGGAGACGTCAGTATCAGCAGTGGAAGAGCTTGCCCTCAAATACCACCCTGAGTGAAAAGTGAAATCGCTTTGGTATTGCAAGTGTGCACTATTAGTGACTGTAAGAGCCAGGAAATTATAATTTTGGTAGTTTAATATCTAACTTTATAAACTTGACTACTACATTTTTAAATAACTAGAATAAAATAATTTTTGAGATTAAGTTTCGCATTTAGCCCAGGAGTTAATTTTATCTTGGTTTTGGACAAATAGATAAAAATGATGGTGGTTTGGACTGAGTTACTGACTTTGCAAAGAATGAGAAATGATTAGATTATGAATAGATTTCAAGGTAGAACTGCTCATCTTTGTTGATAATTAGGTATGGAATGGGACAGAGATGGGGAGTCCAGTGAGGTTTCTGTCTTGAATAGAATTTCTATATCCTGAGAAACAGGAGAGATGCTTTGGATTGGGGATGACAGATGATGTATCCAAATGTTTGGTACTGAGCATGTTAAGTTTGAGACTTTTATCGCCCTTCTCAGCATCTCCCCTTGACTGTCTTGGCAGTTCTAATCAACAGGTGCCAAATGGAACTATTCATCTTCTCTTTAAACTTGTTTACCTGAAGTCTTCCTCATAGCAGTCGATGGCAACTCCATTTTTCCAGTGGTACGGACCACAAACCTGAAATGCAGCCTTGAGTTTTCTTTTTCTTCCTCCATCCCTATCTCCCTCCCTCCCTTTCTTTTTTCATATAGATGTCCAATCTGTTGAGGAATTTTTATTGTCTCTACACTTGGAATTAAATTCATAATCTCATCAATTTTCACCACCTCAATTGCTAAAAATTGCTTTCAAGCCACTAACATCTCTCTCCAGAATGTTGCAAAGGACTCTTAACTGATGTCCTTGCTTCTCCCTTCCTTTAGCCTATATTTGACATGTCTGGTAGGATTTTATTTTTAAAACATAAATCAACCAGATCATATCATTCATCCTCTAAGTCCTCCTTATTTTATTCAAAGTAAAATCAAAATCCTATGTTGCTCTACATGGCTCTCCATA
This sequence comes from Myotis nattereri, assembly GCF_964212035.1. NCBI lineage: Eukaryota > Metazoa > Chordata > Mammalia > Chiroptera > Vespertilionidae > Myotis > Myotis nattereri. Next base: position 183,287,215 of record NC_138075.1, read on the forward strand.
TCTGGTTACCCGATATCCCCTGCCCTACCTCTCTGACCCCATCTCCTACTTTTTTCCTCATTTACTCTTTGCTATTCTTGTAAAGCGCTGGCACATTTCACCATGGGGCCACAGCCCTGACCCTATCTATTTCCTCTGCCTCTGGGAAAATTCTTCCCTCATGTAGGCCAGCCTCACTTTTTTAACTCTTTCCGGAAGTCACCTTTGCTGAGAGGTCATCTTTTCAAGGAGTTCTATCCTGATTGTCCTGTGAAAAATGCAAACTTGCACATTACCCCCACCTGCCACACACCACCCCATTTTCCTTACTCTGTTCTATTTTAACCTTATTCTTTTTAACATACTTTATAATTTAACATATTTAAAATTTATCCTATACCTCCTTCCACCAAACTAGCATGATTCCCAAGCGCAAAGACTTTTGTGTGTTCGCTGATGTATTCCCGCAACAGTGCCTGACACACAGCAGGTGCTCTATAAGTACTAATTGAATACTGAACATTAGGCCTAACTCTCTCCCAAAGATCTTCCTGTCTTTGACCAAGATGACAAGACATGGGGCAGCCAAGGCTGACTGTTAATTGGTTCCCCTTCAACTGGGTATTTAACAAAATATTTAGCCCTTGCTGTTGTTGCTCAGTAGTTAGAGCGTCAGCCTGTGCACTGAAGGGTCGTGGGTTCGATTCCCAGTCAAGGGCACATACCTGGGTGGCAGGTTTGATTCCTGGCCCCCATCGGGGCATGTGTGAGAGGCAACCAATCGATGTGACTATCTCACATGAATGTTTCTCTCTCTCTCTTTCCCTCCCTCCCTCCCTCCTTTCTTTCCTTCCTTTCTTTTTCCCTCCTTCCCTCCCTCCCACTGTCTCTAAAAAACAGTGGAAAAATATCCTCACATGAGGATTAACCAAAAAAAGTAAAAAAAAAAATATTTATTCTATGTTTGTTTGAATGGAGGCTGAGTTATGCAGCACTCTACATGGGAAGGACTGAAAACAGGAATGGGGCTCCAACTTTCTTTTATAATCCAGCCTCTGACTGTATCTGAAGCAACTAAAAAACAAAGCTTTGCCATTCACCCACTCTCCTTAGCACCTGCCTGTCACTCAAGCACCTCGCCCATTCCAAACTGGAGTGTGTGTGTTCGCCCGTCTACCTGAGAGGCGATCTGGCAGGTGGAGGTTTTTCCATTTTGTAGTATTTTCAGGGATGCTTGAATGCCCCTTAGCCATTGGTGGCTCAGGCAGCTGGTTGTGTCTCTGAACTTGGCCACACACAGATCTCATCTTCCAGTATAACCTGTTCAGTGTGATCATTTGAAAAGCCCTAATTTGCCTTTTCAACACCCTGCTCTGAGACCTTTGTATCTCTACAGGTCTCAGCGGAAAATAACGATAGCTGTGAAGGGTGCCACTGTGCTTGAGAAAGAAAGACACTCTCTACACCCTCCGTTTTCCTCAGTGGCAGAATGTTCCTGTCAGTTTAACTCACCTTTTTGGAAATATATTCCCATCTCTCCTCTCCCACAAGTAACCAAGCCAGGACCTCCTTTTTAGCTATTTTACATCAAATCTACTTTACTTCTTCAATAGCTTGTTGTTCCTAGCTAGGTTTGAGATAGAATCTAATGCTAAGTAGAATGACTTATTATTAGTGTTTTTCCTCACAAAAATGGAGCATTGTGAATAAAATTAATGTTTGAGCGGTAACACTGGTTTCATTATAGGCAATATAGAGATTTTCTTCATTTGTAAAATGAAGGTAAAACCTCATTTCCTACAGCTCAGAATTATTTTGAAGCTCAGATAAGATGAAATAGTGAATGGATCTAATTACAATTTTTTTTTCTGTTTTACAGAGGAGATTCTCTTTGACCTGGAAAGAAATCAGTATAAGGAACAGTTATTTATTCTAAACTTGGGGAGGAAAAGGGAGCATACTTTTACCTCCTTTGTTCCCAGGGAAATTGCCCACTATGTTTCTTTTCACTGAGTGTGAAGCAGAGAGATTGTTTGGATAGGGGATATGTATAACAGGGGTGGGATGGGGTCACTTGGACACCCTGGGAAAGAGCAGCCAGAGCCTTGGGGCTCTGTGGAGACCCCACCCTGCTGCTCCCTGCCACCTGCCCAACCCCCACTCCCACTTCAGGCTGGAAAACGGGGAAGCTGGAGGGAGGGGAGGTCAAGAAGAGAAGCTCACAGGTTCTTCAGGAGTTTGGAAATCACTGCTATCAGCAAGAGAAAATGTTATTGGTGGAGCGCTTTCCCTGTCCCATGTGTTGCCAGGGGAAGTAGCCTTCTTGTGATGTCACAAGAAAAATAATTTTCTGAGACTCACACGGGAGGAGGAGTGGCATTTATTTACGTGGGGTTAGACCCCTGAGTTTCCAAGGTCAATCTCCCTCCGTCCCTCCAAGAAAAAAGTCCAGCTGTGCCATTAGCAGGGCTAGGATTAAAGCCATTGCCCAGAGTTTCCATCCCACATTTGCACACTCTAGTCCAGCATCAGACTAGCTTAGCTTGTGTACCCAGTGATAGTCCATCAGTCCATTGTGTGTGGGGTCTGCATGGCCATGGGCCATGTGGCCTCTAGGAACACCAGGCTATGGAAGGAACATGGGTGAGTGCCATGTTCCACAAGAACCAAGAGAACCAAGAGCCAAGAGAGTGAGAATTCCTTTGCTTGGGGATTATGTTTCTCCAAATTTTCCAAAGTTTACTGTGGCCCCACCCCCTCAGGTTTGACTGGCAGCAAGTACCTTCCCTATGACATCCCAACTCACTGTTCATATGCACATTTCCCCTTTGTCCAGTCCCTTCCCCTAATGGTCTGTGGAGAATGGACCAGTGGTTCCCTGGGGAGTGTAGAGTTGCAGCTTCCTGGTGAAGCTGCCCAGATAGCCATTCATATAATGTCTGGCCTTCATTTTGCTCCTTTCCTATTTTTTTCTTCTCTCTCTCTCTCTCTCTCTCTCTCTCTCAAGCAGCGGTTCTCAACCTGTGGGTCAAGACCCCTTTGGCGGTCAAACGACCCTTTCACAGGGGTTGCCTAAGACCATCCTGCATATCAGATATTTACATTACAATTCATAACAGTAGCAACATTACAGTTATGAAGTAGCAACAAAAATAATTTTATGGTTGGGTCACAACATGAGGAACTGTATTTAAAGGGCCATAAGATTGAGAACCACTGATCTAAAGTTTTACATGTGTCTCCTTTTTCCCCCGATTGACCCCCCCCCCCCAGGCCATTACCGCCCCCCCCCCCCCCCCCGCAAGCTCCCACTGCCCCAGTGTCCATTGGTTATGCTAATATGTATGCATACAAATCCTTTGGTTTATCTCTAACCCCACCACCTCCCCTGCCATTTGTCTCTGGATCTATTTTTGTTCATCAGTTTATATTGATCATTATATCCCACATATTGTTGTGAAGACTGGAGAAAAACCAAGCAACACTTTAGAGAAAAGGGGTTACACTGTTTATTTATTACGCCGGTGGACTCAGAATAACTTCCCAAGTCTGAGCAAAGTAACATGCAGGGAGCTTCTCCTTTATATCTTTCTAGTGTTTTTGTCCCTCAAATATGGATTATGCTTCCGGTCCTTTTACAGGCTTTGCAAAAAAGAAGGCCCAGGTGTTGGGGGTCTTGAGATCATATCTAATGGTCTGTCCTGGTGCCAGTGTTAATAACCACCCCTCCCCTCCTCCACCACCCCCCACCGCCTCCAGAACTGTGCATTGTTCATAGTTTATGGCCTCTGTATTTAAGTAACAGGTTTTGCAAAACCAGTTTCTGGGAAAGAGGCAGTGACTTAATTATAGGTTATTAAGAATGTACACTGGGCTTGCTGGCAGATTCAGATTGCTAGCCCCTCAAAATATCAGGGTTACATTGGAATTAGCCTTTTAGCCTTCTCAATATGAATGAGATCATGTGATATTTGTCTTTCTCCGATTGGCTTAGTTTGCTTAGTATAATGCTCTCCAGTCCATCCATGCTGTTGCAAATGGTAAAAGTTCCTTCTTTTTTATAGCAATGTAGTATTCCATTGTGTAGATGTACCAGTTTTTTTAATCCACTCATCTGCTGATGGGCACTCAGGTTGTTTCCAAATCTTAGCTACTGTAAATTGTGCTGCTATGAACATAGGGGTGCATATATCCTTTCTGATTGGTGTTTCTGGTTTCTTGGGATATAGTTCTAGAAGTGGGATCACTAGGTCAAATGAGAGTTCCATTTTTAGCTTTTTGCGAAAACTCCTTACTGTCTTCCACAATGGCTGCCAGTCTGCATTCCCATCAGCAGTGCACAAGGGTTCCTTTTTCTCCACATCCTCACCAGCACTTGTCATTTGTTGATTTGTTGATGGTAGCCATTCTGACAGGTGTGAGATGGTATGTCATTGTTGTTTTGATTTGCATCTCTTGGATGATTAGTGACTTTGAGCATGTTTTTATATGTCTCTCGACCTTCTGTTGGCTCTGGCTTCTGTTGATGCAGGTTATCAACCCCTGTGAATTATAAGAGGATCATCTCATGCCCTTTTGAACAAACTCTAATCAGCCACAGCTCATTGTCTTCCATTTCTTTCCTCATCTCTTTTGGCACCTTACAGTTGAAAAGTCCTATACTTAAAAATTCACTTAGAGGAGAGTGTCTAGAATACCTTGTTTGGATTGGAACCATAGTTACCTCATGAGAAGAATCTGAGAGGAAGCCAGGGCATGAGTCAGGAAAAAGAAAAGTAAGAGAAATTTTATCTTGGGAGTCATTAAAAGTAAGATTTATGATATGGAGAGGTATGTGTCTCAAATGAATATTATTCCACTGGACTTAAAAGGTGTAAGAGCCATCTTGAAAACCAGATGCCTGAGAATAAGACCAAATAAAACATCTGCTTGGTGAAATTATAAAAAGGATTATATGATGCACTTGGGATGGTGGAATTAGGCTGTTATGCTCTTCCACATCCCCCATTAGAGTGCAACTTCTTGTTTTTTTTTTTTTTTACTTATTTATTATTTTATTTTATTTTATTTTTCCCATTGCCATTTATCCCCTCTATGCTCTCTTCCACCTCTACTTCCCCTCTCCCTCCCCTCCCCTCGCTCAGGATAAAGATTGATTTGGTCATATAGTTTTATTGTTGTTGTTATGATATTTAGTGCTTTTAAAAATTAAGATATTATGTACATTCAGTGGAGAGGGCAGCAATTCAGTGACCTCTATTTTTGTTCTTTTTCTGTTGGCAAATTAAGATTGGGCTCCTAAAATATTTTGGCAGCAAAATAATATAATGATAATGCCCCTATATTTTAATAAAATTTATTTTATAAGAAACTAATAAGTTGTTGGGGTAATCCTATATAATAAAAAGATAATAAATTGACCCTAATGGTGGAACGACCAGGCGACCACTCAGCCAGTCACTATGAGGCGCACTGACCACCTATCGGTCCCTTTCCCTGGCCAGCAGGCTCTGATCGCCTGATGGCGAACAGGGAATGGGGATGGATGGCAGGGGATGCAGGTGGAACCAGGCCAAGGCCTCCACCCCACCAGTCTGCCCACGCACAGAGGGCAACCCACAGTGGGGGTGGGGCGGTGAGCGGGCAGGAACAGCTGACCTCTTGGGTCCATCCCCCAGCCATCAGGCTCTGATCACTGATGGCAAACAGGGAACCAGGGGTGGTTGGTGGTGGTGGGGGTAGGACCAGCTGCGGGCAGCCAGGGAAGATGGCCCTGATTGCAGGCCAGGCCGAGGGACCATACCCATGCACAAATTTCATGCACTGTGCCTCTAGTTAATATATATATTGTTAATCTCTCTTAAATATGAGAGGAAGCCTTCTACTTGCATGTTCCATTCTCCTTCTACTGCCACAAATCCCCATATCCTAATATTTAGGTTTTGCAAAAGAAAAGCAAAAACATCTTCCAGTACTTTTCTGCTTCCAACCCGACTATTCAGCTCTTTAGAGACAGAGAGCAACCTCTCTGATGTTTGAGTATAGGACAAGAATGGAAAGTAAAGGAGAAGAAGTCTTATGTGAATTAATATCTTAAAGTATTAATCAGCCATATTTATTATGTTGGATATGTGTCTCCAGTTCTCACTGAAAACTCTTTCTCACATTGCCAGGAATCCAAGGAACCCCTCTGCCTCCTGCCAACTTTTCCATGGGGGGTTAGTAATTCTGTAGGAACTTACCAAAGCCTCTAGTAGAGAAAGAGACATTACCAGTACTGAACACTTTGCCACCCTCCACCTCAGATTTCCACAGCCACCCACTTGCTGCTTTTTTATGATCAGTGTTTGTACTGAGGGATAATGCAATTCTTTGGAGATCCACACAGGGCCCAGGTTCAATATATTCTGGAACAATTAGAGCCATCAGGCCCCTTCCATGGAGAGCAGAATCCTCTGAAGATAAGACAAAGCTGGGGCAGGAAGAGGGTAAAGGACACTGTTTTCTGGAAAAAAACAAAACAAAACAAAACAAAAGATGGAATGAGGAATGAGTGATGTCCAAATATTTTAACAGCCCCAAGCTGTTAAGATTTGGATTCATTTGGCAGGCTGAAGATGGGAAAGATGGTAACAGCTTCCACTGGGCTTGAGCAGTGTGGGACCGGGAAGGTTAAGGGAGAAGATTATCAACCTTTCATCTGCTCCTTGAAGAAGTAACCTCTGACCCCAATCCAGGGAGAAAAATGGCAGTAGGATGGTCATGCATGTAACTTTGCTAGAACTGTAAATATAAGTATGTAAATGAGAGCTGGGAATAAGATGTTATAGGGATTGTAATTATGTCATATTTGTGTCTCGCAAATGGCCCTTGAACGAATTTTTCTGAATTATGCTGTTTGACATTAGGCTTCAAAAAAATAAATGAACACTTTTCCTATTATACCTGAAATTTGACATTTAGTAACTTCACTAAATTTAAACATTTACCGAAGATTATTTTTGTATTGAGAAAATTGCCATTTCAGTATTTTGGCAGTTAACATAAACAATTCATCCTGAGCTATTTAACCCGAGTCTCATTGGCTGTTGGAAGATCATCTTCCCTTAGGAACTCACGCAGATGGGGTGATCAGATTTCACTATCTTGAGCTACATCTACCTCTGACCTCTAACCCATGAACAGAAAATTGGACTCCTTAATTGAGCTTGCCTACAGAGAAATTAAAGGGCTAATACTGGTAGGTGATTAAGAAGGTAAAATGAAAACTTCATGAGTCTAGATATTTGATTACTTCTCATCTTTTTGATAAATTGTGAGAATATCTTCTAGGTTCAACTGATGTCTAGTTAGTCTCTTCTTAGTATGGATCACAGAGAGGGAAGAAGATATAATTAAAATAGTATTTTAATTTTGGTTCTTATCATTAATATAACTCTCCCTAGTAGTCCCAAGCTTCTGAGATTTCTTGCTCCCCAGACTTATTCTCTGGGAGCTGACTCTCTTGTTTTGTACTCTAATCCATGATTCTTACCTTTGTTATAACATAATTCTCATGCATTTTTATGTCAACAAAATATTTATCTTCATTCTGTCTTAATATGTCCTGCTTCTCACTAGTAATTTGAAGGAAAGAAAGGAGGTGAATGACTGGGGAAGAAAAATTCTGTCTTGACTCTCTAGAGTCTACTATATGGATTTTGTTTATTTATTTCCTGGATCATAACCAGACAACCTATTGAAGAACCACATGCTGGCAGGTAGGAGATGTGGCAGGGGCAGAAAGAGGCCAAAAGGGATTTTGTTCTTAGGGGCTGTATTAGTTTGCTAGAGCTTCCATAACAAAATACTCTTTGGTTTCTCCCCTTACAGTAGCACATAGATCTTTAGTTTTAACAGTTAGAAGTGTTTGAGAGCTTTCCTTAGGGGAGTGAGCCATGATCACAGCTTAAAATTTAAGACAAAGGCCATGTTGCAATCAAATATTGATTCTGAAGGAGTATAACACTTCTTTTAAAAAAATCTTTATGGTTGAGATTATTACAGATGTCCCTCTCCCCCCCCCCCCCCAGAGCTTCCCTCCAACCAGTTCCCACCCCACCCCAGGCCCTTGCCACCTTATTATCTGTGTCCATAGGTGATGCATACATGCATATAAGGTCTTTGTCTAATCTCTTCCAACACCCCTGTGGGTGCCAGAGCTGTTGGCATGTTCTCTTGTGCTGTTTGAGCTACTGGCATTAGTATAGCTGAGAAAGCAAAAATATAGTGAGATGAGTGGTAATGACATTGCTTTATATTTTTACAAGCCTAGTTAATATCTAGCTTAGTAAAAAATACCTGGGTTCTCATATTTGCTTCTAATTTCAGTAGTTGTGATATGTTGTGTTGTTTGAAATATATGAAGAAACACTGACCTCATACAAATATGTTGTTGGGAAATGGAAGAATATTTTACTAGCTTTTTAAGATAATTGTGCACATTCTTTGATCCCATGCCAAAAACTTTGATGCTATACTAACACTGACAGTGGTAGTTCTTAAATGTTGGTTGTGGAATCTGAAACCACATCAATGAGCTTTTTTTACCCGGTTACATTAAAATCTCACACTTTGAATAGGTCCTTTACCGATGTATATTTTTATAATAACATACATTAGTCATTTGGAAAATATTGTTTTGCTGTTATGCAGATCTTTAAAATGTTGACCTATTTCATTATGCCACATTCAAAAAGCCACATTCTATCTCATCAGAAAAGTCTTTACGTATTGGGAATTTGCTCAACTCACAGTAGTGGATACAAATTTAACAGAATTCTAATTTTGCATAAAATTTTAAATTTTATTGACACAAATATTACCAGTTGTTTTCCTTGAAGTGACAAGCTCCTTCATTCACTTTTTTAAAAAAATAAGTCTTTATTGTTCAGATTATTACAGTTGTTCCTCTTTTATCCCCCCATAGCTCTCCTCCATCCGGTTACCACCCCACCTCATGCCCTTAACCTCCCCACAGTCCTCGTCCATAGGTGTACGATTTTTGTCCAGTCTCTTCCTGCACCCCCACACCCCCTTACCCCTGAGAATTGTCAGTCCACTCCCTTTATATGCCCCTGATTCTATTATATTCACCAGTTTATTCTGTTCATCAGATTTTTTATTCACTTGATTTTTAGATTCACTTGTTGATAGATATGTATTTGTTGTCACTTTGTTGTTCATATTTTTGATCTTTACCTTTTTCTTCTTCTTTCTCTTCTTAAAGAATACCCTTCATCATTTTATATAATTCTGGTTTGGTGATGATGAACTCCTTTATCTTTTTCTTTTCAGTGAAGCTTTTTATCTGACCTTCAATTCTAAATGATGGCTTTGCTAGGTAAAGTAATCTTGGTTGTAGGTTCTTGTTATTCATCACTTTGAATATTTGTTGCCAATCCCTTCTGGCCTGCATAGTTTCTGTTAAATCAGCTGACAGTCGTATGGGTACTCCCTTGTAGGTAACTAACTGCTTTTCTCTTGCTGCTTTTAAGATTCTCTCTTTGTCTTTTGCCCTTGAAGTTTTAATTATGATGTGTCTTGGTGTGGTCCTCTTTGAGTTCCTTTTGTTTGGGGTTCTCTGTGCTTCCTGGACTTGTAAGTCTATTTTTTTTTTTCGCCAGGTAGGGCAAGTTTTCCATCATTATTTCTTCAAATAGGTTTTTGATATCTTGCTCTCTCTCTTCTGGCACCCCCATAATTGGGATGTTGGTACACTGGAAGTTGTCCCAGAGGCTCCTTACGCTATCTTCATATTTTTCTTTTTCTTTTTGCTCTTCTGGTTGGGTGTTTTTTGCTTCCTCATATGTCAAATCATTGATTTGATTCTTGTAATCAAATACGCTACTGTTGAATCCCTGTATGTTATTCTTTATTTCAGTCAGTGTATGCTTAATTTCTGACGAGTCCTTTTTCATTTTTTTTTTTTTGCTTTCTCACTAAGATCCTTGAAAGTCTAAGTTCCTCAGAGGTTTCTAGAAGATTCTTGAGTAACCTTATAACTGTGGTTTTGAACCCTATATCCACTAGTTTGCTTTCTTCCATTTCTTTCATTTTTGACATGTTTCTTTGTGCATTTTGGCTGCTCCCCTGTGTTTGTTTCTATATATTGGGTAGAGCTGCTAAGTCTCTTTGAGATGATGGAGTGGCCTTGTATATAGTAGGTGTCCTCAAGGACCCAGTGGCAACCTCCCCAATCACCTGAGGTGGACACTTTAGGTCAAGCAAGCATGTCAAACTTGTGGCCAGCAGGCTGCATGCTTTCAGTGCACTCCTTTGTGGGCTGTGTGCATAGTCTTGTAGTTGAGCTTTGATTGCTATTGGTGTCACTGGAAGGAACTGACCTTCAGGCCAATTAGCTGCGGGGACCAGATGCCACTACAATGGGAGAGCTGTTGTGCAGGAGACACCCTAATGGAGCAGGACTTGTTTCAGTGGGGTTTTGGCACTCACTGAGTCTGCCCCTTGAGTGTGTCACTTATGGATGTGAAGAGTTGCAATCTGGTATGGTCTCACACTGACTACTGCGTACACTGGCTCTTGGGTCTACAGGGAGATGCAAAGTCAGCCACTGCCTGGGGCCACCCAGTAGAAGCTACAGAGAGATCTGTAGATTATTCCTCTTTTTGGGGTTTGGAAGTGCCCAGATGAGGCCCAGCTGTGAAGCAAGGCAGGGTGGTGCTGGTGCCTGGTCTTGGGCCTTTTATTGATAGGTTTATTGATAGGTTTGGGGTGCCCTGACTGAGCTGCAGCTTATTTGACAGGTTTTTAGCCTGAGAAAGGACAGGCCATTCATATGCTAAAGCTGCTGTGCACAGGTTGGGTACGGTTGTAATTGGGTGGGGTGAGGTCTCAGGGAATCACCAGGACTGAGCAAACAGAAATCGCTACCAACCAGCCCTGCAACCGGGGAGGTCCCAGCACGGGAACAATGACCACCGTGAGCACCCCCTCTGGAAGAAAGCTGCCCCCGAGTTCCTGCCTGATAACAGTCCACTTTCCCCTCCTATGTGTCTGGGCCCCCCAGAGCCTCACCTGGCATTGGAGCGCAGAGGAAGCGGGAGCTTGTAAGTTCAGTTCGTGATACTGGCCTTTTAAGAGGAGCAGCGGAAACTCCAGCAGCCTCTGTGTCACTCATCCCCAATTTGAACTGGTTTTTACAGCCTGTTGTTCCTACTGCCCGTAAGGACTTCTTTTCCCAGCTCTGGGACCCTGGGCTGGGCATCTGGTGCGGGTCTGGGAGCCCTTGCTCCTCTGGGCGGCCTCTGCAGAGGCGCTCTCCCTCCTGATCAGAAAAGCGGCACACGTGGATGCCGGACCAGCCAGTTCGGAGTCTCTGCACCTCCTACCAGTCTCTGTGTGCTTTCTTCTTTACTTCTCTAGTTGTAGGATTTCCATTCAGCCAGCTTTCCAGTGGTTCTGGATAATGGTTGTTCTGTATTTTAGTTGTAATTTTGATGTGGTTGTGGGAGGCAGCGAGTGTAGGCATTTGCCTACGCTGCCATCTTGGTTCTTCATCGAGTATAGCACTTCTTACAAAATTGTAACACATCCTTGAATGTTCTTTAAAGTGGTTATGTGTTTTTAAGCACAAAAAAGTCATTCACTGTAGGATTATTCATAAGAATAATCTCTCAGCTGTATTGTCACAGTTCACTATGGTGCAATTTTAATGCCGTAGGACATGCATCTTAATTTTCTCTTTCGTCTAAAAGGAATTTATGGCTATACTATTTGCTATATACATGCCAAATAAAAAGTGGAAAGAATACTTTCCCCCCAAATGAAGAATGGCATTATTTATTCTTATTATAAATAGGCAAGATAAGATACTCAATGATATTTATGGGCAGGAGTGGACAAAGACTTGTGGTGTATTCCTTCATCTTTTTTCTAGAATAGGAACTTTCCTAAATTCAGAGAGTCAACTTCTTATACCTTTTTCTTTTTCCCTTTTTGCTTTTAAAAATAATCTTGTGTTCATACCCAGGTTCCATTCTCTCTAGTGTTTTTCAAGACTGGTGTGTCCTTTAAAATTTGTTCAGTTTGAAAAAGCAGTTGTTTATAATTCTGGGAATAAATTTGCACTTTGTAATTAAAAGCCTTGTGTGTTGGTTGTGACATGTCCCTGATTATCTCCACCTGGGATTCTGCAAAGCCCAGCACAGCCCAACCCTGAGCAACAGAAACCTCTGAATTTGGCAAAGGAGGGAGTTTTGCACCAGAGGGCTTCTGTCCCTGAGGTATCCCAGACTGGTGGGCCAGAGAACCGGAGTATTGGTGTCTTTGAGAGAGTTTTACTGTGAAATGGTGATTACACTTATGTAACTTTGAAGTTGTAAGAAACCAATTGCAGCTTGTTTGACCTGGAAGTTGTAAGAATCCAACTCATATTAAAAATGTTTGAGGCCCTGGCTGGGTAGCTCTGTTGGTTAGAGAGTTGTCCAGCTACACTAAGGTTATGGTTTCAATCCCTAGTCAAGGTACATACAAAAGTTAACCAATGAATGCATAAATAAGTGGAACAACAAATCGAAGTCTCTCTCTCTCTCTCTCTCTCTCTCTCTCTCTCTCTCTCTCTCTTACACACACACACACACATACACACACACACACTAAATAAAAATGTTGAAAATGGCCCCTTTATCTCTGAATATGGATGTTGGGATATTTCCCAGGTAAATTTATTGCTTATGTTGGATTTGATATTCTCTCTAGTTCCTGCTATCCCTACCTGAAATGTTCTTGAGGCTCAGGTTATGTAGTTCCATTCCAGTGGGGCCTAGATAGTATTTTTCCCCTCACATGGATTGGCCCAGAAATTTTTTCCCCTCCAGGTTTATGGAAGAGAGAATGCAGTGAAATTGTACTGATGCTGCCTGCTCCCTAAATTTACAAAAGTAATTCATCTATTTTTTATGTGGTCATTTTGACAAAGTTATCATCACCCATGGGACATTTTAATTTGGCCTAAAACAAAACATTAAATTTTTAGACATTATTTTACCCCATTCCTCAATCCTATCCAAACCATACGCCTTTTATCTCTTCCTTCATTTTATCCTATCATCTCCATGGGTTATCATGAAGAAAAGTTTGTATTTAGTAATGGTTAATGAAAAAAGAGAAGTATTTTTAACATTTTGACTTAGCTAGTTGGGTAGTGCCGAGTTATCTGCACTAAATGTCTCGTTTCTATCTTTGCTACAAACTTCAGTCCTTACAAGGGTTTGTGCAGGGAGACCTACATGCCTTCTTCAAGGATTATTACCAGAGTTAGTAGTCTGAGATGCTGGATTAACTTCTGCCTGCATGAGCACAGAACTCTTAGAGCAGAGAAATGTCAGGAGCAAGAAATGTCAATAGATGAGAGAAATCTTGATTTTAGAGAGATAACAAAAAATGGAGTACATGAGTCATGGTGGCGGGAGGGTGGAGTGATGATAAGAGGAGTTTGGACTATTTATTTTCCTCATCCTCATCATTCCTGTAGACGTTGGTGAAAATGGTGCATAATGTGGGAAAGAAATTCTCTGTTTCTTTATTGATGAGTTACTTCTGATCTTGGTCAGAAAAGGGACCACAAGAAGTTCACTGTTCATGGACCACATTTATATTCTGGATCTGTTTTTGAAAGATATGCAGTTTGTAACATTATTTTTGCCATTTTGGGGAAGAATCAGGGAAGAAAAGGTTGAAAAGAATCTCCATGTTCCCTAACTGGCAGGAGCTCCAAAGAGGGTGGAAGCTGGGCTACATTTTGACCTCAAAAAGTTAGGACTCAGGTCCCCCCACCGCCCTCCCCTGCCGCCCCCCTCACCCCCCCCCCCGTTTGTTCTTCAAAATAGGATAGTAAATGAGTAAAAACAGATAAGCAAAAATGCCTTTGATTTTCATCGGGAGGATGTTTTTTCATTTCAAGTGTTTTATTATAATGAAAAGTCCAAGTTAATTCCTTGTACTGTTTCTGCTGATTGCCCTCTTTCCAAAGTAAAGGGTACTTGAAAGCCTTGAACCTTTCATCACTATCCAAGGAAGAGAATCCTCCCTCAGGGACAGCATTCCTGGGGGAAGGAGAACGAGTGACAGACAAGAGTTCTGTGTTCAGAGTAAATCCCATCTGTGACATATCTAAGCCTGATCCCTGACCCTTGGACAGAGAAATGGGCTTTTAATAGAGTGCACACATAGAATAATGAAAGGGCTTATGTAAGTTCAAGATCATGAAAGAAAATAAAAATATAGCAGAAGGCCAAGCTAAGATTTTTCCTTTGCCTAAAACTCACTAAATGAGCATTTCCCTAACTTGAAGAGTAGAAGGAAGTTAACATCTTGCCTTTATGGATCACAGACAGCTCTCAGGTTATAAAATAGTAATTTACAATCAGTACTTAGCTCGATATAGTTGCTTGCAATGCTTCTATCTTCTATCCTTCCCCTTATAATCCATCACAAAATGGGAGCAGAAAGATTTTCTGTTTTTGTATGGATTCCAATTAGGGTGAAGTTTAATCTTAGACCAGTGCTGTATGCACAGAGGCCCATCAAGGTCAGGAATCAGTGTTGCCTAGTGTCTTATTCTGGATTTTTAGAGTGAGACATTTCTTTTCTCTAAAATATTTTGATTTATAAAATTAAAGACCTAAAACATGCACCACCACAACAACATTTGAAAAAACGGAAGGGTAAAAAGAAAAAAATCTCCAGGGAAATCTTCCTCTCTGGAAGCTCCTCCTAAATGCAGGACCGTGTTAGAACCCAGGTACCTACAGTGGATTGAGTGAAGTGTGGATGCAGAAGCAGCATGGAAGCGAGGCATTCTTGACTCTGGGGATGCTGGGGTGTGACCCTAAGGTTTTTCTTATCTTGGGACATGAAATTTCATTTTCATGGCCTAGGAAGAGTTGTGGCTTAGGGAAGGAAAGGGAATATATTATATTTATCACGTCTCTTCTCTTTTGGTAGGATACCAAGAAGTACTTTATATCCCTTGGGAGATATAGGCTTGTTTCTGAATATGTGTGTTCACACACACACACACACACTATATATATATATATATATATATATATATATATATATATATATATATATATATATACAAAAGATATCTTTTAACCTAAAAGTGCAACATACATTATTTCTCTTCATTATCTTCCAAGTGAAATGCTTTTAAGTGGAAAATACAAGCATTTATATACATTTAGAAATTTGTCCGTATACATAAATAGAGAAAATAAAATAAATGCTTTATCAATGAGATATTTAGTAATGTCCACATTAACCCTCCATGTACTTTTTCTGGTATCTTTTTCTTGGTGTCTCTACTCCCAGATATGTGGGATTTCTCATGGTTACATAGAAATCCTTTCATTACAGTTCCTGCCTCCCCATTCTCAGAATTATTCCCCGAAGGCTCCCTCCATGATGGACCAAAGCCTGACCTCTGACCCATGAACAGAACATTAAACTCCTTGATGTAATTTCTGCATGCATTATTCATTGGGCAACCCTAAACCTTATATCTTCTCTGTATAGGAGCCACACTTACATGTCTTCTCATGGTAGTACATTTAAAATAGTCTCTTGTTTTCTTTTATATACATCATTTCCCTTGCTTTCTTTTGAAATGACTCTCTGCCTTAAGTGATCTGACTCTAACGGTCTCAAGGCTTGTCTTAGAGTGTCTGTAAGCTGGAGAAGCTGAGGAGAGTTATGTCTGTGTTAGTGCTTTTTCTCTCTAGTTTCAAAGACCAGAATCAATAAAAAGAACCTGAGAAGCAAATGCTGTGCAAAGAATCACTTCTAAAAATACAAGGATAAAAAGCAGGTGAAAGAAATTTGTATGAAGAAAGGGATAAATGAGATGAGGCTGTATTGAGGAAAATTTCAAGGCAGAGAAGAAACAATATATTTCACGTTGGGAAGAGGGGTGGGGAGATAGCAATCCTCTCCAAACTACCTTGCCCTTGGGTGGTGATAAATGAGACAACCCAGGAGGGAGTGGTCCTTAGGAAGCCTAGTGCCATAAAGCAAGAAAGTGCTCAAAGAATTAGGGGAGCATTGCAAAAAATACAGAAGCCAGCTTGAAGGCTCTTTCACTGGTCAAATATGGGACAAATTGAGCATTATAATAACTATTGATAGGAGTGGAGTATAACCCAAAGAATAAAATAAAAATCCTATGTCCATAGTGTTATAAATAATGGAATCCTATATAATAAAGAGATAATATGCAAATTAACCCTCATACCCTCACAAGATGGCTGCCTATGACCAGCGGCAGGGGGTTAGTGGGGTTAGTGAAGGATGACTAAATGACTGAACAAGCAGGCTGTGTGGGGTGACCAGGCCAGCAGGGGAGTTAATGAGGGACAACCAAATGACTGAACAGCAGGCTGCATGGGGTAACCAGGCCAGTGGGGGGGCCATGAGGGGGGACCAGGCAGGCAGGGGGGTAGTCGGGGGCAACAAGGCCAGAAGGTGGGGCAGTTGGGGGTGACAGGGCCAACAGTGGGGCAGTTAGGGGTGACCAGGCCGGCAGAGGGGAGCAGTTGGGGCCACCAGGCTGGCAGGCAGGCAGGTGATTAGGAGCCAGTGGTCCAGGATTGTGAGCGGGATGTCCAATTGCTGGTCCAAATCCTGGGGATCGGGCCTAAACTGGCAGTCGGACATTTCCAACAGGGTCCTGGATTGGAGAGGGTGCAGGCTGGGCTGAGGGCACCCCACCCCGTGCATGAATTTTGTGCACTGGGCCTGTAGTAAGTAAATAAATGGGAGAGAAGAGATTGTTCTTTCTCACAGTAAAATTCCAATTAATAAAGACAGAATAACTGATGGAGTTAGAAAATCACCCTTTGGCAGCCACTGTATTAATGACTGTTTTAGGCAAAAATCACCAATGACTCCTAAATCCAGATGGTGAAAGTATGATGAAAAACAAGATACTTACATAGTCTCAAAGTATCTCCTCATAATATACTTATTACTTTTAAAGAAAAACTGGTATTTTTACAGTGGAGAAACCTGCCAGAAATAATCTTAACTGTGTGATCAAAGTTAATAACACCTGCCTAAAACTTACTTTCAAGTGTTTCAGAAGACAAACTATATATCAATGGATATAAAAAGAATGATAAAGCAAATATGATAAAATGATAATATTTGAGGAATCTTGGTGTTATACTTGTGAATTCTTTTGTATTTTTTAAACATTTCCCAAAAGTCTAAAATTATTTCAAAGTTAAAGTAAAGGCTATAGAGGGGCAGCTTTAAGAGAGTATGTCAGCTCTGAGGTCATAGGTAGCTTTGCATGAGGTTGAGCAGAAGATTTCAGGGACAGAAGGTGACAAGTTTAGGCTTTTAAGCTAGGTTTTCCTCTTTCCTGGGGGAGATTACATTGCTTTTATAATAAGAAAACCAAATAATTAAAAAAATAGGATAAAATTTACTTCTCAGGTTTAACAATAACAAAATTAAGAGGTTTAACAATGTGAATTGTGGATAAAAATGATTTCAAATTGTAAAAAAAGTTTGAAGGCATATATTTGTTATAAATGAGCTGCAGTTGGTAATAATATCCAGATGAATCTATCTCCTTACTCTTATTAGTATGTCTGGGGTCTGTTGAATCAGATAGAGATGAGCAATATGCAGAATTCAATCAGATATCATTTAAATATCTATAAGATTTGTGGTGGGAGCCCACAAGAAAATATGAAAAGTATTCAGAATAGAACTAGCCAGTAAGTGGATTAGATGAATCTCATCAACTGCTGAAACAATGTTGGTGGGAATTTACAGACTCAAATCAAATTGAAGAAAGAGAAAATTTATAATTTGAATTCAAAGGGGCCATGAATCCAACCTATTTGGAGGGCATGGACTGCACTTGAATTCCATCTTGCTAGAGTGGCTTTGGCCTGTAGAGAGATGTCCTGGCCAAAGCTTTTGGCCAATAAGCAACCTCATTATCCAAGACAGTTACTGTAAGTCACTGAGATGGCAAACTCTACCTTGCTTTCTTTAGTATAAAAATTTAATTTCATCTAAGGAAAGTGTGGATTAATCTTAGAGATAATGACTTAAACCCATAATATTAATATTTTTATATTAATTTAACTACAATAGGTGCGCATTTGGATTTAAAGATATAGAATTGGCTTGTGATTCAGCGAAGAAATGACATTTATTGTGAGGGTTTTTTCTAGAAATTTGGAACCATCTCTGTCTATATGAAAGCCTGACCTTTTTTTAAAAATATATTTTATTGATTTTTTTTACAGAGAGGAAGGGAGAGGGATAGAAAGTTAGAAACATTGATGAGAGAGAAACATCGATCAGCTGCCTCCTGCACACCCCATACTGGGAATGTTCCCGCAACCAAGGTACATGCCCTTGACTGGAATCGAACCCGGGACCCTTGAGTCCATAGGCTCACGCTCTATCCACTGAATCAAACCGGTTAAGGCTGACTTTTTAAGAGAAAAACTACTACATCCACAGCCTGCCTATGGGACTGATATAGGTTCCGACACAACTACATGTCAACTTTGGGTGTGGTTCAGTGGAAAGGAGGAGAGGGAGACATAGTAGATGCTAAATTTTATTTGATTAGAACCTTCTGAATGAGATTGACAGGGAATAAGAATGTCTTAGCACAAAAGAGTTATTCCTCTGAGATTGAGGAAGGAAGGTTGTTTAGAATAGTAAAAATAGCAAACATTTCATATATTTTACAAATTGTTTAGAGACTTCACATGAACTCATTTAATTTTAAGAATGAGTATGAATACCATCTTTATTTTTATTTTGTAGATGGGGAAAATGAGGCACCAAGTTATTAATTAATTTGCTCAAGGTCACATACGAGATTGAAGTTGGAATTTGAACCTAGGCATTTTGGCTCCAGTATCTGTACATGTAACAGATACACTGAACTATCTCAGCAACCTTTCCTTAAGGAGGAAAATTATCTCATGTTAATCCCAGATGTTAATCCCAGACTAGCGTGTGCACAGTCCCAGGTTAGGAAACATGTTTGTTGCACTTAAAGCATAGGCTAAAATAGAACTTGCATATGAGTTAACTGGGTGAATGCAAGAGTGAAGGAGTTTAGGTAGAACAAACATTCAAGGTTATAAAGTATACTAGAGTCCCGGTGCACAAAAATTTGTGCACTCGGGGGGAGGCGAAGGGGGTCCCTCAGCCTGGCCTGTGCCCTCTCACAGTCTGGGACCCCTTGGGAGATAATGACCTGCTGGCTTAGGCCTGCTCCCGGGTGGCAGAGGGCAGGCCCGATCCCTAGGTGCAGCCCCTGGTCGGGCTCAGAGCAGGGCTGATTGGGGAGTTGGGGCGCCACCCCCTGTCATGCACAGAGCAGGGCGGATTGGGAGGTTGCGATGTCACCCTCAGTCATGCTCAGGGTAGGGCCGATTGGGGGTTTGGGGCACCGACCCCTGTCACACACAGAGCAGGGCCCGTGGCGGGGGTTGGGGCGCTGCCCTCTATCACCCACAGAGCAGGGCCGATCAGGGGCTTGGGGTGCCGCCACTGTCACACTAAGGGCAGGGCCAATGGGGAGGTTATGGCTCTACCCCATCACACACAGAGCAGGGCCCGTGAGGGGTGGTTGGGGTGCCGCACCCTGTCACACACAGAGCTGCAGGGCGATCAGGGGGTTGGGGAGCTCCCCCCTAGCAGGCACAGAACAGGGCTGATCAGGGGGTTGGGGCGCCTTCCCCTGTCACAAACAGAGCAGGGCTGATAGGGAGATTGTGGACCCGCCCCCATCACACACAGAGCTGCAGGGTGATCAGGGGGTTTGGGCGCTGCCCCCTGTCATGCTGCTCCAGGGGCCAGGAGGCCTCGCAGCTCCGCTAATCCCAGTGCTGGGTGGCATATTACCATTTTACTATATAGGATAGAGGCCTGGTGCATGGGTTGGGGCTGGCTGGTTTGCACTGAAGGGTGTCCTGGATCAGGGTGGGGGTCCCCACTGGGGTGCCTGGCCAGCCTGGGTGAGGGGCTGATGGCTGTTTGCAGCTGGTCACACCCCCTTCAGGGTGAGGGTCCCCACTGGGGTGCCTGGCCAGCCTGGGTGAGGGGCTGATGGCTGTTTGCAGCTGGTCACACCCCCTTCAGGGTGAGGGTCCCCACTGGGGTGCTTGGCCAGTCTGGGTGAGGGGCTGAGGGCCATTTTCAGGCTGGCGGGTGACTGAAGCTCCCAACCTGTCCTTTTTTTCTTTTTTTTTTATTCTGGGCCAGCTTTAGCTCTGAGGCTTGGCTCCAGCTCTGAGGCCTCGGCTGCTGAAAGCAGGTATCTGGTTTGTTTGGGTTCTATAATTGTAACATTGTTGCGGTCCTGCTCACTCCAGCTCTGAGATCCCGGCTGGCTGAAAGCAGGGATCTGCGTTTGTTCTATAATTGAAACAATGTGGTGGTCCTGCTGGCTGAAGCCCGGCTGGCTGAAAGCAGGTTTCTGGGGTTTTGTTTAGCTTCTATATTTGTAAGAATGTTTCTTAAACTGCAAGCTCAGAGGCCGGCAAGGCAGGTGGGGAACGTTAGCTTCCTCCGTCACTGAAGCGAGCAAGCCTCCTGTTCACTTCAAGCTGCCTGGCTGCCGGCCACCATCTTGGTTGGCAGTTAATTTGCATGTCCTGCTGATTAGCCAATGGGAAGGGTAGAAGAGGTACGGCTAATTACCATGTTTCTCTATTATTAGATAGGATGCCCTGAAGCCAGGAGCATCAAACAGGAGTTCCAAGAGCCTGGGCGGCATAACAAATGTTTCAGTTATTATCTATTTCATTAACAAAGATGTGCTTAACTCCAATAGCACATTTAGCCAAGTGCTGGAAAATTTTAGTTTTGTAATTTCTTTGTGCCTGTAAATCTTTGTAGCTGTAAAATGGGAATATCTCTTCTCCCCATAGGCAAATATTCAATAGGAATAGATGCTTGAAAGTCTTTGGATGATTTAATCACAGTGTTTAAAGCAGTTGCTCTAAGTCAGCGGTTCTCAACCTGGGGGTTGAACGATCCTTTCACAGGGCTCGCCTAAGACCACCGGAAAACACATATATAATTACATATTGTTTTTGTGATTAATCACTATGCTTTAATTTTGTTCAATTTGTAACAATGAAAATACATCCTGCATATCAGATATTTACATTATGATTCATAACAGTAGCAAAATTACAGTTATGAAGTAGCAACAAAAATAATTTTATGGTTGGGGGTCACCACAACATGAGACACTGTATTAAAGGGTCACGGCATTAGGAAGGTTGAGAGCCACTGCTCTAAGTAGTCATACATATTAACTTAGTGGTGAGGAAAGGAGTGCCCAAACAAATACACTTGTGTTTGACACATTCTAGGGGACCAGGCACAAGCATGCCTCAATGGAGAGGAGATGAGTGGAGACATGTAGAAAGGCATACTTATAATACAGCAACTGCTAGTTGTGTAATGATTGGTTAATGAGGCTCCAAACATGAGCATAGCCTGGCCTCAAACTTTCTGAGCACATAATCAATCTTTCATATTTATGATACAAGCATGAAGTTACTACATCCCTGACTCAGTAGGACTCTGGGTGTGATAGGGCCAAGCTCTCTGGCTTTCTTGAGACAATTGGCACAGAAACATTTGTGAGGTTGGTTGGCTTGGGTTGAAGTAGTGGTCTGTGATTTAGGGCGGTTTTGCTCTGTGCATAGATATTTAACTCTGTGTAGGAGGTAGCATCACCAAGTGGTGAGCATGGAGATCTGGGATCATTCAGCTTGACCTTGATTTCTGGTTCCTCCCATAGGCCAAGTGACCTTGAATAAATGACTCATTCTCTCTAAGTTTCAGTTTCTCCGACTGTAAAATGAAGATAAGAGGCCCTACCTCTTAAAATTGTTGGGAGGGTTACAGGAGCATGCAAAGGCCTTAGCACTAAGATAGACACATACATGCTCAAATCATGGAAACTATTATTTTTGATGTTATTACTCTTAAGGGTCAAGGCCTGGTTTCAATGGCACTAGAGTCTAACCAATTCTATGATGACTTTGGAAGTAAGACTAGTCTATATGTGAAGTGTGGCCCAGGATTTTTGCCTGCCTCCCACTCACTCAGCAAGGGGCTATGATGGGTTTGTGGTAATACTGGCTACCCAAGTGTTTTCCATGAGCATTTGCAAAAGTGTGATAAATTACCCAAACTGTACCTCCCTAAGACCTAGGGATAGGAATGTAAGTTAGTTAAAGCAATCCATAACAATTTTGAAGTACTGGCACGTAGTTGAGAAGTAGACTATTTTGATCCTTCTGAGAAAACTTTGCAAATGTTCTGCTATAATTGTATGTAAATCTAAGACTTGGCACCAGCATATTTCCGTTTCAAAAAGGTATCTAAATAAATTGATCTGCCTTGTCGAAGGCGTGTGAGTATCTCCAACCATTAGTATTCTTTTGCCTCTGGGTTGATGTTTTCTAGCCCAGTATAATTCCAGGCAGAGTGCCATTGTCTCAAATGTATTTCTGATTGATTTTCTGCCTAACAACTGACAACTTAACTTTTCAGCAGGAGGTCTGAGCTCAGGCCCCCTTTTTAATGCTTCAGAGTGTAATGTGATCCTGACGGATGGTTCTGAAGAACAACTGGCTTTTGTGATGGAAAAGAAAGTGGAGCAGTTGGTTCCCAAACACATACTGACTTCTTCCATATGGATTACATTACTGTAAATTAGAGAAGGGTAGGGGCCCAGGAGAGGATGGTTGCTTTTATGGGAAAGGTCAGGATTTAAGTCTATTATTATCTCCTTGTTTATACTTTGAAGAATGCTGCTACCACTTGAACTCACTGGTTTATAAATGTGCTTGGTGAAGCGGATGCATAATCTGCTTCATCCCTTATGAAACTTTACAAAAGTTGTTTAAAAATCCCATTTTAAAAGCTGATTTTAACCAGGTATAAAGTGTCATTACTTGATTAGTGGTCAGTTTTGGTAATTAATGATACAATTTGTATTTTGTTTTAAGTATACTGATTCTAGAGATTTTATTCTAGTTAAGATCCTGCAGGTTTCTCCAACAAGCACTTGCATTTGTTATTTGTGTCTGAATCATTTCTTTTGCTGTTGTCATTATTTTTTTTTGTATTTGTTTGTTTGTTTTTGTTTCAGAGAATAATAAAACTATAACTTAGCTTTTTGTAGAAGAATAGGTTTTCATACATTGCTTTCATATGTAGATACGTTTCACATGAATTCATTTGTATGTTTTCTTTATACAAGTGAAAAAAATTACAGATAAAGTCACTTGACTCACTTCCTCAACATCCCCTCCACACTATCCAAGTACACTCCTTGGAAGGAAATGGGGTGTATCTAAGACCTATTTGCTTTCCTAAATGAATCATTTCTGAAGAATGGAAACTTCTTGGACAAACCGCCAGGTCAAACAAAAGGATTACCAGGATATTAATCCCAAATATCAAATCCCCAGCTGTTGGTAAAAATGAAAGAGTATGGTTCTGGATGACCACAGCTGAGTGACACTTGAGTCTGATTTTCAGAGGCTCCTTTTAAGTGGCAAATGGAATTCCAATTGATTTGACTATAGATTCATCAGAATCTGAGTTCTACTTAGGTGGCAAACCTAGGAGAATCTATATGGGAAAACTATATGGAAAATCTATATATTGGCAAGCTCACATTTATTGGTAAGTTTGGACATGCATATCAAAGTCTAGTGTTCCATTTCCCTACCCTAGCTCATGCTGTTTCCCAGTCTAGACAGTTTTTTCCAATCCTCTTTCCCTATTTCCATCCAAATCCATCATAATCTACTGTGAAGTCCTCCCAGTTACTTTGACACCCAACGACCTCTTCTACTTCTCATCTTGTAATGCATTTGTGGTCTGCAGCATCCAACTCAGTTTATAATTATAGTATGTGTTATGTATTCCTTTTATGAATGTGTGTGCATTGACTTTTCCTCCCTCAAGCGCATTTCCTCGAGAACAGGGACATTATTGCATGCCATCCTTCTAACCTATTTGTCTCCTTGATAGTGTCCAACTCAGTGCCAAACATTTGAAATTGATTGAACATTTCTATTTCTATTTAAACTTAATTTAAAACATAACTATCTACAACTTTTGGAAAATGTCAGTAACATGAGAGTTTACATTTTAAGCCATTGTTAGCTTACTACTTAATTAGAAATGAACAATTTTGCTGAGTAACTTGCTTATTCATGTAGGAGAGAGGATGGCACAGGTGGAACTAGGGAGAAGGATGAGGAATGTATTTCATTTACTTTATATTGTTGCTTCCATTTTCCCAAATCGTTTAGAGCAGAATGTGGATGAATAGGGTACTGTAGTAAATCTAACTGAAAGTAACTTGACAGAGTGATTTGATCATAGGTTCCTAGCTGGGCAGGTCATGGTGGGCAGTCAGCCTCAGGCATATAACTTCTTTAGTAAAAAAATGTACCTTTGCTTTAGGCAAACTCTGTCTATTGTTCTTGTGCTTCTAGGTTATCTCACCTTTGAAATGCCATTTTGAAGCATAACCACCCTCAAGAGAGTACAGAATCTTAACTCTCCTGTAATCCAATCCCCCACCTTGTTTTCTCACACCTTCATATAGGCTTCCTCATGTTCCCTTCTTAATTCCAGATTTATACAAGAAACTGTAAAACTGTCATTCTCTGGAGCACCTGAGATCTTGCTTTTTGGCAAATGTCAGTTTGGTTCAAATAAAGTCATAACAATTACAGGTTTGGATGTTTCTTACATCTACAGGACATAGTAGGTCTATCAAAGAAAGTAGACATCTTACTCTATGTTTCAACATAAGAAACTGGTTAAACAATTGTTGGGAAACTGGAAAGGGGGATACTAGGGTAGTGATGGCGAACCTTTTGAGCTCGGCGTGTCAGCATTTTGAAAAACCCTAACTTCACTCTGGTGCTGTGTCACATATAGAAATTTTTTGATATTTGCAAACATAGTAAAACAAAGACTTATATTGTTGATATTTATTTTATATATTTAAATGCCATTTAACAAAAAAAAAATCAACCAAAAAAATGAGTTTGCGTGTCACCTCTGACATGCGTGTCATAGGTTCGCCATCACTGCACTAAGACATCACAGAGATGGTACTTGCAGGAAACAGTCAATCCCCACACTGGGTAAGCCAAGGGAAGCATTTGGGGTGATGAGACCCTGGAAGTTGGGCGGAGATTTCTCGCTGACCTACACTCAGACCTCTGAGGAAGGCAAGGTGAGATTGTTCTGAGGATTCCAGCAAAAGATGCTGCAGCCTGGGACCAACTGCCTCTACCTGGGCAAAAGGCCATTGCTGAGGGATGCTGACTTAAACAGCAAGCAGCAGGAAGAACAAAACCTTCCCTCTACTCCAGCCTTCCAGACTCCCTCTAGTGCCCTTGTTGGTAAGAACCTATCAGGAATAGCTGGCCAAGGAAGAAAGTCATTTTCACAATCCCAGCACCAATACCAGAGTAGAGCAGGGCACACAGATTTGGAGTTGGGAGTTAATATCTTCATACTTGGTACAAACAGTAATAATACATATTTCCTTCCTGTGTCATGAGAGGCCGAGGAGGAAAATGAAGAGAATAGGCACAGGTAGGAGACAGACGGGCTCTTCAGTGTTTGTCAGAACAGAAAGGCAAGGAGGTGGTAGTAGCAATTACCTGGCTTTTTGCTGAAGGCCCAGCCTGGCCATACCAGTCATCAGAGGAAACTCTGAGCTCCTTTCTTTTGCCTTCTCTCTATTCCTCTAGTGAAAATGGCTTTCCATGGCTAATGTTTGGGGCTGCCATGAGGTCTAATGAAGACATGCTCTGTTATCTCACTAGCATTCAAGAGTTTGTGGAGCCCCCTCCTGCTTCTCTGAAGAAGCATGTTGCAGAAACGCAAAAGTGACACTTGTGGTGTGCGGCCCTAATGTGGAGGAGCTCTGACTGATTCAGTCAAATATCAGCATTCCCTGAAATTTACCTATTAAAGGATCCTGTTAATAGCTATTGAGCTTTGACTCTAACACTCAGAGGAGTGTGATTATTCCTTCGTCATATAGAACCCTTCACGTTTATTAGAGGAACAAGCTCATTTTACATTAAACTAAGTGCACAGTAATGAAAACTTCTATTGTGGATTACATACGTAAGATAAGACATGTTCTGTAAGCTTCTGCATGGGAATTCTCCAAACAATGAGGAGTTAGGAGCTGAGATACTGTCAAGGGCCTTGCACATAGTGGGCACAAAAATTAATCCACATTCATGATGACTTGCATCTATGCTAAGCACTCTGCTGATACCCCAGGCAGCCTTCTAGTCGACAAACTGAAAATGGATTCACTTTCTGATGGAATCCTAATGAAAACTTCTTTGATAATGGAAGTGTACTCTTCCATTGTGAAAAATCACCATGAGCTTCTCTGTTTTCTAGGGTTGAAATTTTAGTATAATGGTTTTACATTCAGTGTAACTGTTGTTGTGTATAAAGCACTATTTTAAATTTCTTTATGGATTAGGTCATTTAATTTTCAGAACTCTAAGAGAAAATGTTTTTCTTAATCTCCATTTTGCAGCTAAGACCACATAAATAGAGACTGATTAATCAACATTTCCAAGGTCATACAGTTGGCAGGTGGCAGAGATGGGTTTCAAACTCAGGTAGTATGGTCTGGGAGCCCAGTCTTATATACAAAGCCACACTACCTTATAGGACCACCAAGATCACTTATATAGCATGTTTTATCTTACATATATAATTATTAACAAGGAGAATGCTACACTAAAACACAGCAATTAAACTGTTGGTAAAATAAAGCAGTTACTACTGGAGAAATGTCCTATGTGTCCATATTTCAGAATACACTGGTACTCTCTAAGGTTATCCTTATATATCTAAGAAGAAGGGGAGGAAGAAGAAATGGAGCAATTGAGCATCTGCCATGTACCAGTAAGCAAGTCTATGTTAGGCATTTTTGCATATTCTATAAGTTAGATATTAATAGACACATTTTCAGATAAGAAACTTGGAGCTCAGAGACATTAAGTAACAAGGCCAAATCACTGAACTAATAATCGAGCTGATATTTGAGTCTATAGATCTTGAATAGTCATGTTCTAGCCACCATTAATACTTTGAGCTTCTTTCAAAAATTATTCAAACCTTTGAAAATTCTTATACTTCAGATAATAATGATCTTAGAGAATAAGCAAAAAAGGAATACTTTGTTTATATTCAGCTTTTAATTTTGTTTCCCATCCATGACATGAGCCATGCCTCCCAACCATAACTGTGGTATGGACCCCCATCCTTGATATGCTATTCTAATTGGAATCCACAGAGGTCATTCTTTTGTTGTACCTATTAACTTAGGTCTCATTTACAACATTGCCCTATTAGAATTGTGGAGGTTATTAACTTGGACTTTCAAATCAGATTTTTTTCACCTCTCCTCAAGGCAACCTTATTTTCCCAGTAGAGCAATCATGTATTTTCAGTGAGTGGTCATAAATATTAAAGAGTTACTTCCTGGCTAATTTAAAAGAATATCCTTCAGATTTCATTCTGATCTAATTTTGGTTGAGTAAGCTGTTTGCAAAGGTCACATCTGAAAACAATATTATAAAGAGCTCTAAGGGGAGTATTTACAGGTTTAGCTATGTGTGTGTGTGTGTGTGTACATGTGCTTTCACACAAAAGCAATGATAAACTAAAGGATGAGGACATTAAAATAACCAGAGAGAATAAAATGCCCAATTCTTTTTTCATAGTACATATGGTAATTATAGATATTCCCACTAATCACCTGAAGCTCTGCAAGCTTCTGAGGGTTTCTGAATTATCAGAGAAGGAATAAAGCTCTCTTCACTTGGTTTTCTGGTCATTTATGTTTCGTATGGTCACAAGCTCTGCAAGTTAGAGATTACACAAATTTTATAGATTTAGTAATATTATTAACAATAATATTTTAAAAATCTAGATGGCCCCATCCTACCACTCTTTTTGAATTAAATGAGGTTCATTAAACCGTAAATGAGATAGAATCATTTAACATATTTTAATATTCTAACTTTTATATCTTTACGATATTGCTGGGGGCAGATGTTATTAATGCCAATTTAAACCTTTCTCTCATTTAGCTTCCACCCATTCCACTGCTAACTACTTGGTGCAAATACTTCTATGTGTGTGTATGTTGTTTCTGTGTTTTAATTGTAAACAGGCTTCTTGCTAGCACATGAATTTCCTTTGCTGGAATTAGGAAAAAGCATCCCCTGTGGGTAGATGAATTAGAAAAAGTTGCTCTACCTTCACTTTCTCAACTAAGTCCCTTTCTGTAAAACCTGTGTGATTTTATGAATCTATACTAATAAAAGGGTAATATGCTAATTAGGCCGGGAGACTGGACACCTTCCCGACATCCCACTTCCTTCTGGACAAAGCCATGGTGGTGGGGGCTGAGGCAGAGCCGGTTAGGGGTGGTGAGGTCCACAGGGGAGGGCAGTTGGGGGTGATGATGCTGGCAGGGGAGGGCAGTTGGGGGCCATCAGGCCAGTAGGGGAGTGATTAGGTGGTGATCAAGTCGGTAGGCAGGCAAGTGGTTAGGAGCCAGCAGTCCCGGATTGTGAGAGGGATGTCCGACTACTGGTTTAGGTCCCATCCCGCAGACATGGGGCCTAAACTGGCAGTCAGATATCCCTCAAGGGGTCCCAGATTGAAGAGGGTGCAGGCCGGGCTGAGGGGCCCTATCCCTTGTGCATGAATTTCATGCACCAGGCCTCTAGTTTGATTACAAATTGTGAAATAGTCTTGAAAAAAATTTTAAATTCTCACCCAAGGACATGCTTTCCATTGATTCTAGTAAAGAAGACAGAGGGAGGAAGAGAGAGGGAGAGAGAGAGAGAGAGAAATGTGAGAGAGAAACATTGATTGCCTTATGCATGCTTCCCAACCGGGGATCAAACCTGCAACCTGGGTATGTGCCCTGACTTGGGCTTGAACCCATGACCCTTCCAGGCACTGGATGATGCTCCAAACACTGAGCCACACTGGCCAGGGTAAATTGTGAAATATTCCTAAGTCCTTAACACTTATGCCTGATTTAGTAAATGACCTTATAATTGGTTTCCTTGTCTTCAGCCCTTTGCCATTTCAATATATTTCATAGATGCTTTGTTACCTGTCATCTTCAAATAGCTTTGCCAGAGCACGTCCTCTGCAATGCCTCAGTGTCTCCCAGTGGCTGGCAGGAGGAAGTGCCCACAGTCAGCTGAGGATGTGCTTGTTGATCACATCAATGCTGTGGAATGAAGAAAGTCCTGGTGGACTTTTCTGGGAATTGATTCCAATGGGATTTTGAATATAAGAGGATTTTATTTCTAAAGTATGAGATTTCCTCTTTTGCCACTTTCTAAGATGTTTTTAAACATCTAATGATTTGATAAATTCTTTTGTTTATACCATTTTTCATACCTGACAGCCACTGCAGCTTGTTATCCATAATATTTTGATTCAAGTGCTGTTAATAATCCAGCTTCCTACCTCAGGCAGAAGTGGACAGAATTAATGAGCCCAGGGCATGGTGGGGGACTCCAGTGACCTCAGCTATGTGGGCTACTGACCTACCTACTAAAAGCCTGGAGAACCCTCGGGTGGGGAGCTGATGCTTTCCTCCTTCTAGAGCACCATAAGGCACATGATGCCACTACCGCTTCCTGGTAGCATATAGAAAACCTGATTAGAAACCAATCCAGGCAGGTATTTTTCCACTGCATTACACGTCATCTCCTTTGTCTCAACAGAGATGTGATCAGAAGAGGGGCAGGGAGGACAAACTGCTCACTCGCAGGTTTAGGATGTGGACATGCACAGTCCTGGGGAAAATACAAGTCTGCCTTGCAGCTATTTCAGTTTGTCCTCTTGT
Source organism: Myotis nattereri (assembly GCF_964212035.1). NCBI lineage: Eukaryota > Metazoa > Chordata > Mammalia > Chiroptera > Vespertilionidae > Myotis > Myotis nattereri. Next base: position 183,317,207 of record NC_138075.1, read on the forward strand.
GACTTAGCTCTTCAGGGTGATTTTAAAATTTGCTTTTTTAAAAAAAGTATTTTATTTTATTTCAATTTAAAATCTTTATGGTTGAAAGTATTACACATGTCTCCCTTTTCCCCCCATTGACCTCTTCTAGCCTGCCTGCACCCCTTGCCCCAGGCCTTCACCACCCTATTGTCTGTGTCCATGGGTTATGCATATATGCATACAAATTCTTTGGTAGATCTCTCCCCATCCACCCACCCCCACCTTTTATTTACCTTTATTTACCTTGTGTTTCTTTCATGAACCATGGTAAAGGGGTGAAATGAGTAAGATCTTGTTATTACTCCTTGGCTGAGGCAATGCCAAGCAGGCTCAATGAGTCTTCCTGAGACAATCTAATGATGCGTGTTTAGTTTCAAACCTTGCCTTTCAGTTAGTCTTGGGTACATTAGTGCCATGTGGACATCCTACCATATTTAGTGAGCTGACGGATCAGAGTTCTCAAATGTGATGTTGCACACAGATCAGTGCTCACCCAAATATGTATTTTCATTTACCTCTTCCTCTTGCCTCCTTTTTTCCCTTCCCTTCACAGACCTTTTATTTTTAAAAAAGGATTAAGTTCTTTTTTTGTAAGTCCTCACATTATATTTTTTCCATTGCTTTTCAGAGAGAGAGAGAGAGAGTGGAAGGGAGGTTGGGGAGCGGGGATGAGAGAGAGAGAGAGAGAGAGAGAGAGAGAGAGAGAGAGAGAGAGAGAGAGAAAGAAACATCGATGTGAGAGAGACACATTGGGGGCGGGAGGCGGGGACCGGCAACCCAGGTACATGCCTTTGACAGGGAATCAAACCTGAGACCCTTTGGTGCATGGGCCAATGCTCTCTCCACTGAGCCACAGTGGCCAGGGTGAGGCTTGGCATCTTACTCATAGGAGTAAAACTTGTACTGTTTGCTATTAATTTTGGTTAGATTCTCTCAATTATCCAGCACAATAGTATCTAGCACATATTTGGCTCTCAATAAACACCTGTTGAATAAATTAATCACTTCAGGAATGGATCCTGGCAACCAAGTGTAAGAGAAACACCTGCATTTACATAACTCGGCCCCCCCATGCCCACCTGCTTTTTGGAGGCTGTAATGCTGCAATTGCATTTATCAGCAAAGATTGAGAAGGTTACAAATATGACATGGGAAACCTGAGACTTCATATCTGAGTTTATGATCAGATGTGAAAGACCTACAAGTGCTTGTTTTCAGATATGCCCTAAGAAAAAGAATGTACGTTAGACAGAGGTCAGGAAAGCGGAGTTCTAGTCCTGGTTCTGTGACTGAAAGTCTACGATTGCTTATGCTCCGGGACCTTATTTGCAAAATGAGAAAACTAACATTAACAACCTGTCCTGTCTTCCATCGATGAATCATTGACTTTGTAATTTTCAGTAAAGAACAAGAAGAGACAGGCTTTTGAAATTCCTCTTCATGAAAAATGGCCCACTTTCTGTAAACAGAAAGGAAGTTACTAACACACTGTGACCAGGATAATTCTGAGTTGTTCTTCCCCTTGACATATGTCTTCCCAGTCACCCGCAAGAGAAGAATGTGCTTTCTATCCTTGTACTGTTTGCTAATTGTATTGAACAAGCTGGGAAGGGGAGAAGAGCAGAAATCCTGTTTCCTGAAACAGGTCTTAAGGGGGAAGAAGAAATTAATTTGCTCTGCTGTTTTGTTGTCAGGAAAACATTAACTTAATCCCTTCATCACACAGTCCTATTACTCTTCCTTTTCAGCTTCATAATTCTGCTTCAGATACACAAATGGAATTTCCAGATGGCTGTCTTCTCTAAGGTATGAAGATTCTTCCCATAAGTAATCTTTATCTCCTGGCCTCCCACATGCAATATGTTTCCTACATATTTGGTTGGAAACATATTTTAATTTTAATTTTTTTTTAAATTTTAAAAATAATAGCTGATGGTTTTGATTTATTCTTTAATTAATACCTGACACTTGTGAGGGGTGTTTTATGTCTATATCCCAAGTGCCACCACCTTCTTGGTAGAAATTTACTTCTAGAGGTTGAAAGGGGATATTCTGCCAGTCAATGCCAGGTCAGTGACAGTGACAATGCCACCATACTTGTCCTTGATTTTGACTTGGTTAAGACTCCACAGCAGCCCTTGTCCCTCAGCTTTTGTATAACCTGGGTTAGATGGAGGAGAGACAACTGTGGCTTCTGCTCCAAACCAGAAAATGGACACATTTCATTTCATTTACTGATGCTGTGCACAGCTCAGAAGTCAGCGCATTCCATCTTAAAGGATTAGGGGAAGGAATTTACTAAATATGTGGGTGATGTTTATCACAGTCCTTCAAAGGGCATCTGCCACTGAAATCAAGGTAGAAAAATGGAGCTAAATGAAATTGGCCTCGCACTCTGAGTCAATTTCCTAGCAAGGTTTATGCTCTCAGACCCTGATTAAAAATCTACTGGCTCTTCTATAAACACAGTCCACCCGACCCACCAGAACTTCTGTCATGTGCAATCTGACAACCACCACCTTTGGCCATGGCATCACTACCATCTCCTCTTTTTTTTTTTTAAATATATTTTATTGATTTTTTTTTTACAGAGAGGAAGGGAGAGAGATAGAGAGTTAGAAACATCGATGAGAGAGAAACATCGATCAGCTGCCTCCTGCACATCTCCTACTGGGGATGTGCCCGCAACCCAGGTACATGCCCTTGACCGGAATCGAACCTGGGACCTTTTCAGTCCACAAGCCGATGCTCTATCCACTGAGCCAAACCGGTTTCGGCTACCATCTCCTCTTAACCTACAATCGTGATATCACATTCAGTCCATTTTTTTAAAGAGCCTCATGACTAAAATTTTATTATAAAAATCTAAAATAATATCAAGTGCTTTTGATCTGTTCATAGTACTTTCTGTATATTAACTCATTTAATCCTCACAGCAACTTTATGAACTAAGTAATATTATTAACTGCATTTTTCAGAGGTAGACATTGAGGCTTGTGGAGTTAAGTAACCCACCCAAAGTCCTACAACTAGTGGCAGAACCTGGATTCCAACCCAGGCTTTGTTCACTGGGAATACTCAAGTTTGAAGTTGAAATGAGTTAGTCACATGCAAACACACAAAAGCACCACGTGGGGCAGTAACTAATAAACTTGTAAAATTTACTTCCCTTTGAATTTGTCAAGTTAGGATAAACTAAGTACCAGGAATAAATGAATGCTGAACTGTCAGTGGTGTGTGTCTCACTCACATAGAGTCAAGTTCAGATTGCCTGGTGCTGTAGGGTACCATCCCACCCCCTTGTGGCTCGGGAATTCCAGCTCTCTGTAGGGTTGCTGATGCAAAGGGAGGGAGAGTATGGAAAACTCACCTACTTTTAAGTAGCTTAAATGGAGAGGGACATACTTCACACCTGTGTACAGCCATTAGGAGAACCAGGCACAGGGTCCCATCCTAACCACAATGAGGCCAAAGTATAGGGAGGGAGAGCAAATGGCATATTTGAGAGCACTGCCATCTCTGTCGTATTGCTGGGAAAACACAATCCACTCAAGTAAATAATTCAGTCATAAATTAATATATCCATTATTGGAATGCCAGGAGACCCTAGACCAGTGGTCGGCAAACTCATTAGTCAACAGAGCCAAATATCAACAGTACAACAATTGAAATTTCTTTTGAGAGCCAAATTTTTAAAACTTAAACTACATAGGTAAGTACATTGTTATCAACTTAATTAGGGTACTGCTAAGGCTTAGGAAGAGCCACACTCAAGGGGCCAAAGAGCCGCATGTGGCTAGCGAGCCATAGTTTGCTGACCATGGCCCTAGACAATTCTGCTTCAGGAATTTAAATCTTTAATTGACTTGTGATGATTGTTCTTTCATCTGAAAAACATATGGACTGGTAAACTCTCATGGGATTGCATAGTACCCCAAGGTGTGGGCTGGTGCATTCCTAAGCTATCATTTATATAACTAACAATAGAGGAAGGAAAAAGGCATGGCATTTTCAAAATCGTTGTATCTTTCTCCATGTCATGTCATTTGCTACTCCCTGATATTTCTAGATACAGTATTAGATATAGAGGAAGTCCCACCTCTTAGCCCTCAAATGAGAAGAGTTAAAATGGGACCTCATCATTGTCACTCATAGAAGAGGGAGCCATGTCATCTAGCCTATAGGGAAAAAGAAACCTGGTGATGTCTATAGAGATTGCTGAAGGGCAAACCTCTTTAAATAATTCAAGGAAAGACATTTCACTGGCAGAGGGCTGAAAAATGAGAACTGGAGACATTTGATAATTACTTAATATTATTTTGAGTAGAAAACAAAAAGCACTGTGCTGTAAACCTCTCTAATATCTCTGTGTTAGAATTCTCAGTCTTCACTGCCTTAAACTAGAGCCTGGCAAAGAGAAAGGAGCTGACTCGAATCTTTGGGTAAACAGAAGGCACTGCAAGTTCTCAGGGTGTATTCCAGTCTTTGTGGAAGTAGAGCTACTGTGCTTACACTCTAGCTATCTCAGAGTCAGGCTGCCTGGGTCACCGAGAGGGGCCTCTAAGGAATCTGCCATGTCCTACACCTCAGTCATAGGTGTTCTGCTAAGAAGGTAGGTGCTTTGAAGCTTTGCCCTAGGCTAGAGCCATATCCCTTGCTTTAAACTCAACAACTTGGAATACATACTGTCACCCCTCAAAAAAAATGATCTCAGACTAAATGTGCCCTATCTTCTAAACAGAAAAACTCCTGGTTCTTCTGCTTGTAGATTTTTGCTGTGGTTGCCCAGAGCAAAAAACTCCCCAAGTTTCTTTCCTGGAGACAGAGATTTTTGAGAATGCACAACTTCTCATTATCTCAGTTCCTTATGATTGTTCCCATTTGGTTACCTGGCTAGATCACAAAACTACTTTCTGCACTGTGAAAACATCCCACAGTACACACTGTTTTTAGGAAGATAAGTTACACGTGCGTGGTCATATGCTTAAACCAGCTTGCAATCTTTATCTTAAGGAAGTTCTCTGTTAGCCATCACACTGCACATGCCTTTTCCAGTTACTTCATAATAGCTTTGTTTTCCCTTGCACCACCAGTCTGTTCTTCCAGAATTGCACAAGGGTCTCCAGCCCTCTGTCTTGTTTACTTCTAGTCCATCAAGTCAGGTTTATTCTCGACCTGGCTACGTCAAGCTCCTCTGTATAGTGCCTGTTGCATGAGCATGTGCACACACACACATTTATTTACAATATATAACATTATAAACATCGTATTGCTACATAATAGGCATTTCACCAGATTTGTTGTGAGTCAGTCTTAGGTTGTTCCTGTACATATGGCAGAACCGCTAGCAAGATTTAAACACTGTGAAAAGAGCCAGGGAGAATAGAGACATGCCTGTAGCTGGGAGGCAGTAAGTCCCTGTAAATGGGAAACCAGGTAAATGTTCCTACCTAGAGATGCATGGCCTAAGTTTGAAAGGAAGGCCCAGGAGCTGGAATAGAGGGAGCATTCTTTCTTAATGTCCAATGAAGCTGAAAAAGAAATAGTTTTTTTCCCCCTCCAGATTTACTGGTATGTAATTGACAAATAAAATTATAAGATAGTGTTCAATGTGATGATTTGATATCGAACTATTACAAACAGATTGTAGAAAACTGGTTGTCAGGGGATAGGGAGAGATTGGTAGAAGGGCACAAATTTTCAACTATAAGTTTAATAAGGTCTGAGAATCTAATGAATAACATTACACTATAGTTGATAATAATTGTGCAATAGAAATAATTTTAATTCAGTTTTAGAATCAGAGCGTGGGAAGAACTGGTGATGGAAATTTGGGATATCTGAGGGGCTGAGGTTAAAAAACACACAAGCTTAATTAAGATTGATAAATAAAATAATAAACTAGTAAAGCTTCATTTAAAATTTTAGCTGTGTCAAGCTTGTTTAAGCAACAAGACTGGATACTTAATAGTTGTTTTTTTTGGAAGTAAACTAAGATTTTTGTGGTCACTTTGGTTGCGGATTTTGTCATTCAGAACTTGCCTAATCTGAAGTCCAAGGATCAAATCAAAACAGAGCTTCTCATGAACTTGAAAGTGGGCATAAGGAGAAGCATCGTCCTTGTCTCTCACACAGACTAGGGCTGGCCAGGGGCAGACAGAGCATGGCCATGTGTACCGTCAGCCCATGAGCCAGCGGCTCTATGGTGCAATTGAGGCCACAGATAGTCTTGGGTCTCAGCCAGTTATAGGGCCAAGTAGTTAAATAGTAGCTGATTGGTTGGTGAAAAAGTCATAGTCAGAGAAATTCTTCAGTGACTACTTTACCAGTGTGTATGCAGATATATCATAAGTGCTGGCAAATAGGGTTATTTCATTGTCGTCATGGTTGTTTTTGTGGTAGGCCCTATCTGGATCTGGTTTTTCATTCCTATTGGTTCAGGAGTAGCGCTAAGCTTCAAAAATTACTCTGGAAGAGAAGAGAGTGCTCCCTTTGCCTTGGTCATTTCAGTTCCCTAAAACTGGGTTCTCTTACTGTACCAACCAGGGATTCTTTTTCTGCAATGGAAACATCAGTTAACTGATTCAGTAATATGTTCCCATAAATGGCAACATGAGCTGTCTGGAGATATATTTTTAGATACTGGATTAGTCTTAGAATGTGAGTTTTGCACTGTGGGAAAGAATGACATGACCCTGCTAATATTTGAACTCTGTTTTCTGTCACCATGGTTACCATCTGATCATCTCATCTTGCACACTTGGAATGCAAAGGAACAAATCTAAATAAATAACACCCTTTACAGAAGAGAGGATTCAAAATAGAAAATATGTTGCCCTTTATATGAACAAAAATGAACCGTGTATGGACTGTAGGACAAAACTGCTTTCAGACAAAAAAGAACAGAAATAAGTTTTGCCAGAAAATGAAAACTTTGAGGTGGTCTTTATAATTTCTTATTTAGAAAATGTAAGTTGTAGAGCTGCTTAGTAAAAGTAAAAATATGATAAATGCAGTGGTCCAGATGTTTCATTGAGAGGGACATATGGAGCATGTTTTGCCTTTATCTTGTTGCATTTTTAAATCATCTGTAGCACCTTGTCCAATAACTTGTTATCTGAATTACTGTCTGCACAGACATTCTATTTCCTTCACATTCTTTATTAAAAATATCAACCTGAAAATGGATTTATGAAAAGCTATAAACCTGATCTTAAAATATGCTAATTCAAAAACATCTGAAGCATGATCACCATTTAATAAGCAATCATCCAGTCCCTACTCTTTGTGAGTATGAGTCTCTAGCATTACTGGCAAGATTCTTATTCTCTCAAAACTACTTTTTCAGTCGGTAAATTTTAGGAAAAGAAAAAAATAATTTTAATACCTCTTGAACAAATAACCACTTACAAAGAAGCAGTCAAATTTATGCTCTCGCAATTGTTAATGTTGAAGAATTCCTGGCAATCATCACCTATCATTCTTATTTTATAAAGCAGACCTTACCGTCTTAGTCATAATCATCACAAAGTTTCGTAGTTGAACTTTTTTTTTACATTTTAGATTCTTCTTTGAACATAGTACGTAGGCAAAAGAAATACTTTGAGAATATGATTTCTGCTTTTTTGAAAATTTAAGCTTTTAAAATCCCTTATGTTTCAGGGATTATGAAGTTCTAGTTGGCAAACAAGTTGAATAGACTGCCCCCATTCTGTATCATTTGTTGACGGTGGCATTAGCATGCATTCATGCTTGTGGGGCTGTGGCTCACTATGGTGTTTAGATGAGTAAGGCTTCTCTCTAAGGGAGGAGTTCAGTCCTAGAACACATGTGGGAGGCTGAGCCAGGATTTCCTCCACTGGGTTTAATGGCCCTCATTCAGGAAACAGTGGTGCTGGACAGTTCCTTCCTAAACAATCAATGAGTGGCCAAGAGCAAGCCCAGAATTTGGGGGCCAGAATAATATAAAAAAAATGATGTTATTGTGGTCGCAGACAGCAACTTTCTCCTTTCATTCATACTCATTTCAAGTTGAAATAATATTATTTTACTTTTATCTGATTCTAACGTAATTTCAGGAATACAACATTTGAATTTTGGAACTAGAACTTTTGAAACAGTGCCAGTTGTTTCTGGAGTGGTCAGGTATTGATTTCTCATCCATGCTCAGGTTGCCTTAATATACAGGGCACTCAACACATGTTTATTCTGGCCTTCTCCAGGCCTGGGTTTCCACCATTCCTTTGGGTTTGGATAGTTGCTCTTGGACCATTGTGTGTGTGTGTGTGTGTGTGTGTGTGTGTGTGTAGAAATAACCATTTTAACAAGCATTCCAAGCATTTCCAATGCAGACAGTAACTGAGAAACATATCTAAAGAGAGAATTTCTATTTTGCATTTGTCTATTCTGTAAAAGAGATTGTCCTCATTGACTATTGCTGTGAAACAAACTACCCCAAAATGTAGTAGCATAAAACAGCCATTTTATTATTCTTAGGGGTCTTGTAGTTCAGAAATTCAAACAGGGCATAGCAGGGACAATTTTCTCTGTTTTGTGACGTCTGGGGTCTTAGCTAGTAAGATTTGAAGGCTGAAGGTGAGTCTACTGCTTTAGGCTGGAATCATTTGGAGGCTTCTTTGTTTACATGTCTGATAGCTGATAAAGGCTGCTGGCTAACACCACAATTGGACTGTTGGCTACAATACATTTATATGGCCTCTTTATGTATCTCTTCCCATGGAATAATTTGGGCTTCCTCATAGCATGGTAGTTGAGTTCCAAGAGTGAATGTCTCAAGAGAGTAAGTTGCAAGTGTGTGTTATTTTAAAAACCTAGTTTGGAAGTCACACAATGTCATTTCTATCATATTCTATCAGTTTGAGGGAGTTACAAAGATCTGTTGAGGTTTGCTGAATGTCAAAGTCACATTATACATAAAGGATGTGGCATGGAAGTATGGCTATCCTTGGAAAATAAAATCTGCCATAAAGGCCAATCATTTAACTGAAAACTGTCAAAAATAATAACAATAGAATCCCAATATAGTTGAAAATACTATAATAGAATACTTTTTCTTGTGGAAGAGGACATAGGGAGAATAAATAGTGATAGGAATAATAAAATAAAGTAAACAAACAAACATTATAATAGAACACTTTTCTTGCTATAAATGAGTTAAAATCTCCTCATCCAGATTGATTACATCCCAAAGTACTAAGAAAACTCACAAATCATATCACTGAGACATTTCACCAATCTTGAAGAATTATGAAAAATCGGAGACATTGGCATGCTGGGAAATTAGTATATGTCATTCTGCCTACAGGAGGAAGAAGATGGACTCTATAAATGGCAGGCCAGATAAGGTTTTAGAATCCAGTAAATTAAGGGCTAGATTTTCAAAATCCAGTTCAAGGATGACATGTAAACATGTTCTAAGAGTGCTACCACTTTCTTATCTTTTATATCTATGAAAGACATTACTAAATAATCAGTCATGGCATTCTTAACTATTATGTATGGACAAGACCTAGAATTATTGTCAAAATTGTGCTCTAGGCAGCCACTACCAATTAATTATTTTTTCGTACATGAGTTAAAACATACTCCTTATTTAGAAATAAAAACTGGGGTTTCCTAATCCAAATATAATTTTAATAAAAAAGAAATCATGTCATATTGGCCAAAAGACATATGAAAAGATGCTCACCAGAGATGTGCAAATTAAAACCACAATGAGATACCAACTCCCACTTTCAGAATGGCTATCATCAATAAATCATCAAACAATAAGTGTTGGTGAGGATGTAGAGAAAAGGGAATCTTGGGCATTTTTGGTGGGAATTCAAATGGGTGCATACATTATAGAAAACAGTATGAAAATTCTTTTAAAATATTAAAAATGGAACTGCCTTATGACTCAGCAATTTCACTTCTGGTATATATTCTAAGAAATCCAAAAACTAATTCAAAAAGATATTTGCACCACTATATTCATTGCAGTGTTATTTACAATAGCCAAGACATGGAATTGACCAAGGTGCCCATCAATAGAAGAGTGGATAAAAATGTGATATATATATATATATATATATATATATATATATATATATATATATATAATGAAATATTACTTGGCCATAAAAAAGAATGAAATCTTACCATTTGCAACACATGGATAGGCCTAGAGGGTATTATGCTAAGTGAAATAAGTCAGACAGAGAAACACAAATGCCATATGATTTTACTTGTGTGCAGAAGCTAAATAAAAAAATAAAACAAAACAGAAACAGACTCATCTATAAATAGAACAAACTGATGGTTGTCAGAGGGGAGAGGAGTTGAGGGACTGGATAAAAAAAAAAGTAAAGGAATAAAGAAGCACAAATAGTAGTTACCAAATAGTCACATGGATGTAAAGTACAGCATAGGGAATACAGTCAAATATATATATTTCGTACATGAGTTAAAACATACTCCTTATTTAGAAATAAAAACTGGGGTTTCCTAATCCAAATATAATTTTAATAAAAAAGAAATCATGTCATATTGGCCAAAAGACATATGAAAAGATGCTCATCAGAGATGTGCAAATTAAAACCACAATGATATATATATATATTAGAGAAATATGCTAATTAACTGGGATGCCATAATGGGTTGACCAGACACGAGGAGGTTGTGCACGCAGTGTTGGGGGCAGGGCAGCAGGGGCCTCCCCACGCCTGCGCTGGGAGAGGGCCTGATCAGCATTGGCCATGGCTGATTCAAGAGGAGGAGAGGGAGGCAGGGCCAGACTGGCAGCATGGCTGCTGTGGGGCCTGGGGAGCGAGGCAGGGCCATATCCACGACTCGAGAGTGGGCGGCGCCATGCGATTTCCAATCCTGCACTGGTCTCCTAGTATTATAACTATGTATGGTGCCAGGTTGGTACTTGAAATATTGGAGGGATCACTTTGTAAATTATATGATTGTCTAACCACTATGCTGCACACCTGAAACTAATATATATAAAAAGAGGAAATATGCAAATTAGGCCGGTACGCTGTAATGGGTCACCACCAGACAGAGGAGGTTGTGAGAGCAGGTGAGGCCTGGAGCAGACACAGACAGGAACAGGGGGGCCGGCCTGGAGAGGTGACGGCGGGCCCGCCTCCTGCAGAAGTGTTGCGGCTCCCTCCCGGCTCCCGTGGGCAGTGGGCACCGGTGGTTCACCTCTGCCTCCCTCGGAAGCCACCTGGCTCCCGTGGAAGCAGCGTGGCTCCCGGCAGGTCCCGTGGAAGTGGTGGGCGGCCTACTGCACGTGATATCGCGCAATGGGCTACTAGTAAAATAATAATATTGAATGTAAACTGTAATTGAAAAATAAAATTAAAAGATAAAGGTAAAATAATTCATGCCATACTAATTTTACTTTTATTTATTTATTTTTTGTAAAAATTGATGATATACTGACAGAACAGATAGTATAATAGGCATGACATTCTATGGCCTGTATCAGAGTTTGACACATTCTTGTTCATGGGAAAATAGGAAACCACTGATTGAATACAATAACAGTGGAAGAGACCAGTCACTGGTATAACCCCTCACAAAAGGTAATGACTCCAACTTGGTTGGAACATTCTGGTGTGTCCAACATTTTGTAAAATCAAAGTCTTGAAAATATTAAAGGTATACTAATCACATTTACAGATGGTATGAAGTTGGAGGAGAGCAGATAGGTTACATGATAGATTAAGAATTCAAATATATCTTGCCCTAACTGGTTTGGCTCAGTAGATAGAGCATCGGCCTGCAGACTGAAGGGTCCCAGGTTCGATTCTGGTCAAGGGCATATACCTTGGTTGTGGGCACATCCCCAGTAGGGGGTGTGCCAGCTGATCAATGTTTCTCTCTCATCGATGTTTCTAACTCTCTATCCCTCTCCCTTCCTCTCTGTAAAAAATCAATAAAAATATTTTTTAAAAAAGAAAGAATTCAAATATATCTTGATTTGTTGTATTCAACACTATGATGATGATATTCAACAGGATATATAATCTTACAACAGATCCTCCCCCAAAAGTTCAGAATGTATAAATTTGACTTTGCAACAACATGTGTAAAGAATACTTCTATAGCTCTGGGTGGGTGGCTCAATTGATTGGAGCATCATCCGTAAACCATAAAAAAGTTGCAGTTCAATTCCCAGTTGGGACACATGCCTAGGTTGTGGTTTTGGTCCCTGGTCAGGGAACATATAGGGGATTGCTGATAGATGTTTCTCATATTGATGTCTCTCTCTCTCCCTTCCTGTCCCTCTAAAATCAGTAGGCATATCCTCGGGTAAGGATTAAAAATAATACTTCTGTGTTATTATTAAAAGTGACAGCAAATCAATCATGTGATCTCTAAAAATATATGCTGTGAGTTTAGCATTTGTAGAAGTTATTTTTAGAACAAAGGCTGTTATGGTTTTGTTCTAAAATTCCCAGCTTGGATCATAAGAAGGACAGCTCTTTCAGGGTGAGCACTCCAATTTAAGGGGTTTAGAAGAAGCAGATCATTTCCAGGTTTTGTGTTTTCTGGAGAAGAGAAAAGTAAGGGAATTTCATATAAATTTATTTATATCACAATATGTACAAAGTATTGTGCCGAAAACTTTACTTGGATAGCCTAAAGGAACTCTGACGCTAATCCTGTGAGCTAGTCACTGTTATGACCATTTTATAGATGAGGAAACTGAATCATAGATTTAAATAATTTTTCCAAAGGCACATAGATATAAAGTGAAGGATCCAGGAATCTAAAAGTAGGCTGTTTTCCCCAGAGCCTCTATAATTTCTGCCAGAGCGGTTCACAAAATCCTAGTGTGCCTAGGCATCATATAGGAATTGTACAGAAGTACGGATATCCTGAGTCAGCAGGTCTTGGGTATTTTCTTTAACATACTTCAGCAGAGACTTTGTGATATGAACATGTGTGTCTCTGCTACTTTGAATCTCTACCCTTGTAGTTAGTTGCCTTAGTCAGAAATACACATGCTATGACCAATTTGGCTCAGTGGATAGAGCATCGCCCTGTGGACTGAAGGGTCCCAGGTTCGATTCCGGTCGGGGGCGTGTACCTTGGTTGCGGGCACATCCCCAGTGGGAGGTGTGCGGGAGGCGGCTGATCAATGTTTCTCTCTCATCGATATTTCTGGCTTTCTATCTCTCTCCCTTCCTCTCTGTAGAAAATCAATGAAATATATATATATTTATAAAATAAATAAATATACACTCTATGGGAGAGGGCTTAGCTAGCATTTAATCAAAAGGTCACAGCCTAGAGTCATTCAAATATATTTATCTTCAAATAACACCAGAAATTTTGATAATTTGACTAATGTACATTAGTACTGGGCATTTCTTGATGAAATTAGTAGTTTTTCATAACATGTGGGTTTTCTGGAAATATTGTAGAGACCCTCTCTGCTCTTGCCCACACAGGGTATTAAAATGTATGGCAGGCCCAGTAGTCTGTGTCCTCAAACATGGCACCCAGAGCTTGATTCTCAGTGGCCTGTTTCAGCTGCTAATTTGGAGACTTCCTGATCTCCTGACTCTGATCAGACACTCAGCTGAATCCTGCTGCCTTTGCCTCCAGTGAACTGTCCACAGAAAGTTCTATCGGAGCATGTAGGAGGTCTGAGAGCTGGAACTCCATTGCACTTTGCCAAACTGGTGGTATGATTGTTGCATGTTTGCTGAGAAATGCTGGTGTGTGTGCTAGGATTTGGACTGATATTGGCTTTCCGGGGGGTTGTGGAAAGGAAACTCATAACCTTCACTTATGACTAACTGTTGGGGATGCCCAAGGATTACAAAAACCCCATGAAAATTGTGTCTAACCAAGTTGGATTAGGTCAGGATCCGAATTAATAGAAGCACCTTAGGTGATTCTGATCTGAGACACACTTCATCTCCTTTCCTGATTAAATGAAGGGCTGCGGGTTCTGGAAGTGTTTCCGGTCTAGGATGAGTGGTCAGATCTTCCTTTAAAAAAATCCTTTATAATGTTGAGATTTAATCATTTTAAAGAAGAGATTTATTAAAGTATTTATTCTGGCTAATATAAAGTAATAAAGCTTTGTGGTCCTTGGTGTCTGCTAAGAACCCCACAGCCAAGTAAAGTTCTTTGTTAGTGCTTCAAACTGAGCCACTGCAGAGATCCCTCGCTGTTGATCCAGTGACCTTTGCAAAGGCACAGTAATTGCACAAGTAAACACAATTAAGTGAGTCATATGCTTTTTTTAAAAATTGCTTTCCTGCCTTAAAGTGGTATCAGGAAGCTAGATATATCTGGTGGAAAATAATGGGTTTCATTAAAATGCTGTGCTTATAATTCTATTAGTGTTGTTTATGCCTGAAATGATGTTAAATGTGACATATCAAGGCTAGTCTAGGGAAAAAAATCATGGCCTAATCTTATTTTTGCAAAATTTCTCATGATGAAAAAGCATAGAAAAGTTTTTTCTGGAATAAATCTTATAGGAATAGATAAACATCAATTCTTGAAATAATTAAGTCTATTCCTTTATACTCAGACAATGAATGCAGTGGGGAAAAAATGTGCTTTACACATAATGGGAGCTATATAAATGTTTGTTTTCAAATTTTTTGATTGACATAGAGGATATATAAAATGTGGCAAAAAGTTGAATAGGCACATAGCAATGGCCTTGCAAAACTAGCGTGTAAAGCTTCTGAAAATAACATAGAAGCTTCTGAATCTTAAAAAATTAATGACAGTGAAAAGATTTTAGTGTAGAAGACAAAATCATTAGGAGAAAACACTCCTTCAACTTCAGATGGAAAAATGAGTTGCTGAAAGCCAGGGAGACCATTTTCTGACTAGGAATCACTAAGAGAGAAATGGATTCACTAAGTTGATAGTGGGGAGTTTTTTAAAAAAATTTAAAGTGGCACCCTTTGTATCTCTCAAGATCACAATAGGTTCCATCAAACCTATCAAGGTCATTTAGCTCAATATCACAACCAGTTGCATCTCAGCACTGTTCCATAGCAGATGAGGTCATGCCTATCCTAATCCGAGACAGAGCAAAATCTTACGGTGGCTACTAAGTCCTCAAATGTGAGTAAATCAGATTGTGTATAAGTTTAGTAGGTATAATGATAATACACTGGAATTATTTGGACATTGTAACCTAAAATTAAATTGAATTCTGTCATGACTGATGAGCCTAAACATCCTCTGATTTCTCAAATACAGATGATGGTAACTGTATTTTGTTTTGTGATTGTTCCTTCTATGTGGCTTTCTTAAACAATATTTACTACCGCTCCTGGAGAAAGACCCTTTTTTTCCAGAAAATAGTAAAGGTTGATAATTTGATAGAATAGACTACTTGGTTGATATTTTAACACTGATTATAAGTCTGATGTTAAATAAACTACTCATTTTAGTTTACCTGATGAATAAAAGCATGCCTGTTATTTGGTGAAGAAAACCAAACAACAACTTGACTGAAATTTTCATTTTGCAGTCAGTTGCTTGGGTTTTTCCCTTCTAAAATTATAAGTTATATTAAAGAACTTCCTGTTTTGTGTGTTGTGGTTCCCCAGAGAGTATTGTATTAAGAACAAGAATAGTTTAACAATGAAAAGAAACCAGGAACTGAGGGGATGATGTGGGTATACAATGTCAAGAAAATGGCAGAAATGCTGGTTAGCTTTCTTGGTTTATAGAAAACAAAATATACTGCTTATAAAACACTAGTTTATAAAAATTTGTAAAATATATTTTTATT
This sequence comes from Myotis nattereri, assembly GCF_964212035.1. NCBI lineage: Eukaryota > Metazoa > Chordata > Mammalia > Chiroptera > Vespertilionidae > Myotis > Myotis nattereri. The sequence goes on from NC_138075.1 coordinate 183,333,021, forward strand.
GATTTCAGAGAGGCAGGAAGAGGGAGAGAGCTAGTAACATCAATGATGAGAGAGACTCATTGAGCAGCTGCCTTCTGCACGCCCCCTACTGGGGATCAAGTCCACAACTGGGACATTGGCCTAACTGGGATCAAACCATAACTTCCTGATTCATAGGTTGACACTAAGCCACCGAGCCATGCTGGCTGGGCTATAAAACTTTTTTTTTTTTTAACAAGTCATAACTATAATAATGAGAAGAGCATCACTTTAAGTTTTTTCTTTCAAATTATTTGTTATTTTTAATAGAAGCTGTGTTTCTTAAATAGTATTTATAGAGACTATTTCTGTAAACTCCCTACTCTGCCATGGTAGCCTGGTAATTCAGATGGCCCTGCTGTTTCAAAGGGTATTGTGGACTGAGAGCAGGTCTGAAGTCACTCAGCTGTTGCACTTATAGGGACTTGAGAGGTGATCTTGTCCAGCTCCATTTCACCGATGATGAAACTGAAGATGAAAGAGGCTGAGTAACTTGGCTTGTGCTTTTTATTGCAGACCCTGAGCTAGAGCCTGAACTCTGTTCCAAACCAATTATTTTTTAAAAAATTAAACTTTCATTTTGAGATTGCTGTCTATTCACATGAAGTTGTAAGAAATAATACAGAGGTCCCTTGTACCCTTTACCCAGTTTCCTTCAGTGGTAACATCTTGCCAAACTATAGCACGACCAGGATATTGGCATTGATACCATCAAGATACTGAATAGTTTATCACCACTGGGATCCCTCCTGCTGCTCGGTTACACTACACCCACCATCTTCCCGCCCAACCCACTCTTTAACCATTGGCAGCCACCCTAATCTGTTTTCCATTTCTGTCGTTTTATTTCAAGAATTTTGCATAAATGAATCATACAGTATACAACTTCTTGAGATTGGCTTTGTTCACTTGGCATAATGCTCTGGGAATTAATCTAGATTTATTGCGTGCATCCGTTTGTTTCTTTTCATGGCTGAACAATAGGGATGTACCATATCAATGCTTTTTTTTTTTTTTCACAGATGATCTCTGTTCCAATCTTGGGAAATCTAAGCCCTTTCCACTTTTAAGGTTAAGGAACATAATTATGAAGAAACAGTCAAATTTCAACAGTCTTCCTTTTATGTTGGAGAGACTTAGGAAAGGTAATTGTCAAGATAGTAGAGATCCATGCAGGAAAAGGGTATTTTTTGTGTGTGCCTCAGCTTCTTTTGTTTTGTGCCGAGAAGGAGGGCTTCCATACTTCAGGAAACATTTCCTGAGGGCTATGTTCAGAAGAGGTTCTACTAAACACCATCTCCATGTGAGGCAGCCAACGTCTCAGCTATTAAATGGGGCAAAACAATTGCAGGTCTCATCTCTGTGTCACAAAAGGGATTTTGCAGGTGCCAATTGTCATTACTGAAAGTGGAATGTGGCCAGGAGACACGGTTTAGCACCTGTCCAACTCTCTAAATGTGCTGTGGGGTTTTAATAACCCGAGAGTTGAGATTTGGCTCCTGCGTTAAACCCTAAAGATAGATTCATTAGAAAAAAAAATGCTTGTAGGTGAAGAATGTGTTTGAATTCTTGAATTCAATTTTAGTTCAAATCACAGCGGGTTGTGTGGCATTTGTCCTGTGCACATTGGTAGGTACACTCAGTGGTAAGAAAAACTTCCAGAATTTCACAACTGTCAGTTAGGAGGTGGGAGATCACAAAGCCACGCCCTGCCTGCCTCCGTGTAGTTATGTGTTCTAACCATTTGAAGATGACTTGAAGAGCCTGTAGTGAGAGGGAAAATAAATGGCCTAGAGATTATTGGAATTAAAATATGAGGTGAGGGGGGGCACAATTATTTGAAGAATTATTAGATAAAAAGATATGGGATTTTTATTGAAAATGAATAAAGTGAGCCTGTCACTCCAAGGAAAACAGCTGACAGTGTCTGTTGCCAATGATAAAATATGAGTTTTTATGTGAAAATTAGAATTTTGCAATACTTACATCTACTACCAAGAGCTGACACCTTCCCGGTACTTAAAGGCTTATTTGATGAGATCACTGATGATCAAATGTGATTTTTAAAATATTATATAATCAAGTGAACACAATTTGATATTGTATAATGACATTTAGAATATCTGCATAACTAAATGAACCAATATTTTCCAAATGACAGTTTACAATGTTACAAAATCATATATGAGTAAAAGACCCATTCAAAGTACAAGATTGACTTCTAGCCAAGATAGAGTGACAGGGACATCTTATGACTAATGCCATAGAGTATCTTTTCATGTGTTTATTGGCCATTTGGATGTGTATCTTCTTTGGAGAACTGTTTATTTAGATCTTTTGCCCATGAAAAAAAATTAATGATGGTGATCTTTTATTGTTGAACTGTGACTTTCTTTTTGGAGATGTTATATTAGGCCATCTCTCTCCTCCAGATTTTGATACAACAGTGTACTTCTATATAGTCATCCAGATTCAACAGTCATCATAAAACAGACACACACCACTCTGCATGAAGTAGCATGGCGATAGTTGCTTTGGGGTTTATATATTTTTTGCTTTGTCTCTTGAAACTCAGATATTAAAATTGGGTTCAATTCTTCACTCTTTAATCAGATATTTTCTAAACCTACTGCTGTGCTTGTCTTGCAGGAAAAAATAGATAAGGATTTTGGAAACACAAAAACATAAGCAAGGAAAGAGGGGAGGGAATATGATATATCTTACAAAGTCTGGTACACAATTTCTAAGAAATGTTTCTTAATGCAAAGTGAGGTATGCATGTAGTGTGAACCCTGGAATGCTTGGGAGTGAGAGGATGGGGATGGGTGGTATAGGAGAGGGTTTAGCAGGAGCATGAGGGCCTCATTAGGTTCAGTTGGCTAGATCCCAGCACTAAAGGGACTAGAAGGAACTAGAAGGAAAGTACTGATTCATTTGGATTTTTATTTTCACATCAGTAGTTTTAATTTGAAGTTGCCTGTCTGAGACTCAGTAATATAATGTCTTTTTAACGTTGATAGATTTTCCTGCTAATGCTGTGAAATCCATGTGAAGCTGAAGGGGCAATCAGACTGGTATTAAAAATGAACAGTTTGGACTCTTTTCTGTCACTTCGGAGGAAAGAAATAATTTCTTGTTCTGAAAGCCAGGCTGCTGTGTCTCTGCTGGCTCTGGTTTCAACTAGCCGTCCCTATAGTGCGGGTGGCTGTGAATTTTGTCCCCAGACACTTAGACATGATTTTTATGTAGCTCATTCCTTTTTCTAGCATTCCTCACTCCAAGAGGCCTGTTCTCATAAAGGCAACTCCAGTCTTTCTGGAGTACAATGTCACACAACATTTGGAGTCCTAGTTGGTAGGGGCAGCCAAGTGTGAAGTTTCAGGTGATATTATTACAAATTCCCTGGCACTTTCCACATTGGATGGTAAATATGAAGGTTTGAGCCGACTCTTCTCTGGGGGGTCATGCCAAAATCACTATCCTGTACCCCTTCAAGTCCAGTGGGCCCCTTCAGGGTCCCCCAACTGGCCACTGTGGAATTGCTGCTGACTATTGACACTATTCCTGTCTTCAAGCTTCAGATTTAGCAACCAAGCCTATTGGTTTATTAAAGCTCCCTAGAGAAACTGGTGTTCCCCAGAGGCGCATTCTATGGTCACATAGGGGAGGTAAATCTTCCGGTGAAGGAGATGAGGCAGATGAGAGTGGAGTGAAGTGAAGGCCTTCCCAGAGCCGGCTCCAGCACTAGCTCCTGGCATTGCAGGCGTACAAAGGAATGGGTGCCAGTTTCCCAAAGAGGTTTGCACTTGTCTGGTCTACCGGGTAGGGATATAGCTAATGGCTAAGGGTAATTTTCATTGATGGATACTACCTGCTTGAAAGAGGAGCCGCTCTCCCATCCCTTTTAGTACTGATTTGTCACTTTTTCTTGCTCTTAGTGTGTTTTTATAGGGAAGAGGAGCATATAAGAAGCAGCATAGAATATAGCTTAAGGTCATAAGCTATAATAAATCAGACTGAGTTTGAAACCAAGCTTTGCCACTTAATTGGGCAAATTACTTAACCATTCAATGCCCTAGTTTTCACTCATCTGGAAAGTAGGAATAATAACACCTATTCCAAAATAAGTTTATAAATGTATTCCAATGATCTATTACCTGCATAATAACTCCAAATTCTGCTAAAACAACAACTATCATTTTATTATTCCTCACGATACTAGTACTTGGTTTGGCTCAGGTGGGCCATTCGTATACAGGGTCTATGATGTACTTGTGGGGGTGGGTGGGGCTGGTATCATCTCGACCTCAGCAGGGGCTGTTGTTTGAAACACCTCCATCTGGACTTGTGGCTTGGGCTTCCTTACAACATGACGACTGGGTCCCAAGAGCAAGTGTTCCAAAAGAACCATATGGATGTGTGCCACCTTTCATGAACTAGCCTTAGAAATCACATGGGATTAGTTTTTTCATATGCTGTTGGATGAAGGAGTCATAAAGGTCCGTTCTGGTTCAAGGGGAAAGGTCACAGGTCCTGTCACTTACTAGAAGACATGCCAACATCATTCTGTAAGAAGAGCATATGGGATGGATGGATAGGTTGTGGTAGCCATCTTTGGAAAAGCCGTTGTGCCACAGAATGTAGAGCACTTAGAGCAGTGTCTGGTTCGTGTGAATGCTCAGGAAGGGTTAGTTATCATTTATTGGATTTTAAGTCTACTGATTCCCAAATGGGACAGCTAACCACTTCTTACCCCAGCCTTGTTTCTTCAGTAAGTTTGGGGGAAGTTGCCTGTGGTTTTAACGATGCTGCAATCTGTGTCTAAGGCTCTGTGAGGAGGGCCTCCTGGGTCTGAGGATGTTGTATCCTTTGGAAGTAAACTTTAAGATGAAGGACAAGAAAGAAAAATTCAAGTCAGCCTAGAAATGTGCCTGGGTCATTTGGTCATGACATGTGGAAACCAAGACATTTCACCCCAGCACAGTTCACGCATGCACTCTCCAAGTGACCAGCATAATTAATCTCTGGGAGGAGCTGACTGTAGTCCTACCCTCGTGTTCATTGAAGCTTTGCATAAAATTGAGCTAAATTTTCCTTGGCACGGGCAGGTCCCTCTGAGGTTGAATGCCCTGAGGCCAATCATCTCATAGCCATCCTGAGAAATGTTTGTTTGACTTTGAGGTGACCTTCATTTGAACCTGAATCTCAAAGGCAAGTGGATCAGATAGCTTAGTCATGGAAACAGCAGTCCAAAGCCAGAGCTTTAAGGCTTTTGTTGTAAGCAAGTGAAATGCAGGAAAAGGCTTCTTCTGTGCCATCTGCTTCTTTATAAGTGAAATAGCACCAGCAGCAGGCCGTGAGCCCCAGGCAGTGTTGACTGCAGCAGTTTTCTCCAGATGTGCTTGCATCCTCTATGACCCCTTTATGTTTTCCGAATATAATATTTTCCAACTTAAAAAATTAAGCAGTAGTCTTATTCCTCTTCTTTAAAGAGTAAAGAATCAATATGACTCTGAAACATGTTGAAAAATGAAAAAGTAATTGAAAACTTTAGTGTGGCCCTAAAAATATTCAAATGTGAAAATCACTCAAGTGAGTGTTGGTCTCTGTAGATACCATTCAGCTATGTGTAAGTTTATCTGGGGTTTTTGTCACCGATGTATGATTCCTCTAAAGATCCCAGTGGAGATTTTAGAATTAGAGTGAGCCTCCAGTTCAATTTTATGGTAACTCAGTAGTTCATTGTTAAGTCCTTGTGGATGGATTATATTGTGTTGATATTAATATGTAGAGAAAGAGTAAAAGCAAACAGCCCAGGCCTCTAGATTGCCAAATCAGTAAGAGTCTCTCACTGGCTGTTCCATCTGCTCATAGTATGGAAAAGCATCCTGGGAAGAACTGTCTTTCTGCAGACTGGCTGAGGGAAAAAATGAGAGAATCAGAGGAAGTCACGAGTATGTGAATCATTCTAATTAACTTGTGCCCATTGAGGATAGGCCAACAAAGGATGAGGGGGAAATAAGGAACGGGAATTAAAAACGAATAAGAGAGTGTTACAGAATTTACCAGGTGACTGGAAAATATACACGAGTACTAGGAGATTCAGGAAAAACCCTTTATTTTCAGATGTACTAGTACAGTGACTCAGGGGAGTCAGTTCTCCGAAGCCTGAGTGATGAATATGGAGGAAGCTTTCCCTTTATACCCTTCAGTTTCTTTATCCCTCAAATATGGCAGGCTTCCGGACCTTTCGTGGGCCTTGCGAAAAGCCCCGTGTGTTTGGATGGGGGATGTGAGACCACATGCAAAGGCCTGGCCTGGCTCCAGCGCTGCTAACCCCTTCTGGGGTTTGTGTATGGTTCATGGTTATGGTCTCTGCAAAAAGGGAGTATTCCAGGAAACAGGTTCTGCAAGGCAGGACAGGCATCAGTGGAGTTAATTATCGGAGAGCAAGAGTGTGTGTTAGAAGGCAGGTTACTGGCACAGATTCAGATTGCTAGGCTCCCCCCCAAATGTCTTATATTCAAGAATACACTTGTGAGATGACATTGCCATTTGAAGACTAATAACATATTATTGTTCTAGCTGAAATTGGCTGAAATCTCAGGCTGAAATGCTTAACCCAAACCAAAACTAATATTAATTATGTAAAATTTTCATAGAATCTGTGTCTTGGTTGGGATTCACCCAAAAACAACACTGAGTGCAAGTAGTTTATTTGAGAGGCTGTAAACACAAGTGAGGGAGTAAGGAAAAATCAATAAAAAGTGTGTTAATGAGCTGTAGGCATCTAGATGTCAATCCTGTTTGGGACCCTTTGAGGAGCCATGTTTAACATACCTCAGAAGTGTCCCACATAGGGATAGCGAATCTGGGGTATTTAGTCTTTGAGTCTAGTCCCTGTTGGCTGAGGTTTTTTCCTGAGGATATTAATTTCCATTTTTTTTCCTTCCTCCATCCTTCCTTCCTTTCCTCCTTTCTCCCTTCCATTCTTTCTTCCCTTATTCCTTTTCTTCCATACTTTCTTGCTGTCTTTTCATCTACTCATCCATCCACCCACTCTTGGCATCAGTGTTAATTGACTGTTAGTGACAATGTGGAAACCATGCCTACTTGAACTTTGATCGAATATATCTAAGTGATAGATAGATACTATCTGCACATATATACATACATAGGTACATAAATATCAAATGAATTGTATTTAGGAAAGCATAGATGGCCTGTCTACACTTTATTTTAGAAGCAGTATTATCTCATCTATCTGAAAGAACAGAAAATATTTTACCCCTCCACCCTAGACAAAAGCTTGAATTTGTTAAAAAAGAAACTGGCTATTCTGTACTCCATGAATTTTGCTTTTGAAAGAGCCAATGCACTGTGCCTTCCCAAACTCACCCTGCTCTTCCTGAATCCTTTCAGAACCTGAGCCTCCTAGAAAAGAACAAAGCAACATGCATTAGGGGACTGAGATAGTGTATTGAATCTTCAGAGTTTTGGTCCTCTTGAATAAGACTAGAGAATTAAGGGAAAAGAGCAGGCAGCATGATATTCTGGGAACTGTGATTTTTAACATACTCCAGTCATTCAGAGTATCAGAGAATCAAGCAATGGGGTTGGAAGGTAATTTTAATAAAGCTGCGTATGAGGAAGGCCTGCTCAACACAAGAAATGAAGGAGGGGGTTTTGCTTACTGAGTTGTAGGTGCAGATCTAAGAACCAGCATTCAGGAGGACAGGTATTCTAGCAAACATGGATGACTCTTTCATCATTTGATAATGAATACAGAGAGAGAAAAATAAGAACAACAATATAGACTCTATGAAAGATGAGGGAAGAGAAACATTCTGAAGTCTCAGAGAAAGTATATAGCTCTGAGATTGGGGACAGTATATATTTAAAGATAGTTAAGAATAAGGAACCAGAAGTTTAAAAAAAATAATGGGAATTCTCATTCCCATTCCAGATACCATTCCAGAAGACTCAAAGTCTATGAAATAGAAACTCATAAGGAGAGATCAAGCTGAGATAGAATGAAAATGCATTTGTGGAAAAAAATAATATAAGCCCCTTTTTACAAAGGGAAAATATGAAATCAGAGATATGTATGTTATTTTTTTTAAAAAGTCAACTTTAAGAAAAACTAAAAGAAAAATCTTTCGAACCTAAAAATACTGTTTATTTAGAAACTGTGCTGAAATTCCTTGCCCTGTTTTGTAAGGAATGTTTTGTATGAATTAGCAAACGATAAAGGAGTCTTTGTTAGCTAACTAGTTAACTAGAGATAATGTTCTCTACTAAGACACAATTTGATTATTCTCTCTTTTTTATCATGAGTGACAAAGTCCTCTATTATGTTTTCCTGTCATTCATTCAAGCTCTGGCTGGTGTGGCTCAGTTGGTTGGAGTGTCATCCCAAGCACAAGGGTGCAAGGGTTGCAGGTTTGATTCCCAGTCAGGGTATACGCCCAGGTTGTGGATTCAATCTCCTGGGTTTGGGCACATATGGGAGGCAGCCAATCAATGTTTCTCTCTCACATAGATATTTCTTTCTCTCTCTCCTTTTTCTTTCTTCACTCTCTAAAATCAATATAAATAAATAAATAAATAAATAAATAAAGCAAAGGGGATACCCTTATCAATTTTTTTTATTAGTAAGCTTGAGTTTACCAGTCTGAAATTTAAACATTACCTTTTGTTTTAAATAAACATAGGGGTGGGCAAAAGTAGGCACACAGTTGTGAGTATGCAAAACAATTTATTCTTGCATTATTATTTATTGATTATTGTGTTATTTTCCATATGAACAACTATACACCTACTTTTGCTCACCCCTGTATTAAAGTTGGTGAAACAACTTTTAGATACTTGTAAAAAGATGTGGAACTTGGCTAGTGTAGGTGATAGTAACAGTTCATTAAAGATGACTGTAATCTATTTCATAGGTCAGGAACTTATACTGAACTTACTGGATTTTCTGCCTTTCTCCTTATGTGTTTCTTTTGGGGTTTATGTTCTTCAATAGAGTTACACAGTGTAATTTCTGGAGACAACATACCACTATTTTCTCTACAATGGTTTAAAAACAAAAGTGCTTATAGAAATGTCTAAACTAAAATGATAAGACCCTGGAAGTTGACAAAAAACTCAGAATGCAACAGCAGTGGAAAGTAGAATTTATACTGTAGAAACCTGATTCAAACATAAGATATTTTTCTCAGGCTCACTGGGAAAAAGGTAAATTAAACAAAGAAACATGAAAGTGAAGATTATTGGCATGGAAATAGAGACTCAGTGATTTATTTTCAGAATTATATGTGTTCCTTGGGGGGCAGAAACAAAAACAACTAGAACAAAAAACTTGATCAAACAAAACTATTGGGAAGTTGGTAGAGAATATGAGAGAGGGAGAGAGAGAGAGAGAGAGAGAGAGAGAGAGAGAGAGAGAGACTGATCGTGTTTCCCACATTCTAGGCTACAAGCCCAGCATAGGCCCAGGTCCTGAGAGCTGATTTTTTAATTTTTATTCTCAGCCGAGGATATGTGAGAGAGAAATTATCAATCAGTTGCCTCCCATTTGTGCCTGACAGGGGATTGAAGCTGCAACCGAGGTATGTGCCCTGACCAGGAATCAGACTTGCAACCTTTTTGGTGTATAGGACAACGCTCCAACCAACTGAACCATCTGGCCAGGGTGAGAGCTGATTTTTTAAATGTTTTGAAATTCTGTGAGCTTGTCATTAAACACAGCTGTGATAAAAAATGTAAACGTATAAACTCACAATTAAGTAAATTATATTTTAAAAGGTAACAAATACTCAAAACATCACTCCCCAATTATTTTACTACATTTTACTACCATCTGTGCTCTTGAGGCTACTTTCAGCTTTGCATCTGTATGGAGGAAATCCAGGATCAAGGTGTGCTGCTGAATCTTCCCAACTCTGCTCAGTCACGTCACAGTGGTCATTTGAAATCAGCCATAGCAGGAGTATTCACACCATTGAAATCAACAGATGCTATAAATCAGGGCTTGGTTTGTTTTGTTGATTGTCTAGATTGCAGAAAGTAGATGGAGAAAACCTTAATCATGGAGATTACATTTAAAAGTGGGCTATGTCTGTAGTCATTACATTGAGACTAGCACAAAAAATTGAAGAAATAAACTTCTATTATTCAAAAACTAGAGGCCCGGTGCATGGGGTCCCTTGGCATGGCCTGCAGCAATCAGGCTGAAACCGGCAGTCCAATGCCGCCTGCTGCTCCTGCCTGCCACTTCCGCTCATCCTGGCCCCACTGCACCTGCCATGGGCTCGTGCCCAGTCAGTCCCGATCAGCTGTGAGCCCTGCATCCAGTGCCCGTGGGTCAGCTGAGCGGTGCTCCTGCTGTGGGAGCACATTGAACACCAGGGAGCAGCTCCTGTGATGAGCATCTGCCCCCTGGTGGTCAGTGCATGTCATAGCAACCAGTCGTTTGGTCATTTGGTCGCTTAGGCCAGTGGTCGGCAAACTGCAGCTAGTGAGCCACATACGGCTCTTTGGCCCCTTGAGCGTGGCCATGAAGTTTCAATCGTTTTGTACGTGCACACCCGCATGTGGTATTTTGTGGAAGAGCCACACTCAAGGGGCCGCAGTTTGCCGACCACTGGCTTAGGCTTATCTACGCTAATAAAAGAGAAACATGCAAATTGGTGTCACTCCGCTACGCCCACCAGCCAATCAGGATGGGTATGCAAATTAACCCAACAAAGAAGGCTCTGGGCTGAGCAAAGACTGAAGACTGAAGACGACTGAAGACTGAAGAGGCTTGGCTTCTCTGCTGCGGCTGGAGCGAAGGCCTGGGTCCCAGGTGCCGGAGGAAGACCGGTGCCAGCAGCCCAGAGAAGGAAGGCCTATTGCACGAATCTCTTCGTGAAATGGGCCTCTAGTATATTTATAGACTAGAGGTCTGATGCACAAAATTTGTGCTTCGTCCGGAAGGCTGTCTGGACGGTCGTTCCACTGTTTGGTCGATTTGCATATTATGCTTTTATTATTATAGATCATATACTGAGAAAATAACTTAGGACATTGACAGATGAGTGAAGTTCTGACATACGTCTTTGTGATTTTGCTTTTTTCTTGTAAATGTAAAAGACATATCACCCAACAGTCATGTTGGAACCACACTCAGTTCTGGATTGTCACCAAGGATGTCTATATAACAAGAGATCACAAAAAATCAAGAAAATCATTCAGTGAAGATCAATGAGCTATCTGGGATTTAGGATCAAGAGAATTATATATTTTATTATATTTATAACTAGGGGCCCGGTGCACAAAATTCGTGCACTGGGTGTGTGGCGGGGGGAGTGTCCCTCAGCCCAGCCTGCCCCCTCTCACATACTGGGAGCCCTCAGGCATTGACCCCCATCACCCTCCAATCGCAGGATCGGCCCCTTGCCCAGGCCTGATGCCTCTGACAGAGGCGTCAGGCCCGGGCAGGGGACCCTCATTTCCCCCCCATCACTGGTTCTGCCCCCAGCCCAGGCCTGATGCCTCTGGCCCAGGAATCAGGCCTGGGCAGGGGACCCCCAAACCCCTCCGATTGCTGGCTCTGCCCCTTTCCCAGGCCTGATGCCTTGGCCAGAGGCGTAGACCCCCATCACCCTCCGATCGCCTGATCAGCCCCTTGCCCAGGGTTGGCGGCGTGAGTGGGGCGGACACCACAGCCGCCCCGCCGGCTCGCGTCCAGGTCTGCTGGCCAGATCGGTTCCGGGCAACTGCTGGCACTCACGCCCCCAACCCGCTCTGGTTGGGGGCGTGAGTAGGGCGGACACCACAGCCGCCCCGCCGGCCTGTGTCCTGATCAGCCAGCGGGATCTGGTCCCCGGGGACCGCCAGCACTCACGCCCCAAACGCGGGTTGGTGGCGTGAGTGCGGGCGGACGCCGCAGCCGCCCCGCCGGCTCGCGTCCGGGTCTGCCGGCCGGATTGGGTCCGGGCAACCGCTGGCACTCACGCCCCCTACCCGCTCTCTGATGGCGCTGTACCATCCTGCCTGTAATATGCAAATTAGCCGCCATCTTTTTTGGCGGTTAACTGCCAATCTTAGGTGGCAGTTAATTTGCATATCTCACTGATTAGCCAATGAAAAAGGTATCGTTCGTACACCAATTACCATTTTTCTCTTTTATTAGTATAAGATTTGTGTACTGCACATCCATTTATCAGTAAATTTATAACAAACTTATGTAGATATAAATACATTCTTTTTTTGGAAAGCTTGTTTTTAAATTACATTGTCTCAATTTTCATGGGTTACATGGACAAGGGGAAAATGCTCAAACTAAAAGAAATGCAAACATAACACTAATAAAGGAAACAAAAATGATACTTTTTCTCAGATAATTTTCTTTGGAGACACCAAAACCTAAGAGAATAAAGGCAGCTACAGAGTTTTGAGAGAAAATATTGGTTTCTAAGAAGAACATCCAGTCAGGGTGTCTTTGCCTGTGAGACCACAGAATGGCACTCTATGATATCTAGAGACCTTTAAACTATGTCACCAGCACCTTCTTTCTGAATAACTATTTGACTACATCCTCTATCTGGCCAATAAAAATATCAAAATGAGGTCAACAATGAAAAAGCTTTAAAGAGGCAACACCAAAACAAGCTAACTACAGTAATTGCTGTAAATTTGGCTACAAGCCAAATGCAACTAAAATATTTGAAAAATTCTTGAGTTAGAGTGTATAATAAAATAATAACAATTAAAGAGAAATGAATAGAACAATGATCATAATTTGTTAGTGGCTATACTGATTTCCTGACTCAAGATGTTTAAGATGTATAGAGAGAGCCAGACTTTTGAAATTCTGTAATGCTATTTCTTGAGTGTTTTAAAAAAGAATTTCCTTTATTTCATGTTTCCTGAGAAATATCAATTTGTTTATCTTGTTCTGTTTGCCATATTTTGTCTTAGATTTTTTGTAAATTAAGATAGTACTTCTACCTTCTATGGCACTTCTGTTAAATGTCTTCTTTCCCTTCAATTTAGCACCATGTTATGTTCCTATCCTCCTTCATTTCCAGATATGTCTATTTTATAGATCATGTTTATTAGCTTTCAATAACTTTGTTCAGTTAGTCTTTTAAAAATTTTTATTAATATAATTTTAGGGTAGTTTTAGGTTCACAAAAACATTGAGCAGAAGGTACAGAGATTTCCCATTACCTCCTGCCCCCACACATGCATAGTCTCCCCCAATATTAACACCCTCAACCAGGTGGGTAAATTTATGACAATTACACATCATCATCCCCAAAAGTCCATAATTTACATTATGGCTCACTCTTGGTGTTGTATGTTTTATGGGTTTGGACGAGTGTATAATGATATGCATCCATCATTGTGGTGTCATACCGAGTAGTTTCACTGCCTTAAACATCCTCTGTGCTCCACCTATTTGTCTCCACCTTCTCAATCCCTGGCAACCACTGATGTTTGTATTGTCTCCATAGTTTTTATTTCCCAGAATGTTACATAGTTGGAATCATACAGTATGTAGCCTTTTCAGATTGCTTATTTCACTTACTAATATGCATTTAAGATTCCTCCATGTCTTTTCATGGCCTGATTGCTCATTTCCTTTTAGCACTGAATAATGTTCCACTGTGCGGCTAAACCAGAGGTTAGTTATACATTCACCTACTGAAGAAAATATTGGTTGTTTCCAAATTTTGGTAACTGTGTATAAAGCTGCTATAATTTTTGTGTAGACATAGTTTTCAAGTCCTTTAGGTAAATATCAAGGAGTAATATGGCTGGATTGTGTGGTAAAAGTATGTTAATTTTTGTAAGAAACCACCAAACTCTCTTCCAAAGTGGCTGTGACATTTTGCATTCCCACCAGCAATGAATGAGTGTTCCCATTGCTCCATATCCTTGCCCGCATTTGGTGTCATCAGGGGTCCAGATTTTGATCATTATAATAGGTATAGAGCAGCGGTTCTCAACCTGTGGGTCGTGACCCCTTTGGGGGTCGAACGACCCTTTCACAGGGGTCACCTAAGACCATCGGAAAACACATATATAATTACATATTGTTTTTGTGATTCATCACTATGCTTTAATTATGTTCAATTTGTAACAATGAAAATACATTCTGCATATCAGATATTTACATTACGATTCATAACAGCAGCAAAATTATAGTTATGAAGTAGTAACGAAAATAATTTTATGGTTGGGGGTCACCACAACATAAGGAACTGTATTAAAGGGCTGCAGCATTAGGAAGGTTGAGAACCACTGGTATAGACTGATATCTCATTGTTATTTTAATTTGCATTTCCCTAATGACATATGCTGTGGAACATCTTTTCATATGCTTATTTGCCATCTGTACATCTCTGGTGAAATTTCTATTAAAGTCTGTAGCTTATTTTTTTTTTAAATATATTTTATTGAATTTTTACAGAGAGGAAGGGAGAGGGATAGAGAGTTAGAAACATCGATGAGAGAGAAATATCGATCAGCCGCCTCCTGCACACTCCCCACTGGGTATGTGCCCGCAACCAAGGTACATGCCCTTGACCGAAATTGAACCTGGGACCCTTGAGTCCACAGGCCGATGCTCTACCCACTGAGCCAAACCGGTTAGGGCCTGTAGCCTATTTTTTTTAAATCAGGTTGTTTGTTTTCTTATTGTTGAGTTTTCATGTTATCTGTAAGGTATAATATTATTTCTCAGATTTCTTTTTTTCTCAATGCCTAAAACCTTGGCAATACCTAAGAGGCTCACCATTCCCCAGGAGTAATTTTAGGATCTCCTTTCCATGAAGTGTCAGGTAGCATGTTATTGAGGTTGAAGAGATGAGGCAGAGAACCAGTTATCACAACCAACTTTGCTAATATCCTCCATTCTGCCCATCACTGACTATCAGTGCAGGAAGAGATCCCAGACCCCTGTTGTCCTGCTCTTGCTTTAGAGATGAGGAGATGGAGAGAAAGAGTTTCAAGGGGAACTGTTGTTTAGTCACAGGCCAATGAATCTAAGGCTCTGGACTCTCAATTTACTGGTTAAAAATTGTCTTTTTTTTTCTTTCTTATAAATGAAAACTATAAATGATGAAGCATTGGGTGGAGAAGAGGAAGCAGATAGTAAGGTTTGGGATGGGCCTCCTGATGAGGCCTCGATGTGTTCTGATCTAACCAGTAGTCAAATTGCCTCATGTGCACCTCTTCACCTTGTTCATTATCCCCTACCAAACCTACAGGCTCTGGTCTGTGTTTGACTGTCAGAGCTATCCTTTTATATCAGTGACTTTCTTGGTATGTGATGTTTTTAAATGCTTTGTAAGAGATCTCTGTGTTTCTTCGGACTATTTCTATCACCCTTACTCAGTCAAAGCTGCCTTTCGTTCCTCTTAATGGACTTGTCTCCAGAGGGCATTAGCTGGACGCATCTTTAAATGTATGCCACATGCTCTTTATTTCCCTTTCTTATTTTGCTTCTTTCAGGGTCGATTTCAATTCAAGGTTATTGGGATATTAGATTACTATTCAATGTTTCCTAGTATAGGTGTGAATTTTTTTAAGTATACAGTTCAGTAATGTTACATATATTCACATTGTACAACAGATCTCTAGAACTTTTTCATTTTGTAAAACTGAAACTTTATACACATTAAACAACAACTCCTTCTTCCCCCCTTGGATTTCATTTTTCCTTATGGGATAGCAACACATAACAAGGAATTCTCTGGTCTGCTATTGAAGAAGGAAAGAACTGCCAACTCCTAGGGCTTAGTTTTGTGTGAATAGGAAGTTGTTAGGATGGTTGTCTTAAAATTAGGGGGGAAAAACTTATCCAGAAGAAGCTGACATCTCTTGGGTACAATAGTCATTTATGTATCTATGGATCTATGTATATCTATCTATCAAGTTGAATGATACTTGGGTTCTGAAACATTAATATTTTAAATACAAACAGCCATAGCCATGAGAGCTGTGTGGCACACAGGACCCTTTCTCTTTGGCAATTCTTAAATGCATTATATTTATGACACACACTTCTCCCAGGGTTCTAACTTCATGCAATTTCTACCTATGAGGCAGCCCTAAATCTGTCCATTCCCCCAGGAAATCTGCCATCTGTTCATCAAACTCGGAGTGGTGGGAGGGAGCAGCTGCAGTTTCTATCTGAATCTGAATGTGTATGTATTAGTCATTAAGAAAAAAAATTGTGCTCATTTATGTTTTGAGTAACAACTGTGCCATCAGTTGGTCCCAACAAAACTGTCAATGCCAATCCCAAGGGAGCAAGACCTGAATTCTGTTCCTAGCAATACTTTCCCAGTGCATTTTGGTCAACTCATATAAAATCCTTTTTCTTTGTCCTCATCAAAAATAATTTTTTTTTAAAGATTGTTTTCCCTTTGATAGAATAAAGAAACAGCTCTTGGATCTCCTGCCTTATTGTTTCTGAGAGAGCTGTTTACATTAGTCCCTGGGAGCAAAGCTCTTGAAGAAAATGTAAGCAACTATCATGGCTGAGGGTGGGAAAAGGCCTTGGAGATCAATGGCCAAATTATTGTGCTCCTCAATCTTTAGATTTGCATATGATCTTGCTAATTTTTGCAGTATCTTTAATATCACCCGTTATTTATTTAATATATATTTAGAGTTCTGAGTAACTCACTTTTAACACTTACCTTTGTGCTATGTAAAAATATATAAATTACAGATATGCCTTATCTATTAATCTTGTTATAAATTTAAAAATATAAAATTTATAAATATGTTTTTTCTCCATATCACATTAAAATAAAATAAATTCAATTCTTAAAATAAAAAAATAATAGAGCGTGTGCCATCTAAAATTGGTGGTTCACATATTATACTTTGGGAAACATTGATCTAAACCAGTACATGTGGAAACAGCTTCAGAAGGAATGTGACTTCCCAAAGTCCCTTAGTGGAACCCAGGGCTTTTAAATTCCAGTTTGATTTTCTACAGCATAGAAACATAAATAGGAAGAGCATTCTGGGTGATAAATCTACCTGGGATTTAGTTAGGAGAATTTGGGGAGATGAGATAGATTGAAAATATTTTGGCAGACCTCGGGTATTAGGAATGGGAGTAGAAACTTCTCCCTGGGTTTCAAGGTTTTAACCCTGGGATTGGAACATCTAAAAATTGTATGTAATATTTATCAGATTTATGCCCATAGATATTTGGGTGGGGATAGAAGAGTCCTCTATAAAAGTTAGCAACCACTGCTCTTGGCATGAGACCTATTTTGGTTCTCAAATAGGGGAGTAAGTGCGTTTTAGAAAGAACACTCTGGAGCAATATAGGAAGTAAAACAGAATGAGGGTAGCCTGAAAGAGAGAACAGGAGGTGACTGAAGCTGTCCCAGCAAAGGGTGCCTGCCTAAATAGGGCTAGGGTGGACTTAGGAAGGTTGACGTAGGTAACAGTGAACCAGAGAGAAATCACATTGGTTTTCTTCATTTATTTTCTGAGGGTCACCCATGTAGCCAAATTATTGAGTGAAAAAGTTACATATGTAAACATTGCCCAAACAATGCCTGCTTTTTGTGTGTGATTGGGGTAGGAGGTAGGGCAAAGGAGGGAGAGGAAAAGGTGATAAAAGGGGGGACTTCTGCACACGGAAGAGCAGTTTATTTTGCAACAAAAAGGGACACACGAGGAAGGATATTTTCTGTTACTTTTGCTTGAGGATTAATAATTTTAAGGAACTGTTGGCACTTACCTAGCTGAGAGTTGGTAGCGCAACAAGGGTGAGAAACACATTTAACAAAGCAGCCCCATGAGTCAGGCACTGTGCTAGGGGCTTTTGCCGGTTATTTCACTTGGGAGGAAAACTGAAGAGAACTGCTTCTATTGAACACTGAACAATACAGAATGAGGATTTATCACTCATTTTCCAAATGTCTACTGAGCGTGTATTATGTCCGTGGCACTGAGAAGGCCACAGAGAAGAAGTCATAGTCCTTATCTTTAAGAAGCTCACAATCTATTTGGAATACCAACAAACAAACAAGCAAAACTTAACAACTAGTGCATTTATCTACACACACATAAGAAAACGTTGCATAGCAAGTTAAATGAAGAAATAAGAGTAATCATACCTCTGATGATTAATTATATACCATCTTTTGATAGTTTTTCTATGGAGGTGTGCTGCTGATTTTCTCCCCCACAGAAATCATTATCTTAATTTTTCACTACAGTTTTACTGAGAACTTGAAAAATAGGGATGATGGAGAAGGGTGAATATAGAAGGAGACATCTCTTGAGGACTTATTGATTAATGACATAGCCTTCACTTTGAATAAATAGCTTTGCATGTAGTTCAGATTGCTACCAATGGAAAGCCACCACAATCATCGTTTAATACTTTGAAGGTGACATCTATGTTCACGAGACTGCTTCAAAAACAATAGGCCCCCATAAATAATAAAGTCCTGGTCTGCTTCAGAAAATTGCCATTGAAAGTCATAAGTGTCTCAGGAAGAGAAAATAAAAGATGGGACATTGGGGAAAGCTACTCGTGGGTGGGCTGGCTGGACTTGGGAAGCGCTGATGGAGCAGGCCATGGGCCACAGTGGACACAGAATGCTAAGATCGAGACTGAAGAAACAAATGCAAAAAGTCAGGCTGGCCGAAACCGGTTTGGCTCAGTGGATAGAGCGTCGGCCTGCGGACTGAAAGGTCCCAGGTTCGATTCCGGTCAAGGGCATGTACCTGGGTTGCGGGCACATCCCCAGTAGGAGATGTGCAGGAGGCAGCTGATCGATGTTTCTCTCTCATCGATGTTTCTAACTCTCTATCTCTCTCCCTTCCTATCTGTAAAAAATCAATAAAATATATTAAAAAAAAAGTCAGGCTGGAAAAATCAGGAATAGATTTTCTCTTCCTCATATATAAGGTCAAGTATCCCAATGAACCTTCTGGACTTCTCAGCAATACCATTAGTAACTTACTCAAAAATGGGATTGGTAGCTGAGCTTCTTTGTTACCACCATCATGACTGTAGAAAGCAAGACTTTTTAATGAGAGTAACATGAATAATTAATGTCAAGCTCAATCTATTGATAGCACATGCATCAATTAGCTATCGCTGTAAAACAGACTACCCTCAAACTCAGAGGCTAACAATGCCAGTCATTTACCTGTACAGCTCTTCCATATACAGATCTGTTCAGGTGGAAGGCTAGGCTTGGCTGCAGTGGCTCTACTCCGGGCGTCTCTCCTCCTCCTCTTGGGGCCAGTGAGCAGGCCTGGACTCGTACTTCTCATGGTGATGACAGAGGTCCAAAAAGGCAAGTGGAGAACATGCAAGGTCCCTGAGGACCTCAACATTATTTGCCCCTGGAACTGTTGGCCACAAGAAGTCATATGGTTAAAAAGCGAAGGGGTGGGAAAGTACACTTCATCCATATAATGGGAGGAACTCCAAAGTTACATGCAAAGGGTGTGGATATAAGGATGGTGAAGAATAGGGGGCTATTAATTCAGTCTCCCTTATTGTGCCAGTATGAGAAAGATTTGGGCACAAATATTAGCTCTGTTGCTTACTAATTACATGTTTTAGAGAGGTTGCTTACCAGTAATCTTCCTGAGTTTTTATTTTCTCATCTCTAAAACTAAAATAATAAAATGTTTCGATTTTGTTGGTAAAGCTAAGGGTGCTTAAACTAATTTATCTTTCTTTTTCTTCTTTTTGTTGTTGTTGTTAATCCTCACCCAAGGATATTTTTGTCCCCATTGATGTTTAGAGAGAGTGGAAGGAAGGGAGACAGAGATAAACACTGATGTGCCCTAACCTGGGTGAGGATGGAGCCTGCAACAGAGGTACATGCCCTTGACCAAAATTGAACCTAAGACCCTTCAGTCCATGGACCGATGCTCTAACCACTGAGAAACTGGCCAGGGTTATCTTTTTTTTCTTTTTCCTATTCTGTGTATATGGCCAAATGCGTGCTACTATTAATGTAAAAACATTCAAACCTATAAAGAATTTTTGTGAGTTTATTTGAGTCAAACTGTCAACAATTGCCAGGACAGTATCTCAATGGTTTGGAATAGTGCTCCGGAGAATGGCGGGTTTTCATCTATTTTTACACATTGCAATCAAAGGAGGAGATGAGGTGGGCTACATGAAATCCATTGGTGATAGATTAGAGAGGCGGGAGAAAGCAAGGTGTGTGTGGGGAGACCTCTGGGATTGGATAAATGTAAAATGATAGACACATACTTAGATGGGTGCAGGATAGCCAACAGTCAACAACATAACAGTGAAGGAATTTGTGGTATCTGTTCGGGCACCCAGGCACATTAGGTTGTACCCCAAAGGCTCCGGAAAAAGGGAAGTTACAAGTTACCTAGACATTTCAAGGATATGTTATTGTAGATGCAAAAAGACAATAGGCTCAGTTAAGGTAAAAATTGACCTTATCGGAGAAAATACCAGCCTAGGACATGACTACCCACCATAACTGCTTTTAGTTAAAGTTTTAATTTCAGACCATCCTTTGTAGTTACATTAAGTCTTTAAGTTTGCAAGACTGTCATGCAGGCCTTCCCTGAGCTTGTCAGGTTGGCATGTGGCTTTTTTTTCTCCTGTCCACACTACCATCACATTCTTATAATGATGCCTATATACACTCCTTTATGCTGCTCAGGGCTGCCTCTATCACCTTTCAAAGATATATTTCAGACAAAAAGAAACGAAAAAAACCCAAAGAAGGTGGAATTTTTCTCCAGTAATACAGCATCTAAAAATCAAACTGGGATGGGTTAGGGCATTCTTTCTTGGCCTTCGGCATGACTATTAATACCACATTTTCATTCTGGTTCATGCTCCTACACAGAAATCTGAAGGATTTACTTTACCTGAAGAGCTAGTGCTTTTTCAATATATTCTCCAATTATCAACATCAGAACACTATTCAATATCAATAATGACAATAATGTAAACCCAACTTCCTTGCCCAGTCCAGTGTGAGGTCTCCAAGAAAATGCATAACTTCTGCATGGAAGATCTTATAGGAGGGTAATCTAGGAAGGCAGCAAGATGCAGTGGTTGGGAATATAAATTAAGTAGCTGAGTGTGTCATATCCTTTATTTCATTGAATCCTCATAATTAAATCCTCCATGAGGTGAGGTACATACCCATTTTATTGATGCAGACTTTAGAGCAGGGGGTGGGCAAACTTTTTGACTCGAGGGCCACAATGGGTTCTTAAACTGGACCGGAGGGCTGGAACAAAAGCATGGATGGAGTGTTTGTGTGAACTAATATAAATTCAAAGTAAACATCATTACATAAAAGATAAAAGGATACGGTCTTTTTTTTTTTTTTTTAGTTTTATTCATTTCAAACGGGCTGGATCCGGCCCATGGGCCGTAGTTTGCCCACGGCTGCTTTAGAGAGACTGGCTAACTGGATCAAGGTGGTATAATGAGCAAGTTGTAGAAGCTAATCTCAAGTACAGATATAATTCTAAAGTCTGTATTATTAACCACTCTTATTTTTTACTTAAATTAATCTTTATTGTTGAAAGTATTACAGATATCCCCTTTGTGTATTTCCCCCCCCACATTGACCCCCTTCACTCCAGGCCTTCACCACACTATTGTCTGTGTCCATGCATATGTTCCCAGGTTAATCATCCCTCCCCCACCCCTGCCTTCCCTCCGAAATTCATCAGACTGTTCCATGCTTCTATGTCTCTGAGTCTATTTTGTTCATCAGTTTATTTTGTTCATTAGATTCCACATATAAGTGAGATCATGTGATACTTGTCTTTCTCTGAATGGCTTAGTTCACTTAGTTTATTAGCCACTTTTTTTAAAAAATATATTTTATTGATTTTTTACAGAGAGGAAGGGAGAGCAATAGAGAGTTAGAAACATTGATGAGCGCGAAACATCGATCAGCTGCCTCCTGCACACCCCCCCATTGGGGATGTGCCCACAGCCAAGGTACATGCCCTTGACCGGAATCGAACCTGGGACCCTTCAGTCCGCAGGCCAATGCTCTATCCACTGAGCCAAACTGGTTAGGGCTATTAGCCACTTTTTAAAAAGAGCAACAGTATTATACCCTGGAATTGCAATCCTGATTTAAGATCCAGAATTAAATATACCATAGATATAATCTCTGATGTCAAAAAGAAAAAATACAGCAACAAAGGCATCTAAAATAATTGAAGGTAGCATTTTATGGAGTTTTATGAAATATATGTAAATATTGTACATGTAAGTCTCCAACATATTATTAATGATACACACTTTACATTAGTTTAATTCTACAATATATTTTACCTGTCACCAGCACACTAACTACAATGAGTGTCACTTAAAATATTCAAGTCTGATTTTGCTTGCCTTTGACAAAGTTTTAAGGCCTTTTTGGAAATTATTTGAATGGTCCAGTTCTCTTTTTAAAACAGAAGGAATGCTGAACTGATACTTTCCCTTTTTTGTGTGTAAATTTCCCATAGCAAGTGGAGGCCTTATAAATTATCTGGTTGACCTTAATTTGTATGCCAAATTGAGATCATTCTTTTAAAAAATAGGCTATGCCTGCATTTAAAGATTTGAAAGCCTAGCTAAATGATTTAGTGATGAGAACCCAATAGAAGAGACATCCCTCTTCCTCTCTCACTCCTCCTCCCACCCCCCGCCATTTTTTTTTTACCCTTTGCTTTCCAACATCTCTCTTATTTAATCCCTCTTCTGCACCAACTCCACAATCAAGGAAGTTACAAAGTTAATTCTGGGGTCTAGGTGTGGAAGTTTTTTAAAAATATATTTTTTATTGATTTTTTACAGAGAGGAAGGGAGAGGGATAGAGAGTTAGAAACATCAATGAGAGAGAGAGAAAGAGAAACATTGAGCAGCTGCCCTTGACTGGAATCAAACCTGGGACCCTTCAGTCCGCAGGCCTATGCTCTATCCACTGAGCCAAATTGGTTAGGGCAGTGTGGAATTTATTTGAAGGCTGATTTGTATAGCTATGAGCTTTCTCTTAGACTTGCTTTGCTTTCCCAAGTAAATGCCCAGTGTAACTCTTGTTGCATGAAACACAATCAGTAAATGAACAGGCAAAGTTAGTGAAATGTGTCTATTTATAGGATAGCAGAGTGGAGAAATATTAGTACCCCAAATATGCCAAACCTGGGATGAGTTAACTACCAGAATTTAGTTAATTTCCTAAATGCAAATGGGGAGAAAATGTTTTTGTGGGTTTTTTTTTGGATTTCATGATACCCTGGTCCTGTTTTTTTATCTCTCTCTGACCACCCTTCCTCAGTGTCCTTTGCATACTCTCTCTGGACTCTGCTTCTAAATATAGGGGTGCTTAGGATTCAGTCTTGGCCTTTCTTTTCATTTCACTTTTACACTTAATTTTTAAAAAATGAAATCTTATCCTCTAACAAGGTTTTACATATAATTTACATGCCAACAATTTTAACTTGTTTTCTATCTCTAGCTTGGATCTTTCTTCTAAACTCCAGACCCATATATACAACTGTAAGCCTCTCAAACTCAACATGTTTGAAACTTGCTTATCCCCTTTTATCGGCTCCCTTTGGTCCATGCTGTCTTAATAAATGCCAACTCCTTCCACTTGGTTGTTCTTGCCAGAAACCCAGGAGTCATTATTATTTTTTTATTTTCTCTTTGAAAACAGTAAAGTTTATTTCAGCTATAACATGGTTTCTCTGGCATGTTACAGAGCCCATTACCAAGACATTCTGTTATATTTGTCTGTCTGATTTATGGATCTGTGCAATTTCTGGCACCAGGGTATCATCTGAGTTTGGACCAGATAACAGTGAAAAATGGGTGGAATAACTTTAGAAATAGTTAAAGCAAGAGACCATGTGATTCTAACATAAATGCTCTCACTATTACTTAATGTTTTGGGTGATAAGTTAGAATCATTTGCATTTAGTTTTAAATATTATATAAAATTTAATATTTTGTTAATATTTAGATGATAAATTCTTGTTAAAAATGCAATTGTCAAAGAGAATACATATTGATAAGGGCTGTTATTGTGACATTGATAAGAACCTGTAATTGTAGCTTACCAATGTGTCATAGGCCAAATGGTTAAGTTCCTTATTTGTAGTTTTAATGCCATGGTCTGTGCTGTTTTCTTTAGTTTTCCACTCTCCCAGCATATATGTCTGGCCATTCCTTACACTGCAGCCAAAGTGATCATTTTACAAACATAAATCAAACTAAAAACCCTTTAATGGGTTCCCATGAAACTTATGACAAAATCCACTGTTGGTGGGAATGCAGACTGGTGCAGACTGGAAAACAATACGGAGTTTCCACACAAAAATAAAAATGGAACTGCCTTATGGTCGACCCAGTCATCTGATTTCTGGGAATATATCCTGAGAATCCCAAAACACCAATTTGAAAGAATATATGTATTCCTATGTTCATAGCAGTGTTATTTATAATACCCAATATCTGGAAACAGCCAAAGTGTCCATCAGTAGATGAGTGGATAAAAAACAAACAAACTGTGGTACATGTACACAGTGAAATACTGTGCTGCATAAAAAGAAGGAACTAGTACCTTTGGGACAGCATGGATGCATCTGGAGATTATTATGTTAAGTGAAATAAGCCAGTTGGTGAAAGACAAATACCATATAATCTCACTTATATGTGAAATCTAATGAACAAAAATAAACTGATGCACAAAACAGAAGCAGAGGCTTGGATGCATGGACCAGACTGACAGCTGTCAGAGGGAAGGGGAAGGAGGACTGGATGAAAGAAGGTAAAAGGATTAGCCAAAGAACATACGCATAACCCATGGGCACTGACAACAGTGTGGAGATGGCCAGAGGGAAGGGGAGCAGGAGTGGGAGGTAGGCAAAGGGCAGGGGAGGAGGACATCTGTCATAGTGAAAGCCATACAAATAAAGTAAAAACATCCCAAAATTCTTAATGTGTTCTACACATATGGACATTACACATATACAGGCTGAACCCGGCATGCTCTGCTTCTCCAGACCCCTCCCTTTTACCACACCCTCCCTGTCACTGTCTGCACTCCAGCCACATTGTGGGGCATGCGGTCTCTCTGCCAGGATGCTCTCCTCCTATTTTCTGCTGCGCTAATGAGCTCCCGCCACTCCTTCAGGTCCAGGCTTAAATGTCACTTTCTCAGAGGAAAAGTTCCTAAACTTCTTGCTCTAAATTGCCATTCTCTGCTATATTCTCAATAACACTTTACTTTGTCATGCTTATCAAAATTTATAATTTTATGTTTATTTATGGAATCACTGTCTCCCTTCCCAGCCAGTGGCTTCAGGCAGCAGGAGCAGTGTCCATTTTGTTATCGTTAGCATATATCTAGCATGTAGTAGGTTGGCAAACATTTTTTTTTGTAATAGAGGTAATATAATTTTTATTATAAATTTTTAAAAATATATTTTTCTGGAAAATCTAGTTTTTTGAGGGACGGAATTAATCTTTGAAGACTTTATTACAGAAGTCCTCATATGAAAGACATTATTAGATGGTACAACAGAGAATGTATTCAATTAGGTTTTATAAGAGATATAAAATATTAATTAATTTGATATTCAAAAAGTAATATTGATTTTTAAAGTCATTAAAAATACTTGTGTAATTGTTACTTTGAACAGGTAGGATTCTTGGAATATATTAAAAAACATTTATTTATTTATTTATTTCTCACTGTCTGTTTAAAATATCATCAGTGGAGGAAATGTTTCCCTGCCACGGTTTACTTTTACATAATAACAATAAAAAATGATTGTGCAATCACAACCTCAGGTTTCTTTCTTTGTTCCTTTCTTTGTTTAGTTCTTTATTTATTTTTTAGAGAGAGAGAGAGAGAGAGAGAAAGAGAGAGAGGATAGAGAAAGAGAGAGGCGAGGGAAGGGAAAGAAGGGGGAGAGAGAGAGAGAGAGAGAGAGAGAGAGAGAGAGAGAGAGAGAGAACTGGTAGGAGGGAAATTCAGGGAAGAGTTGATGTCACAGTCTTGAGTCTGAAACCCAGGCGGGGTTTCTATGTTGCAGTATAGGGGAGAATGTTTTTCTTCTTTGGGAAACCTCATCTTTGCTCTTAAGATCTTCAGCCAATGGATGAGACCCATCCACATTGTGAACAGTAATTTTCTCCCACTGACTTAAATGTTAATCACATCCAAAAAATACCACTATAGTAACATCCAGACTAGTGCTTGAGGAAATAAGTGGTCTCACAGCCTGGTCAAGTTGACACATAAAATTAACCATAACACAGACTATTTCTGGTTAAGTCCCATATCACCTACAGGATACTGTCTTGGGCAAGGCTTAAAAGGGCTTCAGCTTGGCTTTCTCTCAACTGCCATATTATATTTAAAAGAAACAGTCATATATACTTTTCCCAACAGTTTCCAACAATTTTTTTTTTAGTAATTTCTTTTCTCCCACCTTTATCTATGTATATAAAAGCCTAAGCGACTAGCTGGTAGCTATAATGTGCACTGACCACCAGGGGACAGACACTCAATGCAGGAGCCTGAAACCTGAGCATGTACCCTGATCAGGAATTGAACTGTGACCTCCTGGTTTGTAGGTCAATGCTCAACCACTGAGCCACACTGGCTGGGCACATCTTTATTTGTAGATCCATTGATGGACACTTAGGTTGTTTCCATATCTTGGCTACTGCAAATTGTGCCACAATAAACATGGGAGGGCAAATATTTCTTTAATGCTCTGTCTTCTTTCCTTTGGATATATAACCAGACGTGGGATTGCTAAATCATATGATGGATTTATTTTTAATTTTTTTAGGAAACAGCATACTGTTTTTCATAGTGGCCACACCAATTTATATTTGCACTAACAGTACAAAAGGATTCCTTTCTGTCCACATCCTTATTAACACTTGTTATCTCTTGTATTTTCATGATAGTCATGATAGTCATGATAGTCATTCTAATGGGTGTGAGATGATAACTCATTATGGTTTTGATTTGCATTTTTCTGATGATTAGCACCTTTTTAGGTACATGTTGATCATTTTTATGTCTTTTGAAAAAAATGTCTATTCAGTTTTTCTGACCACTTTTTAATTGGATTAGTTGTTTTTCACTATTGACTTGCATGAATTCTTTATATATTTTGGATTTTAACTCCATATCAGATTTCTGACTTGTAAATATTTTCTCTCATTTTATAGGCTGCCTTTTTATTTTATTGATGTGCAGAAACTTTTAGTTTAATGTAGTCCCACTTATTTATTTTTGCTTTTGTTTCATTTGCTAAATCATTAAAAAGAACAGTTAAGGAGGCTATTACTCTCCCCCCTCTCCCCAGCACACATGTCTTCTTCTAGGAGACTTATGGTTTCAGGCCTTATGTTCAGACCTTTAATTCATTTTGAGTTGATTTTTGTGTGTAGTATAAGACAGCAGTCCAGTTTTATTCCTTTGTATATGAATAAACAATTTTTCCAACATGATTATTGAAGAGTCTATCCTTTCCTCATTGTATATTCTAGGCTCCTTTGTTGTAAATTAATTGGCAATATATGCATGGATTTACTTCTGGGCTCTCTATTTGGTTTGACTGATCTATGTGTTTGTCTTTATTCCAATACCATATTGTTTTGATTACTTTAGCTTTGTAATATAGTTTGGAATCAGGAAGTGTGATGCCTTTCTCAAGATTGCTTTGACTATTCAGGGCCTTATGTGGTTACACACAAATTTTAGGACTGCTTATTCTAAATTGCATTGAATCTGTACAAAGTATGGACATTTTAACAATATTAATTCTTTCATTTATTTGTGTCTTCTTCAATTTCTTTCATTAATGTCTAATAGTTTTAAAAGCACAGGTGTTTTACCTCCTTGGTTAAAACTCTTCCTAAGTATTTTATTCTTTTTGATACAGTTATAAGTAGGATTATTTTCTTAATTAACTTTTTGGATAGTTTGTTATTATTTATGTATCTTGAAATGCAATTAAAGTTTGAAGTGATCTGGATGGGGGTTATAGACACTAAGGTAACTTGGATGTTAATAATAATATGAGCAAGTCTAGGGCATGTAGGTTATATGGCTCTCTTCTTTAAATTTAGATGCCATTGATACAGTACCCTTTCTATCAGGGTAACAGATAAGCACTAATTCTGCCTAAGACTGATGTCCTCTGGTCATTAGGAGACTTTAGGAAACTAAGACAATGCTTCCCCTCCACTCCCTTCAGTTATTTAGAACAAAACATTTGCTTCCTTACAGGAAATGCTGGATATTTTCTTATTTTCTCTTTACTCCTTAAGGTTTACTCTTCTCAACTCTCCATTCTCCTGTGTGCCACAGGAGGTTGACATGTATCCACTGGGTCAATCAGGCTCCCTTGAATCCAGAAGTGAGAGGGTGCCAGAGGAGATAGAGGCAAAGTATTTGTTTCCATGTCTCCCTCCCTGCCAGGCTTCAGGTTGATAGTTCCCCTACAAGGCCACAGCTTCTGTCAGGTGACTGTCCAATAACCACAGGTCTTACTGCATTCTGATAACCACTCCATCTCTTCAGACCTAGGTATGGTATTCAATCCCTTGTTGCTAGACTGTAGTTCTTTACCATTCTTCGTGGTTTTGACCACATTTTTGTCATAGTTCCTTAACTAAACTCTTCTCTACTACTCTGTTTGAATGTACCATCTGTATCATGCCAGTGCTCTAATGGATTACATAAATGGTACCAGGAGGGTCAGCAGAAATAAAACTTTAAAATGAGCTTCTGAGTTATATGATGAATATATGAATGACCTCTTTTTTTGCCATGGGAAATAAGATATTAGTAATCCATAGTATGTGATGCCATCATGATTCCTTGAAGTATCACCATATGATAGAGTTTAGATGGAGGGTAAGGTAAAGGGAGACCAAGGTATCCAATTCTTCCAACACCATTTATTGAATAACCCAATCTTTATTTTATTGATTAAAATAGTCTCCTTTACTGTAAACTAAATTCTTATATATAGCAAGGTCTGTTCCTGGGATATTTTGTTCCATTTCTTTGGATAAGTCTCGCATGATCACTTACTATATTGACCACCTGTATAAGTCAAGGACATAACACTGATTCATAATAATAATAGCCTGCGCTTCAATAATGCTTATTCTGTACAGGCACTTTCTAACTCATTTCATGTTCATAACAACTCTGTGAACAGAAGATATTATTATCTATGCTTTGCCGATAAAAAATGAGGCACAAAGAAATTAAGTGACTGGAACCAACTCCCATAGCCAGAAAGCAGAGGATCTGAGATTTGAACCTGGGAAGTCTGTATTCAGAGTCAGTACTACTAATAACTTTGCTACACCACCTCTAACCCTGAGGTGGTAAGGGCATTTATTTTGGGAACTAGAAAGATGTAGTCCAGGTGCACGGATGATCTAAATTAGTCAGATATAACTTAGATAACTTAGAAAAAGTGATAGTTACTATACCTCCTAGACTATCTCTTTCAATTATCTGTTTTTCAAGTAAACTTCTAGTTACTGTCAGACTTTATCTGTATCAGACAAGCTAATGAAGTCCAAAACATTTTCTACCTGTCATCTTCCCTGCTGTTCATATGACTGAGTTAGGCAAATAAATTCAATTTTTTTTCTACTGCTGGTTTCTCACAAATTGTGACTGGCATCTATGTTTATAAAGGTTCTATTGTGTTGCTAGATTCTCACTGTATTATTATAAGAGATCACATATTGTATTGATGAATGCCATAATGAGATATCATAAACACAGTCTATCTTGACTGGGTAAAATTCTCTTCAATTTCCTAGTCTATAAAACAGGGATAAGAAAAACAGATTCATAGTGTTGGGATGAATATCATAAGGTCACGTGTGTGAGAACAATTAATAGTGCCTGGCATATGTTAGGCATTCAAGTAATGTTGGTAGGATCTGATCATTATAGACTATGGTTGTTATATGGCTAAGTCTCTGTCTTGCTCTAGCCATTCTGTGATCACAGAATATTGCTATTTTGAAGAGGAAAAATATTAGTCTCCATAAATCTTATCACTGGACTTCTTAGGGTTAAAGATCTTTGCTTATTTCTATTAGTTTTTTAGTAAGGTTCATTGGGAAAATATCTGATTCAAGGAAAGGGGGAAAGAGAGGATTTGTTGCAGAATGTTCTAATAACAAGCAAACCAGATAACTTTTCATTGAAAAAGATAAGTGGAAAAGGAGAAAAGCAGAAGGAGAAGGGCTGGATGAAATCAAACCATGGAACTTGGTGCAAATCCCAAAGCAGAAGCCCCAAAGGAGTCCTCTGTTCCCCGAAGGCAGTGCATATTAGATTGGTCTTATGGTTAGCAGACAGGCCTTGATGCTAATTTCTCTTGACCTTCTCATGTGATTCTTGTCAGCCTGGCCTTCATTTGTTAAGCTTGCTTTCATTATGTGCATAATGGCTCATTATTTTTTATAAAGGAAGCAGCAAAGGAAACAATTATGCAAATGAATGAGGTTTGTTGTTCGCTGAGGAGTTGTGGGCTGATTGGGCACTGGTACAAAAACACCATTGCCAACTAAGATAAAACAATGCCCAAGGACAAAGATAAAGATACCAGAAGAACTCACCTAAAGGGTTTTGCTCAAACTAACAAATCTTCCTTGCTAAGGGTGAAGGCTTGTCTAAGTTGTCCAAGATCAAGCTCCTTCAAGTAGCATCTCCTTTATAGTTTGGTGTTTAGTTGTCAAATGGAAAGGATTTGTGTGTGCAGACCTCGTATTCTTTCCACTGCTTTTTCCTTGGAAACATCGCATTCATCCATTCAGCCTGTTTTAACTACATACAGTTAAAGTCTTTACCAACAAGGCCCTATGTAATTTGGCTCCTTTTTGATTTAACCAATACCACCTTCCCGGAATCAGCTTATCACAGGTGGCCTTCTAAAGCCTTGATAATGCAACCTTCCTTGATTTTTTACCTACAATGGATTCATACCCTACCCCCAGTGTATCCAAACTCTGATTAATTAGGTTAGACAAGGAAGAAATGTCATATGCTTCCATGTTATCTTATATTTCTCCCTTAGGGCATTTGAAATATTTAAGATTAATTGCTGTTGTAAAATGATCTTAAGCTAACTTGGTAATTTATAATTATTACATCTCCAGAACTCACAACCAGCAGGGATATCACACTGAAGGCAAGTCTCAAAATGGACTCTGCACTACAAGTATCATCAAGCAGACACAAAACCCATCACACAGCCTATTCTGTAGGCTCAGTGAAATCCTAGCTCTCTTTTTATGCACCCAGATGAGCTTTTAATTAAAGGGCTCATTTGAGGCAAATGTGAAAATATTCTAGCAGCAAGATTCAGCTAAATATTTAATCAGTATCAAATACTGTCTAAATGGTAGGATATGGTGCCAGAAGTGTTGCAGTAGGTCAAAGAAATACCAAGCATGCTTCTTAGAGAAAGGGAGGGGCCCCATTTAGTAACACAAGTGGACTCTGGGAATAATTTCCAAATCCGAGTGAAGTAACGCGCAGAGGCTTTGCTTTTTATAACCTTCTGGGGTCTTTGTCTTGCAGATATGGTTCTGCCCCCTTTCTTGGACTTACGTGAAGGCCCCCAGGTGTTGCTGATCTGTCCTGGGGCCAGCAATAATGACCCCCCCAACCCCCCCCCCCCCCCCCCCCGCCCGGGCAGTGCATTGCTCACAGTTTTTATGGCCTGACATGCCTTGCAAGACCAGTTTCCTCCTCAGAAGAAATACCAAGGCCTTGGGCATCATTTTATTATTTTTTTAAATTAAATCTTTATTGTTCAGATTATTACAGTTGTTCCTCTTTTTTCTCCCATAGCTCCCCTCCACCTGGTTCCCACCCCCTCCTCTGCCCTTACCCCCTCCCCCACCTCTGTCCTCATCCATAGGTGTACGATTTTTGTCCAATCTCTTCCCTCACCCCCACACCCCTCCCCCCCCCCCACCCTGAGAATAAAAGATACAGGACTGAGAGGGGTGGCTGGAGGTGAAAGAGAGTATGGGGGAGATAAGTGAGGATGGAAAAAATAAAGTAAAACAAAAAGAGGTAAAAAAGATACAATTTTGTTAGCATTACTAGATTCCTATATTTGTTTATGCAAGGGTGACAGTGCCTATATAATCTTTTTAGTTATTCCATATAACTGGAAGACCATTTATTTTATCAAAGAAAAATAGTTTTCAACATTTATTATACTAAGTGACAAACCTCCTGTTGATCAGATAGTAAGGTAAGTAAACTCTTAACATAGCTGCCCCTGGAGTGGATTTTGATTAGAGTCTTTCAAATACTAACTAACCATCCTGGAGAGCATATTTTTGATTAGGGTTGTTAAGGTATTAACCAACCATTCCTGTTATGGGTGGGGAAATCTTGCCCCCACTGGTTGCTGTGGGAGTGGGGTTCTTGGAGTGCCACTGGAATAAGACTTTATGGAGGCCCCCAGGGGAGGATAAGGTACTGTAGAAAGCTCTATTTCTGTGGAATTATACCCCTCAGTTTCCAAAGTCCCATTTCCCTCAGTCCCACCATAGAAGAAGTGTAGCCATGGTTTCAGCAGAGTTAGGACCAAAGCCAGCACCCAGAGATTTGCTCCATGTTGGAGCAGTGTCCAGTTCAGCATCAGGCTAGCTTCGTTTGGGTTCCCTGCTGCAGTCCATTAGTCCATTGCATGTGGGGTCTGCAGGAGCAAAGTCAAAGGAATCAGAGAGCCAAGAGCCAAATGCCAAAAGCCAAGAGCCTAGAAAGAGAGTACTCCTTTTTGGGGGAATTATGTATTCCTAAATTTTTGTGGGTTTGTAGTGGCCCTGTCCCCTCTGGCCAATGATCTTTGTTCCGATGTTTGACTGACAGGCATCTTCCTGATCTCATCCCAACTTTACAGGGTATGCATCTATCTCCTCTTTGTTAGATGCCTTCCCCAGTGATTTGTGGAGAATGGGCCAGTGGTTCCCTGGAGAGTGTGAAATTGCAGCTTCCTGGTGAAGCTGCCAAAATGGCATGTCTATATAATGGCTGCCTTCCCTTGCTCCTTTCTATTATTAATAACTAGCTAATTACAATGGTATCACCCCTAGTGCATAAATTAAAGTGCCCACTATACATCACAAATTATTGTGAAGTAATTGAAAGTAAATTGCCAACAATATAACAATGGTTAAATTTGCAGGTTAATGTCTGGTTTACTTACTGAAATGTAAGTTCTATGGAGTGGGAGGTGATTTATTTATATTATATACCCTGAGTCTGTACAGTTCCAGACCCAGAGCAGGTGACCTAGAAATGTTTTTGTAATAAATGGAGATCATCTGCCTTTTTGCTTCTCATTTTCTCCTATCACTCTCATTTCTACTTCTTTGTCTTTCCGTCTCACTCTTGTCATCATTTCCCTCTCCCTTTCTCTTTTTTTTTTATTTGAGAAAGACATGTGGCTTTTTCAGAGTTCTAGCTGAATATTCTGCTATTAAAGAACTGGAGTGTTTGAAGACTTGCTTTATATTGATTAGTTACCTTGAAGCTTTATAGTTTCTTAGTCTTTAAAAACAGGATAGCAGTAGTCTACCTTAGAGTGTTGTGAGAATTTGTGGAGTGTTCCCCACATACTTAATTCTCCCCCAACCCATCTGCTTCTTGTTTAGCCTTAGGCCCCATTTAACTAATTATTTGATTACTTTAATTTCCTTAGCCATGAAATCATTAATTTCTTGCTCCAACTGGAATGGAAATGTGAAAATGTAGCATCTTTTTTGCTGGGTGTGTATATACGTGTGTGAAGTGGGTGGGGCAGGGAATGGCAAACCAAGGAGAAATGCTTTGCTTTCCTCATCCTCCTCTTCTAGCTGAGTTCTCTAAGACAAGCCAGTAAATCACTTGCAGCTTTTGTTTTTCTATCTTTAAGGTTGTGTTATGATGGCAACCTCACATAGATATCATGAAAATACAATGAGATTAGTGTATGTGAAGAAAGTTAGCCAGATAGGTACTCAATAAATGTTAATGGAATTGAATGATCCTTTCTAACTAATGGTAACACCATGGTTCATTTAAGAAACTGACTTCTTTGAACTATGGGTACAGGACTTATTGCAGGAATTAGACCCTATACAGGTATGGGAGTCTGGGGAAGTGAAGATCTGAAGGCTGAGGTGGTGGATCATAGACGACACCAACCAGTCAATCTGAAAGCCAAGCACATTCAGCTGCCGAGGGGAGACCAACAGAGAAACTGATGGAGAGGTCTATGGGAAGCACATCTGTTGAAGACCCTGGGATCTCTGTTAAACAGCAGGGTGAACAACAACATGGAACAGAGAGTGACAACAACATGGAACTCACTGGCACCTGCATATATGTCTGTCACTGAATCCAAGCTTGATGACCTTCAGAGGATAATGACTGCTGCTTCATTTCCACTTTTCAAATTCCATGCAAATTCCAACTTTGACCGATTTTAACTCTGTATAATATACAGGCTTAAGAATTCTGGGAAATGTGGTTTCAGCTTTACCAAGTTGACCTGGAAAAACCACCATACGAATATTTCCATTTTATAGCTATCCCCTTTTAGCTTTGATTTAAGTTACTATTTCCTTCCAAGGAATGCCAAAGACTACCCTTTAACCACAACCTTAAATTTATGGAGTTAAATAAAGTAATATCTAAAGCAGCCATGGGCAAACTACGGCCCGCGGGCCGGATCCGGCCCGTTGGGCTGTTCTATCCGGCCCGCGGAGCCGAAAGAGCGGAGGGTTCTCTTGCTCTCCCCTCCGCCCCTTCACCAGCAGCAGTGTTAACATGGCAACGTCGGGAAACACGGCCACAGCTCCTTCTTCTGAGTCCAGTGTAAGAACCCATTGTGGCCCTCGAGTCAAAAAGTTTGCTCACCCCTGAAAAGGGATCAGGCTCACTACTTCACACTTGAAATACTGTCACATAAGAGAAGGATTTTAATTTAATCATATGTTAGTTTCCTTACAAACAGGCAAGGGGAGATTTTTTAAAAATATGTTTTTATTGATTTCAGAGAGGAAGGGAGAGGGACAGAAACATCAAGGATGAGAGAAAATCATCTATGGGCTACCTCCTGCTTGCCCCCTACTGGGGATCGAGCACACAAACCGGGGAATGTGCCCTGACTGGGAATCAAACCCTAACCTCCTGGTTCGTAGGTCCATGCTCAACCACCGAGACACACTGGCTTTGTGGGAAGGGGAGATTTTAATGATTATAATTTGGGTTTAAATGTCAAATATACACTAGCAATTACAATATCCAGGGATTTTACAACTTATTCATTTGTTTGTTTCCTCCCACTAGATTTTAAGTTTCATTGTCTGTCTTGCCATCTCTTCTCTGAGCTCCAGGGGCTCTGGCATGAGAAGGCTGGACTCTTTTAAACCTGTGTTTCTATATTTCCAGTGGGCCCAGGAAACTTATAATAAGTGCCATCTCCAATTTGTTGAGGAAAAATAAGTATTGAGATTCTTGAGTACTTAATAGGTTCCTTAAATTTCTCTTAATAAAATTCACTATTCCCCCTTACTGAAGGCTGTTAGCATAACTGTGAGGCCACTCACTTGAGGAGCTCAGTGTAGTTTAAAGCATTAATCATATTCCTCGTTAAGCACTGGGAAATGGAAGTATGGATAAGATGCTAGCACTGTTTCAAGGGATTTAAAATCTAGTGTATTTGGGTGGAGGGGGAGACAAAATGATGAGATAACTTTATGAGCAAGGTACTCTGGTGGAAAACATTGGGGAGGAGAGGGCAGAAATCTGGGCAGGCAAACTGGAGAAGGGGCCTTCTGTTGTAGGCCCTTCTCTAAGATTTCATTAAGGAAAGAATGTGGTCAGCGTGCTTATTCCCAGTAGAGGAAACTCAAGGAGATCTGAACATTTAATTAATCTTTTAACAGCCCTGGTTGAGTGAACTGAGAAGTTTGGTTATTTTAACAAATTGAAACCTGACAAGAATCTATATAGGGGAAGATAGAGAGCAAGGAAAATAGAATG
Source organism: Myotis nattereri (assembly GCF_964212035.1). Classification (NCBI taxonomy): domain Eukaryota; kingdom Metazoa; phylum Chordata; class Mammalia; order Chiroptera; family Vespertilionidae; genus Myotis; species Myotis nattereri. Next base: position 183,369,152 of record NC_138075.1, read on the forward strand.
AGTTTGTGATTGCAAAAGGGAAATTGTTAAGGGAATGAAGTTTATTTTTAGCAACTCCATTTATCCTCTGGACCTCTCTAACCCCACTACTCTGAGCATCTCAGTGACCTTGTTGTTTCTATGGCCACTCCCTTACATTAATGCCATACCTTGGCTAACCATGACTCCTTCGCCCATTAAACCTCACCTGTCTTCATCTGTTTTTGGGTTCTGTTGTTCATTAGACTATAGTACTTCTTTACCCAAACACTCACTATCATTCAAACACCTTACTTTGTAGTGTTCCTTGAAATTTGTTAAGTTTTTAAAAATATATTATGTAAACTTATTAGATCAACTTATTAGAATGGACTAACATGTTAATAAGTCAGACCTTCTAGTTAACACAATGATATGTTAACAGGCGGCTGTTTGAAATAACACCATACTCCCTAAAATACCTTAGAGCTGCATAGTTCTTTATTCTTTGTAAAGCATTTTCACATCTGATTTTATTTTATTTTATTTTATTTTATTTTTATTTTATATTTATTTATTTATTTATTTATTTATTTATTTATTTATTTTTTATTGCTTAAAGTATTACAAAGGGTATTACATATGTGTCCATTTTATCCCCCCTCCCTAGACAGTCCCCTAGCCTCCCCTATCCCGCAATGTCTTATGTCCACTGGTTATGCTTATATGCATGCATACAAGACCTTTAGTTGATCTCTTACCCCCCTACCTCCTGCCCCCCAACCCTCCCCGGCCTTCCCGCTGCAGTTTGACAATCTGTTTGAGGCAGCTAACACATCTGATTTTTAAAAACATATTTTTATTGATTTCAGAGAGAGGAAGGGAGAGGGGGCGAGAGATAGAAACATCAATGATGAGAGAGAATCATTGATCCGCTGCCTCCTGCACACACCCCTACTGAGGTTAGAGCCCGCAACCCGGGCATGTGCCCTGACTGGAATCGAATTGAGACCTCCTGGTTCAGGGGTCAATGCTCAACCACTGAGCAATGCTGGCCAGGCCCATGTCTCATTTTGAAGAAGTTTGGAGTGGTAGGAATTGGGCACTGGAGTAGACCGGAAGAGAACTTAAGGCAGAGTACTCTCTGGGGCCAGGGCCACCACACTGTGCAACCCGAGGGGTGTCCTTGACACTGCGGAGCCTGGAAATGGTACCCTTACCACTGTGCAGGCAGATGCAGTAACTCTGATCCTCAATTCATTCCTCTGGTTCCTCTGCCCGTGCCCAAGAAGGTGGCTTACACCTGCTAGCCAGCAAGGATGACGAGGGCTGGGTGCAGGGAACTCTAACTCAGAACTTCCCAGGATGGAATAACGAAAGCCACCATACACCCTTCTTCCCTAAACCCAGAGGCAGTCATAAAACTATGCTTAGTATGGACTGGTAAAACCTTGATGGGGTTCAACAAACAAACAACTATGCTTAGCAGATAAATTTTTATCTCAATGCCCAGAGTAAACGTGCTTGGAGTTATGATTAAAGTAGAGGCTGGAGATTATAAAAGCATATAAAGCACAACAGGAATTTTTTTCCTTTTAGTGTATAACCCCCTCTCCCAGGCAGCTGCCATGTATAGCTCAGCTAGTATACTCGCACTGCCAAGGACCTGCAGACAGGCTGCTGTGATTTTCAGTTTTCCTGATGAATTCAGAAGGTACTCAGTTTTAGAAACAGCTTGTTTCAGTGCTGTGCATTGGCTCCTTCCCATCCATCTTTTACATCAAAGTGGTATTTTCAGGGATCTTCTGCTATAAACTCACTCTCCGACTGTGACATTTCGGCTTCAGAGGTCCAGGAGGTCTGAATGGGCTCCGAAGACCACTGGTTATCACTGCAGTTTTATCAGGAAGTCCTCAGGAAGTGTCAGTCTTAATATATTTGCTATTACGATTAATTACAGATTTCAGAAAAATACTGTCCCATCCTAACAAACGAAATATTCCAAAAATGTAGCTGTGTCAAAGGACAAGTGGGCCAGCTATCCTTGCTAACATTCCATTCATCTCTATTACTGTGTTTGTGTTGGGTGTTAATTTGAAAAAGTTCACAATCACTTCTCTAGACACAGACATATTTTTGTTCTAGACTACAGGGCCAAGAATAAATGGCATAAACAAGATTGCTTTACACATTTAGGCATTCCTTCCTTCCCCATTTCGCTTGGCTCAGGTAAGGGATTCAGAGGAATGTGACCTTTTTGTATTCTTGGCTGGACATGTGGAGAGCCACAGAGATAATGTGATAGGTTTGAGCAGCCATGGGGAGCTTATAACAAATGAATATACAAGGACAAGATGCTCTTCACAAATACATGAACGCTGTTCAGAATACCACTTTATTTGGGGCTGGTTTTAAAGGCTGAAGTGAGTAGGATCTATGAGTTGTAGGAGCCTAATCTGCAATCCCAGCTGCCATACCCTAGGCCAGAATGGAGATTCTGTCCTCCCCTATTTGTCCACAACTACTTTCTTTGAACTGTACTCTCACATTTAGCTCCTGCCAAAACTTAACAGGTAGTTTTGACTTACTAGTACAGATTTAAAAATATGTAGATATTATCTTAGCCTCTAATTTATATCTATCTTACTGTCATTCTTTGTCATCATCTTAGGTAGTTTTACAGAGGTGAGCTTATACTATATGACATACATGTGTATTCATTTGTGCTCTCACACCAATAACTTTTTACCTTGCAGCTGTCACACTTACAAGCTCTCTGTCCATCTCACTCATAAACTGAAGGTGAGACCATTACAAACTATTGTGCATAGAAATTCTGGAAAGTTGAGTAGTATTTTTTCCCCAGTCCCATTCTATTTTATTTGGTATTATTGTTTATGTTTGTTATTTTAAAATTTTGGTTGTTGTATGTTATCTTGATTTTATCCAAATGATTCAAAGGTTTAAAAGCACTTATCAAAGTGAAAATGTAATGATAATAATACTCACATAAATACTATAACTCAGAATGTATGAATAGAACTTCTCAATATAGAACAGTGATGGCAGACCTTTTGAGTTCGGCATGTCAGCATTTTGAAAAACCCTAATTTAACTCTGGTGTCGTGTCACATATAGAAATTTTTTGATATTTGCAGCCATAGTAAAACAAAGACTTATATTTTTGATATTTATTTTGTATATTTAAGTGCCATTTAACAAAGAAAAATCAACCAAAAAAATGAGTTCGTGTGTCACCTCTGACACGCGTGTCATAAGTTCACCATCACTGATATAGAATGTGAATATAATGAACATATACTAATTTCCTAGATAGTTAGCTGGAACTAGAGAATCATGGAAATAATTTTGCATAAGAACAAGAAGTATTATTAGAAAGCATAACAATAAATATCTGAAAGTTGAATATTACTGAACTGACAACTTAATTTTCCCTAATACTTGGAATATTGTTGATTGAAAAAATATTGTCTAATAGAAGCATGAAGACATTATAGCTTTTGAATCTTTTTAAAACAAAGTACAATAGAAAATAATTTCAGCTGCATTTAAGAAATTAACGCTGATATAACAGTGAGTTGAAATGAGCATAATTGAAAAGGCCTCTGGGACAACATCAAGCATACCAATATTCCCATCAAAGGAGAGCTGAAAGGAGAAGAGAGTGAGCAAGGAATTAAAAACTTATTTTGAAAAAAATAATGACAGGAAACTTCCCTAACCTGACAAAGGAAATAGGTATTCAAGCCCAGGAAGTTCAGAGAATCCCAAACAAGATGAACCCAAAGAGGCCCATACCAAGACACATCATAATTAGAATACAGAAGGTTAAAGACAAAGAGAGTATCTTAAAAGCAGCAACAGAAAAGCAGTTGCCTATAGGGAGCACCCATATGACTCACTTGATTTTTCAACAGAACTTTTGCAGGCCAGAAGGTATTGGAATGAAATATTCAAAATGATGAAAAGCAAGGACTTACAACCAAGATAACTGTACCCAGAAAAGCTATCATTTAGAATTGAAGGACAGATAAAGAGCTTCCCAGATAAGAAAAAGCTAAAGAAGTTCATCAACCCCATGCCAGTATTATAAGAAATGTTAAGGGGTATTCATTAAGAAAAAGAAGGGGAAAAAAAGTAAAAAAATATGAATAATAAAAAGGCAATAAATACATATTTATCAACAGTTACTTTAAATGCAAATGGATTAAGTGCTCCTATCAAAAGACATAGGGTGGCTGAAAACAACACCTTTATATATGCTGTCTATCAGAGACTCACTCCAGATCTAGACATACACAGACTAAAAATAAAGAGATGGAAAAAGACACTTCATGAAAAAAAAAAGCTGGGGTAGCAATATTTATACCAGACAAAATAGACTTTAAAACAATGGCCATGTATAACAAGAGACAATGAAGGACCTAGCAATTCCACTTTTGAGTATTTATCCAAAGAAACCCAAAACACTAAATGGAAAAGACATATTCATCCATGTGTTCATTGCAGCATTATTTACAATTGCCAAGATATTGAAGCAACATAAGGTCCATCAATAGATGAATGAATAAAGAAGTGGTACAGATATACAATGGATTTTTACTCAGTCATAAAAATGAATGAAATCTTGCCATCTGCAACAACATGAATGGACATAGAGGCTATTCTGCTGAGTGAAATAATTCAGAAAGAGAAAGACAAATACCACAGGATTTCATTTATATGTGGAATCTAAAACAACAGCAATAACAACAAACACAAGTAAAACAGAAACAGACTCATAGATATAGAGAACATTTTGATGGTTTATGATGGGAGGAGAGTTGGGGGAATGGGTGAAAAAGATGAAGGGATTAAGAAATACAAATTGGTAGTAACAGAATAATCTTGGGGATATAAGTACAACATAGGGAATCCTATCTAATAAAAGAGTAATATGCAAATTGACCATCACTCCAACACATAAGATGGCCACCACCATGTGGTCAAAGATGGCCACCACAAGAAGGCCCGCAGGGGAGGGCCATTGTGGGTGATCAGGCCAGCAGGGGAGGGCAGTTAGGGGTGACTGGGCTGTCAGAGGAGGGAAGTTAGGGGGAAAAAGGCCAGCAGGAGAGGGCAGTTGGAGGGAAACAGGCCTGCAGGGGAGGGCAGTTGGGGGCATTTGGCCTGCAGGGGAGAATAGTTAGGGGTGACCGGGCTGGCAGGTGAGGGCAGTTAGGGGCAATCAGGCCGGCAGGGGAACAGTTAGGTGTCGATCAGGCTGGCAGGGGAGTGGTTAGGGGGTGATCAGGCTGGCAGGCAGAAGCAGTTAGGGGTAATCAGGCAGGCAGGCAGGAGAGTGGTTGGGAGTCAGCAATCCTGAATTGTGAGAGGGATGTCCGACTCCCAGGATCGGGCCTAAACGGGCAGTCGGACATCCCTCGAGGGGTCCCAGATTGGAGAGGGTGCAGGCTGGGCTGAGGCAACCCCTCCCCCCCAATCCCGTATATGAATTCCATGCACTGGGCCTCTAGTATAATTAATAATGTTGTAATAACTATGTATGGTGTTTGATGTGTGCTTGATTTATCAGGGTGATCACTTTGTAGAATATATAAATGTCTAATCATGGAGTTATATACCTGAAACATGACCCTTATATATGTCAAGTGTATTTGAAAAATAATATATGATTTAAAAATAAAATAATGGTGACTTGAATAGGGAGAGATTAATTCCTCTTTCTTTCTTTTTTTCTCCAAATATATTTTATTGATTCTTTTTACAGAGAGGAAGGGAGAGGGACAGAGAGTCAGAAACATCAACGAGAGAGAAACATAGATCAGCTGCCCCCTGCACACCCCCTACTGGGGATGTGCCCGCAACCAAGTCACATGCCCTTGACTGGAATCAAACCTGGGATCCCTGAGTCCACAGGCCGATGCTCTATCCACTGAGTCTAACTGGCCAGGGCTAATTCTTCTTTCTTAAAGAAGTCTTGGGGCAGGCAGTCTAGGGTTGGTATAATAGGCCCATAGTGTCATCCAAGCCACAGACTCTTTTCTCTTTATTCTACCATATTAATGTGTGGCTTCTGCTCTTTCAGTTACTTCATGGTCAAAGATAACTGTAACCAGCAGTGGGATTGTGATATCTGGAAGTAAAGATAGGCACACATATTCCCTCTCGGGGAGATTTCCCAAGATTCCTACACAGACATATCTATTTATGTATCAACTAGCCACATGATCATACTAACTGCAAGGGAGGTGGGTAGGTAGTCCTCTATCTGAGCAACAATGTCCATCTAAAATTTGAGGTTCTGATCCTAAGGGAAGGGGAGACTAGACATTGATTGTATAGCAGTTTCTTTCACAAATGACCTCCAAATCAAGCTAATCAGTTTTCCCAGAATAAGCACAAAATAATGCTTTCTAGTACAATATTAAAATATTTTGTTGCTAAAAGCAAAGAAAAGACCAAAATGGAAGACAAATTATTTAAAATTGTACAACTCGCCGAAACCGGTTTGGCTCAGTGGATAGAGCGTCGGCCTGCGGACTGAAAGGTCCCAGGTTCGATTCCAGTCAAGGGCATGTACCTGGGTTGCGGGCACATCCCCAGTGGGAGATGTGCAGGAGGCAGCTGGTCGATGTTTCTCTCTCATCGATGTTTCTAACTCTCTATCTCTCTCCCTTCCTTTCTGTAAAAAAAAATCAATAAAATATATTTAAAAATAAATAAATAAATAAATAAAATTGTACAACTCATGACAAAAATGAGTACTTATCACACAAATAATAAGAATTGATGATAAATATAATGTTTGAGGATTATTAGTAAAATTCCTTTATGAAATGGTTCTTGTGTATTGCTCAATGCCAATGAAATAAAATGTGAAGGGTCAATTACTATTAAAAGTACCTGGTAATAGTAGGTACTTTGCTTTGTAGTTCTATCAAACCACAATTTCAGAGTTTCAAATAGCTGTTGACATTTGTTACATTATATCTGAGAGGAAATTGCTTCACAATTTTTTGTTCTACTTATTCCTGAAAACCCATGATATAGGAGATTTTGTTCATTTCGTTAATAATAACATTGTAGCCCTAGACAGTTTGGCTCAGTGGATAGAGTGTCGGCCTGTGGATTGAAGGGTCCTAGGTTTGATTCTGGCCAAGGGCACATGCCTGGGTTGCGGGCTCGATCCTCAGTAGAGGGCATGCAGGAGGCAGTTGATCAATGATTCTCATCATTGATATTTCTATCTCTCTCTCCCTCTTCCTTCCTCTCTGAAATCAATAAAGAAATATATTTTTTAAAAAATAATAATAACATTGTAAGTCATGATGTAGCTAGGAAAACAAACATTGAGAATTAGTTCCGAAGGAGGAGATTTTGTTGAAATGTGAAATCACTCACTGTTTTATCCACATGGAATGGTTGGGTGGTAAAGTAGGCCACAGGCTTTAATTTTAGAGGGAATAGTGAAAGTCATAAATACAAATAATGGCTACTCGGTGCATTACATTGATTGTATTATGCAAAACATTGGGCAGCAATTAAAATCTGCTGATGGTAGTTAGAACACAGGGAGCTGTGGCAAGTGGTGGTCATGCAAGTGGTAAGCATTGCAAGTGGTGAACTGAGATGGTATGCAGCAACACCTTGACTATGGCTTTGTGAAACCCTAGCAGGGAATCCAATGGAGTCTGCCCTGTCTTCTGGGTGTTGTTTTAAGCTGTTGCTTGTGGTAATTTTTTGTTGCAACAACAGAAAATCAATACAATGCATTCTAAGATGATTTGGGGGCCCACAGCATTAATGCAATTTTTAGGCTAACGGTCTGAGACATGCTGGAGCGTTCTCTCTGAAGTTAGGGCCAGATTTTTGCATTTTTTTGCATCTTTCCTATCACTAGGAAAAACACAGTTGCTGATAGGTATCTTTGGTTTCTGGAGGCAGCCTACCTACTGCACGTTTGGGAATATTGACTTAATTCATTTACTTAGTGACACATAAGACGGACAGCTTTGTGTGGTTTCTGACCTCTGACAGAAGGATTGTGTCACATTATATCTCATTAAGAATATATGAAATAATAGTTTTATCACAGAATTCCTGGCATTGGATATTTTGGCTTTTATTTTTTTCCCCCTCTTTATTTTATTTTTTCCCATCATCATTTATCTCCCCTGTATCCTCTTCCACCTCCACACACACACACCCCTCCCTTGGCTTTTAAAGTTGGAGATTTATTTTCTGTTGTATAAATGTGTTAGACAAAATAGTGCATTTTTTTTTATTAATATATTTTATTGATTTTTTTACAGAGAGGAAGGGAGAGAGATAGAGAGTTAGAAACATCGATGAGAGAGAAACATCGATCAGCTGCCTCCTGCACACCCCCCACTGGGGATGTGCCCGCAACCCAGGTACATGCCCTTGACCGGAATCGAACCGGGGACCTTTCAGTCCGCAGGCCGACGCTCTATCCACTGAGCCAAACCGGTTTCGGCTAGTGCATTTGTTTTATTTAGAATTTTAAAAATCACTAGCAAGGTTGAAAATATTCTTACATATATATTTGTAAAATGTCTGTGGGCATGAATATTGTTGGACCTGGTTTTTATATGTCCTCCAGACCAATGGCCATTTCTTTTTAACTTTTCCGACTTATTTCCCATGGTGCGCAAGCAGAAGATTTTGAAGTTTGCTAGTCTTGCTAACCAAAAATAGGACACTATTCTGTCCTCCAGTCTCCCATATTCCTAGAAGGGTCAATTAATGAAATGGGGTAGAGAATTGGGTTAGAAGTATGCTAAATATAAATAGGTTTTTTATTAAGACACTATAAACATACTTCATGACTTTTCTTTGTTTGTTTAAGCTTTTCAAGTTTGTGACTTCAATTTTTCCAAGGCTGGGCTATTTTTTCTGGATGAAGGGCTACATATTTTAGGACTAAATGTGCAGACTTAGCTCTCAGCATCCATGGCCCTGTATGGAATCCCCTTCAGACTGACAAAAACTTCAGCTTTTATCTGATTTCATTAGGTTAAACAAACTTAAGGATATTTGGAAGCTTTTTCAAAAGTTAGAAATACTTTCATGCCCTTCAAACTGCTACTGACATTTTAAAACTTTATCATGCAAAAATGTTTGTCTCTGGAACATGGACTTACCTACTGCCAAAAATAACTCAATTGAGACCTGGAATCTTTTTCTAGCTCTGAGAGAAGTGATGTTAGTAGGATTAGTTAATGGACCAGAATCCTCATTTTGAGCAAAAATGTCATATGTGATTAATGGACTATTTGGAAATAGGCACCTCCTGATTTAGGGTGGCTTAACTTGAGGAGTTGTCTTAAGTGCTATCATAAATAGTACTTTAACCGTAATGAACAGACTTGCATTCATGATTAGCTAAGAGCTGAAGTCCATGTGCTCTTAGAATAAAGTCAATGCAAATAATTAGTGGTCAGACTATGTGGTGTGCTGATTTGAGAGGTGAAAACAACTTGATGATGTGTGTTCAGGATTGGCTGAGGTGCATGCCTCTTTCTGGCAAAGGCGCATTGATTATCACATGTATGGACAGAGCTTGGGAAACAATCAAGAGCAGGTGATAAGTGTACTAAAGAATGGTTGAATCATTCAGAAAGAGAACTAGCTGGAAAATTCTCAGATTTCAGGGAAGCTAAAAGGGCTGATATAAAGACATGGACAGCTCTTCTGGACAAGTTGGCTGACATCTTCAAAGATGAAGGCTACTGTTCAAGATAGGTGTTTCAAATTTTTGAAAAGGGTGAGTGAGATCACTGTAAGAGATGTCACCTTCAAAATTCCTCCCATAGAATTGACTATTCACACTCATTACCTCATCAATGAAAAATTTTACTCCCAGTGAACCAAATATCCAGCATTTCCAGGGGCCTCAGGCCAATGAAAACTTTTGATTCTGACAATAAAGAAGAGAGGGCATTTTCAGTCCACATTTCATTGGGCTCACATTTTTTTTAGGAACCAATTAGCCCAACCTCGCCCCCACCCTCATACTTTCAAATATAGATTTATACTATGTGTTTGCTTTTACATATTAAATATATGTTTTTCAATGTGTATCCAAAGCATGTTTTTTTTTCTTTTAATGATTATTTGGCATTTTAATGAGATGATGTGGATTTTCAGGAACAAATTCCAATTCAAGAGTCAACAGGGACTCTTTTTTAGATGTCATCCAGAAACTTTACTGTAAACCATCTGTCAACAATATCTGAATTTCTTATTCCAGTTTGCCATTTCTTCTGAGGCACAGAGAAAGGAAAAGAAGAGATGGGATTAACAGTTACTGAGTACTATGCACAAAGGATCTTATTTAGTTTGTATAACTGTCACTGTTGAGTATTATCATCCACATTTTCTGAGATGTAGAGAGATTAAGTAATGTGCCCAGAGTCATTAAAGTTAGTAATTAGCAGAACTGAGACTTAATGCAGGTGTATTCTCATATGCTGCTGTGCCAATAAGCTATCCTACAAGAAGAGAAAAAATATGGTATTAAATTATTAACTTGAAAGTAATAACCATTGTGACTTTACTTCTTTTTACTTCAAACTATGCCTAGCTCAGTGCTGGACACACAGGAGATGACCCACAGGGGTAGGTGGGAGATGGATAAAGCATGAAATTGGGAACTATATCACCCAGACTCACAGGGCCTCCCTCTCCACCACACACACAGTCTCAGCTCCTGGAGTCACTATTAACCAAATAGGCACTCTCAGGCAATTCACTCTTCTCATTTGGTAAAATTGGAATAATGAGAACTATCTTTTAGGATGGTTGTGAGGAGTAATTGAACTGATGATAGGAAATCACTTAGAATAAAGTCTCAGATATAGCAAGTTCTGAGTGAATATTAGTTTTTATTATGGTTAGTCAGACATATTCCACCACATTATAGCTGTGTGAACTTGGGTAAGCCTCAGTTTGCTCATCTGTAAAATATGGAAAAATAATTTCTTTTGCAAGGCTATTTTATTTAGCAAGCATGGCCTGTGCTAGATACTGTTCTATGCATTCTACAGGTATTAACTTTCATAGCAGCCTAAGGGGGCAGGTACCATTTTGATGCCCATTTTACAGATGAAGAAACTGAGGAACTGAGAGGTTAAATATTACGTTCAAGGTAATACAACTAGAAATTACCTGAAGTGGAATTCAGACCCGCTAGCTCCAGAGTCTGAATTTGTAATGACTATCCCATGCTACAGATATGGTGAAATGGTATTTACAAAGCACCTGTCCATTCCTGACACATAGCAGTAGCTTAGTAGATGTCAGCTTCTCTGCCATCTTCTTAATAAATACATTTTGAAATTCTTGTGGAATGCAAGACCATGTGAACTTATCAGCTGGTCTACATGTTTTCCTAAATGTCCAAGTTTGTGTAATAGCAGCATCTCTGTGCATTTTGGGGGCACCCAGAAACATGTGATCTCGGATTAGGCCCATCTTGGATCATCTTGTCTGTTGACACATTGGAGTTCCAGGAAGCAAGACATTAGAATGCACTCCTGTGAGCAGTGATATCCTGGAGAGCAGCTGCTAGTGATGACAGTTTGGAGCAGAACAGCTGGAGGACAGAGCTAGCTGATGTTTCTAATGACTGAGAACAAGGAATGGAGATAGCCAGTGAAGGGATCACTGATAGCAATTCGCACAACCCCGTGCTGCTGTTCAGACTTCCTTCATGAGAAGGCTAAAAGAATTTTAGGTGGGACAGTTCTGTGCTGTGTAGGACTATTCTGAGAAAATCAACCTGTATTATCATACATAGAAGGTATGTAGCATCTTTAACCCCCAGATACTAAATGCCAGAATTCTACCAGTCACAGTGACAACTAAAAACAAACTCAAAATATGCTGCCTTGGGGTAAAAGATGGTATTAACACCCCTATTGAAAACTGCTCCCTGTGAGGCCCTTAGGTTTACCTGGGATTATAAGAAGGCTACATCTTATATCATCTCACTGCTCAAAACTGGGGCAGCCAGGAACCTCTAGCATCCACACCATGTGGGAAATTATTACAAATGCAGAATCTCAGGCTCCACTTCAGACCTATGAATCAGAGTCTGCATTTTTTAAAAAAATATTTTTTATGGATATTTAGAGAATTAGGAAAGGAGAGGTAAAGAGAGAGAAACATAGATGTGAGAGTGAAACATCCATCAGCTGTCTCCTGCACGTCTCCCACTGGAGATTGAGCCCCGAAACCTGGGCATGTGCCCTGACCAGGAATTGTACTGGCAACCTTTCAGTGCATGGGATGATGCCCAACCAACTGAGCCACACTGGCCAGGGTAGAATCTGCACTTTAATAAGATCTCCAGTGGTTTGCATGCACATTAATGTTTGAGAAGCAGTGCCATATTAGATAGAATATGGCAGTGATGGCAAACCTATGACACGTGTGTCAGAGGAGATACACGAACTCATATTTTGGTTGATTTTTCTTTGTTAAATAGCATTTAAATATATAAAATAAATATCAAAAATATAAGTGTTTTACTATGGTTGCAAATATCAAAAAATTTCTATACGTGACATGGCACCAGAGTTAAGTTAGGGTTTTGCAAAATGCTGACACGCCGAGCTCAAAAGGTTCGCCATCACTGGAATATGGGCTTTGGAGTAAAAAGGTCCACAACTGAAATAGAAACTCAGCCTCTTACTAGCTATGTGACCATGTGAAGGTCACTTAACCTTTCCAGCCTCAGTTTCCTGATCTCTAAAAGATCTTAATACCATCATTACAGTGTAGACACATAACAGGCTTTCAATAAATGTCATTTCTCTTCTCCCTTCCATTAAAGGACACAGTCAGGAAAACCAGATGGACTCTTTGGTGACCATTTGGAAATCATAGCAAGATGAAGAAAAGATGACTCCTCTCCTCTCCTCTCCTCTCCTCTCCTCTCCTCTCCTCTCCTCTCCTCTCCTCTCCTCTCCCCTCCCCTCCCCTCCTCTCCTCTCCTCTCCTCTCCTTTCCCCTCTCCTCTCCTCTTCTCTCCTCTCCTCTCCTCTCCTCTCCTCTCCTCTCCCCTCCCCTCCTCTCCCTTCCTCTCCTCTCCTCTCTCCTCTCCTCTCCCTTCCTCTCCTCTCCTCTCCTCTCCTCTCCTCTCCTCTCCTCTCCTCTCCTCTCCCCTCCCCTCCTCTCCTCTCCTCTAATCTCTCCTCTCCTCTCCTCTCCCCTCCACTCCTCTCCCCTCCTCTCCTCTCCTCTTCTCTCCTCTCTCCTCTCTCCTCTCTCCTCTCTCCTGACTCTCCTGTTTTCTTACTGAAATCGGAGACACAATATTTGTCAAGTTCTAGCTGGGACGTTGCTGGGGCATGACAAGCACTGGAAGAGAGGGAGGATCTGAATGTGACCAGGGTTGGGAGAGGCCAGTCCCCCTAGTTCCAAAGGGTCAGTTAGGAGAAACAAATTAAAATTTTAAGAGAAAATCTCTGACCAATGTCAAAGGATGAAACTTCAAAGGAAGAGTGGGGGGTGGGGAGGGCTAGTTCATGTCCAGGAAGTTGATAAGGAAGACAGTGGAGGAATGAAATTCAGAGAAGCATCTGGAATAAGGAAGATGAAAATAAACTTGTCAGAGCACTTCCAGATCCTCTCAAAACATCCTTTTCTGTGCTCCCGGTGTCCCCTGCACATTACTCTACCTTGGTACCCATCACTGTGTATGGAAGCACAGATTGACTGTTTTAGTATAAGATTGAAAGTATTTTGAGGATGAATATTACCTGGGGGATTGTGTTTTGTTTCACTTGTTTATACATCTATAGAATGCATAATGAATACTGTTTTTTGAATGCTGAGTGAATGTAAGTTTTGTTTTCAATGCTACAATTCCATCACAGTCCATTTCTTAGGAGAATTTGTGGGGCCTTTAATACAGTAAACATCAAGGCTCTTCCTGAGCACATGAGTCCGTGTTGGCCTCAAATCCCACCAGCCTCTATCAGGTAGCAGCCTGGGTTTTCCACTGCCCCCTTCCTTCTTATAGCTAGTGTCCTAGGTATAGAGAAGGAGCCAATGGGGAATAATAGAAAGCTGGCAGAATCTCTGGTCTACCAGTTCTCCTTTGCTTATGATCTTGACTGTAGTTGGATTGAGAGCCTGTTAATTTGCAGGGAACCAGCTGCCTCGGTTTCCAGGATCTCAGGGACAGTAGGAAAGAATGATTGTGGCTTTCTTTATTGAAGACCCACATGTCAGTCCCCTGGCTGACTCATGAGATCAGTCCCCAAGAAGCTAGCTTAGAGATTTGCCTGAACTTGTATGAGCATTAAAACTGGCCCATGGGAGACAGACATATACAGCCTCTCCACTCTATAGGTTATGCTGGGAACTCTTGGAAGGGGACAGGCAAAGGCCTCAAGGTCATGCCCCCTTGAACAGGGCTGCATAGTGAGTTTGGCTGCTTTCCAGAAATGGCTGTTCAGGAGCACAGGGCATAACCCCTCCAACAACCCTTGGGTCTCAGGTCCTGAGATAAATTCCCATCGAGGGTTACTTATCCTGTGACAGTTAAATGTCTTTCATTTCATTGTCTATGATCTCAAGAGCTTGCTTTCATGGCTCAGAAAACCTTCTGCAGACTGGACTTCCCTCACAAGGGGTGGGATGGGGGCTTTGGAGAAAATGAAGGGAGGAATGGTCTGTGGAACTGCTATGTTGAAAGAGAATAAACTAAAGAAACCCTGCTCTTATTCTCCACCACTTGTCCTAGTATATCTTTTATTAAATTCTGGCTTTCTGAAGAATGTATCATTCTTCTGAGGAGACCCCAAGTAGAAATGGGGGAGTTGGGAGGACTTGATGGGTAGATAGAAGTGTGGAATGACCCAGGGTTCTGCATGCAGTAAGCTAAGTGCTGAGAAAGATTTTGAACTCCTTCTCTAGTATCTCCCTCCCACCTTTTTCTCCTATTTGTTGGGGGTGGATGAAGTGGGCTGGAAGGATGTGGGAGGAAAGAGGATAGAGCAATGAAAGTAGGGAGGGGGAGTATTTGGTACATTATATACAATGTGAGTCTCCTCCCTCCCTCCCTCTCACCCTCCCTCTCTCCTTCTTTTAAAATTTGGAAATGGGTGAGTATCCAGGTCAGTAGCTCCCTTTCTCTATTTTAGTTCCTAAGTTTTGCATGTCTACAGAAGGTTAAGTCATGGGCCACATACAGAGCATGGCCAGGTGAGATGTTGGCCAAGGACAAAGGGAACATGCAATGGCTAGTGGAAGAAGAATGTTATAAACACCAATATGGTCAATGACTAGTTGCAGAAAGGAAGTCTTTTGTAACTACTTATTCTCATTTTTGCTTTGTTATATATATTAATATATATATTTCTCAGTTCTTTTTCTCTCCTTTGTCATTCCCCATCAATTCCAATATAAAGTGATTAACCTTATAATGTGCATTTAAATCATAGACTATCAATGGAAGATTGCATCTGAACTAGGAGTGAATATTTTCAGAGCTAAAGCAACATACGGGACACTTCCTTTTTAGGGGGCCGGGGAGTGAACCCTCGGTTGTGTAAAAGACAATTGCACCACAATAGGGATAACATGACGTCCTTATTGCCCATTCTGGGAGGTTCTCATCTGGAGTAAGAAATGTGGCGTGTGCTCAGTGCTTATTTTCAGCTCAGCATTGCTGCCACCCTTTTCTAGCATCTCCCGTGCAGTGCAGGGGAGGAGCCAGGAACCACATTTCCTGCAACCCCTTTTCCTGTATGATTCTGGCTAGAACTTGCCCACGAGAGCTTCTCAGATGAGATATGAAAAAGGCAAAACCATTTTCCAGAAACAGGTGTGGAGGCAGCTGTGACTTCCCAGTGCACTCTCAAAGACCACCCACCTCCCTGCTGCGGCCTTTCAGCAGTGGCCTCCCTCACCCTTTCTCTTCATACTCTTGCAAAGTTTGTGTGAGACTCTATCTCTATACAAAATGCTTAACTTTGTATGAAGCCCTTAATTCCTATCCCAGGAATCCGTGGAGGAATGGTGTGTGTGTGTGTGTGTGTGTGTGTGTGTGTGTGTGTGTGTGTGTGTTTCTTTTCCCTGATGAATGCTGTTACAGAGCTGAATGTCCTGGCCCAGGAGCTGGGTGGCCGTTTGTTTCTCACACCACCCGATAACACCTGGCGTCTGACCGACCTGAACTTTTCAGCACTGCCCAGCCATGTTTATGGCAGTGAGTTCTGTCCAGCTGCCAAGGGAGAAATGGCTAGTGGGAGAGCAAGACAGCGGTCTGGACTGTCTCACCACAGCTGCTGTGTGGATCTGATGACAAGGGAGGGTCATCCTAAAGGGCCCTACTGTTGAGTTGGTGGATGTCGAGTGGATGACCTTGGATGGAAGTGCCAGACTCTAGATAGAGGCAGCTCAGAGTGCCAGGCCGGATGCCCTACGAGTACCTGTCCCCACCCACTTTGGTCACTCTAGAAACCTTCTTTCAGGCGGCCTCAGGTTGTCCCACACTGGCTTTAGACACAGATAGCCTGTCTGATGACTGGTGAGCATGTGTATCAGGAACCTCCGGCATAGAGTAAGGGCTTTGTAGAAGTGGTCAAGAGCATGGACTCTGGAGGCCAACTGTTGCCATTTGAATTCTGCCCTATCGCTTACTAGTTATGTGACCTTGGGCAAGATTCTATACCTTTTTGGCCTTTAGTTTTCTCATCTGTATACTGAGGATATTAATAACATCTACCTCATAGGGAGATAATTCATATAAAATGCTTAGGACAGGATCTGGCTCATAGTAAGTGCCATGTGTGAGAAAGCTATCATTATTATTATGACACCAAGGACAGACAAGTTGGCGAGGATGGAGACTTTGAGTAAGAGCATGAGTGATTCCAAGGGCAGCATCCTTAGACCAGGCTGCTGTGGACTCACACGTAACTATGGGAGGAAAACAGGGAGGACTCAAGTGGAAACTAAGAGGGAGGCATTCACTAAAACTCTGGGAGACAGAAGCACCCTGTGTTGGTGCTCTACCTGAACGGGGTCAGGGGAGGCCGCCTCCCCTGTGGCAGAGAACACAGCCCAGGAGGGCAGCAGGAGTCAGCAGACATGTGCTTGGGAGCTGACTGGGCTTGCTATGGGCTGCGTGCCAGATGCCTTCAAAACTGCCCAAAATAGCTTAGGAGGACTTTATAAAGGGTAGAAGGTCCCACTTTAGCAAAAGGTATAAGAACTGAGTCATATTTACATCAGATACCAATCCCTTAGGTAGAAAAAGACAAAGGACTCTGGTGGCTGAAGAACCTGGTTTGGATCCCAACTCTGACTTTTACTACACTGTAAATATGTGGAGAGCAGGAGCCATCTGATTTACTATGGAGTACATAGAATTCAGTACAGGCATGAATGATTTAATATACTGGAACCTCAGTTTCCTCATCTGTAAGATGGGGAGAGTGTAATGGCCACTATAGCTGATGCAAAGGTTACATTAGACATTGCTCACAGGCACCTCAAGTCCATAATGAATATTAATTAGAATCATTTTTAAAATAGATTTTCAGTGTCTTGCTTAAAATAGAAATGTAATCATTTGTTTGCTCAAATTGATTAATGCTGCTTTAGTGCAGTAAATGTAATCCATTCTGCATTTGCCAAAGGCTAGGTACTTTAAGAGAAGAGATGAGACCTCTTACAGGTTTTCTCTCCCAATTTCATCAGTGCTTTTCAAGGGTCATTTATGATTCAATGCTTTCTGACAACAATCAAAATATGGCTAGCATTTGGTCAGGCCTACTGAATTTCAGGAGAGTAAAAGATTGTAGATAGGTTGTTAAACAATCAAAACAGATTGTGATCTGACTTGAAAAAGCTATAATACTTGGGAAAATACTGGCTTTGAACCCAAAAGCTCATACTAAATAAACACTACATATTATTATTAAGCCATTTCTTTCTATGTGCATTTAAAGTGTTTTCTGACCAATTCTGTTCAGGGAAGCTTTGAATAATGGAGTCTTTACTTGTTTTCATGCCCATAATAGGTCCTCCAGGAATACCAAATAACCAGTTGGAAAGGGCCTGTTCCATGCTTTCTTCCCACTTCCTGACTTGGCTTTTCCCATGCTGTGCCCTGGAATCCAGGTATCTAAACTTATAAATGTGATGTGAAGTTTACATGCATTGTGAAACCAATGAGCTCTAGTTTGTAGATGGTTCCATTCTTCTCATATGTTGCAAAATCCATGGCCACTATAGCTAATGCAAAGGTTACATTAGACAATGCCCACAGGCACCTAAAGTCCGTAATGAATATTAATTAGAATCATTTTTTAAAATAGCCAAATACTCAGTGTCTTGCTTAAAATAGAAATGCAATTATTTGTTTGCTCAAATTGATTAATGCTGCTTTAGTGCAGTAAATGTCCATTCTGCATTTGCCAAAGGTTAGGTACTTCGAGAAGAGATGAGACCTCTTACAGGTTTGGTGTTGCTCTTTTCTTTAGAACCAGAATAATCTTTGCTTAGCTTCTTAGGGTTGAAATTATGTTTTGGATGATTGATATTACTTGCATTTAACTTTCCGATAAAGATGGGTACGCTAAATGTAATTTTTTGAAAGAGAATGAACCAAGTATTATCAAATGTACTACTGCTGCCAATATGCTTTTATGTGGCTTGATTATGCATCACCATCTATTTATTGAATCAAAGTTGGTTTTTTTTTGTTTTGTTTTTACATCTGTTTTAGTATAAGGCCTGGTATATAGTTAACAGTAAAATTACTGCTTGGAAAGTTGCTTTATTACGGACATTCTTCAATTCTTTTTCAAAATCAAAGATACCTCTCTGCACTGTAGAAAATAGTATTTATTGATGTGGAATAAATTTTCTATAAGAGCAAGCAAGAGCTACTTAATATAAGCAATATTGGGCATATCAACTGAATTGCTTGAGTAATAAAACATATCAAAATGTGAATCACCATTGTCAGACACAAGCTTTTAACACCTTTAATTTATATAATTGGTATACAATAAGTCTTACAACAAATGTAGATACAATTACATCCAATATCAAAGAAGTTGCAGGTCTTTGCATCTTTAAATGATGTTGGCTAACTCACCCTAAGAAAGCAATCCGGCACTGGTCTCTTGGTTAGCACTTATTACCAATATCAACTAGCACTTTAAAATCAAAGTTGAAATGGTACATTCATTTGCCAAAAAAAAGGTTAAAGGCAAAGAAGGTGAATCAACGTGCAAATTAGCATCTAGCCCAGTTGCAAAATTCATTTCTCAGATGCAAGGGTTTGAACCATGCACCCTTGCAAGCAAGATGAAGGGAAAACCGATGATATCAAACCAAAATCAACTCCACAAAGAACCCAGACGACCCCAGCATGGCAAAGGCTAGAGGTCTATTGCTGTTCGTGCCCAGGTATCCATATTGTGCTACCCTAACCTCCTGGATCCTAACTCAACCGTCTGTGAGAATGTCTCAACCATTCTTCATCTGCAGATGGACACTAACCTTTGTGGTTCCAGGCGTGGTTCACCCTCAGTCAGTCGCTGCACTGGGCGGTAGCCTGAAGCTGTAAGAGCTGTCTGATGTGGCTACAATACAGCTGTCATGTTATAAGTAAAAGATTTAAGTAAAAACAACACACCAGTATAACAACAAACAAGGAACTGAGATCACTTATATGTCTATATAATACTTAAAATGTCTATAAATATTCCTCTGCAGAAACTGAAAACACTGTAGACATGATTTCATTAGTCCTCACAACACATTTGTGAGGTAGCATGGGGTGAGGTCAACATGAAAGCATCACCCCCATTTAAGAAGTGACGACACAGACATCCAGAGAGCAGGAGACTTCACTGGGGCCATGAGTAAAGAAAACAACGTTGGCTCTCATTATCCCATCATTTATAATCTACAGTCTAGCTCCCTCCTGCTCTGACATTCCTCTAATGCTTGGACTATTCCTGTCCCTGGATGGTATGTGGTTGTTTAGATCCGATGGAGCCATTTCCCTTGGGTAGAGCTGGACAGACTCTCCCTGAGGTAAAGGTCGTCAATTATCCATATATTTCGTGTGTGTGTGTGTGTGTGTGTGTAGCAAGTTTGTTGAATTCAGTTGCTAAAATCCTTTGGCCAACTCAAACATAGAAAAAAAATGCATTTGGCAAAATAAGGTTTGTCTCATTGGTATTTTAAACTAACATCACAAGGAGTGAGTTTTTATGGGAAGCTGTCACCTTGGGGGAGGTGTAAAACTGCCTGCTGGTTGAGATCTGCTTTAACTCCATGGCCCCCTCTTTTCTGTAAGGGTTTGGACGTTAATAAGAACAACAAACACATCAACTGCTCTTGCACAATCACAGCCTCGGTAAGGAAAGATGCTGGCTGAGTCCATGGCTTATATTGGTCAGAATTCCTTGGCAAGAGGCGGGCTTCTCTGATCCAGTGTCTATGACGAAAGCAGTGTCCAGAAGTGCACACCTCTACAAGGTGTTTCCTGAACACTTTGTCAGAATGCTTTTGACTGAGGGAGAAAAAAAAATGGAATGTTCTGATTTCATTGAATCGTCTTTTGCCAAAATGAAAGCCTAGGCAAGGAATGAGGGTGGGGAAGAGGGACAGTTGTTCAGGCCAAGTGTTGCTGGAGGGGTCATGGTTGGCCATTCCTGCCCATTTTTCTGAGAATGTCCACTTTAAACAATTTTTTTTTGCTTTAAATAATCTGAGATATCAGAATTCCACTCCTCATTACCCACTCCTTTTTAAAAATTCCCCTGGAGGTTGCTCATTCTCCTTTGGTGCCTAAGGAGTTTAGGAATAAATTCTTTTTAGAGTGTGGGATGGCAGGTTTGTGGACATGGCCCGGCTCCTGGTGTCTGTGACACCAGAGGGTTTTAGGACCGGCTGGCACTGGTGGTTTATAGGCCAGTACTTTACTGGTCACAACAAGTGACAAGATGAGCTGAGGGTCAAGTTTCTGGAAACTAACAGAGTCATGGCAGCAGGTCCAAGTTTAGAAGTAAAAGTCAACCAGTGTCAAGCTCTTTATGACATTTCTAGACAATATAACATATTTTGAAATGGGACCCAATTTATATTTTCTCCTCCATGAAATCAGGACCTTAGATGCCGGTTGCTAATATGTGTTGTAGGAGGCAGTTATAGCCATGAGATAAAGCTATCAAGAACACACAAACAAATAGAGGCAACTGGCATGCTCAAAACAACCCATCGGCTAGCAAATTAAACACTTTTGAGAGAAAAACTTAACAAATCATTTTATTTTATTAAAAATCTGCGAGTGCCCTGTTCTGTTACGCTGGGCACTGCAATAAATTAGGGATTCTCGAACTCAGCACTATTGACACTTTGGGCCAAATAATTCTTTGTCGTGGTAGGCTCTTCTGTGCACCTTAGGATGTTTAGCGCACCCATGGCTCTACTGACTAATTAGCACCCCTAAATTGTGATACTCAAAACTGTCACCAGACATCTTCATATGTTCCCCCCACCAACCTCCTGGGGCGTGGTGGTGCAAAACTGTCTTGCTGGTTGAGAACCACTGCAATAAATGGATACCTGCAAAAATGACCCGTTCTTTCTCAAAATTTATTATGCAGGATTTTAAGACTATCTACCCAGGGTCTTGATTTATTAGAGGGCAGAATTAGTAAGGTAAGTGTATGGGAATAATAAATGGATTAATCACCGTATCTGTTTCCTATGAAAATGCCTCACGGAGCAATTGCAGATAGTGTCTTAAAGTTCTTTTTCTTAAGCAGTTTACAGTCATTATCCAACAGACAGTTAGCAGTGAACCAGCTGCTTGATGGGCATAAAGCAAGAAATCTCTGGGCTCCTCCAAGCAGTGGATGCCTCTGACCATTATTGAGAGCTGAGTCCCACTTTACCTAATGAGGTACTCAGTGCATGTCGGCTCCCTCCCTCCGCCACTGCCTCCACTGTACACTTCCTCCACACGCCTCTCCCTTTCTCTTCTCTAACTAAGCTCAGCTCCTGGGGAAACACAACTCCATAAAAGCTCCTGGGCTGTGACCCCGGCTGCTGATGACTAGGACAGGCATCCTTAGCAGAGATGGTGGTGGCCTGGAGGGGAGAACAGGTAGAAGGTGTGCTGAGATCTGACAGCAACCTGCCACTCGGCCCCTCTGCCTGCTGGCCTCCTCGGGGGCACTTTCTAGTTTCCTCTTTCATTATTTAGGCAGCTACTAGTAAGAAGCCGGGATGCAGCCAGTAGAACCAAGCAGGGGTCCTGTCAGATACAGCCAGATAAACAGAGATTAAGAAGGAATCTGAGAAATCCCTGCTTTCTCACCTGCAGGGTCAGATCCTCCCACTACTCATTTCTTTTTCACTGATTGAGATTTCATGTCATTTTCTAGATAAAAGTTTAAGAAATACCACAAACAAAAGCTCCTCTAAAAGTAACTCCCAACAAAACGCTTGGATTCCTCGTCCGCAGTCCTCCCAGTGGGTCCTGTGGTGGCGGGTGCAGAAGCTTCCATCATGGTGGTCTGGCCTGGCGTTGAAGGTTGGCCCATTTCAGCTGCAAATCAGCCTCCACACACTATTAAATAATGGTTCTTTTGGTACCAAAAAGGGGAAGTTGTAGCAGCCAAAGGAGAGGGAGGAAAATGAAACAACCAAACCAATAAGACAGGGCTTAAGATTGTCGCTCAATGCGCGTCAGGTACTTGTTATCAATTCTACTGGATAAGCACTTATAAATAAAGAGTTATCCCTCTTCCCAGGCCATCTTCCTCTGTTAGGAGTCGTCGTACAGAGGGTTGTTGTAGTTTCCCCAGGACCCGTAGTCGTGATCATCCAGAAGCCTTCCGTAGGAGGAATGCCTGGTGGGAAGGAGAAGAGGTTGTGGTTATTGGGAGAAGTTGCCCATCTGAGGACAGCCTAATGCCTGGCAGCCTGAGCTGGGGAGGCTCACAAGGCCGCTGGAAGGAAGCCATGGTTCTTCGCTAGGATGACCCCTTGGCAACAGACCTAACAACCATGGAGGTCCCAGTCTACAGACACCCTGTGAGTTATGACTGATCCACTGGGAGCCCACATGGCGCCTTCTGTTGAGATCAGCAGGGTCCTGACTCTCTCCTTGACCTCCAGTGCTGAGAAGGAGAGGTCCATTCCCACGGCTATTTAAAAAGAAGTAATGAGAAAAAGGGAAGGTTGCATTCCTGGCATTTTGACTTGGGTCCTGGACTTAATTTTCCCTGAAATAAGAATGTTCCCACCCCTCCTGACATTTATATAGCGTTTTTACAGTCTACAAAGTGTGTCTATGTTTTGTTTCTACTTCATCCCCAGAATAAAGCCATGGGGTAGATATTGGTTATTCTTATTTCTCCAAGGAGAAAAATGGGGCTCAGAGATGTTAACTGACATGTTTGGTCACCCAACTGAGCTATGAGTCAAACCCCTACCTCCTGGATCTAAGTGCAGTGCTTTGAGCTCAGCTTCCCAGAGTCTGATTAGCACCTTAGTTCAATGGCAGTATGGGTTTAACAGGGTCTGATGGGTCATTCTGGGAACATGTCCCACAATTAATATTATTTCTATGAGAAACTGAAGTTAGCTAAAGTCATTGTAAAGGTTTGCAGTCTGGCTGGTGTGGCTTGGTGGTTGAGCATCAACCTATGAACCAAGAGGTCACAATTGGATTCCCGGTCAGGGCACACGCCCATGTTGCGGGTTTGACTAACAGGAGGCAGCCAATCAATGATTCTCTTTCATCATTGATGCTTCTATCTCTCTCTCCCTCTCCCTTCCTCTCTCTGAAATCAATAAAAATATATTAAAAACAAAACACCTACGATGGTTTGCAAAGCCCTACAAGATCTGGCTCTTGTTACTTTTCTGAGCACATCAGCTACTATTCCAATTTTTCTTGCTTCCTCTCCTCCAACATGCTGGTCTCCTTGCTCTTCCTCTTCATGCCTGGCATACTCTTGCCTCAGGGCCTTTGCACTCACTGTTCCCTCAGCTTGGAACAGTTGTCCTCCAGATCACCACAGGCTCATTCCCTCTTCTTCAAGTCTTTGTACAAAAATCATCTTCTCAGTGAGGCCTTCCTTAAGAACTCCATTTAAACTTGCAACTCTCTCCCGCCTCCCCCCCCCCCCACTTCATTTTTCTCATAGATCTCATCACCATCTAACATACTATATAATTTACTTACCTATTTTGTTGTTGCCTCTCTCCCTTAACTAGACCATCAGTATGGATTATTTGCCCATTTTCTTTGTTCTTAGCTCTATTTCCAGAAGAATATCTGGCTCATAGTAGGTCCTTAATAAATGCTGGTGGAAGAAATAGTGATTGGGAAAAAATACATCCTGCAAGGCCAATCTCACAAATTGGGAGCTTCCTGGAAAGAATTATGGTAATTTTAAGACCTAAAACTGACAGGATTGGGAAAATATTACAAAAGGAGCAGGTGGTGCCTCTGAGGTTTGTGCTAGCGTGTGAATTATTACACCTTGCCTTTGGAAATCAGCTATGCTATATATAGTACAGATAAACATGCCCAGTCTGAGCTAGATATAAACATTAAACAAAATGAAAATACAGTCTGAGAAGCACAAAAAGAATGTGCTATACTTTTATTTGTTGCTAAAATAATTGTTGTTACTTTCTGTAGCCTACTTCCATCTGCCAGGTATTTGAAAAGAGTTGATCTGTTGTAAAGAACCACACCCTGATGTGCTGGTTTCTCTAAAGGTCCACATTCATTTCTGTGGGTGTGAGAAAGAAAGAGATCACAAATAACACACCACTGATCTTCTCATGTGACTGAATAAATGAGCATCCATCCCCAACATTCCCCCCACATTTGAAACCTCCAATTCCAATCAAATACTTTTTAACAAGATGGTTGAGAAATGGAAGCTGTAGAATGGGCAAGTGGAAACCTGGGGATTATAAGACTGGAGCCGAGCCTAAATTTCAGCATGACTTGGTGTTGCAAGGCTGGCCAACATCTACCTACTAAACATGCTCCTTTATTGATAGGGCATTCCTGTCTCACCTTTGTATGGTAAATTAACTTCTCACACCATTTTTATTTCTATCATATACTTTTATTCCCTTAAGATGTCAGTAGGGCCAATGGATGTATGTTCTTGAATGTGTTTTTAACCCCCTGTTTCTTCATCCATAAAATGGAAAAACTTAAAAAAAAAATTTGTGTTAGGAGTTGTTGGGAGGACTAAATGAGGTAATGCATATAAAAGGCCTGGCACATAGTAAATACACAATAAGTGCTGGCCAATATCGCTTTTTAATTTTTATTATAATGAAAGTTACACAAGCCCATGGCATATCTATAAAAAGTAAAAAATAAAAATAAAATAAAAGACATTGAGTGAAAAGGGAGCCTCCCTCCCACCAGGAACTCTTGAAACTACGCCCCAGGCACAGTTATAAAACCAGCTTCTTATATTATTATTTGAATTTTTAAAAATTATTATCATGCTGGAGTGAGGTTAGAGGATTAAAAACCTTCTGGTTATCAGGCTTTACTGATAATGGCTATTTTAGGTAAGACTATTTGATCAGAACTGCACCTGAATCTGCTGTGTTAGAAGAGAATTTACTGCACACACAAGACAGTAGCAAAATAAAGGAATAGATAGATCTTTCATTTTTCTTAGCCTTCTCATTGGATTGAATAGTGTGTTGAGAAAAATACTGATAAATGATGGTGGCAAAGTAAGAGATTAGATAAACCATATTTGGGAATGTACTGAACTCATAAGGCTTATTTAATATATTAATGAGCTAAGCAAGAAGAATTGGGTGTGCTGGGATTCAAGCCAGGTTTGTTGAAATCCTACTATATATAGAGATAGACAAACACATGTGTATGTGTGTGTGATAAGGGGAGAATAATTCATGATCACTTTAAACGATCTCTCTAGGTCAAAACTTCTTAAATCATGGCCTGTTTTAGATGGTAATGGAAGAGGTTTTTATTTACAGAGCCTAGAGGTGAAAATACTCCCAATTCCCAAATTTAGGAATGCGGTGCTTAGGGAATCTAGACAACTTTGTCCACTTGATTTAATGGCAGAACTGGTACTAAAACCTAGGTCTCCTCTTCTGTTAACACAACACTGCCTCATCTAATTTCAATCTGAATAGCAACCTGAACGAATGACATCATCGCCAGGTCCAAGTGGTTTTGTTTACTTATCTCTCAGTGAAGGCTGGCACCAGCCCAGCAGAGCTGTTTCCATTAGCTGTGCCTTGGCTCCCCTTAAATGATAAACCTCTTGGGGGGCAGACTGTGTCTTGTATTTCTTCTTATTTTCTGAACATCCAATATGTTGCTCTTGATGCAGTGGTTCTTTTATAAATATTTGATGATAACTGCATGCATGCAGTAGCACATAAATAGTATATATGGAGGTTGCTTGGTCAATGCCAGCAGGGAGTTGTATGGCCTGTGGCAATTCATTGTGCAATATAACTGCGGCAAAGTAAAAACATCTTATTAAAGAATTTAATAAAGGGTGAAAGCCACCATTTTGACCTTAAAAATAGGAAGAGAAAAGAGAATCACAGCTAAATTCCTCCCATGCGATGACGTGGCTTTAAAGCATTCTGCACGGTGCTCACAGTCCGGCGAATCCATGGTGCTGCGCTTACTGGCAGCGTTATTCTACTGTTTTATGGTTTTGTTAGCTCAGAGCAGAACCCGAGGGGACAAAACAGGGCATGATTTGTGTTAAGTCCTGGCCTCGTGGCTTCCTTCTCAAGTGGCTTTGCGCCAAGAGAAAGCAGTCCTCCCCAGTCGCCCCCCTCCCAATCAGGGAGTCCCTGTTGATGACAACTGGTACATGTGATAGTGACACTGTGGTTTGAGGCCACACATACAAATGGAACCTACTGTAAGATAGCTGTAGCCTCAATACTTAATGGAGCTCATTTGTCTTAGAAGATGAATGAGGTTTAACTTTCTTTGCGCTGAAACAAACATATTTTAGAAAACACCTTCTCTTTTATAAAAGTCAACCCCAGTTCCTCATCAAGGTTCCAACTTTATTACCTTTCCTCTCCTCTTTAGTCAAGCGAGTCTTGCCATTCAATAATTAGTGCTTATTATGTGCTGAGAAGGAGAGATATATAGATGAAGAAGACATGGCTCAATGCTGTGAAAACATAGCTGAACTTGCATCTCATTAGTCATTAGTAATTAAGCCGTAGATTCTTATCATTCATTAGCAAAGCTAGATTGGTGCAGCTGTCACTGTCTCCCCTTTTTGTTTCCATTGGTGGCTTTCATTCTCTGTCATTTTTCTGCCTGGCTCCTTTCAGTTAACTATTCAATGAAAACCTACCATCTATCAGCCTCTATTATGAGGCCTGGGGGAATCCTTCAGTGAATTAAAAGACCAAACTCCCTGTCCCAAGGAGCTTACATTCTAGTGGGGCAGACACAATAAAATATGACATGAAAAATAAGAAGGTGGATGGTAATAAATGCAATGGAGGAAAATCAGGGAAGGGGAAGTGAGGAATTCCAAATGGGAGGTGGGCATTGTAATTTTGAATATGGCGATCAAAGAAAGTCTCACTAAGATGACATGTGAGCAGACATATAAAGGAGATGTGGATGAGCCACACAGATGCCTGAGATATACCCTACAGGCAGAGAGAACAGCAAGTGCAAAGGCTCTGGGGCAGGAGCAGACAACACATCTGTGAGGTAGCTACTGGAATATAATTAAAGAAATAAACTTGTTATATTGGAATGATGTTAGAGTTATGGAAAAATTACAAAGATAAAGTCCCATAAGCCTTTCACCCAGCTTCCCTTGATGTAACATCTTACGTAACCATGGCACATTTGTCAAAACTAAGAATTGTGAGCTACGATTTTGAAGCCAAGAAAACTGTAACCATTTGAGGTGATTTTATTAGCCCACAGTTACCAAAGCAAGTTGATGGCAGAATGAGTATCATAATTCAGGAATTCTATCAGTTTCATCTTCTTATTACCAAAATCCCAATAATAGAAACATTTCTAAATATCATTTTCAAAGTGCTCTGTACATAGTCTGGATTTCTCTTAAAAAGCAGTTACTTTCAAACTAATCTTTAAATAGCCACATTTACTTTGAAGGGACAGATAAAATTTGTCTATTTTATTTTTAAAAATTATCTGCAGATATCATGCTGGCAGACACTCATTAAAAAAGGCCTGCACATTAGAACACCTGTCCATCTGTAAACAAGTTCAGAGTCACGGGTAACTAGCGCAAGTGTGAGGTTTAACAGGTTCCCATGGCTTCCCCTCCTCTAAATCTCGTTTCTCCTGACTTGAAGAAAACAAATCCTGCTTCCCCTAAACTTTCCTGCCCAGAATCATTCACTCAGGCAACAATGTTTATAAAGCAACTATTATATGCCAGGTACTGCCGGGGCCTTTATATCCTTCTGCTGGAGGAGACTGGTGGAGACAGATTCCAGGACAGGGACCTGAGTGGTACGAAGGAGGTGCATGCAGCAAGGAACTTCCCGTGGAGAGGTGGGGATGAGGCTCCTGGAGGGGGTCCCTTTAGAGCTAGACAACTTGGAATCAGCCAGATAAGCAAAAGGTGGACCAAATACCTCCGACAGAGGGCTCAGCATGTTCTAAGTAGCAGGGGCATGAAACAGCAGGGCAATGCATTTGGGAAACTCTAGAGCAGTTGTTCTCAACCTTCCTAATGCCGCGACCCTTTAATATAGTTCCTCATGTTGTGGTGACCCCCAATTTCATTGTTACAAATTGAACACAATTAAAGCATAGTGATTAATCACAAAAACAATATGTAATTATATACGTGTTTTCCGATGGTCTGAGGCGACCCCTGTGAAAGGGTCGTTTGACCCCCAAAGGGGCCGCGACCCACAGGTTGAGAACCGCTGCTCTAGAGCAAAGTGTGTGTTTGGGGTGCTGGGAGATGAAGGTAGAGCAGGCTTAGTTAAAATACGGTCATCAGACCAGCAGCATTAGCACCGCTGTGAGCTGGTGAGAAAGGCCGGTGCACAGGCCCCACCCCAACCTACTGAAGTAGACCCTGTGGGGCTGAGACCCGGGAAACTGTGTTTTTAATAAACTTTCCCATTGATTCCTATGCACATTAAAGGCTGAGGTAGAGAATCAAGTCATCTAGACGTTCAGAATGCCAAAGCTGAACTGGAAAAGGCAACCTGTAGATCACAAATTCTAGAAGATCCTAGCCTTTGTGACTGGCTGGGCCTACCTCTTTAAACCTAACAACAACCAGAAAGAATCCGGTTCTATAAAATATAATCACCAGGAGACTTAAAGCAAAACAGGTGACTTCTAACAAGATGCCTTCAGAGCGAGGCCCTGTTGTGTCTATAAATCAATACCACATTTATTTCTGTGAAGGGAACAGCCATCTTGTCTGTCTGGGTTGCCAGCACACCTAATTATAGCAGCATCCACGTTGCTGGCGATAGCAGGTACGGTCTCTTGCGCAGGGGATTATCTCGTGGCCGACCGGTTTTGAGCCAATTTAAACTAAACAAAACCGACTTACTTCATTCCTCAATCATCACTAATTAAAGACACCCTTCTGCAAGAGGCAGGCAAAGCCTCTGCTTTCTTTTAAAGTTGCAAACAAGCCCTGGAATAAAGAGTGCTCCGAGGTAGTTTCTATTTGTGAACATGACACGGATGCAACTTCCCGGGCATTTAGAAGGAGCACATTGAAACTTGCCAAAATGGAATATTAGAAAACAGAGCTCCTGGGCCACCTCCTCCTCCTCCTAGCACCCCCTTCTCCTTTGGTCCCTGCTGCCTACCAAATGGGACTCCTGGAAGTTACCATTTTGCTAAGCTCCCGAGTAAGCATTGCTTTAACAACAATGGCAATGACAGTGGTTAGTCCTCCCATCGCTCTCATCCCATACCCGGGCACTGTATGTTTATCTGTATCCCAATTTAATCTTTAACAGGCCCAAGTTAGGTATGACTATAGTTCCATTTTACAAAGGAAGAAACTGCGCACAGAAGGATGCATAGACTTGCCCTGGGGTGCATGTCCTTAACCACCATGCTACCTGGTCTCTCCCAGTACTCTCCATTTATTACTTCATCTTCAAAACAAGCTTGAAAGATAGATATTACCTCTATTTTTACAGATGAAAATATTAAAGATCAGGGAGATTATAATTTGCTTAAATGGTAATAGAACCTGACCACCAAGTCCACATTTCTCCTTTCATACATACCACACTGCTGCTGGCTACAAAGGGGTGGGGGGTGGGGTGGGGGTGGGGCAGGTGGCGGAGATAATGGAGAAGAGCCCTGGAAGGTGCAGGGAAGTTCATTTCTAGGACCCGCATCCAAAAGTGACTTAGGTCTCAGAGATATGTGGCTCTCCAGCAGGGGACACTGTGACAAAACTAGGGGTTACGGTCCCCAAAGAATCGGAGTGAGAAAACATGGCTAATGAGTTTACTGATGCTTTCAGAGGCAAGTAGAACTTGGGAGAAAGGTGAAACTACTAAGATCCTGGTACCAGAGCTTGCAGGGGGCGCCCTTTTTCTGGTTGTGAGGCTGCTGCTTTCTCAAGTAGACTCTTCTTTTGCATTTGCAGGGACATAGCCTGTGTTTCAGGCCAGAAGCTAATGGTTCCCTCATGGGTTGATATTTCAGTCACTTGCTACTCCAGCCAAGTGAGCTAAACGACCACAGACAGCAGACTTCTTGCCATGTTATTGTTCTCAGATATCTGGGATGATAAAAATAAACTAAATTTCCAGCCAAAGAAAAACCCAGCCTTAGGTAGACACATGTATGCAAGCACGCGCACACACGTCGGTCAATTGAGCCAAATGTATTTTTGATGAATGATTAGCAGGTCTTTCCAAGAATCTGGCAAAACAACACTTGAAGGGGTTTTAGCACAGCCTTAAGATTCATGACAGTTATTAACCTCCTTATGTTATTTTTCCCAAATAATTAACAGAGCAGCAGAATGGGGTTTCCCTTAGGGGGTTTCTAAGCAGAGATCGGATCACTTTATTCATCCTGAAGTTTGCAGTGCCAAAGGTAAATAGCAACCTTCTGCCACAGGGGGCCTTTCTACATTTGGGAGGATCTATCTTGGGGAGAGCAACCATGACTGATCCAATGTAACCACTCACCACATTTGTCTAGTGCTGAGAATGCCTTGAGAAAATATTTAAATCTTTAAAATAAAATGTTATACAATTTTAACCAGTGCTCATTAGAACCCATTTAAATGGCCTGCTAACAAAAATGTTCCAAACACAGTAATTTCTGTGGTGGCAAGACTGTGTTTCATCACGGATGTGATCCCCAGCTCCCAGGCTCAGAAGGGTGCCTGGCACATGGCTAATACTCAGAACTACCATCTAGCAACTGTCCTAGTGTTGGGGTCCCTTCCAGGTGATCACTTAGTGATGATGATGATGATGGTGGTGGTGGTGGCAGGGCTATGTCCTTGGGAAGCATTATCCAATAATCCTCCCAGCAATGCTAGCAAGGAGTTAAAATTAAGGCCCTTGTTTTACATGGGAGGGAAGTGAGGGTGAGTGAAGCTCCATAACACGCTAAGGTCACACTAGAACCTGCTCCAAAGTGGTAGCGCTAGGATTCAAAGCGAGCTCTCCCTGCTGTGGAGTTTGAATTCTTCATCACTGTTCTAGGCTGCCTGCCTGTAGTGGGTGGGAGGTTTGAGATGGTCAATTTGAATTCTTGCCTGAATTCAAGAAGAAGAGTCCTTCCTTGGGTTATTTCAACATCATTTTTCGGCAAGTGTGTGGCAAGAGGGAAGAATTTCTATTCCAAGCCACACTCCAGTGGAGGTCCTATTCCAGGTGACATAGCCCTTCAGACACTCACCAATGGTGATTACAGAATGACTCTAAATCAATACGGGGGTCCTTTTTTATAAGCACTCCCAACACAAAGAGAAACTTTGCCATAAAGTGGGAATGAGGTGCCTAGACTAGTTCATAAAGCCAATTTAACTTATAATTAAAATATAGTGTATCTGCAGTAATAAACTAGTAATTAAACCAGTGAAAAAAGCGTGCCATTCAGTAAGATATAATTCATAAAATTAAGTTTGCTGCTCAAGGAAATACAGATTTAATGAAGATAAAATTTTTCTTTTTTTAATATGAAGGAGACTTAAGGATGCTTTTATAAAGGCTTTTAAACACAGGTAATGCTGGCCTTTGATTCCAATTTCTCTTCCAGACCTGGCTTTCCTGTTCTTTGTACCTTAAATACAGGTGACATTACAGGGAATTCTTATACTTGATTCCATCATTACACTGATTTGGTGCACATTTAAAACAAGAAGTGGAAGGAGATAAAAGGGAAGGAGGAGGGGAGAGTTCCCTACTAGTGGGCTTTGCTTAGGGCAGGGTGACTAGAGGTGATGAGAGAGGGCCGGGAGAGAAGGCAGCAAAGGTGATGCGTGCAGAGGGATGCGAAATTAAATATGTGAGCTCCACCTGGGGAACCAGGACAGGAGGGAAGGACGGGGTGTGCACAGGCCTCTAAGGAAGAAGCATGGCTGTGGGGAAGAGAAGTCAGTCGGGCGTGTGCACACGACAGTGCCCGACTGACTGTGTATTCTCATTTGTTCACTTTTTCAGTTTATTGGGCATCTTCTTTGTGCCCAGCGCTAGCCCCCAGATAAAATCTGGGTCCCTGTGGAGCTTTCATTTTTGCCAGGAAAACGAGACAATAAACAAAAAAATATATAAAAAGCAAATGAAATTACAGGCAGTGATAACAGCCAGATAAAAATAAGAGAACGAATAGCAGGAACCAAACTGGAAGGGGAGTCTCCTGGAGGAGGTGACAGGAAAGCTGCACAGGAGGAAGAGCTGGGAGAAAAGGATTTCAGGGAGAGGGACCAGGGAGCGCCAAGGGCCCGGAGAGAAAAAGAACCTGGCATGCTGTAAGCATTGGACAGAAAGCCACTGTGACTGCAGCTCAGAGATCAAAAAGGAGAGACAGATGTGCTGAGAGAGAAGAGGGAGGCAGCCGTGGTCCAGGAATGAGCTCGAGGGCCAACCTGAGGGGCTTGGATTGAATTCTAAGTGCCCGGGAAGCCCCTGGGGGCTTTTAGGGGAGGGAGTGACGGGGCCAGAGGGGCTCCGGGAAAGATGGCTCTGGCTGTTGTTGAGGAGTGGCTGTGTTCACATGGAGGCCGTGTCCTTCTGTGCCTTTTGATGGGCACTGCACAGACTGGCAAATAAGACTGGCCCTTGCCATTGGGCATTGGGCAGCTGCAAGGACATTCAGCGAGAGTAATGTGGTTTTGAGATTTTGGGATTTCACAGAGCAATAGACCACAAAAGTGGGGGCTGACAGTTTTGTAACTTTCTATTTAGCTAAAAAGAGTAAAAACTCAGCTACCATCTGTGATCACCTTCATTTCATAACAAAAGATATTTTAAAACCAAAAACATAAGGACATAATCTCAGGGGGGGAAAAACAATTTTTATAGAAAATGCCACATTTTCCTTGTATTTTCAGCATTTTGCTTTAGGACGGTGAAAACTTCCTTACAGACTGGGCATGCATCCAGTGTTCAGAACTTCAGTAGTTGGGAACCATTGATCCCACTGCTGTGCCCCATTTCTAGGTGAGACAACTTGAGGGTCAGGGGTCATGTGGCTCTTCTCTCAGGGTCAGGAGGTGAGTTAAGGGCAGAGAGGCGAGGCCTTCATCTCCTGATTCCAGGTTCATTCTTGTTCCATTACATCATCATGCTGTGTATTTCAGCTGATTTCTTCTGCTTTGCCAAAATTCGATACTGTACCATCTATTCCTGTCCACTGTGGAGTATACTGGCCATTTTCACTTCCCTGCCAATATATCTGAGAGCTAAGACACTTATTAAGAAACAAGCATTTAGCAAAACAACCCTCTGCCTGGAGCCAAACAACACGGGATCCCTTTCTTCATAAAGAAGAGTAAGGTATGTGAAACATGGAGTGACCTGGCGGGTATTATGCAAAGTGAAATAAGCCAGTCAGAGAAAGACAAGTAGCACATGATCTCACTCATGTGGAATCTAATGAACAAAATAAACTGACAAACAAAATAGAGCCAGAGACATGGAAGCACACAACAGACTGATGATTCTCAGAGGGAAGTGGGTGTGGGTGGTGGTGGTGGTGGGGGGGGGACAGGATTAACCAAAGAATTTATATACATATATACATAATCCATGGACACAGACATTAGTGCAGTGAAGGCCTGGGGAAGGGGGCAGAAGTGGGGAGGAAGGAGTTAATGGGGGGGGGGGGGGACATCTGTAAAACTTTCAACAATAAAAATAAATTTAAAAAAAGAAGGACAGTAGTGCCTCTCACCTGATCTTCAGATAAGCTGCAACTCCAAACACCAGCAACACCACGGCAATGACGGTCACTGTGATGGCGGCGATGCTGCCTGTGAAGGAGGAAAGGCACAGAGAGATGAGGAGGAAGGGGGTTCACTCCAGATCCTTTTGCAGAGAAGTCAGAGCTGGAACAAAATCCAGGGTCTTAATTCTATTTCCAGAATGCTTTTCAAGCTATGTGAGATTTTGGGAAATGGTCAGTATTTAGTAAGACCTTTTTGCAGGCCTGGAGATCAGAGAACAGCCCACGGTAATACTTGATTATCTTTTCAAACAGGACACTAATCTGTGATGCTGCAGCTGCTGTTTACAGAGGTAGGGGATTTAAAATACCCTGAAATCTTACTTTGTTCTTTGATAAGCTCTGGTTCCTCTTTCTATCGTTGGCAAAATATTGGGAGGCTTGGGATGTCTTGTTGAAGGGTTACTACAAAGTAATGGGGTTGGTTTTTAAATAAACCAGAATCACACAGTTGTATTAGTAGTGTCCGCTTCAAAAGGGTCGTCTTGGTAGGAGAGGCACAGATCTTAATGATGCCATCTAATGAAAGCCTTTCAAAAAATTCCTCTTTGGGAAGTATGTCCCATTTTCATCCTGGAAGGTGAATTTGATTTTGTAGAGAAAAAAGTCAAGGTTGGTATAAAAACAAGGTCAAGTCTGGTAGGTAACAGTATTTTTTGTTTGTAGAATTAATCTGGTGCAATTACAATGTAACATGAATGTTGTATTGTGTAGTTTGAAATCTGGTTCCAAAGGCAACCATTAACGAGCAGTTAAAAAAAAAACAACACACCACCACACCACCCACCCCTTTGAGCATGTAGCCTTGGAAGAATAACCAGACAGCTTCCAAAGATTACTACTTTGAAGCACAACACTCTTTTTGTGTGAGCTTTGGACTAATAATGTATATACTTCACCTTAGAAGTGCCAAGAATCAATTGAGCTCTTGTCCCCTATAGTTATATTGACTTTCTGGCATGAATGCTGGTATTAGGGACCCCACTTACTCTTTCAGGCCACTGGGAAATTATTCACTACTTCAGCAAATGAACAGGACTCTGAGAGCCAAGGCGGCTCATTGCTAACACAGACTAAGACCAGAGCTCGGTGTGTCCACACAGATAGACTGTATTGCACCATCTCAGAACTTCCGCCCTCTGGACACTCACTTACATGCCCATTTCCTTGCTCCCGGAATCTTTTGAGCATGATTAGCATAACCATCAATGCATTTCTCCCCCCCCCTTTTTTTTTAAAAAAAAACAATTGTAAAGATAGAATTATGGCACTAAATGCCCGAATGTGCGGACCAGATCAAATGAAGTTCAAGGTCAGATCTCCTTATGAAAAGCCTCCACTCCTACTTTGAAAGGCTATGCTTAGCTTCTGGGCCTCCAAACTGTACTGAAATGAGAACAATTCCATGGTCATGGGAGCCTACTGACAGCATTTTAAGAGCTTATGAGAGGAGTATTACTACAAGGTAAGGTGTTGGGAGTATTTCAAGTTTCAAAAGATACAGTGATTGCAATTAAGAGAAATTTTAAAAATAGACCTTTTCATTTAATTCACCCCCTTTAAAAAAGTGGGATATAGTTGATTTCCCCATAACTCTTCTTTCTTGCCCCAGGGATAGTTTAATATAGGAACTTGTAGGTTTGACCTTTCTCAAACTCTCTTCCCTAACTCTGAGCAGTTGGATTTCCTCCAACGCTGTGATTTACTGAATTTATTTACATACCACCTGTCTCTAAAGATAAACCAGGCAGTTTCCCAACTCAAGTGCAGTTCTTTCTTTTAAAAAACAGCAAGAGATAGAGTAACCTGCTCCTCTTCGATGTGACTGGTAGCTGTCTAGTGTAACCATGGTCTTTGAATGGGGTTCTTTAAGGCCACCTTTTCTTGTTCAGGGATAGCCTGCGTGACCAGAGCTACATGTAATCAGCAGGTGATTTTCTACCTGACAGGTCTTAGAGGGAAGCTGAGAAAAGGGGCACTTCTGAGGGTTGGTACTGGCCAATGTGAGACCCAAACATGTCGGGTAAAATGGATTATACTTTGGACCATCCTGTTAACTATTCTGCCACCCACCAGCTTTCCCCAGAGGCTGCCAGCCTTGGTAGCAAAGGTCCTCTGGAACCGGAAGACCTTTATCAGGCCCCTCACTTAGGATGTCTTGTGTCCTGAGCTCCCTGTCACCTCCACAGCACCTGCCACTTTCAGAAGCAGTGGGGAACCTCACCCTGGGAAGTTCCACACCTCAGGGCATTATAGTTTGAACATATGAGGGGGTGTCTGAGCCAACATTAGCACAGCTTTAAATGGTAACAGAAAAGGCTTAATGTCCTCCTTGTGAAAACAAATGTCATTTCCTACTGAGTTCTGTTTAAACTGAACTGGAATTCCCCTTCTCCTCCTCCTGTTTCTTTTTTCAAGGTGGGGCAGGGAATGAGAACATGAGGAAGGTGCAGTGGGGCAGGGGCGGCTTTGCTGTGAAGAAGGTGTGGACAGTTGGTGGGCAGTGCACTGGGACTGGGGTGGGGTGGCGTTACAGTCCTTCCTCACTGGGATCTGAAGTTATGGATTAGGTGCGACTCACACTGTAAAGCCTGGGAGCCAGACGAATTAAGAGAGAATTGGAATAAATTTATCTGTCTATTTCATAAGCTAAGATACAAGAATATTCCACTGTGCTAGCACATTCCACCATGTCAATGTGTTCTGCCTGACCAGAGAGCTATTGGAGATCCGGGAGCCAAAGGCTTCTTGACTTTTGGGTCTCTCTGAGAGCTCGGGTTTCTCAGGGTGCCATTTTACCACTTTCATAAGAACCCAGAACCAAAAAACCAGAACAGGCTGAAGAATAACCTACTCTACATTTGCAGGTGGTTACTCTGGGCTGGCATTGGGCCGAGAACTTTACAGCTATCATTTCATTTCATTCTCTCTGTGAGCAGAGTGCAATTATTCCCATTTTATGGATGAGAAAGTTAAAGCTCAGAAAGATGATTCGGGTTTTATGATCTGCTAAATGATTAAGCTAACATTTGAACCCAGGACTATTTTATTCTAGGGTTGGCATTTGTAATCATTGGTATA
Organism: Myotis nattereri; assembly: GCF_964212035.1. NCBI lineage: Eukaryota > Metazoa > Chordata > Mammalia > Chiroptera > Vespertilionidae > Myotis > Myotis nattereri. The sequence goes on from NC_138075.1 coordinate 183,406,731, forward strand.
CTGGTTGCTTCCCTGGCCCTTTTCTCGGCACGGCCAACTCCTACTCTTTCTTCATGACAATTAATATAAGCCCCTCTGAGAAGCTTTCCTGACACCCCAAGCAAATTACAGTGTTGTTGTGTGTTAGCTTCTCATACCTGCTTCTTTCAAGCACTCGTGGTGAGCTTCTCCAGGCAGGTTCTAATCGTATTCATCTTGCATCTCTTTCCCCTTCTTATCACCTTCCTACCACACCCTTAGCCTCAGCCACAGTCTGTAGGCCACAGTGGGTACTTAACTCATGCATTTAATGTCGAATGAATAAATGTCATATTGGCAAAAAAATTAACTGGCAGTTTTTTAGCTCAGTCACTGTGCCAAAAAAGTTCCCAAAGCAGCAGGCTCTCCACCTGTCCAATATGGAGTCGCCTGCTACAGCTCTTACCTGAGTATCTATCCTTATGATTCTATAGCTATGGTCCAGGGGACGATGGAGCTGGAGGAGAGTTATTTTAGGAATAACTGTCTGAATAGGGTCAGATCATTTCCTTGAAGGAGCCAGAGCCAACTCTCAGGAGACCATGCTTCCGGTCTGACCTGGTCAGACTCCTCGAGGAAGGAGGCTGCCCTGGAGGTCATCGCTTGACCTGCTTTGACTCTGCTCTAGGCCCCGTGCAGTCCTGGAATAAACTGAGACGTTGTTTTAAGGGGTCTTTCTCCCCATATCTGCCTCTCCAGCCACAGACACCCCCATCTCTTTGTCACACTCCCATTGGCCCTTTATGGATACAGGAAGTCTTCCACACTCAGAAGGGACTTTCCTGTCCAAACTGCACCCCCCCCAACACACACACTTGAAGGTGCCCTCCTGTTTTCCCGGGCTTAGCAATATTCCAAGTTCTTCAACTGTTCCTCTGGGGACTCTTCTCATAGAGGCATTTTCTCTTTCCCTCCCTTTAAACATGAAAGAAATGTTGTATCTGACCTCTTTGACAGGATACTTGCCAATTACATTCAACATGACAATATTAGGCTGTGATGGGGTGACCCTGAACCACCTCTTAAGAAAGAGCTTTCCTAGGCTCTCGGAGGTTATTTATTTATTTATTGTTAACAGTAGGATGTATTTTATTTTTTAAAATCTGTGAACTAATCAATGGGCAGTATTTTAATAATCTGGTACATTAAATTTCAAAGTTTTAACATTTAGCAAAATTTTGCTTCACGAATTCACTGTTAGAATGACAGGGACTATGTACAACTTAGACTCCATATTCAGACAAATGCCTTTTTCCCTTCCTCAAAATAAAAGCTTTAAGAAGCACAGTATAAAAGTTTTAGATAGCCAGGCACTGCATAACTCTGTATCACGTGGCCGGTGTCTTGCTTTAGCCGCAAGAGTAATGAGAACATTCTACACTTCATTTAATGGAGCATAGGAAACTTTTTGAGGAAGGACCTAGCTCTCCTCAAAGAAAAAAAGAACTTTTTGGCTCATTTAGTTAATGAATTCCTTTCCAAGATTGCTTTTAAAAGGCTTATCTGGAAAAGCTATCTAGAATATGTCTACTACAAATATGCCTCATCTTATTCTGCATGAGTGTCAGGGGATGTGAGAAGAGTACTACATGTGTGGAAATATATATATTTCCAAAATAGTAATTTATCCGTTATAATAAAGCTAAATATACCTTTCCAAATCCACTGTTTTTATATAGATGCTGCCAACATATGATCTATGAAAACAATTTTAAAGAGTTAAGTTTATAATATTTTTATAAATCAAATGAACAGATCGAAGTCATTATACTTTCCTATTTTTAAACTCAGGGAATTTTTATCTGCTCTTGACATGTTGATTGCACTGGGTAATAATGATTTATATGATTCAGGGAGTGTTCTGATGTCCTAAATCGTTATAAAAACAAAAACCATAGCCAGAGGACAATCAACCACATTTGTTATTATTTTAGGAACCAAACTGAATGCTATCTAACATTATGTGAACTGTAATAGTAGCCATAGGGGGCTTCAAGATGGCCTGGGAATTCAGATCCTACAGTTATTTTTTTAAAATATATTTTTCATTGATTTCAGAGAGGAAGAGAGAGGGAAAGAGAGATAGAAACATCAATGATGAGAGAGAATCATTGATTGGCTGCCTCCTGCATGCCTACATTAGGGATGGAACCCACAACCCAGGCATTTTGCCATAACCAGAATCAAACTGTGATTTCCTGGTTCATAGGTCAATGCTCAACCACTGAACCACACCAGCTGGGTGATCCTATAGTTCTTGGTAGCATATAGTTGACCTCAAATTCCTTTTTTGAGGGCATTCCAAAAATAATGGAAATTCACCCATTAAATTAAACCAAACTATTTGTTATTACAGGAAGAAGCATTTTAGTTGAAGTGAACTTTGTTCTTTTGAAGGTCCAAAGATTATTGTCCAGGAGGCTAAAATATCCTTATAACCTGGCTTTATGAGTCATATGTTTTTACAAGTGCTTTAATTACATATAGAGGAGAAAAAACATTATATATATTGTCAGAGAAGTTTCAGAACAAATAAAATAACACCTTAGAGAAAAATTACTTAAAAATAATTGTACTTATATTCCACAATTTGCTCAAATACTGGTTTCCTTTCTTTCTATACGATTTTTTGTTGTTGCTGTTGTTAATCCTAACCTGAGGATATTTTTTCCATTGATTTTTAAAGAGAGTGAAAGCGAGGGAGGGAGAGGGAGAGGGAGAAGGAGAGGGAGAGGGAGAGGGAGAGGGAGAGGGAGAGGGAGAGGGAGAGGGAGAGGGAGAGGGAGAGGAAGAGGGAGAGGGAGAGGGAGAGGGAGAGAGATGGAGAGGTGAGAGACACACATCAATGTGAAAGAGATACATTGATCAGTTGCCTCCCACATGAGAGTATCCTGACCAGGGCTGGGATCAAATCTGCAACTCAGGTATGTGCCCTTGACCAGGATCTGAACCCTCAACTCTTCAGTATGTGGGCAAACACTCTAACCATTGAACAACTTTGGCTAAGGCTCGACAGGATTTTCTAAAGTAAATTCTTCCCATTGTGTCTTAGTGACTGACTGATCATGGAATTTCAGGGAACTAGTTCTGTGAGTTTTTACAGTTTTGTACTGAAGGGTGGCAGGTGGTCACGTGCAGTCCATGTGGGATTCGAACGTGACACTGAGTGCATTTTCTGACGTGGATCATCCCTTTGATGCTGCAGGTAGTGCATCTGTTGAAAGATGTTGCTGTAGATTTGGATTACTGCTCGCTGCATCTTCTAGCTTCTCTGTGTTATCTTCTCAAGTAATGTAGAATCTTGTGACTCTGGGATTAGATCCAAAATGTTCCTTTGAAGCTTAGAAAAGTGGTTTTACTGGTGGATTTCCCCTTAATTCTGTCTCAGTATATTCATTATTTACACAATAGCAACTCTAATAAATTCTTGACCTTGATAGGTGCATGTGATTAGCACAACTGTTACACCTACTGCATCTGCACCTGGAATGAGCCCTGGATGAGGTGCATCAGCCTGAAATATCAACATATGCCTTCCTACAGGCACAGAGCCCACTAACAGAGTCTAAACCTTGATCGCATTCTTCACTTTCTGCAGAGCCCACATAGATAATTTTCCACTCCAAGTATTCAGACTGGATGGTGATCTTGCACTGGAATGATTTGTAGAAAGGAGAAGGGTTATCCAAAACCACTACACTGTTTGCCTGAACCTTTGCCATATTATGAAAACACACACACACACATACACACACACACAACAACAACAACAACAACAACAACAACAACAACAACCTAATAACACAACAAACAAAAACAATAGAACTGGGGCTTGCTGAGAAAAATAAAGTCCAGCTCTGGAGAGTGCAAACCACACCCTAGTGCAGCCTGATGTCCTGCCCGGTCACAGCTCTTTTAAAGGTTGTTATTGCTCTGAGAGAGCGGGAGGCAGAGGGTTGATGGTGGGATGTTTCCAGGGGTGACAAAAAGGTGAGTGGTCTTTCTCCTCTCTGTGGATGACTCCTGAACCACACGGTCCTTGGAAATTCAACAGCTAGCTTACTTAGAACGCCCCTGTCCATACTTTGACCAAGTTCCTGGGTCTGTGAGCATCTGATCTATTTTGAGAAGCATCTTTGACAACCTCTTTGACTGTTTTTCAATATTTTTGCACTTTTCTTTCCTCTTCCTGGTCCAGGGAGTAGGTAAGAAATGGAGACTAGAAGCAGACGGCCGTTTTAGAGTATGTGGCCCAGAGGAAAGGAACATCTCATCTCAAAGGAATTCTTTCTCTGTGAAAGCACATGTCTGCACTGGAGGAAGGAAGTGGGCCTGATGAAGAAAGGGCTTGAAGGTTTGAGGTCTGTGTGAGTGTGGATTTCTCTTTATTACCCTAGGAAAAGGCTCCTCCCTCTTTACAGCAATAGTCTCTCATTGCAACTCCTTCCTTCGAACAGCAATGATAATAGAAGTAACAGTCGACAACAGAATAAAGTGATAGCTGTGCACACTTTCTTGTTATTTATCCTGTGTCAGGGATTATCCTATGCTTCAGTTATTTCAATTAATGTAATTCTCCATAAGGTAGCTATGCTTATTATATCCATTTTACAAATGAGGAAACCAAGGCACAGAGACACTAAGGGCCCAGAACCACATGGTAAGGAGAAGAACTGGGACACAGAGCAGGATCCATGCTGGTACCCAGGAGTCTCTCCTGTCATCCTGGGCTCTAGCGATAGCTCTGCATCTGCTTGTGGTAAAACCTGCCCCTCCAGTGTGTCCTCTGTCTGCTTTCTATTGGCATCCAGGAATCAGGCCTGCCTTGGGGCTGGATTCAAACTTTGAGGCAGGATCTCTAATATCTATACTTTCCACTTCCTGTAATCAGGAGACCTGGTTTTACTTTTTTTCTCTAAGAGCATTTGACCTACATAGGTAGCATATAGTTAAAAATGTATACAGAAATATAAATCTCTGTGGAGAAAACAAAAGATTTGTACTTGGCCAGGCAAGTGGCTGTTCCCGCTCCCTGCATTTCTCTCTCATGCGTTCACATCGGCTGTACTTGAAGGGCACGGGGAGCTCAGGTTTGCAATGAATGCAACCCGGGGCACACAAGCCAGCACAGTCCCTAGTTATCAGCATTTAAAAGTTTCTTCACTTCACTTACAATTACAATCTTTCCCAACACAAATGAGGCTTCTTTTCCACTGGAATTTATTATCACTACCTGTTTAGGTCACCCAGTCCCAGCTCTCCTTTGACTCTTGTAATGTGTGAACTAGACTGGATTTCTAAGAATAGCAAAGGGGACGCCACCTCATCCCTTTTCCCATAGCACTAGGACACGTCCATGGCTGCACAGCAGTCCTAGGTCAATGTCAGGGAACATTCCCCTCATTCAGTTGGCCTAAAGGTGCTGCCCAGACCAAACGGAGCCTGCAGGGAATGAGAATTCCTCCTGAAGTATGGGTGACCCTTCTATCTGAATGCTGTTAACAGACTCTCCTCGAAGATTGTTCCAAATTCAGCCTTGGCTTAACAACAGTTCCCAGGGGACATCTGTAGTATTGTGCCAAGAACACTAATGGAAACATCAAGAGAAACAATCCGGTCATGAAAGTCATAGAAGCCACCATTACTGCGGCTACCCTATGCCAGGCATTAAGCTAGGCAGAGCTGGGTGGGAATCTGCAGTTTGGAGTTTTGGAAATAATGCAGTTAAAAAAGTTCTGCTCACCTGCATAGCAGGCATAAATGGGATTTAACCATGGGGGCTAGATTCCCCAAACCTATGCTTTCCCACTCTCTGTGATGAGAAGACCTGGCATGGAGACGGGCTTCATAAACACAGCAGCTGAAGGGTCTTGGGCAAGTCACTTTACTCCTCCCAGCCTCTGTGCCTCCTTTGGTCCTTATCCCCACCTGTAAATGGGGATTCATTCAATCATTCATGCAGCTAATGTTTACTGTGGACTTGATGAAATGCTTGCTTCCTCATAGAATGCTTTCACAAATTAGCATATTTAAAATGCTTTGTGCATCATGAATGCAATACAAAGGTCCCATTTAACCTCAGGGCACCTCTTATCCATAAAAACTCTGAGCCAGAAAAGAACCTTGATCCAGAGGAGATTTGAGCTACCTTGGGTATTGGAAATGAGTGAGAATCTCAAGTTCAAGTTTTGCTTTCAGCAAGATCATGACCAATGGAATAATGTAATTTTATTGTTGAAAAAAATTCTAAGGAGTTTCATTGAATCTAACCCCTTCATTTTACAGATGATAAAATGGAAGTCTATGGAAATGAAGAGATTTGATTGTGATTAGATTGTGATTAGAGTCCATTAATGACAGAGTTAGGACTAGAACTCACATTTTGATATCTGGTTTGTGTCCTTTTAAATTCTCTATTCCTTGGTCTCATCCCAAGTAAAACCTTAAAGCACTGTTAGCTGAGACAATAAACAAGGACAAGATGCCAGCCTCAACTTCCGTGCTGGGTTTCCAAAATTCCAACACCTTCATATCACTCTCATGCTTTTGCCATGTCCACATACCTACACTATTATTTTCTAAATGTATGTCTTTAAATCAAGTCATAATTTTTCCTTAGAAATTTGCTACATATAGCCATACCCTACGCAATAAAGCTGTGCAATCATGATTCAATATATTGTTTTATTCTTTTCTCAAATTCACATTAAAACAAAACAGTTTTTATTAGAATAAACAAGGTTCGTCATCTTGCATACTCCTCATGTAGGGACTTAAACCATACTTCTGAGAATACTGCTTCCAGGAAAACCAGACTCACAAAGAGGCTGGACAGGGTGGAGGGTGTGTGTGTGTGAGAGAAACTGGGCTGGGGGTAAATCAGCTGCCCTCAGGGCCCATGGGAGAGGCCAGGAAGAACAGAGGGCAGGAGCTGAGACCAGCAGTGGGACTGCTCCAGGGAATGTGGCAGCTTCATGAAGACTGCTTCTTGGTGGAGGCCCAAAGTGGAGGAAATGTGGCACAGGAGGGACAACTGTCCTGACTCAGCCACTCCCAGGAGTAGCAGTGCAGACAGGAACAAAGACTTCACTTCTAAGTCCATGAAGTTAAGTCTGTTCCTTAACACGCTCCATGTCAGTTTCTGCCCTTCTCATATCTCCTGCAGGACAGATTCATAACTATTTCACAATTACTTTATATAATGAACATAATTCAGCCTGTGCTGAATTATCATTTCTACTGGGCTAAGTGATATGGGTGGGAATCTGAACTCTGTATCAGCCCCATTCCAGATCTCCTGGGATGGAGAGGAGGGTGGGGTTGGAGAGATTTCTGGAGAATAATTGAAGAAAAAAAGAAGAAGAAGGACAGAGGATCCCCTCTATTGTTTGTCCTGGATGAGGAGAACTCTCCTGCTCTTCTGAAAATTCTTACCGATAGCGCGAGTGGGTCGGCTGTGTCAAGTTAGGTCACCTACACTCCTGGACTGGAGGACATAGATATTTCTATTCAGAAGTCAAGTCAGAAAGAGGGGAAAAGATCCCTACATCTCTCTGCTATCTGAGCATCCTAGATGCAATTAGTATTGAAATGATTAAAAAAAATTCCCTTGGATATTTTCAGTTTGGAGCAACTAGCTGCATGGCAGTGGGCAGGAGGGATGTGTGTAGGTAGAGAAGTCAGCCTTAAGGGCCAGATGGGGGATCTCAACTCTGAAGTCAACTCTCTGTGACTGACACACTGAGGGGCCAATAACGTACCACAAGAAGCATGCCGCTGTCCTGCTTAAGAGCTGCCATTCATCTGCATGAACACAGAAAGAGGTTTTGGTTTTGTTGTTACTTCCTTCTCTATTCCTTTCGTATTTCAAAGATGAAAATGAGGCATGACCACAGATCAAACAATACTGAAGGGGAAAGCTGGCCTGTGCCCTTTTTGAGACTCATCCAGTCTGTAGGTGAAGGCTCAGATTTCTTCAGGGTTCACCAGTCTTAGCAAGTAAGATGTTCCACACTGGCATTTTCTTGGTTAAGAGAACATAAGCGAGAAGGAAGGGGGTACTTCTCAGAGCCCAAGACAGAGTCCTAATGTTGTTTGCTAAGCAATGTGAAATTTGTCATTTTAATTATGGAATCTGTGTGTGGAGCAGAGAGTCACAGTTTCAGATCACCTGTCCCAACACCTTGGCCAAGAGCAGTCACATCAGTATAATAACTGCAACCCAAGGACTGACTCAGGGATCTCCGGGAACCATTAGTTCATTTAGCTTTGCTCCGTTAATCACCAAGGCCAGGCAGGAACCTGCTTTTGGATACTGTATTTTACCCAGTTTTAATTTCTTCCAGACTAAGTTAAAAACTCTGAAAAGAAAATAATTTCCAAACTTTGATGCCAGATAAGAGGAGAGGGCAACCTCTTAGGGGCCAGTGGGGCCTCGGCAAAGTTCTATAGCTGAACCTTTGTCTCCTCCCTCCCCTAAGACCTCCTTCCTCCCAGCTGGAAATCTCTAGTTGTTTGCACTCTTTAACCCTTTGCTTTGGATTTCACAAGTTTCGTGAGAGCATTACTACTTCAAATGTGAACATAGTTATTTTTCTCTTCTACACTTTTTGGGTTATCTTTTTTTTTGTATTTTGTCCTAGGCAGGTGCTTAAATGTATCTTTATTATAGAATACTTATAGTAATAATCCTTTTGGGAGTCTTAAAGTGTTTACAAGCATTCTATTTCTTTTCAAGTTAAGAAAATCAAAGTCTAGAAGAGTCAGCTGTTGTTGGTATTCACACTGAGAATTAGGGACCCAAATGTAGTAATAATAACAGCTAACATTTATTTAGTGCTCTGTGAGACACTTTATAAACTTGCCTCATTTAATCCTCATAGGAATCCTAGAGGGCAAGCCCGTACTATTATTACCCTCATCTTAGAGATGAGGAAAATGTGACACCCAGTGATGAATACAATGGCCCAAGTCTCCCATCTAACAAATGGCATCAGTGGGATCTGAGCCAGGCAGTCTGATGCCTGAGTTTGTACCATTAGCAATATTCTTGCCTTCCTGGAGCCTGGCTTTGAAATGACCCCCTAATTTCTCCAAGCAGAAATATGGCAAATGGTTTTTGATGGTCCACTCCCATGGATTTATTGAAATTATATAATTTTAACCTAAATTTACCTTCATTTTTGTGCCTGTCGTCCACCCCTGAAGGCCATGAGACCAATGATAAAAGCAAGATACTGTTAAATAAAATTTTGTCTCTTATTGGCCAATATTTTTCTTTTCTGCGAACTGAGAAACAAGTCATGCTGAGGAAAATATCAATGTAGTATCCATTATACGTTCTCTGAATACAGTGCTCCTGACTGGGGTGGGATTTTTAGATCCTTTTCTGATAAAGACAGTGGGCCGGTGCTGATTCATTCTCACTTTCCTGATATTATTTTGTAACTGAAAATACATGCTCTTGAGTCAGAAGATTACAGTGAGAATTCATTTTGGATATGGAATCAGGCATTTTCCAATCAGTTTTCTCAGTGAGCCAGCAAGCCATAGATTCATTAATGCTATCAGATGTGCTTTAAGCTAACCTGCTTTCTCAGTGAAGCACTTCCAAAATCATTTTAGACATATATAACTGGTGAGAGCATTTGAAGCAGAAAGAAGAAATTGTCCCATGGAGGCAGAAACTCTCCAAATGTAATGAAAGGTGACATTGAAACGATTAAACTTCGTCACATTTATGTTGTAAATGTGTTGTAGGGAGTTGTGTTCTGGTAGATAATTTAAATGGCAACTAGCTGACTTTATTACCTTGACATATATTTTTCAAAGAATAGTTTTTAACTTTTTCAAAATCAGATTAAGATTTAAGTAGTAAAAGTAAATCAAAGAAGAAATAAAAGCAATGGAGAAAAGAATTCAGAATAATATTACCTAAACTAAAATCTGACCGTTGGAGCTCCTTATGGGAGTTTACTTGGCATTAGCAAGCTTTAAGGTTTAGTCAAGTTTAAAGAATTTAGCACAATTGAGCACAAAAGAAAAAAAAAGGAAAAGTGTGAGTGAGAGTTTATAACGATTTATAACTTGTCAGCCCTTAAGTCCTTGGAGACCAAAGATAAGAGTCAGCATGGTGGGAAAAGAGAGGAGCGGTGGTGGGAATAGGGGTGGGCAGAACCCTGAGTGGAGCAGCAAGCTCTTTGCAGTGGTTCTCAATCTTCCTAATGCCGCGACCCTTTAATACAGTTCCTCATGTTGTGGTGACCCCCAACCATAAAATTATTTTCGTTGCTATTTCATAACTGTAATTTTGCTACTGTTATGAATCATAATGTAAAAATCTGATATGCAGGATGTATTTTCATTGTTCACGACCCACAGGTTGAGAACCACTGCTTTAGACTGTCTAATGATGGCGGGGTATTAGAGGAGTGTCTTTGCATGCACAGGTATTATTATGAACTAAATGCCTGTGTCCTTTCAAACTCATAGGTTTAAATTATAACTAAAAATGTGATAGTATGAGGAGGTGGGGCCTTTGGGAGGTGATGTCATGAGGGTGGAGCCCTTGTGAATGGGATTAGTGTCCTTATAGAGGAAATCTCAGTGAACTCCCTTTCCCCTCTCACTGAGTGAGAACACAGAGAAAATATGGCCTTGTATAAACCAGGATCTCAGCCCTCACCAAACACTGAATCTAGACTCCCAGCCCTCAGAACCCTGAGAAATAATTTTCTGTTGTTTAAGTCACTCCATCTATGGTATCTATACTAGTAAAAGGGTAATATGCTAATTAGACCAGATAGACCAGATGTCTTCCGGACATCCTTCCAGAGAAGGCCACAGTGGCTGTGAGGGCTGAGGAGGGCAGGCAGCTGTGGCAGGCAGGCAGCCATGACGGCCAGCAGTGGCAGCAGCAGTGGGGTGATGCCTCCCTTTGATCAGCCCGGTAGCCTCTCACAGAGGGAGGCCAGACTGTGGCTTAGGCCTGCTCCCTGGGCCTAAGTCAGTAGGACATCCCCTGAGGGCTCCTGGACTGTGAGAGGGGACAGGCCAGGCTGAGGGACCCTCCTTTAGTGCACGAATTTTCATGCACCAAGCCTCTAGTTTTTATTATAAAAGCCTGAACAGATTAAGGTCAGGATTTATGAAGTTCAGAAAATATGTGAATCTATGGTCTAAAGCTTGATATTTAGTCATTAGAAGTCATTCATTCATGAATTCATCAAACACTTATTGAGTACCTACACTGAGTTAGACACTGTTAGTTACTAGGGATCTATTTGTAAGCCCAAATAGACAAGGCCCCAGTTCAGGTACCTGGAAAGGCAGGGTAAGCAATGAGCAATGCTGCCACACAAGCACATGGATAATCATACACTATGGAGAAGAGAGACAACTGAATTGTGAGAGGTTGTAACTGGGAAACCACTGCTGGACTGGGGCCCCAACAGAGCCTTCCTGAATAGATAATGTTTGAGCTGAAGCCTAAGGAATGAGTTGGAATTAACCAGGTAAGTAATGTGTTGTGGGTTCTATGTAGAAGGATCTGAATAAGGAAAGGCTCTGTCTTAAGAGGGAGCTCAGCAGACTCATGGAACTGAGAGATAGCCAACATGGGGGTACAAGGGGTGAGATGAGGCGGAAAGGCAGGCAGAGATTCCACCCTGTGGGCTTAAGAGCAGGGAATGCCCAGAAGGGCTGGTGGTATTTAGGTTGTGTGTGACCCAATCAGATCTGTGTTTGTTATTCTGGCTGCTATGTGGAGAATGGGCAAGATGTGAGATGGGTAAAGGAGAGGAAATGAAAGGCCAGTTAGGAAGCGATCATGGTGGAATTATGGGGTTATGGGAGTTTTGACATGAGGGTAAAACTGAAAATAGATGAATTGAGAGCTACTAAGAGTTCAAAATCAATAGTATTCAGTGGTGGAGAGGACCCAGGCAGTGAAGGACAGTGAACTGAAAAAATAGTAGCACCATTTACTATAGGACACTGGGCCTGGCCATGTACAATGATATAATATTTGTAAAGCTGAGCCTAACATAGGTATAATACTTTTTAGGACTATTGCTTCCTGATATATCTTGGGCATTCCAAAAGAATCTGATCAATAAATGTTTATGAATATTCTTTTATATGGTCTTCTCACTTATGATTTTTTTATTAAATCATCATTTTCACCTTTAACATATATTTAATACATCATCTAAATATGATGGTCATCAACTTACTATAACATACACTTTTTTTAGTCCTAAATTTTTTATGACTATTTTAAAAGTTATTTGCACTTTTTTTGGAGTTAATTCCTTTTTTCAAATTTATGTTCATTTTAAGAGTTAATCTGGAATAAGCAGATGTCATGTGGAGCTGAAAGTCCCTTGCGGATATGGGCACATGGGTGTCTAGATGTCTGTGCCTGCTTAGAGCCCTTTATTTAATGGTTTTATTAGAACAGTTCATGCTGAACAAATACTGGGGTTCAGACTAGCAATTTAAAGTTCAAAGGCTTTTACCAGTTTTCACAATTATGTGTCCTTCTTTTTGTAATGGAAAGTATAAGAGAGTATAAGACCAGCGGGCACTTGGATTTTACAGAAGAAAGAGAATATTCACTTTGCAACAAGTGGAGTGAGTCTAATTCTAAAGTTTGCCTATGCAAGAATTGATGATGTCTTGAATCTAACTTGGTGTGCAACATCAGTTCATCCCTGAAGCATATGCTGAGCAACTAATTGTGCACAGCACCATTCAGTTTAGCTCAGGGAGTCAGAAATACTCCGTAGTCATAGTTTCCACCCGTGAAGAGCTCTGATTTAATAACATAAGGCAACCCAAACACATCACAGATGTCTCTCTTCCTTTACAAGCAAGACAAAAACTGAAAAACAAAAGTTAAAACTCATTTTTCTGGACAGCCACCTTGGAATGCCTGCTCCTAGCACCTGCTGCTCCTCCCATAGGGCAGCCCCTCCCTGAGACCCAGCGGCCGGCACTCGGTGTGTGGCAATATTCCATGTCATTCATTTCCACAGACGTTCTGGAGGCCATTGGTCCTCCCCCAGCTTTTCTTTTCTCTGAATTCAGGTAGGATGGGTGTACTGAAAGGAACACTTGACTTAAGGTCAGTCAGGAGAACTGAATTTGCGTTTTGGCTGCGTCACTCAGGTGAGAATTGGAGTAAGTCACTTCATCTCTCTGGGCCAATTTCCTCACCTGTAGAATGGATAGCCTCAAGCACACCTCTGTCACCAGCTCCATCCTTAGAACATGCATATACTCAGCAAACTTCATGTGAATATGAACCTCATTCCTTTGGCATAGGATAATTTAAATAAACAATTTGAATAGTATAATAAGCCAAAAGGACCGAAAGATGATCTCTCTTGTACCTGGTTTATAGCTAAGAGCTCTTAAAGTCAGAGTAGTTAAGGGACATGGTCTATCAGTGACAATGGCAAGCCACAGACCAAGTATAAGCTGGTCTACCTGTTGCCAGGCCTGAATGCCATGAAACTTACTACACATATTTCTCCCAGTTGAAACCTCTTAAAAGGTAATTCTTACCATTTCCTTCCCCTGATGAAAAGCCTTTGGTTACTATCAATGGCCTGGTAAGTAAGTCATCTCATCCTGCTATTTACAGTCCTCTAACACTTGTCCTGAAACCTTCCTTCCTGCTTTCCTGCACTGTTCCCCCTCCACACAGTCTGGGATCCACCAAGCTAGATTATTTGCCATGTTGTGTACATGTTAAATTATAAACTGCATGTGGGAGTGACTGTTTTATTCATTGCTGAATCACCAGTACCTAGCCAGACGCCTAACTCATTGTAAAAGCTCAATAAACGTTTGTTGAAGATGGTAAGCATTCTTTATGATAACTATAACAAACAACAATAAGAAGGACAATAGCAAAATGGTAGCAATAATGATAAATCATAAAATGGTAAGTCATAGGAAAATAATCATAGTCATCGACAGAGCCATTACTCAGTAGCTAGTATGATGCAAATTTATTATCTCAACTAAACCTGACAATAACCCCGTCATGTGAATATCCTTTTCCCATCTTACTGACGAGAAGGCCGAGGCTCAGAGAGATGGAATAGCTTCCCTGGAACTGGTTGGTTATTAAGGCTCAGTTCTAGGGGTTGGGTGTAACATACATCTTCCTGTTTGTGAACAAGGTTCCTTGCTTTCATGGAGCTGACAGTTTAGGGGCAGAAAACAGACACCTACTCACCAAATAAGTGAGATAAAGTCAGAGAGTGATAAGTGATCAAGTGGAAAATAGAGCAGCATTGAAGGGATCAATGGTGATGAGTTTATTATTTCAGACCGGAGAGTGAGTAAAGGCTTCCTTTTCATGAGTCAAGACTTTGGTTAGCTGTCGTCTCTGACAAGGAGTGAGCCCTAAAAGACCTGGCAGGAGACTGTATTGGGCGCAGGAAGTAGTGAGTACACAGCCCCTGAGGCAAGAGTGTCCTTGGTCTGTTGGGGACAGTAAGACTGCCCGTGTGTCTGCTGGTAAAGGAGCAAGGCAGTGACAGCAGGGAGGCTGTGTGGGTTCAGATCATGCTGAGCACTGTAGGCATGACACAGACGTGGGCTTTGCTCAGACTCAGGGGAAGCCATGGGAATGTTAGAGCTGAGCAGTGACAGATCTGTCCTCGGTTTCAAAAGGATCTCTCTGGCAAGGGTGATGAGAAGTGAGAGCAGTTGCAGGAATATTGAAGTCACACGTGTGAGAGACGACAGGGGGGTGAGAGGAGACTAGGTTCTGATGGACTGGAATATGTGAGAAAGAAAGGAGTCTAGAATTAGTCCAACGTTTTTAGCCTCAAGAACTGAAAGAAGAGAGGGAAAGGCTGAGGGAGGAGCAGACCGAGGGTTAAGGAAATCAGTAATTCATCTCATACATATTAAGTGTGCGAGGCCTATGAGCCACCCACGTGGTGGGTGTGAGTTAGCTGACAGCTGGATTTACATGTCTTTAGTTCAATGAAGCAAAACAGGCATAGGATTTTACATGTTAGGGTTATCAGCAATGGATGGCATTTTAAGTCATGAGACAGGATGAGGTCATATCAAGAGTGAGTGTGAAGAGGAGAGAATGTGAGTGTAGAGAGTTCGGGGAGAGAGGAGGGCAGTCCTAGCCCTGGGGTGCTCCAGTGCAGGAAGATGAGGGGTGAAGTAAGGCAACAGAGACCAAGCAGGAGCAGCCAGCCAGGCAGGTGAAGGACCAATAGGGAGAGCGTCCTGGAGGCCAAGTGGACAGTGTTATAAAGATGAGGGCAGGGACCACCTGTGTCAAATGCTGCTGATAGGTCAGGTCAAGCCAGGCCTAAGGATTAACATAAGACTTTGCAAAGTGAAGGGCACTGGATACCTTGACAAGAGCAATTTTGGTGCTTACAACTTCTGAGTGCATTCTGAAGTCAGGTGAGTGCAGCATTAACTACCACTTTTGCACACAAGTGCCCCAATGGCCTCCTCAGGCCTAAATGTTCTTCATCTCCTACAACTTGGCACCATCATGGGATCTTCCTTAATTCCTCTAGTGAAACTGAACTCCAATAGCATTAACCTTGGTTTAGAATTATTTATTGGTGACTACAAATGGTTCAATTCTTGGATTAATAGAAATATGCTATGTGAACCTACACAGAGTAATCCAAGATGCTAAATAACAGTGTGGTATTGTTACTATATTATATACACTATTAAGGCAGCACAAAAATCTCTAAACAAAAACATCCCTAAATAGTAACCTGTGAGCACAGTCTCAGGGCGCTGCCTGACGTGTGGGGCTGAGAGAGCAGTGCAACAGTGATGGTTGCTGAAAGAAGACTTGATTGTGGTTTTGAGGATCTGGGCTCTGAGCCCAGCTCTGCCACTAAGTGGTGTAACCTTGTGTGAGGCACTCCAAAGTTCTGGGACATAATTTCTTCACCTTTGAAATGAACAGATTGTATCACATCTGCTCAAAGGTTCCTCCATCCACCTTGTTCATTCTCATTCATATTAAGAGTGACTTGGCTCCTTCTCTCTTCTGAAACTATGAAATCCAAAAGCACAGGCCTTATACTCCTCGTGCTTCTTTGCATCAAGCACACGGTCCCAGGAGAGGCACACTACATAGTTTCTTCTTTAATAGGGGATAAATCCTCTTTGGGCTGTGAAATGGAGTCTGGTCCTTGCTCAGTGATCTCCCTCTGACCTGCCACATTTATTTTTTGTCCAGTCATTCAATCCTTCCTTCCTTCATTTACTCGGGAGTTCCTACTGGCTGCAATATTCCCTAGGACTTTATAGGGTCGTGACCAGCTCTGATGTTAATTTTGTGGCTCTTGACCTTGCTGGCTTAGAGTTGAGGAAATTAAGATACATGGTCTAACACATGAGCCAGAATATTGGAACAGGACTGTTTTATTTTTTTTATTTTATTTTTTTAATATATTTTATTGATTTTTTACAGAGAGGAAGGGAGAGAGATAGAGAGTTAGAAACATCGATGAGAGAGAATCATCGATCAGCTGCCTCCTGCACATCTCCTACTGGGGATGTGCCCGCAACCCAGGTACATGCCCTTGACCGGAATCGAACCTGGGACCTCTCAGTCCGCAGGCCAACGCTCTATCCACTGAGCCAAACCGGTTTCGGCTGGACTGTTTTAGATACTCTAGCCCAGTGGTCGGCAAACTGCGACTCGCGAGCCACATGTGGCTCTTTTGCCCCTTGAGTGTGGCTCTTCCACAAAATACCACTTGTGGGCGCACACGTACAGTGCGACAGAAACTTCGTGGCCCATGTGCAGAAGTCGGTATTTTGTGGAAGAGCCACACTCAAGGGGCCAAAGAGCCGCATGTGGCTCACGAGCCGCAGTTTGCTGACCACTGCTCTATCCCATGAACCTAGGGCACTTGTGGAAAGTAGTAAGACCATCAGATTATGGAGATTCTTACATGCCCAGCTCAGAATGTGTGGATCCACCATGTTTGGAGTACTCTGGAGGGGGTAGAGAGCAGCGAAAGGGAGATCAGTGAGAAAACTGAAGAAGCAGTGCACAGGTGGCAATGAGGGCCTGAACTAGGACAGAGAGAAGAGATGGGGCCACTGCCTGCAAGCTGCCCTTTGACGGCACCTTGGTTAGAGACAGTCCTTTAGACACTGAGTCAAGTCAACACCCGCTCTGCTCCAGGTTCCTAGACTATGCTAGAGATGTTACCTGCATGTTGGTAACATGGAAAGTATCAGGCAAGGTGTGGGGTGGGAACTGGGGCAGAGGCAGAGACAGAAAGTGCACATCGAAATGCAGTGTGATAAGTGCTGGCTGGAGGCATAAACGGGGGTGCAAATGGGAATGGGAGCTGCACAGAGGAATCTATGTTTGAGTCTGATGTGCTAGGTTTCTTCCTTTTGCCTCTCCAAATCCACACCCACACTCCTCCACTTTGTTCTCTGCCCAGGCCTCCAGGAGGCTGACCTGTATGGACCACATCAATGGGTTTCCTTGTCCTTGGCTTCCGCATATCAGAGGGAAAGGGGAGAGTGAGGGCAGAGTACTGATTCCCTTCACTCTTAGGAGGTTAACCTTGGGCTAGTTGTGTCTCTCAACCTAGAGTCTCTGCTGCTCTCAAGGTGGTCTATTCTACAAGACTTTCTCCTCTGGGTTCTGGTTATGTGCCTTTCCTCCTAGGCCTGACTCAGAGCAACTCTGCCATTACAGTCCCCTGTGGTTCCCCTGTATGCTAGCCAAACCTTTGTAATGAATTCCTTTATGCTGGTTTGATTGAACCTCCCTTTCTTGTTGGGACTTTCACTGATCTACTGGGTTTTTGAAATAAGCATTTGTAATTCTTTGGGGCTTTATTCCCTAATAAACTATGAGCTCTCCCATGAGGAATCGTATTTTGTTCATCTTAGCTGTATCTCTCCCCACCTTCACTGTCTAATAGAGTTTCTATTCATAGTGATTGTTTATCTTTTTTTCAAAGATGTTAATTTCTCCTCACAGCCATTCCTTTGACCCTCAGGTGGTCTGTCAGGAATATTCCCCTCTCAGTCCACCCCTAAGCAGGACTACCCAGAGAAAGAGCTGCAGCCCCGTGTTCCCCCGTCACCTGGCTGTTCTCACTTCACTGTTTCTTAATCAAGATTCCAAATGTTCCCACTAAATTATTTTCCTGCTCAGTTCCCTAAAATTTGCAGTTTCCATGCCAATGCTAGATGCTTGTGACCTCAGAAAAGACCCTAAATCTCTCTCCATTATAATTTCCAAGATTGCAAAATCAAGATAAAATAATACTAACTTCACAGGGTTGCTGGGAAAATAAAAACAAATGTGACATCTTGTAAAATTTACTGTGTTTCTCATGAAATATATCAATGACTATAAAGAATAAAAAAATTCTCTACACCTCCACCTTACTTTTTTAGACTGGTTTTCATAAACACTTTGTTAGTACAGATCAAAATTATAATAACAACTGATATCTCCTGTGTACTTAATCCCCGTCAGTAACTATTCTAAGCACTTTATATATCATCTCACTTAATCTCCACAAGAACCATATGCCATGGAACCTCTGTTATTCCCATTTTACAGATGAGGATGAAGAAGGCCACAAAGTGATGAATTAACTTGCCTAAGGTCAAGAGCCAGAATTGAAATCTGGGAAGCTTGACCAAATGCCATGCTTTTAATCCCTTTACTTACATATTTTCATTCATTTACATTCTCTGTGACAAAATGTAAAGACAAATCATAAAGTTGGCAATTGGCCACAATGAGATATCATGTGGAAATTCTTGGGAATTATACTTCAGTTCATGTGTTACACTCCAAAATTCAAAGTTGACAATTGTGTTTGGTTAACTGAATTGCTTTCTTAACATCTCCATGTGGTCAAGAATGGTAGTAGGGTTCTCAAATGAGACTCACCTGAACTTAGTGCATGTTCCACTTCCTGCATGATCACCCTGGGGGAAGCGGTGGTGGTCTCAATATCTACCAGAATACAGGTCACTTTGGCTGGCACAGTTGTTTGGGGCGTCTTCTCCGTGGGCACCAGCTCCGACGTGGCATGAGAAGTGGGGGTGTGGCCAGAGCTGTGCTCCTGTGCTGGGGACTCTCGTGTGGTTGGGGCTCCTGTGGTCTTGGTGCTGGTCTCAGTGGAGCTGTGGTTGGTATTGTCAGAGACAGAAGAAGAAACCTCTGGGGGTGAGGTTGATAGAATTGGTGGTGGTGAGGTGGATAGGGCCGGGGGTGATGAGGCTGGCATCTGAGCGGAGGTGGGTGAAGGAGACTCAGCCAGGGACCTCGACCCTGTGGCTGACACATTTGCCTCTGGAGTGCCTGAGCTGTGCTCCGTGGGCATGGGTGTTAAGGGGACCACACTGCTTGTTGATAAGGTGTCTGTGTTTGGGTCTTCCAAAGTCAAGGTGGTCTCCTGTCCTGTGGGCTCCATGACAACATTCTTGGGGGTTAGAGATGTCTGCACTGATGACACTGTAACGGGGAGCACTGAGTTGCTGGGTGTACCGCTGGTGGGGGAGGCAGGAGGGCTCTGTGGAGAGCTTGTCCAGAAGGTCGTTGGTGTTGGTGAGATAATCTTTTCCGGAAAAGAAACAGGCAGGGGGGCTGATGAAGGCTTGCTCTGCACTCTCAGTCCTGTGGAAGAGCCAGTACAAAAGTGGTTAACGTGTGAAACCCTGAGAGGCAAGGTTGTTTTGCAGTTCTCATTTTGCATTGTGCATCCCCAACTGTGAAAGTGACTTTTAAATATTTTCTTCCCACTGCCCTAGCTGGTTTGGCTCAGTGGATAGAACTTTGGATTGTGGACTGAAAGGTCCCTGGTTCAATTCCGGTCAAAGGCACATGCCCAGGTTGTGGGCTCGATCCTCAGTAGGGGGTGTGCAGGAGACAACCGATCAGTAATTCTCTATCATCATTGATGTTTCTATCTCTCCCTTCTTCTCTGAAATCAATAAAAATCTATTAAAAATATTATCTTCCCACTAATTGCTCTCCTCTTCTATGTGGCTATCAGTAGAAACCAGCCTGGAGGCTCAGTAAGAGTATTTAGTGGGTCAGTCAAAGCAAGTCCAGCCAATTCATGGAACAACCTAATCTTGTCTCCTGCTTGCTTCAAACCTAGCCCTTAAAAGTGAGACTCTCTGGGGTACTGGCTCTATGGGAATTGGTCTGGACTGCTGAGGGCCCTGCTCCACATGCCTGTGGGGATGCCTATGGTTTGTTCGGGGTGGGGAAGGCATGGTTGGTGAGTGGAAAGCTTATTGATTGACTTTTCCCTGCCCCAGGGTTGTGAGCTCTGTGTTTTTGCCCGGGATGCAAGGCCTATGAGCTTGTTGGCTGAGATGAATAAAAGTCTGAGCACATTCCCTGCAGAGGAGGAAAGGCAGGAGGTCCAAGAATAAAAGCTGAGAGGAGGATGGGAGGTTTAGATATATTTTCTGAAACTGGAACTCAGGACTTCTGAATTTTAGCCTGGGGTCTTTAGGATCATATCATTTTACAAAATGTTCTTCATATTTTGTAAAGTTTAGAATTAGTTTTCTTTCTTCCTCCTTCCCTCCATTTATCCATGCATTCAAGTATTTAATAAATGGCTTGTATGTGCTAGCACCCTGCTAGAATCTGGGCTTATGATTTCATTTTTATGTAAAACATCTTTTAATCGCCTCCCCATGCCCCTTGCCATTCACTGAAAAGCTTTCCCCAGTCATTTCTATCTCAGTGGATGGCACCCCTTTCACTCTGTTGCTCAGTTAAAAACTGAGACATCACCCCTCATACCCCACATCAAATCCACCAGCAAGTCATGATGATTCTACCTTGAAAATATATCCTAATCCAACCACTTTTCAAACTTGTCCCATTATCTCAACACCACCTGAGCCACCAGTTACTCACTTAGACAACTGACATAGTCTCTTAATTGTCTAAGGTTCCAGGTTCCTCCTTTCAGTCTACTTTTCACACAGCAGCCAGTATGACCTTTCAAACTGGTAAATAAGATCATGTTCTTTAACTGATCAATATCCTTCAAAGGCATTCTGTTGCAGTTAGAACAAAATCCCAAAGTTACAAAATCCCTATGATGTTCCATGTTAAAATATACATACCATAACATTGACCATTTTAACCATTTTCAAGTGTACAGTTCAGTGGCATAAGTATATTCACATTACTGTTCAATCATCCCTGCAATCCATTCCTAAAACCTCTCATCTTCCTTAATATGCTTTGTACCCATTAAACAAAACTTTCCATCCTTTCCTTCTCCATAGCTCCTGGAAACCACTATTCCACTTTCTGTCTCTATGACTTTGACAGCTCTAAGAACCCTATGTAAGTAGAATCATACAGTATTTGTCCTTTAGTGACTGGCTTATCTCCCTTAGCCTAAAGTCTTCAAGGTTCATCCATGTTATAGCATGTGTCAGAATTTCCTTCCTTTATAAAGTTGAATAATCTATTGTATTATAGGCCACTTTTTGTTTATCTGTTCATTCACTGATGGACTTTGATGGGTTGCTTTCACCTTTGGAATATTATGAATAATGCTGTTATGAATCTGAGTATACAGATATCTGTTTGAGACCCTACTTTATTCTCTTCGGTATACACCCAGAAGTGGAAGTGGTGGATCATATGGTAATTGTATGGTTAATATTCTTAGAAACTGCCATACTCTTTGTTCATTTTTGTTTTTCATAAAATAGTTTATCCCTTGAATTGCAAATTATTTATTTACTTATTTATTATCTTTTCTATCAGAATGTAAGCTCCATAGGGTGCAGGGACCTTGTCTTAATTCACTGCTATTTCCCCCAAACCTAGGACAGTGCCTCGGTCATATTAAGTACTCAATTAAGTACTTGTAGAAGGAACAAAAATAGAAAGGAAGGAAGGAAGATAGATAGGAAAGTAGAGGGAAAGAAAATAGGAAGGATGGGAGGAAGGGAGGAAGGAAGGAGAGAAGAAAAGAAAGGAGAGAGGTAGAAAAAATAAATTAACTTAAGAACTACATACCACTTAGTATGGCCACATCTATCATAGCTGCCTCAGGGATGGTTGTCATATGAGGTCAGAAATCTTGTTTAAAAGTCAACTTCACTCTATGTCATTCTACCGTAGAGATTCCTTGGGGATAGCATATAGGGCATAGCCAACCATGATCAAGATTCATAAGGAATAAAACATAGGCTGGATTCTAGCACAGAAGAAGGGAGAAAAGATGCATCAGGGGTATTTGGGCACTTGGGATAAAACTGCTTCCGTCTTCATCCTTGCACACAATAGATTCAGTAGCTGATGGAAAGTTCTGCTATAGAATCTATCCTGAAAATATAGTTTGTTCATTATTTAACTGAATTTAACATTTGGATTATTATAAAATAATTGGTTTTATGTTATTTAAAAAAGGTTGGTCAAGACCATAAACCACAAGAGTCATTCTCTAGTAAACATGAGGATGGATCTCTCAGATTAAGCTACATAATAGTCCATTTTGTGCTGGAGGACTTTTGGCAACTGTGAAGTGTCAACAATCTCAGGATGAATACAGATCAAGAGATCTTTGAAATGTGGACAAAACAACAGTTGGGACAAATAGTATTAAATAATATATCTTACTGGCTCTGCATCTCAGTAGCTCTCGTGGCTTATTAAAGATTCTGGGATCAGAAAAACAAAAATGACAATGTTTACTATTGTTCATAGTATCATATAATAGATGGTCAGATGGAGGCAGAGAGAGCCTCAGTCTGGTAACTGAATCAGAGTCTTTGGAAGTCTGGGGTAAATGAGAAATGAGTCATATACAAAGGAGCATTCATTCATTCATTCAAGCCTTTATTGAGTAGATTCCATGTCCATGGCCTTGCGCTTAGAGAGTTCACTATCTAGCAGGACAGAATGGACACCATCTTCCTATAATATGATATGAAAAATGTCTTATGAAATCAAAGCAAGTTGCAATGGAAGCCTTGAGGAAAGATAAATAAATTTTGTATAAGGACCATGGAATATAAAAAATACAAATGTCATTTTCAAATGACATTTATAAAAGTCACAGAAGAGAAGACATTTCAGTTGGTTCTGAAAGGATGAGAACACACAATATGCTACTTAAGATATATGATGTTCAGAGTGACACTTGCATTGTCATTTACAATGGAGTTAAGAGCTGTACCATGGAAATTATTACAGTGCTAATAATGACATTCTTCAGGAACTGGTTTTATTGCACAAGACACTCATTTTCTTACTTAATTCTGACTAATATACTTTAAAATTTTTTATTGATTGGTTTTAGAGAGAGAGGAAGGGAGAGAAAGAGAGACATTAATTTTTTGTTCCATTTATTCATATATTCATTGTTGATTCTTGTATGTGCCCCAACTAGGGATTGAACCCAAAATCTTAGGGTATCAGGACAATGCTCCAACCAACTGATCTACCCAGCCATGGCCTGACTAATATACTTTTACAACTCCTACCCTCCAAAGAGGTGTACATTCATTTTCCATGTTACCTACTGAGTACTTACTTAAAATACTTTACAGTCTAGTTCAGGCAATTCCTACTCCTAACAAAACAACCATGTGTGAGATCATGTTTAACAATACTGGTTATCTTCACTTGAACAACCTTAATTTTTAGTTAAACATTAAAAACATAAGAGTATCTGCCTTATTTGATGGTACATTCCATATTGCTCTGACTGCTTGAGGGTGGTCTTCTTTCAGCATGAAAATATCAAAGGCTCAGGCACCATGACTCTCCTAGAGATGCTTGCTATTGGCTCAGGCTGCCAGAACAAAATACCATCGACGGAGTGGCTTTAACAACAGAAATGTACTTCTCACAGTTTAGAGGCTGGAAGTCCAAGCAAGGCATGGGCCAGTTCAGTTCTTGGTGAGAACACTCTTCCTGCCTTGTAGGTAGTTGCCTTCTAGCTGTGTTTCAGAGTTGCCTCTCCTTGTGTGTTCTTGAGGAGGAAGAAAGGGAGTCAGGAAAGGAAGGAGGGCCCTAAAGAGAGAGAGTGTGCAAGCTCTCTGGTGTCTCTTCTTACAAGGACACTAATCTCATCATGAGGGACCCACCCTCATGACCTCATCTAATCCTAATTCCCCAAAACTCCATCTCCAAATGCCATCACACTGGGGATAAGGGCTTGAACATTCAGAATCACTGAGGAAATATAATTTTTGCCTTCTCATGTATAGTACAGGCATACCAAACTGAGTAAGTCAAACAGCGTAGGATGTATATATTTCTTCAGGATTTCAAGAAATATTTAGAGCTAAAGAGGGCCTAAGTGATGAGCAAGGACAGCCCCTCATTGGATAAATGAGGGAGCAGACACAGAGAAGGAGGTGATGTGATTGAACTTATGCATCTGAGAGGAAGAAGTGGGCAGTGTTATCTGGAAAAAATTGTGTAGGGACAAAGTCAGAACTAGAACTTCCACCCTCTGACCTCCACCACCACACTGTGCCCTGGCCTCACAAAGGCAGGTAGAACATACTGTAGCAGCTCTCATTACAGAGTGAGCAAGGAGGAGCCCACATGAGACTGGGCCACCGAAGAAGTTAAAATAATGTAGTACCCCCTACATCTCCCAACCCAAGGTAGGGTCACTTTCCTTTGAAAAAATGAATTAGTTCTAGTATTTCCTTGAGAAAATGGCCGAAGAAATAAAATGAAGAAATTGAACCCATTCATCTCTAAATTATAAGTGAATGAGCATTGTTCCAAAACGGAGGGACCTTGCCAGACATGGTGTATGCTGCCTGGGCAGTGACAGACCTGCATGCCCGAGACAGACGGATGTGAGGAAGGACATCTCTTAGACTTGGCCGAAATGTGGGGTCAAGGGGAATGATGGCCAACAAAATCTGAAATTCCTCCCTGTAAGCTTACAAATGACAGTTTTTCCTGAAGTTTGGTCAGCTTTCATGTTGTAAGAATAGCTGACAGATTATGTGTTGTTCAGAAGAAAAGCAGATTGGTAGTTGTATAGAAAATGATTTATTTCCATGTATATTGCCCTTTATGGGGGAGACCAATATCACGGTTTACGTCTCTTTGATATATGAAAGAACTGTGCCTGGCTTGATCCCTGGTTTCTTGCCTTGCTAGGAGGGATTTGGGGGCCGAGGGGTGAGACAGGTAGGTGAGTTCTCCCAGTGCTGAGAGGAGTTACAGGACATTCTAGGGTAGTGAGTCTGTGTTTTGCACATGTGTTCTTGGCTTGACTGGTTGTCAGGAATATGAGTCTGTGATACAGATGCAGGTGGACAGTGAGTTCCCTGAACTGTCACCCTTTCCTGGGGGTTTCATGAGCAACAACCTGGATCAGTGCCAGAGTCCCAGGCACCCTGATTACCTGTGTTGCTCTCATCTGTTCTCTCTCTCCCCACCCGCCACCCCCAACATGTCCTTTCCTGTCCTTGGCTTGTCAAGTACCTGAGAAAACATGTGACAAAGCTTTGGCAAATTCAGTGAAACTCGATCAAATCGCAGTCAAGGCCTCTCCTGTTGCTGCCAAGTCAGCCGAGTGTTGCCTGTGGTCTCAGTGGATCATGCCAGGCCAGCCTGGCAGAGGCCCCAGGGCTGCGGAAGGTCCACACGCTAAGTAATTACTAATGGTTACTCCACACAGTTGCCTCCCCCCCCCCCCCGCCCCCACCCCGTGAGCTTCTTGAAGGGCCAACTGGACCATATCACCCTCTGGTGAGGGCTGAGGGGAGAAAAAGAGGCTGCATGGCTTCTCCCTGCATTGAAGATAAAACTTCAAATCCTCACTGAGGCCGAGAAGGCTTGCTGTGATCCCACCCCAGTCTGCCTCTCCAGCCTTGCTCCCCACCAGATCCTCAAACATACCAGGCTCTTCACTTTATTCCTTCTGCCTAAACAATTCTCCCTCTTCTCTCTGCCCAAGTTATTCCTATTTATCCTCCCAGTGTTAGCTTAAGGGCCTTTGCTGATTCTCTTGCTAAAATCTGCCCCTCCTGCCCTCAACTCCTCATGTGCTCAAAGCACATTCTGTAACTCCACAGCGTTGAAATTGGCATATAACTGTGTAATTCCCCCTATAGACTGTGTGTGTGTGTGTGTGTGTGTGTGAGAGAGAGAGAGAGAGAGAGAGAGAGAGAGAGAGAGAGAGAGAGAGAATATGAATGAGCTATGTGCTCTATACAGGGCACTGTGCTGAGCATCTTACATGCATCATCTTATTTTTATTATTATTATTTTTTATTATCTTCACACGAGGATTTTTTCCCTTGATTTTTAGAGAGAGAAGAAGGTAGGAAGGAGGAGAAGACAGCTAGCTAGCTAGATGATAGATAGATAGATAGATAGATAGATAGATAGATAGATAGAAAAACATTGATGTGAGAGACACATCAATTGGTTGCCTCTTGCATGCGCCTCAATTGGCGAACCTGCAACCGAGGTACATGCTCTTCACTGGGAATCAAAACCTCAACCCTTCCGTCCGCAGGCTGACACTCTAACAACTGAGCAGAACCAGTGCATCATCTTATTTGATCATAATAACCATTATTATCTTGATTTCACAGATGATGAAATAGGCTCAGAAAAGTTAAATAACCTCCCCAAGGTCACACAGCTACTATATGGCATAGTTGAACCTTGAACCTGAAACTGTCTGACTCCAGGCTAACCTTTTAACCACTCTACTATATTGTACTGGGAAATGCAAGGGTGTTTTTGAAGTCTGGGCCCCAATTTTTTCTCCATTTCCCCTAATAAATTCTTTAGTATAGGCCACTAGAGTGATCTTTAAAAAACGTATCTGACCATATTAAATCCTTCAAACTCCCTTTAATCCTATAACAGGCTCCCCATTGTCTTATGGATAAATCCTGAGCTCTGTGGCATAGCACATAGCACATTTAATGATCCCCTGACCCCACCCCCTCATGAGCCTTGTAATCTTAGGGATTGGAGTCACAGTGTGTTCCTGTCTGACTATATTCTAATATACCCACTATCTGCCACCCTGTCTTTGCATCTGCTGTTCTTGCCATCCTAACTCTTCTCTCGCCACCTCAATTATGAGCACTGTAGAGCCTTAACTCCTCTGTGGCCACACAGAGACCTTCTCCTTTGTGTGGCCATGGCATTTCATACAAACTTTAATTGTAGCACACATTATACTGAGCCATACTTTCCCTCCATGCTTGTCTCCCATCCGGCTGGGAGCCCTAATAATAGGGACTATGTGTTGTTTTTTGTGTCTTCATGCCTGGAACAGAGAAGGTACTCAATAAATATTCACTGAGTAAAAACATGGATTTTCTGCCCTTTGGAAGACAGGAATGTTCTCTGGCTTATATGCTGGGCCAGGATAGCAGAAGTGCATCCTCCCTTTCCTTGTCAGTAAGTTCCATCAAAACCACCAGCTAATGAATTTTGGATGGATCTCTAAACAGTCTTTTGCTATGTTTGCTTGCTCATTTCGGCTTTAGAGACCTCAGGGGTTTCTTCTCTGTGTGCATGACATAGACCAGAGTCACCAGCTCTTGAAATGCTGACTATCAATCAGTTGGCTCACACAGAGGCTGGACTTACTCTCCTTGCTTTGAATGAACTAAACTTCAGCAAGCATTTACGAGAAAGAGAGAGAGAGTAAAAAATAACCTTAAAATGTTATATATGTAAGCTGGGTCTTAGTATTCTTTAGGTTGAGTGAAGACGCTGTTTGGACCCCCACACTTACAAAAACTCATGTTGCTTTAGGTTGGGTTAGGGCTGCTTAGGGCCCCAACACTCCAGAAGGTTCATCTAACATCTGCAAATCCATTACCAATCAATCTGGTCCAACCATATGGTGTTTGAAAGCTATCATATGTCTAGACAGAATGTGTATGCCCCAAAGCCATCAAACTGTGCTTAAGAAGATACTTGTTTGAAGCAGAAAAGCCATATTCTCCCGATGGAAATGAGATACAATTCTAGTCCAAAAAGAGGAAAAGTGCTCTGTGATCCAGCTGCCAAGTCAGAACCTGCAGACCTGGTGTATGACTCAGTTTCTCCTTCCATAAAACAAGGACTAGTTGTATCATCAGGCTCCTGTGGGTGCGGCAAATGCTGAGAGAAAAACATTTGTGAAGAATGGTGCACTTCCTGGGAAAAAATATACCATTTTCTTTCTTTTCTCCGGAAGCAACATCTGTCTTTGTCAGTCAAATCCACACACCCCTGGCCCACCCCAACTCATTATTATTAGCCTGGGAGGACTGTGTTACCCGTCCTCAGAAGGGGGCCGTGCTGAGCAAGGATGCCAACAGATGCCTGAAATTCTGAAGGTACCACATTAGGGGTTCTCAGGGTGGAGAGAAAGAGAGACCACGTAGCGAGGTCTAGTACCTTTTCTTCAACTGCATTGTGGATGAAGGTGGATATGGGTGAGTGCATGGGTAGTGGAATGGGATGAGAAGACCGCACACCTCCTTCAGGTAGCAGGACACTTCTGAATAACAAAGTCAGGATCTCAGGTTCCCTTCCATGGGCCCAGTTCCAACATGTGTGGGGCCCAGTGCAAGAGAATGTCTAACTATGAAACTGTTATGAATCAAGATGTGTCTGTGACCCAGCCTGTGCTCCATCCAGGGCCTGCAGCCCACTCCCAGGGACCTCTCAAGATGGACAAAATCAGGGAACTCCCAGGGCAGTACAGGCCAAAGCTGGGCCTGAGTCTGCCTGAACCCAGGGTGGAGACTGACCTGGACACGTTTCCCTGGCAGCTTTGGTGGGCAGACTCCCCTTCCCTAGGCCTTACTTTTCTGGCAGGGTTTTCAGGCATTCCTAAGTAGGGAAGAAGTGCAGGTAGCACCTTGGGTGACTTCTGGTGACCAACTTTAAACAAAGGCAGCGACTCCTCTGGTGACCCAGAGCTGAGGCTGTGACTCTTCCCTGCACTCATGTGCTCACTGGCCATACCCTCTGGCCTGGGAGCCCAATTCAGCTCCAGTGGATTCTCCTTTTTGTTCACTGAGTTATTGAAATTTCAAAAAATTTCTTGGGGGGTTGAAAAGAAAACACACACACTTTGTGCATGGGTGTTTGTAAAATGCAAACCGTCTCTTGCCTTGTTGAGGGGAGGAGGCATAACCTTCCTTCCACTCCACCTCCTATAGCCCCAATCACACAATCAGGTCATTTCTTATACGCTGCAATCCCTGGGGACTATGAGAACTTAAGAAAGCTCATAATATTGGCCTGCTTTGATTCTGAACCTCTTACTTCAGAGGACCTTTTTCTAGACTTAGAGTTGCCGAATTGGCAGAGGAAGACCTGGTATCATTGTACCACTGCCTTCTCAGCCTAAATGCACTGCCCACTTCTTGCCCTCCTGTGTCTCCAGCTCAGCTAAGTGCCCTGTCCATGATTCCTTGTTCTACAAAGAGCTGTGGATGTTTATGTGCTCAGCTCCATGGCAATCTGCTTCTGGAAGGACGTTCTTAGGGGTCCCCCAGGCTGATCCATCCTGGCATTCTTATTGAAGAATTTGTAGGCAGTTTGACTAATCACAGGATAATGCCCATGAAATGCAATCAGATAAATGAAGCTGTTTGCTTCATAGCATTTTAGTTAACACATTTCTAATGCCAAATTCTGGGTACTCTATAAGTATTAAGTCAACCTCCACAGTCAATCTAGGATAATATTACTATATCTAGTCCTCATTTTAAAAGTAAGCAAACTGAAGCAGAAAGAGGTTAAATAATTTATCAAGACATATAGGTAGAAAGTAGTATAGCCTAGATTCAAACTCATCAAAGGCAGTCTATTTTAGTGACTTGCCTTCTTAATCATCTTGCTATATATATATATATATATATATATATATATATATATATATATATAGAGAGAGAGAGAGAGAGAGAGAGAGAGAGAGAGAGAGAGAGAGAGCTGAGATTGATGGGATAAAAGCTAAGGGACTTCTGAAAAGATTTTGCTTCTCTATTTGAGGAATATAGAAGAAAGTGAAATTCTCTTGGTGCCTACTCTTTCACCCTCCTCCCTGTCTTTAATCTAGATGTGATGTCTGGCACAGTGGCAGTCATATTGTGAAGCCAAGGATGAAAGTCAACCCACTAAAGATCATGAAAGTAAAAAAAAGGAAGAGCTTTCACCTTGATGATATTGTTGATTTTGCCAACCTACGCCTTAGATGCCTGTCTCAGACTTGCTGCTAAGTAAATAATAAATGCCTTTGGGGATTAAGGCATGTTGGTCAGTTTTTCTTACAGTATAGATGATAGACCATGTAAAAGCTTACTATGTGGC
This sequence comes from Myotis nattereri, assembly GCF_964212035.1. Taxonomy (NCBI): domain Eukaryota; kingdom Metazoa; phylum Chordata; class Mammalia; order Chiroptera; family Vespertilionidae; genus Myotis; species Myotis nattereri. The sequence continues at coordinate 183,437,107 of NC_138075.1, forward strand.
ACAAAGCAAGTGTTCAGTAAATATTAGGATGTTATTTTAACCTCTAAGCTCCTTTAATCTGCTAATGATTTTCAAAAGGCACTTTTTAGGCACCATCAGGGGGAGACTATGGCACCACCTATGAGCCACAAGGATTGAGTACTCCTGACATCCTTCATTCAACAAAGCAATAGGCAGCTGGACCTATAAGTGTATCTGGAGGTATTCTCTAGGTTGATGCTTATGAAAGCTGAGCTGCCTCACAAACCCACAGATTGCATCAGAAAGGAGAAAAAAAAAAAAAGCAAGCTAAATAAGATTTTTATTTTTCCACTTTATTTAAACACTAGAGGCCCAGTGCACGACATTCGTGCACTGGGGGGTCCCTCAGCCCAGCATACACCCTCTTGCAGTCTGGGAGCCCTCAGGGGATGTCTGACTGATGGCTTAGGCCCGCTCCCCAGTGGGACATCCTTAGCGCTTCCTCAGAGGCAGGAGAGGCTCCCGCCACTGTCACTGTGCTCACCAGCCGTGAGCCTGGATCAGGACTTCTGGCTGAGCAGCGCTCCCCCTGTGGGAGTGCACTGACCACCAGGGGGCAGCCCCTGTGTTGAGTGTCTGCCCCCTGGTGGTCAGTGCACGTCATAGAGACCGGTTGTTCTGCCGTTCAGTCGATTTGCATATTAGCCTTTTATTATATAGGACTGGTAGCCCTGCACATGAATTCATGTGCCAGTAGCTCGCTGCCGCCCTCCAGTAGCTCTCCACACGCTGCCCCGCCCTCCTGTAGCTCCCCATCCCCCAGCCCCCTGCCCTGCCTCATAGCTTGCTGCCCTGCCCCCTCCTGTAGCTCTCTGCTGTCCATTTGTAGCTTGCTGCCCCACTTTCCTGCTGATCTGTGATCTGGTCATTACTCAGTTGGTCGTTGCACTTCACCTTCATGGGGTAACGACTATTTGCATATTGCATCTTTATTATATAGGACTAGAGGCCCGGTGCACAGAAATTTGTGCACTCGGGGGGGGGGGGGTGTGCCCCTCAGCCCGGCCTGTGCCCTCTCACAGTCTGGGACCCTTCGGGGGATGACCACCTGCTGGCTTAGGCCTGCTCCCTGGGGATTGGGCCTAAGCTGGCAATCAGACATCCCTCTGGCAGCCCAGCAGCCCTTGGGGGATGTCCACTTGCCAGCGGGGAGCAGACCTAAGCTGCAGTCAGACATCCTTAACACTGCTGAGGAGGCAGGAGAGGCTCCCACCACCACCACTGTACTAGCAGCCATCAGCCTTGCTTGTGGCTGAGCAGAGCTCCCCCTGTGGGAGCACACTGACCACCAGAGGGCAGCTCCTGCATTGAGCATCTGCCCCCTGGTGGTCAGTGTGTGTCATAGTGACCAGTCATTCCCAGTGGTTCTGCTGTTAGGGTCAGTTTGCATATTACCCTTTTACTATATAGGATAGAGGCCTGGTGCACAGGTGGGGGCCGGCTGGTTTGCCCTGAAGGGTGTCCCGGATCAGGGTGGGGGTCCCGCTTGGGTGCCTGGCCAGCCTGGGTGAGAGACTGATGGCTGCTTGCAGCTTGTCACACCCCCTTTAGGATGGGGGTCCCCGCTGGGATGCCTGGCCAGCCTGGGTGAGAGACTGATGGCTTTTTGCAGCTTGTCACACCCCCTTTAGGATGGGGATCCCCGGCCAGTCTGGGTGAGGGGCTGAGGGCCATTTTCAGGCTGGCTGGCGACTGAAGCTCCCAGCCTCTCCTTTTTTTCTTTTCTTTTTTTTTAATTCTGGGATTTATTTACCTTCTATAATTGAAACTTTGTTGTCATCACTGGAGCTGAGAACCGGCTCCTCTCGCTCCAGTTCTGAGGCCATGGCCTGCTGAAAGCAGGTATCTGGGGTTTGTTTAGCTTCTATAATTGAAACTTTGTTGCTTTCGGAGCTCAGAGCCGGGCCACGGCAGGCGGGGAACCTTGGCTTCCTCCATCACTGGAGCAAGCAAGCCTCCTGCTCGCTTCTGCTGTGTGGCTGCCGGCCACCATCTTAGTTGGCAGTTAATTTGCGTATCGCCCTAATTAGCCAATGGGAAGCGTAGCGAAGGTATGGTCAATTACTCTTTTTGTCTTTTATTAGATAGGATGGTTCAGAAATTTCTGGGACAATTTTCACCATGAGTCTTCGTATGACATGCATGAGACTGAATGGCTTCAGGAGGCTGAGGAAGCAGAGGAAATAGCACCCAGCAACAACCAGGGACCTGTACCTTGTCATTATTTTTTATTTTATTTTTAAAATATATTTTTATTGATTTCAGAGAGGAAGGGAGAGGAAGAGAGAGATAGAAACATCAATGATGAGAGAGAATCATTGATCAGAGGCACACCCGCTACTGGGGATCGAGCCCGCAACCCAGGCATGTGCCCTAGGCCAGAATCGAACCTGGGGCCCTTCAGTCTGCAGGCTGACACTCTATCCACTAAGCCAAACTGGTAGGGCTACCTTGTCATTATTAGACAAGCTGGCCTGCTTTATCAGTGCTATAAGGTACAAGCAAGAACACACTCACTAGAATGGCATCCTACTATTATTTTTTAACTTTAAGCATCACTTAGCAGTTTACATTTAAAGAACTCGATTAGACTTTTGTTTGTTTAGGTCCAATTCAACCAATACATATTGAGTGCCAGCTATGACCAAGGCACTCTGGTATCTAAGTGATGGGCAAGAAGGCATACTGGAAGAGAAAGAAATTCGTTTTATATTTCATGTAGCCTTTCCATTGATGGCTGCAATTTGGCTTTATTCTCCCCCCTCCTTTATGGTGATGTTTAATGTTTCTGTACTTGACCTTTCAGAATAATGACCTCTGATATTGGCACAGTCATAGTTCCTCCTCTACCACCTTTTCTTTACACAGATTGTCTGTTGTGTCTAGTATGGTCTGAATGCTTGTGTGCCCTCTCCCCACTCAATTCATATGTTGAAACCTAATCCCCAGTGTGATGGTATTTGAAGAAGGGCCTTTGGAGATGATTAGGGCATGAAAGTAGAGCCCTTGTGAATGGGATTAGAGACTCCACCCAACTTCCTAGCAAACTTCCTCCTGGTGAGTGCACAGAGAGAGGAACTGACCTTCAGCAGAATGAGACCATGCTGGGGCCTTGATCTTGGACTTCCCAGCCTCCAGAACTGTGAGAAATAAATTTCCGGTGTTTATAAAGCACTCAGTCTATGGAATTTTGTTACAGCAGTCCAAACTAAGACAGAAGGGGATAAACGAGTGGGTGAAGGGGATTGGTAGACTATTAACTAACACACTAAAGTAAGGTGTTGATTGATTATAATTCCTGCTCTTTAGCCCTTTTTGTCCTCTATAGACATCTAAGTGAGTTTTATTCTTTATTTGAGTGTTTCAGGCTGGAAGTGCAGAGGCAGAATGTGGAACCCTGATGTCTCTATCTGGTTTTGTGGATGTCAAGGCCATAATTTCTCCAACAGGCTGCTTCTCCTCTTTGAGACCCAGCTTCCCTGATTATTAACCCTTTTTTCCCCACAAGGGACCCTCAATGCTGTGCTTGACCTCTCTGCTGAGGGGGGTTATTTTCAGAACTAGGACTAGGTGGAGGATGGAGGCTGTGGATGGAGCCATATGCAGAGCAGGGACCCCAGGAGAGGACTTTGTGTTCTGTTTTCTCATGGAATGTGGTCCAAGTCCTGATATGTTGTCAAAGATAGGCAGACCATCCTATGGAAAAAGGGAACCATGTGCCAATTCTCTCCCTGAATAAGGAGAAGGAGACTGGAGAATGAATGGGAGCTCAATCATTAGGAGGCTCCACTTTCGTGTGCAAGCTTGGAGCTCACACAAGGGTTTGAAGAACATAAGCTAAGTGGGGACAAATCTTATTTCCGATTTACATGTTATTAGAGTAAATTTTAATTTCATGGGAGTGAATCCCCTCTGCAGAAATGTTCTCCATAATGAGTGAAATCAATATGAGGAACCATGCTTTACGTAAAAGATGTTGTGAGTAATGAATTTCAATCAAATACTTTACATGATGAGGGGAACTAGCTGTTTGAAGAAATTCCATAGCAAATCCTTATTTAATATGATTAATTACCTCCTACTTTGTCACTTGTATAAGAAGCTTTCTGATTTTTAATTTGCTTACAAGTCAGGACTCTTTCATGCTCCTCTTTCCTAACACATTCACTACTCCAGAAAGAAGCTGCTTGCTCTTCTTACTCAAGGAGTTTGCATCTCGGCTTAAAATAACATAAATCACTACTTGGCCTTCAGGGTTTCATTTGTTAACAAACCTCCAACTGCTGTTACTCTCAGTATCTCTTAATGCCTGCAGCACGGCCACCCCAGCTAAGGGAAGTGTCAGCAACACCAACTGGGGAGGGACCACTGGCGCTATTACTGGAGAACAGCATAATCTGATAAAAATCTTTGGGATCTATTAAAATGCTGCTCCACAGCCACTGCTGGCAGATGCTATTAAACACATCAATCTGAAAGGACAGAACCTGGCCATGCTAGCTAACTTGGGTGAATTACGGAGGCTGTATAAAAATTGGCTCTGCTGGCAGCTCAACTTAAAGAATAATTTAGAATAGCTTTAGAAGTGTTGCTACTTAGAAAGAAATTATTCAAAAAGTAACTGCCCATTCTATACCTCATGGACCACTTCTTAAAAATGTTCCATGTTCTCTCTGGCAATGTTGGGACTATACAGTGACACCCTAAATGCACACATACTTAATTTGAGGCAAAGGCAGCTCTACCTCATGGCTTTATTTTAAATGTGGTTCCAAGGTTCCTATATCCAGCCTTGTGTCATCTCCGGTGTCCCAGTCTTCTTTCTCCCAATGCCTTTTGGGCTTTGCATTCAAAAGGTCATTAGGTCTAGCAACTGGTTTATCTTTCTCCATCAAGCCAGCTCCTTGAACTTCCTCTACTTCTGTCATCACTCACATCCTTATCCAAGTTTTTTATTTTATTTTTTAAAAATAAAAATGGATTCAAAAAAATGAAACTAAACCACAATCTTACATCATGCACAAAATTCAACTCAAAATGGAATAAAGATTTGGATATAAGACCTGAAACCACAGAATTTCTAGAAAAAGCATAGGCACTAAGTTCCTTAACATTGGTCTTAGCAATGTGTTTGTGGATCTGACTCCAAATGCAAGGGAAACCATCATTAAAATAAAAAGGCAACTCACAGAATGAGAGAAGATATTTGCAAATCATACATCCAATAGGGGTTAATATAAAAATATAAAGAATTCATCTAGTTCAACAACAAAACACAATAAAAAGTGGGCAGAGGATCTAAATATATATTTTTCCCAAGAAGACATATAGATAGCCAACAGATACATGAAAATATGCTTACCATCACTTATTATAAGGGAAATGAAAATCAAAACCACAATGAGATATCACCTCACACCTGTTCAATGGCTATGATAAAAAAGACAACAAATAATAAGTGTTAGAGAAGATGTGGAAAAGAGGAAACCCTCATACTCTGTTGGTGGGACTGTAATTGATGCAATCACTGTGGAAAACAGTATAGAGATTATTGAACAAATAAAAAATAGAACTACCTTATGACCCAGCTATTCCATATCTGTGTATGTATCTGAAGAATACAAAAACACTAATTTGAAATGATTTATGCACTTTTATGTTCACTGCAGCATTATTTACAACACCCAATATATGAAAATAACTTAATGTCCATCAATGGATGGATGATTAAAGAAGATGTAGTATATGCTATATATAATGGAATACTACTCAGTTATAAAAAAAAAAAATCAAACCTTGCCATTTGCAACAACATGGGTGGACCTTGAGGGGATAATGTTAAATGAAATAAATCAGAAAGAGAAAGAAAAATACCATATGATTTTACACGTATGTGTGATCTAAAACAGATCATAGATACAGAGAACATATAGGTGGTTACTAAAGGGGGAAAGGATTGGGAGTGGGCAAAAGGGGGCAGGAGAGTCAATTGTATGGTGATGGATACAGTAACTAGAATTTTGGGGGTAATCACTTCGCAGTATATACAGACACAGAATTATAATGTTGTAAACCTGAAACTTACATAATAATAAAAATAAATACAATTGTATATATTTAAGGTGTAGAATATATGATTTGATATATTCATAAGTTATCTACTTTGATAAGTTCCCCATAAAGCTAGCTAGAAGGAAATGGGTGGGTCATTCTTCAGGCCTTAGTACAGATGCCCACATGTCCTTTGGCAGGAGCTATGTGACAGCCAGACTAGTGACACACCTTCTCTCTAGCTCCAAGGCTGCTTTTAGCATGACAGACTCACATCTCACCCTAAAAGCACTTATCAATTGTTAGTCTCTGCGGATTGAAGCAGAAGCACTGCTTCTGGCTATGGGGCTGTAATTGCATTCACAAGTCTTCATCCAGAAAATCCACCTTTCACTAAGTCCTTATCAAATAATGATATATGGGAAAGCCAAAATTATTCTTTGCAAGATCAGAAATAGCATTTCTATTTGCTGTGTAATTGAATCAAGACCATTTCAGCTTAGGCTTCTCTCTCTGGAATCCATCCTTTCATTCACGACCTAAGCAAGCAACAGCAAAAAATATGAGAAAGCTTTCTGAACCATAGAGAAAATTAATTCTCCTTCCTATGTATAATGATAATTTTGATGCTAACTACTGATTATTTTTGGTAATAAAATTAATGGTAATTAAATTAATTACTTGGTAATAATTTTGATTTATGTTTTACTGTTACAAAGCCACCACCAGTCTAGGTAAGCAGTACTAGGAAAAACGGAGGAAAGCAAAATTCCCTTTTACGAAAAGTGGTCAATTCTCCAGAAATTAGCAACTCTGAGACTCCAACCTCCCAAATGAGCTGCTATTCCATTGTTTCAGCTGCACACGGGGCATTTCTTCTTGGAAGGAAGGCATTGTATCACCGTATTCATTAGGTCCCAATCTAAACTGAGCAATTCCAAAACAGTTCTCTAAAACACTTCCTTAGTGCTGCCAATGACCCAGGTTAGGTTTAATGTATTAGAAGCAGGTTTGATTTCTTTCTCATTGTTGTTTCCCATGCCCTGTCAAAATCAATGCTCGTTTATCCTTCAATTAAAAAAAAAAATTTAGAGCCCACTATGTAGTAGGCACCCTGCTAATCCTTGGTTTAAAATAATGAACAAGGTCATTGTCCTCGCAGAGCTTAGAATTCAGTGGAGTGAGCCACTGATTAGGCATGAAGTTAGGATGCTGTTTAATTAGTGATAGCGATGGGTACTGCTCGAGCACACTGAAGGGCCTCAGGCACATGTGGGTCAGGGTGTTCCAGCAGACGTTCTGAGGGAAGTGACCTCTCAGATTGGGTGTGGAGGATGAGAAGTTGGTTGGGAAAGAACAGGGAGGGTGGGAAGTCCGGAGCCTAGAAAGCTGCTCGAGGCTGTTTCAGAGAAGAGAAGCCACTGTCCTGGATAAAGGTAGTGGCTGTGGATATGAGACAAGTGAGTGTACCCAAGACCTCTCTCGGACTGAACTCCTTTAATGTCTCTCTCAGTACCTAGCATGGGCCTGCACACAGTGGATACCTGAGGGTGTGCAGAGCACACATGGAATTCAGGAGCCAGGGTGCACTGTTCAAACCCTGACTCGGCTCCTCATTAGCTCTGTGACCAGGAGTAAGTTATTTAATCTCTTGGTGCCTTAGCTTTCTCAAATGTTAAATAGGGATAATAATAGGATGTACCCCACAGTAAATACACAGTACATGCATAGCTAATATAGATAAGCACTTAGAACAGTGCCAGGCACGTAAGAAGCACTCAGTAAATGCCAATGATTATTATTAAATGTGTTTGGCATGACATTGCCATTTTCTTTACTCACAGTCTCATTACACCTTACTCCTCAGCCCCATGATGGCATCTTAAACAACCTTCCCACCTTATTATTTCCTTGCCTAATCCTACTCTGCGCATGGCTTCTAGATTAACCTTCAAAACATCTTTCATCATGTCGCTCCCCTTTTCCAGATCTCACATGCCTCACAAAATCCTTACTCTAACAACTATAACCCTTCCTTAACCTGGTCTTGTTTACGCTCCTCTAAGCTTATTTCTATTATACTTATACTCCAGAGAATGCCTTTTTGGTTTACAAGAATTTGAATTTGCAAGGAGTTTCATGTAATATCTACTTTGGCTTATGCTGATGCATTTATTCACATTTATGAGAACTGTTTTGGAAGGTGTGTATCTCCCAAGTAGCTGAATGCCAGGAAGAGCCCCTATGAGGTCATCTTCCCAGTGGTGAAGTATTCCCAGTATTTTTGGTTTGCAAGTCTATAAAAGTGACAATCTTATGCACCATTTGCTTTGCTTTTATTGATTTAGTTTGTCTTTTGTGGGCTGAAAAAGGAAAGGACAGTAAAGGTTTAAATGTATGTTATTCAATAGCCATAAATGAGCTGAACAGAGCCATTTAGCTTTATCTCAGAGTAATTAATGAAGGGAAATTGCCTTGGAGGCCATGCATTGACATCTAATGTTATTCACTGAGGCGATAGTGTCCATTGGAAAGGGGATTTGGTGGTGTTTTGATATAAGTGGCTTAATTCCAGGGCTCAATAAGCATCACCGTCTCTTGAAATTAATAGTAATTGTGTTTTAGATTTATAGAAATTTGCCTTCTGGAGGTTTTCAGGAAGACATTACCCTTAAAAGACTGAGGAAGACTGTTGTCTTCCAAAGGCACACTGTGCTCAATGCTGGGCATCAGCTTATTTTTCTCCTCCACACACCATACCAATTCCTGCTTCTTGGTCTCGATGATACTCTGTCCACTTCTAGCATTTGCCAAAGCCCGACTCTATTGCTAGGGCTTCTGTCCTCTGTAAAGTCTTTTATAATAATTACAACCCACTTTGACATTTCCCTTCTTTAATCTTCTATTGCCTGTTCCTTTTTCTTTTATTTGTATCTTTTCCTGACTTTAAAAATAAGGTGCAATAAATAGCACATATTTAAAGTATACAAAACTAATGTGATCCGACATAAGTACACACCTATGAAACCATCACCACAATTGAGAGAGTGAACATATCCATAATCCCCAAAAGTTTCCTGTACCCCTTCATTATCCCACCCTTCCTTACACCCAGCCCTATTCACGGACAACCACTGATGTGCTTTCTGTCACCAAAAATAAAAATTGTCATTCATTTCTATTCTTCATTTGATATAAAGTTATTTTTGTCTTAAACACTCAATTATCTTGTAAGGATATGTAAAAAGTAAGGGTTAAAGTATTTTATATTTATCCCCACATACATTCCATTTCCCTTCTCCTTGTTTATCAGTTATATATTGCTGCATAACAAATCACCCCAGAACTGAAACAATTTAAAACACGTATTATTCCACAGTTTTAGTGGGTTGGCAGTGAAGTGTCTTCCCTTTGCTTCCATGATAGTGCATCTTTTTTAACCTTCTCTTATCTCTGTATCCTCCATTTTTAGTTGTTCTTTCTAGTCTATAAATATAGGAGCTCTTCACAATATCACCTAATCTGATGGCTTTAACTGTTATCTTTGTCAAATACTTAGTGGCAAATTGATAGCACCAGAGGGCCTCAAAATGGAATTTATGTGCCAAATATTTTTGCCTGTCATCTGGCAAAAATTAGTCTCATTATCCTAATTACCATACTTGATTGACAACCATTATTTTGGCTATCTCTCTACCTTCTGATGCTAAACTCCCATTCTCTGCTGTGATTTTCATTGTCTTCTCAACTCAGCTGGTAACAAGCCTGAGGTCCACTTACTGTTTCTGGTGCTGTTCCTACATATCTCAGCTTCTTCTCTGGCTAGATCTGTGTTGGGCTGAGGTCAACAGTATTCTGGAGGAACTCACCAAACCCTATTTATATTGTAGTTGCAAAATTATTTCTCCTTCCAGTTGGAAAAATGGTTTTATAGATAAAGATATCAATAAAAGTGAAAGGCAGTTCCTTCAGGACCAATGGCTGTGGCTCCCAGGTCTTGCTAGCTTGAATGAAAAACCTTGTCAATGGATATGCTATTAATTTTCATGCAGATACTCTGCTCTGACCTCAAGCCCAATAGATTTACCTTCTCACTTTCCATGCCAATCTGATCCTTCCCCTGTGGGCCCCTATTTTCATTAGTGATGACATCAATCTCCTGATTAGATAACCTAAAGCTCCAGAGTCATCTCCAAAACCTTGGTTTCTTACTATTTTCACCTGATCTGCTTTCTAGTCACAACAATTTTACGTTAATGATGTTTCCTATATGTCAATGAATTCTGACACTCCAATGGTTCTCATTCATTTTCCCCCTCTAGCTGCCCATTATCACTTTGATGGAAGGCCTCATCCCTGATCTCATTGCCTCTTGATACCAATCCATCCCACACAGTGTTTCCAGGTAAAACTCCCTCAAGGATGGCCTGCTTATATGAATTCCCTCTCCCAAAGTTTCAGTAGCTCCCCACTGTCTACAAAACTCAATCCAAGCCAAACCTCCAACACTGAAGGCCCTTTCTTTAGTGATTTTGGCTTCTACTACCTTTGTAATCTTAGCCATCTTACCTCACCCCACACCTGTCATCTCCAGCCAAACTGAACGTCTAGCTTCTCCTGGAATTCTCTCAGGCCCATTTACGCCTGTTTACGCCTATGAATCTGATCTGTAAGGTCCAGTACATATTCCAACTCCTTCATGTCATTTTCTCAAAGTTTCCAGCCAGAAGTAATAGCCATATGCTTATGCTTAGAACAGTGCCTGGCAGACAAGAAGTATTTATTTGATGAATGAATGACTCTTTCTCTTTTATACTTTCATAACATTTGGTACATGTTCAATAGTACTTTTGTCATCCTGCCTTGGTGCACCAATTAGTTAATTCAACAAGTAGTGACTGAGTACCCATGATGTGCAAAGGTTCCATGCTACGGAATTAACTGAATAGTGGTCATCTCTCCCCTGGCAGTGTGGATGTGTCCACTGCATACATGGCTGTTTCCTCCCACAGTGAAGTTTCCAAGGGAACAGACCACATCTTACGCCTTCGGGCTTCACTCATGGAGCCTAGCATAGGGCCTTGCATGGCACCCAGTAAATGCTGAATTGAATAGAAATGGATTCTTTCCAGAATTAATGAAATAAACGCAGTTCAGACAAGAGTCAGGATCCTGACAATCTGTTTATGTCTCAAACAATTGAAAGGACAAAGATCTTTTAATATCCCTGGAGGAAGTAGGTGCTCACTTGCTTCTTTGTATCTGACTGCAATCCCTTTCAAAACAGAACAGAACTCTGTTCTTATCGATCAACCACAAGAGAACACCAAAAACAACACAAAATCTGTCAAGTTTAGTTTCTTCAAAAAGTAATCAACCTAAGTGAGCAGCAGACTTTAAAACTGCACAATTTTATCTCCTGACCTTGACATAACCTGGCTTAAACAACACCTCAAGTATTTTATTTTTTAATGTACAAAATGAATATTTGATGTAGCTATTATTTTAAATTTAAAAGAGGTTTCTACAAATAATTTTACTTCATGATCTTCTTATATACTACTCAAAATAGGATTCAATTTACACACATCTTCCCTTAATATAATTACTGCCTATAAATAGGACTACTAGAACATTCACTCTCCCATTTATAATTATGAATATTTATAGTAGACACAAAAGTGTTATAAGAATTCTGTGTCACTTCAAAGGAATGGGCCCCTGTAGTCACACCCAAACATTGTGGTCCCGCCCTGTAACCACAGCTGACTGGGGCAGACACTGACCCATTGACCTCAAAGCTGGCCCAATCAGATACCTTCCTCCAGGAAATTGTATTTGGGACTGAGACACCAGATAGAATTAACGGTTCCATTGGGAGGGCATCTGCCCATGTGCGTAAAAAAGAAGGGGAAGCCAGTTAGCAGATGAAAGGGAATAGGAATAAAGCAAACACGAGAGAGAAGCACAAATACCACTGAGAGTTTAGCGTGTGCCGGGTACTATCTCCTTTAATTCTCTTAGGATGCAACTAAACTCAAGTGTTTACAGTCAAGAGGCAAAGAGAGATTAACGGAAGAGGCAGAGCAGGGATGTGAACCCAGCAGTCTGAGTCCAGAGCCCAGCTTGTTGATGTGTTTACTCTGCCCTGGAACAGCAGAGCAGGGTGGGGGACCTTGGACTCAGAGAGCTGAGCACTAGCTTCCTTATCAAGAGATTTCCTCATCTTGCCTGAGGCTTGTCTGAACTTTCTGCCTCTGGTTATTATAAGGAAGACCAATTTTTTCCCCCCTTAAATTCTCCCCCTTCACAAAAATTTCGGACCTGTAGCCCAAAAGTCACATACACCCCCTGGATCAGACCTAGCTTCATTTACACCCCCTGGATCAGACCTAGCTTCATCATCCAAGTTCATGTGCATATGCTCCCATTCCCACTTCCACAACCTCCTCTGATGCTAGTGCTAGTTTTACACATGGGCACACATGCCCAGCATGCATTTGCACCTGCTTCTACACCAACCATACACATCAGTTACTTGTTTGTGGAAACGCAGAGAGAAAAACGCAAAGCATTCGGAAGAAGATGCCTGGGACTTTGTTTAATTGAGGGGCCTGGTTAAATTATGAGGAAATATTTTGTTGTGAGTTGCTGTTCACAACATCTGCAATTAATGCTTTTAGTGTAATTAGGCAGTTCGAACATTAGCTGGAGAAGGGTAATTAAATCTATATTTTGCCTTTCTAACTGCAAAGGGAAACTTTCAAAACAACTGTGAAAGATAGAAGCTAGCCAAATCCATTTTTTACCAGGGAAGTTTTTGGAAAACTTCTGCTGGTATCCAGACATATGTAAATCTTTAAATGGATTATCATGGCAGGCATTATGCGTTGTAAAAATGCCATCTCTTAGCATTATTGTTATTAAAGGGAGAAGGCAAAACAATGAATTATTTTATCAGTATATAATTTAAGTCTAGTCCTTGTGGTTCTTGGCTCCTTGCTGTATGAAATGAGGCAATTGTATGTTGTGTTGGCTCTGATTTTAGACTGCTCAGGGTTAAATCACTGCTCACCACCTAGGTGCTATGCAACCTTGGGCGAGTTACTTTTGACTTTGGGCAAGTTACTGTCCTTCCTTTGAGCCTCTGTTTCTTCATCTGTAAAATGGGACAGTAGTCATCTCTACCCTGAGCAGGATTGTGGTGAGGATGAAGGGGACAATCCATTGTGGGGAAGGCAGTCTGCCATAGGTCCAAGCATCTGCACAGTTCCATGCTGAGTGTGCCAAACTGCAAGCTTTAAGGATCCTCTGACACTGAGCCATTTCTGTAGTCATGCAGAAGAATAAGTAGGTCAAAGTGACACAGAGCAACTACCACCTGACTACTGACTCCCCAGGGGGAGCCTGGCTTGCTCACTACTTGCCATAAAAGGTGCTGAGCCCATGATCCTGGATTCCTCAGCAGCAGCACAAGTGCCTACACAGGCGTCATCTGGTCCTATCGTGTCCTGTGGGATTTGGTGGCAGAGGGGCCGGCCCTCCCATGTGATGCTCTGGCTGTGCTGTAAATAAAAGCCATCTTGCTCTTATCTTTTGAGTCTCATTGTCTACTTTCAGTAACTATGGAGTTTTGGCAAGCCAGTCTTCTTGCTGCTTACTCAGGTCTTCTGGATGTTTTTGGAGTTTTATTTCCTCTTGCCATCCTTTATGACAGGAGTTGGCAAACTTTGTCTGCAGGGAACCTGATAGTAGTTTAGGCTTTAGGTATATTAGTCTTTTGTGTGTTTTTTTTCTTTAACAGCCTTTGAAAAGTATGAAAACCATTTTAATTCACAAGTTGAACAAAAATTGGTTGAGGGCTGGATAGGACCCCACTCTTATGCAGCTGGGGTTCCTCCCTGATAACCACCTAAGCACTTAGAACACTATGTACCAGGTTAGTGAACATTCCAACAACATGAGCTATTCTCACACTTCATGATTTTTGTTTCATTATTCTCTAAACCTAAGGAAACCCATTAGTACTCAAAATAATGCTCCTAAATAGCGGAGAACTTTCTGGTACACATATAATGCACAGTGACTACTTCTTTCTACTCTTACAAGTGAGCTCTGCTCGTTTGGTGGCAGGGCAAGTCTTTATAACAGACTTCCAATGCGGTGCCAAGAATGGGTTACAGGTATATGTGGACATGAAGTCACTCAGCTTTCGGGGCAGCCAGGCAGCTGGCCCCGGACACTACTTTGTTAACTCTGGTGTGCTATGCAAATATTATTTTCTATGTGGGCCAAGGCATGGCAAAAGTTAAGTCCTGCTTCAAGTCATAGACTTATTATTTCATAAAGTACAGCTTTGGTGTTCAATCTAAGGAAGTTTTACATTTTCAGACCGCTCTTCTAAACTAGAGTGTGGGAGGCATGAAATTTAGTAGAACTTGAAGGGCTCTCTACTGATCCCAGGTGACGGTGGAATGGTTTCTCCGACAGGACAGGAGAGAATAATGTCATACTAGCTGGTTATCTTTTAATGGTCTAGACAACCTTAGAAGAGAACTATGAACAAAAGCAGCCAGGAAGTCATCAATGACATAAAGAATAAAGACAACAAGATAGATCTTGGAGGATTGCTGAACTGGGAGATGAGGAAGTAAGGGGCAAAGGGAACCAGAGTGAAGTACTAGTGTAATTAGCATCCACAAATTTCCAGGCACTGATTCTAGTTAAAAAGGCAAACTCTCCAGGGCCAAGCTTAAAACAGTGCAGTGAGGACAACTTGTGGAAGAGCCACATGGTACAGCCCTCAGCTTACCCTCCCTCAGTCTCTGTGGCTCCTCAAGTGGTGCTGGCAGGCTGGCTGCACTGGGCATGACTTGGGAAGTACCGGTGCTTCCACCCCTGACCTGCTCAGAGACAGGGACACTCATGGTGTCCATACCCCTGTTCATCCTTGCACACCCCCAGCCAGGTCCCCACTCCCAGTGACATCGAGGAGCTACGTGTCAATAAAGAAGCCCCTGCCACATAAAACCATTATGCTGTGGCTGTGCTCTGGTCCTGGCGGGGACGGGTGCCATCCAGCTAATCGGTGCTGCAGGAAGAATGTGTCCCAATACCTCAGACTTCTCAGAAACCTTGAGGACTTTCTCCTGGAAAGAAGAGTCTAGACCAGCCTGGGAGAAAATTAGGATCAGGAATAAGGTCATTAAGAAGTCCAGGCAGGTCCTCATTAACCCGACCAATGGATCAAAGGCATGTAATGAGCCATTCAGCAAAGCAGAACCCAGAGCCTTAGAGCTCGCCTTGCTTCATTTTCAGATAAACAAACCCAGCTCAGAAACATGACCTAAAAAGTAGGGATGATCAGACGTACCATTATTTTGTGTTCTATTAAGAGAGGGGCAAATACCACCAATAAACTACATGAGGCCGTTGATTGTGACTCACCCAGTTTCAGAGATGGTAAATGTAAAGACATAAACGTGGTGTCTGAGCACTGATGAGCTGTAGTAAGCAATTGCCCCGGACGCTCAGTACTCGGTCCTTAGGTCTCTTCCTAGTCTCCACAAATGTAGCTTCATTTCACAGATCAGAAGCCTAGAGTCCAGAGGTGGGTGACTTACTCAAAGTCCCTGAGCTTCGGAGGAGCTGAGGCAGGAAAGGAGACCCGTGACTCCTACAAGGTGGCTCCAACAACTCCCTGTGGCCTCTCACTTCAAGGTATTGATCTCCAGCTCTGGGAAACAGAACTAAATTTGTCTGCGGAACATTTGCTCCTGATTAGGCTGCGCTTGTGATAATATAAAAATTGAATAGCTGCCTTGAACACATACAGACAGGTTGGGAGCAACCTGGGTAGGTGTTTGCCAGTGGGAGAGATGGTGCCTCTGGATTTAAAATGTGCTCAGGAAATATATAACGTAGGAAATCCACATGCCTGGCAACAAAAGGCCTACTAATGGCAGGGAGATGTGATGTTTTACTCGATCTAGACGGCCAGTGGGCTGTACAAGGCCCATGAAATCATTTGGGCTGGCCCTGCCAAGGCATTAGGGGTGAGCTGATTAAATGTTTGACCAAATACAGCAGGCTAATTTTTAAACTGATAATTTTGTATGGCCTGTGAAGGATATTATAAATATCCAAATGACCCTTGGCAAAAAAAAAAAAAAAAAATGTTTCCCACCCCTGATCTAGACTTACTGGAAAGTGAGAGAGGGGAAAGGACAATTTTATTTCCTAGCCCTTGTCTACACCCCAAAGCTAGCATGCTAAGATTTCTCTATAACTCCTGTGCCACCAAATGCGAGGCCTGTCACCCAATGCTCTGGTGGCTGTCATGTGAACTCTCCAGCTCCAGGTGGCCCAGGAACCCCTCAGCCTTGAGAGGATGGACAAGGCCACACAAGAGGACAGCCCCCTCTGCAGTGCCCCCTCTGGCCAGGCTGGCATCAGGGCACTAATTAGGCTTGGCAGAGAATGATCTGGAATGTCTCATCTGGCTGGTGCCCCAGGAACCCCAGATGCTATGCACCTCTTGTCCACATACTGTCACTTCTAAGTGTAGCTTAGGGAGGCATGACCTCTAATTTCGTGTGTGGGGACAATCATGCTTTAACTCAGAGCACTCGCCCCTGGATCACAGGTTCGAGGACACTGATCCTCTGGCTGTGAAATGTCCTGTTTTCTGAGGATGCTGCTGACTTGGACAATAGAATAAGGTCACATCCATATTCATTTGACCCTTGTTAGCAGCCTTGGAGCTCAGCCCACAGATCTTAAGATGACAGTGTGATTCATTATGTTCTCAAAAACTGTGGAAACAAAACCTGATGCTCCCTCGCCACCCTCTTGTTGCCCATGGCCTGATAGCAAGGTGCTGAGGAGCACCCGACAGGGAAGGAACAGCCAGGCTGGGAGAGGAACAAAGGCATCGCCTTCTCATGAGGTATCTGGTTCCATCATGCCACCGTCTGGTGTTCTGAGTGTGTGTGTGTGTGTGTGTGTGTGTGTGTGTGTGTGTT
This sequence comes from Myotis nattereri, assembly GCF_964212035.1. Lineage (NCBI taxonomy): Eukaryota > Metazoa > Chordata > Mammalia > Chiroptera > Vespertilionidae > Myotis > Myotis nattereri. Next base: position 183,454,203 of record NC_138075.1, read on the forward strand.
CCCAGCTTCATGAAGAAAGGAAACACTCCCAGAGCTGTGCCTTCAGACCAGTCGCTTGAGAGAGTGCGTCACTTCTCTTGAGACACTGGCTGTTTTCACAAGGAAGATAGGCACTTCGCTCTTGGAATGAAGTGTGGGGCCATCTGCCCTCTCTGTCTTCCTCTGGCTGTGGAGGACCATGGGAGTCTGGAAGGCGAGACACACATGCTAGCCTGGGTAAAATCGGGGTGGCAATGCAGATTGGTGCTTGTATGTCCGCAACCTGGACGATGTGACATTCTGGGTGTTGTGCTATGCTCCCTGCGTTGAAGTCTCTTCTTGTATATTAAGTTGGAGCTTAGGTTTGTGCTTTCCTTCCAAAAGATTGCAAACACACTTGAAGCGACTCACACAGCCAGGAAGGGGCCCTGGAGCGCCCAACAGCACCACGAGGGGCCCATGAGCTGGGGTCCCTCCGGGCACTCCTGAAAGTGAGACAGACAGCAGGAGGATGTCAGCTGCTCTTCCTCAGCCTCTCCCTCGCGGGCAGGAAAGCCCTGTGCACACGCACCGTGGCTATCTTGCTGATATCTATCGGCAACGAGAGGCTGGCAGCCCAAACACGGTTCCCTGCGTGCCTGGACTCAGTCTAGTCTGGTTCTCTGTCTGGAAGGTTACTCTATTTTTGAACATGAACCACGTCCGCAAGCCAGCTCATCATCTACAATTGTCTTTCGCTGCATTTCTTTTTTTTCTTCTGCTACAAAGAAATATTGTTACAACTGTGTTTTTCACTTCTGGGTTGTATATTAGAACCATGTGGTGATGTTATAAAATTAAGCAACATCTAAGCTCTACCCCCAGCGTTCCAGGCTTCTATGCTCTGGCATGGGGCAGTGACATTGGAATGACACCATTAGCCATGTAATTGGAAACATTCTCAATGCATCACAGTATTTCTTAAATATCGGAAAGCACCACTACTCTTAGAATGAACAGAAACCAAAGATCTTACAGATTGGTCTGCGTTTCTAGGATACAAGTCTGACACCTTCCCAAACTTAAGCTTTTAATTCTGTCCAATGAAACTACGTCATGTATTTTGCTACCTTTGAGTAATGGGGAGATAGATATAAATGATCAAAAGGAAAAATTCCTTCTTTTGTTCTGGGAAAAAAAAAAGAGGAAAAATGAGCAAAACCCCATTAAGGGGATGGTTGCTGCTTTCACAAATAATTACTGTTTCAGTTAATTTAAGTGCCAGTGTTATTTTCCCTTCTTTTCCTTCTTCTATGCACACTGACAAATAATCAGGGTAGGGCATGTACAAATTTCAAATCTCACTTGAGGTTGAGATGGTATGGAATTCAGGAAGAATAAAAGCCTTATTGCAGAATACAGTGCTCACATACAGGGTGAGGCATAACACCAGAATAAATCAACTTTTTTATTTCCTGACCTGTACAAACTTAATTATGTAGACCTGATGTTTTAGTAATCTGATTTCCAAATGATGCAGTATTCTTTCCCTTAATTTTTCTTGAGACAAATGCTCTAATTTTATTTGTAGCATTTGAGGGAAAGTAAAGTTCAATGTCTAATTTTTCTGATATATTTAGAGCTATTTTCCTGTGCTTTCTAGGAGACAAAATAGAGAAACAGAAATGGGATCAAATTCTATAAATAAATTATGGTTGGCTTGTCCTTAAATATTATAAACAGCTGAAAGGAAATGAAGTCATAGATATACATTAATTTTATTTTGAAAGCTGGCTAAGAGATGGCGTTAAAATTAAAGAGTTTTGCAAGAAGGAAAATGATAGGAAGGGGGGAAACAACCCTGAAAAGACTTCAGAAATAATGAAACTCTTCTATATCTTTGTCAGTCCTCCAAGACATCAGAATCCTGTGTCTGCTGCTTTATCTATTGGGCTGGTGGGATGCTCAAGTGACCACCAAAGTGTTCGGGTATTAGCTGACAATCTGTCAGCATGTTGCTTAATAATGGCTACATTTTGCCCCGTATTCTAGCAACTCTTTCACCTTCTCCATATATTAATAAACCCTGTAGGAAAAAACCACAAGCTAAATAACAGCAGAACAGGAGGACCTTACAGGTAGACATGAATTTGGTTGGATTTTATGACCTTCTTCCATGTCCTTCCAGAATTTATTTAAGGAGTTGAGAGAGTCAAAATGTGTTAGCTCGTGAAATTGTTTTTGGAACAGAAACCAACAAAAAAAAGGTACAACTTTGAATTTAAGTTTTCACCAATTCAGCCCATGCATGTGCCAATGTCAACCTCCGTCATCCGTCCCCCACAAGCTGTCCCCTCCAATGCTCCCCGTGATATAGTCTGTCTTGTTGCAGACGGAACTCTAAGGTGCCCCACGGCCAAAGCCAGCTGGAGAAATAGGGCTATTGTGAAGATAATTTTAGGTCAGCATACAGGCCAAAAACCCAAACTGGTTCTGCTTGGAATTGCCTGTGGCTGTCCTCATTTTATCACTTGGCTTTACATGGAGAGACACTACTAGTATGGAGACCTATGCAAATGACGAACAACCATGACATCCTACACCAAGAGGAATGCAAAGGAGAGACGGAGCTTATCAATTTTTGCAAAGCCCTGGACACCTGGATATATTAATGTGAACAAATGTGATGGACAGGGAAATACAGCCCTCCTGTAGTTCTTCTTCACCTAACCCAGTGGTCGGCAAACTGTGGCTCGCGAGCCACTTGAGGCTCTTTGGCCCCTTGAGTGTGGCTCTTCCACAAAATACCGACTTCTGCGCATGGGCCACGAAGTTTCAATCGCACTATGCATGCACGCCCGCACGTGGTATTTTGTGGAAGAGCCACGCTCAAGGGGCCAAAGAGCCACATGTGGCTCGCGAGCTGCAGTTTGCCGACCACTGACCTAACCTAGCAGATGTATGGGGCTTGTGTTTACACTCTGTAAAGTTCTTACATCTCCCTAAGGATCTTTGGACTGGAAAAACGGACTCCTGCTGTGGGAAAGAACTTCCTGGTGGGTTGCAGGTACCAAACCATCTGCAAAAGAACATGCCAAATCCTCAGAGCTCGCTGAATCCAGACCCACCAGCCAATCAATTTAGGAAGAAATTGGCTCATATAAGATTAACCTGGCAATGTCAGTGGCCAAGATCCAGATGCTGGATGTGAAATCACAGGTGGAATCTGCTGTCGGGCTACAGCATGCCAAGATTACGGATACAACCAAATCATATGGCTACGAGTCAAGCAAGGCTGGTAGCAGAGGCGCCACTCCAATGGAAATCAGATGGTATTAGCATGACTGGTGATGATAAAGACTCCCCTTAACCAAACTTTAGTTAGGCTCCTGTGAGCCCGCCTCTAAACTAGGCTTTGAACTTGAGGTCCTCTTTCCCGTCTCCATACTGTCTTTGGCCTGCCCAGCCCAGTGTTAGCAAGCATTCTGCCAAGTCAGTTTACTGAGAATCCCCCCACCCATCATATCTGATCACCTTTAATACCTGACCAAGTTCCTCATCCCCCACCTTTCCTGTTGTACGTCCTTGGCTTCCTTTCAGCAAGATTCCCATTAAGTCGGTTTAGCAAGAATCCCCTGATCTTTGATGACTCCTCTTCATAATTTTCCATCCATTGACCCCCTCATTCTGCTCCTTGGCTATAAATCCCCACACGTCCTTGCTGGGTTCAGAGTTGAGCCCAGTTTCTCTCCTTTATTGTGATGGTCTTGACACCTATTGCAAGAGTCTATCTAGATCAGCCGTGGGCAAACTACGGCCCACGGGCCGGATCCGACCCGTTTGAAATGAAACTAAAAAAAAAACTAAAAAAAAAAACTAAACTAAAAAAAACTAAAAAACTAAAACTAAAAAAAAAAAAAAGACCGTACCCTTTTATGTAATGATGTTTACTTTGAATTTATATTAGTTCACACAAACACTCCATCCATGCTTTTGATCCGGCCCTCCGGTCCAGTTTAAGAACCCATTGTGGCCCTCGAGTCAAAAAGTTTGCCCACCCCTGGTCTAGATCTTGACTAGATCTTCCTTACCACTGTAACAAGTGTCAGACTAGTCTTTTCTTTCACACTCATGGCTGTGCTGCAAGAGGAGCCAAAGGTCAAGGCCGTGGTGACAAGATGCCACTGTCTGCTCGGCAGGGAGCTCCAGTTTTCCTTCCTGCAATCTCATGGTTTAAATAAACTGTTTCAAAGAAAAACTTTAGTCATTATTTTACTTGCCTCGCCCACTAGTTTAGCAAAAAGCCAACACTGACTATTTTAGTTTTGAGGTTTCATCTTTAAATAAACTGTTTATTTTGGAATAATTTTAGATTTACAGAAAACATTGGCTATCTTAGTAATGAGGCTTTACCTGTAAATAAACTGTTCATTTTGGAATAGTTTCAGATTTACAGAAAATTTGCAGAGAGTTGCCATGGACCCCTCATTCAGGCCCCTTCCCTCTGTTAATGTCTTTTGTTAAAACTAAGACATCAGCATTGTTACACTACTATTAATTAAACCTTTAAACTTAATTATACTCATTACTAATTAGACTTTCCTTGGATTTCATCAGTTTTTCCATTAATGGCCTCTGTCTGTCCCAGGGTCCAGTTCAGGTACCACCTTGCATTCCGTCTTCATGTCTCCCTGGTCTCCTCCATCTTTGCTGTCATCCTCTTCCTGGTCTTGAGGAATACGGGCCAGCTGTCCAGGAGAAAGTCCCCCAATCTAAGTCTGTTTGTGTTTTCTCATGAGACTGGGGTTATGGAGTTTTGGAACAAATGCCACAGAAGTGAGGTGTCCTTTTCATCACATGATCCTATTTTGGGGATTATTTTTATTGTTCTGAGTGTTGCAAATAGGGCAGCTTTTGCTTGTTAACCTTAGAGCAAGACCCTTCACATTCCATAGCTATCCAAAGGGAAGCTCACATTCCAAAGTATTAGTAAGAGGTTTTACTGAAGATTTCATGATGGAAAGTGGTAGAGGGTAAGGAGGAGAGTTACATGGCATATAACAGCACAAGTTAATGAAAATCCCCACCCGTATCAGTGTTCCACCTTCTCCCATAGGAAAGTCAGCCCATGAGGCTTCCACTTGCCCAGGAAGCCTCTGAGCCCACCAACTGCAATCCGTCTATACCCTATACTCCCAACTCTTTGATGCATGTCTGCACCGACCATTTGGTTCAGCAAAGGCCCTTTTGAAGACCCACCTGCACAAAAGTCCCTAGGGATAATAAATAAGAAACACGTTTTTCTGTCACAAATATTATTTTTTTTCACATTAAAGAAGGTTTATTAAAATATTTTCTACTCACAATCTATCAGGTGAGAAATGGCTTCAACACAATGTCCACCCATGCAAGTCAAACTGTAGAATTAAGGCAAATTGTCTTGGTCCCAGTAAGTGGGTGGCAGGATAGGTGAGTAGAAGTTTATTTTGCCTAAAGGTTCAATATCAGCTTTCTTCAAAGCCATGTTTACAAGGCACACACAAATTCACTTATCACACTGCTTTAGTTGCTTGACACTCACTCCTCCTTCTCTGTGTCCTAAATGGTTAGTAGGTAACACTATCTCTAAACTTCCCAGGGAAGCAGAAATTAACCTAGAGTTCTCATTCATTCACTCACTCAACAAAAATTATTCTTTGTATATTGTTGCTAAATAAGCTATGATAGAGTTCTTCATTTATGTTTGAATTCAAGAAATATTATCTAAGCTCCTACTAAGTGTCTGGAACTGGACTGGATTCTAGGATAAATAAAACCTATAGAATCTATAAACTAAGGCAGTGATTTTCAACCTTTTTCATCTCATGGCACACATAAACTAATTACTAAATCCTGAAGCACAACAAAAACATATATTTTTTGCCAATCTAACAAAACATAGGTATAATTTTGATTCTTTGATACTGGTTGGCATTGTTGTATTGGCTATTGTTATTTTTTATTTGACAATCTAATGGTCAGGGTCCAGGACTAAATAGTCAGGTATTGCATGTTTTAAAAATCCTATAAAACACCAAGTTGAAAATTGCTGATCTAAGGAGATAGATAGTAAACACATAATCATAAAAATAAGGTATCATTTTAAGCATTATGCCAAGAATCATAATGAAAACATCAAGTAAGGATGAAATGAGACCTACTGTGTGTGTGTGTGTGTGTGTGTGTGTGTGTGTAATTTGCAGGGTGTTTTTTTCTCTACTTTTTTTTCAAGATGTTAATAGGAGCTGATTAACTCTTTGAGAGTAAGGATTAGGGAATGCTATCAGAAGGACTAACATTTATAGAAGATCTGAAGGATGAGTAAGAGTTAGCTACACTGACTATGAAAAGCACAGCTCAGGCTGAAAAGAGGGCCTACTGGAATGTTCTAGGAGCTGTAGAGGATGGTGTGTGTGCAGCACACAGACCTGTTTGACCTCAGCATTCATGTAGAGCCAGGTTAAGACCATGTCCAAGGTTGTGAGTGCTGTCCTTCATGTAGGCTGCGGTGAGACGGCTCGGGAGGACAAGAGTTAGTACCTCCTGCACTTCATGGAAGAGCACAGTGTGAATATATGCTAACTGACCTGTTCCCACCTCCCTAGCTGTTCACCCTGTGCTTCCACACCCACAGCCACGCCTCAGGTTATAGTATCCACACCCATAGCCACATCCCTTGTGGTACAGTATCTGTTTGCAAGGGCAAGAATGAGGCAACAAACCCACAGCTCAGCTCCCTGACACCATATGCCATTCCTCACCAGGGTTTGCCACAGATAAAGTGGGAAAGGGCTACATTTGTAGACTGGACACCACAATAGTCCCTTCAGCCTATCTGCCTCTGAGTTCAAGGATAACTGACTACATTGGTTGTTGCAAAGACTTGTGTCTGCACCTGATCATCCCTCCTCAACTAATGATTCTGTCAAGTGATTTAATCTCCTCAAAATTCCAATACAGAATCTGGGTTCATGTTTTGTAAATAGTGTAAGAAAGTTCATATTTTTTGTTGACACTTTGGTTTAGCACCCAGGCAAAGTAACAAAAATAATAATATGACAAGAACAAAAGTACTAGTTATGAAAAGAATGGCTGTGCTAAATGAGCTGCTGCCAATACATAATGTTCCCATTAGCATTTGTCAAAACTAGGAACTAAAGTACCTGTCAGTGAGTTTTGGATTCTTGGGAACCTACTGGATGCAGCCTATGTGATAGAAATAAAAGGAGCAGAAATGTGCATGGTGGGGAAAGGGGAGGTGGCCAAAAGGACCTACGATGTTTGGGTAATGGGGACTTTCTAAAGTGAAATTTCCTAGTCAGACTTCAGGACAATAAGAACCCAGTCAGAAGACCTGCTGGGTTCTAGTGCTAGGTCTCTCATTAAATAATTGTGTGGCCCTGAGCAGGTCAATTTCCCTCTCTGAGCCTCCATTTCCACATCTGTAAAATGGCAGTGGTGGGGGAGAATGCGAACACTTTAAATCTACCTCAAAGTTCTCTCATAATTCCATTTTATCATTCCACAACTCTAGACCTCCATGGTCTAATATAGTAGCCAGCAGGTACAGGTAGCCATTTAAATTAAATAAAATTAAAATAGTTTCTCAGTTAAACTACTCTCATTTCAAGTATTCCATAGCCATATTCAGCTATGGCTGCTGAACTAGATGGTGCAAACATAGAATGTCTCCATCATCGCAGCAAGTTTTATTGGACATCTCTGTTTTAGATCTTTCTCTTTAAAAAAGTCCCTTGAGAAGTCTAACTAAGAACACTACTCATGTTCTTAGTTATTGACTTCATTGTGAGACTGATTATTGCCACCACAAATACTACTAAGAGTTGACATTTACTGTGGACTACTAGTGCTAGAATTGGGCTAAGGGCTATTGTGATTTAATGCTCACAACAAACCTCAGCAATAGTGATTGGGTCATTCAGTCACGTTCTAGAAGTAGCAGAGCTAGGACTTGAGCCCATTGACTAGCATAATGCAGAGCCCAGATATTTCACCCTTGCTCCAAGCTGGTTCTCGGTCTCATTGTCTTATGGCTGTGCCTCATGGATTTCTCACAATCCCTTGTTGTGGACACCAGGCCTTGGCACATGCACTATCCTAGGATGCCCTCCCTCTCTGCCTTCTCTTTGTTTGGCAACTTTCTATTTATCTTTTAAAAAACTAACTCAGATACTGCTCCTCCATCAGGCAAAATAGTTACCCTGATTGGGTTTCCACTCCACTTCATGCAGACCTCCCACACCGAGCCCACCAAGCTGTGTTATAGAATCTGTTTGCAAGTCTGCTCTCCCCCTAGACCCTGAGTGCATTCAAGATGAGGTGTATGACTCAATCACTATTTTATACCCCTAGTTCAAAGAAGGTGCTGAGTCAATGTCTATTGAATGAAAATATCAAAATATCTTTCTGAGATTAAGAGTCACTACCTTTCTTCAACCACTCTAGCTTATCTGGATGCTTTCCATTTTCCCTGGAACGTGCCATGTAGATGGTTCATTATCATTGGATAGTTCATTATCTGTAAGCAGATGGCTCCAGGGCCTTCAGGTAGGAAGCAAAGTTAGATACATACATACATACTAACTTACTTAATTAATTAAATTAATTAATGATTTCTGAGACTAGTAGTTCTTCCCCAGCTGCTCTGCAAAAAGGCTGTCATTTACAGGCAAGGAAATACTGCCAGTTTTTCTTAATTCTGGTGAAGTTCTGTCCACCTTTCCAGTGCCCCAGGCCTGGGCAGTGCTCTGGGCTACCTGCCTATCTTGACAGAGGCCACTTGGAAATACTGTAGATCTGTCACGGTGCAGCTTGGTCGTGGTACTGCCTCAACTCCTCCCACAGCAAGGGGACTCCTCTGCTTTATGAGGGACGTTAAAGTTATGCACAAGGCCTACGTGCACACTAAAAAGACACCTACACACTCCACACATTCTCCCCGGGAGCAGAACAACAACACCCCACTCCCCGCCCTGCAGTTCTTCACCCAGACACAAATAGAAGAACAAAAAGGTATCTCCCTTCCCTGTTCTCTAAAGTCATAGAGGCACCTCTGTTTAGAGGCAACTGTTTGCTTTGGAATTTTAAAAAGAGTTGAGCTAGGTCCAAATCTAAACAAAACAAAACAAAACAAAACAAAACCCGAAGCAATCAACCCAACAAACCAACCAACAAAGAAACAAAATCAGAACTTTACCAGAGCAAAGTATAGGAAGGGAAACACAATTTATGGAAGAGCTCCTGTGTGTATCAGGACTGTTCTGGGTAGATTAATCTTTTGTATTCCAACAATCCTACTGGTAAAAGGTGTGCTGAATGATCACATTTTACAGACAGAGACAGTGAAGCCCAGAAAAGAAGCCCTGGATAATAAAAAGAGCATGCTTTTAATGGTAGAGAGATCTGGGTTCAAATTTGAGTGCCATTAGCTCTGTGGGTTTGGACAAACTATTAGACATCCTTAAGCCTCTATTTCCTCATTTGGAAATAGAGACCAGTAATATCAATCTTCCAGGGTTCCTGTAGAGCCGGACAAGAAAATGTCTGTAAGGTGCCTAACACATGCTGGCACCTTATTAGATTTAATGTTAGTCATCCTTTCTCTTATCTGCTAAATGGTAGAGTTGGAATTCAAAAGTAGGGTCATGGGCCCCAAACCCAAGTACTTTTTAAAAAATATATAATTGTTATTGTTGATAGTATTGCAGATATCTCCCATCTTCTCCCCCTTTACCCATCTCCTCCCAGACCCTCCTCCCTCCCCCAGGTCTTCACTACCCTATTGCCCATGTCCATGGGCAATGCACAGAAATTCTTCGGTTTATCTCTTCTAGTCCCCCCACCCCCACATCAAGGTATGTCAGTCTGTTCCATACCTCCATGCTTTGGGTCTTAACTTGTTGTTTGCAGCTATGGAAGGAGAACTTGTTTGAGCTGCTCCTCTACCACTGCAGTGATAGAATCAGACTAGCTGCATTTGAGTGTTTTTTTCCCCCTTGTACTAGCAAAACACTCTTTATTATTTTATATATCTATGCCCCATTGTAAATCTCTTAGAGATGAAAATCAGAATACATAAATCATGCATCTTCCAGTGCATTATAATGTGCTTTCAGCACAGACTGATCATATAAACATCTCTGCCAGCTACTTAATGTCATAGAACTGCTTAGGAAAAAGCTTTATCATTGGCAAAAGATAATAGGATAATGATTGGGTTTTGTATCCTATGGAATTTGCACAAAGCCATAGAGAGCAACAATAGCCTTTCTTTTCCTAAATCTCTCTCATAGTCCCCCTGCTTTGAAGTAGGCTATGCAAATCCACAGTTTTTGTTTTTGTAAGAAGTTATGGGCCACATTTAGAACCAGGGAGGATTTCAGTCTCAGTAGTTCTCCTCCAGAAATCTGGAGGATTTCCAGTCTCAGAGCTGGCTAGAAATACATCTGTTCTTCAAATCTAGACTCCAGGAAATGCACTGTTATCTTACTATAGAATTTCTTTTGCTCACAGCTCCCTCTCCAACACTTTAGTCTATGAAAATGGTCTCACCTGACAACATATTTCCCAGCCTGGGCACCCTTTCTCTACCCCCAATGCCCTAAGAACACTGTAGAGACAGCTGTGGTCAAGTGAACAGGTGCAAAGTTGGGACTGGCATTGAGTTCTGGCTCTGCCCTTTCTTTGTGGTTTTGGACATGTGCCCTCACTCCTAGGAGTCTTGACTTTCTTTATCTACATGATGGGAGTACTAGCGGACTGTCAACAGCTTGTGAGGATTGAGGGTTGTTTTGTACCTGAAACCTCCGTGGGAACCACAAGGTGCTATTCAAATGTTTTTATTAGAATTTAAGGAGCAAGGGCCTTGAAAAAAATGTATGTTCAGGGTTGTATTTTCCAATTTTATTCTTTTATAAAAGTATGTTTTAATGATTTTTAGAGAGAGAGAAAGGGGCGGGGGAAGGAGAGAAAGAGATTGAGAGAAACATTGATCTGCTTCCTCCTGCATGCCCTCTACAGGGGATCAAGCTGGCAACTGGGGTGTTTGCCCTAAACTGGAAGTCCAACAGGTGACCTCGCAGTGCATGGGATGATGTTCAACCAATTGAGCCACACTGGCCAGGGCAGTATTTTCCATTTTTAAATTGAAATTCATACTTGCCACTAGTATGATTAATTTTGTTTTTTAAAAATATGTTTTTATTGATTTTTAGAGAGAGAGAGAGGAATGAGAGGGATAGAGAGATAAAAACATCAATGAGAGAGAAACATCACTGATCGGTTGCCTCCTTCATGCTCTCCACTAGGGATCAAGCCCACAACCTGGGGAATGTGCCCTGACATGACCAGGAATCGAACCAGTGATCTCTTGGTTCCTGAGTTGAAGCTCAACCACTGAGCCACACCCAGCCAAGATGAGTCTGATTAATTGGATCAGTGTTTTGGGGGGTCTAAGAGTATAAAGACCTTAAATAACAAAGTTGCCTCCAAAATACTAGCTGTGTGCATTAAAATCTAGCTTCTAAGGCATCTATATATATATAAAAGCCTAAGTGACCAGCTGACCGGCCAGTAGCTATGACACACACTGACCACAAGGTGGCAGACGCTCAACGCAGGATCCGCTGAGCAAAGTTACAGAGTGCCCTCTCGCACTCCGGGACCCCTCAGGGAATGTCGGACTGCCAGTTTTGGTCTGATCCCCGTAGGCCAGGCCAAGGGACCCCACCGCTGCACAAATCTGTGCACCAGGCCTCTAGTACTACATAACAATCTATAATAGAAAGAATACCAGATCAGGAAGTAAAAACACCATGATGGACTCCCAGGGCTCTCACTGATGGCCTCAGTGACACATCCTGAGCCATTCTGTCCCCAACCCCATTTCCTTATCCACAGCTTGAAAGGACAAGCTTTGCTCTTTGCAACAGTAGCCTGTAGGTTGAAAGCCACAGCCCAAATAAACTTGAGCCAGTACTACTGTTCGTGTAAGGACACCCATAAGTACCAGACCATCCTGAGGAGCCTTATGACTTTTCAAAGAAAAAGTGAGTCATTTAAGGATGAAATTCATTGCAGAATGAATGTTAGATGTTCTTAACCTTATTAGGGTTCAAGTACTGGAAAAAGGCACATAAGTACATACATGCAAATTTGGATACAATTTCAGTGTTATGGACTTATTGGTGCTCATTTATGGGTCATCTATGTTTTAGTTTACCTCAGATTAATAATCTGTTTTAGATCATAAAGAGCTGATATTAAAACTCATTTGATTGAATATTCTTATTTAATAGATGACAGATGCAGGCATGGAGTTTATCAGTAACCTTACCATAAATGTTAAATATAAGTTTAAATATGTTTTTATTTCCATTTTTATTGAAAAGTGAAAACATACATTATATAAAGAAAACTTAATTATTTGGAATAGCTTATTTACCAGAAGAGTGAATTCCTCATCCCTAATAAATCAAGACAAGCTTATGCATATTGTATCCATCTTCAATACCATAAGTTGAATTTCTATCTTGAAAGGATGCTGTGTAGCAAGGAAGCACAGACTGAGGTAATCCAATGTCCCACTTAAAGACAAACTGCTAATGCTTTTAGAAGGATATTTTATTCACCAGGGGTTAAGCCTAAATTCTTAGATGAATTTTAATCTAACTAGTTAATCAGGTTTCCTGAATTTACACGGCTCCCAGCCAATTGCCTATGTTCTGCCAAATTCCTCATCAAAAAGAAAAATCAAGTGTTCCTTAAGTCTGATGCTAAGGAAACTAAATTTCATAAAAATAAAATCAAGAAAATGCATACACACTATAATTCCTACATTTAGGAATCCAGGTGATGAGGGCCCACATTCTGATTGCAGATGGGGACTTGGTGCCTGTCACTTATTCACTGTTATGACAACCAGCAGAAATTGCTCTCCAGCAAATGGGGTTGGTTCGTGTTTTCTGTACACTGTGCTAGAACAGGCTATCAGCATCACAAGTGAAAAGAAAATGAGCAGGTAGAACCATTGAGTTTACAGCAAGGTACAAACTACACAACACATTCTGTGTACTGTTAAAATAGAGCATTTTGTTGTTGGGCGTTATGAGTCAAACACAGGGCAAATGTGGGTTGTTCAAAACCTTGCCCTTTCAAATCTAAGCTACTAGTATCAGTAAAGTTTGACCAGAATAACCACAGCTTCAGAAAGAAGGTAAATGGTGTCACTTTGACTAGCAAAGACTTAATGAGGTATCAGCTGGTATGTGTAAATGAACTTTGTCTCCCTACTTCAAGTTTTATATGCTTTCCTAGACACCCAACCCTGCCTAAGTCAAGAAGAAGTTGGGTCATTTCCTTAGAACTCCTGTCACTTCAACACACCATCTTAGAAAGCTTTTTTTTTTTTTTTCCTAAGTGGTTCTTGCTTAAATAGTGACTAACCTCTTCCCATTAATGTTGAGAAGAATGTAGTGTGGGTATTGAGCCTGAGAGCTTCAGAGCCTATATTCCAGATCAGTGATGGCGAACCTATGACACGCGAACTCATTTTTTGGTTGATTTTTCTTTGTTAAATGGAATTTAAATATATAAAATAAATATCAAAAATATGTCTTTGTTTTACTATGGTTGCAAATATCAAAAAATTTCTATATGTGACACGGCACCAGAGTTAAGTTAGGGTTTTTCAAAATGCTGACATGCCAAGCTCAAAAGGTTCGCCATCACTGTTCCAGATCCATGTCTAGTTCCTGCCCCCAGTGCCATGCAAAGTCCGAGTATCAGCCATGCCACCTTTGGAGAGGAGGTCTCGAGGCGGCCAGGCCAGCTTGACTTGCCAAGGCAGACAGGCTGTTTCACCAAATGTGACCCACTTTCCTTCTTCTTCCTGCCCGTCCCTTCGGGGTTCGAGCCCCAGCTGGCTCATGTGCTTTCCTCTGCTGGATGTCTCTGGAGAGGCTAGGATGTTCTCAGATGTCGGTGGCAGTGGGGATCGCTTTTCAAACTTTAATGTTTCTTGTCACTACTTTCATTCTGGAAGAATTATCATAAAGTACAATCTTCCACGGAAAAGTTTGCTCATTGCAAGTATGTGCCGCAAACCAGATATATGAGCTGGTTGACCTGCTCACCCTTATGTAACCTCAGATTTCCTGATTAACTCCTTTAATCTTAATTTTTTTTTTAAGTTCAAAGCTTCTAAAGCTTTTCACTCCTCGTCTCCTGGGCACCGATGTTGGGTCCCAGGCTGTCTTACCACATGGCTTTGGCAAAACAATGGCTCTCCCTGGAATTTTAAAACATATAATGAGGCTGTTCTCTGGCTTTGCAACTTTTTATCTCAGCATGAACTCAGCTCTCATCAAGCAGCTTTGGTTTTGGTATAAGAACTTAAAATTTTTTTATCCTTTAAGAATAACTCAAATCAATAAAGGCTTTAGACAATAGACCTCTCTCTTTTCTTTGGCTATTTCTCTTGTTTTTATAAGCAAAGCTATCTAAGCCATTAAATCTAATAAGTGAAATTACATTTCCCCTGGGGAAAAGAATTTCAAATGTTAACGTTCACTCTAACTTACAAGGAAAGCTATGATTCAAAAAAAACATTTAGTAGATAGCTCCAGAACCAAATAAATACCCATGTTTTACCTAATAAACATCCTAGTTACTAATCAGAAGACAGAGGTATAAATGATTTATAGCCATTAAATGTATAGAATATCTTGCTTTTTTTATGGGAAGGGAGAGATGAATTTTAGATATTCCAGAAAATGTATGAATCCACTGAATAAATTTCTCTGAAAAAGACATTATTCTAGTGCCACTGGTCTCCTCCTTTTTAAATTCTTCTAATTATCTTAATAAGGGAGGAAACAGGTAAGAAAGAAGGGAAACACATATCCTACCCACAAATATACGTGTATATACATCACACACACATACATAGACACACACACACACACACACACACACACACACACACCCCACTGGCAAACAGATATCCACTGTTCCTGAATGTCATGATTTTGATATTTTTCCATGAAAGATTCCTGTGACCTCCTATGTCCCACACCCAGTAATAGTTGTACACCTGAAACTTATAAATGTTATTAATTAATGTTACCCAGATACATTTAATTAAAACACTGAAAAGATATTTTAAAAATATAGATTTCTATTGATTTCAGAGAGGAAGGGAGAGGGAGAGAGAGAAACAACAACGATGAGAGAGAATCACTGATCAGCTGCCTCCTGCACGCCTTGTACTGGGGATTGAGCCCCCAACCTGGATATGTGCCCTGACCGGAACTGGGAATCGAACCTGGAATTGAACTGATGCTCCACCACTGAGCCACACCCGGCCAGGCGAATTTCTGTTTTATTAAGCCTCCCAAGTCTGTGGTAATTTTTTACAACAAGCCTAGGAAATGAAGACAGTAGCTAGTCTATATGTATCTGAGCTTGGCAGGCTGGTATTGTTCAAGGGGACCAAGCAGTTGGCAGCAGTTTGGAGAGAGTACTGTTTGGGGACAGGACACTTCATTCCTGGCAGCCCCTGCTGCTGGGTAACTGAGAGGACAGGAGAAGGTGCTCCCTTTCTATGCAGGAGGGCACACTTCCTTTTAAGTTCTTTCTATCTGTGGGTCTTTTAAAAGACAATCTTTACTGGATTCACTTATCTGGAGTGAAATATTCTTTCATAAAGATGTTAAGGGTGAGTGCCCAAAGATAGCAAGCTTGTCTGGAAAGCCATTATAGTTCCTTTTCAGACTTCCTGTGCTCATCTGTTACCCCATGAAACAGGCTGCATGGATCTCCTCTCCTTTCTGTGCTTCTCTGGGGCCTGTGGGAGTCCAGTGCATTCATGGTGCCTCTCATATCGCAACTCCTTATCCCGGCAGAGTCCCAGCTCCCAGGCCACTGTCCACTATCAAAACTCATTTGTCCTTAGTCCCCCTCCTGGGGCCTCTATGCTCTCCACATGCCAGCATGGCAATAGAGAAATAAATTTCAGCTACTCTAAGTTAATGTGTTATTCTGCTCAGAGACCCCAAATCTTAAATCCTAACTCCCAAGGGGAGGAGTGTGGTGCACAATGCTGAACGGGTTTTGGAGACTTTGAAGTTATATTCCTATGTACTTGAGATTTTTAATCCAAGGTCAGCTACTCATGAGCTGGGAGACCTCGGGGTCCACATCTTTAAGCCTCAGTTACCTAAGTCCGATTCAACAAGTACTGAGCACCCACAGTGTGTGCACTCATACGTGGGAAGGAGGGATATGAAACTAAGCCAGGATCCCTGCCCTCCAAAAGCTGGAATTCTGTTGGGACTAACACCTGCAAACAACTTCAGGAGAAATTTGAGCCTGCTGGGTGAAGAGTTTTGGTGGCAGAGAATGGAGGAGTATGATGCTCTAGAACAGGGGTGGGCAAACTTTTTGACTTGAGGGCCACAATGGGTTCTTAAACTGGACCGGAGGGCCGGAACAAAAGCATGGATGGAGTGTTTGTGTGAACTAATATAAATTCAAAGTAAACATCATTACATAAAAGGGTACGGTCTTTTTTTTCAATAGTTTTATTCATTTCAAACGGACCGGAGCCGGCCCGCGGGCCGTAGTTTGCCCACGGCTGCTCTAGAATGAGGACTGGCATGGACAGAAGCCTGAAGGTATGTGGCAGGGGTTCCTGTCTTGTGGAACACTTCCCAAACAAGAATGACCCATATGCTTCTCCAGCCTCTCACACCATAATTACCTGCACCTTTTTCTTTGGTTCTGTGTCTAATTCAGATCTAAAGCCACCTGCTAAGGAGTTTGGACTTACTTCTGTAAGAAGTGGGAAATTCTGGAAGATTGTTTTTACAACATTTTTATAATAGAAAAATTTAATAGTCTATAAAATGGGAGAGACTAATATGATGAATCCTGTGTTCCCTCTGCTCAGTTTCAAGAATTAACTCACAATAATGTTTTTTCTAATAACCCTGCCTATTGTCTCACTCCCACATTATTTTGAAGCAAATCCTAGGCATCATAGCATTTCTTATCTAAATATAAACATATGTATTTCTAATAAGGACTTTAGTTGAAAACATAAGGGCTACATCATTATCACGCTGAAAACAATGTCTTAATATAATCAAGTATCTAGCCAATGATTAACTTCACAACTATCTCATAAATGCCACCACTTATGTTTACAGTTCATGTTTGATTCAGGATCCATAAAAGTCCACAATTGCTATGCCTCTTAGTCTTTTTAATCTATTTGTCCTTCCCCATGCTACCACCAATCTTTCTCTCATTCTTGCTCTTTTTTTCCTTGTAGTTTATTTGTTGCAGAAACCACATTGTTTATCCTGTAGAGTTTTCTATATTCTGGAGTGTACTGACTTTATTCTTGTGGTGTTAGTTAACATTTTCCTTGGTCCTCTGTGCTCCCTATCACTAGATTGTTGGATGTGGAGGCTTGATCAGATGTAGTTTCCTTTCAATGTGGCAACACTTTTTTATAGGGGATTGGGAAATATATATAGAATCTGGTTGTTTCATACTTCATGATGTTGACAGCCACTGATAGTGCCAAGATCTACCACCTCATTAGGTCATGCAATATGGTGATATTTTATTTCCACTGTGCCATCTTCATTTATTCTCTGGAATACTTGTATAGAGACTTGGCCATCCCATCCTACATAATAAAAGCCTAATATGCTAAGTGTCCAGTTGGCTGTTCAACCAATGAAAGCATAATATCCTAACGATATGCTAAGGCCACTCAACTGCTTGCTATGACATGCACAGACCACCAGGGGGAAGACACTCCCACTGGTAGGTGAGCTTGCTGCTCTGGTCTTGCAGATAAGGACTGAGAGAAAAGGGCCAGACACGCCCTGGAGCCCTCCCGCGGTCCCTCCCCGGCTGGCCAACCTCCCAATTCCCTCCCCGGCCCTGATCATGCACCTGTGGGGTCCCTTGGCCTGGCCTGAGCCCTCTCACAATCCAGGACCCCTTGGGGGATGTCAAAGAGCCAGTTTTGGCTCAATCTAATCCCATAGGCCAAGCTGAGGGACGCCACTGGTGCACGAATTTGTGCACCAGGCCTCTAGTCATTTAATAATTGACCACCTTGTGGTATACCTCATAAAGGCAAAATAAGATCAACTAATCAATCAGTAATACTTAATTCTTTCTATTTCTATTATTTTTCAAGATAATGTGTTGGTTTATTAGCATCTTCCAATGGAGATCAATGAAGTTTTGTGTTATCATTGTTTTGTTTCTGGTATCAATATGAACTCATGAGTTTAGACTATATGATTCAATACTGCAATTATCCTCATTGATGCTCAAATTGTTCCATTTTGTCCATGGGATCCTTATTAAGTGGTTTTGAGTTTTGTGATAGGAGCCTGGTGGTCTTTAATAGCATCATTGATATCTGGTATAATAAGATATTCCAGACTCATCATGTACATTTCTTAGCTCAACACAAAATTATCGAATTCTCTAAGGAAGCTTCCTTTCTTTTAGTGGGAATGGAACTTAGCAACCACAATCCAAGCACATGGAAACTCTGAAGCAAATCTTGGTCTGTGACTGCTTGGGAGGGGAGCAGGCAATTTGGCCTCAACAGAGTGGCAAGTGACTGAGAAGGGGTGACCAGTGACTAAGAGTTACTGTAACAGTCTAGGAACGGATGATAAGATTCTTAATCAGAGAGCATCTGTGGGATGGGGAAGAAGATCAGAGTTTGGAGAAATTCTAGAGATTAAATTTACACAAAAGGATTTATTAGCTGATTTGGCAGTTCAGGTTGTAGGGGCTGAGGTGGGTAAAAGATAACAGATCTGGATTCAAAGCCTAACTTTCTCACACCAACCTGTGATCTACAGCTCATTACTTCAAGACTCGCTGACCTGAACATAGTATAACATGTGATACCTAGTACAACTAAAAATTTAAAATGTTGAATCCTCCCCCCTTTCTCTAATATGTCTAGTTTTTATCTGTCATATGAAGGAGTTGGTCCAGATCACAAAGCCTCTTCCAGTTCGGTCTGCTCCAGCCCTCTCGCTAGTCACACTTTCATTGTCCTCTGATGATGCCATGGAGTATTACTAATGGAACCCCCAGCATTTGCCTAAACCACATCTTATTGATTATTTTATTAAAAAGATGATATAACGAATTTAATGTTGCCCGAAGAAAAACAAATCAGCTATTCTTCTGAGGGCTGTTTTTCTTATTTGATATTTAAGTTGACAAATTTCCTTCCAGAAAAGCTTAGAATAATGTTTTCATTCAAAATTGCTCCCATAAGTGAAAATGTTGAAGATATTAAAAACTAACAAAGAACATTAAATACTAATCAGTTAGCTCAGAGCCTTTTAAAATACTATCTAAGATGGTTGTCCTGATCAATGATCTATGCAACATTCTGGCTTTAGAAAATACAATATTACTTTAAGTCAATTTCTTCCCAGAACCTTCCTTGCCCATCATGTCAGTGATATCCTGTAAACCCTTCTGAGATTATTTGCTTTTCTAAGATCTTATTTTTGAGGGCCCTGTCAGAAGGATTTTTGAATCAAGGTTCTGAAGATAGATATAGCCATCTAGCAGTTACGTGGCCACATTAACTATTGATAAAGAGGGTTTAAAATATTGATAATACATTTATTTTTTAATTATGAAGACAATACAAACTATTTTTAAAAGTGAAACCCAAAGAAAACCACTGTACCCTTCTTAACCATTTTCTCACATAAACATGATGTTTTAAATATTTCATCACAATGTACATTTTATTCCTTAGCTTACTTTTTCAATATATTGTGAAATATTAGGTTACAAAATTAGTTCGATATATTGTAACCCTTTTTACCTGTCAGTACATAAATGAACCACTTCATTATTTTAAGCAGTTTCTTATTGCTTCCCCATGGAATAAACATTGAATGCATTCTAGTTTATCTGATTAGCACTATATAGTTAGACATTTACATTGTTTCCAATGTATTAATATTTGTAAAAGTTCTTAACCAAAACAAACAAATAAGATTCTAAGTCAGGTTTGTACTATATATATATATATATATATTTTAAATTTCTGTGTATTTTTATAGTTTCCAGAGTAAAAAAAAAAAATTTTAGATCAGTGCTTGAGTGCAGCTTTTAAAAACTGTTTTAAACAAGAGGCAACTGTCACTTGGTGACATTTATTTTGTTTTTAACAAAAAATTGGCTGTAAATTTATGAATCTCAAAAAACACACCTCCCCTTTTTCTGACAACTCCCAAACTAAAACTCTGTTCTTGGTAATGTGGTAATTTTTTCTCCTTCACCAGCCACACTTGCCTTTGAGATTTGAGGTATCCCAAGCCTTCTCTTTTTAATGCATCTTCCGTTTCCTTCTACTGAGAACCTAGGCCCTGCTTTTCATTTTAAGCAGAGAAGATGGTATCTTCCCCTGGAGGAGAGGTGGGGGAATGGTCACCTGTCCTCCAGTGTCATCCACAACACCAGACACATGTCCCTGCCTGTCCTCCAGCTCAAGGTCAGGGTTACTCACCTTTAAGAAAGGACTGAAATGCTTACAGTCAATGCTGCTGCATTTCAAGACGGCCAAGTGCCTTCCCACTTGAAGAAAACTGAATGGACAAGCGGACCTCAATGAACAAGTGAGGTCCATGCTTTTAATATGAAGAATCATCTTTTCCATTTTTTTGGTTTGTTTATAGGTTGATCTTCAAGTTGATATAATCTGAAATTTTACCACTATCCCTAAGGCTTCAAGATGAATATATTGTTATATTTTTAATATATATAAAATTTAAAGCTCATGTTCTTTTTTGGCAGCTGCTAAATAATCAAATGTTCCTATTTAAGCTAGAAAGTACCATGAGTATTTGTGGGATGATGAGGCTGAGCGATTTTAACAGCAGTCACATCAAGGGGTGTCAGTCCTGCAGACTGGTGCTCAGAGGGTCCAGATTTGATTTTAGTCAGGACTTCACTTCTATTTATTGCTTGGACTAAAACACAATTCCTATTTCAGAATCACCAATGAGAGCAAAACACAACGTCTGGAGGGCCGAGAAAACTCCAGTCTATTCTTCTGCTCACTAGTGACTGACTGACACTCTCAACCCTCAGCATCCAACTTCACTTAAGCTGCTCAGACATGACTGGGAAATTGCCGGAGCTGCTTCCCTCAGACTCAGATCGCTTTCATCACCAGGCTATTTTCAGTTACTCCGAAAATGCTCAGAAATGTTCAAATAGTGAAGGTCTCTTTATCTCCTCTAGCTGAGCTCAAAGGCAACATTTTCTTAATTGGCCAGAGAGTTTCAGAAGTTGCAGCTATTTTGCAGTGATGGCTGTGGCAAAAAAAAAAAAGGCATACATTTTAAACAGAAGTGTTCTGCGTGTGCACAGCTCCCCCCAAAAATGCTGATTTTTAAAGTTTATTTTTTGTAACCCTCAATGAAAACTGAATGCCTTGGCTCATTTTTCAAAAAAGCTATTTGGAGACACTAGACAGAAGCACCTGATAGTAAGCAAGTTTTGCCAATGTCTCATTTTTGGGTGATCTAAGGAAAACTTTGGATTAAGTTTTCATTTTGCCAGCCCACAAAAATGTATTTTATTCATTCAACAAAGACTTTGGCACCCCTTGAGTGCCAGAGTATTTAGCACTGGGGACACTACAGTAAACAAGAGACAACATCCCTGGGCGGGGGAGGGGGGGGGGAGTGAAGGGATGGAGAGGGTTTCACATTAAAGAAAAAGTAAAGACGAGACAGATAAGGGACACTGGGAATACTGTATTCACAGGTGAAACAATGCAATTTTTAAATGTTGGTCAGGGTATGTCCCATTGGGAAGGTGGCATTTGAACAAAAGTTTGAGGCAGGTGAGGGAATTAGCCCTGTGGATTTCTGGGGAAAGTATGCTCCAGACAGCGGAAGGAGCCACTGCATGCTATAAGGCAGCCAGTGTGGCTGGTACAGGGTGAGCAAAGGAAAAGTAGATGACCAGGTCCAAGAATGGATGGGGCAGCAGCTGGAGCAGGTCTTGATGGTCATTCCAAGGACTTAGAATTTTACTCCGAGTACAATGGGAGCTATTGCACAACTGTGAACAGAGTAATGACATCATCTGATACATTTCCATTAGATCAACTGTTGCTATGCAGAGGACAGACCTTAGGAGGGAAAGAGTAGACGCTGGTGGACCTGAGCGGAGGCCACTGCATTACTCCAGGAGAAATATGTGGGTGGTTCACACCAGAGTAGGAGCAATGGCGGTGGCAAAAAGTGTTTGAATGTTGTATATATTTTGAAAGTAAAAATAACATTTTCCTGAGGGTTTGGATGAGGGGTGCTCAGAGAAAGAGGCTCAGCGATGACTTGTGATTTTCAGCCTGACCAACTAGAAAGTTGGAGTTGCCACTAATTGGATGGGGAGGGTTTAGGGGGAGCCTTTTGAGGGAGAGAAATCCAGGAGTTCAGATTTGGACATGTTGAGCTTGAGATAGTGATTAGATATTCAACTTCTGATTTTCTTCTCACCAAGTCAAAACTAATCAACCTCAAAGAATGTAAGTCTCTGAGGGTCTAGTTTTGCCTATTTTATTCATTGTTGTATCTCTAGAGCAGGGGTGGGCAAACTTTTTGACTCGAGGTCCACAATGGGTTCTTAAACTGGACCGGAGGGCCGGATCAAAAGCATGGATGGAGTGTTTGTGTGAACTAATATAAATTCAAAGTAAACATCATTACATAAAAGGGTACGGTCTTTTTTTTTTTAGTTTTATTCATTTCAAATGGGCCAGATCCGGCCTGCGGGCCATAGTTTCCCCACGGCTGCTCTAGAGCCTTGGACAGTGTTTAGCACATGTAGGTTCTCAATGAAAAAATAATTAATATTTGCTAAGCACTCATTATGTGTCTTGCTCTGTTCTACCTGCCGAGGACAATGCAGGGACAAAATAGCTGAAATTCTGCTCTCATGCACTTTAAAGACTATTAGTGGGAGGCAGACAAGTGAATGAAGAAAAGCAAAATAAACCTACCTGTTGGTACCCCTGCTCAATAACATTTGTTGAATGTTTACCCCATATATTATCACCCTAAAGGGGAAGAGACTAAGATCCTTGCGTTGGCATTCCATGGCAGCCTGTCTTTCTCTAAAGCCCTTTCTACTGCACCATGTTGCTTGTCATATGAAGTAACACAAATCCCATCCTCACCTGATAAATATCAGGACTGTGTTCTCTTCCTCTAAGCATTTAAAGGAGAATATACTCTAAATAGGACTCTTTTTGAAGTGCAGTTCTAGGAAGGCTGCCTGGGAGTGAGTAACCCCAGGCCACTCCGCCTTTTTTAATGGATCCAACCTTGAAGGAGAATTCCTCTTGACATCTCGGGGCATTGTCTCACTCTTGGCCCCCTTTCACAGTGCTGATGGTACTTAAATACCAGCCATTAAGGGCCACCACATTGTTTAATCTAAAAGGCTCCATTTGTAACCTTTCACAAAACTAAAACAGTATACTAAAATAGGATTTATATTCATATACATTGAGGACGAATCTCTTATCCTGCCCCCTAAAAATGAAACTTCGTGAATTTTTCATTCCCATCATCATCATCATCATCATCATCAAGGGAGTGGTTTGGTTTTTAGTAGCCCCAAATGATTTCTAGTTATCATCTCCCATTCTGATATATTCTTCCCATCCCATACAACAGTCAACCTCCAGCCTATCCCTCGCATCCTATGCAGAATTTCTAAAATAGCCTCAGCCCCTTTCTACTGACAGATTCCATATGTAATTTGGAACTTCCTTCCCCACCAACATCTCCTAGAATGTAAATGATGAATGATCATTTAGCCTCAAAAATTGATAATCCTTTCTTCTGCTCAGATCTGCCTGAACAGTTCTTCAAAAAGGAGAATTCCAGAGATTTCTCCTTGTGAATGCCACCTCTATCAACAATTATAATCTTTAAGACAAAACATCCAGGGTTTCCCATTGGTTGGATGATGGCCATATCCATCTTAATCTTGCCTCTCACTCAGCAGATCCATCAACAACAAGAACTGCCATGACTGGCAGAGGGTGTGATCCACCAATAACTTGACTCTTTTCCCAGGCCAAGAGAAGTGTTCAGTCCACCAGATTTCTTTAGGACTCTCTGTTGAATAAATGGGCATTGGGACCCCCTCATGTTGTAATTGGGAGACCTATTGATGTCCTTTCATAATATGACACATGACTCAATTGAATGACTGAAGTCTTAGACATTTCCCTAAATACAAAGAGACTACCAATGCCTTGTGAATAGGAGAGCATCCTTTTATCCTCATAACTAGTGGCCCAATGCACAAAATTCATGTGCAGATACAGTCCTTAGGCCTGGCCTGTGATCAGGGCCATCTTCTCCAGCTGCCTGTAGCCAGCCTCTCCTTCCACCACCACCCACGCCTGGTTCCCCCTTCGCCATTGGGTGATGGGTACCTGATGGCCGGGGGAGGGACTGAGAGGTCAGCTATTCCTGCCCACTCACTGGCCCTGCCCCTGCCATGGGTGGCCATCAGGCGATTGAAGTCTGCTGGCCAGGGAAAGGGACCAAGAGGTGGTCAGTGCACCTCATAGTGACTAGTCCAGTGGTCATTCTGGTTGTTCTGCTGTTAGGGTCAATTTGCATATTACCCTTTTATTATATAGGATAGAGGCCTGGTGCACAGGTGGGGGCCAGCTGGCCTGCCCTGTAGGGGGCCCCAGATTGGGGTGGGGGTCCCTGCTTGGGGGTGAGTCTGGCTGGGGCGAGGGGCTGCGGGGTTTGCAGGCCGGCCCCGCCCCCATCAGGGTGGGGGGTCCCTGCTGGGGGCAGGGCTGGTCTGGGTGAGGGGCTGTGGGTGGTTTGCAGGCTGGCCATGTCCCCGGCTTTGTCAAGAAGGACACCTGGAATGAGGTCCGGAAGACATCCGGTCTATCTAGTCTAATTAGCATATTACCCTTTTATTAGTATAGATAATTGTTATTGTTTTTCCTAAAGGATCTGAATCACAGTACAAAGCAAGAATCATATAGTATAAAGTGTTAGCAATAAAATAAAAGTAAGTTCACTGCTAGTATAATGGTATTATTCTGCCGTCTATATGTGGGAATCACAAAAGCTTTTCCAACAGAAACTGAAAAGGTTTCATAAGGGGCAGGCAGCACCAGTCACAATCCATCATGGGTACAGCAGTGGGTGAATCAATTCTGTCAGTAATGAGGTTATGCTTCTGGCCTACATAAAGCTGGCAAGAATATCATCATTAAAAGAAGATATCTACACTAATAAAAGAGAAACATGCAAATTGGTGTCACTCCACTATGCCCACCAGCCAATCAGAGTGACTATGCAAATTAACCCCACAAAGATGGCGGTTAATTTGCATATGCAGGCACAGAGCGAAGACTGAAGGCTCTGGCTGGAGTGAAGACTGAAGACTGAAGGCTGAAGACTGAAGAGGCTTGGCTTCTCGTTGCAGCTGTAGTGGAGAAGCCAAGCCTCGCTGCGGCCGGAGGGGAGAAGCCTAGACTAGAAGCTTGGCTTCTCCGCTGCGGCCAGACCAAAGGCCTGGGTTCCGGGTGCTGGAGGAAAACCAGTGCCAGCAGCCAGGGGAAGGAAGGCCTATTACATGAATCTTCATGCAATGGGCTTCTAGTATTTTAATAACCCAATATAAGAAAATATATGTTTTAACTAATGGGAAGTTGGAATGATAGCTGGAATTTTATAACCATGGCCATAAATATAAAAATCAAACAAAGAAGTAAGTAAAACCTTCTATCCCTTAATCCTTTTCATGTTCAACACCTGCACTAAAGCTCCCATATCCTTATTTCCTCTCAAATGGAAAAGAAAATCAGATGTCAGAATTTGGGCAGTAAGTGGAAGATATTATCATCAAAGTTGTATTCTACCATTCATCTTATTTGGGACTGAGTATACATATTTTCTAAATATGACACCTGGCAAGTTCCCACAATTTTTTCCCACTTAACAGTTACCTACTTACAGGCTTTGCCTTGGGTATGAAAGGTACAAATTTCTGCCACGATCTGATAGCTTAAATAATTTTTATCTGCCTTGAAATTCTGTCTAATATGCTGCTTCAGGCTTTATATAGTCACAAGTGATACCAGTAGCCCTTTCCCGCAGGAATCATGTAAACCTTATCTAATTAATATTTGTGAGATGTATAAGAGCCTGGCACAGAAGAGATCATTGAAATACAAAGCTCTTCTATAACTTTCTTTTGTAATCAGTTGCCAGCTGGATTCTAGAAGGCTTCTACTTCCAACTCCTATGCATGAACATTACCACCCTTTAAAACACAGTTTTGTAAAGAGGAATGGTTACAAGAGGGTCCAGTAATGTAGCTTCAGGGAGGCACAGAAATCCTACCAACTGACCAGAAATACACAATAATGCACTATTACTGGATATATAGTCAGATTCCAAATATTTCATTGGAGAGCTGCCTCTGAATCCTAATCCTTGTAGCTTCTCTTTAAGAGAGAGCTTCTATGAAATCCCCATGTCTTCCCATGAACAGATTGTTACCAATGAAATAGAGCAGGGTGAGGTCGTGTTCAAAATAAAGGTATCTTAATGTCAAACCCACTGCATAGATGAACTGCAGGTGAAAAGGCCAAGGTAGGGTTTCTCGATGAATCACAGGATGCCCAGTTAAATGTGAAGTAAACAATGAAGAATTACTTAGTTTAAGCATGTCCCAAGTATTGTGTGGGAGGGATATACTTAGAATTCACCATTTATTTGAAAATTCAAATTGTATTGGGCAAACCTGTGTTTTCATTTGCTAAATCTGGCAACATTAGTCAAAGGAAAATTAGAACAGCTTATTTTCCATCTACATTATACCATCCTGAACCAAAGAAAAACATTATATAATTGTCATGTATTATGGAATTGTCTATTTTGTTTTTGTGATTTCTATTACCTATAAAATGGCAAAGGTCTCAAGGTTTATAAATGACATTAAACAGGTAAAAGAAATGAGCTATGCTGTTGTAAAAGATAATGAACATTTAAAGATCCACAGATTAGAAAATCTGATGTTATGTCAATCCTCGTCACTTTAATTTAAGCAGTGACTAAAAAAAGTAATGCCGTGAACTACATACACAAATCTTCTTAGTTTATAGTCACCCTGCTTGCACATTAACTGGATGATAACCTATTAGCCCTGCACTTTCAAGTAAAAAGTAGTCACTGCATCAGGCACATGTGCTCAGCCTACCTCTTTTAAGAACTGCCTCTGTCTTCTAAATGAAACATCAATTTTTCCAAGCAACTCTTTCATTTCATTCAATCTCTTATTAGCAAAGAAAATATGTGGTTCCTAAACTAACACATCCAATGTCAGTGACAGATAGTTCCAAAAGAAAGCAAATTGTTGTAAATGCCAGGATTCCTTTCATTTGGGTATATAGACAGCCAATCCCTCTTGAAAATATTTTTTAAATGTCTCTATTTAAATGTCTCTCTCCAGTGGATGCTATAAAAGCCTGCTCAAACTATGAAAATACCAGGCTAATATAATAAAAAGTTAATATGCAAATTGTCCCCTCAGGAGTTCAACTGACCAGGAGTTCAACAGCTCACTATGATGTGTGCTGACCACCAGGGGGCAGCGTGGAATGAAGGAAGGCTCCAGCCAGCAGCCAGCAGTGAGGGGAAGGAAGGCCCCTGATCGCCACCCAGGCCTAGGGACCCTACCTGTGCATGATTTCGTGCACTGGGCCTCTAGTATATACAGTATATAAACACAAGTATAATTAGATCAGGTCAAAATGTGCCAAAGTAGCGATCTGGCCAATATGATTTGGGTACTATAGAGAGCCATTCTGGATCATTCAGGTACCATGAGCTGTCTTTTCCTAAGTTGTTTGATGGGATTATCCCAAATCTGCATCTCTGGGAACCTGACCTTAAGGTTTAGCTGAGTTGGGCTTTTGAAACATTCCAGTTTGCAAAAGACTATGGAAAAATAAAGTCCTTGGTGAGACTTCTACCGAGCATTTTTGAGACTGTTGTGCTAAATTGGAGCTGGCATGTTATTAACCTTTTCAAATTAGGCAGTTAGTAGGCTGAGCTGAATCTTTTCTTAATTTGCACATTAGGGTTTGCCAGAACAGCTGGCACTGTGCTGGAATATTAGTTGAGATCTTTGATTTACATTGTCCAAGAGTAAACATAATAAACTCTGCTTTTGGAGAGGATGACCTAATCGGTGGCAAATACAGTAAACTTTATGAATAGGACTAATACCAACAACAATAACTAGCATTTATTGAGTGCTTCTTACTATGTCCTGGGTACTGTAGGTATCTTCAGTCATTTAACACTTTATACAACCTTGTGAGGTTTAATCCCCCAATTTTGTAGATAAGAAAACTCAAGGGGTTAAGTTACTTGCCCTAAATTACACAATTAGTAAACAGTAAAACTTGGCTTTGTGCCTAGACAATCTAGCGGCAGGATCTCTATGCTTATCACTTTGCAACTCTGCCTCAGTAAATGTATCAGGTAACAAGGAAGAGCTTCCACCTTCTCAGGTGAAGGTGTCACTTCTTGAACTGTGACACAGACTTCAGGGGAGCAGGAGGTAAGGAACGCAAGCAACCCTTCACCCTCACTCCACCCAACCACAGGCAACCTTGCTGTTCCTATAAATGTATGTACATAGTTTTTTGTTTACTTTTAACATGTTTGCGATAAGAGTTATGATAAAGCTTCAATATGCTTATGACAAGGTCCTGACATATGTGGTAAGAGCAGAGCCATAAATGTGTAGGGTGGGGTTGTCCTTAAGGGAGGAGGACATTCTAGCTTGTTAGTCACTTGGAGGAGAGCTATGATCGGCCCAAAACACAAATAGGATCTGTAGCTGGGTGGCAGACTGGAATCTAGCTCCTGGTCTTGACCACCCAGGAGCCAGTAAGTGGGCCTGTGTGGTGAGTCAGAATGCAGGGAGTCTAGGGGCAGGGAGGGCAGGCCCAGGGCAGGAAAGGTTGGATCCCCGGGGTTTGTGTCTCTCTTACTAATGCTTCTTTCCCCTTTGTCCTTCTTGAGTGTTTGGGAAAGGCCTTTTGAAAGTCCAAGAGTATCTCAGTTGTCTCAGTGAGGAAGTTTTTAAAAATAAATTGGGACATAGAACACAGGAGGGTGGCAATGATGGTGGTGATAATGAAGAAAGAGAATCCAGAGGGGAGAGGGGGAGGGATGGAGATGGAAGCTTCTGTGGCAGCTATCCTCCCTCACTCCAGGTTCTGCTGCCAAACCTCAACGGTTCTGGCTTGTATTTCAGTTTGGAGGCAGGACTCCTGTATGCCTTGCTTGCACTGCCGTTAGAGGTGTTGGGGAATGGCTTGCATGATAGCTAATTTTCTACCACAATTAACTTTGAGAGAACTGAAGACAGTCCATGGTTTCTCTCTTCCTTCTTTTATTTTTTATTTATTTTATTTTTTAAAAAATATACTTTATTGATTTTTTACAGAGAGGAAGGAAGAGGGATAGAGAGTTAGAAACACCGATGAGAGAGAAACATCGATCAGCTGCCTCTTGCACACCCGCTACTGGGGATGTGCCCACGACCAACGTACATGCCCTTGACCGGAATCGAAACTGGGACCCTTCAGTCCGCAGGCCGACGCTCTATCCACTGAGCTAAACCGGTTAGGGGTCTTCCTTCTTTTAAAAAATACAAGTGAGTAAATATGGAGATCTACTTTGTTGGGTTGACAATGCACACATATTTTCCAATGTCCATTATTCAGGGTGGAGGAAATGCTAAGTATATATTGATTTATTAAGCTAAAAATGTGCTCTGCCAAACCCCATTCCCGGCTCACGATAGTATCATCTGAAGAGTTTTACAGAAATTGTCCTGAAGCTTCTAAAGCTGCAGGAGGGTGGGAGAAGAAAACAGAAAAGAAGCAGCTGCCTGGTGAAACACCTGAGAGCTGGAACATGCATGCCGCTTTCCTTTCAAGGACCCTCAACCTCAACCCTCTGCCATTTACCAACATACCTATTTATTCTTTAAAAAGTGCTTTTTCAGTTTCTGTAAACACTTTACTTTGGGATGCAAAGAACCTCAAGTAGCTCTAAGACCACACTGACTCCTAAAGAGATTCCCTCAGAGGTACAAACTCACAGGAGGGAAGGAAGCTTCATCATTCTCTTGGGGAGACACACACAGAAGCATAACTTTGTCTTCCGGGCCAGGAGAGCCTCAGAACAGGGAGCCTGTTATCTGCTTGGCTCTGACTGCCACACAAGTGTGCAGGGATGGAGATAAGGCGGCTCCCTGGTCCCTGAGCCACCCTCTACCCCTACCCTCCTCATTCTGGCAGTGAACAAGGTATTATTCCTGTCCCTGGAATAGCGGGGTGGAATTCTAAAACAGGCTAAGTAAAAAAATCTTGAGCTCCTTAGGCGGGGAAAATGTCACAATACACTGCCTCGTAGGATTAATCCCGGTTTTGCTAACTGCCAGTGCATATATATATGAAAAAGACAAGTCATGAAATAAAATTAGCAGACAAACCTACCTACTAGCTCTACTGTCTCGCTCAAGGTTCTCTGAGTCTCCCTGGAGCCTCAAGAAAGGATTTCTAGTAAGAGAAAGTGAAGGCACCCTTCATGTCACTTGTAAACATCTCTTGCTCAGAGGATCCCGAATATTGCCACAAGGGCAATCATGGGGCTGGATGGCGGTTACACCTGCTGGTTCCAGGCGCTCCCGGCCCGGCCCAGGGCTGCGCAGCCACAGTCTGGATCCGTCTGCAGAGGCGTCTGCTAACTGTTCAGATGCCAGAGGGAAAAGGGAATTTTCTCCGGCGCACAGCAAGTAGAGGAAAAACGCACGCTATAGGCTCACGTCGGGAAACTTTTCCCCAAAACGCATTATCCTTTGAGAGCTACCAGGAAACCCTAGCTTCTTTTCAAGGGACTGTAGCGACTCGTGTCCACAATTACAGCAATCCAGGGAGAAAACTATAGCTGGACTACCAGCAGGAGTCAAACTGGCGTGTGCATGTGACTTTGCAACATTCTTATCTAAACATGCCAGTCCGCGCACTCAAGCGACTGTTTCCACCCGTGCCTTGGCCTTGTCCCTACTCCGGTGTCCCTTGTTGGACTGCATTTTCTGCAAAAACCGGATATCCCAACTCCAGACTCTGCGTCTCTCCCAGGCCCCCACGGAGTCCAGCTCAGTCCCGCTCCTCCCTCTCCAG
Source organism: Myotis nattereri (assembly GCF_964212035.1). Classification (NCBI taxonomy): domain Eukaryota; kingdom Metazoa; phylum Chordata; class Mammalia; order Chiroptera; family Vespertilionidae; genus Myotis; species Myotis nattereri. The sequence continues at coordinate 183,485,560 of NC_138075.1, forward strand.
CCTCCTGATCTCCGTACTCTCCAGACCTGAGAGGCGCTGGCGGGGAAGCCGTCCTAGGCAGTGCGTTTCTGTCGTGAATGTCAGGGGAGAGTGGATGAAACGGGCGGATGCTAGTTTTAGCTAAGTTAACAGTTTCTGCCACGCCACGCAGTTTTAGAGGTTCCAGACCACTGGGTAAAACTGCAAACCCCGTTGGTGAGCCCGAGCTTGAACCCGGTCGGGGCAGCTTCCCTGGGACTCGGATGCCGCATCGTCATCCCGAGGCAGGGACGGCCAGAAACGGCCAAGTCTCCGCGAACGCAGGCCAGCCTGGCGGGGCGCGCAGCCACTGCCTAACACCGTCCCGGAGGACTTCCACTTTCCCCCCATTCCCGCTCCCCAGCCCCTCGCTTCTTCCGTTGTTCATCCCTCCCAGGGTCCAACCGCACCGGGAAGAGGGGCGCCCGACTCCGGCAGGCGGTGCTGGCGGAGCCCAGAAGCCCCGGGGCGCAGTCCGTGTTGCCCACCCGCGACTCGAACGCGCCGCGCGGCCACCTGTTCTACAAACTCAGCCGGACTTTGTGCGGATACCGCGGGCTGTGGCAGGGGGGACCCAGCCCTCCCCTCGGTCCGGCGGGGTTCAGGATCTCCAAAGGCGCGCATCACCCCAAGCCCCGGGGCGCACAACCCTTCGCACAACCTCCGAGGCTCCCACTACTCGGGGCCCCCATCCGCGCACGCGGGGACTGACTTCTCAGTCTCCCGGCTTCAGCCCCTACCCTGGCGCCAGCCGCCCGCCCCCCCCCCCGCCCCCCGGGAACACGGCGCCCCAAAGTACCTGCGGTGAAGATGCAGAGAGCGAAGAGCGTCTTGCAGATCATGGTCCCCTGGCGCTGGGTGCCGAGTCCGGCGCGGGCAGCGGGAGAGTTTGTCGGTACTGATCGAGCGCCCCAGGCGCCGACGGCCACTTCTCTGCCCCGCGGGCTGGCGGTGGGAGCCCAGAGGCCCGGGAGGTACCGGCGGCGGGCGGGCGGGGAAGCCAGGCGAACGCGGCGCGGCTCCGGCTCCGCTCCGTCAGCTGCGTGTCCTCCGGCGGCCGGCGAGCTTCTGCTCCATCCCAGCCGCGGGAGCCTGGGGCCGCCTCCGCCGCCGCGCCCGCCGCGCCAAACCCCTCCCACCCGGGCCCGCGGCGACCGCAAGGCCACCCCCTGGCCTTCCCTCTCCCGGCGCTTCGTCCCGGGAGCCCGGCCCAGGGCGGCCTCTGCTGGACAGTCAGGGCTGGAGAGCCGCGTTCTGACTGGGTTCAGAGAATGTTCAGTGTCAAGCTCTGTGTTGGGGAGTACGGATGCAAAGAAGTGTGAGCAGATCTCTGCCCTCAGGAATTTATCTCAGGTTTCTGTTGTTGTTCTGTTTTTACAAGAGCTTACAGTCTTTAAACAGGTGATCTTATGCCATTTTAGGCCTCACCTCCAAGAGCCAAACTCATCATTATAAGAGCACACACATTTCTTTCCATCCTTTCTTCGAAGGTTCCTGCCTGTGTATTAAACCCTCGCACACATTCAACCCCACTGCACCTCCTGGTACCTGAGCCAGGATGTCTGCTGCTTGATTTAGCTTCTTACTAGAAGAAATAGCACTAATGTCAGGTAACATTGATCATGGTGTTACTGAGCAAGACATAAGACTAGGTGTTGTACCATGACTCCTTCTAACAACCCTATGACGTAATAATAATTATTATCCCATTTTACGTATGGGAAAACCAAGGTACAGAGAAGTCATGTGCTCAATGTTGCAGAGCTGGTAGGGGCTGGACTCGTAATTGCACAGTTTGTATGCGCCAGGGCGCTAATAGCAAAGGCTGGCATTTCCTGAGTGTGTACTGCATGGACAACGGTGCTGCACAGGTTTTCACCAAGTCAAGTTCTCATAGCAGTGCTCTGAGGTGAGCACTGTTATAGCTTCATTTTCTCGGGGAGGAAAATGGAAACACAGAGAGACTTAAGTACTTGTCCAAGGTCTCACAACTAGCTAATGGTACAGGTAAGATGCCTGCCAAGCACACTGGGTGATCCCCTGTACTCTACTCCTTCTTCAAAGCCCCCAAAGTTTTGTGTGTAAACACTGATCCAAGCTGACCTTTCACTTAATCCTCCACTAACTTAGACTGGCTTGTTTCTCTCACCTCTATCAGACCATATGGCGGATCATCACCTAATATCTATGTGACTATGAGTCTGGTGGTCGCCTAGTCACTAGAGCTAGGAAGCTGCAGGAATTAATGAGCCTTCCAAAAGAATTGATTTGTTCAGGACCATTAGTAGCGCCGGAGAATGGCTTTGTTTTCTGTGACTTCTTTCTCGCATACCGAAGCCTCAGGTTTTACCTTTCCCCCTTTTGGGGCCTCATTACTTTATCTGTGACAGGGTCCATTTCTCTACCTGACAACCACTTGTAGAACTTGTCATGCTTCTACAACCAGAAAGAAAAACTGGGCTCAGAGGTTTTCTTTTGCTTTGGTAAATTTATTGATTCCTTTTGAAATGAGAAGTAAAATATATCAACGCAAACAGTGCCCATCTCCCTTCCCTCCTTCCTGGCTAGAGAAACTGCAAATTCAATTTGTTAAACACGTTCTCTGAATGCTTTTGGCCGGAGGTCTTTCTGGCTTCTGATGTAATCTACGTGATTATGAAGAATTTCTGCATCTGGGTTGTGGTCGTCAGGGAGTCAGGGACCACACACAGATGGATTTTTGCAGGGCTGCTCCATAAGGAGCTGGTGCCTTTAACTAGGGCCATGTATTAAGTGACTCTATGACAGAAATAAAGGTCTTTCAAAACCACAGAAAAAATGATTCAGTTGACGTTCAACAAAATTTTAATGAAGTCCCTATGGAGTACAAAGCAGTGTGATTCTGACTTGATATCTAAGATGATTATTTGGTACCCAAAGGATGGTGATGCCCACATACTAATCAGTTAAAATGTCCAAGGTTTTTCACTGTATGCAAAATAGAGTTGAAATAATTTCTTTAACAAAATCATTTACTTTTTAGTTTATTTTTTGTTAATCCTCACCTCCTCATATTTTTTCCCATTGATTTTTAGAGAGAGTGGAAGGGATGGAGGAAGGGGTAGGGAGAGAGAGAAGGAGCCGGGGGGGGGGGGCAAGAGAGAGAGAGAGAGAGAGAGAGAGAGAGAGAGAGAGAGAGAGAGACATGGATATGACATCCATTGGTTGCCTCCCAAATGTGCCTGACTGTGGACAGGATCGAACCTGCAACCCAGGTATGAGCCCTTGACCGGGAACCAAACCCATGACCCTTTGGTGCCTGGGCCAATGCTCTAACCATTTAGCAGCACTTGCCAGGACTAAAATAATTTACTTTTATTAATAATTAAATCTGTTAATGTATCAATTTAGTGAAAACACATTTGATCACCTACTAGGTACCAGATTCTATGCTAGGCTGTGGGAATGTAACAGGTTGTAATAGTCAGGGTAGGCTTGGTTATCCTGCTATAATAAAACACCCTAAAGTCTCAGAGGCTTAAGCAATAACAGTTTATTCCTAGCTCATCAACGTCTTCTCAGAGCCGCTGTTCTCTACATCAGGAATCAGGGTTTTACCCCCAGATCAAAACCTGCTTCCACACGCACCAAGATACGGAAAAGGAGAAGTGGAGAGTCAGTGCAACATTTACATCCTCCACCTGGAAGTTTCTACTCAGAGTTCATTGGATAATGCAGGTGAGTGGCCATGCTCAACTTCGAGAAATCAGGGAAGCACAATCTCCTTGTGTGCGCAGATGGAAAGGAGAGCTGATAGCCATGGGCAGCTGTGAGCGTGCCACAACGGTTAACTGTCTCTGCTATTAGGAAGCTTATGTTCTAGTAATGGGGAGTCAAAGATTGAATGAGTGATCTCAAAAATATATGCAATAATTTATGTTGTATGATATAAATAATAATACCCACAAACATTTATTGAGTTTTTGCTACGTGTTAGGGATTATTCCAAGCATTTTATGTAATCTGTTTAAACTTCGCACTCTAGAAAGTTATCCCAATTTTATTTAAAAAAAAAACGCCTACAAAATCCACACAAGAAAAAACCCCTGAGAGATACTTAAAAAGAGTTTAAGTATGAAGGAAACCAAAAGATACTATGAGACCTTGCAGGGTGACTTGTACTCCTCCATGGGGTCAGGGATGGAATTTGCATGCAACCTGTTAGTCAATCCTTACAGCAAAAGCAGGTGTCTTTACAGAATCCTCTTGATTCTTTTATAATGTGCCACTGGGATAAAATCTAAAATACATCTGCCCTTTACTGACTCCTACTTTTTTTTTATTACTGTTAAAATGAATTTCTAGTGTTGTAGACTTTCAACACCTTCAAAAATGTCAACACCCTTGTTGACTTAATTTTTGACATGCTAAATTTATTATAATTTAGATAATGTTATATAATATATGTTAGATCAGTTGTCGGCAAACTCATTAGTCAACAGAGCCAAATATCAACAGTACAATGATTAAAATTTCTTTTGAGAGCCAAATTTTTTAAACTTAAACTATATAGGTAGGTACATTGTTATTAACTTAATTAGGGTACTCCTAAGCTGGCCTTTGCTAAAAATGTCCTCAATCTGATTGAGGTACGTTCTCTGAGGTCAACCCCTTCCAACTCTCCCATCCACACTCCTCTCGTATACTTGTTTCATCTATCTCCTTTCTGAAAACCGACTTCTGCGCATGGGCCACGAAGTTTCAATCTCACTGTACATGCGCGCCCGCATGTGGTATTTTGTGGAAGTGCCACACTCAAGGGGCCAAAGAGTCGCATGTGGCTCAAGAGCCGCGGTTTGCCAACCATTGGTCTAGCCCATGGCCCCCAAAGGCTGGATTCTAATCTGCCCTCTGCCATCTAACCAAGTAACTCTGCCGTCTAACTTGCCATCTCTATGCCTCTGCTTTGTCCTGGCTTTATTGGGAAGATTAAATGAATTACACATGTGAAAAACTTGGCATGTTCTAACTGCCAATAAATGTTAGCTGTTATTAGAGGAGAAACTTTGGGGTACATTTAAAAAATTTTTTTGATCTATATTACAAAGAGAAAGCATTTATGCCTGCGGCAGCTACTTTATACATAGTTCTGTAACTTGGGCTCTGTCCTCAGTAACTCCACTCCTGCTACAACTGAGCTGCAGGGGAGAGCTCTCAACTGTCTCTGACAGCGCCTTCCCCATTTCCCCCCCCTCCCCCCTCCCCCCCCCTCCCCCCCCCCCCCCCCCCCCCCCCCGCCTCTGCCCAAAGGCCAGAAAGCAGCAGGGAAGGCCCTGGTGTACTTCTCCTTGGTTTCATTCCTCTTCCCAAGCAGAGTTGCAAACATGTCTCCATGGGTTCTGCTACACTTCCTCACATCAGTGTGCTTTTCTCTTCTTAACTCCAATTCCCTCTTTTTAAAAATATTAATGAGCCCTAGCTGGTTTGGCTCTGGGGATAGAGCGTCAGCCTGTGGACTGAAGGGTCCTAGGTTCGATTCTGGTCAAGGGCACACACCCGGGTGCGGGCTCCATCCCCTGTGGGGGGTGCAAGAGGCAGCCAATCAATGATGCTCTCTCATCATTGATGTTTCTATCTCTCTCTCTCCTTCTTCCTCCCTCTCTGAAATCAATAAAAAATATTTTAAAAATTAATGGCAAATAATACTTAAAACAGTTATACAACATGTGCAAAAAAGGTAAATTTGGAACTTTGCCAAGAAATATTTGCTTGAACAAGGGCAGTTTTAATAGGGCATGATGAAACATGATTGTTTTCCTTATTTAAATAAAGTTGTTTGGAGCTGCATGAGCTCTTTGAGGACACTTAACCGCAGGTCACTAATTTTTATTTTAATTAAGGAGAAAGTCCTACAACTATTTCAGGAAGGAAGAAACAGGCTTCTCAGAGGTAATGCACATAATGAAACCTCTCATTTAAACAAGTCTAGAGTCTGATTGGGTTGGTACTGTACACCTGCGTTGTCCAGAGAACCAACACACATCACATGTGTAACTTAAACATTTCTAGAAGTCTTATTTTTAAAAAGGAGAAAGAACAGATGAATTTAATTAAATTAATTACTCAAAGCACATTTAACCATGTTTTATTTAACCCAATATATCTAAAATATTCATCAATTCACATATAATGAAAACAAATATATTAATGAGGTATTTTACATTCTTTGTCTCATTCAAAGTCTTTGGCATCCAGTGTATATTTTATACTTACATGATATCTCAATTCAGATTCGGCGCATTTTGAATACTCAATAACCAGATGTGGTTAGTAGCTACCGAGCATTGGCCCAGTCTGTTGCCTTGCCGCGTGGATATGTTCTGTAAACGCACAGAGCGGTGCTGGTGGACTTTATTCACTGACAGTGGCGTGGTTGGAAGCCAAACACTTGCTGATTGCATGGCTTCTAACCTTCATTCACCTCCCTAAGTCTCAGTTTCCCCTTCTGTGAATTGGAGATGATGCTTATAATGCTTTGCTTAAAAGGATTATTGTAAGAAATAAATGATGGAAAACATTTAGAACAGATCCTAGACAGAGGAAAGACTCAATAAATGCTTACTGTTATAACTTGGTAGGGAGCAGTTATGAGAATGATGAAAAATGATTATGAATAGTAAAATCTTCCCCTTGTCATTGGGGTATTAGAGACTCCTTACTACTCAGAGACATTGGCAATATCACTTGTCTCTTGAAGTCTCTGTAGGCATAGTTTAGAGGAGCACTTCTCAAATATTTTGTTCTTAGGACACCTTTACACTCCTAAAATGTATTAAGAAACTGTTTACGTGGAAGGGGCATTTTAAAGGCCCTTTCAGATCATTGTAGTTTTTCTTCTGTTATATTGCACCAAAACTCAATAAGTAGTAGTTTCTTAAAAGTTAGCAGCAATGTGGAATGTGAAAGCATCCCAATGAAATTTTTGTATTTTTTTTACAGTAAAACCCTTTGGTATATCTTGAACTTTGAATGTACCTTTTACGCATGTATGATTTTGTAACTTCATGCATTGGTCATATAGAAAATATTGGTTCACTGTGTTATGCAGATCTTCCAAATGTTAACACCTTTCATTATACAACATCAAAAATTACATTTACTAATCAGAAAAGTCTTCAAATATTGGGAAGCTGTAAAGTTAATGGTAGAGAATATAAGTTTGTCAAATTTCTGATTTTCACTCAAAAGCTTGAATGTTATCATTGGCACCAAAACTATTCATTGTTTTACTTGAAGTGACAGGCTAACGCCATGGAGAAAACGTCATACAAATATCCAAGTCTAAATAACCACAGTATGTCTCCTAGTCATTTTTCAGGTAAAAACGGTGTCCCATGAAAAAAAGTGATTAGTTCAGATTGCAACTGAAGTCATCACAAAGTGCATTTCTTTGAGATGGCCATCTCATTTTGGTATGCAGCCAACAGGCTTTATGCATACATTCCATTTATTTACAAAGATATGAAAAAATGTATATTCAAGATCAAGATTTAATAAGACCTTTTTAAGTGAAACTTGCTTTCTTCCTCACTTTAAACTGAACATTCACAGTATGTGAAGTATGTAATGACTACTTGTATAATTTGGTGCCACTGGCTTCATTTATGTTAAGCTACCAGAAGTTTTACCCACAACTGCTTTTGCACCATCAATGCAAAAGTCAACATGCCAATATAAATCAATCAATCAATCAAGTAAAAAGCATCCTATATAATAAAAGGCTACTATGCAAATAGAAGGAACGGCAGATGACTGGTATGACACACACTGACCACCATGGGGCAGATGCTCGATGCAGGAGCTGCCCCCTGGTGGTCAGTGCGCTCCCACAGGTGGAGCACCCCTCAGCCAGAAGCCCTGAGAAGGGCTCACAGCTGGCGAGCACAGACATCCGCGGCAGCACTAAGGATGTCTGACTGCCGGCTTAGGCCCACTCCCTGGACATCCCCCTAAGCTGTCAGTTGGCATCCCCCGAAGGCTCCCAGACTGTGAGAGGACGCAGGCTGGGCTGAGGGACCACCCCCTGAGTGCACAAATTTTGTGCACTTGGTCTCTAGTCTTATTATAATTATGGAAATACCTTTTACTTTGCAGACCTGAAATCATCTTGGAGACCCCTAGAAGTCTGTGGCCCATATGTTCAAGATTATTGGTTTAGTGAAACATCTTAGAACAGTGGTTCTCAACCTTCCTAATGCCATGACCCTTTAATACAGTTCCTCATGTTGTGGTGACCCCCAAGCATAAAATTATTTTCGTTGCTACTTCATAACTGTAATGTTGCTACTGTTATGAATCGTAATGTAAATATCTGATATGCAGGATGTATTTTCATTGTTACAAATTGAACATAATTAAAGCATAGTGATAAATCACAAAAACAATATGTAATTATATATGTGTTTTCCGATCGTCTTAGGCGACCCCTGTGAAAGGGTCGTTCGACCCCCAAAGGGGTCACAACCCACAGGTTGAGAACCGCTGTCTTAGAAGGTTACTATGAATATCAACTGTTTTATCTGTCCAAAGCAAGCCTTTTTTTTTTTTTTTCAGGGAAAGCTCTTCCCCCTCCCCTATGCAGGTGGTTCTAGTGGTGGCTGCATCTCCCCATGCAGCCTGCCTTTGTTGCCATGGTGATTGGTATGGGTGGACATCAGAATCTGTTTGCCTTACTGAGTGCACTTTCCCAGGATTTTTACACTTGGGATCACAAAATTCCACTAATAATTGCTCTCTGGAGATAAACTTATGGGTTTCTACTACACTGGTGGGCCACTCCAGCATGGGGAAGAAACTAGTCAGAAATAGAATATAGAAACCTGAATCTCAGAGAGTGGGAGAAATGGGAGAAGAGAGAGCTGGTGGCATTCTAGTCACATTTGCTCTGAGATGCAACCATATCCTTGCCCTTTTCACCAATCTATGAGCATTGGACTAATTTCCCCTTTTGGTCAACTAGTTCAAATTGGGTTTCTGTCACATGCAACACAAAGAAATTCACTAATGCAGAGGGCAGCAAAAGCTAATTTCCAAAGTCATAGAGTATAGTGATTGAGGACCGGTTCTTCGCATTCAGGAAAATTTTATTCTCAGATCTGAGCTTAAAACACACACACAATAAAGCCATACCACTGCTAAATTATTTCACTAACATATGGTACAGTAAGTCAGGATATTCAGCTTCTATTTCTGGAGGGTTGGGGAAACCCATGGAACTGAAAATAGTTAAGTCCATGAAAGCAAATGTTCACAATTGACACCACAGGCTTAATAATACATGACAAATTCTAATACTTACCACAACTAATGTAAAAATACATTAAATAACTTTGGCTTTAAACACATCTTCACAATATTTGCAAATTATTCAAGTAAGCTTTTCTTTTTCTGCTACAGACATATTTTTTCCATCATCAGTTGTAACATATCTTAATAGACTAGAGGCCCGGTGCACAAAAATTTGTGCATTCAGGGGGCAGTCCCTTAGCCTGGCCTGTGTCCTCTCACAGTATGGGACCCCTTGGGGGATGACCACCTGCTGGTTTATGCCCGCTCCCTTGGGAAGTGGGACTAAGCTGCCAATCAGACATCACTCTGGCAGCACGGGAGCCCTTGGGGGATGTCCACTTGCCAGCAGGGAGCAGGCCTAAGCTGCAGTCGGACATCCTTAGTGCTGCTGAGGAGGCAGGAGAGGCTCCCACCACCACTGCTGTACTGGCGGCCATCAGCCTGGCTTGTAGCTGAGCAGAGCTCCCGCTGTGGGAGTGCACTGACCACCCGGGGGCAGCTCCTGCATTGAGCATCTGCCCCCTGGTGGTCAGTGTGTGTCATAGTGACCAGTTATTCCCAGTGGTTCTGCTGTTAGGGTCAATTTGCATATTACCCTTTTATTATATAGGATAGAGACCTGGTGCACAGGTGGGGGCCGGCTGGTTTGCCCTGAAGAGTGTCCCGGATCAGGGTGGGGGTCCCGCTGGGGTGCCTGACCAGCCTGGGTGAGGGGCTGATGGGTGTTTGCAGCTGTTCACACCCCCTTCAGGGTGGGGGTCCCCACTGGGGTGCCTGGCCAGTCTGGGTGAGGGGCTGAGGGCCGTTTTCAGGCTGGCCAAGCCCCCCGGAGACAGAAGCTCCCAGCCTCTCCTTTTTTTCTTTTTTTTTATTTTTATTCTGGGATTTATTTACCTTCTGTAATTGAAACTTTTTTGTCTTCAGTGGTGTTCAGAGCCGGCTCCTGCTCACTTCAGCTCCATGGCTATGCCCGGCTGAGAGCAGGTATCTGGGGTTTATTTATCTTCTATAATTGAAACTTTGTTGCCTTGAGTAGAGCTCAGAGCTGGCTGGGAAGCTTGGCTTCCTCCATCACTGGAGCAACCAAGCCTCCTGCTCGCTTCAGCTCTGTGGCTGCCGGCTGCCATCTTGGTTGGGTTAATTTGCATATAGTCACTCTGATTGGCTGGTGGGCGTGGCTTAAGGTGTAGCAAAGGTACAGTCAGTTTGCATGTTTGTCTTTTATTAGATTAGATTTCACCTCAGGTTGTACTGAATTCATGCTTTCTCATGTTTTTTGAAAATATTCTTTTTAAAAAAATAGTTTATTGTTTTTTAGAGAGAAAAGAAGGGAGAGAGGGAGAGGAAGGGGGAGAGAGAGAGAGAGAGAGAGAGAAACATTGATGTGAGAGCAAAACATTAATCAGCTGCCTCCTCCACGCCCCCTACCGGGGATCAAGCCACAACCCAGGCATGTGCCCTGACAGGGAGTTGAACCAGCAAACTTTCAGTGCATGGGATCTTGCCCAACCAACTGAGCCACATGGGCCAAGGTTGAAAATGTTCTTGACTGAGTTTTACTCAGTTTATTCATAGAGGCTAATGTTTCAGTCATTCCAAATTCAGCATTGAATCCTCAAATAATTACAACTGAACAGTTTTGGTAACATCTGTTGACTCATCAAGGGCCAAGGAAAACCATTTGAAATCATTTTAAGTTGATTATTGATGATTTTGATTTTTGAGGATGCTCCTAATGTCCTCAACTCTTTGAGCAACAGAAAGTCTAATCATCCAAACAAGTTTATTTTCTCTGGACACTGTGTCTTGGTTGCTACAATTAAATATAGTTTAATTAACTCGCAAGTGGTAAACAATTTTTCTTGCTTGGCTAACAAATGAGCTTCTTAGAAAGTTCTTTGATTGCAGTTTCATTTTGATTTTATTTTTTTGTGGAAAAATTCTCTAATGAGGTTTTGTTTTACATATTCTAAATTTTCTGACTGTTTTGGGGATATTGTACATTGGTAATAGTGTGGCAATTATTTCATCTGGTAATACTGACCTATATTGTATTCTTACAGCAATAGCATAATGGTTTGCAGTTTAATTAGAAAACAAAATAATCCACATTTCATTGTGCTTTGAAAGTGTGATACTCAGAGTCTATTCTTCATTTTTTTATTTTTTATGAGGGGCATGCAATAGTAAAGAATAATAAAGTAAAATGTGGTGGTATGCGGATATGTGTGGCACTCACAATCCATGACTTCATCACTGTGGTTTGTAGCGTGCTGAGTAGCAGTGAAAAGCCATTAGAGTGCCATATACAGTGTCAGTCACAGCTAGTCAACACTAATCTGTCTGTTGTAGCATGAAAGTAGCCATAGGCAACACATAAACAAATAAGTTAACCTTGCTCCTACAAAACTTTACTTATAGATACTGAAATTTGAATGTCATACAATTTTTATGTGTCATGAAATATTCATTTAATTATTTTTAAATATTCTGAGCTCACAGGTGGTACAAGAAGAGGTTTGGCCTGCTAGCCCTAGTTTTCCCACCTCTGTTCTAGAGAAGGTTTGCATTTGATTCTGCTAGATATCCTGGATTGGTGCAAACCTGTAACAGTTCAGATTATTAGCCTGGGGTTTCCTGAACTATGTAATATCTATTCAAACTCCAAGCCCAACCCTAGCCAGTTTGGCTAAGTGGATAGAGCATTGGTCTGCGGACTCAAGGGTCCCAGGTTCCATTCCAATCAAGGGCACGTACCTATCTTGATTGCAGCCTCCTCCCTGGCCCAGGGCCTTGTTTGGGGCTCCCGCAGGAGGCAACCAATCGATGTGTTTCTCTCACATCGATATTTCTCTCTGTCTTTCCCTCTCTCTTCCACTCTCTCTAAAAATCAATGGAAAAATATCCCCGGGTGAGGATTAAGACAACAACAACAACAACAAAACCAAACTCCAAGTCCATGTGAGTTTAGGACTGCAGTTCTGATGTCTGAGGGAAACTATTTTTATTATTATTTTTTTTCCGTTTTCACATGGAGCTAAGCTGAGGCTCTGACAGATAAATTATCTTTTGTGTCTCCCTTTACTATTAGACTTATTTTTTCTAGCCTATCTTCTTATTTAAGTTGTAATCACCCTTTCAATGGCCCTCATTTTATGCAAGAAATCTAATCCCATTACTCCAATTCATGCAAGCCAAGACTTTATGGCTTGTTCCCCATTTGGCCATTAAACCAAGGGTATCTACAACTCTAAGAACTGCTGACCACCCTAATTACTGCTCAGTTCTCTCTTTTTGGGGGAAAGTGGAGCTGGGGGTTTCCTGTGCTTTCTTGTAAGTCCAGTATATATTTATAAAAAGTTTACAGTAGTTTATTCAGAATTTTAAAGCTATTTTGCACGGAAGTGGTATTTTAGAATAACTAGATCTATATATTTTGCAGATGTGAAAGTCCCTTGTTTTTTCTTAGTCCCCTTCCCCTTGCTACTTACCACCCCTTTTCTTCCCCCCCCCTCTTACTTTGTCTAACTCCATTTCTATATTAAGCCTCCCGTCTCACTAGGTTGGTCAACAACTTTAGCCCTAGTCATTACTATTTACCCCCAACTATTTGAATTTTTTTTTTTTTGCCATAGTTCCAGAATCTTATGCTGAAGTTTGAAGTGGGGATGAGAGCACCTGCTTATTGAGTCATCTGTTTTGAAATCCAGGTTACTGTTGAGAATCAGTCATTTTCCTCTACATAACTCTTCAAATGTAGGGGTTCTCTGTTAGGGTGGGGTTTAGGAATTTTTGCAAGGCTGCCTAGATTTTCACAAAGGTAGGCATTTCATTACTGAAGTCTTTCTACTCCCCCAGTGGCTTTCCCTAGGAAGTCTCCTCTGTATTCAGACCTCAGACCTCTCTGATCTCATGATTCAACCTATTCTCTACAATCGTGGAAACTTTTTCTTGTGTTAGGAAAATCATTTTCCTTTTGTGATTCTGGCCTAGATATGTTGTCTATGCCCTAATCGTCTCCCACCTTTGGCATTAGGTCTTTGGAACCAAAGGCCTGGGAGATCACTATAGTAAAGAATAATAAAGTAAAATGTGGTGGTATGCTGATATATGTGGCACTTACAATGCTGCCAATCCATGACTTCATCACTGTGGTTTGTAGCGTGCTGAGCAGCAGTGAAAAGCCATGCGAGTGCCATATACAGTGTCAGTCACAGCTCGTCAACACTAACCTGTCCGTTGTAGCATGAAAGCAGCCATAGGCAGAGTCAACACCAGCTACTTCTGATTTTTGCTCTGCCATGGACCTTCCCTCCCAGCCTCCTCTCTGTCAAGCTGGCAATGCAAACAGGATCGAGTATTTTTTTTTTAATTGAAGGCAGTGGAAGAAAGAAATATAGTAATAATAATAATTTTAAAAGATTAATAATTCAAAGTATTCAAGACCACCTATCCTGCTATCAGATATCCTTCTGGATTCTGTCAATGTGACTTTTTTTTTCAAGCATAAAAACACTACTCTATTTATTAAAGTTACAAATGCCAAGTCTTATGTATTCAGCATACAAATTTAATTATATTTCTTAATTAGCCAAATTTCATATGTAATTTTTGTAGTTTTTGGATAATAGCCTCTTACACAAAGCAAGTGGAACATCTGAAGGCATTTTAAACTACAATTATAGATTTAATATTTTAAATTTCCTTTTAGGTGTTTCTATTGTTAGGCAAATGAACAAAACCTCTCTAAATTTTTGAATGATTCTTTTAATTCTAATAAGTTAAATTTGCAAATAGTGACACTCAAGTTCTTTGAAATATTTTGGTAACATATAAACTAAGAAATTTGCTACTTAAAATCAATCTAAATAACATACTTATATATTTTTAAATAGAATGATAAAATGACTTTGTAATAGGCCAAATTCTCTGAAATAGGAGTACATAAAATATGAAATATGTAGATTTCAAAACCACAATTATATTATTATTTCATTACTTATTATTGGTTTATTATATATATAATTCTCTAAAATATTTTTAAAATTAATACTAAATGTTACTGTATTCAAAATATGTTTACTCAGTACAGCAACATTTATAAAATCCTAAGATGTTTTAGGAATACCTCCCCACATATGTAATGGCTAAAGTTATTAACCAAGGTGATGACTGAATTCTTGTTTGCAACACCAATTACTAGAAGGACTTCATAATGTAAAGCATTTAATCTCTTAGTCCATGTAGTTAGCTTACTTACCTGCTCTGATCATGGAAATCATTATTACGATGTAGGTGGCTTGACTGAATTTGGCATTTCCTTGGCTCTTAACGTAGTTGTAAATCCTTTCAACATGACAGACCTTTCTTCATATGCTTCTATTTGGTAGAATGATACAACTCTTAAAGCTGTGAAAATGACAGTCAATTGAATCCTGGAAATCTTGTGTCTTTGGGTGACTATTTGTTCACACAGTTTGGAGTCTTGTTATTGTCAGGTTCCTGGATTTCAAGCCTCACAAATTGACTCTAGCTAATTTATGCAAAAAGTGAGTTTATTTGAAGCATATGAGTAGTTAAAAATGGAAGGAAAAGTTAAACATCAGGCCTCAAAAACCAAAAGCCCTGCTAAGTAGCAGGAACTAAAGAAATGTTTAGTAAGTCCCCTCAGGAGGATAAAAAAGAATTATCTCCATTGATTTTTAGTTGTTAAGATTATCAACACAAGATTTAAAACCTTAGCTGGACAAGTCTGATTGGTCTGATTTGTGTCAAGCACTTCCCCCAAGGAAAACAACTGCTACCTGAGAAGCAAAAATGTGAAACTGAAGATGATGGCTCTATAGTTTTCCAGGGATGGAAATTGTGTGGGTAGCTCTGATTCCTTACAAGCCAACAAAAATAGACCCTTTTGAGTAATCACTGGAATATCAGTAGTATTATAAAACCTAATCACAGTATTTAACCAATTTTGATGTCATTGCCATCCTAAACATAACCTATACTGTTTAGGAGCCCATAAGCAAACTTACACTAGTGTAGCTTTTCTATTAATAATTCCTCTCATATCGTGTAATCCTTAAATTAATCACAAGTCTTATCTGGAAGCAAAATAAAGCCACATAAATGACTAGGTTAACCCAATTGCCTTTGGCTGAAGGCCATAATAAATTTATTCCCTGAGGTAGAGAGGGTGTGACAGGTCACCAGTGGTGACATGAGTAACTTCTTCACTGCATCAGCAACCACTGGATGGAGGCATGGTGATTATTCAGGAGAGCAGGAGCAGTCTTCAGCCCTTAGAGAATCAGCATTACTTACTTTTGATGGTCAGCATCAAACTTTCCACATATTAAATTAAATCCATGTGACCTCGCAAGAATATTGTCTTTTGAAAATGTGATTCTATTGGGATTTGCATTGAAATAAGAACCCATTTGCCTATGAAGAGACTATGATCTTTAATAATTTTGTTTTGACTATTACATTCAACATATTTTTTCTGTGTATTCTACTTGATAGTAGGTATATACTTGCTGTTATTTAAGTAATACTTTGTGGTTATCAATCATCCAGAAAATTAACTAGTAATTCTTATTTTTAGATGTGATAAGCATTCACTAAAATCAATTAGAGATTCTTGTATTATTTCTTCTCTTTTATGCTAATAAAAATACACTGAGCTACATAGTTAAAATCCAGTGTGATTCTACTTTAAATTATTCATACTTTAAAATATTATTGCAAATCTATTTCTGGGTATGCAGTCATGCTATCTTGGGTTATAACACTGACAATTAAGTAAAGGTAGGCTTTGTGATTAGAAAACTTTGGCAGGCAAGGCAACGTTGAAAACACTTAGGTCATTTTTGCTATATGTAAAATCTTGACACACCATTAAGTAAAGCTATTACAATAACACAATAAAGCCCCCAAAGCTTCAAGGAAGCTAAAGAGAGCTTTGTGAACTTTACTCTTAATAATTCAAAATATTAGTATGAGGAAGGCCTTATCCAGGCCATGAACATTAAAAATGAAGCAGAAGTTTGTGTAATTAACTAGCAATGTGCAGACCAGAGAATGTGGGTTCCTCTGCTTTTGGTAGTGAAGTTTGCTTTAACTTGAATTATCTGGGCTTGACTAATTATAGGTTTATAATCATCAGCTAGTTGTCCACTAAAAATTTGGACTCTCTTTTCCACATGTGATATTGATACTGGGAGGAGGGTGCTAAGACCAGGCCCTCCTCCTTGCCTCCCAATGTGGCAAATGGAATGTGACCAGAAATGACCTGTGTCCCTCCTAGGATCCTCTACTGCCCCCTTCTCCTCCCTTTCTAAGACAGAGGGAACCTGGGCTCTGATTCACCGTGGAGGTGAACCCCTCTCACCAAGTAGGAACACCTGCATTAAATTATTATGTGAGCAAGCAACCAACTTCTACTGTATTAAGCCATTATAATTTTGGTGAGTATGTGTTTGTTTTTTTTATCAGAGCTAGTGTTACCTTGATTAATATAGTATCTTTAGCAGGATGCTTATGTGATCCTATCCTTTAATCTGCCCTATTTATCATCCATCCATTCAACAATATTCATTGAGTGTCTGTTATGTGCCAAGTGCTATGCTGGGTGTACAGCAATGGACACATAAGCAGTATCTTCTTTTGTTTATGGTGTAAGGGGTGGATTCATTGGAATGGATAAGGGAAGCAGCAAGAGCAGACAGGTGTTTTTAAAAGCCAATAGTAACTGTGATGAGTGAAAGAAGGCTGCTATGAGAGCGTATATGCAGAGAACTGCATCCAATCTAGGGAGTCAGGAACACTTTTCTGTGAAAGGGACCCTTAAGCATAAGTCAGAAATTTGAGTAGGAATGAACCAGACAAAGGCTGGGAACTGAGGGGTGGGAGTAGAGGTGGAGAGCCCAGGGAGAACATTCTAAGTAAAGACAGTTCCATGTGTGAAAGCCCTTAGACTAAGGAAGATATATGCCATTTAGCAACCAAAAGAAGATGATGACTAACATTCATTTTGTTTTTAGTATTCTTTAGTAGACAAACAAATTAAAGCACCAGCATTTTCAAAGGTGTTGGACATAATGCTTTTTCAAGTCAAACATTGGTTTCCTTGCCTAAAATGGGAAGCTGATGAGTAGTTAGTATGGTCTCATTAGCTATGTCTTTCTTTTGTAAGCTGTGCCATTGCTTTGTCAGATTAGGAACATGCCATCTCTTATGAGCAGACTTTTAGCAGCTGTCTTTTGTTAGTGTGACAATGATGCATCTCTCATAACCCAGCAGAATCTGTTTTAAATATTTTGTGCTAGTATTTTTCATATATATGTATCTCCAAATCAGTACCAAAATTGGTCAGGTCATGTTGATTTCACTTTATTTTTTTGTTTGTTTGTTTTCTCTCTTTTATACTCTTTCTCCTTCTTCTCTTTCTCCTCTCATCCCTTCTGAAAGTTATATATTCTTTGGATAAAATTACTATAGGCAAAAAATATATTGAATTCCTGCATTGCACACCTATAGGAGCTCATGAAGAACAAAAACCAGTTAATGACGAACCATGAAAGCCCCTATATCATGCAGTATTTAGTGTCTATGAGCCTTGGATAACTGTGTACTAGAAATATTTATTATATAAATAACACTCATACTTGAGACCACCCAACCCCCATTGACGTCCTTATGTATAAAAAAGGCATAGAATTGAAGGAGAAAGCAAATTAATTTGGCAAAAGTATACGTTGAATCATACTATAATTTTGAAACTTATAAAAGCACAAAGCACCTGAAAGATTTGTCTCTTAAGAGAGTCAAAATGAGTTTGTTAGACTTGGATTAGGTTTAGTTCATTGGGAGAGACAGGGTGATTGCCTATCAGCCTAAGGGAGAGTTACTCAGTAGAGAAGTGTCCTTTATTTCAGTGTGGTCCTTTGTGTGTAACAAAAACAACAGGTATAACAGCCACCAGTGGTTACATTCCTGTTGTGTTCCAGGTCCTGTGAAATTTATTTTCTACAGCAAAGCAGGTTGTTTCTCAGCAGTGTTTTGATGCAGCCCGATCTGGAATAGTAACAAAATGAGGAGATCTGTTGCTTCTTTAGGTTTCTCTTACTGGGATTTGGTAGCTCAGCTTTCTCCTGACCTTCTTGGCTCTTGAACCAAGGTGTTATTCACTTGTTTGGTTTTGGATTACCCCCGGTGTGGGCTACGTGGCCTGGTCTCACCCCATAACTTGGAGATAAGACTCCTGTTCTGGCTCCCGAGCCCCTGGACACTGTGTTATTTGGCCTCCTGCTCCCCATTTCAAACTTTGAAATTCCACTCACTCCCTTCCCTGCACTCGCCAGCCAGGGAGCAGCAGCAGGCTGGTGAAATAGAGGGAACCGGCTTGGAGTCAAGGTGCTTAATCATTCCAGAATTCCACTTGTCATTTTAAAAAGAAAATAATAAGAGCCACTTTACCACATTATTTTGAGGATTAAAGAAGTAATAATTGTAAATAGATCTAGCACATAGCAGGCACTCAATAAATGTTATTAGAATCACATGAAAGAAGTTTACCTTTTTAAAGTGCTTAGAACTATTGCCTGGTCATATTAAACTTTACACAAAGGTGAGCTATTCAACAAAGTTGAAGGGTAAACCAGGTCTTTGAGGCTACCAAGTTCAACCTAGTTTTATTGTACTAGAAAATATTCTTTTGTTTAAATTTAACTATACCTTTTACTTCCCTGTTTTTATCTAGTAATTATAGTAATGAAATATTGATACTGTTAAATAGTGTGCATTTTATAGAAAAATAATCTTACCAACTTATTACTCCTTTACTCACATCATTAATTATTAAAATCATATGGATTTCATTTAATTGCATAATAATTGCATACTATTTTACTTTATACTATGTCATATTTTTAGTAAGTCCTCTTTTATTTAGACTAATGAGGTTGGCAGAACTGATTAATATTAATAAAAATTCTGATTAATGGCTCATTTGAAAAGCAGACTTTTTTAAGCAACGATGTTGTCAAGGGGGCAACATAAGTTGTTCTTGACTTCAGTTCCTCTTAAAAGAATAGCTAGCAACCATCTTTAGACAAAACACCATTGTGAAAAATCCCAGAACAAGGGTGGGGGGACACAAATTGTTGTGTCCGCATTCAGAGGTGGCCAACCAGCAGGTCAGTTAACTAAGGCACAAAGTGCAGACATGTTACTTTGGCCAACTGTTGCTAGCTCTTATTGGGTCACCTAAGTCTAAATCTTCTGCTCTTTCAGGAAAATTCCTGCATTGTATATGTACTCTCCTTGTCATCATTATTCATGCAACTCTATTTTCAAATGGCATAACTCCATTAAGGATTATTTGAGCCTTCAGTGATTATTCTGGAGAGCATTTGATTGCAACAAAATTGTTCATTGAGAGGCACCTTAGAAAAGAAAGAATAAGATTTCTCAGGCCCAATGAGAAGTATTTTTATTTTTATGCAGAGGTTTCCAAATCAATTTTTTTTATAAACAAAATAAAATCTTCAATAAGTTGTCCTTGAGTTAGATCATGAAAGCATAACCTTCAAATCCACAAATTAGACACAGAATTGAATCTTTGGAGGCTGAGTGTACATTCCCTCTCATATGTCTCCCAGGCGGTTATCTCTAAAATCCCTGCTGAGCACCCTTAGAGGCTCCATATAGTCTGTACTCATTATGAACACTCTTCCTTTCCCTGAACATAAATTTAGAGCAAAATACTAGATTCTGATATAGATAAAAAATATTTAGTAATGCAGAACAACATTGTGAATCAAAACATGTTGAAAAGAAAAAGGCAAGTTATAGGGATTCATATTTAGATATTACATTTACTTCCATAAAGTAGTACTTGTTTAATATTAAATCATTATTGAATAAATTCCAAACTCCATTATTATAAATGGTAATTGAGAAAGTGACCTTTTGGTTCTGACAGTATATGTAAATTTAATTAAAATTTTATTTTATTGTTATTGTGATAAGATACTTGAGCTCTACCCTCAAATATTTTGAAGAGTCTAATACTAATACTAATAATTGTTAAGTATTTCAAATCAAATTATAGTTTAAAAATAGTTCCACAAAAATATCCTTTGACCAAATCTAATGAAAAATTTGACCAACTCACCGACAACAAATTAAACTCATTTCTCTAATAAGTCCTCCCCCTTCTCCTCCAGTCACCTCCCTATTTAGGAGATGACTTACCTAATGAGGGGAAAACACTCTCTCTCCTGCTAAAGACTGTGCAAACTTACCCTGGACCCCTCACAAAATGACACTTGAGAGGATTTCTAAGTGTAACTAGATATTGTAGTCAGTGGGTGCTGTTTTCCCCCTGAATTATGATACCTATTCATGAATTGACTAAGTCCTCAGTAAGAGACTCCTTTCTCTTGAAGCCCAAATATGAACAGGTCTGGAATCAGAAGAAGGCTCTTCAACAACCTCCTTCCCTAGGGATCTGTATTAGTTTCTTATGGCTGCCGTAGCAAGGTACCATAACTGTGTGGCTTAAAACAACAGAAAGTTATTGTCTCAGAATTCTGAAGCCAGAAGCCTGAAATCAAGGTGTTGGCAGGGTCATATTCCCTCTGAAGCATGTAGGGGAGAATCCTTCCTTGCCTCTTCCTGGCCTCTTGTGTTTGACAGCAATCCCTGGCATCCTTGGCTTGTCAATGCACCGCTCCAGTCTCTGCCTCCATTGTCACATGGGGTCATGTTCTCATCAGTCATATTGGATTAAGGACCCACTCTACTCTAGTATTACCTCATCATAGCTAATTACATCTACAACAACCTGATTTCAAAATAAGGTTGCAATCTGAACTACGGGGATAAGACTTCAACATGCCTTTTTAGGGGTGGGGACATAATTTAACCCATAACAGCATTTCTAATTACAATCAGCACGTTGTCTATTTGTAAATGAATGATTTGGATAAATGCTGTCATTTTAATTCAACATGATGGAAACCATCAAAATCATAACTTATTTTAGCCTCAATCTTGACCTGCTTGCAAAGGCCCCCCTATTTTAAGGCAATAACTAGCAATGAA
The DNA here is from genome assembly GCF_964212035.1 of Myotis nattereri. NCBI lineage: Eukaryota > Metazoa > Chordata > Mammalia > Chiroptera > Vespertilionidae > Myotis > Myotis nattereri. The sequence goes on from NC_138075.1 coordinate 183,507,013, forward strand.
AAATTTGTTGATGCTTCTGCTGAGCTAGTCCTTGGTTCCCTGCTCTGTTCCTCATGCAGTGTGGACATTGCTATTGTCTGAGAATACACAATAATTTTCAGACAGGAAATTAGCCTCTTATGAGATTTGTTACTTTCAACCTCTCACATTATTTACTGTTGTGATATCATGAATATTGCCACTTTTTTGCCTCTATCAGAAGGGGAACTGCACAATTGTATGACCTCAATAAGGGAACTTTATGTAACTCACTCAGATTTATTAGAGATTCCCATGGAGAACCCTGACCTAATATTATTTGTTGATGGATCCATCCTACCTTAAAATTGGAACTGGAGGTATGAAGCAGGATATGTGGTCATTAATTTAAGCTCTCTTTTAGAATATAGTCCTCAATTTGAAGTAAAATCAGGTCAAATGGCAGAATTTATCGTACTCTGGAGCTTTTGAACTATTCAAACACTAGAGAGTAATCATTTATACAAATAGTAGGTAAGTTTTTGGAGTAGTACACGACTTTGGGATACTTTATAAATGAAGGGAATTTCTCACTTCTTCTGGAAACCTAATTGAAAATAAATAACAAGAAACTTTAAATGCACTCCTACTTTCTAGAGATGTCTATTGTAAATGTTGAGGTCTAGCATGGATGACCCCGGAGATTATTTTGCTAAGTAAAATAAGCCACTCAGAAAAATACAAATATCACATGATCTCACTTACATGTGGAATCTAATGAACAAAATAAACTGACGAACAAAACAGAACCAGAATCATGGATACATGGAACAGAATGTCAGCTATCAGGGGACTGGATAAAAGAAGGTGAAGAGATTAGCCAAAGAACCTATATGCATATCCCAGAGACACAAAAAAACAATGGTGAAGGTCGAAGCTGGGGTGGGCAGGGGCTGGGTGAAAGTGGGCACAGGTGGGGGTGGGGAACATCTGAAACTGATGATTCTCAGAGGTCATCTACAAACTGTTGATCTTCAGATGTAGACCACTGATCCAAGATCTTTGGAATAAGCCAGTGATCTCAGATTCACCCAAGATGCTGGTCCAGAATCCCTAAATAATTCCTGTTTTTTGCTTTCTACTGTTTCCTTATAATCATCCTCATTTTCTATAAATCCTTGGTTTTCTACCACCTATAATAGTTCCTTTTCTCTTTTCTTTCCTCCTTGTGATTACTGTTATATCAAAACAGAGTCATTCTAATGCCACTATTAGATTATCTCAAAAAAAATAGTCAATGGCTTAGATAATCCCGACTCCTGGGCATTTCAGCCATCACTGGACTCTCATGATAAAACCTCTGCTAAACTGTGATTTCATCAAAAGGGATCATAGGGAATTATAACTAATGACATTTCCACTTGCACCTTAAACATGAACAAGTGACCTTAAACAAACCATCCTGCACCTTTGCTGTGTCCTTCTCTTCTAGAAATAGGACCAGTTATTACAATCTGCTGATAAAAACCAAGTTTATTCTCAATTTGCGTTCAAAATCCTTTAGAAGATGGTGATCAAATACTTGCCACCTATTAGAGACTAACAGAAATTCAAATATGTAACACAGTAATCTTGATTCGGACCTTCTTTGCCACGAAGCACTTCTTTTTTTCCTGGTTCTCCATGTGCCCCTACTGGATACCACTTCCTTTGTGTCCAGAACATCTGGCATTGTTTGGCTCAGACTGGCACTTTATACACTTTAGAAATAGTACTCTGAGACTTGTCTGTGCACAGAACCCAATTCTATAAATCACCAACGCTGGAAATTCTGATTCAGACACAAGCTCCAAAACAATGCCACCCTTGATTATTCAGGTATTACACCTGGGATATTACTGACTCATTGTTTATGCAAACAACCAGAGCAGTGTTCCCACCTGTGAGAATCATAAAAATGGAAAAGATAGTAAAAAAACTTATCACTAACTTTGGCAGAAGTTATTAATGATACCACCTCTGACTTAGATGAAATATATACCCGTTGGCATGAGTAATGATAGACAACCACATTACTCTGGAATTCTTCCTGGCTAGTCATGATGGCTTCTACTTGTATCAATGGTAGAACATAGAAGAGCAAGTTATACATAATCATAATGAAAACAAAACTACTTGTCTCTCTAAGGTTGATCCTTATGTTCTATGGAATTTGTTGTTGGCTTGTGTTGACTGATTGGAATTCCTGTTTTCTTGCCTTTTATAGAAATGATTAACTGTTCTTGTTTTGGTCATAATGGTCATTATGTAGGTCCATTGCCTTCTTCCCAGAATGACCACTCTCTCATCAGATGATCACTCTGGATATGTAAGAAAAAAGTCAAGACAATCTTGCTAGGCAGTTGGTTATGAAGGTGGCTGAATAATCCCTGAGCAATGAGCAATGGTTGGATCTCTAGCCTTTTATGAACCGGTTAACCTCTCACAAGTAATATACTGACCAAAGAGGGAGATGAGAGAGTAAATATACAAACCAATAGGGGCCAGACCATATCATATATGACAATAGAACAAATAGCCTAGGATGCCAAGCCACAACCTCTGTAGCAATTGTCCCACAATGGATAGGGCATGATCAGTTATTGCAAAACTCTCTCTCTCTCTCTCTCTCTCTCTCTCTCTCTCTCTCTCTCTCTCTCTCTCTCTCATCTCTGCCTCTGTTTCCAACTCAGGATCAACAAGAGCAAGCCAGATATGCTCTCTAAACCAATTACATTTGATGCTTTGCTTTTATTTTACTTTCTCCTCTTCCAGCATCCCAATGCCAACAACTTCCAATCAGGTCATAACTGAAGCTTTCCTTCTTTTTTCACTATCAAGCTTTCTCACTTCTCTGTCCATCTCTGGGTCTCTGTGAAATTCAAGTGATGCTGTCTGGCTTCCTTGCTATAGTTAACTCTGAATACACAAATAGCCTTGTTTGTTCTGATTTCAGCAGTCTTCCTTTATTACACAGTTACCGATCCATGACTTTTGTTTTAGGATATCTGTGACAATGGGCATAACAGTAGTAAAATTACAAAGTTAGTCTCAGCCATGAAAGGTCACTATGAGGATAGTGAGGGGAGGTTCTTTTGTTAAAAGGAAGGACAAATGGTTTCTGAAAATTTACTTAGAAACCTTCTGGAAAATATGAAGGGGGAGAAAATAAGCGATTCACTTGGCTTTGTAAAATGACATAATGGGCTGGATGGAGTCCTTATTTTTTACAAGAAGAAGAGAAAGAAAAAGAAAACATTTAGTGCTTTGTATTTGAGAGCAATCTTCTTACCCAGGTTCTAAAAGCACTTTGCAAAAATCATCTAATGTCAAGTATTATAAATCCTTTTTCAAAAATGAGAAGTGGGATTTTTTCCCCCAGGAGAGTAGAATACAGATTCTGTACTTTCCCGTTAAATATTCTAATAATTATTTCAGTGCCATCTTTTTTCATAAATTAGCCTGCATGGCAGGGTTTTTTATATTGTGCATGCTATGCTATGTAAACTCCGCACAATGAAAAGAAACCCAGTAAACAGTTTTTGACTTTTAAATTTAGCCTGTGTCTCCTACTATGTTCAGCAGGCTGGCACTGAGGTTACATATTTATGTGGAATGATTTTATGGCTTGAAGTAATTCTCTCACCTCAGATCTACTTTGTCGACAACACTTTCTATCATCTTGAATTTATTCTTCTTGCCTTGGTTCTATAAATAAAGAAAAAGAAAACCATGCCTTAATCTTCATTTTTCTGCTTTAGTCTGGAAGAGTGCTTTCATATAACCGTGGCCTATAAATCTAATTCTTGGAAGCAAGGTTTATTGCTGTAGACGCTATTGGTATGGAAAACATGATTTAGCTGTTTGCAATGCAAGTTGCTATATATTATTTTTAAGTCACAATTTACTACTAATAGAATGATTCTTAATTTTATAGAATACCGCCAGCGTTATCTGGAAATTCCAAAAGGACACCGTTAAAAATAACAGCAAGTGTATGGTGGGTTTTTGTTGTTGTTTAGCAGAGAGGTGGGTAGTGAAATAAAATACCAACAAGGGTTTATAACTCCAAGGAGGTTAGTAGTAGAACATTTCCTGATTTTTGAAAGTTGTCTTTCCTGTGCAGTCTTGGTTTTCCCACTGCCAGTGTTAAAATAGAAAACGAGGCTTTGGACACTCTGACTCCCTAAACATTACAAACCAGTTAAATCTGATTTTAAAACTTTTTTTGCCTCTGGTTTCTGCTTGCTGTAGGTGTTGCTGGCTGTCTGCCTTACGGAGATGACATAAGAATTAATTACCTAAGTAACACTGCACTGTCGAGACTAAGCTTGTCAACCTGGTAATTATTTTTTCCTATAATCTTTGCAAAGACCTATATTCTTTCATAGGGATTTCATTTCCCCTGTGTTTGCCTTCTCTCAGTAACTGCAATATTGCCATTTCAGTTTATTATTCATATTTTTCAAGAGTAGAACATGACATGTAAATATGAGCCTCTTTCCTATTATAGCTCTTTGAACATGAAATTTAAAATTTCATCTCCTGCTTTTTGAAACTCTTCTCACACCATCAAGAAACTATCTGAACTTCTTGACTAATAAAGTAGAACTGTTTTTAATGCATGTATTTTTACCTATTCATTTAACTACTTATTGACCATTTACTATGTATCATACATTGTAGAAAATTAAGAATCACTATAGTAGTAGCAAATTATGATTTAAAAATACTGTATAGTAATTTGTATTTCATGCACCTAAATGATTTTTTCCACACATACACTGACATGAAGTAAGTGGGATATATATATATATATATATATATATATATATATATATATATATTATATATATTATATATATATATTATATATATTATATATATTCATGCATATATTATATATATCATGCATATATTATATATGTTCATGCATACATTGCAGATGGCAGCAAGGATCTCTTTTCCTTGGAGATTTAAGAAAAAATATTCAGATGGTATGATTTTGTAATTGTTGTTTTGATTTTATGGATTTACATTCTTATGGTCATCTCATCCAATTTTCTGATGACTCCAGTGACTTGTTTTTCCTTGTGTCCTGGCTTCCATGGCTATTCTATTTTCTGTTCCCTGAGCATATCCAGGTGTGGATTTTTAGCCCCTTCACTGACCATCCCCAATCATACTTTGGAGGTCACAGGCATGGGGGACTATGAACCTATTTTGTTAAATTGAGGATTGTCTACAGAGAAATTTTGCCACTGCTGTAGGTACAGAAGTGCCTACAGTTGGCTTTGGTTTTAAAGAGCATTGTAGTTTTTTCTCCCCTTACATGTATACACAATGCACTGTGACAGGAATCACTATGGAGACCTAGGCAGCGCATGATCTATTTGGTCTGAGGAGAGCTGGGAAAGGCAAGAAAGCATCACAAAGATGTGATTGGACTGATTTTAAAGCAATGAGAATGAATTTACCAGTCAGAAAACTGGGGGAAAGTACCAGAAAATTATTTGTTCTAGGCTACTATATAAATACTAGAGGCCGGATGCACGAGATTCCTGCAAGGGGCTCGGCCCTCCCTGCTGCCCTGGCTGCCTCGTGGTCCCGCTCCCACCCCTCCCCCTACCTGGATGTTCAGAAAGGTCATTCTGCCATCAGGTCTAATTAGCATATTAGGTCTTTATTATATCAGATTGGTATAATTAGGGGAAACTATTACTTATAATAGTGTAATAAATTATTTTTCACTCTTACTTAAAAATATGTTGTTATCATGTAACCTTTTCAAATTCTTATTGTCATTGAATCTAATATTTTTTATTCCAACCTCTGCTCCTTTTCTGCTTCTACTAGTCTTTAGACCCTTTCCCATCTTCACGGGCCTCCTATCCTATTCTCTGTTATTTTAACTGTGTTCTCTTTAACAGGCTCAACTGTGTCACTATCTTCACCAGTATTTCACAGTTTGCCAATTCACAACTCTGGATAATCCCACAGTTTTTCTTGTTACTGCTGCTCCTTTCTTATTATCTCCAGAGAAAATTATAAAATGAGAACTGAATCCAAAACAATTTCTGGTTCCTATGCTAAATAATAACTGGGTATACTTTCCTGTCCCTATGTTGCATAACTCTGAGACTAAACACAAAAAAACTTTACCTCTTGTTTCAGGAAGTATTCACTCCTAAGAAATAAGACAGGTTGGTCAAGATTTGCTTCGAGACCTTTGCCCCACTGTGCGTGCCATTCCAAAGTTATTGTGTCATAACTGCATAATCCCAACCTGCCTAAAAATAACCCAGCAGCTCTGAGTCCTAGAAATGTCCTCCTCTGACTTTCCTTTTCCAAGATGATACTAAGGCTCCATCCAGGTGCTCTTCTCTTTTATTGGATCCTAATAAACTGAGCTTGATAAATAAATTTTCCTGGTTGCTTTTAGGGGAGTCAACAAGAATCATTCCTATTTGATGTCCTAAAGCTTCACGCTATAATTTCAACTGCATCCTCTCCACTGTCCAGCAATCCTTTCATTCATCGATTACTCTTTTTAAATTTTTGTCGCTAGATACCAATAGCAACACTGCATTCCTCAGTTTCAGCAAATAGCCTAAGTCCACCTTCTCCGTCCTTAAGAAGATAGGAAATGAGCTATAAGAACAGTTCGATGTGGTCTTGTCTATTAGAACTATCTTCTCCATTGGTTCTATCGCTCTTGTGGTCTTCACCTCATTGCTGTTCTTTATTCTCTTTCCCACTCATTTTTTGTCACTTGTCCCTTAAATAAAAGTGTCCCACAATATTGACTTTTCTTTTCTATCCTCTCTTTGAGGCCGGTCTTATTCAGTTTCAGAGTTTTGGCAATAACCTCTATGCAGATAATTTTATTAATTGGCTTTGCTACTCTAACCTCTTATATGAACCTCATATGTAAAACTGTGACAAGAATGAACCTCAGTTGCAACATAATTCATAATCTTTTCCTCTCCTACATCTGCTCTTTCTCTTATATTTCCCATCTCAGTTCATGACTTTCCTAATGACCATTCTCTGCCAAGGAAAACAAACAAATTAAAAAAAAACAAATTTAAAATAAGGAATATCAACTTGTAGCAAGATTTTTGGTTTAGTGGAGCTCTTTTTTTCCTGGCAAACATAAAGTGGAGTCACTAATTTTCTTGCCCTACCATTCAGTTGTGCAAAGAAAATATAGTTCATTTTCTACTTTGGATCAGAAGGAATAAGAGCTAACACTTAGATGTATGTCTCTAAGCTTAAAAGCTGACTTGCTTCTTTTGACAAAATCATAGATGTCTACATCTTTCTCTGACACATTCCCTTCCTCAGTCTCCTCACTGATGAAGTACAGGAGAGACACACTAGATTAACATCATGATAACACTGTCCAGGAAGGCTGACTGCCGTACCTCCTGTTGGAGGGATGAGGTTAGTTAGGAGTTAGTTTTATGTCTACAGATGGTAACTGGTGCATGAATACATTAGGCATGGAGGGAAACCAGGTTAGAAGCCTACTATGGCTGTGTTTTTAGATGAGGAGGTTGGGGGTGGGGAGAAACTTTATCTCAATTCAACAATGGCTCTGAGGCTGTATCATGCAGCTGGGCTGCTGAGTTTTGTCTTGGTCCTTTCTTTTCTTTTTCTTTCTTTTCTTTATTTATTAAGAACCAAAGACTGGTATGCTGGCTTAGAGCCTTTCTGGGTCTCTTTAAGCCCTCTGTGTTATCATTTATCTGCTCTCTTGGTGTCATGTTACTGTTACCAGGGGCCACACTAAACTTTGGTCTTCTCCAGAATACCAAACAGAACATGGCACAGGAATCCTTTAGCTCTCACCTTTCCTATTAAATTATATACTTTAACTACCAGGTCTTCTGCCTGGGGTATTATGGGGCCACCCTGCTTACCTCCAAACATTCTCCTTCTCACATAGCCCCGGACTGGGGCTGAATAGACCTTCTCTCACTCCCCTTTCCATCCCTATGCCTATTTGTATTCCTTTTAAAGTGGGATGCACTCTCCCCACTCTTCCCCGGAGATATAATGAGAGAATGGTTACTAGAAAACATGCTTCATGGGGGAAACACATTCACATAAGTTTAAGACACTCAGAGTATTATCCCTGCCACCACAAAAGTGATTGATATTGTTAGAGAAAAATATATTCAGTGACAATTGTTTAAGATGGTAAGGCAGACTTTATTCAAGACCCTCACAATAGGTATCCAGACCACTGTAATGAGTTTTTAAAATGGAAGAGACAGATTGAGTTCAACTCTGAATATAGTATGGACATGTGGGAATTTATAGCTAAGGAGGTGGGTGTGGTCAGTGGGTGGAAAATGAAGAAGAGGAAACATTAGGGGTTAGGAAGTGGGAGGTGATTCTGATCAAACCAACCTGATAGGATTCTCACTGAAGACAGGCCACACATCAGCTGGGGGTGGGGGTGGTGGAGGATAAGTAACCAATCAGGTAGGAAGGGTGGAGGGTCCTGGTTAAACTGACTTTAGCAGGGTTCTTGCTAAGACTAGATTTTACAGGGAGGTGCACAGGCGGGCCTGGAAGAAGTTTCAGTTTAAGCAAAGAACCTTTGTCAATTTATGCAAGTTTTCTGGGCAGGGGAGTGACAGATCTGCAAAAGGATCCTGGGGGTATTCTAGCATCAAAAGGACTGAGGCCAATTCATTCAAAGTTATGGATATTTGTAAAGGTAGAAGGAAAGTTTTGACCAAGACTTAGTGGCAGAGAAAGGCAATTAGGACAGAAGTGGTGCCAGTGGAGAAAAAGAAGCTGGTTCTTTACCAACATGTGTGACTGAAGAGAAATGTGGTCTGGGACTGAGAGGCCAAAAGACTGGACAAATCTCAACCCAGGCTTCTGGCATGCAGGTGCTCAGGAAGCTGTAAGGCCTAGGAGTCCGGACCCCATGTTTCATGGTGGAAAAATAGACGACACCATCCTCCCTCACACCTGGAAGCTTCCCTGTGATGTGGGCCAGCCCCTGTGGCAGTGCCTAAGGCAGGAGGCAGAGGATTTCTTGACTTCTTGACTACTGGCTCAAATACTGTTCCCCTAATTTGGAAGCTGAGGGGTCCATTCTAAAATAATAGTGACTTGGGACATTTCTAATTTCTGGTTGTGGTTGCCACTTGGGAGTAAACAGGATTGGTTTCTTGGACATAAGAAAGCCCCTGGGAATTTCTGGGGATTACCAAGGAAGGAGACAAAGATGTGCTCCTAAAGGGCGAGATGAGTGTTTAGGGCATTTAATTACAACATACATGGTATGACAATATTTTGTGTTCCCAGCTAGTGAAATGGGTCATTTCAGTTGCACTGTCACTCACCGAGGCCTCTTGCTTTCCCTGACTCAGTGATGTTCAAAGGTACCTCTGTTCACTGATGTTGCTGCCCAGTTCAGTCCTCCCTGTTCTCCATCTCTGTCATTTAAGTAGCCATGGAACTGGTCTCTGTCTCTAAAGTTTTGCCTTTGTAATACAATATCCATCGTAAAAAGGAGTTATCTTCCCAGGGCATAGGAAGGAGCCTGTGTTCTTCTTTACTGCCCATTATAATGTAACGATGTCTAACTTTCTCAGTGCTAATCAAGACCTTCCATGATCAGACCACAGCTCATTTCCCAGCCTCAGCACACACTGCATCTCTGCTTGTATTGCCTCTGCCCACATACTGTTTCCTTCAAATACTCTTGACCACTCTCTTTGCCTCCCCCCAAATAAGCCCCGACATGTAGACCTCTATTCTTATACCTCATCAAATTCACTTTTTTCTAGTTTTCCCTAGTACCAGTAATACATGAGCAAAGTGCATCTATGGTATTCTGCACTTCTCATATAGCATTTCTTTAATTCTACTGTCTGTGTACTAGTATTTACGTTGATGACTGTCTCCCCTCTGAGGCTGTAAGTTCTTTGAGGGCAGATTCTGTCTGAATCATTCTTAGGTATCCAACATGGTCTATATGGTGTCTACTATACAGTAGGTACTCACACATTTTTCATTTTTTAAAAAATTTATCTTTATTGTTGAAAGTATTAGCGATGTCCCCTCTTTTCCCCCATTGACCCCCTTCCCCCATACCAGCCCTCCCCTAGGCTTTCACCACACTATTGTCTGTGCCCATGGGTTATGCATATCCTATCTAATAAAAGACAAAGATGCTAATTGACTGTACCTTTGCTATGCCCATCAGCCAATCAGACCAATATGCAAATTAACCACCAATAAAGATGGCGTCTAATTTGCATACTGCAGGCAGGGCAGGCCAGTGCAAGCCGCCATCCTGGCCCCCATGTGCGGCCTAAGCCCCACTGCCAGCTGGGACCCCCATGTGCCGCCTAAACCCCGCCACCAGCCGGGTCACCCATGTGCCACCTAAGCCCTGCTGCCAGCCAGGACCCCCATGTGCAGCCCTGGATGGCTGGGACCCCCATTTGTGACCCTGGGCGGCGGGGCTTGGTTGCACGATTGTCCCGAGGAAGCCCTATTCTTGCAGGAATCTTCCTGCAACAGGCCTCTAGTGTGCATATAAGTTCTTTGGTTAATCTCTCCCCACCTGCCCTACCTTCCCTCTGAGATTCATCAGTCTGTTTCATGTTTCCATATCTCTGGATCTATTTTGTTCATTAGTTTATTTTGCTCATTAGATTCCACATATGGGCACTCACACATTGTAAAGTGAATTTAATTGAATGGGCAGACATAGTGCATGACTGGAATTGATGGAGAGATTTGGAAGGGGCAGACAGACAGAAACAAGTGAAGATGTTAAGACACCAGGTCATCTGGAACGGAATGTGTACATTCATGCATTTCACCTGGGGGAGCAGCGGGAGACAGAGGAGGGCAATAAGAAGATTTCTTCATCTCAGCTACCCAGTGCTTCCTCCACTGACCTCTTTCTCTTGGTTTTCTGAGAACTAACTGCACAACCTTGGCCTATGGCTCATCAGTTTCTCACAGATGCCCAATATAGAACAGAAGATATATTGTGTTCAACTCGGGGGTAAAAGGACATAAAGCAGCTTGCTTTGCTGTCACTCACCCAGAAAGAGTTTCCACAAGAGTCTAAATCTGTGAAATAAAATTTAATCATTTGTTGCCCCCACATCTGATATAACTGATTTGTTCTGTTCAGGTAGCTTTCTGGCCATCTGTCACTGTCATCCATTCTCTGGCATGGGGAAATCTCTGTATCCAGGCACTCTCTGCTGTCCTATCCTGTCTTGCTCCCTGAGCCTGGGGATCCTAGACTGGCACTGATATGCGGGTTCCCTGAGAGCAATGCTGCCACAATCAGCAATAGAGCTTAGGGAATCTGCCAGGCTCAATAGCCCTTTCTGTTGGATAGCTTGATCAGTCACAAGTTTGTCACCTCATCTGATGACTGGTACCTGCTAATGGAATTCTTGGGATTTTAGAAATGTGATTGTTACCTAAATACAAGTTGAAAAGGCCAATATCCTTTGGTCAGGCTGTCAAATTTTATTATAAAAATATGATCTATACAGCTTCTGATGTGGTGGAGGGATGGAGTACTGAGGGACTACAGGGTTTTTACTGTACACCATCTTTCTCTTATTCTAAAGCTACTATCAAGCTAATAACATATTTTTACATAGAAAAAATTAAATGTACCCATTAATTGCAAGGTGTACCTTGATTTCAAAAGCTTTTAACTGATAGGAAAACCTATCAAGGCAATATAAAGACTTCATAGGGGCCCTGGCCAGGTAGCTCAGTTGGTTGGGGTGTTGTCCTGATATGCCAAGTTGTGGTTCGGTCCCCGGTCAGGGCACATACAGGAGTAAGCCAATGAATGCATAAATAAGTGGAATGACAAATCATTAGTTCTCTCTCTTTCTCTTCCTCTTTCCAAAATCAATCAATAAAAACAAATCTATTTTTTAAAAAAGGACTTTATAGGTGTGTAATGATTACTTGAGCCAGGCAGGATTCATGGGATGTGATGAGAAAACAACTGAATTTATCCTCTGGGCAATGTATTCAAGCCTACTTTAAAGTTTTTAGAATGACTCTTTTCCATCCACTTAAATGAAGTCCCATATGGTTACCCTTTTGTCCCAAAATTCAGTCTAAGTTCTAGACTTAATATGTCCAAACCAAGTGAGGAGACTGAAGAATTAGATGGTCCTATTAACGAGAATCTCTGCTTGAAGATCATTTAGCAAAAGGAAGGCAATTATTTCATTTGATTGCTATGACTCCTTCCTTTCCCTCCCTGTAAGGAGCTAGGGGGACCCTTCTAGATTCTTTCTGCTGAGGTCTCCTTGGACCTTCAGATAGTTTTTGTAGACAAGATCCAAGAAAACTTCACATTGGCTTTCTTATGCCTGAACTACATCTAATCTATGGGAAACACTCATGCTTTTTTCAGCCTAACACAGCGGTTCTCAACCTGTGGGTCGCGACCCCTTTGGGGTTGAATGACCCTTTCACAGGGGTCGCCTAAGACCATTGGAAAACACATATATAATTACATATTGTTTTTGTGATTAATCAGTATGCTTTAATTATGTTCAATTTGTAACAATGAAAATACATCCTGCATTTCAGATATTTACATTATGATTCATAACAGTAGCAACATTGCAGTTATGAAATAGCAACGAAAATAATTTTATGGTTGGGGGTCACCACAACATGAGGAGCTGTATTAAAGGGTCCCAGCATTAGGAAGGTTGAGAACCACTTCCTTAACAAGTGCTGGGAACACAGGCCCATCCCAACACACCTTTAATTCTCTATCAGAGAAGTAAACAGCTGTGGTCTCATGTCCCTTACATTTGTCAGCTGTGAATCATATAGCTGTCCACATAGCTCACTCAGAGGTTCCTGACTTGAGATCAGGAGAAGCTAGCTTTTACTTATCCACCATGAGATGGAAGCTCACAGCACAGTATTCTGAATAGCACAGTCTTCCAATATCCCATACTTTTCTCAACCTCTTTTTATAAGCTAGAGCTAATGATCAGCTAAGGGTAATAAAACTAGTTTTCAGAATTGCCTTTTCAGACTCAATGATGGTACACTATGGTAATGGTACATATTATTTATGGTTTAGGGGACCTCAGTTGATATTAAGAGTAAAACATTCCATTTTAACATGTAATTCCATTCTTAGATCTCACAGCTATATATTTAAATATATCAAACTATATTTTCCTGGTTATAGAGATCACCAGTATGTATCACCACTGTCATGGATACTCTGATACTGTAATTTATAATAAGATGTATATTTTTTATTTTCATCCTGGTTCCTAAGTAATGAGCCATAGGGTATTTTTGTTGCATTACTGAGGTGACTTTTGGCATTCACCTAAGGTTGGGGGAGTGGTTGCCTGGAGAACCAGCTATGTGATTAAAAGTCTGTGACTTTCAGTTTCACCCTACTGACAGGAAGCTGAAATAATTGTCAGTGACCAATTAGTTATATCAATCATACTTATGTAATGAAACCCTTATTAAAACCCAAAAGGACAGGGTTTTCAGAACTTGAGGTTGGTAAACATGGAAATTTGGGTAAGCTTGGAGATGGCATTGAGCTCCATAAAATTTCTCCATACCTTGCCTTGCACATCTTTTCCACCTGGCTGTTCTTGAGTTATATCCTTCTATAACAAACTGGTAATCTAGTAAGTAAAATGTTTCTCTGCGTTCTATGAGCTGATCTAGCAAATTAATCAAATCTAAAAAGTGGGTTGTTGAAACCTCCGATCTACAGCCTGTTGGCCACAGGCGCATGTAACAACTTGCACTTCAGATACAATTGGCATCTGAAGAGGAGGGCAGTCTTGTGCCACTGAGCAGGTAACCTGTGGAATCTGATACGATCTTCAGGTACATAGTATAAGAATAGAGTTGAATTGTAGGATACCCAGCTAATATAAGAGAATTGCTTGGTGGTATGCAGAAAACCCCCGCTCATTGGAATTGAGTATCAGACTCTTAGATATAAAAGATAGAAACCCAGCTCACATTGGCTTGCCAAAATGTGGGGTATATTAATTCAAAGGACAGGACAGTCCACAAGTAGGAGTAGCAGGACCCAGGTACTGAGATGAAGAAGTTAGGACTTATTCATTATTTCCTTCCCGCCATCCCCCACCCCCATCCTTTTATATTAAAGTAAAACATTTTTTAAAGTAAAATCATGACTTTTAGGCAAATATTAAATGAACTCTTGTCAAAGATTTTATGAGAGAACCATAAAGATATTAAAACTGGTCCAAAAATCATTTGAGAAGCTAGGCATTTATAAGCAACTCAATAAAAGCATACTAAAATAAGATTGCTGGATGAATACATAAACTGGTTACTATCCAAGAAAGTAATGGACTGGAACCTTAGGGATAATCTGTTCCATTGGACAGACGTTATTTGCATCTCTACCAGACAAATATCCACAAGTTAACATGGGACTTTACTACTTCTGGATCTTTAATCAATAGTGAAGCATGAGTTAATCTAAATTCATTTCCCTAGATAATTCTTGGGAAGCCTTCATCCCTGAAAGGATATGTTAACTAACTCTTTGCCTTATCTCCAAATTTTGCATACCGTTTTTCAACTCTTGGCTCTATTTCCTTCTATATTCATTTCTTTCTGAGGCAAGCTTTTACCATCACCGATTTCTGGCAGCTTTAGGCTTCCATTTCCCTTATTGTTTGTAATCCTAATAAAAAAAGATGTCACTTTTTCAAATATTCCATGAAAGTCCTGTATTTTCATTTCATGGCTTGACTTTGGCTATGGGCCAGCCCATACTACATTCACAAAGGCTGAAAGGATGAAACATATCAATTAGCCTTTCCTGGAATTCTTGCTCACCCCCAGAGGTGGGAAATGGGTCAGTGGCTTCCAAACTACAAAGACTGAGAGTGCAGTAGGTAGGGGTGGTTTCCTGAAGAAACATGAGGCTTCTCCTACTTGAAGCAGGGCAAATGCATATTGTGCAATCAAGAGCAATATTTGTGCACCACGCTTATGCTCACTCAGGCCCTCCAGCCTCCGTCAGTCTTTCAGAGGTTAACGGCAACCCTTGGAGATATAACAGCTCATGAATAGTGTGCTCATGCCAGGAACTGCCAAGTGCTGGGAGCCCTGTACTGGGTACTGCCAGGATATCCTACCTGGTACAACTGTTGCTCCGTGGCACCCTGCCCTCTCTGTGTGCAACTGTGCCTCCTCCGAGCATCAGTGTGAAAATACGGGAGGCCTTAGTGCCAGGATTTTGCACTGGCTCTAGCAAAGTAAAGAAATGCCCACTCTCCTTTTGTGATAAAGTTGTTAGAAGGGTCATACAACACTGTGTTTTGACCCTAAATTTTTTAGTGATCCTGGCCTTTCAGTTTTTAATAATTTATTATGAATCAATCTATTAAGCTCTCCATTGAACTTAGATAAGGAGTTAGGAGACAAATAACACTGTTACACATTCAAAATAACCACTGTTCTCTCAACTGAGGCTTTAGTTTCTGTCAGGCTCCTGGAGTCTGGCTTCTTCTTCTTTAGGGATACGTTCTCCCAGGAAGCATTGGGGTGCTCCTGCCAAGGCCAGCAGGCTGGCTGCCACAGAAGTCGGCCGCCTGTG
This sequence comes from Myotis nattereri, assembly GCF_964212035.1. NCBI lineage: Eukaryota > Metazoa > Chordata > Mammalia > Chiroptera > Vespertilionidae > Myotis > Myotis nattereri. Next base: position 183,522,668 of record NC_138075.1, read on the forward strand.
CCCAGACATGTCCACATAGCCTCTGGCCTCAAGCTTGCAGCCCAGCTTCCAATAACCAAGTCAACCAGTATCATAACAAAAAAGAAGCTTATGTATTCAGATCCCTATCATTTGGCAGATGTAGCAACCAAGGTTGAAAGAGGTAAAATAATTTGGCCAAGACCATCCAGCTCTTTAGTAACAGGACTAAGGCAAATCTCAGACCTCCTGACATCTGACAAGTACTTTTTCCATTTCAGATTTCTGCCAGTCCTTCCCACACCATGATATCCTGAAATTATACAGATATAATATGATGTTTAGAAAATAACTTCTTGGTTGAGAATAAAGTACCTTTATATACCCCACACATTAAAAAGAAGTCAGTAGAATTTAATTCAGAACTATCCTATGTATATGGAGTGTCTGCAGGTCTGAGATGATAATGCCATCAATTGAAAAAAACTCCATAAGAGAAGAAAATATTTGTTCTCTTTCCCCTTTCTTCTCCCTATTCCAATTACATTATGGGCATTCCCAATAGTTCCCTTCAGATCTGAGGTAAAGGTTGGAAGACTCAGAGCAATTACTTCATCATTATTAGCCCACATGAGTGGAAGCCCATGGTAAATTATGGAGGAAGGGGGATTTGGATAAAAGGGACAATTTTTGGCTTTTCCAAAAATAGTCAAAGAGAGCACTAGTCCTGAAGATAAGCCCCCAAACTTTCACATGTTTGAGTAACAATAGCTATGGGAGATGTTGGGGAGGGTGATATGAGGTATCCCCACAGGGCCCTGTGCGCCCCGATGTGATGTGGGAATGTGAATTAGAGTCCCTGAGCCCCAAGGAGGTGCAGAAGTGGCTGACAGGAAAAGACCTTGGTGGTGGAATTAGAAAGACATAGAATGAGTGGACTGAGAAGTGGAAGGTCAGTGGGCTGGGGGTCACAGCAGCGTGTGCTAAGCGGACAGTGACTGAGGCCCAAGACCAGGAAGGATGAACGAGGCCTCAGTAGAGGGTGGCAAGGACTGATAAAGATTCTCCCTGACCAAACTTCAGTCAGGCTCCTCTGAGCCCTCTTTCTGATTTGGCCTTGACCTTGGTCCTGTACTGTGTTTGGCCTGCCCAGCGAAGTCCTAGCAAAGAACCCTGCTAGGTCATCCCTCCTCCCATGATAACTGACCAAGTTCCTCATCACCCACCTTTGATGTGAGATTCCTGTTAGACCCCCCTACCCTTGATGTCTGTTCTTAATAATTTTCCATCCACAGACTCCCCTCACCCTGGCCTTGGCTATATGTAGGTCCTCACATGTCCTTGCTGGGTTCAGAGTTGAGCCCAATCCTTCTTCCTTATTGAAAAACCCCTATTGCAATAATGCTGAATAAGATATTTCTTAAAGATATAACAAGGGTCAGTATAAGTTTCTCTTTAACAGGGCAGAGGAGAGCTCACAGACCAAATGCACCCACTTACCCACCAACTGCTGCTGGGATGCTCCATGAACTTCCCTGAATCCAGATGCCACCTGGGAGAAGGGGTAGGAGAAAGCCCTGGACTGGAGAGAAATAAACCAAAGAGCCTGAGTAGTAAACCAGAAGAATTCAGTTATCTTGAAATAGTACCATCAAGTCATTTTGTTTACAATGAAAATTGGGGCTGGTAAGCCAAGTTCAGGTATAGGAAAGTTGTAGTTTTTAAAAATCTCAGCTGCTTCAACTTCATTTGAATACCATATATTTCTAAAACATATCACTTCTAGCATAATTTCATTTTTTTATCCTGGAAAAAATAAAATTTAACTTTTTGCAGATTCTTAGTTATTTCTGGGAGCCCTTCTTAGGGAGCATTTGACATTTAATAAAAATAAATGAAGCATTTATAGTCTCAGGTATTCGTCCCCACAACATAATTTGCATTCACTTATTCAGAACCTTACTTTTTATTCTGCAAAAAATCCCATCCAAATGAATATCTGGGCTTTTGAGCTCTCCAACTAATAGCCAGAGGTCTGTCACACTCAGTCTAGCTCTCTGCAAAATTCAGCGAGCTGGTGCTCAGCAGGCGGTAAATGTCAGGATGACAAATCGCCAGATCCCGGGAGGCTTCTCCTCCCAGCAGTGAGCTTGGTTCAGATCATTTTACTTTTAAGTTTTCCTCTTCCCTTGTTTCTCAGAGAAGCGGGAAAGGGGGAAAGATAGTAATGCACTTTGTTCAGTCAGATTTAGTTATAAGTCAATAGTTTGACCCAATGCAGAGAATGTTATTCTCTTTAAAGCTCTGGGTCTGGCAGATTTCTGGAAGGCCAGGGAGCACATCACGGAATCATTCCTCATGTGGGAGGTATACTTTTCTTTTTCTGTTTCTCCTGAAGGATGGTGGTAGCATTTTAAAAAATTAAGGGAGGGGGGAGGATGATGGGTAGTAAACATATACTTATTTCTCTCTTTTGTGAATTATGGTATGCTAGCTCCCTGACATTCTAACCTACTTTCTGAGGCTTTCTGTATGCAGTGTGTCAGTGTGCATATATCGTTACAAGAGCTCTTTCTTTGGAAAGAGGCACCTTGTACTGGCATCTGAGGGAAAACATTAGAGTTTAAATTGGGTGTATTTAAAAATAATCTGTGGAATCAACATATTTGGAATAATGTGTTATCAACCATCCTTTCTCTCACTCTAGGCTTTCACATACAGTCACTTAACCAAGGAACACTCAGGCCAGGGGTATACCTTCCACTCAAGATAAAAACTCAATGACCGGCACCCTTACACTGGTGTGAGGTTGAACTAAATAGCTATAAAATCCCTTCCAAATTTGAGACTCATTTACTCAGGTAATTTAAGCTCCTAAATTTTATTTGATATTATTTATTTGAATGACTCAGGTAGTAGTATTTTGAGGTGGATGTCTCATTCAACGTCACTGTTTCACTGTGGCTTTCTTCAATTAAATGGACTTCATTTATAATTTTATCTACCATGAAGCCTGGAGATGGCATTGAAATTTAATCAGTTATCAAACTGCCATAAATCCTTTTAAACCAATACTTTTCATCATTTAAGCAAAATTCTTCCTTCTCTTGATGCTCCTGTCCTCTGATCTTATCACCTTCCTTGGTGTCATTCAAGTCTGCTCACTCCTGTCTTTCTTTGTGGTCTCAGTCTTTTCATGTTATCTCTTCAACTCCTCATCATGGGTGACTTCATGGTCCATGCTTTTAATAATCTACCAGCTTGGCTTAAAAGTTTTCAGATATCCTTTACTTCAATAATTATTATCTGGACGGCAGAAATCTGCATCCATGGGCACAGCTATGATCTTTTCATTTTGTACAATTGTACGTTTTGTACACATTTGGAATTCTAAATTCCATTTTATTCTAACTTCCAAACTCATACTACATCTTCGAAACTCCTGAGAATAACCCAGAGACTCCGTTTGATTTCATACCAGGAAACTATAAGAGGATAGAGGCAATTGTAAAAAACTACCCCAAAGGGCATAAAGCAGCAGCTGTGCTTAGAGTCCTGGGTTTGACCCGATGACAGAACGAATGGCTGCTAGTTTTACAAGTACTTCCAATGAGAGTCGATGAGGTAGCAGCTTTTTATACAATTGGAAGCCAGTTGGAAAATACTAGTATCAAATTCAGGTCTGCACTACTTCAATTCTTTCGCTTCAAAATGCTGAGAGCACACTGAAGGCCATGCAGGGAAAGCTTGGAGTAAAGCTTGGAGAGGTTACACTGACAAGCTTTTCGCTCTTTGCTAACAATGAGAATAATTACTCACATTTACTTTCTTAGCTGAGTTGTGTTTATAACTCAAGATTAGTAAATAAAAGGACTTGGTTTTTATTTACGCCTGAGCAGGTGTTATTTTTAGAATACCAATCTATATATATTAAAGGCTAATATGCTAAGTGTCCAGCTGTCTGACCGGTCACTATGACGTGAAACGGTACCACGAACCTGGCATCCACAAAGCAACACTTGGCTTCCCCCAAGTGGGGCACAGGCCCCACCACCACCCCAGAGCAACACCCCACCAAATTGCAGGCGACACTGCCAAGACCCCATGGTGCAAAATGTGGCCCACAGCCCAGCCCAGCCCAGAAATGGTGGCTGTGGGCGCTGGGTAATGATGTTACATAGCAATGCCCAGCTTCCTCTCCCTAGCGACTAGCCTCCTTGCGGTGTCTTCAGCCCAGGAACCTGACTTGCTTTATAGCAAGGTGTAAACATTTTACACTTTAACCAAATGTCTGTGAAGTGTTTTCCCATGCCTCCTCTCATTTGATCCTCACAGAAGTCCTGGAATAGGTAAATAGGAGACTCAGTGGAATCCTATTTTCTTTTCATTAGCTGGAAAACGGAGATTTAGAAAGCTTAGAAACTTGACCTGACTGAAAAGAAGTAAGAAATGGTGGACTTTGAAAATGACTTTAGATTTTCTCACTGCACAAACACTGCTGCAGTTAAACATTTTACCCTTTGTTCTCCTTGTGTGATCTACAATAATAATCTGCTTTGTGTTGATATTTACTGCTGTGTTGCTGACAATTACCTGAAAGAGAAGTTGGGGTGCTTCACTGGGCTGGAAAAAGTTTAGCTAAGTCAGAAAGCAGGTCTAATATATCTAATCTAATAATAGACAAACATGGTAATTGACTGTACCTTCGCTACGCCGCCCATTGGCTAATCAGTGCGATATGCAAATCAACCACCAACAAAGATGGCGGCTAATTTGCAGGTAGGGTGGGCCAGCGCAAGCCACCATCTGGGCCATCATGTGCCACCTAAGCCCCACTCCCAGGCGGGACCCCCATGAGCGGCCCTGGGAGGGTGGGGCTTGGCGGTGCGATTGGCCCTAGGAAGCCCTATTCTTGCAGGAATCCTCCTGCAATGGGCTTCTAGTCTAATCTAATAAAAGACAAACATGCAAATTGACCATACCTTCATTATGCCTTAAGCCACGCCCACCAGCCAATCAGAGCAACTATATGCAAATTAACCCAACTAAGATGGTGGCCAGCAGATACAGAGCTGAAGCAAGCAGGAGGCTTGCTTGCTCCAGTGATAGAGGAAGCCAAGCTTATCCCCTGCCGTGGCCTGGCTGTCAGCTCCACTCAAAGCAACAAAGTTTCAATTATAGAAGATAAATAAACCCCAGATACCTGCTTTCAGCTGGCCATGGCAACAGAACTGGAGCGAGCAGGAGCCGGCTCTCAACTCCACTGAAGGCAACAAAGTTTCAATTATAGAAGATAAATAAATCCCAGAATAAAAAAAGAAAAAGAAAAAAAGGAGAGGCTGGTTGCTTCCGTCGCCCACAGACTTGGCCAGCCTGAAAACGGCCCTCAGCCCCTCAGCCAGACTGGCCAGGCACCCCAGTGGGGACCCTCACCCTGAAGGGGGTGTGAACAGCTGCAAACACCCATCAGCCCCTCACCCAGGCTGGCCAGGCACTCCAGCGGGACTCCCACCCTGATCCTGGACACCCTTCAGGGCAAACCAGCCGGCCCCCACCCATGCACCAGGTTTCTATCCTATATAATAAAAGGGTAATATGCAAATTGACCCTAACATCAGAATGACTGGGAATGACTGGTCACTATGACACACAATGACCACCAGGGGGCAGACACTCAATGCAGGAGCTGCCCCCTGGTGGTCAGTGTGCTCCCACAGGGGGAGCTCTGCTCAACCACAAGCCAGGCTGACGGCTGCCAGTACAGCAGTGGTGGTGGGAGCCTCTCCTGCCTCCTCAGCAGTGCTAAGGATGTTCGATTGCAGTTTAGGCCTGCTCCCCGCTGGCAAGTGGACATCCCTGAGGGCTCCTGGGCTGCCAGAGTGATGTCTGATTGCCAGCTTAGACCCAATCCCCCAGGGAGTGGGCCTAAGCCAGCAGGTGGTCATCCCCTGAGGGGCCCCAGACTGCGAGAGGGCACAGGCCGGGCTGAGGGATTCCCCCCGCCCCCCCGCCAGTGCACAAATTTTTGTGCACTGGGCCTCTAGTATATATATATCACACTTGCTTAATATATATATGGCTAAGTTGACTTGCGCATGCACAGTACATATGAAGCTCTTGCTGGCGCCAATCACACTTGTGTATTTCTATCTATCATTGTCAATCATGAATTTGGTTGACACTTCTATTATAGAGAAAAGGCAAATAGTGATATTAAAATATTTCTTCTAATTAATTTCCTTTCAATGTGCATGAATTCATGCACCAGGCCACTAGTAATTTATAAGAAGTGAGAAATACCTCTAAATTACATTGTGCATGCATGTATGTACTAGTATGTTTTAAAATCCAGTTAACATCCAATTACATTTAGATTCTCTTGTTGAAAGTGTGCAAAATTCTTTCTTATATCATCCTAACTCATTTATAGCTGACCTATTTCATCAAAACATATTGAAGAAAACTATTATATTGTTATCCCAGTCTTCTCCTCAGGGAAAATCATTCTTTGATGAAAGGACATGGTTTTGAGACTGATTCTGTTCTCTGTCCTGTAGATAAAGTCTATTTTATCATCTCCTCTCTGAAATAAACAAAACAGTCTGCTTGTGTTCTGGTTATTAATGTAGAATTTCCTTTAACAGGACACTCACTGCATTTCTATAAATGTCGGCTAAGGGAAGAGTCACTCTTTTGTTCTGCCTGCTGCATTACCCAATTATCAATGAAAATTCTTGAACTTAGTGTGGATCTCATTTTGTACAATTTAATGACTTGAATATAGATTCAGGACTTTCCTTTTATCTCTATTTTTTAACAACTCATGCTTATATGAAGGGTTTATTATGCAACATATATTAATATTTTTCTCCTCAATTAGAGAATTAGCTATTCTTTGTGCATATTTTTGGTGTTTTTGTGATAAGAGCACTAATATTGATAATATATCCTTTTAATTTCCTTAGAAGAGTTTAGGCCAAAGCCTCAGTTAATTTCTATAGTATTGCTACAAGCATGAGGCACTCTTATGTGTGTTTTCTCCTTTTTCCTGTATCATTTGCTCAGATAGCTGCACTAGGACATAGACTCTCCATCTACCTTTGGCTGATACCAGCAGTGGCATCACTGTGTTAGCTATAGAGAAGCTTTCCATGTGTACAAAGCATCTACCATATCTTTCCAGAACTCCAAGTGCATTAAAGTGTGGAGCAAAGGAAGCAAGGAAGCATCCACCAAGTCAGAAGAAACAGTGATGAATCTCCATAGTCAATGAGGAGGGTTATCTCATCGTGGCCATTCTTCCTTATTTGCCGACACTCCCTGCTTAGCTACTCCGTAGGAAAAGTCAAAGACATCTAATTAAAGCATTTCATGTTATCCCAGGAGACTTTGTCTCATTGTGAGCTAGTTGAACAAGAACATCATTGGCATAAAATGTTTGGCTGCTTCTAAGGAAACCAACACCTTCGATGCAGAAAAGATTCAGCTGTGAGGTTAGTGTGTGTAGATTTTATGAAAAATATGAATCAAAACAGTTTAGTGGCCCTAAACTTGAATTCTATTGAAAGAAATCTGGTCCTCCAGTGTCCCTGTGCTCGATCTAATTGATAATATTAATTTGTTTGTTTGTTTGATAAGCCCAATCTTGCTAGCAACCTGAAGCAAACACATGGAAGCCAAGTGTATAAGGCTCAGTGGATTTCACTTTTCCCCATCTAGGTCTAGTTCAGTTTGCTCTGTTGAAGACTGACATCTGGTGGTCACGAAGATCAACCAAAATGCCCTTGCAGTGAAGAATTCTACCAAAGCAAAGGCATGGCCATTTGGTGCTAAGCTCTTGCTAGTAAATATTCCACAGAATTATTTATTTTCATTTTCTGTTGTACATAAATCAGAATGGCAGTCTGAATTTAAGAATACGTTAAGTATTTTGACCCAGCACCACCATTTTAAAAAATGTATCTCAAAGGAACACATACAGACAGATTTATACATAGGCATGTTCCTCAAAGTGTAATTTATAATAGCAAATTTGGAACTAACCCAAAAGTTCAAAAACAAGAATCGTTAAAATTAGACTGCTCCACTTGACTCTGCACTTTAGAGGAACATTTAATGACATGGGAAAATGTTTATGATATATTACACAATGAACAGAACCTATTTTAAAACAAGTAAAACCTCATGATTCTGGTTGTGTTTTTCTGTATGTGTTATCCTTTCAAACACATGGACATGTAATATTTTTGGAACCAGCAGGAAAAAGATCATCATAAATATCATATGTGTATAGTTACGGGCATAGTAAAGTGTCAGCACCCACTTTTTTCTCAGTAACAAGTTCTTTAAGGATCTCTCCTGAACCTTTGTCAAGTAAACATGCTTCTATAGAGTATGGCTGCAAAAAGTCTTGAACAACTGCTTCACTGTTGAGATCAGGAATAGTCCAGGAGGCTCCAGCAGGCAGCTGCCACTTCACGTTTGTGAATGGGTTTTGTGGCTGAGACAAAAAGCTTCTTGTATGACTCTAAAGTCTCATTAATTTCTTCTAGGGCTTATATTTTGTTTCCAAGAGTTGTTGGTGGGATGTGGAGGAAGATGCAATTCAAATCACGGTGCAGTGTGTGCAATAACCAGAGCTGTATTTTACAATTGGACATAGTGCATTTCTTAAAGCGTTTTTGAGACGTAGCTTTGAGATTTTTCTTTGTACAATAAAAAGGCATCAATAGACTACTTTTGCTTGCTTCACTGAGTGATTGATTAGTCCAAAAAGGAGAAGGTTGAAGGGAACTCACAGGTTTTCTTAAATGGAGGTAGGAGCAACCGCCCTTGGGTCCTGGGAGCAGCTTCATGGCTAGTCAAACCTACACAGGTGTTCCTCTCCTGGGATTTTACATCTTGCATTTGTTTGCTTAATAAATTTAGACATGCTTTCCACATACATGGTTAACATGTCACTTTTATCTACCCCAAGGGCACCAGATGGCAAATCCAAAAAGAGAAAAATCCTTTTTAGAGCTCCCTGCTAGTTCAATTAACACTTCTCAGTTCTCTTAATGAGATGGTTAACCTCTTTTTCATTTAGCCATTTGGTCAACAAACCTTGATGGTTGTTAGAGGAGTAGTTTATAATTTTCACACTTAGAGGTATTAACACCATTGCTGTAGACTGACAAATAGGAATTCAACTAATCCTCCAGCTCCAGCTGGGAATATATCTCCTATGGATCTTCCACTGAATTAATGCTGCTGAATTCCTGGCTGGGGCATAGCCAATGCTGTTGCTTAGTTTCAAAGAAACAAATGAAGTCTGACTAGTGCACGTTCACCTGTGTGCAAAGATAAGTTGACTTATTTATCTGAGTATTATCTTACCAGGCTTTTAAAATGAATGTGCAAAGCAGACTGTGGTTAAATGACTACTAAAAATTTTAGTTATTGAGTAGTTCTTTTTATGCTGGTCATGTTTTAGGAATTCAATAAATATTCAATGGCTGTTTATGTATTGGTGCTACTTTCTTTTATCTAAGTAAAACATTCTCAAAATAACATTTACTAGGAGATATGATTCACTTTACCTTTAGGGACTACAACACAAGGTCAAGTTCTATTATCATAAAGAACTTTAAGACATGGTGGGTGGAGTGTACCAGGGCCAGAGTGATAGAAAATCAAAGACAGAAGAATTTGCTTTTCAAAGTCAGACTTTTCTTAAGTCTCATGTGTTCTGACTTCAAATTAATTTTTTTCCCTTAAGAAATTGCTCCCACCATCCTTTCTGCTTAATGAACTTGGCTACTTGCTGAGGTATATCATTTATCAAAATTCTAAGAAGAAATTTTTTTCTTTTTCTTTTTTGATCAAGGAAAATATACAGAAAAAAAAATGATCTTTTACTTAAGTGTGTTGGGCCTAAATTATAAGTAAAAAAAAAAAAATCAGGTAACAGTAGTCAATGATTTAGAAATAAAAAACAAGCGGCATTTAAATGGGCCTCTTCCCAGGCTCTGTAAATTGAGAAAGAAAAGAAAAGAATATAGACTCATAAGATAGATGTTAACATAATAGTCCAATTTATTGAATCTATGCTATAGTTTTATTTCTCAATGCACAGTTGTTCATGCATATTAGTACATCTAATGTGGTCCCTAGTGCCAACTTCTCCTTGTCACTCAGACAGTGCTAGCCAATAGAACTTCCTGAAATGATGGAGAAATTCGATATCTGAGCTGTCCTATATGGGAGCCACTAGTCACATATGGCTACAGAGAACTTGAAATGTGGCTACTGCCAGTGAGGAACTAAATTTTAATTTTATTTCATTTCAATCAATTTCAACTTAAATAGCCACATGAAGCTAGTGGTTACTATAACTAATAGTATGACTATTCCATCGACTGCTTTTATTATCCTCATAGTACTTAGCATGAACTGTAACAATGATCTTTCTAGTTTGTTTGTTTCTTTGTTAATTGTCCATCTTCTCATTACCAGGCTGTCAGCTCCCTAGGGAGACCTGGTCTATCTTTTCCTAAGCTATGCCTTTATTACCAAGAACAGAGCTTGTTGTGTAGCAGGTGCTCAAATCATTTATTCAAATATACAAGGATGTTGTTATTATCCATGTCCTACGGATGATCAAAGAGGGAACATATCTTGCCAAAGGTGACAGGAATTTGAACCCTGAACTATCTGACTCAGGCTCCGAATCCTTCTCCTTAACCAACTGGCCATACTGCATTCATGCCTTCACTTCAGAGTTCTGATAGCCGAGCCCCAAGGATGAGAACTGTTTTGGTTGGATTAACATTAAAAGCTGAGTAATCTCTGACCTGCTTTGCTTGCTGGCATTCTCGTCAGAAATCTTTGGGTTCAGGCAATTATTCCAGAAGTTTGAAAGCACATATGTTAAGACCGAGGAATAATGTTTTAACCTAGAATTTCCCAGACTGTTCATACCACCTGAGAATTCTAGTGCTCTTTGAGATATTATGAAATCCTCTGCTGAGACGGGTAGGGTGGGATGGGGAAGGAAAAGTTCTGGAAATATTTCTTTTCCTAAAATTCGCTTACTTATAAATAAAATACATTTCCTTGGCTGTTCTTATTATTTTCAGATAATGTACTTAAGCAAAAAGTGAGTCAAAATTTCTAAGAAGGCACATGTAGGAACCCAGAGATTGGTTCTTACAAATGAATCTTCAGAGTAATGTAGGAACCATGTGTTTACCATTGCTTGTCTGATATGGTAAACTTACAACAACACATTGTGATATTATCTTCCATGTTCGTTAAATACTCATACTATGCAAATGTATATTTAATATATTTGTGCCCAAAAGAGAAGAGTTTTAATTATAGAGCATTCAAATGGATTTAAATAAATAAGTCAAGTCTGTCAAAGAGTAAGTAAACAATTGAAGCCTCTGTTTTTTTAAAAAAATTGAGAAGTATGCTTTACAAGGTGAAATAGAGACTTTTTCAATGGCCAAATGCAAGGCTACCTGAACATTGGAAAGCCTCAATTTCATGTTCTTCTCTTTGCTACATGTACTTGTGCAAAACAAGATTTTCATGGAATGTTTTCACCTATATATATAAAAGGCTAAAATGCAAAGTGTCCCCTTGGGAGTTCAACTGGGAGGCCAGGAGATTGATCACTTGCTATGACATGCACTGACCACCAGGGGGCAGAATAGAACAAAGGAAGGCCCCGATCAGCCCTCATTGCTGGCCAGGCCTATGGACCCTACCCATGCATGAATTTCGTGCACTGGGCCTCTAGTATAAAATAGAATAGATCTCATACATGATCAGACATAACAACAACATTTCCAATATTAAGCAATATATAACTAACACAAACTACTCTATGCATTTTAAGAAATAAAAAAAATATAAAATTAATGATGTTCCAATTTGACATATATAGTCTTTTTTGTTATGAGAATCCATATAATTTAATACTAGTGGCCTGGTGCATGGATTCATGCACCTTGAAAAGAAATTAATTAGAAGAAATATTGTAATATCATTATTTTCCCTTTCTCTATAATAGAAGTGTCAGAGATGAAAAAAAAATAGTAAAATGTATATGAAAGTAATATATAAATTGATTAATAAATAAACAATGACAACATGATATAACAACAAAGACATGATATAAAAACAATGAAAACATGATATAAAAATAACATTGATAAAAACAATGACTGATAAATTGATTAAACTTATTCTAATATCTCCCTGTATACCACATTAAGAGTAAAAACACTTTCAGGATTCTATTGACTGGCTGCACATGCCCCACTAGGGATCAAGCCTGCAACCCAAGCATGTGCCCTTGACCAGAATCAAACCTGGGACCTTTCAGTCCTCAGTCCGATGCTCTATCCACTGAGTCAAACCAGTTAGGGCATGACTGTTGTTTTTAAGGCAAGGAAGACCCTGGGCTGTAGCCATGAACAGAGCTCATTGAGGGTAGGTTACTGTAGTGGTAACACATGTGCCTTGGAATCAGATAAGCCTTAGACAAGTTACCAAACCCTCTCTTCATTAGTAAAACAGAGACAATAATTACCTCATTGGTTTGCTGTGAAGGTGAAGTTAAATAACGTATTTTAAAACTACGTTGCTTGTTACAAGGTTAAGGCTTTATAAATGCAGGGCCTGTGGCCTGATTTCATTGGCTATCTGAAATAGGGTGAATGGGCTTAAAAACAAAAGATTAGATTAACATTTAGAACTTCGGTGGCTTTGCAATGTGTCAACTTGACTAGGCTGAAATACATTTTCCAGAATTTGCTTTCCTTTAGGCTTTTCCTTTAGAGTAGGCCAAAGAGAGATTCCTGCGTGAGCTGCTGGTGTGGATGTGCGTGGGTGCGGGGTGCCGAAGAAGGCAGCAGGCATCTGGTAGCTCACACTCAGCGTTGCTGTCCGTGTTGCTGATCTGCTGATTCATATTCTTGGTGGAATGTGTATATATATAATTATCTACATATACTAGAGGCCTGGTTCACAAATTCATGTATGGGTGGGGTTTCTTGGCCTGGCTGATGATCAGGGCCAGTCAGGGTGTCTTGCCCAGTCCTGATCTGGGCCAATTGGGACCGGCTGGCCGGCTGGGGGGAGGGACCATGGGAGGTCGGTCGGCCATGGGAGGTTGGATGTGGGAGCACACTGACCACTAGGTGGAAGCTCCTGCATTGAGCATCTGCCCCCTGGTGGTCAGTGCACATCATAGTGACCAGTCGACCAGTCGTTCAGTCCATTGGTCTTAATGGTCGCTTAAGCTTTTATATTCTATATAATAAAAAGGTAATATGCAAATCGACAGAACTGCAGAACAACAAAACGGCGGAATGACCAGTCATTATGATGTGCACTGACCACCAGGGGGCAAACAATCAAAGCAGGAGCTGCCCCCTGGTGGTCAGTGCACTCCCACAGGGGGAGCCCAGCTCAGCCAGAAGCTGGACTGATGGCTGGCGAGCGCAGCAACGGTAACAGGAGCCTCTCCCGCCTCTGCGGCAGCACTAAGGATGTCTGTCAGATGGACATCCCCCAAGGGCTCCCAGACTGCTAAAGGGCACAGGCTGGGCTGAAGGAACCTTCCCCTCCCCAAGTGCATGAATGTCATGCACTGGGCCTCTAGTCTATCTATATTAAAACCTAAGCAACCATCGCAACTGAACGGACGACCGAACAGGCTGCTTGGGGTGACCTGGCTGGCAGGGGGGGTTAGTGAGGGGCGACCAAATGACCGAGAAGCAGGCTGTGTGGGGGGACCAGGCTAGCAGGGGGGTTAGTGAGGGACGACCAAACAACCAAGCAGCAGGCTGCGTGGGGAGACCAGGCCGGCAGGGGGGTAGTTGGGGCCAGTCAGGCTGGCGGGGGGGGGGGTGCAATTGGGGCAATCAGGCCGGCAGGCAGAGGCAGTTAGGGATGATAAGACTGGCAGGGGGGCAGTTAGGGGCGACCAGGCTGGCCGGGGGGTGGTGGGCAATGAGGGGCGATCAGGCTGGCAGGCAGAGGTGGTGAGCAGTGATTAGGCTTGCTGGGAAGGGGGCAGTTAGGGGCGATCAGGCAGGCAAGCAGGTGAGTGGTTAGGAGCCAGTGGTCCAGGATTGTGAGAGGGATGTCCGACTGCTGTTTTAGGCCCAAACCCCAGGACTGGACCTAAACCAGAAGCTGAACATCCCCCGAGGGGTTCTGGATTGGAGAGGGTGCAGGATGGGCTGAGGGGACCCTCCCCTCCCTGTGAATGAATTTTGTGCACCAGGCCTCTAGTCCTATATAATGAAAGAGAAACATGCAAATTAACTTTCCTTCCAATACACTCAAGCCATGCCCACAAGTCACGCTGACCAGCCAATCAGGAGAGAGTATGCAAATTAATCCAACTAAGATGGTGGCGACCATGGAACTGGAGCGAGCAGGAGGCTTCGGTTGCCCCTGGCGATGGAGGAAGCCAAGCTTCCCGCCTGTCCTGGGCTCCGCTCAAGGCTACAAAGTTTCAATTATAGAAGATAAGTAAATCCCAGAAAAAAAGAAAAAGAAAAAAAGGAGAGGCTGGGAGCTTGGGTCGCTGGAGTGTGTGGCCAGCCTGAAAATGGCTATCAGCCCCTCACCCAGGCTGGCCAGGCAAGTCAGCAGGGACCTTCACCCTGGAGGGGGTGTAGCCAGCCTGAAAACAGCCCTCAGACTCTAACCCAGGCTGGCCACACCCCCACGAGGTGAGGGTCCCCGCTGGGGGGCTTGGTCAGCCTGCAAACAGCCATCAGCCCCTCACCCAGGCTGGCCAGGCACCCCAGTGGGACCCCCCCCACACACACACCCTGAAGGGGCTGTGGCCAGCCTGCAAACAGCCATCAGACCCTCACCCAGGCTGGCCAGGCACCCCAGTGGGGTGAGGGTCCCAGCTGGGGTGATTGGCCAGCCTGCAAACAGCCATCAGCCCCACCCCCAGGAAGCAGGCCTAAGCCAGCAATGGACATCCCCCAAGGGGTCCCAGACTGCGAGAGGGCACAGGCTAGGCTGAGGGACCCCCCTGAGTGCACAAATTTTTGTGCACCGGGTCTCTAGTATATTGATAGAAGCCTAAGTGACCATTATGACCAAACAACCGAACAACCAGTAGACAAGTTGCTATGTTGTGCACTGACCATCAGGGGGCAGATGCTCAATGCAGGAGCTGCCCCCTGGTAGTCAGTGCTCTCCCACAGCCAACCTCCTGTGGCCCCGCCCCCCCAGCTGGTCGCCCCCCCTCCCCCCATTAGTCCTGATTGGGGGGCCAGCTGGCCAACCTCCCACAGTCCCTTTCCCTGGCCATCTGGCCCCCTTGCACTATTCTAGGCCTTTCTCCAGAGATACCCACTGTTACTAATGCCCATGATCTAGATTTTTCTTTTTATGTGCTCATACCTAAACATCACAGACCACTCCAATATGTCTTGCTCTGTACCAGGTACTTTCATGTGATTTAGAAGAGAAAAAGAAGCAGGTTGCTTGTGCCTTCTCATGAAGTGTAATTTCATTGATATCAAGATTACATTTCTCAGTTTTGTGTGCTCAGCTAACAGTGGCTGTTCCCCTTTTTGTTAACATTTAGTCTAATCAAGATTTTCTGTTAATAACTTAGTTAACATTTCTCCTTCATTGCTTGAGAATTGTTTATACAGTTTCTTTTGCAATCGTGTAATAGCATAGGTCATATGGATTTAGAATGAGCATTGGAAAAACTCATCCATCTATCTGTTAGCCTTCTCTTTTTCTGAGTGATTTATAGTATTCCTGTTCACCTTCAGGTTTTACATTTCTTGTTCTATTTTTTAGGTCAAGACTGAGCATTCATAATTTTAGGTCAGGAAAGAAATAGTCATTCATATGATTTTTACTTTCTTTGTTTTATATTGTTTCCAGTGCCTCAGTGGAGGTACATGGTTTGGGTGAAAAATAAAATCAAATTACTGAAAA
Organism: Myotis nattereri; assembly: GCF_964212035.1. Lineage (NCBI taxonomy): Eukaryota > Metazoa > Chordata > Mammalia > Chiroptera > Vespertilionidae > Myotis > Myotis nattereri. Next base: position 183,538,604 of record NC_138075.1, read on the forward strand.
TATTATTTATGTAAGGTGTAGTAGTAGATATCATGGGAAAATATAAAGAATTATAAGAAACTAGAGGCCTGGTGCACAAAATTCATGCACAGGGAGAGGGGAATCCCTCAGCTCGGCCTGCACTCTCTTCAATCTGGGACCCCTTGGGGGATTTCCAACTGCTGGGATCCCATAAGGATCAGGCCTAAACCAGCAGTTGGACATCCCTCTTGCAATCTGCTCACCTGCCTGCCTGATCACCCCTAACCACCTCTGCCTCAGCCCCTGCACCCGGGACCCAGGTTTCCCTCCTCCATCTGGCCGCAGGAACCCGGGACCTGGGCCGGCTTTGCCCAGGCTGGTTGCAGGCACCCGGGACCCCTTATCACCCCTAACTGCTCCCCTCCCCGCCTGACCACCCCTAACTGCCTCTGCTTTGACCCCTACACCTGGGACCCAGGCTTTCCTCCTCTGGCCGGCTGCAGGCACCTGGGACCTGGTGGCAGGAGGGGGGGTGGTCCCTCAGCCAGGGAGCCCTCAGGGGATGTCCTACTGATGGCTTAGGCCTGCTCCCCAAGTAGTCTGGCCCCCTCTGTGGGAGGTGACTGGGCTGATCAAGGGAAGGCGCAGTCCCTATCACCTCGCCACTGCTGCTGCCTCTGGCCTCCCTCTGTGGGAAGTGACCAGACTGATCGGGGAAGGTGTGCCCCCATCACCCCAACCACTGCTGCTGCCTCTGACCTCCCTCTGCGGGAGGCAACACCCCCATCACCCTGCTGCTGCTGCCACTGCTGGCCTCCGTGGTGACCTGCCCTTGGCCCTTGCAGCCACTGCAGCTTTGTCTGGAAGGATGTCCAGAAGACATCTGGTCTAATTAGCATAATACCCTTTTATTAGTATGGATAATCTCTGTTTTTTAGTTATAATGTAGTTAGGAAGGTAGGAATACAATATGCAAAAATGTAATTCATAACAAAAGACGTAAGTTATAGCTCAAAAAATTGATGAATTGTCACAAATTAGTATGCAATGAATTGCCACATTAAAGTAGAAGATTTAGAGACGTTGTTTTCTCTGTGATGGGGAGTGGGTAAAAGAGGGGAGTAGCCGAGAAACTTCTTTCAAACTCTTTAGCTGCCAGTGCATTTCCCCAACCTAACTGAGAATAACTGGTTAAAAGAAACATACTTCAAACCTTTTTTCAATTTTTAAAATTTATTTTTTAATTGAATTTATTGGTGTGACATTGGTTAATAAAACCATACATGTTTCAAGTGTACAACTCAATAAAACATCATCTGCACACTGCATTGTGCACTCACCACCCAAATTCAAGTCTCTTTCCATCCCCATTTTTCTCCTCTTTGCCCACTTCTATCTCCTTTATAAGCAATATACCAAATTTCTCCTTTTGAATTGTGTCTCATCATTGTTCCATATTTGTCATGGTCTCCTCCTCCACCATATTGTTTTTCACTAACTGTTCAAACACCTGTCTCAAAAGCACACATTTCAAAACCACTTTTACTTATATTTAGACATAAAAGTTTGCTTTCTTCTGATGGTATTTTCTTCTTCATCATTATTTTTAAATTTACTATTCATGCTTAAGTCAGCATATGCTCCCAATTTTGATTAAATTATTTCTGGAATGTGGTTTTGACAAAATGCTTATAAGTTCCTGGGTATTTTTATGGGCAGCCAGGATTAAGAACCACTGTACTAAGCGTGCTTTGAGGAAAGTTAAGCTGACTATAATTGGTTGTTTACATCTCTCTTATCTTATTCCCCAAAATTGATTGTAGGCTTGTCAAGGAAGGGTTTATACCTTGTTCACCTTTGTCGTTAACAAGTGTATGGGAAAGGGAGCTACTTGATTAATCCAGGTCTACAATTCTGATTCTAAAACATCAAAACTCTGAAAATGGAAAAATGTTTCTTAACTCATTTGGGAACAAAATCTGAGTTGGACTAAGATAAGGCTATTTATAATTTATTTATATAACTTTGTGTGGATGTTTGTTTCACTTCTGAATGTTGGTGTGTTTAATTATGGGGTGCTGGTCCAGACTCTTCTTGGGGTGTTACATATTCTAACACACACACACACACACACACACACACACACTGGATTAGGAGACATAAGGTAGAGCAGTATTTATTGATGTTACACCTGGTGATTTAAGAAAGCTGAGGTCTTGGGGGATAGGGTAGAATTTAGAATTTATGCCAGTGGTTCTCAAAACTGACAGAATCACCTGTGGAGCTTTTAAAACCTAATGATGCTCCTGTACTACCTCCAGAGATTCTGATTTAACCCATTTGGGTTTGGGCCTGAGCATCAGAGTTTTTAAACTTTCCAGGTTATCATATTGTTTAGTCAGTGTGAACCAGTGACATAGAATAATGATTCTGTAAACCCTGAGGACTAAGAAGGGCTCCTGGTGGGTAGCTGGGAAGAAGAAGAAGAAGAAGAAGAAGAAGAAGAAGAAGAAGAAGAAGAAGAAGAAGAAGAAGGAGGAGGAGGAGGAGGAGGAGGAGGAGGAGGAGGAGGAGGAGGAGGAGGAGGAGGAGGAGGAGGAGGAGGAGGAGAAAAAGAAGCAGCCTCTATGCTCTATGTTAACCTGCCTGTCTCCTCACTGAACTGCCAGCCTGCACTGTATTTCTGACTTCTAAGCCAGCCCTTATAAAATAGATCCTGGAGTCCTATGAGTCCTATTTCAACCAATAGGACTGAGGCTTTCCCTATCCAATAGAAGGTGCTATAGCTCTGACCAATTGGGGTGGCTCTGTTCTGACAAATCAGGGACCAGGAGTGGAGACTTCAACTCTCCTCAATCTGAGATAGCACGTCCATCAAAGACTGCGTTTCTCTGGAGTGGACCATCACAGAGCTGTCCTGGCCAGGAGGGGGTGGTGGTGGCAGTTGGGGGAGGGAAGAGGGTAGAGGGGAAGGAGGGGCGCAACCTCACAGCCATGCTATAAGTTCTCAAAACAGCCACGTTGTAGCACGATTGCTGTGTCTGTTCTATAGCAGGGCCATTTAAGTTTCCTTCTTCACCGCACCCTAATTGTGGATTACTGGCTGTGTTTGAATTGGCACCATCCACCATGGGCTAACAATTCTCAATTGGAAGCTTGCATGCCTCTTCCTTTAATCGAAGGCACTTTGTCAAAGGCCATATGGTTCTTTGGAGATAGGCCTCCATCGCTTCACACTGCTGCTATGAGCCACTGTTACCCAGGAGAAGAGTGTTGAAGCCTTTAGTTGTCTCTGTCTAGAACAGTGATGGCGAACCTATGACACGCATGTCAGAGGTGACACGCGAACTCATTTTTTTGGTTGATTTTTCTTTGTTAAATGGCATTTAAATACATAAAATAAATATCAAAAATATAAGTCTTTGTTTTACTATGGTTGCAAATATCAAAAAATTTCTATATGTGACACGGCACCAGAGTTAAGTTAGGGTTTTTCAAAATGCTGACATGCTGAGCTCAAAAGGTTCACCATCACTGGCCTAGGAAAAAACCGAGAACCATTGATTGAGGTATCAGGAAAGGGAAAGGGAGTTCTAGGCACTGAGGCTAGCTTGGATAAAGGGACAAAGCCTGGGAAGCATAAGGGACACAAGGAGAATATAACACTGAAGGGTAAGGCTGAAGAAGCATTTTATATGCTTCTTTTATTGTCATTAGAATACTTTTGTCTGTTTCTTTAGATATTGTAAACTGGCCTTTACTCATTGTTTAAATTAATTTTTTTCAGTTCTGCTTTCTGGCAATGAAAGGGCTCCAATTTTCAAAACTGGTTTAACAACACTTTCTGTTTCCAAGGTGGTCTCACTGTAAGCATCTCTGGTACCAGATGTGGGATTTTGATGAACAGACAAGAGTGAATTACGCACTAGTGAGGGTGGGAGAGGTGTCTGTGTTGTGAAAAAAATGTGTTGCATGCCAAGAAACACAAGAAGTTATCATACATAAAGTTTTACGTGTCATGCTGGCTGCTTTCCACCTTTGGGAATTTGTGCTGCATGAGTGGAGCGTCATTCCTGTGAGCTATATTGGACACCCACCCTGCTTTAATTTATAGTGGCATGCCAGAGCTATAAATTATAAGCTTTGAAAACCAGCCTCAATAATGACAAATGAATTGGGTCATGAAATGTGCATTAACATGGTCAGCCTGCATAGGTCTCCAGATGATGTGCGATGAAAAAAAAAGAAACCTACATAGAAGTTTTTACTTTCCTTTTTGGAATTGTAAATAATGAATGAATGCTTAGGAGATCTAACAAAAGTACTTGGCTCAGATTAAATGTTCAAAAATGCTAATTGTTGTCATTGTTTCTGGTGTTGTTGTTGCCTTTCTGGGACAATGGGGAGGTTGGGGTGGCTTGAGAGGTGTCAGTGCCGTGGAGACTTGACAAAGTGCACTTCAACAATGGAGCAGTCCTCCCCACAGGTGTCACATTTCTCTGCTCAAGTTTACCATGTCATTCCCATCAGTCTTTGAATTGGGACCAACCATGTGATCAGCCCAACGTTGGTAGGGATGCTTGTGCATTTAAACTTGAGTAGTTTGGTTTGGGTTATTTGAGAAGAATTCATCTGTAAGATGCACCTTGGCATAAAGGAAAAGGTCTAGGATTAGGAGTTAAAAGAATAGGGTTCTTGTTTGGATTCTGCTACAGACTCGTTTGGGTTCTGCTGAAGGACAATGAGTAGGTTGCTTCATAGCTCTGGGCCATTTTGTCATGGGTAAATGGAAAAATCAAACAAGATAGCTGCTCTCATCCTAACCATCTCTAAAGGTATTTTATTATGAGTTTAAAGAAAACCAAGATTAAGTTTAAATGGTAGACTTTGAACAACTACTGCCCAAAGGCCTACACCAGGGGTTGGCAATTATTGCCTGAAGAGCAAATATGAATTTTCATCTGTAAACTCAAGTGACCTGGGAGCTAAGAATTTTTGACAACTTTAAATGATTGTATTTTAGATGGTTATATAAGTATCTACATAACAGTCTTTTAAAAATATTTTTATTGATTTCAGATACAAAGGGAGAGAGAGAGAAACATCAATGATGAGAGAGAATCATGAGTTGGCTGCCTCCTTCATGCCCCCTACTGGGGATCAAGCCTGTAGCCTGAGCATGTGCTCTGATGGGAAATCGAACCATGACCTCCTGGTTCATGGGTCAACATGCAACCACTGAGCACACTGGCTGGGCTCTACATAATATTCATATATATATTGATTTCAGAAAGGAAGGATGAGAGAGAGAGAGAGAGAGAGAGAGAGAGAGAGAGAGAGAGATAAAAACATCAATGATGAGAAAGAATCATTGATCAGCTGCCTCCTGCATGCCCTCTGCTGGGGATGAGCCAGCAACCTGGGCATGTGCCCTTGACTGGAATCAAACCTGGGACCCTTCAGTCCACAGACTGATGCTCTATTCTCTGAGCCAAACCAGCTAGGGCATAATATTCTTAATTTTGCTTCTTAATTGTAAAACCTGAAATATAGGGGTGGGCAAAAGTAGATTTACAGTTGTAATACAAATAAATGCTAAAATAATTAATAAATATAATAGAAGAATAAACTCTGTTTTGTGTACTCACAACTGTAAACCTCCTTTTGCTTACCCCTAAATTTACTATCTGGAATCTGAAGTAAAAGTTCGGCAACTTCTATAATATTAACATCCTACATAGGAAGTTGAAATAGAAATCCTTGTGATGATCTTTAGTTACCAAACAGAGGTTCTACTCCACCCTTCTTTTCAAGATGGATGACTAACTTATATTTTCCCATGAGTTAAATTAGTTGTTCCCTTTGTTTTTTATTAGTGCTTTAAATAGCATTAAATTGTCATTTTATTAGAAGAATGGCATTCATTTTTTTTTAAATATATTTTATTGATTTTTTACAGAGAGGAAGGGAGAGAGATAGAGAGTTAGAAACATCGATGAGAGAGAAACATCGATCAGCTGCCTCCTGCACACCTCCTACTGGGGATACGCCCGCAACCCAGGTACATGCCCTTGACCGGAATCGAACCTGGGACCTTTCAGTCCGCAGGCCGACGCTCTGTCCACTGAGCCAAACCGGTTTCGGCGATTTTTATGAATAATTATCAACAATTCTAAGACATACAATTTCAGTTTGACTTTTTTAGATTGCAATGGCCACAGCCTTTTCTATTTCTTTTTGGCCTTCTGAGGAGAACACGTTTCTCTCTCTCTCTCTCTCTCTCTCTCTCTCTCTCTCTCTCTCTCTCTCTCTCTTATATAGCACAGCTCACTTTTTCTGGGAAAAGCCAGCACAGTCAGTTCTTCCCTGGGATTTTCTGTGCTGGAGCTGGCAGCATTCCTCTTTCTTTTCTGACCATGAAGATGTAAGGGTATGAGCGCTGCTGCTGTTGGTGGCCTGTGTTCGGCCTTATGGAGAGACCATTCTGTGGGTATAGAAAATGAAGCTGGCATAGAGGCAGGCCAGAATGAATGAGAAGCCCAGAGGGAGAAATGTGCTGGAAGTTTTGGGTTCTGCTTCATCATACTACTTCCCTTTCTGTGTATGTGAGCCCTAATTTTCCTTTTTTTGTCCAGATTAATTCAAGTTGGGTTTCTGTCACTTGGAGCCAGAGTTCTTTAGGACGACCATTCATTTTTTTCTCAGGATGTGAACCTTAGAACCTCAGAATGTGTGACCTTATTTGAAAATGGGGTCTTTGCAGATGTAATTAGTGAAGGACCTCTAGATGACATCATCTTGGATTTAGGTGGGACCAAAATCCAATGACTGATGTCTGTATAAGATGCCCTCTTCTCAGAGGCTGTAGAGAGGCACATGTAGAGAAGTAAGCTACGTAAAGATGGAGGCAGAGATTGGAGTTATGCTGCCACAAGCTAAAAAATTCCAAAAAGCCACGAGAAGATGGAAGAAGCAAGGAAAGATCTACAATTAGCACCTTTGGAGGCAGGCTGACACCTTGATTTCAGACTTCTGGCCTCCTGCACTATGAGAGAACACACTTCTGTTGGTTTAAGCCACTTGGTTTGTAGACTCCCAGCCTGTATGATGATCGCCATCAGAAAAAAATATACTTTTCTAGTATCTGGTCAAAGAGAACAAAAGCACCTCTTGCTTTTCTGACTACCTACTGAAGATCATGGCACTTCATCTGTTATTATGGCAGTCATCACACTGCACAGTAGTGATGAGCTCACATCTCCCTCTTGTGTACTGGAGTGTGTTTGTCTCCTCAAGGGTGAAAGCCTAGGATGTCCTTGGGATGTGTGCCCTCTCCTAGTGCAGTGCCTGGTCCATTAGTGGTGCCTGATAAAAATTTGATGTGTGAATAAATGAATATGTCCAATACTGTGCTAAGCATGAAGGGTGAGGAATATGGATATGCAACTTCTCCAGGAATTTAAAAACCTGGATGGAGAGGAAAGACACACTGGAAGCAGATACTCTGCAGCAGTGCTCATGAAAACCAGTCTAAGAAGAGGCCAAGGGCATATTTAATTAAAAAGCTTTCTACACCTGCCCTCCCTCTGCCCTGGAATCAGATTGGATGGCTCCATCGACCTGGCACTTCAATTTATGAAGCTGTGTGACTTTCCCAGCCAGATTTTCCTCACTGTGATCTGGTTTTCAGGGGTTTTATGTGGGTCAAATAAGATGAAACATGCAAAGTGTTTACTTGGTGCCAAGAAACTGGTAAGTGCTCAGAAACTATTTGCTGATTTATTATTATTATTGTTACTGGGGGCCCAGTGCACAAATTTGTGCACCTTAAAAGGAACTGTGGGCTGCAAGGCTACAGTGGGCACAGGGGCAGGTCTTGGACCATCCTCCGTGCCCCCACCCAGCCCCTCCCACTGCGGCCCCTGGTCCCCTGTCTGCCAGCAACCCTGCTCCCGCCACCACTGCTCCCACGTGGTGAAGGCGCCAGCTCCGCTTGCATCCACTAAGGCGCAGAGCAATTGGGGCTGGCCCCAGTAGTGGGTGTGAGTAGGGTTGGTGCAGTCAGTGGGTGCGAGCGGTGGCTGCTGCCCTGATTGCCCCTCAGGAGCAGAGGGAGGTGGAGAAGCCCTCAGGGGCGATTGGAGCCTACAGCCACTGCTCGCACCCCCTGATGGCACCGAGCAATCAGGACTGGCGCCAGATGCTGGCAGCAGGTGCGAGAGGCAACTCTGGTGCTGGTTGCAGGTGCAAGCAGGGCTGTCACCAGCAGTGGGTGCAAGAGGTGGCTGCTGGCACCGATCTCCTCTCAGGAGCAGGGGGAGGTGGAGAAGACCTGAGGGGTGATTGGGGCCAGCAGCCGCCACTCGCACCTGCTGATGGTGCTGTGTGATCGGGGCTAGCATCAGGCACCGGCAGCAGGTGTGAGTGGCAGCTCCAGCACTGGCAGCAGGTGTAAGCGGGTACAGCAGGTGCGAGTGCCAGGCAGGACCATGGTGCACAGGAGCAAAGAATTTTCAATAACCTCCCGAGGCTTGCCTCGATGACAGTGACTGGCACCCCACCTTGGTCTGGTGCCCCCACTCACCTGCTCCACCATACTGCCGTGGCCAATGCCCGCCATGTTCCACATGTGCCTCCTGGTGGTCAGTACACATCATAGTAACTGGTTGTTTGGTTGTTCCGCCATTCACTTTATTTGCATATTAGGGTTTTATATATATAGTAGATTATTACAGGCTTTTCTCCAAAGACTACTGCTCATTTCCATAGAATATTCTGCTGTCACCTTGAACATGACACTTCTAAAACCCAGCATTATCTCCCTCCCAAACTGGTCTCTCTCTCTCTCTCTCTCTCTCTCTCTCTCTCTCTCTCTCTCTCTCTCTCTTTCCTTAGAGTGCAAGCTTTCCTAGTTAGCCTTACTAAAACCTTGGAGCCATACTTATCTTCTTGCTCATATGACCACATCAGCAAGGTCTTATGGAAAGTCTTTCCCACTTATCCCTTCATTTTGGTTCCTGCTATTAACATCCTAATTCAAATTAGAATCACCAGGAACTCACACAGGACTCATAGTGTCTGTATTCTGTAAGGTAGATATAAATCATGATAAAAATTGTGTGTGTGTGTGTGTCTGTGTGTGTGTGAATATTGGTACACAAATCTGCCCATGTATTGGATATATGAACATGCTATTTCTTATCTAACATGCTCCTTGAAATCTTTAATATTTACTATATGATTTCAATTTTAATTTATCCTAAGGCAAAGACTATTTTAATTTAAAATTCATGTGTTATTTATAAGATATCAACATATGGGAAGTGTGTCTTATGTTTTGTTGGTTTCCTATGGAGCAAGTAGCAAGAGCTGGAAATATTCTAGGGAGTTAGTCTCTCTCTATGTTTTTTGACCTTCAGCCCCACCTCAAAACATCATCAAGACCTGCCAGCTCAACCTTCAAATATGTGTCAAATGGAATCACTTCTCACCCTCTTCACAGCCACACTCTAGGTCAACTCACCATCTATGGCCTTGACAGCTTGAAATATCTTATAATGGTAGCCCTCCCCACTCTTGTCTTCTTTAATTCTATTCTTCACATAGCACCCAGAAAAATCTTTTGAAAACATAACCTTAAGCCCCTACCAATCACATTAGAAAGACATTTCAAACTTGAACTCCTCTGAGTGGCCCAGGAGGCCTGTGTCTTTGCTCTCTGACCTTGTGTCTAAGTATTCTCTTCCTGCCACATATTCTGCTCATTTCTGTTCTATCAGTCACTTTTCTGCTACATTAATGCTGTGTAACCTCCCACCCCTACCTCCCAAAATCTCAGTGGCTTAAAATGAAAACATTTTTCTGGCTCATGGCTTTGTGAGTTTGTTGGAGGCAGCTCTGCTTCAGGCTATGGTCATGTTCAGATGTGCCCCATAGGACTCTTGCTCTAGGAGTCAGGACCACCAAGGGCATGTTTTTCTGATAACAGAAGGCAGGAATGCTAGAAACCAAGCCAAACACACAAGAACATTCAAATCTTCTGAACATATGTGATTTTATTACATCCACTCCCATACCATTGGGTCAAAAGCAAAGCTCACACCCAAGCCTAAAGTTGGTAAAGGGAGTAACTTGGCACAGAGTGGAACCTCAGCAAGATTGGGAGGGAAGAACTATCCTATATAATAAAAGGCTAATATACAAATCGACTGAACAGCGGAACAACCAGTCACAATGGTGTGCACTAACCAGCAGGGGGCAGATGCTCAACACAGGAGCTGCCCCCTGGTGATCAGTGAGTTCCTATTGAGGGGAGTGGGCCTAAGCTGTCAGTTGGACATCCTCTGAGGGCTCCCAGACTGCGAGAGGGTGCAGGCCGGGCTGCAGGGCCCCTCCCCTGAGTGCATGAATTTTGTGCACCAGGCCTCTAGTATGAAATAATACTCCCTACCTATTGGCCTCAGAGGCTTTGGTGTTGGTACTACTTTTGTCCAGGCTGCACTTCTACCAGACTCATTTCTTTACTTTATCTAAATCCTATTCAAATGTTACTTCACCAGAGTCATCATTCTAGATCTCCTCTGAGATAGAGTCCCAGAAACCCAGTCATTCTCTAATACTTATCTTGATTTATTTTTCATCTAAGTGCTCAGCTCCCCCTGGAATGATGTATTATATTTATTCATGTATTCATGTCTTTGGTGCACCTCCTATTCTCTGTGAGGGCAGGAGCCCTGTTGATCTGCATGTCTGTAGTCCCAGAATGTGGAACAGTGCAGGACCTTGAGTCAATGCTAAATGGTTGGACTAAGCAAATGAAACAATACTAATGATTGCTTTTTTCTTCTTGGAAGGAAGGTTAATTAAATGGGTAAAATTACAATCAGAACTTGTCATGCCAGGAAGATTATAAAGTTTTTTTCTTTATTTTTGAAGTTCTGTGTGTGCATGTATATCTCTGTGTGTGTGTGTGTGTGTAGTGTGTGTGCATCTGCATGTGCATTTATTTTTTTACTTTTATTGGAAGGTGACTTTAATACATTCTAAATTCCCACACAGACTTAGATGACTTTGCTTTTGATATGCTTAATAAATAGAACATTTATAATTCTGTAAGTCTCAAAGCTATTTTACAACTTTTATCCTCAAAACCAGCCTTTTCTCCTGATTTCCCCATTTTCTTCAAGCGAGATATATATTTTTCTAAACTAAGAAAAATATATGTTTGACATTGAGTTATTTTCTTTTCCTCCTCATTTAATTAATGCCTGGGCATGTAGACTTGACACTCCAGCATCTCTCACACAGTTTCCTTCTTTTCTGCTTGTATTTCTGTCTCTTGAGTTTCAAGCCTCTCTCCTACCCTGGACAATCAGATCTTAATTGATTATGCTGATCCCTATCTGCTGTCTACAGTACAAGCTAGAACTCTCATCCTAAATATATAACTCTCGTATTGAAAAACATTCAGTTCCTTCTAGTGACAGAATATATTAATAAAAACAATCAATGTAGACAGGTTTGCTGCTGCCTTAATTATGTCATTCTTCTTTCTCCCAAAACAGCTTTAGAAATTTATTTGCTTAAAAATCAATGACCAACTATTCAAAAACTTGTATGCTTATCTGAAATTCAAATTTAACTATGTGCCCTGTACTTTATTTCTCAAATCTGACAACTCAACCTTGAAGGCAAAAGCAGGAAAATCTGTCAGAAAATCTTAAAAATAATAATAAAAAGCAAATAAACAAAAAATCCATATAAATCTATCATAAAGTCCCAACCCCAAAGGGCTAATGACTATTTGATCTCTGACTTATCTATAATAGCCTTGATGTTCAGTCCATTGCTTATATCTATAGCTAATTTTTGCTAATATACTTCTGAGTAGCACACTGTGGAAATGGTGGTGGTATTGTCACCACGGTCTTTTGCATTATACAATCAATTTAGATTTTATAACATCTCCCAGGAATCCCAGGGATAAATAAAATAAGTAAAATAAATAAAAATGTCCTCACAAAGTGTCTTTCATATAAAATCCTTACAAAACCTTACGAATGGAATATTCACATACATCGTTCCCATTTGGCCCATGGCAGAGGGCTCAAGGAGTCAGAAGGGGCGCATATGTCTGACTTAATCTGTCTGCACAGCGGCTTCCAAGCACATGGCTTCACAGGCTGTGAAAAGGGCCCCATGGTCACTTGGTTTCAAAGAATAAAGTGCGTGTGTGTTCTGATGGGAATGGGCAACAATGTCAATAACAATAGCAAGGAAGCTTTACATTTATATGTTGCTGACAAATATAATCTCATTGGCTCCTCATAATATGCTCATATTTCTTTCTTTTGAGAGAGGAGAGAATTGAATTCAAAATTAGATGAATGTAGTTAAAAAGTCACTGGAATAAAAACCTATATGATTTTGTAAGGTGAAGCAATTAAGTGACGAACATTAATTTCCGTGAAGCTGACATAACCTTTCCCCCTATATAATCTAGTGACGCAGCTTCAGGGCCTTGATGGCAGATGTACAGCTTCTTAATTTGCCAATGAGGAGTAACTGAGGAATATACTGACCTAATTTTTAGCTTGTGGACATTCAAAGACAACTAATTTTTTTTGGTGCTCTATTACTTATAGTACTAGCACCCATTTTTTCTTTCTTTCTTTTTTTTTTTTTTGAACAGTTCTGGGTTCTGCATGTTACCAGGTGCTTTACAACAAATTATCAGAGTAAGTCTAAAAGATCGGGAGTACTCCACACTATTCCACTAAATATTTACTGTTTTATCCAATATGACCTGTTTCACCAGCTTCATAGATAATGGACCAAATATCTTTAATTTTCCAAATAATCTCTGTACCACCTAGGGTCCAGGAAGCTCATTTTGAATCCTTTGACACTCTGTCCCCTAGCCCTGTTCTCCATCCTCACCATCCCTTGCAATTGTTCCAGAACCCTGAGGGCCTATTTGATTTAAAAGAGGCCAGTTCAATTCTCATAGGCTGAGCAGAAAGAGCAAATTGCCAAGCTTCGGCAGTCCACAAGCACCAATGTTTTGGTTCCAGCCCCATGGTGCTTACGTTGTTGAACACTGGTCCTCAATGGTCCCATGTGCAGGTATCCATTCTGTGGTCAAGCTCTTGTTGACTCCCGTGTATGTTTAGCCTGCGCTCTTGCTCATGCTTGAGAGAAACTGAGTTGATCCCGAACAACAGAAGAGATCACACCACCAGGAGAACTTGCTGATTGGCCAGTGTGAGGAGCAGTATCATGTCATTACAGCATGGACCTGGGTTCAAATCCTGGCTCTTCCACTTACCTATGTCTATGTGACCTTAGGCAAGTAATTTACTTTTATACAGTTCAGTGGAGCGTTCTTTCTTTGTGAAGGTCTCAGCCTGCTTACTGACCCTGTTGGTATAAGCTCTTTTGTTGTTTCATATCCTCCCCAGATCCTGAGCACACCTCACACCTCTTCTTTCTTTAAATTCTGGCTCACTGACATGCTGACAGAGTCATGTGGGTTTCTTACTCTGCCTTCTCTTTTTGTCTTCATAAAGATTCTCTGTAATTAAATCCTGAGAAGTTGCATTTTTCATTTCCTTTTTGATGCTATGCTATAGAATATCTGGTCTCTATTCTTTTCTTTATATATATATATATTGTTTTACCTTGTCAATATGTGTTTTCTGGAGCCCATCCGGCTGCAATTCTGGCTTCACATTTTCCACTCTCTGAATGACTCTACATCTTTGGACACTAGTAGATAGACACCAGCAGCTTGCATACTTCCTCTTCACCACAGGTGAGATGACTGCGTCAAGGTGGGATGGTGTTGGGTAGGGAATGAGGACTCTGAGGATAGTGGGCAAGAGATGTGACTTCAGGAAATACCCAAAGTGAGCTCATGATAGGGGAACCTGTGTACATATGCTTGTGCTAATGAATGTGTACGTGCATGTTTTCCCAAGTGTGTGATGACCATATGTTCCCATGTAGGTTTATATAGAGAGGGTTCTTGCCTGTTGATCCAGGAATTGGCTGATAGGCTGAATCTCTACATTGGCCCATGAGCATAGGTGTGCATAATGTGACTAGTGGCCCCTGAGAATTGGCATACGTGTGCAATGCACAACCTGAACATATGTACTAGAAAAGCTGGCTGTTTTTTCCAACACATTTAAGTAGGGATTTTAATAAGTAAGCCCTTGCATACACTGGATCTGATACGTAGAGGATCATCTGTGTGAAATGAAGACTTACCTAATAACTATCTCTTCAGTGATGACAGATCATATGCTAGATTAGATCTGGAAGCCAATGAAAAGCATATATGGGCCCTTTTTCTCCACTTGGCTATCTATGTAGTGTATATTTTCCCGATTGTGTTTAGACATTTTCAGAACTGGACAATCCCAGAGACATTTATCCAAGTACCAGAGGAATAGCCTGCATTTCTTAATTTAAGTCACAGCAATCAGAAAAGACCTATTGCCCCTAACAAAAAGTGTGGTTAATGATCTCGCACCTTAGGGATTTGCCCAGCCTCCTTGGCCAAGATAACTCAATCTTGGGCGTCATCACTGAGTGCCTTTTTCTCTGGACCACTCGGAAGGGCCACACCTCTCTGGTGCAGCCAACTGCCTTCTGAAATGACTGTCACCCTAGAACCATAAAGTATCTAATGACATACTGCTCTCCCATATGCTACTCAAGTCAATGTGACTTTAATTATTTCCCTTGGGATGAGCTCAAGGGCTCAGGGAGTCTCAGAAATCTTGGAATAACACTGTGACTTAATATGCAGCCAGACAGGGTGTGATGGATCCCCAGTAGGGCTTAGCAGCTGTGGCTCATCCGCTCGAAGCTTGATGTACACAGATGTTGCTATGGTGACCTCCATAAGTCAGAGGGTGTGGGAATTTAGAGATCCCCAGGGGAACATGGAAGTTCCTCTCACCAGACCCCGATAACCTGACATTCATAAGCTTTCAAATACAAGTTGTAGCAATTAAGATCCCTAAAAATCTGGTCCCCTGATATGCATACGCAACAGCCATGTAAACTTTAATGGAGGACTTTTATTGTGTGAGTGCACATATGTGTACTAGTATGTGTGCATATTATGGAAATGTGTTGGGAATTTTATGGTATTTGTAATAATGTCTCACAAGACAGAACATAAACCGTGCATCCCATCTTATCTACATTTCCTAGAATCGTACGTGTCCTTGGTATCCAGTTAATTACCAGAAGTCCAAAGTTTTTTTCTCTTACACTCTGCTATTACTTCCTTGCAATCATCTCAACTTTAGAGCCCAAATTTAAATGATAATTTAATTGATTTTTTAAAAAGAATACTTAATACCCACTCTGTGTATAGAATTATGCGTTATTGTTGGATCTAATTTATAAAAATATTATATGGAAGGAGAGGAATTCATTTTAATAAAAGCTGTAATATCTATTCTTTCCTTGACTGTTTTCATCAGTTAAAATCACTACCTTGAAAAATCAAAAGACCTGATTTAATAATGTAGATATACAGAAACAATGTAAGTCAATTTATAAAGTCTGCAAATGAAGAAAATCCTGAAGGTTTATCTGGATAACAATAAATTGGACCTAGATAATCAACTTTTTAAAAAATGTATTAATTCACACATATTTATTGAATGTATACTCTGGGAAGGGTGCAGGTCCTGGGCATACAGTGATGAATTAAACAAGTAGAATCCCTGTTTTATGAGCTTATGGTCTATTGGAGGAGGGAGACAACAATGTATAAGCTAACATGAATATATAATTGCAAGTTGAAAAATATATGCAAAAATTAAACAGAACAATGTAATAAAGGATAGCTAGAAGGCTATTAAATGTATATGAAATATTGAATGCAATTACATGTGTGATTAAGAATATGGCATACTCTGAAACTTCTCTCTAGGGTGGAGAAGAGAAGGAATTTTGTACATTTTGTATACATGACTGGTTAAAATCATGGTCAGGGCCTGAGGATTCAGTAATTGAATGAAATAGGAAGATAAGGAAGGACAGGTATCAATCTTTGGTTTCTTTTAAGACCAAAATAATTTTTCTTTTCTCACACTGGGGTGAGAGAAGACTGTAAGGGTGGAGGTGGTGGAGTTGATGATGAGACTACGCTTATAAAAAATGCTGGAGAATAAATGTTATTGGTTTAGTAAGACTGATTCCTAGGGGAAAACTTAAGAGAAGGTGACATTTATCAAATATCTACTATGTGCCAGGCATTTTACACATCATCTCACTTATGTGTGGGTATTATTTCTATTGGGGAGATTAGGAAATTGAGGCACAGGAGATTAAATAATTGGCTCAACTTCCTTTGTGAGCAAAGAATATGGAATTCAACTCCTGGTCTATCTGACTTCATATCTTTCTAGCCTACATTATTTTTCACAACCTCATTATTAAGCCACAAACAAGCACAATCTCCATTTATAATTTACACACACCAATTTTGTTTGTCTCGGTCTCATAAAACATTTTATTTATACTTGTGTATTTCTCCGTAGTATAACAGTAAGAACTACAATAGTCAAACATAATTATTTTAAAATATCCTTAGAAAATCCTTAGGAAATGAAATGTAGAGAAAGACCATGTTCATAGATTACATAGTTTATATTATAAATATACTAATTTATCCAAAATTAATCTAAAATTATTTTTGTAATTCCAAGAAAAATACTAGTAGAACCTATTTAGGAGAAAGTTGACTAATCCTAAAATTTATATAAGTGAATAAAGGTCTACCAATAACTAAGAAAAATTAAAGAGCAGAGATCTACCCTGGCATTTCATAACTAGCGTTGAATGGAGTCCGGAAACAAATCTATGTTTATATAGATACTTATTATGTACCAGGAATAATGTCACAAATCAGGACAAATTATCTAACTACATGAAGAGGAGTAAAGTTAGTTTCTTCGTACATTTAAAAAATTGAAAGATTGGCTTATGAAAGATAAAATTGCACAACTCTTGTTGATCTCATGGTAGGTTAAGCATTTTCTCAGAAGTTCAAATATTGAAGGCTTAAAAAAGAAAAAAAGAAAAGAAAAGAAACCCAAAACTAAAAAAGCTAGTGAGTGTGAGTAACTATAGCAAACTTAAATATTTTTATACAATGAGAGACCTTGTAAACAATTAACATCTGGGTAACAGATTAGAAGGAAATATTTCAATACCAACAAGAGATTAATATTTAACATGGATAAGGAACTTTGCAAATCAACAAAAGGAAAAACATATTAATAATATGCTAATTAAACAACAAAAAATAGCACTTTCCCCCCATAATTCTGTCAGGAATTAGAAAGAAAGTTAATATTAAGTGCTAGGAAAGGTGTGGAGAAAATACAACTTTCATGCACAGCAGTAGAAGTGATGGCCGTGCAGGCATCCTAAAAAACAATCTTGTGTACTTAGCCAAACTCCCTGTCCAAATACCTTTTAACCCAGCAATCTCACATCTGGGTGTATACCCCAAAGAAGTTGCTCACACAGATCTATAATTTTACTGCCACCTATATAGAAAACAAAAATGTGTACATATGCTCACCAAAAGATTTGCACAAGAATATAGGGTGGGTCAAAAGTGGGTTTACAGTTGTGAGTACATGAAACACAGTTTATTCTTGTATTATTATTAATCATTGCATTCTTTTCCATATGAACAACTATAAATCTACTTTTGCCCTACCCTGTATTAATATAGAAACTATGCATAATAACCAAAACAATATATGTGTCTGATTACAGTATAAATGAATAAAGTAAGATAAATAAATTATGATGTAGTCTCCATCTGAAGCCCCCTCAGGATCTGCCAAAGCCGTGGAACTTAGGCCGTGCTCTTCATGGGTAACCCCCAGTCAGTGAGTGACCAGAGTGGGGATCCTACAGCCTTCCCATTTCTACCCTGTGGGTTTGGAATGGCCCATTGGGTAGGTAGAGATCTGTCAGATCTGCACTGTAGTGCAAGGTTCTCCCTGTCCCATCCTGCTTCCCCCTCCCTTTTTTTTTTTACAGGTGACAGGTCAACTAGAGGTTGAAAGTTTCCTGCCCAACCTTGCTTTTTCTTCCCTCTCTGTCTTTTGTGATGCTTAATTAGTTAGTTAGGGGATGGGAAGAATGTCCTTGTTTTTGCCCCAGCCTTCATAACTGTGAGAAATACATTTCTGCCAGCCATTTTATGGGATCTTTGCTATTCAGCCCAACACACCAAGACATCTTTCAAGAGCATTCTCCTCCTTCCCCACCTTTTCAATAAATCTCTTGCAAATCTAAATCTACCTCAGTGTCTGCACCTGGAGAACCTAAACTAAATGGTATGTCCAGTGACTAAATGGTATGTCTCCTGAATTTTATGACTTTTTCCATGGGACAGTGCTGAATCAGCACCATCACCAGAAACCCAACAACAACAAAATTAAAACAAATCCAAGTGCTTTTTCCTTAGTTTTTATCTCATCAACTTACTTTTGTGATTGTCATGACAATATTATCCATCTTTATTTTAATACTAGAGACACAGTGCACAAAATTCGTGCACAGAAGGGGGGGGGCGTCCCTCAGCCTGGCCTGCACCCTCTTGCAATCTGGGACCCCTCAGGGGATTTCCGACTGCCAGTTTTGGCCTGATCCCGCAGGGACATCCCTCTTGCAATCTGGGACTACTGGCTCCTAACTACTCACCTGCCTGCCTGCCTAATTGCCCCTAACCACTCTGCATGCCTGCCTGATTGCCCCTAACTGCCTGATCACCCCTAACGACTCTGCCTGCCTGCCTGATCCCCCCTAACTGCTCGATTGCCTGCCTGATTGCCCCTAACCTCCTCTGCCTTGGCCCCCACCACTGTGGCTTCATCTGGAAAGTCATCTGGAAGAACATCTGGAATAACGTCCAGAAGGTCATTTGGCTGTCCAGTCTAATTAGCATACTATGCTTTAATTATTATAGATATTCTCATAATAAGTAACAATTCTCAAAATTCTAAGGTTTTTTTACTTATAATTTTAGGTTGTTGCTTCTGCTTGTTCTCACTCTCATGTCATTAACATCATCAACAACTTGTTGGCAATCACTCTGGGAAGGAGAAGGATGAGGCCATGTTGTGGTCAGGGCAGCTGTTCAGTCTTGAGTTCTTATCCCAGCTTTATCACCTACTGATGGGGAGGGCTTGAAAGAGTTACTATACCTCTTTGAGCCTCGGGTTCCATTTTCTATAAAGTGAGGGTAATATCACTTATAATGTTGTTTGGAGGATTAAAAAGTAATATGTATGCATATTTATATATAACAGCAATTGGCACAGAAGGTTTCAGTATAATGCTGATGTCATCTAGGATGAGCTGCTTTGGGTACATTCAGTTATAGCCTGTGATACAGTCTAATTTTGTACTAGAAGTTTTTGGAATTCTATGTGTTTCATATTTATCTCTTTCTTTGGACCTGTCACAAAAAAACTTTATACAACAAGAAAAAACGAAAAAAAATCCTTATTTTGTTTCTTTGTGTTATGTTCTTATTCTCATTTATTTTTCCAAAGTTAATATGAAAAAACACAAAATTCCACCAGTAGTTACCTGTAGGGAGAGAACAGGGAAGGGATAGGGTGATAAAAGACACAGAAAAGGTGTCAAAAATGCTGTTAATATTCCATTTCTCAAACTGAATAAACACCAGGTACAGGGGTATTCATTTTATTGTTGTTCTTTCTTTATTATACATACTAGAGGCCTCAGCCTGGCCTGCACCCTCTTGCAATCTGGGACTATTCGGGGGGTGTCTGACTGCTGGTATAGGCCTGATCCCATAGTCAGACATCCCTCTCACAATCTGGGACTGCTGGTTCTTAACCACTCACCTGTCTGCCTGCCTGATCACCCCTAACCACTCTGCCTGCCTGCCTGATGCCCCTAACTGCTCCCCTGCCAGCCTGATGCCCCTAACTGCTCTCCTCTGCCAGCCTGATTGCCCTAACTGCTCTCCTCTGCCTGCCTAATCACCCCTAACCACCTCTGTCTTGGCCCCACCACCGTGGCTTTGTCTGGAAGGATGTCCAGAAGGTTGTCGGGAAGATGTCCAGTCTAATTAGCATATTACCCTTTTATTAGTATAGATTATAAGTATTGTCTTATAAATATTTGATATTTGATTTTTAAAATTAAAGAAAGAATATCTAACCTAAGTTTAATTTGAGGCTTTGTAACTAAAAGTTACATAATTTAAAGAGAATGTGGTTTGTCCAGAATAATCATATTATTTATGTGAAGTATTTGAGAGGCCCAGTTATCTGCCTTTTCTTCACTTTTTGCCTTCTATTTAACTGTTAGAACCTGCCCTGATTCTATGAATAAGCTGGAATTGAGTTAGACAGTGATGCCATCACAGTCTTATCACCATCCATGGCAGTACGACTGCTTATGAAATATTCATGCAAGGCCCACACTGAATGGGGCATAGCTCTAGAGTCTGAGAAGCTGTGCAGTTGCTTTAGATTTAGGAACAAGAGACAAGAAAGCTCAAATCTCTTCTGCAGGCTTTTCCTTAATGCCCCTGTAAACTCTGCATGCTGTGTGGGAAACAGTCTGCAATCTCAGATGCTTCATCAGAGATGAGATTGTGTATTATGGCTTGAATGTTTGTGTCCTCTCAAATGCAGATGTCCAAGCCCTAACCTCCTGCCCCAGTGTAATGTTGTAAGGAGGTGGGGCCTTTTGGAAGGTAATTAGGGTTAGATGAGATCATGAGGGTGGGCCCTCAAAGTGGTATTATTGCCCTTATAGAAAGAGACACAAGAGCACTTGTTGATACACCTTTCTCTCTCTCTCTCTCTCTCTCTCTCTCTCTCTCTCTCTCTCTCTCTCTCTCTCACATAACCAGGAAGAGGTCACTCACCAGAAATGAAATCAGCCAGAATTTATGAAACTTTGACCCTTATTAGGCTCTCCCATTTGTCTTCTTCAGGGTAAGTTTTCCAATAAGTGAAATCATCTCAATCAGTTGGCCAAGCTAACTATAACCTCAGGAGTCCAAATGCTCTTTGATAATAATAAGGTAACAGGGAGTTCTGCTCAATGGCTTAAATCTTCAGAAATGTATTTGTAGGAATTAAAGGCAGTTAAAGATGAAAATAAATCCTTACACCATCTCCTTAATAGTTGTAGTCCCAGAATCAGCAGCCTGCTTCATAAGAAAAAATGAGATAAAATAAGATGAGAAAAAGAGTTCAGAGGAACAACAGCATCAAAATATAAGATACAGCCCAGCCAGCATGGCTCAGTTGAGTGTTGACCTATGAACCAGGAGATCATGATTCGATTCCCAATCAGGGCACATGCCCAGGTTGTGGACTCAATCCCCAGTGTGGGATGTGGAGGAGGCAGCTGATTGATGATTCTCTCTCATCACTGATGTTTCTATCTCTCTCCCTCTCCCTTCCTCTCTGAAATAAATAAAAATATGTATTTTAAATTATACCCAAAGCAGGGAGCTGGAGAAAGATTATTATATTGTCACCCTAATGGTTGTGACTCCAGTGAGGAGCCAATTAGAATACAAGAGATTAGAATGCCATCCCTGGATCTGGAGAAAATGTAATAGGGTTATTATTGCAAACAAATTAAATTATAATTTGCAATTCCTGCCTAGGAGAGGAGAAGATGTGAGAGTGAATCAAAATCTTCTCTTCTAGTATGATCCAAGAATGAGAATCAAACACCTGTATCAGAATCACCTGCATGCTTGTCATATAGGTTGACTCCTGGGCCTCACCTGAGTATAAATAGTCTATTATACACTGTCCTAACTTGTGATTTGACTGGTGAGAAATGAAGCAACACTGAAGGATTCCAGGGTGAACTCAGAAAGTCTCTGTAAAACCGAAGCTTGCTTTCTTAGTGTGCCACTGAAAGAGCCAACTGCCAGTGTAGAGGGGTGGTTGCACATCCTCATTGACATGAACTTACCTAGTTTGGAATTTAAAGAATTATGAATTATAGAAATCTATGAAGCTCATGAGCATAGAAGAAGAATGAATATAAATAAGATATATTCAAGAATTTAGTTAAGATGGCAATATAAGCCCTGAATTTATAATGTCCAGATAAGATAAACATAGTCATTCTTATCTTTATATATTCATTGAAGCTGGACTTGGCTGAGCAATGGTTACATAATGAAGTATTAAAATAGAAACATTAGATACACTGAGTTATGGAGTTATGAGAGATAACACCAATTTGAATCTGAAAAATATAGATGGCTAAGAATTGGTTGACTTATAACAAGAGAAAAGAGGACTTGGGGAAGAAGAGGACATTTTGGGGAGAGCTGTTTGTGTGCTGTGAGTCCTACCTTCCTTTAAAGGGAAAGATGGGTGGACTTTCCCTGTTGAGATCATTGTGAATTGCTTGCAGTTTGAGAGGTGCATAGTCACTAGGAGGCAATCCTGTCTAAAGATATAAAGGGCAAAAGTCTAGCTGCTGATGGATGAGCTGATGGATCAATGTCCCTGGATTGACCTGCATCCCCAGGGTTCTGTGAAAGGATCCCTGCATGTTTCCCCTGTGTACAGATGTGGACTGTACACAGAGCATTCTGCACACAGTGGGGGTACTGGACTGGAGTTGTCTTAGTTCCAGAGGACCCCCTGGATGGACAAATAGGCCTCAACAAAGAGAATCTGAGGATAAGTCAGGTTCCTAGGATGGAGGCAACAAGGTGGGATAGAGATATACCTAAAAGAGTTGAGGAAACTTCAGGGAGAACACCCAGTGACAGAAGGTTCATAAATAGTAAGTAAATGTGACCACCTGAGGAAAAGTCAACTCCAATCATTGGTCAGGCTCTGAAAGTTCTAATCCAGCTTATGGCAGTGCCAGTCAAATGAAAACTTTCCTGCTTCCTTCCTCTCTTTCCTCTAATTGTCCCACAGTCTCATCTCCAACCTCAGAGGCGTCAGGTGCAGCAGCTGGATAACTAGAGAGAATGTGTGAGAGAGAGAGAAGCCAACCACACCCTCTTCCCCATTTTAGCCTTGCTACTGGCAACAGGACCTGGTTAAAGAGAAAGAGAGAAGTCTCACCTTTGAATTTGGATCAGACATCCTGATCTTGAATTGAGACTTTGCAACTTTAAGTAATCAGATTTCAAAATATTTAAAGGGTATTTAAAGGTATAAAATTTTTTTTGGAGTTTTTATCCAGGAACAAGGAAAACAACAACAATAATAACAGCAAAATAAGGACTATGGGACAAAAAGTAAAGTTGCTTTGTAATTACATTCCATGAGATGTTCTTGATTAATATACCAGTTATATTTAGTGTAGCTCTAGAAATTGTGCACTTTAACATGTAATCTGAGCAACTCTTTTATTTTGTTAGTGTTATACTTTTTACTTGATTACTCAGATTAAAAACCTGGAACTAAAGGGGATTTAGGCTTTGTAGAGCCTGGTCTTAGGAGTCCCCTACCAGACCGCTGTACCAATTTTTAGGTAATTTCCACACAAAGTTGGAATACTGGCGCTAGATGAAAAGTAGATGAAAGGTAGACCTATTTTCTACAATGTCTCCAAGTTCCATCTTATTCTAACCACTTGTTTGCATGTAACTAACATTTTTCTATATCATGTTGGTTTTTTCTCTTTAATGCTCAGGGGCCCAGGTATAGGGTACAGTTAGGTTCAGGGCCTCAGGTCTGGTAGAAGGTTATAAAATCACAAGTATGAAATTTCTAGAGCCCCTCCCAAATGCTTAGAAAGTGTCCTTTTAGGTTAGTGGCATTGAACCTTGAGCTTTTTTTTTATCTTCATGGTATATTTACTTTTCTCTGTAAGTCAGTTTTTTTTATCCTATCCCATCATCTAAACCATTATCAAGTCTCATCAGCTCTACTTTCAAAATATATCCCAAATCCCATTACATCATAACATCTGGCTAACCCTAGGCCAACTCACCATCATTTCTCATCTGGGCTATGTGGTTACCTCTTACTTTTCTCCAGAAGTCTACCTTTGCCCTCTCTTGCACATTCAATAGTCAAAGTGATCTTGTACTCCATTTAAACTGTGAGTTTCTTGCAGGCTTTTTGTATATCCAATACAGTATATGGCACATAGCAAGTACTTAGTGTATGCCACAGAAGTGATTGCCAGTAATTCAGGATCAGAAATTACAGGTAGATATGTATATCTCTGGTAGAGGTAGGAAATGCAGTACTGGTTGTAGGGGTTCAGAACGAGTCACCCCAAGATGTGCCTCTGTGGTATGCAGATTATTTTGAACTAAAGGCAACCAAGATGCCATGGGCTCAATAGAAACTTCTGTTCCCTCTTAACTACCTAGAAGAATTTAAATTAGTGGCTTTGCCCATAGTAAGAAATTATCAAAGATAAGCTTTCTGACCTATCTATAAGGCAGGGCAAACTACTAATTACTGAATATCTACTCTTCTTTTTGTCCTGCAATGACCTTACTCACCTCTGAAGCCCCAAGGAACCTTACCTCATCCTTAGCTCAGTATGCCATATATTAACTTTTTTTGTCCCTAAACTTTCATGTATGTGGGGGTCTCTGACTCTCTCATGTATGTGGGATTCCCCTATGTATGTATGTCATTAAGTTTGGTTATTTTCTCTTGTTAATCTCTTTCATGTAGACTTAATTATTGGATAAGCTGAAAGACCCTTGAAGGGTAGAGGAAAGTTTCTTCCTTATCCACCTGTGTCTGCTTTTAATACCTCAGGGTATGTGTCTGGGTTCAAATTTGGGCTTTTTTTTTATCAACTAGTTGAACAGATTAATCTCTCTGTGCCTCACTTTTCTTACCTGAAAAATAGAGAATTATAATAGCATCTGCCTTGTAGGGTTGAGTTAATATATGAATAAGTTAAATACATGAGTTGATACATGAAAAGTAATGTGTGGCTGGTACATAGTACACATTTCATAAATGTCAGCAACTATTATTATTCTTGTTATTGTCATTATTCTGTCTCATATACTTTACAAAATCCTTTTTTTGTGTTCTTTAATTACATAGTACATTCTGAGAGCAGAGTCTTATTTAATACGGTATATCCAGAGCCTTACAGTATATCTGACACATAGTGGATGCTTTTCCCCTGATTGCTGAATGAATTAATTGAATGGATGTAAGTGTGAATGAAGTGCCCTGGAAAGAAGGCAGAGGAGTCTCCTGGTCTGCTTATGTTGTGGATATGTATTTTGCTGGTAAAACATGGATGGAAGAAACAGCTGGGCAATAAACTGAGGATGTAGACCACATTTTGGAGAGAACTTTCAGCAATAGCACTGAGGGCTTTTCTTATTCCTTGTCTCTTGGCCTATAATTTGAAGTTTAACTGGCTTTTATGCACAATATTCTAGTAATGAATTCAACTTATCTTTGAGCAGAAGGTGAGTAAAGTAATATTGCACATAAGTAAAGTAGGGAAGTTAATGCAGTAATTAACCTTAGTCAGCATGCTATGTGACCCTGGCTCAAGGAACAGATAACAAAACCAGAAAAGGGCCTGAACTGAGAAAAGGGTTCATGATCAATGGAAAAAGAGATACTTAAAAGACATTCTAAAAGGGCAGCAACAGGAAAAGCTTTATGTGACTGGTACTCAAGGATTATCCTCAGAGAATGGATATGGGTTGAAATTTGAGCTAATAACAACCAGGACATTGCAAGGGCAATTTGTCAAAGAAAAACCACAGCAATTCTTTTTAATTTTTTTCAATTTTATTTTCTCTCTCTCTCTCTCTCTCTCTCTCTCTCTCTCTCTCTCTCTCTCTCTCTCTCCTCTATCTCTTCTTGCCTCAGCATTTTATTTAGCTTCCATTATTGGAAGGTACTTCAAATAATTCTCTCAGATGTGATTGCCTTTCCCCTGGTCCCTACCCTTAAGAGAGACTCCTGGGGTTAGGTAATTCAGGGAATATCCAAAGATCCAGGTAGTTCAGATATGACCCACATGACTGCCATGCCTTCATCAATAGCTGTGAAGACTGTACCACAGGCCACTGTGTGCTCCTCCTGGACAGACCCCTGCTCTTCCTCCACGTTCACTACTCTACCTCACTTCCGTTATCTTCCTTGAAAGAGTCAGCACCAGCCCTGGGCTTGTTTAAACCACATGGGCAGAATCTTTGATCTCGAGGAACTTTTCTTTCTAACCCACTCTCCGCTGTTAGACAGAATTGAAACTAGAAGAATCCAATGGACATCTTCCACTTATTCTTTTTTTGTTTAAATTAAATTTATTGGGGTGACATTGGCCAACATAAACATATAGGTCACTCATTCTTATAAATATACAACAATATAGATAGAGTGCCTGTGGTTCATATGACATGGTTTGCACTGTGCAAAATGCTAGATATATGAGTAAGTTCTTTGCCCTCTTGTAGCAATAATGTGGTCAAGGAAGAAAGTCACAGAAACAAATGAAACCGATACAGTGGCTTGGCTGCTGAGCTAGACTCTCTTCAGGATACACTAGGGGCACAAAGGAGAGATGGACACATTCTACCAGGAATTGGAAAGTCAAGAAAAGCTTCCTAGTTGAGGGGACATCCTGAAAGTTAAGCGGTATTTGCCAGGTAGATAAGATAGCACAGGTATTTGGGTCAGCAGAAGCTGTTCAGCTGTCAGGCCAGGAAACTGCAAATAGTTCAAGTAGTTTGGTAGCACTGTAGTGGGGGAAGTATGGGAGCCACCATCAGAGACCAAGGCTGAAGAATGGGAAGGAGCCAGATCCTCAGAGCCTTTGCACACTAGCTAAGGAGTCTGAATTGACCTCCGACAGTGGAGAAATATTGAAGGGTATTCATCAGGGTGGCAACATGTTTACTCATTTATTCATTCAGTGTTTGGGAGGATAAATGTGTTTTGAATGTTACATGCCAGGTACTCTTCCAGGTATTAGGGACACATGAATAAACAAAAATCTCTGCCCTTGTGGAGTTTACTTTCTACTGGCAGGAAACAATATATATTATCATTAGTAAATTATATAGTATGTTAATAGGCCAGATGTGCTATTAAAAAATATAGCTCAGGTTAAGGAGAATAAATAGTACTGGGGTATAGGAAGAGTTGCAGTTTGAAATAAAGTACTCAAATATTTCAAGGAACTAAAGGAATAAATGACACAGATTATAGGGGAGAAGGGAGATGATGTCACAGGCAGAAGAGATCTTTGGTCCCAAGGCCCTTAGGTGGGATCAGGCCTGATTTGTGTGAAGAATCTTGAAGAAGCCTGAGGGGATGGACTCAAGGAAACTAGGGATTGTGGAAATAGAGGTGAGGTCAGGGAAGTAATGGAAAGGGGGCCAAGAGCTGTGCAGGGTCTTATAGACTTTGGTTTATATTTGTAAACCAGATGAGGAGAGAGAGAGAGAGAGAGAGAGAGAGAGAGAGAGAGAGAGAGAGAATGAATGAGCAGAGGAGCAACATGATCCAAGTTAAAATTCAAAAGGACCAGCTAAGCACAGACTCCAAGGTCAAGAGCAGACATAGAAAGACCAAGACCAATAATGAAGCTACTGGTAGGTAGAAGAGATTAACCAAAGAATTTATATGCACATATGAATAACCCATGGGCACAGACAATAGGGTGATGAAGGCCTGGAGGAGTGGCGTGGGTGCGGCCTAGAAGGGGTCAATAGGGAAAACGGGGGACATCTGTAATACTTTCAATAATAAAGATAATTTTTTTAAAAAGACACTATTGCAATTATCTAGGCAAGCAATGATAGTGGCTTGGACCAGAATGATAATAATGGAAGAGACAGGAGGTGGTGGATTCTGGATATATCTAAATTTTCATTGTAAAATGATCAGTTTTTTCAGTAAAGAGGATGAAACTTTACTTAGAGTTAAGATTTATTTAGTGCTTACTATGTGCCAGATACTAGTCAAATGATTTCTATATATTCACTCATTTACTTCCCACAGCAATCTAGAAAGAGGAGTAATTATTCTTCTTCACTTTACATATAAGGGTACAAAAGCAGAGAAATCCTTTTGGATCTGGGGAAATTAGTTAGAAGATTATTCCAGGCACAATATGATAAGGGTCTGAGTTAATACAATAGCATTGGAAATGAAGCAGGAATTCAGACTGTAAAGTGGCGAGGGGGAGAAAATAATATTTTTCCATCCTTAGTTACTAGTATTTTATTTCCTTCTTTCTGAGTGGGGCATTGCATAAGTGGCCATTAAGATGGTGCAGGTAACTTGAATCTCTTCTCTGGACAGAAGTGCTTTGGGGAACATTTTCTCCACAAAGCTATGAGAGACACATATTGTTTGCAATGCTATCATTTTGATTCATGGGGAAAGATATTTCCGATGATAATAAAGGAGATAGTTGAAAATAACTGCAGTGTAAATAGAGCCTTAGACTGACAAATGAAGGAAATATAAAAATTGAGAGGGTTGAGGAAAGGTTTTTATAATAATAAATGTTCTAATTTCTTTACCATGCTATCTTCTGCATAATTTCTTTCTTATCCCTGGGATACTGGGCAAATGACAATTTGCAAGTCTGGATTGACTCAAAATGGGTTTTACTAATAAAGCTGTGGCAGAAAAATTATTGTGCTAGATGATGTATTGAATTCAGTAGTAAAAGACCTTGATTCTAGTTCTAATGCTGAGCCTTGCATTATAAAATTTCTTTACGACTTATTTGTAAAACAAAGACAACAAAAGATAGCAGTAGGAATTGATGCTTTAAGGGTTTTTGAGGATGAAGAAGATGCTAAATACATGAAAGGTCCACAATGAAAAATTTAAATCTGAAATTATGAACATTTGAAGTGAGAGAGTTTAAAAATTATTTACTCACTCTGGGGGATTTTTCTGTTGAATTTATTATTTTGACAGTTTGCCCAAAGAAAGGGATACAGCAGTTAGAAGTTATTAAGATTTATAGACGACATTTGTCATCACAGCTGGGAGTCTCAATAACAGCTTTTCAGGCTGGACCACATATCAAGTCTCACCCTTCATCTTCTTAGAGCATCTACTATAGTTAAAAAGAATCCTTCCTTTAGATTTCTTTGATTATGGGAATATTTACTTTGCTTAAATGCAATCTTATGTTGCTACTACTGTGTTAATTCTCCATTTTGTGCCCTCAGGCATGCATTTCAAAATATATTCCAGATCAGTTATAGATGGTGATTTGGGCTGTGTCAAAATTTAACCTATGTAAGTCACATTTAAATGATTTGATAATTGACATTAGCTTGTACTTGTTGGTAGGCTAACAAAGCATAAATTGTTACATTATGTCACTTATGAGATTAATATACCATTATTTGTAATAAATACATTTTGGTATTTATTTTTATTTTCAGGGGAGTAGGAAGCATATAAATATTATGAATCGTACACCAAAAATAAACTAGTTTTAAATTAAATTTTACATTAAGTTGCAATTTGAAGATAGTCTAGAATATGGGGAATTCTTATCCATTTGTATGTTAATGTGCTTTTTAAATTACTTTTGAAATGTCTAATTTCATGGCAGATTAAGCAGAAATGGTTTCTTTATTTAAATATATATTTATTAATTACAGAGAGGAAGGGAGAGGGAGAGAGAGATAGAAACATCAATGATGAGAGAGAATCATTGATCGGCTGCCTCTTGCACACCCCCTACAGGGTATCGAGCCCGCAACCCAGGCATGTGCCCTTGACTAGAATCAAATTTGGGACCTTTCAGTCCACAGGCCGATGCTCTATCCACTGAGCCAAACCAAGTAGGGCCAGAAATCATTTCTTAGTGACCATCTAGTCATTTTAAAACTGTGATGACAGAAGAAATTGTGACATTGTTATATTCACATTTTATGGTTGGAAGAGGTTTTATAAGGTTATCTAGTCTTGTAATCTCAGTATATGCAGGTTACGAATAAGATGGAATTATTTGAATTTCCATGCAATACACAGCACATGAATTTCCAGTTCCAGGAACTCATTATTTGAATATTAGACAGATCTTTTGTATATTGAATCCAAATTTATCTGCCTCTAACCCTTAGGTCCTTGTTGCAACCACTGGGTTGAACAGTATGAATATAATTTATTTTCCATGTGACAACTCTTCAAATATTTGAAGACCTCTATCATGCAAGCCACATTCCTGACCTCACTCCTTGCCTCTGTCCTCTCTGCTTAAGGCAAAACAACCCAGAAAGAATTGTTATTTATGAAACAGTGGCAAGAATTCTCACCAGTCTTGTTAAGTTTAGCCACTTATCATTTATATGATACACTTTCTTCCCTTCGGAGATCACTATGAATATATTTCCTTATCTTCAGTTTTTTGGAACTGATTTCAAGTAGATTATTAATACCTCCTTCTCCCCCAGCCCAGTATCTTGAAATATAATTCATATGAATCAAAACACTATGAATTCATCTAAGGGTTTGACAACTCTTAAAATCTCTAAACTCATTGGGGTTATTTCAAGTTTTATTTTATTGTGGTAAGAACACAATATGAGATCTATCCTCAACAAAATTTCAAGTGTAGAATATATTATTGTTGAAGTAGGTACATTGTTGCACAGCAGGTCTATAGATCTGATTCATCTTGCTTAACTGAAACTTTATGCCTGTTGAATAAATAACTCCTCATTTCTCCCTCCACCCAGACCCTGGCAATCACCATTCCACTCTCTGATTCTATGCATTTGATTACTTTAGATACCTTATATAAATGGAATCATGCAGTATTTGTCTTTCTATACTGGCTTATTTCACTTAACATAATATCCTTAAGGTTCATCAATGTTGTTTCATATTGCAGAAACCTACACCTGCCAGAATAGCTGTCATCAAACAAACAAAAAACAATTGCTAACAAGGATGTAGAGAAGTTGGAACCCTTGCACACTGTTGGTGGGAATATAAAATGATTCAGCTACTATGGAAAGCAGCATGGAGCTTCCTCAAAAAAATTAAAAATAGAACTACCATAGACCCCGCAATCTCACTTCTTGGTATTCATTCCCCCAAATGAATCATCATTTCAAGGAGACATTAGCACTCCTTTCTATGTTCATTGCATCACTATTCACAATAGCCAAGATGTGGAAACCACCTAAATGTCCATTGGCAAATGAATGGATAAAGAAATGTGGTATGTACATACAAGGAATACTATTCCGCCTTTAAAAAGAAGGAAATTCTGTATTCATCTTGAATTCTATACCTCATCAGGTGCCTAGTCTGACGAGGTATAAAATTCAAGCCCTTTTGTTCTCCTTGGCAGAAAAAATTAAATTACATTAAAAGTAAAATATTTTAAAATGTGTATGTGTGTGAGTGTGTATGATACATGTATGTTGCACCATTGACACAAAGCAATTGGCCATGACCCTCTGATATTTTCATTATGAACATGATTAGGGAAGCATTTCTGTGAGTCCCAAGTCATTTCCATACAACTCAGCTTCTTCAGATGCTGTTTTTTTAAAATTTTGTTTTATTGCTTAAAGTATTACAAAGAGTATTACATATGTCTCCTTTTTTCAGATGCTGTTTTGATAGGTATGTGACACGTAGTCATATCTGCCCTTGACTTTGTGATTTTCCTCCAGCTTTTATATAATTCTTTTTTTTAAAAAATATATTTTATTGATTTTTTACAGAGAGGAAGGGAGAGAGATAGAGAGTTAGAAACATCGATGAGAGAGAATCATCGATCAGCTGCCTCCTGCACATCTCCTACTGGGGATATGCCCGCAACCCAGGTACATGCCCTTGACCGGAATCGAACCTGGGACCTCTCAGTCCGCAGGCCGACGCTCTATCCACTGAGCCAAACAGGTTTCGGCTTTTATATAATTCTTAACTGAAATTGTAAATAATTACACAACTGGAATCATGTTTTATAAGCGCTTTTAACTCTCTTAAAAATTTTATTCTGTTTAGCTTCTTAGGCCCTAAGAACATGCCTCTTTTTCTCTGATACGCCTTTGAAAGCCTGTCTCCTTTCAATTATCTCTAGTCTTCTCCTATGTGGCCATAACTGATTCTAGGGTCGCACAGTCATTTTTCTCCTATGTTTTATTTTGCTTTTAACCTTACAGCCAATTTCACCTTGTGAGTTTAAATTACACCCCTCTCTTCATTCTTATTTTGAAGAGATACAATTTTTCAGGAAGTCAAGTGAAGAATTCATTAGATATACTGTTGTTCCCAAATGAGACTTCCTGCAGGTGGTAAAGGATGGACCTCACCCACCACTACTATTTAAACTGCTTAAAAGTCCACGATTTACTACTAGGCCATTGGATTTGAAGAGTGTGCTCAGAACTCGGGATTCAGAACTTGATCATATAATAGCACAGTTCTGTCCCATATCAGCTACGTGACTTGGGACAACTTATTTAACTTTCGTGTTTAAATTTCCAAATACAGATAATAATAATAATATAGAATGCACAATATATTTGGTGAGCATTAAAAAAGTTAGTATAGATAAAATACTTAGAATGATGCCTGGTTCACAATAGGCATCAATAAGTGTTCATTGCTTTTATTATTCTAACACAGGAAGGAGGCAGTCATGTACCCTTAAGTGAAAAAAATCCCTCCCCTACCTCTAAAGCAGACCTATGGAACAGCTGGGGTGGACAGGACCATTCACCTTGTTCAGAATAAATGTATCACAATAGGATAAAAGATGCTACAAGCCAAACACCCTCAATATCTGATGTGTTCATTTGGGTAATCCCAGAACTTCCTAATACAATGCCTGGTACAATATAAGCATTCAATATCTATTTGATGAATGGGAAAATAGGGACAAGAGTATTATCATCATAGTTAATATCAAGTACTTATTATGTATCAACCATCATGCTGCATGCCTTATATGAAATCTTCCATTTAAACATCATAAGGACCCTAAGAGTAAATTATTGAAATAATTTTCAATTTAGAGATATAAAAATTTGGGTTTGGAAAAGTCAAGTTACTAGACTACAATCATACAGCTAATAAAGGATGGTACTAGGATTTGAACTCAGGTTATATCCTTTCTTAAGATTCAAATTTTAAGACTGCAGTATACTGTCCTCCTTACTTTAACTTTCTAACTTTTTTTTCTTACTTAAAACATTAGCCAATGTAAGACAGTTGTCTGAAAACTCTTCCAAATTGGTTTACCTTATGGAGTTTATTCTAATTCTCATGGATCAAGTGTTGGTTACTTGCATTACTCTCTAAGGGCTGCTCTATACATCCCTTCATACTTCATCCCAAAGGAGGAATGCCAACATTAGTTAAGGACATAATGGCATCCTCAAAATTTCACAATTTGGGCCACTGTGCTAAGAGGTGAAGCATTTAGGTGGAAGAGCAAGGTGTAGATGGTGCTGTTTTCTTCTTGGTTCTGCATACTCATTTGGTTCAAGTCTTTGAGGCATTGCAGGAGGACCAGGATATGGTACAAGGAAAAGGAGGTAAGCCTGCTGTCAATGCTGTCCTATAACTAGGGGAAATGGCTCTCTTATTCCTGGGCTTGGCCTCCTACCTCCTCTTGAAATCTGTTTGATAAAATTCAAAGGACAGGATCAAGATGTGACCTAGAGGAAAGGCAGCAAGGAGGTGGTTATATTATCTTTCAGTGTCACTAAGCCTGGCTCATTATACATTCTCCAGGGAAAATTACTAATAGAGTAATCAAATGATGAGCTAATTACTGCGGCAATTCAGTTGACCAGGAGTTTGTTGATACTTAATATTCTTTCTTTTGTTTCTACGTTTGACATTTTAAAGCACATTTCTTCTTTTTTGAGAACAAATTAAAAACTGGAAGGAATAATAAACTCTGTAGATTTTTTCTTACAGTATTTCCTCCCCCTAGAAATTTTGCTTTTTAATAGAAAAAGACTTAATTATTGTATTTACTCCTGAAAGATCGTCTGGATTTTAGTTACCTGGATTTAGAATATCTCAAACCCAGATTTATCCAGTCATAGAGTCCTACCTTTTTTGCTACAGTTCATAAAGTTAGTCTAAGATTTCTAAGGAGGTTAAATACTTTTCTATTGTGGTTGCAGTGGTAGGATGTCATGTAAGCATGTAGACCTCTCACATTCAGGCTCACGGGAAGAAGGAAAATATATCAAGGGATTGGAGGATTCCATTGCCAGGATGGATGGTACCACTCCCAGAATGCATATATGCAATCACCTGTATTATGTCTCCTACAATTTTATTTTACCTCCATAGCTGCCAACGCAAAAAAACAAGCCTCATCTTTTTATATAAAAGTCTAGAGTTCTAAAACATAGGCTCTGAGAGAGAGACCTATTTATGCTATTACTAATAGTTACACACACACTATTTATATATCCTTAAGCAAATTATTTAACTTACTTTAGCCTTAGTTTTTTCATATTCAAGATAGGGGGAGGATAAACTTCATAGGCTTATGGTGAAAATTAAATAAGAAAATATAGACATAAATTCTTATTTTCATACAAGGGACTTCACAAAACTAGAAGCAGCTATCAACACCATTATAATGCTCATTTCAGTTAGATGTACCTGTACAGTCAGACGAGAAAGGACTGCTCTCCCCTGGTTTAGCTCTATGCCAGGTCCTCAGTCCAGTGTTGAGTCACCGAGGTTTGCATTTCCAATGAAATTCTACAAATCTTTATGCTGCTGTGCAGGGAAGGAAGAGCATTTATCCTGCAGCCCCAAGGGGGCCATAAACAAAATAGAGGGAAAGCAAAGCTTGGCTCAGCTCTCTCTCCCTTGTTCTTTGCCTGGGTTCCTTCTCCCTTTTCCTATGCCTTTGCCATAGCAGACTGACCTACTTTTGAGCCTGAAATTTCAGCCAGAATGCTTTAAAAGCAATCAGAAATTACTTGTCACACTCACCAAGTGACTGCCTAACTTTTATACTAAGATTAGTTCATCTATACTAGGAAGGTAAATGGAATTAATATCTCAATACATTAGCTCTCTCAGATAATAATTTTGAGTTTTATGTAAGTGTCTCTAGGAACTTTACTCAAGAAGGAAAATAATTTAATGAATGAGAGTTTTAGCAAACCACAGAAAGGCATTTCAGTGTTTATGTTGGGGGCCCTAAAGTAACACAGCTGAGGCACCAGCCACTCTGCTGAAACACTGCTGGCCCCAGACTAGAGGACATTGAGGAGTTTATAGTTTTGAGTCCAAAATACCATGTTTTATCTAACATGAAATGCCATTGATAAGATGCACCATTATTTTATGAGAATTAAGAAAGATTATTTTTAATTAAAAAAACAACTATGACCACTGTTTACTCGATTTTAATTTTAGTCTAGCTGAAAGAAATAGTTTAGATTATTTAGACAGGTTCTTATCATACACATGTATCTATTAAACAAAAACCGTCCAGATCAAAAATTGTCCTAAGAAAGGATGCGTTGAGTCACATGTTAGCCAGAAAAAGGACCAGGTCCTGGGGCATGCAGTCTAAACCACCAGCAGCAGGGCTGGATGGAGAAGACAAGCATGTCTGCTGTCCTAGAGTTGGGGGGTGGGGACTCTTTCATACAATTAGTTTAGGAAGAAAGATGTAATTCATTGTGAAATAATTTAGATTGGTGATAGAGAAGGAGGGTGGAAGATGGTGAAGTTCTGGAATAGGTAAAGCACCCACAAGGAAGAAGTACTTTTGCTGCTGGATTGGTGGTGGGCAACAGGTTAGCAAACTCACGCATAAGCAGGACGCAGTGGCATCTGGTCGTCAGCTATTCTTCCTAGACAATGACTGAAATAGCCGCCTGGAAATTGATTCCGTTTCACTATGGGAATGTGAGCGGTCTCGTGTTGTTTTGTCTCTTCCTCCTTCTCTCTGGCCTGCTATAATTTAACTTAGGACATCTCAGAATTTTTATCTTAGCATTTGCCCCTTTTCATCAAGATCTTTTGCAGAAAGCATCACTGATGAACATCTACATGATTTTTAATTTATGCTTAAATGGCTGCTTTATGTTCAGGGAATTGTCGCACATTACTAGGAAGCCTAATCCTAGAAGGTCGTGTCCCACAGAGGGAAACCTGAGGGTTACAGCAGGTGATGAGATATTTTAGGCCAGTTAGGAATAACAAGAGGGTGAGAAAGAGAAAGAGGTGTCACCAGTCAACCACCAAGGAAGATCTTTAATTTGCTTTGAAGAATAGCTCCTTCTGGAAATGTTTAGGTGGCTAGTTCAATCTGTTGAACAAGCATAATGTTAGCTGGAGTCTGATCCATGGGTTCACATAACTGGAGAAACAACAGATGTAACACTTAAAGACTATAACGATAAAAAAAAAAGTAAAGTAGAATTATTAAACCAACGTATAATGTTTTAAAAAATAATGAACTCATCCCTGCTGGCAGCCAACTAAAAAGCCACTAAATACATTAAATCCTGGTCCTTTGGTAGTGACTTAGAACCAAGGCAAGTAGCTTCTTTCTGACGCTGTATAATAGGTTTATACTTCATGGGGGGTGTTTATGTACACACAGCAAGATGTAGTAATTCTCATGCATATGCCTCACTGTTCTGTTGATATATATTCTAGAGAAATTCTATTGTCTAATACAATTTAAATAAATGAATCTGAAGATTTTTTCCTGGTTGGCTATTTCTTTGGCAGTAATTTCAGCAATTTACCTTGAGTTTTTTCTAGTAAGTTTATAATTATGTATTCATTTATTGCAATGCCTGCCCTTTTCTGGGGTTGGTGCCAAGCATTGAATACTCTTGACTCTGTGGACTACCAGTTACACATTTTGACATTTGAAGTGGGATTAAAGATGATGTCCAATACTGAGTTATCGTTCCAGACAGAAATTAAATAGAAAAAATAAAACAATAAATATGGTGAGTAATTGGTCTCTCATGTTATTTGTGAGATGGGAAGGAACTAAGATAAGTCAAAAAGGAAAAAGGAAAGTGTGGATTACACGGACCTGGTCTGGGATCTTGGGCTAGCTGTCTATAACAGATTTCATCTGCCCTCTTCCTAATAATTTTTTTAAATTTCAAATCCTCTGTTGCTGCACATGGATTGGTTAGAGTACTTGATATGGACCTCTTTATTTCGGTGGTAAAGAATTTTTATGAAGGTGTGTTTTCCAGTATACATAATCTCCTAGTTAGAAATTGTGGTGTTTTAAGTCCTTTATCTCCTTTAATTAATTAATTGGATATTAAAAGCAGAGAAAGATTAGTGCAAAGTTAAGGTAAGGCTGCTGGGAACCCTGTAAGCAAGGTATCAGGCTGTTTCCCATGAAGACTTTTGTCAGTCAATGTGTGTTCCTTAAAGCTGCCTGGTCATATCTAAGACTATGCATGTCTTTTTCAAACATTCCAGTCAAAGCCTTGATAACATAAACAGTTTCCAATTTCCTGTTACAAGGAGAACAGATTCTTATTGAACTTATGTTAATAATTATAGGAGAGTTTTTATATTCTTACACAGGTAAGCTCATATTCAAGTGGTGTAGAAATAGGTTCCACCTCTTGATGAGAAGAAGTACTAAATATGGTGGCTATTTATTTAAGTCTACCACAGCAGACTTAATTATTTATTTGCACATAATATGTGCTACATGAATGTTAGCTTGTATTAAGAATAAGAATCCCTAGCCCAGCTGGTGTGGTTCAGTGGTTGAGCATCAACCTATGAACCAGGAGGGCAGGGTTCAATTCCTGCTCAGGGCACATGTCTGGGTTGTGGGCTCAATCTCCAGTAGGGGCCATGCAGGATTCTCTCTCACCTTTGATGTTTCCATCTCTCTCTCTTCTTCTCCCTTCCTCTTGGAAATCAATTAAAATATTTAAAAAAAGAATAAGAAAATCTCACAACAGTCCAATTAGGCATTTATAAATTATTTTCTGGCTTTTAAGTAAATTGAGACCCAAAAAGTGTAAGTAGCTGTCCAACTTCACTTAACTAACAAATTCCATAATCTAAAACTCAAACACAGAATTTCTGATTCTAACCTCACTCCCTCCCTGCACTGCAGTAAAAATTGCTTTCTTGGAAATTTAAGGTATGATTTTTGGCTAAGTGACATAATGGTGCTACCTTTGCTAATAATGTCCCTTGGTCCTTTCCAAATCAGTGAAGATGACTTTCCTGAGAAGTTTCTGAGCTAGGGGAAACAGGTGGGAATTCTTGTCACTCTGAATTACTTGTGTCAGAATATTTTAACTATAGCACTAATCAATGTATGTTTATTAACAGGAAATAAGTCTCAGATTTGAACATGAGCTATAAGAAGTGCAGAAAAACATTCACTCATCCTTGAAGCACTCTTTATCTTTTAAGAACAAAATGAGACCTTTTGAACATACAAAATAAATGTTAAGATACCGTTATGTAATAAGAATCTCCCATATCAAATGCCAATGGAGAATTACCACCCAGAGCTGAGCTGCACACCCAGATCCGTCTGACTCCAAATCTCTTGTCCTGTCCACCAATGCATGCTACCACCAGAGGTCATTTGCAATTGCTCTTTTATGAGCTTCAGGAAGAGAGAAAAAGAGTTAGAGGAGGGGCTGGTGAAAAAGCACTAACGTGCACAGAAGCCTAGGGTTAGGCATAGCTTTAGGACTCACCTGGTGTATCTCCGAAAGGGAACTGTGGTTCACATTGTCATAGACCAAAGAATTTCAGATCTGAAAATGTAGTCACTAAGGCCAAACAAATCCTTAATATTTAGCCTTATCTTTCTAGTCTCTTTTGGTTTGGTTTCCATGACAACCTACTGGGTAATTTTGTGTATTTTCTGAAGGCAGGTGATTGTTTTTGCTTAGCCAAAGTGGGAGAAAGCAGTCTGAGAGAGGTCATTTAGAAGAAGAAATCTCATTTTATTGTGTAGGAACTCATAAGCTAAGATCTTTAAAAATAACTGAGTTAATTTCTCAGACTTTGTCATAAGCATTAACTGAAACTTAAATTGAAATTAATTATAAGAAGAGGAGGAGGAAGAAGAGGAGAAGGAGGAGGAGGAGGAGGAGGAGAAGGAGGAGGAGGAGGAGGAGAAGGAGGAGGAGGAGGAGAGAGAAGGGAGAGAAAATAAGAGAGCGGGAGGGGTGGAAAGGAAGACAGGAATAAACACAACTGTGCTGTGTGGATATTCTCAGAGGAACTAGCTAAATTCTAGCCTTTTTCCCTGCTTGCCTTCATACTCCCAGGGTATTCATCTATTTCCACTCCTCTCTCCTCCTCTCTCATCCTTCTGCTCCCTGACTTCTGCTCTGTCACTTCAGTGAAGCAGAAGAGATAGGCTGGTGGACTTGCAGGGCCTTTTCCCTCATCACCCCCTCTAAACCCCTCCTGCCAGAGGTCAGTTCCACAGATCTAGAAAGTCTACCTTCCATCTGAGGTGCCTCCCATTGTCTGCTTCTCTGTCTGAGGGCTTTCTTCACATTGAAGTGGATTGCTCTGTCTGTGAGCAGTACATGCCAAAAAAAAGTACAGGTGCTTTAACGTCACCCCAGAAATGTCTGTGGATAAAAGTTCCCTTTTGACACAAATCTTGATGGAACACTTCTAAGGGGGGCTCTACATGGTTCCTCAAATGGATCCCAGTGGGAATCAGCTCAGCTGTCCAAAGCCATAATTCTCTCAGTAATCTACCTTTCTGGAGCTCCTCCCCTTCTCTGTGTTATTTTTCCTACTTTCTTAACTTGTGTATCCTAACTAAATAGTTGCTCCCAAGTCTTCATTTTAAATGAATGAGACTGAGGACACCAAGGTATCTCCTTCTTGGCGTCAACATAGGCAAGAAATAATATTAATAATCATTAACACTAATAATTAAAGCAAAGCAAGTAATATTTTTTAGGGTGGCCACTGCCCCAATGCCTCACTCTGAGATCCATCAGGGAAATAGAACCTCCCTGTGTTTTCATGTAGAATAGTTTGTACAACCACCGGAAGAGCTTAGGAATGAAAGGTCAGGAGAGCTACAGCCAGAAGCAGGTGGTTCTCAGGAACACACATGGAAACCACTGAGAACTTTATCTGCCATCTGTTCAGACATCAGCTTACAAGTGTCCTTAGAGAATAACAGCTTCTGTTTCCTCCCACCTCCCAAATTTTGTGCAGATTCTCATCTGTAAGCAGAAAAGGACAGTAGGGTCCCAGGTATGTGCCCTAAAATGCAGATGAGCATGTAGGAAAGAAGGTTGTCAGGCTAAGGGTATAGCAGATAGTTCAGCACACAGGCACATGCTCTCCAGGATGCCCTGGAGATGCCAGAGCTGGTGGCCGGCAGTGCTGGATAAACACTGACAAACTCTTGCTACCCAATAACTTCTTTTTTAGTCTCCATAAGGACCACCATATCGTTTGACATAATATAACTAAGTAGAGAGGTTGCAGCCAACCAGTTAAATCAAGAGATTTCTACAACAAGCCTGTGTGAAACTTTTATACCAGTCACCTTGATTTCTCCCATGTCCCTACCTAGGGTTCTCCATTAAGTATTTACAAAACATCTCCTAAATTTAAGTCTTTTTCATCACCTTGTCCCACTGTGGCCACCATCAC
Organism: Myotis nattereri; assembly: GCF_964212035.1. Taxonomy (NCBI): domain Eukaryota; kingdom Metazoa; phylum Chordata; class Mammalia; order Chiroptera; family Vespertilionidae; genus Myotis; species Myotis nattereri. The sequence goes on from NC_138075.1 coordinate 183,579,220, forward strand.
CACTAATGCCTGCACCCTGCTCCTTCTCCCAGTTCTCTATTTAAGTGAAACTAGGATAATAGCTTAAGTCAAATACTAGTATAAAGAGCTGTTTCTACAAGCTTAACTCAAAAGAGCCCACCTGCAATGGGTGAGAAACTGCACCTTTCTATATTTTCTAGAAACTGGATCGTTGCTTCTGACCCATTGAAACCTCTGACTTTTTCTTAGTGCCATCCCTGTGGCATATGCTACCACAGGTCACCCTCTCTGTTCACTCCTTTTCTCTTTTTCTGTAGTTTGTCTTACAATTCACTTTCTTTGTTCCCCTCCCATCTCTGGCCTTTCTTTTGGTCCTTGGCTGGCCCCTCTTTCTTCTCATTAGGTTGCTCCTTTCAAGGGGGCACCTAAACTCTTCTATCTTTATTTCTGTAGAGGTTTTTAAGACTTGGGGGAGTAACATCACCTTGAGAGTCTGATAAACCTAAAGATCCTCAACTCAGCAACATGCACATGATATGTATGGCAGGGGGGGTGTTGATTTTAAATTTAATTTTCTCTTTTGGTTTAATTGAGTATACAATCCTGCCCTAGTCTTCCCTGCCATGACAGTCAGCTACCTTCAACCAGGAAGCTAGATTTCTTGCCTTCATCTGTTTCTTTGTGGTCTGGACACCGAGTTGAGAACGATACACCCTGCCAGTGGCCTGCCACCCTGGTCAGAGGCCAGTTAGAGGCTGAGAGGATAGAAGCCAATAAAGTATGAGAAGTCAAGTCAGAGGGACAGGATGGTCACTGATCCCTAGGATCATGCCTGGGCCAGAAAGATGGAAACATAAGGTCACCTACCTCAGAACTCAGCATGGAAGGCCAGCAGAACACAACAGGTTGGCCAGGAGGCATGCTTCTTGATAACAGTGGGTGCCTGCCAGAACTATCCAAGGGCCCACATGAGGCCTAAGCCCCTTTCCTCATCCCTGCACAGCACCTCAGTGAGAGAAACAGGAAGAAATGGAGACTCTCAGAGAGCCTAGGCTTTGTATTCCAAGGGATCCAGGGAATTTTTGGAAGGGACTCTTAACATTAGTTTAAACCAAATTGGACATTTAATTAGTTTGTTTTCACACTTCCTAGCATATAAATATTCGGGCGAGAAAAACTAATTAGTAGTGGACCACATTAATTTATTAAATATTTTTTCTGCACAACCAATTTGGAGTGTGAGTTGCATTTTTTTACTGAAACATGCACTGATTTGCATTCCTTTTCAAGGACTTCAGAGCATCTCTGAGGGTGAAGATTTCTACTCTATATTCATACATTTGGAAATAAAATACATTTGTGGTTCCACTTCTTTGCAAAATCTGTATTTTCATCCTGTGTGTATAATATATCTATTGCAACCACTAGCAAGACATCTTAACTTAGATGTTCTATGAGCAGCCTGCAACTTGGTGAATGTACAGTGGAACCTATCTTGTCTCCTCCCTAAAGTCAGCTCTCATCTCACCTTGCTCTTGCTGTCATGACAACAGCATTTCTGTGTCCCAGTCTTTCTTGCTCACAAATCAAAGGTACGTTTATTTCCTCCATTTCTCATTTATTCACAATAGTACTGGCTATTCACTCTTTGAAGTGGATCTAGTTTTACTCCTTATCTCTCCATTCCCCCTTTTTCATTATTGCACATCAAGGTATTACTAATCAGGATACAAGCTTCTCCTCATGACCTCATCCATGGCCCATTAGTCCATCACCAGTACTCTTTTTAAAAATTTTATTTTACTAAAAAAAAAAACTTTATTGTTGGACCATTGCCCGTACTCTTCACGATTCTTTTTAAAGGTGTCATCTCATTGTGTCTTTCCCCTGCTCAAGGCTCTTGTTTTCTTGACCTGGACTTTTCTTGAACTCCAGTTTTACATTCCTAATTGCTTGCTGAACCATCTACATAAGGAGATTGAGATTTGATAAAAAAAGAAATAGATTTCAGGGAACAGTGAGGAACAGGGTACCTAAAGGGAGGATGGTGTGAGGGAGAAAGTAGAGAGAGAAATAGTTAGGGCTTGGGAATCCCACTGAAGGCCTGGGATGACCCTGATTGGGTTCAAATTTCTCCCTACTTGTTCTTACCTTAAACAATTTAGAAACAATCCCCAAAATCTTTCCAGAGATGAAATGGGTATACTATAGATGTGTCTATTAAAAATTCACTTTTAGGAAAAGTAAGGGAGTCAGCATCTGAACCAGGAAGTGATGACTAAACTTTATCACCTGGTCACACGCCCATGGGCCACCTATTCAAGGTGGGCTACTGAATTACTAGGGACATCTCCATACAGATAGTGGCCCAGCAGGGAAAGGGTTGGTGTGACATCAGCTTGGACCTTGGAATATCTTCTGGCAAATACTTGCCTATCATGTCCCACCCATTCTTCCAGGCCTCTTCTGAGAAATCCTCCCTAATCCCTTCAATCCCTAGTCCATACTGTCAAGGTATTATTTGTACAGGAAAATGCTCATCTTTACTAAAGAACAAAATTCTTGGGGACATGGACTAAGTCTAGTTCATTCTTCATTCTTTTATTCTGAGTTCTTGGCACCATGCTATGCATTTAGTAAATGCTAAGTATACATTTGATAGATGTATGAACGTATGAAGCTTTTTATTATAGTTATTGTGTATATGTCTCTTACTTGAAAACATTCACTGTCTCCAGTTTTTCTCTCCCCCACCTTGTACTTTGAACACTTTTGTGTGTGTGTGCTCATTGTCAGCTTTTGGAAATATTTAATCAGTTGAATTAGAATCTGAAGGTAGTTTGCAAGAATGTGTTTTATTTAAGCATGTACCTGATGTCACATGAGGTGATGATACTACCATGAAAAAACGATGCTGCTTCTGCAGTGTAATTTTCAATGGATTAGAAAGGTTTAACATTGATATTTCTCCTATGATTAAAAAAATACTATTTCTTAGTTATTGTGAAGGTAAGCATCTGCCTAGTCTATTCTTGAATGGTGACAGATTCTAGAATAGTGGGATTTACTTTCATGAACTTCTGTGGAATTCAAGAGACTCAAGCAATGTGTAGTTAATTTTGCTCATCAGAAAAATATTTTTTTTAAATGACATCAATTTGTATAAAACTTCAGAAACACCCAAACTGTTACCTTTTCGTATCTTGAGTTTGAAGACTTATTTTGGTTTCACCAAGTAAAATATTCTCGAATAAGAGCATGCTATTAAGTTAGTGTGCATGCCATATTGTTCACTCAGTATGTTTTACTCGATATTTCTAATCAGGATACACAAGTTTTTATTCCTATTTTTAGATATTTTAACTTTTTAAAAAAAGAGCTAAGCCTTTAAATTTGGCAGAAAGTTTCAATTTTAAAAACAATTAAATAGCCCTGGCCAGTATGGCTCAGTTGGTTGGGCATCCTCCTGTGTACCAAATGGTTATAGGTTCAATTCCTGGTCAGGGCACATACCCATAGTGTAGGTTTGGTCCTCGTTGGAGTGTAACCAGTTTCTCTCTCACATTGATGTTTTTCTCTCCCTCTCCCTTCATCTCTCTCTTAAAAATAAATAAAAACATATTTTTAAAAATCTATACTAATAAAAGGGTAATATGCTAATTAGACTGGGTTGACTGGACATCTTATGGACGTCCGACTTTCTTCTGGACAAAGCCATGGTGGCAGGGGCTGAGGCAGAGGCGGTTAGGGGCGATCAGGCCGGCAGGGGAGCAAGCAGTTAGGGGCAAGATCAGGCCAGTGTGGGGGAGCGAGCAGTTAGGAGGCAATCAGGCTGGCAGGGGAGGACAGTTGGGAGTGATAAGACTGGCAGGGAGGGCAGTTGGGGGCAATCAAGCCGGCAGGGGAGTGGTTAGGAGGCAATCAGGCTGGCAGGCAGGTGAGTCGTTAGGAGCCAGCGGTTCCAGATTGTGAGAGGGATGTCCAACTGCCGGTTTAGGCCCGATCCTGCAGGCCTAACATCCCCCACAGTTGGACATCCCCCAAGGGGTCCCAGATTGGAGAGGGTGCAGGCCAGGCTGAGGGATGCCCCTCCCCCCTGCGTGAATTTCATGCACTGGGCCTCTAGTAAATAAATAAAAACAATCAAAAAAACAAAAAACCCCACCACTAATTAGGTGGTTGCTATGCAATGTTTTTATTTTATCCCAGTGTTTTAATTTTTAAAATGTTTTAAAACTTGTCAACTACTTAGCTTTAGTAATCATTTATTTACCCAATTGGTTGAGTCCAAAACAATACATTTCTGTTTCTTTCCATTTGGAAAGTGTATAATTTTAGTGCACTTTTATTTCAAAGTCTGAGAGAGCAAAGTTAAGAAGCAGATGACAATGATTTTCTAGTAATTTGATGTGTCAGGGTACTTAAGCTTCCTGAACCTTAGGTTTATCAACCAGTAAATGGATAAAATAATTCTTACTGTGCAAGCTCACCATCAATAACAAATAGGAGAGGTTATTCCTAGTTTCTGGCCTAAGCTACTCTTAATACAACCAATAATTTTGAGTCTACAAGTAGTAAAGTCCAACTCCACCTCCAAAAATAACTAACTTATCTCAGCATAATTTAAAAATGACTAGGCTTTTATTTATTCTTAATAGCCACATAATAATTGTTCCTTAATTTTCTCATTGGGTACTTTCAAGGGGGGAGTTGGGAAGGGAGCAAGAGAGAATATATAGAGAGAAATGAGCCAATTCTATAGGGCCTGTCCCTGAGTTGGAATTCTTCACCTCACCATGGCTTGTTCAGATAAGAGTAGGAAGACATTCTTTCCACAGGGATCATCAATCCCTAAAAATACACAGAACTTTCACTGTGTCAGTGCAATGACTGAACATAAAAATAAATTCCTTGTTTTTAATAAGACTTATTAGAGAATATCAGTATTATCATCACCATCTTCTTCATCACTCTTATTATTGATCTTACTAATAGTAGCTAACATTAATTGAAATCTTATCTTGAGAGTGTGTCAAATATTCCAGGTGCTGGCTAAGCATTTCTTTTTTGGCATTATCTCATCTAATCCACTTAGCCCACACTCTATTATTTTCTTCAACCCGTTGATGAGAATGGCAGAGGGGTTAAGTGACTTGCCCAGGGCCTCCCAGTAAGTGACAGACCTGGGATTGATTCCCAGATCTGTTTGAATAAAGGTCCTGTGCTCATGTAGCCTTTGTATTATAATAGTTCAGCAGCCAGTTTCCCATCCCTATGCCATTTATAGAATGATCAGCAGCACTGGTTTGGTTAAGGGTTCAGATACTTTGACATGTAGTTGGAGTTAGGAGGCAGCAGGGTGGCAGTACAGCCCAAGGCTAGATTAACATTAGAAATAAAACCAACCAACAAACAAAACATACTGGGTAAGTGACTTTTTTAGAATTGTTAGTTCCAGTTCATGGAGTAAACAGTGTTCCTAGGTTGTAAAAAAAAAGAACATTCTAGAAATAGGTTTATTAAAATTAGTTGATACTTTTCAGTATTTCAAATGGTTTTGCAGAGCAATTCAGATAATGGTTCTCTCTCATTTCTTACTAAAAATGAGCATATTACAAATTGCCTAGTTTGGATAATAGAAATATTTTATATTGTGCATACATCCTATAAGAATAATTATATGTGTCACAAAAAGCAATTTTAAGGAGTTCTGTGTTGAAGAATTTTGTTTGACTTCTTTTAAGTAAACTGAAGAAGAATGAAGAAAAAAAAAAACAACTCTTAAAGTACTTCGGTCACACCTTTATTATTTTGTAACTTAAACTTGTGTAAGAATAATAATACATGAAAGAAAAAGTCTTTAAAAACACATCTGATTAGCATTTCTTTTATAATACAAGTACTGACTATAATGATAAATTACACATACCTATATACCCACATTTTAATTTTTCAATAACAAACATTCCTAACAATTTATCTCTTGAGTATAATTACTGAAGTTGTTTTTGGAGCCATATAGTTTATTTAGTTTCTGAATATGGTATTTCAGACTGCTTCAAACATCAATGGCTTTCAGGTCCTTGGGAAGAAGGAGTTTGCAGAAGTGCCAACTAGATATTACTGTAAGATACACATTCCCAGGAGCAGCAGCATTAGCAAACAGGCAGGAATAGACTAATGCACGTTATGTTCCAGCATTATTGCTCAGCTGCCAACACTGATCACATTGAACAGGTTCTTTTGCAGAAAAATGCTTTGAAGCATGAAGGATTCTTTGAAGAAGAACAGATGCCCAAAGGCATTACCCATACGCATCAACCATAGTACAAAAACAAAAACAAAAAACACCCTAAAGTATAAACCAAGATTTTTACACCGAAGACATAGTTATAATTTCTTGCCCTTGAGAACCATTATTAAAATATATAAGTTATTTTGGGTCAAGGAAAATCTGCTGATCCCTCCATATACTGACTTCTGTGAGTGCCCAGCTTGAGTTCTATTCTCCAAGACAGTGGGACAGATTAAAAGTCTGATGACAAAGTCCGCTGGGTAATATACCGTCTTGGATAAGCCTTGTTTAAATTCCATTCTATGAAATATTATACCCACTAGAATATGAGCTCTATGAGGTGACATATTTTTTTAAAGCATTTTTTCATTGATATAGCCCCAGCACCTATGGTCCTTGGCACTTAATAGGTACAAAATAAATATTTTTAATAAATTCATAACAAAATGAATTTCTTTTTTATTCATAACAAAATGCAAGCAGAAAATACTAAAATAAAGATCATGTTAAGGCAATAGTTTGGTCTTAAAGCCATGGGCACTGAAATATGTACTGAACATCTTTCACTGAATTTTGCCCCAACCAGGGCCTTAGCCAAGCAGCAAATTATCTGACCCAGAACATTTTACTCCACACTTTATGTCACTTGCTTATATCATAAGCAATGATATAAAGTGGAAAATGTGAAAGGCCCAAATAATTTACTTTAAGAAAGAAATATAAAGCTCTCTCCCATCACAACTCATCACTTAATAATGTAACGTCATAGGAACCAGGAACATCTCACCTCACAACTCACAGGCCTGTATACTTTACCCCATCATGCCTGGGGTATTCTGGAACAAGGTATGAAACCTTGCTTCCTTCAATTTTTTTATTCCCTTGTAACAACATCTGTTGGTCCTTCCACTGCTAGAATTAAAGAGAGATTCTGAGGAATTTGACAAGGATCCAAGAAATATCTGCCCTTACCCAGAAACTGGGGAGAGACCTTTATCTCCTGGAGCCAGCCCAGTTCAGATGTAATCGCCTTCAGGAGCCTTCACTGACTCCTTCCAAGCTGCCTTAATCATTCTCCTCTCTGATCCCATAATACCTTCCACCTCTTTTTTTTCTATGCTTTTATCTTTATTGCTGAAAGTATTATAGAGGTCCCTCCTTTCCCCCCTCACTGACCCCCTCCACCTGCTCCTGCCCCCTCCCCAGGGCTTCAGCCCCTTTAAGAGAACCAAGTTGAATGGAGATGATCAGTGAGTAGCTGTTCCTCCCACTAAACTGTAAGCTTCCTAAGGGGTCATGTCATTTCTCCTTAGCATTTGTCATCGTGGGGAGCACAGTGCCTAGGATATAGTAGGTGCCCAGTCAATGTTTGCTGAGCTCCCTGCTCCCTCTCTATGTTCTGCAATTATCATCTTGAATGCTGTGTGTGAAAGTAGAATATTGTTGCTAGAAATGTTCCTCTAATACAATTGAAAGCACTATGTGAAAACCATAATTTGATATTCTGTTTGATAGAGGATGTTATTTCTGCTTTAAGAAACTATTGTCCACAGCCCCATGATGCACTAAAATTAGGATCTCTGTTCCAGGTTACAGAAACCCAAATAGCAAGTCAAATGAGGAATTTATTATAAAGATAACATGTCTCATAGAGGCCACAGACAGGAACAGAATGAGGCTAAACTTTGGGAATACATGTCCTAGGGACTCAGACTCTCAGGAAAGTTGAATCTTATATCTCTGGTCTCTCTAATCAGCTTCCTTTGCTTTTCTGATCCACATGAGGAAAAACAGGACTGCCCATAGCTTCAAAATGGGAATGACTCCAACTGGCCCAACTTCATTAAGTATTCCCCTTTGACCAGCCAAATGCTGGAAGTGGGGTCAAAAATATGGGCAGGTTGTTGGGCAGAAAATCCCATAGGTATGTCCACCACACTTCCAAGTTCTTAGTTTCTAAGGAAAACATCTGGTCAGAATGGACTATCTCAAATTTAATAATGGTAGTCCTTATAAAATATAAAGTTTTTCAAAGCATAATATTCAAATGTATTTCTCTTAATAATACATGGTACCAATAGAAAATTCCTGAGTATATATGTGTTTTCTTTGTTTTAAAAATAAATTAATTTTATTATTTGATAATATTGACAATTTATATCCAAGTTCATTTAATATATGCAAAACAATTATAAATACATTTTGAAAAGATACGAAAATCCTCAGTTCTTTCTTGACATCAGACCTACTAATTTTCAAAAGACACGATGAACATCTTAGGGTCAAAACAAAATCCCCCAGTCTGAATTGTCTTGAGAGATTCCTTTGGTCAACCAACATCAGTTCAGGAAAGAAGAAACATTTACGCCTTCTTTTTTGTTTTAAATGCTCAAATAAGCATTGTTTCAAGTGTTCTCAGTATCAGAGAAGACTGAGAAAGAGAAAGGGCATGAACTGAGTCCAGAAGACTTGAAAAGAAAACATATACAACATAAATCAGCTGTATATAATCCTGTTGTAAGAATGTCTAAGTCAGGAGAAAAAAATAGAATTAGAAACATCAGTTGTTGACTTAGCTCTCATTGATATTTGAGCTAAGTCTGTATTACACAGAAGCACAGCCTCAGTCTCTCCCCAAACACAATGTGTAATAGAAAGTGATATACAGCTTCCCCTTTTCTCCCAATTCTCCACTTCACTTTATGCATGGCGTCTACCCTGTGAATAAAATTTACAAAGATTCTGGAAAAGGAGCTGCTGGGATGACAGGTGCTACAGCCAAAGTGCAGCAATTTGGGGACATCTGTTTTTATAAAAGATCTAGCCTGTCAGTGTTGAAAGTTCCATATTCTATGGAATGTTGGTTACATGTAGATTTTGCTTCTTCAGTTGTAAAGAGTCCTTATTAAATTTACTAGGGAGTTAAAGGAGCATTTGGGAAGATGGTGTCAGGTAATAGTTGTATACATGGGATTTCATTGCAACAACATTCCACTGAGAGCAATCACAGGTACTGCTTATTAGAAGGACAAAAACAAGCATACAGTCACAACCAGCTTCTGCCTGGGCTCTGCTATGCTGCCACTGACCATTATCCTGGGGAATAACTAGATCTTCCAGTGCTATTGTTGATACTTCAGTGAACTTAACTGGTGCTTAATGACTGCCAGGCACTTCCTGTCCATAGCTCTACGCATTCTACTAGCTAGGGGGCAAATCTGCTTGCTTTACTAACCTAAAGTTTATTCATGTCTCTAAGCATTTATAAAGGAGCAAAGGAACATAATAAAAGTCAATGCTGCAGAAAGTTTCTGCAGAAAAATAGCCCCAGTATCTCAGAGTCATGACAAAGCACAGTTCAGTAGAAAGTGTTGGGTTATCTAGTGAGTTAGGTTGTACCAACTGTGAGGAGCAAAAATGATGGTTCAGAGCACAGACGTTGAATGGGGTAAATCTTGGTTCCAGTATCAGCTCCACCAATTCCTAACTCTGAAAATCTGGGTTAGATTATTTAACTTCTTTGGGTCTGTTTCCATATATGGGAAATAAGGATTGTAATAGATATCTCAGAGATTCTTGCAAGTATTCAAGGAAATAACATATTTCAAACTCCCAGCACATGGTAAGTGTTGGATAAGTGGCAGATGTATTATTAAAGCAACATCTAGGATCTAGAGTCCTTCCTACTTCTTTTTCTTATTTAACTGGTAATCCTGGTGACAAATCCTGGATTAAGTGGAAGTTTAATAATATTCCCTTCTTAAGTGGGTACTTTTTCCCAATTATTAAATAACAAAATTTATTATTATAATAAAAACAATAGTAAGCAACACAAACTGTTACAAACAAAAGTAAATAACATTATTTAAAATTCATTCTGTTAGCTGTTTTCCTGAGACACATTCTGTCCATTTTCAGTTGAGCATGGCATTTTGTAGCTTGCGACCAGCCTGGAGGTACCTTCATTGACTGTAGGAAACAAAAAAGAGCAAGCATTTAAAAGAAAGATGTACTATGAATACCACCTCATACATATATATCTAGAACCATAATTTTTGTTTTCAATCCATTAGTGTTATCCTGGTAACACGTTCAGAGAACATTGTAATTTCTAGAGAAGTGTTTACTGTACCCCATTAATCTGGAAGTTTCTGGGAAAGGAAATTCTTTGTGATGCTGGGAGATCTATGGAAAGTCACTGTCTCTCTCTTGCTGAAAGTTAACAAGGAAGCACGTGGCCCAGATTGCTACTGGCCTTGGAGGAAGTAATCAAGGATGAAGCCACCTCTTTATTTTATTTTATTTTGTTTTTTTTTTAAATGTATTTTATTGATTTTTTTACAGAGAGGAAGGGAGAGGGATAGAGAGTTAGAAACATCGATGAGAGAGAAACATCGATCAGCTGCCTCCTGCACACTCCCTACTGGGGACGCGCCCGCAACCGAGGTACATGCCCTTGACCAGAATCAAACCTGGGACCCTTGAGTCCACAGGCTGATGCTCTATCCACTGAGCCAAACCAGTTAGGGCAAAGCCACCTCTTTAGACAGTGAACAAAAAGAGAGAAATCATGTTTCCCTGCGTGGGAGTCTCTGGATTGCCAGTTCATGTGTGCCAAACACTTCTTCGTTTTAAACCAGCTTGGTTGTGTTTGGCACTATCACAGCCAAACCGACCTGGTGACTGTTGTTTGCCCGCTCAGAGCCCTTCTCTGCCTGCTGTGCCCTCCAGGGGGCTGACTCTAGCGATTGCATCACAAGGTCTCTCTTGCCTTTCTGCTTCTTCTTGGGTTTAGCTAGTGGAAGGCTACTGCTGAAGATCTGAAGGCAGAAGAAGAGAAAGTTTGGGGTGTTTTTCTCCATTTCCTGCCTCCCACCTTGTTTAGGTTACAGCAGTGGCTATTTCCTTCCACAGCAACAGCTCCTGCCTGGTGGGCCCTCCACCAGCCCACCTCTCAGGGCCAAGAGAACACAACTCCAGCCCTCGTGAGCATGGGAGGGGTACAGCCTCCTGCCATAGTGAGACTCTGGAGCCTCCATGTTCCTGTGAGTTTCCTCAACCCTACCCCCACCCCCCACCCCTACCCAAGTCCCTTCATCAAAATCTTTTTATTGGCTCTAGCTGGTTTGGCTCAGTGGATAGAGCATCGGCCTGTGGACTGAAGGGTCCCTAGTTTGATTCCGGTCAAGGGCACATGCCTGGGTTGTGGGCTTGATCCCCAGTAGGAGGCAGCTAATCAATGATTCTCTCTCATTATTGATGTCTCTATTTCTCTCTCCCTCTCCCTTCCTCTCTGAAATCACTGAAAATATGTTTTTATAAATCTCTTTATTGGATCATCCCAGAGGATTTGTGATTCCTACTGGGAAACTAATTGATACAACATTTAAAGAGCACAGGACAGTGTTTGGCATGTGGTAAATGCTCAATAAATGAAGCTATTAATAGAACATTACTATTGTTATTTCCTCTCAATGTGAGATGTCTCTCCACCTATTCTTTGTGTCCAAAAATGAGGAAGAAAAAAATATAAAATAACTACACAACTATGTAAAATTAGAAAACCGCCCAGCCGGCATGGCTCAGTGGTTGAGCATCCACCTTTGAACCTGGAGACCATGGCTGAGTTCCGGTCAGGGCACATGCTTGGGTTGTGAACTTGATCTCTAGTAGGGGACATGCAGGAGGCAGCTGATCAATTATTCTCTCCAATCATTGATGTTTCTATCTCTCTCCCTTTCCCTTTCTCTCTGCAATCAATAAAAATCTATTTTTAAAAATTAAAAAACCAATTGATCTGGGTACCTTAGAAAAAGTATATGAAAGTCCTCTCCCCATATGCATGTATCTCTCTGATAACATGTGAGAGAAAGATATGAGAACATTTTATTTGACTTCAGAGTCTATGAAAAATTCGATTTATTTTTAGATGTTTTTAAACATAATCAAACTCCAATCAATGATTTATTAGATGCAATTAAAGCCCCATTTTCCCAGATAAATGCCACCTGAATAGTTTCCCATCTACCAAATTTATCACACTCACCATTAAGCAATACTAGTCTCTTGAATATCTTCATTTACAGGAGTTATATCTTTACCAAGATTTGGCATATCTTCTTTCTTTTTCCTTCGAAGGGGACTTGGAAAATGGTGTTAGAAATTAGCATAGGCCTGTTAGTTCATGCGAAGACAAAATTAATCATCAAGAAAGCTGCCTATGATTTTATTTCTACACTTGTTAAGAGTGCATAGGTTCCTTTATTTTCCTTAAATATTTGAGGTTTTCTCTGAAATCACCTCTCTCCCTAGGCTCCATTGATCGCTACAATAAGCAACAGTGGGATAGAGTATGGCTATAGGTAGAAAGAATATGGCACCTGAGTGTTGATGCAGTTTGGTTAGCACAAGAACATTTTCTAAAACAAGTCATTTTACAAAATAGATGGATACAGTATTATTTAGTGTGTATATAAGATATAATACACATTGGAAACAAATGTAAGAAAACCAAGAGCACTTTTGGAATGTTAACTAAGTTGCCAGATACATTAGAAATCTGGACTGTAATCCCATTTTTTTAAAAGTATAACTCAAAATTAATGTGATAAAATAGGCCACTTCTGAGTTCTGTCCAACAAATACTCTGTCCTTTGGGCGCATTATAAAAGCTCCTTTTGCTATAAAGTAGGTAAAATAAAAAAAATAGTTTTCAATTTTATAGCTAGAAGGAATCCTACAGATTATCTGGTTTAATACTCTAATTTTACAGAAAATACAATTAAAGGCTTCAAATGTTATAAGAAAGTTCTTCAAAGTTTCAAAGATACTCAATGGCAGAGCTGGAACAAAAATAAAAGTCACCCTGGAGCTCTGCTTGTGTTTCTCAGCCCTGATGGCTGTGAAGAAAGGGATCATGAGAAGCCCTCTTCTGGTCTAGACTGCAGACCAGAAGTAATTGCAGAAGTTTAGAGGCTGCACTAGTTTCTCAATACAGAAAGATAGCACTGGAAGGGAAGACTTTTTAGCATACCACCTGGGAGTTCTAGTCTAACAAACCATTTGATGGGTTTCCAAAAGTAACTATCTTAAGTAATATACCAAGCTACACTCTCTCAGACAAAAGCAAGGTGTTTCTTGAGTGCCGAAGTTGTGGCATATAATGAAAAGTAAAAGAGAAGAACAAGAGTGTAATTATCTTTCACAAATTAAATTCATTATTTTGATGTGGGGAAAAAATGTTTTGTTCATTTACACTGAGTGGCCAGATTATTATGACCACCCCATCAGTACTTCATTGACACTTCCAAAAAACTGAATATTGAAAACTTCCTAAGCAAATACTCTCAAGGTTTTATTATTATTATTATTTGCACTAGAGGCCCGGTGCACAAAAATTTGTGCACTCGTGGGAGATGGGAGATCCCTCAGCCCGGCCTGTGCCCTTTCGCAGTCTGGGGCCCCTCAGGGGATGACCACCTGCTGACTTAGGTCTGCTCCCCAGGGGATTTGGCCTAAGATGGCAATCAGACATCCCTCTGGCAGCCCGGCAGCCCTAGGGGGATATCCACTTGCCAGTGGGGAGCAGACCTAAGCTGCAGTCGGACATCCTTAGCACTGAGGAGGCAGGAGAGGCTCCCACCACCACCGCTGTACTAGCAGCCATCAGCCTGGCTTGTGGCTGAGCAGAGCTCCTCCCATGTGAGAGCGCCCTGACCACCAGAGGGCAGCTTCTGCATTGAGCGTCTGCCCCCTGGTGGTCAGTGTGTGTCATAGTGACCAGTCATTCCCAGTCCTTCTGCTATTAGGGTCAGTTTCCATATTACCCGTTTACTATATAGGATAGAGGCCTGGTGCATGGGTGGGGGCCAGCTGGTTTGCCCTGAAGGGTGATCCGGATCAGGGTGGGGGTCCTGCCTGGGTGCCTGGCCAGCCTGGATGATGGGATGATGGCTGCTTGCAGCTGGTCACACTCCCTTCAGGGTGGGGGTCCCGCTTGGGTGCCTGGCCAGTCTGGGTGAGGGGCTGAGGGCTGTTTTCAGGCTGGTGGGTGACTGAAGCTCCCAGCCTCTCCTTTTTTCTTTTTTTTATTCTGGGATTAATTTACCTTCTATAGCTGTCACTGGAGCTGAGAGCAGGCTCCAGCTCTGAGGCCGTTGCTGGCTGAAAGCAGGTACCTGGGTTTATTTAGATTCTATAATTGAAACTCTGTTGCCATCACTGGCCGCTCTAAGCTCTGAGGCCGTGCTGGCTGAAAGCAGGTTTCTGGGGTTTGTTTAGGTTCTATAATTGCAACATTGTTTCATACGGACCTGGGCTGCGGCAGGCGGGGAACATTGACTTCCTCCATCACTGGAGTAAGCAAGCCTCATGTTCATGATCACTTCAGCTGCCTGGCTGCCGGCCGCCATCTTGGCTGGCAGTTAATTTGCATATCTCGCTGATTAGCCAATGGGAAGGGTAGCGAAGTTATGGTTAATTATCATGTTTCTCTATAATTAGATAGGATAACTAATTCACTTCATTGTACTGATGGGGTGATTATAATAATCTGGCCGGTCATAATAACCTGGCCACTCAGTGTATTTCAATCTTTCAAAGTTAATTTGTCATGGTGCAGCTTGAGAAAAGGAGTCTAATTTAGCCCAACAAACTCACATAAAATATGATGAACTTTAGGACTAAATAACAGTTTTCTTTAAATTAGGAAATTTATACAAATTTGATTTTAAACTATAATAATTGTGCTCGGTAAAATGACAAATATCATGTGTTTTGTTATAAACAGTTTAAATAAATTATGGCAAACCTGGAAAGTGATTTATTTAAATCAAAGGAAAAACAAAAAAAGTTAGGAAGGAGGGAAGGAAGGAAAGAATGAGGAAGAAGATACAGTTCCTCAGATTTACTTAAAATTAAATTAAAAATACTTACTGACAGCATGTGCAGACACCAATCACCAAAATGATCAATGTCACCATAACTGCTGTCAAACAAATCACCAGAATCTGTCCTGTGTCTCCTCTCAGGTAAAAAAAGTCAACTCTCTCACATCTCGCCCCAGCATAGCCATCATCACAGCTGTAAAAATAAAACAAGAACAAAACAAGGTGAAAATAAGAGTTTTCTGAATCTCTACTATTTCTACTATTTTATGAAGAAACTAACACTGTTTTCATTCTTTGGAATTAATATGGGACACAATTCCTTTAAAATGTTAAATAGCTGTACACCACTATGTTCATGAGCAATTTCTCTTTCTTTGTGTTGCTGAAAATCTGTCATCAGTTTAACAATATTAACACAATGTATAACATAAATAAATAGGGATGTTGACAATTTACTAAACTTTAGTTTGGAATTTTAGATTTTGCATTTGAATAAAGAAAATGATAAAATTCCCTCCACAACATTCCCAAGCTCTTAAATACCTACATGACAAGGGTTTCCCATTTCATCACAGGGTAATACGAACAATTTCAGTGTGCCCAGATTCTCTTAATATAATTTATTTAAAAATTATACTGTTTCATATCATCAAAAATGATAACGTGCATGAACGTTCATAGACATCTACCTACATATAGAAGTTCCCTAAATATTATTCAACAGAATTGCTCTCTCTCTGTGACTTCCACCCATCAGTTCTAGTTCTACTGCTTGCATGCGTCACAGATTAGGTACTGCTCTTCTATTGCTCTTCTAGTCACCGCCTCCCCAACTACACTCCCAAACACAGTAGGTCTTATCCTCTCTGGTTCCTGGTTTCTGGTTCCTTTATCTGATCTTCTAAAGCCACATTCTCAGATCTGGTCATAATTCCCTCTCCTCTCTTCCAAATGGCCTCCCTTTCTCCATGGCCTAATAAAGTGCAGTGACCAGAAATCAACAAGTTATCACTCCCCTCATTCTCTCAACTCTCTATCAATACAGTCCTAAAATTCACCTGAACTCAGTGGATGCCCCAAGTCTGAGTTACAGTTAGGGGTGTATTTGACCACGCCAAGGCTTGTCTGAGCAACACTCAAGAAGCTCCAGGCTCAGTGATTTGGAGACTATTCCTGGTATTCTCTAAAGAGTGCCTGTGATTCAAAGGTATTTAAGAAGTTTGAGGACATTTGAAACTGAAATTATATGTTGTAACATCAATTACTTTTCCCTTTCTCCTTAGACTCATTCAAAATGCAGAGATGTTGGTCATAATTATATGCATCTGAAAAGGGGGAAATTATGCTTCTTGAAAAGACTTCTGTACAACCTCTTTTTGTTTTGTTTTGCTTTGCTTGATTTAGTTTTAATTTTGTAAAAAGAGATGAATTGCCAGGCTGTTCTATGGTTTATGTTTGACCAAAAAGTCAAGGCAGTTAATTCCCACAAAGCCTATATTTCACAAATAAGGAGATTCCCTAAATGCCAAGATTGCAGCTGATACAATGCTACAAAAATTAAACAAAACAAAACAAAAAAACAAGCTTGGCTGGAGTGGCTCAGTTGGTTGAGCATCATCCTGTGCACTGAAAGGTTGCTGGTTCCATTCTTGGTCAAGGTACACACCTGGGTTGCAGGTTCCATCCTCATTTGGGATGATCATAGAAATCAACCAATGGGTTAGTGTCTCTCTCTCTCTCTCTCTCTCTCTCTCTCTCTCTCTCTCTCTCTCTCCCTTTCCTCCCCTCCCCCCTTCCTCTCTGTAAGCATGTCCTCAGGTGAGGATTGAAAACAACAACAACACAAAAACAAGCTCAATCTCAACCCTGAGTTGAAAGGTGAGGCTCAGTGCAGGCTGCAGGCACAGGAGAAAGACACTTAATGCCATCTACTGCACAAGGACCCCAGGACCTATGTGAGAAAACTGCTTCCTTCAAGAGAATTGGGTATCTTTGTTGCAAGGTTAAAATCATGGAAAAAAAGCTTAGAAATATCTCGAAACATCAAAAAAATCTCTGGTACATGGGCCTGGAACTGAGGTGGGGGGGAAATAACTTTTAATTTCATATGTGGGGTGAAGGTTTTTAAGAGTCTTTTTTCAAAGGTCATAATTAAAATCTTACAAATATAGTCTCTCCTAATTAGCTTAAATGTTTCTCTAACAAATTCACTAAAGGTGGCATATTTAAACAAAAACTTTGCCTGTAAAATACACAGCAATTACTTAATGCTCTTTAGAATGCTTTTCTAATTATAAACTTCAGATCCTGTGGTGTAATCACACTTCGGTTGAATTTCTCAGTGAGCAGTAACCCTCCCTAAAAGTTATAACCCAGTGAACCATGCTAGAAGGTGAAACCTTCACCAGTGATAGTGGCTCTCATGTTATTTCACTTCTCATCAAACCAATAATAACCTACATGCCGGTGTTCATTTTAAAAGGTGAAAACGAGGCAAAGGTACAAGATTCCAGTAGATGTTTATTAAATGCTGAATAACTAAACAAATGAGATTTAATAACCATGAAATAAAATTTTAAATAATTTTTAAAGATTCCCATGACCCTTGAGGACTCTGCAAAATCAAATTGGGAATCACTTTTCTGGAATAATCACCAGACACAAATCTAAGAGATTTAGAAGTATTAGCTCTATTGATTCTTTTTTTTAATACATTTTTTATTGATTTCACAAGGAAGAGAGAGGGAGGGAGAGAGACAGAAACATCAATGATGAGAGAATCCTGGATTGGCTGCCTCTGGCATGTGCCCTGACTGGGAATTGAACCTCAGTCTCCTAGTTCATAAGTCAATGCTCAACCACTGAGCCTCGCTGGCCGGGCTCAATTGATTCTTAAAACAACCTTTGCAGTAGTTGTTATTATTAACCCATTTTACAGATGGAGTAACTCAGCTATAGAGAAATTGAGGGAGTGGGGCTGGGGCTCAAATGCAGTAAGTTGCCTACCAAGTTAATGCCCAATCCCATGTAATTCTGCTTAAATGAAATGTGCTGCATAAATAAATAAAAATTATGTATCTGGAAACAAATTATCTCCATTCCAAGAATCTCCAGAAGAGACTAATATAGGATTGAAGTTCTTTGAAGTTCTTTGAAGCACTGTGGTATTTATGTAAAAACAGGAATCCACAAACTCCTGTGAGCTCAAGCAGAAGGAGATATCTCTGGTTCCCAGAATAGCATAGGCACCATGGGCAGGACAGTTTCACTTGAATCCATGTAAGTTACCCAAAAGGTCAGGCCTAGGTTCAATATTTCTCACTCATCTCATGGCACAATTTATGAAACATTTACTCTGTGCTAGGTACCATAATACATATTTTTATTAATGTTTATTTTGCTTAGTTCTCAGTACTTCAGAGGGAGATATTATTATTCCATCTTACAGATGATAAAACTGAGAATTGGGAAAGATAACTGATCCATTGTTAAACTTGCTTATTATTGATGGGAGCAAAATTTTAACTTAGGTGTATTTGATTCCAAAATCTGTGTCCTGCCCCATCTGCTTTCCCACCTCCTATTGATTCAGTATCATTCTACCACTAAGAAGGTGTTCCTGGTTCAGATTAAGGCCTTGGTTTGTGTTTTTTTATATGTTTTTTAAATTGATTTTTTTTAGAGAGAGAGGAAGGACGAAGGATATATATAGAGTAAGATGAATCAGCTACTTCCTGCATGCCCCTACTGGGCATTGAAGCCACAATAAGGGCATGTACTCTGACCAGTAATTGAGTAGGTGACCTCCTGGTTGTGGGTCAATGCTCAACGACTGAGCCACATCACCCGGGCAAGGCCTTGGTTTTGACACTTAGCATAGCATTAGATGGATTATGATAGGAGGACTCAGTCACTAATTCATCAGTCATGTCTTCAGCACCTAGTAAAATCTAGGTGTGATGCTTGGCACTGGAACACAAAAAGGAATAAGCCATGAGCCCTGCCTTCTAGGTGTTCACAGTCACAGAAGTGACATTTACAGAAACCATTTATGCTCCAGGGGAAAAGAGTTTTTATAGGAGTGGGACTAGATCCCAGAGAAAGGGCATCTAGCCAACACCTGAACGTGTCTGAGAAGAGGGAGATAATGCAGGGGTCCAGGAAGAGCTGATGTTTGAGTTGCATGTAAAACACCAGTGAGAATGAGCTTTGCAGATTCTGAGAAGAGCTTGTGTGATATACATGCAGAGGAATGCAGGATTGTAGAGGAACATTTGACTCTATCATGGAGATGTAGTTAGGAAGCTAAAGCGGGATCAGAGGAGCTTTGGAGGCTGAGGAAATGAGTGGGCAGAAGGGAGCATGCTGTGTGTTGATTGATCTCAAGGAGTAGATTACACACTGTGGTTTTCATTTTAGAAGGCAGCAAAACTAAAGAGCAATAAATGTACAGACATAGAGATCAGTTAGAAAAATGTAGTGCATTAATGAGCATTAATATTTAAAAGACTCCATATATTCTCCCAAACCAATGTGCAATTAAATGGAATTGAAAAAAAAATCAGCTCTTTCCCAACACACACACACACACACACACACACACACACACACACACACCCCTTTCTTATTCCCTTTTCCCCCTATAATTATTATCCTTATATATTTATTTTTAAATTAAATTTAAATATAATTAAATTTTGAAGAAGTCCATCACTCAAACATTTCACTAAATTAGGGATTAGAATTACTGTCCTGAGATAATGATTAAAAAACAAACAAACACAAAAACTGTGCTGGGGGAAATGCACAGAATATAAATATTCTATGAATTTTAGGTCAAAATTATACTTAAGAAATCACATTGCTACCCTATGAGGTAAGCTCTAAGAGCATTTTAGAGGGACATCTCTTTAGAAGAAAATGAATATTTAAATTATGCAAAAATGTTTCTTGTGCCTGAGTAAATTAAAATTTGGACTCTTAATGTACTAACAGGTGAAGATTTTTCTCCCAATTCCCTGCCCTATTAAACAACCTTTGGAAATCTATATTTATGGATAAGATGGGTTTCTTTGCACTTAATTGACACCTGCAAAAGTAACTTTTAATTTGGCAGAAGCTCTTTCATATTTAAATGAATTACAAACCACATAACTAATGCCAGAAAATGTTGTTTCCATTCAAAACACATGGGAGATAAATTGAGCTTTTAAAAGCACCCTTTAAAAATTATCTTTATTGTTGAAAGTATTACAGATATCTCCCCCCCCCCCCCCCGTTGACTGCCTCCACCCCACTTCCGGCCCCTCTCCAGGCCTTTACTGCACTATTGTCTAACCATGGGTTATGCATATATCCATATAAGTTCTTTGGTTAATCTCTTCCTGCCCTCGTGTGAGGCTCATGTGATAACCACTACACCACAGACACAAGATGGGTTAAGGGTAAGGAATTATAAGAAGTACACAAGAGGATGTCACCAAAACAGAAGCAAATCCCATGGAGATCCCTGGATTCAAAGTCAATAGTGCTAACCATTACACCATGGGGCCATAGAAGCAACCCAGGTGCTCATCAGTAGATGAGTGAGTAAAAACGCTGTGATACATACATAGAATGGAATACTACTAAAAAGAATGGAATCTTACCATTTGCAATAGCATGTATGGACCTAGAGGCCATTATGTTAAGTGAAATAAGTCAGTCAGAGGAAGACAAATACCATATTATTTCACTTGTTTGTGGAACCTAAAGAACAATACAAATGAGCAAACAAAACAGAAACAGAGTCATAGATACAGAGAATAGACTGATGGTTGCCAGAGGGAAAGGTTGGGGGGTTGGAGGGGGAAGATGAAGACATTCAGAAGTACAGATTGGTGGTTACAAAGTAGCCAGAAGGATGTAAATCTTAGCATAGAAAATATAGTCAACAATATTGTCAGAGTATGTAAGGTGCCAGGTGGGTACTTGATATAGGGGAACACTTTGTAAAGTATATGATTACATAACCACTATGCTGTATACCTCAAACTAACACATAATAAACTGAATATAAACTAAATTGAAAAATAATAATAATAAAACTATAGTGAAAGAGAAAAAAACATTCTCAACACTGGACAGAAACAGTCTTGCTTGCCTAAGTCAGCAGAGGATGGGGCCCTGCCTGCAAGCAAATCAGGACCCTCTGATGTGCACCAGTTTCTCCATAAGCACCTGTGGAAGGAGCCCCTGAAAAGTGGCTGGGGTAGGACCAGGGGTCTCTGTGCTGGCAGGTGGCTTGATTAGCTCAGACTTGCCAGAGCTGCGGAGCCCCCGGCCAGCACCACCCCGCGCCCCTTTGCTTGCAGGCTCAGGGCCTCCACTTACAGGCAGGAGGGTGTCTGCAGGGCCCCCACGAAGCGACATTTCCCATTGATGCAGTAATGCTCATATTTCTTGGGGCATGGAGAGAAGTAGTCATTCCACTTTGATTGTGTGGTGGTAGCTAAAAAATAAGAAAAACTTCAATAAGTCACTCACCTCAAAAACACATTTCTAAGTAGCAGTATACTCTTATCTTTACTGCCAGGTTTTCTGTAGAATATACTCCCATTTCTCTTTTCTCCTCTCTACACTGGGATAAAAGTTGTACTTCTGTGGCTCCAAAATAATGCTAGAGATTGTATACTGGGAACTGTGGTGGGAACATTTCATATTTTAATTAGATTTATGAACATTCTACCTCTCAGAAACGTTGGTGGTGTTTAAAGGGTAGAGCATAGTTGCGGTGAGAGAAAAGGTTACTCTTTTCATGAAGATTATAGAGCCGAGGGGCTGGTGGCATTGAAGAGAGAGGTATGCTTTTCTTTTCCTTTTTAAAGTTGTTTTAATTTAAACACTTACAAAGCACTTACTGAAACCAGATGCTGGCTGTATACTCTGTTTTTATGAATGCATTTAATTCTCATAACATTCTTAGAAGTAAACAGCATCCTAATGTCCTATTTATTAATGAGAGGCTAAGGCACCTTCCAGAGTCACACAACTAGTACTAAGCAGGCCTGGGGAGCAAACGTGGGCCATCTTGCTCCACAGTCCATGCTCTTGACCCCTCCACTCAGCACTCCATCGAGCCAGCTGCTCACAGGTGGCTGTCATCTGCTCTGCACCTGCGGCCCCCAGAAGTCATGCTTCCTGAATGGGAGATTCTCTCTCTCATTTGACCCCTGGAAGGATGCTCATGGCCTGAAGAAGGAGGAAGATTCTGAAAGCTTCACATCCAGGATTTCAATCCTGCACTGCCCTGACCTTCTTGTCTCACCTTTAGGGTAGTGATGGCCTATTTATTCACCTGGGACAGTAACATGTAACCATTTTCTCATCATAGAAAGTTTTATAAATAAGCATTGTCAAGAGGAACAGTACAGAAATACTAACTGGCTGTGTGGATTCACAGCAGACATGTGCTCACAACCAGCGAGAGCAGCTAACTAGCCAGGCCCAGCCCATGGCCGGACTTTCCATATTCATGTCATGACCAGCAGCTTGCAGGAGTCAGACACCTGTGGAGCCAGAAAGACCACAGTGTTTGCTTCTGGAGGGCCTTTCACACTAGGTTTGGTGTGGCACCTGCCACCCCTATGACATCAAACAATCCTTTTATTATTAGCAAAGACTGCTAAACTTCTTCCTTCATGTTATGTAATGAGCACATATAATTGCTCAGGGCCACCAGAGAGAGGAGTCGCAAAGAGCTCTGATGATCTACAGACAGAAAATGCCTGCGATGCCAGGTCACAGTTTTAGTGGGTGGCAGAATGCTGCTGAGGAACTGGCTGACCTGGTTTAGTTGGTGGCTTAATTACCAGCCATGCTCACTGCTGGTCTGCGCCAGATATTTCTGCCATGCATGCCAATCAATGGGGTTCTTACTGAAATTTCTGCCAGAAATAAGTGCAAATTGGCTCAAAGGCAAAGATCTGTGTATTTTGGCAAATAAATTGATGAGTCAACTTCCATTCATCAAGTACTTTCTATCTCCAGAGCCTACAGTAGATATTGGAAAACATCAAAGAAATAAGGGATATCCTATCTCCCTCTCATAATAAACCAAATTCAAGACAAGAATAAGCAAGCAACAAGCAAGAGCAACCATAGTAACTGAATAAATACTTGTGGTCCACTGGAAGCAGTGGAAAGAACACTGGATTGGGAGAAAGGAACTTAGTGTTTCATTTTCAGCTCCGCCTTTCACTAGCCACATGGGTCTGGGAAAGCAAATAAAGCTGCCTGAGCCTGAGTTTCCTCATCTGCAAACTGAAAATGATAACATCTACCTTGTTCAGAGGCTCAAAGAAAATACATGTGGAATTCCTAGCAGAGTGCCTGGACTATACGGCCCTCAGTAAATGGATCGATTGTAGAATCTTGGCAATTCTAAGAAAAATCTTGTTTCAGTACAAAAGTGCTTATTTAATTAAGGGAACATTTCTGGGACATGTAGATTTTTTTATTTAGGAGGAGGTGAGTAAGCAATGAGGTACAGAGAATGTCAAGATCAAAAGGTCAGGGTCAAGAATATGCAAGCTTATGCAAGGGGAAGATTTAATAGGAACCATGGAAGGGGCATGAAGGGGAGCAGACAAAGATGGCTGTGAATAGAAGTTAGAGAACTCAAATTGTCAGAAGTGTTTGCACTGAAATTTAAGGCAGGAGAGAGCTGAAGAAGGTTCTTATGCAATAAATTCAATGGTACATGTAAAAGCTAAATGGGAAGCCTTTTATAAATGTATTAGATAGGAGAGTGCAGACTGGATCTGAGTAGAAAGATACCTGTGCAAGCAGTTAACCAAGGCACAGCTGAGCCACACAGACATATGTGATGCAGTCCTGCCGCAGGTGAACAGTGGGCAAGGAGAAGAATTAAGAAGCAATAACACTTAGTGACAGATCTGCTGTGCTCCAGAAAGGTCTTTTCTACTTTGCAAAACGCACCTGGCTTTAAATGTAAGCTGTATCGTTCTGTGCTCTGACCTCGACTGAGTCACTTAGTCGTTGTGCTTCTTTAAACATAGTCAGAGTTCTCATAAGCACCATGCAGACCAAGATCCCCCAAACCTTCTTAATAGCAGCTGCTGGATGCAGTGATTTGATCAGCCTCGGTTCATCCAGCAACACGCACCTGTGCCAGGGAAACGGTTGCCAGGCCCTGTTTTCATACCTCACAGAGCTCTCTTCTTTGCCAAATAAGCTTGCTCTTAAATATTCACAGCATTATTTGGATTTAAAACAGCTCTATGCCATCAGGCAGAAAATATTCAGTGATTTCTCTATGGAACTTTAAAACCTGGAAGAAAAATAACACACATACTGCCCCCTACCCCCACCCCCTAAAACCAGAGAGATTCTCTCTTTCTCTCTCTTGGAAATTAAAGGCTGACCAGCATTGCCCCTTTGGAAATGCATCTACAATCCCAGTTGCTTTCATCAAAGTTCACGAAGGTCACATTTGAAAGTTGAACAATTGTGAAATCTCACATTTTCTGCCTATCTGAGACCTGATGAGATAGGTGGGGAATGGCAAAATTATACCATTCCAGTCCAGGAATGTGTCTCAAGAAGAAGAAAAAGTCAATCCTATGACAAAAGTAAAATTAGTCCCATGTCCTGGGTTTCTCTTTTGAGAATTGAATGGCATGGTTTTGAACATGTCACGGACTTAAAGCCTCCCTTGATTCTTATGGAGGAATTAATTGATCTTTATTCCTCCCACCTTCCTCTTTTCCAACCCACATGCCAAAAACCAAAACATTCCTCTGGGTGAGTCTGTCTCACAAAATTCCACTGGAAAACTACGTCCACTGGTGAGCCAGGTTGCAGCAGTCTTTTAACTGGATGGGCACAGGTAATATATCTCAGTCTCTTCATGAGACACCATATCCCTAAGATTCTAATGCCAATTAAGTAAGAAACCACAAGGGTTACTGCAGGTCAGTGTATGTCAAAATCTGATTCTAGGAGTAAGCAAAAGGGATCAGAAGTAAGAACCTCTTTCTGCGATCACATGGGCAGATAGACAAGAAGCGTGTCTTCCATGGGTGATATGGATAATTAGATGAGATGTAATGGATTCTCTTTAGCCAAATTCAAGTGTAGGAATACAGCAGGCACCCAAATTACTGTGTTTAAATATGGATTTTGCCTCAATTTGATAGATGCTTTGATTAAGCAACATTGTGCCTTGGTCTTTCTGTACATGATTCTTTCTCTCAAGCCAAAACAGGTTTTGTAATATCTTGGCGATGAAAACTCTTCAGATTTGAAACATTAGTTCTATTTTTCATAAAACCTTCCCTTACTTATTCCAATAGTGCTTAGTACAAATCTAAGTAATGATTTTGTAATGATATTAATATCAGCAGCTCTTCTGAAAACAACTCTAAAGGTAAGGTAAAATTATTGTTACAATGTCTTTTGTAATTGTCATTACAATGTTCATAACCTCATAGTATATGTGACCCCTATTTTGACACATAGTTAAATGTCTGTGTGGGGGACTTAAAACGGGGTGTTCAATACGGAGGTACATGTCCTATAAGTGTTTACAAGGAGAGAGGAAGAAAAACAAATACCTAGAAATTCATCTTCCTACTCAGATGCCTGACCTCAAGATGGAAACACCCAGGGCACAGAAGAGTTTAAGGGGTCCCAGCAGAGTTTAGAGAAACGTTTCTTCATAGTATGTGAAGGAGAGCCCAAAACTTCAAGCTTGTGTCCTTGGCTTCCAGGCATCTTCCCAGTGGGAGTTTCATAATATTACAACTTTTTAAAGCCAAAAGGTGAGGAAGAAAGTTACATATTTTTAGTTATTTTTTCTTATCTTTGTAATGATCTTCCTGAGGAGGGGAATGTAAACTCATGATGTCCTTCAAGTGCAAAATTTGACATTTATCGTAATTGAGGAATCCCATTTGTCTTACATCCAATGCCATTTCTTATAGAAATGTGAAAGGTTGCTCCAAGACAAGAAGAATAGAAAATAGATCTCACAGATGTGCTGTCACCCCTCCTGTGCTGCCAGAATACGCTTGTACAGAGGGCTAATCAGACCCTGTAGCATGTCTTTTAACCTGAGGGCTGTGCTAACCATTCTGACCTGACAGGAGTGGGCCATCACTTAGAGCTGCCCTTTTTATTTCTATACCTCTCAAGGAAGAAAAAACAAATCTAGTGTTGAAGTGAGAATGTGTTTACATATATTTAAAGTTATTCATAGCTGGGAGGCAAATGAAAAGAACAATGTACAGGAGGAATACTTGTATTTCTTTTTGTTTTTCAAGAGTGTAGAGTAGACTATGGAATTCTTATGCCTATGAAGGCTCTTTTGTTCATTCTCCTTTGCTGGTTCTTTCTCAGCTCTTCCATCCTCTAAATTTTGCAATGAATTGGGCCTCAATGCATTGGGCCTCAATGCTCTTTCATCTATTCTCCTTCCCTCACTTCCTCCCTCAATGTTTCTTGGCTTGAAACACCTTTAAGATAACAATTCCCAAATTTATGTTTCCATCCCAGATCTTTTTTCTCAATGCCAACTGCCCAACTAACATCTCCACTTGGATATCTGACTGGCATTGCAACTTAACACTTCCAAAATGGAACACCTGGTTTTCCTCTTCAACTCAGGTCTTTGCTCATGTCAGTAAATCTGTATCTACATTCTTTTTGTTATTCAGGCCCACAATTTTGGGGTTATCTTAACTTCTTTCTCTTTTACTCTATATCTAATTCATCAGAAAATTTAACTGGTTGAATTTGCAGAATTGTCCCTTTATCTCCAATAACCTGATCTAAGCCCAACATCATCTCTAGGCTGGAAGTAGTCTCCATGGCAACCATCTGTAGGTAGTCTTCCTGTTTTTGTCCCTTTAGTTAATCTGCATACACAGAAACCAGATGGATGATATTAAAACTCACTCAGAGTAAAAGTTGAAGGCTTTAACCTTGTCCACAAGACTCTATATTACACTACCCATTAATTCTTTTTCCCATAACCTCTCTGATTTCATCTTTGACCATTGTGTTCATTGCTACATTCTTGGTATCTGGAACAGAGCCTGCTGCATAATAGTTGCCTATAAGTATTGATGGAATCCATAAATTCCTCACTCAAAATAGAAAGTGATAAACTAAACATGGAATGCTTAAACTCATAAAGTCATTTAGAAGTAAGAACTGCTCCTAAACATCATCTTATTTGCTTCTTCATTTTACAAGTTAAAAACTGAATCTTTGAAAGCTTAAGTGATTTGCCCAAGGTCACATGGTTAGTCAATAAAGACAATCTGCTCCTGTTCCTCATTAATTCCTTTCTCAAAAACTTTTGGTCCTTATTTAGACTTTAAGCTATTATTTTTCAAACTTTCCTTCATTCCTATATTCAGCATTCTGATTTTCCCACATGATTTTAGCAGTTTAGCATGGTGATTAACAACACATTCTAGAGCAGTGGTTCTCAACCTTCTGGCCCTTTAAATACAGTTCCTCATGTTGTGACCCAACCATAAAATTATTTTCGTTGCTACTTCATAACTGTAATGTTACTACTGTTATGAATCATAATGTAAATATCTGATATGCAGGATGGTCTTAGGCGACCCCTGTGAAAGGGTCGTTCGATTGCCAAAGGAGTCGCAACCCACAGGTTGAGAACTGCTGTTCTAGAGCCAGTCTCCCTGAATTCATGTTACATGAGGAGGAGCAAAATTTTGCTGTCCCAAAATATGGCTCTTGTGATATTGATTTTAAGCTGGTAATTAAGGGAAATACAGACTCAGGAAGAGCTTTTGATCCTCCCTCTTTATCACCTAAAAGGAATTTTGATAGAGGACATGTTCTAGGAAGGGAGATGTATGTCATCACAGTTTAAACATAGTTTAATATGGATTAGTGAGTGATAGACAGGGAAGAACCCAACAGGCCTGCTTGATCCAAGTCCTCTCTGTGTCCTATTGAGAAAGATGGCCCAGCAGACATTTGTTTACTAAGCATTTGCTTTTCTATATTCATGCAAATTGCCTTCCTTCCCTTTGAAGTCCCAAACCTCAACATTTTTCTTTTCCTTAGGTCCAGAATGGTATATAAGCCTCAATTGCCATAGCAATTAAATTTGGTTATTTTCTCCTGTTAATCTGTCTCTTGTAAATTTGGTTATTAGCCCAGACAGAAGACATTTAAAAAGTGGGAGGAAAATTAATTTTTTGGCCTCTACACAGACTACTCTGCTTACTGTGTAACCTTAAACAAACTAAATATCTTCTCCATACCAAACAAAGACTTAACGGACTAAAAAGGCAACCTCTCTAGCTGCTATGGAAAATAGTATGTAGTTTCCTCAAAAAATTAAAAATACATCAAACATATGATCCAGCAATCCAGTTTCTGGATATTAATCCAAAAGAATTAAAATCAGTATAACAAAGTGATATCTGTACTCCCAAACTTATTGCAGCAGTATTCACAATGGCCAAGATGTAAAAACAACCTAAATATCCATCAACAGATGAATGGATGAAGAAATTGTATTATATACATAAAATGGGATATCATTCAATACTTTATTTATTTATTTTTAAAGTATGTTTTTGTTGATTTTAGAGAGAGAGGAAGGAAGAAGGAGAGAGAAGGAGAGAGAGGAGAGAAATATCGATGTGAGAAACATTGACTAGTCTCCTCCGTAAGCAACCCAACCAGGGACCAAACCTACAACTTGGGCATGTGCCTTGACCAGGAATCAAACTAGTAATCCTTCAGTGCAGGGGATGATGCCCAACCAACTGAGCCACACCAGCCAGGCCTCTATTTTTTTTTAAAGGAAATCCTTCAACATGCAACAACATGGGTAAGCCTGGAGTACATTATGCTAAGTGAAATAAGCCAGTCACCAAAGGGCAAATATTACATGATTCCACTGATATCTGGTATCTAAATGACTAAATCTATGGAAGCAGAGACTAGAATGGTGATTGCTAGGGACTGGGGAGAGGGGAAAATAAGGAATTTTTGTCCATGGATTAAAATTTCAGTTATATAAGATGAGTCATTTCTAGATATCTGCTATACAATATTATACCTATAGTTAACAATACTGTATTGTACATTTAAAAATTTGTAAAAGGGTAGATCTCATGTTAAATGTTCTTCCTACAATAAAAAAAATAGAAAATACATTTAGGATATGATGAAGCAGGTTGTTTAACACTGTCAATCATCAAGTTATGGAATAATCTCCCAACGGAAATGTGAAAATGCCATCATTTAAACCATTTGAAACCTGACTGAAGAAAAGCACATACACACATAAAGTGACCTTGTTCTTCTCCCTACATGGGTGACAAGACCACACAAGCAGGAACTAAGACACGGGTGGATTCCACAGACATTCTCCAGACCGCCAACTAGTGTGAGGAAGAAAGAAGAAGATAGGGCTGGAATTGATGACTCACATCAGGATGACTTGCTCAGCATGTTCCTGGCTCAGTTACAACTTCCTGAAGTCACCACACTCTCAGAAGTTTCCAGGGAACAGGAGGTCCATCTCCATTCTACCCTACATTTGGAATTGGCCTGTGTTTTGTTTTAAATCAGAAACAACCAGTGTAGAAGACCAGACCACATAATCTATAAAGGGCAGACAGAACCTTAGACCAGGGGTCAGCAAACTATGGTCCAAGGGTTAAATCTGGCCCACAGCTTATTTCTCTAAATAAAGTTTTATTGGAACACATCCAAAGCCACACTCATTTGCATAGTGTCTATGGCTGCTTCCACAGTAAAAGTGCAGATTTGAGTAGTTGCAATGACTCATGGGCCACAAAGCCTGAGATAATTATTATCTGGCCTTTTATAGGCTTGACCCCTGCCTTAGACTAGTAATTTTAAGAGTAGCAATTCAAGCATTTCCAGGGGGAAATATGTAAAAATTATTGCTTTCTTTACATGTTTTAAGTTGTGGAATAGGAAAAAAAATAATTTGAATAGAATATGGGAACTTTTTATGAATCTAGTCTAAGATAGCACATGCCAGACCTGGAGCACACATCTGTGACACTAAAGTAGTGTCATGATTAGCTCTGACCAGGTCACTCAGTTGGTTGGAGTGTCCTCCCATGCACCAAAATGTTGTGGGTTAGATTCCAGGTCAGGACACCTATCTAGGTTGAGGGTTTGGAGTGTGTGCAGGAGGCAACTGATCAATGTTTCTTTTATCTCTCTCTCTCTCTCTCTCTCTCTCTCTCTCTCTCTCTCTCTCTCGTCAAAAAACATATCCTTGGGTGAGGATTCCAAAAAAAAAGAATGAAAGCACTAGGATCACAAAGGCCCGAACGTGAATCCTGGATTTACTCTTTGCCAGCTATGTAACCTTTGCCAAATTACTTAGTATTATCCAGCTCATAGGGCTCTTGCGAGGAGTGAATGAATTACTTTAGGTAAAGCACTTAGCACAGTACCTGCTATATTAGTATGTGCTAAAAAAAAACAACTACCTAGTTTTATGATTACTATGTAATCAAAAAACTAAACTTAACAAGATTGAAGATGAAGATGATGAAATACAAATGCATTGCTTGTTAAGTATTACCTGCACAGTCTTCTCTGGCATCTCCACAGAGAAGGCCATCATTCTCAGGACTTCTGGTTGAGTTCCCATCTGCCACAACACAGTGGAGGATCACTAGACCTTCAAGTTCAAAACAGAACCAAAACAAACATGAAGACTTGAATATTTCCTGAATGTGAAATACTCTATCAAAATTATGACCCATTTATAAAAATAACAAGCCTGTGGCTTCCATTTCTAATTCATTATCCCACAGGGAGGGATGTGTACACAAGCCAGCATGTCTCATTCTTTTAAGCTCAGTGCAGAAGACAGAATTTTCAAGCCAGCATAACTATGCACCTTAAGTAAGGAAACTTGACCATAATTTGTGATATAAACTTATCATATAAATGGAAAATAGAGTTCTTAGCCACTGGATGAATTAA
Organism: Myotis nattereri; assembly: GCF_964212035.1. NCBI lineage: Eukaryota > Metazoa > Chordata > Mammalia > Chiroptera > Vespertilionidae > Myotis > Myotis nattereri. The sequence continues at coordinate 183,610,393 of NC_138075.1, forward strand.
TAAATGAGTTTCCAGGGAGAATGGGTGATGAACCATATGGCAATGTACTTTCTCCATTCCACACAGACCAAATGTTTCTCAAGCATTAATTATTGAGTTCCTTCCTCTTGGAAAGATGTGGCCTAGACATGCAATTTATAGGAATTATTTTAAAACTTTGTTTACATGAAACAAATTGATAATTTTTGAAGCTGAGTGGTGGGTATATCAAGAGTCACTATGCTGGTCTCTCTACTTTTATATATATATTTGAAAATGTCTAAAATAAGAACTTGAGTGGGCTTTCAGTAAAGGTGGCAGTGTAGATAAACATGGTACTTGTATTCTTCCACAATCACATCAAAAATACAACTAAACTACAAAACAACAATCATTCAGAACCACCTGAAATCTAGTTGAACGGAAGTCCTATAACTAAGAATACAAAGAAGCCATATGAAGAATGGTAGGAAGAAAAAAAAATGAATGGTAGGGTGGGCCAGGGCATGAAATAAGCTAGTCCCACTCACACATGTGGTGGATAAAAATTGAGAAGGAAATCTCAGCTGTGGCATTACCCAGAGGAGTGAGGGATCCCAGCTGCACAACCAGGCTCCCAGCCCAAGGGCCCAAGGTTCCAGTACTGGGAAAAGAAGTGCCAGTAACTTCCGGCTGTAAAATCAGTAGGGATTGTGGCTGAGTGAGAAGGCATTCCTATGAAAGGGCCCACCCATGAACTTACTCAGACTTACTCACTCTGAGCTTGCAGGTACAGCAACTTGAAAAGAACCAGGGACATACTGTGATGAAATGAATTGTCTGGCATCTAGGTGTTGACAAAGGTTATTGCTCTTTTTTTGAGACACTCCCCACAGGGCCAGAAGGCAGGTGCCATATCTGAGTCTCCATCAACCTATCACTATTCACCCGCCATTGTAATTCCAAGACCCTGTCCCACCAACTGGCACACCCAAGCTGATTCCAGTGGTTTTTCCATATAAATGGCCTGTCTTGGCTCATTCTTAGGACTCTTGAGAGATTTTTAAATCTCTCACACAAGCAGCAGCATCTGATCTCAGCATGCTATGTACTCTCTCTAAGTAGCCTCAGGCCTGGCACTAGCAGCAGCCAGCCTTAGTTCTCAGGTTAGCCTTTCCTGAGCACCTCCAAGCCCAGCACAAATAACAGGCATCTGCATATTGCTCAGTAGCTTGTGCCAGGTGGCCCCAGGCAGAACAGATGGTTGCTAACCTTGGCCTACACCTCCTGGAAGGCCCTAGAGCCAGCACACCCAGTGGACAGCTACAGACCACATCAAAGCACCACTGTCCAACCAGCTCCACAAGCGACATACTCAAGGAGTACACTCAGCATGCACCAGACCCCTGCTGAAGTAAGTTCTGCTCCATGGGGTGGGCCCCTGCACAGCTGATCCTCCACGCTGGTCATAGCCAGTCCTTGCAGCTGATTGGCCTAGGGATAAATCCATCCCATTTATGTACCAACAGCAATCAAGGCTCAACTATAAGAGGTGGGTGTACATAGACACACCTCAAGTACCCAGTTCTGGTGAATAGTGGAGGGTAGTGATGGAGCATCTAGGACAATTTCAAGTGTATCAACATTTACATCATGGGGCTGCAGGAAAGACAAGAGAGAGCAAGAAATTGATAACATATTTAATAAAATAATGAAGAAAAACTTTCCTAACTTGGTGAAGGAAATAGACCTACAAGTCCAGGAAACACAGAGAGTCTCAACAAGATGAACCAAAAGATACCCACACCAAGATATATCATAATTAAAATGTAAAACATTAAAGACAAAGAGAGGATATTAAAAGCAGCAAGAGAAAAGCAGTTAGTTACCTATAAGGGAGCTCCTATAAGAATGTCAGCTAATTTCTTAACAGAAACATTGCAGGTCAGAAAGGACTGGCAAAAAAGCATTAAAAGTTATAAAAAAAAACAAGGACCTACAGCCAACATTGCTCTCCCCAGCAAAGCAATCATTTAGGACATATAAAGAGATTCCAAGATATAAAGAAGCTGAAGGAGTTCATCACCACCAAACCAGTATTACATGTAATGTTAAAGGGTCTTCTTTAAGAAGAAAAAAAGAAATATATAAAAATATGAACAATAAAATGTCAATAAATACATATCTCTCAACAATTGAGTCTAAAAGAAACAAAATAAACAAACAAGCAGAACAGAAACAGACTCATAGATACAAAGAACATTTTTATATTTTCCAGATGTGAGGGGGGTTAGGGGGTTGAGTGAAAAAGGTGGAAGGGATTAAGAAACACAAATTGGTAGTAGCAGAAAGTCATGGGGATATAAAGTATAGCATAGGGCATATAGTCAAAAATATTCTAATAAATATGTATGATGCCAGATGGGTACGAGATTTATCAAGATAATGAATTAGTAAGATACATAATGACTAATCACTGGGGTATATACCTGAAATGAACATAATATTGTATGTCCACTATAGTTAACAATTCATATCAAACCTGGATTTTTCTGCTTCCACTGAAAAAGCAGAAAGTCTGGCAACATAGCTCTGAAACTCCTTCATGGCAAAACTGGCTGGAGCTAAGTAGTAGGTGACACCTTTAAATGCCACAGACTCCTTCAAGATTTCCGCACTCGTTATTTGAACTGCCTAGACCTGGACAGGAATTTCAGCTTGTAAACTGTATGAAATGACTCAGAAATTAGATAAATGCCCACAAAAACAACTAATCAATCCTGAAGACTGCTTCAAAGAGGGTACTCCTGTTCCATCCAAAATTCAATACATATATTAAGCACTATGTGTTTGGCACAGCTGCAAGACACTGAAGGTTTAAAGATAACAGAAATTATCACTAACCTCAAGGAGCTCACATTCTGGTAATGAAGAAAGATACACAAATCTTTAAAGTGTAATAAGCACAACAGCGGAGGTAATAGAGGAATAACACAGGATGGAGAATAAGCTCTGCCCAGCAGCAAAGACTTCACAGAGAGGGTGAGGATTTATGGTGAGTTTTTCATGAGGGAATAACTATTTTTTAGCATCAGTTAATGACTTCTATAAAATAAAAATTGTGTAAGCAAGATAACATAATCATAGTATATTTATCTATGGATAATCTTCACATGGCAATAATAATGTAAATACTGATAACAAAAAATTGTCATAAAATCAGGGCCAGTAACTTGCCCACATACACCATTGTGAGAAAACTCGTGATTAATCAGTGTCTATGCTTTGCCAATTCTTAAATGTTTTGATTATGACCTCATTAGTAACTATTCTGGAAGTATGTGAGAAGAGAAACCTAACAAGTAAAGTCTAAACTAGACAAATCAAGAAATAGCATTACAAGTAAATTATTTAGCAAGACATAGGCGAACACAGAAGAAATACCTAAAAGAGTTGAAAATGGCTGCTTCTCAGGTAGAGAGGCAAGAAGGCATGGTACAACGATCTGCTGTTGCTGCTATACACTTCTCAGCACTATATAATTTTTAAAAATTCATGTATATTTATTACACTATTAAAAATAAAGTGAGTTTTTAAGAAAGGGATAAAATTGTAATTAACTTGGAGATGATGATAGATAGATAGATAGATAGATAGATAGATAGATAGATGATAGATAGATAGATTTCAGAGAGGAAGGGAGAGGGAGAGATAGATAAAAACATCAATGAGGAGAGAGAATCATTGATCAGCTGCCTCCTGCACACCCCCTACTGGGCATGTGCCCTGACCAGGAATTGAATCATGACCTCCTGGTTCGTAGGTAAATGCTCAATCACTGAGCAATGCCAGCTGGGCCAGACATTCTAACCAAAAGGTACATTTGTAAAAAGTCTTGCCAAAAATAATACGACATATCCAGCTTGTCTGGAGGGTGGATGGGGATTGTGGTGGAACAGGAGGCTGGAGAGCAAGGAGGAAGCACATGGCCTAAGAGTCAAGTTAATTAGTGTGAATTGTTATGCAGCTAAAATGGGTCATTGAACATACTGAAAATCTTTTCTTTTTTTTTTAGTTTGAAAAGGTTACTTTAATGATACAGGTGAATCAGACACACATAACTCAAAGTGGTGTCACTGGGTATGGAGAAGAAGAAATGATTATGAGAGATATTAACAAAGTAAAATATAAAGGATTTGGTGAATAATAGGATAGGGTGGGAATTGACGAAAAGGGAGCCAGAGTTTGTGGCTTGAGTGACTGTCTGGATTGTCACAGATATAAGGTATGCAAAGAAGACAAACAGGTTGAGGATATAACTGATTTGAAATATAAATCCCATTGTGATGGTGTTAGGAGGTGATTAGGTCATGAGGATAGAGCCTTCATGAATGGGATTAGTGCCCTTATAATAGAGACTCTGAGAAACCCTTTGCTGCTTTGGCCTTATGAGCACAGAGAGAAGATATCTGTCTATAAATAAAAAAGCAGGCCCTCTCCCTACCCTAAATCTGCTAGTGCCTTCATTTTGAAATTTGTAGCCTCCAGAACTGTGAGAAATGTTTGTTGCTTACCCAGTCTATGGTATCCTATATAATAAAAGCTTAATATGCTAAGTGTCCGGTCGTCTGTTCAACCAATCAAAACGTAATATGCTAATGATAGACTAAGGCCACTCAACCACTTGCTATGATATGCACTGACCACAAGGGGGCAGACACTCCAACTGTTGGGTTAGCTTTTGCTGGGGTCCAGCCAATCAGGACTGAGCGAGATGGGCCGGACATGCCCTGGAGCCCTCCCATAGTCCTTCCCTGGCTGGCCAACCTCCTGCATCCCTCCCCAGCCCTGATTGTGTACCAGTGGGGTCCCTTGGCCTGGCCTGTGTCCTCTCGCAATCCAGGACTCCTTGGGGGATGTTGGAGAGCTGGTTTCAGCCCGATTCCACAGGCCAGGCTGAGGGACCCTACTGGTGCATGAATTCGTGCACCAGGCCTCCAGTTTTGTTATAATGGCAAAAATGGCTGAGAGGAGACAGGAATAGAGAGAGAATTTCTACTTTGCACACTCTGAGACTTGAAATAACTGTAGCTTATCTAGGAGATAGTAAATGGATATTAGACCTGGAACTCTAGAGAGAAGGCAAAGCTACAGGTTCTACATTAGGAAGTCATGGAAAAGAAACTGGTATTTCATGCCGTGAAAGTAGGGTTCTCAGAAAGATATATGTGAGAAGAGAAATATGATTAAGGACAGAATCCTGAAGCACATCAATATGATACAGGGGCAGAAAGAGAAACATCTTCAAGTGACTGAGAAGGAGAAACCACAGAAGTAAGAAGAGAGTTTTCCTACAAGAATTTGATCAACGGTGCAAAAAAGATTGATGGGGAATTACAGATAAGAGCTTAAAAACACAAACATTGGATTTGCAACCAAAAAGCACTAGTAATATGTTGCTAGAGAAATAGTAGTGGCATGAAGAAGATGCAAATAATTACAGATTACGCTTCAAAGATGTGGAACTGAAGAAGGGAGTGAGAAGACTAGTCAATCTATATAGGAAAACAATTTTTTCTTGTTGTTGTTTTAAATGTGAGAGAAATGGACAAAAAGAAGCCAAAGGCATAGAAGAAAGGCAAAGGATGAATTACCAGTAGATGCAGAAAACCTTGGAAAGTTTAACAGAAAAGCAGGGACTCTTTAATTACAGAAGTCCCCTCTTATCTGCAGGAAATGTCCCAAGGCCCCCTGTGAATGCCTGAAACCTCAGATAGTACTGAACCCTCTATTTTTTTATGTTTTCTCCCATATAGAGATAAAATCCAATTTAGATAGGCACAGTAAGAGATCAGTGACAATAAAAATAAAAGAGCTACCACAATATACTGTAAGAAAAGTTACATGGCATCATTAAGTAAAATGAGGCTTACTCGAACACAAGCACTGCCGTATCTGGTCAGTCCACTTAATAACTGAGACGGCTCCTAAGTGACCAGCGGGTGGGAAGTGTGCACGGTGTGGACATGCTAGACAAGGGGGTGATGCAGGACAAAGACAGAGGGCAAGAGATGTGAGCATGCTACTCAGGATGGCAAGCAATGAAAAGTCTTTATAGAACAGAGCTTAAATGTATTTTATATTTTGGGTATCTCACCCCATTGCTCAAAGAAATCCAAGTTCTGGTTTAAAGTGAATGGGAAACATCCAAAGGGTTTCTCAGTTTTCGCACTACTGATAGTTTGGGCTGGCTAAGTCTTTGTTGCAGGAGGCTGTGCATTGTGGGTTATTGGCAGTGTCCCTGGCTTTTCCCCTCGAAATGCCAGTAGCACCCCTCCTTTTACTCCTGAGTTGTCACAACCAAAAATGTCTCCACACATTGCCAAATATCCTTAGGAAGAAAATTTTTTTGTGGTTGAGAACAATTATAATTCTTTCCAAATCCTTTCAGTATTTTTTATCCAATATATAGCTTTCAGTTTAAGTCAATTGCACATCCTCAAAGTCTCAAATTTTGACTTCTTAGGGAAAGTACCATTATATTGTGGAAAGATCGCCAAACTCATTATAATTCACTATGTGTTTTTGAGTTCATTAACAAACTATCCTGACCTTTTCCTGAAGAAAAATTAAAATCATAGGTTCCCTGCCCTTCCCATAATGTAATAAATGTAAATAAAATAAAAAATATAGTAAAGTAGTTTATAAAGGAACATACACTATTATAATAATCATTATCTTTATCAGAGAAAGTATGGGTTATATTTTAGAGAAAATATGGTACATAGATAGATATGGAAAACATAAGATTTTCATTCAAGAGAGTGAATAGTCAATATATACTTAATATATATTTAGTAAGAATATTAGTGGCATTAAGATCTTTTACCCATTAACTCTCAACTCCCCTAAAATCATTTCTTGGGAGAAGTAATCGATCCCTTCTTTAATATTTCAGTATAGAGACTTCACTCTCTTCAAAAGCATCCAATTTCAGTGAGACCATTCCTCCATTCTATCAATCACAGTCATTCATTCATTCAAAAATTTATTAAACAGCTATTTCTAAAGCTCTACAAAGGCATCTTGATATTGACCTGTTTTTTGCCTTTCTATAATTTTATTCTGCACATTAGAATCACTTAGAATAAATATAATATCTCTTTTTTTTTTTTTTGCCTGACAGATTCTCATATATTTGAAGCCAGCTATCAAGTTTTCCTGAAAGAATTTCTTTTCTTCAGGCTAAATGCCCTAGTTCCTTCAACTGTATTTTCCCTGACATCATCAAGACCTTCATAAGCTTTGTCACTGCCCCCAAATGCAAGGGTAGAATAAGTGTCATTTCACATGGTCTGGCAAAAACAGACTAGAGTGGGGCGCTTAGCCTTCACACTGTGGGCACCCTATTTCTAATAGTGTAGCCCCAAAGAGTCAGCTTTTTCAGTTGTCCCACTAAATACTGGGGGTTCATTGGGTTACAGTAAAATGAAGTTAGAATGTTTTTGTGTTCCTGGGAAGTACTGTATTGATAGGATTATTTGTTCTGCTTTGTGTCATTTTTATTTTTTTCCTAAAAATAAGGTTTTATACCTGGCCCTTTTAAATATTATTGTGTTGGATTTCACTATTATTCAAATATTTTACAGTCTTTTTGCTTTCTTATTATTTCATTCAATCTTACCTCGCTGCTTCACACGACCTGAAGAATTTCTCAGATGCATTAAAGCAAAGAAACATAATAAAATAAAATAATGTTAGATTAGCTTGTTTGCTAAGTGACTGAACATTGAGCCCCTATTTCCAGGGTTACTTTTTAAATATCAACTCCACTCATAAAATTAAAGACAAAAAGGAAAAGAAACCCTTTCCTCCTTTAGTGAGTCAAAGCTCCATTTACTGTTATGCACTCTGAGATTCTCAAATTAAAAATTACTGAATGTATTAAAAGTATTATCCCTGTCAGCCAGCACGGGGGATGAAGTCATTGGGAACAATGCAGGCATTGAAAGAGACACAGCATGACAAGGAGTATGACCCACTGTCTCAAAGTTACTGCTGATGCTGAGGTAAGTCGTATACCAGCTGGGTCAACTATTTAAAACATCAAATGTGACCAACCTAAACAGTCATGTACGTTGTATTTGCCTCATCTCTGAGCTGAATTTTCCATTCTTAGAGCCAAGAGCATTTTATCCAGGGTTGAGCAAAAGTAGGTTTACAGTTGTTTTTATGGAAAATAATACAATAATGAATCCATAATGATACAGGAATAAACTGTAAACCTACTTTTGCCCCACCCTGTATTTCAAAAATAAATATAAAATTACCACAAAATGTCAATTAATCTATATTCTGATAATTTTGGACATCTTTCTTAGATATCCTCTCGTCTACTTGTGTCTAATAAACCCAGTGATTTCTGATGATATCCTATCAATCTTATTTTAGGATTTGAACCTCACTCCACCCCCACTAGAAAACCTAACTGTAAATTAAAGGATAATGTATCAAGCTATGAATATAAGCAGAAGTTGGAAGAGTATTTCATAGGCACACATTTTTTCATTTATTTTAAAGGGAAGCAGTATAGATTAATGGTACAAGGATACATTTCAAGACAAATGAAAATGGATTTGAATCCTGATGTACCTTTTAATTATGAGCTTTATAATTATGATTAAGTTTTTCAACATTGAACTTCAGGGTTCCCACCCATAAACTGAGGCTCACAATATATAATTTACAAGGTAAACATTTAGCTATGCGCTTAAAGGAATGAAAAAAATAAATTATGAATTAGTAACCTTGGTAATATCTGGCACACTGTAGTCACTCAACAGAATAGCAGCTGTAGGAGACCTGAAGTAAAAAAAGAATTCTAATTACTCTGATAAAACATTCTCCCTCTTATAAATGGCTATTGAAAAATTTCTACATTTATGGTGTGATTTGCCTTCTGTATAAAACACATTTATGAAATAAACTACATAAGATAAATATAGCTACCTATACAGTACACACTAAGCAGTGTGCTTATATGTATGTACTCAGTGAGGCAAAACCATTTGTTGGTCTTCCCACATGCTGTTTCTTTCCAGTGAGTTTTAAAAAGAGATTTGAAGTGAATGCGCCTCGACTGGTTGGTAGAACTATGGTGTCTTCTACATGTGCAGTTCTTTGTACTCTTAGTACAGTTCTGCCAGTGACTCAGCACACTGCTTATGCCAAATGAGATTATTGATTCAGTCAGTTGGTTAAGTGATTCAGTGCCACAAATATAATAGACTAGAGGCCCAATGCACAAAATTCATGCAAGAGTAGGCCTTCGCAGCCCAGATGCCTCAGCCCTTGCAGCCCTGGCTTTATCCAGAAGGTCCGGACAGACAGTCATTCTGCTGTTTGGCACTTGGTTGATTTGCATATTACACTTTTATTATTATAGATAAAGTCAGATCTTAGACGATACTATTTCAAAACCCAGTATATTGTAAATCATCTCTCTGGCTTTGGAAAAATAAAGTTAATAACGTTTTTAAAGTTTAAATCAACATTCTGGGCAATTTTCCCACTGTATATTGTCAAGAATAATAACAGAACCTTGAATATGTATTATAGACAGAGAATTTTCCAAATTCAAAAAGAGATCCCATCTAACATAAAGTTGACAAAATATCAGGGGGCAGAAATGATGTTTAACACTGGGCTTGTGCTTGGCTGAGACAAAAACGGTGAACTAGGTGAATTTGATATTGGTGTTCTCCATCTTTTTCTGTAATTATCATTTCCGTTGCCCTCCTATAAACCAGCATCTTTATACTACTTCAATATTCTCCCAAGGAGAATGTAATTCTTTAATATATTACCATTTCTAAATGTATTTGATTTTAAAACAGATCTGCAAAGGGGAAAAAAATGACTTAATTCAAAAGAGATACATGAGAATCAAGTGTCCCAACCTGAATCTTTTAGAAAGCAGAGACTGAGATACAGATGAAGGGATTATCACTTTATTTGGGAGGTACAAGCTCTGGGCCGTGAGAATGAGAGAAAAGGAAATAAACTGAAAAGAAGGAGGCAAAGCAAAGCAATTTGTGTACCCACCATGCAGGGTGTAGCTCCAAAGTGAAAGCCAGAGACACAAATTTGCTCAGACGACATGTTCACCCATACAGGAGCTAGGCTAAGCATTCGAAAAGGAACTGTGCCTTCAATGAGTCCACAGAAAAAGAATGAAGGAAGACTGTGTCTGTTCCAATCACCTTCATCATTCATTTCTATTGGACAAAATGTCCCCCACTGAGTGCTAACTTCCTCAATCTCTGGTCCCTTAGTGAGTGAGAAGCCAGAATTCATGTCTTGGGAGATAATGTTGTACAAAAAAGGGGGTGACCTGGTATAGGTGGGGAGCAGAGCAAGAGAAAAAGAAGGTACTTGAAGGGGTTTTAAGAGGTGCACAATGTTTGTGTCCCAATACAGTGAGGGATAGCAGGACACCTCATGGAGAGCCATGTTCTAGGACAGGGAAGGATTTTTCTAAGGTCTCTCAAATTGCAGTACTTGGAGAACAGCCTAATCTGTGAAACTGAGAGATAGGCTTTTGGATTTCCAGGACCAAGAAGGGAAGCAGAGATGAGGGCAGAGAAATAAGAAGAGGATCTTCATAAACAGTTTATGTCCATTCAAAATTAGGAAAGTGAAACATGAACTCCTTTCTCCTCCAATGTAAAATTCTATTCCAAATAGTAGAAACAATATCTTGCTGTTTAAGATGGAGAATGATGGATCACACTTTTCCTTAACTCATCAAAGTACTCCACAATCATATTTTTAAAGCCCGGAGAGGAAAGTAATTTAACAACCTGTCATATATAAACTGACTCATATATCTGAAAACTGTCAACACCACAATAAATGCCTTTGCCAGTAAATCATGCTCTTTTTTCCAGCATGATTGTTATTAAATCTGTGACAACAATGACTAAATTGAATGGGACCCATAATAACCTATAGCTAGTTTCTCAGAAATCATTATTGTCAAAACTTGACTTTTTGATTCCTACTCCTTTATGACAGGAACAGATCAGACAATCAGACATTGTAATACTTTAAATGAGGAGCTCAAGGTCTCACTGAATTTCCACAATAGTTCAAAGAGAGGAGGCAAAAAAGAGCCAAGAAAAAGAACAATTTGATCCCAGAGAGGATTATCCAAGTACAAAGTGAGGATGAAGAGTGCAGCTGGCCTTTGGATCTAGCGATAACACAGCCTTTGACCCACGAGGAAGCAGCCATCAGACTCTAATAGTGGTACAGAAGAGAACATAGAGTTTGAAGTAGCTGCTTAACCAACCTGAAAACTACACACAAACCCATCCAGAATTTAGGTCCATAAACCTATTTAGGTTAATCAACCCAACTTAGCATTAATCATTATTATCTTTATTAATAAAATCATTTTTAGAGACAATAAATAAATAAATAAATAAATAAATAAATACATGTCAGGTAGTATCTTTAAAGTACCAGGTATACAAAAAACAAATTCTATTGGAATTACCAAAAGAGGCAATGTGTTAAGTGAAGAAATCATAGGGAAATGTTTCATAGAAGGTGGGAACTAAACAGGACTAAAGGCAATGACATAGAAATGAGTTTGGTATGTTTGGGACACAATGAGTAAAGCTGTTCAGCTGGAACAAAAAAATATACAAACAAGCATTTTAAAAAAGGAACTTCTTGATGTGTATGGGGGAACATGAAATAATTCAATTGATTTTCTTGTGTGACCTATAGTAAGACTCATTAAGAAATGGTCACACCACATATTTCCAGTTGAAGCTTTGTAATGTCTGTTCACCACATTTTGAAAGATAGATTCCCAATTAAGAATCTGAGTGGTCTAGAAACCCATTCAATAAGTATTTGATAGTGGTGAATGCTGTTGAATAGAAATTAGTAAGAAAGAATGGGGTGTGTTTCCTTTGGTATGCTTTGCTAAGGCAAATGAGAAACAGCTTATTATTCTTGTCTGTAGTTTTATCTGGAATATAAATCTCATTTCCAGTCACTCTTTTAACCCTAAATTACAGGATACTTGTAATTTAGTTTTGTCCTAGCTGGTTTAGCTTAGTGGGTAGAGCATTGATCGGCCTGTGGACTGAAGGGTCCCGGATTCAATTCTAGTCAAGGGCACTGGCTTGGGTTGCTAGCTCAATCCCTGGTATTAGATGGTCAATGATTCTCATCATTGATGTTTCTATCTCTCTCTCCCTCTCCCTTCCTCTATGATATCAATAATATATATATATATATATATATATATATATATATATATATATATATATATATAAGAATGTAGTTTTGAAGGCAAAAACTGAGCCCATGGCATAGGATCAGTACTACATCCCAAGACAGCCGTGGGCAAACTATGGCCCGCGGGCCGGATTCGGCCCGATCGGCTGTTCTATCCGGCCCGCGGAGCCGAAAGAGCGGAGGGTTCTCTTGCTCTCCCCTCCGCTCCTTCACCAGCAGCAGTGTTAACATGTATTAGTTCACACAAACACTCCATCCATGCTTTTGTTCCGGCCCTCCAATCCAGTTTAAGAACCCATTGTGGCCCTCGAGTCAAAAAGTTTGCCCACCCCTGTCCCAAGATAAGGATCATGAGAAGGCATGTTCACTGTATCCAGTTTTGAAGGGAAAATCTCAAGTAATTTTCAAAAAAATTCTTCACCATTTGTTTCCCAGGTCTCCAAGTGCCCTACCTTTTTGTTCCTTCCCAGAGAAATCTACTGACAATTTCTTAGTTTGAAATTCTACCTACCAACCTCCAAAGCATTTCCAAAGCACAGTCACATCATCCTGAGTTCTTAGAGACATAAGAACCCTTGGTAGTTATTTGGTCCACCTCCCATCTCACCTAGGAATCACCTCTGTACAACTTCCTATAAGTGCCATTCAGACCACACACATGTGGGAAGCTCGTCACATCCTAAGTCAGTGGTTTCCATTTTTTCAAAGTTCCACTTGGAAGGAAATTCTGCCTAAATTAAGGCGAGAGCTCTGCTTTCTGGAATTAATTAATCCAAGTTATGCTCTCTGATTTAAACTGAGGAAATCTTTGTTGAGACAACTTTTCAACTATTTGAAGTTGGTTCTCATAAACCAAAACTTTCTCTTTTATACCCACCACTCCAACTTCTATTCTCGTGTGTGTGTGTGTGTGTGTGTGTGTGTGTGTGTGTGCGCGCGCGCGCGCGCGCGCGCGCGCACGCACTACTTGCCTTCTTCAGTTACCATCAATCTGCCTCTGGTCTTTTAAGAGTACCAATGATTTCCTCACAGCTCACTCCTCAGCCTCAGCCTCCTTCATTTCTACAGTATTTGATACAGTTGACCTTCCCAAATCTTCCATCTACAATCCACTCTTGGCTTCCTGAATTGTCCATTGATTTTCACTCAACTGTGCTAGCTCTTTTCTTTCATTGTGGTAAAATACACATGACATAAAATGTACTATCCTAACCAGTTTTAAATGTACAGTTCATTGGGATCATTCGTACTGTTGTGCAACATCACCACCATTCATCTTCAGAACTCTTTTCATCCTTGCAAAACTGAATCTCTAGACCAGGGGTGGGCAAACTTTTTGACTCGAGGGCCACAATGGGTTCTTAAACTGTACCGGAGGGCCGGAACAAAAGCATGGATGGAGTGTTTGTGTGAACTAATATAAATTCAAAGTAAACATCATTACATAAAAGGGTATGGTCTTTTTTTTTTTTTTAGTTTTATTCATTTCAAACGGGCCGGATCCAGCCCGCAGGCCATAGTTTGCCCACAGCTGCTCTAGACCCACTAAACAGTAACTCCCCAATCCCTCCTCTCTTGGCCCCTGGCAACCACCTTTCTACTTTCTGTTCTCTATAATTTTGCTTTTGTCTTCTTTTAATATAATGCTATTCAATCTCACAAAATACCCATGGACTCATATGTGAACACATATATACTGAGGATTTATTATGTCCTAGGTACTGTGCTAGATCCTGAAATTTTAATCAGTTAAATTATTTCTTTATATTTTAAGCCCTATTTTTTAGCTAGGTGATTGTCCAAACTGGCTAGTCATCAGAATCTCCTGTAAGACCTCTAACACACATACACACACATCCTATCTAATAAAGAGGGAATATGCTAATTGACCCACACACCATCACAAAGATGGTGGCACCAACAGCCAATAAGGAGAAATATGCAAATTAACTGCCCCTCCCTCAAACATGGCGGTGCCTACAGCCAATAAGGAGGGAATATGCTAACTGAATGCCCACCCTCAAAGATGGTGGCACTCACAGCCACAAGATGGCCAGCTGGGGAGGGTAGTTAGGGGCGACCAGGCCTGCAGGGGAGGGCAGTTAGGGGTGACCAGGCCGGCAGGGGATGGCAATTGGGATGACTGGACCGGCAGGTGAGGGCAGTGTGTATATATATATATATACACTAGTAGCCCAGTGCATGATATCACACACAGTAGGCTGTCTGCTGCTTCCACAGGAGTCAGTGGGAGCCGCACCACTTCTGCGGGAGCTGGGAGGGACCCATGCCACTTCCACGGGAGGCAAGAGCAAGCTGCTGGTGCCCATGGGAGGCAGGAGGGTCCTGCACCACTTCAGGAGGCTGGAGGGAGCAGCCATCGCCCATGGGAGCGGGGGTGGGATGGGGGGTTGGGAGGGAGGGACCTAGAGGTGCTCCATGCGCACTCAGCCTCGGTCATTACTGTGACACCGTATGGACAATTTGTATATTACCTCTTTATATATATATATATATATATATATATATATATACATATATATATATATATATATATATTAAACTTTATTTTGAAAGACAGGTTTCCCCCACTATCTAAAAGTAAAAGTAGAATATTCTTATGAAACCTTTCGTAAGCTAAAATGGCATAAAGTAAAGAAACAATTACCTTAGAGCAAACACATCTTGCTAATGGATGCACAAAAGAAATAGAAATAAAGCACAGATGCTCAGAGACATTGTAAAATTTTATGGCCACTTGATCCTGAGATGCTGAGTGTAGTTCCTGGGTAAAAAGCTTGGGGAAAAGCAAGGGACACCTGTAAATTTAGATTTACAGGAAACTGCAAAGTATAGAGCATTCCCATAGTACACTCTCACTCACTCCCATTTCCTTTGATGTTATCATTTTGCATTATTAAGGTACATTTATCAAAACTAAGATTCAACATTGATCCATTAATATTGACTAAACCCAAGGTTTTATTCTGATTGCACCATTAATGTCCTTTTTCTGTGTCAAGATTCTTAGCAGCCTCTGGTCTGTGACAGGTTTTCAGCTCCACCTTCAAGAGGGGCAGAATCTACATATATTATTTGCAATTATTCTGTTGAGGAAAATGTTTTTCCTTCTCTTGGAAATTCTTTAAACAGTTATATTTATAGGAACATATTAACCAGACTTTAGTAGGTCTGGGGAGAGGCCTGATAACCTTTACTTTTTACATTCCTTGGGAGAACAATCAGATTTGGAGTCCAAAATAGTTCACATCTCCACAGGAAAACACACACACACACACACACACACACACACACACACACACACACACACACACACAAAACAGCTCTCATTCACATGTACCATAAACTCCTTGTCTCTCTCGGGTTAACAGTCTCAGAGACAGTTTTACTTGTTCCTTTCCTTTCCTAACCCACACATGACTTGTCATTCTATCCTATCAATTCTTGCTTAGAAATATTTATTGAGTTTATTCCTTTGTCTTGATTGCCTGGTCCAGACTTTCTGGGCTAGTTAACAGTAGCTTTCTCTTTACTTGCCTCTTATTGCATTAGTTCTCTTTTTCTGATCTACTCTGCACACTTAAACCAATATTTAAACCACTGCATACCCTGTATTATTTCCCTTCTGAAAAATGCCACAATAGCTACCCATTATCCATTAGTATTGTACTCCCAAGAAGAGGTCCTCTGGCATGAGTTGAGGTCCTCTGACATAACATTATTAAGTTAAATAAGGCTAAATGAATTGATAAACCTATGATTTTCCAAAGAGGGAAATATCACATTAATAACTCAACCAACTCAGTCAAGTTGAAATAAGGCAATAAGGCTGAATACAAAGATTGTTCAAATTTTTGTCACTGTTTTGGAATTAATGTTTCTAGTCTACAAGTCAGAATGTAAAGAATAAAAGTATTTCATGGCTATTTGACTTAGCCTTGCTGATAATCAAAGTAGGTTATTACCTAATTGATGTGACCTAAGATTAAATACTCTATCTCTGTCAACCATCTAAAAAATTATCTTATTTAGCAATTAGAAATTCATTTGAGCTACCAAGATTCCCTTTTCAAGATACAAATATGCCTGGGAAAGCTAGCAGCCATTAGCAGTAAAAGCATACCCATTTCCATCAGATGGCTTTCTCTTAAGTTGTAGTCTGAAGCACTCCCGACCAACTGGACTTCAGATTCTTTGTGGACGCAGGGGTCTGCCCGAGCCATTTGGAAGTGCATCATGATCATGGCTTAAGCCTAAACTACACACAGCCCTGATTCCGGCTTGCATGGACCCTCCTGGAAAGACACTGATCCTTATGGAGATGCTTAAGAGCACGGTTCATGGGTATTCATGTCTATATCCTGGCATGAGCTGACTACAATTAAAGGGTGAGAACAAACAAGATGATGTTTTTCCCTCCAGGCTCTCTGTGGACTAAGGGGCACAGGAGTACTGGGGTGAACAATCCCCACAGAGATGAGGCCGTGCCAGAAGCTTGTGCCCCTGGGAGAGACGTAAGTATCCTCTGTCCTCTGCACTTTCCATTTTGGCACAGGCATTGGCAGGCCAAGCTGCAGCAGGGGCATCACAGGGTATGCCTGCAGTACTGGGCTCTCCCAGAATTGTTCGGGCATTCCCACACCACAAGAGAGAATCATGCAATGGCGAAAACTGATTTTGTAACAGTTGTTAATATTCAAGTGTGGCCTGTGAAACCTGAGGTTTTTCAAGTGAAGAAAAAACACATGCAAAAACTCCAATTCTCTTTTAAGTCAAAATCATGTCTGAAGAGGCAAATCCTAAAATCTTCCAGTGTTTGGGGCTTCAGTTACATCATTTGTACAATGGGAATTTTACCTGCTGCCACCTTCTGCTTTATAACTTCAAAGCTAGATATTACAATCATGAATACATTCATGTTTTCTAGCAGAACTTAAAACCAACTTGCAAATATTAACGTCTTAGATTTTAATAAGGAGAACATATTTTTTATTTGAAAACGCACTCATTTTTTTCAAAAGAAAAGTTTTTCCCCTTTTTCATTGGTTATAATTTCAGTGTTAGTGTTATATAGCAAGTGGATGTGAGGGAGAAACAAACAAAAAAAAAAGAATTACAGAGAATGACTCAATTTTTTTAAGATAAAAAACCCACTTTAAAGAAAGTTATTGCCCCTTTACCATATTTCTCAAAGAATCAAGCATCCATGATTATCTCTGATGATAACGTTTGCCTGAAACAGAGATCCCATTACCTAGGAAATGGAAGTTAAGTGATATTGTAAAAAAATTTTCTCTTAAATTTTCCAATGAAAGTGTTGGTTACAGATCACTGCAATGTCAAGTTGGTAAGAACTTTAGTCTCATCTAAAGCAACTACTTCATTTTGCAAATGAGAAAATCAAGGCCCAGAAATAATGTATAACTTGCAGGCATCTCTGAGTCATGGATAGCAGAGTAGAACCAGGTCTCATGCCTGCTCAGTGCCAGTTCTCAAGGTGCTTTTCACTGACACACACACACACACACACACACACACGCTAGTGCATCACACAGTACATTGCTCACATTCCTTTCAAAAAGTAAGTACAATAACATGTGACTTAAATTGGGAATAAGACTTAAAAGTACAGTGAGCGTGAGAGAAAAAGGACCACTTTCTGTGAACACTGATGCCAACAAGACAGCCTTTGGCATTTTGCAGCGAGTGGAGCTTTAGGGGATCTAAAGAGTTCGATTCCCTAAGCCAAACATTCAACAGGGCAGTTGTACATTTAGGTTACTCTGAGTGTACAATAACACTAGGTTAGGGTTTTTCTGCTTTTTAACAGGGTTTGAGAAAAAAGATAAAGCACTGTGTGATAGTAAAGGGGGAAGACTATCCATTAATCGGGAATAATAATTTCTACCACAACATTTCACAAGGCACATCACCCTAATTTAAGGCCTGAATTAGCTCATGCCTGGATCACAGCTGTGAGACAATCAGGTCTCTGGCCCCCAGCACCTCTCCCCCTGCTCCCACACTGCACCCCGCTGACCAGTTTACCTCCTTGAGTCTTTGTTTGCATTATATCATTCCGTATTCAAGACCTATGATGGTGTGGGTTTAACTGTTTATTGATTCATGTCCAAATATTTTAATGTAGCTTTTTTTGGCTCTTCGTCATCTGTCTGCCTCTCATAAATTCTACTTTCTGGCATGCTGATGGACTCTCTCTCCAGGAAAACAATCTTATTTCCATCACCAGCCCTTGTATATCATTGGCGTCCTTTCTCTACTATTTCAAATGCTACCCAAGCTTCAAGGCACCCACTCATGTCCTCCAGGCAGCTGTTCCCCACTACCCCGCCCTCCACTGTTGAAGCTCTGGTGGAGGTAGCTCTCCCTTCCTGGCTTCATGAATTTTTCTCTTATTGTGTCATATCTGTTAGTCGTGTATCCCCAATTCAACATAACATCTTTTAGAGCAGAAATCATGCCTTCGAAATTACATCTTGGAGTTTCTTGAGCCCTCATCCCACTCCCATTTCCATATGCTCTCGCCGTACTGACTGGAGCAGATGCCCAGTAAATACTTTGAGTGTTGGACAGTCCATATGAGTTGTAAGGAGAAAGTTGCACCTTCATCCAGAACTGGCATAGCATCAGCACTGGTCCTGGGCGTAACTCTCAGACCCACTGCTCTTCTTGGAGGCTCCACACCACTCCACCACTAACCTGTTCCTGACTTCCTCCTCTGCAGGGTTTGTTAAATCAGTTCCTTCTCTCTACCCATGGACTGTCCACTTCCAGCCAAGGTCACAAACCTTTTCAGCCACCTCTCTGACTCCAAAGAACAGCCACATGAAAGTTTCCATTTAGGTTCCATTTCTTTTCCCTCCGTAAGAGAAATCCCAGCCCTTCCTAGGCTTGAAGCTGTAGACACTTCAGCTGTGAAGACTCCTCTCCCACATAAATGCCCCAAGCCCAGGTGTCCCTGCCCCACATCCCAGCTAAGCCTGCACAATACTAGTTTTCCTTCCCTCCACCCCCCTCAAAATGACCGTGATGTCGATGGGATGCCTGAAAGTGGTGGGTTTTCCTGTTACCTTATCACATGGGAGGGGCAAGGGAGCCTGGTTTCCAACTGCATACACCTCCCCCAGCACCTGAAGTTCCAGGTTCCTGTCTGCCAGCACAGACTCCCAAGGCGGTGGGGACAGCCTCCAGGGATTTCTGGGCATCCTGCATCTCCTCCCACCGGCCTCTGCCCTCTCTTCCCTCACACCACGTGACCACACCCAGTGGTCCTTAACCTAACAACCTAGATCAGTGATGGCGAACCTATGACACGCGTGTCAGAGGTGACACGTGAACTCATTTTTTTGGTTGATTTTTCTTTGTTAAATGGTATTAAATAAAAAAATAAATATCAAAAATATAAGTCTTTGCTTTACTATGGTTGCAAATATCAAAAAATTTCTATATGTGACACGGCACCAGAGTTAAGTTAGGGTTTTTCAAAATGCTGACACGCCGAGCTCAAAAGGTTCGCCATCACTGACCTAGATTAAACCTTCGAAATAAAGAAAAGTTTTCCCTCTTGCAATTTCTCCTTAAGATAAAGAATATACAGTCACATGCTGCCTAAGGAGGTTTGGCCAACAAGGGACCACATATAGGATTGTTGGTCCCCAAAGACTATAATGAAGCTGAAAAATTCCTATCACCCAATGACTTCGTAGCCAGCATGATGTCATAGAGCAACACATTACTCACCGGTGCATGGTGATGCTGGCATAAGCAAACCTAGTGTGCTGCCAGTCTTATAAATGTATAGCAATACAATTATGTACAGTACAGATCACATGATGATGATAAGAAGTGACTGTTACTAGTTTACGTATTACCTATGCTACACTTTTTATTGTTATTTTAGACTGCATCTTTCTACTCCTTAAAAACAAGTGTCCTGTAAAACAGTATGCTTTGTTACACTAGCAGCAGTCTCACACATTTTGTTTACCAAGCGTCCTGATTGCATGCTTTTCTCTTGTGCTTGATTTAATTTCATGTTGCTTTGTACAGTAACACGTTGTATAGGCTTGGGACCTAGGAGCACTAGGCTATACCATAGGGCCCGGGGGGGGGGGGGGTGCATTAGGCTATACCTTCTGAGTTAGTGGAAGTACACTCCATGGGGTTCACACGATGGTGGAATCCCCTAACAACTCCTTAGAATGCGCATCCCGGTCTAAGCAGCACGTGACTAGATCCCCAGTAAAGCATCTGTGTGTTTCATGGACAGTGCCCTAGGGGGAACATGTCATTTCCTTTTTCTTTGCTGCCCCATCAGCAACAGGAGATCAGGTCTCAGAAGTTGCCTTTTCTCCTCCAGCTCCCCCCACTGCTCCAGCAAGAAATAGGTGTAAGAATTCAATCCCAAGCCTAGGCCAGCTCCAGTCTCCCCAGGAGTAAGCTCTCTCTTACCTCTGGCACACACACCAAGGAAAGACCCATCCACCTTGCCCTGCACTCCCAGCCCACATCTTAAGCCAAGGAATTCTCTTTCCAGCTACTCCCGGGATATCTTTCTCTTCCTCTCCCATGCTCCTGCTTTTCCTCCCACCAATTCTCACTCAGGAGCACGGAGCCCCCCACGGAGCCCCCCAAGTCTTTGAGGGCACCCTGCCTAGCAACCCCGGTCCTCCGCTCTGCGCCAACAGCTGCAGCACCAGCCGCTGGGCCCGGGATCCCTTCCGCCCTCTCGCAGCCCTGCGCGCCCAGGGACAGCCCCAGCAGGTGCCCTTAAAACGTCGCACTCTCCCAGGGGCCCAAGTTCCCTGACCTGCCCCTGTCAGCCCCACGCCGCCCTGGGTCCAGATGCCAGCTCGGATCAGAGTTCGCTCTCCCTGCGACTCCACCCCAGCTTTCCTCCTGGGTCTCCAGCACCCAGTGCGGCCACTTACCCAGGGCCAGGAGCAGCGGCAGGGAGCCGGCGCCGCTGCCCGGGGCGGTCAGGTCCATCAAACCCGCGCTGCAGGGCGGGCAGCCCCTAGACGAGCCTCCCGCCTCCTCCTGCGTCCCTTTTCCAGGCCACGGAGCGTCCGAGGAGGTGCCTGGAAACTAATCCTGGAGCCAGAAGGAAACGAAACTACTCTTCAGGCTGGAACCCTGGCTACAGGGCAGGCAAACACCCAGGGCGGCGGCCTCCGGATCCCCGAGAGTCGCTGGGAGGAGGGAGCCTCCTACTTATTTCTGCTCTTTCTGCACACACCCCACCAGCCAGGCGCAGGACGGCGGCGAGGTGGTAGTCTGCAGGTTGTTCCCACCCAAACTGCCCCACACCCACACTGAGAGTCATATTGGGGCTGCCCTGGGGCCAGCTCAGCCGCTCCACCTGCTGGGTCGCGCCTGACTGTCCCTGTCCCTCCGCCTGGGGGAGTAAACAGGTAGCCGGGAGCAGGGAGAGAGTGCACCGCAGGGGAGTCAGATGTGTCCTACAAGGCCTGCAGGCGGCCCAGGGAGAAGCCTGCTGCCAAACTCTGAGGGAGAAGCAGAGAGTCAAATGTGCTCTGGAATTCCAGCTTTCCTGCAGCCAATTGCCGGTCTCTTGGAGGGGCGAGAGCCAAGCAGGGCTGTGGTTAACCTCAGGCATTTGACAATTTACAAGCCCTCTGTTTACATGTATCATTTGTTGGCTATCTGGGAGTTTGGACTCCCCAAGAGCTACTTTAGAAATGTCATTTATATCTTTATTTATTCATTTATCCATTGTATTTTTTTTACTTATTTATTTAATTCATTCACTCTATTGGATCTGTAAAAATAAGAAGAATGCTTTTTGCCCGTCTCTATTTCATCACACCTCCTCTTTTATGGAGAAGTGGAATCTGATCCAAGCATTTTCTGGAACACAAAGGCATCCTCATAGCTTTCGAAGACAGAAAGCAGCACCCAGCGTTACCTTTCGAGGTTAATAAATTCGCCTCCAAAATAACTAAAGGGTACAGCTGTGTTCAGTCTGATCTACATTCCTCTTGCAAGGTCAGTGTGCGGAAGCGTGCCCCCTCAGTCGAGAAGTTCTATTTCTTGGACATCCACAAGGCCCATATGTAAACTGCATTTACATATGAAATGCAGTTCAGAGGTCTGGTCCTTCCTCCCCATTGCATAAATTATACAAGTTATGATACATTTTTTCCACACCATTTTAGTGCCCCAAAGCAGCCCATATGTCCAGAGGAACAAAAATCAACTGTTAATTTTCAGAATCCCATGCTAGCCTCCACATGGCAGTTCATAAAGTCTTGATAGAGAGGTCATGGGATAGACTATTAATGTACCCAGCTAAAGGGAGAGGAGCACATTAAGCCAAGGATTTGGCACCATCTCCTTCCTCTTCCTTTCTGATAGTCTCTTCTTCCCTGAGAACCAGGGCCCCATGTTAAGGCATCTTTCACACTGAGATGACACCCGAGCCAGCAACAGTCATGCTATCCTCCAACAGAGCATTATTCTATTTTTATTTTCCATTGACACTAATAAACAATAAAGCACACCTAAGTAAAAAAAAAAAAAACAACAACTAAATCTTTGTTCAGTATTGTAAAGTGCCAAGACTTGGTGTAAGTATTCATCATTCATGCCATTCAAATGGTAAATTAACTTTTTCAGGCCATTAGAGTATGAAATAGTGTAATTTAATATACTAAATAGGTCAGATAAATTAATAACCTTCCCTAAGGGCTTCATTTACTACCAGAAATAAAATAAATAACCTGGAGAATATGCCTTCCAAATTTCCTGACACTGGAGGTTTAATCTCTTCAAGGCCAAGAAATATCCTTCCTTCCTTCCTTCCTTCCTTCCTTCCTTCCTTCCTTCCTTCCTTCCTTCCTATTCCTCCCCTCCTCCTCCTCCTCTTACTTCTTCCTCTCCCCCCCCCCCCCTTTTTCATTTATTCATAAAGGAAGGTAAATCTGGGATCAAAGCATAAACTTTGGAAGAGTAGAAGGTAAAAATTCACCTCTCTGGGACCTCATCCACCTACTGAGGTGTGTCTCAATGCTTTACATTGTAAGGTGGGCGGTTGCTAAGAGACATTGGTCAAAGCTACACTGGAATCACCAGGTAGAACTTGTATCCCCAACCTAGGGATTGCTTGAATGTTGTCTTGCGTGTTCTAACTTTAGGCAGGTAAAACCAGCCCTCTCAAATCTGGTATGAAGCTTAAGTGAATTCCTTTGGAGGGCCTGTAGCATCAGTCTTTTCTCTTCCTACACAGAGCAGTCTTCAGCAGGAACACCCCTGCCCCACCCCTCTGGGCAGGACAATATTTGGTTCTTTGTGGAGCACAACACAAACAGAAACACATGTGGTGGCAGAAAGGAGCATTCTAGTTCAGCCTGTGTTCTGTGTTCTCCAAATTATTACTATAAGGCACTTGGTAGTATAGGACGACTTCCTCTTGGTAATTTACATTATTTAATTCAATAAGAATGGATGAATGAAAAGAAATATGAATAATGAAAGACTCTTAAAATATGTTTTTACAGTAATGATAAATATTATGCATTATAAATTATTAAAAAGTAGTAGTATAATATATGTGGAGAGCTTTCAAATATTCTATTTGAAATTATTGAATTATGTCTAAGGAAAAACCAGTAAAAAATTATTCCAAAAGCTGTAGTTAAGGAATTTTATTTTACAATGTAGTTTTTCTGGGAAAGGGGATTATTATTTTTTTCTTACCTATTTTATTATACCTTTCTTTTCAGTCTTTTAGGGATTTTTTTTCATGTATGCCTCAATGCATTTGGCTTGCTAGCTTTCATTTTTAAGTAACAGATCAATACAAGTTTAAATCTCAGATATAATCTTTTCTGTAATATTATATCTATTAGTTTCAGCTCACTCTTATGATCTTTTTCTTTGACCATATTCATACATACTCCAAAAAATAATTTTTGAATTTTTTTTTTAATATGAGCTTTTGTTCTGGCCCTAGTTGTAGACTAAGTAGAAAAGCACTTAAGTGACATCACTTTAATGCTATGATATGACAAGCCCCAAAACATCCATACCTAATGCACCTGCCACAGTGGTTTTATCCTCTCCTACATGGTTCCAGATTCCCATCGATACAGACAATCCTCTGGGTGGGACAACAGAGGTGGAATATGATGTAAAATTGGTTTTGGAGTCTGCTCAATCTGTTTAAATTGGAGCTGTGTTCCAGAAAACCTGGGTCACAAGCTACTCCCATTTCTGAGCCTCAGTTTTTTCATCTATAAAATGTGATGGGAATGATTTGCACAGTTTTCATGATTTGCAAGGCTATATATCTCTAAGGAAAAAATCTTGCACATTAAAAATTATTCAGTGTATTATAGTTGTTATCTATATGTATAACAGTCTAAGCGACCGAACGACTGAACAACTGAACAACCGGTTGCTATGATGTGCAGATGCTCAACGCAGGAGCTGCCCCCTGGTGTCAGTGCATTCCCACAGCAGGAGCGCCACTCAGCTGACAGACAGGTGCCAGAGGCAGGGCTCACAGCTGGCCACCGCAGCCCAGAGACTGCAGCAGAGCTGCAGCGAGCCTATCAAGTGGTGGTGGCAGCAGGCACAGTGGGGATGGGATGAGCTGGAGCTGCAGGCAGGAGCCACAGGTGGCGCTGGACTGCTGGTTTCGGCCCAATCCCTGCAAGCTATGTGAAGGGACCCTACGGGTGCACCAATCCATGCACCCGGCCTCTAGTATTATTATAACAAGAGAGACTTGTTAGAGGTGGTCGCCATGGAGACTACTTCCAGCCTACATTGGATGTTGGGCTTAGACCAGGGTAATGGAAATGGAGGGACCATTATCCATATATTTGAAATACAACCAATTGGATTTTCTGATGAATTGGATGTAGGTAAAAGAGAAGTCAAGATGACCTCAAGATTTTTGACCTGAATAACAAAAATACTGTAGACACCATTTACTGACATGAGTATATGAGTAAATGAGGGAAAAGGCCAGATTTGAGGGGGAATCAGGTCTTCCATTTTGGAAGTGTTAAGTTGAAGTGCCAGTTAGATATGCAGGTGGCCATGTTAGTTGGAGAGTTAGCATTGATAAAAGAGGTCTGTGGTAGAAACATGAATTTGGAAATTGTTACCTTGAAGGTCTTTCAAGCCAGAACACACTAAGGGAGGATGTGGGGAGAGGAGAAGAGATGAGAGAACATCCAGGTCCAATGCATTGCAAAATTTAGAGGTTGTAGAAGCTGAGAAAGAACCAGCAAAGGAGAATGAGCAAAAGAGGCATCATAGACATAAGAATTCCATAGTCTGCACTCCTGAAAAACAAAAAAAGAAATACAAGTTTTCCTCCTGTCTTTTGTTCTTTTCATTTGCCTCCCAGCTATGAATAATTTTAAATATATGCAAATACACTCTCACTGCAACACTAGATTTGTTTTTCCTTCCTTGAGAGGTATAGAAAGAAAAAGGGCAGCTCTAAGTGATGGCCCACTCCTGTCAGGTCAGAATGGTTAGCACAGCCCTCAGGTTCAAAGACATGCTACACGGTCTGATTAGCCCTCTGTACAAGCGTATTCTGGCAGCACAGGAGGGGTGACAGCACATCTGTGAGATCTATTTTCTATTCTTCTTGTCTTGGAGCAAACTTTCACATTTCTATAGGAAATGGCATTGGATGTAAGACAAATGGGATTCCTCAATTACAATAAATGTCAAATTTTGCACTTGAAGGGCATCATGAGTTTACATTCCCCTCCTCAGGAAGATCATTACAAAGATAAGAAAAAATAACTAAAAATATGTAACTTTCTTCCTCACCTTTTGGCTTTAAAAAGTTGTAATATTATGAAACTCCCACTGGGAAGATGCCTGGAAGCCAAGGACACAAGCTTGAAGCCTTGGGCTCTCCTTCACAGACTAAGAAGAAACGTTTCTCTAAACTCTGCTGGGACCCCTTAAACTCTTCTGTGCCCTGGGTGTTTCCATCTTGAGGTCAGGCATTTGAGTTGGAAGATGAATTTCTAGGTATTTGTTTTTCTTCCTCTCTCCTTGTAAACACTTATAGGACATGTACCTCCGTATTGAACACCCCGTTTTAAATATTTTACATAGAGATTGAACTATGTGTCTAACAAGTGCTCACATAAACTATGAGGTTATGAACATTGTAATGACAATTGTAATAATATTTTACATTACCCTTAGAGTTGTTTTCAGAAGAGCTACTGATATTAATATCATTATAAAATCATTACTTAGATTTGTACAAAGCACTATTGGAATAAGTAAGTGAAGGTTTTATGAAAACTAGAACTAATGTTTCAAATCTGAAGAGTTTTCATCACCAAGATATTACAAAACCTGTTTTGGCTTGAGAGTAATAATCATGTACAGAAAAACCAAGGAAAAATGCTGCTTAATCAAAGCATCTATCAAATTGAGGGAAAATCCATATTTAAACAAAGTAATTTGGGTGTCTGCTGTACTCCTACACTTAAGTTTAGCTCAAGAGAATCCATTACATCTCATGTAGCTATCCATATCACCCACGGAAGATACTGTCTATCTGCCCAAATAGTCAAAGAAAGAGGTTCTTACTTCTGATCCCTTTTGCTTACTCCTAGAGTCAGATTTTGACATACACTGACCTGCAGTAACCCTTGTGGTTTCTTACTTAATTGGCATTAGAATCTTAGGGATATGGTGTCTCATGAAGAGATTGAGATATATTACCTGTGCCCATCCAGTTAAGAGACTGCTGCAACCTGGCTCACCAGTGGACGTAGTTTTCCAGAGGAATTTTGTGAGACAGACTCACCCAGAAGAATGTTTTGGTTTTTGGCTTGTGGGTTGGAAAAGAGGAAGGTGGGAGAAATAAAGATCAATTAATTCCTCCATACCCAGAATCAAGGGAGGCTTTAAGCCTGTGATATGTTCAAAACCATGCCATTCAATTCTCAAAAGAGAAACCCAGGACATGGGACTAATTTTACTTTTGTCATAGGATTGACTTTTTCTTCTTCTTGAGACACATTCCTGGACTGGAATGGTATAATTTTGCCATTCCCCACCTATCTCATCAGGTCTCATGACAGGCAGAAAATGTGAGATTTCACAATTGTTCAACTTTCAAATGTGACCTTCGTGAACTTTGATGAAAGCAACTGGGATTGTAGATGCATTTCCAAAGGGGCAATGCTGGTCAGCCTTTAATTTCCAAGAGAGAGAAAGAGAGAATCTCTCTGGTTTTGGGGGCAGTATGTGAGAGTTATTTTTCTTCCAGGTTTTAAAGTTCCATAGAGAAATCACTGGATGTTTTCTGCTTGATGGCATGAAAATGTTTTTAAATCCAAATAATTCTGTGAATATTTAAGAGCACGGTTATTTGGCAAAAAAGTGAGCTCTGTGGAGTTATCAAAACAGGGCCTGGCAAGCATTTCCCTGGCACAGGTGCGTGTTGCTGGATGAACTGAGGCTGATCAAATCACTGCATCCAGCAGCTGCTGGTCAAGGCACTCTTTGGGATTCTGGTCTGTGTGGTGTTTACACACTGGCTACGTTTAAGAGGGCACAGCTTACATTTAAAGCCAGGTGTGTTTTGCAAAGTAGAAAGGACCTTTCTGGAGCACAGCAGATCTGTCACAAAGTGTTATTGCTTCTTAAATTCTTCTCCTTGCCCTCCATTCCCTGGCTACAGGCCCACATCATATATGTCTGCGTGGCTCAGCTGTGCCTTGGTTTTCTCCTAATCCTGGCATCTTCCTACTGTGATCCGCTCTGCACTCTCCTACCTAATCTACACTAATAAAAGAGAAAGATGCAAATTGACCTTAGCTTCACAATGCCCACCAGCCAATCAGGAGTGAGTATCCAAATTAACCCAACAAAGATGGTGGTTAATTTGCATACACAGGCTCCAAGTGCCCCAGCTGCACTGGGCCTCTGGGCAGCATGGGAAGGCAGAAAGGCAGCTCCAGGCCTCTGGGCAGCATGGGAAGGTGGAAAGGCAGCTCTGGCCAGAGCAAAGGCAGTGGCGGCAGCCAGGGGAAGGAAGGCCCATTCTTGCACGAATCTTCAGGCCTCAGGTACATTTATAAAACACTTCCCAGTATAGCTTTTACATGTACCATTGAATTTAATGCATAAGTACCTTTGTCAGCTCTCTCCTGCCTTAAAGTTCAGTGTAAACACTTCAGCCTACTGACAACTTGAGGTTTCTAACTTCTATTCACAGCCATCCTTGTCTGCTTCTCCTCATGCCCCTTCCATTGTTCCAATTAAATTTGTCCTCTGCATAAGGCTTGTGTGTTTTTGACCATGAGCTTTAGTTCTTGACATTCTCCTAGTCTCAATGGCTTGCCTCCTCCTAAATAAAAAATTAAAAAAATTTATGTTTTCCAGAAAATTTTCCTTAATTAAATAAGATCTTTGAACTAATATCAGATTTCTCTTAGAATTGCCAAGATTTCCAAGATTCTATAATTGATCCATTTACTGAGGGCCGTATAGTCCAGGCACTCTGCTAGGAATTCCACATGTATTATCTTTGAGCCTCTGAACAAGGTAGATGTTATCATTTTCAGTTTGCAGATGAGGAAACTCAGGCTCAGGCAGCTTTATTTGCTTTCCCAGACCCATGTGGCTAGTGAAAGGCGGAGCTGAAAATGAAACACTAAGTTCCTTCCTCCCAATCCAGTGTTCTTTCCACTGCTTCCAGGGGACCACAACTGTTTATGCAGTTACTATGGATGCTCTTGCTTGTTGCTTGCTTATTCTTGTCTTGAATTTGGTTTATTATGAGAGGGAGATAGGATATCCCTTATTTCTTTGATGTTTTCCAATGTCTACTGTAGGCTCTGGAGATAGAAAGTACTTGATGAATGGAAGTTGACTAATCAATTTATTTGCCAAAATACACAGATCTTTGCCGTTGAGCCAATTTGCACTTATTTCTGGCAGAAATTTCAGTAAGAACCCCATTGATTGGCATGCATGGCAGAAATATCTGGCACAGACCAGCAGTGAGCATGGCTGGTAATTAAGCCACCAACAAAACCAGGTCAGCCAGTTCCTCAGCAGCATTCTGCCACCCACTAAAACTGTGACCTGGCATCGCAGGCATTTTCTGTCTGTAGATCATCAGAGCTCTTTGCGACTCCTCTCTCTGGTGGCCCTGAGCAATTATATGTGCTCATTACATAACATGAAGGAAGAAGTTTAGCAGTCTTTGCTAATAATAAAAGGATTGTTTGATGTCATAGGGGTGGCAGGTGCCACACCAAACCTAGTGTGAAAGGTCCTACAGAAGCAAACACTGTGGTCTTTCTGGCTCCACAGGTGTCTGACTCCTGCAAGCTGCTGGTCATGACATGAATATGGAAAGTCCGACCCCGGGCTGGGCCTGGCTAGTTAGCTGCTCTCGCTGGGTGTGAGCACATGTCTGCTGTGAATCAACACAGCCAGTTAGTATTTCTGTACTGTTCCTCTTGACAATGTTTATTTATTGAAACTTTCTATGATGAGAAAATGGTTACATATTACTGTCCCAGGTGAATAAATAGGCCATCACTACCCTAAAGGTGAGACAAGAAGGTCAGGGCAGTGCAGGATTGAAACCCTGGATGTGAAGCTTTCAGAATCTTCCTCCTTCTTCAGGCCATGAGCATCCTTCCAGGGGTCAAATGAGAGAGAGAATCTCCCATTCAGGAAGCATGACTTCTGGGGGCCGCAGGTGCAGAGCAGATGACAGCCACCTGTGAACAGCTGGCTCGATGGAGTGCTGAGTGGAGGGGTCAAGAGCATGGACTGTGGGGCAAGATGGCCCACGTTTGCTCCCCAGGCCTGCTTAGTACTAGTTGTGTGACTCTGGAAGGTGCCTTAGCCTCTCATTAATAAATAAATAGGACATAAGGATGCTGTTTACTTCTAAGAATGTTATGAGAATTAAATGCATTCATAAAAACAGAGTATACAGCCAGCATCTGGTTTCAGTAAGTGCTTTGTAAGTGTTTAAATTAAAACAACTTTAAAAAGGAAAAGAAAAGCATACCTCTCTCTTCAATGCCACCAGCCCCTCGGCTCTATAATCTTCATGAAAAGAGTAACCTTTTCTCTCACCGCAACTATGCTCTACCCTTTAAACACCACCAATGTTTCTGAGAGGTAGAATGTTCATAAATCTAATTAAAATATGAAATGTTCCCACCACAGTTCCCATTATACAATCTCTAGCATTGTTTTGGAGCCACAGAAGTACAACTTTTATCCCAGTGTAGAGAGGAGAAAAGAGAAATGGGAGTATATTCTACAGAAAACCTGGCAGTAAAGATAAGAGTATACTGCTACTTAGAAATGTGTTTTTGAGGTGAGTGACTTATTGAAGTTTTTCTTATTTTTTAGCTACCGCCACACAATCAAAGTGGAATGACTACTTCTCTCCATGCCCCAAGAAATATGAGCATTACTGCTTCAATGGGATATGTCGCTTCGTGGGGGCCCTGCAGACACCCTCCTGCCTGTAAGTGGAGGCCCTGAGCCTGCAAGCAAAGGGGCGCGGGATGGTGCTGGCCGGGGGCTCTGCAGCTCTGGCAAGTCTGAGCTAATCAAGCCACCTGCCAGCACAGAGACCCCTGGTCCTACCCCAGCCACTTTTCAGGGGCTCCTTCCACAGGTGCTTATGGAGAAACTGGTGCACATCAGAGGGTCCTGATTTGCTTGCAGGCAGGGCTCCATCCTCTGCTGACTTAGGCAAGCAAGACTGTTTCTGTCCAGCGTTAAGAATGCTTTCAATAGCTTAATTCATTTCCCATCTGTTTCAAGTACAAAGAAAGTCTTCTTGCATTAGTTATATGGGTTGTCATTAATTTAAATATGAAGGAGTTTTTGCCAAATTACTAGTTGCATTTACAGGTGTCAATTAAGTGCAAGAAAATTAGTCCTATTTATATTTGCAGAGCTTGTCTAGTAGAGCAGGAAATTGGGAAAAAGTTCTCCTTTCAACTTAGGAGTTAAGTATCCAAGTTTAATTTTCCTGGGGCACAAGTAACATTTTGGCATAATTTAAATATTCATTCTCTTCTAAAGAGATGTCCCTCTACAGTGCTTTACCTCATCGAGGAGCGAGATGATTTTTTAAAATTTATTTTTATTTTTAAAAGTATTACAGATGTCCCTTTTTTTCCCCATTGAACCCTTCCACCCCACATGTGCCCCTCCCTGGCCTTCATCACACTATTGTCTGTGTCCATGAGTTATTCATATCTTATATAATGAAAGGCTAATATGCACATTCTCCCGTCGACTGGGAGTTCCACCAGGGGGCAGGGGCTGGGACAGCCAGCCAACTGCCTGTAGTCCCCCCTTTCAACGGGCCCCGCCTCTGATCGCCCCCCCCCCCAATCAGGGGCGAGTCTGTCTGGCTAACCTCCCCTGTTCCTCTCCCTGGCCCTGGCTGGCCAGGCTTGATGGGCCTGATCAGGGCAGCCCAGCTGGACTCCACCTGTGCAAGAATTTGCGCACCAGGCCTCTAATATGCACGTAACTTCTCTGGTTAATCACTCCTTCCCCACTCCTCCACCTCTCCAACCCCCTCCACCTCCACCTTCCCTCTGAAATTCGTCAGTCTGTTCCATGCTTCTGTGTTTCTGGATCTATTGTGTTCATCAGTTTATTTTGTTCATTAGAGGATTTTTTAAAGTATAATTTTGACCTATAATTCACAGAATGTTTATATTCTGTGTAGTTCCACTAGTATACATCTTTTTATTGTTGACACTGTTACAGATGTCCCCCATTTCTGCCCCCTTTTTGCTCAGCCTCTGCCCCTCCTCCCTGGCCTTCACCACACTGTTGTCTATGTCCATTAGCTATGCATATATGTGCATTGGCTACTATCTTCACTTTCTTTTATACAGTTCCCTTCTCACACTCTCCCCTCTGACACGTACTATCTGAGAACAGAGATTCCAAATTCTAGTTTAGTGGAAAGTATGAAACATGAACTTCTTCAAAATTTAATTATTTTTAAATTTAATTTAAGAAGTAAATATATATGGATAATTCTTAGAATGGAATAAGTATTGTTAACAGTGTGTGTTGGGAAAGATTGAGCTAACTTATTTATATGATTTTATCAACTTCAGAGAGAAGAACAGGGGAAGAGAGATAGGAACATCAATGATGAAAGAGAATCATCCATTGGCTACCTCCTGCATGCCCCCTGCTGGGGATTGAACCATCCACCTAGGCATGTGCCCTGACCAAGAATTGAACCATGACCTCCTGGTTCATGGGTTGATCCTCAACCACTGAGCAGCACTGGCTGGGCAATAGAGCTATTTTTTTTTTATTTTCATTGAATTGTTCACTGGAGAATATATTGAGTTTTAAAAATATTAATGCCCTTAACCTAAGTACATTTTTCTCACATTTATTGCTCTTTAATATTGCTGCTTTCTAAAACAAAAAACACAGTGCCTCCCTAAGATCAATACATACCTGCCCCTTCCATCTGAGGTGAAAACTCATGTCCTTGCCCTCCAAAGCTCCTCTGATCCCTCTTTAACTTCCTAACCACATCTCCATGATAGAGTCAAATGTTCCTCTACGATCCTGCATTCCTCTGCATGTATATCACACAAGCTCTTCTCAGAATCTGCAAAGCTCATTCTCACTGGTGTTTTCCATGCAACTCAAACATCAGCTCTTCCTGGACCCCTGCATTCACTCCCTCTTCTCAGACATTTCAGTGTTGGCCAAATGCCCTTTCTCTGGGATCTAGAAAACTCACTTCTATGGAAGCTCTTTTCCCCTGGAGCATAAATATTAGTTTATTTAAATGTCATCTCTGTGACTGTGAACACCTAGAGGGCATGGCTTGCGGCTTTTACTTTTTGTGTTCCAGGGATAAGCGCCATGCCTAGATTTTACTAGATGCTCAAGAAATGACTAGTGAATAAATGACTGAGTCCCTCTATCATGGTTCATCAAATACTATGCTAAGTGTCAAAACCAAGGCCTTAATCTGAACCAGGAACACCTTCTTAGTGGTAGAATGATACTGAATCAATGGGAGGTGGAAAAGCATAGGGAGCAAGACAGATTTTGGAGTCAGATAGACCTACATTAAGATTTTGTTTCCACCAATAATGAGCAGTGTTGACAATGGGCCAGTTACCTTTCCTGAGCATCAGTTTTGTCATTTATCAAATGGGATAACATCATCCTCTGAAGTGTTGAAAACTAAGCAAAATATAGCAGTAAGCAAAAAACACTTACTATAGTAAGAGCAAAGAGTAGATGTTCCATAAATTGTACCATGAGATGAGTGGGTGATATTGAACTTAGGCCTATCCTTTTAGGTGACTTGATGTAGCAAGGATTTAGGCAAAACGGTCTTGCCTGTGGTGCCTATGCTAATCGGGGAACCAGAAATATCTCCTTTTGCCTGGGTTTATAGGAGTTTGTGGATTCCTGCTTTTATATAAATACCACAGTGTCTTTCAAATAACTCCAATCCTTCTATTCACCTCTTCTGTATTTTCTTGGAATGGGGATGATTATTTTTCCAGATGCATACTTTTTATTTATTTATGCAGAATACTTCATTAAAGTGGTATTACATGGAGATTTGGCCATTACTTTGGGAGCCAATTTCCTGCATTTGAGTCCCAGCCACATTCACTCAATTTCTCTACAGCTCAGTTTCTCCATCTGTAAAATGGGTTAATCATAGCAACTACCACAAAGATTGTTCTAGGGATGAATTGAGTTAATACATTAAATTTCTTAGAAAAGTGTCTGTTGATTATTTCAGACCAGTGATTCCAAATATGAGTTTGCAAAATCCTCAAGGGTCACAAATATCTTTAAAAATTATTTTAAATTTTATTTGATTGATTTTTATTAAATAAAAACTCATTTATTCAGAATTAATAAACATCTACCAGGAACTTGTACCCTTTGACTCATTCTTTCCCAATGAAATACCATCAATGTGTAGGTTATTATTGGTTTGATGAGAAGTGAAATAACATGAGAGCCACTATCACTGGTTAAGGTTTCACCTTCTAGCATGGCTCATTGGGTTATAACGTGTGGGAAGTATTTCTACTGAGAAATTCAACCAAAATTGTGGTTAAACCACTGAACCCAGACCGTATCATTACAAAAGCATTCTAAAAGAGCAGAAGTAATTGCAATGTATTTTTAGGCTAAGTTATTGTTTAAAAATTCCATATTTAGTAAATTTGTTAGAGAAACATTTAGGCTAATTGAAAGAGACTATATTTGTAAGGTTTTAATTATGACCTTATAAAAAGACTCATTTAAAAAGTCTTTACCCCACATATGCAATTAAAAGTGATTTTTCCCTAGCTCCAGTCTTAAGTGCAAGAGATTTTTGATATTTTAACATCTTCCAAAGCTCTTTTCCTATAATTTTAATGTTGAAGTGAATATAACTAGCTATCTTGCAGGAAGCAGTTTTCTCTCATAGGTCTTGGGGTCCTTGTGCGGTAGATGGCATTAGGTGTCTTTCTCCTGTGTCTGCATTGAGCCTCACCTTTCAGCTCATGGTTGTGACTGAGTAAGTATTTCTTCATAGCAGTGTATAAGCTATGATATTGGCACCAAGTGATCTCCTTACTTGTGAAATATAGGCTTTGTGGAAATTAACTGCCTTGGTTCTTGTCAAACATAACTATAGAACAGTCTGGCAATTGATCTTTTTTAAAAAATAAACTAAAAACAACGCAAACAGAACAAAATTAAATAAAATAGAAGATTAAATACAAGTCTTTTCAAGAAGCCGAATTTATTCTTTTGAGATTTAAATATTTATCTGTAAGACCAAAACTCTTGTTTTGAATGAGTCTGAGGAGAAAAAAAGAGAAAATATTTCTTAATTTAAAGGCACTGATATTACTACACGAAATAAGGTTACATTTGAGGTTTTAAATGTCCTCAAATTTTTTACATGGCTTTTAAGCATATGACATACTTCAAATAATACTAGGAATAGTACCCAAATCATTGAGACTTGAAATTCTTGAATGTTGCTCAGACAAGTGTTGGCTTGGTTAAATACACCCCTAACTGTCGCCTCAGACTTGGGGCATCTGCTGAGTTGAGGTGAATCCTAAGTGTGTATAGATACAGAACTGAAAGAATGAGGGGAGTGATAGCTCCACTTGGAAAACTTGTTGATTTCTGGTCACTGCACTTTGTTAGGCCATGGAGAAAGGGAGACCATTTGGAAGAGAGTAGAGAGAATTATGACCGGATCTGAGAATATGGCCTTAGAAGATCAGATAAAGGAACCATAAACCAGGAACCAGAGAGAATAAGACCTACTGTGTTTGGGGGTGTAGTTGAGGAGGTGGTGACTAGGTGAGTACCTAATCTGTGACACCTGCAAGCAGTAGAACTAGAACTGATGGAAGTCACAGAGAAAGAACAATTCCGTTGAATAATATTTAGGGAATTTCCATATGTAGGTAGATGTCTATGAACTTTCATGCACATTACAATTTTTGATGATATGAAACAGTATAATTTTTAAATAAATTATATTAAGAGGACCTGGGCACACTGAAATTGTTCCTATTGCCCTACGATGAAATGGAAAACCCTTGTCATGTAGGTATTTAAGTGCTTGGGAATATTGTGAAGGGAATTTTATCATCTTCTCTATTCAAACACAAAATCTATAATCCTAAAGTTTAGTAACTTGTCAACATCCCTATTTATTTATGTTATACATTTTATTAATATTGTTCAGGTGATGACAGATTTTCAGCAAAGCAAAGAAAAAGAAATTGTTCATGAACATAGTGTTGTACAGCTATTTAACATTTTAATTGTGTCCCATATTAATTCCAAGGAATAAAAACAGTGTTAGTTTCTTCATAAAAGAAATAGTAGAGATTCGGAAAACTCCCATTTTCACCTTGTTTTGTGCTTGTTTTGTTTTTACAGCTGTGCTGATGGCTACGCTGGGGCGAGATGTGAGAGAGTTGACTTTTTTTACCTGAGGGGAGACACAGGACAAAGTCTGGTGATTTGTTTGATAGCAGTTATGGTGCCATTGATCATTTTGGTGATTGGTGTCTGCACATGCTGCACATGTTAATTTAATTTTAAGTAAATCGAGAAACTGTATCTTTCTGACTCTTTCCTTTCTTCCCTCCTTCCTTTTTCCTTTTGTGCATTGATTTAAAATGAATCACTTTTCCATCTTTATCATCATTTATATTGAAGTATCCTATATAATAAAGAGGTAATATGCAAATTGACACACCATAATGCCATCACAAGATGGCTGCCCTGCCCAGCCCCTCCCCCAGCCCCACTCCTGATCAGCCTCTCCCACCCCAATGGAGGGTGGGGCAGCTAGCCAACTCCCCCACCCCACCAACCCCCATGGCCCCTCACCTAGGCTGGCCATGCCCCCATGCTTTCCCGGGGCTGGGGGTACCCCAGGCAGGCTGCAGGCTTGGTGTTGGTCAGAGGCAAAGGTCCTGGCTGTTCCTGGCCTAGGGAGTCCAGAAAACCTCAGCAGTGACCAAAGACCAAGACCGAGTGCAAAGGTCCCTGCCGGCACTTATGGTTCAAAGTGCCAGGAGGAGGCGGAGCATCTTGAACCTGCAACCCTGGCGTCTGCACACCAAGCTTTGGGAAACACCACGGGGGTGGCACCTGTGGGTGGAAGG
Organism: Myotis nattereri; assembly: GCF_964212035.1. NCBI lineage: Eukaryota > Metazoa > Chordata > Mammalia > Chiroptera > Vespertilionidae > Myotis > Myotis nattereri. The sequence goes on from NC_138075.1 coordinate 183,647,418, forward strand.
GGGAAAGCAGGGAGCTGGGGTGCGGAGCTGGGAGGGGCCTAAAGTCTTCTAGAGCAGCCTAGCTGCCGAAGTTGCTGTGACCTGAGCGCTCAGGCTTGGTCAAAGCCCCTGGTCAGCTCTGCTGCTTGCCTTCCAGGTGCGGCTAGCCCTGAGCCGGCTGGCATTGTGCTCAGAGAAGCAGCTGTCACTGGGATCCGTTAAATAAGAGGAATCAAAGAGCCAAGAGTAAATACACTCCCAGCCCCTTCCTATGCCCTGGATGAGGAGGGCTGGAAATGGGAGTAATGGAAAACGGCTGCTGCTTTGCATTTTATAATGAAAAGACTCCTGCTATGTAGAGAGGAGAGCTGATTCGTTCATTTTCAGCAACACCTGGTGTGTTCCCTTCCCCAGTCCTGAAGCCTGACAGCACCTAGCAAAGGTGTGTCTGCACAGCCATGTTGGCCTGGCTCCTGGAACATTGGGAGCAAGTTTGAGCTGCATTGATTAAGAAAAAAAAAAGTAAAGATTAAAAAACACCTCTTTGTACTCAAATGGCACTATAAAATGCAGATTACAGTGTCTGATTTTGTCTTCTGTTTTGATTTTGAGGCAGAGCACAAATAGATTCATGGGGAAAGCAGAAAAAAACAAAGGGAAAAGGAGAGGATTCTGCCGTCCACAGCAATGAACATTGTTTTTTTGTTTTTGTTTTTGTTATTTTTCCTTCTGTTCTTCAAGTCAGTATATACCATTTAAACCACTTTATGGCATTAGGTAATGAACTAATGCTTCCTCTATTAAGAGCAAGCAGCAGTACCTTTCATATGAGTCACATACATTTAGTCCATTCAAATGGAGCATACTGAGTGGAGAGAATGATATGTTTCATTATATAAAGAACTTGGCATTATGATGCTATCTGGCTGAAGATCTTATTTATTTTGCAATTTAGAGAACGTAGACAAATCAGGCATTGAAAATGAAAGTGCATGCTTAAATGCATGACTTCATTTTTATCTGTAACTACCAAACGACTGGACACCAGGAGGTGCATTGATGGGACCTATGGCTCAGCGGGTCTGGGGTCTTGTGTGGTGCGTGGGTCTGGGTGAGGCTGCATGGTGAAGGCCAGGGCCAGGGGACCTGAGGCTGCGCCCCTGCTCAGCACCAGGATGTGAGGTTGCATCCCCCACCTGGCGGGTCTAGGTGTCGCCCAATGGGGGTGGGGCTGGCCAGACACTTCTATTATAGAGAAAGGGCAAACAGCAATATTAAAATATTTCCTCTAATTAATTCCCTTTTAATGTGCATGAATTTCATTCACCGGGCCACTAGTTTATTTATAATAAAACACATGATAGATGATATTTGTCATTTTACTGAGCACAATTATTATAATTTAAAATTAAATTTGTATAAATCTCCTAATTTAAAGAAAAACAATTACTTAGTCCTAATGGTAGCCATATTTTATGTTTCTTAGTAGACTTAATAAGACTTTTATTTTCTCAACCTGTTCTATGGCACAATGACTTTGAAAGTTAAACACAAAAATATTTTTTCTTGAAAACTTTAAAATTATAAATTTAATTCATAAAAGGTGATCACACACTTGTTCTTGTCTTTTAATTTTCATTATATATCACAATTTTGGGAATCAAGAAACACCTTGCTTTTTCTCTGAGGCAGAGTGGCTTGGTACAAAACTTAAGGTATCTTTTTTAGGAAACACATTCAATTTTTTATGGGATCAGAACTGTCTGGTAGTATGCTAAAAAGGCATTTTCTTCAAGTGCTATCTTCCTGTCTTGAGAAGCTAGCCTAGCCTCCTACACTGTTCCAAATATTTCTGGTCTGCGGTCAGAAGAGGGCGTCTCATGATTCTTTTCTTCACAGCCTTCAGGGATGAGAAACACAAGCTGAGCTTCTGGGAAGCTTTCATTTTTGTCCCAGCTCTACCATTGAGACCTTGGACAAATTTCTTAACACCTTTAGTTTAATCTTCTGTAAAATTAGAGGATTAAGGCAAATAATCTCTAGAATTCCTTCCAGCTAAGAAATTGAAAGATATACTTTTTATTTTACCTCCTTATGGCAAAAAAGGACTTTTTATAATGCCAGGTTTGGGTCAGAACTTTAGTTAAGCAGACCAGGGAAATGGCCTATTTTATTACATTAATTTCGTGTTATGCTTAATGAACTTGAACTGCTCTCCAGATATCTAACACATTTCTTAATGCATCTGGCAGCTCAACATATCCAAAGGTTCTCCTGGTTTTCTTAGGTGTGTCCCCATATTGTACTATTTCTTATTTACATACTAAATCATGCTTATCAGTCTATTTTGTAAACTGACTTGGCCTGTGTCACATAACTTGCTATTTGGATAAGGCCCTGGTTTGTGCAAATTCTGTGAAGGAAGTCCAGGACATATTTCAGTGCCCATGGCTTTAAGACCAAGCCATTACCTTAAGGAGAACTCCATCTACATATGTAAAATCCAAATGACCGGAATGACGGAATGACCAGAATGACCAGTCACTATGACGTGTACTGTAGTGGCCAACCGACTTGATTGGGGCCTTGATAGCCCTCCCTAAACTCCCACATCTCCTACCCTGCCACCCTGGCCTGATTGGCAGGCCAGACCCCACCCGTGCATGAATTTATGAACTGGGCCTCTAGTTTTAATATATTCTGCTTATACTCTGTAATGAATTCATTCAAAAAATATTTATTAAGTACTTACTAAGTGCCAAGTACCTTAGGTGCTACATCAATGAACAAACTGATTTTTTAAAAAAACCTGTGACCTCATGGAGTTTATATTCTAGTGAATATAATTTTTCATAGAATGACATTTTATTTATTTATTTATTTATTTGATCCTCACTTGAGGATATTTTTCCATTGATTTTTAGAGAAAGGGAAAGACAGAGAGAAATATTGATGTGAGAGAAACACATTGATTGGTTGCCTCCTGCATGTGCCCTGACCAGAGAGGAGCCTACAACCCAACCGAGGTACATGCCCTTGGCCAGAATTGAACCTGGGATCCTTGAGTCTGCAGGCTGATGCTCTATCCACTGAGCAACACTGGCTAGGGCTAGTATAAAATTTAAACAAAACTTATCCAAGAGGGTATGGTACCCAGTAGGCTTTGTCATCAGACTTTTAACCTATCCCCCTGTTTTGGAGAATGGAATTCAAGATGGGCACTCACAGAAGTCAGTATATGGAGGGATCAGCAAATTTCTCTTGACCCAAAATAATTTACATATTTTAATAATGGCTCTCAAGAGCAAGAAAGTATAACTATGTTTCTTCAGTATAAAAATCTTGGTTTGGGGTGTTTGTGTGTTTGTGCTAGAGTTGATGTGTATGGTTTCTGTATCTGGGCATCTGTTCTTATTCAAAGAATCCTTCACGCTTCAAAGCATTTTTCTGCAAAGAAATCTGTTCCATGTGATCAGCATTGGCAGCTGAGTGTTAATGCTGGAACAGATGTGCAATAGTCTATTCCTGCCTGTTTGCTAATGTTGCTATGCCTGGGAATGTGTATCTTACAATAATATCTAGTTGGCATGTTGGTAAACTCCTTCTTTCCCAGAACCTGTCAGCCATTGGCGTTTGAAGCAGTCTGAAATTCTACATTAGAAATAAACTATATGACTCCAAAATGACTTTAGCAATTATATTCGAGAGATAAATTGTTAGGAATGTTTCTGCTATTGAAAAATTCAAAATGCGGAAACATAGGTATGTTTAAAGTTAGTACTTGTATTATAGATAAATGTTAGCCAAATATATTTAAAAAGACATTTTCCTCAAATTTTATTATTCTTACTTGTTTAATTTACAAAACAAAACAAAAAAATTGTGCAATGGAAGTACTTTAAGAGGGTTTTTTTGTCTTCTTCAGTTTGTTTAAAAGAAGTCAAACTTTTTCACAAACAGAACTAAGTACTGCTTGCTGTGGCAAGTGTAATTATTCTTGTAAGACATCTGCAGAACAAGTAATACTTTGAGACTCTGTGAACCAAGCTGGATAACAATTTGTCATGTATTGGGTTTTAGGAAGACGTGAGAGAGAACTGTTAACTGACTTGCTCTGTTAAACCTTTTATGAAATACTGCAATGTGTCAACTAGTTTTCATAAAACTGTTTTTAGCATATTCTTCTTTTTAACAACCTAGAAACATTTTTTTAGTCAATGAACTGGAACTAGCAATTCTAAAAAAATCACACAGTATTTTTTGTTGATTGTTTGGTTGGTTTTATTCCTAAAGTAAATTGAGTCTTGAGTACCTAATGCTCTGCTTCCTAATGCCAACTGCACATAAAAGTGTCTGAACTCAACCAAACCAGTGCTCCTGATTGTTCTATAGATGGAATAAGGATGGGGGAATCTTTATTCAGACAGATCTGGGCTTCAGTCACAGATCTGTCACTTACTGTGAGGTCCTAGGCAAGTTACTTATCCCCTGTTCCATTCTCATCAACAAGGTGAAAATAAATAATGTGGGCTGAGTGAATTAGATGAAATAATGCCAGAAATAAAAACTGAGCCAGTACCTGAAATACTTTAAGGACTCTTAAGATAAGGTTTCAAGTAATATTAGTTATTAGTGGTATCATCAATAATAGGAGTGATGATCATGATGATGATCATAGTGTTCTCTAATCAGACTTATGGAAAACAAGGAATTCATTTCTGTGAAGCTCCTGATTTCACCCTCAATTTTGACTGACAGCCTTGCTGGGTACAGTATTCTTGGATTCAGACCTTTCCTTTGAATGACTTTGTATATTTCATCCCATTCCCTTCTTGCCTGATGTGTTTCTGTTGAGAAATCAGTCGCTAGTCTGATGGGGGATCCTTTGTAGGCAACTTTCTGTCTCTCTCTGGCCACTTTTGAGATTTTTACTTTGCTGTTGGTGTTTGCCAATTTAATTATAATGTTCCTTGGCGTTGGCCTTTTGGGGTTCATTTTGTTTGGGACTCTGTGAGCTTCTTGGATTTGTGTGAGCTTTTTCTTCCTTATATCAGCGAAGTTTTCTGTCAGTATTTCTTCCAACATGTTTTCTATTCCTTGCTCAGTTTCCTCTCCTTCAGGTACCCCTATTATGCGGATGTTGTTTTGTTTCGTGTTGTCCCAAAGTTTCCTTAGGCCAGCGGTTCTCAACCTGTGGGTCGCGACCCCTTTGGCGGTCAAATGACCCTTTCACAGGGGTCTCCTAAAACCATCCTGCATATCAGATATTTACATTACGATTCATAACTGTAGCAACATTACAGTTATGAAGTAGCACCAAAAATAATTTTATGGTTGGGTCACAACATGAGGAACTGTATTTAAAGGGCCAGAAGGTTGAGAACCACTGCCTTAGGCTCTCCTGTTTTTTAAGTTTTTTTTCTAGAAGTTGCTCTGCGTGGGTATTTTTTCCTACCTTGTCTTCTAGCTCATTGATGCAGTCCTCTGCTTCTTCTAGTCTACTATTGATGCTTTCCATTGAGTTCTTTATTGCAGTGATGTCATTTTTCATCTCTTCTTGGTTCTTCTTCATTTCCTCTTGGTTCTTACACATATTGTTGAATTTGTCTTCCATTCTTTTCAGCCACCTTATGACCATTTCTCTGAATTCTTTCTCTGACATATTGCTTGCCTCCTATTTTTTTTACTTCCTTTCTGGTGATGCCTCCTTTTCTTTCATTTGCAGGCTGTTTTTTTTTTTTTGTTTTTTTTTGTCTCCACATGATCTCTCTTCTCCGGGTGTCTAGTTATGTAGCTTTCTCTCTCCTTTTCCTAAGTGAAATCTGACCTTTCTGAGAGTAGGAGCAGAGCTCGTCCAAGTCTATGTATTCTCGCTGCTTGAGATCCAGTGTTCCTGGATTCATAGCTGGTCCCTGGGTGCCATGGTTCCAGGGTCCCGCGATGTATATGCTTCGGATAAAAACCACTCTCCCCTTCAAGATGGCGTAGTCTCCGAGGCAGAGCCGGCTGCTCCGGAAGAGATTTCAGTAGCAGTGGAGGCTGCCTGGTCAGAGAATCCCAGTCCGGCAGTCTCCAACAGTTCCCTGGAGTATGGCTATCGCTCACCCACAAATTTACACTCTCCGTACATCCACACACTCTCCTTTCATTCTCTCACTCACACACTATCTTTCAGTCTGCCTTCCCATCAGCAGCCATCTTGTAAGCCAAGGAATTCATTTCTAAGTGAACTCACTGCACTGACACCATGAAAATTCTCTGTAATTTTTAGAGATTCATGATCCTTGTGGAAAGAATGTCTTTCTACTTTTATCTTAACAAGCCATAGTTAGGTGAAGAATTCCAACTCAATGACTGGCCCCATAAAACTGCCTCACTTCTCTCCCTTATTTTTCCTCTCTCCCTTCCAAACTTAGCCCTTGAAAGTACCCAATGCAAAAATTAAGGGAGAATTGATATTGAAAATAATCGAAGGCCTAATCATTTTTAAATAATGCTAGCTATTTTTGGAGGTGAAGTTGAACTTCACGACTTGTGGACACAACATCATTGGTTGTATTAGAAATAGGTTAGGCCAGAAATTAGGAATAACCTCTCATATTTGTTATTCACCATGAGCGTCTCCATCTCCTCCTATTTCTCTCACTAAGGTGGTGTGCAGGGGATGAGGAAAGGGGCATAGGCCTCATGTGGGCCCTTAGAATGTTCTGGCAGGAATTCACTGGTATCTAGGGCTATGACTTCTAATTCACTTGTTCTGTGTTCTGCTGACATTGGATGCTGATTTCCAAGTCAGGTGACCTTATGGTCTTATCTTCTGGCCCAGACATGATCCCAGGAAGCAGTGATCATCCTGACCTTTGATTCACCAGGAAAACTCCTCTACATGGAGATCAATGGTGTTCTGTTTTCCTGTTGGACCCCAGAATGAGGCACTGGGACAGCGGCAAACCTCAAAAATAACACTTCTCTTTGCTTTAATTATCAATAATTATTAGTATTAATTTAAGCTTAATACTATTTTCCAGATATGTTGAAGCCAAGAAGGGAATACATAGCGTCTTAGGTTTCATGCACTTAATTAAACGTAGACTTTGTGATGAGTATTTGTGAGCAACTGTTTACTAAGTCTATGATACACAAGTGAGGAACTAGGAAACATGACACAGAGAAGGGGAGGAGCTCCAGAAAGGTAGGTTACTGAGGGAATTATGGCTTTGGACAACTGAGCTTATTCTCACTGGGGTCCATTTGAAGAACCATGTAGTGTGCCCCTCAGAAATGTTCCACCAAGGTGTGTGTCAAATGGAATTTTTATCCACAGACTCCCGTCTTCATTGATTGAGGGTTTATCTTTGGGAGTGGCATTAAATCACCTGTACTTTCGGAATGTCCTGCTCACAGATAGAGCCATCCACCTCTATGTGGAGAAAGCCCTCAGACAGAGAAGCAGACAACAGGACGCACCTGAGGTGGAAGGTAGACTTTCTAGATCTGGGGAACTGGCCTCTGGCAGGGGTGGTAGTGTGGGAATGTGACTTCCCTGCAGGTCCACCAGCCTTCTCATCTGCTTCACTGCAGTGACATAGCAGAAGTCAGGGAGCAGAAGGAGGAGAGAGAAGACAGGAGGGGAAGTAGATGAATGCCCTGGGAGTATGAAAGCAAGCAGGGAAAATGCCTAGAATTTAGCTAGTTTCTCTGAGAATATCCACACAGCACAGTTTTGTTTAGTCCAGTCCTTCTCCACTGCCACCCTCCCTCTCATCTTCTATCCCTTCTCTCTCTCTCTCTTCTTTCCCTCCAGTTCTTCTTCTTCTTCTTATAATTAATTTTAATTTAAGTCTCAGCTATTGCCTCTCACAAAGTTTGAGAAATTAACTCAGTTATTTTTAAAGATCTCAGCCTCAGAGTTCCCACAAAATAAAGCAAGATTTCTACTTCTAAATGACCTCTCTCAGACTTCTTTCTCTCCCCCTCCCCCCAATGCCAGACTAAGCAAAGCAATCACCTGCCTTCAGCAAATACACACAAAATTACTCAGTAGGTTGCCATGGAAACCAAACCAAAAGAGACTAGAAAGACAATGCTAAATATTAAGGATTTGTTTGGCCTTAGTGACTGCTTTTTCAAATCTGAAATTCTTTGGTCTATGACAATGTGAACCACAGTTCCCTTTCAGAGATACACCAGGAGAGTCCTAAAGCTATGCCTAACCCTAGGTTTCTGTGCACTTTAGTGCTTTTTCACTAGCCCCTCCTCTAACTCTTTTTACCTCCTCCAAGAGCTTATAAAAGAGCAATTTCAAGTGGCAGCATGCACTGGTGGGAGTGGTGGACAGTACAAGGGATTTGGAGTCAGACAGAAGTGGGTGTGCAGCTCAGCTTTGGGGTGGTATTTTCCATTAGCATTTTGATATGGGAGACTTATTACATAAGAGTAGCGTGACAATTTGTATGTTGAAAAGCTCTCATTTTGTTCTTAAAAGGTGAATAGTGCTTCGAGGACCAGTGAATTTTTCTCTGCACTTCTTATAGCTCATATTCAAATCTGAGACTTATTTCTGTTGATAAACATACATTGATTAGTGCAATAGTTAAAATATTCTATCATAGTTAATTCAGTGACAAGAATGCCCACCTATTTCCCATAGCTCAGAAAGCTCTCAGGAAACTCATCTTCACTGATGTGGAAAGGACCAAGGGACATTATTAGCAATAGTAGCACCATCATGTCAATTAGTCAAGGTTGTTCCTTGAGTTTCCAAGAAAGCAATTTTTACTGGAGATTAAAGAGGCCTCATGCAGTGAGGTTAGAAACAGAAATTGTGCATTTGAGTTTCAAATCATGGAATTCATTAGCTAAGTGAATCTGGGCAGCTACTAACACATTTTTTTCCTTATTTTTAATTTTTTTAAAAAATTTGTTTTTGTTATTACATTCACTTGTTGAGTCTTACTTTTCTAAACTCCATAGAATAACTTATAAATTATTGTTTATGAGGTTTTTTATTCCCATACAAGCTAACATTCATGTAGCCCATAGTATGTGCAAAGAATTGTTCTAATGCTTCACAGAGGAACTCATAGAGTCCTCCCAACAACCCTCTGCACAGGTACTTGGTGTCATCCTGAATAGGAAGCTGAAGGACAGGAGGTGAAGGTCTTTCCCAAGATCACACAGCTAGTTAGTTAAGTGATAAATCAAGGACCCAAACTCAGTAAATCTGTTTCTAGGCTGTTACCATCACTAGAAAATAATTATTATTTTTTAAGACTCACTAATGCCCTACATTCTGTATTAAGCACTTTACAAAAAAATCTAATCTGTTCCTTATAAGAACTTTATGGTATATGTAATATTACTGATCCTATTGTGCAGAGAAGGACATAAGTTCTGAATCTGAGTTCAAGGTACTTGCCCAAGGCCCAGTAGTTCATAGATAGAAAATATTCCCTTTGCTTACAATAGCGTTCTTTCCCTTTCTTACTGACTCCTGGCTAAATTTTCATTATTCTTCAAGTCTCATTTTAACTGTTGCTTCCTCTAGTAGTCTTCTCTGAAACTTTATATGCACTATGTAAATGTGGTTTAAAATAGACAGAGAAAGTTTTAAATAAAAATGTTTCTGGGTCCCCAAATTTTTATAAGTAGCAAGAAAGCAGTCTGAGAAAGCTACTTGGTAGAAAACATGTGATTTTATGTGGAAAATGAAGGACATCTCAGATGGTGGAAGCAAGAGTGTAGGGAGTGGAACCAAGAGATGTAATGAGCACTGAAGAAGGGAACGGCTACCTGGGAGCAGAATCACATTCTAATCAGGGGCCATTCCTTTTCCCTGTACGGGAAATCTTACTATATATGCTCAGCTGGATTTCAAAATTGCTATGGAATACTGACTGCTGTGTTGTTCTCTTCCTTCTCCTTTAGAATAAAAGTGTCTTATGACTAATTTGTTCCATTTTCTTCATTCCATGGCATGTGTGAAGAGCAGGTATCTTCTCATAAGTTTAGAGGTCTCTGAATGAAGAGGAGGTGCCCCCAAGAAGCCACCCTCCAGAATTTCATCCATATCTGAACAAGAGAAAAGTTACTAAATATTAAATCTTGACACTAATAACATATTGAATCCTATTTTGGGAATGGTCATAAGGAAGTCAGTGTATTTTGCATTGGGTGCAACAGAAATAATTGTACTAAGAGAGTCTACTGTGGTAAACTGAAACAAATAGCCACAATATTTAGTGATTCCCCTCATCAGTGAGTGAGATGTATTTCTCCACCCGTTGAATATGAGCTTAGCAATGTGATTTGCTTTTGGCTAGTGGGACTCTAGCAGAGGCTTATACAAGGAGAGGCTTGGAAAGTTCTTGTGCACAGGGGCTTTCTCTTTCCTGTTCTGGAATCTTCCATGTGAGGAAGCCTGGACTAGCTTCCTGTAGGGTGAAATTTGACAAAAAGACAGTCCCTGTCAAACTGATAACCTAGAGAATCCTGAACAAAATGAAATGGTTGTTGTTTTATACCATTAAATCTTTTGGTGGTTTGTAATGAAGCAAAAGCTTACTGGTATTGATTGGATTAACATACAGATAGAGAGCAGGTAGAGAGGAGGAAGTTCCATTTCTACTTTCCAATAATATGGCATTAAAGGAGTTGCATTTGTTAAGATAATACAGGGAAATCTATGTGCTATCACAGTTTCCCTAAACTGGATTTAACTAATAGAACATGCAGGGTGGGGCAAAGTGGGTTTACAGTTGTTTGTATGGAAAAAGACATGCAGGTTATGATTTTTACAATAGCTTTATTAACTCTGTGTTTTGCACACTCCCAACTGTAAACCTATTTTTGCCCCACCCTGTATACAAGCATCTATACCCATCCAGAGGTACAGAGAGCTGTATCTGCAATAATCAGTCCTTCTAGTGAGGATTATAGTCAAGAGACAAATTTAGATAGTATACTGAATGAAGCAATGAGAAACAACTTCATTCATTCATTCAGTATTTTATTTTACCAGATGCCTACTGTGTGTCATATCTGGACAAAAGAAAACAATATGTGATTTCATTTGGATGCTGTCATTGCAACTTAAAAATGTGTTTTCTAAGACATTTGCTATACTTGGTAATTCTAACTATAATCCTCAATGATTAGGAAGGAACTCAATAAAATTAAAATAAAGTATTACCTGGGCAGTCATTTCACAGTAAATTTGCTTCACTAAAGATTTCACATCCATCATTTTTTAATTGACACTCAAACATTGTGAGCTCTTTGGAAGACATATGTCAATAAAATAAATGTTATATCTTGCTAATTTTAAATGTACTTGCAATATAGTGTCTAATATAAAGAAAATACTTTTATATGGCTTTTGCACTTTATTATGCTCTCATGCTTTTCTGGTTGAGGAGGCATTACAGGTGTTTTTTATTTTGCCTTAAAGCCTTATTTTTTCTTTCTTATATAGAATTCTTATTTTATTCCTATTGAAAGAGCTCTTTAAGAATTAAGCAAAAGTAATTAATTAAATTATTCTTAAAATTTCTTCATATTTAGAGTGTGATTCATATAAATCACTTTAAAAATAAACTTTATTTTTAGAACAAATATTGATAGAGAAATTGTGAAGATACTACAGAGGATTATCATATACTCCCACACACAATTTCTCCTTTTATTACATCTTATATTAATACTAAAGGCCTCATGCATGAAATTCGTGCGAGGGTAGGCCTTCGCAGCCCCAGCTGCCTTGCAGCCCCGCCCCCCGCCGGCACCCGCACCCACCTTGGCATGGCACTGCCTGTGTCCGCCACCACACATCCCCGGTTCCCCAGTTCTTCAGAGGGTGGCCTGGGCCTCCCTCTTTGGGGTGATCATGGGGTGATGGCGGGCTCCCCAACCAATCGCATGGCGCATGCCTTTGCTGGCCTGGCGCCAGTGGGTGTCATAGCGTGGTTGTCTGGAAGGTCATCCAGACGGTCCTTCTGCTGTTCTGTCATTCGGTTGATTTGCATATTATGCTTTTATTATTATAGATGGTGCAATTGTTATAATTAATGAACCTGTATTAACATATTATTATTAACTAAAAGTCCATACTTTATTTAGTTTGCCTTAGCTTTTGCTTAATTGTTTTTTGTTTACTTATTCAGTGTTGCTGTTGACTTTGATCATCTCACTGAGGTGGTGTTTGTCAGGTCTCTTCATGGTAAGGTTACCTCTCTTCTCACCTTTTCCATAATGCATTCTTTGAAAGAAAGTCACTATGTGCATCCCACACATAAGGGGTGGGGAGTTATGATCCACCTACTTGAGGGTGAAGTATCTACATAAATTATTTTAAATTCTTCTACATGGGAGATTTGTTTAGTCTTTATTTACTATATTTGTTTATAGTATATTGGTATGGACTCGTGGATGTTTATTTTACACTTTGGGTTATAATCCAATACTACTTACTTATTTGGTTGCTTAAATTGTTCCAGCTTTGGCCAGAGGAGCTCTTTCAGGTGATCCTTATGTCCCCTTGACATTGCCACATCATCGTGTTCATAAGTTTTTAAAAGACAAGCTTTATATAAATCTCATTTTAACTTGGTACATTCTGTCTCTATCCCTGTTCCTGTCACTGTCTTTGCCTGTTTCTCTATTTCTCTTTCCATAAATATTTTTTAATTATGATCTAAAAGTTGGAAATATAATGTGATCTTAAATTTTGCTGTTTAAAGCTAAATTAATTCTCTTTGGAGCCTAATCAGTGGTTCTCAAATATTAGTGTGCAAAAGAATAACCTAGAGAGTTTGTTAAAATTGCAGATTTTTCCTCTATTATGGGCTGAATTGTGTCCCGCCAAAATTCATATGTTGAAACCCTAACCAATGCATTTGGAGATAGGACTTTTAGAAGGTAATTAAGTTAGATGAAGTCAGGTGGGCGTTCTAATCCACTAGGATTAGTGGTTTTATAAGAAGAGGAAGAGAGATGGAGCTCTGTCTCTCTCTATGCACACTCATTGAGAAAAGGCCACATGAGGACACGGTGAGAAGGCAGCTGTTTCTAAGCCAGAAAGAGAGCTCTCACAAGAAACCAGATTGACCAGCACCTGGATCTTGGGCGTCCTGGCCTCCAGAACTGTAAGAAAATAAATTTCTGTTGTTAAGCATCAACTCTATGCTATTTTGTTCTGGAATCCTGGGCTGACTAGGACATGCCTTCCTTCCCCTGCTCTAGCCAACATTTTAATTTATAAGGTAAAGGTAAAGGAAGGGGTTAACAGGCACCTCAGGGGATACTAATGGAGTTCTTTGAGGGCTTTGATTTGAAAATCAGTGAAACTAACAGTGGAGGAAGATCATTTGTCATACTCTTTCCTGAGGGCAGGGAGCTGTCCTGATACACTGTTTTTCTAGTGGCTTGTTATAGTCTTTGAGCATATACACCTACTGTTTGTGATAAAAATGGGTATCTGATTTTATTCAACACACAAAAAAATAATTTACCATAGAAAAAAATATGTATTTTGAGATTTAGGCTCAAATATATTTTATATTTTAGCATCTGAGTGCATATAAGACCCCCCCCTTTTTTTTTATTCACAGTATGGAGGATCACAAGGCAGCATTTTGGAGGGGAAGGAAACTAAGAGATCATCGCTTTAGTTCTCTTTTCCATTAAGGTCTAGAAAACAACAACAACCTGGAAGTCTATGGAGGATTGAATTATCCAAATGCACATGCTTATTGGTGGTGGAGTTAGGTCTAAAAGAGGTTTTCCTAATTGGGGATTGTTCCATCAAAACAGACACGATTTAATATAATTGGTTTAAATGGATTATTAGGAAATAGAAAATTTTGTATTACTCTTTTTTCTGTTTTCATATTTTTACATCAAGGTGCAATTTCAGGATTATAGCTTTTGTTAATTATAAAAGTAGATACTGTGAAATATCAGTGTTTCCATTTGTAGGTCTGTGATTAAGCTATTTTTAAATTAACTATTAAAAATGTTAAAACTAGCACTTGGCTCTTGCCTTGACCAACCTTAATCTGAGTACATTCAGTCAAGTCAGCTTCTTTATTATGATACAGGCAACTAGACCTAGAAGGATTAAGACTTAAAAAGTAAATGGGATATTTTCACTTCATTAAACATGCATTTATATAACTCATTTTAAATTTGTTCAACTAATTTGTTGAAATGATTTCAATGAATTAGACTTGCTAAGGCAAAGGATATTAAAAATTTATATTTTGATTCAAAACTAGCTTTCCCCCTAATTATAGATACTCCTCATCAATCTGTCTCCCAGGGTTCAGTTATGAGAGTTAAAATTGTACAACACTGTTCAAAACTGAAAAACATTAGATGTCAGTGTTTGTATTCTGTGATGGTGTGATATTGCAGAAAAATTATTCTTCTGTCACTGTTCAGTGCAATCATCATATATGCTTAATCCTTAATTGTCATTCGTATTATTTCATTTTCTTTTTTCCAGTTTCCTTGGATTATAGTTTCTCTGGTTTCTAAGAGTTTGTTTATGACTAAAAATGTTAACCATTTCTCTTGAATTACAAATGAAATACCATGTTTTTTGTTATTATTTTATTGTGGTGTTTTACTTTTTGGTTGTAATGAAGTTGTGTATTAAATATAATCGTGTTCTGTTTAAGAAAACCCACAAAAAGTAAATAGGGTAGACAAATCCTCATAATATGGGTGTTCCTGGTAAAACCCTTAATTAATTCCTCAGGCAATATTGTGATGACACAATTCATATATTTTTAAAGGATGCTTCATAAAATTCAATCAGTTGGCAAAAGAAAGACTACCTCGGTTGAATATTTCACTAATTCTAAATGAGTGTGGATCTGGGAGGCAGTATTTTTGTGTGTTTTTAAAGAACCCTGGACTAGATTTGGGTTTGGCTTTGCCCCTTAATTGTGGTGTGACCTTGAACAAGGCACTTTCCTTCTCTTGTCCCCAGTTTCCTTATCTGTAAGTTGAAGAGGCTTGTTTCAATACCATTAATAACCCTTCCAGATTTAAAGGTGCCATGATTATGGGTTTGTTGTTTCTGAACCATTGCTAGCAACTGTCATAAAAAGGGAATTAATTTACCTTTTATTGTTCATTTGGTTGGTTTCTTTCCATTCTGGAACATTGACTTGGCTTTCAGATTATTTTGTTGTTAGAACTGGGGAAGAGTTCCAGGCCATTCACATTTCTAACTATTATTTTATGTTCTACTGGAGGCCAAGTCATAGATGAAGTGTTTAGGACTGCAGAGCTAGTGGCAGCTTTAATCCAGAAAATAGATGGTATCTCATGTCATAGCCATGTACTAGAGGGTGTGTGTGTGTGTGTGTGTGTGTGTGTGTGTGTGTGTGTGTGTGTAAGGAGGAATATTTGAACAGCATTTGGAAGCTGACCATTTTGTATATCTATATCTATAACTATATCTACTTCTCTCTTTCTATATATATTATACTTCTATATATCTATTTTTATATCTTGCCATATATCTACATACATATAGAAAGAGATCTATATCTCACATGTCTTTTTGGAATGAATAATGTTGAATAAATATGAGAATCTGTGTCTACAGGATCTGTTTTAGGTCAATGACTCATATTTAGTGAGGAGAATTAATCTAAATAGTGGGTCTCTGGACCAGTCCTAGGGGGATGTATCCTAAATTTCTTGAAAGAGAGAAGCAGTAAAATTTATATGCACACAAGTGTGTATATGTAAATTAAAACAATGTGGGAAAATGGAGGTGTTGATCATAGAGGTGGGTTACCTGTAATTCACTTATCTACAGCTTGTGACATTCTGAATAGAATATGAGGAGGGGAAGAGACTTGTAGTGGACCCTCGAGCTCTTCTGTAAAAAGGAAATAATACTCTCTCTCCTGAAGCATTGTTGTGAGGACTAGAATTGATGAACATTGATGTAAAGAATTGCCAGGCATCATAAAATGTAAAACAGTACATTTTATTATAGTGAACATTAACCAGTACCATTTTTCAATTCTTCTTAAATAAACAATAAAATCCCCCAAATCCACCTTCTTTCTAGCAAAATCTTATGTGGGTTAATGTTGGAGAGTGGGGACCCCAAATGTCCCTCAGGCTTGTGCTCAGAGTCCCCCAAATGCCTTAAGTTCAGCATGAAAACATCATGCGGGTCCAAGGCCTCATTTATAGCCATGGGAGCCCAGTGCCTGAGGCAGTCATCGTTTATTGACTGAAAATCCTAGTTCTCTTCTGAAGCATCTCTCTTAAAAACCAAGTGAAATTGATTTTTCTAAGAGCGAGGTAGAAAAAAATTGTTACCTGATTGAGATTTCTCTGATCCCAAGAAAAATGTTCAACATTTTTTTTTTCTTTTCTGTTTTCTCACTTGGTTGTTTCTCTCTCACCCTGTGCTGTTTCCTCTAATAATTAGCTTTGGAGGGAAATAAATCATGTAGTAAAAATAAAAGCAAAAACAAATGAACAAAAGCCAGCCAGCCAACACCAATATGTGTGATTCACAGTTGCTTTCCAGGGGTGGTGCATGTCTGGCCCGTGGGCCATGTAGGGCCTACAAAACCATTTCATCTAGCCCTGCCAAGGCATTTAGGGGTGAGTTAATTAAATGTCTGACCAAATATAGCAGGCTAATTATTAAGTTGATTATTTTGTATGGCCTGCAAATGATGTTATAAATATCCAAATGGCCCTTTGGGAAATAAAAGTTCCCTATCCCTGCACCCACGGAAATTTGTTTGCCCAAATTAATAACTTTTAATAAACAGATTTTGCTATCCGAGGCTAAAATTATTCTAGTCAGGCTTTGGTTGAAAAGAAAGGTATGATAGGAATCTGTCCCCATGGCAACTGAACTGTTAGGAATAGTTTATGCTAGACAATGATCTGTGTAGGCTTTTGAATGTTTGGGGGTTTGTGTTTCTCAACTACCCATGTAGGTGAGAGGAAAGAGAAAGGACAAAGCTGAATGCGTGGGTTTTGAATTATCACCTGGGTGAACCTTACCTTGATTACATTCAAAGGTGAACCTAATGGTGCTTATGATGATAAAACTGAAACTCTTTAGAAAGGTAAATTACCCTTCTCCAGATGTAGGCTTCCAGACTTGCAGATTAGTGTCTACCTGAATAAGAGATCACATGCAAGGGCTTGAGAAGAATAATAAAGATTTGTAGTTTTTTAGAATTCATCCGAAGTCAAAGCAAGTTTCCTCAGGCGGCCATCTTCCAAGTCAAAGGAAAACTGAGAATTAAATTGGTCTCAGTAAAAAGATGCTGTTGTGTAAGTGGCGGTTTTGTTGAGCCTGTCTTTCAGCACCGGCTCACTCAGCTTCATCATGATAAATAGACTGAGAGAGACTTCAATAAGCCACACTGTGCGGTGCCCTCCAGGCTCTCCTAATGAGTCCCTGGAGGAGTGATGCAGAGTCAAGAGGGGAACTCGGTGCAGCCAGGCTCCTCACCAGCGAGTCATGGACCAGTCTGGGACTCAGTCAGATGATAACCGAGCACCTAAACAAGAAAACCAGGGCTCAGGCTTACATTTTAAAACATAAATACAAATTGAATGCAATTTGAGGTGCCCCCTCCATTCCTCTTGTTTTCTGATTTTGAAGGGGAATATTGTTCATTGTCAAAAATTTCAAGATTTATAGAAAACTTAATTCGAGGAAAATCATCCATTATTATCAGCCAGAGGTAATGTCAAACTGATTTTGACATTTTTCTGATGCACTAGAGTCAGACTTTTTGAAGGAAAGTTATCCTTAAAGGTCAGGTGACCAGCCTCTTGGTTTACAGATGAGGACAGCATTCAGGCAGAGTGAGTCAGGCTGAGTGCACACAGCCAAGTGCATCCAAGTTCACACTGCTCATCCTGGACACTTTGCCTAACATTACTCTGCCTCTCATCTTCACTTATTTTGACTTCTAATCATTGCAAAGAAATCATAAAATCTTCTAATCCTGAAGATTTCTCAGAGAACAGCAGCTTGCAGAATGCACGCACACATTCTGAGTTACAGAGACCAAACTGTTCTCATTATGATTTTTATAACTTGAACAAAGTCTTTATAAGAAAACTAAATAATAGTGAAACTGGGGGAAAAGGGTTATTCTCACTAAAAGTAATTTATTATTTTCTCTACCCATGAGCTTGATCTCTCTCCTTTGGTATTTGGGAGGGAAGGCAATGGATCTGTAGTTAAATAGTAAATTAGCCTTTAATACCAATTAGTTATCCTGGGAGATGTCACTGAAGTGTTTCTGAATAATTAGAGTGTGTCTGAGGACTCACAAATCCAGGAACATTTCAGATGCTCAAATTCCTAGTAACGCAAATTTTCACCATATAAAATATATTAAAATACACCAGATTTTCATATTGTAAGCAGTTGAAAGTTTGTGTGCCCAATGCTTCTCAAGGCCAAAACTAAAAATGTCACAGTTTGGAGCAAGAAAAGGGTTTATTGATCAAGAAAGGGCTAATGGAGAAGATGAGAGACCTAGTTTTCAAATATGTCTTAAGAAAGTACAGAGTTTAGGTATCTTTTATGTCAAAAGAAGGGAAATGGGAGGGGCAAGATGTGATTGTAATAGTTGAAGTGAATTTGGTCCTAAGGTTCCTGCAAATCTATGATAAGTAATACAATACTTCCCTTATTTCCTCAAGCTGCAGGCAACATTCCTCTAATGATTAGCATGTCTATATGCAAGACTAAGCAGAAGCTAGTAGCCTGAAGGCCATGGGAACAAAGGCCTTGAAAAAGACAGAGTCAGAGAGTTTGAGCATTTACTCTATTACAATACTAGAGGCCCAGTGCACAAAATTCATGTGGAGGGGAAGGGAGTGTCCCCTCAGCCCAGCCTGCACCCTCTCCAATCTGGGACCCCTTGGGGATATCTGACTGCTGGACATCCCTCTCACAATCCTGGACCACTGGCTCCTAATCGCCCACCTGCCTGCCTGCTGGGGTTTCCCCCAACTGCCCTCCCTTTCAGGCCTGGTCCCTCCCAACTGCCCTCCCCTGCCAGCCATCTTGTGACAATGTGGGAGTGGCTATCTTGTGATGACATGGGGGCTGCCATCTTGTGATGACAGGGGGGCAGCCATCTTGTGATGCTAGGGCCTGAGGATCATTTTGCATATTACCTCTTTATTATATAAGATTACATATCAATCTACACTAATAAAAGACAAACATGCAAATTGACCATACCTTCGCTATGCCTTAAGCCACGCCCACCAGCCAATCAGAGTGACTATATGCAAATTAACCCAACCAAGATGTCGCCCAGCAGCCATGGAGCTGGAGCGAGCAGGAGGCTTGGTTGCCCCAATGATGAAGGAAGCCAAGCTTCTTGCTCCACTCAAAGCAACAAGGTTTCAATTATAGAAGATAAATGAACGCCAGATATCAGTTTTTAGCCGGCCGTGGCCACGGAGCTGGAGCAAGCAGGAAGCCAAGCTTCCCTGCCACAGCTGGCTCTGAGCTCCACTTAAAGCAACAAAGTTTCAATTATAGAAGGTAAATAAATCCCAGAATTAAAAAGAAAAAGAAAAAAAGGAGAGGCTGGGAGCTTCTGTTGTTGTGGTGGCTTGGCCAGCCTAAAAACAGCCCTCAGCCCCTCACCCAGGCTGGCCAGGCACCCCAGCAGGACCCCCACCCTGATCCAGGACACCCTCCAGGGCAAACCAGCCGGCTCCCACCCGTGCACCAGGCCTCTACCTATATAATAAAAGGGTAATATGCAAACTGCCCCTAACAGCAGAAAGACTGGGAATGACTGGTCACTATGACACACACTGACCACCAGGAGGCTGATGCTCAATGCAGGAGCTGCCCCCTGGTGGTCAGTGCGCTCCCACAGGGGGAGTGCTGCTCAGCCACAAGCCAGGCTGACGGCTGCCAGTACAGCAGTGGTGGTGGGAGCCTCTCTCACTTCCTCAGCAGCGCTAAAGATGTCCGACTGCAGCTTAGACCTGCTCCCTGCTGGCAAGTGGACATCCCCCGAGGGCTCCCGGGCTGCCAGAGGGATATCTGATTGCCAGCTTAGGCCCAATCTCCCAGGGAGTGGGCCTAAGTCAGCAGGTGGTCATCCCCCGAGGGGTCCCAGACTGCGAGAGGGCACAGGGCGGGCTGAGGGACCCCCCCCCCCCCGCGAGTGCACAAATTTTTGTGCACCGGGCCTCTAGTTTATGTTATAAAATGTATAAAAAGACTTTTTACAAAGTTGAATACTATTAAGAATTCATGGTTTTATGACGTAAATTTTATTATTGTTTATATGAGAGTTGAGGTGCAGAAGACAAGTTGTCCTATTTATTATCTCCTATAGTTGCTATAACAAACTGAATGATTTAAAACAATAGAATGTGTTGTCTCACAGTTGTGGAGGCCAGAAGGCCTAAATCTGTTTCAGTGAGTTAATATCAAGGTGTTGGCAGGATCATGCTGCCTTTGGAGGTTTTAGGGGAGAATCTGTTTCTTGACTCTTCCCTCTTCTAGAGGCTGCCAGCAGTCATTGGCTTGTAGCCATATTACTCCATTCTGTGCCTACATTTTCACATTGCTTTCTTCACTGAATATATAATCTTTTTTTATCTCTCTTTTATAAGGACACTCGTGATGGTATTTAAAGCCCACTCAGATAATCTAGGATTATCTCCTCATCCTCATTAACTTATTCATATCTACGAAGATCCTTTTCCCAAATAAGATAACATTCATAGACTTGTAGAGATTAGAATCTGATTATCATTGGGGCTACCATTGAGCCCATTCCAGTATAACATTGCATTTTGTAGTTATTTAGCTAAACTTTTATCAATTTTGATTTAGTAAGGTATTTATTTTTGTGTATTGGTACCAATACATTTTATTCCAATCTCAAACCTTCTTAAGCTTGAGCACTTTGCTCATAACAGATAAGAGCTCAGGTGATAGATTTTTCTCTCTATGTGTAGCCAAGTTGATTGACAGAAATTCTCTCATTATATCTTCAACTGGAGCATGCATTTTTCTAAGAGGCATTTTGCTAGAAAGCATAAGTGAAGGAGAACATTTCTTTCAACAGACTCCTTAGATGTCATGTTTCTGTGCCAGCAAATAAAAGGATTATAGAGAGTGAAGCACTTGAGGTCAACTAAAGTCCAGGCAGAGAACCACTATACTTTCAACCCCAGACTTTGAGCAATTGCCTGCATTTGCAAGCTTTCAGGGGCTTATGGGTGCTAGGCACTGTGCTAGGCCCTTTTCAGAATTTGTTCTAATGTTCATAACCTATCTTCAAATAAGGTATAATTCTCACTTTATAGATGAGAAAATTATGTTCAAAGAGGCTAAATAATTTTCCCAAAGTGACCCAGCAAATGAATAGCATAGGCATATTTTGAACCCGGGTCTGACTAGCTACAAAGTTCGAGTTCTTTTTTGTGCACTGTGCTGCATCATTTCAGCAACAAGGAAGAGTACCTACCACATATGACAAAGAAGTAAAAAGTGTTAACCTAATGGGCAATAAGATTAGAATCAGGACAGACTTGATCTTTATGTATATTCTGTGATGATGGGAGCAATAGTTAACAAACACCATTACTTGAACTATCATTGGGTATATGTATTTGTGTGTGTGTGTGCTATTTGCTAAACTATATATAATTGATTCCATAGTATGGATTCTGATTTTCCAGCTAAATATTTCTTGTGGTCTTTACTCTTTGAGTGTCTTGAATTAAAAATAACTAACTCAGAGAGTGTTAATACTCACTCTTGATGGATTCAGTTAACGTAAGAATCATTAGCACTGTGCTCAGAGAGGATGGATGTTTCTAGACTTTACAGAAGTATTTCCCAAGTGTTAGTTCTCTGTTTAATCACTCTACTTCTGTCTTTACTATTGTCTATAGTATTATTTATTCAATTTTCTTTAATGCTTGCATTTTTAACATATTTATTTTAAAAGGCAACTATCACTTAACGGGACAATCAGTATCACCTACTAGAAGTAGGTCAACGACAAAAATTAATGCAATGAAAAGGAAATAATATTTCTAAACTTTGGTTAGATAGCATTAGCTGTCCAAGGAGAAAGTACTGGTCTCGCCCGTTATTGTTAGAAAGGGAGATTAGTAAGTGTTAGAGAGGTAGTAAATGCTCATTGTCACTAACTTCAGATGTCCTTGACAAAATCTGATGATTGAATAAGACCTGAAAAGAATAACTTTCTCACCAGATGTTCAATGTGATTATGGGTGTGTATGTGAACACTTCTTCCTACCCTCCCTCCTTTATTGTGGTTTAAGACCTGAAGTGGAAATTTCTTGCCCTGGTCAGTGTGGCTCAGGTTGCAAGTTTGGTCCTCCGTTGGCGTGTGTACAGGAGGCAGCTGATCGATGTTTTTCTTTTCTCTCTCTCTCCCTTCTTCTCTCTAATATTATATCTGAAACTAGGAGGACTTGAATGGCCAACCACAACCTCCCCTTTCCCACTCTCCTCTGTGGATAAAGTCCTCTGGTCAATCAATTCTCCTTATCACAGTGCTTGCTTATCCCTGCAATAACAGGCTTCAGTTCCCTGCCTGCCTGCAGGATTATTAAAACAAGAATCACATTCTTCCAGGAGTTACCTCACACTCTTGCAAATACAAAACCTGCCTCCCACGCCCCTGCTTTTTCATTCTTCTCTCCAGTGAAACCGTCCAGGTGGCGTGCAGTGTTCTTCTCCCCCTCGCCCCCCAGCTTTGGCCATATGACAATGAACTGCTGTGATCTCATCTATCCAGTATCAGGTGTTTTGTGTTCAACCATCCCTGTAATCCTAGGGAGGAATTTTTCCCTCACCAGTAGAATGAAGATGAGGTGAGCAAAAATGCTCTTGGCCTTGGAAATACTACCATCCCATAGAATGGAACCTAAACAGATTCTCCTCCATTTATAGGTGTCCACTCATTCCTAAAAGAATCACCAGGTCATCACAGAACAGACAGAAATGCTGCAGGTGTCTTTCAGGTAAGTAAGTTCTTTAGATAAGGAAACTTGCCTTTTATCTCCCCGAGTCATCATTTAATTCCACAAGAGGACAGTGGGCTTGGTTTGACACATAATTTATAGGTTCTTATCTACAAAGTCTGATGTGAGAACCTTTTCACACCAAATTCTCTTTCCTGATGGTTCTACCAAAGCAGCTGTAACTCCTATAATCATGTTGCTTAGCATTCAAAGCTTTTAACTTTCCAAAGGGGAGAGATAAAGTGCTAAAAGCTGTGCAATGTGGTGGTTAAGAGCACAGAGTCTACAGGCTTGGGAATCAGGCTGCCTGGGCTCAGCTACTGACCACGTGTCTGCTCTGTGAGGTTAGGTAAGTTGCTGAAGCTCTCTGTGCCTCAATGTTCTAATTAACAGTTCCTTCCTCGAGGGACTGCAGCGAATCTTCAATAAGCTACATATAAAATCTTGGAACAGTAAGTGTTTAATAAATGTTAGCTATTGTTATTAGAGAATAATACACCTTTAACACTTGGGCTCATATCGGCTCTTTGTAGTCACCCAAGTAGTGAGAACCTGAGGAACAAGGACACTGGACACATTTTATTTTAATATATTTTATTGATTTTTATGGAGAGGAAGGGAGAGGGATAGAGAGTTAGAAACATTGATGAGAGAGAAACATCGATCAGCTGCCTCCTGCACACCTCTTACTGGGGATGTTCCCGCAGCCAAGGTACATGCCCTTGACCGGAATTGAACCTGGGACCCTTCAGTCCTCAGGCCGACGCTCTATCCACTGAGTCAAACGGGTTAGGGCTGGACACATATTTTGATGGCAATATGGACATAGGGCACCACCTGAAGCCGGTGGGCCTCTTCAGGAGAGGCTTGTGGCAGCATGGAGTCTCTGAGCACCCGGTGAGAGAAGATGATAAAGCAGGCAGGAAAGGAGAGGGAAAATAAGCTTCATTGTTCTTATGTTGGTGGAGATGGCTCATCATTCCACAGACTGGGTGCTTGAGAAGGGCTGTTGGCTGGCACGTTGAGAGACTGACAGGCATTGTGCTGCTATCTTCCTTCCCCAAAGCATTACTGTGTCCTTCTTTGCTGTGTAGTTCCTTCTGTACATACCTTTTTAAAAAATATGTGTATATTTTTTATATAAAACATATACACATATTTTTATTGACTTCAGAGAGGAAGGTAGAGGGAGAGATAGAAACATCAATTATGAGAGAGAATCATTGATTGGCTGCCTCCTGCACACCCCACACTGGGGATCGAGCCCACAACCCCGGCATGTGTCCTTGACTGGAATGGAACCCAGGACCATTCAGTCCGCAGGCCAACACTCTGATCCACGGAGCCAAACTGGCTAGGCCAAAAACATATATATATATATATATATATATATATATATATATATATATATATGTATATTATTGGCTTCAGGAAAGAAGGGAGAGGGGGAGAGAGATAGAAACATCAATGATGAGACGGATTCATTGATTGGCTACCTCCTGTACACCCCCTACTGGGGATCGAGCCTGCAACATGGGCATGTGCCCTTGACTGAGAATCAAAACTGGGACCCTTGCATCCGCAAGCCAACGCTCTACCCACTGAGCCAAATCGGCTAGGGCCATACCTTTAAAAAACAAACAAAAACCCCACAAAAAACAAACAAACAAAATAAAACAAAAAACTAGTCTAAAGCTCCTTGAGGGCAAGACCTATGCTTTCTCATCTTTTTTATTCCCCGCTGAGTATAGCACAATGGCACAGAGAATGAAGATGATGGAATACATGTTGAATTAGTTTGGGTACAAGTAGGAACACAAAATGAACATAAAGACACCAAAAAAAAAATACATTGGCTCAAAAAATTGAGGTTTGTTTTTCTCTCCTGTAACACCCCAGAAGGAGGTGGCTTTTCTCCATGATAAAGGAGCCATGATCCTTTATCTTGTGGCTTTACTACCCCCTAAAATTTTGTCTTTATCTACATGCTCAAAATTGTTCTGTCCAAAGAAAGAGGGGGAAAGTGGAGGCCATGCAGCATCATTTGAGGAATAACTTCCACTCACACCCCATTTGTCACCAGCTGGCTACATGAGCCCCCCTAGGTGGGAGAAGTAGCCTACAGATGGGCAGTCATTTACTCAACTAATACTCAGGAATAAAACAGAAGGAGGGGGGGATAATATTGGGAGACAATTAGCAGTCTTTGCATTGCACATTTTTTTAATTCTTGAATGTTCACTCAGCACCTGTTCTGTGTGCTTGAGTGCCTCTTAAGAATGGAGATGAGGTAGAAAGGGAGAAAATAATAATCTCCATTCCAGCCCCCGCTGCTCATGGGGTCCGTTTGTGTGCCTAGCCCTTCAAACCAGGCCATCTGGTGACTACGGACTTCTTTTCCCAGGAAGCCAGAGGTCTTTGGGAGATTTTTGGTCTGCAGCCAAATGGCCAGTGTTAACTATAGCTTGAAATCACTTTTTCCCTGTGGAAGAAAAATATAAGGGGAACAGGGAGCTAGAATTACATGTAAAGTATGGTATGTTCTTTTAAAATCGAATGTGCATATTTTGGTTTCTGGAGCAGTTCTACCAAATATAGAAAGCATTTCAGAATTCTCTGAGAGCAATCCCAGCTTGTAATGTAAATGTCGACTTGAGAAATCATTTACAGCACCAGTGGACAGACACAGAAATGCAAACGAGGCTTTCTAATCTAGGATTTTCCATTTCTAAGTCATGAAAACTTCAATTAAACAATTTGAACACATTTATCACGTGATAAAACTTTTCCTGCTGTGAATGTTCACAATAAATGGCAATAAAATCAAAAGTCCATGTTTGTGGACAACCCATGACAGAATAGGCAGTTGGAGGTTTTAGAGTTGAAATAACTTTTCTTTTATTCTTGCTTCTTACATGCACCATGACAATTCAGTCTGCCTCTATGTTGCCATAGGATGGTGTTTGCTCTTTTCTTAGCTCCTGAATCACACTTGAGAATAATTGCCCTAATATAGTCTTTAATTTGAAGTATAATTCTTGCATTAGGAGAACAGGAAATAACTGGTTTCAGAAGTAATATTCTCATAAAATCTTATCGCATAAAAAATTAGTAATATTATACACACACACACACACACACACACACACATTCACACAGCACTAAACCAGATTTTGAAAATAGTGCCAAGAAGCTTAGGGATATATGTTTTAGCTGTATCTCTTTTATTTGACTTAGAGGGTGCGGTACTTAAACTGGGAAACTTCTATTCACGCTAATCTGGTTTCTCCATGAATGTACTAGAAGAGCAGGCACTGAGGGGTGTGATGGTTAGTTTTATGTGTCACGGGGTGCTCAGATGGAACGTTGTATCTGAGTGTGTCTGTGAGGATGTTTCCAATAGATATTAGCATTTGAATTGGTGGCCTCATTACAGGAATTGTTTTCCTGAATGTTGATGGGCATCATTCAATCTCCTGAGGACTTGAATAGAACAAAAGGTGGAGGGAGAAAGAATTTGAGCCCTTTGTTCCTGGCCCACTGCTGAGTTGAGACATCTCATCTCATCTTCTCCTGCCTTGAGACTTAGATTTACACCATTGGCTTCTTTGGTTCTCAGGCACTGAGACTCATACTGAATTACACCACCAGATTTCTTGGGTCTTCAGCTTGCAGATGGCAGATTATGGGACTTCTTTGCCTCCATAACTATGTGAGTCAATTATTTATTTCATATATTGTATTATTAGTTATATACACTTTATGTATAGATGTATATTTTATTGGTTCTTTTCCTCTGAAGCATCCGAATACAGGGATCATGGTGTGGTCACAAACTCTAAAGCCAGTCACCAAGATCACAGGGCACTGACTGGAAGCTGTCCCTCTTGCTGTAAACACTGCTGTATTTCCACAAAGCAATCCTTTCCCTCAAAGGGAAGTCTTCGATGGGCACTGGATGATGCTTGGGCGTGGTCTTTCCTGGAAAAGGTGAAACCATGTTCAATGATGAGGAGGAAGGCCCTTTGCGGAGGTTGGGTATCCAAAAGAATGGGTAGAAGCTGTGTACCTTGCTCCTCCCCTTGACCTCCTCTATCCCTAAGGCTGGAAAGCCTGCAGCTTGGGGTAACCAAGTGACCCAGTGCTGGCCAGTGAGGCATAAGTGGGAGTTACTAGTGTGACTTCCAGGAAATACAATTGCTTCTTAAGGAACAGACTTGGCTAACATTCAGCCCTTCTGTCTTTTGTCCTGATCTCTTATTTTTTTCTTCTTGTCAAGACTAAGAATATCATACCTGAAGGTTTATCAGTCATTTTACAACAGTGAAGATGAAATTTAAGAATGGTGGGATAAGGAGCTAGAAGTAGTCCCTATGACATCATTAAGCAGTTGCTCCAGATCCACACTTACTATTACATGAGAAAAATAAACTCCTACATGCTAAAACTACTGTTTATGCTAAAAAATAAGTTCTTAATAATTGACAGCTCTTTTTGTTGTTGCTGTTATCATTGGCAATGAGGTAGTATTCCGGAACCTTCTTTATGAGGCCTGGCCTTGCTGGAGGCAATTTACCTGTCTTTGTGTACATAGATTTCCCTCAGGGTCTCCTCCCCCTCTGTCCAGAGGTATATCTCCTTTCTCCCTACCATGAAGTTCAGTTTCCACCCTGAAATACAGGATACTGAAAAACAGTTTTGAAGTTGACTGGTTATGTCATACTATTCCATCCCAATCTGGTGTCCCTTCTATTTCATATTTCACAAAAGAAGGTTAGGCCTCTTTTCCATAAATGCTCCCCCTAGACTGGAGCACACATCAATTATCCCTCAATTTATTCACACCCGTGAGCAAGAACTGACAAAGGGCAGTAACATCTGGCAATATACCCCAGCCCCTTCAAGTCAAGAGGGGTTGTGTTCTAGGTAAAATCTGAAATGAATGTCTTGACTTCTGAGTCGATGGATAGAGGGAGAGGAAAAACAACTTAAGGGTTTGTATGCTCCTAAGTACAGTGCAAGTTAAATGTGTTCATTTAAAGGCTGTAGGCTTTGAGATATTTGGAGAGAAAATTATTTTTCTTAGAAAAGTGCATTCTAACATTTTCAGGTTATAAAAGTTGATCTCTCTCGTTCTTCAAAAGAAAAACAGCATGAATTGAATTGTTGGGAGCTGACAGCCACAGGAAAAGAAAGTCGGAGCAACAAACAAATGAACGAGATGCTAATGAAGCTTAGGTTTCAGAGCATCTCATTTGTGGGAGCACTTTCTAAGTCCCTGTATCCAATTTTGTATTTATAATTTTGTAATGCTTGTCCTCAAAAAGGCCTTGAACTAGTAGAGGTTTCAAACCTCCAACTTCCCTAAGAAACAGTGAGACATGAAGGGCGGGGGGTGCGGAAGGAGAAAGAAGAAAAAAGAGAAGTAGAGAGGAAAAGGAAGAATGAAGAAAATTTTAAGAACCAGGAGGTTTAAAGTGTTTTTTAGGCTGATTGCCATGCTGCACTGAGATGTAGGTTCCTTCTGTATTCACACTTCTGGAGGCACTTTAGGAACTTTGAGAAGCGGGAAAATGTGTACTTGTGAGGAGAAGGTGTGGGAAAGGGCCAGGGGGAACAGGAGATAGGATGCAGAGGGACGGATGTCAAAGATTCAGCTGCAGATGGACAGAAAGGTGGCTGGGAACAATTTAAGTTCCTTGCTCTCTCGAATCTTTGGAGACACCAGATACTCACTCCAATGTATATGATACGGGATTCTTGCTTCCTTTATTTATGTCTTAGAGAAGACTTAGAGAACAAAAGGACTCTTGAAGCGTGGAGTGCTTTGCAGCCATCTGCATGCCTGACACTTGGGATACATCTTTAAATACAATATAGGAGTGGTGATTAAGATCCATATCTGCTTTAATCACAGGAATGGTCCTTAGAGAAAGAGTGTATAGTTAGGTTGGCTGAGTGAAGGTGAATTGTGGACATTCATCGTGTCAGTCTCTTAGATTGGGGAGGGAGTAACTAGCGCTAGTAGATGGGAATTCACAGACGATAACGTGGAGATGAAAGATGAGGACAATTCAGGCATGAAGTAAAGAGCCCTGAAGTTCCCTGCAAAGGAAACCAATGCTTTTTTTGTTTTTTAAATATATTTTATTGATTTTTTACAGAGAGGAAAGGAGAGGGAGAGAGGG
Source organism: Myotis nattereri (assembly GCF_964212035.1). Classification (NCBI taxonomy): domain Eukaryota; kingdom Metazoa; phylum Chordata; class Mammalia; order Chiroptera; family Vespertilionidae; genus Myotis; species Myotis nattereri. The sequence goes on from NC_138075.1 coordinate 183,676,637, forward strand.
TTAGAAACATCGATAAGAGAGAAACATCGATCAGCTGCCTCCTGCACATTCCCTACTGGGTATGTGCCCACAACCAAGGTACATGCCCTTGACCGGAATCGAACCTGGGACCCTTGAGTCTGCAGGCCGACGCTCTATTAGCTGAGCCAGACCAGTTAGGGTGGAAACCAATGTTTTAAAGAAAGCTTTACCTGATACCCCAGCCCCAAGTCTTCCCCCCACAGAATTAATTATGCCTTCTGCTCTTTGATTATATTGGGCACAAATGCCTATTGTGCATTCTTTATATGTAAATCATTTGTTCTAGAGCAGGAAAGAAGAGTATAGACATTTACTGAAAGAGTGCATTGCATGTGGTAAGCATTTCACATGAATAGAAATTGAAATGATGAATGGCTATTTATTTGTTCCCAGTCTGTCTGTGGAGCCCCTAGATCTGCCATCTCTAGTGAAATTCCTCCAATTTTTCTCCCTATTTGTGAATGCCCAAAAAAGTTATTGTTTCACCTAGTAGGCTGAGAGTTCTGGATGTAAAATACTTTGGAAATTGTCTGCAAATTTTCTTCTATTTTCAATGAAGAGGTGGGATAGAGATTCCTTTGATAATACTTTCATTTCATAAGCATTTGCAGATTTCTGATTGAAAGGGCATCTTTTAAAATTGATGGTGAAAACTTTTTTCAGTCTCAAGTCTTTTCCTGGGCTGATCTCCAAGCTTCCTTCCATCCTATTGGCTCCCTGGAGTTCTGCTTTCCCTGGTCAGGCAGTTCCCTGGAGGGGCTGCAGGTTTGCTGGCATTCCTCTGAGGACGGAGATGGATGAGGCCTGTGGCTTGTTAATGTTCACTTGGTATTTTTAGTCCCTAGTTGGCAAAAGTAGAGCTAGCAGCAGGTTGTCTTCTCTTGAGTTTGAAATTTCACATCTCTCCTGTGAAAGTCTCTGGTGCCCCTGGCCCTGCGCCAGAATCGCTGCCTGAACCCGGGGTGTCACTGCTGCCAGGAACTTCTTACTCCTTGAAAGGTTTGATGTGTGGTCTGTCAGAAGACTTGGTCTTAAAGACTATAATTATAAATAATTTCATTACACGTGTTTCTAAAGGATGTGGATTTTTGTCCATCTTAGGAAGTGCCTGCTACAGGACTTCTTAGCTACAGTTGTTCCCTGGTGGACTCAGAGTTCAGTGTAGAAATAACACTGGTTTCAACTCCCAATCCACCCCACCCTCATCCAAATAATGTCTGTTGCAAGATTGGTTTCAAGTTTCTTTAGCATTTATTTAAAATAAAGTAAAAGTTGATATACTTAGATGATATACATCTCTGATCTGTGACTAAATGGAGAAACATATACGTGCATGTGAATGTGTCCTCTAGTGTGTATATAGGTACACACATGTAACATAGATGTGCCATATATGTGTGTCACAATGTTAGGGATACTTTCCTAGAAGTGCATCATTGGGTGATTTAGTCATAATGGGAACATGATAGAGCACACTCACACATACCTAGATGATATAGCCTACTACACACCTACGTTATGTGGTATAACCTATTGCTTCTAGGCTCGGCCTGTACAGCATGGGTGGGAAAATGTCCAGTCCATGGGCTGTATAAGGCCTGTGAGATCATTTCGTCTGGCCCTGTCAAGACATTAGAAGTGAATTAATGAAATGTTTGACAAATACAGCAGGCTAAGTTTCAAGTTGATAATTTTGTATGGCCCATGAATGAAGTTATAAATATCCAAATGACCCTTGGCAGAAAAAGGTTCCTCACCCCTACTGTACAGCATGCTACTGTACTGAATACTGTAGGCAATTGTAATACAATGGTAAGCATTTATAATTCTAAACATATCTAAACATAGAAAAGGTACAGTAAAAGTACCATATAAAAGATAAAACAGAAGTGTGATACCTGTATAGGGCACTTGCCATCAATGGAGCTGGCAGGATGGAATTGCTCTGGATGGGTCAGTGAGTGAGTGGTAACCAAGTGTGAAGGCTTAGGATACTATTGCACACTACTATAAGCTTAATAAATACTGTACACTTAGTCTAACTACAATTATAAAAAACTAGTGGCCCTGTGCATGAAATTCATGCATGGGGGAGGGGTTCTCACAGCCCAGCCTACACTCTCTCCAATCAGGGACCCCTTGGGGGATGTCCCTCTAGCAATCTGGGACTGCTGGCTCCTAACCACTCACCTGCCTGCCTGCCTGATTGCCCCTAACTGCCTTCCCCTGCTGGCCTGATCTCGCCCCCAACTAGCCTCTCTGCCTCGGCCTCCACCACACGGCTTTGTCTGGGAGGAAGTTGGAGTCTGGAAGATGGATGGTTGACCCGGTCTAATTAGCACATTACACTTTTATTAGTATAGATAGATTATATAGGATAGGATTGCTTAATTGGGGGTGGGGAGAGAAGTCTTTTCAGCAGGAGGAGATGCTCTTGGCAGACAAAAATACATAATCCCTATATCTGGACTGATAGCCAGCCATATGCATTATACTGCCAAACCGGTCATTAAAAAATTGAACCACTTTGTTACACCTTACATCAAACAGCTGTTGCCCTTAAAACCCATCCTCAGCCCCCACCTTAGGTTCTGCTTTTGCAGTTCACCCAGATTTGTTTCTGATTGGTCGGTTTCTATGCCAGTCAGCATCAAAAGCTCTGTCTTCTAGGCAGCCATTGGCTCCTCGCACTTCACCCAGATTTGGTTCTGATTGGTTGATTTCTATGCCAGTCAGTGTCTCTAGGCCTATCTCCGGGCCTGATCAGAGAGGCAGGGCTGATCAGAAGCCCCTGCAGAGACCCGGAAAGAAACAGAGGTGCGACTTCTGACAAAGCCTGGAGAGAAATAGAGAAGCAATAGCTGATCAACAGCCACCATGGAGACTGTGGATCAGACTCTGATTCTCTCTTTAGGCCTGATCCACAGCCCCCTCAGCAGTCAGTGCTGGGTTGCCGGGACTGCAGCAGTGGCAGTCAGTGCTGGGTCGCCATGGCAACCCAGCATTGACTGCAGGACTAACTTCTGGTCAGTCCAGCCTTTGGTTGTTATGGACCCTGGGTTTTTATATATTAGGATAGTGTAGCCCCAGCCAGTTTAGCTCAGTGGATAGAGCATTGGCCTATGGAACAAAGGGTTCCAGGTTCGATTCCAATCAAGGACAAGTACCTTGGTTACAGGCTCCTCCCCGGCCCTGGTCCTGGTTGGAGTGCATGTAGAGGCAACCAATTGATGTGTTTCTTTTACATTGATGTTTCTCTTTGTCTTTCCCTCTCTTATCCGCTCTCTCTAAAAGATCAATGGAAAAATATCCTCAGGTGAGGATTAAATTTAAAAAAATAATGTAGTTTTGTGCTATGATGTTATGAAAGCTATGACAGCACTAGACAATAAGAATTTTTCAGATCTGTTATAATATTGTCAGACCACCATCGTACATGTGGTCCATTGTTGACCAAAACCTCATTATGCAGTGCATGACTACATATCTGTAGCTCCAGCCAGACATTTGTGTTGGGCTTTTATTTCCACTGTTTATTTAGGTATCAAGGGCCCCCCTCTTTGTTTTGCTTCATGTGTCATCTGCCATTGAGAAAAGTATGGTGGCATTAACACAGGGCAGATTGGATGGGCTTCAGCGAAGTATCAGAGTGGATGGTTCCCAGAAATTATGTAGGCAACAGTCCAGAGGAGGACCAGACCCCAGGGCAAGGAGACAACAGCTGATATAACTCTTCTCTGAAGGACTGAAGTTGGTTGGTCTCCACTGGCCTCCCTGACCTGAGCTACCTCTGCTCTCCTCCAAGTAATTCCCCTACATTTTCCCCACCACCCAGGTAACTCCTCTCTCCTCTCTTCTGTAAAGGGGTAAGGCTCCAGGTTTGGGGGAACAGACAGAGCAAGGTGTTTTGGTTCTTTCCCTACTCACTTCCCATTCTTTTGTTATAATGTGCTATCTGACTTTCCTAAAGACCTTCCCTTTTGATGACCAAAGACTGTTTTACTATACACTGAGTGGCCAGGTTATTATGACCACCTGACATTTGTAAGCAAATTAGCTATAATTTCGAGCTGAAGTTGCTAGAGGGCCAGATCATTCAAATGTCTGAATAGCACAACATACCTAAGTATCATTGCTGATCAAGTTCATCCTATCATGTTGATGGCATATCCCAATGGAGATGGCTTCTTCCAACAAGACAATGTGCCATGCCACGGTGCTCGTATTGTGCAGGAGTGGTTTCAAGAACATGAGGGAGACTTTACCTTGCTTAGGTGGCCCCCACACTCACCAGATCTCAATCCAATTGAGCATTTGTGGGACGAAGTTAAAAGAGCCATCAGGCAGCTGGTTCCACAACCATCAAATCTCACAGAACTGGACAGTGCTATTCATCAGGGATGGTGTCAGATTCCTCGCATCACCTTTCAACATCTCGTGGAGTCAATGCCAAGAAGAATCGCCGCAGTATTGAAGGTAAAAGGTGGCCCAATGAAGTATTGATGAGGTGGTCATAATAATCTGGCCGGTCACAATAACCTGGCTACTCAGTGTAAAGTTGTACAACACCTCACCCTAACAACACAGACTCTTCCTCTTTTCATTTTCACTCCAGTAATATTACTTCTCTTTAAGGCATGAATGCCTCCAAGAGAGTAATGGAAAGACCACATATATGGAAGTGAGCAAAGGAAAATGACAAGAATTAATATATCATGCAAGGTAATAAATGAATTTAAATATTTGTGGCCTGTTGGTCTTAAAATCCAGGGATTATTTCATAAAATGAGCTTCAAAAAAATTTCACTTTTTAAAGAATTGGTTATATTTGGCAATATGGTAGGTTAGATACTCTGAACAACCCTCTTGCTGAAAAAAATACTGGATAAATATAAATTTACAAATATATATATCACTGAGCTAGCAAGCAAAGAATGCAGAATCTGAGGATGGAGTTGAAGATGTATTTCTCCAAAGAGGACTTAGATTTACTTCAATTGGCTATTGCAACATAAGCTTTATAGAGCAGAAATTTTGTCTGTTTTGTTCACTGCTCTATCCTTTCTCCCTAGAATAGATAATAGGTGATTGTAGGCAATCAAATTATTTATGAAATCAACAAAGAAACCCCAAGAAGAGCCAGGTATCTCACTGTTGGCATGGATGGTTATAGACAGGCAAGGAGAAGGCTGGTTGACCTATGTAGTGATGAATTAGAGTTGGAGACAGCAGCAAGAACTCTTAAATACATTAATATTGATGGAAATATTAATCGATATATGGGTATACATGGATTAATATATTCACATTTATTACCTTGATCTGTGAGCTAAGACGGGCTTGAAGCAACAATACCACACTAGCAATGAGCATACTCAGCACCCAAATGTTGATTTCTAATACCATTTTCCAGTAAAAGGATCCAGGGATTCTCGGAGAAATGGCTGATTCCAGGACGGGGGTAGAAATTACACAAGGTATTAGACAAGGATGTAGATGGGAACTGGTCCCAAAGCATTTGTCCTATTCACAGGACTTGGACATTACCACAAGAGGGCGCAATAATCCCAGCTTCAAGATTCGAGGAACATGACCCCAAGAAGTTTATGGGAGAGGAGGAGGCAAAAGTGAAGATGTGTTTTGTATTGTGGAGGTCCTTCTACATAATCTAAAGTGTAAGCTAATTTGTAAATGTTGATTTGGTGCTTGACTTTGAGTGCCTCCTGTTTTCCTGACTGTTTGAGAGTTTGCTTCTGGAAAGCAAGCTGTTTATCTTCTGAGCACTGATCAATGGGTCAATAACATGGAGTGAAATTTAAAAAAAATACCCACAAAATTTGCCGGCATGGCTCAGTAGTTGAACATCAACCTATGAACTAGGAGGTCACAGTTTGATTCCTGGTCAGGGCATATGCCAGGGATGTGGACTCGGTCTCTAGTGTGGGACATGCAGGAGGCAGCCAATCAATAATTCTCTCTCATCAGTGATGTTTCATTCTCTCTCTCCCTCTTCTCTAAAATCAGTAAAAACATATTTTAAAAAAAATCCACAAAACTGAACCACTCTTAGCAGCAGATACAAGAAGCTTGTCATCTGAAAATGAAGTAAGAAATATAAACAAATTAATTTGAATATAGTTTGAAAGTGCATAAGCATAAATCTGTTGAATATATAAGGGTGAGCCATCTATCTAGGAGCTCAGAGCAGAGTGAGAATGCAATGTACGTTTTCTGAATGCTACATGACTGCAGGGAAAGTACCAGTGGGAGATGTGGAGGGTGAGATCAGGAAAGACAAATGCTGATGTGGATGTCCTTAGACAGTCCTCAGGTTACGTACGTTATTTCATGGTTATGTCGCCATCTCCCATTAATTTATAAAAAAAAAAAAAGTTCCGTCGTTTGGACGTATGTACATATGTGCTTTATGTTTTTTATTATTTACTTACCACAAGTAAAGGTCAGGAATTGTTTTCTTTCTTTTAATTTTCTTTTTCTTTATTTTATTTTATTTTTTTACTGTTTCACTTCATTACTGCTGTGTATGTGCTCCATGTGAGTGACGTAGGTGCTTCTGTAGGTGGGATCTGACTTACAGCGAAAATCGCGTTACGTCGCCATAGGAACGGATCTCCGAGGTAACCTGAGGACCTACTGTATTTATCATTGTGGCCTTGGTGGGATGATGGCACAGAACCAGGATGCTGTGATGTGAGGGAAAATTGGAAGGGGTGGAAGAAGAGATGTGTTGTCTTCTCTCTGGGAAAGTTTCAGAAGGGGAGGAGAGAAGTAGGTAAGGCAAAGGAGTCAAGGAGAGATGTGCAAGGTTAGAAAAAGCCTAGGTACTGTTGAGGAATGAGCCAACACAGCTAAAAAGCCTGGAATTGAGTATGGCACTGGAGCTCTGTGAGTGCAGCACAGTCAAACGAGGGGGCTCTTCATCTTTTGGGACAGTGGGAATGGGAAAGATGACTCTTGGACTCAGAGGCATTTGTAGGGCACAGTGAGGCGAAGAGATCCCCAACAACCTGTACTTTCTTGTTAAGGTGAACTGATTGTTAAGGCCACATGCTGAGCAGAAGAGAGAAAGATTGGTACAAGACATGAGGCAGTGAACCGCAGTAATATCCTCTGAACATGAGTGTGAGGCGGAAGTCCATTGGCTGAGTAATCCCTGCAGATGAGGGGATAGTGTTTCTGTTACAATTAGGCTCTGGACCTAATGGGCTACTTATTTTTGATGACTGCTGTCTTCTTCATGAGCTCTTAGTAAGCACTAAATTGTGCTTGGGCTTACTCTTATTTCCAAGGATAATTGTTGTTAATACTATTTTGCTGTTTTAATCTCTTAATAAGAAAGCATAATAAACTATGGTACTGAGAACAGAAAGCTCAGCACAGTCTCCCAATCAAGAATTCATGGGTGCACACTACTCAGTAGATAAGCAGGGGCACCTATCTATATTTCTTAGTTTCATCTTAATGACATAGGAAAGCACATGTACGCATTCATTCACTTATCCATTTACTCTCAGTGACCATTTGTTTACCAAGTGCTGTATGCCAGGTACTCCCTCAGTCAGTGAAGAGCCAGCAATAGAAAAGCCAGGAAGGAGTGAATACTTTTGTGGATTTGGACCCAGGAATTCATCCCACACATCTACTGAATGCCTAATAGTAAAAATAAATATTAGTAATATTATGTAACCCATGTGGAATATTTTTGTTTTATTTAAATAGGCTTTTGTCCTGTCTTTGGTGCTGTTGCTCAATGACAACCGCTGAGACTATGTTTTGTGAGTTACTAAACTGCATTTAGTGCCCTAGAAATAAACAAGTAAAGTGAAAATAGTGGTCTCTTGTGTTCTGATTTATACTCTACCCAAACCTTCACCTTCACATTACAATTCTGTGCAAGAGCCTGCCCTTTACTTAGCCATTCCCCCATGGACCTCCCTGAGCACTCTGCCTGTAGGAAAGAAATCTTGGTGGCTTCCCAAGCTTCTGCCTTTGGCCTCTAGGCGGCACTGTTGCCCTTTGTTATCTATTGATGTAAGTTATTTAGCTGGAATAAAAGGCAATTCATATGCAATAATAAAAGAAGTCTTATAAGAAATTTCAATTTTATTATTACATTGCTAGGGATCTAAGGTAACATATTTGCCATTTGATTTTTTAGTTTTCATTATTATAATTATTATTTTGAAATATACCTTTCATCTTTCAGCCATTGAGATTAGAGAGCTATGCTGACAATAATCTCCAAAGAAAATCTCTAGTTTCTTTACTTAGTTTTCTTCCATTGTTTTTCCTTTCTTTTTCCCTCCTCTCTTCTTTCCTCTTCCACTCTTTCTCTCCCTTGTTCCTTCCCTCCTCCCTTCCTTCTTTTATTCATTCATTCTGAGAATATTTATTGAGCACCTATTCTGTGCTAGGCTCTGTGTTAGGGTACGGGCATATACGGTGGAGAAACAGCCTTCGTCCTCAGGGACCTGACAGAGACAGGAAATATAAGCAATGGCTGTACTATAGTGTGTTTAGGTCATTATCACAGGAGACATTAGGCCCTGTGGGAAAATAGCATATAAGATAGTCTTATAAATCAGCATGGAGGCCAGGTAAGGCTTGCTCAGAGTTGATCCATGGAGGCTGAGCAGGACTTAGCCATGTGAAGCAGAGTCTAGGGAATGGAAAGATCTTAATTCCATACCTCAAGCTTTTAGTTTAGATCCTTGATATAGAGGAAACAACCAAAGTATAGCAATAAGCTTATTGTAGCATCTACTAAAAGGGACCAACAAAGAATATGTTTCTCTTTTGTATGTCTCTCTGAAATGTTGACTTCCTTTCTGATCTATCAATTCATATCTGAGTTGAAAATTACCAGAGTACTACGCACCACCTTGACTTGTCAGCTAATCAGGGATGAGAAGGTATGAGACAATTCTTTCTGCTCTACTGTAGTTCACTGTTTCTGATACTGTATGGTCAGCGTGTAAGGCTGATCATAAGGCCTAGATCAGTGGTTCTCAACCTTCCTAATGCCGTGACCCTTTAATACAGTTCCTCATGTTGTGGTGACCCCCAACCATAAAATTATTTTTGTTGCTACTTCATAACTGTAATTTTGCTACTGTTATGAATAGTAATGTAAATATCTGATATGCAGGATGTATTTAGGTGACCCCTGTGAAAGGATCGTTTGACCTCCAAAGGGGTCGCGACCCACAGGTTGAGAACCCCTGGCCTAGATGGAAGTGTTCATAATCCTACCCACCAATGAGCAAGGATGCGAGTCCCTTCATTTCATTTAACTTTCCATGTGGGCAAAACTTTAACTCCATAAAATAACTTCTCAACTCAGCTTACACAACAGAATTACTCAAGGATGTTTTAAAAAACATAAATGCCCCTACTTTTCCCCAGTAATGTTTGATTTGGTAAATCTATGATGATACCTAGACATCTCTGCTTTAAAAAAAAAAAAATCCCCTAATGATTTTGATGTTGAGCTAGTGTTATGAACAAAAGTCTTTATACTCAAGTTGTATCATGTGATGGAAAAGTTTTAACATTTGGAGTCACATAAATTTGACTCTGAATTCTGGTTTTGTCCCATATTACCTATTTTGTCCCATAGGTAATATGAGACAGAACCATATAGTCAAGTTTGTTAACTTGACCATAACTTAACTATGGTCAAGTTAACAAACCTCTCTGAGTCTCATCTGCCTGCTGGCACCAATACCATCTACCTCATAGGTTTTGTATTCACAGTGAAGGCCTGTAACCCTTTCCTGTAGAAACCTTACGGCCTTCATTGCATACCAGGCTTGTAATAAAAGTGGAATCTTAGAAACCAACCTTTCTCAACTGAGCTAGTGAAACAGCTAAACCCTAAGAACCTTTCTCACTTCTCAGCTTCCCCTGTGGATGATGTGACACTGAAAGTGAGTGGATGGCATCACAGGGGACTCTGACACTGGGTGCTTTATTGGTGGCACATGCATTTTTTGAAATAAGATTTATTGAACAACTATATTATATGCAAAGCCTATTTTTTCTCTTTTAAAAATCCATAAATCTCTCCTCTTTCTGATATTGTGATAGCTTAATCTCTCATTGCCTCTCACTGTTCTAACGGAAGCCTAACTGATCAACCTGGCTTCGGTCTCATTCACCTCAAGTGCATAGCATCTCACAGCTTCCCTGGTTCAATTCCTTCTCCTCCAGGATCATATTCATGTTCCTTAGCAGGCCAAACAAAGCCCTTAAGAACTCCCTACTTCTCCATCTTTATCTTATACCATCTTCCTGTTGAGCAAGGACTATAAGGAGACATTAATGAATCTGAATCAGATCTCCTGTCCTGGTATCTTTTACTCAGGACATCAGCCTAGAACAGCCGTGGCAAACTATGGCCCACGGGCCGGATCCAGCCCTTCGGCTGTTCTATCGGGCCCTTGGAGCTGAAAGAGCGGAGGGTTCTCTTGCTCTCCCCTCCACTCCTTCACCAGCAGCAGTGTTAACATGTATTAGTTCACACAAACACTCCATCCATGCTTTTGTTCCAGCCCTCTGGTCCAGTTTAAGAACCCATTGTGTCCCTCGAGTAAAAAAGTTTGCCCACCCCTGGCCTAGAACATCACTCTCCCTTTTTTTGTCTAATAAAAGACAATTTTTAACTAATATTTTTTGAGTTTTTACTTTGAGTGGACCACTTGGAAGACATTTAATTCATTTCTCAGAAACCCTTATGTGTTATGTATTGTTATTTTCTTTTACCATAAAGGAATCTGAGGCCAAGGGAGTTTAGGGTTATATGGGAATATCCTCCCCTAGCTTCCCAGGACCCTTTCTCCATTCTCTTATAACTGCCTTTTTATTATGGAAAGTGAATGTAAAAAAGGAGGGAAGGAAGGAAGGAAGGAAGGAAGGAAGGAAGGAAGGAAGGAAGGAAGGAAGAAAGGAAAGGAGGGAGGGGGGGAGGGAGGAAGGAAGGAAATGAGGGAGAAAGGAAAGAGGAAAGAAACAGATTTCAGTGTACAAAAGCAGGAACTTGGTTTTCGTCATACATGAATCCTCCTTATGCAGCACAATGTCAGGCTTATGTAGATCAAGTGGATAAGTGGGTCTATGACTTCTTTGTTTCTAGGTGCTAAGCTTTTTAAAAATGAATAGCATCCGTTCCTTCACATCCTATAATCAGGACTATAATCAACACCTAAATTATTTCAAATTCAGTTCAACCATCCTCTCCAACAACTGTGAAAAAGGAGTATATTAGAGTTTTATTTAGACTATACAAGTGCTATAACAACCCCACTTTTGTCTTTAGAATAATGTACCCCCCTATTGTTTCCCCCCTTTATTTTCATAGCCCCTACCCACTTCTATCCTATATCCTCAATGAGGACATACTAGGTATGAAGCAAACAAACAAAACAAAGCAAAACAAAGCCAAAAAGCACCTGTGGTTTAAAAATAAAACAAAACTAAACTAAAACACATTAACAGATCATCTGCCATTTGTAGAAAACACTCTTGTTTCCCAAGCCTGTTGCTGGTTAAATGCTGCCTTGTACTAAGAATTAATTATGTTTCTGTCCAAACAAACCTGGGGACTTCTGCTTCTTTGATGATGACTTTGTGTTTAGAAGTCCATGGAAATGTTACATGATATTGAACCATGTATCATAGCTCATAAAAGTCCATGATTTGCTACACAAACATTCTTTGACTAATAAAACGCGGCAAGTGTTTCAACCCAAAAAGGGTGCAGCTCTATATCACAGAGAGTTTGCCACTCACACATCTCAGTTTTGTAGTGATAAAACAGTCATTAAAACAAGCAAGCTCTTTACAATGACAGCTGCCAAGCCATATGAGGTTTATTTGAATAATTATTAAATGTGAGGGTATTCACCTCACATTCCAGGACAATCTCTGGGAATCTATATATATAAAAGCTTAGCTGACCAAACAACTGGTTGACCAGTCACAACGAGCACTGACCACCAGGGGGAAGATGCTCAATGCAGGAGCTGCCCCCTGTTGGTCAGTGCACTCCCACAGTGGATGTGCCACTCAGCTGAACAGGAGCCAGACGCAGGGCTCACAGCTGGTGAGCACCGCTATGGCAGGGCAAGCCTCTCCTGCTTGGGGACTGACTGGGCACGAGCCTGTGGCAGACGCAGCGGGGCTGGGATGAGCAGAACCGACAGGCAGGAGCAGCAGGTGGCATTGGACTGCCAGTTTCTGCCCAATCCCTGCAGGCCACATCGAGGGATCCCACTGGTGCATGAATCTGTGCACTGGGACTCTAGCACAGCTATAAAAATTAGAGAGAGAGAGGTCAGGGTCATGGGGTATGGGTTTAACCAGGGGTGAGGTAAGGGGAAGTCCAGAAATCCTGCCCTGGATATCTTGGGGTGGAGACAGAATGCCTTCTGAAAGGAGACTTAAAAGACCTTTGTAGTCAGTGAGTGACAACATTGAAAATATAATGCTCTCTTTTCTTCAGGTAGGACTTTCATTAAAATAAGAGATCATATACAAACTCATAATTTACTTCTTGGTGGTTAGAATTTTTCATCAACAAGGGATTATCTAATCTTTTAAGAACCACTTTCTGTTTAAGAGCAATGACAGGAAAGTAAAAATTGGAACTTGATTTTTAAAACATCTTTAGTGTTGAGAGTATTATACCTCCCCGCCCCCCCCATTGCCTCTTCACCTGGTTCCCACCATGCCCCAGGCCTTCACCACCTTATTGTCAGTGTCCATAGGTAATGCATATCTACTTATATAAAAATCCTGGGTGGTGTTCATCATGACCAGACCAGAACTGCAACCAAGCGGAAGGAAGTCAGTCTTGCAGGGGTTGTCTTAGCAACGGCTGCACCCTCCCTCCGAGCTGTTTCCTGGAGCTGTTTCCTGTAAGAGCGGGGTTTGAGGCAGGAACCCGCCCTGAGTGCGTGGAAGCAGATTTTATAAAGTGTGCCGTGCCAGCACAGCCAAGGGTGAACCTGAGTGGGGGCAGCTGAAAGGCTTAGAAAAGACAGACAAGAGACTGAAAGCCGGGTCTTGGTGGGACGCTGCTTCTCTGAGAGACAGCGACCATGCCCACAGTCATGCCTTTATTTTATAGCAGATGCCACAAGGCAAAGTAAGGGCGTGATCAAGATGTTTACAACATTCTCCTGGGTTTCAATCCTACTCACTTACATGCACCTGAACTCTATCAAGCCTACATCACTCAGGCACGGGGGGGGGGGGGGGGGCACGTATTCGGACCATAAGTTCAAGCTTACAACTACAGCTGTTGTCTATAATTATGCTGGGAGGGCCATGCCCTCCAAGCTGGGACTTGCACGTGGCAATGAGAGGACTGTACCCTCTCATCAGTCCAAGGCTTGAACCTGTTCAAAACACTGTAGTGGCTCCCCACAATAAAGTTTTAATTCTATTTCTTTGTTACTAATGCTGTGGCCCCACCCCATAACAAAGAAACAATTTCCGGAGAATGAGGCCCAAGAATCAGGATTTTAAAAAGATTCCCAGGTGATTCTAATGTGCAGCCAAGGTTGAGAACCACTGCTATATATAATATTAAAAATATATCTAAACGTGCAATTCTTTGTCCAAAAAATGAGCATGTTCAAAAAGTAAATGAAGAAAATTTGGATATACATGATGGAGATTTTCACACGTATTTGAGTGATGATTCCATTGATTCCACAGATGATACTGAAAAGGAAAATTTTTCCATCTAATTTCTGAATAGTATTACTCCTTCGGGAATGCTGTATCATAAATTAAAATTGAAAGTGGGTGCAATCATCATGCTATTGAGAAATCTTAATAGTAAATGGGGTCTCTGTAATGGTACCAGATTTATTATCAAAAGATTACAACCTAACATTATTGAAGCTGAAGTATTAACAGGATCTGCAGAGGGAAAGGCTGTTCTGATTCCAAGAATTGATTTGTGCCCATCTAACACTGGCCTCCCATTTAAATTGATTCGATGACGGTTTCCCATGATGCCAGCATTTGTGATGACTATTAATAAATCACAAGGACAAACTCTAGACAAAGTAGGCATATTCCTACCTGAACCCTTTTTTGCACATGGTCAGTTATATGTTGCTTTCTCTCGAGTTTGAAGAGCATGTGATATTACAGTTAAAGTTCTAAGTACTTCATCACAAGGGAAATTAGTCAAGCAATCAGAAAGTGTTTTCACTCTTAATGTGGTGTACAGGGAGATATTAGAATAAGTTTAATCACTTTATCAGTCATTGTTTGCATCACTGTTATTTTTATATCATGTTTTTGTTGTTTTTTATCATGCCTCTGTTGTTGTTATATCCTTTTGTTACTGTTTATTAATACATTTATATATTATTTTCATATACATTTTACTAATTTCCTTTCATCTCTCACACTTCTATTATAGAGAAACGGCAAATAGCAATATTAAAATATCTCTACTAATTAATTCCCTTTTTAAAAAAATATTTTATTGATTTTTTACAGAGAGGAAGGGAGATGGATAGAGAATTAGAAACATCGATGAGAGAGAAACATCGATCAGCTGCCTCCTGCACATTCCCTACTGGGGATGTGCCCGCAACCAAGGTACATGCCCTTGACTGGAATTGAACCTGGGACCCTTGAGTCCGCAGGCCGATGCTCTGTCCACTGAGCCAAACCGGTTAGGGCAAATAATTTCTTTTTAATGTGCACTAATTTCATGCACCAGGCTACTAGTATACCTATAAGTTCTTTGGTTAATCTCTTTCTGCCCCGCCCCCCTCCATTTCCCTTTGAGATTCCTTAGTCTGTTCCATGTCTCCATGCATCTGGTTCTATTTTATTCATTAGTTTATTTTGCTCATTAAATTCCTTGCTTGTTTATTTTGATTTTTAGATTCAATTGCTGATAGATTTGTATATATTGCCATTTTATTGTTCATATTTTAATTTTTAATTTCTTCTTCTTCTTCTTCTTCTTCTTCTTCTTCTTCTTCTTCTTCTTCTTCTTCTTCTTCGTCGTCGTCTTCATCAAGAAGGCCCTTCAACATTTCATGCAATACTGGTTTGGTAGTGATGAACTCCTTTAGCTTTTCTTGTCTGTGAAGTTTTTATCTGATCTTCAATTCTAAATGACAACTTTGCTGAATAGAGTAATCTTGGTTGTAGGTCCTTGCTATTCATCATTGTGGATATTTCTTGCCACTTCCTTTTAGCTTGATTTCAGTTGAGAAATCAGCTGACAGTCATATGGATGTTCCCTTGTAGGTAACTAACTGTTTTTCTCTTGCTGCTCTCAAGACTCTCTCTTTTTCTTTAACCTTTGGAATTTTAATTATGATGTGTCTTAGTGTGGAACTCTTTGGTTTCCTCTTATTTGTAACTTTCTGTGCTTCCTGGATCTATAAGTCTATTTCTTTCACCACACAGGCAAAATTTTTTGTCATTATTTCTTCACTACATTTTCAATATCTTGCTCTTTCTCTTCTCCTTTGGTACCCCCATGATGCTAATGTTGGAATGCTTTAAGTTGTCCCACAGGGTCCTTACACTATCTTCATATTTTTATAATCTCTTTTGTTTTTGCTCTTCTGATTGGGTGTTTTTTGCTTCCTCATATTCCAAATCGCTGATTTGATTCTCAGAATCTTCTACTCTATAGTTGATTCCCTGTAAATTATTCTTCATTTTAGTTAGTGTATCCTTCATTTCTGACTGGTCCTTTTTCATGTCTTTGATATCCTCACTAAGATCTTTTAAATTCTCACTAAGTCTCTTGAAATTCTCATTAAGTTCCTTGAGCAACCTTATAACCATTGTTTTAAACTCTAGTAGTTTTCTTGCTTCCATTTCATTTAGTTCTTTTTCTGGAGATTTCTTCTGTTCTTTCACTTGTAGCATGTTTCTTTGACTCTAAATTTTGGCTGCTTCCTTGTTTTTGTTTCTATGTATTAGGTAGAGCTTCTACATCTCCTGGAATTGGTAGAGTGGCCTTGTGTACTAGGTGGCCTGCAGGTGTCCTGAGCTGGGTACTCTAGGTGTCCCCTTCTGTGGGCTGTGTGAACTGTCCTGTTATCGTTGAGCCTTTATTGATGCTGGTGTCACTCAGAGGAATTGACCCCCAGGCCAATTGGCTGTGAGGACCAGCTGTGACTACACAGAAGAGCTGCTTCGAAGGAGACACCCCTATGGAGGAAGACTTGCTTCAGTGGGGCCTTGGTGCTCACAAGTCTACCCCATGAATGTGTTGTTCGTGAATATGTAGAGTTGTAATCTGACATGGTCTGAAGCTGTCCACTGGGTGCACTGATTCTCAGGGAATTGCCAGGGCAGGGCAAACAGTGTGAGCCAGGTTGATGGAGATTCAGATATGGTACCTTCCAGTCAGCTCTGTGGCAGGAAAGGTTTCAGCATAGGAACAATAACCTTTGTGAGCACTTTTGTCTCAGAGAAAGCTGCACTGGAGTTCTTGCCCTGATGCCAGACAATTTAGTTCCTCCCCATATGTCCCTGGATCTTTTCAAGCTGCTGCCCCAGTGCTGGAGCTCAGAGGCAGTGAGTCCGAGTAAGTCCATGTACCACCCTTTAAGAGGAACTGTCTGGGTCTCCAGCAGCTGGTTTTTACAGCCTGAAATTATGGAAACTTCTCTTCCTGGCACTTAAACACTCAGCTGAGGGATCTGGTATGGGGCTGGGATCCCTTGCTCTTCACAAGAGGTCTTTTTAGCCAAAATATCCCTCCCAAATTAAAAAAATGCCACACCTTGGTGTCAGACCAGTCTCTTCTGCCCCTCTGCCCCTCCTACCAGTCTCAATGTTCTTTCTTCTTTAATTCTCTAGTTGTAGAACTTCCATTCAGCCAGATTTCAGGCAGTTCTGAATGATAGTTGTTCTGTATTTTAATTGTAATTTTGATGTGGTTGTGGTAGGGTGCAAATACAGCATTTACCTACACCTCCATCCTGTTTCTCCCACTTATGAAACTTGATTTTTAAGAGGAAAAAAAGTTACTTGTAGTTATATAACCACTTCAAAACCCACTAGAATCATGAATGAAAACTAGCTGCTCTGTAATCATTTTTTATCCCAAGTATTTTGTTCGATTTAAATTAAATTTTATGAAATAGCAAGGTGTCCCCCCAAAAAATGTATACACACTTTAACAACTGATTCTATTACATTTTGAAAATGAAATATATTTTAATCAACACTGCCTTTATAATTATTCAAAGTGTGTATAAATTTTTTGCAGCACCATGCATACTGAATGTATAAAGAATTCCTGAAGTTCTAAGAAAGAGACTAAGTTTTCTCAGGTTTTCTAAGAATGATGGATAAATGGTCAAAAAAATAATACCAAAAAAAAAAATGTTTAAAAAAATATTCAACCTCAATAACAATTAATGAAGAAAATTTAAAAGAGCAGTGAGAACAGTTAGCGAAGATTGTAAAAACAGAGGTCAATCAGCGTGGGTGACTGTATAGTCTCACGCAGACTAAATTAGAACAAGCTTTTTCGAGAAATCTTTGCCAGTCCTTACACAGAATCCATAAGATGCCATACCCTTTGAGACAGCAATTCCATTTCTGAGAATCTATTTTAATGGAATGACTATGAAACAACACAAAACACACCTTTGCACCCAAACATACTTATTGTAATTTTAATAGCTGCTAAATTAAAACAATCTAAAGACCCAACAGTAGAGGACTAGTTGAGAAGACATGACATATCTTTTAAAATGACATTTACAAAGATGACTTTATTGTTTTGGTAAATGTTAATACTATAATTTTATTTACTGCATCCTCTCATCTAAGTAAAAGGTTCTCCTCCTTCTCCTACTACTACAATTCAGTGGGGTAAGTGCTGTTACTGTCCCACTTTACAGATGAGGAAACTGAGGTACACACATATTAAATAACTTGTCCCAAGTCACACAACTAGAAAGTGGCAGGGCTAGGTTTTTTTGTTTGTTTGTTTGTTTGTTTTTAAGATTTATTAATATAATAGAAGCCCGATGCACAAAATTCATACAAGAGTAGGCCTTCCTTCCCCAGGCTGCTGGCACTGGCTTCCCTCCAGCACCCGGGACCTGGGCTTCTCTCGCAGCACTGGCTTCATCTGGAAGGTCGGCTGGAAGGACATCTGGTCTAATTAGCATATTACGCTTTTTATTATTATAGATAATTCACATATCATAAAATTCACTCTTTTAAAGTATATAATTCACAACGTGGAGTTGAATAAACACTGGTCACAGGAAGTACCTTGATATAGGAGGGATTCCAGAGCAGAATTTTCTGGAATTTGCGCAATTTTCTTGCACATAGTGCACAAAGACAAGGAACTGTGCCCTTCTCTCCCTAATGGTCTAGCAGGGCCTAGCAGCATGGACATAGTTTTTGATGAATGAATGGATGTCCAAGTGACCAGTCAATTCTCAACGAAAATAATATCCAGCTGACTCAGCCTGTGTTTCGTGATTCCATGCTGTCTCTCTGATCATTGGCCAGGGTTGAGCTCCCAGTTTCTGAGCTGCCCATCTGGTTCTGACCCACTGCCTTGTCTGACCTCCCTGTACATTGTGACTCAGACTGACTGCTCACTGGGTGCTTGGCTGCCAGCTCCATTTGAAGATAGCCCAACCCATTCCTATGCTGTCTACCCTGCTCACGCCACTCTTTCTTGGCTTTCTCAGGGTGGTTCCCACATTGTTTCCATCACTGCCAGCCATCCTTCCAATGAGGCAATTCTCCTGGGCTGGTTCAACCTCTTCCCATGCACATCCCCTTACTTATATTTCTTAGTCCCTGAGACACATAGATGAGAGAGGAACATTGATCAGCTGCCTCTTGCACACCCCCCTAACTTGGGATGGAGCCCACAACCCCAGCGTGTGCCCTTGACTGGGAATCAGACCAGCAACTTTATGGTGCACAGGTTGACATCCAACCCACTGAGCCACATCAGCCAGGGCCTGGTCCTTCCTCTCTTTTCCCACCAATCCAAATTCCCTTCATTCTACAAAACTTTTCTTTTCAAGGAAAACTTATCTAACTTAGTCATTAGCAATCAGATACTGATAGTCTATAAAGCAAATACTGTGGTTTCTATCTGGTTACCGGACATATTAACTAGTCACTCTTTCCTTATTTGTGTCAATTCACCTTCTTTCCCAAGAAAAATATAACCCCTTTTGGGGCCAAAGTTTATGACATCTAATCCTCTTGTGTTTCCTATTGTCTAGCATATGTGCACAATAATGCATTTTGTTTGAGTGATTCTGGGGGAGGGAAGATTTAAGCCAACAAAGTAAGTGCATGAAACACCTTTCCGAAGAGCTTTGCCATTTCCTTTGTGCATGAGATTTAAAACATTGAGGTGATCTTGGGGTCGACTGCTTTTGTGTGACACCTTCAATGGTATTCAAATGAGATGTTTAACTTCTAACTTTGTATCTTTACAGTCATTGGTGTCAGAATACTTCTGATTGTACTCTTGGTGTGTCTACTGATAATCTTTTGGATCGAGAGTGCCATCCTTAGATATAGGCAACTACCAACTGCTTCTCCTGTGATTTTGATTTTCTAAGTCATGTCAGAATGCTCTGGGACTTGAATTGAGACTCTTTTTATTGGTATCTTTGAACATCTTCTTCTAGGTATATGCCTTTCCAACTGCCTGGAATATCTTTCCCTTTTCTTAATTCCTGTTTCTTGCCAGATTACTTCTATATCATCATCAGAGTTCCCTTCTATTTTTCCAATGAGCCATCTGGAATCCACAAGGTGGGCATCCTGTATGTTCTCTGAGCCCTGTATGCATGCCCCTCATCTTAGCACTTACTAGGTGATAATGTTATTGCTTGTTAACTTGACTAAAGCTCCACTAGACTGAAACTCTAGGAGGACAGGGAGTCAACCTATCCTTTTCAGCAATATGTCACCACCCCTAATGTTTGGAATAACTGTGAACTATGTAGCAATAAATCTTTTCAATTTAAGAGAATTGGTCATTAAATGATCTCATATCAGTTGCTTTTCATAATTAAATTCCATATTTTATGGAATTTTCATATTATATATGATTTTTAAAAATATGTGTATTTAATAATATATATTCATTCATATACATTATTTTTCAATTGTATATATAGGTATCCCAAAATGTATACACACACTTTGAATAATTATAAATGCAGTGTTTTTTAAAATACCTTTTATTTTCAAAATTGAGCTGTTAAAGTATATATACATTTTTTGAGGATACCCTGTGTTATAGAAAATTCCATAAAGTATGGATTTTAATTATGTTTTCCTATAACTCTCAATGAATTCTCAACCCTTGTCATTATTCATGAATTCTACAGCATTTTAGCAATACTATTTTGTGTTGTTTTATTTAACTTGTCTTTATATACCTATGTTTTCATATAAATATAATCTTATTTTTTAAAATCTTTGATTCACTTAAAAATAACTTAAGCATTCAATCATTACTATCTTTTTAGGCTACTTATATTTTCTCTGGTCCTTATTTCTCTGAGAAGTTGGGTTTGTTTCTTTTTATTTGGGCTCAATAGATATAGCAACAATTATGAAATCTATATCTTGTGATGGTTCCTGGTAGAATTCTTAGTAACCAATCATATAGGTGACATAAGAGACAGTAAATATGTAGAATTAGGTTTGTTGGGTCTCTGAGAAGGATAATTACTGTTAAATTGGGTTACCTTGACTGAAGAGCAGACCTCTTTTTAAAAGTGCTTTCCAGATCAACTTATCATTTATCTAGAGAGAAGTTGTATCCTGGAACAAATGGAGTAATCAGTTTAAGTTTTCTACATCAAGTAGATTGTCTTTGGGGTAGAGGGACAATGGTCCAAACTCTTACTCAGATTTTCTCGTAACAGTCATCACACCTGAAGAGCCCATTTGTCATGAAAAGTCAAGGTTGGGCTGGAATTTCTGGGAAGTTAGGATGGGTGGGGTGAGTGGAAATCAAACGTGTTTGTTATAGATTCATTTGTTCTCTTTACACAAAAACTCCATGTCAGAGAATGAGTCACATTCAGACTAGACCCCAAAATGGCACTCATGGGCGTTCTCCAGGGTCAGCGAATAATTTATAGAACTGTTAAGAGAATTAGCTGCCAGGGGTTAATGGTGGCTGGTGCCCTCAGACCACCAATACCTGAAAACTAACGGCCTTCATCTCACCTGGGTGAGTCATGTGAAGGAGGCTTCAGTAATTGTCATTTTTCCACTGTGCCCTTTGCTTCAGGACTTGTGTTTCATCACATCTGTTGTTTACTTGTCTTATCCTGTAGCAATTGAACGTGCTGTCTTGTTTGGGTAAGAGTTTGTGTCACAGCCAACATTCTCTTTTAAGGTCAAAAATACATTTGTTTGAGAAAAAAGACTAGCAATCTACAAAGGCTGTGATGACTCTGTGGGGAGAAAAATGGGGTCTTCAGTAGTAACACATCTGCAAATGTTTGGCTGAGACCCAAAGGATTGTGACAGTAAACTAAAAATAATAACATTGTCTTATTGCTTTCCGGCCCCATCAGTTCTCTGAGACAGAAAATGTGGTTAATGTACAAATAGAACCATGACCTCTGGAGTAGCCTTTCGAAGGCTCAGAGACCTGGAGGTAAAATGGGTCTCGAAAGAAAAATCCGTTAGTCACAGTATTAAAGTTGGTACCCCAGGCCTCTACTCATTTGCAGCTTTTCCTATTTTAACATGTTTAAGTTCTCACCAAACCCTGTGTTTACACAAACAAAAACTTCTTTCAAAGTTTTAAGTAAAACTTTCCCATTTGGCAGAGGTGTTAAATTTTCACCAATTACTCAGCATGACAATTAGTCACACAGTTTTCAGGAACCAGCAATGAGCAAACCAAGTCTGAGCCTGTAGATCAGGAGCTCAGAGACTTGGGTTCAAATCCTAGATGTGCTGCTGTGTAACCAGAAAAAAGTCACTAACCTGTCTAAACCTCCACGTTTTTTTGTAGTGTACATTTTTGAAGAGCTTTATATGTGCCTATCACTCTTCTAAGAACTTTGTACTTAATCTCGACAATGCTCGCAGGTAGCTTATCTATCTCCCTCCATTTTAAGGATGGGGAATGTGAAGTGTGGAGAGGTTGAAGGTTATCTAAAGGGGTGGAGCAAGGAGGAGGCAGCACTAGGATTTCAACCCCAGCTGGCCTGGTAGCTGTAGAGCAATGCTACCATGCCAACCCTTTTCCATAAACACAATAAAAGAAATCTCTTGTGAAGAGCCTATTTTGTTCTTTCTCTTAGGCTTAGTGTCAATCAAGCCTTGAGTCAGTAGAATTTAGGTATATCCACCTCAAAAAAAAAACTAAGGTAAGAAAGTCCTTTCTAAAGGTTTTCTTGGGAGCAAAAAATGGGAACAAAGTAACTGACTTACAAAGTTTTCATTTGACATGGGTCCCCAATAGGCTCATAAAAATCTTCTAAATTATTAAGGAGACTTACTGGCTAAATTCTAAAAAAGACCTAAATCAACTTATGAATGGATAAACACATTGTATTATATCCACACAAGGGAATATAACCTTAGCAAAAAAAAGAAAAAAGAAACAGACTCGTACGTATAAGCAACAAATCCCAAATCATTATGGTGGTTGAAAGGAACTAGGCACAGAAAATTACATATGTATAATTGCATTTGCATGAAATTTTGGAAAAGGCAAAACAGTAGTGACAGAAAGCAGATCAATATTTGACAGAGGCTGGGAGTAGGGGGAGGAAAATTTGGTGTAATGAAATCTATATCTTAATTGTAGCAATGGTTACATGAACATGGCCAGATATATTTGTAAAAACTATTTGAACCCTACACTTAAAATGGGTACTTTTCTGTGTGGGTACCAGAGGGGTGTGGGGTAGAGAGGTTGAAGATGATAAAGGGAGTCAAATATATGGTGATGAAAGGAGACTAGATTTTGGGTGACAAACACACAATGCAAGATACAGATGATGTATTATAGAATTGTACTCTTAAAACTTATAATGTATGCCACCCAAATAAATTTAATTTTAAAAATGAATACATTTTTATTCTAAGTAAATTATGTTTTAATAAAACTGATGAAAAAATCTAATTTAATGTGGCAAGATTGTATGAAGAGATATTGAAAAGTTGCTTTTCTTTCCCTTTTTTTGTGTGCATTACACTTGCCCCATGATTTTGACAGCAGCAATGGGTTTTTTTTTCTCTTTTAAAAATATTTTTTTATTGATTTCAAAGAGAGAAAGGGAGAGTGAGAGATAGAAACATCAATGATGAGAGAGAATCACTGATTGACTAGCTCCTGGAGACCAAAACCAGGGCATGTGACCTGACTGGGACTCGAACCTTGACCTCCTGGTTCATGGCTCAGTGGTCAACCACTGAACCACACTGGCCAGGCAATAATAGCTTTTTTTTTTTTTTTTTTTTTTTTTTTTTTATAAAGCAGGAATCAAGGATGGCACAGATACATCCCAGAATTGTGCTATCTAATATAGAAGCCACTAGCCACTTGTGGCTACTTAAATTTCAACTAATTAAAATTAAATGAAATTTAAAATTCAGTTCCTCAGTCACACTAGCCACATTTCAAGAGCTAAAGAGCCATGTGTGATCAGTGGCTACTGAATAGGACACTGCAGTTATACTTAGCATATTTCCATATAACAAAAACTGTGATAATGTCCTAGGACATATTTATGTATAAATTTTGTAAGCATATAGCAAATGTAGGAATCTGAAAGCCTTTGATTTTAAAAAGTCAAGGCTTGTTGGAAGGGAGAGTATATTCCCTTCCTCCAGCCCCACACAGAGTATTAAACTATCTTAGAGTGAGTGGTGAGCTTAAAGTCATACTGGGTAGGACAGAGTGTGCACATGTGAGAGTAGGTCATCATGGGTGTCACAACATCCAAGAGAAGGTGTCACCTAAAAAGCACAGAGACTAGTTAAAATCAACAGATCCCCAGAAGTTGTCAGCAAGGACAGAGAAAGGAGGGGAGATCAGGCATCCATCCTTCTTAGAACGCCAGGACAATATCCAAGCCCTCTTAAACTTAGATCACTTTGGAATAGAAAGGAGAGAGACCTCCAAGGGAATAAGAGCTCCTAGAATTTGGCTGAGGACCTACTTTAAAAAGACATGGGCTTTAAATGGAGATGAACAAGTTACAATGAATTAGTGAGACAAGGTTGTCAGCCACCAATAGAAATAGTCCTCTAATTGAACATAAATTTTGTTAGAGAAAAATACTGTTGCAGCTCACAAAATTCACCTAGCTTTATTAAATTAGAAGTTTTCATACATTTTCTTACAGTAATTCAAAATAAGAAATGTGCCAGGCCGGTGTTGCTCAGTGGTTGAGTCTCAACCTATGAACCAGGTCAAGGTTCCATTGCGGTTAGGGCACATACCCAGGTTGTGGGCTCCATCCCCAGTAAGAAGTGTGCAGGAGGCAGCCAATCAATGATTTTCTCTCATCATTGATGTTTCTATCTCTTTCTCCCTCTCCCTTCCTCTCTGAAAGCAATCTATAATAATAAAAGCATAATGTGCTAATTAGACCAGACATCCTTCCAGATGACCTTCTGGATGAAGCAGGGGCTGCAAGGGAAGCCCGGGTCCCGGGAGCTGGAGGGAAGCTGGTGCCGGCAGCTGGGGGAAGGAAGTCCTATCTTGCATGAATTGCATGCATTGAGCCTCTAGTAAAAATATATTTTAAAAAATAAATAAGAAATGCATTTCTATCCAAAACTTGTATACATTCATACATGGGTAATTGAAACAATAATTTACTCGAGTTACTTGCAGTGTAATATATTTTCTATCTTAATCTATTTTATTTCATTTGAAAAAGTAATGTTGATTAAGCGCCACTAAATTAGTTTTATAATCGATTAGTGGGTCAAAATCCAGCTATAAATGGAGTGAAATATATTTTTCATTTCAAAAGGAGAGTGAAAGTGAGTTAGCATAAATTGTATTGAGTAAGAGTTATACAATTCAATTCAGATAATGATGTCACTTTTTACCAGATGAGAGTCTGGGTCTGTCTTGGGTATGTAGATCCTTAGGAAGAATGATATGATTATTTCACAATCTTTACAATTTATAATCTAGGAGAGGAAAGTTCAAAGAGTAGAGAGTGGAAAAATGCTTTATTGCTTTCTCTGAAACTAGTTATTTACAGATGAAAAGAAGCAGATGACAGAAGAGAAAATACACTATTATATTTAAACCAGGATACACGGTGAGAGAAAGTGACTAATGAATTTTGTTACCAAGACAGTAAGTGAGACAGGAAAAGGGAAGTAACACAGAGGGGGCACCTACTAGCTATTGAAGTTTGAAAAATATATAGCAAGATGAGGCATCATCAGAATAAGCCAGGGTGGCCATTCGCAACAAGGCTCAAGGTCTAATTCTAGATCCGGAAATTTAATTTTGTTGGACCCCCTAAAGTTGATCAATTGCGTGAGGACACCCACACTAACCAAACACATAGGATATTGTTCTTTAAACCAGAATGCCAACACACATATTTGCAATGGGAAATGAAACTCCTCAGCAGGCAGATAGTCACCTTCTGCCTATTCCCTGATTTGCCTATTCCCTGAATTTAGAGTAATTTTTTTTAAGGGTGTGTTTCTAGGATCACCCACATCAGAAATCATTGGGAGTCTGTTGAAAATTAAAAATTCTCACTTTGATTCTTTAGAATGAGCCTCCTGGCAGTGGGAAGGAGAGAGGATGGGCAGAAACCTGCATTTTAACAACCACCCCAACTGAATTATTTTTCTTTTTAAATTATTTATTATTATTAAAATGTTTTAATGGTGACATTTAATGTGCCCCCCTCCCCCCCATCCTTTGCCCACCTCCGCCCACCTCTGCCTTCTCCTCCCTTGGCCTTCACCAAACTATTGTCCCTGTCCACGAGGTAAGCATATATGTTCTTTAGCTAATGCCCCTCCCCTCAGGCACTGGGCAGTCTGTTCCATGTATCCATGCTTCTGGTTCCGTTTTGTTTGTCAGTTTATTTTATTCATTATATTTCACATATTAGTGAGATCACATGGTATTTGTCTTTCTCCAACTGGATAAATGTTTGACAAATACTAGTCCTTGGGGCTAAATTAATTCTAAATGGGGAGACTGATAGATTCATTCATTCAGCAAATATTTATTGAGCACTAAAAATGTGCCAGGATCTGTTCTAGGAATTCTGACACATGAAAGCGTATGTATTTTTTAATGTGGGATAGATTATTCTTAATTATCTTTCTTTTCTAAAAATATTAGCTAGTCTCATATATTTATTAGGGGCTGGGTTGTATGGCAGTTGATTACTTGGACTTTAGAGTTAAATTTAGTTTAAATCTCAGCTCCACCATTTAGAGTCTGGATACCCTAAGGACTCTGGGAAAATGGCCCCCACTGAAGATGAGCTCATGGTTAACATTGACACAGCACTAAAGGAAAGTTCTCATGTGTGAGGAGGATCTATTTCTGGATGCTTTATTGCTGTTCTATTGATCTACTGCTCTGCCAATTTCAGATTGTTATTAGTCAATGAATTTGTGGTATATTTCACAATTCACAAGGGCAAGCCCTTCTCTATTACTATATTTTTCAAATTTTTCTTGATTATTCTCATTCTTTGTTGTCCTCCAGAAGAAATTTAATGTAAGCGTGCTGGGTTAGGACACTGAGATTCTGATTTGAATTGTCTTAGAAAAGCACCACATTGTTAAATGGGTTTATAATTTCAAATAAAATTTCCACTGATATTTAAAAGTTTTTCCCTGTAGATAATAATCATACCTAAAAATAATAAAAATATACCAACTTCTTGTAATATTTATAGTATACCACTTAGAATCTTATTTTGATTACTAAAGCCATTTTAAATAATAAAAATAGAGACAATTTCTGCCTTTTCTTTTGAATTTAAGTGAGAGACTGACTGCCTATCAAGATGCCTTTAGCTACTTAAATAAAATTTCCTACAACAGAGGCTGAAGTTATAGGTCTTCTGAGTTTTAGCATCTTGATAATTAACATCATGGGTTTTTTTCTGCTTTTTTTTTTCTTTTTTCTTGATGATTTTAAGATGCTTGGTGGGTCAAAATGTATATTAACACTTTGACATGTAATGCCAAATTGTTTTCTAAAGGATTATACTCCCACTCATAATTAGTAAGGCTTTCTGTGGCTTCATTTTTTCACTGATGCCTGGTTATGTCCCGTTTCGTGATTTTTGGCAATTTTTGATGAGAAAAAAATTTGAATTTGATTATTTGAAGGTTGAGTATCTTTCTTTTTCTTTGATAATTTGTTTGCCTCTTTAAATGTGAGTTAATGTCTCTTGCTTTTCTTTTCAATGTTTTTTGTGGTAGTCTTTCTTTGCAATAATTTTTTTAATTATAATATTTTATTGGTTTTATATACTGGTATTATGAATATTTCCTACCAGTTTGTAACATGTCTTTTCACTTTCTTAATGGTGTATTTTAATGAGCAGATTTTAAACATACATTTTCATATTGTTATCAACCTAATTATCAATATTTCTTTGTATAAAAATTAAAATTAAAAATTTGCCTTTAATGTATAAGTCTTTAACCCCTCTAAAACTAACTTTTGAGAATGATGCATTGTAGGAATTTGATATTTCCCCCACCCCATATGGGTAACAAATTGTTCTAATCATTGAAACGTCTTTCTTTGCCCCCAAGGTTGGAATGTCACCTCTCATATACCGAATTTCCATGTATATGCTTCCAGTTTCTATCATCTTTTCCACTGCTTGACTGATAGTCTCTCAGCCAATATTATACTGTCTAATCACAACAGATCTTTGCAAATCCTTATTTCTAATTGAGTGAGTGTTCCAACTTGCTCTTCTTAAAAAATTTGTTGACTTTCTTGGCCTTATACATTTTTTTTCTAAATTAGTATTCGTTATAAGCTTATCAAATTCTACAAATAATCTTGTTGGTATTTTGACTGGAATTCATTGAATTTATAGATTAAGAATAAATGGTGTTTTTACTGCATGGTGGTATAATTTTCAGTTCTTTTATCTTCTTAAATAAAGATTTTAAAGTTTTCCTTGTCTTTTATTAGCTAAACTAGAAGCCGTTGCATGAAGATTCACGCAATAGGCCTTCCTCCCCCTGGCTGCTGGCACCGGTTTTCCTCCGGCACCTGGGACGCAGGCCTTTGGTCCGGCCTCGAGGCTTGGCTTCTCTGCTGTGGCCGCAGTGAGGCTTGGCCATCTTTTTTTGGGTTAATTTGCATAGTTGCTCTGATTGGCTGGTGGGTGTAGCAGAGTGACACCAATTTGCATGTTTCTCTTTTATTAGTGTAGATTATTATTATATAAATTATGTCTGCTATTAGATAAATTATCATGTTTTCCTTCATTGAATGGGTTTTTTAAATTAAGTATTTCTAATTTATAACCACTAGTGTACAAGACCTCCTTATTTTTACATGTTGATGTTTGAGAAAATTATAATAAAAAGGAAGCTCGTAGATTCTTTGTGGTATAGGTGTGATATAGGAAGGTGGGAGGGTAATTTTCTTTCCCTTTTTTTCCTTGGACTTTCATATGGCCCTCCTAGAGTATAATTATTAATCTATAATTGTACAATCTAAAATGCAGAATTTACTAGCTGTTAAGTTTGTTTTGTTTTTTAATTATACCACATTTCATGGGAGTAGAATACTAGTACTTGTTTTGGGGAGAATTGTAAACTAAAATGTGTCTCACTTCAAGTTATTTCTAAATGATAAGGACTGTAAAATGTATAGGTTGCTTCTTTTTCTCACTTTTCATTTATCTTCTAAGACAGTCTAGAGAACAATCTGTTTAATGCTCCAGATGATTGCAGGGACAAAGCTAATTGCTTGGCTTATAAGATGAAAACTGGAGGCCACCATTTCTTCCTCCTTGCTCATGGTGGGTATAAGAAGCAACTCTTTCTTAAAGTCTAGCTGCAACCTCAGAATCTTCAATATGACATTTTAAGTATTGCTTTCACTTTATCAGGACTGATATTGAATCAAAATATAGTTGCCATCTCTAGCTTAAGTAATAACAAGTTTGTAAGTAAAGATTGAGCATGTAATTAGAGAATAGATCACATATTTGATAGGTTTTTTATCCTTAGCTGAGATAGTAGAAAACGTTTAATGAAAATCTGAAAATATAAAAAATTCATTAAAGTTTATTTCAAACTTTAGTCTTCTGATGCTTTAAGATGACAGACCTGTAATCCTGCCTTTGTTAGTGTTACCAGTAATGATAAAGGCCATTTTGGAGATGGGCTTGCTTTCTCATAATCTCATTCTGAGGAGGTAGGAATTAATACAGTTTAGCACCTCTATTTCTTCATAGAATCTGCTCAGAGAAAGGACAGTATAGTTGCTTGAGACTGTGAAGTTGGAAGAGGGGTCTCCCATGAATCTGGTAACGTTCAGGAGGAGGGCCTGTGGCTCCTTTTACAGTTGCCCCTGGAGTGAGTTGATAGACAGTGAAGAAGACCACACAGATGAAGGCCATGTGTCAAAGTCAATGGAGGGATATTATCACCCAGACAATGGTTTGGTGATGATATCATAGGTCTACATGACCAAACCATAGATTTAGTCTTGGAGCTTTGCCAAAGCTCATAAGAGTTAGTGACCTGACATTAGCTGCTGCCTTCTCAGAAAAATAGGAGAATGAGCTAACAAAATCTACCCTCTGGCCTCAACATCTCCAGGTGCGGGGAGCCTACCGGTGAGTACATTTGTCAGTGATGAGTCAGAGGCTTTAGGATCCAGGGATGGGAGGTGGCTTCCACCTCAGCCCCTCCCTTACCATATTAAGAACAGTCATTCACCTTGTAAATTATACTACTTTGATTTATCTTGTCCCTTTTAAGATAAACTTATTTAAAATTTATAGTTCTGGATTAATAATATCTTGTCTTTGATATTTCCATTCCTGTGGAATATTTAATCAGTCTTAATCAGTTTTGTGTACTCAGCATCCCAGGATAGCTTATAATTCTCAGTTTTATTTTGTATATGTGTGAACTGATTATTTTAAACCTAGAAATTGAATTTCACTAATTGACCCCAGCCCCCAAATAATGTCTCATGCATAGGCTATCTCATTTGAGAACAATTGTGACTCACTTTACCCAGGAGATATTTTTTAATGTTATTGTGTACAAATAAAATTTGGAGTGTAAAACCATACTTAACATGCCAGGTATTATTATTAAAAATTATTTTTAATTCTTTATTCAAAATAAAAATTCTTTTGTCTAATTGTGTGAATAATAATCCCCCTAATTTATTTACCTATGTTTTATGTTTTCTATATTTACCATGATATAAAGAATTGGTGCATTTGTTCACTTGAGAATTTTGCTGCTCAGATATTCATAGTCTGTAGTCACTTTAACCCTAATGAGAGTGTATACATTATATTATTTCCTTGAACTTCAGTCTTATCAGAAAAATGGAGATATTACTAAATCCAAGACTTGTGGTAAAAGTTATATGAACTGGATAAGAATGTTCAAGGACTCTGTAAATAGCAATGTGGTATGCAAACATGGAATTGTTACCTAAATCATCATTTTGTGTGTGTGTCTGTGTATGTATGCAAATGGTCCTTTTGTCAAGAGGTCCTAAAGTAATCTTTAGTATCACAGAGATTTTCTTTGTAAAATCAACTTAGTAGACATTCTTTGAGCCTATAATGATGACATGACAATTTGAGGCATTTAAACAGCCAAGTTCTTTTGTAGGCAATAGCGTCTATGTTTAGCTCAGTGAGAAAGTTTCCCATGTAGAATGGTCAGATAAATAATACCTATAGTTCCCAACTGAACTAACTGTAGACAATCACCTGGAATCTCATGACACTCTTTCATTACTTCTTAAGAAAGTTTGAAATCTTGGTGACAATTGAGAAATATATATCAAATAGATAAGGCATAGACAATTCCCTAAATGAACAAGACATTGAACTAAAAAAAATTCTAGTAAAATCCATGGTTCTCCTGGTTAGAATGCTTCCCTCTGCATCACCCAACTCCTCTTTCATCTACACAGCCCTGTGGATAGCATCAGTGCCTGCTTACTTGCTAAATAGGTTTAGGTCCTAAAAACCTGGGATTTCCTCTAACAAATAGAGGAATATGAAGAGACTAGAAGTGGTGCATTGTTTGATGTTCTTGTAAAAAGTTCATGAAGACAGGTTCATACCAAGGTGATGCTGCCATGGCAGAGACTGTGGGTGAAAATAGAATAATGTTGCTTCACCAAGCAGTCTCAGAACTTGGAAGGAAAACCCAGTTGACATTTACAGTGACACAAAAATTCAGCTCAGAAAAAATTTGAGGGTTAAATGATTTCATCACTTCTCTGGCTCTCCCCTCAGACAAGATGTCAGAAGTTTTGGGCATGTCTGTCTTGTTAGAATCTGCACTTCTCATATCTAATACAGTATCTGATTGGAAATTAGTTTGCATCATATTCTGGCTGAGTGAATGGAATCTCTTTTAAAGATTTCAGACTTCCACCCATTTCCTCACCAAATGGTTCTTTGATCTGGCTGTCCAGATGAAGAGAGAGAAAGAGAGCGTGTTGAACAGGGAAAGATAAAAAGAGAGATCAATTTATGAGAGAGACATTGGTGGTAATGTGTAAATGATGGATATTAGCCTAACCACTTCTCTCTTTCCAGAGGTTCCTTATAGAGAATACAATGATAAACTTGAGAAATATATCTGTAATAATAGGAGAGGGAGAGAGAGAGAGAGAGAGGAACTGGTGATGTAGACATACTTTTATATAGAGAATGAGACAGCAGGTCAAAAGAAGTCTCCTCCATGCCTCCCTAATAATTTTGCATACTCAAGTTACATGACAAATTCACATCCTTTAGTATTGCTTTGTTCTTTATCATGATAGACAAAATAATTTTTATTTTCTTAATTGCTTTTGCTTAATTGAATTTCCTATCATATATTTTATGATTCTAGTATTCAAAACGTGTTACTCATCTTGAAGAAAAAATTTTAAACTTGTACATTAGGCTTGATGGAGCTTGCTGGCTATTAAGAGTGAAAAGAGAAAAGAATATGTAAATTAGAACATGACAGATTCCCACAAGTCTCTGAGAAATGCAGGAGTCATATGCCCAATTGCAAAATCAACACTATCGTTAAATATGCAGTAGGATAATAACACAGAGTATAAACCTGGCTAAAACCACAAGCCCTGGAACAGGTTCAAACCAAACACAGACAGGAAACCACCCACCTAGGCATAGAGAGGTTGGCTGCTCCTAAGCAAAAGGCAAATGTCCCCAATGACTGACGGTCAACTCTCTGATGAATGAGTCTGCCCAGTGCCTCTGAGCTTCAGACTGGGGAAGAGTAACTGTATCCAAAAACATTCTAGAAAAAAGTGGAGATATAAAATTAGTGCAACTTAGATACATAATTATAACATTTTACTATTTTTCAAGGACCTAAATCTCTTAATAGTTTATTTACTTAGCTATGTTGCTAGAAACAAATTATAAAAAATATTTTATAGTATGGCTTATAAAATAGAGTTATAAGACCTATTTTTTCTACTTGAACATGAGAAAATTTTAATTTAACTGTACTATTGTCCTCTAAAACTCATATTTTAATTGATTTTATGGTATATCTTTGGATGGTGTAAAGTGATTTTCATACTATCTACTTATCTACTACCACTATCACCACCACCACCACCATCGTAATTGCTTCAACTAAAGAACATGAATAAAACAATTAACAGATGCCAGGCACTGTTATAAACATTTGACATGTATTAACTGCAATTTATCCTACAGCAACCCCTATGACTTAGTGTTATTATCTCCAGTTTTTAGAAGAGGAAATTGAGTCACCAAGAGATTAAGTTACTCTGTATGAGGCTGAGTCAGAATTACTACAATAACATCAACTTACAATAATAGCAAAATTAACACGGTTTTTTATGAGTAATTTTTTTCTAAAAATGGTTGGATCTTGGAAATAGCCATACAACCTTTATTCACACATTCAAATATGTATAAGGTGTCTGCTGTGTGTTAGGCACTGCACTGGGGACTGGAGCCATCAAGTTGACATAGATATCTGTCCTCATTTAAAGATGTTCAAGGGTGAATGCTCAATTCTATTTGCTCTTCCTCAAAACAGCTGTTACTCTGTGGTGACTCCTGGAGAAAGGGTTGAGCAGCAATTTCCTCCTAACCATTTCCAGTGTTCTGACTGTCTCAGCTGGCTGATTTATTTGCACTTTGCTTGTTTCTACACTTGCAGGAAAGCAGAATGTCTCTCTAGAACAGTGATGGCGAACCTATGACACACGTGTCAGAGGTGACATGCGAACTTATTTTTTTGGTTGATATTTCTTTGTTAACTGGCATTTAAATATATAAAATAAATATCAAAAATATAAGTCTTTGTTTTACTATGGTTGCAAAGATCAAAAAATGTCTATATGTGACACGGCACCAGAGTTAAGTTAGGGTTTTTCAAAATGCTGACACGCTGAGCTCAAAAGGTTTGCCATCGCTGCTCTGGAATGATCCCCCTTCTTTGTTTGTATTAACAGGACAATTTGGACAGATGTTCTTTCATGTCAATCAGCAGAAATCTGTCCAGTTGGACATGACTGATTGTTTACTCCCAAAGCTGTTTTTTTTAAGGATGTGTTGGAAGATCCAGAGTTTCCTTGTGCCCCTTAAGAGGAAAGAAAAGAACTGCTTTCCTCTAACACCAAGGTCACTTGGTTCAGTTTGGGAAGGGCACAGGGATTAACTGACAAGATAACTTTCTAATTGGAAATACGCCTCCCTTCTAGCCCTAAAAGGACCCAGGTAAAGCCAACGTGAAGTTCTGTGTTGAGTCTTTGCACTGCCTCCCTTCGTCTTCGGTTCTGTGCAGTGCTGGGTGCTGGCTGTTCTGGGAAAGTGAGGATAAGTTTTCAACTCTAAACTGCTGAGTGTGTATATCACAACATAATATAAAATACACTGACATATTGCCTTGGTTTTGGTTCCTCCAAATAAAGATTTAAGGGCAAGTCACTTATTTGAAAAGTTCATCACTTTTCCATTGACACAAACATGCTAAGTAACAAATAGCTATTGATGTGTGTTGGCATACAACAATAAGCAGATATTAAGCTTAGGGGCCTGCAGCATTGAGCTGATTTGAGCCAGGCTCAGCTGATCGTGGCTGAACTTGCTCAGCTTTCTCGGGGATAACTGGCCATCAGTGATCTGGAAAGGCCTCACATGGAAGACTGGGGTGACTTCACTGTGTGCCAGGTGTCTCTTATCCTCTTCCCGGGACCAAGGACAGAGCATACCCTTCTCACGAAGATGACAGAGGGCAAGGGTCAGCAGAAACACAAAAGTACATTCTAGAACAGCCGTGGGCAAACTACAGCCCACCAGCCGGATCTGGCCCGTTTGAAATGAATAAAACTAAAAAAAAAAAAAAAAAAAAAGACCGTACCCTTTTATGTAATGATGTTTACTTTGAATTTATATTAGTTCACACAAACACTCCATCCATGCTTTTGTTCCGGCCCTCCCGTCCAGTTTAAGAACCCATTGTGGCCCTCGAGTCAAAAAGTTTGCCCACCCCTGTTCTTGAATCTAGAGCCTCGGTTTGGGGCATGTTTGCTAATCACCACAGCAAAGGCACAAAGCAAGTCTAGGAAGCAGATGTCAAGACTGTCAAGATGAGAGTAAACATGTTAGGATTTTGTTATGAAAAAGAGCTTTGAGAGAGAAGGGGATGGGGAGGCTGGAAACACTGGGATAGCTATGGGACCATGATTCCAGTCTGCTAAAGGAGACAGGGAAGGAGCTTAGGTGCCTAAGTGTCCTAGGCTGCCCTGCAATTTAAAGATGCATTGGCAACACTCCTGTGGAGTCCTCAAGCCAAAGTTATCCATTAGAAAATTCCAGTGTCTTGCAAGAATGGTCAACCATTGTCTAGGAGAAGTCTTAGGAAGCATTTTCCCAGTATAGATACAGCAATTAATTTTAGAGCATATCAGATAGGGGCTGGGGCACATGGTTAGTTATATTTCATGTAGTTGGAGGCCTAATAAGCACCTTCACTGGCTGCAACATAAGTCCAGCCTAGATTCAGAAGGTGGAGAAATATATCCTGCCTCTTTAGTAAGAGGCATGGCAAGGTGATATGATAAAGAGTAAAATATAGGAAAAGATAAAAATTTGGGACCCTTAATACAATCAGTCAGTCTACCACTGCAGCTGAAGGAAATGCCAGCAGAGGTGTGAGGTGAGTGAGGCAAGGAAAGAAAGCAACCAATAAAGAGGGCAACACTGAAGTAGCTTTCTTTGTGAGAGACCAGCCTTAAGCCATTAGCAAAATTCTGTGAAAAACACTGGTTGCAGAGATATCCCACCCACAGGGTAATGAGTATTGATAGTTCAGTTTGGTTGAAATATAGCTTGGAATACAGGAATTGTGGAAGATAAATATTTAGAAAGATAAGGGACCAGATACTAGCGGGTCGTCACTGTATGAACATTTTAAAGCATAATAAGGGCTTTGTATAATCTGTACGTGAACATGACAGTGAAGTAAAGAATACGTAAAGAATACGTTTAAGATTAAGGATGGAGAAATAGGAGGGAAGGGAACCAGTTATGAGCAAATTATAAAAGTCCATGTACGATGTTTGAGAGCTTGTGCTAGAGTAGCATCGATGCAACTAGATATGGGTGAATTTAATAGACATTTTTATATCGAAGGGGAACATTTGATGAATACTATTTCATTGTGGGTAGCAACAGCTAGGAAGGTCAAAGATCATGGGGAGGATGTCAGTTTGTGTGAGTAAAAGAATGGTGGGGCTTAGGACAGAAATGCTGAAATGCTAGTCAAGTGAGAATCAGTGCTAAGAATGTAAAGATAGGAATCATTCCAATGGCACCAATAGCTGTGGCCAGGCACGAAACAGAAGAGTTGATATGGAAATGTCCTCACAGGATTACAGCTTGTGCACTTCCTAGATCTGACTCATCAGAGAAAAAATGACCTCCCTCCTGCTCAGGGTCAGCCCAGCACTTCCCCCCATCTGAAGCTAGTCAAGGAAGCAACCAGCACACAACTCAGGACTGAGGGAGGATGAAAGAACTTCAGAGGTGGTCCTCCCTTTCATTTGCATCTTTATTCATGCTTGACTCTGTTCTGCAGTTTTATTCAGTCATGCCTATGTTGTTCTCTATCTTCTTTTTCTGGCTCATTTGCAGGAACTTAGAATCCTCTTATGAATTTGTCTTTGAAAAATAGTTCCTATGAGAATGCTGGTTTTCCCATTAGTATCTGAATTCGAGAGGATAAAAACTCGTAAGATATGTAAATAAGACTGGGATAAATTCTTCATGGTAGGTGGTATTTGCACATAAACCCAGTTGGAGACTATAAACCAAATGCAAATGCCAGTGGAAATTCCCAGGTTTCTGCCAGACAGGTTTAAGTAGGACCAGGACAACACTGAGTCTTGATAGCTGATTCATAGAAGACATTATAATTATCTGCAGGGTAGGAGGTAGTTCATTTCAAGGTGCCTAACCAAACTCGTTTGCCTCTTCGCATCTTTCCTGCCTACCTGGAAGACTTTTCCCTGCCCACATGCAAAGACATATCAGGCCACTTACAGGAATGGCTCATTAAACTCACAAACATGGCCAAAG
Organism: Myotis nattereri; assembly: GCF_964212035.1. NCBI lineage: Eukaryota > Metazoa > Chordata > Mammalia > Chiroptera > Vespertilionidae > Myotis > Myotis nattereri. The sequence continues at coordinate 183,713,533 of NC_138075.1, forward strand.
TAGACTCCACTCAAGAGTGCTTCCACCACGGTAACATGTCCTCTTCCACTGAATGATATTCCATCATTTACTCCATGTTTGTGCTGTGTGTCAGCTTCCTTCCCAAACAATTATGGGCTTGTTAATTATTACAACAATAACTACTCTATATTAAGTGTATTTTATTGCCAAGCTCTGTGCTAAGCATTTTGCTTATATTACTTCATGTTCATCTTTACAATAATTCTCTGAGTTAGATATTATTTCCATGTAGAATGAAGAAACAGATTCATTCTGATTATGAACTTGCCATATAGATAGGAAGTGGCAAAGTTGGGATTTGAACCCACAGCTTACTATTAATTTAAATGAGAATATGAAAACATGTACTATGATAGCTGTAAAATCAGTTCTATTATATTTCTTTTATTGGTAGGACTGTACATTGACTTGGTACTTTGGTTTTAAATGACCTCTCCAACTTGCAATTACTGGCTTCTTGGCTTACTTGCTGAAGATGGTGGTGGTGGTGGTGGTAACTGTTCTACATAATTAGGTCAGGAAGTTCTGATCATCTACCTTATTTGTCTCAGGTTTTTTTTAATTGCTCCTCATGTACCATCGATAATCATTACATGAGATACCTATGAAACAGTAAAGTAACAAAGATAAGGAAAGTGCTATATTGTAGGCACAGAAACTTCTTCCTCTGAGTTTGCATTATTTCTGTTTAGCTAAGGTAGGGAGGATCTGAATTTGACCTGCCTTTTTGCTTTCACTGAACTTTACTAACTAAATGGACATCAACTTAAAAGTGTTGCAGTTTTGAATGGCCCAGCTGCTGTGGACAAAGGTCAGACAGAGATGTCATTCATTAAGGATGGGCAGGCCACCAAGAGGAGGCCACACAGAATACCATTGTTCTGGCCAAAGTATCGCAGTCTAGAGTTTGGCCTTCAGCTGTGTTGATTTAGAAACCAGAATATATAAGCACAATAGAAATGGACCTGATTATCAGAATAGATTTAGGTAACCTTAGGGAAGAAGTTATAAAATCAAGATGCAAATTTATTATTATATTTCCAAGATGCTAAATTGAAACTTTAAATACTTTAACATTTCAAAAAGTAAAAAAGTGTATGATGGAAAAACTCATTTACTATGCAATATTTCTTTTTCTTTAATGTTTTTTTAAAATAAGTGGCATACACTAGAGTTAGTATCTTAGCACTGGGAAAATATGGCAATTAAAATGTGAAATATAAGTCCCCAAAAGACTGAGATCCTCTAGCCAGTGCTTTTATTCTCAGTATGAAAGATACACAGGAAGTAAAATTAAAATCAGACAGTTTTCTGGGGACATGGAATCTAATCAGAGGTAGTTCTTTAATATAAATGTTGAAAGAAATCAGACTAAATAATTTCATGCATCCATCTCTATGATCAAAGCATAAGGGCCACTAGTTCCTTAGATGCACATGGTGGCCATGGCAGACAGGGTGGATTGGCACAGAACATACATTCTCTCCTCCTTTTAGTGGGCATTCCTTCACTGCTGAGGTTAGAAAGGTAAAATCATTCCCTTATCTTTCATAATAGAGTTCTGGGAGGAAGGAATTTTTCCCCAGTCACACAAGAGACTGTGGTCGTTTTTATTTTCTGATGCTTTTGGCATCAGAAACAGTGTCCCAATCTCTTGCTGTCAGAACTAGTTGAAGTGGCGGCATCTTTTTGACCCTTGCATCATAGCTATTGTGGTATGTTCTTGAATTAGAGAGTGTCAGTGGCAATTTCCTGATTTCTTATCCACTTGATTGAGGCAGAGTCAGTTCTGCAGTGTTCTTTGGGGAGATGGTTCCACGGTTTGGGGGAGGGTTCTGTGCTTGTGATGTTAATTTCCTGAACTAAACTCTGTGGATACAGTGATTTCCCTGATAGTCATTTTCTCTCTTTTCTGTTGCGGTATCTAGTAGTATAACATTGTTGACAATGTGGGAGCCAATTTTCTCTTTAGCATAATGTGTACCTCTCTCCTGTGACTGATGTTATTTTTAATTTTGGGGAGCAGCTCACTTTTGCCTCCTTTACTATGTACAGGAAGAAATAAAAAATGTATTGGGAAGATGCTTCAACATATAATACAGATGTAACAACCACAAGTGGGTGATGGAGAACATTACCAAATATGAAAGTACATCACACACTGACACTATTGAGAGCCATTTTGTAATTGCTAAGATTTATACTCCTCACTCTACAAGTTTAAGTGCATTGGGCCAGCATTATCTCTTATTTATTTCAACATTTTCCCCCCTGCGAAACAATTACTTTTTTTTCTATTTGGCAGAAGAAAAACCTGGTTGTTAGTACAGAGTTCTTTAATAATTTTATGCAAGTTCAAGCTGATACAGGCCATGACCATGAGGAATGATACCTGTTTAGTCACATGGTCAGGAAAATATAATTTGGAAGACAATATTTTGCATGGTCTTCTTTCTTCTTCCAAGCACAAATAATATAAGAAATAATGTTTCTGAATGAGAATTAAGATGTGACTCCCCCTTCCCTTTCCTCCAAAGCCAACGGAATGATGCAAGGTAAAACCATCTTTATGAGTTAACCTAGGATTTGACATGCCATTTAATAACCATCCAGAAGTAATAATATTCTGACCATTTGCTGCTTCTCAGGAACCAACAATTATTTCTATCTTTTAAAACTAGCTAAGGTACATCTGTGCCTTGGATGAAACAATCCCATTCTTTTTTTATCTTTCATTGCAGCTTCTTATTTTATCTACTCATTACATTTAATTATGTTTAAATTAGAAAACCAAGGCTGCAACCTTTCTGTTCACCAAGACAGATAACTCTAGTTCTCATAGATAAATCCAGGCTCTGTCCATTCAGAATTATTATGTTTTTTAAGTAATTGATCATAAATGAGAGAGTGTGAACATGAGAAGCTCAACACTAGGTTTGGCCCATTGCAGGTTCATATATATATATATATGAAGGGGCTGTGGTCAGCCTGCAAACAGCCCTCAGCCCCTCACCCAGGCTGGCCAGGCACCCCAGCGGAACCCCCACCCTGATCCAGGACACCCTTCAGGGCAAACCAGCTGGCCCCTCCTGTGCACCAGGTCTCTATTCTATATAATAAAAGGGTAATGTGCAAATTGACCCTAACAGCAGAACAACTGGGAATGACTGGTCGCTATGGCACACACTGACAACCAAGGGACAGACACTCAATGCAGGAGCTGCCCCCTGCTGGTCAGTAAGCTCCCACAGGGGGAGCTCTGCTCAGTCACAAGCCAGGCTGACGGCTGCCAGCACAGCGTTGGTGGTGGGAGCCTCTCCTGCCTCCTCAGCAGTGCTAAGGATGTCCGACTGCAGCTTAGGCTCGCTCCTGACTGGCTGGGGAGCGTGACTAAGCCAGCAGGTGGATATCCCCCAAGGGGTACCAGACTGTGAGAGGGCCCAGGCCAGGCTGAAGGACACCCCCCCCCCACCCCGAGTGCACAAATTTTCGTGCACCGGGCCTCTAGTATATATATATATATATTAAGAGCCAGGGTCCATAAGGACACAAAGCTTGGCCTAACACCAGAAGTCAGTGCTGGGTTGCTGTGGCGACCCAGTGCTGACTGCTGATTAGGCCCAGAGAGAGGCCTGCAGAGAGAGGCAGGGTCTGATCTGTAGCTTCAGTGGCAGCTGTTGATCAGCCATTGCCTCTCTCTTTCTGCCCGGGCTTCACCAGCAGCCATGCCTCCGTTTCTCTCCAGGCCTCCACGGGGCTGCTGATCAGCCCTGCCTTTTTTATCAGGCCCAGAGATAGGCTCGGAGATGCTCACTGGCATAGAAACCAACTAATCAGAACCAAATCTGGGTGAAGTGTGAGGAGCCAATGGTTACATAGGAGGCAGAGCTTTTGATGCTGACTAGATTAGAAACCGACCAATCAGAACCTAATCTGGGTGAACTACAAAGGGAGAACCTAAGGTGGGGGCTGAGGAGGGGTTTAAAAGGCAACAGTTCTTTGGTGTAAGGAGTAAGAAAGTGGTTCAATTTTTTAATGACAACTTTGGCAATATAGTGCATATGGCTGGCTATCAGTTCAGATATAGGGATTATATGTTTTTGTCTGCCAAGAGCATCTCTTCCTGCTGAAAAAGGCCCCCCCCCCCCCCTCATTTAAGCAATCCTATTCTTTATAATCTATCTATACTAATAAAAGGGTAATATGCTAATTAGACTGGGTCAATCGGCCATCTTCTAGACACCTCCCAGACAAAGCCATGGTGGTGGGAGCCAAGACAGAGGCAGTTAGGGGTGATCAGGCTGGCTGGGGAGGGCAGTTGGGGGCAATCAGGGTGGCAGGGGAGGTCAGTTGGGGGAGAGATCAGGTCGACAGGGGAGGGCAGTTAGGGGCGATCAGGCAGGCAAGCAGAGGCAGTTAGGGGCAATCAGGCAGGCAGGCAGAGAGGTTAGGGGCAATCAGGCAGGCAGGCAGGCAAGCAGTTAGAAGCCAGAGGTCCCAGATTGTGAGACAGATGTTCAAACTGGCAGTCGGAAATCCCCCAAGGGGTCCCCGATTGGAGAGGGTGCAGGCTGGGCTGAGGAAACCCCCCCCCCCCCTGCATGATTGTTGTGCACCGGGCCACTAGTATTTGTATAAGCCTATTGTTTTAAGGAAGCTTGCATTCTAACTTCCACCCCCAGTAGCATCCATCCATTTGCCTTTATTCTGTCCTTTACACAGGAGAGATCTACTCTTTTTACATGGCAAATTTTCTAATATCTAAAAAACTCACCACATCTTCTCTAGCCCCTTCTCTTCCACCCCCAACAGCTAAGGATCTCATTTGCCATGCATTTAAACTCCACATTATCCAGGTCACTTTTTCTAGCTTGGCAAAGTCCTTTAAATATAGTGCAGAGAACTGTGAAGACTCTGTGACTGTTACCTTCACTGATCCTGAAGGGATACTTAAAAAAAATGCAAATTACAATTCTTTGTCTTTTCACAATTTTGGCATTTATTGAACCTGAGGTCAACTAAAATATCTACATCTTTTTTTTTTTTTTTAAGACAGGTTTCTCCTATGTCTGTTTTATAATTTAGATTTTGTCTTAAATGTAAGATTTTAAAATTTCCTTTAACTTTCAACTTGTTGGTTTCAGCCCCCAGTTCCTGGTTGTTCAAGACCATTTTGAATCTTGAGTTTGTCAATTTATTTAGCTACACTTTTAATTTTGATATCAGTATTTTCAATGACCTTGAGGATGAGAACATAATAACCGGTCGATACAATTAAATTGAATATTAACAGACTGTAGTCATATGAAGACATAATAGATAATTATATCCACTGTAGAGCACCTATTTTTTTAACCTACATTTCCCCTTGATTAAAATTAGTGTCATTATGCACAATATATACAAACAAAAATAAGAAAATAAAAGTCACCAGTAATTCCTCTGTTCAGGCATAACCAAAAATAACATTCTAGAATATGTTTTCCAGTTTCTTTTCATGCATGTATATCTATCTTTTAAGTGGAATTGTAATTATACACAGGGAGTTTTTTTTAAATAGAAGTTATTTTTATTTCATTTCTTTGATTATTATTTTTATACTTTTTATTGATTTCAGAGGGGAAGGCAGAGAGAGAGAAACATCAATGATGAGAGAGAACCATTGACGGGCTGTCTCCTGCAAGCCCCGCACTGGGGATCGAGCCTGAAGCCAGGGCATGTGCCCCTGACCAGAATCAAATTTGGGACCCTACAGTCCACAGACTGATGCTCTATCCACTGAGCTAAACCAGCCAGGGTTATACACACTGTTTTGTCACATACTTAACAATCTTGTTTACTCATTACATATTTTCCTAAAACATCACATTTTATTGTTTCATAGTATTTCATTGTGTGAATATTTGATTACTGGTATTTTATTTTATCATTATCTTGTGGTTGGGAATAATTATATTCAATGTTATAGATCCACCTACCTTTGCTCTCTGATTAGACTGAGGGCCTCCCATTCCTTCAAGTGGCTCTGACAGGAAAGGCAGTATGGGCCCACCAAGGAAGCTTTGTGGTAGAGTTGAGTTGGCTATATTTTTCATGTTTTTCTTAAGTACAGTACTTTCTCTCTGCTCTATTGCTGCTTCTAGCATACTCAAGAGGAGAAACTCTGATAGGAAGAAACTCCATTGTAGCTCTAGCAGGTGGGAGAAGATTGACTTTCAAAGGACATTTGATGGACACACTCTTCTTTCAATAAAATTCAGAGTATTAATTAACCACATCATCTTTTCTCCAAGAATAAAGTATATTGTTTCTGTTAAACTTCTTAAATTTGGGGAGTTGCCATGAAATAACTGAAGGCAGGGTTTGTTTTTAAGTTCCTTTTTTCTTTGAAGGATTATCTCATTATAAATCCAGAAACTCAGAAATTGTCCTTGAACGCTCCTTCTCTTTCAAAGAAGCAATCCACCATCAGTTCATAATTTCTAAATGTTTCAAAGTCTGTCTACTTACCCTGCTTTCCCCCAGACACTAACTTGTCCAAATCAGAACTGCACTCTCCTTACTTGGAGCTGAATAGTTTCCTACCTGCCCGTCGCTCATGTCTATTCCCCACATTGCGGCCAGGACAATCTCTTCAAAACCCAAGTCTCATCATGACACATCTTCCTTAGAAAACGTCAGTGATTGCCCGTTGTTGTGAAGATGACATGCCCCCAAAGACCAGGTGATCCATGGCCTGCAAGGCAGTGTGCATAGAAATGAAGAGCATGGACTCTGGAGCCAAGACTGCCATGGTTCAATTCCCGCTTCTAACACTCCCTAGCAGGGCCAATCTGAAAAGTGTCCTAACTTTACTATGCCTGTTTCCTCATTTATAAAGTGAGGCTAATAGTGGTACCTCCCTCATAAGGATTTTAGGAAAATTTAAAAAGTTAATATTTCTAAACACTTAAAAAACTCCGGGAAACACAGTAAGCACTATGTAGGTGTTAACTATTATCAGTCTCTATTCAGCTTCATCTCACCACTAGTACCTTCCTTTCCTCCAGCTTTTTAGGTTCCAGCCACCATGGCTTTCCCTTACCTCCTAAATGTGCCAGCATCCTTCCTGTCCCTGCCTCTCCCAACCTGCCCGCTCCCTCTTCCGATTCTTCTCTTTCATATAGTGAGCTCAGCATCCTGAGATGAGGACCTTTCCCTCAGGGCCCTTTTTTTTCTCTCTTTTTTTTTCCTTTTTAAAAAAATTCTTTATTGTTTTAAGTACTACATATGCCTTTTTTTTCCCCCCACTGACCTCTTCCCACTCACTCCAACCCCCCAGTATATGCCTTCAACCTCCTAGAGACTGTGTCCATTGGTTTTGCTTATATGCATGCATACAAGTCTTTTGGTTGATCTCTTACCAGCCCCCACACACCCTAAACTGCCTTCCCTCTGAGATTTGATGGTCTGTTCAATGCTTTTCTGTCTCTGGATCTATTTTTATTCCTCAGTTTATGTTGATTATATTCCACAAGTGAGTGAGATCATGTGGTCATGTGATATTTATCTTTCTCTGGTGTATTTCGCTTAACATAATGCTCTCTATGTTCATCCATGCTGTTGTGAATGGTAAGAGTTCCTTCTTTTTTATAGCAGTGTAGTATTCCATAGTGTAGATGTACCACAGTTTTTTAATTCACTCATCTGTTGATGGGCACTTAGGCTGAGTCCAAATCTTAGCTATTGTGCTGCTATGAATATAGGGGTGCATATGTCCTTTCTCATTGGTGTTTCTGATTTCCTAGAAGTGGGATTACTGGGTCAATTGGGAGTTATAGTTTTAATTTTTTTGAGGAAACTCCATACTGTTCTCCACAGTGGCTGCACCAGTCTGCATTCCCACCAGTAGTACACAAGGGTTCCTTTTTCTCTACATCCTCCCCAGCACTTGTCGTTTGTTGATGGTTGATGATAGCCATTCTGACAGGTGTGAGATGGTACCTCATTGTTGTTTTGATTTGCATCTCTCGGATGATTAGTGACTTTGGGCATGTTTTCATATGTCTCTTGGCCTTTTGTATGTCCACTTTCGAAAAGTGTCTATTTAGATCCTTTGCCCATTTTTTTATTGCATTGTTTATCTTCTTTTGTTAAGATATATGAGTTCCCTATAAATTTTAGAGATTAGACCCTTATCAGATATAACATTGGCGAATATGTTCTCCCATGCAGAGGGCTTTCTTGTTTTGTTGATGGTTTCTTTTGTTGTGCAGAAGCTTTCTATTTTGATGTACTCCCATTTGTTTATTTTCTCCTTAGTTTCCATTGTCTTAGTAGCTGTGTCGGTAGATATTGCTAGGACATATGTCTAGTATTTTGCTGCCTGTGCTTTCTTCTAAGATTTTTATGGTTTCTCATCTTACATTTAAGTCCTTTATCTATTTTGAGTTTATTTTTGTGTATTGTGTAAGTTGGTGGTCTAGTTTCATTTTTTTGCATGTATCTGTCCAATTTTCCCAACACCATTTATTGAAGAGATACTGTTGACCCCATTGTATGCTCTTGACTCCTTTGTCAAATATTAATTCAGCATAATGGTTTGTATATAACATTGGCAAATATGTTTGCCCATACAGTGAGCTTTCTGGGTTCTCCATTCTGTTCCAGTTGTCTATATGTCTGTTCTTGTGACAGTACCAGGCAGTTTTGAGAACAGTGGCTTTGTAATATAGCTTGAAATCTAGTATTGTGATCCCTTCAATTTTGTTCTTCTTTCTCAAGATTACTGTGGCTATTTGGGGACTTTTCTTATTCCATTCCATTCTTGGTGCATGAAATTCATGCACGGTAAGGTCCCTAGGCCTGGCTGGCGATCAGGGCCAATCAGGTTCCCCACCTCCCTGCCTCCCCACCTCCTCCTTCCCTCGCTCCCTCAGCATCATGTTCTGTGCCACCCGCTGATGGTCAGTGCACATCATAGTGAACGATTGAACTTCCAGTCTCCTGATGGAATTCTCAAGGGGACACTTTACATATTAGCTTTTTATATATCTTGATGAATTTTTGGAGAGTTTGTTCTAGGTCTGTGAAGTATGGTGTTGGTATTTAATGGGGATTGCACTGAATTTATAGATTGCTTTGGGTAGCAGGGACATTTTAATGATGTTGATTCTACCAGTCCATGAATATGGTATGTTTTTACATTTGTTTATGTCTTCCTCTCTTTTTTCAACGCCTTGTAGTTTTCCAAGTACAAGTCTTTTACCTCCTTAGCTAAGTTTATGCCTAGTTATCTTAATTTTTTTGGTGAAATGGTAAATGGGATATTTTGTTTGTTTGTTTCTCTTTCTGTGAGTTCATTATTGGTGTATAAAAAAGCCATAGATTTCTGGGTGTTAATTTTGTATCCTGCTACATTGCCGAATTCATTTATTAAGTCTAGTATTTTTATGGAGCCTTTATGGTTTTCTATGTACAATATCATGTCATTACTTCTTCTTTTTCAAGTTGGATGCCTTTTATTTCTTCCTCTTGTCTGATCACTATGGCTAGTACTTCCAGTACTATATCGAACAGGAGTGTTGAAAGTGGGCATCCCTGTTTTGTTCCTGTTCTTAGGGGAAATGGATTTAGTTTTTGCCCATTGAGTATGATGTTGGCTGTAGGTTTGTCATATAGGGCTTTTATTATGTTGAGGTATGATCCCTCTATTCCCACTTTGCGGAGAGTTTTTATCAAGAAAGGGTATTGGATTTTGTCAAACGCTTTTTCTGTATCAATTGACATGATTATATGATTTTTGTCTCTCAATTTGTTTATGTAATGTATCACATTTATTGATTTGCAGATATTGTACCAGCCTTGCAACCCCAGAATTAATCCCACTTGGTCATGGTCTATGATCTTTGTAATATAATGCTGGATCTGATTTGCTAGAATTTTGTTGAGGATTTCAGCATCTATGTTCATCAAGGATATTGGCCTGTAGTTCTCATTCTTTGTGGTATCATTATCTGGTTTTGTATTTAGGGTAATGCTGGCTTCATAGAAAGAGCTTGGAAGTGTGCCTTCTCTTGAATTTTATGTAATAAGCTGAGGAGGATAGGTTTTAGTTCTTTTAATGCATAGTAGAACTCCCATGTAAAGCCATCTGGACCTGGGCTTTTGTTTGCTGGAAGTTTTTTTTATTACTGCTCCAATTTCTTTGGTAGTTATTGGCCTATTCAGGCTTTTTGATTCTTCCTGATTGAGTTTTGGAAGGTTGTATATTTCTAGAAATCTGTCCATTTCTTCTAGGTTGACCAGTTTGTTGGAACAGAATTGTTCATAGTATTTTTTTACAATCCTTTGTATTTCTATAAGGTCAGTTGTTATTTCACCGCTTTCATTTCTGATTTTGTTTATTTGGGCCCTCTGTCTTTGTATTCTTGGTGAGCCTGGCTAGAGGTTCATCAATCTTGTTTAACCTTTCAAAGAACTAGCTCTTGGTTTTTATTTTTTTATTTTATTTATTTTTTTGTCTCTGTGTTATTTATTTCTGCTCTGATCTTTATTATTTTCTTTCTTCTGCTCACTCTGGGCTTTTCCTGTTGCTCTCTTTTAAATTCATTAAATTGTAGAGTTAAAAAATTTATTACCAGTTTTTTTTGTTTGTTTGTTTGTTTTTTTTTTGAGGTAGGCTTATAGAAATATGCTTCCCTCTCAGGACTACCTTTACTGTGTCCCATAAATTTTGGATTTTTGTGTTTTCATTGTAATTTGTTTCCAGGATGTTTTTTATTTCTTCTTTGATATCTTTGGTAACCCAATCATTGTTTAATAACATCCTATTTAGTCTCCAAGTGTTTGAAATTTTGTGATTGTTTTTGTTGTAGTTGATTTCTAATATTATACCATTGTGATCTAAGAAGTTGTTTGACATGATTTCAATCTTCTTGACTCTAAAGACACTTTACCTGTTTCCCAGTATATGGTCTATCTTTGAAAACATCCCATGTGCACTTGAGAAGAGTGTATATTCCGTAGTTTGGGGGTGAAATATTCTGAAGATGTCAATTAAGTATATCTGATCTAGTGAGTCCTTTAGGATTGCTGTTTCTTTGTTGACTTTTTGTCTAGAGGATTTATCCAGTGATGTCAATGGGTATTAAAGTCCCCTACTATGATTGTATTTCTGTTGATCCCTCCCTTGATATGTTCCAGAATTTTTTTTATGTATTTGGGTGCTCCTGAGATGGGTGCATATATGTTTACCAGAGTTATATTCTCTTGTTGTATTGATCCCTTAAGTATTATGAAGTGGCCTTCCTTATCTCTTGTTATGGCCTACACTTTGAGGTCTGTTTTGTCAGATATAAATATTACCACCACAGCTTTTTTCATTTTTCATTTTCATTTGCCTGAAGAATATTTTTTATCCCTTTACTTTCAATCTGTGTGAGTCTCTTGTTCTGAGGTGGGTCTCTTGTAGACAGCATATATATGGGTTATGTTTTCTTAGCCATTCAGCCACTCATTATCTTTTGATTGGAGCATTCAATCTATTTATCTTGAAGTTTATTATTGACTAGAGGCCCTGTGCATGAAATTTGTGCACAGGGGTAGGGTATCCCTCAGCCCGGCCTGCACCTTCTCCAATCTGATACCCCTTGGGGGATGTCCAACTTCTGGTTTAGGCCCAATCCCTGTGGCCTAAATCCAGGACTGCTGGCTCCTACCTGCTCACCTGCCTGCCTGCCTGATTTCCCCTAACCGCTTCTGCCTGCCAGCCGGATTGCCCCCTAAACATTCCCCTGCCAGCCTGATTGACACCTAACTGCTCCCCTGCTGGCCTGATCACCCCCAACTGCCCTCCCCAGTTGGCTTCATGGCCCCCAACTGCCATCCCCTAATGGTCTGGTCCCTCCAACTGCCCTCCCCTACTGGCCTGGTCACCCCCATCTGCCCTCCCCTGATGGTCTGGTCCCCCCAACTGCCCTCTTCTGCAGGCCTGGTCACCCCCAACTGTCCTTCCATGCCGGCCTGATCACCCACAACTGCCCTCCCCTCCCAGACATTTTGTGGTGGCCATCTTGTGGCAGCCATCTTGTGATGATATTTCGTGAGGGTGTCATGCCACCTAGGCTTTTATTATATAAGATAGATACTTGTTTGTAGCCATTTTTATTCTTTATGCTTGTGTTCCTTCTTCTCTTTCTATTTCTATTTTTCACAACAGTCCCTTTAGCATTTTTTGCATTGCTGGCTTGGTAGTGATAAACTCCCTTAGCCATTTTTTGTCTGTGAAACTCCTGATTCCCTGTTCAATTTGGAATGATAGCCTTGTTGGATAGAGTATTCTTGGATTCAGCCCTTTGCTTTTCATCACTTTGTATACTTCATTCCATTCCCTCTGGCCTGATGTGTTTCTGTTCAGAAATCATTTGATTATCTAATGGGAGAACCCTTGTGGGTAACTCTCTGTCTCTCTCTTGCAGCTTTTAGATTCTCTCTTTGTTGTTAATGTTTGCCATTGTAATTATGACATGTCTTTGTGTGGTTCATCTTGATTGGAACTCTGTACTTGTGTGAGTTTTTTCTTCTCCAAATCAGGGAAGTTTTCTTTCATTATTTCTTCAAATAGTTTTTCTATCCTTGCTCCTCTTCTTGTCCTTCTGGAATCCCTATTATACAGATATTACTTAATTTCATGTTGTCCCAAAGCTCCTTTAGGCTCTCCTCCAACTTGCTAATTTTTTTCACCAATTGCTGTTCAGATTGAGTGTGTTTCTTTGCCCTTTCTTCTAAGTCATTAATTTTGTCCTCCACTTCTTCTAGCCCACAGTTGAAACCTTCCATTGTGTTTTTTATTGTAGCTATATCATTCTTGATTTTTTTCTTAATTCTTATATAGGTTGTTGATTTTCTCGTCCAGCCAGTTTAAGAGCTGTTTCACCTTTACTCTGAATCCTTTTTCTGACATATTGCATGACTGCGTTTCATTTCGTTCCTTTGCTGTTATTCCTCCTTTTTTTTTTTTTTTTTTTTACCTTTGGGGTTGTTTCCTTGTCTCCCCATTTTTTGCTCTCACCGAGGGATCCAAGCGCTGAGTCATGTGGGGCCTGTGGCTGAAGCAGTGGGCTTGGCAGTAGTGTCATGCACTCTGAGACTCACCGGAGTGTCCAGGCGCCAAGTTGGATGGGGCCTGTGCCTGATGTAGTGAGCTTGGTTGGAGCGTTGTGCACTCCAAGACTCTCTGGAGGGCCCAGCTACCCGGTAGTGTGGCGCCTGTGGCTGAAGTGTCGGGTTTGATGAGAGGGTCGTTCTCTCTGAGACTCATAGGAGGGCCCAGGTAGCATGGGCCTTGTGGCTGAAGCAGTGGGCTTGGCAGGAAGGTCATGCACTCTGGGACTCACAGGAGCCTGTGGCCAGGGAGGCTGAAATCCCAGAGTCTGTGGGTCTGCAGATGAGGTAGCAGGTCTTTGGACAGAGTGTCTGTAGGATCTGGTATGGTGTTTGAGGCCAGTCTGGGTGGTGGTGAGGCTGGGCTCCTAATCACAGTAGCTCTCCCCTATAAAATGGCATGGTTTCTATGCAAAAGTTGGCCATCCTGGGAGTGCTTTCAGTGTTAGCAGGGGCTCCCCATCTACTAGAGCCCAGTCTACCAGCCCCTGATACTTTTGCAGGATCTAAATGTCCCTCATTCACACACACACACACACACACACACACACACACACACACACACACGCACACCCCATATATGTCCATACACTCCCCTTTCGTTCCCTCCCTCACTCACACTCTCTTCCTCACTGATGTCCTGCCAGCTTCCATCTTGACTCTCCTGGGCCCTTGTCTTGTGATGGATTAATGTTTGCCTCCTCTGACTGAGGAGGAGGTAGTGTATTTTGCTAACCACTGTAGCTCCTGTGCCTAGCACAATATTTGTCACAGAATAGCACTGGATAACTAGTTGGTGTTTGAATTAATATATTTCTGTAATGTCTCACATAATCCCAGCAGGTGGCACCAAAATGCATATTATCAGCAACTAAGCCACTGGACTGGAACTCACAGCATATCCTGAAGCCCTAAGTTTAGAATGTCTATTTCTCTCTTTTTTTAAATAAAAGATCTTTGGAAATTCCATAGATATTTATTTATATGTTCAAACAAATATTACTTAACAATAAGTGATCTTATAAGTGAGTATAATTAAGAATTTTAAAAATTTGATGTCCATAAATTAAATTATGCTTCTAAAATTTAAGAAGATCTAAATTTAAAATTCTACTGAGTCTTGCTGTCAAGCAATGCTTATTTTAGTTTTATTTCAAAGGTTCTGAAGTTTAAATTTTGAAAGTATAAGACTCCAATTATAATCTGTCATAGAAGTTACCAGAGAATTTCTGATTCTCATATATTCTCAACCCCCTTCTATGAACTTTATCTTTATAAGCCTGGGATGTGAATATAACTATTTCTGATAGACATTATAACTGTGGAAGACAAGGAAAACCTAAATAAATTCAATTTATAGATGTTCCTATGTTGCAAGGCCTTAAGGTCACTTTGAAGCTCTCATTCATTTATTTATTCTCTTTTTCATTCACTTTTCTTCACAAGGCAAACTCTACATGCTGTGAACAGTAAAATATATGGAAGATATACCCCCTGCTCTCTGCAAGCTTATAATATAATATTAATATGTTCAGATCTTTAATATAGTTTCAGTCCTTCCACTTTTATTACCCTCTTCCTCCCTAACCTTGCTTGCTTGAACCTTTTACAAGCAGCTAGAAAATGGAAAAAAAAAAAAAGTTCAGGAAAAAGCAGTTTTGTCATGTGTTGGATTGAAGATTTAGGTCAGAAATGATGATAAACTGCTTTTTTTCCTACGTGGAATAGGGAAAATATATTAAAAACTAAAATAACATAATTTGGCTTAATAATGATAAATATAATTATTAACATTTCAAATCATTTTATGTACACTAATTTACTTCCTTCTAGGAACAAGCCCTGAGGTGGGTACTATTGTTGCCAATAAATTGTGAATCAGGAAACCGGTATGTTTGATAAAGTTTGGAAATTAGCACCAGACACTGAGAAAAAAATGTTAGAGTATCATGATTGTTCTTTTCTTGAGTCAGTGTTGAAAATGTCCTACCAGTAGACCTACAAATTAATGTCCCATTTTTGGACCTTTAGTAATGAAATCCTTTAGGAGAAATATAAGGGAATTTGAACTATACTAACTGGTATTGTGGATTTCTTATATTTTATGTGAAATTACATGGATTAAAGTGTGCTTAGCAGGGAGACACCGAATCTTAAGGAATAAAGTTTCAATTCACGTTACTACTGGCTAGAGTTCAATGGAGGAATACCCATGCACTTGTTTCAATTTTTGAAAGAGATAGTCTAAGCCAGGAAAGATTGTGCTGAGCTCAAAGAAAGAGATCTAAAACCCACACTTTTCAAAAAGGGTGTGAATTTCAGGACTCTTCTTTTTAATACACATTAATACAATCTCTCATTAATTGCAGAAATCATGATTTCAGCCAAAATGTACAAACAAATATATGTTAGAATGATAAGAAAAAAGAAGAGTGGCTTTCCTTAGTTTTGAGATTAATGGGGGGAAAAAATCAACCAGAAAATAATGGTAAAAAATGTTGACATAAGTTTTGGCTATTATGGCCATACCCATGGTTACTATGGCAACAAGTAGCAAAACAGTGACATAGTCTCTCAGTTTGAGTGCCAAGCTTAGAAAACTCGTCACACCCTGAACAGTTTGAAGAGCTGCCTCTATCCCTCTTTTCTAGCCTAAGTGGCTTTTGCAAAAGAAAAACCACAGAGCCACTCATCAGCATCAGAGACAATATTAATTAACTCATACATTTATTTATTCATTCATTTACTCAGGAAATATTTACAGTCCAGCTACTTAGAAACCCATTCCCCTAGGGCAAAGTCCATTCTTAGAGAAAGTTTGATATGCTTCTTTCTATGTTTCTTTAAAAAAACACACACACACCCTAACCGGTTTGGCTCAGTGGATAGAGTTTTGGCTTGCGGACTGAAAGGTCCAGGTTCAATTCCGGTCAAGGGCATGTACCTTGGTTGCAGGCACATCCCCAGTAGGGGGTGTGCAGGAGGCAGCTTGTCGTTTCTAATTCTCTATCCCTCTCCCTTCCTCTGTAAAAAATCAATAAAATATATTTTAAAAAAACACACACAGAAAACTGATGAACTTTTAAGGATGTGGCTGCCCCTTTCATTTCAGCAGGAGAGCGGGGCCCTACAGATGGCTGGACAACACTTCCTTTTGGCACCTCTGAGACTGTTGAAAGTTGAGCCCCTGGAAGAGGGTGAGTCTGCTGACCTCACAGGTAGTGACTCCCCAATTCAAGCTCTTTTAAGTTCTCTGAGGATGATTTTTTCTTACCTAGTAAAGGCTCTATGGTTAGTCTTTAATTCTAAAGATTAAAATAATTTATATTTCCAAGAGCAGAAATGAAACAAACAAACAAACAAAAAACAAATAAGGGTAACGAAGTTGAAATGAAGAAAATAAAAATGCAAAAACACTTTTGGAAATCAATTGCATATTAGCCTTCTTATGTACATTATTACTTTTGGCAATTTTTAGATGTGTACTAATTAGGTAGTACATTATCCACATTTTACTGTTAAAAATTATGCTCAGCAGGTAGGCCAAGGTGTAGTCTTGAGTACTTGGGTTGGGCAAGCCAGGATTCCAACTTACATCCATGTGGCTCTAAACTTAGGATCTTTACACATAAGCAGAGGCTGCTGATTTATTGAACAATGATTGTTAGCACATTGCTCAAGCAGAATCTGCTGGTGTTTTTAGCCATTTTGATGTGTATGCAATTGCACTGCAAATAAGGCACAATTAAGATGATCAGAGAAACACAGAATCTCAAAAACTTACACAACATTGGTCCATGGTAACATGTTTGTGGTCTCCAGTCTATTACTGTGATGAGGCAATGTCCAGTTATTTGCTGGCTCATACACTTTCTTCAGAGCATGACAAGTATAGTAGTAAGAGTAAAATTGAATACACTAAAGTTAATTAAGGTTACTTGGAAAGTTTGTATGTTATGCACACATAGTAAGTGATTAGGAAAAAATGTAGAATTCATGGCCCAGAAAAGATCGTTGAATTACTATTCACTTATTTTTTCATTTACAGACTCAAGAATATTTTAAGTTGAATGATATGCTCCAGATACTGTTTTAGATGCTGCAGACTATACCAAGGTAATTAAGATGCAGTCTCTCCATTTGTGTCATGTATTCAAAACTGTCTATGAGCACCTCCTCTATACTAGACACTGTTTTAGGCACTTGGGCTACTTCAATGAATAAAAAAGGCAAAACTATATGATCACAAGGAGCTTATATTCTACTGGCAGAGATAAATAGGACAAATTATAATCGATACTATGCAGAAAATAAAATTAGGCTAAAGGAGTAGAGAGTATGGGACTAAATAGGTAGGATTAAAATAGGATGGTCACAGGTCTCACGAAGTGAGTGATGTTAAACAACACTGAAGGAGATGGGGGAGTGAGTCAAGCAAATACCTTGGGAACAAATACTTCATGCAGAGGCAAGACCAAATGCAAAGGCTCTGAGGGAGTGGTGTTCCAAGGGTGATGTGGTCAATGTGGCTGGAGAGAAGTGAGTGTGAGGAGAGCAGCAGGATAAGGTAACAGCTCTACTGGGAACCAGGTTGTGTGGGACTTTGTAGTCCAGGTGAAGGATTTGGCTCTAACTCTTAGCTTGATAGGAAACCATTGGAAGAATATGAACTGAAGAATGACATGACCTGATTAGATTTTGAAAGGATCACTCTGGCTTTTATAATGAGAATAGATTAGAGGAGAGCAAGGATAGAAGTTTGGCATCACTTAGAGGTATTGCAATAATTCAAGTGAGAGAATTCACAACAAATAAACAATATATAAAGTCAAAGGAACAGAGTTTTCATCAGGACAAGCATGTTGCTGAAAGAGAGAAGAGATTAAAAGATTGAGTGTTAGGGTGCTGAAACATTCAGTTGTAGAGTCAATGAGGGGCATATAATAAAGGATGTTGAGAAAGAGATCATTAATGGCCTTGACCTTTGGCATCTATAAAAGTGGCTTAATAGCTATGTGATGTTCGTTAAGTAAGTTAACCTTGCTAAATCTCAATTATTCAGCCTTTAAATGGAGGTAATAATTATACCGTCAAAAGATTTTTTCCAATATAATCAAGTATGTAAATATTTGGAGAACGCATCAGAGTATCTAGAACATAGATTCTCCATAATCAGTTGCCCTTTTGTATATTATAACTTAGATGAAGTCTGTAAGTTGGAGTTGTTTTTACTTTCAAAAATACCAAAAATTATTCTCATAAAAGACAGGCTAATAATCATATTTCAGAATTCAGTTTTGATCACCAAACACTTACCAGACACCTACTCTATGTTAGACCCTGAGTTAGGTGCTAATGGTACAAAGATGAGTGGTATGTGCTCTCTATTCTCAAAGCAACTGTGGTCTTCAGAAAGAGATCACTCCCTATGTAGACAGTTCTGATATAATATGAATATTGTTAAGAGAGTTAGGCACAGGGTCTCTTCTTCATATTTTTGAGGTTATCTTGGGCAGAATACCTTCTCAGAAGTCTGAAACTATGCTTTAAAAATTATCTGAGGACTTTGTTAAAAACATAAACTTTTATGAACATTTTTAACCATTGATACAGGTGGAGTCTCCATCTTTAACTAGTGATTCTTATTTATAAGAAGGTTTGGCACTGACTGGTTTATAGGATCAGAGAGGAAACACTCTTTGCTTAACTCGGAGATTCAGGTATGACACCTCAGCTGAGTCTTAAAGGTGAATAAGAGATAGCTAGATGAACCAAAGTGGAGAGAGCTTTCAGAGCCAAGGCCTCAGGGCGAGCAAAGGTAAGGCTACGGCTGGAAACTGCATGGTGTGGATGCATAGTAGAATATTCAGACTCACTAAAAGCTCACAGCATTATGAGTCAGGGTGCCACATGGTAGCTACCAAAGACGACTTAAGCGAAAGATTCTTGACAAATTGCCTTTGTATATTCTTCATCTTTTCCTTATGGTGTTCCATGTCTCACATATTAAAAAAACATCTATCATATCATGGCTATGATAGAGCTTCTGAATAGTAGAATAACAGAACTGAAGAGATGCAAAGCATTATGAAATATCCCTTCTGCTTCTAGATAGATTGGATTTGAAATGCAAAAGAGAATATCATTGTATGCTAGTTCTTTATCTCTTGGTTCATAATAACCTAGCAAGCCTGTCAAAACATAATAGCAGATGCTAGCAGACCAAGAATTCCACTGGTGATACTATCAGGTGAGTTAGCATTTGGTAGATTCTTACAGCTTAGCCCATGAGGTGGAGCATGTCTGCACTTTTTCACTCCTACTGAGAGTTTTCATGCACTGGAATGCCTCAGAGAGACTATGTCATGCCATCACTTGATTGGATTGCTTCACTGTTCCAGGATCCAACCTGTCTAGTCTATGGAATTCTCCTCTTAGTGAATTACCTTGCTTTTTTCCTAAAAACGAAAATCTTTGAGCAGAGGGCCTGTTAGAAGTTATGGTGGTTTCATGAAGAGGAATAGGACACAACCCAAAAGCAGTAGCCAGACTTCTTTCTGTTTCTTCTCTTCTAATGATACTATTCCCATTGGTCTTTGATCCTCAGGGAAGCATGTTTGCATTGCACACAGCCCTTGGCCAGTAACCAGTGGAAGCATTAATCTAAATGATGCCTATCTAGGGATCTGATGAAGAGATTAAGAATCTCCCAGCTTGTTAAGAAGTGCTGTGCTTTATACAGGGAGGTCAGCAACTGAATTCCACTAGATGTTCCTAAATGAGAAGAACAGCAGTTAAAGATCTTTATCTCCTTTGCCTATCTACCCAATGCAAACTGGTCTCTCCTGTTTACCATGCCAGCACCCAATGCTGAGCCATCTGCTAACTGTTTGCTAACATCTTTCAAATCCTCTGGAAACATCTTATGATTTGTTTCTGTTAGAATTTTCAAAATGTGTTCATTAGTAGAACAGCATTAGTAGAACTCACAAAAGAAATGAGGTTTACCATTAATAATACACCTTAAAATGATACTATTTTTATATTCTATAGTAATATTATATTGTAATTGAGTGATGCATGACTCATGTTTTGCTCAGTTTTTATTATTTTACACAATTTTTAACAATTTATTATTTCCACACTCACTCATGAATTATTTCTATGAAGGCTTTTCATATTAATTAAAACTCATTTTATAACTAACAGAAATCAATTTTAATTCATTTTAAACGTTAAAAATAGTTTATTGGCTTACATAACTAAAAAGTCTAATGGAAATTTCAGGTATTAATTGGTTCCAGGGTTCAATAGATTTCATCCAGGATTTCTTTCTTCACCTAACTTCTCAGTTTTGTGGTGTGTCTGTAGACAGAGGTTGGAGAAGTAAGAGGTGGGTGGGTATGCGTGTGTGTGGAGTTGTGGATCTGCCAAACCTTTAGTTCTGCTTTCACCACAATGGCTTCAGCAAATTTGGATGAGAATGAATTTTTCTATATGATTTGCCTTCAGAGGGGAGAATGATATTTCTACAAAATGGAAGAGCATATACGTTTGAAACATCGTGTGCTTAGGAAGCTTCAATAGGTTGGTATAGCTGAAATTCAGTGTTCCAGCGGGAGAGTAATAAGACTTGTGAACAGATGGCATTTAAGGATGGACTCTGCAAGTCTTGATAAAGGACTAGATTTTTTAACTTTAGCAATAGGGAATCATTGAGGGTCTCTAAGCAGCAAAAAATGTAGTAATATTTAAACTTTAGGACGTTTATTCTGGTATTAATTTGGAAAGTAAATTTGACAAGGTTAAGACAGCGAGTCAGGATTGCTCATGGTGAAATAATGAAAGATAATGAGGGTCTGAGCAAAGATAGAGGCAATGGAAGTATAGAAAAGAAGATAAATGTTAAATACCTTTGACAAGTTGAATATTCAGGATTTAGTTATCAGAAGTTAGAGGTGAAGGAGCAGCAAAAGTTAAGGTCTAAAATTACTTTTGGGCTTCCAAACTGAATGCATAATAGTCTATTCAGCGATAGGAAAAATAGAATGAGGAGCAGATTTTTGCGGGAGTTGAGGTGTGTTAAGGGTCAGATAACCCATTACAGAGCATATTGTCTTGCAATGAGCACAGATGAACACCAGCAAGCAATATCTGGAATAGCCTCACGTAAAAGCAGGTGTATGGGTGCTCTTTCTCTCCATATCCTATGAAGAGACATGCTTGGGCTAGAGTGCAGTTGAATACTACATATGGCTGAATTCCAGTGGAGGTGGTGTGACCGCCTGAGGCTCTTCATGCTTGTGCAAAGTTGAGAGCAACTTTATGGGGGGAGGGTAAGTATTTGGGGGGCAGGAGCTAAGTAGTCAGATCCTAGGTGCCAACTATTCAAGGGAGAGTTGCAAAATATCAGATTTCTAGGATCTGAGTCCTATGGGAATTTTGGATTAAATGAAGGCTCTGGGGATAAAGGGAGCCCGTAGTTCAAGACAGCTTTTTGTTAGGCTGCTCAAGATGCATCCCTGGGGTCCTTCTTTAGAGAGTTCTGCTTATCTCCACCCAAGGATATTTTTTCCATTTCCATTGATTTTTAAAGAATGGAGGGAAGGGAGAGGGGAGAGGGAAAAAGAGGGAAAGAGAGAAAGAGAAACATTGACGTGAAAAAGACATCGATTGGTTACCTGCCACAGATATTTTCAGTAGTCATTTATAAACATGGTTTTAAAATTTGGAAAGAGTAAATGACCCAATGAATTAAAATAAGAAACTACCAAGTTATATGATTCAAGACAATAATAATGTAGCTTGTTCACCAAAATAAATAGATAAACCAGAGTGACAGAGATAAATATTGATAGTGCCCATTTAAACACCTCCCATGGGACTGGAAAGCTTGATCCATTAGGTTGGAGTGTAGTGCAGTCTCATTGACATGCTTATCCTTGTTGTGAAGATTAATTCACCAGGCCATGCTGAGCTTAAAATAGCCATGCTTATCAAGCTTCAAATTATAATTTGAGTTTCCCAGGTAAATATTCCATACGTTGGGTAGAGTGATACAGTGAAAAATATGTTTTTATGTAAATTAATGCATTTGATTTGCTTAGTAAAATGAGCTCTCTGAGCCTGTGAGGATGAGAATTAGAAGAAGGTGATCATTCCTCATCTTTCCCGAAGTTCCCATGAGACACAGGTAGCAGGCATCCTGTATAACTTCTCTATCTTATTGCTTATCTTAGAAAGTCCACTGATATAACTTAAAGGGGAAAAAAAAGACAGGTTTTAATACAGGCATTAAACATTAAAATAATAATAATAATAGCTGGTTTGGCTCAGTGGATAGAGTGTTGGACTGCGGACTGGAAGGTCCCAGGTTCAATTCCAGTCAAGGGCACATACTCGGGTTGCAGGCTTGATCCCCAGTGAGAGGCGTGCAGGAGGCAGCCAATCAATGATACTCTCATCATTGATGTTTCTATTTCTCTCTTCCTCTCTGAAATCAATAAAAATATATTTAAAATAATAATAATAATAATAATAATAATAAAACAACTCCAGAAATCCCACTTCTATGAAAGCCCAGCATAGAATAGTGAATGATTAATTTCAGTTTAAGTTATTCAGATGAAGATGAGATAAGAAGTTCACTTCAGGTAGAAGAAATTGCACACATAAAGGCTGGAAATCAGGGGAAAAAACAATCAATATATTTACAAATGAGTCACCAAATGAATCATTATCCAAATCTTTCAAAAAAAAATAATGAACAATTCAAGGTTTACCTTTAAAACCATGTCAAGACTGGGTCCCATTAAGCTGTAAATTTTCTAAATAGTAAATGATGATTCATTTTTATCAGATCACAGTACTTATTTTTTTTAATTAAAAGAACAGAGTGAAACAAAATTCTATAAGATATCATTTTAATATATTTTTATCATTTAAAAAGCCTTCTTTTTTGGTCAAGAAACAAACTCCCAGCATCCTGGTTTTCACTAAATTATTTAGACGGACCACTTATAATCACTACTTCTGCTTAAAGCTTGCTGGAATGTTGAGCAAAACATGCTACCAATAATAAGCTGTTAGTCTCCAAGATGCCAAAACAACAAATGCACTCAATTCTCTGATACGGTTGGTTTCATAGCAGATCACAGTACTTTAAGATCAAACTGGAATCTGGAAACACAAATGACCTCTATTTAGTATATTTCATGTCATCAATGCTGTTTGATTTAAATAGACAGTAAATTGCCAATACAGTAAATCCGAAATATCTTATTACTTTTTTCTTAGAAGGATGAATGTTGCTTTTCACATAGGAAGGGTTTAGCACACTTAGGGCTGAAGAATTAGTAAAAACAAACATTCTCATACTATGTAAAAATCAAGCTCAACCACTTTCCAGGTATTGAAGAATGACAAAAAAAATAAATAGGAGAATAGTTTCTAATTTCTTGTAACAGAACTATACAGGTATAAAATCTAAGTTTATTTTGCACTCCCCAAAGTGGCAATCAATGGTTTCTTCATTACCAGAAGGTAAAATAAACAAGACATATGAAAAACTGCAATCGAAGTTATTGTCTTTGAATTCATACAAAAGGAAAAGTTTTTAAAAAATGTGTTTTAGTTTTCTTTTAACTTTGCTTTAAATGACCAATTATTAAAATATTGCTGGTGGACTCTACACAATAGTCAGGCATTTTGCATACATATTACTGTAATAATTCAATTACCCACTTGGGTATATTTGAGAGCATTGAACTGAATAACTCTTTAA
Source organism: Myotis nattereri (assembly GCF_964212035.1). NCBI lineage: Eukaryota > Metazoa > Chordata > Mammalia > Chiroptera > Vespertilionidae > Myotis > Myotis nattereri. Next base: position 183,737,480 of record NC_138075.1, read on the forward strand.
TCTGCAATATTTTTGTTTTGTCATTATATTAGCAGTCAAACTTAGTTCTCAAAAGAATCAAAGGAGTAATTTTGATTTTTTGACTGTTGAAACTAAGCAAATGACAAGTGAGTTTTCTTTATTCTTTTTCACTTGGTAAGTGACTAACATCTCTTTGTGATATGCTAAGTTTTTAGGTGAGAGTCTCATAGTACCCCTGGATCAAAACATAAGAGAGACTCAATAAGTATGAGCAATATGAGAGAAAGAGAGTAAGTGACAGGGAGAGAGAGAGAGAGAGAGAGAGAGAGAGAGAGAGAGAGAGAGAGAGAGAAAGGAGAGAGACATTTTTTGAGGTATATGTAATGAAAAACTTTAAGTTTATCTTAATGATTAAACCTGAATTGTTTAGACTCTTTATTAATAGCAAAGATGCCTTTCTTTTAAATCACAGAAGTAAAATACATGTGACTGTTTGAGATGTGAGCTTCACTTTCTAACACATAGTGCATATTTGGTTCAATCTTTCATTGGCCTGGGAAGATATAACAGGAAAGTTATTGGGAAAGCAATGCACGTAAATTCAGTAACACATTTACTGAGCAACAGAAATTACCCGTGTTTTCGTATCTACTTGTGAGTGATTTGGATGCCTTGTTAGAAGTGTCACAATCCTGTTTAAGCATATCTGAAGCATCACTAGCTATTATACCCATCTCTTTGCAATGGAGGCAAATTCTCTTTTCTTAAACCAATCCCTGATACCAGCAGATATTCTCTGTAGAGTCCATGAAAAGCTATTTTACTTTTAATTTTTGAAGAGTGAAATTTCCTTATATAAAATTTATGGGGATATTCAGAAAGCCAGACAATTTATGGTATTTTTTGTTTGTCAGATATTGTGCAAACAACGTATACTGGTAAATGAGACTGACATTCAATAAGAACATGTAGCTATGAGAAAATAAATGTGTATATTACTTGAGTTTGGACTTTTTTTAAAGAACATAGGACTCACTTCACTTATATATTCTTTATCAGTTAGTATTCCCTTTGCTCTAGAAAGTGGAAATTAGAATATTGCTCTTTTTTTGTTGTTAATCCTCACCCAATAATATTTTTTCCATTGATTTTTAGAGAGAGTAGAAGGGAGGTGTAGAGACAGATAGAAACATCAATGTGAGAAAGACACACCAACTGGTCACCTCCAACATTTGCCCTGATCAAGGTTGGGGATCAAGCCTGCAATTGAGATACATACCCTTGACCAAAATCGAATCCAAGTCCCCTCATTCCTTGGACTGACACTAACCACTGAGTAAAACTGGCTAGGGCTAGAGTATTACTCTTGAACCCCTGCCCCAACATCAGTTTCAGAAATGTGAGTCAGAATTGAAAGACACATGAAGAAAAAGAAATAATGCTGTAACAATAACTGGATACCGTTCTCCACAGTGTAAATGCAGAAAAGAAAGCTGGCTAGTTCAATTGAGCACAATATGACTTTTCTGCTAAATCAACAGTGCGGGTAACTACCAAATCTTATTTGTATCTCTCACTGAGTGTCCCCAACTCAGACTCTCAAGTATGTTGGAAGTGTCTAATCTCCAAATGACTGTTGATGAAGATGAGACATATCTGAAATGTAATGTCCCCCATTAAGAGGGATTATTTTAAAGGTGACTCATTCTCATCGACTCTTTCTCTCAAGTTGCATCCTTTCTACATAATACGGATAAGAAAACACACCACGGCCCTGGTGGTTAGTCTACCAGGGTCCAAATGTTTTGTTCTCTTTAAGAAAATCTGTTATAGACCAAATTATAAAGTAGGTAAAGTTCTGGGAGTTTTAGAAATTGTAGGCAGTCAGCAATGAAGAAATGTATAAGCCCTTCAAATCCTAACAAATGACATGTATTTATTAAAGCTACATAAACAAGAGAACTTTATTTGGGTATTTGGATTATATGCTCTTAAAAATCTCAATTTTGTCAATCTTTCAATTTGCATGAAAAGCTATTTTAAGTTTTGTTTTTAAGTTAGCATAGTACTATGAATAGAATTAAAACACAATTACCTAAATGTATTTTCTAGTCACTGTTGAATTCCTGTCTAATTTATACAATTATTTCCACTAAATTCTAATACCACTAAATTCTAATAATTTTAGGGAATCCAAGCTAATTTTAATGTTCATCCAAGCAAGACAGAATTATGAAGAAATTCTATTGGGAAAAAATACCTACAATGCATTCTAAAACCAAATTGTGAGTTCTAATTGCCATGATTTTGGGTTTAATGTGCAACACTGCTCCCCTCTATTAGCAGATATTTTTAAACTTCATAGAAAGTGAAATGTGTACATGTAGTTCACATAAAAATGAGAACAATATGCGAGCTTCTGTGAAGATGATTAACAACAAATTCAAGATTAGAGAGCTCCCACAAAAAATGCCATTTCAAGATTATATCTACCTTATAAAAAGTCCCATTTAGAGAATAAAACCCATTAGAGATGTGCTATGTGCTGAATTTTATCTCCCAACAAATTCATATGTTTGAAGTTCTAATCACTAAAACTTCAACATGTGATCTTATTTGGAAACAGGGTCTTTCTAGAAGTTATCAGTTAAGTTAGGATGATGGATGTCGCACCATAGTAGAGTGGGCCTCTAATTGAATATTACTTGTATTCTTAAAACAAAAAAAGGGAAACTTGGGGACAGATGTGCTCACAGGGAGAATACCATGTGAAGATGAAGTTAGAGATTGGGTTGCTGAAGCAAAAACTAAGAAATATAAAAAGTTTCCAGCCAACCACCAGAAACTGGGAGAGTGGCATGAAACAGATTCTCTCTCACAGCCGAGGAACCAGCCCTCCAGGAAAAAGAATCAATACATTTCTATGTTTAAAACACCCAGTTTGTAGTACTTGATTATGGCAGTCCTAGAAAACTAATACAGCATGCTTTTGAAATTAAAGACTAATACCTATGTTGTGCCCAGATTTCAAGGTTCCCAAAAAGCCCACCAGGGAGCCAGCGAGTCCGATGCAAAAGCAAAGAGTCCTTCATTTCGAACTAGTTCGGCTCCCCGACCACACTCACCGATGCAAAGGTAAGCCCCGTGGCAGAGAGCGCGAGGCCTGATGGGATTGTGAGTTTTATAGTAAGGGCAGGGGAGGGGACTGTGGGCCCCGCCGATTGGCCAGGCGCAAGTCGGGTCTTGTTACACAGGATGTGGTCATCTCTATGGTGCGCACGTCCCTGGATTGTCATTGGTTAGTTTAAAGAAATCCTGGGCGTGGCCAGCAGGGGCCTGGGCTTCCGGGAAGAAGGTACTCTCCTGAGCACATGGCGGCTGCCCCCAAAATGGAGGACCCAGGGCAAGGTGGAGGGCGCAGTCCTAGCCCCCCCCCCCCCCCCAGGGCGAGCTGAGCCCAGGCTCCAGGGGCCAGTCCGGTTGCCGGGGGTCCAGCAGATCGACCAGTTCCAGCCCAGACAGGAAGTGCATGTCCTCCGTCTCGTCCCCGGGGGCGCCGGCGATCACCTCCTCCTCCATCTCCTCCAGTGAGGGCATGCGCCCCACCCCGCCACCGCCGTTGCTGCGCTGGTCCGGTCCAGGGGCGGCGGGCGGGTGGCAGCCTGCGCCGGGCTCCCACCGTGGGCTGGGGAGTCGGTGCCCAAGGCCGCCAGCAGCGTGGTCAGGCTGTGCCTCATGGGGCCCGGCGGCCAGCCCACATAGGCCCCGTGACGACTTGCCCTTTCAACCTACATTTTCTACGAGTGAGATAATTTTGCTCAAGTCTTCTGTGTCAATTTTGCTACCTCTTTAAATCAGGAGTCTACAAGTAGGCCAGGCCATTAAGGGTCATGTGGCTCCTCTGAATAATTCCATAAAGTCCATCTGCTTCCAGGAATATGGGTTTCTTGTCCATTTATACTAAGGAAATAATGTAGTTAGGAAAGTGTTGTGCCAACAGCATCCAGTGCCCTAGGGCTAGTGGGTTCTGACCATTACGGTGAACTTGAACTTGGATTATTTTTATAGCACAACCCTTTTCTGTGGCTTACAGGCATTTGCATTAAAAAATCTTCAACATGATAAGAATCCTATAAGCATGTGACATAAGAAAAAGGATATTTAATGAGAAATAAATATCAGGTTGGCCTAAAGTATTTTCTCTTTAACACTGAATTCCAGAAGTTGGTGAGGCAATTTCTCCTCTATTGTAATGGAAAGGATGTGATCCTCACGTCTTACATATAATGTATTGTTCATATAATTAAAATACAAAAAATAATGGCAGTGAAAAGGTAAAATCTCAAAAACTTGTCAGTGCTTGTGGCAGATTTCTTTTTCCAATGAGGCCTGCAACAACCTTTGACTGTTGACTTGCTCATAACTATTGAGATGCAGGCGAAGTGATTGATGCTGTATGGATTCTGAGGTGAGGCCGTGAAAGATAAGGCAGCTTCTGCTCTATTAACTGAAGTCTTGGCCTGAGAACTCTGAGAAACCATTCAAGAAGTTTGACTCATCTGCGGTGTCTATGCCGTGAGGAAGCCCAGGCCACGTGTAGAGGGACCATGTAGTGATTCCAGCTCAGAGAGCCAGCAGAGAGTTCCAGGCTGAGCTGACAGTCAGCTTCAACTGCCAGATGCGCCTTCAGATGATTCTAGGGCTCAGCCTTTGAGTTTTCCCAGCTGAGGTCTTAGAAATTGTGGACAATTACATTTGTATTGTGACAGAATTTATGAGCCAAATAAAATGGTTATTTTAGGACTCTAAGTTTTGTTGGGGGGGAGTATGTAGCAACAGTAACTGGAAAATAGTAGCCTGGTGAACATTGCTTCTTGTGCAGAAGTCCCACATGTATGCTTCAAAATATCACTTCCTCTGTAACCTATTGTCTTGCTAGCAAGCAATATATTACATAGGAGCTATTAATTAACCTTAGAGGGAAAAACACATTTCTGATAGTATTCTTCCTTCAGTTAATAGAGGCTTCTATAGTGCACTATTCTTAAAGGTCTCTCTCAAAACCTTCACTTTTAAGGCTTAAATCTTCATAAATATAATCATGTTTTTCTCTTAAGAACTATGGATAGGTAGATACAGCGATATAGATATAGATATAGAGATAGAGATATATAGAGAGCAGAGAATGTTATTTTTTTACTATTTTGGCATAAATACTTTCTTTTCATTTTCTCAATAATATAACTGAAAATTAAACTTCATGCAATTAAGGAATTACTAATATTATTAAGATATCTTATGTAATTTTCTTCAAATTTCCCTAACAGGTTAGTAGTTTAGGGGTTTAGATATTAATCTTCTAGTTGATGGAATTTGGTTTAATGAATTAGTCTTGTTATTTTAATGTCTAATAAAATAGGTCATTTTTACTAAAAATGAGTTTGGTTAGTACTTCACTTAGAACAAAAAATGTGCTGTTCACCACTGGCTGGTCAGCTTGTTCCCTTTATGTCAGATACGCCACTGATATTATGTGAATTTCTTCCTTAGGGCTTAAGGAACATGAACACATACCAAACATGTAGGAGGCATTAAGAAGAAATTAGAAGATATTTGTCTTTAAGTCTCAAATTTCCTTAGCTTACACAAATAGAGTAATTGATTAAAATTCACTTTATTTTTTGTAACCAATTTTCCTGTCTATTGTGACACATCTCTTTTATCTTAAAAATTACACTCACTGTCCAGACTTTCATTCCAGGAAGCCCATGCTGTCAATGGTAACTGTTAGGGTAATTTCTTACTGCTATTTACAGGTGACCCCAGACTTCTATTTCAGCCGCTTTACAGAGTACAAGACATTAGTACTATTACTGTTAGAAGGTTTTAGAGAAAAGTCCTATCTGTCTCACGTCAACAGATATTTTGCCGATGGCAGCAAAAGTAATTAGATCAGAAAGAAATCTCGGTTTCCAAGGGCCAATGCTTGAATCAGATTAAAATTGCCTGTGAAGATGTTTGGCTTATCAGCAACCTCAAGGACTAGTAAAGGTGGTCCCACTAAGTAGATAAGCCATCAGAAAGTGTTTGCACAGTGGCGGGTTGTTCTCTGTGCGTTCAGGCCATTCTGACCAGTATGTAGGGCAGATCTGGCTGAAATTGGGTAGATTCAATCTTTAAAATGTAGTTTATGATGCATTTATTTCGGGTCAGTTGGCAAGGTCTCTCACACTTGTGAGTTCATACTTACTCTTGTTTGTAATAACCTAGTTTACTATCAGTAAGGCTTTGTAAATCAGGGTGTTGTTTGTGGACTAGCAGCTTCAGTAAATAAATCCAGAATCCCAGGCCCACCCCAGACCTACTAAATCACAGCCTTCATTTGAACCAGGTCCCCAGTGGTCCCCTATACACTTTAAAGTTTGAGATGCACTGCTCTGAGGTTATTGCATAGACACAGCATTGTATATTAAGAGTCTACGTGACCACTCTTATGTATGTGTGAAGAGAGAGTCTCATTTTGGCTTTTTTTTGTTGTTGTTGTTCTACGTAGTTAGTATTTGAGGATATGGCTGTGAATTGGTGCTCAATCTAGAAAAACATCAGGCCGATAGTCTCACATTTCTAAACATTTATCAGCCATGCTCTTCATTTTCATTTGTTTAAAAAAGAAAATATGAGTAGTGCTTAAAGAGGCATAGCCCAGAAAAAAAAATGGGTATAAAAATATCCATTCCATATATCCTTCAAAAGCAAACAGATAAATAAATTGGGTCGAGTCATACAGTGGAGGGCTATGTATCGATAACAAGGAATAGGCTCCCGCTGCACAGAATAATGTGCAGACATCTCACAATATAATGTTGAGCAAAAGAAGCCAGACGCAAAAAAATATGTACTGTGTAATCAATCCCATTTGTCTGAAATTTAAGAGGCAAACTTAATTGATAGTATTACAAGTTTACTTTAAATTTTTTTTATGCTATTATTTCTGCATCTGAAAAACTTGTTCTAAAGTTTATCTGGATGATTAAACGGGTAAGGAAGCTAAGAAAAAGTTTAATATTAATACAAACAAGGAGCAACTTGCTCTATCTGGTTATAAAATGTTATAAATTACAATAATTGAAATAATTTTGAACTGGTTCAAAGGGGAGTCTAAAGAAATAGAAAATTTTCTGTAAAAGATGCTAAACACTATAAAATTTATGCAAAATAATTTACTAATTATAAAGTACTGTCTTTAAATAAAATATATGTCTATATAAATTATTATAATTAAAAAAATTTTATTGAAGTATGTACATTTAGTAAGCTGTACTTGAGCAATTATCATGAATTAAAACACATTCCTGTAGGTCAAGTAATAGCCCTCTGAAAGCCCTTTCTCATGTCCCTTCCAATCTCTACTGCCTCCCATCTTTCCCAAAGTAGCTACTATATTGCTTCTTAACATCATAGATTAGTTTTATATAGTTTTAAATTGTGTATCTGGAATATTAATCCTGCATGTATTCTTTTGTATCTGCCTTTGTTTGCTTATTATTATGTTCAAGTTGCTTTTCTTATCAAAATTGATAAATTATTTACAAATTGAGTAATTTTTTTCTTTACCTTACACTGTACCCTAACATTAAAAACTAGAAGAAGCCGAACCTGGTTTGGCTTAGTGGATAGAGCGTCGGCCTGCGGACTGAGGGGTCCCAGGTTCGATTCCGGTCAAGTGCATGTACCTGGGTTGCGGGCACATCCCCAGTGGGAGATGTGCAGGAGGCAGCTGATCGATGTTTCTCTCTCATCAATGTTTCTAACTCTCTATCTCTCTCCCTTCCTCTCTGTGAAAAATCAATAAAATATATTTTAAAAAAAACAACTAGAAGAAAATGTAATTTAGAACTTTAAGTGAGTGAAAGTATTTATAATGAAATCAATGGAGGAAACCACAAAGGAAGAAATTGCTAGATCTGACATAAAGTTAAATCTATATCAAAACTGGTATAAAAAATAAAAAGTAGCCCTGGCAGGTGTGGCTTAGTTGGTTGAGCTTAATCCCATGCACCAAAAGGTAGCTGGTTCAATTCCCAGTCAGGGCACATGCCTGGGTTTCAAGTTCCATCCCTGGTAGGGGGAATGCAGGAGGCAGCCAATTGATGTTCTGCTTTCACATTAATGCCTCTCTCTCTCTCTCCCCCTCCTTCTCTCTCCCTTCCTTCCTTCCTCGCTCTCTTTTTAAAAAACAGTAAATGAACAACTGGAAAAACATGTACAACAGACATGACAAAAAAGCATTAATATGTACTTTATATATAAACAACTTGGTTGGGTTAATTTGCATATAGTCGCTCTGATTGGCTGATGGGTGTGGCTTAAGGCGTAGCAAAGGTACTGTCAATTGCATGTTTGTCTTTTGTTAGATTAGATATCTTAAGATAGTAATCTGAATTTCAGAGAAATATGTATATATGAAGATATTTTATAACAGTCAAAACCATCTAAACAGTTTAACAGTAAAGTGAATTGTCTTGTAGATGATAAAACATTCTAACTTTGGAATATTATGTAGCCATAAAAATCGTACTTTTAATGAATATTTTGATCATTAAGTGTGGGAAGCTGCCTATTGTCTTCTCTAGCAGAGAGGTGTGGACAAGGAGCCTGGAAAGCTGATGACCCTTGAGCCCTGGCAAAGGTCAGGGCTATGCACCCACTGTTTAGTCCAGACAATAGTAGCTGAAGCAACTTCCCCACCAGATAGTCATGTAAATCCTTACTGATAAGATAGTCTGCCTGTTACTGGAACTTGCCTGCCTAAGGGCTATGGGTGGATCCCAAACTGAATAAAAGGATGGAGAGGCCTGAGCACAAGCAGAGTCCATTCTCTTGGAATGGGCTCTCTCCTGGCCCCCCAATTTCCAGATTATTACTTGTCTTGTCTCTTTCATTTGTATGCAGTCCCTCTTCCAGATCCTGAACCCTGAACCATGTGGGACATGGGGGAAACATAACACAATAAAGAAAAAATCATTGATTGTGTAACATTAATTGTGAAACAAAATATTTAAAAATATTCTTTGTGAATGTGTTCATATGTGTGTATGTTTGTATAAAAGAATTTGGTTAAAAATTATTCAGCCTGATGATTCCGATTGCCTCAGTATGGTTAGTGAGATTACAATGGCTTTCATTTTCTGATATTTAATTTTTCAGATTTTTCAAATTTTATTTTACTTATTTTTACTATATATATTATTGATTTTTTACAGAGAGGAAGGGAGAGTTGGAAACATTGATGAGAGAGAAACATTGATTAGCTGCCTCCTGCACACCCCGCACTAGGGATGTGCCTGCAACCAAGGTACATACCCTTGACTGGAATCGAACCTGGGACCCTTCAGTCCGCAGGCCGATGCTCTATCCACTGAGCCAAACTGGTCAGGGCAGATTCTTTCAAATTTTAGGCCCTGAGCTCTTTTTTTAAGCTTGAATCTATTTTTTAAAATATGTGTTATTGATTTCAGAGAGAGGAAGAGAGAGGGAAACAGATAGAAATATCAATGATGAGAGAGAATCATTGATTGGCTGCCTCCAGCATGCCCCTTCCCTTATTGTGAATTGAGCCCACAATCTGAGCATGTGCCCTGACTGGTAATCAAACTGTGACCTTAGTTCATGGGTTGATGCTCAACCACTGGACCACACTGGCCAGGCTACCCTGAGCTCTTCCAATTCTTTTAGTCAGTCAACAAGTATTTATGCAGCAGGCACTGTGTAATTAGAAGGAAGAAGACTGGAGGAAAGAGGACTGTCTAGGAATTATGGTGCAGCAAAGGAAGGGAAAGGTCAAGTGGAATATTTGCTGTTGTCCTGTTTCAGACTCACCACCCAAGCCAGTGGAGGCCCTCCTACCAGGGATTCTGTCTGCTGGCTGTGTCTACCGTGCTACCTGCACAGGCTTTGGCTTTGCCTGAGCTCTCTTCTCTGGATGCTATGCACACACGTCTCACTGCATCCAATTTATGTCCTTAAACACAAATGTAAAACTAATCAATGTATTTTGCACAAATATAAAAATAATTGCTGACCAAAGAGAAAATAATTCACACATATTTCATAACAGAATCAGTTTTTTACCTCAGCAGTGTTTTCATTGTCTGATAAAACCAGACTGTTTTAGGAACTATTGAAATAAATTTCATCTTAAAACAAAATAATACAAAAGCACTGCCTATTATCAAAGGAGGATTTAATTTTGAAAGGTGTTCAGCTTCCATATGTACACATTTTAAGTGAATTCAGATGACCTTGCAACACACTTCATCCACAAAGCAGCAGATAGCTATTTGCCAGGCTTTTGCTCACATTTTGGTACCCATCTGTCTCCTCTGGCACTGCTGTCCAGCTTGGAGAAGAGAGATTTGCTCCTTTGTCCCAAGGCTGAAGCATGCATTTAAAATGTGATTTATTCTATCATTATTTCCCCAATGTCTTTCTGAGTACCCTGGGCCTGGTATGGATTTGCACATTAGTTTGACCAGAATCCAGGTCATTTGTTATTCAAGCAGAAAGTATAAGTCATTTCCTCAATCTCATCTAGAAATGATAAGAATTACAACTGAGCCACCCAGGCATAAATGTCACTGATTCATTCTCACATATTCTTAGTCGTGCATTTATTGTCTATTTAAGTCAACAAAATAATGATTAATAAATAAACACACCCCTTATTATAGGCACACCTCCTTCGAAAGCAAATTCTCCATGTTCTCCAACGAGTATCCTAATGCTACTTCTTAGGCAATTTCTCCAGGACCTGACATTAAATACTTAAACATTTTCACTTCCTGTGAAATAACTTGAAAGCAAACAATGCCATGGCCACAGGGAGGAAATGACACAGCCCTTAGGATGCATAGCCTATTTATTTAGTAAGACTGCAGTGTGTCCTGCAGCTCAATACTGGGAAAAAGGCTGGTTCCTACACCCACACACTTCCCCCCTCTTCTCCCTTTTTACCTGGACCTCAAGGCTGTATGTGTCCTTGGCTCCTGCTGCTGGCCAGCTCCTCCTGTTCTCAGTTCTGTTTGTCTAAGCCTTCTCTGATACTCACTTTGCTACTACAACGCTTTATAAAAATCTGTAATGAAATAGCATCCTGGGCTCCATTCTTATCTGTGTATCAACCTAGCAAAATTAAATGTTGCAAAAATCACGATCCTAAATTAAATAAAGACTGAGTTCAAGATAAGAAATAGGATAATTACTTTAATTGACTTGGGTTTCAATTCGGTATTGCCTAAAGTAAAAAATAATTTTCTTTCCTTCAGGGCCCACAGCAAATGGATCATCAATTCTTTGGCTCTACGTTCAAAATATATTTGGTATTTAGGACTGCATTTCAGTAGACAGCTGTATCCCCAGTGCCTACTTTTCACCACTTCCATTGCTATTACTGTAAACAAAGCCACCTCTATGTACCCTGTGAACTCCTTAGTGAGTCCCCTGCTTCTTTTTCTGACTTTCCTCCCATACATTCTCAACAGAGCAGCCAGAGTGATTCCATTAAAACATGACAGGTCATATAAAAGCCCTGCAAAAGTTTCTACCTCACTTGAAGTGGAGTAAAATCCATGTCTTCACCCATGTGTCCTGGTCTGCCTGGGCTGCCATAACAAAATGCCATTGACTGAGTGATTTGAACAGCAGAAATACATGTTCTCATAATTCTGGAGGCTAGAAGTTTGAAATCAGGGTACCAGCCTGGGTGGTCTCTAGTGAGAACCCTCTTCCTGGCCACCCAGCTCCCTGCATGCTCACCTGCCAGAGAGAAAGAACAAGCTCTCTGGGTTCTCTTATAAGGGCATGAATCCCATCAGACCAGGACTCTGCCCTCATGACCTCCTCTAACCCTATTTACCTTCTAATGGCTTCACCTCCTAATACCATCACACTGGGGGCTTGGACTTCAACATGTGAATTGGGCATATAAATTCATGGCATATGAAACCTTTCACAATCTAGATGTTGACCTTATTTCTCACCTCTTTTTTTTTTTCTCTCTCACTTATTTAGATCTAACCATCGTTGTACCTTTGTTCTTCCTTGAATCTACCAGAGCATAATCCTGCCTTGGGGTCTTGGCACTGGCTTTTCCCTTTTTTCTCAGATGATTAAGGGTTCATTTCCACACTTTATTCAGTTATTTGCTCAACTGTCAGTTTATCAGAGACAACTTATCTTTCTGGTGTCTTCTGAGGTGCACCAGGAACACACCTCTATTCAAGGTTGAGTTTCTTGGCTCCCTGCAGTGAGAGGCAGCACATGATGGGGAGGCATGAGGTGGACCAATAGGGGGTGTTGAAAGGAACTTATCATAGGGCTCAAGTCTGTGCTAGGTAATTTCAGGGAAGATTCAATGAAGCATAACTGCTCTGTTTTGCAGGTTGTCAGACTGTGGGATCAATTCCATAATTGGGTATCTTAATTTTTAAACAGGAGGAGTGGAGTGAGACTGAAGCTGTAATTGGTGGAGTCCACAAGAATCAACTGTTGCTGATGTTGCTGGATGAGGAAGATATCTGGTTATTTTTGTGACTTGTACAGTGTTCTTATCTGTACTTGGCAGTGATTACTAGTTAGTGTTATTTTGATCTTGGTCTAGTAGAGTTATGAGAGTGGTCTAGTAGTCTTGTTTGATTGTAGTTTTCCGTAAAATTATTTATGTCAAATGGGAATGCACTGTGCCATTTCTGAGCTGACAGAAGTCAGGGGCATCTTTCTTCACACTTAATCTGAAATACAACTTCTCATTTTTTTCTCCCCTTATACTGCTTTATTTTTATTTGTTATTTTTTCATAGCATATGTCACTCACTACCACAGTTTAACGCATGTGTTATTTAATTTTTTATTATCTTTATTCTTCTACACGCAAATTCCATAAAAGTTGGCATTAGGAGTCACTGATTTCATCCTCAGTACCTAGGTGCTCTCCTGGAATATAACAGATGTTCAATATGTATTTGCTAAATGAATCTGTGCAATAGCTTGTTAATTTTTTCAAACACACATAAAAACATCAAGTTAAAAAAGGGCCAAAAGATGAGAAAATAGTATTTTCACAGTATATGAAATTAAACATAATTAAGATATAAATGAAGACACAAATAACAGATGAATATCTAATGAAATATAGTAATGATTGTGCTTTGCTGTATATTTTGGTGTGACATTTATATCAATCTTTAAGTATTTGATACAAAGTATAACTGCGTGTTGTTGTTTTTTATCTCTGCAAGAAAAATTGGGATTAAGTTAGATATCAAAGTACATTCCCAAACTGGGCAGACTGCTAAAGGTGGACTAGTTACATACATATGAATGAATTCTTACATAGCTTTTAGGGAAAAAAGTCAAACTACTAGTTTGATAATTTACATTTATATATATTTTTGCACACGTGTTCAATGAACTTTCTTTGAACAATTTTCATAAGTTAAACAAGAGGGAATAAACTACTTTTACAGATTACACACATATGGTATTTAAGGCCATTGCTCACAGTACTTTGCTAATTTGTTGAGTATCTTCAAAATGACGCATGTGTCTGTGTGTATATTCATCCACTATGAGTTTATGTATTCCACACTCATAGCCCAGTGAGCTGATTACTAGTGCACGAAACAGAAAGCCAGTGAGTGCTCAGGGATACTGTCTGAGAACAACTGGGTCAGCATGCCCTCAGATATGAAAACAGCCTCAGTTAAAATTCCTGCAGCCAGAGCTTCCTAAGATGTTTCTACTTCATTTTTATTTTCCTCTTGTGGCCTCATTATTATTTTCCTTTTAGGGAAAAAGGTTTACTGGCCTGCTATAGAAATTGAAAACATGAGATGTTAGCATTTGAGGAAATAAAAATTAAAGCTTCTGTACTTCAAAAGTCTATGTCACTACAACAAGAGTCAATGGAAGAACCAATCTATAAGATTAGCCAAATCCAAGAATAACAATAATACATACTAGCTATCATGTACTGATACTGTGTCCCAGCAAATGCACTAAATGCTTTATACTCATTGTCTCCTTTAAGTCTTATGAGATGAGGATCACAGATTTGAAACTTCCCCTTGTAATTGGTAAAGGGGCATGTAAACTCTGGTTGACAGGACAACAACTCCACAAAGAAGCCCATGTCCTAATTCCTGGAACCTATGAATGGTTAATTTATGTGGTAAAAGGGATTTAACAGATAAGATTAAAGATTTTGAGAGGGGAGGATTATCCTGAATCCCAATGTATTCACAGGGGCCCTTCTAAAACAGAGGCAGAAACATGAGGGTCAGAAGATGATGTGACTATAGAAACAGAAGTTGGAGTGATGTGCTTTGAAGATAAAGGAAGGAGCCATGAGCCAAACAATGCAGGTGACCTCTAGATGGCAAGGAATAGCATCTCCCCTAGAGCCTCAGCAGGAATGCAGCCCTAGTGACACCTGGATTTTAGATCCATTTTAGACTTCTGACCCCCAGTACTATCTGTAATAATAAAAGTGTAATATGCTAATTAGACCGGAAAGACAAACGACCTTCCGGAAGTCCATCTGGATGAAGCTGCAGTGGTGGGGGCCGAGGCAGAGGCAGTTAGGGTGATCAGGCAGGCAGGTGAGCAGTTAGGGGAGAGTGGTTAGGGGTGATCAGGCAGGTAGGCAGGTGAGCAGTTAGGAGTCAGCGGTCCTGGATTGTGAGAGGGATGTCCAACTGACGGTTTAGGTCCGATCCCACAGGGATCCCTGTGGGATCAGGCCTAAACTGACAGTCAGACATCCCCCAAGGAGTCCTGGATTGCTAGAGGGTGCAGGCCGGGCTTAGGGACTCCCCTCTTCCTGTGCATGAATTTTGTGCACCGGGCCTCTAGTCCTCTAAAGTAAAAGCCTAATAATGCAAATAGACTGAACAGTGGAACGAACAGTTGCTATGATGTGCACTGACTACCAGGGGGAAGGCACTCAATTCAGGAGTTGCCCCCAGCTTGAAGGTCCCAGGCCAGCCAAGGTGGGAGCCAGCGCCTCACCACCACCACCACTCGCCTCCTCGATTGCCCTGCCGGTCACCTCCTGCAGAGAGAGGTGACCAGCGGGGCTGGCAAGTGGGAGGTGCCAGGCCGGCCAAGGTGGGTGCCAGTGGGGGCCCCCCAATCGCCCCTCCTGTTGTCCCACAGATTGGCCCTGATCGCTCGCCTGGCCTAGGGACCCTACCCATGCACGAATTTCGTGCACCGGGCCTCTAGTAAGATAATAGCTTTGTGTTGTTTTAAACATGAAGTTTGTGTTTGTTACAGTAGCAATAGGAAACTAATACATAAACCAAGCTTTATCTAGCCCAGTGGTTCTCAACCTCTGGCCCTTTAAATACAGTTCCTCATGTTGTGACCCAACCATAAAATTATTTTCGTTGCTACTTCATAACTGTAATGTTGCTACTGTTATGAATCGTAATGTAAATATCTGATATGCAAGATGGTCTTAGGCGACCCCTGTGAAAGGGTCATTTGACCGCCAAAGGGGTCGCGACCCACAGGTTGAGAACTGCTGATCTAGCCCCTCTGCTATATTACCATATGATAAGATGTGTACTTTAACTAACTCACCAACTGGTTGGTTATCTCAGACAAATTAGGCTGAAGGAAAACAATCTCCCTCTAATTAATGTAGGTCATATCCTCTGCACATTTGAAAATTACTTCATGAAACATAATCTCTGTTTCCTCTGTGTATGTAAAGGAAGTTGTGTGTGTGTGTTTTTCTTTCAATGAATTGCTCCAGATGTAGTTGTGTGTGTGCTCTGTCCAAACAGACCATAATTTATTTAAGAATGAGTAATAACAAGTTTAATATTGTATTCAGTCATCAGTTTGCACTTACTGTATAACTGCTTAATCTACTCGTTGAAACATGCATATTGATTTGGCCACTCAAGTTAATCCCTTTGTGTGTAGTTTTTGAAAAGTTTGCAAGTAAAAACCCAGCTGCAGTAAATGTATCATCAGAACAGAGTTGCAAACCAGGATAATTATAACCATCTTTATAAGCGATCTTTCTTCAGCAGGTATTATGGGATTAAAGTCTTTTCCAAATACCAGTCCCTCTGGTAAAGTTATCTGAGGTGAATCCTCAGTCTTTAAGGGAGAGAAGCAGTATGGTAGTTTCTCTTCCACTTCAAAAAGTTTGTTCTTCCTCTGAAAACCTTACATAGCCCAGGGGTTTTGGAAGTTAAAGAGGCCACTTCTGGTCTGTCTTGTTAGTCATCTCCCATCAGGCTTGATGCACTCCCTACAGTGAGGAAGTGTTTTCAGCACTCGTTAGTGATAAATGCACTTCGAACAACTGGTCACCCAACTTCTTATCTATGAATATAGGAGAAGGAGAAGGTAAAAGAGGCAGTTATACTGAATCATCTTTATTATTTCTGAGACACAGTTTCTTTATTTACATATTTTATAGTATGTTAGGTTTCTATTTATGCTGTAATAAATTGCCACAGCCTTAGTGGATTTCTCTTGGCTAATCAAGGTATCAAAAAGTTGCATTCATTTCTGGGGGTTCTAGGGGTGTTTTCTTGCTCATTCATGTTGTCAGTGAAATTGAGTTCCTTGTGATTGTAGAACGAGATTTCCATTTTTTTATGAGTCGTCAATTGAGGCCCATTCCTAGCTTCTAGAAGATTCTCAAATTCCTTGGCTTATGGCCTCGTTCCTCTACCTTTAAACCCAGCAATGATGGGCCTCTCTTCTAGCGTCTGACCCTTCTTTCTTTGTCATACTTCTCTCTGACCACAGCCAGAAAAGATTCTCTGTTTTAAGGACTCCTATTATTACATTGGGCCTACCCAGATAGTCAAGAAAAATTTCTCCATCTCAAGGTCCTAAATGTTTTCACTTTTGCAAAATCCCTTTTACTGTGTAAAATAGCATATTCACAGATCCTGTGGATTAGAATGTGGATATGTTTGGGTGGCAATTATTCTGCCTACCATACTCAGTTTAGGTCAGAGTTGAGATGGTAAGAAGAATGGAGGAAATATAGCTGCCAGTGTAGCTCTGTTCACATGTGTGTGTAATGCATGCATGTGTGTGTGTGCAAGCACATATGCATAGGTACAGGTTGTCATTAGGAAATGATAGCTACCTTTTTAAAGTGTTCAATTGTATAAACAAAAACTTTAATAACACAGGATTATAAACATTTTGTCAACGTTGCAAAGGATAGCCTCTCCCCCCAACCCCAGTCCCTGATTCTTTCTTCTTCAAATTAATTAGACTCTATTGTGTATGCTATGGAGATACAAATTACATACCACTTTGGCTGCATTTAAATGTGAAGAAAATGATCTTTACTTCTACTTCTAAAGGCAAAAGTTCTAAAATGAGACTATCAGATGGACCACTTTCTTTGAGTTGAAATTTCTGTAGAGGAAATGATTTAATACATTGAATTGGTTGTTTAGTGGAGTGAGGAATGTTAATCTGCTAAATCCATGGAGACATGGCCTTTCTATACAGCTTTGGTCAGTGTCTTGAATATAGAATAAAACTTCGTTATACTAAATTGGCACTGATTCAAGTCGAAGATTATTTGAATAACTCTTAAGTAAATATTAATATGTTGAGAACTAAATTGTCTGATTCTTATTTTATTCACTGGAAATTATATGTAAACCATTCTATGTTCTCTCTTACCTCACGAATGCTAGGATTTTAGAGAACCTCAAGTAGCCAGACTTTTGATAAGCTCTGATAAAGATTTTTTCATTCTGTCCCTTTTCACTTCCTGATCATTGAGGGTTGTCAGGCCTGGGACTGAAACGTTTTGTAACGAGGACTAGGGCACAGTGGCAAGTTGTTCCAAGGACTGTTGTAGTTGCAACTGTACCACCTGTGGTTGCTCTGGACCCTTGCGACTATCTGGTGGTGACAAAGATTGGAGCCATGTTGAGGAATATATTCATGCTGCTGACTGATGCGAGGAGTTCTAGTTCAGTTGTTTGGTGTCTCGGTAATTTTGCTGTTGATATCTCTGTCCTAGGTATTGAAGAGTGGGTGTGGTTGTTCTTTTTTCACTGTAGCATGAGACAGGCCACACGTGGTCTGAAGAAGTGGCCTTTAACTCTTACCTTAATGTTTAAGGCTAAAGCTAATATATTTTTCTTTATCCCCCCCTCTTTCGCAGTAGCTCTAAAAGTAGAAATAACTGTTATTTTTTAAAAAATTGTTTCATGTTATCTCTTTTATCATCCTGCCACACCTGATACAATCATGCTTGCTCCTTGTTAACCAGACTCACCAGATTTTTACCAGATTTTCTCCACTTGAAGATACAGAATAAGGCATGTAATAAGGTACTCTTTATCCTCCCCCATTCAGAAAATCAACTATTTTAATAAATATTTAAATAAAAGGATTTAGCCATGTGTATATCTATAGCCACTCACGCATTTTTTAAATTTCTTCCTTCCTTCATTCAATCTATGTATGTGTGGATAACCTACTATATGTTAGATACTGTTCCTCAGTATTTGAAACATCAGTATCATCATAGTATTATTGAACATTAGCCCTTCCAAACATATACTTAAAATGGAAGGCAGAAATAAAACATAATGAAAAAGAAATGTGCTGTGATAGCATTAAGAACGATGTGCTATGGATGCAAAGAGGAGAAAGGTTCTCTTTAACATACAGCCTAACAAAAGGAAGAAGGATGTGTTCCCAGATCTCAATCTTTATACAGTTTCTAAAATGTGTAGTATCACCCACCCAAAGCAAGGAGTCAGAAAAATAGATAAACTATTAACTACATGTGGTTTAAAGTTAAGTGGAAAATTCCATATTCTGATACTTGTCCTTTGCAGAATAATATAGGAAAGTAATTATTTCATAGGCAAGACAATACATTTTAAATACAAGGATCAGTGCAGCCTGATGCCTGAGGATCTCTGGAACTCAAGAGTTCCCCAAAGCTGTCAACTTTCCCAGGAAGTAATAGGCTTCTATTATAGACTTCAAGTGTTACAGTATCATCACCATAACTAAGCAAAATCAAGATGCCTTTATTGTCACAGCATGTTGCATATATAGATAACTATAAGTTCTACTCTATAAAAAACAACAGTCACATAAATATTACAGACATAAACAAATATGAAATGGGCATAAATGTAGTCCAAAATTATATATAAAGCAAAAGGAAATTTCAATTTGTTTGCTCAGTTAAGCAAATGGCGGGTATCTGAAAACTCCACTTAGAAAAAAGGACAACTTTCTTTTTTTGAAAAAACATTGTAATCTGAAAGTCTCCAGTATGGTTCAGTAAAAGCACTAGTATTCATACTTAGTCCCATATTATTAATAAAAGGTATTTGCAGGACCATTTAGAATTGGATTCCTTGATTGCTTTATTGATTGAATGACTGAGTCAATGGAAACAATGTCTTGAAAATTAAATGCTGTATAGAAGTGAACAAAAACTCAGTCCAATTCCAAAGCAATTTTACTTGAACTTTGCTTAACACTGGCTTATACCACCTGGAAACCATCTTGATGCTGAGTTGCATTGTCTGTTGGCTGTGATAGCATTAGATTCTCTTCAAAGGGTTACTGTCCTTCCAGGAAAGAGCATGACTACACTCATCGTCAGAACGGACAGTACCTTGGTAATACCAACATCCCTAATTTCTTGTTCAAACAAACATCCTATGTGGTTTATTTGAAGTCTTTTCTCATGACTATCTGTTCTCAGAACAGGTGAAGGTTAATATCAGTGAGGGTTTTTTTTTGTGTGTGTGTTTTTTACAAATAGCTCCCTTTACCTTCCAAAACACTGTATGTTCCTTAGCAAGCAGGAATATTAGGATTGTTGATAGTTACTCCTTAATTTTTATTGTTAAAAAATATCCACTCATGGGAAAAAAAAAAAAAAACAGTTCAGGAGGAATAGTAAAATGCTTGGCTCTCCCACTACCTCACTTTAACAAATCTTCAGAGGTAATCACTTAACAATTTTTTTTCCATTCAATTTTATTTCCTTCACATTTATACATATGTCCATACCCTGTTTTTTATTTAACACAGAATTTACTATTGTGAGAATATGAAGTTTAACCTGATGAAGAGAAAATTATAGCAAGCTGAACATTTCACTGTTACGTAATCATTTTGAAATAAACTCAGAACTTTGAAGACTTTTAGACTCAACTAAATTTTTATAAAAATAACATTCAAATCTGCAATAGTCCCTCCCCTGATTAATAGAGTAAGGACTCTGGAGCAACCAGGCTGATTGTGAGCCTAATTCCATCGCTGTTTTGATCTGTGACTTTATGCAAGTTGCTTTAACATTTTGTGCATCAGTCTCCTAATTTCAAAAAAGGATATACAGTGGGGCCTTGACTTACGAACGTCCCGACTAACGAGTTTTTCGAGATATTAGTCGTCTCTCGGCTGATTTTTTGCTTTGAGTTGTGAGCTAAAATTCGTGTTATGAGCCAGCTTCAGATACCCCACTGCTAGTTGGCGCAGCGAACGTCACAGTGAACGCCACAACATCAGCCCAGCATCACGTGTCTCACTTGTTCACTTTAAGCGGTTAGCTCTTAGTGAAGCATCAGTGTTGTGCTCGCATTTGTGCTTGCAGTTATTTTGCAAAACTTTGTTTTTTGGGTGTCCGGAATGGATTAATGGCATTTCAATTCATTGTAATGGTGAAAATTGATTTGACATACGAGTAATTTGAGTTACGAGCTCCGTCATGGAACGAATTAAACTCGTAAGTCAAGGCCCCACTGTAATACCACATGCTTCAAACTGCCCCATGCAACTGAGTTAACATGTGTGAAACAGATATTGGCACATCTTAAACTCTAAATTTTAGTGATAGTTATTATGTCATTATGATTCAATGGATTACTGTTGCTCTAGGTCTTAAACCTATAAAATTACTGATAAGGCCCAGCATGTCAGCCACCACCTCACCATCCCTGTTCACAAGTTCTTCAATGAGTTGGGCTTCTCCACCCCTTAGGTCTTTGCATATGTAACTTCCTCTGCTCTCCCTTTATTTTGCAACCCTACCTCCTTCTCTGGGTACCTCTCATACCCTTATATCTCAGCTAAAAAGTCACTTTCTGAAAAAAAGTACTTTATGGCTCTCAGACTAAGTCAGGTCTCCTTTTATTAAAGTACTAGAGGCCCGATGCATGAAATTCATTCAAGAGTAGGACTTCCTTCCCCCTGATGCCAGCACTGGCTTCACTCTGGCACCTGGGACCCGGGCTTCCCTCTGATCGTCGGCTTTGTCCAGAAGGTCATCTGGAAGGATGTTCAGTCTAATTAGCATATTATACTTTTATTATTATAGATTAAAGTGAACTGTGATCATATATTTATCATCCAAAAGGGTGCACTTATGAGCATGACAGAAAGAGAGAGAGAGAGGGAGAGAGAGAGAGAGAGAGAGAGAGAGAGAGAGAGAGAGAGAGAGAGAGAGAGAGACAGCAGTTGTCTCCCATATGTGCCCTGACCTGGAGTTGAACCTGAAACCTTTTGGTGTAGGAGGCAATGCCACCTGGCCAGCACAGAACATATACACCTTCTATCTATAATACACTGCTATCACACCATTTACTTTGCTTTTATACATCAATTTACAATTGTATTTAATTAACTGTGTAAATATTTGTTAGTGTCTTATTTTTCTGCTCAACTGTAAACTCAGTGTGTCTTACTGACCACTGTTTCCCAACTCCTAGCATAGTGCCTAGCACATTGCCCAAAAATATTGTTAAATAAAGGAGGGAGGAGTAGTTTTTATTGTATAAAAAAAGATAGAAACAGAGATTAATTAAAAAATTTATAAGCAATATGCATCGCCCATGGACACAGACAATGGACAGGTGAAGGCCTGGGGTAGGAGATGGGTGGAGGGGGACATGGGGAAAAATGGGGTATATCTATAATACTCTCAACAATAAAAAAAAAAAAAAAGAGAGAGAGAGACAGACTCATAGATAGAGAGCAGGCTGACAGCTCTGGTGTTAAATGGGGAGGGATTGAGCAAAAAAGAAAAAAAAGAGAGAGAACTCATGGACATGGACAATAGTGTGGTGATTGTGAGGGGGTGGGTAGAGGTGGAAGAGGGCACAGAGGGAATAAATGGTGATGGAAAACATTAAATTCAAAAAAGAAGGTCCCACATTATGCCAACTTCAGGCTGGTCATGCATTGTAGAAGCCTGACAGTCATTAATTAATCTAGCTTCCGTCCTCCTGGCCTTGGGCCTTCTTTTAAGAGGTAGCATATTCACCATTGCATGACTCCAGAGTAGGTTTTGAACTCTTGCCATTGTGACCTTACCCTTGACAGCTTTCCTATCCTTTTGATTTGCAAAGATACATCAGTGGGCATTTTTCTAAGGCAGTAACTTAAAGTGGCCACTGTTACTTGTGTAATTATAGGGAACTGAGCAAATACCAGTGAAGTCTGGGGCCATACACAATTCAATGAGTGGGTCAGACAGCAGGCTTACTTATATGGTAACATGGAAATTACAGTTGTTGAAATGAAACCAATATTTATATTATCTCAAGGTTTCTATTTATATAGTAGAGGTAATATTTAAATGATCAAGTTTATTTTAAGATGTTCATAAAAGTATTAATATTTAGAACTGTAGATAAAAAGCACAACAGAGAATCTTACAATATTTGTAGACTATTCACATTTATTGACTTGGTTCTTATGCATTGCCAGGTAAGACATCTAAGTAGGTCATATTTCAGTGATGGTAGTTTCCATGTTTGGGTTCTTTGTAGATGACTGTGGATGCCATGTCTGACTCACTCGTTCAGGAGGATTAGATGTGCAGACTCTCCCTGAATCACATTCCATGGCTATAGCAAGGTACACACTCCACTGAACAGGAAATTGGATCAGAAAATGAAAACCAGTTAGAAAATGGGACGTAAGCATGTATGTCTTTAGCAACACAATCCTTTTTTTTTTTTTTTTTTTTTTTGCCTTTGGACCTCATTGACCCAACCCCATTCCATTACCTTCTTCGGAGTGAATTCAAATTTATAATTTTATTATGTACCAGTGCAAGATTTAATTCTGTTAAGTAGTTTTATTTCAGAACCACCTCTTTCACCACCTTAGTATGCTTAAGTGTTCCCTTAAAAACCCTTCGAAAAGTCTTAGTGATTTTAGAGATATTTATATCTACATTCCATGCATGCCATTGATTCATTCATTCAGCAAGATCTTTCCTAAGAATTCCCTCCTCAGTATAATGAGTCAGTAAAATTTCAACAGGAGAAACAGTCACTTCAGCCTCTTTGATTTTCACACTTAATATAAAGGCCAGAATTGAAGTCCATTTTCTATCATTCTCTATCTATAGTTTCTTCATTATCACAACAATGCCAAATTTTCTAGGGGATAAAAGTTTTCTGATGTCACTGTCTTTGAGATGTTTCAGGGTTCAAAATAACTTTCTGGTTTTCCATGACTTTTCATATTTCTAAGCTGTCACCTCTATCTTATGTGAGAATATAAAATAGTATTCTTAGAATTCTCTGTAGCCAGTAAAATCTTAACCAGTCACATTTACTTATTGTTTTTCTTCTTATTTGTGATCTGAATATGAAATATTTCACAAGGTCATGAACTGACAAGTAACTGTTTATAGTGACTGTTAAGATTTTTCATTTGAAACTGATGCACATCTTATAATAATGTATTTCTTCTTTAAATTCAAAATGATCTTGATGATAATAAATAACTTAGTTGGAAATATCTCTAGCCACTCTCAATGACAAAAGTCATCTTTAATTTTGTCATTTTTTTCTACCTGTTTTCAGCTAGCTAAAAATGTCTCCATTTGAAGAACATAAGAAGTATATCTGCTTAGATTTTGCAAACATAGTTACAATGGATTAGAGGTGGGTTGACTGCCCTAACTGGTTTTGTTCAGTGGATAGAGCGTTGGCCTGCGAACTGAAGGGTCCTGGTCAAGGGCACATGCCTGGGTTGCAGGTGTGCAGGAGGCAGCCAATCAATGATTCTCTCTCATCATTGATGTTTCTCTCTCTCCCTCTCCCTTCCGCTCTGAAGTCAATAAAAAAATACATATTTTAAAAAGTGGTGGGTTGAAAAGAAAAACTAAAGCTGCATTTTCCTTTTGCTAATTCCTGAGGCACATTTAATTTTTAAATTCACTAGATGAGGCTTTTCAGTCCCTTTATTTTGTTGTATTTTATAGAAAACTGCCAATAGTCAAATTTAGATCCAGGATTCAAATTCAGTTCTTCATTTCCACTGAAGAATGTATAACCAAAAACCTTTTTTTCAATTAGGTAGAATCAGTCATCTAAAAATGTTAATGGACTCATCTATATCTGTCTGTAACTTTTTTCATTTAAATATAAGATTCTAATAAACTCATCACCTTTCCCTTCATTTTAAAAATAATCAAATATATATATAATGTTTTTTTCCCCCTCCAAACAATTATTTCTCCAAAATATCTGGGAGAAAAAAATAATTTCTTTCATTCAACTTTAACCCAAATAAAAACCAGAGGCAGAAAATTCAGAAGTTATCCTTGAAATAAATTTACTAGTTTAGGAATAGTTAGTTTTCCTGGATTAGTAATGACTAGTTATCTTAGGGAAGTATGATGGCTAAAGATACACCACATTTAACAATTGTCACCCAGTTCACTATATTACCAACATGGAAGCATTTAAATCAGAACAATCCTCAGTGGCTGCCTTTGTTCTCAGAGGTGTGAGACCTTCTTTCCATGGTCACAGCGGTCCTGTTCGGCTAAGATATCCCAGTAGGTTTTAATCAGTGTAGAGCTTGATATTAAACTGTGAAGAGCTTATCTGCTGAGCAAAATGCTACCCATCTACTAGCACAGGTCAGGCAGGTGTAAAGTTATTCTAGATTTCTTTGTTAAACTTATGATGCTTAATTTTAAAAATTACTTTTGCAAAGATTTGGGAGGTTTTATGAATGTGTATGCAAAGGTAGTGTGTTGAAAGGCATAGTGGTTGAAAGTATGACCTTTTGAGTTTCAGAGAGTGGGGCTGACTCTTTCTTGGTGTCATCCCCTCCTGGCTGTGTCCTGGAGCTTGTGACAGGCTTGTTGGGCTTCCGCATTCTCATTTGCTGTGACACAAAGAAGTCTGTGGTAGACATACTTGGTTCTCTACGCAAAATCCATTTCCTTCTTCTTCCTTGCTAGCACAGCGACTAATTTGTTCATGTTTGAAGCATCCTTGATTTCAGAGAAGTCTGGATCCCTTAGGAGGCAAATATTGATTCGTTTAAGCCAGTCAAGGAAATTATATTCACTGTAAGAGAGACTGATATAGAACTGGCATGTCATGAAGTTATAGCCAATAAGACATGAATTGAATCTATGGAGCAGTTTATTGAAACTTGCCCTTCTTCTCAAAATGGGTCTTGTTCTCTATTCTGTCCTTTGGATGTTGTGTGAAGTTATGATGCTCTGAGAAGCTACTACCACCTTGTAACCATAAACCTTAAATAGGGCCATGAGAGCAGAGCCGAAGGTATGATGGTACCTGGATCCTTGCTATCATCACTGAGCTGCTGAATTACCCATCCTTAGAGCCACCCATTTCTGCATTTCTTGTTATTTGAAATATTTCTTTTATTATTTACACCATTTTAAATCAGGTCTAACTTTAGCTCTTGCAGATAAAAGCATTTGAATGGATCCAAATATTTCTCTCCAAACAGTTATTTTGAGAAGTGGCTGAATTGACACAGAATGTATGTTTGGTACAGTGCCCTACACAGCTCTCAAAAATATTTGTTATTATTATTCTTGTTTTGTTGTTGTTGTGTGTGCTTTTGTAAGTTTATTTGAGCCAAACTATCTACAATTGCTGGGAAGCAAAATCTCAATGCATTAAGGTAATGCTCCCTATTGGCTATTTTGTTGATGTTAAAACTGCTACTTCTACAAGGGTCCTCATGTCAGATTTCAGCATTAGTTTTAGGCAAAATTATGGGACCAGAATAGGTAATATATTTCCTATAATCTATTCTCCTCTCTCCGCATGTCCTATACTTGCTTCTGTCCCCTCTGGGTCCACACAACCATGCAAAAAAGGGATGAGTGGTTGTAATATGAGGATAGGATATTTAATAAGGGAATTTTAATCCAATAGAAAGAGACCCCATGTTAGAATTCCAAATGCTATATGAAGTTGGTAAGTTGGTAGATTAGAGTTTGGGGCACATGAGATTTCTCTGCATCTCCAAAATTGCTATCACATAAGCTTCCACCTACATTTAAAGCCAGACCTTCCACTGTATAATTGGTCACTAAATTCCACATAGTTTTTCTGTTTAGTCACTGCCTTGAAAGAGAAGAAGTCCCCTATCTGATGTAATTGTTGACACTGAATAATTATCAGGTAGTACTCTGAGCATTCAGTGAGAGTACTGTTCACTTTCAAACCAGTAAAGGAAACTATTTTTTCTTTGCGTTTCTTTAGGACTTGTGGGAGTTTTAGAACTGGGGAGATGTGAATCTTTCTTGCAATTTTAGTAGACTTGGTCTTAACAATTATTTACTGTACTGGAGTTAAGAAGAGTTGATAATTTTTTCAGAGCATGAAAAGAGGAGTGTATGCTATACATTGACAGCCCAAAGAAGCAATCACAAGAGTATTCAAGATCATTTCTCCCATTAGAGTTTTCATTTGATATAAGATATTGCCACACACTTCAAAATGTAAAGCAAATTATCAGGAGGGGGGCAAGCTAACTATGGAAGAAAAAAATGGACAGACACTATTTCTCACTTTTATCTCCCCTTAAGAAAACTAACAGACATCTGAGCATTTCCCCAAATTCCTAGAATGCTTTGAGATTATTTTTATGACTGATCTTCTAAGCAACTATACAGAAGATATTCTTCTTCATCTCAGAGTCCCCAATAGGGACATTAGCGAGACTGTTTCTTCTGATATGTGTTATCCTTACAGGTAGGGCAGGCTGGATAACGATAAAATTTGGGAAAAATACAATTGGAGGCCCTGGTTCAAAAGTTATTTAAAATTTCAAAACAATGGCAGCATAGCATGAAACCAAACATGGGGACCTTCTATGCGAATGCCAGTGACCACCAGCGAAGCTGGTCCCACTGGCAGGGGTTGATTTTACCCATCTTTGCATCTTTAGAGTTGGGCATGTGAACCAGTGGAAAGAGTAAGACAAACCTAGCTGAAAGCCTGGCTCTTTTCTGTCTAAATGTGTGGGTGTGGGTTACAGTCTCTGCCTCTTGCACAGCACCACTTGGAGGGTTAAATGATCACACCTTGTACAAGAGGGACTGAGCGAATGGTCTCAGAAGGCCTGCATTTAATTTCTGAAAAAATAGAGTCTTTTGTCCAGGTACTAGGGTCCCATGTGAGTGTTAGGTCATAGCTTTTCTGGCTTTAGTTTGTCCTATAGGTCATACCCTCATGGCAACATACAAATACCTTGATATGTTCACAAGGAAAACTGAGTGACAGATCTTGGAGTGCCGGGGCTGACCAGCAGCCCCTGAACAAAAGATGAACAGATTACTCTGACACAGTTTCACTGTGAAAGGGAGGGCTAAGGGACGGCCTGGCTAATAGCAACCAGGCAGCCTCTATTGCCTGCCTTGTTAGCCTTTTATTGCATTTTTTATCTTTAGACACAATCAGTAGGGGGAGTAATCTTGTGAGGATACAGGTGTTTACATTGTCCTCTAGGCAAGGTCATCCAGGGATTAAGCATAGGGATTCCAGTAAACACCTGGGGTCTGCATATGCACAGGCTTGTTTGGAAAGGTCAAGAAATAATTAGGGGCGCTGCCTTTGACACTCCCCTGTCTCCCCTAAGTCAGAATTCTGATAAACAGGCAGCCTTCCACACACTTCCCTTTTATCAGAATGTTCTCCTTACAAACTTTCCAACCAAGTCTCATGTGCTTCCCAACATGGGAGGGGTCAGCACAACCTACCCTATATCATGAAAAATAATTCAACAGACTCAGCAGTATAATATTTATATACAGTGAATGGCATATTATTATCATCATTAATGATAGATTTTCTTCCTTTCTCTTTTTAATTCAAATTGTTAACATACTCCAACAGGAAAGCATTATAATTTATTTTGCTTTGAATTGACAACTTGAATGTGTTTCTAAAAAAAACAATATCTAACCCTAGCTGGTGTGGCTCAGTTGGTTGGGCATCATCCCATGCATCAAATGGTTGCTGGTTTGATTCCCAATAGGGGGAATGCAGGTGGTAGCCAATTAATGTTCTGCTCTTACTAATACATCAATGTTTCTCTCTCCCTCTTCCTTCCCCTCTCTCTAAAAAATAAATAAATAAATAATCTTTTTAAAAAGCCAATATTTAGATTCTAATTAACAGAGAGGGAGGGTGCTCCTCTGAAAATCTCCATCTAAAATAAAATAACATATCCCTTATATGAACTTCATATCTGCTGTTGCAAAAATGGATAACTCATCTGCTTTTTATAGTCACATTTCTAATAAAACCTGGGGAAATTAAACAGGGGAGCAAAAGGAACACATTATGTGCAGAATTAATTTTTGTATAACTGATTTAAATGTCAAGAAAGCTTTAGGTCCACTGTTAAATAACCTGCCCAGATTTCTTGTTATTCTGTACTTAGGATTTACACACATTTTTGAAAAAAGTTGCAACAGGAGAAAAGGCAATTTCTCTTTGGACTTGGATGTAGTCCTTAAGTATTCCTCTAATGTGGACAAACACACATGGGTTTTTCTTTGGGAAAACCTTCATTTAATAAGTGAAGCTACTGAAGCCTGGAGACATGAAATAAACATGCTGCCTGGGTTATGCCATTTACAGGAATGATGATGTTTCCATCTTCTCAGGAACTGGGAGCAGTGTCTCACCAAACAAATGCTTGCTCCTCTGGGTGAGTAAGGAGCTACCCAGAATATTTATTACTTGATTGTGTTTATGTTCCTTTGTGTTTGTCTCCGTCCACATTGGTGTGAGATTAGAATTTCACCTTCTAAGTGGTGAGGCTGGTGCTCAGTGTCATCTAAAAATTCTTTCAACTTGCTCTGTCAATCTGTGAGCCAGGCTAGCTTGGCTGGCTACCATTATTAGGAATCTATTTGAGACTCAGGCTTCACATGATACACATGAAACATGAAGCCAGTCGAAAGCCATCATTTTTATTGGTTAATTTTGACATACTTTTCCCTAGACAATAGTACCAATTCATAATTTAAAGACATGGGGACAATAAGAGAATGAAGGAAGTTGATTACATAGGATAGATACTGTTTTCACATAGGCTTTTCAAAAGAAGCATCAGCTGTAGACATATGTCCTAGATGGAAGAAAATGTATGGTCATACTGGTACGCTTCCAGAAATAATAATAAATGTAAAACCTACGAGGAATAATTAATAAAACCAAAGAAACTCAAGAAGGTGCTTTGATCTTCCTTGATATCAGTTTCTACCAAAACTGTCATGGGTCCTTCAGAGAACTACAAGTCTAGTAAGTATGTAAGTAACGAACAGATGAGATTATACTAAATGAGGTCTGGATTTTTTCAGGATCTTTGAGTGGCTGCCTTTGTCTTGAAAATGGGAGCCCTTTGTTTGTAGCCATCAGTGCATTCATTCCACAATGATAAAGTGGTGGTTTCAGATGAATAGCTACAGGAATGAAGGTGGACCAGAATTAAGAGGGAAACGTAGTGTATCTATCGGTGGGTGTCACACTGTGACACAAAACAGCTAAGGTTTTGGAATCAGTCCAACTTGGTCTTATCCAGGCTCTATCTAAGTTATTCACAAGATCTGAATCTTGACATCGTTATCTTTTAAATAAGATTAAACAATCACACCTACCACAATGAATTGACATTGTATAAAGTATTGGTTACCAGGTGTACCGGTTACTAATGCAGATTTTGTAATCAAAGAAAACAGGATAATTTCAAGAGAAACATCAAAAGTGTTTTATTCAAAGTAATGTCCATTGCTAGCTACACATTTCTCCCATCTTTCAGGCTTCGCTGATCCTGGAGCTTCAGTCGGCCTGAAAACAGCCCTCAGCCCCTCACCCAGACTGACCAGGCACCCCAGTGGGGACCCCCACCCTGAAAGGGCAGTGACTAGCTGCAAACAGCCATCATCCCCTCATCCAGGCTGGCCAGGCACCCAAGCGGGACCCCCACCCTGATCTGGGACACCCTTCAGGGAAAACCAGCCAGCCCCCACCCATGCACCAGGCCTCTATCCTATATAGTAAAAGGGTAATATGCCTCCCAGCACCAGGACCAGCGGAGCCACAAGGCCTCCTGAACCCGGGAGCAGCGGAGCCACGAGGCCTCCTGGCACCGAATTCAGCGTAGCTGTGAGGCCTCCCGGCCTGTGATCAGCGGAGCCACAAGGCCTCCCAAACCCGGGATCAGCAGAGCCTCGAAGCCTCCCAGCATTGGGATCAGTGGAGCCGCGAGGCCTCCTGGCACCAGGATCAGCGGAGCCGCAAGGCCTCACTGCCCCTGTGTCAAGTGGAGCCACGAGGCCTCCCAGCACCAGGATCAGCGGAGCCCTAGGCCTCCCAGCCTGGGATCAGTGGAGCCACGAGGCCTCCCAGCACTGGGCTCAGAGGAGCCGAGAGGCCTCCTGGCCCCTGGAACAGCGTGACAGGGGGCAGCGCCCAAACCCCCTGATTGCCCTGCGGCTCTGTGTGTGACAGAGGGTGGGGTCACAACCTCCCTATCAGCCCTGCTCTGTTCACGACAGGGTAAGGCGCCCTAACCCCCTGATCGGCCCTGCTCTGTGCCTGATAGGGGGGAGCTCCCCAACCCCCTGATCGGCCCTGCTCTGTGTGTGACAGGGTGGAGCCGCAACCTCCCCATCGGCCCTGCCTTGAGTGTGACAGGGGGTGGTGCCCCAACCCCCCAATAGGCCCTACCCTGAGCGTGACTTAGGGTGGCATTGCAACTTCCTGATCTGCCCTGCTCTGTGGATGGCAGGGGGGATCTCCCCAACCCCCTGATCGGCCCTGCTCTGTGGGTGACAGGTGGGAGCTCCCCAACCCCTTGATCGACCCTGCCTTGAGTGTGACAGGGGGCAGCACCCCAACCCCCCAATCGGCCCTACCCTGAGCATGACTGAGGGTGGCATCGAAACCTCCTGATCCGCCCTGCTCTGTGCATGACAGGGGGTGGCGCCCCAACTCCCCAATCGGCCCTGCTCTGAGCCCAACCAGGGGCTGCACCTAGGGATTGGGCCTGCCCTCTGCCATCTGGGAGCAGGCCTAAGCCAGCAGGTCGTTATCTCCCAAGGGGTCCCAGACTGTGAGAGGGCACAAGTGGGGCTGAGGGATACCCCCCCCCCCCCCCGCCAGTGCACACATTTTTGTGCACCAGGCCTCTAATATATATATCAACATATGTGTAACTCCATCTATTGAAAAAAATCACATTATTAACCGGTACACCTGGTAAAAGCATCTTATCCAGCCTCATAATAGCTTCATAACCTTGGTCAAGTTAATAAGCTTCTGTGGGCCTTGGTTTCCCCAGTTGTACAATACAGTTAATAATACCTGCTTCACTCAGATGTTTTGAGAATTAAAGCTCCTGGCACATAATAATTGTTTGAGAAATATTAGTTATTATTCATGTTCAATAAATATGTGTTGCGTGCTAATAAATATTGTTATGCCCAGATTTCAAAATCCCCCAAGACAGACGACTAGGGAGCCGAGTCTGCGGCAAAAGCATAGAGTCTTTTATTCAAGCCCTAGATTGGTCCCCTTCTGCCTCCATTACTGGATTCGAGAGAGAGCCCCGAGTCCCAAGAGAACAAAGGTTATATAGGGCTAGTCATTTGGGTGGGCTTAGGTAAGTGACGTGAGTTACAGAGATTGGTCACTCTGGTCAGGGTTTTTCATCAGGGTTTTACAGCACAAAGGTCAGGAAGTGACCAACACATTCTGAGGTTTGAGCCGTCCCCCACTATAGCCTTATTAGGACCTTAGCTGCGTTCCTGGAGCTTCATTGGTCCACTCAGGTGGTGGCTGGGGGAGTTAGGATATTACTGGCATTCCTGTGGTCACTCTCAGAAAGGGGAGGGGGTTTAGGCTGAGGGCCCAGACCTACAAGATAAAGTAGAGGAGAGTTTGTTTCTGCTTTGTCCTTTCAATATATGCACAGTGCCTTGGTCATAGAAGGTACCTAAGAAATATTTGATGAATGAAAGGGAAAATAAGCCTCTTGCTGTGTCCTTACGATCTGTCCAGGCTTTGAATATCCAACCCAGCATTCTTTATGTGTCACTGGACAATTGCTGGTTGCGTTTTTCCCACCAGCATTGCTAATTCATAGTGAGTGAAGTCCAAAGTATTCCCTTACCAGACACTGAGATTAGCAGGAATAGAGAAATGATTTATTATACTCTTCTTTCTCTGAGATCTCCTCTATTTCCTTGAAAGGTGATAGGGACCAGGTCAGCCAAAGGAAAGGACAATGGAGTCCTTTAAAAAGTTACCTGAGTCCGGCTGGCGTGGCTCAGTAGTTGAGTGTTGACCTATGAACCAGGAGATCATGGTTTGATTCCTGGTCACGGCACATGCCTGGGTTGTAAGCTCGATCCCCAGTTTTCAAAACTCTCAAAAAAGTAGACTTTGAAATTAACAATGAAAAGCCAAAAATGATATGTCATCTGAATGAGTATTGGGTGCTGCTTAAATGCTATTTATTGTGCTCAGAAACAAAGTATGCCAACATCTATAGAGCATAAATAAAGTACCAACAACAGGCATTAGGGAGGATCCTCTGGGCTCAGGATGAATTAGCACCTCAGTAAATTCTCCCTACTGTTAATGATGAGTGAATCAGCCACTTAACTTCTCTTCTATCTGAAACATGGGGAATTCCCCGGAAAAGTTTTCTTAATACTCTTTCCTGAGCAATAAAGAACATCCCCTGCTTTTTTTCTCTTTTTTTCTGGAGTATTAGTAGTATAAAATAACAGTCAAGGATCGGGGAGGAGATGGGCATTACACATGATTTTTAGGTTAAGCATTTTAAAAGGCTGACTTGGTGGATCATTAAAAAAACAGATGCACCCAGCCAGCTCGACTCAGTGGTTAAGCGTTCACCTCTGAACCAGGAGGACACAGTTTAATTCCTGGTCAGAGCATATGCCAGGGCTGTGGGCTCAATCCCAGTGAGGGTTGTGCAGGAGGCAGCTGATCACTGATTCTCTCTCCATCTCCCTTCCTCTCTGAAATCAATAAAAATATATTTAAAAAACAGATGCAAAGTAGAACAAATATCTGAAAACATAAAACATAATTTATTTTCATGTTAAACATTTGTGCTCATATTTAAGGACATCTAGGTCTGTATAAACCTTAACCTTCTCTCATTTCTGAATATTTATTTATACCATTGTGGTTTCTGACTCCTAGTGTTCACTTCTTTTTCTCTTTCTTTTTAATTACTTTTATATAGCACCTCCTCTATTAGGTTAAGGTGGTACTAAATTCCCATCCCCAGCCTAATCCAACTTCAAAGGTTCATGACCCAGATAAGCCAATAATAGTATTCTGTCATTTTGGCCTCAGTGGTGGGCTCAGAGACAGACTTGTCCCAAGACAGGCCAATGGGACTCAACCTCAGGACATAAAGTGTTTTTCTAGTTTCTATGGGATTTTTGGACTGGTACCCGGATTCTTTGTCCACTGAAGTCGAAGAATGAATCCACGGACAGAGGGTGATATAGCAAAGATGGAGATTTATTGAAGAACAAGTACAGACTCCCACATGGGGAGAGGGAAAGAGCCTCACAGAATGGACCCCCACAGAATGGACCCCCACTTGGGGAGAGGGAAAGGGTCCCACTGAGTTCCTTTTCCCTATGGCTTATAAAGGCTGCAGATCTTGGTGCTTTGATGCCGCCTCTGATTGGTCACTATTCCCTTAGACTGGTTACTATAGTAACTCCTGGGCTCAAAGGTCAAAACTTACATGGGACCTGTGAGGTTCTTTCCCCACACCTTCCTTCCTGTTTTCTTATTCCCTTTGGGCTTTCTTCTTCTCCTTCTGGATGAAGGGCTTCCTTCCCTTTATTCTGTAAATATAGACCTTTTGCTGTTCCCAGCTCCCTCATTCTATGGAAATGTACCTGTTGCACCTTTTCAGCTTCCCTATTCTATGGAAATATACTTTCTGTTGCTCTGCAGCTCTGTGCTTCCTCCATGGTCCCCCTAATTTCCAAAATTTCTCAAATTTCCTAAAACCTGTCTTTTTTTACTCCAAAAAATTCCTGTTTCAGCAGGATACGAATGTAGAGCTTCTAGGACCTACTGTAAAGGAAAACCTACTGAAAATGAAATCAACACGGAGAAACACAGTGGCGCCTGAGCATTTGTCTTCAGCCATAGCTGACGCTGGAACTATCCCTAGACTCTGATACCTGGGCCAATAAATACCTAATTCTTTTTATGCGGGGTGGGGGGAGTGGTGAGGAAAGTTGCAGAGGGAGAAGTTTCTTTCTAAATCCAGATTAAAATGAGTTTCTCTAAAGAACTCAACTGAAACACACTCTATTGCCTTTGCTTGGAAAACCTTCTTGCCTGCTTCCAAACATATGCTCATTTTTCAACATCCTGCTCAAGCTCCACCTCTTCCAGGAAATCTTCCTTGAACATCCCAGGCTAATGAGCTCACTCTCCCTTACAACACTCAGTGTCTGTATTCCTTGTCTGCCAGGGATTGTTGAACTTGTAGTGCCAGTCATTTTTTTTTTCAGGTGATAGTTTTATTTCCTAAAAGTTAAAGCCAGTCCTTAAATGTTCTATATCCCTCAGCCTATGTCATAGGAGGTTATGTATAGTAGGTGAGCAATACATGTCTGTGCCTTTAATTGATGTAATGAAAAGAGATACAAGTATATTTCTTATCCACCTGCTGGTCCAGAGTGAAATCTTACTTGAAATACATGATTGCACAAATCACAAGGAAGATAAACAATTACCAGGAATCACAGCTATCAGGATGATGCTATTTGGTATACAGGGAAGAACAATTAGAAAGTCTCAGAATTTCAGCTCGTGCATTAATCATATGGTTAAATTTTTTACTGCTGGTAGAGAAGGGACTCAGTACCTTCACTGTTTATAATGTTTCACTCACAGTATTCTCAACATCATAAGGATCTTGGCCACAAACTATCTATATATATATATATATATATATATATATATATATATATATATATATATATATATGAAATATGGAAATTAGGCTGAGATGCCATAACGGGTCACGCCCAGACAGGAGGAGGTTGCACACAGATAAGGCCCGGAGTGGACATAGAGACAAGGGGCCGGCAAGCTGCCATGCCCCAGCTCAGGCCGGCCTGGGAGCCAGAGCAGATATGGATAGGGACAGGGGGGCCAGCCTGCAGCCTCCATGCCGAGCACAGGCCCAGAGCGAAGACGGCGGGCCTGCCTCCTGCGGAAGTAGCTTGGCTCCCTCTCGCCTCCCGTGGAATTGGCGTGGGTCCCTCCCGGAACCCGTGGGCACCAGGGGCTTACTTCCACCTCCTGCAGAAGCCGCACGCGCTGCTCCTGACAGCACACTGGTTCCTGCCAGCTCCCGCCGGAGCAGAGGGCGGTCTACTGTGCCCGATATCGCCAGATGGGCTACTAGTAAGATATAATTGGGTGTTAAACTGAAACTTATAAATAAAATAAATTTCAGGTATTTAAACATCTAAATTCTTAGGAGTCACCACATTGAAGACCATTTTAACAAAGTTACCAAGCTTTAGATACACCCTTTGTCCGGGAAAGGAGGGGTGTTATCCAAGGCGTCCCCTGAGATAAACTTAACCGTGCAGGTGTTCGCACATGAAGTAGTTGCTAGCGAAGAGACTACTCTAAGCAAGCAGGACCAAGGGTAGGCATCATCATCTGACCGTATATTAACATAATTAAGACTGCGGAGAATTATGCCACACAAATATATGCAGTTGCAAATCACACAGCACTTTATTACACACACCAATTCCTGGTGCGTGGGTCCAGGCTTAGTGGGATCCCAGTGGCAATGAGTGTTTGGTGCAGCGCTACAGTCCTCTCGGGCTGGTGTCTGGTCAGAGAGTGGTTTCGGTTTTGGGGGCGGCATCACCATCAGAGATTCTGTCAGGGATTCTTGCACCCCGCCCTGGTGTGGTGCAGATCAATCTGCGGCTTGGCCATTCTTCTGGCGTCTGGCGGAGTGGAAGCGGGGTCAGCACCCAGGCCAGGGGCAATCAGCGATGCCAAAGGCAGCCCAGCGATCAGCCACTAGTGCAGTGCTGGGATCAGAGCGATCAGCGATGGCAGTGTGTCCGGCGATCAAACAATGATCAACCTGAATGGTGTTTGGCGACCCTTTAAATAGCCTGTGGTACCCACGGCAGTCCAGGGAGAGCAGGGGAAATCTGCTAAACAAAATGCATAACAAGATCTCAAGTTTAACATTAGTTCCAATGGGCATATTAGTAAATAAACTCATAAACATACTTGATTTCATTCTCTGGGGGGAGGAGGACATGTCACTACACATATGGTTATCAGGAGTGCAGTCCTGCAGTCCATCAATTCCTAAGTCACACGATTCCTAAGGTAATGATTTTTTAACTAAGTTCTAACAGTATTTCTAATTTCTAACTAAAATCAAACAACATTTCTACTTTAACACCCTTGCTTCAACAGAGAAGATGGCTGGTTTCCTTACTCCCTTGAGCATTTCGTACTACAGTCTCTTTTCCTTGTCAGCCCCGGGCATTTTACTATCCTCATTCTGTAATCTGTCTGCCAACAGTTTGTAAAACTTTTTCAAATAAGTAGACAAGCTGTATTAAAATAAAATCACCCAAAATTTGTCAACAGCACTGACGTACACAACTGTAAGTCCTACTAT
Organism: Myotis nattereri; assembly: GCF_964212035.1. Lineage (NCBI taxonomy): Eukaryota > Metazoa > Chordata > Mammalia > Chiroptera > Vespertilionidae > Myotis > Myotis nattereri. Next base: position 183,774,508 of record NC_138075.1, read on the forward strand.
ATATAAGGACTGAAGGAAGTCCAGACAGTTTAAATGAAGGTTCTGACAAAAAAAAAAAAAGCATTAAGGCCTAACAAAAGGAGACCTAGACATGGTCTTTGTAAAGTAGAGTAGGCAAGGTGGCGAGGGGTAGGGGGGTTGTGGGGGGGGGGGGCGGTCACAGGACAGCAGGCTGAGCCTCTTCACCCCCGCCCTGTCACCCCTCAATTCTATCATATACTACCCCACACTCTTTATTCCTCCCTAAGTGGACTGAGTCCATCACAGAACTGAATGGATCTAAAAAAGAGGAATGCAGGGTAGTTAAACACAATACAATTGCCCAGTCACACAGTAAAGCAGAAACTTTCAAATCACAAGGTTTCAAATCACAGCTGGGAGTTTCTGGTCTCAGATTCAGCCACTCTCCAGTTTCCCCACCAATTATATTTTTTCAAAAAAGGGACATCTAGAATACTTTTATAATAAAGATACATTTTTTTTAAAGGGAAAATGGTCTTCTGACAAGTTCTTTTTAATAAAATTGCTTCAACTAAAAAAAATATTTGTTCAAAATTCAAATTTCATCGGCTTTGCCCCATAGATGATATGCTACAGCATAAATCCTGCACGTGACCATTTTCTCACACGATCACTGCAAGGCTTCCTTGTGAATGTTTGTTTTCCTATTCTCATTGCTAACTGGTGGCACTTCAAGCTGAAGAAGATGTTTTTCTTAGTCATTACATATTTGACTAATGCCAGAAACTACTTCCAGTTCTAATCTCATGGTGCTTGCCCTGTTGCCCGAGAGATTTGAGTTTGCTGTATGAAAATAGCAATTTAAAGAGATGAAAGTTTAACAAGTGCTATAAATAGCAAGCAGCCCTCACGCTATTATCGTTAACTACGGCTCCACACCCAGTTCCTTTTCTATTGTCTATCATTAACTATTATATCTGAAGTGAAACTTGTTTCTGGTACAATCAGTAGAATGAACAGCGAAACCATACAGAGATCAAAGGATTAGTGAAAGAATTTCTCTCTCTCACACAGAGACAAGGAACCTACCTGCTTTCAGAGATTCATGCTGACCAAAGCTCCTCTGGAGTTCATAAGTTTAATGTCCATATCTTCTTCCACTTTCTTTTAAGGAATATCTCAAGTGCTCACCTTATGAAACCTTGTTAACAAGAGAATGACCATTCATGGATAGACATTGCATCCTTAGGTGTCTGAATGAATGCTTTATTCTATACTTACTCTCTCAGTCATAAGAAAGCAGCCTCTTCCCACTAATCTCAGGAATATATTTATACACACTCTAGATCTGCTGGTGCTATAAAATAGAATATTTATAGAGTTGAAATTTTCCAAGCCAGAAAATATTCGGCTTCTCTCAGAAGCATCGTGAGAAAATGTGTGGTAATAGTAGACTGACATGTTGGCTTATCATATTTTCTGAAATATTTGTGTGGGTTTTTTTAATTTGTTTACTTCCTCTTCTAAGAACTGGATCAATGTCCTGGTCATTACTGGCCTGCAACGGGTCATCTTTATGATTGGGCCTGTGTTCCTGCTGCCTTTGGTTCTGATGTGCCTAATCCCTCCTGACCTCTGGAAGTGTTTAGGCATCTACTGCCAGTGTCTGAGTGCTGCGCTAGCTTCTGGTGTTGAGGCAACACATAGGTTTTGGGGACCAGGAAGGTGCTACCTAAGGTGCTCTCTGAGAGGTCAAGTCCCATCAACCCTTGCACTCCACCTTCCCCTCTCTGCCTCAGCGCTGTCTACAGAGGTGGCTGCCATTTCCTACTCATCACCATAGCTGCCCTCAGACCCCTTGGGAAGTCCAAGGTCATCCAAAGAAGGACCAAGAAGTTCATGCAGCAGAAGTTAGACCAATATGTCATAATTAAGCGTACCTGGTGGAAACCTAGAGGCATTGACAATAATGTGCACAGGAGATTCAAGGGCCAGATGTTGATGCCCAACGTTGGTTATGGGAGCAACAAGCGAACCAAGCACTTTCATAAGTTCCTGGTCCACAATGTCAAGGAGCTTGAAGTGCTGCTGATGTGCAACAAATCTCACTGCAACAAAGCACAGCGTCCCCTCGAAGATCCGCAAAGCCAGTGTGGAAAGAGCAGCCGAGCTGGCCATCAGCGTCACCAATCCCAATGCCAGCTACACAGGGAGAAAACGAATAGATAGCCTGTGTGTGCACATTGTATTTGTGTTAATAAAACCATACCATTCTGCCATTGAAAGGGGGGCTTCCTAACTGAACATGCCACTGTGCGGTTTTCTCTCTGCTGCTGCCAACCACGTCGGAGCAGGAAACCTTCTGAGGTGGCCCCTCCTTGTAGTTCCAATGTGACCTGGGGCATAAACCCCTGCTTTTGTCATACTACCCCATTTCTGTATATAAAGTTTCTATCATCTCACTACTCACTGTCATCTCAGGGTGAAGTCCAGGCCAGAGTGGGGCTGAGTCCCTGAGAAGTGGCCAGCATCTTCATCCCTGTCTTGTCCTCAGTTGTGTAAAAAAGGGAATGTGCAGGCCTTGGGAGTTGATCTGACTGTGTTTAACATCTGACTCGCCTGACTTTCCACTCACCAGATGTGTGACCTTGGGCAGAGCTATTTGCTCTTCCCGGACCTTAGTTTACATATCATAAGCCATTCTAATCACATCAACCTCATTAGAGTTACGGTGAAGTTTAAGTGAATTATACACGGAAAGCATTTGGAACAGTACCTGAGAAATTGAGTGAATCCATAGTGCTATAAATTTCTGAATTTTACTGTTACTAAAAGAAGAGTTGTTTTCTCTGAACTACCACACAATTCAGGGCATTCTTAGGGCTGTAAATAAAGTTCGTCACAAGCAGCACTTTGAGTCTTATGCTATGATAACCTCTTCTACATATTAAAGACTCCTACCAACTGGGAGAATTAGACTCAGTGATATTAGAGACGATGAAACTGCAGCTGTCATATGAAGAAATGACCAAAGAAATAGAGCCAAAAATCACTGAAAAAATATTATAGAGCTAGGTCCTGTAGTAAATTAATAGGAATATTATGTTCACATTCTAAATAATAGTCACTTTCATAAATAATACTAGAGGCCCGGTGCACGAAATTCGTGCACTGGGTGTGTGTGTGTGTGGGGGGGGGAGTGTCCCTCAGCCCAGTCTGCCCCCTCTCACATACTGGGAGCCCTCAGGCGTTGACCCCCATCACCCTCCGATCTCCTGATAGGCCCCTTGCCTAGGCCTGATGCCTCCGCCAGAGGTGTCAGGCTTGGACAGGGGACCTCCATCTCCCCCCGATCACTGGCTCTGGCCCCCGCCCAGGCCTGAGGCCTCAGGCCCAGGAATCATGCCTGGGCAGGGGACCCCCATCTCCCTCTGATCGCTTGCTCCACCCCCCGCCCAAGCCTGACGCCTCTGACCCTGGCTTCAGGCCTGGGCAAGGGGACCATCATATCCCCCCAATCCCCGGCTCCGCCCCCCACCCAGGCCTGATGCCTCGGCCAGAGGAGTTGACCCTCATCACCCTCCGATCACTAATCACCGGATCGGCCCCTTGACCAGGCCTGAGGCCTCCGGCAGAGGTGTCAGGCCTGGGCAGGGGACCCCCAGCTCCCCGCGGTTGCAGGCTCCGCCCCTGCACAGGCCTAACACCTCTGGCCTGGGCGTCCGGCCCAGGCAGCGGGGACCTGCAGTGGCAGCAGGGGGCGCCGCGATCGTGGGCTTCGCTTTAGGCCCAGGCAAGGGACCCCTAGCTCCTGGGACTGCCAGCTTCGACCGTGCCCAGCTCCCATCGCTGGCTCCACCCCTACTTCCTGCTATCACTGGCCAGGACGGAAAAGGCGCCTGATTCTCTGGTCATGGCTGTGGGGCAGGGCAAAGGCGGCCCCAGGGCCACCTTTGCCCTGCCCCCCAGCTCTTAGCTCCCCCCTGTGTTTCTGATCACTGTCAGTGGCAGGGGGCTTCTTCCTGCTTTCCCTTTCGCCTCCCTGCATTGTGCCTACATATGCAAATTAGCCGCCATCTTGTTGGCAGTTAACTGCCAATCTTAGTTGGCAGTTAATTTGCATATAGCCCTGATTAGCCAATGAAAACGGTATCGCCGTACGCCAATTACCATTTTTCTCTTTTATTAGTGTAGATTATATTTGTAATTCTTATTACATATTTTTCTTAAATAGAGCCCCCAATGTTTCATCTCTCCCTACAAAATCTAAATTTGTCACTGAAATGTTCTTACATTTAAAAAATAAACCCATTTAAGAATCTTGTGCATGCCATGCATGCATTCCAGAAAAACAGATAAAGTTTTTCCTATTAGTTCAGGGAGTTCATCTATCCTCTTAAAGCTCAGCTAGAAATTTCTGAGGGAGAACCCCTGGTTTTAAGGAAGAATTGGCTGAGTTTAGCATTGTATGCAACTCAGTGTAGCATCAGTTGAAAAGGAATAAGATACAATGGCTGTCCTACATTTCTTCACCTGCACCTCAGCTTCACTGCCTTTCTTCCCACCTATTTCCCCAGCTGCTCACATGTCTTTGGCTTTTCTGCAGCCCCAGCCCACAAAGCCTTGGGGCGGAGCTGGGGGGGGGGAGGGTTGGTGGGGGGGGGGGAGGTACTGATGCCCTGGCAAGGGTGAGGAGAGAGGTTGAAGTGCTCTTTCACGTGGGTTGTCTTCAAAACAAACATTCCTCAGGAGAAAGGTCACACTCATGAGGGGTAGAGAAAGAGGAGGGTTTCTTTTTCTTACTGCCAACTATTTCAAATAAGCCCCTGGCTTCTTGCATGCTCTCATCAAAACGTATCTTTATATCTAACTCACCACACCATGCTAATGTGGTCTATTTATTTTTCCTCCAAACTATGAGGTTTTGACATATGAGTATTATATTATTCATCATTGTGATTCAAGTTCTAGAACATAGTAAAGCATTAATAAATGGTTATTGAATGAATGAAGAGGATGGAAATAAATGTATTTTCTTAACTACCTTTTATACATATTGAATAGGACCCATGGAACCAAAATATCTTTTCCTAACATAATAACAATAAAGCATTATGCAGCATGTGACCAACAACTTATATTATCTTTTCATCGTAGTATAAATTGGTAACAAAATCTGAGACAGTATCTATGAATATGTAAAGTCTTTGAGGTTGAAATTAAAAGATTTATGTTACTTGTGCATTTCTTTTTGTGCTTATTCCAATGTTGCTAGTTTGTAACCTTTGAGTGCATTGGTAACTTTAATAATAATTAAAATAAGTATACTACTACCAGGAGATGGCATACTGAATGGCATACACAAGAAGGCACGTGGCATTCCTATAATAAAACTGGCAGGCTGAAATGAAAAGATTTCTTCTAAAGCAAGATCATCTTGGGCTTCCATTCAGTTGGCCTTCATAACCATACTAAAGGTTACCATTATGGCTGAATGCATGTGTTTAACCTTGGCCAGCCACCTTAATGCTTAGGGATTTCCCGTAATGAGTTAGGAGACGAGGTGAATTCCCAGAAGGAGCCCTAGATGTGAAACTGACCAGAGTCCAGGTCTTTATCAGCTGATTTATTTTCACACGCTGTCCTCAAAGGTGCTTTACTGGTAGAAGCCAGTTACTGTCAGTTTAGAGTGAAAATGCTGGCTCTTGGGTTCATTGGTTCTCTTTTATAAGATTGCTTGAATTCACAATTGGAGTGGTGTGTGTGTGTGTATGTATGTTGTGTAATGGTTTAGAGCCTGGATTCTGGAATTTGACTTGTGCAAGTTATTTAATCTCATTGGGCCTCAGTGTCTTCAAGTGTTAAATGAAAACAATACAACCTACTGATATCATAGGTTTGTTGTGAGGGTCAAATGAGTTAATGAATACAAAGCACTTGGAACACTGTCTGAAACATAACTGCTAAAGAAGTGTTAGCTGTTTTTACTATATTACATCGATACAGCATTCCATTCTTCCTACGTCTGAATAATATTGGGTCCCTATTAAATAGGGCAATGAATGGAAAGTGTCTGTGTGGGAAGGGACACTGTGTGACTTATTCCTTGAAATATTTTAGGTTTTGTAATGAAGTGGAGGAAGCTTTTCGAGTAGAAACTGCTCGGTGGAGATTCAGGGACTAGAGAGCACATGTATAAACAACCTACCTCTTTGCTGATGATCTACCTAATCATCTGGCTATAAGACAAAAAGTGAATAAACAAAATAGGGGGTATTAGGAAATGCATATGCAACTCCAATAAAATTTTCTACCTAAGAATTTCATAGTCCTAGGAATTGACCAGTGAGAACAGCACTCCATCCTTTAGCTGGGAGCTTGAAGCACAATGTCAGTGTTCTGACCAATGGAAAGTGATATAATTTAAATAGTCTCCTTGATATCTGTCTTTCTCTGACTGGCTTACTTCACTTAGCATAATCTCCAAGTCACAGAATACCATATGATTTCACTTATATGTGGATTCTAAAGAACAAAATAAACTAACGAACAAAATAGAAACAGAGGCTTGAATGCATGAAACAGACTGACAGATGTTTAGAGGAAGGGGGGTGAGGTGGCTGGATGAAAGACGGTGAAGGGATTAGCCAAAAAACATATATACATGACACATCGACACAGACAACAGTGTGGTGATAGCCAGAGGGAAAGGGGGTGGGGGAAGGTGGAGGTGGGCAAAAGGGGTAAAAATGGGGCTAGAAAGAAACGTTGCTTGGGGCAATGGGAGCACAGTGCAGTGTGCAGATGATGTTTCATTGAATGGTACACTTGAAACCTGTATGGTTTTGCAAACCAATGTCACTTCCATAAATTCGATTAAGAATAAATAGTCTCGTTGGGAAATAGCTCACAACAAGCTCGCCAAATCCACTTACCTCCCCTGCATTCACCCACTGGATTTATCCACAGCATTTGACTTGGAATACTCTCCTCCCTTCACTTCCACATCACACTCGCCTGGTTTTCTTTTTACTTCTCTGGTCCACTCATGCTCAGTGCCCTGTGAGCACTTCCTCGGCTCTAGAGGTGATAATTCTTTAGAGCTTTGCCCTAGGTTCTATTCTCTCTTTCTGTATTTTCTCCAGGTGATTTAATCTATTCTTACGGTTTTACTCACTTTCTAGAGAATAAATTATACACTTACTTATTGAGCCTAGACTTCTGTTCTGACCACAGGAATCATAATATTCTACTTCCTAATTGAAATCTCTATTTTATTGTTCCTAACCCAACATATCTAGAAGTGATTTGACCTCCGAATTTATTTCTTCTGCTGTCATTTTTATCTTAATAAAGGGCAACATCAATCTGGAAATTCACTTTGATTATTTCTTCTCTGTTACTTTCTATCTTCAAATTGATCTAAAACATACACTTTTCTCCATTCCACTGCCATCGTCATAACTCAAGCCACCCTGTTATCTAAAAGACTGGTAGCTTCCTAAATTGCCTCCCCACTCTTTCTCTTTCCTCTGACTAATGTAGGCTCCACACAAGAACTTGAAAAATCTTTCTAAACATGCACCAGAGCACAAATAAATAAACCAAATGTGGAGAGGTTGAGTGGACAACACAAGGTAACTCTAAGTGACTGCACACAGCTCTTTCCTTTCTGATTTCAACATGGCTGCTGTCCCAGTATATACATTCCTGCTGAATGACTTACTGGCTTTCAGAGTGTTTCACCTTTTTCCATGATGCCAGCACCTGCTTTTGTGTGTCACTCCAATTCCAGCCGACATGCTTGGAAAGTTTGCTCTCAGCATTAGTTACCTTTCTGGTACCCAGGTTTCTTAGTTCCCCAATAGTTTCCAATCAGAGATCTCCATATCCTCTTCATGTCAGTCACTCATTCCTGTTACCATAATGTAGGCTTCAACATCACTCAGTACTGCTCCACCTACATGTTTCAACATGCACTTCCTCTCTCTGCTTGCAATCTTCTCTTCTCCCACATCTTCCAGTTCCTAATACCTACGTACTTGCTCTTGAAAGTCATCAAAGACTCTAAGTCATCAACCTCCTCCTCATCTGCAATCTCATTAGTCCTTTTCTGGAAACAATGCAGCCAAGATTTCATTGCAAGGAAGAAGCCACTCTTCCATGTTCTCTGATGTAATCAACCATAACTGAAAAAATTATAAGATGGCTTAGTGGAGTCACACACACAAACACATAAATACACACAATGGGGAAAAAGGCAACGAACTATATACAGTTGAGTGTTTTTCAGAAGAGACAATTACATGCAATCTAAACTTTTATTTTTCTCCAGATTTTAATCTGCAAAGACATGCACTTTAGTTCTTATATTATAAGCGATCACCTTTGGTAACATTAGACCTTTTTATTCATCATTTTAAAAATGACATTTAATTAACATATTACTGCAGCCAGACAGCAAGATAATCAGAAAAACAAAGACTTCTTTTCTAGTTACCTTTCCTGCCAACTCCACGGAGCAAGGAGAAGGGTCAGGTGAGATAACGTGTATGAAAGTGCTTCTGAAACTACACAACAAGTATAATGTGAGCTGTTGGTCACCTGCCATCTGCTTATTCACATGAAGGCAATAAAGTTCTCCCCAAGGAACAAGGATATAAAATTCAGAATGGGGTGAACGTTCCTTAAATGAGGTAAAAATAAAACATAAAAATTTCTACACATTAAAAAATAATTTCAAATGTTACTGCTTCAGATTTTAATTGTACCAAATTAAAGTGTGAGTTTGCTTTTTCTAACTGTTTTGGCAGAATAGAATTCATTCAGTACTAACAGAGGGTTCAGGGCTCATGGTTGAAGTTTCTTTCAGAGATCCTTTAACTACAGCATGGTATAAAAGAAGCATAAAGAGCCCTAACCGGTTTGGCTCAGTGTATAGAGCGTCGGCCTGTGGGCTCAAGGGTCCCAGGTTTGATTCCGGTCAAGGGCATGTACCTTGGTTGCGGGCACATCCCCAGTAGGGGGTGTGCAGGAGGCAACTGATTGATGTTTCTAACTCTATCCCTCTCCCTTCCTCTCTGTAAAAAATCAAAAAAATATATTAAAAAAAAGAGGCATAAAGAAAATATTTATTTTGTCCACCAAGTAATAATTTCTTTTGTTGTTGCTAAAGCCACATAATTTTAAGTCAATATTTAGATGTCACCTTTCACATTTTTATTTTTGAAAGGAAGTCTTTCAGTGGAGTTCACATGTGAGTTGTTTCATCTGAGAGTTCAGTTACTGTCAGTGACAAGAGATGGGGGTGCCATGTTCTCATTCCTTTGAAACTCATCCCAGAGAAGAGGAAGTCAGTCATGGTAAATGAAAAACATGAGTAAAGTAGCACTGGACCACACAGATAAAACCAGATCTTTTGTATCTTTTACTGTCCACTGTAGAACTTAGTATTCTCCTTGTCACAATCACTGTCCTAGCAATAAGCTGGGAATTACAGCCAAAAAAAGTCAGACTGGTGTTATTCCATGATTTTGTGCAATAAAAGTAAACTCAGACTTGAGAAATAAGATAGTTTAACAAATGTGAATATGACATTTTATTTAGAAGCTTTTGTAGGAGTGGTGATAGGAGAGGGAGTGGTTCTATTTTGAGTAAGGATTACTACATGATTTCAATTAAGAATTAAAGCAGAAAGAGACCCCATTAGGAGTTCGAAGTGTTATTAGCGATGTGAGCCAACAATAAATTTCTCTAAGCTACATAAGCTCTAGTGTCATCCTTTCTAATATGATGATACTCATGAATACTATATTTCTGAGATTCAAATGAAACATCATTTACCAGTATCCATTCATCAAATATCAGCCACCTACTGTATTCAAGAAAGTGGGCTGGACACCGTGGCAGACTTGGTGGTGTTTAAAATAACCTGTTTTTATAAACTTAAAAGCAAAGAGGTAGGTCAATAACATCAACATCAAGAACAGTAAAAACAATTTGATAATATTAAGCACCATAAAGAATTAAAATAATGTGATATGAAAATCAATGTCATGAGAAAGTGCTTGGAAACTGTAAAATGTTGTACTGATAAATGCTGTTAAATTAATTGAGAATATGGATAAACTGGAGAAAAGTTTTTGATGACTTGTTTCTATAAGCACTCCTCTCCACCCTTATTTATCTTGCTTAATAAATTAGGATAGGAATCAATTACCTAATACAGTGTCTTACAAACTCTATATGCTCAGTAAATATTTGTTGAATAAATGAGTGCTTAACAATCTTCTCAATATTATTTTGAGGAATACTTGGGAAAAATTTCTCTAGTTGAAAACAAAAAGGCATTACTTAAGTTATTCTTAATAATTAGAATAATGCTTTTTTAGAGTCTGTAAAGTATTTTTTATGACATTGGTTTCAGAGGAAAGGGCTTATTCCATTGATTAACTGTTCTGAAAAGTGAGTGCAGTATAAACAAAGTAGAAAATGCATTGGTTGTGGTACCAGAACCTCTGCATGAAAATCCTTGTTCTGATACCCATTAGCTTTAGGAAAACTGTAATTTTCTGCCTTGGTGTCCTGGTCGGCAGAATAGTAGACTGAAGCAGATGATGCTAAAATCCCTTCCAGCTTCGATATTTTCTTTCATGCCTTAATACAGCGGTTCTCAACCTGTGGGTTGCGACCCCTTTGGCGGTCGAACGACCCTTTCACAGGGGTCGCCTAAGACCATCCTGCATATCAGATATTTACATTATGATTCATAACAGTAGCAACAAAAATAATTTTATGATTGGGTCACAACATGAGGAACTGTATTTAAAGGGCCAGAAGGTTGAGAACCACTGCCTTAATACAAAGGGTATTATTTAATGGAAGACATTTAACTTTATAAAATAGACTTAAGTTTTCACCATGTTTAAAATAATGTTAGCATATTTTTGCATTGATAAATTGTGCTTAAATCTTAGAATGGCAAAACTTTAAAAAGATATTGAGATATTCTAATGTAGCTAAAAGTGTACCCTCCTCCTGTCCCCCACTAGCCACACACTTTGGGCTATTTGGGGAGTAGTATATGACCAATTCTACACAGCTAAAGCTAACTCAGTGGCGTACTTATTGAGTTGAATAGTTCTGGATAAGCAAAAGAGAAGTTTTCAGTTACTTAAGCATACACCCATCTTTCCATCTGCTTAGACTTTGTTGTTCCATGAATGACAAAACAGCCTGGCCAACCACTTGCTGAAGCAGTACATTCAAGCAATTTTATTAATAATGCATTCTAAGAACTCGTAAAACCTTACATGCCTCACACACTAATCACAAGACTGTAATCAAAATATTATTTTAAACAATATATTCATGAAGGTGTTTGAATGAGCCTTCCTAAAAGTAGGAAGTCCCAATTATCCCAAAGCAATTAAGGTAGAAAGACAATTTAATATTTATTAAGCATCTACATTGTGTGTAACTCTGTGCTGGACTTTTAATACACTTTCTCACTTTAAATCTCATCAGAAACTAGCAAGGCTAGATTCAACTGTTCCCATTTGCAAGATAGTCTCAGAAAAGTAAGCCACTTAAACTTCCAGAGCTAATTGAATTCAGGCCTCTGAAACTTCAAGGCCCTATACTTTACTTACCACACACCCCTTCCCGGTACCTATGCTTGAGTGTACAGTATTATGTTTTAGTAGATAAAAATATAAATTTTAGATATTAGTGTGAAACAAATGTCTAAAAGACTAACATTAGTTCTTATGCAAAATAAGAACCCATTTGATAAGTTCCGAGGTCATATGTTTGGTGCTGTGTCTACACAGATTCATTCTTTTTCTTGGAAAGCAGCCCCTGCTAGCCCTCTACTTTCTTTTGCTAATTTTTGGCCTTCTTCTTATTCTCACTTAAATGCCACTTCCTAAGGAGGCCAACTTTGATCGCAGATGTACAAAATTCCCTTTTTGCTCTCAGATCATCCTGTGCCTTATTATCATTTATCCCACAGCCTTCACACTAGCCAGCCGTGGGCAAACTATGGCCCCCGGGCCGGATCCGCCCGCTTGAAATGAATAAAACTAAAAAGAAAAAAAAAAGACTGTACCCTTTTATGTAATGATGTTTACTTTGAATTTATATTAGTTCACACAAACACTCCATCCATGCTTTTGTTCTGGCCCTCCGGTCCAGTTTAAGAACCCATTGTGGCCCTCGAGTCAAAAAGTTTGCCCACCCCTGGCTGGCCTTTCCTAAACCCGAGATGATGTAATGCCAGCTAACAAAGCTTTCTCTCCCGCCGGCCTGGTAACCTGCCCTCTGCCCATTGGTTAGCCCCTGCTCTTTCCTTAGCAGCCATGTGGCCTTAGCAGCTGCATGGCCTCCAAACGCAGCTTTCAAGGGGGAGCCTGGGTACAGCCTCCCAGCAAGGAATCCCAGCCACAGCTGAACAACGCTGTCTGGACGGGGACTGGGATGGCTTAGTAGCTGCCTGAGGCCCTGGCAGCCCTGGGGCTCCAAACGGACCCCAGCCACAGCGACAGAAACCATAGCTGCCTTGTTCACTACTGTGTCCCCATCACCAAGATCATGCCCTTGCATGTAGTGCAGGTGCTCATAAACATTTATTGCTTGAATAACATGTGTCCAATATTGTGGAAAGTTCTAGAAGACTCTCAAAACATATGACCTTTAATTAGCTTATTTGCATGTTTTTGTCCTATATGATCTATATCTACACTAATAAAATGGTAATTGGCGTATGGCGCTACCCTTTTCATTGACTAATCAGGGCTATATGCAAATTAACTGCCAACTGAGATGGCAGTTAACTGCCAACAAATATGGCGGCTAATTTGCATATGTAGGCACAATGCAGGGAGGCAAAAGGGAAAGCAGGAAGAAGCCCCCTGCCACTGACAGTGATCTGAAACCCAGGGGGGAGCTAAGAGCTGGGGGGCTGGCCCCCAGCCATGATCGGAGAATCAGGCGCCTTTGCCACCCTGGCCAGTGATAGCAGGAAGTAGGGGTGGAGCCAGCAATGGGAGCTGGGCATGGTCGAAGCTGGCAGTCCCAGGAGCTAGGGGTCCCTTGTCTGGGCCTAAAGAGGAGCCCATGATAGCGGGCTGCTGCAGCTGCGGGTCCCTGCTGCCCGAGCCAGACACCTCAGCCAGAGGCGTTAGGCCTGGGCAGGGGCAGAGCAGGAGATCGCGGGGAGCTTGGAGTCACCTGCCCAGGCCTAACGCCTCGGCCAGAGGTGTTAGGACTGGGCAGGGGTGGAGCCTGCAACTGCGGGGAGCTGGTGATCCCCTGCCCAGGCCTGACACTTCTGCCGGAGGCCTCAGGCCTGGGCAAGGGGCCGATCCGGTGATTGGTGATCGGAGGGTGATGAGGGTCAACTCCTCTGGCTGAGGCATCAGGCCTGGGCAGGGGGCTGGGGGTCCCCTGCCCAGGCCTGATGCCTGGGCCAGAGGCATCAGGGCTGGGTGGGGGGCGGAGCCGGGGATTGGAGGGATATGATGGTCCCCTTGCCCAGGCCTGAAGCCTGGGTCAGAGGCGTCAGGCTTGGGCGGGGGGTGGAGCAAGCGATCAGAGGGAGATGGGGGTCCCCTGCCCTGGCATGATTCCTGGGCCAGAGGCCTCAGGCCTGGGTGGGGGCCAGAGCCAATGATCGGGGGGAGATGGGGGTCCCCTGTCCAAGCCTGACACCTCTGGCGGAGGTGTCAGGCCTGGGCAAGGGGCCAATCAGCCGATCGGAGGGTGATGGGGGTCTACGCCTCTGGCTGAGGCATCAGACCTGGGCAAGGGGCAGAGCCAGCAATCGGAGGGGTCTGGGGGTCCCCTGCCCAGGCCTGACGCCTGGGCCAGAGGCATCAGACCTGGGCTGGGGGCAGAACCAGTGATGGGGGAAAATGAGGATCCCCTGCCCAGGCCTGACGCCTCTAAAACTAAAAAGAAAAAAAAAAGACTGTACCCTTTTATGTAATGATGTTTACTTTGAATTTATATTAGTTCACACAAACACTCCATCCATGTTTTTGTTCTGGCCCTCCGGTCCAGTTTAAGAACTGAAATAGAAATACCTGTCTATCATGGACGCCTCTGTCAGAGGCGTCAGGCCTGGGCAAGGGGCCGATCCTTCGATTGCAGGGTGATGGGGGTCAACGCCTGAGGGCTCCCAGTATGTGAGAGGGGGCAGGCTGGGCTGAGGGACACCCCCCCACACACACCCAGTGCACGAATTTCGTGCACTGGGCCCCTAGTATATATAGAAGCCTAGTGACCAGAACGGCAGAATGACTGTTGGCTATGACACACACTGTGGCAGCCAACTGGCCTGATCCCGGCCCCAATTGGCCCCTCCCCCCAGCTGGCCCCACTCCCAATTGGCCCCAACACTTCAATCAGAGGCAGGGCCTGCTGGCCAACTTCCTGCAGCCCCTCCCCCCTGCCAGCCCGGCCTGATGGACCCCCATTAGGGTGGGCTGGCCGGACCCCACTTGTGCACAAATTCATGCACCGGTCCTCTAGTCATATGTAAAAGGAGAACATTAAAGGTCTTACAGTAGTATTCATATTTTATATGTTAAAAAATTGACCCCCAATATAGGCTGAAATTCAAGGTGAATTATTTGTAAGCAACTTCATGATGCTCTTCTTCATTTTTTTTGTTATATTTCATCAGTTTTGTCATCAGCTTTACTTTTATTAGTAAATTAGAACTAGTGACAGATAAGGCTCCTTTCTTCTTTTGTCTTTTTTGCTATACTTCTTACTGCCAAAAGATGGCAGTGTTTTAGAGAGTGACAGCCGTCTCCTAAGTCTGAGCTGATCAACCAGCTGAGTGGTTGGCTGTGGTCCTACAGAGTTAACCTAATTTAGCAAAAATCTCAGGTTTCAGGAGAACTTCCAAAGTGGAAACCCAGGAGAAAAACACATTCCTGGTAATTCCATTACCTATCTTTGTTTAGGAGAGGAAAGCTCCAGAAAGTGTATATTCTGTTACACATAAACAAATTTGAGCCACAGATGAAAAGTTTTTTTTAAATAAAATAGAAGTATTGCTGGTTTCAAATTCCAAAAGTCAATGCTATGATAAATCCATCTGTTGATCCCACATGCTATGATAAATCCATCTGAAGATCCCTTAACTCATGGATCAGATGAAGCATGTTTCCTAAAACTCTTTATTTTTAATTCATGAAAGTTAGGGTAAAAATACTTGTCTTCTCCATAAGCTTTTTTAAAAATCCTCACTGGAGGATATTTTTCCATTGATTTTTAGGGAGAGTGGGAGAGTGAAAGTCCAAGAGAAACATACATGTGAAAGAAACACATTGATTGATTGCCTTCTGCACTAGCCCTGACCAGGATCGGGTCTGGGGAGGAGCCTGTCACCAAGGTACTTGCCCCTGACAACAATCAAACCCAGGACCCTTTGGCCCGCAGGCTGACGCTCTGTCCGCTGAGCCAAACCGGCTAGGGCAGCTATTTATTTATTTATTTGTTTGTTTGTTTGTTTGCTTATTTATTTTTTAATTGGCACCTAAGACATCATGAGTAAGGTAGAGATTTGGCATGAATCTAAACTAGGTGAGGCTGTCCTTGCGTGGTACTTTCCCCCTTCTCCTCTTGGAACTGTTGTTCCGAGGGGCTAGGAAGGAGCAGGTGCTGGGCTCTCCTTCAGTGTGTGCCCTCCTCGGAAGACCACCTAGGCTCTTCTGCAGTCTTTTCTGCCCTGCATTAATACTTTCAGGTGCTTTTCTCCAAAGACTGCCTTCTTGTTGAAAAGGATCTAATCAATGTCTAGTCTCTGACTGATAATGTACCCTGCACTGACAATCATTCATTCATTTATTCATTAGCCATCACTCATGAATGAAACTCCTGCTATGCATCAATCACTGTCACATATAGACAGAGGTTACCAACACAAAGGCTCTTCCCTCAAGGTCAAAGCTGGTGAGACAGATAATTAAGTGAGCAATAATAATACTTCAGATAGATACTGAGGCAGAGCAAAGCAGGATCATGCTAATCTCAGCATCCTTATTTAACAGCCTACCTCTTAGCCCACAATTGACATACAATCACTATTTAGACCCAGACTTTTAATGATGAAATACTGAGGTAAGCTGATGGGGATGATATTTTTGGATCTCTCTGTGTTCCCATCATATCATTCCATATCGAGAAAAAGAAATACCTGTCTATCATGGACGCCTCTGCCCATGACAGTAGAACTGAAATAGAAATTGTGCTTTTACTTAACATTGGTTCTGAGGTAGAGAAGAAAGAAGGACTTCGTAGACAATAAGACCATTAAATGGAGATCGGGATAAGTTGCTGAAGCTCAGCTCTGCTAATACAACAGGAAGGCCACTGGGGTGTGAGAGGTGCCTTGACGCCATCAGACACTTGTTCCGACCAGGGAATAGACCTCATTTGCTTGGTTTCACTAACAAGCATGACTCAGCATGCATACCTGCAAGTGTTCCATTTCCTTAAAAGTTTGTTCTCCTTTGTTTTCACGTGTAACCCACAGAGGTTTGCATTTATCTCCAAAGCATCTCTTAGGCAAGCAGCATGAATACTATTTTAAAGCTTTTCCTTTATGGGTAAATGAATCAATAATGTGAAGATCCACTTTATGTGTTTTTTTAACTGTTTTACACTAAACAGGCCAAAACCCTGAGGTGCCTGGGTGATTTATCTGCAAATGCCCTGTGATTCAGTTCACAGCATCCTTTACCACTTTTCTTTTTTTAATTTATTTTATTGAATATATTGAGGTGGCATTGGTTAATAAAATCATATAGTTTTTCAGGTGTACAATTCTGTAATACATCATCTCTACATTCTATTGTGTGTTCACCACGTCAAATTAAGTCTCCTTCCATCACCATTTATCCGCCCTGTACCCTCTTCTATCTCCTCACACTCCTCTTCCCTCTGGTAATCACCATATTGTTGTCTGTCTATGAGTTTTTTTGTGTGTTTTTTTAAAATATATTTTATTGATTTTTACAGAGCAGAGGAGTGAGGGATAGAGAATTAGAAACATTGATGAGAGAGAAACATCAACCAGCTGCCTCCTGCACACCCCCTACTGGGGATGTGCCCGCAACCAAGGTACATGCCCTTGACCAGAATAGAACCTGGGACCCTTCAGTGCATAGGCCAATGCTCTATCCACTGAGCCAAACCAGGTAGAGCTGTTTTTTTTGTTTGTTTGTTTGTTTTTCTTTGCTTAAGCCCTTCACCTTTGTCATCCAACCCCTTAACCCCTCTCCCATCTGACAGCTGTCAGTTTATTCTCTGTATCTGTGAGTTTGTTTCTATTTTGTTTGTTAGTTTATTCGGTTTATTGGGTTCCACATATAACTGAAATCATATGGTACTTGTCTGTCACAAGAGGTAAGATTTCCTTTTTTTTTTTTTCGACTGAGTAATATTCCCTTGTGGAAATGTACCACAGCTTTTTTGTCCACTCATCTACTGATGGACACTTGAGCTGCTTCCAAACCTTGGCTATTGTAAATAATGCTGCAATGAACATAGGGGTGCATATATTCTTGAGAGATTATTTTTCCTAAAGATAAAATAAGTCTCTAAGCAACATTCTCTCTGCTCCTTATGGTTTTGAATCCAGGCACATTAGGCACATCAGAAAACAGCTGAGTGCAACCAAAGAGGAAAATCACCCAAGGGCTGGGGACTTCATTGCTGTGACCTCACGCCTGTAAACTGAGGATGAGCCAGTTGATCCGGCACAGCGGGGCGTGTGTTGGTTGGAGTTCCCAGGGAACAATGGCCTTCAGTGTGCAGGCTGCCACGTGGGAAACAGATTTGTTTATGTTTTCCTTTATGTCATTTTGGGGGATAAAAGAAAGTTGCTCTTTTCTTTATTTGAATGCCACAGAGTCAGCAGGGAACTCCAGCTTCCTGGTCCCAAATGCAGGCCACTTATTCCAGAAACTGTGAAATCCAGTGACCTGTTTGGAACTCTGTCCCTGTGATGGTGGCTGTTTTACCTCCGAGAGCAGGAGGAGCAGGTTTTCTTGTGGAAGAGGAGGCAGATTTCAGGAAGTTCCCAGACAGTCATTTGCCATTTCTCCCTGGAATGGGGAGGAGGAATGAGATAAGGCAAGGGCGGATGGATGACACCTTCACAAGGGCAGGGTACCCACCCCGGGCATGTGAAAGGTCAATGTGAATTCAAAGGCTTTGCAAATGTGTCTGCATCAATCAGACACATTTACATAATAAAAAATTTCCATCTTTAACATACCATCTTATGTAGGATTTTCTCATGGACTACTCTTTAACACCATAAATGTTTTGAGGCTGAGGAAAAGGATTCTCATTAAATTTAACTTGCATATGCACTAAATAGCTAATTATAGCCAGACATGGAAAAAGCTACCTCTCATAAATTCTGATTTCAAATCTTCTGTCCCATCAATTCAATAAATACCCTTATCCTTGTCAGGTGATGGGATTCAACTTTTAGCTGATATATGAAAATGTTAGAATTTAATAAATACAAATATAAAATAAATTTGATTGAGAACATAAATGTATAGGAAATATCTAGCAAAACAATTTTTAAGTGTTTCTAGTAATTACCTTGTTGTGAGTGATGTATTAGTAGGCATAGTTTTAATGGGGGAAAAAAACACTAAGAAACGTAATTGGCAGTAAAATAATATATCTACTGAATTTTATGTGACTGTGAGTACTTCAAAAATATAATATGAAAAGCATATGCTTTTTAAAATTCAAGTCAAATTTATTTGTGCTTATAGCTATAACTAGAGGCCCGGTGCACGAAAATCATGCGCAGGGGAGAGGTGTCCCCTCAGCCCAGCCTGCACCCTCTCCAATCCGGGACCCTTCAGGAGATGTCCAACTGCTGGTTTAGGCCCGATCCCGGGTTCAGGTCGCCCCCAACTGTCCCCTCCCTGCTGACCTGGTCGCTCCTAACTGCCCCCCCTGCCGGCATGGTCGCCCCTCACGGCCCTCCCACAACCCCCCATCGGCCTGGTCGCCCCACGCAGCCTGCTTGTTCAGTTGTTTGGTCATCCCTTACTAACCCCCCTTGCCGGCCTGGTCATAGGCAGCCATCTTGTGAGGGCATGATGGTCAATTTGCATATTACCTCTTTATTATATAGAATGGCATTTCTTAGCTTTGGGGAAAAATGGAACAATAATGGGTTGTGTAGTTCTCATTGTTTAATCAAATAAAGCTGATCACCCCAACAGGAGAGAAATTTGGTTGCTTTGGCTTTAAATCTCTAATGAAGTATATTTTTCGTTTATAGCATGGTTCCCCAATTGCAAACACACATAGCCCCCAGATCCTCCCTTTCTTACATGGAAAGCCATGACAGAAGCAAGAATCCTGTTAAAATTGAAGTTAATCCAGATTAAGAATTTCTGGAAAATTATTAAATTAGGGAGAAAAAAATAGATACAATGCCTGGTGTGGTACAACATCTTATATAATAAAAGGATAAAATGCAAATTGACCCTAATGGCGGAACTACCAAAACGACCGGTCACTATGATGTGCACTGACCACCAGGGGGCAGGTGCTCAATGCAGGAGCTGCCCCCTGGTGGTCAGGGTGCTTCCACAGGGGTTGTGCCACTCAGCCAGAAGCCGGCTCATGGCTGGCCAGCACAGTGGCAGTGGTGGAAGCCTCTCCCGCCTCTGTGGCAGCACTAAGGAGGGCTCCTGGGCTGCCAGAGGGATGTTTGACTGCCAGCTTAGGCCGGATCCCCTGGAAAGTGGGCCATCCAGTCGGACATCCCCCAAGGGCTCACGGACTGCAAGAGGGCACAGGGCGGCCTGAGGGACCCCCATGGCTGCATGAATTTTTGTGCACTGGGCCTCTAGTATTAAATATTGTGGTAGTTGCTGGCCAGCATGGCTCAGTGCTTGAGCATAGACTTATGAACCAGGAGGTCACAGTTCAATCCCAATAAGGGCACATACCCAGGTTGTGGTTTGATCCCCAGAGTGGGGTGTGCAGGATCAATGACCAATGATTCTTTCTCATTGATGTTTCCATCTCTCTCTGAAATCACTAAATATATATATATATATATTTTAAATAAATAAATATTGTGGTATTTTCAGCAGTGAGGAACCAACAAATACTCCATGCACTCTTCCACATTTCTCATCCTTTTTCAGTTATAATATGTGCTGGTATTCATGCTCTTAACTATCTACATTCTTTCTCTTTTATGGTTGGAAATGAAGGGCTCCAAGAAAGATAAATTGCACGATGAGAGCAGTCTGGGTCCCTGAATCACTATCTGGAAGAACGCTGTGCAAGAAAGTTGTATAGCCCTCATTGGGCTATGCCATAAATCATAGACAAACTATGCTATGGTTAGCCATTGAGATTAAGGGTTTGAAGTTGGAATTGATTTAATCATTTGGTTTTAGAAATACAATTCCAGCACTCTTTCTACAATAATACTGTTTCTCTAGTGTGGCTATGTGTTAATTTGATCTTATGGTGACTTTAAATAATGAAGTATATTGCTATCTATTCAATTTTGTCAATATATTAATATTAAAATTTTAAAACATTAGATTTAGATATGTTTGTGGGTTTAATTAACATGTGTGGGCAGTACAGTCTAAGTCTTCTAGGGTGGGTTTAACCAATGCTCTTGATTTAACTCAGGTTTAATGAGAATCAGAATTGTGAAATGATATGGTTTGACTGTGAATAAAATTTGTAAATGAGATTCTACTTCCATACTAAAGGGAAAAAGAAAGCCTTTTCTTATCAAGAAAATTTTTTTAAAAAAGAAACAAATTAGATATGGCCAAGGAAAATAGAGAATCAGTAACCATAAAGAACACTGATGAATAAAACTCTTCCTATAGAACAGTATCAAATATGTCCCCATTGTATAATGAATGTGGGTGTGGGTATGCTGGAGGAGGGATAGATAACGTCATAGGTTTGTCAACCAATGAGGAGCCACACTTGTAACTCATGGAGAGACCAACCTGCAGTGATAATCCAGAGAGCCTGAGCTTCAAGCTGGATATGATAACTGCTAGGATGTTGGTTTTCTCCTTCTGGGAAGTTAAGTGTAATTGGTCACTACAAGGGCAGACTGTGACAGAAGCTGTTATTATTAACCAAGCATTTCATGTGCCTTTATTATTTCCCACTTTTATTACATGGAAATTAGGGCTATGTGATGAATTCTGGCCTGTGAACTGTACGAGGAAATGAAGTGTGTGACTTTTATTAGATAAGTTTAGGGCAACCTTCTGTAGCTATAAGCAAAAGACCTAAAAATGATGAAAATGTAAGAAAGGAACCACTGGGCAAGTAGAAGAGCATGCAATAAAATTGCCTGACCTACATGGAACTGTGACATGAGCAAGAAATAATCTTTTGTTGTGTTAATCCACTGAGACTTTGAAATATGACTATAAGGAGCTGGCTTTATTATATGACTAATAAATAAAATATTATAATCACCACTGATGTTTTAATCCAGTGAAAATATTACTTTTATTTTAAGGGAAACACCTACAGAAATCAGCATTTATTTCACCATATGTTTTTTTTTTTACCCAAGTATTAAAGCAGATACAAAGAAATTTAGGGCATGTTCTTTTCTCTTCTCTTCAAAAGGTCCAAGTCCAGTATTCTCACCTGTCTTCCTGCAAAACAACAAATGACTAAATTTCAGTTCAGCTTTTTTTGAGATGGCATCTACTATCTTCTTGGAAATGTCCAGATAACTCTGAGTAAGGAAACACCAGACACTCAACCTGTTCTGAATAAAGACAGAATCTTGAAAACATAATACCTGAGTGTGGTTTACCTGAACCAAAAGTTTAATTTATATATCACCTTCTATGTCCTAATTACCACCTCTCATGTCCAGGTTAGGTGTCTCAACATGTGCTCTATTAGCAGCCTGTATACTTTCTTGTAATGCTTTGTATTCTATGCTGTGATTGTGTCTACATTTGCCCTATTTCTTTCTAAACTGTAAATTCCATGAAGGCCAAGAGAGTGTCTACCTAGTTCACCAGCAGAACTCCAGTACTCTTGCTATTATTTATTGCTTCTTCGAATATAACTCATGCATTATCTGTCTCTTTCCCCCTAATTGAAGAATCCTTTCTATATAGTCATAGAGAAGATGATGAGT
Source organism: Myotis nattereri (assembly GCF_964212035.1). Classification (NCBI taxonomy): domain Eukaryota; kingdom Metazoa; phylum Chordata; class Mammalia; order Chiroptera; family Vespertilionidae; genus Myotis; species Myotis nattereri. The sequence continues at coordinate 183,796,673 of NC_138075.1, forward strand.
CTAGTTTTGAATATCTTGAATGGGAGCTACTCCTGGGACATGAAATGAAGTTGTATAGTAGATAATTGGGTAGATGGTTCTGGATCTTAGGAGAAAAATCTGCGATGAAGACATAGAGATCTGTATGGCAGCACCATAGAGAAGCTCTATCAAGCCATGAATGTGCATGAAATCAGCTAGGAAGAGATCGTGAATTAAGGAAGGAAGACATCTAGGGATGAAACTCCAACATTATCAAAATTGAAGAAAAAATATTGATGAAATTTTTAGAAATAAGATTCAGAGAAGTGGAAGGAAAGTTACAATAATGAATAATCATAAAAAAGGGAGAAATTGTTTAAAGGAGGGAGGTTTAAATGCTGCATAGATGTCAAGCAAGGTAAGAATTAGAATAATTTTATTGTTCTTAGGAATTAAGTTGTCATTGATGAACTTTACTCAAGTGGTTTAGTACAGTGATGGGTTTCAGTACAGTGATGGGTCTATAAGTGAAGAGATAAACGTTAGGGAAAATGAGTTCCAGAAATTTGACAGTGAAAAAAGGTAAAGAGAGCTAACTCTCATGCATCCTTTAGGACAGAGCCAGGTAGCACCTCCTCCCAAAATACCATCGCCACTTTCTCAGATACCATCACCACTTTCTGGTTCCATCACAGACACATTACAGTTAGTCCTCTGCATACCTTCATTTTCTCATTGATTATATAATCCATTGTAGTCAACTGATGATTTGTCTTTCTCACTAAATCAATGGTCTGAACCTTCTTGGGATTACAAAGTACTTTTTAAATCCTCTGAAATCTAAAAACCATCTGTGCTGAGAAGTTCACACATGAACATACCTACAGATCTGTGCATAAAACTTCAGCAAGCTAAATAGAAACCCTAAAATCTCATTCAGGGTACCCAGGTTAAACGTTTAATAGTTGAGATTTTGTATTATTTGTTTTGTATATCCTGTGCCTGACAGAGTGCCTATTATACAATACGTACTCAACTAATGCTTGATGAATGAATGAATGAATGAATGAATGAATGAATGAATGGTTGGATGAATTAATAAATTGCAAATTAGAAAGATGTACAAAGAGCATTTAAAGTATGGAATCTTGACCTTGGAGAAACAGGAATCCTTCAGTGAAAATGTTTGATAAAGGAGGTTTCCAGGACAATAAAGTGAGGTGGGGCACTACTTATAAAGAGAACATCAGATGAAAGACCACCAAATTATTCAGAGAACAAGTTATTTAATTCAAATGGAGTACAAGGAGCACCAGAGAAGTATCAAAACACAAGGGGAGTAGTTGGTGGTAATTATCCCACACTTGCAGATAGAAATGAATAAAGGTTATTTTTATTTATTTATTTATTGTTTTTGTAAGAAGAAGGTGGAAATTTTAATTGGAAAGTTTATACAGAATTAAAAATTTGATAAAAAAATTAAAAGATCATATTCATAGGCTAGACTATAAGGCTTACCTATATTTTGAAACCTGCTTCCTTTTAAATTAAATTTTTATTGTTGAAAGTATTACATATGCCGCCCCCTTCCCCCCCCCCACCCCCCGCCCTCCCACCGCTTCTTTCCTCATTGACCCCTTCTAGCCTGCCCTGCCCCCTACTCCAGGCTTCACCACCCTATTGTCTGTGCCCATGGGTTATGTGTAAATGCATACACATTCTTTGGATGGTCTATTCCTGTCCCCTTACTCCCTCCCACCCTTGCCTTCCCTCTGAAGTTATTTTTAAAGATCTCCAGGCTTCCTTTGAAACTCTTTTCTAGAAAAATATAAGCCTTTATTATGTAGATATCTGCCCTTAAAACACACCAAATCCTTTGTGTTTTATTTAGTTAACCATTTCAAGTAAATATATTTCTAAATTGCAATTTTGAAAAAAATTGAATTACAAAAAAACAATAAAGTAAAAAAATTTACCTGTAGTTAATTATTTTCAGTATTTTTTTCCTCACACATCACTATCTTCTAATCACTACCAGCAATGCCAAAAACTATCAAAATAAATTAGCAAATAATTATGGAAATTTGATATAGAAAATCCAAAGTGCTGGATCAAACCTAACAGATTAAAGTATAAAAATTTTGACATTTTCCACCAATTTCATTCCCTGGGGGATAAAAGTGATAAAACAGAATATTAATTGTTCATATACACAAATACCATGACCAAATTATTGACATAACTTGGGGATTTACAAATCTGTGAATAATATTGGGCTAAAATGGATCTTTAGTTTAAAAGATTTGAAATAGATGTCTTTGGAATTCCTACCAAGGTGAAAGCATCAATGACTTTCAGAAGCCTTTTTTGATCTGTTTTGCCAAGTTATAGATTTGAAGGGAGGATAGGAGAAGGGAGGTACATATTAACTAAAATGGTTATACCAGAAGCAAAAGGTTTCAGAGACCCCAAAACCCATTCAGAATTCCCAGACCTGCAATATGATTAAATATATCTTAGACTAAGCCAATGCAATAATAATCTCCTTTAATTATTTATAATGTTTAATGTACTTTCCTTTTATCCATCTGATCCTTATTTTTGTCCTAAGAAGTACTGTAGTTAATACACTCATTTCATAATTGAAGGGTTGCAGAAACATCTGCATTATGTCCTACTCAAGATACCACAGTTACTAGAGGGAAAATAACATCTGGCTTTGTGTGGCAAGTTCAATGTCAACTCCAGTACTCTTTCCAAAGAAATTTACCTTCCGGGATTGGTAACACCACCAATTTGGTATTTGAGGTAACATAAATTGCTGAGGTTGGTTCCTGCTGAGTCATTCTATAGTTCTTCACAAGAACTAAACAGATTAGTGTTGGATAGACATAGAGAATACACATTGACAGTACAGTCTAAGTTCTGGAATGGATAGAAACAATGCTCTTAAGTTTCATAACTATAGCATATCTCTGAAATTTCACTAGAAACTCTCTTGCAAAATTCTCAAGGTAGTGTGGGTGGTTATTGGAGTTATTAACTAGAATTCTTTGGTTTGCTTTGCTCAGTTCAGTCCGTCAGAATACATTTCAGGGTAAGACAAGGATGTGGGTAGAATCTATGTGGGCTAGTTCATTTACTTTAACCTTGCACAGTTGTATCAACAATGGAAAGAGAAAAGACTGGAGCCTCTTAAAGTGAACATTTCAGTGGAATTGAAACCTATGCATCATCACAATTAGGAAATCAACACAAAGTTCATGGCCCATTTATGGTTGGATCATCTCAAAAACATCATCTTTCCAAAGAACAAGTGCATTTCTCTCATTAACCAAAAGGTCATTGTCAACACTCCACTAGTCACTAGTACATAGTATAGTTATCTGAAACAAATATTTAAATGATCAGTGGTGAGGGTCAAGTGACTATGTGTGAGTAGGGGATAGAGTGGAACTTTGAAATTTCCTGAGTTAATGTAGTTTTAAAAGTTTCTATTTCTGTAGCTGACTTAGGAAAGATTAAACACAACATGTTAAGTGAGTCAGGCAGCATTTGCACTTTGGCTCTGTCATTTATTAAGTGATCTTAGGCAAATTATTCAACCTCTTTGGAGTCTTGATGCCTTCACTTGAACATGGGCTGACATTAGTTACCTACTTCATGAATGCATTTTTAGAATCAAATGAGAAAAATAAACAACAACTCTTAAACCCTTATAGTAGGTACTCAATCAATGTAAGATGATGCTATTATTATTATTATCACTATTATTAACTTAATTATCATCTTACTGAGAAAAGTTGGAGCCATAAGGAGCAAGGAATAATTTAATATTTTGACAAGTATTCCTTCCCACTTCCACCCCCAAATGAATGGGGAAGCCTTATGGAGGGCAAATATTTGAAGGGCAGAAGGAAGAACATGACAACATAGGCACACCTTCTGTTTTAAGGTTTCATGGTGTGGCTTTGTTTGGTTTGAAACTAATTCCCAGACTTACATGTCCACATTAACTTTGATTGCTAAAAGTATTCTAAAAGCCAAGTGTCATTATTTTATGTAGATAAAATCCTTCCTGTGATCATTACCACATTCTTATCCTCCTTTGTGCTGTGTTTTGACCAGCTGAGCTAAGCAACCAAGACAAAGACTTGTAGTTAATAACTCCATCCACAGTTTATCCCATGGAATTTCACAATAGATTTAATGAAACTTCACAGATAAAATATGATGGAGTGATATTTGTTTCAGTCTACCTAATGTTAAGAGGGCACTGCCCATGCACATTGACTGACTCCATCAAAATGTGCTGAATTTTATGTTTTAAAGTTTTATTATTAATATGTTAAGCAGATTAACTCTAACAATATAACACAGCTATTCAACATATCCAAATTACCAACCTGATGGTATCACCAGTACCTCAATCTAAATTGATTAGTTTGGAAAGAGTGCTAGAGTTCGAATTGTGTTAGCTGCTTGGTTTTTGATCATTCAACTTGGATTATACATACAGATTTTCATTTTCTTTAGTAAGCAACAGTGAGCATAAACTGGGGATATATACACAGCACCCCAGAACTATTAATAGGGAATAAGCAACATTACTTTATTCACCATGTGTTTTTCAAGTAATTTATAGTAATACAGACAGGTTCCAGAGAATGGTTTCTTTACCAAAGCATCTTTTCACACTTTATTTACTACATTATATTTAAGGCCTCAGGAAACAATTTTTTGATTGGCACAAAGATTTGTGATTACAAATGGTATGATTGCTGTGGAATGTTGAGGTTAAGGCTAAGATGGGTTTGTCTTGCCAAAAATAATGGTAAGGTGTGGGAGAGGCTACAGGTGATTCTGAATATTATTTGTCATGAGTAACAGGGAATGTTTTTGCAAATTCATAATAATAGGATTAGAAAAGTATTGTTATAGGAAACAAGGACAGTCTTTCTTGTTCTCTGAAAGAAGAGATCTTGAGAAGATCCTATTGCAATGTATTTCTTCAGAGAGCACATAGCTCAGGATGAAAGGCTTCCAAAAGGAGATTCAGTGCTATGCTCATAGGTCAAATAATGATGTGAACGGTCATGAAGTTTTACCTCTTTCTGCTGCTGAGATACCCAGAAAACAAATTCCACTTTTTAAACTATCATATATAGAACAATTGGTGGAGAGCAATAAAGGGTAAATGCTAAAACAAGTGCTTAAATCTGATAAGTCTCTTTAGTGAACCTAAGCAATATGCTTTGCCACTCTCGGAAGAGGTCCTCTTTGTTTCACCGTCACCTTGAATTGTCTCTTTGAGATAGAATTAGCAATGAGATGGAAGTGGTCTTGTTCCGAAAGATACATAAAGATATTGCGCCTTGAATAGCACAACAAAACTGCTAGTGTTATTTTCTGCTCTTGTGCTTGAAAATACTCCCCTATTTATATAAATCTCTAAAAATCTTGTTTTGTGAACTTTAATTTACTGGACCAGATTCTAAATTTAATTTGTTCTTCAAGTTTACCTATACTAGTAATTAAATATTATTAAATAGAATTATTTGAACAAGATGGTGTTTGATTTTCCCTGCTTATTCTTATTTTTTAATATATATTTCAGAGAGGAAGGGAGAGGAAGAGAAAGAAACATCAATGATTAGAGAAAATCATTGATTGTCTGCCTCCTGCACATCCCCCACAGGGGATTGAGCCCACAACCCAGGCATGTGCCCTGTCTGGGAATTGAACCATGACCTACTGATTCATAGGTAGATGCTCAATCACTGAGCCACACCAGCTGGGCTTCCTTGCTTATCCTTATCATAATTTATAATTATAGTAGTAACTGAAATTTTACTTAATCCAAAAATATTCACCCATAATTCACACTACCAACTAAGAAACAATTTTATTAATATTTTATTCAAATCCTTATCTACCTCTAATCACTGTGTACATATAATTTGGTAAATAAAATAAATCAGAAACATTTTATAAGTCGCTCCTATACCTTCATATATATAGTTTTTAATATTTCACTTTGAAGAACTATTTCATAGTTTGACAATATTTCACTATGTAAAAGCTATCATAATCTCATATTATATGGTAGCCATAGGCCTAATAAAAACATATTGTAAGAAAAAACACTTGTGATTTATGCCTCCTGGGTGCTTAGCGTGTTGAGATAAAATCTTGGTGGTGTGAAGTCTGATTTGTACGTTATTTGGGATGACTTAGAAGTTGGTGGAGGAGGATGTGGGTACCACATATCCAGCTCTAACTCTACCAAAGCCCCTTCCATTTGTTTTCTGAGGCGTAGATGATATAAAGAAGTTCAGAAAGGAACACATTGCCTAGTACATGCTGTCATTAGACTCCACATGGATCTGCATGAAACAAACATAATAACCTGCAGCCTGGGCAAGACTAGATTCTGAGCATGTTCAGAACCACAGGTCCTCGTAAATCTCAACAACCTTTCTGTTAGGCAAGGCAATACAGCAGATTTAAGGAGATAGTATGTTCTATAGTACTAATTATTCAATATTTGGTAAAAATATGAGTATTTTAAGAATTAGGGTAGTTATGTATTATACATGGGTGTGGGGAGTTGTGGAAATTAGTACTTGGCAATATCAAGAGCCCTGGCAGCTGCTCAAGAATCAGAGCCAGTTACCTTTAAAACAGTGTAAGGAAAAAAGGTTTGGGCATTATTTTTTGTAACCAATCCTGACCAGATATTCAGAAGCAAAGCAAGGCCCCTGAGTTCAGCTAATAATCACTTAAGATGGATTTTACTATCAGCAGTATTAAGAACACCTAAGCCCTACCCGTGTGGCTCAGTGGTTGAGCATCGACCTATGAATCAGGAGGTCACAGTTTGATTCTCCATGCCTGGGTTGCAGGCTTGATCCCCAGTGGGAGTGTGCAGGAGGCAACCAATCAATAATTCTCTCTCATCATTGATGTTTCTCTCTCTCTCTCTCTCTCTCTCTCTCTCTCTCTCTCTCTCTCTCTCCCTCTCCCTTTCTCTATGAAATAAATAAAAAACATTTTAAGAAATAGAGTACTTAAGACAGGACCATCAGACCAGAGACATTAACTTGTGATGAGCCCACATCATTTGCCTTTGGAGTTGCCTAAAAGGGCATGGGATATTGATAGATGACCTCCACACATTGGTTGGGGTAACAAATGGGTCTATGATAAAGTTAGAGTCCCACAAAATTTCTTGTGTTTGTATGATGGTTAATTTTTTGTGTCTACTTGATTGGGCTAGGGATGCCCAGATAGCTGGTAAATCTCTATTTCTAAGTCTGTCTAAGATAGTGCATCTGGAAAAGCTTAGCATTAGAATCAGAAGGCTGAGTGAAGAAGAGCACCCTCACCAGTGCACGTGGGCATTATTAAATCCATTAAGGGCTTACAGAGAACAAAAAGTTGAAGGAAGGATTTATTTTCTCTCTCTCCTTGAGCTGAGACATCCATCTTCTCCTGTCCTCGGACATCGGTGCCCCTGGTTCTCAAGCTTTCAGACTCAGTCCAGAACCGCTTATACCATTGGGCCCCTTACTCAGACTGAATTGTACCACTAGTTTCCCGATGGCTGAGTGACATCTGACCTTCTTGTGTAAAGCTACCCTACAGAAAGTGCAATGGTACCTGAAGTATAAGGAGTGGCTAATTTGAGGGACTGCTCTGTTGTAATCTACCCCACCATTAGATAGATAGATAGATAGATAGATAGATAGATAGATAGATAGATAGATAGATAGAAAAGAGGATATTTCTATCTAAAGTTACTCTTTGTGCCCATCACTAAGAGTAACTTGTTGAATGTCATAAACTCTAACATTGTATAATCTACTTCTGCTGTCTTAAGGGCTCTAAGGCAAAACAAAAACAAAAACAAAGCAAACAACATTCTCTGGTATATAGAGACCTAACCTGAGGTCACTGGGAACTCGGTTTCTCAGGTAATGTTCTTAACTTCCTAACCAGAGGAGAAAAAGAAGTCTAGCTACACTAACTCTGAGACTATCTGTGTCTTACAGTGTAGGGTCTCCAGGCAGGAATTCTAATAAACATTATACAGGCTGCAGGACACCGTGAGTGGCCATACGTACTTGGCTTATTTAGTATCTGATTAATGGCAGCACTGAGATATTAGAAAGAATAGTTAAGAATATACAAATGACTAGCATATGGTGCAAATGATATAGAATCTGTTTCTTGCAAAAATAACCACTTTAAGTACTTATATGGGGCTTGGAAGTGTCTAGAGCAGGGGTGGGCAAACTTTTTGACTCGAGGGCCACAATGGGTTCTTAAACTGGACCGGAGGGCCATAACAAAAGCATGGATGGAGTGTTTGTGTGAACTAATATAAATTCAAAGTAAACATCATTACATAAAAGGGGATGGTCTTTTTTTTTTTTTTTTAGTTTTATTCATTTCAAAGGGGCCGGATCCAGCCCGTGGGCCGTAGTTTGCCCAAGGCTGGTCTAGAGGCTCTAAGGACAAGCACAGGAATAATAATGGAGGATCTACATGATGTAGTGCAGAAATTCTATTCAAAGGAATGTGACCTGGATTGAGGGAAGAATCTGTTTGGGCAATACACTAACATTGGAGATTAGATGCTAGGATATACAAATCAGGATCTGGAGTCAGATGTGATTGAACACAGGCTTATCAGATATCTTCTAGCTGATTTTGCTTGTTCTGTGACTTTTCATGTAATGATTTTCCAAGAAATATCAAGCCAGATCTTTAATCTGGCAAATGAAACCTGGTGTTCCAAAAGCATTGGCATGGACTACGTGTCAGCAGGCCTTGCATTTTCCACAGCATAAGGCTATAGACTCTGCTTTGGGATGGGAGCACTTCCAATTGGAGACAGTAGACTCTTCCCTCATTCAAACTGGGAAAAGAAGGTAGGACAGCAATTCTAGAAGAAAGTGAGCAATACCCCACTGTAAATGGCTCATCCCTACATTTGGAAGCCATTTATCAGGGAGTGGTTGATTGAGAAGCTTGATACCATTTGCTGAAAAGGCTATACAGCAGTGGTTCTCAACCTTCCTAATGCCGTGACTCTTGAATACAGTTCCTCATGTTGTGGTGACCCCCAACCAGAAAATTATTTTTGTTGCTACTTCATAACTGTAATTTTGCTACTGTGATGAATCATAATGGAAATATCTGATATGCAGGATGTATTTTCATTGTTACAAATTGAACATAATTAAAGCATAGTGATTAATCACAAAAACAATATGTAATTATATATGTGTTTTCCAATGGTCTTAGGCGACCCCTGTGAAAGGTTCATTTGACCCCCAAAGGGGTCGCAACCCACAGGTTGAGAATCGCTGCTATACAGGAATGTAGTTGAGGATGGTGTGATAGATCTACTGGGCCAGAATCTCTGGCATGAAGAGACAACCACTTGCCTATTCTCTAAATCAAATATAGTAAAAAATTCCATTGCATTAGAAATAATAAAAAAAAGAAATTTTGAACTTTACTTTTATATTTAAGTCAAAAGAACAGCATAGTGTGAATTCTGTTTTTCAGTGTTTTGGACATTAAATTCTTTGGAACTATGATTTTTGAACGTTCATTATTTCCTGGGAATTTTACAGAGAAGAGGGTTACATTCAAATTTTGGGCATTTAAATGTTGACATTTTATTAATAGAATATTTCAATTCTCTTTAATTTATTGAATAAGTAATAAGCTATATTGGACAATAGAGATCAATATAATTTGAAGTACAAATTAGGATAGAAGGTGAAGATGCTGCTTTAGATAGAGCATAACCTGGAAATTTATTTAATTAGTACCTGTTGTGACCCAGTCCAACACTGACTACTAGATGTTTTGGGAGAATACAAAAGGAACAGTGGTTAGTATTAAGGAATGGACCCCATGAGGATGGGGAGAGGACTGTCCTAACAGACTGCTTACTTCTAACAACTGTATGACTTGGGTATGATAGTGATAAATGCCTGTTCCCCATTTCTCTGGTTTTCTTGAGGCAGGATTTGCCTAAACACAGCTGACTAGTCACCTCACCCTTTCTTTTTCCCCAAGAAGGTGAACTAAGTTACCTAGTTGATGAAAGACAGCTCTAGCACTAGGCCACATTGGTGAATACCTACCATTCAGCTTTACCAGTGAGTTAGCTTTTTCCGTGGCAACAGGCCATGCCAATTTATCAGAGGCTAACAACCACAAATGCTTATTTCTTGCTCATGTTACATAAGAGCCGTAGGCCAGCTGTACTTTTGCTCAGCTTTGCTTTGCTTGACTCAGCTTGGCTTAGTTCCAAGTGTCTTCTCAGCCCAGAGACTTGGGCAGTTGTAGTATCCCTTATCTGAGACATGCTGTTCATAGGTGAGGGCAAACCACACAATCCAACTGGAGGCTGCTACTCAAAGATTGAAAATATCATATCTGCTCACATCCCATTATCCAATGCATGCCATAGGACCCAGCCCAAAGTTAATAAGGTATGGACTTATACTCTTCTCACATGGCAATGGCAAGAACGTATAAGCCTGTCACAGGGAAAAAGCAAATAATTTGGAAACTAAGATACCATAGCTATGAAGAACAGTGATAATGAAGAAGGGTGAAAAGATGCGACATGCTTCATGCCTTCCTTCCCACAAAATAGTGGGAAGGGCAGATAAAAAGAATAGAATGAAAGACTGAAGGGTTGGAAAGAAGGAGAAGGACTGGGGGATGTTTTCCTATCATACAGCTAGTTTTGAAATGGACCACTGGTACCCCATATGGAGGAATAATATTTCAATTTCTTTCCATTGCATTGGATGATAAACGGGCCTTTTTTTTTTTTAATACATTTTATTGATTTTTTACAAAGAGGAAGGAAGAGAGACAGAGTTAGAAACATCGATGAGAGAGAAACATTGATCAGCTGCCTCCTGCACATCTCCTACTGGGGATGTGCCCGCAACCCAGGTACATGCCCTTGACCGGAATGGAACCTGGGACCTTTCAGTCCGCAGGTCGACGCTCTATCCGCTGAACCAAACCGGTTTTGGCTAAACGGACCTTTTTTAACTCTCCCATTGGCACTAGAATCTATAGTGATCACATGTTCTGTGTCGGGATGAACTGTAGCTGAGTGAGGCCTTCTTATTTAGCCCAAGAAAGTCTTTAATGAAGATAGTCCTTTAAGACTCTGTGGGTTGGAGAGACTAGCCCAGTGCAGCCTGCTGTGCCCACATAGTGTGATTGTCCCTAATGTTCTTTTCTTCACCGGACACACACAAATCTTGGGTCATTTCTTCATTTTGCTTTCCTGCTGCTTTTGGATAATTACAGGAGAAACATTATCACTTTTTTTCTAGAAGAAAAAATAAGATTCATATAAGAATCTTAAACTTTATGCTATTTGAGACACCCTTGCCTTACTTATATTAATGATTATATTGGTGTGAAACCTAATGCAAAATAATCATTCTTTTAGGAGTATGTAATTATTATGTGGAGAATGATAATGAGTCACTCTCAGCATACAAGAAAGCATATTCCATTTATGGGTGATTAATAGGATCAAACCCACAACCCATCCACAAGCCATTTTGCTACAAGAATGTGGTGATGGCTGCCTTCATCAGGGCTTGACTAATCACACTCAATCTTCAGGTAATGCTGGGTGGGACCGAGGCTTTGGTTAACAGTTCTTGTAGCATTTGATAAACTCCTACTTTATGATGACAATATTTATTATTTTAATAAAAATGTAAAAGTGGGCCCAGGATAGTTTTGATCGTCAGATCGATCAGATTTTCATGCTACTTGCCCCAAGTGAAACTACTGGTTGTGTGAATTCTGGAACCTGGTGCAATCCCACAGAGACCCCAAAGCTAAAGAGAGAAGGGTTGCAGCAAAGCTCAGAAACCAGGCAGCTATTCTTCTGGGCCTGTAGAAAAAACAGAATCCAATATACTATCCATTCCTTTGCTATCATGCAGTTTTCAAATTAGCTGCTAGCCATATGTGCAACATGTTAAATGCCGCTCATCAGAACTAACATGTCCAGCAAATATGGAGTACACACCAAACTTCAAAACCCAATAGGAAAAAAAGTAAAATGTCTCATTAATAATTGCTATATTTATTACATGTTAAATGGTAATTTTAGATATATTGAGTTAAATAAACTTTATTATTCAAAGCAATTTCATCTGCTTTTTAAAAAAAAATTATGGCCGAAACCGGTTTGGCTCGGTGGATGGAGCATTGGCCTGCGGACTGAAAGGTCCCAGGTTCAATTCCGGTCAGGGGCATGTGCCTGGGTTGCGGGCATATCCCCAGTGGGAGATGTGCAGGAGGCAGCTGATCGATGTTTCTCTCTCATCGATGTTTCTAACTATCTCTATCCCTTCCTCCTGTAAAAAATAAAAAAATATATATATTTTTTAAAAAAATTATGATGTGGCTACTAGTAAATTTAAAATTACATATATGATTCTCATTATGTTTTTGACTGGACAGCACTACTCTAAAAGCTTGCCTCAAACTAGATAAATGATTATTCTTCTGAAACCACATAATTTCAAGTTTGTGCCCTTTTAAGAAGTGTTTACCCACTTGTATGGCTTACCAATTAATTTCAGTCAGCTTCTCATAAAGTCAGGTAAATTGTGTATCTGGAAAGAGTCTCATGCATTTGCTTGCCCAAACACAGACTGCATGCTTTATTTCTTCTAAACCACAAATGATGAACAATCCACAAACACTTCTGGATTATGTGCCTCATCCATGGAATGTTCGTTATGTAGGTGTAAGAGTAACTTTGGCAAAAAAAAAAAAAAAATCTCTTAGAAGTTTTCCAGTTGTCTTTTAACTGGAAAGATGTCACCAATTATAAATTTGTATCAAATACCAAAATATGTAATTTGAATTACACAGAAAATGGCCAGTGATAAGTATGACTTCAGAGGACAAAATATACATTTGTTTAGTTAATTGAATGCTGAAGAGGGACACAGACCTTCATTCCTGCAAACATAAAATAAATTACTTAACCTTCATTGAGCTATATTCTCTCAGAATGTAAACTCGGTGAGAAAAACGGAGCCTGGCATTCTAGAATGATGGGAATGCTAAGGGCTTGATAACAGTTTGTGAAGAAGGACAGTCTGCAGCTCAGGGATTGTATCAGGCTGCTTGGCACCTCGGAACCTTAGTGTCCACAAGTGGTTGATGGAAAACAGATTTGGGAGGGGCTTTATGATGCTAGGATAAATTTAGGGTTATAAGTGAAGGACTAAGATCTAAAGGTGGAACCAAATAAAAGTTAAGTTACCCAAGTGGTAAATTCAGTTAAACATGGCATCATGATTATCAGCTACGGCAAAAATTTAATTGGGAATGCTACTATGTTTCAGCTCCACGTCCCTGAATCTTAATTAGTGTGTCTCTGGGAATCAGAGATTACTGTTAGAATGATTTGATTTTTAAGTAAGCATATGTGCAATAGGTCTATCAGCTTGCACGAATACAGGGAGCATTAAGGCTATTCAAAATCATAAAACTGGAGACTCTGTCTTCAAAAATGAAGGCAAACCCTTTTTTCAAGGGGCACTTTGGTCTTTGTTTTTAACTTTATCGCTCATAAGCATTGATATTAATTAGTACTTTTTCCTACTGTACCTTACATTGAATTGTAATTATGTGAATCTCTGCTTTTCCTGCTAGATCCTCTATAACAAAAAAGTAATGTTACAGGATAGGGAGAAGCTAGAAAAATTCTGAGACAGGAAGAATATGGAAACTGAGACAAGAACATTAAACAAGGCCAAACAGCTTGGACAGCTTGCAGTGGTTTGTAAATAACAAGCCATTATCTTCCTGGAACCAGGGACACTTAAGAGCAAATGGTTAAAAGCCTCCCTAAGGAGAGAATGCAGAAAGGGAGGGGGGAAGGGGGAGTGAAAAGGGGGTAGTTTTCTTTTCACCCCTAAACACAGAAGCCAGCAGTCTCTGGGCTTGGCAAGATAAAATTGCCAGGTGCTTCTCACAAATTCTGGGAAAGCCACGACAAAGTAAAAGGAAGACCTTGAAAATCAATCAGTACCAAGATATTCAGTAGAGGAATTTAAAAAAAATCTATAGACAGAAAAGTATATAAGGCAGAACCCTCCCCCCAACCCCAGTTGCTCTCAGAGTAGCTGAGAGCCCATCTCCACTTCATAAACCAGATGACAGATTGCTTGCCTTGCTCCTTTAATAAATTTGCATGTTTTACTTTCTTAATAAGTGGCTTTCTTAATAAATTCACTTTAACACAACACAGTTATCTGGAATCACTCATTAGAATTCATTCTTAAGATCATTGCCGAAACCGGTTTGGCTCAGTGGATAGAGCATCGGCTTGCGGACTGAAAGGTCCCAGGTTCGATTCCGGTCAAGGGCATGTACCTGGGTTGCGGGCATATCCCCAGTGGGAGATGTGCAGGAGGCAGCTGATCGATGTTTCTCTCTCATCGATGTTTCTAACTCTCTATCTCTCTCTCTTCCTCTCTGTAAAAAATCAATAAAATATATTTAAAAAAAAAAAAAAAAAAAGATCATGACAAGAATCAACCTGGGACAGCCCTCTCCCTTTGACTCAGGGGCCAGGGTCCTGTCCCATAATATCCCTCTGGTGTCTGTGAGAGGTGCCTGTAACAGTATTTTATACATTTTCCATCCCCAGCATTCAGGATTATTCCTAAAGCCCCTGGGAGATCACTGGCTTCTCCCTGAAATTAGTCTGTGAATTTATTTGCTTTCTCAAGCTTTAGTTCTCCATAGACTAGAAGCTCGGTGTCTGCCTGTCAGATGTACTTAGTTACGCATAGGCAAAGGAGTTCCAGATACAACAGGTTATAATTGCAGGCAGGCATGGGTGGAGAAATAATGTTTTGTTTTGATTTACTTCTCAGATACCCTTTGCAAGATAAAGAAATTCATTTGAATATTTCTTTCAGTTGGTTTTAGAGAGTCAGAGAGTTCACAGGCCTATGAAACTGACTACATGAGGGTAGAGATTTCCATACCCTTGGAAGAAACAACAAGCTTCTTTCACTGATGCTGAGTTAGAGTCTTACATATACAAACTAGAAAGGAATCTAGTTTCCATTCTCTAAAAGATTAGTGATTCCAGAAAAAGGTAAAAGTTTTAAATTGAATTTATTGGGGTGACATTGGTTCACAAAACCATACAGGTTTCAAGTGTACAACTCAATGAAACATCCTCTGCACACTGAATCATGTGCCCACTGCCCCAAGCAAATTTTTTTCTGTCCCCATATTCCCATCACTTTGCCTACCTCCACTTACCCCCTACCACCTTTCCTTCTGACCTTCAACACACTGTGTCTGGGTCGATGTGGTATGTATGTTTGTTTTTTGGTTAATCCCTTCAACTTCTTTCACCCGGTCCCCCAACCCACACTCCCCTCTGACAGCTGTCAGCCTGTTCCATATATCCATTCCTCTGTTTCTATTTTATTCATCAGTTTATTTTATTCATTAAATTCCACATACACATGAGATCATATAGTATTTCTCTTTCTCTGACTGGCTTATTTCACTTAGCATAAGCATATACCGTGTTCCTGGATTGGAAGAATTAAAATAATTAAAATGTTCATACTACTCAAAGAAATCTATAGATTCAATGCAATTCCTATTAAAATACCAATGGCATATTTCACAGGTCTAGAACAAATATTCAAAAAATGTATATAAAATAAAAGAAGATCCCAAATATCCTCAGCAAACTTGAGAAAAAATAACAAAGTTGCATTTGTTTATTTTTGTCTTTGTTTCCATTGTCCTTAACAAAGTTGAAGGTATCACAGTACCATTGTAATCAAAACAGCTGGTACTGGCATAAGAACAGGCACATAGATCAATCCAACAGAGCAGAGAGCCCAGAAATAAACCCACACCTTTATGGTCAATTAATATTTGACAAAGGAGGCAAAAGTGAATACAGTCTCTTCAATAAATGGTATTGGGAAAATTGGGCAGGTACATGCAAAAAAAAAAAAAAAAGAAACTAGACCACCAAATAACATCATACCCAAGAATAAACTCAAAATGGATAAAAGAATAGTAAAACCATAAAAATCCTAGAAGAAAACATAAGCAATTAAATCTCAGACATCTCTTGTAGCAATATTCTTACTGATATATTTCTTCAGGCAATGGAAACAAAGACAAAAATAAACAAATGCAACTACATCAAACTAAAAAGCTTTTGTTCAGCAAAATTAGCCATCAACAAAATGAAAAAGTAAACCACTGAATAGAAGAACATTTTTGGCAATGATGCATCTGATAAGGGGTTAATTTTCAAAATATACAAAGAACTCATACAATTCAATACCAGGAAGGCAAATAACCCAATTAAAAAGTGAGCAAAAGACATGAATAGACATTTCTCCAAAGAGGACATACAGATGGCCAATAGACATATGAAAAAATTCCCACCATCACTAATCATCAGAGAAATGCAAATTAAGACCACTATGAAATATCACCTCACACCTGCCAAAATGGCTATCATCAATAAACCAGCAAACAACAAGTGTTGGAGAGGATGTGGAGAAAAGGCAACCCTTGTGCACTGTTAGTGGGAATGCAGACTGGTGCAGCCACTGTGGTACAGTATGGAGTTTCCTCAAAAAATTAAAAATGAGACTGCCTTTTTATCCAGAGATCAAAATAATATGTGCCCTCCTGTTTTAATTGCAATATTATTTACAATAATCAAGATCTGGAAACAACCCAAGTACCCATTAGTAGGTGAGTGGATAAAAAGCTGTGGTACATTTACACAATGGAATACTACTTGGCAGTAAAAAAAAAAAAAAAAAAAAAAAAAAAGAAAGACAGAAAAGAAAATCTTATCTTTTGCAACAGCATAGATGGACCTGGAGATTATTATGCTAAGTGAAAATGATAAATTTTTAAATATCAATGGAATGCATTTATCAATATAGAACACCTTCTGCCATTGAGTATATCTTTGCTTAGGCTCCATATCTTTTCAGGCATTTCATACATTTTTGTTGTTGAGTTTTGATAGATCTTAGAAAATATTTAGCTTTTTTTGGTTGCCTGACACCTGAGGCTGGAGCAGAGCCTGATACTCATCTCAATCTAGATTCTTACCTGCCAGGTTTTGTGCTGAGACATAGTTGACTCTAAAGAGGACTTTGGATAAAAAAGAGATATAGCCCGGAAAGAAAGGAGGAGATACTTTGGTTCCTTGCATTGTAAGAAGTCCCTCAAATTCTTCCTAAAAGTAAAAATCTCTATGTTTTTACAAATAATCTGGCTTTGGGCCATTCTATCATATTAATATAGTATCCTTTTCTGTCATGTTTTAGGAGATAAATTTCCCCAAATCAACAGGAGAACATTCCTTTCAGTTAAAATGATGTGTCAGTTCTTTTTTCTTACTTTTAACCCCAATGAACATAACATCATTCCAAGTCATTTATGGCTCATCTCTGCCTCTAGACAAGGCACATAGACTAAAAAACAGGGGCCATCCTTGTATGCTTATGAAATAGTCCATAACTCACTGGGTCTTGAGT
Source organism: Myotis nattereri (assembly GCF_964212035.1). Classification (NCBI taxonomy): domain Eukaryota; kingdom Metazoa; phylum Chordata; class Mammalia; order Chiroptera; family Vespertilionidae; genus Myotis; species Myotis nattereri. Next base: position 183,814,270 of record NC_138075.1, read on the forward strand.
CAAATTGCTAAGCTAGGGGAAATGTGGGAACTAAAAGAACAATCATCTCTTTTTTGTGTTCTGGAAGTTGTAAAATGGAGGGTTATCCTGATTATATGCTCTCATGTCACCAGGCCCATACAGATGCTATCGGTGTAAGAGTGCAGATTTGTTTTCCTAGTGGTTCTGCTAGTACTTAACAGCTCATCTAAGCCACTACAACAATATATTTATTTTTGTCTATAGCAGAAATGTGCATATTGTTTACATTAATTTGGGGTAATCATAAGATCTTCACTTCAATAGAGCACACTTACTTATAGCTGAGACTATGCTATGCTAAAGACCTTGCCTTTATACATGTGACCAGATAGCTCTAATCCAATCTGTAACAGATTATGCAATTAGGTGAACGGGTGATGTATCCAGAAAAATACATCAGTTTATGGGGCCAGATGTCCAAAATTTTCATCTTCTCTCTTTCTATTCTAACTATTACAACAGCTGATTTCTAGGTATGTGGTTCTGAACCACCGTCTGTGATTTCTGATTTATTAATTAAGGCTCTATATGATCCTGAATGAGATTGCCTCAATCTGATGAGGAAGGAGATTACATCGTTTGAAAAAGGATCGCATTCACTTCGCAATCCTTGAACAATACCTTGATCTCAACAGAGCATAGAGCCTGATCTCCTTTCTTGAGCGATACCAAACTTCCAGAAAACATTCAAATGCACCACTGCCTTGTGGCATTAGGTCTGCCAGCACCGTTTATACTGTCTGAGGAAATACAGTTCTTTCTCATTCCCCATGCTCAACTGCCACTTCACCAAGTAGAACTGAAAAGTTACACCTGTGGGAGGTGTCATACCTGACAAATATAACCTGGCCAACCTGCCTTGGCAAAGACTGCCTGGGAGAATATTATCTCGTTGGAGGGGAGGTGAAGCCACATTACTCCTGTCTGAGATAGTTCTTAGTGTCATAGCCTCTACCTGCATGTATCTGATATGGACGTGCTAGGAAAACCATCCCAAACCACTATAACTCGCCTCTGCCTCTAGACAGGCACATAGACTCTAGACAAAAATGGGGGAAAGAGGTATATCTTCTTAAAACTTCACCTGGAGAAAGACTCAGTGTGCAGTAGCAGCAATCTCAGTAGTGAAGATCTTTGTCCCCAGTAAAAAGGGTATGAGATCCCTAGATCACTTTCCCCTGGCCCTTTCTTCATAATCCTTCTCAGCACCTGTTGCTCCTAGATAACTTATTCTTTGGATGAATCAAATCTCATAATATGTATATGGCAAACTGGTAACATGGATAAGCTCCAGTATTGGCAAGAGACCTACTTTACATTGTTGTTGGGATTCAAAGTGGTACAACCTTGAGGATCGTGGACAATTTGACATTATCAAAATGTAAAATATGCATACTTTAGGAATGGCTGTAAGAATGACCTCAAACAGCAGGGTGCTAGAGCTAGCCAGAAGCTTTCCAGAGCTGACTATGTACATTTTGACTCACTTCTAGGTTTCTAAAATACTGATAAGCTACTGTGAGTGCACAAAGATAGCAATAATAGGAACTAAGATTTATTGAATGCTTTTTGTGTGCCAGTTATTGTTTTAAGAATGTGTTAATTTACTTAATTCTTATGAATTACCATCAACCTCAATTTAAAGATTATGAAATTTAAAGGCTAAACAACTTGATTAAAATCACACAGAAAATAGAAGGCAGGCCAGGATTTCAAGTTAAACAATGACTTCCAAGGAATCACGAAATTTAACCACTTACCCCCTCATGACCAAGTTGTTTATTTTAGCATGTTTACAATAGGGGAAAAATGAAACCATCTAAATAGCATCATTTTTAAGCATTCACTTGGAATTTTAAGCATCCATTAAAATGAGCTATATAGAGCTAAATGAACTAATTGAAAAGATACTCTCTCTGTGTTTTGGTAATTGAAAAATCAAGTTTTAGACTATATGTACTATCTTCTCATGTTTGTACACTATCAAAACAAACATATTAAAAATATAAATAAAAGATCTATATCTGCGTTTGAGTAAGAATAAGAATAAACCTGGACGGATACATGCCGTATTGTTAACAGTGGTTAACTTTAAAATGTGTAAGTGGAGGTTGGCAACAATGGGAATGTTGCTCTTACTTTATGGGCCTCTGCATTGTTTTATCTTTATTTCCATGAGCATTTCTTGCTTTCTGTTTTGAAATTTTTTTTAAAAAGATGAAAATATATCCAGAGAGCATCAGCACATAACATTGTCCAAATACTGAACTTTCAAATACCACATTTGAACAAGTATAAAGTGAGATTTCTGTATTTCAAAACATTTTTGGAGTCTGTCCTAAAGCACATGTATTTGTGTTGGTGATTTCTCACAAGTCTTCCACAAGACTCTCAGCCTCACCGTGCTGAGTAAAGAGGCCTCCAGCCCCGTTCTCCCCAACTTCATGACCCAACTTGCTTCCTCTGAATGATTTTTAAAGTGGGATGAAAATTGTGATTATTCACAACAGCAGTGACTACACCAGATAGAAATGAAGCTTCTGAAATAGAGCTCACGTGACTAGTGCCTAGGATGCATCTGTGATCTTTAACCTCAGTCAAACAGTGCTTGGTCCAGAATGACTGGACTCAGACCTGGCACTTAAGAGTCCTAGTGAGTAACTAGAGGTAATTCTGGTTTCTTCTTTCTCAGAAGCTAAACCTTTTAGTTAAGTGGCCAACTTACTTTAAGATATTAGAAGTATCCTCCAGAGTGGTGTGCAGAAGCCAGCTGGTACTCGCTGGACATGCATCTCTTCTTAACTCTGAATTCAGTGACTTCACATCATTGAAATCGGCCATCATGGGAATATTTATGCCAGAGATATCTGCAAATGCTACAAAACAAGGTTCCCCAGACATTAAAGCTTTATCTGCATACCACTGTCCTCAAGGCATTCTAAATCATCAACACACAAACTTTGAAAGTTGTTCAAAGGCTTCAAAACCACGCGTCTACCTTGAGAAACTCACAAGACTTGGCTTACTCTCTCTTCCTGAAAAGCAACAGTCACATAGAAACAGGAGAAACACAGGAATTGCTTGTCCAGAAAGTCCTTCCCTCGAAGGCTCAGAATAGCACCAGAAGAATGTTAGCCTAATTCTTACTTGACAAATTCCCCCACCATGCCCTACAAAACCTCCATCCCTCAAATGAAAGAAGGAAGAAAAATATGCATCAGCATGAACTTGGGAGAAAAGAAACAGCCATCATCAGTCCCCAGCAAACTCATCTCTGCCTAGCTGAGCCCTATCCCTCTGGAGGTCCACTTACACCCAGGACAAAGTCCCACTCAGAAGATTTCCTCCTAATCTTTTTATTCCTTAGTCCAGCATTAGTTATGGAGGCCTTACTGACATTTCTTGTGAGGAATTTGTTTCAAAAGGAGCAACAGGATTCTGTTTTCTCCTTTCTGTAATTAATAAGAAGTAAACAACCTTAAACCAGCAATGACAGACACTACACAAGAGCACTTCTTCTCACCAAACCTGTCTGGGAGCCCAGCCTAAGGGGGTGCTGGCTTCAACACACCTCTCTACCTGGCACACAACTCTCGCTGCCAACAACATTCCATGTTTCACAGTCTTTATCCAGTCAGTCTGAAAAGCCAGAATACCTCCCCTAGATCACTGAGGCAGATAAAGTCAAAGTACTAAGGTTCTTTGGTAGGAAGGACCTCAAATCATGTTGCCAGCCACCTCATTTTATAGAGGAATAATCAAACACATAAATATTAGGTGACTTGCCCATGACCACACAGTGAGGTAGCAGGGCCCCAAACAGGATCCAGGGCCTTCTCATTTCAAAGCCTGTGCTTCTGATTATGAGGCTGTAGCAGCTTGCATCTTTACTCTGCTGCAAAGTTCAACAAAGAGACCATACCCTTCATTTCTTGGACCCCAAATGAGTATCATCCCAGTCTCTGCTGAACCATCATTATGCTCTGCATAACTTTATCATGCTCTGTTTTGCATTAAAATCACCTCTTATTCTTATTCTATGTGTTCCTCCTATTGGGGAATATATTTCTTGAGCTAGAACTGGGTCTTCCTCTTCTCTCTTTCCTCAGCAGCATCTGGCTTAGCACCTTGCGCTTGAGATGCTTAATAAATATGTACCAAATGGAATGGGATGGACTAGAGATTTGAGGTGACTTTTACGCAGTAGTTCCCAATTGCATGCACATGCACAAGAAGTAACTAGGACGCCTATAAAAATATAGATCACTGGAATTCTGATTCAGCAGCTCTTCAGAGGGTTCTAGGAACCTGCATTTTCAACAAACCAACAAGTGATTCTGCAGCATGGATCTATTTGTGCTTTCTGTCCAAGTCCTTCTTGTGAAAAAATGTATTTGTGAGATAGCTGGCTAAGATTAGAGGTGTCATTGAGTTCACAGAGCATGGCAAAGAGTACAGGTCCATACAGGGTTGGGCCCTATAATCTTAGCTTCATTAATACAGATCTCTAACTCAAATGTTCTCAAATTGGCTGCGGGGTAAGGAAAGGAATACTTCTGTCAAGTGGCATTCTCACCAATTCCCCTCTCCTCAAGCTGAGATAAAGTTCTCTAGGAGTGGAGAATGGGAGCTAAATAAAGGCTTTCTGTCCATTGAAGTTTGCATGGAAGTCAGACCTTCCAAGAGTAGTCAGGTATTTTAGAAAGAATAAAGAGCTCAAACAGAGACTCATTACAACACAGACACTGCAATGTGATATGCTCAATTAGTTAATGTTTATAAAGTGCTTTGATCTCATAAAGCAGTGAGTTAATCCTAGGCCTTGTTTACTGAGTACCTCTCTTCCCAAGGGCTCAAAGTGATTTGTAAGCAACAAACCCAAGTCTTTGCTTGCCAGTTCAGAGGCGCCCTCAGATTGATTGGGGAGTGTGGTCGCCTTGGAGCCGCACTGACGGAGGGTACTGGGGGTGTAGTGGTAGTCTGTAGGAAGGAAAATCACAGACACCTGTCAAGCTTTGAAGTGTAGCTGATCTTCTGTGCTCACTTATCTCCTGTGTAGGTTGCTATCAGAGCATTTATCATGCTACTGTAGCGTAAACAATTGTCTATCAGTCTGCTCTTGCACTAGTCTGTGAATTACTTGTACAGAGAAACTGGGTCTTTTGGTTTTGCATGACCTGGCCATTACCCACCTCTCCAAGTTGAATTTATACCACTTTCCCTCTCCTCACCAACCACTAGCAAAACTGTTTGTGTCTCAGACATACCAAGGCCATCCTTTGGGCCTTTTGCACTAGAGTTATTCACCAGCACAGCAGCCTTCTCATTATTCAAATTTCAGCTCAGCTGTCACCACCTCAGGTGACCCTGACCATTTTTATCTAAATGTGCTACTTTGTAGTCACTCTCAGTTACATCACTCTGTTTTATATCTGACTTTCTTCATAGCACCTATATTTTCTGACACCTTTATTTTTCATTTCATATTAATTATTTTTTTTGACATTCTGATATTATCATTTTGAGGGATATGCTAACTATCTTATTTTTTCTTTCTTATTTCTTTCTATTTTATTTCTTCTACAATAGTCTGTAAGCTTCTCCAGAGTAGGAACTTTATCTACCTTATTTACCACTGCAACTTGAATACCTAGAAGATTTTGAGTGGTCAATATAAAATGTTGATAGAAATGTTGGTGGTTTTAGTATCTTTTACAGCACTTAATCACTACTTGTTAAATCAGTAAATACATGAACAAATGTACGACTAATAGGAAGTGCTGGTGCTTTGGGATAAATTCCTTATTTCACTAAATTGTTGGTCAATCCTTTGTTCACAAAGTGTGACAGAGCAAGAATAATATACCTCTGATATAAACTGACAGTCTTTGATTCGTAGCTATCTTTGGGCTAATTATACACCCAAGGGTCTCAAACCTGTTGACATTTTTATTGCATTATTTTTATATCTTTCTTTATCTTTTCCATTTCCATGCGCCTCCCTAGTCCATGCTTTAAAAAATTTGTATCTATATATTTCCATATTGCCTTTGATTTAACAACTGCCTCCACACAACCTCACTCCAATGGTCCTGCACCTTATTGGCAGATTTAGCTGCCTCTCAGTCTATCTTATCCTCTTCCAAGTGCTTCAGGATTTACCCTCAAACACTCTGGCACCTCCATTTGCCAGTTGTGAGGCCATGGGCAATTTATTTAACACTAGAGGCCTGGTGCATGAAATTCGTGCATGGTAGGGGTGGTTGTCTCTCAGCTCGGCCTGCACCCATCACAATCCAAGACTCCTCGGGTAGGGTCCCTAGGCCTGGCTGGCGATCAGGGTCTAGCAGGGCTTTCCTTTCCCCAGGTGCTGGCAGCTGAACCTGACCCTGCCACTGCCACTGCTTGCCATCTGTGAGGCGGTACACCCCCTCCCCCACCACCAGTCGCCTCCCTCTGCAGCAACAGGTGTGGGGTGTGACCGCTTGGCTGGGCTGGGCCTCCCTCTGTGGGGCGATCACTGGCTGTCCCGCACACCTGCCACAGCATCGCTGGCCAGTGGCCTGGGCCTCCCTCTGCAAGGTGATCGTGGGCTGATGGTGGAGCTCCCCAACCAATCACATCACACCCACCTTGGCTGGCCTGGCAGCAGTGCGTGTCATAGTGTGGTCGTCTAGAGGTCATCCGATGGTCCTTCTGCTGCTCGGTCATTCAGTCGATTTGCATATTACACTTTTATTATTATAGATAATTTTTTCTTCTGTAAAAATGAGACTTATTAACAGTACCTAACTCACATCTTATCATGAGGATTAAAGGAATTAATACATATACTGTAAAAGACGGCTACAGTTCCCAACAAATAGGGAATTACTAAATGGCAGCTTTTATTATTATATTATGAATAATAACCATTGTTATTATAGTAATAAACCTGAAATGCTTTAGTTGGGGTTTCCTACTCTGGTCCAGGATTATTTTTCTATCTTAATTTTCCATCATCTTGGCTTCTTTGTTTCCATCTTTACTTTGCCAAATCCCAACCATAATTCAAATTTTCTCTGTTAAAAGACTGTTCTTTCTTCTTGTTGAAAAATGTGATAAGGACATTGTTTTTAATGATGTTGACCTTTCCCATACTTCACTTCCTTGCCTCAAAATTTTCAGTGTGCTATACTGCTTTTGTAACATATTATACTGACTTATGATACCTTTTCCATCACTGTATTTCCTTAAATTTAACTCTTTCACTTCAAAAAATTTTTAAGTTTATTTTGCATTGTTCACAGTACTACAGATGTCCCCTATTTCCCCCCCACTTAGACTGCTGATATGTGAAAGGCCTTTCGGTCTCAAGGAACCCACCCCAGTGGACAGCATCCTTTCTTTCTTGTGTTAATTCCTACATTAGCCAATCACTTACACAGAAAATAATCACATGGAAGGAAAGGGAAAGACAGGGTCACCCATAGTTCTTTGTCCTTCAGTCTCTCTTTGCCCTTCAGTAAGATGAAGGAAGCCTGTTGGCAGAAAGTGTGCATATCAAGAAGTGAAATAAAAACAGCTGAGTAATTTTGTCAAGTGTTTCAATTATTCTGGAAAGAAATAATTGCATGTACATGTGTGATATACAAAGGAAGAGTTGTGTAACTTCACTGATTCCGAGAACAAGTGACGTGCTTTTATAGATGCTTTCAAAAATCAGCATTGCACAATATAAACATGAATGATAAAATTCAAGCTAATATTATACAATGCTTAAGTTTTCTTTACTTAAAGGACATTCAAAAACACCATGATAGGTCAAAAGAAAGACTGTAGGAAAAATTCAAAAGCTTTATATTCTAGCTCCTTTAATAGCACTTTTTTTCCTGATTTTTTAATAAGCAACCCCTTATTTTTACTTTGCACTGGACTTCACAAGTTGAATAGCTGCCCTTCATGAATATAATGTTCATGCAACTTCATTTGGGCTTGAAAATATTTAGATTATGTATGCATTTTGTACTCTGATTTTTATAAAATTAATTTATATGACTATACAAGGGTTTAGGATAAAGCTTTAGACCAGCCTTTTGTTTACATATTCTCAGTTGCAACAGAAAAGGAATTTGAAGTATGGTCCTTGTTTAGTTTTGCTTAGAAAAAAAATGATAATAATTTTTGTTTCTCTTTCTCTACTTTATTGTTATATTTATGTTTGAAAGGTTATCAGATGGATGTCAACTTTATTGCAACAGAGCCATTTTATCAAATAAAGCTCATCAACCCAGGATTATATGTTCTCTGCAAAGTAAATGATGACGGGACCACAGCAAAGCCTGCTGGACTTGAATGACTCTTGACCTTCACTGATCAGACACATGTAAATGTGCCCAAATATAGAAACCAACATCTTCAGACCCTCTTTCCCCCATCTCTGACATCCTTCTTTTGCAGACTGCTTATAGATGGCATATCTCCTACCTACCAGTGCCAGGCCCTGCATATTGTACTCAGGTACAGGAGCATGACCGCTTGATGGCTTGTATACTATGACTTCAAGACCATGAACTTGGTGCACTCTTCCCATAGCCACACCTCTCCCTGGCAAATCCAAGGACTCATGGCCATGAACAAAGACTCAAGCTGAGGCGGGTTAGATGAGGGCACGTTGCCCTGTTTTAACAACCTGTCAACAACTTAAGGAGAATTGCAGAACATTTTATTTGGCAAGGGAAAGAGATCAGCCTAAGCTGTCAACTTGCCCAGATTTAAGGGAGTCTTAATTACACATATAAAACTATGAACATCCTAAGATCTTTCTCCATCTGCACTGCTCCCCTTCCCCAGGTTTATCAATGCATTTCCTACAGCTCATCAATTCCCATATCATTTAGATGATTAAGGGTTAAAAAGTATTAATGGCTTAGATATATGTTCAAGATACCAGCTGGAGTATGGCTGAAGAACAATTATTTTTGGTTCCTTTCATGATTGATTGCCTGAAAGTGTGGGAACACCCAATTGGCTCTCATAAGTACACACAATAATAGCACTTCCTGGAGGAGATGGCAAATCATGAAGGTGCCTAGAACATTTTCTGAATCTCTTATTACAATCGCAGTTTTGGTAATACACCCTGGAAAGTTGCTGAATAGACAATCTAAGGCTAATTTTCACATTTCATTATTACTCTTCCAGCTTGCACTTGTCTTAGAAAACCATCATCTAAAAGAAGAACTTCCAGGTATGCTTAAGCACTGAGTAAGGAGCACTGTTTTGATTGGAGGAGATAGATTATTCTGACCACACAGAAGTAGCTGAGGATGGGAATATTGGTCTCAACTTTAGAATGTCTTCTCCCTGTTGTGTAGAAGTTGCTGTGCTATATACTTGTAGTGGTGATGGTAGGGTATGGATGGGGAACCTCATCTGTCAAAAATCAGAGAATGAGTCTCAGGAATGATACTGGATTATACTTCTGGGATTATATCTGTTTCCACTTTAGGTTTCCAGATAGGTAATGAGCATGCAGGAGTGGGTAGTCATTTACGAAATACTGGAGAATAATGGCATTAGATATTTTAGCAGGAAATTATATGACCAACAATGTATTTTTTTTCAATTATATATGACATTCCATAGTGTTTAAACATTTATATAATTTACAAAGTGATCCCCCAATGCCTAGTACCCACCTGACACCATGCATAATTATTAAAATATTGTTGGTTATATTCTCTATGCTGTACTTTACAACATAATAGTACTTCTTAATCTTTTAACCCTTTTCACCCACCCCTCCAATCACCTTTCCACCTGGCACCATCAGTTTATTGTCTGTATCTAAGAGTCTGTTCTTGTATTGTTTTAGATTCCACATATAAGTGAAATCATATGGTATTTGTCTTACTCTGATGGACTTATTTCACTTAGTAAAATACCCTCTAGATCCATCCATGCTGTCCTGCAAATAGTAAGATTCCATTCTTTTTTTGGCCCAGTAATATTCCACTGTATATATTTACCATGTCATCTCTATCCATTTGTTTATCATCTATATTGACTATAGTAAGTAATACTGCAATAAACATAGGGGTGCATATGTCTTTTTTTAATTAGTGTTTTGGATTTTTTAATAAATACCATGAAATTTTTTGAGGAAACTCCATACTGTTTTCCACAGTGTCTACACCAATTTGCATTCCTTTGAACAGCGCACAAGGGTTCCCTATTTTTCACATTCTCACCTACACTTGTTGTTTGTTGATTTATTGATGATAGCCATTCTGACAGGTGTGAGGTGATATCGCATTGTGATTTTAATGTCTATTTCTCTGATGATTAATGGCGTTGAGCATCTCTTCATAATATGACCGAATCAGGGAGTTCTATAAAAAATTGATTCAGGGACAGGTAATACGTGGTTGAGATGCAAGAAATTCATTGAAAGGCTTTGTGACTATTTAAGCACAAGATAATTGGAGCCACTTAATAGCAGTTGAGATGAAAAATAGGGAGTCAGTGTAAGAAGTTTTATTTGGTTATATCTTCCTGAGCAGGGGGAAAGGAAAAGAGAAATTGAAAAAATGGGACCACATCAAACTATAGATTATTGCTTATTTGAATCAATGCACTAAAGATGCACTCGGTATCACCTCACATTATGATGTTTCTTCATGCTGTCGCCCAGTACTTTTAACAACTTTTAATCAATGTGCTGCTATGCCTAATCTAACATAGCAAGATATAATAATAAAGTGTATGTTTTGTCTGAGGTAACACCTTTAAGTTGAATGCTTTAAAAAACCATTTTTAGTTTAAAAATTAAAAAATATTTTATTTCATATTTTTACTTATTATTTTTATTTTATATTTTAATTAAACTCTTATCATTCCATTAAGTTGGGCTTTGAGCACTCTAGGTGGCAGCTTAGATGTAGCTTCCAAAAGAAGGATCACTGTTGTCCCTTTACTGACAGCCTCCCTCAACCCATCCTTACAACATCCTTCAGGGTGCATGAAAGAGTGGGAAGCCACATTTGTCTTATGCATAAGGAAGGGGCAAATTGTTGTCACTAAGTAAATAAGGCTCAGAGTCAGAATACACTATTTGAACCGAGGTACATATTTCTCATTAGAGATCAAATAATTTGGGCTAGATTTGAGGGGGAGCAGGCTGGAATCAATACCAGGGAGCTTGTTGACAAGTCACAGCCCAGGTCTGGAGCTCAGTTTAGTCCGTGCCCGAGATTAGCCAGCTCCGTTTTGTCCCATTTGGCTACCTTCCTCTCTGTTCCTGGCTGCATTCTGGTGGGCCGCACAGTGCTGCTGCAACCAGGCTCATGGCTGGAGACTACACTTGGGCTTGCACAGCTGCTGGGCCCATGCAGCTGTAAGAACCCGTGCTTGGAGCCCTGTGACTGCTACTGAGAGAGAAGTGCACTAATGGGTGACCAAATGAGGGGGGGGGGGGAGGAATGCATGCTACCTATAGGGGCCTTTGTTAAGCTTTAATTGTATGTATTACCTCGCCCTTGGGAAGAGGTAACCAAATTTTTTCCTGGCTCTTTGCAGGCATGTTTTGGGTCTCCTCCCTTCCCCTCCCCCACCACCCCAACTCTTTTCTAGATTTTCTGGGGTTTTGTGGTTTGTGTCCCTTATCCAATCTGATTCTTTTATTGGATTAGATACTTCTCCATTATGGTTGCCATCATGGCTCCTACTGTGCATGCCCAAGCAGAGGAATTTCCTTTCCTTACTGGTTCTTTCTCCTTCGGGTAATCTGGGATGAATGGACTGGTGGTTCCCTACACAGGGTGGGGGAGGTTAAACCCTTGGTGGGGGATTTGGCTGTCCCCTGGGACCTCTGAAGCTGTAATTCACAGACTCAGTCAGGCCCAGCTAGTCTAGCTCCCCTCCCTTTTGTTAACAACTAGCCGCTTACACTATCAATTTCTTCTATTTTTGAGTGAGGGAGGGAGGGTACCGGACGAAGCTAGGTCACTTAGCTGAACATCAGTCAAATTTGAAATTATAATTTAGATCTATCGGATAATAAACTATTATTTTAAAGGGAAAATAATCCTCTTAAAAAGCTAGCACATACTCTAACATTGCTATTCCAAAGAAAATAATAAGAAAAATTGGAGAAAGCAGAAATTAGAAAGTCAATAAACCTACAAGAGATTGGGACTGATTGGGCAAGTTTGGTTCAAGTTAGATTTTTTTTAACCCATCCTTTCTTCCTAATTGATCTCTTCTCTCTCACTTCTCCCTCTCACACCCCGCCTCTTTCTTCTCTGCACAACTCCTTCTACCCCTGTGCTGGTTGCTGGTCCCATAATTTTGGTTAAATCCCTTTGCTTCAGTGCCATTTTTTGTTATCTCCTCAAGCCTTGAAACTAGTTGTCAGAGGCCTTGGTGTGCCCCAATGCCACAGGCAATCCCTACTTTTAAATAGAAAGCTTTCCCCAGAGATTGCAGCTCTGCCCTGAAGAGCTTTTGTTGTGTTTGGATAGAATCTAACTAATCAGCTGGGCCCTCCCCGAACAAGTTCAAACAGTACCTTTCCCTGAAATGTCTTGCTAGAACTCTGAGCTACCCCCCACCTCACCTGTCTCTGATTGTCTTGAATAAATTTCAAGGAAATCTTCCAACTGAGGAGATAAACTTTCAGTAAGGATGGTTTTGATTCATTTTTTTTCATTACCTGGTGCAAATATTTCCTACATCTTCTGTAAACAAAAACATGCAATGAGTATGAAGGTAGGCAATCAAACAGGGATGTATATGCTACATGGGAAGGGATTTGTTCCCAGAAAGTGAAAACATCTCAAAATCCATAATTTTGCCTCTTTCAAATAATTTTAATGGTACTTTTTAATTTTATTTTTTCTCTTCTCAAATGAAAGCAGTATACTAATTGATCACAATAAGTGTCTGTCCAGGGTTAAAAATATTTTATGTAAGTAGTCGAGTATTGACTTCTTTATATTAAATTATTGACACTTGGATCTTTCTATTTTCTATTCACTTTATGAGTTAATAATTAAAATGCAAAGTAATATTAGTGATTTTTTTATTTTTTAAGTTGTATAAAAGTTTATTCATATGAGGACCCTTTTAGAAGGCCATTTCAATGCACAAATGGAAAAAGAGATTCCTAATTGGAATAGGAGTAGAGGACATAGACTTTATGGAATTGTCCCCACCTCAACCCAGAAGATAATACTGGGTTGAGGTGGGGACAATTCCATAAAAACCACTACAGCAAAATAATTAAATAATGGCAGAAATGAAAACTGTCATACTAAAAACAGGGACAATAAACTCCAAACTGAATTCTTAGCTGACAGGAAGCTCTGTCAACCCATGACTTGAAATGCATATCAGTTGATGCATAGATGTTTAAATCAGGTTTATTAAAATTCACTTAAGGATGCCAGTTTATATTGCATAAAAGTGAAAATTGAAAATTAAATGCCTGGAAGTTCAGGACTACCTTTATAAGATGAGAAATTGAGCATTTTATTGCTGTTATAGAATTTTACTGTCTATTAGGGCATCTGGCATATAGTAGATAATCAATGTATGTTTCTTAAAATGAGTTGAATAAGATTATTTTTATGCATTTTTTACAGGATTGATATGTAATATTTTTCTTCACAAATTGTATTAATAAAGCATAGGCTATATCTATTATCATTTTATTTGAGGTGAGAGTAGAAAACAAATTGAAAGTAGTTTTCTCCAGTCTTTTTTAGTGCAGAAGATGAATCATCACACCAGGGACATCTTGCATTATGCTTCAACTTGTAGTCCCACTATGCATCAAAGGAAGCCTGACAGCCTTGAATTAGCAAATGGGAATAGGAAGGCATGGTGTTTCATGTTCTAGTAGAAATATATGTTATTTAGAGCAGGTCCTTCTTTATTAGCCTTGAATGGGGTTAAACAAATCTTTGAGGTATGTAAATAAAACTGAGGAAGAAAGTACCACCCAGAAAAGAATTATCTGGGGGCCACATAATATATTAAAATAATATGATATCCATAGCTACACAAGCCTGCCCATATGTGCTTAGTTGTACCTTACTGTTCAAGCACCTGGTAATCCAAAAAAATGCTAAACCTGTCAAAGGTGTCATTCATTCAAATAGATTGTTACTATGACAAAACAGCTAAAGAGTTAATTTTAGTTTAAAATAAGGGTTATTCAGAAGGAAATTTTAAGTAGAAAGAAGTCAACATCTACACTAGCAAAAGAGAAAGATGCAAATTAACCATCTCTCCATCATTCTGCTTTATCCACAAGCCATGCCCACCAGCCAATCAGGAGCAAGTATGCGAATTAACCCAACTAAGATGGCAGCAGCCACAGAGCTGGAGCGAGCAGGGAGCTTGGGTTGCCCCTGGCTATGGAGGAAGCCAAGCTTCCTGCCTGCTCTGGCCAGCCCTAGGCTCCGCTCAAGGCTACAAAGTTTCAATTATAGAAGATAAATAAACCCCAGATACCTGCTTCCAGCCAGCCATGGCCTTTGCTCAAGGAGGCACTGAAAAAAAAAAGAAAAGAAAAAAAGGAGAGGCTGGGAGCTTGGGTCGCCAGGGGGCGTGGCCAGCCTGAAAATGGCCATCAGCCCCTCACCCAGACTGGCCAGGCATACCAGTGGGACCCCCCCAACCCTGAAGGGGCTGTGGGCAGCCTGAAAATGGCCCTCAGCCCCTCTCCCAAGCTGGCCAGGCACCCCAGTAGGGACCCTCACCATGAAGGGGGTATGGCCAGCCTGAAAACAGCCCTCACCCCCTCACCCAGGCTGGACACATCCCCATGGGGTGAGGGTCCCCACTGGGGGTCCTTAATAGGCTGCAAACAACCATTAGCCCCTCACCCAGGATGGCCAGGCACCTGAGTGGGGACCCCCCCTGGAGGGGGTGTGGCCAGCCTGAAAATGGCCCTCAGCCCCTCACCTAGGCTGGCCAGGCACTCCAGTGGGACCCCCACCCTGATCTGGGACACCCTTCAGGGCAAACCAGCTGGCCCCTACCTGTGCACCAGACCTCTATCTTATATAATGAAAGGGTAATATGCAAATTGACTCTAAGAGCAGAACCACTGGGAATGACTGGTCACTATGACACACACTGACCACCAGGGGACAGACACTCAATGCAGGAGTTACCCCCTGGTGATCAGTGCACTCCTACAGGGGGAGCTCTGCTCAGCCACAAGCCAGGCTGATGGCTGTTAGCACAGCGGTGGTGGTAGGAGCCTCTCCTGCCTCCTCAGCAGCACTAAGGATGTCCGACTGTAGCTTAGGCCTGCTCCCCGCTGGTAAGTTGACATCCCCCGAGGACTGCCGGACTGCCAGCTTAGGCCCAATCCCCCTGAGGAGCGAGCCTAAGCCAGCAGGTGGATATCCTCCGAGAGGTCCCAGACTGCAAGAGGGCACAGGCCAGATGAGGGGGACCCCCCCCCCACGCCCCGAGTGCACAAATTTTTGTGCATCGGGCCCCTAGTATAAATAATAAACAGAAATTGAGAAAACATGACAGGTGTTCTATTTTTCCAATGAAACTTGAGCAAAATAATGTTGTTTTGATGGCCAGAAAGTTTTGATTGGTTGCTGGACATTTTGATATTATGTAAGTGTCTAGATTTTGTTGTCTTCCTGTTAAGAGTTTTTCTTTTTAATATGAAGCTATGTTACTTCAGATCAATTTGATGCTTTTGTGACTTATTCTTAAGCTTTATTTGGGTTGGTTTAGAGTAGCCTCTAGTCTAGTAATAAGACATGACTCTACTAAAGTCTCTATTGAATGCCTCAAGTGTTCAATAAGTTCTCTCCACAATGGATAATTTTTTTTTGAAGGTTTGTGCCGGGGTCCAACCCCAGCAGGTCCAGGGGTTCCCAAAGGCGTAGACGGAGTCGGCGAGGAAGGAATGACACGGAGACAGTGTTCAGTTGATCAGCAGCCTAGCCAGGATCTCCAGCCAAGTTCTGGTCTCGATCTCCAGAGAGGTTCTGCTGTTTATTGTTTTGTTACATCCATATTTATACCAGTTGATTTTAATCCTGTCAATTTCTATTACAAAGGTTAGGGCGTTTCTTATCTCCATTCCAGGGAGTAAAGACTATGTAGCTTAAGCATGATTGTTTGTAGTTAAAGTGATTAACTACCCGCCTGGCACTTAGTTAAGGAGTTTCATCCCCTCCCTGACTTCAGGGAAAAATTCCTACCTGGGGAAACAACCTTTCTAGGAGAGGCATCCCCTCCCTGACTTCAGGGAAAAATTCCTACCTGGGGAAACAACCTTTCTCGGAGAGGTGACCTTGGTTAAAACACACAGCGCTAAGGGGAGCAAACATATTAAGAACAGTATGCTATATACGCCAGGTCCCTTGAAACATATGCTGTGCAGATGTTTCTTTCCTGCAGCGACTGTGTCAAGCAGCAAGGATGGACCGGCTTCCGGCAAATTCCCCCTTTTTTATTTTTTAAATGATCACGCATGCAAATCAGTGGCACCTCTCAGATTGGGCCATTTAAGTCTAGGAAGAAGAGTGGCAAGCAATGATAGTGAGCATAGCTATAAACATAGTGGATGGAGCGCAGAAGGAGCCCCATTCCTGTAGAAGGTTGCCAGCCTCTTCAGTCAAGGGATTTCAGCTGTCCTCAAGTTGTTGGTTTGATTGTCTTTGTTGGTCTGGCTAGCGGGCGGCGTCACTGGCGACAGGCTTCCCGAAGCGTCAGCAAGTTGAAGGGCTGCATCAAAGGGTCCATCAGGGCCGTGGTTGATGGTGGTGTTGATGTCCGAGGAGGAGTAAGCTGTGCCCTCTGGATCCAGCTGATATGGAAAATGGAGGGTAGTAGAAAAAGAAGAGAAAGCAAAAGAACTACAAGGCATGGAAGTGTTTAGAAAAAAGAGGGAGAAGAAAGAGAAGAAGGCAGCATCCTGACACAGCCCTTTCCTTCAGCTTCCCCTTTCCCTGTGGTCCCAGGTAGAAATGGGAAACAAGTCCTGTTGCAGTGAGAGGGCAGCTGCTGTCAGCCAGTCTCTGTCTTTACCTGGGTCCCGATCTGAGCTGGGCATGGGAAGCAGGAAGCAGCCATGGGGACAGGAGACCTTCCTCAGAAGGGGCGAGTGTTCAAGCCCCTGCACCATTGGGGAGGGGGGTCTGTGCCCCACCTTTGTTGCACCCCAAGTTTTCTCCTACTGGCCCCCGACTGTGCCTGTCTTAGGTTGCCCCACCCTGTGGAGTCTTACCCGTCGTTGACTACCAGCCATCTCTGGGCCAAGTAGGGTGATGTGAGGTTCAGTTTTGTCTCCTTGATAGCCTATGTCCCTCTGGCCTCCATGCCCAGCAACTGCCTTTGGATTCCCTCGCCTGCTGGCGGGGCTCTGGCATTGATCATAGGGAACTCAGGTTTCTTCTCTAGAGAGGGCCCAGCTTACGCCATTGGGCCAGAGACAGATCCATGGTCCCAGCCACCATGAGGCTTCAACCTCAGCATGAACAGAGAGCTCAGGCAACAGCTATGGGCAATTGAATTGTAAGAAGAGGGTCCCTCTTGGCACAAGGGTAAGAGGCGCCAATACAGGACAAAGGAGAGTCCTGGAACAGGGCTTTCTCAGCCCAGGATGTCAGGCTCTTGACACAAGACAACTCCATGTATGGGGCATATACCAAACACCCCTAGTCACGGCATAAAAGGGAGCTGCCCTTCCTGGAACAGTAGGGTAGGGAGATTCTAGAAAACGCTGTGTTCAGGAAAGAAGGAGAAAGGCCAAAGAACCAGCAAACAAGTAGTTAGATTTTAAAAAAAGGAAAAAGGAAAGGAGATGTGGGGCAAAGCTGGGACATGTGGAAAGACAAAAAGGAGGCACATGTGATCCTCCCAATGGACAGATTGTTCCAGCTCAGGGCTGCACATCTGCTGCAGACGGGCACTGGTCAGGTGTGCTATGATGAGGTAGAGATGGCGGGCGGTGAGACATAAGGTCGGACTAGACGGTCTGGAATCCACACAGGTGAGTCTGCATCCTGTGGAAATATACAAGCATATCCTCTCCCCTGGGTTAAAAGTACATCAGGTCCCTTCCAGGCTCCTGTAAGTAAGTCTCTCCATTTGACGAGGGCTTTAGGTTTAGTTAAATCAGGGTTCCAATGCCTGTACATTGGGGAATTTCCCTCAGAATCTACATTTAGTATATTACAAATGGAGTATATTTAGTATATTACAAATATAGAACATTTAGTATATTACAAATATAGAACATGATGAGGAGAGGAATATTTAAACTCATTTTCTTGTAATATTTTGTAACAGGAGTAAATCAAACACTGCTGGGGCTATATAATAGAACTCCCATTTGAGATAAGATATCTCTTCCCCATAATGTAAAGGGGATAGTCGTAATTACATAGGGACAGAATGTTCCTGAATGTTGATCTTCATCAGCCCAAGTTAAAATCTGAGAACTCTTTTTTACATTAGATGCCTTGCCTAGTCCTACTAGGGAAGTGGAGGTGGTGTGCGTGGGCCATGAAGAGGGCCAATCCTTCTCTGCTATGCAGGAAACATCTGCTCCTGTATCCAATAGACCTTCAATTGGTTTTCCCTGAATTTGTAAAATTTTTGTAGGTCTAGTAGCATGGATTTCTTGTATCCAAAATGCTGCATCACTAGATCCAAAGCCTCCGGCCCCTCTAGCTTCCTGGGTAACAGCTGTCCCTATTTTATGTATTGGTAACAGGATTAATTGGGCAATTCTCTGGTTGGGCTGAATCTGTATAGTTGTGGTGGGTGGGGAAAGTAAAATCTGTATTTCTCCTGTGTAGTCTGCATCAACAACTCCTGGGATGACTAAGATCCCCTGTAACGAGGTGGAGCTCCGTCCTAATATTAAACCTACTGTTCCCTCAGGCAGCGGCCCAGACACTCCTGTAGGAATGGCTGCTACTGGCGAGTCTGGGGTTAGTACTGCATGGGTGGTTGAGTGGAGGTCTAATCCTGCACTGCCTGGGGTTGCCCTGAAGAGGTCACTGACTGATCGAAATTTGCAAAGGGGTTGAAGGTTGATGCCCCTATTACTGCAGGGGCCTGGGGCTGGCCCCTTCTCAAGTTTCCCGATTGAGGTGATGGGATATAACCTCCTTGGGAGCTATTTGTAGAGTTTAAAGGCCGACCATTTCTATGGTATTTTGATCTACATTCCTTTGCCCAATGGAATCCTTTCTGACCTCGGGGACAAACAGTTTTTGGAGGATTAATATTATTCCCTAATGTATTTCCAGGCTGTCGAGGAGCTTGCCATCTGGCCTGAGTATTATTATTATTTTTATTTGGGCATTCTCTGCTAAAGTGCCCAGATAAGCCACAAGAGTAGCAGTTCATATTTCTTTTATTACCTGTAGTATTGCTGGCTTGTCCTATAGCCTGTACATATTGAGGGTATGTCTCCCCTTTGAGAGCTGCAGCTATAGCTACACCCTGTATAAATGCTGGACTTACATCAGCACACTGTTTTATAAAATCATTTATAGTTCCTGTTCTGCGAATCGGCCTTAATAAAGCCTGACAGGTATTATTAGCATTTTCAAAAGCCAGTTGTTTGATTAGGATATTGGCTGCCTCTTTGTTATTAATTACTCTCTTGACTGACTGCATGAGGCGAGAAAGGAAATCCTGATATGGTTCCTCGACCTTCTGTTTAACCTCTGTAAGGGTGGTTGTTTTTCCTGCCGTATAAGGTAGGGATTTCCAGGCACTTACTGCACAACTGGTTACTTTGGTAAGTGCCTCTGTGGGCATATGCATTTGCTCCTCAGCCGTGTTAAAATCACCTCCTAATATCATGTCTAGGGTTATTCCTTTTCTGGTTTTTTCGCTAGTGGCTACAGCTTTCTTAGCAAGATCTTCATATTCAGTTTTCCATAATAAGTAATCGCCTCCTGAGAGACAGGATTTACAAACCTGTGACCAATCATAAGGAGTCATCCATTTACTGGCTAGGGTTTCTACCAAGGTTTGTGTGTAAGGAGCTAGAGGTCCATATTCAGAGCAGGCCAATTTTAATTCTTTAAGTACTTTGTAAGGTATAGGCTCCAAGGTGGGGTTTCTATTCCTACCAGACTCATTCTCATATGTAACTGGGAAGCAGAGTGAGAATTCAAGATCTCCATTAGCTTCAGCTTCTCTTATCGCCCTTTGAAATTTAGACATGGAGCTCATAGGAGCCGCAGGACCTGGTTTAGGCTTCCTTTCTAATTTGGGGAGCCTGTTTTGAATGGGAGGGCCACTCTCCTCTCTACTGACTGGAAAGGACCAATGGTCATGTTTATGATATTTATTCTCCTCCCGATCAGTAGGCATAGCTAAATTGCCTTTAGATTGAGCTGAAGACAATGATGATGTATCCTCTCTGGGTGGAGCCGAGGGACTATTTAAATTTTGAGAAAGTTCAACCGTTTTTGCCTCTGGTGCCAAGGTGTCACAGATTGAATCCCAGAGGGAAAAGTAACATGGCAGGACCTTCTCAGATTCATGGTGTTTCTTTAATTGCTTTCCTACTTCAACCCAAGTTTTTAAATTAACAGTTCCATCCTCTGGAAGCCATTGACATACTTCTTCTATAAAACTTTCTGTCTCACTGGGAAAAACCTCAACTCCAATTCTGCTAGTAAGCATATGCATTAAAAGATTAATACAGAGTCTTTTTTCTTTAGACTCAGTATGACCCATCTTGTCAATCTAAGTTCTGTACTAACTACCCGCTTACCCTACTTATCCTCTATGGGGGGGGGGGGGGGGGGATCCTGCAGCACCCTATGGTGCAGTCCTATCCGTCCCAAGTACGGGGGGACTTACCTAAGGGAACCCTGTTCGGGCGCCAGATGCCGGGGTCCAACCCCAGCAGGTCCAGGGGTTCCCAAAGGCGTAGACGGAGTCGGCGAGGAAGGAATGACACGGAGACAGTGTTCAGTTGATCAGCAGCCTAGCCAGGATCTCCAGCCAAGTTCTGGTCTCGATCTCCAGAGAGGTTCTGCTGTTTATTGTTTTGTTACATCCATATTTATACCAGTTGATTTTAATCCTGTCAATTTCTATTACAAAGGTTAGGGCGTTTCTTATCTCCATTCCAGGGAGTAAAGACTATGTAGCTTAAGCATGATTGTTTGTAGTTAAAGTGATTAACTACCCGCCTGGCACTTAGTTAAGGAGTTTCATCCCCTCCCTGACTTCAGGGAAAAATTCCTACCTGGGGAAACAACCTTTCTAGGAGAGGCATCCCCTCCCTGACTTCAGGGAAAAATTCCTACCTGGGGAAACAACCTTTCTCGGAGAGGTGACCTTGGTTAAAACACACAGCGCTAAGGGGAGCAAACATATTAAGAACAGTATGCTATATACGCCAGGTCCCTTGAAACATATGCTGTGCAGATGTTTCTTTCCTGCAGCGACTGTGTCAAGCAGCAAGGATGGACCGGCTTCCGGCAGGTTTGGTTGATTCCAAGAATGTAATCCATACAAAAACATAAAGATTTGCCATCACTGAGGATTTTAAAGGCATGTAATGTAGTCTATAGTGAAAATTTCAGTGGAAAGTTTGAGTACCAATAAACTAAGAATAGAGCTTTCCAACAAGCCAACACGGACTTTACTAATTAAGTTCTGTTATATTTCCAAGGAAAAAATTAGTATGCAATATGCCTGAGATGCTATTATTATGCTTTCATCCTTTTCTTATGATAGTGCTAGAGGTCCAGTGCAAAAAATTCGTGCACTGGGGGTGGGGTGTCCCTCAGCCCAACCTGCACCCTCTCCAATCTGAGACCCTTCAGGGGCAGTCGGACATCCCTCTCACAATCCTGGACTGCTGGCTCCTAACCACTTGCCTGCCTGCCTGCCTGATTGCCCCTAACCACTTCTGCCTGCCAGCCTGATCACCCCCTAACCACTCCCCTACCAGCCTGATTGATGCCTAACTGCTCCCCTCCCAGCCCGGTTGCCCCCAACAGCCCTCCCCTGCTGGCCTGTTCACTCTCAACTGCCCTCCTTTGCTGACCTAATCGCCCACAACTGTCCTCTCCTGCCGGCCATCTTGTGATGACATGGGCGCAGCTATCTTGTGACCACATGGGGGCGGCCATCTTGTGCAAGGGCATGACAATCAATTTGCATATTACCACTTTTTTTTTTATATAGGATAGACCTACAATCACTCATCAGAAACTTTTAAAACCAAATTCACTATGAAATATATAATTTTTCTGGTTTTGAAAAGGTAATATCTTAGATATTTCATATATGTTATATCTCCAGTTGGGATTGGGCAATATGAGAAATCACTCACCATATTTCTGTAATGAAATGAGTAAATATTCTCACTAACTTGAATAAATAAATAAAAACAAAAAAAGTTGCTTTTTGGAGATTTTTAGATTTAGCAGTTGCAGATAAAGGATTAAAGATATTTTTAAAGGTTTCTAAGAAGCCTCTAGGAAATGAAATATGTTCAGATATTGTCATTATAACATGCTCACATATATATTATTCATTAGATTAAAATGTATGTTAGAAAAGTAATATATATTTTCCTTGAAAAAAATTTTGTAGAAAACACTTTTTTCCTTCTCATTTATGAGTCAAGTGGCTTACTAATGAAACATCCTATATTATAAAAGTATAATATGCAAACCAACTGAACAGTGGAACAACTGGTTGGCAGTAGGTGGGGCCAGCAAGCAGGTGGTGCCAGGCCATCCAAGGCGCGTGCCAGCAGGCAGAGGGAGGGGACAGTGATCGGGGTGGTGGTGACAACCAGCAGCGGCAGAGGGGTGATTGGGAGGGGGCCAGCTGATTGCCGCTGGGCGCTGTCCCCTGATTGGCCCGCCGATTGCCGAGTGGGCCTAAGCTGTCAGTAGGACATCCCCTGAGGGCTCCTGGACTGTGAGAGGGCACAGGCCGGGCTGAGGGACCCCCGAGTGCATGAATTTTCATGCACCAGGCCTCCAGTTAAATCAATAATATTGAAAGAAACATAAGGGGAAGTAATGCATTACCAGTAATAATCAGGGTAGTGTTACATCTCATTTATTTATAATACTATTGTTTGCAAAGCATTTCAGATATTATTTGATTTTTTTTAGAATCTTGTGTGGTATATAGGATGGCTATTATTATTGCTCTCATTGCAAATGAGAACATTGAGACTTAGAAAAGCCACCTGCCTTGTCAAAGTCCATTTAGGCCTCACACCTGGGATTTCTGATGGCAAATTGAGTACTATATTTCACTGTCAATCCAAGTGCAACAAACTTTGTTGTAACACATTTTACATGTCAAAAAGTCATTCATTCCCTTTACAGCTCATAGGAGACCAAAGAGTCTGTTTACCAGGCTCAGGTCTCCTGACTCAGGGTTCCCTGTCCTTTCCAGCATTCCTTTCTGTAATGTTCAGAGTATCTTAAAGATAACCTTATCTTCTCTCAGGGGAGAGGCCTGAACCTTTATACATGAAGGAAAATGGCACACAGAAGGGAGAAATGCAAAAATTACACAGCAAGTCCAGGCTGATCAGGAATGGACATAAAGTCCCTTCTCATCATACTGACCCTTTCGGTGAGCACAAATGACAGGATAAACAGATCACCAATCCAGAATCTTAGGACTATGCCTGTGGTGGCCCAGCACAGTCAGCTACTTGGTCTCCCTGAAGGACTCTTGGATTTGAGCGACAGAGTCAGCTGATTGGGATTTAATTCAGTATTTTGTTTTCCTTGTCCATGATTTGTCTTTAATCAAATTTTGACCAATTAAGATTCTCCCTGTTCACCTTTTATTGAAAGCAACTCAGTGAGGCACATCTCTAGCCCTTGTCCTTAGCACTGAGGTTATTGGGTCAAAGGGCCTCTATAGAATCAGTCATGTGCTTGAAATGATCCTTGGGAAAAACCCAACAGCCCCGGCAGCCTGCCAAGTCACTTGTAGGTGACCTTTGACTAAGAAAAGTACCTGCAAATTAATGGGTCACTGATTTCAGGCCAGACTTGGAATCCCAGAATATATTTAATTAACTAATTAATTAAACATTTAATAACCAAGCAATTGGGGATATATGTTTAAATGGATGATAGGAACCAGTGTCTTAAAATAAGACCCTTTCTAATGTGTTCTCCTTCATGATGGGTAAGAGTCACAGAGGTGTACAGTGCCTTAGTCTACAGCACCTGTTAATATTTCTGAAATGAAGTGAGTATATATTCCCACTAACTGGGATATGTATGAATGTCCATATTACATTCATGTGCATATATGAATGCTAAACTCATAATATAAATTGCTTTTCCAGAAATACCATATCTGCAAAGCCAACATAGTTATTCTTAAGTTCACTCTACGTATATATCCACTTGTTTCTTAATAGTGAAGCATGATTTCCATTAAATCTTTAGCCTGCAAAATGAAAACCCTGCAAGAAAACAAGAGTTCAGGAATTCTCCTTACCTGGAAAAAATATGCACCAAATGAATTAGAAAGGAGAAGCAAGGATCCACATCCTGAGCTCACTGATGTACACAGAACATCAAAGGGCTTTGTTTTAGGCTTGAGCAAGGGTTCGCATCAGCCCTCCTGATCTTTGGACTGTGTGCTCATCCCTATTATTTTCACAAAGTACTTTGCACATTTTCAATAGTACAAGGAAAAGCTTCTTTCTTTAGCTTTAGTGACATTCTCCTCCTGCTAATCTTTCTGCACTATTTCTTCTGCTGCTGCGTCCCTTTCTTGGTACTCTAAACTGCTAAACTTATTTTTTCAACTGCCATCCCTAGTCTTAGCAATTTCCTTCAACTTTCTTCCCATGAATGAAGAGACCTGATTCTTGTGTGTTCTAACAAGCATTCTTATGTTTAACAGAGGGCTAAGGACTAGGATTACCTAACAGACCCCTAAAATTGGAGTTGAGTCTTTGAGAATACCAAAAACTTTGTGAGTACATTAGAGAGGTTTTTTTTGTTTGTTTTGTTTTTCAATGAAGGCCTATAGAACCTGAATGGCATTTTTACTCCAGAGTTTTTTTAATCCTGGCTCATGAACTCTTGGGTGGCTAAAGAATGTACATCAGGAAGTCTGTGGCCCACTGTCATTGGAAACCACACAAAAAATATGAAAGGGTGGGGAAAACTTTCATTTGCTTTCAAAGGATTTAGTTATCCAAAGGGTCCCACAGTTACCCCCACAGTAAAAAAATTTAGCAAATGTGAATGGCTGGTGGTGTGGAGTTTTAATCAGTCTCTTCTCCCTTCTTTAAGGCCTAACTAACTGGAAATAGAAAAATGCACCTAAATTTGACCCAAAGAATTAATGGTAAAGATTGGTACACCTGGACTGAACAATGGTGGGAGATCTGAGCCTCAAATAGGACGGCTGACTTCCTCCTTTCTGAATTAAAGAATGACAGAAGATGTGGACCTCCCTTGCCTACCCTTCCTGACAGGCAGAGACACTGAAGTTCAGACTGCTTGCTCACCGCGATCCAAGAAGGAAGAGCATAGAGCAGGTTCAGGAGCCTTGTCTTTGCAAGCCAGTGACCGCTTTCTGATAACCATGGCCCAATGGATTTTTTCCTATTACTGATTCACCAAGTAGGTAAGTCCTCCATCTTCTTTTAGGGAGAATCAAGGAACAGGGAAAAAGAAGAAAGAGAAAATATTTCAAGAGGGCAAGTCACTTTGCCTCTGTGGAAATGTAGTATGGGAATAAGGGTTCCTAGCTAACAGGACACTTGATGTAAGTCACTCAGAATCTACTTTTCATTGAGCCCTGTGAAAGCAAGTCCAGTAAGCTCGTAAATGTAACCTTTGCACTAACCAGAGGTGAAGGCTGCTATATGTGTCCTTTACTCCCTCTGATCCCATGCCTAAGGTAGCACAGCATAGAGTCAGCTCCACAGGACTAGAGCCTGATATTCCTAGATTCATCACTTGTGTGGCCTTGAGCAAGGTGCTAAGACTCTGTGCCTTAGTATCCTCATTTGTGATATGGGCAGTTAATAGCTGATAAGGCTGTTATAAGAAATAAATGAAGTTATACATGTGAAGTGTTTAAATCTCATTTGCTCATGGTAAGCACTCAATAGAAATTAGTTGCTCCTTGCTAAGGCTTTGGAGTTTATCCCATGAGAGAAATCCTTCTAACATTGTTCTTCAGTTCATACAATTTTATAGACTAAGCCATACATGTTATTTAGAAACTAGAGGCCTGTTGCACGAAGAGATTCACGCAATAGGCCTTCCCTTCTCTCGGCTGCCGGCACCGGTTTTCCTCCGGCACCCAGGACCCAGGCCTTCGCTCAGGCCGGAGCCGCCTTCCATCCTCCGTCTTCACGGCTCCGGCTTGCCTTCAGTCTTCGCTCCACCGCTTGGAGACTATGTATGCAAATTAACCGCCATCTTTGTTGGCATTTGCATATCGTGCTGATTAGCCAATGGGAGGCGTAGCGAAGGTATGGTCAATTACCCTGTTTGTCTATTATTAGATAGGATATTATCCATACTGTGTTCCATCATCCCAGTTTCAAAATTATCCACAAAATGTTCAAGGATTGACTAAATGATGGGATACTCTACAGCATTAAAAGTTATATTATAAAATAACATTTAATGATATTGGAGAGATATTTATAATATATTTCAAATGAATCAGAATTATTAAAGAAGTATTAAAAGTGTGATAAAAATTTCCTTAGATAACATATATTTGTTGGTAAAGTATCTGAAAGAATTTTATATCAGAATATTAACAGTGTTTTTCTGTTGAAATTTGGGGTGGTTTTTATTTTTTTCTTCTTAAAATTCAACAATGACTATGAACTTCTATAAAAACAATTGAAGTTATCAAGAAAATGATTCAAGCTCCGCTCCTTCAAGGAGGTATTTGAGACCTGATTCCACTCATACCAATGTAAGCACATTACCATGGTGGCAATGCTTTCATTATCCTAGGACTTAACCACACTATGAGTGAATATCTTCCACTTAGTTACATAGTTGTCTGCTCCTTTCATCAAATGAATGTACTTAACATTGAATGACACTACAAAAGTAATTTAGTTCAGCCTCTCCATACTATGCAATTTTCACTATTGCTGTCTATTCCCTCCCACCACAGATTCAGACATACTCTTGGCTTAAATGTTTTTATTGACTGAGAATCCAGAAATTCAGAGGCAGTAACATCTTTTATTAGACAATCCTCAGGTATTTCTTATTTGCATTAAACAAAATCAGCTCTTAAAGATGTGAACAATAGAAACTTGTTATTTACTCTAGAGTAACAGAGTAATTTTATTTTTTAATGGATAAAGTTTAAACACTTGTCTAGAGTTTTTATTTCTCCCAAATTCTGTATACTCCAGGCTATGCCTCTCATGTCCTTTCAAGTTTCTTATTTCTCTCCATTGCCAGTGCCAACACCACTGCCAGTTCAAGCTACCTCTATCTCTCTCATCTGATCCATTGAAAGGGTTAAGTCACCTCGCCAACTGATCTCTGCTTCCTCCCTGTACTTCTCTAGTTCATTCTCTACATAGTAACTTGATATGTTGTCTTAACATGTGCCCCCACACTTCTCTTCTCACTCTGGTCTCTTCTTTGCCTTCTCAATACCTCCCCTGACACTCCCCTGCTCCTATCACCCTTCCCTCACGGCTAGGCAACCATTCTGATGGTAATGTTCTATGCGACCTTTTTATATTTCATTAACTTAAGTTTTACTTAACATAAATAATTTGTGACCTGTGTAAAATGTGTATTTAATCAACATAAGAAAATATGAATTGTTCTAGTTTATTTCTTCCTTGCTTTAACATTTAAAAAAATTTAGCCATGTTTCTATGAGAATATCTTTGTTTCTAATGGCTGCACAGTGTCCCAGTGTGACCCACCACATTTGACTTCTACATTAGCCAGTAATAGACACCTAGATTGCCACTATAGTAAACAACAGTGCAATGAACATCCTCAATGTGAGCCCCTTTGTGGGCCTACATGTCTCAAGGATATGTTCACTCTGGGTAATAGGACATGTTTATTTGTCATTTGATTAAATACTATAATGACAGTTCTAGGCTAACCTCCAACCAGTAATATTTAAGAGTCCCTATGTCCACACACTTCTGCTAGCATTATTCATCTTTCTATTTTTGGAAATCTGATGGACATAAAGAGATATCCTATTGTTGTTTTGATTTGTATTTCCATATTTTTAATAAGTTTGGGCATCTCTTTATATGCAGGGCCATGGTGTATAGATGTCTGCTAGGTACTCACAAAAGAATGCCCAGCCAAGAATGTGAGTGGGAGCAGAGAGCCAGCCCTTGTTCTGCATGTCCTGGCATGAGGCTACAGCTATCTAGAGGAAGAGCTGAATTTGCTAATTCTCACTGGGCAGGCACTAGTCTAGATGGCATGCTGATTAGTCACTTAAGCTTTAAATTCTGGGAATTCTTTGCTCATATCCTTTCCCTCTATTTAAGTTGAAGGTCCTGTCTTTTCTTGTTGATTTTGTCATTCCTTGCATATCATGACACCTTTGGGGTTTGATAAATTGCACATTTTTCTCTAGTTCTATCAACTGTCTGCCAAATTTACCGATAACCTTTTTTCAATAAAACTTCCTAATTTTGACGTAATTAAAAAATAGTCAATAGTTTGCTTCATGGGTGGTGTTGTTTTTTTTACCCTCACCTGAGGATTTTTTTCCTTTGATTTTTAGAGAGAGTGAAAGGGAAGGAGAGAGCGAGGGGCCAGGGACTGAACCTGCAACACAGGTACATGTCCGTAACTGAAATCCAACCCGTGACCCTTTGGTGTACAGGTCAACGTTCTATCCACTGAGCAAAACTGGCCCAGGCACTTTGATTAACATAGGGTTACATTTCACATTTTGATACTTAATCCTCGTGGAACCCACATTTGACTATGATGTAAGGTAGTTATCTAATTTTATTTTTCTCCACATTCTAATGCCCTTTATATCTGCTGAGCAGTCAGTAGTTCCCCCTATTAATTGATAGTGCTATCTTTATCCTATAATAAATTCTCTCTGGGCTCTCTGTGTTGTTCCATTGCTCTATTTGTCTATACTTATGCTAGAACTACACTGTCTTACTACTTTACTTTGTATATGTCATATATAAGGCTCCTTTTTATGCTTTTTTGTTTTTCAAAATGGCAGATTTTCATGGACTATTATTGTCCTATGTAAATTTTAGCATATGATTTATAAAGTTTCTCAAATTACGCATTTGGAATTTTGATTAGCATTTTGTTGAATCTGAGGATTTGAGAAGAGAATTAATTAACCTCTTTATATCCTAAAGTCTAAAAGAAGGGGATGTTTCTCCATGACAAATTTATTTCTCTTAACAAGCATCTAAATTTTTTAAATGAAATCATATATTCATTGTTAAAACACATATATCTTATAGTTTTCTAGTAATTGTGAATGCTATTTTATACTTTATTTTAATATTTATTTAATTTGTCAGTGAAAAAAATACTATTAATTTTGGATTTTATATTACATCTGGCAATCCCATGAAATTATCTTATAAATTCTAAGAGTTGCTATTCTGGTAGCTTATCATATCTGCAAATAAGAACAGTTTTATTTATTTTCAACAAATTGTTTTATCTTTTACATGTTTTTTTTTTTCAACTTTAGTCAACATTGCTATGTTCAACAATAGAAGTGTTAATAAGCATTTTGCCTCATTCCTAATCACAAAGAGAAAGCATCTCTAGATAAGTATAAATTCCACTGTAAGTTCCAGTATATAGCTTTTATGAAGGTCCAAATGTGTTTTATTCCAAGTTTTAA
This sequence comes from Myotis nattereri, assembly GCF_964212035.1. NCBI lineage: Eukaryota > Metazoa > Chordata > Mammalia > Chiroptera > Vespertilionidae > Myotis > Myotis nattereri. Next base: position 183,844,162 of record NC_138075.1, read on the forward strand.
AATAATTTTAAACTACAAATAGATTTCCCACTTAACTGCTTTCTTTGCTTTGTAAAAAAATATTTTTTTAAAGAACATCCTTTCTTATTCTATTTGTATAAGAGAAAAAAATTATATTTGTTTTTACTCTATTTTGTCTAACAACTAGAGGCCTGTTGCATGAAATTTGTGCACTAGAGGGTGGAGTTGTCCCTCAGCCCAGCCTGCACCCTCTCCAATCTGGGACCCCTCGGGGGATGTCCGACTGTTGGACATCCCTCTCACAATCCGGGACTGCTGGCTCCCAACCATTCGCCTGCCTGCCTGCCTGATTGCCCCTAACTGCTTCTGCCTGCCAGCCTGATCACCCTCTAACTACTCCCCTGCCAGCCTGATCGATGCTGAATTGCTCCCCTGCTGGCCCAATTGCCCCCAACTGCCCTCCCCTGCCAGCCTGGTTGCCCCCAACTGCCCTCCTCTGCAGACCTGGTCACCCCCAACTGCCCTCCTCTGCTGACCTGGTCACCCCTAACTGCCCTCCCCTGCAGGCCTGGTCACCCTCAACTGTCCTCCCCTGCAGGCCTGGTCACCCACAACTGCCCTCCCCTGCTGGCCATCTTGTGGTGACCATCTTGTGACCACATGGGGGTGGCCATCTTTTCAAGGGTGTGATGGTCAATTTGCATATTACCTCTTTATTATATAGGATGATATATTTTCTAATGGTAAACCATCCTTGAATTCCTGGAAAAACTCTATTTTTTTGATTAATTTTTCACATCTAGTCTCAAAGTGCAATGTGCCCATGATTTTTTTCTTTTCTTTTTCTGTTTTATATTTTTATTGATTTCAGAGAGGAAGGGAAAGGGAGAGAGAGATAGAAACATCAATGATGAGAGAGAATCATTGATTGGCTGCCTCTTGCACACCCCCTACTGGGAATTGAGCCTGTAACCTGGGCATGTGCTCTTGACCAGATTCAAACTTGGGACCCTTCAGTCTGCAGGCCAATGCTCTATCCACTGAGCCAAACTGGCCAGGGTGTGATTTTTTTCTTTCTTACATTGCCCTTATACACATCGGCACTAGTATCATACAATAAACTGGGCATATTTTACTGGTAGTCTTTTTTTTCCCCTTTCTAAGTTAACTTAACAATTGAAAGGTATTAGTTTTTCATTATTTCTAAATGTTTTTATTGGTTTTAGAGAGAGGAAAGGAGAGGGAAAGAGAGATAGAAACATCTATGAGGAAGAGACATTGATTGGCTGCCTCCTGCAGGCCCCTACTGGGGATCTAGACTGCAATCTGAGCATGTGCCCAGAACAGGAATTGAATCAAGGACCTCTTGGTTCTTGGGCTGATGCTCAACCACTGAGCCACACCACCCAGTCTACTCTTTCTTTACATTCTTAACAACTATAAAGCCATATGAGCTGGGTTTCTTTGGAGGCGTGTGTGCTGAACTGTGATCACCCTTCCAATTTTTTTATTGTTTACTGGTTTATTTAAGTTTTCTATTTGTCCCATTAGACATTTAAAATATATAGTTTTTGTGTTTTTATAGAAATTTATTCATTATACCTGGGTTTTTGTATTTTAGTACCACCTTGCAACATCAGCAAAAGGGAAGGATTTTAGATCTTTTAAAAAATATATTTTATTGATTTCAGAGAGGAAGAGAGAGGGAGAGAGAGATGAAAACATCGTGATGAGAGACAATCATTGATCAGCTACTTCCTTCACGCCCCCTACTGGGGATGGAGCCTGCAACCGGGGCATGTGCCCTGACCTGACAAGGAATCGAACTGTGACCTCCTGGTTCATAGGTCAATGCTCAATCACTGAGCAACACAGGCCAGGAAGGTTTTAGATCTTTAATTTTATTATTGGATCATTGAATTAAGCAACTTAGAGCATCCTACCTCTATATTTCATTTATTAGATATAATTTATCCTTTTAAGCCATTAAAATTTATGTTTGTGGGTTTTAGTACTTACTCTCTTTTACTTTTAAATCATTCCTGTAGTTATTTCTCCTTTTTCTTTTTACCTTTCATCTTGTGTATCTTTTTTGTTTTGATAATTTTAACAGAGGCCTATCTTATTAATATTTTTAAAAAGAACCTTTTGGCTTTGTTTTTCAATTATCTTTATTTCTGCCTTTATTTTAAATAGTCCCTTCTTTGGGTTTATTATATTGATCTTTTTATAAATTTTGAGTTAAGCTTTTCTTATTTTTCTGAAAAATATATTTAAATCTACAAATCATCTGCTAAGTACTATTTTAGCTGACCTTCACAAATTGTGAGCAATAAAAAAGATTTCATTCAGTTCTAAGTATACTGTAATTTTCCTGAAGATAACTTTTAACTCAAAAATTATGTATTATGTTAGTTATGTTCCAAAAACTTTCTTATTACGTTGCATTATGACCCTATGACCCAAGCTGCCAACCACTTAACACCAGCACTCACATACATCAACTCCCAGAGCAGTTGATGACACACTTGGTCTTTCTAGAGTCCTGGAAGAAGGTTGGATTGCACTGTCCAATGCATCACTGTGTTTATAATAGACTAGTAGCCCTGTGCACAAATCTGTGCGCCAGTAGTTTGCTAGTAGCTTGCTGCCACCCTCCGGTAGCTCTCCACCCGCTACCCCACCTCCTGTAGACCCCTTCCCTCCCTCCCCTGCCAATAGCTTGCTGCCTTGCCCCCACCTGTAGCTTTCTGCTGCCCACTTATAGGTCGCTGCTCCACCCTCCTGCTGATCCGTGATCCAGTTGTTACACAGTTGATCATTATGCTTCACAGCATAATGACCATTTGCATATTACATCTTTATTATGTAGGATGCTCAATAAATATTTAGCATTTAATTAATAGTTAAATGAACATAGTATATGTTGTAATTTGAGAAACTAGAGAGTAATGTAACATATTTGCATGAGGTATTTCTAAGTAATTATGCTGATTTCTAAAACACAGAAGAAAATCAGCATCATTACTTTAGTCATACCTCATAAAGGTCAGATGTATCAAACAAAGTGAATTATTAATTATTGAGAGGATAGTTATCTATCTTGGCACTGTCTAAATCTTTCCCTTCTGTTATTAACTTTGCAGATACTGCTCCTTAGGACTTATGAGATGTTGCTTTTCAGTAACCTATGCTTACCTGGTACATAGTTTGAGTTTAATAATTATTTGTAATTATTTATTGAATGAATGACAAAGTAGCTTAGAATTAAGAGTTACATTATTCAGCAATAAACCAGTCACTTTAGCAGATGCTCATCACGCCCCATCTATATATCCCAGGTTGCATCTTTCTAAGCACATCAGCCCTACCTACAGCCCACCTGTATCTCATGCTTGGGGATTTTCTCTGACCCCTGCAATTCACTTTGCCTACACTGAAGCAGGCCAAAAGTTTCAGGGAATTAACCTCCTTCACCCTAGAGCAGCTCTTAACCAATTATTTGAAAATTTATGGATAATTCTTCTAGCTTCCTTACCCCTTGGGTGGGTTAACTGTAAGGTGTGTATTGGGTACTGTGAGAATGTATAGATTGGGAAGTTTTGTAAAGGCAGCATAGATAGATAGAAAGTGTCATCTTCTCTGAGTCTTGTAGAAATAAACCAGCTATTTTAAGAGGTTTTAAACCATGTTAAGCTGGAATGGAGATAGCATTCCCACCCAAAGCAAGCACCTTGACAATAGGAGCACTAGCAGAGAAAGGAGGTTAAGTAACCCAGCTCTGAGGCAGAGAGCCTCAGTGTCATTTACTAACTGTGTGACCCTGGATAAGTTACGTAATCTCCTTGAGCCTTATTTTATTTATCTCTAAAATGTTCTTACTTTCTAAAAGTTATGGAGATTAGATGGGTTACTATGTATAAAGCATTTAGAACCGTCTGTGGGGGCCCAGCTGGTGTAACTCAGTGGTTGAGCATCGACCCAGGAACCAAGAGGCCACTGGTTCAATTCCCGATCAGGTCAGGGCATGTGCCCAGGTTGTGGGGTCAATCCCCTGTGGGGGGCATGCAGGAGGCAGCCTATTGATGATGTTTCTCTCTCATTGATGTTTCTAGCTTTCTCTGTCCCTTCCCCTTCCTCTCTCTCTAAAAAAATCAATTAAAAATATTTTTAAAAAAGAACAATCTGTGGGAATATCTGAGTACTTAATAAACTTAAAACTATTATTTTTATTATGAAAGTAGTAGTTTTTTCTTCTATTCCACTGTAACAGTTTGCTAAACTTTTATTTTAAAGGATAGACAAGTACATGGGATAACAGATAAGTGCCTAAAACCTTCACAGTGGCTATAAATAGGGTCCTTACTCTAAGCGTTTGGTAACAACTGGGAAATTTTGTCAATCCTATATAATAAACCGTAATATGCAAATTGACCAAATGGTGGAATGACCGGTCGCTATGACGTGCAATGACCACCAGGGGGCAGATGCTCAACACAGGAGCTTCACCTTGGTAGTCATTGAGCCCCCACAGGGGGAGCGCCGCTCAGCCAGAAGCCGGGCTCAGGACTGGCAAGTGCAGCAGTGGTGGTGGGAGCCTCTCCTGCCTCTGCAGCAGCACTAAGGACCCCTGAGGGGATGTCTGACTGCCCGGAGCAGGTCTAAGCCAACAGGCGGACATCCCCCAAGGGGTCCAGGTCTGCGAGAAGGTGCAGGCCAGGCTGAGGGACCCTCCCCCCCCAGTGCACGAATATCATGCGCTGGGCCTCTAGTATAAACATATTTTCTTCAGACTCATTATAGCCTCCTTAGGTTACCTTGAAGCTGCTTTTGTGGTTGCAATTACCATATATATTTTGGCAACTCTTAATCTATAATTCTTGCTCTTCCTGAACTTCTGACTGTATCTAAATGCTTACTATGTGTCTCCTGATGTCCCAAACTCAACAGATCCAAAGCAGAACTCATTATCATACTTTCAGAACTGGACTTTTCTTCTTAGTTGCTCAATCTCAGATATGAGGTAAGAGCCTGGGTTGATTCAGTGGACTAATTGACTGAGCTGGTTGGTACTTATTGCCTCATAAGTTCATTACAGATTGGTAAGGATGACTTTGCAAAATAGAGAAGAGCCATTCAAGGACAACTAAAAAGCCATGCTTCCCACTTAGAATATTCATTATGCTAGTTCAAAAAACTCCCTTCTTTAAATTATGATGTCACCATCTGCCTAGCCATCGAAAGCCAGGAACCTGAGGGTTATCTTAGATTTTCCCTTTTCTCTCACCTTCCTCATTATGCTCAACCTTACTTTTATAATAAATAAGTTTTTTTTGTGCTTTTAACTATTTTAGAAAAAGCATTCAAATACAGGTTGAGTTTCTCTTTCCCTGCTTTTGCTTCCCAGCTTCAGGTGTTCATTTCTCGCTTGGCGTATTTCAACTGCTTCCAAGACAATCTTCCACCCTTTGGCTTTGGCTCAAGTCCCTTTTTACATATGGTTGCCTGTGACCTACTTGGAATGCAAATCTGATCAAGTTTATAGTACTGATCACCTGGCTTTAATGGCTCCTCATGGCCTAGAGTGTAAGTCAAAGTCCCTATGTGACCCTGCCCTTACCACTCCAGCTTCCTTTGCAGCCTGTTGACTTCACACTTCCTGTTTCAATAACACTAAACTATTTTATGTGTTTTCACTTTCAGGTCGTACTGTTTAATGACTTCACAATTTTGTTTGTACCTATAATGATCTCTCTGTCACTCCTACTCATTCTTCAAGGATAATGTTGGGGCAGCTTCTCTGTAGGAAGCCCTCCCTAACTTATCAGGCTGAGTGAGGTGAGAGCTCCCTGAACACCCAAGGATCTTGGTAAACACCTCATCCAGTTATTTACTGCACTTTCTCGCACCAACTAGAAGGAAAATATATCAAAGTCAGAGATTTGCTTCATGTTCTAGCACTGTACTTGAATCATCCACAATAAATGTCTAGTGAGTAAGGCTGAAGAAAATGTATACTGTAGATATTTAGGCTGAGGTGAATCAGAGGTTCTCAGCACAAGCCTTATATAGGAAATACCTAGGAATCTTTAAAAAATACAGATGCAATGGCCCACCCCAATCTATGTTGTTGTTTCTTAAATTTTTATTAAAGTAAAGTTTGCATACACTATTAGATGTTTCAGGTGTACAACATTTGTGATTTGACATTTATATACCTCACAATGTGATCACCACACTAAATCTAGTAATCATCTGTCACCATTCAAAGCTATTGCAATATTATTGACTGTTTCCCTTCAACCTTTTTCACCCATTCCCCCAAACCCATCCTCTCTGGCAACAATTAATTTGTTCTCTGTTTCTAGAAGTATTTTATGTGGGGGTTTTTTGTTGTTGTTCATTATTTTGCAAATTAAGTGATTTTATTCCTTCATTTTTATTGAATTTATTCAGGTGACATTGGTTAACAAAATTATGCAGGCTTCAGGTGTCAACTGTTTTACACTAAACAGGCCAAAACATTGAGTTGCCTGGGTGATTTATCTATAAATGACCTGTGATCCACTTCACAGCATCTTTTTTGACTTTTCATTTTTTAAATTTATTATTTTTGTTGAATTTATTGGGATAATATTAATAAAGTTATATAGGTTTTAGGTGTACAATTCTATAACACATCATCTGTATGTGGACTGTGTGTTCACCACGTCAAGTCAAGTCTCCTTCCATTGCAATTTATCCCCTTTTTCCCCTTGTCTACCTCCCCCCACCCAGCCCCCTTTCCCTCTGGTAATTACCATACTGTTGCCTATATTTCATAGTCAAGATAGGATGTCTGCTTTCACCACTCTTATTAAACATAGTACTGGAAGTCCTAGCCATAGCAATCAGACAATAAGAAGGAATAAAAGGCAACCAAATTGGAAAGGAAGAAATAAAACTCATTATTTGCAGATGACACAATGCTATATATAGAGAACCCTAAGGATTCCCCAAAAAACTACTAGAACTGACAAATTCAGTAATGTAGCAGGATACAAAATATATATCCAGAAATAGGTTGCATTTTTATACAGCAAAAATACACTATCAGAAAGGGAAACTAAGAAAATCCCATTTAAAATTGCATAAAAAAATACCTTGGAATAAATTTAACCAAGGATGTAAAAGACCTGTTCTTAGAAAATTATGACACTGAAGGAAGAAATTGAAGAAGATACAAATAAAAGGAAGCATATATCATGTCAATGGACATCATTAAAATGTCCATACTACCCAAGCAATCTATAGATTCAATGCAATTCCTATCAAGATAACAATGATGTATTTCACAGAACTAGAACAAATACTTGAAAAATTCATATGGAACCACAAAAACCTCACATAGCCACAGCAATCTTGAAAAAGAACAAAGTTGGAGGAATCACGCTACCTGATATCAAACTATATACTCCAAGGCCATAGTAATCAAAACAGCATGGTATTGGCATTGGCATAAAAAGACATACAGATCAATGGTAAATCAATATTTAACAAAATAGGAAGAACATACAATGGGGTAAAGATAGTTTATTCAATAAATGGTGTTGAAAATTGGATATGTGCAAAAATATAAAATTAGACCACCTTCTTACACCATATGCAATAACAAACTTAAAATGGATTAAAGACTTAAATGTAAGACTCAAAACCATAAAAATCCTAGAAAACAAACATTGGTAGTAAAATCTCAGACATTTCTTGTAGCAATATTTTTTTTCCTGATATGTCTCCGCAGTCAAGGAAAGATAAACAAATGGGACTACATCAAATTAAAAAGTTGTTGCATAACAAAATAACCATCAACAAAATGAAAAGACAACCCACTGAATGGGAGAACATATTCACCCATCATACATCTAGGGGTTAATATCAAAAATTTATAAAGAACTTGTACAACAACAAAGAAAAACCAAATAATCCAATTTAAAAATGAATAGATTTTTCTCTGAAGAAAACATAGAGATGGAGAATAGATATATGAAAAGATGCTAAAACCACAATGAGATATCACCTCACACTTGTCAGAATGGCTATCATCAATAAATCAACAAACAAGTGCTGGAGAAAAGGGAACACTTGTGCACTGTTGGTAGGAATGCAGATTGGTGCAGCACTGTGGAAAACAGTATGGAGTTTCCTTTAAAAATTAAAAATGGAACTGCCTTATGACCCAGCAACTTCACTTCTGGGAATATAACCGAAGAAAACCAAAACACTGATTCAAAAGAATATATGCACCACTATGTTCATTGCAGCATTATTTATAATACCCAAGATTTGGAAACAGCCCGAGTGCCCATCAGTAGATAAGTGGATAAAAAAGCTGTGGTACATTTACACAGTGGAATACAACTTGGCCTGTACGAAGAAGGAAATTTGACTTTTTGCAACAGTAAGGATGGACCTGGAGAGTATTATGCTAAGTGAAATAAGCCAGTCATGGAAAGACAAATAACACTGATTTCACTTAAATGAGAAATCTGATGAACAAAACAAACACATAAAGTGGAAACAGACTTAAAGGTACAGAAAACAGACTGACAGCTGTCAGAGGGGAGGGGTTTGGTGAAAAAGGTAAAGGAATTAAGCAAAAACAAAACAAAATCCCATACCCCATTCCTTTAAATCCGAAGGTCAGAAGGGGGAGCCTGGGCATGTAGTCATTTAAAACTCACGTGACAATGTGCAGGTGAGGCTGGGTAGCAATCGGTTAGATGATCAATGGGCAAGAATTTCATAAGTTGTATGCTAGAGACAGATGGAAGTACTGATGTGCAAGGCAGCTTACATTCATGAAATTCTGTGTGATGATTGCTGGGATTATGCTTATTATTGGTTAATTTCCCCAAGATGCTCTCCACATATTTTAAAGATTGTTTTGTGTGCAGGTAACTTAGTTGAGCAGCCAGGAACCAGACTGTGAGTCATTCCATAACATTCATGTTCTTGAAAGACTACCCACCACAAATACACATGTATTTGTTTTAAAAGATGTAAGAAAATGTAGCAAGAGGAGGAAAGGAGGTGTGGGTTTTAGGTGCTTTATACATCCATGCCATGATGTTAGGGAAAGAGTTTCAAATCTAAGTACTTTCTAGTTCTCTTGAAATGCCACATTTGTAATATTCAGTCCTATTCATGTCACCTTATTTATGGTGATGATGATGATGAGCAGTAGATTTTCTCTCTTTTATATTATCCATGTCTATGCAGTGTCATATGTTCATTTTAGAGGCTTTTATAATTACCAGGACTTGGAATAAACTCTACGTGAAATAAGAAAGCCAGTTTGAGACATTAGTATTTGTGGGAGAACTAAGTGGGAGAAAATAAGTTTATAATTTTCCCATGATGAATGCTTTCTAAGAAAAGGAATACGTTTTGAAGATGAACATAAACCAGTAAAAAAAAAAAAAAAAAAAAGAAAAAGAAAAGGGAAGGAACTCCTTTTAAAACAACCACCTAAGTGTTATGAGAAAATACTCCAGAGTCTTACAATCTCAAAACTAACTCTCAACATTCAAACTCTCAATCTGTTTGATTAAAAAAGTTTATTGAGCTGTAAAATAAATACACTTCCATTAAATATTAAATAAATTATTTACAACCTGAAAAAATACTTTTTCTCTCCATGCATCTTTATATACAGATATAAGACTTGCATAAAAAGTGACAATTGAAAGTTTAAAACCATTAGAACAAGAATGTCCTGTTTTCTAATCCATTGAAAAGAGGAACCAGCTCATCACTCCTGGCTGTGACTTGGCAGTGGCTCCGATCCCTGTTCAAAAATAAAATAAAGTGTTAGAAAGAGGCTCAGTTCCAACACAGCTTTAAGAATATGTCAAAGAATCAGAATTTCTGTCAACTTGTATTTCTAGGATGTCTTATGAAGAATGCCACAAGCGTTTCAGAGCCAGACTGTCACACTGATTTGAATCCCTCTTTCACACCTCCTTTGGTTACCTGCCTGCTTAGGTAGAAGGCTGCATATGCTTGAACCTGTTCCATCAAATTCTGCTTAATGAGAGGCAACAACAGTAACCAAATCTATGCAGCGGACGTAGTTATGAACAAAGGTTAAGTGGCTCCGTGTATTTATGTTATACAGTTAATTTAAGATAATTAGTAGCGAGAGCATAATAATAGTAGCTACCAGTTAATAGGCAGCCACTGTGTGCCAGCACGGCATATTCCTTTACCTAAGATCATCTGGGACCTGCTTGGGAGGGAGAGGAGGATAAAGGGGGGATAAATAGTGATGGAAGGAGACATGACTTGGGGTGGTGAACACACAATACAATATACAGACGATATAGAATTGTACAACTGAAACCTATATATTTTTATTAACCAATGCCACCCTTAATGAATTCAATAAAAATAATAAAAAATTAAAAAAGAAATCTCAGTTGCACTAAAAAAAACCCAAAATCCACCCTCATTCATGTTGGTAGTCTTAACATCAGCACATTAAGCCCTTACATTAATACGTTTTCATACAAAAAAGACCTGAGTATAGCATTGGCATGGATAATTACCCATTTCCTGAGTTTACTGAGTTAGTTATGTAATAAGCTTGCAACATACCAATGTTAAATGGGGTATTTTCCCAAGCAAGCATCTAGAGCAGGGGTGGGCAAACTTTTTGACTCGAGGGCCATAATGGGTTCTTAAACTGGACCGGAGGGCCGGAACAAAAGCATGGATGAAGTGTTTGTGTGAACTAATATAAATTCAAAGTAAACATCTACACTAATAAAAGAGAAAAATGGTAATTGGCGTACGGCGATACCGTTTTCATTGGCTAATCAGGGCTATATGCAAATTAACTGCCAACTAAGATTGGCAGTTAACTGCCAACAAGATGGCGGCTAATTTGCATATGTAGGCACAATGCAGGGAGGCGAAAGGGAAAGCAGGAAGAAGCCCCCTGCCACTAACAGTGATTGGAAACCCAGGGGGGAGCTAAGAGCTGGGGGGCAGGGCAAAGGCGGCCCCAGCCATGATCGGAGAATCAGGCGCCTTTGCTGCCCTGGCCAGTGATAGCAGGAAGTAGGGGTGGAGCCAGCGATGGGAGCTGGGCACGGTCGAAGCTGGCAGTCCCAGGAGCTAGGGGTCCCTTGCCTGGGCCTAAAGCGGAGCCCACGATCGCGGTGCCCCCCGCTGCCACTGCAGGTCCCCGCTGCCCGGGCTGGACGCCTAGGCCAGAGACGTTAGGCCTGGGCAGGGGCGGAGCCTGCAACCGTGGGGAGCTGGGGGTCCCCTGCCCAGGCCTGACACCTCTGCCGGAGGCCTCAGGCCTGGTCAAGGGGCCAATCCGGTGATTGGTGATCGGAGGGTGATGAGGGTCAACTCCTCTGGCCGAGGCATCAGGCCTGGGCGGGGGGCGGAGCCGGGGATTGGGGGGATATGATGGTCCCCTTCCCAGGCCTGAAGCCTGGGTCAGAGGCGTCAGGCTTGGGCAGGGGGTGGAGCAAGTGATCAGAGGGAGATGGGGTCCCCTGCCCAGGCATGATTCCTGGGCCTGAGGCCTCAGGCCTGGGCGGGGGCCAGAGCCAGTGATCGGGGGGAAATGGGGGTCCCCTGTCCAAGCCTGACACCTCTGGCGGAGGCGTCAGGCCTGGGCAAGGGGCCGATCAGGCGATCGGAGGGTGATGGGGGTCAACGCCTGAGGGCTCCCAGTATGTGAGAGGGGGCAGGTTGGGCTGAGGGACACTCTCCCCCCCCCCCCCACACCCAGTGCACGAATTTCGTGCACCGGGCCCCTAGTCATTACATAAAAGGGTACGGTCTTTTTTTTTTAGTTTTATTCATTTCAAGCGGGCCAGATCCGGCCCACGGCTGATCTAGAGTGTTAATTTAAAATGGAAATGCTGATTTAGTCAATATGGAATTTGGCTTAAGAATATGCATATTTAATAAGCATCTCAAGTCATTCTTAAACTCATCAAAGGGGAAAATATCAATGACTTAAGGATGGGGCTTCTTTCCTAAATGTCTGAGGAAACAGAGTTTCTTCTTCTGACTGATTTTAAGTGTGTCCTTGAGCTCCTTGCCTCCCTCTTCCTCTAGAAGTTTGCTTCATTAGTGTTCACTTTGTTATCTATCAAATATCCCTCTCCATATTTTCTTACCTTCTTCCTACCAACATGCTCAACTCATCTTCTTTACAAAAAAATTAAAAATAAAAACTACAACATATACTCTAACCAAGCTCTCACAAATCTGCACCCCCTTCACCCTTCCTACTCTGTTCCTTTAAAAGGATATTCAACCTGCTGTCTCAACCTCACATTTGTAATGCAAGCACTCCGACTTGGGCTCTCCATCATGTGAGCTCAATCTATCATTTCAACCTACTCCTCCCCAATTTGCATTTGAACTAGGCTATTTGTCACAAGTTTCCAAATAACCTAGTGCATCTTACAGCATTAATCTTCCTCTTCTTTCATAATTGCTTGTCCCAATCTCATCAGTCCTTTAAGGCTTACTCCAATGCCACCCGATATATCCATTCTCTCCTGCTCTGTAAATGCATCCTACTGGATTTCTTCTACCCCTTCATTGGAAACTCCTCATATCCTATTGGTTCCTTTCTTTTTTTAAAAAAATTAATTTATTGGAGTGACATTGGTTAAGAAGATTATATAGGTTTCAAGGGTACATTTCTATGATACATCATCTGTATATTGCATAGTGTTCCCACCACCCAAAGTCAAGGCTTCTGTCACCGTATAATTGATCTCCTTTACCTTTCACTCCCCCTCCACCTTCCTTCCCACTGGAAACCATCATACCATTGTGTGCGTCTATAAGTTTTTATTTTTCTCATTTGTTCATTTACTGCTTTCAGTTTTATATCCCATATGAGTGAAATCATATGGTTCTTGGCTTTTTCTGTCTTACTTAGCTAGCTTACTATGATATTCTCAGGATCCAAAGAAGATGTGGTTATATATATATATATATATATATATATATATATATATATATATATAAATACTACTCAGCCATAAGAAAAGATGAAATATGGTCCTTTGCAACAACATTGGTTCCTTTCTCATGACACACATTTTACTTCACCTAGTATTCTGGTTCCTTACCCAATTTTCTGTCTACTAAACATTAAGTTTATTGAGAAGAGCATCTATGTTTCCCTCATGTTTATATCCCTTATAATACTAAGGACAGAGCCCTTTCTCAATATTGAACTCCACCTCATGTTTAAAGAATAGCACTTTAAATGTAGCCAATGTTCACAGTGTATCCATAATTAAGAACACTTACTTTCCTCATTTTTCTTAAGAGATGCTATATTTTTTTCAAAATTATATTATGTGATCTAATGGTATCTTTTAAAATACAAACCTGTAATATCATCTTCATTTATGCTATGATGTGTGCATTTCCATTTTCTTGTCGAAGTTTCTTTTGTTCTTCAGCTTCTCCTTCATATTCCCTGAAGTATCGCTTTCGAAGCCTTTAGAGAACAAAATATTCTACTGTCATCAAAGTTTTATTTATCATATATTAACTGGAGTTTTCATGAGTTTTATTAACTCCAGTTAAAATTTGCAGGGAATTCCTTTTTGTGCATCCTTTATAGACCATTATACATTATACCCTACACCAAACCAAACCAACATGATAAAGTTTTTTTCATGTTTTCCATAGGATTATTAAATATTTCAACTTGAATAATTACAGGGTTAAATAATTACTTCAAAACATCTTTAATTGGCAACTTTTTTTTCTTTCTCTCCTATGTCAAATAATAATGGTTTGTCTGAGGGTATCTTTCCTAAACACATCTGCATATCTAGCTTGAGGTACTAACAGATCAACATCATTTCTAGGGTGTGCAAAACAAATTTAAACCACAGATCAAACTTTATGTGCACCATAAAACAGTGTTCCTTTTTTATGTGCCATTTTATCATTATCTGATCCGCATTTAAAATAATAGTAAACAATGGCAGAGATAACCCCTTGTTTCCTGAATGGCAAGAGTGGTGGATCATGTACACAATCTAGTTGTTAAAGTAATTTACCAAGACCTAAAATTAGAATAATGAGTCTATTGCTTTTCCCAAGCTCTAGTAGCACATGAGTCATCATAGAGCCATTCACACCCTCCCCCAGCTTCCTTAATTCACTGACTTCTGTTTGACAATGCCATTTTGACATACCCACCAGTGTCTACAAGCCGGAACAGTCTAGTTCTAGCATTCATTGGTCATGAAGTGAAGTATGTGATCTGTTACTGTGAGCACAGAGAGGATATTGCAGGAGCGAAACAAGTAATAGAATTGTCCCTGCTTCCTACGCCATACCATACCTCCACATGGAGGAAATGTTGTGTGTTTTTAATAATTGAGTTCCCATATTGCATTTGACCATAACAAAATAGGCATAAGCTCTAAGTAAATTAGGATCATGCTATAAAATTCCTAATTTGGAATTTTGCATTCTAATAAAAGCAGACATATCTTTTCTGGGCTCCTGCTTTGAAGCTCTCTGTGATTTTTAGTATCAAAGCAGTATCTCTGACAACCTACTTTGAACCAGGCCTTAGATTCCGGGAGGCTAGCTTAAGCTTAAGATACTCATAGTAGATACCAACACTCTGAAACTTGAAAGTAGTCATGAGTAGAAATACAACATGAAACAAAACCATCAATTTTCAAGTTCAAAAAATGTCTAGATTTTGTGGAAAAGGCCTTTACATATTAAGTTTCTGTGGTGGTCAAAGTAACATAAATTTGGACCATACTGTGATCTTTGTCAATGGAGTATAAAGATATGACCAAAGATCACATGCCACCAATAGAATAATTTATTTGAAATATGATAGTATGTTATAATAAAAATATTGAAATTAACCTGGCATGATTTCATGAGAAATGTTTAAGTTATGCCATACTTACTGGATTATAATAACAGCAGCAACAACAGCGAAGGTCACAGCTGAGACAAAGGCAGTTATGACTGCTAACGTAATTTTTGATAAGTCACCATCAACCATGCTGTGAGTCTTCATGGACTTTTCCCCACACCGTTCACCAGAGTAATCCTGATGACATCTGTAAACAACCCACATTTCAAAATTATAATCTCTAAAAACATTTTATATATTTTAGGCTTACTTTCCAGGTTATAGCCATTTAATTCTAATATTTAAAAAATAAAGCACACCTTATTTGTATTTCAAATTCTAAGACATACAGTGCATTCGAGCCAAAGTTCTGTTCGTAAAAGAACAAGTTGAGATTAGTTTGGGTGTTATTCTAGGAAGACACACCTTTTCAGTCTTTGTGCTCCTTTTATGACCAGCTGATGAGTTCAGTGATTTGTTATGCAGCTAAAACATTTCACTATCGTTTCATGTACTAGCAGCTTTTGGGGGGAAGGAGGATAGAAGAACATTATGTGAAAAGTATCTTTAGGTCATTTTTTACAAAGAGGTTTTGTAAAACCTACGTTGTAAAATGGTTTGTACCAGGGATCAGTCAACTACAGCCCATGGGTCAAATCTGGCCATTGTCAGGGTTTGTTTTATATATATATTTTATTGATTTTTTACAGAGAGGAAGGGAGAGAGATAGAGAGTTAGAAACATCGATGAGAGAGAAACATCAATCAGCTGCCTCCTGCACATCTCCCACTGGGGATATGCCCGCAACCCAGGTACATGCCCTTGACCGGAATCGAACCTGGGACCCTTCAGTCCGTAGGCCGACGCTCTATCCACTGAGCCAAACCGGTTTCGGCAAGGGTTTTTAAAGTGTACAAGCCAAAAATGTTTTTTACACTTTAATTGATTTTTAGAGTGAGGAATGGAGAGGGAGAGAAAGAGAAAGAGAGAGAGAAACATCAATGTGAAAGAGAAACATTGACTAGCCACCTCCTGCATGCCCCTACCAGGGATCTAGACTGCAACCAGGGCATGTACCCTGACCTAGAATCTGTCGACCTTTCGGTGCACAGGAGGATGCCCAACCAACAGAGCCACACCTCTCAGGGCTTCCCAGTTACTTTTTAATTTGTTGTATAAGTACATACATAATCTTGACCCAGGAAGTCTAAAATATTTACTGTCTGGTTCTTTAAGAAAAGGTTTGCAGACTCTTGGTTTACACATTGGAAATATGAAAATGGTTTTCTGCAGCTGGAAGTTTCAGACATGGTGTTAGAAATACAGAATTCTACAAAATTTAGGAAAACTTACTTGCATGATACTGTTTTCAGATTCTCTATATAGTTGCATTCTCCATGAATGCAGAAATTTTGAAATTTTGTATCACATGGATTTTTCTTTTTATTTTTTCGATTTTTTCTATTTTTCGGTCCTTTTTTCTTTCTTTTGGGTTTGTCTGTAGTATTTTCACTTTCTGTTTTGTTTTCCTTGGGTTTAACTACCTGTTCAACTAAAAAAAAAAATTTATTGACAAGAGTCTCTCTTCATTTTGAATATCATTTTGGAGACATGATAGAAAGAAATCCTAATAGTGAGAGCTCATGGGAATAACCAGCATATTTGTCTCATTATTTAACACAATTCATACACAATAATAGGGCAAAGAGAATACATGTATCATGTGGCACTTATAAATCTGAACCCCTTTGTTATTTATTTACTTAGAAACATATTTTGAATTTATATGTATCATTATTATCATTATTGATGATATGGGTTCCCTGTCCAAGAAAACCCATAAAATATTTTAAACAGTTTTCAAATTTCTAGTAAATACCAAGTTCTTGGTATTTAAATTAATTAAATTAAATTAAACTCAAATAACAGTGAAATGTATTGCTACCCAGATGATATAAAGGTGAACCCTGAAGTTGAGTGAAGATAAATAACTGGCCCTGGGACAGGCGGCTTGCAAATGGCAGTGCTGGGACTTTACAGCCTGTCATTTCCCCACTCCATAATGTTTTCTCTTGGAAAAGGTCAATGTCCTTTAATGTCATAAAGTGGGACATGGGCATATTTGTGGTTTTTATTTATCCATATGGGTCTAGTGCTCACTATCATAATTGGGAATTAGTGTGCATTGCCTGAGGGTGGGAAAACCTGAAGCTTATACATTAGAGATCATCCGTTTTCTCCAACTCCCAGTTTACAATGGACTATAATTAATCGATACCTTCCAGGGTGTTCATTTCTGTGGTCAATCAATTTGAAAAAATAAAGAGTCTAGATGTATTTGTTCTTGATGCTTCAGAGACTCATCTTAACTCCCAGATCCACAGAAATGTTTTTTTCATTGTCATAGTTATGCAGGGTATACTTTCCCTACATGTTAAATATAGAAAGGAGGAGTTTTCATGTTAGAGCTGTGCATTTTGTAGTATTAATCCCTGAACAGACTTATCTGACCAAATATTGAGCAAAGCTCAATGACAAGAGGCAATGATCATAATGTCAATGTCATAATCCCATTAGTCATAATGGTCCTACAGTATCCACTAAATGGAAAACATTAGAAACATAGGGAAGGGTATCAAGATAGAACCTTGTGATTAAAGAAACAACAAATAAATATTATAAATATTTCAGCAGATTATTACAACAACATTAAGAATAGTCAAATTGGGAGCTATGTTTAATAGGTAGCTATTCAATTTTTATACTGAAACTTTCCTCTGATATTAAAAAAGTGCCACAAGTTAGAATAAGTCCTCTTATAGGCACATTGTAAATGGCTATTATTGCATTTTACCAGACATATTACAAAGTTTAGACAGAGGCAAATAGTTGCTATTCTGAATAACCCCTTGGATTTAATAGCCTTTCAAAGGAGTTAAACCAACATTTTCACTCTTATCACACAATGTACTGCAATTTTAACCACTAGCCATTTTCACTACTAACAATTTGACCTTTTGAAATGTTAACAACTGGAAACATCTTTAAGAGAACAGTTTCTAGAATCTTAATGGTCTAATATAATTTCTCCAAAAGTAAGAATTATAAATGGACCTCTTCCCACCATACATCGAAGTACAAGTTCCGAAGCAAGGGAATAAAGTGGAGTGTTCACTAAAGCTTTTCCCACCTGTCACTGAAGCAGGTCACTGTCCCTATGGTGTCACCTGTCCTCTCTCACCAGTTCTGGGATCCAGACAGAGAGGGAGAAGTCCAGGAAGCTAATGTTAGTAGAGAAGGGGCCTCATGTCCTGCCTTCACAGTGGATGATACTAGGATATTCAGATCTGATTTACTGATGACCTTGTCTGTCCCTGAACTCTGAAGTAATATGAGGGTAATGAACAATCTTTACCTCCTACTTAGATACTCTCATTTTAAGTAAATGTTATTTTCTAAAGCCAACAGACAAAGCGAATAAAACCATGACTCACTATTATTGAGCAGACAAATGGGATTTGGAGTTAAATTGTGATTTTAGTGATGTAAAATCCATGCATATCTGTTCCTTAATATTTCCAGAAGATGCTATTATAATTACATATTATAATTACCTGTTCAACACCTAGTGCTTAAGGCTGAAGTCCAATTGCTCCTTTCCCTCTGTTCCCTTGTGCTAGAATGTACTTCTTTAGGGAAGAGTGATGGTGGGAGAGGGAAAAGAAGCTGAGATACAGAGGAGACAGAACTAGCAGGTGTCTATGTCTGTCTCTCAGAATAGGGTGTGTAAGGCACAGTGGGAAAGAGTGTAGTATCTGGAATCAGATTGGAGTTCTCATTCTGGCTCATCTGCTTACTGGCTAATGGAACCTTGAGCAGAACACTGAACCTTTTCAAGCTTCAATGATCACACCTGTGAAACGATATTTCCTATAGAGTTGTTGTGAAGATTAGACTAAATAGACATAAAACATTAGAGATCTTGACATATAGGATGTGCCCTCATATAGCTCTTTCCACTTCAGTTTGTGGGCTTACCTAGCAGGCTATACAACAACCACACATACCATAAAGCCACTGGAAGATTCAGGGAGCGGCTTTTCTTTGGAATTCGCTTTGCTCATACAAGCACACACTGCATAGAATACATTTTCGCCTTTTCCTCTACTCACCTCTGACTGAATCATCTATGATATAGCCAGATATTTGCCTCTCAATATCATACTCTTCTGCATAGTCATAGTCGCTCCCCGAGGACAGTTCACTATCAGAAGGCTCCTCACTCACGAGGGAAACCTCACTTCTTGAGGTGACTTCCAATTCGTCAGCACTGTAGTCCCCAGAAAAGGGTTCCCCTTTTCCAGAGGAGGTGTCATTGGCGGCCGATCCAGCAGCATAATGGGCTGTGGGAGAAAGAAGAAGGGAAGAAAAGGTAAAGCAGAGTGCCTTCCTCGCCAGTCAGCTGCGTTCAGGAGAAATGTTTATCTTCTGATATCAAAGCAGTCATTGCATATGTGCTATTGCGATTGCGTCACTCATGAAAGCAACTCCACGTTTTGCCAACAAGCAAACTCAGCTGATCCAATTACAGAGCTTCTTTCATCGAGGTTTTCTTTTCCACGGAGAGTCCACATTAATTTCCACATCAAAAAAATGATACTGCCAAGTAGGCAAATTAATCTCACACACACAATTACTTAACAGGTATTGTCTAAATATTCCCATCTCTTCACATACCAAATGCATTGGTGGCTAGAATGCCACCTGCCCCATGATACCTAGAACCCTAGACAGGTTCTAGATACAAGTACCAGATTTCCTTAACACGTGCTCACATTTTCAAAAGCCCATGTACATAAAATGCAAAAAGTAACATAAAAGGTAGTCAATAATGATTCTTCGTGTCAGTTTTATTATTGTTGTTCTTGATTGAGGAGAAAAAAAACACCTGGGAACTAGGTAAGGTACCCCAACTTTAGCCTTTAGACTTCAAGAAAACACTGGTGCTTTGAACTTCAACCTGGGACGATACGAGGTCCTCTAAGAAAGCAAAAAACAAATCGCTAGACAGAATTTAGACGAGACGCCTGGGTCCAGGGCTTAGAACTCTGAGATCTGCAGAGATCACGTCACCTCTCTGGACTTCGCCTGGTTTCTCTATCTAAAGTGGAGGCTGCGGATCACAGGATCTCTCAGGTCTCCTCCGGCTGAACTTAGAGTACAGGACGGGGTCTCCCGCACCGCTTCCTGGCCTGGGACGGGGGGGCACCTGCTTGCTTTTCTCTTCCTCCCAGGGGGCAACCTCGGGGAGTAAGCTACTGTGAGTACCTCCCGTGGGAGAGTTGGGAGCCCAAAACGCATTTTTTTTTTTAGAGGAGTTGCCGCAAAACTCCAGAGGCGAGCGCTTTTACGGGCGGTGGGAGCAGCGCTGGGCGGATCAGAGCCGGGATGTCCTCACCTGAGCCCAGGATCAGCAGCCACAGCACCACGGGCGCCCGCGGCAGCAGCGGGGCTCTCATTGGTCCCTCGGCGCGGCGGCGTCGCGGTCTCTGGGGCAACCGGATCGGGAGCTGCGGCTGGAGGAAGAGGAGGTGGAAGACCAGGGGGAAACCCGGAGTGAGCGGCTGTGCTCGCCGGCCCGGCCGGGCTCGGGGCGCCGCACGCTGCGCGGGGAGCTCGCCTCGGGTTCTCCGGGATCCGACTCGGTGCTGGCTCGAGGTGTGCGAATGTACCGGAGGCGCGGCGCTCACCTGCGGCTTTATAGGGCGGGCGGGACTCCGGCATCGCCCGTGACATGACGTCAAGGCCACCGCCGTGGGTGGAGGCGGCCGCCGCCCCAGAAGAGGTTACTACCCCAAAACCACACACGGATGGAGGCACCCCGCCTACCTCGAGCATAGAAAGCCGCTGGGAGGAAATGGAAATGAAACCCCTAGCCGCAAACAGAAAGAACGTCAGATTCAGATTTGAGGGCGGGAGTGGAGGCTGTGACCTAGTATCTGACAAAGTCCCAATTTTTCAAACTCTCTGAAAAACCTCCGTGTTTACTTCGGTTGGTTTTAATATTACAACAGGGATTCATTGGAACAGAAGATGTAAAAGTACTTTAAGACCGAATGACTTAATGATAGCCCAGTGTCTTTAACAAGGATAAATGAAATTCAATAAATGACCAGAGAGCGCGCACCTCCTTATATCTCAACCAAGGGCCCTTTCCCACCCACCACTATGAAGTGGCCACAATTTCAACCACCTCCCTTCCCATTTCTTTAGGTGGCCCAGGGCACTCATCAAAATTGATATTAACCGTTTATTACCGACAAACTATACACTTGAGATATTAAACCGTCTCAACAACTTTGCTGGGTAAAGTATTATCTCCCTATTTTACAAGGAGGACAAGTGCCAGCTTTTCAAAGCCAGGAGGACTTTACACAGCAGGCCATGGCAGACGCCAGATAAATTTAAATTCACATTCAGCTGACTCTAAAATCTTTCTATTCTGATAAAGGAATGTAGACTAAACTGATCTTTAAAAAGAGAGTTTCTGGAGAGAACAACACTTAGCACAAAGGAATAATCTCTCTTGGTAGCATATTGGCTTATGGATGAAGGGTGGTGCCCAAGACTATACCCAGAGCTGCTTAATTTGACTAACCGTGATGTAGAAACAACCCCAGAACTGGATTTTCCTTGACTTGAGAGAAAAAAGCACTGTTCTAAGTGTTTCCATGTCCTGAAGATGCATATCTCTTCCGCATCCTTCCAGTAAAGCAGGCTTTCTAGCAATGTGGTCACAGAGCATGCGTCCTAATTCTGAGAAACTTTTCAAATGCTACTTTTTAATGGCATATCATACTGAGTAGGCTAAATAATACATTTAGCAGAATATTGTCATGACTCATGCCTTCTCTCATATTCAACATTTATTGAGAGCATATTTTGTGAAGTCCACTTGTCTTTTATGCGGGGCGTGGAGGGTGGGGAGTGGGGTTGGGGAAGGCAGTACAGAGGAAGATTAAATGATGACCAGCTCCCTGCTGTCCAGTGCAGTGTGCTGTGGGCCAGCTAGAAGAGTAATCCTGTTATATTGGATGATAAGGATTCAGAGTGCAATGGGAAACAGGGGTGCAGTTCAGTTTTGCCCATGCGTATCAAGGGGAGCTTTGCAGAAAGAGGGAGAGTACGCTCAATAGTTTTCCCAGCAGAAAATTTAAATGGAAGGACTGCCTGGTGACAAGGTGAGACTGAGAAGTGAAAGTAAGACTAGAAAGATGGCACCACCCATCCGAGGGTAAAGCAGGGGCCTGCACCATCATCCTTTTCGGCAGATGAGATTCAGAACCTGCCCACAAATTTCAAAAGGTGGTGGCGATTTGGGTTAGACTTCAGGCCATGAGCCAACACTTTTGCACCTTTCTGCTCTGCTAGATGTCTATTTCTTTTTAATTCTGTTCTTCCCCCTTTCTTGAGCTTTCTTCTTATGGAGGTCAAAGCAAGTTGTACCTGTATGTCATCATAAATGTTTTACTTTGAAGGGAAAGTTGGCTCTTCACATCACAATGGGAAATTTAGAGGCTGATAATTTACATTTGTGTGGAACATAACAAAGCATCGTAGGGCCACAATGGCTAGTGCTCAGTATGGCCTTTAGAGTCCATCCAATTGACTTTCCATATAGAAATTCTACCACATACTAAGTTACTTAATATTTGAAAGACTTAGATTCTTTATCTGAAAATAGGAATAAAAATATCTATCTGCTGCTAAGCAGATCAAATGAGATAAGATACATAAACAAGTAGCATAGATCCTAGCATTTGGTGAGTACTCAGGAAATGGTAACTATTATTACTAACCATGATATTAATCACATTAAAGAATTAAGAAACTCTTATAAATGGAGCGACTCACAGAGCAAGTGAAATAATCTCCTTCAGTATTTTCAAGCCATGCACTTTGTACCTACTTCACATTAAGACTAACCATTTTGAACACTTTATGTGCATCACAGGGTAACTTAGAGCATCATAATCGAATCACAATGGCATTACTGCTTGATGACTTGTGGCATTCTGGAATATATGCATGAGAAGGAAACCAACCCCATGTAAGTGTGAGATTCTTTACATTCTGCATATTAAGCTCAGACAAAGAGGAACAATTTCAATAAATTAAGTAGCAAAGCAATTCTTCTTTATCCTCGTGAGGTAAGGGGCAGTCCTAAAGGCAAATGCTCCTACCCAGCCACTCATTTTGGCGCCTAGTGTCTGGATCCTGATAATATTTTATACATATAGTGGAAACAAACTCACTTTGACTATGCCAAAAGGTGTGCTACATAACCAAAGTATAATGATGTGTTTGTTCATATAATTAATCATAAGTTTTTTATGAATAGTGCTAGTGTCTGAGTATTAATTATATCATGACCCTTTTTATGAGTACATGCATGAACCCCCAAGCTAAAATTAAGAAATTTTCTAATGTATCAGTAATGTTTCCTATATTATAAGTAAATGCGTTAGCTCTGTTTAGACGTCTATAATTTTCGACTTTTTCACCTTAGAATTTATCCATGCTAAAGAATATATGATTTATAGTTCCTTCATAAAGAGGTTTACATGAACTTGATTGTTGGGTACCTTGACATACTAGTAAAATAAAATTATTTGCTCTTTATAGCCTTAACATGATTGGCTTTTGCAGACCAACGACTAAGCAGATGGGGCTGAAGGTGGTGGATGGTTTGATAGGATGGAAACACACAAAAATGAATCGTCTGGGTAGTTCATTTACTTATCAAGTGTATGTGGAGAACTAGATACTCTTCTAGACATTAGGTCCTTGTTTTTAAGGACCTTAAATTCTATTAAGGGGATACACATAATAAACAAGGCGCAACACATAAAATAATTTTCAGTAGTAAGAAGTGCTAGAAAAGAAATAAAACATGAACCCTAGCTGGTTTGGCTCAGTGGATAGAGCATCGGCCTGTGGACTGAAGGGTACCGGGTTCGATTACCAGGGCACATGCCTGGGTTGCAGACTCCATCCCCAGTAGGGGCTATGCAGTAGGCAGTAGATCAATGATTCTCTCTCATCATTGATGTTTCTATCTCTCTTCCCCTCTTCCCTCCTCTCGGAAATAAATAAAAAATATATTTTAAAAAGAAATAAAATATGAGATATAGAGAACTTGGGATGATGGTGAAAGTCAATAAAAATAAATACAAGATAGTTCCTACACTTAAGTAATTCCCAGGATAAACAGATGGCAGGATAAAACAGAGTATTTTCCTACTGAACAGTAATGACAGTGTGGAAGAGCAGAGATATACATAGACAGGAATGAAGGTAGAGATAGTGAAGAATGAAGGATGCTAAACAGACAGAAGCCTTGAATTGGTCCTCAACAATGTGGAGGAATTTAGAAGATTATGGAATTCCTTTCACTAATTGTTTCTCAAATAATTCTGTTAGCACGACTAGACAAGAGCTCTCTTTAGCTTACTGAAGGAATGCAAACTGATCGAATCACCTGAGAAACTTTTCAAAATGTTCACTCTATTCTTCTCACTGGATTCAGTAGGTTTGGTATGGGGTCCAGCTATATATATTTTTTAAACTTTCAAGAAAATTCTGATTGTACCTCTGATTAAAATTTTCTCTAGTAGGGGATGCAAAGATGAAAAAAGTCAAGGCATGTTCAGAGATATTATAAACTGGTGGGACTGTACATTCATATAGATGGAAGTTTTGTTGGAAATGTGAAATATGGAAAAATGAATTTCAGCAGGAAGCATGTGAGTTAGTGTGTTGCACACACTTATTTTACCTCTAAGAAACTCATGTTACAAATGGACTTAAATGCTATTTCTTTAAATAGGGAACTACTTTAGTGTACTAACAAGATGTCTGGGGGGAAAAGTCACTTTTTTCTAAGTCCTTCAGGAACCAATTTGTTGCATAAATGTAATCAGAACTACACTGAATTAATATGGAGGCTCCCTAACTGCATTCTGCAGGAGAGACCAGGAAACAGGATGTCTGCAGCATCAGACACTAAAATAGGAAGCATGTCAAATTTTAGTATGCTATTAATTCTTCATAAATTTAGGATTTCAGGATAAGATTTGGCATTTTAATATTTCAGAAAAATTATATACTGAAGTTAGATGGTTGAAGTAGAATCCTATGAAAGGTTTTTACTACTTGTAGTAATTAAATAAATTATATCCTTGATTTTTAAATTATGTCCAGGCAACCTTTTATATGCATTTAACCTTTCTTTAATGCATTTCTACTTTCCTTATTGTTTTTGCATTTTATTTTACATTTCATCATTCCAGTTATCACATATTCAAATATTGTATAATGACCACTTGCTGAGTTGCTGAACTTTTAAGTAACTCTTGTTACCTAAAAATGGATATCATATGCATTCCTCTAAGAATTATATGAGTTCTGTTATGAGTTTAGTGTCTAAACATTCATGCATTTTTAGCCAAGCTAGGATTATATATAGATTTTGTTGTTTTTCCCCATGAGCACAACAGGCTTTTATTTCCAAGTTCAGTGACAGTAACAGTGTTTTAAATATCATTAGTGAAGAAATTGCTAATTTTTTGTAGAGACCACTCCTGTACAGTCTGTCATATGCAGAGACAGGTTAAACCAGAAAGAAACTGTTAGGCCAGTAGGGCAATGCAATCCTTAACGCCATTTTGTAAGCTTCCCACCACTGGAGACTGAAAGGTCAGGAAACACTCGCTGAACACCAGGAATCAGACCACATAAGGAATGGAAACTGTCCTGAAGGCACCTGAATGATCACACACATGCATTCCATCCCCATCCCAAACCCACCAGTTCTGCCCCCAAACCCACTGATGACAAGTTTCCCACCAATGATGGCATATAAGGATGAAACTCCGGCTCCTGGGTGCTGCCATCATTGACCCAATGTCCCCTTGGCTGGGTGCTCTGCAGCCCTTCCCTTTGGGTATCCCTTCCCCTAGTCTATCTAATAAAGAGGTGCTATGCAAATTGACCATCACTCCAACACACAAGATGGCCGCCCCCACATGGCCATAAGATGGCCAGCACAGGAGGGCAGTTAGGGCCACCAGGCCTGCAGGGGAGGGCAGTCGGGAGTGACTGGGCCAGCAGAGGAGGCCAGTTGGGGACGACTGGGCCTGTAGGAGAAGGCAGTTGGGGACGACCGGGCCTGCTGGAGAGGGCAGTTGGGGACGACTGGGCTTGCAGGAGAGGGCAGTTGGGGGCAACCAGGCCTGCAGGGGAGGGCAGTTGGGGGCTATCGGGCTGGCAGTGGAGGGCAGTTGGGGGCGATTGGGCCAGTAGGGGAGGGCAGTTGGGGGCTATCAGGCCGGCAGGGGAGCAGTTAGGTGTCGATCAGGCTGGCAGGAAAGTGGTTAGGGGTGATCAGGCTGGCAGGCGGAAGCAGTTAGGGGCAATCAGGCAGGCAGGCAGGCAAGCAATAGGATGCCAGCAGTCCTGGATTGTGAGAGGGGTCCCAGATTGGAGAGAGTGCAGGCTGGGCTGAGGGACCCCCCC
Organism: Myotis nattereri; assembly: GCF_964212035.1. Classification (NCBI taxonomy): domain Eukaryota; kingdom Metazoa; phylum Chordata; class Mammalia; order Chiroptera; family Vespertilionidae; genus Myotis; species Myotis nattereri. The sequence continues at coordinate 183,870,623 of NC_138075.1, forward strand.
GCCCCAACCCAGTGCATGAATTTCATGCACCAGGCCTCTAGTTGCTAAATAAATTCAATGTTTCTTTAGCTACTGTTTGAGATGGCTATTTAGCCTACCCATGCACACCATCCACTTTAACCTTTCAGAAACTAGTCTTTATATGTCATATACTTCCCAAACCTTCCTGAATGTATGAGCTGAAATTTCATGAATAAGAGAAAGTATTTGTTAGTTAATATGGGAAAAAAATAGACACGTGTAGCTCTCAGAGAGAATTGAAAATATAGTTATAAATTTTATAAACATTGTATGTCTCTCAGCATTCTTCCTAAAATGCATAGATTTGTCTTAATCTTGGATTTATTTGCTCCCAAGTGAATTGGCCATTTGCAGAATATTTAATTTCACTCTTAGATAATTTTTCTTCCACTGGAATCTCAAAACTCATTAATTTTGGTCACTTCTCAAAAAAAATATTTTTAAAATTTATTTTTCAATTATAGTTGACATACTTCAATATGGTGAGCAACATAGGGATTAGACATTTATATATCTTATAAAGTGATAACCCCAAAAAGTAAAATTACACCTTTGGAAAAGTCAAGCAGCTTGCATTTTTACAAGTTCTTTTACTGCCAGGGAGAAGACTATAACAACTTGTACAAATTCTGTGTTAAATTTTGTGTTTCTAAATCTGCCTAAGTCAATGAATTGAATATATGTCTATACTAATTTATAAAATATGCTTTATTTTTATTTTCCTTACAGTGATATTGCAATCTGTACAAAATGACTAGTTTCAACAGGATTTTCCTGGGAAAAACTGAAAGTGTATCTCTATTTCTACTCATATATTTGGGATATACCACAGACACACACACAAGAAGTAAGAAAAAATAGTATAAGAACAAGTCTACATTTTTAAAGAATCCATTATTTTTAAGATTAGAACAATAAAAAAGAAAAAAAGTATATAGATGTTCATTTATTAACATTCTACAAATATGTTACCTATTACATAAACATTTTTAAAAACTGCATATAGTATGAAACTTTTAATAATATATTTGCAAATATTTATTTACATATATGAATATGCATATACATATTTACAAGCACAGAAACATTTTGAAAGCATATATAAAAAATGTTGATAATGTTTACCTTTGGTTGAGGATCTCTGTACAAAGATCGTGTGTTACATCTATTTTTTTTTTCTTTTAGTTAAAAATCCAATCTAGGAAAAAAGATGATTTCTCAAGCGAACTGATGACATCATTTTTTAATGCTTGAATTTTTTTATTTTCATTAACCTAGAGTTAATATACAGTATTTAATAGTTTTAGGTGTACAATATAGTTAACATTTATATATCTAACAAAGTGGTCACCGTGAAGTCTAGTAATCTTCTGACACTACACAAGGATATTTATGATGTTATTGACTAAAATTTCCTAAGCTATACATTACATCTTCATGACTTACTGATTTGTAACTGGAAATTTGTATCTTTTATTTCCTTTTACCTTTTTTTGCTCTTCACTCTACTCCCTTCCCCTCTGGCAATCATCAATTTATTCTCTACGACTATGAATATGTTTCTGTTTTGTTTTTACCTTTTGTTTTGGTTTTTAGATTCCACATATAAATGAAATCATACAATATTTATCTTTTTCTGTCTGACTTATTCACTTAACATAGAACCTTCTAGATCCATTAGTTGTTGCTAATGACAAGGTTTCATTCTTTATGGATGAGTAATATTCCATTGTATATATGTGCCACATCTTCTGTTGATATGATGTTATTGCCTAAATTTCAAATTCATCTTGCTTCAAGATTGTGGTTATTGAAAATAACATTGGAATGAACATAGGGGTGTATATATTTTCAAATTAGTGTTTTCAGATTCTCATATACCTAGATGTGTGGGTCGTATGGCATATGGTAGTTCTATTTTTAATTTTTGGAGGAAACTCCATACTGTTTTCTTTAGTGGCCGCACCAATTTGAAAGCCCACCAACAGTGCACAAGGGTTCTTTTTTATGCTTTTTATAATCAAGTACATCTGTTTTGCCAATGAGGATGTCAATTTTAAAAGAAAATGATGACTTAAGTTGTCTGCTTTTCCAGACCTTTTGTACTCTTGTACAATTTCCCTCACATCTGTGCTCGCCTTTGCCATGTGGTGTAGTGAGGAATAGAGTGAGGTGATTAAGGCTGTAGCATCTGAGATTGAAACTACTGGATTTTCATACAGCTCTTCCCCTTACCAACCGGAGTAAATTATTAAATGTTTTGTGGCTCTAGTTTTCTCATCTTTAGAAAAAAAAGATGATGATAATAACAGTATCTAAGTCAGGGGGTCCTGGTGAGGTGTAAATGTGATAATGCATACAACACTTGGAACAATATTTGATTTCATAATTATTCAAAACTAGAGGCCTTGTGCACAAATTTGTGCACCAGTGGGGTTCCTCAGCCTGGCCTGCGGGATTGGGATGAAACCAGCTCTCCAACATCCCCTGAGGGGTCCCGGGTTGTGAGAGGGTGCAGGCCAGGCCAAGGGACCCCACCAGTGCAAGATTGGGGGGCCGGGAAGAGACACAGGAGGTTGGCCAGCTGGGGAGGAACTGTGGGAGGGCTCCAGGGCATGTCTGGCCTGTCTCGTTCAGTCCCCATCTGCAGGACCCCAGCAGCAAGCTAACCTACCAGTCATAGTGTCTGTCCCCTGGTGGTTAGTGCATATCACAGTGAGCGGTTGAGCAGCCTTAGCATATCATTAGCACATTACCCTTTGATTGGTTGACTGGACAACCGGAAACTTAGCATATTAGGCTTTTATTATATAGGATATTTCTATTATTAATATTGAGAGCAATGAAGAGAGTACTAGGGATGCCAATGGAAAATTTTCTAATGAATATTTATGGCCAGGGAGGAGTAAAATTCTTTTAACTGATTTCCTAATTTGAGAACCTCTGTTTATTGTGACACATAGCCTGTAAAATTCAAAACTTTTTAGAATGATGAAAACCACAGAATGAGACCTGTTATCTAGGTCTTGTTTCAAATAGCTTGTACTGCTGATTTAAGAGATAAGACATTTCCAGAGCATTGCTTGTTCTTAAACATCTAAACCATTAATTTTTTTTTCCTTTTCTCACTTTACCTTAGCTGTGTAATATTTTCTTATCTTGTGATGTCATTGTACCAAAATTTCCTATAGAATCAGGCCATTTTTGCCATAAATACGTTGCTTATGAAATTTCATTTCACTACAAACTAACCCAACTGACAAAAAAAGTAAAAGGGAAAGCTATTTTTTTAGTACTAACTACCATATCAATAATTTGTCATAGATTCTACTCAACATCCAGTCTTTCTCTTTCCTTAATAACAGAACCTTGATATTATTCAGACTGGAAATATACCCAAATAAAATATAGCATTCCCAGGGTTCCTCAAAGATATTGCTGACCATGTGTCTAAGCTTTGCCAGTGAGGTCCAGTGAATTTAAACAGATGTGATGTGTAGAATTTCCTGGGTGTCTTTCTGAAGGGAGCGGATGAAGGTGGGGACCACACTGTTACGGTGCTTCTCCCTTTACTCCTTTCCAGGTGCCTGAAATATGGACCCTTGGCTGCTTCTGTAGAAATCACACTGGGCCTAACCCTGTGCCAGAATGGTGGAAGAGAAAGACAAGAAGAGCCCGAATCTCTGTACACCAGCCCTGGGCTCTTTACCTTCAGACTTCTTTCACATGTGAGAGAAAAACTTCTATCTTGTTTAAGTCAGTGTTGTTTTAGGTTTTCTGATATAAATCATTTACCTGAGCCCAGTCCTGAATGATTTGGTAATCAGACACTAGGTTGTATTCATTACACTACTCCTTTCTATGTCAGTGTCCTCCAGCCAAAAACCACCAGGAACACAGCTGACACATTGCACTGCTGGGAGCCATGGCATAAGCAACTCCATCTTAGAAGTAAAAGTCTCTAGTTCCCATTTACTAGAAACCACGTGTGTCCTGCGGTTTGGCCAGCAATTAAGAATAACAATTAAGAATAACCTTCACAAAGCTGCCACTTGCTGATAGGCTATTACCATAAGCTTCGCTACCCGCCCCCGCCCCTGGAACAGTATATATTCTGCCGCTGTAAAAATAAAATTTGAGGCTTGATCAGAACTTTGTCTTGCCTCCATTTCTCCGCGTCTCCTATCCTCTCATTCCCTTACAGGAATGGTCACGGTACCCACGTTGCATGCCCCGCGGGTCGGGGCATTGCACTGAGGGAGAAATCACACTCTAGGGAACTATGAATGTCTCAGTGTGGTGTTAGAAAGGACACAGGGGATTTGGGCTTGTGTTAGGTGATTTAGGGGAGGGTTGAAGGAACAACATTTTAGATTGGATGCTATCAGGAATCAGGCAGAATTCAATGAGTATCTTAATAAATCTTCTAAAACAGGAGAGAGGCTAAAGCCATAATTGTTAAAGAATTAGCAGTCACCATAATAGTTGGTATGGGAGGGTATTTAGTCACTGTTGTACCTTGGACAATGCTCATGCTTTGTCTGTGTTCAGACATGATTATAAAATGGATTTTTGCCATAATCCATCATGGCCACGCAGTGGTCTTATTCAATGTGTATGTTTTGGGAAATTATGTTCAACAGGGAACATCAAGGCCAAAGTATTAGACCAGCTCCTGGATGCCAGGGACTGCCTTTTCTTTCTCACCTACAGCAATGCTTGGTGCAGGGTAGGGGCTCATTTAATGTTGGTTGAATGAATGGAACAAATTAACAAGTGTTTATCAAAAATATACAGTTACTATGCTTATTTCACAGAAATTATTTTAGTTATTTGTGTTTAGATATTAAAGAACAATGAACAAATATATTCCATATTTAATGTTAATATATATGATATTCATATATTGCATACATATACATATATAGACTAGCCTTATATCATTTGAATGAACTTATACTATTTTTAAATAATTTTTTAAATAAGAAAATTGTGTGGTGATTAGATTAAAATTATTTCCAAAGTTCAGCGAGATATTTAAAAAGCTACTGAGAATGAGAATTAACTATATTCAAAATGGATAATTTGTAAGAATAGGGGCAGGAATTTTATTCTCTTCATCTGTTCATCACCCTTAATTCAATTTTATATACATTGGATGATCTTAGTAAATAATAGTATTTATCATTGTATATAGAGGTCCTGAAAAATCCATTAAGCATTCTTTTATACTTAAAAAAAATACTCATAATTTATTGTTAACTCTGAAACTACTAGTTTGGGTTTCCATTTCCTTTATAGTAAGAAAACCCTCTGATTGGAAAGAGTATGTTCAAGCTATAAAAATTATCATATAATTTAGATAGCATTTATTAGGAGTTTAGGTTCTAAATACTTTATAGATATTACCTCACTTGATCTTTATAGAACTGTATAAAGTAATTGTTACCAACCCAAAGTAACAGATTAGGCAATTCACTTGCTAGAGGTCACACATTTATTTGATAGAAGTGGGATCCAAATCTAGGTTTCTATGATCCCAAGTTCAGGCATTAGTCACTATTACACATAATGTCTAGTATAGTTCTAGATATATAGTAGGTGCTCAAAATTTCTTTTAAATGGAACTTGCGTGGTAAACTGAAATACTAATAATTCCATAGTGTAAAACAAGCATGTCAAACTCAAAGGCTAACAAGGGACAAATAAACAAGGTTTAAGTTTATGTGGGCCACAAAAAAACAAAAACTTCAATTTTCATAGAAATGTAGGTTTATTTCAATAGAGACATGCTGAATACAAAGGGCTGAAATAAATGAGTAATCATTAACATAAAATAATAGAACATGTTAATAAAACTTAATTTTTTTAACATTAACTTACCAGGCACTGAATAGCTGCACAAATTAATAAGCGTAACGCAAATAAACCTATTTCTCTTGTTTTCCGAAAGCGAAATATTTCCTGTTGCACACACCAAACAAGTCAGTCCAAGACTAATGACCTGGCGATCAACTGCTAAAATATTCGCTGCTAGTATTAGTGGAGAGAAATGGTGCACCTGCTCGTAAGGCACATAAGGGAAATGAATGCAACATGATTATAATAATCAGTCATTAGAAAATGTTGTAGTTTGTTAATAATCTATAATAATAAAAGCATAATATGCTAATTAGACTGGACGTCCTTCCAGATGACTGGGGCTGCAAGGGAAGCCTACGTCCCAGGTACCAGAGGGAAGCTGGTGCTGGCAGTCAGGGGAAGGAAGGCCTACTCTTGCATGAATTTCGTGCATCGGGCCTCTAGTTATGTATAACAGGATATTGTAAAAATTAAGTTATGAAATGTTTATTAAAATGTTTCTTACATACCATTATATTGACTGGGCCACAAATATATTCATTATGGGCTGCAAGTGGCCATGGGCTGCAAGTTTGACATGTTTGGTGTAAAAGAATCTAGTAATAAATCGACCTATGACTTTATAACTGATAGGGCAGAGAAGACATGTGAAATAACTCTTAAAGATCCAAAATATTCATAAGCCTACTAGACATTGACTGTTTTAATAAAACTGAAGGACAAATGTACTAATTATAAGGGAGATTTAAGAAGGCTATAGCTCATTCTGTCCATCCAATCACATTTCCAAGAAGGGTATTATCTGGCCTACATAGTCCATCTTTTTTATTTTGGTAGCTGACAAGTCATTATTGAAAAAAATGTAGATATATCCATTTCACTCAGTCTCATGCCATTGCAACTTTCTGATTAGAATTTGTCTTTCTCTCTAGTTGTCCAATGTCAGTGCAGGCTGGAGGGATTCCTGTAACTAGTCATATTCTCACTATAAATTATTAACTTGACATCTGGATTTCCACCTTCACTCAGTGCAACTTTGGTTAGACCACTCCTAAAAGTCAGCTTTATCCTTCCAGAATGGCCATGGCAGTGTTCTGAACCTGCAAGTCATTCATTCATTCATTTATTCATTCATTCAAGACCCATTACCTATTACATATTAGTATGTATTATTATATATTACCTATTATATCCCAGGCATTGTGATAATCCCTAGGGACACAAAATTGAACAACACAGTTCTTTTACAGAGTTTATAGTGCACAATTAGCTACAGATGACAATTATAATGCATTGTATTAAGTGGCTTGATACTACATAAACGACACATTATCCTGAGATCTACATAGTGTGGGAATGAAGCCTGGACTTAGGAGTTCAGCAAGGCTTCTGGGGAGAAATGACATCTGAGAAAGATGAGTTGGACTATTAGATGGAGAGTAGATGACAGTGTATGCACGTTTATTGTGAGAGTGGGGGTGAGGATGAAAACACTAGTGTTTCAGGCAAAGGAAACCATATTTGTAAAGGCCTATATTTAACCAGGAGCTGGGGACCATCTGCTGATACAGCTCTGTCTACCAGTTAACTGGGCCACTGTCAGCAGCCTTACAAAGTTACGGTAAAACAGATCTAACTCTTGAGACATATGTGGTGTCTCATCCTTATAACAACAAGTACTCTCCTTCTTTGACCTTTTTGTCATAAGCCACATAGACAGGAAACCAAAGCCCAGGCAGTGAGTGGGGCTCCTCTAGACTTCATCCTCTATGACATCAGCTTGCTTTGTTTCCTCATGTTTTGAGAAGGACTATTACCTACCAAGAACTGTTGCTGTGGCAGGTCTGTTAAACATGAATCATTCTGGAGACCTTAGCACATGTAGCACCCTTCATGCATTCAAGAGTTCTCAATATGAGTACTATTTGCAAATGCCACATAGTTTAGGGATTTGGAGCCTGCAGTTGAAAGCCTCTAATATTATTCTTCAAAATTTTGTAGAATCAAAGGAGAACTTTCACAGTACAAGCTGAAGATAACATTTTTAAGGGTTTCAACATAGAAAGGCAAATTTCAGTATAAAATAATATTAGGAATAGTGTAGAATTATCGAGAATATAGACACATCCTACATATGAAAGCTTAGGTGTGTGTCAATTAATGTGGATCTGCATTTTAAGCACAGTGGTGGAATAGGAGAATGAGGATGTGTTTCTCTAACATCTCCTAAATCATTAACATGTTGTCTTATAGCAACCATGTATTTGTTTTAAGGACATTTCCCTTCAACTTCTTATATGCTTAAGATGTCCAAAACATACCTTGGAGAAAAAAAAAATCAAATGTCTTCTTTATGAGAGAAAAAACTTTTAATAAATATAAAAATCTCGTGAGCCTTCTTAAATTACTTTTGGAATGTCAATGAATAAAAATAAATGGCTAGGTCACAGAATTTAAAACAAGTTTTGTTCATTTCATTGTTAAATTTCCAAAATAATTTTTGGACATGATTAAATCATATCAAGAGTAAAAGTGTGCATGAAATAATTCAGAAAGGCCTCTGTCTCCACCACGACTTCCCTCAGTGCCATTTCTCAGATGTAGTCACTGGTATCCATTTGTTTTGGGTTCTTCTGGTAGTTATTACAACTTTACATAATACAGTGATAGCTCTATTCTTGACTTCAGTTTTAGACATTATTAAGTTCCTCTAATGAAGAAAAAGAACTATAATACCTAACACTGTTCCCAATTCCATTTGGTTCCCATTTTTTTGTAAGTTACAGCATAGTTGCATTTTTTCTTCATTCAGTTGCCTTTACAAAAAGACTTTAAACAACATACTTTAAACACTGTTTTGGATTTATTGAGTTTGCATAGAACATTTTTACTTTCTCTAAATAAAAAATAGAAATGTTTATGCTACTGTTTTTCTTTCTTTCACTTTTTACTTTGTCACTTTCTAATCTCTTTAGGTTACTTTATTACATTAATTTTGCCCTATTTTGTTACTCCAACATCCTATTCTATTACTACTAGAGGCCCGATGCACAAAATTTGTGCACGGGTGGCGGGGAGGTTCCCTCAGACCGGCCTGTGCCCTCTCACAATCCAGGACCCCTTGCTCCTAACCGTCCTCCTGCTCACTTCTAACCACCCGCTTACTTGCTCCTTCCCACCCCCCTGCTCACTCCTTACCACTTGGCTCCCTGCTCCTTAGCACTGCCGCAGAGGCGGGAGAGGCTCACTCACCAGCCGTGAGCCCAGCTTCTGGCTGAGCAGTGCTCCCACTGTAGGAGGGCACTGACCACCAGGGAACAGTTCCTGCCTTAATCATCTGCCCCCTGGTGGTCAGTGCGCATCATAGTGACCAGTAGCTCTGGTTGTTCCGGTAGTTCCACAGTAATAGTAGCTGGGCTTTTATATATATAGATAATTAGTGTCCTTTTGCTTTTTTATATAGATTATTTTTAAATTGAAAATCAATAAATAGCATTTGCAACATTATAGAAACAAGCAATACATTGCATCTGTGAAGAAAGATGTCATTTAAATTCTGCTGCTCAAAATAGAATCTTGTCTATCAGTCTATCTCAAGGTGTCTTTCTATTTTGTTTTCTCCTCTTCTTGTGGGTCATATGATCTGCTACTCTTTCTTGAACTACATGTCAATCCCTGTCATGTTCTTCCATTTAGGTTTATTTTTTCCTCCTGGAATTTCTCCTCAGATAAATTTTTTGACATAGGGTATGCGAGTGTTAAGTTCTTATACATCTTAAAATCTATTTTCTCTTACATTAGGTTGACAGTTGGCTGTATATCACATTCTACTTTCAAATTATTCTGCTCAGAACATTATAGTCGCTGCTTCATTGCCTTTCACTGCCCAGGGTTGCTGCTGAGAAGTTACATATCACCAGTATAACACATGTTATCACACCTTTAGCAGTTATAAGCTTTTAGGGGTTTTCTCTCAAGGAATATGGTAATGAATTGTGGATGGTATTTTAAAATTAAACAGAAGATCACCATTCCATGTCCATGCACTATTAAAGCTTTCAAGTATAAGTAAATTTGATTTTTTTTTAGCTGTAAATACTTTTAAATGAAATTTTAGTTGAATAAATTAAAAAGCTTAATAATTCTGACAATAAATGAAGGGCGGAATTAAAAATTCTTGATATAGCTTTAAGTGAGAAATATGATGCATTTTCCACTTTTATTATTAAATGTTCTGTACAAACTAAAGTATATTTATAATGTACATGTCATTTTACAAATGAAGTGTTAAAAAAGAAAAAACACTTGAGTATTATCCATTCTCTAAGTTCGGTATAATTGACTTTCACCTGCATGATGTTAGGAAATCATTTGAGGTTGATTCCTAATCAGATGTAATGATTTTTTCCCAAATGATTATTATTTAAACCACTGTCTTTCCTACTTATGGTTTTGTTCTAATTCATTTCCATCCAAAAGTTTTAATAGACTTCAAGAGGAACTATGTGGGATGCAAAAAAGAGGCAGATGACTTTCTATAAACATACTGTGTACTGTCTGAGTCATAACCATTTTGTTGACTGTTTACTTTCCCTGTTGTCAGCACTATAGAGCTGACACCAACGACTTGGAAGTGAGTTACATACTATTCTTAGTTTATTACCATCAGCTCTTGATAACTTAGGGACTCATGTACTCTGAACTGGTTTCATTTCTTACTGTGGACTGGAATATGGCCTTGTCCTGAGCATTAGACCTTTTAAAATCAGACATTTATCACAGTGTTAAAGTGTAAAGTTTCCTCAAAAAATTGAAAATAGAACTATCATAGCATCCAGCAAATCTTCTAAATGTGTATCCAAAGGACATGAAATCACTTTCTCAGAGATATCTGCACCCCCATGGTCACTGCCTCATTAGTCATGATAGCCAAGAAATGGAAACTACCTAAGGGCCTATCCTATCTAATAAAGAGGGAATATGCTAATTGACCTTCATGCTATTGCAAAGATGGTGGTGCCCACAGCCAATAAGGAGGGAATATACTAATTGACTGCCCCACCCTCAAAGATGGTGGTGCCCACAGCCAATGAGGGAATATGCTAATTGACTGCCCTGCCCTCAAAGATGGCAGTGCCCACAGCCAATAAGGAGGGAATATGCTAACTGACTGCCCCACCCTCAAAGATGGCGGTGCCCACAGCCACAAGATGGCCGGCAAGGGAGGGCACTTGTGGGCTCAGTCCAGCTGGGGAGGGCAGTTAGGGGAAATCAGACCAGCAGGGGAGCAGTTAGGTGTCATTCGGGCTGGCAGGAGAGTGGTTAGGGGCAATCAGGCAGGCAGGCAGGTGAGTGGTTGGGAGCCAGCAGTCCCAGATTGTGAGAGGAATGTTCAACTGCCAGTTTAGGAGCAATCCCTGTGGGATCGGGCCTAAACCGGCAGTTGGACATCCCCCGAGGGGTCCCAGATTGGAGAGGGTGCAGGCTGGCTGAGGGACACTCTCCTGGTGCACAAATTTCATGCACCAGGCCTCTAGTCTATATATATAAAAGCCTAAACGACTGGAATGGACTGGATGACCAGTTGCTATGACACACACTGACAACCAGGGGCCAAACGCTCAACACAGGAGCTTCCCCCTGGTGGTAAGTGTGCTCTACAGGGGAGTGCCACTCAGCCAGAGCTGGGCTCACTGCTGGTGAGTGCAGCTGTGGCAGGAGCCTCTCCCAACTCTGCAGCACACTACCAGGCAGCAGCAGCAGGTACAGTGGGCCAGGATGAGTGTGAGTGGTGCGGCAGCCAGCCCTGCCTCAAGCTTCTCCCTGGTCATCTGCCACTTGGCGCACTGCTACATTCTTCAGGGCATGTCCAACTGCCGGTTTAGGCCCGATCCCCACAGGCTGGCCTGCAGGGATCGGGCCTAAACCGGCAGTCGGACATCCCCCAAAGGGTCCCAGATTGCAAGAGGATGCTGGCCAGGCTGAGGGGCCCCCCCACCCATGCAGGAATTGTGCACTGGGCCTCTAGTTGATAAGTAAATGGATAAAGAAAATATATATATATATATATATATATATATATATATATATATATATATCCTGGTGCACAAGATTCATGTACTGGGGGGTGTACTGGGGCGGTGTCCCTCAGCCTGGCCTGCACCCTCTCTCAGTTCAGGAGCCCTCAGGGGGTATGTCCACCCCAGGGATCGGGCCTAAGCTGGCAGTCAGACATCCTTCTCACAGTCCAGGGCTCTCATAGTCCAGGGCCCCTAGCTCCTTACCACCTGCCTACAGTGGAGGCAGGAGAGGCTCCGGCCACTGCCACTGTGCTCACCAGCTGTGAGCCTGGCTTCTGGCTGAGCACACTCACTACCAGGGGGCAGCTCCTGCAGTGAGCGTCTGAACCCTGGCAGTCAGTGTATGTCATAGTGACTGGTCATTCCACCACTCAGTCAATTTACATATTAGGGTTTTATTATATAGGATATATATTGCAATATTAGTCATACATGAAAATGGAAATCCTACCATTTGAAACAACATAACTACATGGATGGATGGACCTTCAGGACATTATCCTATATAATAAAAGCGTAATATACAAATTGACCAAACGGCGGAAGAACTGGTTGCTATGATGTGCACTGACCACCAGGGGCAGACGCTCAATGCAGGAGCTGCCCCCTGGTGGTCAGTGTGCTCCCACAATGGGGAGTGCAGCAGCAGTGGCGGGAGCCTCTCCTGCCTCCGTGGCAGCGCTAAGCATGTCAGACTGCAGCTTAGGGGAGCAGGCCTGAGCCATTAGTCGGACATCCCTCGAGGGCTCCCAGTATGCCAAAGGGTGTAGGTCGGGCTGAGGGACCCCCCCCCCCCCACCCAGTGCAAGAATGTTATGCACTGGGCCTCTTGTACTAAATGAAATATGTCAGGCAGAAAAGATGAGTACTATATGATCTCACATATGTGTGGAATAAAAAAATGCTGAGCTCAGAAATAGGGATTAAAATGGTAATTGCTAGGAGTTGGGAGGGTGGAGGCAATGGGATGTTGGTCAAAGCATTTAAACTTTTAGTTATAAGATGGATACATTTTGGAGACCTAATTCATGACAAGCTGACTATTACTAGTAAAACAATTAAAATACAAAAATACAGAATAATAAAATAAATATCAAAAAATATGAGCATATTAAGTAGTGGATGAAAGTTTGGCTTTTGGAGACTTTTGGCTTTTTTCAAATCTTGATATTTCTACTTATTACATACTAGAGGCCCAGGGCACAAAATTCGTGCACTGGGTGGGGTGTTCCTCAGCCCAGCCTGCACCCTCTCCAATCTGGGACCCCCCCGGGGATGTCTAAACCGGCAGTCAGACATCCCTCTCACAATCCAGGATTGCTGGCTCCCAACCACTCGCCTGCCTGCCTGCCTGATTGCCCCTAACCCAGGGGTGGGCAAACTTTTTGACTCGAGGGCCACAATGGGTTCTTAAACTGGACCGGAGGGCCGGGACAAAAGCATGGATGGAGTGTTTGTGTGAACTAATATAAATTCAAAGTAAACATCATTACCTAAAAGGGTACGGCCTTTTTTTTTTTTTTTAGTTTTATTCATTTCAAACTGGCCGGATCTGGCCCGCGGGCCGTAGTTTGCCCACGGCTGCCCTAACCGCTTCTGCCTGCCAGCCTGATCATCCCCTAACCACACTCCTGCCAGCCCAATCGACACCTAACTGCTCCCCTGCCAGCCTGATTGCTCCCAACTGCCCTCCCCTGTTGGCCTGGTCATCTGCAACTGCCCTTCCCTGCTGGACATCTTGTGGCTATGGTTGCTACCATCTTTGAGGGCAGGACAGTCAATTAACATATTCCCTCGTTATTGGCTGTGGGTGCTTCCATCTTTGTGATGGTGTGAGGGTCAATTAGTATATTCCCTCTTTATTAGATAGGATAAGACTTGTAAAGTTACTTAATCTTTGATTGCTTCAATTTGCTAATCTACAAAATGGTAGGGTTACTGTGTCTCAATAGACAACTGTGAAGGCTAACTAAAATAACCCACGTAAAGCACTGTTTTTGGCTAATTGAAGCACACAAAGACTACTTTTTTTCTTCATCTCTCTCTTTCTCTCTCTCGCTACCTCTCTCTTTCCCTGACACATATTTTCTCACTCATTGACCACTATTTATTCAGCCTTCAGTTAGAAACTAAATCCTCTAAGGAAACCTTCTATGACATTTGCCCCCTAAACCAGAGTGCATGCCCTTCCTACATATCTCCAAAGCACCCTGTATTTTCCCCACCATCTTGCAATCCCTAGTGACTGCCATGTGTTCCAAATTGCACTGAGATGTTAATGAGACCAGGGTCAATAGTATCTTGAATGAATCTTCAGTGGAAGACCCTTTACTTACCCAGGGTCTAGAACATTGCCTAGCACATGAAAGTGCTCAATGAATAATTATTTAATATTTATATAGTTCATTAAAAATCTTTTTTAATCCACACTTATACATTCAGTTGATTTTTCTACCAAGATGCCAAATCAATTTAAGGGAGGGTGGGAAGGGAAGGTCTTTTTAACAAATCTTGCTGCCACAACTGGATATCCATATGGAAATAAATGATCAATGTTACCTTCTCACTCCAGTTAATGAAGATTAATTCTAGATCCATCCTAAATCTAAATCCCAGAACTTGAAAACTTCTTAAATTATTCTGTCACATATAGTAGTCACTAGCCACATGTGTCTACTTAAACTAAATACAATTTAAAAATCAGTTTCTCAGTCATACTAGGCACATTTAAAGTGCTTCATAGCTGGGTATGCCTCCAGGTTACTGTACTGAATAGTGTAGCCATGGCAAGAAGTATCATCATCAAAGAAAGTTCTATTAGACTAAAAATAAAAGTGTGAAAAATCTTATGACCTTGGCATGGACAAAGATTTTCTGGACAGGATAGAAAAACACTAAACTATAAAAGAAAAAATTATCTTTTGCATTTTTTCAAAATTTCTGAGTCTCAAAGTCATCATTAAGAAAGTGAATAGACAAGCCACAGACTAGAAAAAAAAATATTTATAGCACATATATCTGACAAAGAATTTCCATCTAGATTATACAAAAAAGTCAATCAAACTGACAACACTAAAATGAACCATCCTGTAAAACAATGGGCAAAGACATGAAAAGACATTGTACCAAAGATTATATGAGTGGGCAATACATGAATGAAAAGTTACTCACTATCATTAGTCATCAAGGAAATAAAAATTAAAACCACAATGAGATACTGTTTCACAACCACGAGAATGGTTAAAATCGAGAAGACTGACAACACAAAATGTTGGTGATGATGCAGAGCAGCTAGTCTCACCTTCATTGCTGGTGTGAATGTAAAATGGTGCAACTACTTTGGAGAATTTTTTGCAGGCTTTAATAAGGCTAAACTTACATCTAACTCATGACCCAGCAAGTCCATTGAGTTGGGAAGAGTGAGGTTACTATATATTCCTTCCCAAAGTTTTTCATGAAAAGCTAAGTTTCAGCACCTATTCTCCTCCTATCTCCCCCTCTCCACCTCCTATACACCAACTTCTCCCTAACCTTACTTTAAGATATGAGTATTTCCAAAAAAAAAAAAAAAAAGCTGACAAAGATAGCAAAAATAATAATAATAATAATAATAATAATCTCTCTGTTAAAGGTCATTTAGCAGAGACCATAAAAAGCAAACTGGAGGCCAGAAATTGAGTGAGAGGAGAGTGATACCTGTGGAAAGAGAAAAACACAAAGTCTATACTGATGCTGAGCCAGATATTTTGGCATAAATGCAGGCAAGGTGGCTCTCTGTTTAGTCTCATTTTCTGCAATAGGAAATATAAATGTCTATAGAAAACAAGCCAAAAAAATTTTAAAAAATGACAGGCAGAATCCTGCTGCCCAGAGCCTTAATATATTTATCTTCCTGCTGTCCTTTTTCCCTCCATCCCTTTCTTCCTCCCTTTCCTCCTTCTCCCTTTCCTTCCTTTTCTTCTTCATAGATGGTAAATTGAGTCAACGCCACAATGGAAATGATATCTCAGGGAGCGAAATGTGTACATGAGGCAGAAGTGAATAATCTATGTTTTTCCTCCATATTTCAAGGAATTCTACCCATTGCCACAAGCTGCCATGTTTAAATACCATGTGTCATGGGGAGGGAGGAATGGAGACAGTGGAAATAGAGTTGGCTTTCTTCTTCACATGTCCTTGGCCTTCTGGAGCACCATGGTACAGCAGAAAGCATCAACTTTGGAAGCAGAACAAGTTTTACTTATAAGTTATATGATATTGAACAGGCTGTTAAAAGCTCTTTCAGTCTCAGTTTCCTCATCTGATAAATGGGGACTAAGGAGTATTTTCTAGGCTCCCAGTAAAGGTTGGCTCCCTTCCCTGTGCTGCAACTTCACACTGTTTATGTCTTCGTTCTCCCCCACATAACACAGGTTGTTTTCCTCATCTTCAACAAGGAAGTAGATGCATGTAAGATGACCCTTGGTAATACAAATTAAAATATTTTATGTTTATAAAGTGCTGCACAGTGTACAAAGTTTTCACACACATAAATTAAGGGCATCTGGGAAAAAGAAATGAGTAAGCAGATAAAGGGAACCCCTAGGACCTCTATTCATCTTCTGAGTTTTTGCTCAGAGAAGGACCAATTCTCATATTATATTCAGAATGTTTTACTTTTATTTGCTTCAGCTTTCAATTGACTAGCCCTTATTTGCAAGAAATAAGCTTGCTTTATTGCTTTCAGTAAAATTATTTTATCAGTATAATTTGCATCACTTGTTTGTTTTATTCATTCATTCTTTTAATAAAAATCTATTAATATAAATAAATATATTTTAAAATAACATTTACCAATTGCTTTTCTAGACATTGGAGATTAGCAGTGAACTAGACATATGAGGTCTCTGCTCTCATTATAATTTGGGACACTAAATAAATAAGTAGATAGATAAAGACAATTTCAAATGTGGATAAGCCTGTGAAGAAAATAAAATGAGTAAGAGAGGGCTGGGTGATTGTGGCTACTGCATGTTGAAAAGGTCAGGGGAGTTCTCTTCCACTATGCATTTGACCTTGGACCATGTATAGATTTAGGTGGAGGGAATAAAAAGCATAAAATCCTGAGGCTGAAATTGTTTTCAGGGATAATATACTTCCTTAAGAGACCTAAGGACAAGCATGTGGTGGGACTAGTAATCATATGGAATTTTATGATCTGTGAGAAGGTAGTTACAAACATTTCCAGACACCTGTTCCCAAATTAATAGGATGAACTAAAATTTTCCAGTATCTAAGTCAATAATCTATGATCACTTTTTGTCCACAGAAGAACCAGGCTTGTGTGTCCCCATAAGAAACTTGTTGAATCACTTAATGTAGTGAGTTCTATTAAATTTTATTCTTTGACCTTTTCTACCATTCAAGGAAGTGTCCAGAGGAATGCAGAGATAAAAGAGTTTTGTCCACATACCCTTCTCTGCTTTTACCCCCCACTTGCTTTCTTCTTCTCTCCACTTGCTTTCTTACTCTCTACAGAGGCAGCTGTGACATCCTGCATGGATAAGGAAATGATGTATATCTTCTGCCACCCACTTAGAAATACTTTGGTGTCATTGGCTATGAATATTTTTCCCTCATCCCCACCCCCAGCTCTAGCCCTGCCTATGCAGTGTGAGAACATGGAAACTCATTTTGGAAAACGTGATCTAGTTGGTCTCCAAACTTGACCTTGCTTATTCTTGGGTGATTATGTGAAGGATGGATTTTTTTTCGTTGTATTCTACTGTGGGTTGTTTTGTGTGTTTTTTGCAGTAAATATAAAAAGTTATAGTTTTCTTATTTTTAAAAGATACATCATCTCATAGAACAAGAAAATGATGGGTGGGTAAATTTAAATATTAACTTAATTTTCTTTATTTTAAAGCATTCTTCAGAGAACTATTTTCAGTAGCAAAGATGTTGTAGTGCATTTAAAATACATTTGATTCAGTCAGGAATGTTAAGGACATCTCTAGTACAAAAGGAATTAAACTTGCTGGGTGTATGATGGCTTTGGATAAGATAAACAGTTTGAAAAGGATATGATATCACTCATCTCTTTAGGAAAGCATTTCTCTGTCTTAGAGTTAAAGCTCCAGGCAGAGGAAATGGGAAGGCGGGAGAACATGGCCCAGTTCCAGAGGAGATGTTGGGTCATGGAGAATGAATGAGTCAACAGGCATCAGAGGGTGTGTAGTGAGGGATTGGAAAGAAGGAAGAAAGGAAGCAGTGGGGCCTTGGAGCGCCCTCGCACCTACACCCATGCACACACACCAGGTTCTTGGGGAATATGATGATAAGTCCTTAGTATTTTCAAAGAGTGACTGTGTACCCCAAGCAACCACATCACTTCCACAAACCGGCTTGGCTCTGGGGGAGAATCTGACACACCAAAATTAGGGAGGTGATGAAAGTAGAAGAATCTCTACAGTAGAAGAAAGAGCATTGTAAATTGTCAACATTTCAGTCCTTTGTTTAGACAGGTTGGGAAGGAAATGAGAAGTCAATTCTTGAGGAGAAGCAATGCAAATAAAATTGGTGGCACTTAGTTGTGGTAAAATTAGGTGTTTAAGGCACCCCAGAGATCTCTTTATGGCATCTGTGTGAGGTATTTTCACTTCCCAGTGGACATGGATAGGTGAAGGACCCTTGTTTCTGTGAATATCTATGTATTTCTGCAGCTCAGGCCTCTAGCACATAGACCTGACATTTGACCAAGTCTTTTATCAGATCTTGTTCATCATATTTACATTCCTAGCATTAAAAATTATTTGAATTTTTGTAATATTGATATTCTGAGGATCTTAAATTTTTTTACAGGAATTTCTTACTTAATACCTATGCACTTTTAATTAAACAAATGGAACCACTGCTGTCATCCCCACTATATCATATGGCATTAAGAAAATTTGCTACCCACATGAAGCAAGTAAATGAACAAAATAAAAGTATGGCCTTAGTCTTTTCAAATTAATGTTCTAACTTTTTGACACTTTCTTCTGAAGTAAACCAAGTATGCTTGAAAATAAAATAAAATACCTTCAATTTCACCATTACAGCTTCCAGTGTGATCTATTAAACTATTAAATAAGATTATGTTACTTCTAGTAACTAGGAATTTTTCCCATAAGAAGGAAAAAAAACCCCACACACTTAATAATTTCATTACGGCCCAAAGCACCTGTGTGATCTGGCCTCTGCCTGCCTGTATGGGTGGTCACCATGCACCTTCCTCTGTATCTAATTGTCTTAAAGTAATAAAGAATGCACTCTGTTACTCTAAAAAATATTGTTAATAAATTAGGTAGTCACTCAACTCCAACCTTATTTTTTTTTACCCCTGCCAAAAATGTCCCCCCCTCCTGCCTGGAACACATTTCTTCTCTTCATGTAAACATTTAGGCCTTTGAGTCTGCTGAAACTCACTTCTGTATATCCCAGTGTAGTAAGTGATTACACATGTCATGATTTGCAATGATTTATTTAAGTTTATGTTTATATTTTTAATATTGTCTTTTCCACAGGACTCTGATGCAAGAGCAAGACTGATATTCTGATGGTTCTACTATAGCCTGGCATGGGTGCTGTGTGTCTGCTTTTTCCATCATGGATACTGAGTGCCTTGCATAGTGCCTTTATTGAACTCTTATCGTTGTCAGACATGAAGAGAGCAGTTCAGGAACCATCGGAATCAGCTGGTGGTTGATAAAAAGACTGAATCTCAGGTACAAACCTGCTGAGCCACAATCTACTATTGAACACGATACTCAGGTGCTTCCAATTGCGTATTAAAGTCAAAATGCAACAGTTTATAGTTATGTACTAAGCATGGGCAAATAAGAAGCTGACTACTTGGCTGGCCAGCATGGCCAGTGGTTGAGCTTCGACCTATAAACCAAGAGGTCGTGGTTTGATTCCCGCCCAGATTATAGCTAGATCCTCAGTAGGGGTATGCAGGAGGCAGCCAATCAATGAGAAGCTGATTACTCATACTCTTCACTTTTAAGCAACTTTCATGGCCTACCAAATGGGCCAATTCCTATTTTAAATATGGATGAAAACTTTGCCAGTTATTCTAAAATCTGTACATACTACCTCCTATATTTCTTATAACTCATATAATAAAATAATGAATTCTATTAGAAAGTTTATGATTTCTTGTCTTGGCATGTTGTCTTAATTTAAGCAAATATAATTAGATTTGGGGTCTAATCTAAAATATAAAGCTATACAGAGTATTGAAATTCTACTGTGGTTTTTAAATAAGTACAATTATCTCATTTAAAAAATATGAGTGAATAAAGGTAAAATCATAGTGATACATAAGAAACTCACTCAGATTGGTGACTCACATATCTTTCATGCATGTCTTCAAAGGCTCAGTGGACTTTCACATAAAAAGAATTTTTGCCTTTTACTTACTTCAGCAGAGTCAATTGATTTCCTGTTAATCAAGATTTGAAAATGCCACTGAGGTTTATTTTAGAATAAACTAGGACAATTTAGAAGGACCCAGGCCAATATCCGGAATGCCAGAGGTGATCAAATGAACTTTGATTCAAAGCAAACAGCGTTACAAGTTCCATAGCTGTTCTGACATTCTCAACTCAGGAGCCTTCTTTATCAAAGGGCAGAGAGAGAAAATGCATTTGTGCATGCCAAGGCGTGTTTACGCTTCACATTTAGCATATGAGGTAGCTGCCAAATGCAAATCTTGCATACTAAGCAAAATTTAATTGATAATTATCATTGTACTCATTAAAAGTTTTTGACTCATAGTATTGAAAAGATAAGGTAAGATACTAATTTTTCCTATAAGACCCCAAACCCAGAACCTAAAATCACAAGACCATTCATGGATTACTAAATTGAATATTTTATTGCCGTATCTATTAGTGTAATGGGGTGCTTTAGCTTACTTCCATTAGCTTCTGTAACTACCCAAATGAACAGAGACAAAGAACTAAGTTCTGGTGAAGGTGAATTCAGGGCACTGCCCAAGTATGGAAGTGTCCAAAGCTCTTCAGAAATGTCCAAGAGACCTGTGGGGGGCTCTGATATTGCTGAGGTGGTACAGTGTAGAGGCTAAGGCATAGGCTTTGGCGTCATAGAACTGGACTCAAATCCTGATGCCCATTACTTGCAGTAAGCCTCACCTATGGATCAATGATAAGAGTTATCTCTGAAAGGTTTTTAACGATTAAGTCAAATAATCAGACAATGAATGAAATTTACTATTAACAATTAAAATAGGACAACAGAATTAAAACAAAACTATTTTAAAAAACTTAAGCTTTCCGGGGACTTCAAAAGCACTGGTGTAAATGGCTATATCTTAACACCATTGTTACTAGTGGCTAGCTTTGGCCAAATCATTCATTCATTCAACATACATTGACTGAGAATCCACATTACATTATGACAATTACTAAGGATCCAAAAAGTACACAAAAAAGTTGTAAAGTACAACTTGGAGTTTAGTGGAGATAAGATTTTTAAAGTAATTATTATACCATCAAAAACTATATGAATTGTGACAAATATGGAAGAAAATTATAGTATGCTGTCAGAATATACTAGTATATCAAGAAGAATGGACTTAAATTGCAAGGTCAGGAGAGGCTTCTGAGAAAAAGTGACATTTCACTTGAGATGTGAAGAATGGAGAGGAGCTTGCTAAGGCAAGAAGATATAGGAGCTGTCCCGGTAAGATGCAGGTTTGAGTCTGACAGAGTTCACACCATGGGAAGAGCTGATCTGGCAGAGTGGTGGGAAATGGTGCATACCCTGGGGGTCTTTTACCCTGAGCACACATGGGCTACCATCGAAGGGTTTTAAGCAGAGGTGGTCTGATCGCCTTGGCTTCAGTGTGGTGGATGAATTAGAATGTGACCATAGTGGAAGGCAGGAGACTAGTTTATTAAGGGAAAATGTTAAAACACTGGAAACTGAATATACCTTTCGCACATTCTCTGTGTAAGGCAACTTTACTGTAGAATGAGAAGCATGGGGCAAGTTAGGGTTTTACAAGTTCACCTTCCAGTTCCCTTTTAGATTAGCTTAGAACATGTATTTGCTGAGGGATTAACTAAAACTGTCTATGTTGGCTCATCCACTTCCAACAAATATTTATTAAGGTTTCTCATGTGCCACTTACCATCTTAGGCCCTGGGAATAGAGCTGGGAACAAACACATGAAGACATTGCTCCCATCAATATTTCATTCTAATGGAAGAAGAACTTAAACAAGTAAACAAATAAATACATACTCTATAATAGAATAACACTATGAAGAAAAATAAATACAAGTGAGCGGATTGAGAGTAAAGGAGGGTGGTAGAATTTTAGAGAGGTCAGAAAAGATCTCTCAGAGAAGGTGATTTTTGAGCACAAATAAAGACTAGGTAATGTAAAATCCAAAAAGATCAGTTCAGGCATGAAAAACGTCAGTAAATGCAAAGACCCTGAGATGAGTGCTGTGCTTAAGGTGGGAGGATGGGTGAAGGCAGGTGGAGGAAAGTATAGGGAGGACAAATAGTGATACTCGGAGACTTGACTTGGGATGGTGAATGTACAATACAGTGTACAGATGATATGTTGTAGAATTGTGCAGCTGAAACCCATATAATTTTGTTAACCAATGTCACCCAAATAAATTAAATAAAAAGACAAAAAATTTAAAAGAAAAAGAAACATAATGAATATGATTGCATCATCACCACCACTAACACTACCATTGTCATATTTATCACCACCATCACTACCATCACCACCACCCTCAGCATTATCGCCATCTCCACCACCACCATCACCACCACCACCACCACCATCATCATGATCATCCTGTAACACTGGGAAACTTTTCTAGAAGCTTCATAGGACATGCTCTTGATTTGGCTCCATTAGAGATAGTCTTACATTAGGCAGAACATGGAGCTCAACAAAAGTCTAAATCTTTAAGGATGCCCAGGTTTTATAACACTGAGATTTTAAAAGTTAGGAAAACAAATTATTTTTAGGCAGATATTTTCAGTTTTCAGCATGAGTAGGAATCAACTGAGCTACTTAAAAGTGCCATTCCTGTATAAAGATCTTTATTAGATCTAGAGTGAGCCCCAGGAATCCATATGTGCAACAAACATTTTAGTTGGTTTCTTGATGCAAGTGGTTCAAGGACTATGCTTTAAAAAATTCAATTTTAATGTCTTTTTAGCTATTGAGAATCTCACAACTTTTACAGTATAAAATCACTTTCATCATTGCACATCTGTGCTTGAACTCAATAATGGGGACCTAAAATATTGTTCTCCAAATCACAAAAGTGACAGACAAGTCAAGACAAACCAACCTTAATGAGAAAACATCTAATATCTAAAAACTGATGGAGAAGTGAGACCAAGGAGTTAAAATTCATTGTCACTTGAATTATGACACTGATGACAATAATTTTTTTAATGTGCTTTCACTTTTCTAATTGGCATCACTGACAAATCTTTTACTCCTAATATAATTTATGAGGAATTCTTCAAATAGATGCTGTTTATAAAAGGTCTGGCACCTTACATTTCTAGAGAGTAATTTCACAGTTAATTAAGGTATGCCAAAGATGACTTACATAAATATTATTTATTTTCAAGTAGTAGATTATACAAATATTCATGGCCTTCAAATAATTCTTTATAATATTTCAATATCCCATTCTTATTATCACAATAATGAATAAAAACTATCAATGTATTGAAAATTTTAAGGAGTCTCAATTAATAGAGAACTTTGGTTAATAAACTGATGGATAATAGAAAACTGATGTAACTACATTCCTTCCTTCCAATACCAATATTTGCAACATAGAAATGTTGTGCTTCCTATAAAATATTTCTTGCCTTTATGTCAAGCACCAATTGATAATTTCATCTTGCTTAATTACTTGGTAGCAGCCAAAGTGTCCTCTACACAACCTTCCTGCCAAGATGATTATCTCATTTTCCAGTCTTTAAAAGGAGTTACTGGAGCATCATCCTGTTCTGCCTTAGAAAAGGAAAGTGACATCTAGTATGTGTCAGCTGTTTGGGTATGAAGCGTGCTTTTCTTCTTCCCTACTGCTTAGTTTTTATTATCTCATTTCAAAAGGTTAATAAGGGTTGGGAGACATCTGTTCCTGAAAAGATAAACCTGAGATTACCATTCATAGAAACATACAGGATATTAATACAGAAAACTAATTTTAGATCAGACACTGAGATTCTAACCTTCAGATGATTTCCTATTCTTTTGTAAATAATTTTCAACGGGCTTGCTAACATAATAATGGTAATTGTGATTATAATTTTAGTTGAAAGTTGAACTTGAAAGTAGACTGTTTTTTCATCCATGTGCATCACACATATGTATACTTAAAATTCAAAATATCTCTTCTCCCCACCCCCACCTCCACACCTTAAGTCTCAGTATGCTGGTAATTCTTTAATCAGTTGTCTGCATTGAATATTATCCTGCTCCCAGTTAAGCACAAAGAGATTTTTGAACAGAATCACTGCTATTTGTCCATTAGGCTTGCCAGCATTCCTAAAAAGACATTTGAACACAAAATCCAATAAGCTTGGATTCTAAAATCCACAGCAGAATTTTAATAGCTGGAAGCAGTTAAATTTTTGGCCAAAGAGCAACCCAACCCAGCCCACAGTCTGAGTGCCAGTGTGCCAGTGAGCCAGGATGCTACTCTGAGTAAAGTAGGGACATTTATGATAATTTTTCTTCATTTTCCTTCCTCCTTCCCAAGGGCAGGATTTTTTAAAAAAAATTTAAATTCTTTATTGTTTAAAGTATTACATAAGTCTCCTTTTTCCCCCATTGACCTCTCCCCAGCTTCTCCTACTCTTTAGTACATGCCCTCGCCCCCCTAGTGTCTCTGTCCATTGGCTATGCTTATCTGCATGCATACAAGTCCTTTGGTTGATCTCTTACCCCCTCTCCTGCCTTCCTTCATAGGTTGGATGGTCTGATCGATGCTTCTCTGTCTCTGGATCTATTTTTGTTCATCAGTTTATATTGTTCATTATATTCCACAAATGAGTGAGATCATGTGATATTTATCTTTCTCTGACTGGCTTATTTTGCTTAGCATAATGCTCTCCAGGTCCATTCATGCTGTTGCAAATGGTAAGAGATCAGTATAGTATTCCATTGTGTAGATGTACCACAGTTTTTTAATCTATTCATCTGCTGATGGGCACTTACGGTGATTCCAAATCTTAGCTATTATAAATTGTGCTGCTATGAACATAGGGGTGCATATATCCTTTCTGATTGGTGTTTCTGTTTTCTTGGGGCATATTCCTAGAAGTGGTAAAAAGGCAGTTCCATTTTTAATTTTTTGAGGAAACTTCATACTGTTTTCCACAGTGGCTGCACCAGTCTGCATTCCCACCAGCAGTACAGAAGGGTTCCTTTTTCTCCACATTCTCGCCAGCACTTGTCGTTTGTTGATGTTAGCCATTGTGACAAGTGTGTGATGGTACCTCGTTGTTTTGATTTGGATCTCTCGGATCATTAGTGACTTTGAGCATTTATTCATATGCCTCTTGACCTTCTGTATGACCATTTTCAAAAAGTATCTATTTAGGTCCTTTGCCCATTTTTTTTGATTGGATTGTTCATCTTCCTTTTGTTAAGTTGTATGAGTTCCCTGTGAATTTTGGTGATTAAATCCTTATCAGATGTAACATTGGCAAATATGTTCTCTCATGCAGTGGGAGTTCTTATTGTTTTGTTGGTTTCTTTTGCTGTGCAGAAGGTTTTTATTTTTATGTAGTCCCATTTGATTTTTTTCTCTTCAGTTTCCATTGTCCTAAGAGATATATCAGTAAAGATTTTGCTACCTATGTATTCTTCTAAGGTTTTTATGGTTTCCCATATTACATTTAAGTCCTTTATCCATTTTGGGTTTATTTTTGTGTATGATGTAAGTTGGTAGTCTACTTTCATTTTTTTGCATGTATCTGTCCAATTTTCCCAACACCATTTATTGAAGAGACTGTCTTGGCTCCATTGTATGCTCTTGCCTCCTTTGTCAAATATTAATTGAACATAATGAATTGGGTAGATTTCTGGGTTCTCTGTTCTATTCCGTTGGTCTATGTGTCTGTTCTTGTGCCAGTAGCAGGCAGTTTTGAGAACAGTGGTTTTGTAATATAGCTTGAAATCTGGTATTGTGATCCCTCCAACTCTGTTCTTCTTTCTCAGGATTACTGAGGCTATTTGGGGTCTTTCTTCATTCCATATAAATTTTTGGAGAGTTTGTTCTAGGACTGTGTAATATGCCATTGGGGTTTTAATGGTGATTGCATTGAATCTATAGATCACTTTGCGTAGTATGGACATTTTAATGATGTTGATTCTACCAATCCATAAAGACAGGTATATTCTTCAATTTGTTTATGTCTTCCTCTATCTCTTTTTTCAACATCCTATAGTTTTCTAAATGTAGGTCTTTTACATCCTTAGTTAAGTTTATTCCTAGGTATCTTAATTTTTTTTGTTTCAATGGTAAATGGGATTTTTAAATTTGTTTATTTCTCTTTCTGTGAGTTTATTATTGGTGTATATAAAAAAGCCATAGATTTCTAGGTGTTAATTTTGTATCCTGCTACATTGCCAAATTCACTTATTAACTCTAGTAGTTTTTTTGATGGAGTCTTTAGGGTCTTCTATTTACAATGTCATGTCATCTGCAAATAATGACATTTTTATTTCTTTTCCAATTTGGATGCCTTTTATTTCTTCTTCTTGTCTGATCGCTATGGCTAGCACTTCCAGTACTATGTTGAATAAGAGTGGTGAAAGTGGACATCCCTATCTTGTTCCTCTTATTAGGGGAAATGGTTTTAGTTTTTGTGCACTGAGTATGATGTTAGCTGTAGGTTTGTCATATAAGGCTTTTATTATGTTGAGGTATGATCCCTCTATTCCCACTTTGCTGAGAGTTTTTATAAAAAAAGAGTGTTAGATTTTGTCAAATGCTTTTTCTGCATCAATTTATATGATCATGTGGTTTTTGTCTTTTAATTTGTTTATGTGATGTATCATGTTTATTGATTTGCAAATATTGTTCCAGTCTTGCATCCCTGGAATAAATCCCACTTGGTCATGGTGTATGATCTTTTTAATGTACTGCTGGATGTGATTTGCTAAAATTTTGTTGAGGGTTTTTGCATCTATGTTCATCAGGGGTAATTGCCTGTAATTCTCTTTCTTTGTGGTGTCTTTATCTGGTTTTGGGATTAGGGTAATGCTGGCCTCATAGAAAGGGCTTGAAAGTGTTCCTTCTTCTTGATTTTTTTTGGAATAGTCTGGGGAGAACTGGTGTTAGTTTTCCTTTGGTTAAAGTCCCCAGTGAAGCCATCCAGATTCCCAAGGGCAGTTTTGATCAGAAAGGCCTGAGAGTCTGATTTCTTCAGATCATGCTATAGTCTCCAGCTGCCTCTGATAAAGCAACATTTCTTTTGAGAGTACAGCACTTACTAGTAATAGGTAGTTGTTCATTTAAAATAGTAGGACTGCAACAATGTGATGGGCTGATTGTTGACTGCCAGTTAGCAAAGGAAAAGGCACATGTATCTTGAGTGTTGAACTGTGCCAGTCTGCAGCTGTGCTGTGGCATGTCAGTAATGATGTAAGGCATATACAGCAGCCTCAAGTTTAAATCTTAGCATTTCATTCATTCCCTGGAATGTAAGCTTCATGACAGCAGGAGCTGTAAGTATAAGGTTCACTGTATCTCAAAGGCCTAGACAGAGGTAGCCACAGAAGTTCTGGATAGTATTAATCAACGCAAATGGAATTCTCTAATCATTTATTGAAGAGAAATTATTGAACACTTACCAAGTAAAACCATTTGTCAAATACTTGTGTGGAATACAAAGGTAAATAAGATACAGAAGTTAACCTTAAGGGATTTTTAGTTTATTAGAGGAGTTAAGGATGATAATACAAAGAAGAAAATGATAGGCAATATTAGAGAGGTATTGGTTTTGTATTTTTAAAAATTATTTTAAAGACATTTCCCCATACCAACTTTAATGCCTTGGAAAAACACTCTGAAATGTGCTGCATGCTAAATAAATGTGAAGGATTATTATAGTTCTAAATGGCTGTTTTCTCTGAAGAGGCCAATGTTGGAGTCACTGCTTTAAGAGACTTCCTCTTCCTAGATTTCTACAGATGTTTAAACCAAAGATGCAGACAATTTATAAGATCATCATCTTGGCCTGGCTGCACATTAGAATCACCTTCAGAGTTCTCAAAACTCCCAATGTTCAGGCCACACCCAGACCAATCAAGTCTGAATCTCAGGGTGTAGACCCACACATCTCCACTTGATAAAGCTCTCCAAGGGATCTCATTGGTTAAGACCATTGTTCCAAATCCTGTCTGCTCATAAGAATCATGAGGAGCTACTACCAGTAAAAACCAAGTGTCACCGCAAGGGATGCTGATTAATTTGTCTGGAATAGGACCTAGGCATAGATATATTTGTTTGATCTTTTAAATTTAATAGTAATATGTAATCAGGGTTGATATGAACAGAGTTAGGGAATAACAAAAATTATATCTAATTGTGGGGAAAATATATTTTTTTCATTGTCTATTGTTACTTATCATCTGTAATAAGTAATAGCAAGTTTAAGAGACTATTCTACTAATTTTTCCCAGTTTTAAGTGATTATGATAAAAATCACAAAGGGTTTCTATCCCTAAACCTATGACTGGTTGGGCCTGGGCAGGCATAGACTGTCCTGAAATTCTTGGCCCCATGAGCTGGTATGGTCACTCTTAGTCATTTCTCTTTGATGGAAAAAGCCTGGGCATGAATAGCGTGCAAGCCTGTGTGATCATTTCAACACAGATGTCACCACCCATAGGAGCCACCATCTGGGAAGGAACCTTATTTATCCCCTGCACATCATACATGGATAAAACAAAACATTGTGTTATTTCAACTGTGATTTGTTTATAAATACTCTGTTGTGTAATCCATGATAAAGTTTGGAAACTTCTTGGATGATCAGTTACTCAGAACTATTGACATAAATGGATCCTTCTGACACATTGTATCAACTATTTATAAAAAGAAAGGATTAGAAATTGAAAGTTTACTGGTAAAGTCATATACCTTCAATCAAAGGCAAAAATACCAACTTTAATTTCAAAATTTAAATAACAGCATGCTGGTTTTACAGTCTTGAGAGAGTCTGTGTGATTTAAATGTACAAGAAAGAAGTGAGGGCAAGGTGAAGGAAAAGGTGAAATAGTTACAGGAAGACTAATGATTCTAAGTAAAGTCGGCAGGAATTCTGGTGTTTTCGGAGAAAAGAATTGACTCATCTCTTGACATTTAATTCATTTTACTTAGATCACTTAATATAAACTTTTCCTTATGCCTTCATAAAACTTCAAATTTCCATTCAAATGAATCACATGAATGGTAGCCTAGGGCAGTTTATTTTGTTAGAAGTTTTTTTTGTTTGCTTTCTGTTCAGCTTCACCTGAACAAAGTCTGGCAAGTTATGGATTCATAACTGCAAAACTCTTCTTTGAGGAGAGCAATTTTGATGAGAAATGGAATCTAAGACAGCATTCATGTGCTTCTGTTCAATTTTCCAGCAGATTGTCTAACTGATCCTAGGCTCAAATACCAACTTTAGTAAAGGGTCTACTCCTTCTGGCTAACCTTGGCTTCTCCTCAGAATAGCCCTTCTTTTGGTAGAAGAGAAGGTAACATGCATGTACTGAATATCCATTGGATATGTTACTCCATGTAATTTGTACCACAATCCTAGATAGACGTCATGGTAGATAATTATACTAATTTTAAGAGTAGAAAACAAAAATTATTAGAAATAACTAATATTTGTTTTAAAATATTTTATCATGTTCATTTTTATAGATGTAAATATGTAATTTGAAAAGGTCTACATCCATATTTTAGACTATTCATTTCTATTCAGTTGATCCCATACCACTTAAGCTAGTTGGCAGCTAAGTGAATTGCAGGCATTGGGGGGAAAAATTACAGGCATAGGAAAAAAGAAAATCTGTGAAACACTGGACTCTCAAATACAAACCTAAAATGTTCGGTCAATTATATTTGGATTAAGGGATTTTAAGAAGAATGTGTCGTGTATTCTACTATCTGAATCTTTGAAAAGCTACCTTGCCCATTGATATCCTTCTTTCTTTCCTCTTCATTTTAAATACACTTTTGGGGGCACAAATTAAGGCCATGCTAGTTGTCTGAGCTGGTAACTCAAACCCCCTCATTGAGAACCTATCTTGAGCCAGAGATGGGAATAAATATATAAAAATTCAAGTTCCTTATTGTAGCTGTTGAGTAGTGGTTCCTGTAAAAGGTGTTGGGGAGGAAGGACACTATTGGTGGCGGTGTGTTGTTGCTCTTAGGACAGACCAAAATCTTTAATAGGACCACAGGCCCTACCTAATCTGCCCACCTCACTAGTCTGATCCCCCCCCCACTCACCTCCTTGCAGTCTGGACTCTGACACACAGGCATTCCCCCAGGCTTCGTATGTGACAGGTTCACTTCATTCTCAGTCTTTGCCCAAATTCTTCTTCTACCCAGACAGGAAACCATTCTTCTCACTCCTTCCACTTAGCTCACATGTGCTCAGGGCTCAGTTTAAACATTTGCTGCTGTGGAACACTCTCCTGATTCCCTCGGATTTGTGTAGGTCTGGAACATACCGCCATAGCACACTCTGGTTCCTCTTCTGTAACACTTAGGAGCTTCATTATTTCATACTTAATATCTGTCTTCTTTCATCTAAGGGAATAACTAACACATTTACTGTCAGTAACAACTTTCTGAGGGAGCTATTATTCCTATTTACAGATGTGATAACTGAGAGTTAGTGATATTGAATACCTTACCCAAGGAGACAGCAAGGAATAAGCCAGGATTTAAACCTGGGTTTTGGACTCCAAACCCATATATTTTTTTTTTTAATACTGTCTAAGTTTATATAAAGGCTTGTCTCATAGAGGAGAGAGCACTGGAATAGATTAGACTTTGTTGCTATCACAAGCTCAAATTCTGTCAGACAGTTTTGACCATCTGCCACAGAGTGTTACTTGCAACAAAGCCAGACTCGTAATCACTACTGTTACCTGAGCTTCACCTGCATGTCTTCTTTTCTAATCCATACTTTGCACTTCACACAGTGCCAGAAGCATCTGTAAACTCATACACACTTGTTAAATGTAAGAATAACTTAGTTTCAAAAAAAAAAGTAAGAGTAAGCTCTAGCCAATTGGCTCAGTGGATAGAGTGTCGGCCTGTGGACTGAAAAGTCCCGGATTCGATTCCGGTCAAGGGCACATACCCAGGTTGTGGGCTCTAATCCAAAAAGGGGAGCATGCAGGAGGCAGCCAATCAATGATTCTCTCTCATCATTGATGTTTCTATCTCTCCCTTCCCCTCCCTTCCTCTTTAAAATCAATAAAGTTATATATATATTTTTAAAAGTAAGAATAAAATAAAATAATATAAGAAAGCCCCGGCATCTGGAAACTCATAGCTAGGACTAAATAGAATAAACTATAGCCACAGAGTATCAAGAAGAGTCAGAGAGGGCCCTGATACATGACAAAAATAAACCACTTTCCAATCATGTGTCAACACAGAGACAGGGTGTGATGCAATCACAAAAATACCCAATGCCCTCCTCCCCTGGCTAAGATGCGCGGCTATTATTTCCTTACCAATGACAAGTCTAGCCTCACATCCTTCCTCTCTGTTCTTGAAATGTAGTTCTGCCCTCCGTTCCCATGGTAGGAGCCATTTTCAAGGATGTAGCTTTGAGTAAGTAAGGTGTTGCTGAGACCATCCGGACAGTGCACCTCTATATAAGCTATACAAGCTTTTATGATTCTGGTGGGTGGGCACAGAGATCTCATCTTGTGGCTGCCCAAGAGGAGCCTTCTATGGAAGTCCCTTGCTTATTGAAATTATCACCTACAATCTGGAGTGGTCTGCATCTTTTTTAGGTCTCTACTTGCCCTTTGTATACCAGGTCAGTTTGCAAACCATTACCAGGAAATCCTTTTACCATTGCTATAGACCAATGTGTGACTGTTATAAAGGGGCATAGCCTGTTGGGTTTGTTTCCTGATGAAACTATCAAAGCTGAACCCAAATGCTGTGCATTCTGATAAGAAAATGCAATATGACGTATTATAATCTATGAAAAAGGCACACTTTTTTATCATTTGCTAAATTTACATTTTCTAAATGTAATGTCCTGGACTTATAAAGAAATTCAATGATTTCTCTCGTGATTGGATTTCCAAGGTTAGTTTAGTTTCTTACGTGTTTTTAAGGACCTAAATTTCAGATCATATGGGCCTGGATTTAGAAATGATTTCTGTGTTTTTAAAAAAAGATATTTTCTTTGTCATTCAACTCTAAATGTAATTGATTGTAGTTTTATCTGTGTATTGTTATAAAAATAATGTGTACTTGTGTGTGTGTGTGTGTGTGTGTGTGTGTGTGTGTGCGCGCACACTAAAAAGGCAAATACTATGTCTATGGTAGTCTTGGTTTGGGTATTTTTACAATCTAGATTGGTCTCAATGGAGAATTATTACTTATATTCTCATATTAGTAATAAATATTGAGCTCTTCTACTAAGTACCACAGAATGACAAATGGTCAGAAGACAAATATACATTAAGCATATAAACCACTAGAGGTTGGGTCCCAACCTACCGAATAGTACAAGGAGGCTATGGACTATTGGAGACTTAAGCACAAATTAAAAAGGCAGAAACAGTGTTATAATGAGGCAGTTTATTTTGGCTCCAAGCCCTCATTAGGTTTCCCAGGATGTATAACACGGGAAGCGAATTGTTACCTCTGAGAAGCCAACTGTGATTTATACCCATTAACGGAAAGTTCCTACTCAGGATTTCTAAATTACATGTCACTAGCAACAGATCGGGAGCCATCATGTGCATCGGAGGGGGAACAAATTCTCAAGATAGCTCCTGAGCATGTTCTTCGGTTCAACTCTCTGTTCCACAGCCCAACCCATGTTTTATAAAGAGGCCCTACCCAGTGATAAGGGGCTTATTTATATTCCCACAGCAATATCCTCCTCCTATAATCTTGACTTCATCTTATGTAAGCACATGACTCACATGCATTGATTGGTCGCTTTCCTGAAACTTTGGGGTGAGAGCCAACTCTCAGTTATCTGTGGTATGAATGCCAGAGACAACTTGAAGAACTGAAATTCATTGGTTATTCCCAACTTCTATTTTAACAAATAACCTTACTCTCCTCTCTGATGTCAACTTTCTTTTACTATGGATTTTAACAAACACAGAAAAGTCCAAAGAGAACAACTACATAATTATTGAACAGTTGAGAGCTTTTCATTTCTATTCTCCTTCACAGCCAAGATTCAGGATAAGTATTTTCCAACAGCAGTCACCACCAACTCCTTTAATCTAGTGTAATCTAACCCACCATCCACTAAAACACTTTTTCAACCATCGTGACATTCAGAAGTCAAAACCAGTGGCATTTTTTCCCTCCCTCAGTTTTTTCTACATTTCTTTTGTACTCGACAGTGTTGACTACTACTATAAATCTTGTTTTATTTTTTTCTCCTGGTTTTCATGCCATTGGATTACTTTAGTTGTTTTCTTGGTTATAACCATCAGTAAATCCTAGTGGTATGAAGTGTATTCTAAATATAGCCCAAGTTCAACCACTTCTCATCACCTGTACTAATATATCTTTATTCCTAGCCATATTATTAAGCAGGTGGTTAAAATAACCTTCTACCTTTTCTTCCAGGTTTGTCTTGCCCACATTTAGTCTACTTTCCACAGAGCAAATAAACTGGCCTTTTCAAAATACAAATTATACCAACATCCTATCCCCAATCATCTAATAGCTTATTGCATTTTTTAATAAAAGAAACACTACCAAAGTCTATGCTCCCTAAATTGCCTACCCTTGTGTATCTCTCTGTCTTCTCTTGCCACTGACCATTGAGCATGCTCCAGCCACACTGACCCTACTACCCCTTAAACTTTAGCATTTTTGTACTTGCTGTTCCAGATAAAAAATATTTTTTACTCCACGTGTTTGTATGGCTTTCACTTTACCTCTATATGTCCCTGTTCATATATTACCTCCACAGACATGCCTCCCTGACCACCCCAGATGAAGCAGCCCTGAAGCTAAAGCATGTATGTGTTACTAACTTATTTTTATCACTACCCATGCAATCCTGTGCAAGTTACTGTGTACCTGTTTCCTCATCTGAGAAATTAGTCTCATAAAAATAGTTATATACTTCATAGTGTTGTTATAAGGACCTCCCGACTTCAAGATATGTAACCTTAATCACATCTGCCATGTCCCTTCTACCAAGTAAGATGACGCAGTCACTGAATAGGACATGGGCATCTTGGAGGAAGGCAGGGGTGAGGAGGCATTATTCTGTTGACCACACCAACTTATGCTGTCGCTCTTCTGATCAAGAACTTTAAATGATATCCATTTTCCATTAATGTGAGGTTTATCTTCTCAGTATGGCTTTGAATATCCTTCAAACTAAATACTTAACTATTTCCAAATAGAGATCCTATACTACTGTCAAGACGGTCACCCTGGCATACCTTAAACATACTATGATTTTTCTGGTGTTTTTGCTGATTACGCTTCCCTATCTGTCAGACTTTCCTTTGCATATCAAAATCCTGTCAATTTTCCAAGGTCCAGTTAAAGTTCTATCTCCCAATAAAAGTTTCCCTATTAAGGAAATCTTCCTCTAAATTGTTTGATACGATACTATTTAGTATATATGGGGGACTTCTGTTTATCTGTTCAGAATTCATTTATTCTTCCTCTGGTAGTGATACTCTGGTTTTTCTTTAGGGGAAATTTTTCTCCCATTAGATACAAATTTAGTGGCTTCTCAAGCAAAATGCACTGCCTTCCTGACCAAGAGGTGAATCCATGATCCCAGCGAGGCAATCAGATGCTGTCTCAGACCACAGGAACCCAAGAAAAAATAATGCTATGATTTTTAAAACTTCACCTTTTAAACACAGAACATAGCTAACTAAGTCACCAGGACTTCCTTGGTTCTTTGGCTTTCACTTTAATTCTATCTAACCTCCCATATCCTTCCTAAAAATTTCTTCTTAAGCTAGAATTCTTTTATGTTCTATAAAAATCAAAGAACCCTAACTACTAAAGCCTTGAATTGTTCTTTAAATGTCTCCATAATTGCAAAGTTCTCTTCTAATTTTCTTGATAATGGCAATATATTTTATCCTTTCTTTAAATATTCCACAACCCCTTATATATTACTAGATACAAAAATGCTTTTCAATAATTAATGGTTGACTAATTAATAAAGTATTGATTTTTATTATCTTTTTGAAGAATGTGAATTGCTCTTTATATCAAATTGAGGCCAGGAATCTGACATATATTTCCTTGGTATCAATTCTGCCATCCGCAGAATAATGGAGATCATTGCTCTCTCTTGAGAGATTGAGTGGAAAAGTCACCATTCCTCTGACAGTGCTTTTTACGTATGTTTCCTATATCCCCAATGAGTATAATAAAAACGCTTATCTAAAGTCGTCTATCATCCTATCACAATGGATTCATTCCAAATGCCTTCATTAAATGAACCTAGGCTGTGCTTATATGAAATTTTTGGAAGACTTTTCTCAAATATCTCTCAGATATTTAAATAAACTGAATGGAGTATCTGTGTTTGGTTTTACATGAGGGGTAGTTACAATTAGCTGGTAACCAAACAGGATATTTAATAGATACCCATGTTTTATGTCTCCTTCTTAATGAATCCATCTTGAAACCTAATGAGCATCACTTATGTTTTATAATGTTTTGTATCCATATGGGATAAAGTATGTTTGAAAATTGATCAAAGTCAAATTCAGTGCCTATAATATCTTCCTTTTGAAAATTGTGATATTATATCTAACTCTGGTTCCCTGGAATTTTCTTTCTTCTGCATAATCTCTTCAAAATGACCAATTCTGCCATTGTTGTAAAAAGTTTAGGGTAATCCTTCCTCAAATCACTTGAAAGTGAGTCCCTCAGCTCCTCCCAGAGGATGATACAGTGGGGCCTTGTCTTACAAGTGTCCCGACTAATGAATTTTTCGAGATACGAGCCGTCTCTCGGCCGATTTTTTGCTTTGAGTTACGAGCTAAAATTCAGGTTACGAGCCAGCTTCAGATACCCCACCGCTAGTTGGCGCAGCAAACGTCACAGTGAACGCCACAACATCAGCCCAGCATCATGTGTCATTGTAATGGTGAAAATTGATTTGACATACGAGTAATTTGAGTAACGAGCTCCTTCACGGAACGAATTAAACTCATAAGTCAAGGCCCCACTGTATCAGGTTTTTGGCCTGAGTTATAAGAAGGATGAGGTTGAATTTAATTGAGATGGGAACATTGTAGAAGGAACAACTTTTCAGGGCGATATGAGTGATTGAACATGTTACCTTTGAATGTCTAGTGGGTATCCAAGTGATGTTAGATAGGTAGTTGGATAATGAAGTCTGATAATCAGGAGAAATTTCTAGGCTGGGAGTACCAGTATATACATGGCAACTAAAAGCATAGGACTGTATGAAATAAAGTAGGAAGTGGGTATATAGAGAAAAAAGTTTCAAGATCATGAAGTGGAGGCACTCCAACATTTATAATCAGAGGTAGGGGATGGGAGGTATTAAGAAATGTCTAGCTCGAGACTGAGAAGCAGGTGGAAAATCAGGTGAATGTGGTATCCTGGAAGCCAAGAGGAAAGTGTTCCAAAAGAGATCTTTTTCTTACTCTCTGGCCTCTCAGACTGTGAACAGAGTCAATCTAATGGTTCTATGAGAACCCAAGAATTTTATTGTACACAAATTTCTGGTTCTCCAAAGGAAACTCTAAACTAGATTTCAGATTATCTCCACGTGATTGTTATGCTGCTTCTTACAGGGCCAGGATGGCAGTGGAATCGGGGATCGGAAGGCCTTGTTCTCATACCATCTTCACCTTTTACTATAACTGTGATCCTGGACAAATGATTTTACCTCCCTGTAAAATGGTCACAGCTATGCCTCCCTGCCCTATCTTCAGACTGTGACATGGTCCAGGGAGCTAATAACTGGTACAGCACTCTACAGGTTGCTGAAGCATGAACGAAGAAATCCATTACTGCGATGGAGTTCAGAGGGACCAGCTTTTCCTGCTTGAAAGGCCTGGGGAGGCCAAGCCTCTTAGTTGGTAGAAGCTGAGGGCATCATGATACATGTTCTGGCTGATGTATTCTTTCAAAAGTTACTCCTTAGTAAAGTATTTATTCTTTTCATTTTTTTTCACTTTATTTAAAATTTTTTTCAATTACAGTTGACATACAATATTATGCTAGCTTCTAGTGTACAACATGGTGATTAGACAGACATTCATATAACTTACAAAATGAGCACCCCAATAAGTCTGGTACCCATCTGACACTATACATAGTTATTCACATACACATATTTTTTAAAGGGAAAAATAAGTCTTTACTTAAAATAAATGTTCTGGGAGCACAAAAATTCTCTTTTAAAATAAGCTGTTCAATGAAGTTATTTATGCTAGAATTCAGCATATTGCCACTACTTTGCTCTAAGTCAGTGGTTCTCAACCTTGGCTGCACATTAGAATCACCTGGGAATCTTTTTAAAATCCTGATTTCTGGGCCCAGTTGAAAACCACTGCTCTAAGTGAAATAAGTCAGTCAGAGAAAGACAAACACTATATGGTTTCACTTATATGTTTATTCTAAAAATCAAGATAAATGAACAAACTAAACAGACTCAAAGATACAAACAGACTGATGGTTTCTAGAGGGGAAGGGGGTTTAGGAGATGGGTGCAAAACGTGAAGGGATCGAAAAGTACAAGTTGGTAGTCCCAGAATAGTCATGGGGATGTAAAGTACAGCATAGGAAAATATAGTCAATAATATTGTGATAACGATGTGTGGGGCCAGGTGGGTACTGGAAATACCAGGGGAATACTTTGTAAAGAATATGATTAACCACTATGCTGTACACCTGAAAGTAATACAAAATAATATCGAATGTAAAAAAAAAAATGTTCTTCAAAATAATATCAGTTATTTTTTATTAAATTAGGGTATCTATTTTGTTTGAAATACTCTTCTTTAATATTCTAAATACTCTTAAAATACTAACACCTAGAATTTTATAAATAGTGTGACTTTTTATATTTCAAAGAAATTTTTTACTATGGTGGGCAATAAAATATGATAAAGTTATATAATGCTTTCCCAAACTAAGACCATATGTCTTTATATCTAACCACATTGTAGTCCTGTCACTGCTCTTAAGTCCTAGCATACATTATGAGGAAAAAGAAAGAGACTATATTGGTAAAGCTTTTATGCATGGCTTTATTTTTCAAATTTTTTTTCATTTCTCAACAAAAATAAATAAACATTAACAATATCTTGTAAAGTATCTACATTCTCCTTCAATATCTTAAGGTACACAATTATCAAAGCTGATACTGAACACAAACAAATTGATACAATTCAGTACTCTGATAAAATTCATTATCAAATAAGTTACTTTAATTCGCAGGCAATACAACTTTATGTTCCATAGCATCTTTAATATAAACTGTATACCAAAATGTCTCTTCAACTTTAAAAAGTGCAATTACAGAGTACAAAAAAAGCAGAGAAATATACTTTTGACATCATACCAATTTGAATAACAGCTATGTTTTAGGTAAAATTTTTCTCAAATTAAAATATTACAAAGTACTCCAGAACACTGTTTATATAAGCTGTTACTCCCTTTTCTCCCATATAAGAAAGAGTAGAAAAAAACTGAAAATATTAGGAAACAAAATAAATGCATTTTTTCCAAGTCTATAGAATGGATATTGCAGCAAAAATGACAAAGTGGATCAGACATTAGCTTTTACAAACTGCATTATTGAAATCAATAGAAATTAGAAACTAGTATTATGAATTTGTTGCATGAAAATATATTATCTGACAGAAATTGATTTTAGCTTTTTCCCAGACACAAAAATAAAAATCTGAGTTAGACTAGTCATGCTAGTGCACCATTTCTCCCATTGCTTTGACATTGGAAGAAAGATGAGAGCAAAATAAAAAATGTCTAGAATGGTAGTGATCTACTATACTATAAATGTTCAATATATATATATATATATATATATATATATATATACATATATCTCAATTTTGAGGTAAAACCTTTAGTACTAATCATAGTACTTATGTTCTTGGTTATAGAGTATGTTAAGTGAGTTACATTATTGTGTGATCTTGGTAGGAAGACATGAATTATCATATATACATTAGATTTACATTTGTTCTCAATATCTTGGCTATAAATAGCCCCTTCTAGAAATATAATGAGAAATCTGTAAAATAAGGAAGACAGACTAAATGTGAGCCAAAATATTTCCATTGCTTAGAGGAAACATGAGCTGATAGTAATAATTTTACTTTTATTTTTGCCTAGCATTATTCTCATTAAGGCAATTATTTTTTACTTACTTTTCATCCACAAAAAGCAATCTGGGCCCCACCTTTTATTATTTAACATGTATTTCTAAATAAAGACTTAACTTTAACAGTGGCTAGTTTTATAAACATCCTTAAATGAAGAGTAAAAACACACCTAACTACTTACAATTAGTGATGCAATATGAGTTGAGATGCTTCAGATAAACCAATATGACTCCTTGTCAGTAAAATTAATGAATTGAAGCTGATTTCTTGGTTAGTCAATAAATACTCTGAAGCAATGCAGATCACTTAAAATAGGCAGACTTTGTTTACAGGTGTCAATAAGTATGTATAGGATTTAAAATGTGTTCTTAAACATTTGACTTCAGCTATATTAGATAGCAAACAGAAATATCCTTTTTGAGCTCACTGAATTTTATTTTACTTCTCTTTATCTTGTTTTTAAGTTTTATATATTTTTGATAAAGTAACAAGTGATTATAATTTGATTAACTGAGCTCACATGTACATGTGTGTTTATATGTGAATATGCACACACACACAAATAATTTGTTCTCCGAATAGTAAAGAACCAGGTTCAGGACTTTGGATAAGCATCATGTGAATGCACCAGGCTATATAATGCAGGGGTACATGTGGAAGCAATCCTGGCACCTGGCACCTCAGAGGTTAGCCATCACTTATTTTATCTTTGTTGCCCTAGCACATGTCAGGACAACAAGTGGAAAAGAATAGACCCTCTCTGATCAAGTGTGTGATGCTGAGAAACTAAAGGTCTCCATTCAGTAAGATAGTCTCCCTGCGACCCCCAGGTGGTAACAGCCCTGACTCCTTATGCAGTTGCCCCAAGCATCCTTACTAACTCACTGAGACCATAGGCTCTGAGCACAGGAGAAACCAGAGTCTCTTCCCCAAAATAAACAAAAGACAAAAAATAAGGCCCTGGTTTCATCCCAGCCTTCATCAGAAGGAATGAATGGTTAAGTCTAAATTGTAAAAACTTTCAAATGTGTTCATTTGGAAAAATACATTATGGCTTATATTTTCTTGTTTTCCCCATGTTCTGTATCAAGATAATTTTAAATATGTAATTTCAAATTCTACAAGAAGCTACTTACTTTATTTCTTAAGTTAAAAATTTATTCGGTAGAAAACAACTATTTCTTTAGACAATATATATAACTATTGTCTTGTACTTTAAAATAATGATTAGTCCATCAAATTTTGGACTATGACTTAACCTTAGAATTCAACAAAATCCTTACAAAAATAAATACTTTTTTAAAAAAATATATTTTATTGATTTCAGAGAGGAAGGAAGAGGGAGAGAGAGATAGAAACATCAATGATGAGAGAGAATCATTGATTGGTTGCCTCCTGCATGCCCCCTACTGGGGATCAAGCTTGCAACCCGAGCATGTGCCCTTTACTGGAATCAAACCTGGGACCCTTCAGTCCGCAGGCTGACGCTCTATCCACTGAGCCAAACCGGCTAGGGCAAAAAAATAAATACTCTTAAAAAGAAGCTCTAAGTGTGGATTTAAAAAAAAAACAAAATTGTCTCAGAAGCAAGAGTTGCCTCACATAAATGCTGTACAAAAAAAAGGAACTTTGTGAAGCTATAAAAATATCTACTATTTGCATAAAAGATGGTATAAATTGGTTCATTTTCCTTAAGGAAAATCTGTTAGACGGGTGACGAGTATCCATAAGAGCTGTGGGTTGGAATAAGGAATTGTCCACTTCCCCTCCAAGCAGGTAAACAGAGTTATAGCTGAGGATGGGCCTGGAGGGAGCAGAGCTCTCCCAGTTTAGTTTGTTTCAAATGTGTAGTGTTTAGCACACGATCTGTATTTGCTTCTCCCCAATTCCCATTATATCATTGTTTCAGTATATGACACAGTGGAGTCAAGTTATACATCAAACTACGGTATAAACAAACCAATCATCATTGCTTTGAGGAGTGGAAAAATATACTTATTAAACTGATTTGACCATATATTTAGGCTTACAGCAATCTGTCCTTTGCTGATACTTCTCGAGCAACTTATTTGTAGCAGACAAATAAGTTTGAAGCTTTCAATAAAGCACTTAGCTCAAGAAAAAAAAATATCAATTTTCTTTCTATATTAGTTTGTGTACATTTACAAATAGTTTGTCAAAAATAAACAAGTAAAAAAGTTTCCAAATATATTAAAAATATACCATTGTTGACTTAACACATGACCCAACATAAATATTATTAATAAAATAGGAATATTAACATCAACAGGCTTGCTG
Source organism: Myotis nattereri (assembly GCF_964212035.1). Taxonomy (NCBI): domain Eukaryota; kingdom Metazoa; phylum Chordata; class Mammalia; order Chiroptera; family Vespertilionidae; genus Myotis; species Myotis nattereri. The sequence goes on from NC_138075.1 coordinate 183,912,526, forward strand.
TGCATCCCGGCCCTTGAGCTTGGTGGTGCCACTCAGACTTGTGGCAACGCCAGGTTTCCTGAGGTCACCCTTTCATACTCCTTCCTTGACTTTTTACTTTCTCGATTTCTGTACCTGGAAATATTCAGAAATGAAACTGTTAGCACTGCAATTAACAGTAATGAGAACAAAGTATGTTAACAAAAGGAACACATATATGGACTCAAAATGTGCATCTGCATGGTGTTTCCAGAATGACAAAGGTGAATAGGTTTAGGTTGAACAAGAAAAAAAAAATAAAAAAGGAGAAGAAGAAACAGCTTTCTGTGGCCAAACAATTTTTTTTTTGGGGGGGGGGTACTTAAAAATTGGGGGAAGGAAATGGTGAAACATGGCTAACATTATCTTGAAAATTGTAAAATTTCAAGAGCATGTAACCACATTTAAGCCTCATTTGTTTTTGTTTTTTTATTCCTTTCTCTCTCTTTCTCTCTCTCTCTCTCTCTCTCTCTCTCTCTCTCTCTCTCATCTTTGTTTTTTTATTCCTTTCTCTCTCTCTCTCTCTCTCTCTCTCTCTCTCTCTCTCTCTCTCTCTCTCATCTTTGTTTCCTTCATCTCTACGTACCTACTTAAAAACTAGTATTTTGAATATCACACTATATTATTACATTCTACCCATCACAATGATATAATGCTATCACCAATAAAAATTAAAATAACTAGGATTTATCAGGCACTAATTAGGTTACTGACAATGTTCTAAGTGCTATACATTCATTTTTTATTTTATTCTCACATTTATATTGCCATCTTCATTTTACAGATAAGAAAGTGAAATATAAATAGGTCACATAACCTGGCCAAGATCTCCTAGCTAGGTGTCATAAATCTATCACCATTTATTTTGTGGGTTTTTAAAAAATATACTTTTATTGATTTCAGGGAGGAAGGGAGAGGGAGAGAGAGATAGAAACATCAATGATGAGAGAATCATTGATCGGCTGCCTACTGAACGCCCCTTACTGGGGATCAAGCCCGCAACCCAGACAGTACCCTTGACCAGAATTGAATCCGGGACCCTTTAGTCTGCAGGCCAAACCAGCTAGGGCTATCACAATTTAGAATCATCTTTCATTCAAGCTATCTTCCAAATATTTTGAGTTTATTTTCTACCCATTTTGGAATTAAGCATATAGCCTATGCTTAGTGGAAGAATACATTAAAAAGCCTTTGTTTAGACTCAGTCCTGCCACTTGTCAACTATATGAGCTGGGGCATGTCAGGTGGCCACTCTAGATTTCATTTTCCCATCTTTACCAAGGAAAGAACTGTAGTCGAAGACCTTCCAGGTGTATTTCAGATTTAATCATATCTAGTTCTGTGGTCATAACTAATTAGGAAGGCATTATTATTTGGTGAATACTTAAAATCAAACATGGGCAAAACAAATTTAATCTTATAAAAGTAGCACACTTTAGACCATCAACAGTAGAAGTTCACTACTTCCATAAAAAATTATTCAAATGTACATGGAGAGATTTGTAACAGTTCCAAAATAAGAAGAATTTCATGGAGACATTTTAATAGCATCTGTTAGGATCTAATTCACACTGTTCCCATACCCTGGTCCTAGCAGCATGGCATTGTACATGAGGGTGGGTGGGACTGTTCTGCGAACTGACCTGAAGCACTTTTTAAAAGTAAGCTTTTATAATTGCCTGGAAACTCATTTCTATTAGTCTGCCTTAAATTTTAAGACCCTAAGTTTCTGGGGTTATTAATTTACGATGCTGTATTTTATGAAATACAAAACTTGACCCAATAAATTAAATACAAGTGCCTAAGTATAACACTGGCATCATGGCTTATGGCTTACTTTCATATTTATTATCATATTCAATACTGAGTTCTGTAATTAATGTAGGATAAGGAATTCTCTCTGTATTTTATAAGGAACTGATGTTCCCAGGTTTCACCCTCCCTATGCATAAGGTCACATAGGTAGTAAGTAACAGAGGTCATCATAGAATCAAATCGAGATGTTCTGCTACTACAACTTCTTCCTAAATAAAATCAGTGCAGAGTCTATCTTCTCCCTCTAAAGAATACTTTGTCCATGTTTTTACCCAGTTTAAAAGTCTGTATTGTCTAAAAGTGACTGATAAAGACGGTGTAAAAGCGCTGTCTTACCATCTCCAGAAGTAGTACATGGAGCCAGCGACGAAGACAAGAACGAAGAGAATGAGAATCACAGTCAGAGCTACATATTCTTTGCTCAAGGGCTGTTGGACCGTTAGAAAGAAGTGCTCACATCGGACACCAGCATAGCCCACATCACACCTAAAGGGAAATGCAAGAGAAAGATCAATGAATGTTCTCAAACCGTGGCTGCGGCTTAGTTTTGTAAGAACTAATCTCACACTGTGATGCAAGAAATCAACAAGGTTTGGCAAAAGATGAATTCAAAGCCTGACCTAGAATCAGGCCGCTAGATACAAAGATCCCCATATTGCGCTCAAGCTAAATTGTGGTATGACAATGACAGTCCAGGTCAGCGGCCAGGTGACTGTCCATCTGGAATAGGGTTTTGTAAGTTTTTCAGGTTTGAAGTGCTTTTTGTCTATATCAGTGGAATCAATTCCTAAAACAGTGGTTGATGAATATACGTCAAGGGGCAAGATTAGAAGTTGAGCTGCTATTATGGCATATGTGAGAGAGAGGCATCTGAAGCCCTCCCCAGTCTGTACCCCTGAAGTATCTGTACAATTTGATAACTACTACTATTTGCCCCCTAATTTTATTTTAAAAAAACTTACTTAATAAAGTGTTTAATTGGACATATAAACTGTATGCTCATAGTACATATAAACTGCTCCCCATGGAAATATAGAGTAACTTCAATAAATAAATAAAAACAGAGAAATCTAGGTTAAAAAAATGTTGTTTGTTTGTTTGCTTGTTTGTTTGGGGGTATTACCTGCAGTATTTTTCACTCATGTCCACCAGGAAGATGCACTGTCCATGCAAACAGTAGCCAATCATGTCAGAGCTACACTGTGTTATTGACACTTGAGCCACACGTGGATTGTTTTCTGTCTTAACTGTGAAGAAAATGGAGAGTTGAATACATTCTGTTGCCTTCCTGGAAGCATGAATCATCCTTTCATAATAGTAACCACTGATCTGCTGTGACGAAGCAGGTCAGGTACCAATCAGTAGAGACGAATTTTCAGGAACACGGAGTCATTCTATTATCACACTCCCTTATCAAGAGACAACACCTGAGTCCAAAAGAAAGTGGCCAACAGACTAAACCAGACAAACCTGGGGATTTAATTCTCAAATGACAACATGTAAAGGTAGAAAAGGTAAGTTGAGGGACACACACATGCACATGCACACACACACATTATTACCCTCCACAATTATTCACTTAACCAAAATTAGTCCAATTTTTTCAAATCTCAAAATAATTCTGAAATTCATTATTCCGAAAGCAATTTTAAACTGAATACATTAATTCATTTTAAATAGTTTAATTCTATAATGGCTTGTAAGCTAGTAAGGCTTGCTCTGGTGTGCATTCCAGAATTGTTGAGGTTACCATCAAAGAAATCAACCAAAGCCTCCCAACATCTCTAACAATGAGTCCTGAGCATGAACTGGATAAACCCCAAATTACTGAAGCAAGTTATAGCAATGGAAATAGGAGCTTTGTTAGAGACAGTGTTGCAGTTTACATGTACAATTCACTTTAGAATATTTTAGGTGTTAAAATGTGAAGAATGCTCATGACATAATTTTTTTTAAAAATAGCATCTTGATTGCAATACTCTAGTTCAAATAATCAAAAAAGGGAGAAGAAGGCAGACCAGACCTTCAGAGAGCACCGTGATGAAGGACAAGAGAGAAGGTGAATTTTTGGAAAATATCTTGGTTCCTCAGATAACGCTGGGCTCAATAGCTCAGGATAACCCTTGACTCAATGACTCAACATTTTGACTAAATTTAAAGCCAGTCTCTCTTGAACCCCCAGCAGAGTCCTCTAGGGTCCTTGAGAGAGACTGTACATCCACTTATCTTTGCATCCCTAGGCCTATGTTTGTCACATAGTCAGTAATCCATGAATGTTTCCGAATGAGTGCTGTGACTACAAAGACAGAACATCACTTGTTCCTCTTACAAAAATAAAATGAAAATACATTGATGATCTACTGTGTACAAAGTTTCAGCTTGAGCCACACGTGGATTGTTTTCTGTCTTAACTGTGAAGACAGTTTTGCCTGGGATCCAGCCTGTAACAATGGTTTCTCAGCAAAGCTCTGGGGAATGGCTCTAGGGCAGTGGTTCTCAACCTTCCTAATGCCACGGCCCTTTAATACAGTTCCTCATGTTGTAGTGACCATAAAATATTTTCATTGCTACTTCATAACTGTAATTTTGCTACTCTAGTGAATTGTAATGTAAATATTTGATATGCAGGATGTATTTTCATTGTTACAAATTGAACATAATTAAAGCATAGTGATTAATCACAAAAACAATATGTAATTATATATGTGTTTTCCGATGGTCTTAGGCGACCCCTGTGAAATGGTCGTTCGACCCCCAAAGGGGTCACGACCCACAGGTTGAGAACCGCTGTTCTAGGGAATCTAATTTTCTTGTTCCTTATCTCTTCAAGATCAAATTTTTCCATGTAACTAGAAACACAGTCCCTCTTCCTTCAATTATTTCTTTGTATGTTTTCCAGGTTGCTAGTTCATAAGGGAGTTAAAAACATGTGTTTCTTAACACAGTAGCTATTTTCCTTCCTTTCCCCCCCCCCGACTTTCATATGTATTTATAGTCTTTGAGTTTGCATTTCTGTTAACAATATGTAATCCTCTGAAGCACTGTTGATAAAGTTGGGCTTACCTAAAGCTGTGCAGTTGTCTTCAGATTCTCCCGGGATACACAAAGGAATCACAGTGGTTCCAAGAACTAGATGTAGAAGATAAAAACCTGTTTATGGGGGAAAAATCAAATATGTAATTAATGCTTCAAGGAAAAAAAGCTTGGTCAGATTTCCACTATAATGCAGCATTTAGAATTTGATCCATTGAAACCATAAAAGAAAATCATTCCTGGAAACAGGCATATAATTGAAAATGAACCCCCAGGTCTTAGGTGCAAGGGTAAAAGCTTTGGCATTGTATTCATAGTTAGTTACAGATTTAACCTGCTTCAAATCCTTCATAGGAACCTTTTTCAAGACCTGATTTTGAAGTTTGATATCCTAAGAAGCTTAGAAATTCAAAAATTGTAAGATTTCTAATGTTTTATTCCATGTTATGCTTGAAGCAATGCTCTAAGATAGAACCTATCACAAAAGAATGATTCAAATAAGAATTAGGTTCTACTTATGATAACAACTATGCAGAACTCTCTACCTAAGATATATTCCTTGTTGACTTAAGTGCCTAAATTCTAAATTACTCTTGCATTGTAAAATGTAAGCTAGGCAGGGTCAGGGTATATCTTATCTAACTCGGAATGCACGCACATACACAGAGCCGTAGGAACACAGTTTCCGTCAACCCAGGAAGCATTTGAACAAAGCGTTTCATCCTGTATCTCCAATAAAAAGGCAAATATTGGAAAACAGGCACCAGAGTGCCTCAGGTAGTTTCTTCATTGAGTAGAAAGCATAATATGAATGTTTTTAATTGCATAGGTATTTACTAAAGAGAGTTTAGTCTCATCTGTTTAATAGTCAGGTATTTGTACTACAACCACTCTTTCCATTCCTATGAGTAATTATTATATAAATATAAATGGTGGTGTTAGTGGTAACATTGGCAGCAGTTAACATTTCTTGAACACATACTACATGCAGGCATGATTCTATCCTCCTTGTCTTTATTATCTCATTTAATCTCCTTATGGACTCTTAGAGGAAGATACTATTGTTGTTACTATGAGAAAACTAAAACATAAAGAGTTTAAGCAACTTTCCTAAGAGTACATAGTATTGTTGTGAATGGGGCACTTGCAGAATTTGGAAACAGACAACAATGTTAGGGTATAATAGACATCACATGGAACAAACAAGTGTAAACGTAATTGAAGCAGATTATTTAATCCCAAAGGTAGGCAACAAAAGGCAATCCTGGGAAAACTTGAGCAATGTATTTCCCTCCCTTAGAGTTTTTGGAAGAATTAAATAAAACGGTATTTTTCTGAAATAATGCCTAACATAGCAGAGATCACCAGAGATGTTCCTTCAGTCAACATCTAGTCTCTGATGTTAGCAGTATATACAGGCAGTGCCCTCTACTGGTCTGTACCAAGATTATTTTCTTTTTCTCCAAGGAGGCATGTATCTGTTAAGCAAATTACATATTTTCTGTATCAGCATCATAGTTTGTAATTTAATGTTTCGCAATTGACACTTCTAACAATTCTGTGAAGTAGTTATTAGCCCCAAACAACCTTAGTGCAGTTAAATTAAATGTCTTGTCCAAGACCAATTATCCAGTGACCATAGAAGATAAGAATCAGAAATGTACCTTTTGACATCAAGCCTCATAATCTTTCAATGATTTGAAAATACTTTTTTAATATTAGAGCTACCCCCCCCCCTTCTGTATTTCTACAATGTAAATGCTGCTTCAATTACTATCTTTCTTAGGAAAGGAAACCATCTTTCTTAAATGAGAAAAACAGAAAGGGCTAAAGTTTGGATTTTATTGCCAGTTGAACAGAGATGAAAAAAGATTACTTTGTCCACCTAGCTTTTCATGGGGAATGAGCTAGAATCTCATCCAAGTCCATTTTGTCCTACATCTCAATATAATTTTGCCATGTACTTTAACGACTGAAGAACTAAACCCTTTAACGTATACAGTCTGCTCAACTCAAACTGAAGTTCTAAATAAGTATTTTTACATCCTTGACCCTCCTATTCTTCCGTATTTCTCCAACTGAAGAGTGCTTGGGAGGTAATGTTACTAATTCTCCCACCAGGAAAGGGCCAGCCAGGCTCATTGAAGCTCATTTTTTTATCCTTTGCAGGAATCAGAAACTAGCCTCTCCTGTTCAAGATTGCTTCCAGCTGCAACCTTCGACGATGTTAGAATCCAGCTAATGGTTTGGGGGTGTTGCTTCTCGGCCTTTTTTTTTTTTTTAAGGATTTTAGCAGTTGTTAATTTTCCCACTGTTGGACACTTTGTTCCACTTGGTCAGGCCACAGGTGAAATGTTTGTCTTTGTGAACTAAAGAATGTTCAGTGCAGGGCGTGCCTCCACAAAAACTGGGCTCTCCTAGCCTGTGACACTCCCTTGGACATAGTCCATCACTCAGGATGGTTTCTGTGAGACTCACGACGTTAATCCAACATCCGGGTGTTTTACAGAAGAAATTGTAAATAATTTTAAAGGCTACTCTCAAAAGCAAGTGTGTAGACTCCAGTTCCATCGCGAATCTATGTAACCAGTAAGATAGCAAAACTAACTCTCAATCATGTGTCCATCTGCACAGCTCTATTGCTTTAAAACAGTGGTTCTGAAGCTTCCCTCCACCTCACCTCTGCCCCAGACCCTTGCAAACTGGGGTAAAGGAGTAAGTGGAGGTGATAAAAAAAAAACCTGAAAAACTCCACCATGAAAGATTCTGATATCGACTATCCTGTACCCTTAAGAATCACTACTCATTATTTTAAAGTCATACAGGAAAGGAATAGATGCTAACGTCATATCCATATATTTCTTTAATCTGGCAGTTTTTCATGACTTTAGCATCATAACTTTAGTGTTATCTATACTAATAAAAGGGTAATATGCTCATTAGGCCAGATAGACCAGACGTCTTCCTGACATTCTTCTGGATGTCCTTCTGGACAAAGCGGAAGCGGCTGCGAGGGCTGAGGGCCAGCAGCACAGGAGAGGCGGCGGCACCGGCCGACTCAGCGCAGCGGGCCCCTTCCACAGAGGCAGCAGGAAAGGGGGCTGTGCGGCCCCGGTCCCAGTGCTGCCCCTTCTGCAGAGGCAGCCGCAGAGGCTGGATGGGGTGCGACCTGCTAGGCCTCAACCTCTTACAGCCCCTCCCTCAGCTGGCCTGGCCCCAGATCACCTCCCTCCCGCAGGTGGGCGGGGGGTGGGGCCAGCACTAAGAAGTGAGGGCTGAGGGCCGGCAGCCACAGGGGTGGCAGCAGCAGTGGGGTGATGGGGGTGGTACCTTCCCCTGATCAGCTGGTCACCTCCTGCAGAGGGAGGCCAGACTGGGGAGCGGGCCCAAGCTATCAGTAGGACATCTCCTGAGGGTTCCCAGACTGTGAGAGGGGGCAGGCCAGGCTGAGGGATTACCCCTGCCAGTGCATGAATTTTCATGCACCGGGCCTCTAGTTTGAACATAATGATCTCTCTGAGATACAACCACTTGGGTTTGGATCCTTGACCAGGGGCCCAGCTAAGAAAATAATTCACTATGATACTAAAGATTTTGGGTCGTGTCCGTGTGTCAGAAAAACAGGTCTAGTGGCAAGTTCACATTGGTAACTAAAACACGAGGAATTCTGCACAAGGTGAAAAGGGGTAAATGATTTGTGAACTCAAAATTAGCAGGTGAAATGTCTGTTTCATTACTGCTATAAAAATCATAATCCCTTTAGAGGCCATTTTTTCTGTCAAACTTCCAAATAGGTTTTAGGATCCTGAAGCTCACCTATTCATCTCTCTACCTTCACCTTTCAAAGACTGTGTCTCAGTGAAATCTCAAGTGTGCCAGCAGGAAGTGGTGTTGGTGACTCACAGGATACAAACCACCTCTACCCTGTGAGTCAGGGCCTGGGCCTACACCCTTACACAATATTGGGGACCGCACGCGTGGGAGAGGTTGAGTGCCATTACCTGAATGGGGGTAGCACTAAATGTTGTGGGCCCTGGAGCATTAAGAAGTGCTTGCCCAATAGCAGGAGGAATGCCAAATGTCAAACGTGTCTAATTACATCTGGTTTCTTTTGACCTTGCAATTTTTGCCCGCACTGAGGGGCTCATCTAGAAGAAGGCAGGGACTTGGTGACTAGCCTACCAAGTCAAGTCAGCAAAATCAATTGCAGTTCCGGAAATAAATTGGCCTCCCTTTTTTCTCCCTTTGAAAAAAAATCAAGCACATAAAAATGACCCAAAATAAAATGAAATGGGTTACAGAATGAAAGGAATGCAATTTTTTTTTCTCCCTAATTTTACCTTTTATGTTTAGAACAGAACACCAAACTTATAATAAATTGTAGTATTTGCCCAGTCCAAACAGGTAGTAAAACCTGTTTTATTCACATTTTTGCTTTGGTCACATGTCAATCTACTCATGGACTGCTAGATTTCCACCTCTTCCATGGTGGTCTATAACTTTAGCATATGTGTGTGGCACAGTAGGCACCTTATGTCTTGAACACTTTGAAAGAGTGAATATCCCTTCACCATTTCCACATGCTTTTGTTTTAAATTACATTCCACTATTAGATGAGGTCTTGCTGCACCTTGGTTAAAATAACTGGAAAATCTTTATTACATGACATAATGTAACACACTACTGTCAATACCTTCCAGGAACATCCTACTTTTCATATACTTATAAATAATTTTGTCTTTGTTTCAAGCAACCACTCTCTTCTTACAGGTTTTCAATGTTAACTTTTCAACTAAACTTCATTAAAAACTAAATGTTAAAACCAATTAAAACTATTTGAGACCAAACAGAATGAAACCAGAGGTGGATATGATAATGGTTTCAAATAAGTATTTCTTTTAATTTTGACATTAATAGATAGCCATAGGATTCTGTTTGTCAAGGGAAAAGGAAAGACTTCATAGGCCATCTTTTTTTTTTCAATTCAGAGGCATTATACCCTTCAATTTTGGTAGTAATTTCTAAATCATACTTCAAAGTGCTCATAATTGGTCATACAATACTACACTTAAAGCCATTCAAATCAAGAATCAGTGTGTCAAAATATAAGGGATTAGTTTATTTCACCCTAAAATAGATTTTAAGATATATCTTATTCATGATAGAAATCTTCTCAGAATGCAGGTGGATGCATATCCCCTCTTGTATAAAGGGTACAATGCTATTAATCTCAGTGTTTGGAATTTTGTGACTTAAGACCTCCTAATATGGGGCATGCATTCCCTAAAAGCCAGATATATTTCTAGAATATTATTTCAAATGTTTTATTGTAAATTTTTTCCTTACAAGATAATGTCATTTGGAAGGCTCTTTATATAACTTTTTTTTTACCTTGACTCCCTTCCATCTTGTTTCTCACACCTATCCCTATAGAGCCAATTCAGAAATATAAATTACTATTACATTATTGTTTCAAAAGAAACATCTCCTAAAGGGGCCACAGTTTAGATTATGAGTGTTTTGTCATTTGCCTTCTTTTCGTTGTGGTCATATTGTATGTGGCCTGAAGCTTTGAATATGTAATGGCATCTTTAGAAACAATGATTATTATCACATGCATTCTTTCTAAAGACCTAATGCCAAAAATAAATTATCAAAAGAACTGAGTTTTAATCAGCAAGCATCAAAAAAAAAAAGAGGAAAAAATAAGTACACAAAGATAACATTAAAGTCTCAAAGCTAATTGCTTTTCATTCAGCAAGACTGCATACTGCACCTAGCACATTTAAAGCTGTGAAAGAGTTGTACTTGGTGAAAATATGTTTTTGTTAAATTGGAGACTTCAGCTTCAGTAAGAAGCACAAATGCAACCGTAGTATAATGCTAGGATGGGAAGAACTTAGGTACACCCAATAAATAAAAAAGGAGACTAGCTTTGCCTATATTTATTTTTAGTAACTACATGTCTCAAATTATATTTGTTCAATACTTATCTATTGAGGGTGTTCTGTCTGTGAGATATTGAACAAGATGCTGAAAGGAAAATTGGTGGAAAAGATATAACTCCTGTCCTAAATAGAGTTAATGGGCTAGACACCCGAGGATGAAGAGGACAGGAGAGAATTCATACATGATGTCAAGTTCCTGGCTAGACAATACCAAGGAGGGTGGTGCCATTAAAAGAGTAGGAAACAGGCAGGCCAGCAGATTTGCGGAGGCACTTGGAAATGGTAGACATGAACGGAGAACATAATGAATGAAGGAATTTGAGTATGTAGTTCATATGTCACCTATTCACACTTATTAGGCCCTTAGGAATACAAATCTTAAATAAAAGAGTAAGAATTGAGTTGATGGAGTCTATTTGAAATTCATATAAGGGAATATGACCTTTAAAGGCATAGGAGCCATTCAGATGTCTCAAGAGTGATTAGAAATGGCCAAGAAAATTCACAAAAAAAGGAAGTTCAGTGTTGTATGAACCAATAGGTAGAATTATAAAAGGAGGCATGGGGTTGTCAGCAAAGCAATTATATATGAAGAAAGTATGAGTGACACCATCATAAATAGGATTCATCATTATTCAGGGCAAATGGTGCTATAATCAGCAATAAAAATTGCTCAGTTGACTTTTTCAACACTAGAATTGGTTTTATGTTTGCATCTGGCTTACCATTAATATTAATTTTATTTGTCTTGGTAACTCAAGCATTGATTATTCAAACTTTGAATTATGAGTGCCAGTGGAAAACCCATCAGGTTAGTGATTCTCAATCCAGAGTAATTTTGTCAACCAAGGACATTTGGCAATGCCTGGTGGCATTTTTGGGTGTCACAACTGGGGGGGGGGGGGCGCTACTGACATCTAGTGGGTAGAAGCCAGGGATTGCTGCTGAACACCCTGCAATTCATAGGAAAACTCCCATAAAAGGATTATCCAGTCCATAATGTGAATAAGGCCAAGGCCCCCAAACTCTGCATTAGAGACATGAGGGATGGAGTCTAGTTGTAGCTCAGAAACTAATTTTATTTCCCTGCAGCTGAGATTCCTTTTCTCTGAAAATAGAGACCTAGGAATGGAGTAGGTTAGAGAGGGGGATGGAATTTAGATTAAATTACTCTAAGGTCCCTTTCATTACTAAAACAATACTTTTCTTTCTTTTACTGACTATTCATCATTCAGTCATATCACTGCTCAATCTCTCTCTCTCTCTCTCTCTCTCTCTCTCTCTCTCTCTCTCTCACACACACACACACACACACACAGTGTGTGTGTAATTTAAAATGTGCTTAAATTTTTTTAGGCATATCATCACTGAATACAGACATGAATGGGGAAACGTGGGAAGAACAATTATTAGGTTTTATCATAAACAACAAAATTGAATTTTAAAGAACTACTGCTTAGTCTCAGAATATTTAGCTTCTCAAGTACATATCCGAAGAACAGCTGGTTGAGTCAAAACATAGTGGTGAGAATTCTAAAAGTATCAAGCTAATCATGCATCCAACTAACATTTACTGAGTGTTTAATATTAGTGTGTCACAGTGTGAGTGAAAACAGATGAGTGCAGCACCATAAGGAGGAACAGGGCTAGAAGCATGGTATTCCTTGAAAAGGGCAGGGCCACAGGAATGGGAGAGGTATAAGGGGGCTGGGGAACAGGCTGCACATTTATTCATGTATTTTTACTTTATCTTATATTATTTATTTATGCCAGGGGAGAATGTGAACACAGTCCCCCACTTCCACAAATTGTGCAATCGAGTTTCCCACAGTTGGGGAAGTCTCAGGGGTCAGCACACCTGGAGTGTAATAGATACCCCTGGTCCTGAGAAAACCATCTTTGTGACCATGGTTTCTTCCCTGTCGGGTAAATCTACATCCTTATTTTTGGGTGGTGGGAGAAGAAAGGTGGAGGGGGTTATCAGAGAAAGCTTGACACTTTTCTCCAGACTTAAAGAATGAGTAGAACTTTCACCAAAAGTGAAGAGTGAGTTAGGGTCGTCCCCAGCAGAGGGTCCGCACATTAAAAAATGAAGCCTTATGCGAGGGATAACACTTATTTTTAAATTTGTTTTCTTGTTTAAAAAATGTGAATGATAATACCTTTCCTGGTTAAAAGGGAGTTAAAAAGTTTAAATGAGGTGTTTTATAAGAAAGCACTTGATGATGATGAAAATAGCTCTAATTTTAAAAGTATTTTTTATTATTTTCTAATATTCAATTTGTTAATTCCATATACAATAACCTGATAACATAGTTATTATGATCTCCATCTTACAGATGAGAAAATTGAAGTTCACAACAGAATAAATCTTTCTGGAAGTATCAAATAAAAAAAATTGGGGTGTGAACCCTAGATTCTATGTACTATCTATGTCTCTTGATTCAAAACTATCAAATTTGACATATATAAATGTGTATATTTTTATATATGAGAGTGAGACTTTTTATCTTATCTGGAGGGTTTGCAAGAAGATTTGCATTTAACTCACTTTCATGACTCAAATTTAAAATTCAGGATTTTTGTCCTAAAAAAGTTAAGGGTTAACATTTTTTTCTGGACAATTATCAAGTCATCTTGTGTATTATAGATAGAATCCTAGTTAATAAAGTCATTACTTTAACCTAGAATGTCACAGAACTTTTCTTTGCCCTGTAAGTAGACACCCAGTCTTTCATAACACATTGCCAGAGGACACTGAGTCTGCCATATTACTTCACTTGTTAAAGCTTCCAGAATTGCTATAGCAAGAGGATGGCTGTCAGGGTGCTCCTCCCCAAGGATATCACAGCTTTGGGGTGTCTCGCCATTGTCTCCCTTCCTAAGAAATGTTCCCAGCAGAAATTACAACCTTATTAGTTAGGCACTTTGCATAAGTCTATATTCAGGGTGAAGTCTTACAGATGAGGAAACCACACCTTAATTTATAGTCTCTTTGAAGAGGATTTCTTACATGACATTTGTATCTTTTGTGTGACTATTAACCAGGAAATGAGAGATTCTTGGGCAAAAATGGACAGAAGACATTTATTCTTGCCATTTACTCTAGTTTCTTTCCTGAGCCTTAGTTTATTCATTTGTCCAACTGGGCTACTCATACCAACCTCATACAGTTACTTTAAGAAGTAAGTGAGATGATGTGTGTAAAGCACCTACCACACAACATGATTGGCTCACAGTAGGCATTTGGTAACTGTTAGTTCCCTTCCAAACTCCTAGATTTGGCCCCCAATGTGGAACCTCACACCCCAATTACCCAAGTTGTTCATATGGCCAGGTGATGTGGAAGGCAGCTGGGTACCTGGGTCAAAACCCAGACAGGAGAGGCCTGTCATCATGTTTTCTGCCTAGAGGTGTCATCTCAGGTGTGCTAACATTCAGGCAGCTCACAAACTCTCAGGTCAACAGAAAAGATCTGAGGAGAGCCAAGTCTCATTGAGATCCACGCTTCCCATATTTTCAAGAAAATAAATGTTTATTCTGCTCAATTCTCTGTCATTGTGCAATGAGGTACACAGAAATTGTCTTGGAGATATCATTCAGGAATATGCTCAAAAGTCCATTTGGGTATCAATGAAAATGCTTTATTTTAGATCAAGAGCCCCTAAGTATCAAAGAGACATATGAATTCCACAAAATGGAAATAATAAACAGTTTGCTGAAATCTAAAATAAATGAGAAAAGTCATTTGGGAAAAGTTTTTCTAGATTATATTTTGTTGGGGAGGGGGCAATTTCAGAATTAACAGTTGACCTTACCTTTTCCCCCCAGGTGCTTTAGAATAAAACTATTGGACTTGCATACCTGCATAGAGTGTGGATAAATGCTATAGAACTTCAAACAGGAACTTTCCTAGTGGCAGAGAAATATCTGAACACACTGGGAAAACAGAAACTGACCTAGCTCATTTGGAAATGGGCTTGGCAGCTGATGAAATAAGTGAACTATAATTAAGTAATGCAATAAAGGAGTTAAGCACTTTCATGACAACAAAAACACACACAACATAGGTGGGTAGTAACCAGGTTATTCATAGGCTCTTGCTGTCTCAAATTAGAATATTTAATGACTGTCCCGAACAGACACTTGGCATTGTTCGCATGCTACCTTACAGGTGAGGGGGGAAAGCGCTAAGCCATTGTGACCTCTAGGTTAAGCTCTAACTCTAGGAAGACTGTCACCTTTAAATTTTATTATTTTCACAGAGATTTAAAAACAAAGACAGCAAAGCCACATTATTTACTAGAGAATCTTCTACCAAGTCCTTAGCACAGTTCTGGTAGAAACCAGACATCCAGTTTCCACTTACATTCCTGAGCTTGGACAAGTTCCACTATGCGTAGCATGCATTTCATTAGGTCTCAACCCCTGAGATAAGGTGTGTCGAAATAACAATTTAACTGTCACATCCTGCACAGGTAGGTAGGTAGGTAGGTAGGGGAATTCGCCTCATTGCGCGTCCAGAAAGAATGTGAGACTGGCAAGTTTTATTTCCTTATTTAAATCATATGCAACTCCAAATTCCTCTTCAACTTTAAGGAATGGAGAGAAGATTATATATATATATATATATATATATATTCAAACTAAGAAGCTTACTCTAGATTCCTCCTGCCCCCGCCCCCCCCCCCCGCCCCCGTCGACTAACATTAACTCATTTCAAATAAGATGATGATAGGCATCAAAGTACACTCAGCGATTACAGGCTGTGGGGTGCCATGCCCGCCAGTGAAAAGCGCTGCCCAGCCTTCCGCCAGGAGGGCTCAGGGACAAACCCGAAAGGGCAGGTGGGAGGTCGATTGGCGGCGAGGAGCTCCAGGACCTGGGCGCGTCCCTCCGCTCCAGGTAAGAACAGCGGTTTCATCCCGGGGGTCTGGGGCTCCAGCAAACCTGCCACCCGCGCCCCCGGGAGCTCAACCAGGCTTGACTTAGAGAACGGAGGGCAAACGGCAAGAAAGCACTACTTTCCAAAGGGTCTCCCGCGCCCCGGGCTCGTCTCCTCCCGCCTCCTCCCCACTCCGGCCCCTACGAGAAAGAACTCGGCCTGAAGTGCCAGAGCGCATCCAGGTCTTTGGGTCTCTAGAACAGCAAATTTAAAAGCAAAACAACCCAAAACTTTCCGACTTTTTATTCTGCCTAATACGGAGCTGTATAAATCCATGCATGACACATATACCAATAGTTAATTTATCAAAGAAAAGCGTTTTTTTATGCCGATTCCCCTCCTCCCGGGCTGGAGGGAGAGACGGACTGGCACGCAAGAGACATCCTTTCCAAGGGTGCACGGTAGCCGGTGGAAACTCCCCGATTGTCCAAGGACGAGCGCAACGCACTCGAGCGCACGGGTGTCCTGGCGGCGGGCGGGGGCTTACCCAGGCAGAGCAGCAGCGCGCGGGCGCGGGCGCGGGGGGCGAGGCGCGGCTCCATCCTGTCCGGGGGGCACGCGGCGGTCGGGCTCTCTGCCGGGCGGCGGGCGGCGCGGGGAGGGAGCTCACCGGCCGGGCTGGGAGCGCGGGGTGGCCGGGCTGCGGCTGGAGCGCGGTGGAGAGACCGGAGGGCCGCCTGTCTGCCACGTTCCCCTGACACTGGTCTGTCCAGCAATTGAGCTCACTGGCCCCACAACGCGACCTTTATAAGAGCCTCGGGAGGAGCCTGGGGCTGGAGGACTTCTAGCGGGGTGAGGTGCAAAGTGTCCGGAGTTTCATAATGGGCCGCAGGGGAGGAGTGGCTCGAGCGCAGTCCGGATGTCCTCCTCCCTCTCTCAACACCTGACAGTGGCTGAGGAATGAAAAAATGCCCTTTGGGTGAGCCCGAGACTACTCCCCAAACTTTTCCATCTTCCCCTCTGACTCCTCAGGGTGGAGGTGGGGAGCATGGGCCAGATGGATTGCTTTGCTTTGTGGGGCCATTTGCCTGAATAGTGGGTGGCTTTAGTTGCTCTGGGTGACAGGCATAACTTGACCCCAAACCAGCGCTGGTGTTCCCAATAGTGGAAACGATGTCTGGTTTCTGCCAAAACTGTGTGTGTGTGTGTGTGTGTGTGTGTGTACACGTGTGACTCCTCAGGGGTGCCTTTCATGTCCACATCTTCCTTCTCGGTGCCTCTGTTCCATGGTACTACATGCATTTAAGGCTTCAATGTGGCGAATATGAAGAAAGTCCTAAATTATATATTTCGTTCCGTCCTATTTGCTATCCATCAGACTTCCATTTGAACTTCCCCAAATTTTGTCTTAATCCTATCACTTCCCTGCACAAAATCATTCAGTGCCTGCTCATTGCCTTTTGGACAAGACCTGCCACAAACCTGAACCCAGTCTTTTCAATCTCAGCTCCCACTAGTTCACCAAATCGTCTCACCCCAGCCTGGCTGGAAAACTCACTACACCCTTGCTTATTCCCACTTTCCTGTCTGTGCTGATGGATTCACAGTTTGGGGGAATGGCTGAGTTTTACTGGAGCTACTCAAGTCCTACTTATTTCCTCAGTTCTTCTCAAAGGCCTGGATTTCTTGACCTTCCAGATATCTCTTTTCATTCTGACTTCTTACAGCCATTATTTTTTACCTTCCACCTAGACTCATAGAATTATAGATTTGGTACTTCACACCTGATGAAACTACTTGGTATTATTTAAATGTTATTGGTTGTAAGTCATATATTCAAATTTGTATGACTACATAACTGATTTTACTTTTTTATTTTATTCCCCGGTAAGGCCTAAGAACAGTGAGTCATTTCAATGTTACTGAAAACATATTTGAATAGAAAATGACATCTGATGAATGTTAATAACTCCTACCTTCTGACCTTTTATTGTTTTCTTATTATCCTCTTTTTCCCCCACCTTTTTCTTCCTCACCCCGAATGGTGCCCTTTAATGTCCAGAACTTTCATGTTGGAAACAAATGCTTACTAAATCCTTCCATCTATGCTTAAGATCATGGATTTAGTAAGTCTGCTTTTGAACCCTTGGACAAGTAATTTAATCTCTTTCAGTTTTCTCATATGTAAAATAGGGATAATAGTAAAAAAAATCAAGATAATGAAGGTACTTACCACAATGCCTACCACAAGGTTATCACTCATTAAAAATACATATTATTATATGTAAACATTGATGCTAGCACTTGGTAGGATGGTGGTACTTGGTGGGTGGTCAATAGTCATGAATCAATGCATAGTGGGAGAGGGGTAGGATTATGGGCTCCAAAATCTAGCTTCTGAGTCTACCAAGAAATCAAGCAGAAAGTGACTTATCACTTAACTGCTCTTTTGTAAAGAAAAAATGAAACCAAGAAATATGATCCTGGGACTAGGTTGAAGTTTTACTGAGCATTGATAGAGATCACAATTTGGTAAATTAGAATTAGGAAAAGGGACTGCTGGCTATGTAATAGCTTTTGTTTTACAAAGTAGATTTGGAAAATAAATAGCTCAAGCGTTTGAAAAATTAAGGCAGAATTTGAAAGAATGAGGTGTCAACTGGGAGTATTTCCTTCTTCTGCCCGATGATGGGGAGTTACTTGCAAGGAGTGACAAGAAGAATGTATTAGTCCTAATTAATGGCTTGTTTCACCAAATACGGTCTTGTGCTTCGTGCTCAAAAGAAGGATGGGGTGGAACGCACTGAGGCGAATGGGGCCATTCCGCAACAGTCAGCTCTATGGTATTGATATGTGGGGAGGAATTTTTTACTTTGTGGCTGATGTTTGCAAGCATGAGATATTATCACTGTGAAAAAAAAAATGCTGTGCTTCTCCCAAAAGTTTCCACAGCAATGTACTCTTCGTATGGTGTGAAGAAATCTTTTCTTTATTGGTTCTATGTTTACTCAATTTTGTAGCCATTAGTTTTTGAGAATGACTCCACCATGACGCATCGGGGAAGATTGGCCACTGCCTCCGCAACTTTTTTTTTTTTTTTTTTAATAATTGAGGACTATTTTCATTAATCGCTCATTTAAATATATACCCATAGTATGAATTACAATTATAATTCCTCTTAAAGGCACAAACATTTTTGAAGATAGAACAACTTGGGAAGAAAATAATCAAGTCATATGGAATTTTCCTACTAGGAAGTGAGTTAAACACATTAGCTAGATGAGCAAGTCCACGTCTGAGAGGTATTGGGGTTTCTTTTAAAAGGTTAGTAAATATATATAATGCTAGTCTTTAGAATTCATTGAGTCTCTGTTATGATTATTAAAATGTATTCATTTTAAATTGATACTAAACTCAAGGTGGATCGTGGCCTATGTTTGTAATTGATACATAACAAACATGTAGCCACTACCAGACAGATAAATGCTGCAAAAATAATCTTTTTACATTAAAGTGGGTCCTCTTAGGGGAAGTGAGGGAATCCTGGACTACCAGCATCCACTTTCAGGCCCTAAACTGGTACAGCCCTACAGACCGCAGCCAGATCAATCGCTGGGCCAACCCTAAAGAGCCACCATCCAGCCTCAGACAAGAACTTATAAAACCTCACAATTCTTCTTCCATTATCCCCCATGCCTGGCCCCAAGTTGGAGCTCTTTGGGACTGCAATTGACACTTGCTTATTTTGAAATCACTGCTTTTAAAATTGACAACAGAGCACACCTGGTGAATCAGCTTTTTTATACCACAAATGTTTAAAGTCTTTCATTTAGTTGATCCTTAGTTGGAATGATATTGGATCCCTTTTTGCCAGTGAAGGCATTGGAAAATAAGGAAAGTGTCCAAGATGAGAGTGTTATGTTTAATATTCAATATATAAGAATTTAAACATAATTCTGTTCTATTAGATGCCAACTTTTGGGGGAAAATGATTTTATTCTAACTTTAGTTAGATGTTAACTACATGGGGCCTTTTGAACAAGTTCACCTTGAATGAAGAATTTATGTCTTTCATGATAATTTTTAAAATATATGTTTAAATTAAATAAAGTCTTATGAAATACAAAAAAAAAGGACACATTTCCAAGAAAAATTCTGGGCTCCATATTTACCCATACCTTTATAAAATAATAACTGTTTTGCTTTTCTCTTTGACCAAAATCAACAGACTACAATGCTATTTACACAAATCTCTCTTTTAGTTTATATGCTCATCAAATATTTATTGAATGTCTTTGTAATGACATTGTTATATGGATACAGATAAGACAGGTACATCCCTGAAGCCAAGGAACTTTTAATCCAGTAAGAAACAAAATAGAGAGAAGGAGGAACATATATTGAATTTATGGTACTCTCTTTTATTTAAATAACCTCTATCATAGACTTTTTAAAAAGAGTCTTTCTCTCTGGAGTAATCCATTCTTAATTGAGAATTGGTTCAAGAATTCAAAAGGTAAAATTATCTTCTTTTTCTTTTAGCATATAATCAAAGATGTAGAAGAAAATAAAAATAGGTAATGCTTTTAAGTCTACTAAATAGTAAATTATATTTTGTCATTGATTGACTTCATAATTTGAGGGTTTTTCTTAAATTAAAAATGACAACACATTTGAAAATTTACATACTCTTGACTGCTGAGTGATTAAGTGGTTGGATGAGGGGACTCATTAAAAAAACAATATCTGCTGTTTGTGGTTTCTTTTAGATTCAGAACTGTAGGTGGTAAGGAACATGAAAGCACTTAATATTTATTCTTAAATCTAAATGAGATGTGCTTAATAACAATAATGATAGCAACTAATATTAATATCTAATATTTTAAATTCACCTGGCAGTTTTAAATGTTTGCTCACTTGTTCCTCAAAATAATTCTTTGGGGTAGGTACCATTTTATTTCCATTTTACAAAGACAGAATTAAAACCAGGCAGCCTAATTCCAGCCAGCACTACACTCTTCACCACTGCACTGTATTATTGCTTTTACTTATAATATGCAGTGCCCGTTAGTGAAAGTTTGTTATATGTGCGGCGCTCTCATACAGTCTCATTAAAATCCACATTTCTGGTTCCCTAGTTTCAGATTGTTGGCTAAAAGCATTCACATCCCTTTGCAGGTAGTTTTACACTCTTTCCTTGAGAAGAGCAGTCTATGTTATTATTTTCCTATGAAGGAGAGAACTGTGTGTGCCTGTCTTCCACCTTCCACTATCAGAGCAATTGTCTATCTTTTTTATTGTTCCTTGTGTTTATGAAAAGCATTTTATTCTAAAAATGTCATATCAAACATGCTTTTTGTGGATTTCATCAACAGAATCCTCTGAAAAATCATTCAGTAACCACGGAATGTAAAAAGAGCAGATACTATTTGAAACTCCTAGGAACCTGAAGCTGCTGCCTCTTGTACTTGCCCTGAGTTGTGCCCTAGAAGCGCCTCCTGGGTCACTTATGTATAACCACAGACCATTCATTTCACATGTAGTGATGATGAATTAGGAATGCAGGCAGATTAACATCCCTATTTAAAGCAGTACTATTTCATGTTTAACTGACGCCTAGTTGCATGTAATTGCACATTACCTCCATCCAGGCTGCTACTCCTTACGTAACACTTTACAGTTAAAATATTAACCTCCTTAAAGTTATTGATTCAACAATAATTTTATGCTTAGGCATTCAACAGTCATTTTATGTCTCATTCAACCACCAATCAGCCTTTGGGGAACTTTGCATTTTATTGCTAAATCATTTGCGTGATTATGGCATGATTACATATGGATTTATGCAATTTTACAAGTATTTAATATTTATGTTCTTTTCTGGTGTATAAAAAGGCAAAACATATGTTATAAATGTTTAAGCTTGAAACTTTCATATCTTTTAATCTCCTCAAAGGTACCTGTGAATTACTTTCTAAATCTAAATGGTAATAAACATTACCTAGTGTAGTCTAATTTATGTAGACACTGGGGGTAAAAATATCTACAAGACAGAGTGGGATGCCCCCCAAATTCTAGGAATATTTTATGATTGATTTTTTTCCCTCTGTTTAGCACTAGCACTAACAGACAAGTAAAAACTTGCTAGTGAAGGCTACAAAACAAAAAGCTACTAAAGTCTTTATTTTTATTATATTGGATATTACTAGTAATAATGGATTTGGAAAATATCCCTCAATAAAATTACACATAAAGAAGATAATACTCTATCTTGCAATGCACCTTACTCTATAAGGAATTATTCGTGTATATTGTTAACATTTTGTTATTTGGCTGGCTAGACACTGGTTCTCGTTTATGGCTGCTCTTTAAAATCACTTGGTCAGCTTCAGGGGGGAAACTGGTCCTTACCTTCCCAGAGATTCTGATTCACTTGGTTTGGGAAGGGCCTCAAACGAATGTATTTTTACAAACAAGCAGCTTGATGTTTTAATTAAAACATGGAAAGAGGGAGAGAACACTAAACCACACGTTTTAGATCCAAGGTCTGGTCCTGACTGTAATTGTGTGATCTTATAGAGGTCATTTAACTGCTCTGGGCCAGACTCCTCTCATCCTTAAAATGCAAGTTTAAACTAGACAATCTTTAATGCAAATTCTCTCTATGGCGTCTGAAATGTGGCACTAATATGGAACCACAGCTTTACTGTCTCTTGATCCTGTGTCTTGTAAGATTGAACAATTTTAGACAAGGATACAAAGGTATTGACTAAAATATGCTAGAGTTACAGCACAGATAATGTCCTCGGGATATGAAAAGGTAGTTTATTCTACATCCAGGCTTCTCCACTGTTCTAGAATCTTACCTCCATCACCCCTAAGATCTTTGCTTAGGCCTGTTAAAATTTTCTTTCCTTTGCTCACAAGTTATGAATCATGAACTCTACCAAAAGTAAAAAGAAGTGGGGCTTTAGCAACTAGGAAATCTACCAGTAGATACTGTTACACATAAAGAAAACTGCATTGTTGTATGACCCAAACCACATTTATAAGGAAAGTTTCACTCTTTTTGATGAAAAAAAATTATAGGTATTAAATGTCCTAAAAATCAGAAAATAAAGCAATCAATTGACAAAAACTGATATTAAAATAGTAGTCAGAAGCTATAGGTTGAAATCCTGGCTCTCATCAGTTGTTGACTCTTTTGACCTTATGACCTTACTTGAATTTTAATCACCTCATCTGTAAAACTTAGCAATTATAAGTGCTCCTGTCTTTCATTCATCTTAGTATTTTTATGGAACACAAATTAATGTTTAATAAAATAATGGGACAGAACTATAAGATATGTGTTAACATAAATGAATATCAGATATTTATTTAGTGCCAGGATATACGTAAGAGAGTTAAAAAAACATAAAAGGGCAATGATGACAGTGCTGGATTTCCAAAGTCAAAGGAGGTGGGCGTTCCAAAGAGGAGGCCCGGTCACCAAGAGCAGATGGAGCAATGAGGTCAAGACAAGAGGAATGATGGCAGAGATTTGGCAATAGCGACGTCACTGGTAACCTTCCAGGAGAAAGTTCAGTAGAATGGGAAAGATGGAAGTCAAATTACAGACATGAATAGTCTGTATTTCTTCTAATACCAAATATTATGATAAAAGAAGATGAGTCAGCTGTGGTCCTCAGCAAGGGGATGTTTATAGCACAGGCCTCTCATAAATTGTCAAGACTAAGTGTAAAACTCACGTAATAGAGATGAGTCACTCTTCCATGTAGGCCTTTGTTTAACCCGTACTATATTCAAATGAACAAGATAGAGAAGCTGCTTGTGGTGGGCTTTACTATAGCACGCATTTCTTACTTTCTTATTATTTAATTTGGAGGGAAATATTCAAAAAATAATTTTCTTCAATACTACATACATAGCTCTAAGAAGGTATCCTTATCCATTATAGTAGAGGAGTTGGGGACAAAGTGATTTTCTGAGATACTAAGATTCTACCCTTATCATCTCTCCTTATTTAAATGCATTAGTCTTTCCTTTTATTCCTTTCCCAGCTGTCCCTATTTCACTATTTGCATATGTGTATGGAGTGGTGGGGGGCTGTGATACATACACATCAGACACTATTTATATATTTTTGCTTATTTCTTGTTCTGGCTAACACTCAAGTGAGTTTCAATTTTAATATTCCTTCCTCTGATAGTTTTTCCTGATTTTCCTAGACCCTGTTAGGCACTCTGCTGAGTGCATAAATCCTGAACTTTCTCTATCATGAAACTTATCAGTTGTTCATACATTTGCTTCTTTGCTTTTCTCACTGAAAGATAAGATCTAGGAGGAAGGATCAACAACTATGCTTATTGAGTGACTTATGTGCCAAGCAATGTTCTAAAACATGAAGTTAAAAATTTTAGAAACTTGCCTGGCACATAAGTTATACAATAGGAATTGACTATTGTTATTGCTAGTTTAAAAGTTGTCATCTCAAGACCATATTCCAATATTCTTGAAGCCAAAGTGATGTCTTCCTTGTGTTTTGATGCCATGGTGTTTCTAGTGTAGTGTCTTACATATAGTAGGCACTAAATAGATTGTTGTTGAATGAATTTGTGGATTACAAAAGGTAAATTCATATTATAAATTATAGGAAGAGAAGGAAATTGCATTGGGACTCAGTTGTCCCATATATGGTAGTGATCAGACATTAAAATGTTAATAATTATTGCAACTGTAATTCCTATTACATTAATGATATGCATATTAGTTCAACTAGCTCCTGGACCGGTTTTGTGAGACACCTACAGACCAAATTCAGAGCCAGTGGTAAAGAAGTCTTGCCCATTAAGCAGGCTACTTAACAATACTCTGCATTGATCAGTACCACTTTAACGTCACTACGTCATGAGATGGGCTTGGTGTGGACGACTAAAAGCCTGTTGCGCAGAAGAAATTCTTTAAGCAATCTTTATCATATGCTGTTTGTTGAAGACTCCATAATATCTTGAATCATCCTGAGACCTGGTCAGAGATGAGATGAATCATTCTGAGAAAACACTGTGCAGCTTAAGGCCAAGGGACTTATTCTATTGGGAACCTAGTGATTAGGAGCTCAACCGACAGAAGACCCTTATGCGCCACATGAAAAAGAGCTGATCACATTGGATGATCATTAATATGAAAATTAACACAAGAATGATACTCAGACTTAAAAGATAAACATATCTCTAATGCATTAAGAGAAACAACATCATCCAATGTAATGATTTAATCTAGTTATTACTATTACCACTTTGTACATTTGAGGCATTTGTAATGCTTTGATATATGCATCCCTGATTTATGAACGACTTAGTGACTATGATAGATAGGCTAAGGCAGCACACATTCTTCAACAATCTTAGGCTTAAAACTAAAATGTTTTTGATAGGAAAAAAATAACATGGAATTAATAACTCATAAATTCTAAAATCAAAATTTAAAAAGATCCAGCTACTTTCTTCATTGCTAGCAAAAAATTCTTTCTTTGAAGTTCTTCATTTTATTCTGAGTAGAACTCCATTTTATTAGAGTTGGAAGTTTATAATTTCAAATTATTTTACCAAAGTGTTAGTGTTATTTTCATGAGGTTTTCTCAACCTCATGAAGTAGTGTGTGGAGACGTGGGGCGCGGGGGGCGGGGGGGGGGCATTCAGAATTTTCTTGACTAGAGCTTAAAATCACTTTACATAATGACACAGTGTACCCAGGCATATATACTCATATATACCTGATAAATATTTCAAAAGCAATACTTTATCTTATTGAAATGCACTGTGATGTACTTTATTTCATATGCAAGATAAAATAATAACTGAGATTGATTAAAATTTACTGAATGACACACTAATTAATTATGAAGGAAACCAAAGATTTGCCACCCTGAAGTTGTCTTTTGGAATATTGATTTTTAAGCTCTTTATTAATAAACAAAGATTGAGAAGGAAGCTTTGACCCTCCCCCCTGTTGTTTTTTTAAAGTATATTTTTATTGATTTCAGAGAGAAAGAGATAGAAATATGAATGATGAGAGAGAATCACTGATGGGCTGCCTCCTACATGCTTCACACTGGGAATCAAGCCCATGACCCTGCAGGCATGTGCCCTGACTGGGAATCAAACCATGACCTTCTGGTGCACAGGTCGATGTTCAACCACTGAGCCATGAGGACTGGGCGACCCTTCCCCACTTTTCTGCCCAAGAGATTCAGGAAGAGAATCTTAGGATGTTCACCTTGGCCTAGCTTGAATTAAGTGTGAAAGATAAGAGCGCTTCAGGAAGGTGCCTGTTAGCTAGATACCCACTGTGTCTCACGGTGTCCAAGTTGCCTGGCAAGGATTTTCCTGTATGTTTCGCTCCTCCTCAACTTCTTGTAAATCTCTCATTCTCACTTCTGAAATCTAATATCTCATTCCTGTCAACCTTCTCCTTTGTCTAAAAATGTCTTATATACGTAATGTTGCCTCATTGTCTTTGGAATTTTCATGCTTATGTGAATGTGCATTTATTAAAATTTTGATTTTTCTCCTGTTAATCTATCTTTGTTAATTTGATTATTAGTCCAGCCTAGAAGAACTTAGAAGGTAGGAGAAAAAAGCATTGTTATATTTTTTAACCACCACAGATACAACATGCAATTTAGAAAACAACTACAACAACAGCAACAACCAAATAGATCAATGATGCTTCAGAGCAGTAGTAACCTGAGGAGCTCTGAGGTGTGGGGGACCCAGAGTGTCTGTAAGGTTAGAGGGGAGAGACAATACGTGTTCCTGGAGCAGATGGATTCTAGGTTCTCACTCCCACTTTTGCTATTTTGTGTTGTATGTATACAAGTCTCCCATATAAAATTTCATTTAAAGAAACCTATTATTGGTTTTTAAAAGTTTGGCAGTTACCTCTGTACATTATAATTTCCTTATCTTATAGGACAAATCTTATTATGACAAAATCACTACTTCTAAAATCACTAAAGATAAAATATTTCTTACATGATGTGCTGTTTATTTCAAGCAATACTCCAAGAACAAAGTTGCAAAATAACTCTAAAGTGTTTATCTAGGTTCTTAGGATTTTCTTCTAATGCAGTTTTCCTTATATCCTTTAAATCTGGCATTAGCATTTTCAAGCTTATGTTATAAGATTGTGTTAATTTTTTATATAATTTGCATGGAATTTAACCCTTTGCTTAAAATTCTATGCTTAATTTTGAGTGGTCACTGTTTTTGTTTCTGATAAGTGACTCCATATTTTTTCTTTAAATCATTTATTTATTGCTTTACTCTTTATGATCTTTCAGATAAACATTTTATTTCAGTGACAGGGAGAATTCAAATATTTTTTAGACTTTATCTGTTTGTCAGGGATGGCAACACATTTTCCCCAGAGAAATATGTAATATTTTAAGCACAAAGGTATTCACAGCTTTAAGCTAATTAGAAAGAATTTTAAATTGTTGTTAGGATTTCCTAAAATCACATCTGTTTGGGAAAGGAACAGTAAAGCCAATTTATAAAGAAGAATCAAGATTGGGCTGGGCGGATGTGGCTCAGCCATTGAGCATCAACCCAAGAATCAGGAGGTCATGGTTTGATTCTGGGTCAGACCTTGATCCCCAGTACGGGGCATGCAGCCGACCAATGATTATTTCTCTCTCATTGATGTATCTATCTCTCTCCCTTCCTCTCTCTCTCTCTAAAAATCAATAAAAATACAAAAAAAAAATAAGAATAAAAAAGAATCAAGATTGGGATGTAGATGGGTGAGGGGAAGATGATTAAAAAGCAGAAGAACAAGACAACTTGTATGTATTGAATATTGACGATGTGTGAAACATTAGGCTAAGTGCATTACACGTCTTCCTTCTTTTAATCCTCACAGCAATCCACTGAGTTGATTGCAAGTTCAAGCAGTGATGGAACTGGAGTTTGAAATTAGGTTTGTTTCCATTCAAATCCCTAGTCGTTCCTGATGTTCCCTTTGCTTCCCAAAGACCGTTCTGTTTCCGCATGGTCCCTGCAATTACGCTCCTCACTGCTGCCCAAGCACAGGTTCCCTCACTGCCGTGCCTGGCCCTGAGCCTCATTCCTCCTGCTCTCCTCTCCTCAGTCCTCTTACGGCCAATCATTCTCTTCGTGATTACTCCTTCCATTTGGGGGCCCATCTCACCCTTCAGGCACAGCACTCTGCCCCCGCCCTTGTGTCTTAGCTTCACTTGACCCCAGTTCAACTTACACTTTTGACTACACAGCCTCGGGTACCTTAGAATAAGCCTATGGGTTTAAAACGGTCCCAGAGCCCCGGTTTGAGGATGTCTCCTGCAAGAAAGTCACATCGCCTCGGTTTAGGCTGGACCTTAAATTAGATTCATACAGATGCAGAGACTTCACTTGATGGTAACTCGGGCTTTGGTGAGAAAACATTTAGGTCTGGACTTGGAGGGTGTGGGGAAGGGGAACTTTTCCTCCCCCGCTCCCCCCTTTTCGTATTTCTAATACACTGCAGTTGAGGGGGCAAAAAAAGGTTTTCTTCTCGATTTTAAGCCTGAGAAAAATAAAACAATCAAGAAATTTTTCAAGTGAAGTACAGATCCTCAGCCAGGAAGGTTTGCTGCACCTGGGATCCTACTGAACAATCTGGAGAACTCTGGTGTACAGAATTTCCCAAAAGACACTCCTCTTTTGTAGCTCAGCGAAGGACATGGGCAGGATCGCATTTCCCCCGGCCACCCTGGGAAGGCCACGCAACACTCTCTAAGTTTCTCTCCTTTTCTGGATGGTGCACCAAGTCCCATGTCTCGCACTTTTTTCTGATCATCCACCATCTGGCGCAATACCTGGAACACAATCCGTGCTTTATTCATGTTCGTTAGGCGAATGGATGGGTTGGGCATTGAATAGGATGATGTGTGAACGCGCTGAAGAAGGTGCAGGGTTAAAAGTATGGAGCCAGATTGCCTGGTTTCAAGTTCTGACTATCCCATCTACTGACTGTGTGACTTTGGGCAAGTTATTTATGTTTCTGTGCTCTGTTTTCCCCCCACTTATAAAATGAAAATAAAAGTATTACTATCTCTTAAGAATGTTGTGGTTAGATAAGCAGGGAGTATTTAGAATTAGGTCTGGCTCATAGCAAGAGGTCAGTAAACTTTAGCCAAATGAAATTTAGAAACTTGGAAACTATAAATCATACAAGGTTTTTATTGTTTTTAAAATAACCAAGATCAGATGAAAGGCAAGTGCAGCACAATAAACCCATGGCATTCAAGTGTCTAATATTTTAAGTTTGACTGTTTATCATTAGTCCTAAAGGTTGTAACTTAGAGTAATTTGTAATTTTATTTATGTATCAATTTAAATTACCAATACTGTTAGACTTGCTTGCAAGACAAATCTTTTCTCTTGAGAGTGTGCCTCAAAATTTGTCCTCAGCACCTGACACTTCTTGTTATTACATATTCATTATTTATTTTTGCAATACGCACTATAAGGACCAGGACAATGCTTGTCCCATACCCTAATTTTTTTTAAAAAGCTAAAAATTATGATACTTTTACAATGTGCCAACTGCTAAAATCTTATATAATTAACATCAATTAATATCTCATTCAATACAACAACCATTTAAAGTCAACACAAGGAAACTACGTTATTAAATACAAATAAATACAACTTCGAGTAGAGGGCTCTTGAAAGCACACATTTGATTGATTTAAAGTTATGATAATCACCATAAACAATAATAACATTGTAGGCAACCTGAAAGATTTAGTAATCTATAATTCTGTAGTTATCTGTAAAACTGCAGGTCAATTAATATTTGCTGCAAATACTCCTAACATTATTTATTCATTTAAATATTAGTCACAGACAACGTGACTTTATTGTTGGTATTAGAAATAACAAATTTTCCAAACAATTATTTATATTTACAGAACTACTATTTTTTTCACCTTTTAAACCACTTTTTACTATCTGTTTATCTGGTTAAACAAACTGTGTCAATTTGACTAGTTTGAGTGAGAATAATTTTGCACTATCAAGATAAAAACAATATCATTTAAAACAGGATGGATAATGATTTCCTTTATGGGCTTAATTTTGTCCCTCCAGAATTCCTATGTTGAAGTCCTAACCCTTAGTACCTCAGAATGTGACCGAATTAAGAGACAGCATCTTTAAACATGTGATTAAGTTAAAATAGACCATTAGGTTGGTTCATAATTTAATCTAACTGGAGTCTTTATAAGAAGAGGAAATTTGGAAACATGGAGATGTCAGATAAATGCGTGTATATAAGCCAAGAACACGTGAATAAATGGCAGGAAGGTAAGCCCAGATAAAGGCCCCAGAAGAAACCAAATTTTCTAACACACTGATCTTCGACACTCCAGACTCCTATGAGAAAATAAATTTGTTGCTTAAACTATCCAATCTTTTGTATTTTGTAATGTCAGTTCTAGCAAACTAATACATATTTTATTCTTACAAACTCTTGGGACAAAGGTGTGACTATTATTATTTTTACATATTATTATTTTATAGACAAGAAATGAAAAACAACAACAAAAAACCTAAAGCACAAGGACCCAGGATTTGAACCTAGTAGTAAAGAATCAGAGACTTGTCTTTGACCACCAAGCTTTTTTGCTCCCTTTACTGAATATTATACACAACGTCATGAAAGTCATATTTACATTATACATATTTCTTTTACTGTATAAGTGAGTATATTGTTAATGAAAAAAACTTAAAAGTTATGACTGGAAAGAAGGACAAAAGAAAAAATGTCAGATTAGGCCAGACCTTGGTTCAACAACCTCCATGCTTGAGTTCAGACTAACAAAGAATTCAGAGCAAAGACTCAAACTATAAGAGAAAGTTTATCTAGAAAGTCACAGAGGTAGAAGAAGTGAGCCTGGAAGAAAAGGGCTCAGGAAACAAGTTACCAAGGCCAAGGAAGGGCTTTTGGAGCTTAGGAGAAAGAGAGAGGCAAGGAAAACCTGCCTGGGGGAGGGGGTGGGAAGGGCTCCATAGAGAGAGATCCAAAGGTTAAAGACTTTTATGTGGAGACCTTAGGGATGAATCCCAATGGAACATTCATCAGCTTTCCAGATGTGCCCCTTTGTGGTTCAGCTGGCCGTGGCCTGGAGCTAACACAAAGAAGAAGCCTAGAGGTCATCATCTAGGGCAGTGATGGCGAACCTATGACACGCGTGTCAGAGGTGACATGCGAACTCATTTTTTTGGTTGATTTTTCTTTGTTAAATGGCATTTAAATATATAGAATAAATATCAAAAATATAAGTCTTTGTTTTATTATGGTTTCAAATATCAAAAAATTTCTATATGTGACATGGCACCAGAGTTAAGTTAGGGTTTTTCAAAATGCTGACACGCCGAGCTCAAAAGGTTCGCCATCACTGACCTAGGGGTTAATGCTTAAGGGAGGGATCATACAGGGACTTACAGTTTGCCCATTGCTAGGCACCTGAGGATCTCCGCCCTGGTGACCTGCTGCTCCTGTCCTATCTAAGTACCTACTACATTTTGACTGAACAGATAAAAACCATGACAACACTTGACACAAACTTGCACTGCTTAGAATAAAAACCAAAGTTCTCTTAGATAACATAGAAGATCTCAGGGCTCTGTGATGAGGCAACAGAATGACCAGAGGCACGCAAAAGTTCAAACAAATATAGAAGAAAAGTAAAATTTTATATAAATGAACACTGTTTAAATAGCAAAAAAAAAAAGACAACAAACATTGCTTAAAACACAGAGGAAACATTGAGGACAGAATTTAGAAAAAGCAAGTAGAATAATAGATATAAACAAAATTAAAATAACTACCATAGTAGAAAATCTTTATTTAAATATTACATTAATGACAAAAAGTAAGGAGACTGGTATTTGGGATTAACTTTTCTGCTGAGAAAACTTAGAAAATCTGAAGCAAAATAAAATAAAAGAAATCATTAATTCAAGGCATCAGACAGCTAGCAAAGCAGTTAGCAATCAAGTATTTTCATCTGGCAGGGAGAGTGTGAGCCCAGCTATGGCTGCTTTTTTCCTCTGGGGAATTCGCAGTGGAGAAAGTAGTAGATGAGGAATGAGAAGCTGAGCAGAACTACTGACAAACTTTCAATGGGGACTGAGATACTGTGACTTATAAATATATATATTGTCATTCAGATCTTCCTTCTCTCTAGCTGTTCCTAGGGTATATACACTATATACTAGAGGCCCGGTGCACAAAATTTGTGCACTCGGGCCCGGTTTGTCCTTCATCCTAGCCTGCACCTTCTCATAGTCAGGGAACCCTTGGGGGATGTCTGACTGACAGCTCTCCGCAGGGAGTTGGCCTAAGCTGTCAGTCAGACATCCTTAGCACTGCCGCAGAGGCTGGAGAGGCTTCCACCACCGCTGCTGGGCTTGCCAGCCATGAGCCCAGCTTCTGGCTGAGTGGCACTCCCCCTGTAGGAGCATACTGACCACCAGGGGGCAGCTCCTGCATTGAGCGTCTGCCCCGCGGTGGTCAGTGCACATCATAGCAACCAGTTGTTCAGCTGTTCAGTCAATTTGCATATTAGCCTTTTATTATATAGGACTAGAGGCCCGGTGCACAAAAATTTGTGCACTCGGGTGGGGAGGAGGGTCCCTCAGCCCGGCCTGTGCACTCTCACAGTCTGGGGCCCCTCAGGAGATAACAACCTGCTGGCTTAGGCCTGCTCCCGGGTGGCAGAGGGCAGGCCCAATCCCTAGGTGCAGCCCCTGGTCGGGCTCAGAGAAGGGCCGATTGGGGAGTTGGGGCACTGCCCCCTGTCATGCACAGAGCAGGGCGGACTGGGAGGTTGCGATGCCACCCTCAGTCACGCTCAGGGTAGGGCCGATTGGGGGGTTGGTGCACCGCCCCCTGTCACACTCAAGGCAGGGCTGATGGGGAGGTTGCGGTGCCACCCCCTGTCATGCACAGAGCAGGGCCAATCAGGGGGTTGGGGCACTGCCCCCTGCCACGCACAGAGCAGGGCCCATCAGGGGGGTTGGAGCTCCGTACCCTGTCACACACAGAGCAGGGCCCATCAGGGGGCTGAGGAGCTCCCCCCTGTCACTCACAGAGTAGGGCCGATAGGGGAGCTGGGGCACCGCCCCCTGTCACACACAGAGCAGGGCGGATCAGGAAGTTGGGGAGCTCCCCCCTATCAGGCACAGAGCAGGACTGATCAGGGGGTTGGGGCGCCTTCCCCTGTCATGAACAGAGCAGGGTGGATAGGGAGGTTGTGGCCCCCTGTCACACACAGAGCCACAGGGCGATCAGGGGGTTTGGGCACTGCCCCCTGTCACGCTAATCCCGGTGCCGGGTGGCCTCTCGACTCTGCTGATCCTGGTGCTGGGAGGCCTCACGGCTCTGCTGATCCCAGTGCTGGGAGGCATATTACCCTTTTACTATATAGGATAGAGGCCTGGTGCACAGGTGGGGACTGGCTGGTTTGCCCTGAAGGTTGTCCTGGATCAGGGTGGGGGTCCCCACTGGGGTGCCTGGCCAGCCTGGGTGAGGGGATGATGGCTGTTTGCAGCTGGTCACACACCCTTCAGGGTGAGGGGCTGAGGGCTGTTTTCAGGCTGGCGGGTGACTGAAGCTCCCAACTGCTCCTTTTTTTCTTTTTTTTATTCTGGGCCAGCTTCAGCTCTGGCTCCAGCTCTGAGGCCTCTACTGCTGAAAGCAGGTATCTGGTTTGTTTGGGTTCTATAATCGAAACACTGTATCAACTCCAGCTCTGAGATCCCGGCTGGCTGAAAGCAGGTTTCTGGGGTTTTGTTTAGCTTCTATATTTGTAACAATGTTTCAAAATGCAAGCTCAGAGGTCGGCAAGGCAGGCGGCGAACGTTGGTTTCCTCTGTCACTGAAGCAAGCAAGCCTCATGTTAGCTTTAAGCTGCCTGGCTGCCAGCCACCATCTTGGCTGGCAGTTAATTTGCATATCACCCTGATTAGCCAATGGGAAGGGTAGCAGACGTACAGCTAATTACCATGTTTCTCTTTTATTAGATAGGATAGCCTTTAATAATAAGCCAGTGATCTAGTAAGTAAAAAGTTTCTCTGAGTTCTGACTTCTAGGAAATTAATCAAATCCAAGGAGGGGACCTTGGAATCTCTGATTTATAGTCAGTTGGGTAGAAGCACAGATAACAACCTGGACTTACAACTGGCTACTGGCATCTGAGGGTTGTTTGAGTTGGGGGACAGTCTTGTAAGACTGAACCTTTAAGCTGTGAAATCTGATGCTATCTCTGGGTAGATAGTGTCAGAGATGAGTTGAATTATAGATACCAACTAGTATCCTGAGAATTACTTGTTGTGGGGAACGCCCAACCACTGACCGCCCCCAACCCAACACACACACACACATACACATATTTTAATTGGTACTAGGACAAATACAGGGGCAAAAATTAGAATTTAGATCCTACCAAAAAAAGAGTGTACTTGTTACCACATCCACAGCCTTTCATTTAGGACGTGAAGAGCTACATCTTGAAAGAAAAAAAGAACCAGAAGTAGAAGATGCCTCACATTCATTTCACATCCAAAAAAACCAATTCATGGAAAGGTTAAATAATTTGCTGAAGGTCATATAGTTGCAAGTAGCAGAACTACGGTTTGAACCAGGCCATTTGGCTTTAGAATGCAGGCTTTTTCTCATCATGTTACAGGATTAAATCTGCATGATGTTGACACTAAATC
The DNA here is from genome assembly GCF_964212035.1 of Myotis nattereri. Lineage (NCBI taxonomy): Eukaryota > Metazoa > Chordata > Mammalia > Chiroptera > Vespertilionidae > Myotis > Myotis nattereri. The sequence goes on from NC_138075.1 coordinate 183,947,016, forward strand.
CAACAAAGAGAGCATAGATAAAACTTTAGACCAATTTTATATATGAATTTTGATACAATAATTTTTTGGGGAAAAACCCAGTAAATAAAATACAGCAGCACATTAAGAAAACAATATAACAAAAGCAGATGTGATTCATACTAACAGTGCAAAGAGGATTTACCATGAGAAAATTATTAATTTGATTCAGCAAATTAATGGATAAAAGACAAAATCATAATATCTTGATATTAAAAATTATTTTGATAACATTCAATATCCACCCTGATTTTAAAAACATTTTAACTAAAATAGAAATAAAAATATTTTTATTATACATAGATCAACTCAAGAGTCATGTTGATGGAAAACACTAGATGTATTTACACTAAAGTTGATAATGAATCAAATTATTACTAGCTCGTATAATTGTCAGCATTAGATGAAAGAAATAAAAGGCAAAAATATTTGAACTGCAGGAGGTAAAGTATTATTACAAAAGAAATGATTTTATATCTTTAAAACAAGAGAATTACATAACTATTACAATTAAAGATAAATTTTAGGAAGATGGCTAAAAATAAAATTTATATACAAAAAATTGATGGCCTTGCTGTATAGAATCAACAACCAGTTAGAATACAAAATGGCAAAAGATCCAACTTACAGTAACACAAGAATGATTGTAAATACCTATAAATAAATTTAACAAGAAATGAGCAAGATCTCCATGGACAAAATACTAGAATGCTATTATGAGAGATAAAAGACTTGAACCAATTGGAAGATATACCCTAATCTTGGATGGAAATACTAATAATTGAGTGTGCTCACCTCCCAATATGCCTTGTTCCATCCTATCCCGTCCTCATTCCCATCATTTCCTCCTCCTTCGAAGCAACCCACTACCGTAAACTTTGTGTGTATACATGTACAATAAATAATTCTGGTTCACGTATGTGTAAGCCATTTCAAAATGTACATATTCCTTTCTCTTTCTTTGTTGTTCTCTGCCATCATTTTCAATTGTAGTTCATCTCCTTGGAATAGTAAATTATTGTAAAGTCTGTGTCCGAGAGCTCCAACATCTGGAGCCTGGCTGGGTCTATTTGTATTACCTGTAGTTTTTGCAAGTTTTTATTTGTACAGTCTTGTTTTCTTGTGTGTCTCTTTATTTTTAATTGTGTGCTAATTATGTATTTGCAGAGTTGTTTTGAAATTTATTTACAAAACATTTGAAAATGATTTTCAAATTAATTTGGGGCTTAGGATAATTCAATTTCCTTTTAATTCACATTTGCCTCTCTCCGGTGCCTGAGAAGCAGTTTTGGAATTTTAGGATCTCATTAACCTAATTTCAAGGACTACAGTCCTTATAAGGATTTATTTCTGACCTATCCCTTACTCTTAAGGTGCAGACTTTTAAGTTCCAACTCAGAGCAAGGGGGATGATGTTTCCCACACCATCATAGTAGTACTTGAACTCAAATCTATGTCCACAAAACACCTTGCAGCCATGAAGAAATCTGCTCAGCCTTTCCACTTTTCCTCTGGAATTGACAAAGGACCCCAAGGGAAAAACAGATCCACATGCTGGACGCACTCCTAGGCTATTTTAAACCGCCTCTCTACCTTTCCAAGGACTGCTGGTAATTGTGTTCTCATCCTTTTTAAGATTTCTTATCAAATCCAATTAAAGCTTACAATGTATGACTGTATTTTCTAGCAAAGTTCAAATCAAAGAATGTAGGACTTACAATTTTCCATTTCTGTAAAAGATTAAGAGTTTATTATCTCTAAACCAACGGTGAAGGGACTGCCAATGAATATATTTCAAGGAAATGAGAAAATATGCCAGGAGGAAAAATGCCATGCAAGTACCAATGATAAAGAAGGAAATCGGAGCTATATGTTGATAAAAAGAAATAAATATTGAGTAGTAGAGGTTAAAATTGACCTGGGGCAACATTTAGAACCTTCTTCCTCCCAGCCCTCGCAGGCTTCAGGAAAGTGCTCTGAACTGCAAGGTTAGAGCAAGTGAAAGAAGGAAGGTGGCTGCTGGGGCTGACTTTCCTGGGATTTTGTCTAGCCCGAGTGTGAAGTGGAAAACCTGGGGTCCAGCAGAGGGATGGAGGCCCGGAGTGGACTGGAGGCTCAAGGAGAGAGACTGAGCCCCTCCCTGAGACACCACCCACAGACGGCATCCTTTCTGGGTCCAGCACTTTTTAGAGTTTTTAGCCTTCGTGTTCTGCAGTGTCATTGTGATTTGTTTAGGTGTAGACTTGTTTTTAACTGACATGTCTCAAGACTAAGCACGCACCTCCAGTTTGAAGATTCTTGTCCTACTTTAATTCTTGAAAGTCCTTAGTCATTATTTCTTTTATATTTCCTCTAAACCTATTCTTTCCTTCTGAAACTCATGTTAGTTCCAGAGAAATATGTTCTATGAAAAGCCATCACATTCGATTGGCGATGGAGACCTCTCTATCAGGCTCTATGATTAACCCTGTTCAGGTGCAACAAGAGCCATGGGTTCTGAATTATTCCCTCTTGTCTTACACTCTATTTCTCAGCTTCGGTTTCCCATTCTGTGTGAGTGATGTGATTTCTGGTCCCTGTATCCTGGCTCAGCGTATCTTTAATCTCTGATTTCTTGAAGTTGATTCTGTTTCTCTTCACTGCCTGCCCAAGGTAGTTATTTTTCTATCTACAGATGCTCCCCAATTGATGATTTGACTTTAAATTTTTTGACTTTATTATGGTATAAAAGCAATTCATTCAGTAGAAACTACTTTGAATTTTGATGTTTTCCTAGGCTAGCAATATGCAGCATTACAGCCTTGTGATTCTGGGCAGTCACAGTGAACTGCAGGTTCGAGTCAGTCGTACAGTCACAAGGGTAAACAGTGATACCCCACAGTGTAGTCATTTTTAGGTGATTTTACCCCACTACAAGCTCATGTAAGTGTTCTGAGCACTTTTAAGGTAGACAAAGCTAAGCTATGGTACTCAGAAGGCCAGCTGTATTAAATGCATTTTCAATTTATTGTATTTTTTTTCAATTCATTGTATTTTAAATGTAACAATGGGTTTATCTGGATGTAATCACCTTGTAAATTCAAGTGTATCTGCACCATGATCTTGGGTGTCTGGTGGAGATTTTCCATCTCTGATCATAAGTAGAGCAGAGCTTTCCTAGCTCAGGGCTCTAAACATCTGCTCATGAAATCTTGACATCTAGGCCCTAACACGTATTTCTGTTACAGTTTCCAACTACCCTATTCCTTTCTTTACTTTATAGCTTCAACTTCTGCGCTATGATTCTGGGATCATTCTCCTTTTGGTTATATCCATTTCTTTCTCCTGAGCTTAGTCATCCAGTAGCAATTTCTGACACTTACATAATTTTCCAGGTTAAAATGTAAACATAAAATGATACAATTATGTGCCCCGACCTAGAAGGAATTGAACTAGTGAACTCTTGGTTCATGTATCGATGCTCAACCACTAAGTTACACTGGCCAGGCCAAATTACTAGAATTTTTAATTCAAGTAATCTGATTACTAGAAAATGGTAGAAATAACCCACAAAATTAATAGCTGAAACTACACACAATCAAATGTATTATTCATAAAAACATTTACATTCAAAATTTTAAAGTTTCTTCAAAATAGAACTGAGTCTAAAATATATTACCTATTAAATAAGAGACTAAAAATATTACTTATTAAATAAGACAACTTTTTAATTTAAATAAGTTTTACTTTTTAGTTTTTTTTATCATTGTTGTGAAATTATTACTTTCCAATCATTATATTCATATAGAAAACAATCATTCAATTTTAGGTTTGAAAATGTTTAAGCACCTATGCTCCTCTATACCAGCCTATAGATAGAACAAGTTTTTAAAGTATTTTTATTTTATTGCTTCTTAATTTATTCTCATTTGATTAGACATTTAAGTAAAACAAAAATTCAAACTATGATAATTTTTATTTTGTTTTGTTTTAATAAATATTAACATTTATACTGTAAAAAATAATATAAATGAGCCACTTCAAAATGGAGTGTGAGCCGCCATCCTAGAGAAACAACCTTGCACATCTTACTCCTCAAACTTTGGGATGTTAAAACTAGGAAAAATAACTCTGGACTGGGCCTAAAGCTGCACTGTGTTCCAAACAACTGTTTGCAAAGATAACAGAAAAGCAGACATTATGACTACAAGACTGAAAATTATAGGCATTCCATAAGATTAGCATGGCCATTTTAGCTTATCTAAACCTATAGAAATTGCTTCTTTAAGTTATTAATACCCATAGAAATTTTCTTTATTTATGTAATTATTCCCTTGACCTCTCTCATAAATACCCTCTTACCTTTATATCCTTATATGAACACTATTTAGTTTTCTATCTGAATCAGTGCTTCCAAAATAGCTATTATTTTGTATCTTAAAGAAATGCGAGTTGTCTCACTTTGGCTTTTTATTTTATTTTTAGGTTAACAATACCAACCCATCAGACACACTGAGAAAATTATGGAGCAAACTCTTTGGCATAAGGAGAGGCCAACTACAGTCATCGTTGCTTTGTAGTGGGCTCTTTCGTCAGACGCTTTGTGTAATAAGTTTTACTCGTGGTAAACATTGCACCTTTTTATCCAAGCAATACTAAGGGTACCCTCCCCCCCCCCCAAAAAAAAAGACTCTTTAAAAAGTCTTTGGTTGTTATACCATAAATCAATTGTTAGTGATGACAAATTTATGTCATCACTAACATCATCTGTAAATTTAATAACATAAAATGCAAGTAAATTCTCTGTTTCCATCCATTTTTAAGGTTAAATAATGTTGAAATGAGCTCAATCTTTGTCATTTGTTTCATATTACTATTTGAGTTGTTGTATAAAAACACCTTCAGCTTGACTTCACCTACAATAAGGGGTTGCATATAGATTTCTCCAGTTGTCTCCAATTTACTGCCCAAAATGATTCTGATATTGACTTTGAAGGATTTTAATTTGACCCTCTGATTGGGTTCTCCATTTTACCTAGTTAAGACTTCTCTTTTTGAAGTTGCAAGAGAGACTGATAATTTTTTTTCAAATGTGTATAATGAATTTTAAATTGTCAAAATGAACATTTTAAGAATTTCTTATCTTGGGGTTTTCTCACCAAAGAAACAACAATATTTGGTATCATGTGCAGCTTTTCAGCAATAAAACTGATCTTTAATTAAGCATCTAAGTACCTGTTAGAATTTATAGATTTGCTGCTGCTGCTGGCCACTACTGTTCACTATTTGTGGTCCAAGGCCTGTTCTCAACCACTTCATTTTCAAGTTCAAAGCAGGAGGCCTAACGGACAATCACTCTTTTTCAACATGATTTCAGCTTGTTTTGAATTTTTCTCATCACAAATATTTTTTCTATAAGCATATGACTTAAATATATTGTCTCAAGTATATCAAGAACTATGTTGGGGGGCAATGGGGACAAGGGGAACATATATGTAATACTTTCAACAATAAAGATTTATTTTAAAACATTAAAAAATAAAAAGCAGAATTTTTAGTCCATTTGTATTATCTGGAACTTTTTCACAACAGTGGAACTCTGTACATTTAACAAGAAAAACATTTGCTAGAGAACAAATCTGACAAATAATGAAACTGGTTTATGAGAGCCAGGGGTTTATGTAATCAAAAGTTTAAAACTGCCACTAATTTATGAGGCTAAAAACTAATTTTTTAGAAAAATCTATCTGTGCAGGGCCTTTGGATGGATGCATTTAGAAAGCGTGATTTCCAGCATAGCCATGAGGGTTACTAACTGCAGTGTCAACATCCAAATCAAATCCTCTCAAGTTTAAAAAAAGGCATAGCATTCTGTCACTCATTGTATTTTAGTCTCGGAGCTTTCATTGAAAAAGAATAAGTTGTGTCTTGAAGAGAACCAAAGTTTTGTCATCCTGAAGCTGCCTTGATTGGGATGTTGATTTTAAGTTCTTCATTAAGGAACAAAACTCTGAAAGAACCTTTGACCCTCCCTATCACCTGCAAAAGAGATTCAGTCAGAGAAACCTGTTACAGGAAGGAGATCTTAGAATGCTCACCTTAGCCTAATTTATATTAAGTCTGGTAAATCAGAGTGCTTCAGGCAGGTGCCTTTTAGTGTGGGGCTAAAAAAATATTAATACTTTTCCTCCCATCTTCTAAGTTCTTCTGTCTGGGCTATTCATTAAATTAATAGAGACAGATTAACAGGAGAAAATCTGAGTTTTAATTCCTGCTCAAGGGGAATTCACAAAAGCATGAAAATTCCAAAGACAATGAGGCAACGTTGGGTATATAAGACATTTAGGAAAAAAAGAAAAGGAGTGTGCTAGATAGGGTTTTAGATTTCAGAAGGGAGTTGAGGTAGAGTAGAACATAAGTGGCAGGAGCATTCTTGCTAGGCAACTCGGAAATAATGGTACACGTTCCCTTAAATAAGTTTCACATTCCAGAAGCGAAGTTGGCAGCTTGCTCCATATTTCACTGACCCAATCATTTAGTCCTGAGGATAAATTAGTTCAGTTATGTAGTTGAGTCTCATTTCAGGAGGCAGTGATACAGATGGGCGCCCATCATGAGGCCTACATCGTATAAGCAAGCAATCTGATATTTCATAAGAGGTGTGTCTATGAAAACAAAATAAAACAAAGGTTAATGATCACAGCAAGTTATAAACCAGTTTCTGAGTCTGTAAGGCTGTCCATCTGGAAGATTTCTAGATGTAAGACTTAAAGCTTCTTTTGGAATGAAGGCAGACAATCTGATAGATTCTCCTGACCTGCAGTTGAATGTCTCTGATGATATCAGGTGCTCAGGTAACTCTCTGTGGCTTATCCAACATCAGTGACTGGATCAGTTAAGCATGAGCTGTTGTAACGATTTCTCTAACGTTTATGCTATGTTGTCTAGCTGCAGTTTGCAGTTGCAAGTCTCAGGAAAAAAAGAAGTCCTAGTTCTCAGTAATTCCAGGTCAATGGGTGGGAGAAAAATAAAACATTAGTTTGGAGAGTTGTAGACAAATATTTAAGAAAAGTAGGGGGAAAAAACATGATTTAGTCCAGGTTATAGATGAAAAAGAACTTTAAAGACAATTAACTTAGCTAGATTCTAATACCCACGTCATATATTATTGTTTCTATTAAAAAGCAACTTTTCTCATTTGACCCTTATTTTTCTCAAAAATAGCCAAATTAAGACCATCTTATTTACTGCATAGGTCAAGTTTTAATGAATTTGGTCTGATTATTTGTATAAATACAATAAGAATAGCAATTGATAACATAGGCTCTTTTAAGAATCTGCTTTGCTGGAATTTCTTAAGGAATTCCAGATTGAACTTTAGTTAACTGCTCAAGGCTCAGAAGCCAAGCCACCGAGTTGTCATGAGCATCTGCCGGCAACACCAATAGATTTGGGTGAGCTCCGTGGGTTCTTGAGATCCCACAAATTGTTTTGAGGTGTTTTTGTTTGTTTTTTGTCTTCTCCCAAGAAAGCAGTGTTTGTTTCTTAGCTGGAAAGCCTGCTGTGAACCATATAAGCAAGGTACCAGGCTGTTTTTCAAGAAAATTTTATTGGCTTCCAAAGTCAATCTTAATTCCTTAAAGCTCTTAGGTCAAAGCCTTGATAATAATATCAGTTTCCAATTGTTTTCTGTCATAAAGAGAACAGATTCTTATTGAATTTAATTAGATAATCACATTGCCAGAAAAATAATAATCCTCACTCATTTAAGAGTTTCCAAATTCTGGAGGGATGAGGTAGAAAGAAAAATGCTTCAATACAGCTTACAAATGTATTATTTACCAAATTGTTCTAATAAAACCAAGTTTCCTTATACATGGAAAACAAAAAGATTTAGCCCTAACCGATTTGGCTCAGTGGATAGAGTGTTGGCCTTTGGACTGAAGGGTCCCAGGTTCAATTCCGGTCAAGGGCACATCCCAGTGGAAGGTGTGCAGGAGGCAGCTGATCGATGTTTCTCTCTCATCAATGTTTCTAACTCTCTATCTCTTTCCCTTCCTCTCTGTAAAAAATCAATAAAATATATTTAAAAAAGAAAAAAAAAGATTTAAAAAGTTAACAATATTTTAAGCAAAATGTTATAAAACTCATAAGCTCATTCAGTTTACGTAATATAATTAATTGTTTATCTTGATCATTTGCCAGCATGTCCATGAATCCAGTTATTTCTTTGAGTTCTATAAATCTTCATCTGGTTTTAAGGTGTGATCTGAAGATGTATTCTCAGTAAGCTGTACTTTAAAATAAACCAGAGTTCTTTACCTGTATCTTTCTCAAAATGAAAAATATTTGCAAAAGCATCAAACTTAATGACTACAAATGATAAAACTTAAAATGACATGTTTATAGATTTGATTGTAATGCAACTGACAAGGAACTTTGCCTTTTTTCTTTCTGTAACATACTAGAGGCCCTGTTCATGGATTTGTGCACAGGGTGGAGTGGGGAGGCGGGTCCTCAGCCTGGCCTGCACCCTCTCACAATCCAGGACTCCTTGGGGGATGTCCAACTGCCAGTTTAAGTCCGATCCCCTCAGGCCAGGGACCCCTGCAGTGATCAGGCCTAAACCGGCAGTCAGACATCCCTGAGGAATGTAGCAGTGAGTGAAGTGGCAGGTGGCTGGGGAGGAGCCCGAGCCAGGCTGGGCGCCACCTGGCTTGGTGCTCAGGCATTCTCGCTGCTCTCTCGCCACTGCACTCACCAGCCATGAGTCCAGCTTCTGGCTAAGCGATGCTCCCACTGTGGGAGTGCACTGACCACCAGGGGGAAGCTCCTGTGTTAAGCATCTGCCCCCTGGTGGTCAGTGCATGTCATAGTGACTGGTCGTCCAGTTGTTCCGGTCATTCCATCAAAACGGTCACTTAGGCTTTGATAGATAGATAGATAGATAGATAGATAGATAGATAGATAGATAGATAACATTTGAACATAACAATTAGAATGTTGGTAATGGAAATTAGACTCTTCCATGGGATTGTGAGGAAAGAATTCCAAGGACCCACACACATGGTTTATTTGTGATATAATATCAAAAAAGTTTTCCCCCTGGCTTCCCAAGGTCTCATTTTGTCTGTCCTGCCATGGAAAAAGTACAACCTTGTCTGCAACAAGGCAAATGCCAGCCCAGAGTTTCTGTTCCGTAGCCCTTTGGAGCCCGTGCGGTCTGCTGCAGGTCCCAAGTTGCCACTAGACCCACTAGTCTCCTGCTATCAGGCGGGAAATAACAGGAGTGAATGCGAAGAATGTGGGTCACAGGTGGGAGACTGGCGGAGAGAGAGAAAAACAGAGAGGGAGGGGGGAGAGAGAGAGAGAGGGAGAGAGAGAGAGAGAGAGAGAGAATTCTTTTTCTTCTGGGATTATGACCAAGAGCTTTTTCAAAATAACCAATTAGCTTCCCAAGATTTTGTGGGCTTGCATTGGAGTCCAGCCCCTAACCAAACATCTTCTTCCCAGGTTAAACTGACAGTCCTCTGTAGTTAAATACTTTCCCCTGCATCCTTGACTTTTTTGCGCATTTCCTTATCTCCTCTTGCTCCAACCCCCAAACACAATCGGGTTCTGGCGGGGGGCAGAGAGGGGTGTTAATTCCCTTGGAACTTCCTGTTAGAGCAAACCTGCTCAGTGTCCCCAGCTGACCTTGCTTAACAATTTTTTACTTCCCTGGCTTTCTTCCTTTTATTTATTTTTTATTTATTTTTTAAAAATATATTTTATTGACTTTTTTTTTACAGAGAGGAAGAGAGAGAGATAGAGAGTTAGAAACATCGATGAGAGAGAAACATCGATCAGCTGCCTCCTGCACATCTCCCACTGGGGATGTGCCCGCAACCCAGGTACATGCCCTTGACCGGAATCGAACCCGGGACCCTTCAGTCCGCAGGCTGATGCTCTATCCACTGAGCCAAACCGGTTTCGGCGCTTTCTTCCTTTTAATAACTAGCTAACCATGGTAACATTATTACAATTGCAAATATTATATCTGAACTTTCAGACTCTGGAGATTTGATATAATCTCAAGACAATTTACTTTAGTAATAATATATGTATACTAATACAACATAATTATTATTTCTTTATTTGTCAAAGCTTCCCATGCAATTTTAGCATACCACACAGGTCTAATTAGAATAAAATGTATCTTCTATGAGGAGAGAAAAAGCAAATCTTTGCGGTATTCCAGGGACCCATTGGTTTAATCCAAAGTCATTTTCAGGTTAAGAAAAGGCCTTTTTTTTTTTTTTTTTTTTGACTCTGGGAAGATTGTCAAACATATTTTACCAAAAAGATCATATATCATTATGAAAAGTTTACCCAAAGTATCAAACAAAAATATAGGTTAGTAAAACTTTAGCTCTTAGGATTGAAACAATTATTTTCTTAAGAAATCAAGGACCTGATTAAAACAACATAAAACACAAAATGTTAACAGAGGGAGATATCCTCATCTCATCTTCCTGGGTTGCTAATAGGGGTGGAATTCTTGTGATATCATTGCATTGTATTCACATAAGCATAAAAATTCTAAAGACAGCAAGGCAACATTGGGTATTTATGACATTTTGGACACAGAGAAAGGAGGGGAATGGGCTATTAGATTTCAGAAGTGAGAACGGGCAATTTGCAGGTAGTTTAGGAAGAGCAGACCATATATGTCAGGAAAATTTGTGCTAGACAACTCAGAAACAACAGAGTACTGGGGGTATCTAGCTAATATGCACCTGCTCGATGCCCTTTTATTTACCATACTTAAATCAAATCAGGCTAAGATGAACATTCTAAGATCTCTTTCTTAAGGCAGGGTTTCCTGTCTGAATTTCTTGAGCAGGAGGGGGGTAGGAAAGGTTTCAAAGCTTCTCTCTGAGTCTTGTCCTATATAATAAAAGGCTAATATGCAAATTGACCGAACAGTGGAATGACTGGTCGCTATGACATGCACTGACCACCAGGGAGCAGACGCTCAAAGCAGAAGCTGACCCCTGATGGTTACTGTGCTCCCACAGGGGTAGCACCACTCAACCAGAAGCTGGACTCACTGCTGGCGAGTGCAGCAGTGGTGGTGGGAGTGGGCCTAAGCCATCAGTTGGACATCCCCTGAGGGCTGCCAGACTGTGAGAGGGCACAGCTGGGTTAAGGGACCTCCCCATGTGCATGAATTTTGTGCACCAGGTCTCTAGTTTCTTAATAAACAGCCTAAAATCAATATCCAAAAAGGGCAGTTTCAGGGTAGAAAAACTTTGATTTCCTCTAATGGCCTTTTAAAAAATCTAAGATTTCATCTCATTACCTTAGCAATACAATCTGAAATAAACAACATTTCCCCCCAAAAATTCCAATAAAAATCCCAGGACTAATTTTCATTGATCTGGATTAAGTTGCATGCCTGCCTCTCAGGCAATCCTAGAATTGGGTATGATAGAAAGTTCTGATTGACCCTGGGATTAGACCTGAGAGAATCACACCTACATCAGGTGCAATAAAGGTGACAGAAAATGGTACTTCAGAGCAAAACTGGGTGCTGTTTTTAGAAGGGGATTAGATGCTGAAAAGGCAAAGAAATAAATGAATTTTTACTACATTTTACTACATTCCATACATATATTCCTAACTATGCAACCATAAACCATTGGGGGATAATCCAATTTGGATCAGGTTTGAGAAATATCAGAAGGTGTAGTGACTCATAAGAGGCTTTCTAGTCTTTCACATTAATGGACTGAACCAAAGCACCAGTTTGCAAACACACCTGTTTTCCCAGCCTGCCTAGATGAGACTGGACCCAGACAGGAATGTTTGTCAGGCTCAAGCAGGAGACCCTAAGAGATACCAACTTTGCTCTCTTCTTTCTTACAGACTTCCCTCTACTACATGTTTTTAAATGCTTAAGTAAGTTCTTGCTTCTGGAAGGTCTGCCATTTGACATGATTTATTGCCTAATATTAGACTATTGAGGGAGACAATTTTTTAACTTCTGCATGATTTAAACAATTTTGAATACAAGTAATATTTTACTCAGAGAATAAAAAAAGAGGAAGGGAATAAGTCAAGGTGAAAGGAGGAAGAATTTGGATACTTCATAGAGTGATACCAATTTAGGACTTAGAAAAATTTAGTCATGAAGTTTTCTAACTTTTGTAGCTTGACAATGGAAAAGAACAAACACACTATGATAAGTTTGTCTCAGAGAATAGGAATCCACAGTAACATGGGGCTTTGGAGTTAAGTTCTTGATACACTGTTAAAGTTTAGGTGGAGAAATGAGGAGTCACAATCCTGGTCTCCAAGGTCTTGAGTGCCTAATATAATCAGAATATTTCAAGTGCTTAATGAGTATACTTGAGGTCTAGGTTGAGAGACAAAGGTTGTGATAATTTCAAGGTACAGTCAGTTCTGACTTAAGGCTTGTTTTGAAAACATGAATTTATTCCAGCATAAAGGAACAACTGGAGCATTTTGTGCTTGCTTATGCATGATTTCATCTGATAGATCGGCTAGGTCAGTGTTCGGCAAACTCATTTGTCAACAGAGCCAAATATCAATAGTACAACGATTGAAATTTCTTGTGAGTGTGGCTTACATTTTAAACTTAAACTATATAGGTCGGTACATTGTTATTAACTTAATTAGGGTACTCCTAAGCTGGCCTTTGCTAAAAACGTCCTCAATTTGAGGGCTCGACCTCAGCAAATGTACCCCCACTTCTTCTAACGCCACTTCTTCAAAATAGACTCGCCCAGGCTGAAAACCGACTTCTGCGCATGGGCCACGAAGTTTCAATCGCACTGTACGTGCGCGCCCGCACATGGTACTTTGTGGAAGAGCCACACTCAAGGGGCCAAAGAGCCGCATGTGGCTCGCGAGCCGCGGTTTGCTGACCACTGGGCTAGATGAATGCATAATGCTGTTGAACTGAGCAGCATAAACTGTACCAAACGCACACATCAGCACAAATCTCAAACATACACCAGATACCTTGGCTCACATTTGTGCTATGAGCTACACTCACATTTGCTGATTTAACTTTCTATACAATTTCTATAACCCTTCACCACTTGACAATAACATACAAGCTACAACCCTTGGACACCAACTTTCATAAGCAAATTTCAGGTGTTTTTCAATATAAAGTGCCATGTCGACTTATAAATACATATTACTTATTTATGAACCATTTTAAATATATAAGCCTGTGCTACTTAAAATTCTTTTAATGTGTCCTTGACAAAATGTTTGAGGATTATACCCCTTAACCCTAGCTTTCCTTATTATAAGCCCTGTGGTTTTTATTGCTTGGTTTTGCAAAGTGATGATTTTTAGGAACACATATGTCATGTTATGATACAACTGACTGCATTTAGTACCAATAAGAGCTTCAACACACTTTTAAATATTTACTAGTTATAAGTACTATTTATTGAATGAGTACTAGATATTTTACATACATTAGCTATCTAATTTAGCTTAATCCTAAAATTGCCCTATGGGTTAAGTGTAATTATTATCTCCATTGTATAACAGAGGGCACTGATTTAGAGGAGTTAAATAATTTATTCTCTATCACAGAACTAAGAAACAACTGGGATTCAAACACCCAGCTCTCAGAGATTGCAGATCTTGCTTCAAACAACATTGGCCAAGTAACAGCCATAGTCAAAGAGCTGTGCTGAGTAAAGCCTGCCTTGGAACTGGGCATTCTCAGGGTCAAATCTAGGTCCCACCACTTACCAGCTGCTTATAATTGAACAGGTGACTGACACTTTATAAATTTAGTTTTCTAATCTGTAAAATGGAAGGCCATTATAATAAAACTAGAGGCCCAGTGCATGAAATTCATCCTTGGGGTGGGGTGTTTCCCTCTGCCGGCCTGCACCCTCTCACAGTCCAGGACAACCTTGGGGGATGTCTGCCTGCCAGCTTAGGCCCGACCCCTTGCTCCTCACTGCCCGCCTGCAGGGGAGGCAGGAGAGGTTCCCGCCACCCCTGCTGCACTCACCAGCCATGAACGCATCTTCTGGCTGAGCGGCACTCCACTTGTGGGTGCTCACTGACCACCAGGGGGCAGCTTCTGCATTGAGCGTCTGCCCCCTGGTGGTCAGTGTGCATCATAGTGACCGGTAGTTGCTCTGGTTGCTCCTCCATTCAGTCGACTTGCACATTAGGGTTTTATTATACAGGAGAGTATTCATTGATCACTTACTATTACCCTCAAAACACTATAGGAGATAAATATTATTCCCTTTCTACAAGTGGCAACTTTCAGGCTTAGAAACTTGATCAAGGTAGCAGACCAGTAAGGACAGAGGTGGGGTTCAAGCCTCAGTCTGTTAAATTCCAAAGAACTGTCTCCTTAACCACTATTCATCACAGCCCCTAATATAACTTTCTCGTTGCTGTCTCTGATTGAAAGAGATGCTGTATAGAAATTATTTAGCGCTGTGCCTAGTCTTTAGTATAAACCTAATAAATGAAGTCCATTATTAATATTATTACCACTGGAACTTAGCCAAGAACATAAATCATTATAACACAAAACAATGTAAGCACCATGGAGTTTTGTTTGCTTGTTTTTTTAAAAAGGGATGTCTAGGGAGTTCAAAGGAGAGAAAGATGACATTTGTAAATAACATGATTCTTCAAGGAAAAGGCAGCATTAGAAAAAAATAATATGTAGGATCTTGGCCCACAGAGCTGAGGGTAATATATATGGAGGAAATAGCAGAGACCCTAACACAGATAGAAACTGTGGGTTCTGCATAGGGAGCCCTGGGAGGGTAGACCCATGAGCCTTCCGGGGGAGAGCCGGCCAGCTGGAGAGGAGCCTGCCCTAAGCATGGCATACAATGGGAAGCTAGCACCGGCTTTGGGGAAGGCGGTAATATGAGTAGGGGTGAACACTGGGCAAACAAATCTGTCAGAGATTGTAGCAGGAGTGACTGAGGGCGTGGGCAGGGCGGTGTCTGATTCCCAGGGCTGCCCTGCCAGCCTCCAGGTGAATGTGGGTTCTCCCCAAGAGCACATTCCTGGGCAGTTTGTAGTCCAACGAGGCCCTCTGCAGGCATCGGGATGACTAGACTCGGAATTTAGATGGGGCAGGATCTTCATAGTAAAATCCAGTCAAAGAACCGAGGTTGCAGACTTAAAGGCCCCTGGGAAGCCTGACCAGTTAGCATGGTGACAGAAACAGGTGGGTGTCCCAGGCACACGCCTTTGAGCCAAAACTGCGTAAGAATATAGGGCAAGTGCTCTATACTTCTAGCTTTCAAAAGAAGGTGGAGAACCTAGATTTTCATAGATAAACACCTTGATTTCTAGAGGTGGTCTTGATTAAAACAAACAAACAAACAAAAAGCAACACTGTGGGCACCAAAATAAACATGTCTGTGGGCTGATTCTGCCTTCTGAACTGCACATTTTGAACACACAGCTTCCAACCAGGAAGGGAATGTGGAGCTCATCTTTAGAGTCCAACTTCTCCACTTACCAGACAGGAATATCATGTCCAAAGGGTCCCAGCCAAGTTAAATGATCCCACAGCTGAATGAGACCACAGGCCATCAAGGTGCCCACCCACCGCGCAGTTTTTTTAATGCTGCTGACCGGTTTTGCCCCAAGCTGGCCCACCAGCCGTGGCTGTTTTTCTTTACGGTGTCTGTGGGACTAGGGGTAAGATTGAAGGTGACTGTTTTGCGTTCAGGTGTTTGTGAAGCTAGGGGTAAGATTGAGGGTGCTATAGTGAAAAGGCAGTTGATAAGATTTTACTGTAGATGTGAAAACCACTCACTCCTCACCCCATCATCAACCGAGCCAGGTATGTCCCGGTTCCGATAGCATCAGTGCCAGAGAACCCTTCTTCTCAGGCTGGGATCAAGTATTCCCAAGTGACCTTATTGTACCCTGAGTGCGGAGGCTAAGTCAGGATTACTTTACAGTCTACAGTCTCTCCCCAGCCTGTACAGTCAACTGTCAGCAGGCACTCCAGGCCTATTCTGGCCGCACCCTAAGGATGGTATGCAGAGCTTCATAATCTGCAGCTGACAGCAGGGAGTTTTTGTGGCTGATCCATGACAAAAGGTATTATTTTATATGTTTTATAGAAAAAAAAAACCCTGTTTCATTTGCAAATAAATCACTTGGGTATATTTCTAAGCAATTAACTCCCAATACTGATATTTTCCATAGAATATTGCAAAGTGTTATCGGATAGAGTTTAGATGGGAAACTTTGGCATCAGATCTACATGGTTCAGGTCCTTTCTACATCTCAAATATACACGGGTGTGGGATTCATTAAAATCATGCTAAAAATGCTTTTCAAACATCGTGAGTGCTCATAAAGGGTAGCTCTATCACACAATTGCTTCATTTTGATCTGTGAAGGGACTTTATATTAAGTCAATATTTTTGTGAGGCTTTAAAGATCTAGAGATACCATTCTTTCCAGAAAGTTGGGAGGCCTGATTAACCTCCTCTTAAAGATCAGAAGCATGGCGAGTTGGACACTTGCTTGACTGTGATCTTCGCCTAATTTCAATCTAAATGATTTTGCTCCAATAATATCTGAGACATAAAAACTACAAAGAAAGGACATAAAGTGTGTAGATAAGCCCTGACTAAGTGATTCAGTCCTCCTTGTTACTGTATAATAACGTTGCTAATCTTTACGAGATGGCCCTTTGGAAGCTGTGGGTGTTGCCCACAATCTGGAATATACATCACGTTGATTTTGGGCAGAGGAGTGAAATATAATGATGGAACGCATTTATTCAGGTGGTTATTCTTAAGGGGTCTAGTCTTTGAATTCTTAAGCAATTTTCTCTGAGCTGTACATTCATTGGTTGAATAATTAACAGACATTTAGAGCTGAATTTGGAAAATATGCTTCTGCATGTGCTACTGAATAGGGCTGTGCCAAAGGTTGGGACAGAAATGTGGACTCACCCAGATTAGCAGTGCCAGACTCTGACACATTGAATTTCAACACTTCCAGTTCATCTTGGCAGATGCTAGTGTCCTGATGTCATGCAGCCATGATGTAAGCCGCAAAGAGTGGTATTTTGCAATAGAGAGATTCTGGGAACCCTCCCCATGAGTGTGAGCTGCAGGATATCAATATTTACATTATACCACAGAGAGTGTGTTACATTTTTGTAATTCACAAAAGTTAGATAACTTACTCATGATCTCCTGCAAGAGGAATTGTTTTTATGTTCAACACCAAAAGCTTAAATTGCTGGTGTTTGCCTTGTGATTTTCTTAAGACTTTTTTTTTTCCAATTACATATAGCGAATAAAAATCTTCCAAAAAGGACATTTCAAAATGAAAGGATTAGATTTGCATTGTTCTGGAAAACACTAAAAGATAAACTATGCTATAATTTTATTTACTTCAAACGTTAGAAAAACGTAATTATTAAAAAAAACTAATTTGAGGAAAGAAGACACAATAATAAGCAACTATAATTTCCTTTTTATAAATTTCTGGCTCAAGTGTGAGTGAAATTATAGTGTTTGCTCCCACTCCCATTTGTTATCATTGTAATTAGCTAGTTAATATTAGTAACTAGAGGCCCAGTGTGCAAATTCATGCACAGGTGGGGTCCGGCTGGCCCTGGCCCCAACTGGGACAGATCAGGGCTGGGCCTGTTGGGAGAAGGAGATGGCAGGAGATTGGCCCGCAGGCCCTGCCCTGATTGGGGTTGGGGGGCTGATTGGGGGCAAGGCTGGCCATGGGGAGGGGCTGTGGGCAGTGGGTTGGCCAGCTCTGCCCCTGAATGGGGTGGGTGGGGGGTGCCAATCAGGGGCCAGCGGCCTGGGGAGGGGCCATGGGTAGTTAGCCGCCAGCCCCACCCCTGATTGGGGTGGGGCCAGCTGGGGGAGGGGCTGCAGGAGGTCGGCCCGGGAAGCCCCACCCCCTATTGAGGTGGGGTGGCAATCAGGGGCGGGGATGTCCAGGGGGAGGAGCTGCAGGCCTAGCTTGGTGGGTTGGGCTGATCAGGGGAGAGGCTGAGTGGGGGAGGGAAGGGGCATTTGGCTCTTGATCAGGGTGGGAGAGTCCGATCAGGGGCAGGCTGGCAGGGGGGAGGGACTGTGAGGTTGGCCGCCCACCCCACCCCCTGATCAGGCCAGTTTGCTGGCCACAGTGGGCTTCATAGCAACAGGTTGTTAGGTCGTTACGGCCTTTAAGGTAGCTGCCTTTTTATATGTATAGATAGTAAGAGAGCAAAGGGGAGGCCAGACATTATACGCAAGGTCATTTGGGCAACTTCACCAGGAAGCTACAGCTTCACACTCCCCAGGTAACCCCTGGTCCGTTTCCTGCAGATCACTAGGGCAAGGGGTCTAACAAAGGGAAAGATGGGCACATGTGCAGTGAAATTGGGGTGATGCAGGGAAGGTGCTTGTCTGTCAGTCTGGCCTGGGGAATAGGTTGGTTAGAGGGTGAACCCCATCAGAAGCCCATGAAATCTAAGCTCCTGCTTAAAATCCCCAAAGAAGCTTTTTCTCTCTGTGCCCTTGCTAGTGCTTGTTCTCACTTGCTCTCTAGCTCCATGACCCGCACTTGCCCATGCTCTCGCCTGTTCTCTCTCCATAGCCATGTGGCCTTAAGCCGCCACATGGCCCATGGCCATGGGCCATGTGGCCTTAAGCCGCCACATGGCCCATGGCCATGGGACCACTTGGTGGATTGTAGCTGAGAACACAAGCTAAAATAAACAGATGCTGGACTGGACTGGACTTTAAAATGGAACAGAAATTCTGAGCAGTGGCCTTAATTCTGGCCCTCCTGAAAACAAGATTGCACTTCTCCAGGGTGAGAGAGACAGAGATGAAAACTTGGAGGAGACTCCCTTAATTTTACATCATCAATAAAGCTTTCCATGAAACCCCATCCTCTTGTGGGGGCCTCAGGAACTTATTTTCCTCTTGGCACCCCAAGAACTCCACTTCTACCAATAACACCATCATGCTTCAAAATGCTAACTCATGAATATTGAAGTCCCAGCATGTATTCTCAAAGAATTGAAGGGTAGACCCAGGAAGAAGACAAAATGGGAATGAAAGACATTAATGAATCCCTTAGCAAGTTTAATTTAGTAAAAAAATGCCAGAACATATTCCATTTCTTTCCTAAAGGAGCCACCCACCTAATGATCCATAGATGGATAGAGGAAATGTAGTTTGGATGCAAGGGACTCACTGGTAGACTTCTTTCGGGGCTTTATTGCACACGGGAAAAATAAAAGTGAAATATTTGCAGAACATCTTGTATTTCTTCACTTTTTTTAATTTAAGTCCTGATTCCATACATAAATATTGGAAGCTCTAGCTCCATAGGAATGCCAGAGGTTCCTTCCTGCAAATTTAACTCTTGGGGTTATGGGGTCACAAGATCATGTGTAGGACAGAACATAAACAGGTGTCTTCTTATGAGTCACACTCTAACTTTCTATAGTCTCACCGGGTGGATTTTATACTGTTAATGCATACTGTTCCGCAGGTGAAAAAATTGGAATCTCTATTGCTTTTTTGTTTTGGTGTGCTTTTTAGTTTGGCAATCAATCTGGACATTTTAATTTTTGTCTGATGTTGTTTAATTTCAATTATATTGTGTTTATAATTTAGAAATATTTATAGACAGCAAATATGTTTAACTTTTTAGGTTATAACCTCTCCAGACTCCAGTATTAATTCCCCTTTCATCAGGAGGCAGTCCTTAATTAAGCTTTATTGTTTCTTCCTGGACTCTCCCCAGCTTTTTAATAAGTCTTTGAAATGCTCAGGGAGAGCATAGCTTTCTAGGTGTGGTCCCTGGAGTCACTGGGAGGAACCTTCACCTCCCCACTCCTTGGTATGATGTAACCTCTACATACTTTGTGAGGACAATCAGAAAGTGCTGACACGCCATTGACCTGCCTTAAATTCCGTATGAAGGCAAAACAAAGCAAATGAAATACCTTCTACTCAAAGGAAAGCAGAATGTAAAGTTTTTATAGTGAATGAAAAGTCATAACAATATAAGAGAAAGGCTTGTTACTAGGCAATCATGGTAAGAATATTCACTATTGATCTTCTTTTAGCCCATCTCATGATCAAAATGGTTTTGCTTATTAAAATTACAATGGAAAAAATCAAGAGTTATAGGTTGAATTTAAAAGAAAAGTTATAGACATTGTTTTTAAATTATATGTTTTGCTTCACTTAAAAACAAAATTTTAAACAAAATTATAACTTTACAAAACAAACAATAAAATATACACCTAAGATGATAGACGGTGGTGTGTTTTGGATTTGAGGTATGGTTGAGAATATCCCAATTTTTCAGTTGTGGAAAAATTGCTTTCTTCTCCCCTGGTCAAATTTTAGAGCTAGAAGGGCTCTGTAGAAAATGAAATTAAAGCCCAACAATATCAGTGGTCCTGCCCAAGATTATTCTAATTACATGAAAAAAAAATATGACTAAAGAGGAAGGACCCTAATTCCCAAATAGCTATTTCTAGAATAACTATTGCATTTTCTCACTCTATGTGCAAATCTGCTATCAAGTACTCAGAAGTGGTTAATAAATTTCCCATATGCTTCTGGTTGATGAAAAAATTCCTGTGTCCAACTCTTTAGTTTTTCTTTCAGGATCAGTTGTAGAATTTCATGTATTAGTAGAATTCTAGAATTTCAGTCCAAATGAATAGTCACCAGATAATTCCACTAACAATACGAGGAAGTACTAAACATAAGCAGTAGGATACCAGTGAGTCCAACACAACATGTTATAATCCATGCAGAAAAAGAGATATTTTGTCTACTCAGGGCTTGATATCCAGTAGCTTCCAGTCATCAGAAACTCTTTAGCTTATTCCATATTTCACATTTCACAGATAACAGCTCCACAATGTTCTCACAAGCTGGGTATAATGTATTTTGCCTTGGACCTTCCATTTTCTTGTCTCTGGCTTAGACTCCAGGCACTTGTTTGGATCACTGAAGGTACCACAGCATTGATCTTATCCTAATAGTTGACATCACATTCTTTTAGACCTTATGAAAGCAGCATGTTTCGGATTAGGTCCATTGAGCAGTGATCCAAAATACTGGTAGCTAGTACCTGAAGAGCCCAGGCTTGGTATTGCTTTGACTTATTGCAAGGTTGATAATCCTTCTCATGAAAACTCACATCTGACACGATCAGATGCATGGCACTAAGACTCTCTGCAGTAAGAACAATAACCACACAACAACAGCAACAGACCCAGAGTAGTACTATGCACTTGACTTCGGTCACTGTAAGCTTGCTCCATTGGCTCTCTTGGTATCCTAACAATGACAAAGTCTAGTGATTTCTGTTGAAATGTATTCTCTCATTTCATCATGATCCCAACTTCCAGCACGTTCGAGTCCAGTCAGCTTGGGAAGTTTAGTTGTTTCATTGGAAGATGGCAGTGTGGGGTCCCCCGATCTTTACAAATGCCTCATCAAAATTTCTTACACAGGCCTCACAGTGGTCTTCCTCTGGAACAGACCTTGTAAGGTGATTTCAGTTTTAGACACCTAAAACAGAGTATTGATTTCCATAAGAATGTGAATGCTCTTAGTATACCTTATTGCAGATTATATAAATGTTCTGGAGTAGCCTTGTTGCTGGTTCCCCACCCAGATCCCTTTTACCCATTGGTAGATCCATCCCCGGCAGCTATGGGTGTTAACAGACCCAGAACAGTATCCTTCTCCAGAGGATCCCCTGGGCCCACAGAGAACTTTGTCTGAATTCCTGGGAGACTCCTGATCTGTGCCCACTACCCAGGCTGATGACACAGAGTACTAAAACCAAGATCCCTCACCTTCTTGGGATAGGTCCATAATGCCCTTCACATTTGAGATCATCCTGTGGAGTCAGGCTGAGGCTCGACTTTAGCTAATACCACATCTTTGCTTACCTTCTTCCTCTGCTCTAGCTTTCCTTACTGCCTTATAGGTCCTACTTTAGGGCATCCCTTGACCAATCACTTGCACAGGAATCCCCATTTTGTGTTCTGCTTCTAGGAAACCTGACCTCAGACAGCGGTATTATTAACATTAAAAGGTCTACTTTCTTTTTTCCCCTCTTTTTGGTTCCTTAGGCAATTGGCATAATAAATCAGTTGATATAAAATATTTTATATGAATTGTTCTACAATTGATATAACATTTTATTTTCTCTAAGATACAATTATTAAGCAACCAAAATTTTTCTTATTTTGATAGTCAGTTTTGATCATTTTTAAAATGAAAACTTAGTTAATAGAGTATGCCAGGGAAATGTATTTATACTTTTTTCTTTAATTTAGCTCACATTATTTCTTGAGTTTCCCTAGCTACATGAATTTAAGGGAAAAAATTACCAGTGTGGATACACTAGAAATAAGAATTAATACACAAGTAACTTATACTTAGTGGATCCAGCTTATCTTCTTAAGCTTCTAGCAGTAGATAATATCTTCTGAATATACCTTCAATTGATTGTTTGGAAGTAAATGGCCCATGTTTGCCACACTTTTTATTCATTTCTTGATTTCTTCATTCAACAAATATATACAGAGTGTCTATTGTGTGCCAGGCAATGTATTTGGCACTAAATATATAATTTTGAATAAGACACACTTTTCACTACCCTTGTGGGGCTTGCTGGCCTCTTCATTTGTAACTTTGATGTAGGCAGACAGAAGCAAGAATGGAGGGAAATTGTAAATTGGAGCTATACTATTGAAATTGCAGGTAAATTTTTACTGCTAATCTGGGTTTATGAGGAAAGGTATCAAAACAAATATGTAGGAACTTGTCAGATCTGCAGCCATATTTTCACTAAAAAAATTAAACATGCCAATTCATAGTACATTGTAGGGGCTCAATAACTATTGTTCAAATGAACGAGTACCCACTGACTTCATATTTTGTGTTTTTTTTCCATACCTCGTTCTTATGTAGCAGTAAAAAATAGCAAGAAAACCACTTAATAATACTCCGACGCCAATCCAAATTGCAATGTATTTTTCATAAGAATTTACAGCATATGAAGTTAAGGTCAAATGCTCACACCTTTCTCCAGTATAACCAGTAAAACACCTTTACAAAAAGAAAAGAATGAATAATTTTAAGATTCACAATGACAGAAATACAAAGAAAAGACCAGTTTCAAAGAATGAAGATGCAAATACCAAATGAAAGCCAATCTGTTACAAGTACTGAAGAAGCTATGTATTTTACAATAATCATTTCATTAAGACCGCATATCAATGTACCTTTTCTCATTGACGAAGTGAAGATAGTACGTGTGCTTTATGCCTTGATCTAGAAAATTATTTTCTCTTATATAGGAAGATGCTGAGCAAATCAATGATTATCAAAATAGTATTCTAGTTGCTCTAGAACTCTCTATTCTCCAAGTGTTTTTACCATACCCTATTTCATTTCATCCTAATCACATTTGCATGATGCTAAAATGCTGATATGGATTCAATAGTTTTGAGGTGGAGCATAAGCTTCTGCATTCCTAACAAGCTCCCAGGTTCACAGATGCTGCTAATCTGGGAACCATATTTTTGAGTAATGAGGATTAGGTAGCTTAGAAACAGACTCCTTAGATATCCAACTACAAAGAGGATTGGTGAGTCACGATCAGATCATGTACTCTTTTAGCCCCATAAGATAGAGGTGTGGGAATGTACTGTGTGAAGCACCAGAGGCATAAATTCTCCTCCTCCTGTGTCCAGGACTTGGGCAGTTCTTTGCAAATTACCTGCAGATGGCTTTCTTCAACTCACGATGGAAGGCACAAACACCATTGATGCAGTAACTATCGTGGTGTTCCAGGCAATGGTGTGAGAACTTCAAGGCTATGGGTCCTTCTGTGCCTTCGGAAAGGAAAAAGGAGAAACAATATTAACAGATGAAGTAGGTCATATTTTTATAGTAGTTTTATAACGTGTTAAAGAGACCTTTAATTTTAATATTCTTTGGGTGCTCTGTCCACTGAACTATTGATCGGTTCCCTTGGCAGGTTATAGTCACAAAACTTAGGTTAATATCAGCTAGAGTCAGTGGTCTGCAAACTGCGGCCCCTTGAGTGTGGCTCTTCCACAAAATACCACGTGCAGGCACGCACGTACAGTGCGATTGAAACTTCGTGGCCACACTCAAGGGGTCAAAGAGCCGCATGTGGCTCACGAGCCGCAGTTTGCCGACCACTGACCTAGACACATCATTCATTAATTAGGGGATGGAGGTAAATTTCATTCTTTAGAAGCCACAGAATAAGGATAGATACAAGTTTGCCATAAGGTGGCAGCATCAAATCTGGTTTTAGCAGCTTTCCAGAGCGAGGCTTCCCAAATGTGTGCCTGAATGCTAGTAAGTATAAAAGGTCTCACACAGCTTTCTCATTCTCTCCTTTACACCTAAGAAGTCAGCGCTTAGAAAGATTTGGGCTTATAACTGTGAGATAATGAACTTGATTTCTCTTTTCCCAGAGGAGCATGAGGTGAGCACTCCCTCTTATGTGGACTGCCATGCGTGGCTAACTGAAAAGGGAATATTTTCCCTAACTGATTTCAGAAGAGGTATGGTTATGACCTACACAAGAAGCCAGAAACAACTTACGGCCCAGGCTTAACATAGCTAAGACAATACTTTGAAATATCATTTAGAAATTTTATTCACTTAAGAGACACTACAAAATAGTGGGAAAAGCCTTGGAGTTAGAACTTAAAAACCTGGGTTTTGATTTCTAACTCTTATACTGTGCAAGTGACCACACTTGACAGAACTTTTGTGGCCACGTGTCCGGAAGCTTCTTTATGGGAAGCCCCCTGGTGGAAGCTGTGATGTGGCAAAATGTATCTCCTTCAGGACGCTTACTCTTCACTCCTGATGTACTCAGGACGTACGCCTATATAATCCCTGGGGTTTATGAAGTGGGAAGCACAGTGGTAAAACTGTATAACTGAGTTCTCTTTGCTATACTTTCATTGCTGATTCTTAAATTTTTCTCCAGTAGATTTAGTGGCATTTTAGTTTGTCGTTGTTATGAATAAATATGTCATGAATATCTCCGCATCCTTAGTTATGTTACACAATATTTGTCTTGCCAGGCAGATTAAGACACTCCTATTTATTTGTTCAGATCTAAAAAGGCAGACTTTTTTTGATAATGAAAATACTAAATTTTTAAGTACTAAGACACCAACAAGATCTCTTCTTGTAGAACTTCCTTTTGGTTGAGAACACACAATATTATCTTAAGATTCACATTCATGTGGAGTCATGGATCTATTTTCTCATTTTAATAATTAATTCTGAAGCAGTGAGAATTTTGCATTATAAACTGGGCTAGGTTCTTCCTACTTCAAGACTAGGGCCTGAATCAAGATTTGTTAGAAAATGTGAGACCTGAGAGAAGACATTGCCAAAGAAAGGGTATACTAGAGAGATTCATCTTTCCTATAAAAATCTGGATTAGGGTTTTAAGTCAAGTAAAAAGCAAGGAAAAACTAAAGTTCTCCATCAAGAAAGCAAGGGAAAATGATAGAGATATATTCATTTTCCATTGTTATTACCTGTAACTTGGAGAATTTTACTTGCAGTTCCCTATTAAGAAAGAAAATAGTGGTCTGGGCATAATGTTATGAACTCAGTCATAGAGAGAAGCCATATTTTACTTTTCTGCAGTATTATTTTCTACTAAACATATTTCCTTCCCTTTCTGTTCAAAAGCTCAGAAGACAGGGAGATATAAAGTCATTCTAAGCCCTACACTTATTTTGGTTTGCAGATTAATAGATATTTACAAGTTCAAATGTGTGGGAGCAGGGTGGAGAGAGTTAATGGGTGGGTGGCGGGGAACATCTGTAATGCTTTCAACAATAAAGATAAATTTTTTAAAACTCAAATCGGCAAAAATATTTTAAATACATTTTTAAATTTAAAATTATTGGTGAAATGAATTCTTAATTATTACTACCTCATATTCAGAAACAAAATATTTGCCTTAATCTTTTTTTTTATTTGCCTGGCTCTGAGAGCATGATATGGCATTTCCTTTGTCCTGTGTCACATCACTGATCCCCACATCAGGGGGCAGTATGTGATTTGTGTGACAATCATAACCATGCAGTACACAGGTCTTGGCAGGTTACAAGCTTTCCAAGTTCACCTCTAAGAGTTCAAACAGGTTTGAAAATATGCTGATGCTCAACAGCAGTGGGAAGCTATTCAAATAATAATAATAATAATAATAATAATAATAATAATAATAAAGATAGGAAAAAAAAAAGTGGGTAGAGGAGTTAGAAAATATAGCCTATGTGAAAACAACAACAAAAGCCCCTCAAAAGAAACAGGAAAAAATATTTCTAAAAATAGGGGACATGAATTAAGATTTCATTTTGTAGCCATAATTTCTTTGGCTGCAAAGCTCATAGTCACAGAACAAGATATAATGCCGAATGGTGACAAATTGCCCCTGGACACGTGTGAGTTACAGGGAACCAAGCATGAATCAAGCAGAAAATGTGGCATGTTTAAATTAGCATTCAGGAAAAGTAACTGGAGACATTTCTTTAATTTCCTCACTTCCTCCGTTTGGAAAGCTAATTCTTTTCAGACACATTTACCTGTCACTTCCATTTAAGAGTTGATTATCTAATCATAAAATATATATTAAACATTTTCCAAAGTTGCTCTTATCACAATCCAAATTCTCTCAAAAATGAGGAAGTCCCTTGAAATACAAAAATGCAAAGAAAATACCTTTCGTTTTGTTAACTGTCCAATTACTTGGTTGGGTTGTGATTGCGAGTGTCAAGTTCAAGGCCACCTCTTCACTTAATGCTGCCATTGCTGTATGAAGGGGGGAAAGGTATCTTTAGTAGGTGAGCCCCTTCTATGTATAAGCAACAGATTGAAAGTTATTCTATTTATTTCCTTTATGTTTTATTTTGAATCCATTTACATTTGAGATCCATCACCTAAGTAGGGCAACTTCCTGACAGTTTCTCATCCATATCCCATCTACTGACTATATTATAATTACAGAAAATAGGGACACATTAATATTTAAGAGAAAGTGAATACATTTATATACTGATTTAATCACAAGGATGCTGTCATATAATAGTTAAAATGTATTATCCTCTTTTCAGTTTTACAAAGCAAATATTTAAAGGTTTCAAATATGTATTAGGAGAGGAACATACATTACATAAGAAACTAAATTAATTCAGATTCCTTGCTGTAATCTTTGTCATGAAAAACAACTCCGAAAAGCCAACTTCTCCCTAATTCAGAGAAAACAAATCCTTTTCACATTTTACACTGACACCAAGTTAACAAAAGAAGAAGAAATCACCTACCATTGAATAAGAGGTAGACTGACACTGAAACACTGAAAGCCATCGCCTGTCCTTGTTGACAGTATCTGCTCCTCTCCTCCTGATGGTGGAAGGCTTTTATGGAGCTCTCGGAGTCTTTCTTGCATTTATATTTGATGAAGCGTCATCTGGCAGTTACCAATCAAAAAAATATGCACTTCTGGCAGCGACTTAAAGCCTCAAGGCGCTCACACACTGGGTGAGGATACCTGTGTTATCTCCCAACATGATCAAGTTTTCCTTTGAAACCCTTATTTCCTGTTACCTGTGGGCATAATCGGGAAAGTAAAAGTGCTTAAAACAATAAAAAAAGAATCTGACATCAGGAAAGGCCCCATTGGTTTAAAGAGACTTGTACCTGCTCCAATGCTCCTAGCAACCTCTATCAG
Organism: Myotis nattereri; assembly: GCF_964212035.1. Taxonomy (NCBI): domain Eukaryota; kingdom Metazoa; phylum Chordata; class Mammalia; order Chiroptera; family Vespertilionidae; genus Myotis; species Myotis nattereri. Next base: position 183,974,853 of record NC_138075.1, read on the forward strand.
ATTCCAATAAAGGGAGTTTTGATATTTGCAAACCAGGAAACAGCATAACCTGTTAATAAAAGAAATATTCCTGCCAGTTGCACTGCCTTTCAGTACAAACTGGGTTTCATTGCAAATCAAGATATTTTGTCAGTTAGTGGCATGGGAGAACAATTTCATTTGTGTAATAACAGAGGTTTCATATTCCATTTTAGTTTTTGCTATCTAGTTTTACTATTACAAGTTCTGCACAAATAATTATTTTTAATTGTATAACATTTATCATTATGCTATTCTGCCATTTAATATTTTCCTGAATAAATAAAATGGGCTACTAAGTTATGGGAACTACATTGCTTAAATTTGTGCCCCAATGAGTAGACTAGAGAGGACCAGGAAAACACAATAATAATAATCACAACAACAATAATAATGTAATAAAATTTCCATTGAGATAAAATGCAAATATTTAGGTTGGTACATTTAATGAATAGAAATTTTAAAACTTAACACAACATTCAAAATTTTCTCACTGTTAATCTAGTTATGATTATTAAAGTGCCGTTTAAAAGGCCAAAACATGCAATTAATGTTAGTACATATTGTGACTATAAGGAGTTTCTCATAAGCTTTTACTTGCCCCAATTGTTGTGAACAATTTATAAATATGTTCTGCAGAGTTGCCGTGACTTTCTCTCTGGAATTTCAGTTGCTCATATTTTCTATACCTTAAAAAGCTGTTTAAGTCAAGATAGGTTATCATTTGCATCATGTCCACCCAGCACATTCAATTTACCAGAAAGGATCCCTATTACTATTCAAACATGAATTTGGCTTTAAAAAGCACACAAGAATGAGCTTGTTGAACTCATTATAACTTGGGCAATCACTTACCACAGGCGTCATCATTTAAAGTTAAAAGAATATATAGTCCCTGGCTCACTTTAGATGTGCCTACATTTTGTTTTCTACTTCTGCGGAGTTTTTTCAACTATTTATTAAGATAATTTTTGGATAATATTTCTCCCAGGAAAATATTATTTGAATTATAAGTCAAATTGTCATCTTGTGAACCACTGGTGAGAATTTAAGAAGGAATCATTTACAAAAGATTCAGTGAACTGTCACAACCTATTGCAGTTTTTAGAGGAAGAAGCTAGGATTAATGTCAGATATTTTTATTTTTAAGACTGGGGCATGGGAGCACAACCAACCATCTTTGTAATAACTATTAACTGCTGCTTCCATAGTGCTTTACATTTTACTAAAGCTTTTTGCACACATTTCAATTCTTTGTTTAGTAATCCCGGCCCTAACAATTCCAGCATCCATTATATAGTTAATCTGTCTTAAGTGAATAAAGAAATTAACAATAGGTTTTGTTTTTACTCTCATATTACAAATAAGAAATGAAGGCTCAAAAGAATTAAGTGACTTGCCAAAGGCCATGCCCCAGAGTTAAGACTTGAATCTGTGCTCTGATTCCAGACATAGGCACTTTCCATTTCCCCAGCTGTGCCCTCTGGTAGGAGTGGGTATACTGCTCTCAGAGGAATTCTCTTAATTATTTCCTAAAATCAAGCTTTACATAATTACCTTTATCATTGGAATCTAAATATTAACTGTGGCTTTCACACACATTTGGGCTTAGAGAAATGGATCAGTGTCTCTCCAGATGTTTCCTTATTCTGGTGAGTTGGGCCACATAATATTTAGGAACTCATCTGCCACTTCAGCTTAAGGTTTATATCAGAACATAGCTCTGAGTCATCCACATGCTTCTTTTCCTCTGGATCCTGCTGGATCCCACTTACACTCTCTGTAGGAGAGACTCCAATCTTCACTTCTTCAATCCTCTCTTCAGCAAGTCCTTTCTCCAATCCTGAAAAATGGGTGAGATGGGTGTTGTAAGGTGGCTTCATTGATATCTATTCATTCTTGATACACATTAGAGCAGGTTGGAGGGAGAAAGGAGAAAGCTAAGAGCTGCAACACTCCACGACCATTTTCCCCTCCCACCACTTTGTGCCTTTTTAAATTTATTCATCTTGTTCCTCTAGTTACAAGCATCTCTGCAAGTGTCTTCACTCCCCTTCCATTTCCCTTCCTTTTCTCTCTTCTTCTCTTATTTCCTTCCCTTTCTTTTTTTCTTGCTCTTTCACTAACTCAACCAAAATTTAATGCCGGATATTGGCAGGAAATGGTATTCTTATGGATTCAGTTGTCATTCGCTCATTTATTCATTCATGAAATATCGAACGTCTGCATCGTTCATGGCGCTGGGCTGGATGTTATGATGTATGCAGGACAAATAGACAAATCACGTGTGGATTCTGACCTCAAGGAACTAAAGGGAGACAAGGAAAATACATGCATGGGTGCTGTAAGGGTGGGAACTGATAACTGCTATGAACGTCTGCATAGACTAGGAGAGCTCAGGGGTAGGACTTAAACTCTCCCAGCAGTTTCCATGGATAAGTTTCAATTGAAGTTTTCCCTAATCTATTTCTGCATACTTATCCAGCTGTATTTCCACCACTCTCCAACACACACTTTTCATTTTTAGTATGACTGTAATATATATATATATATATATATATATATATATATATATATATATATATATGCTAAGCTCGTTCTTGCCTCCATATTTTTGTTATTGTTCAATCCCAATTAATTCTGTGTGGTCAGTTTTACAGATACTTTTTGGAGAAGGCAATTTACTTTTCCAAAGCTTCTGTATAAAGTCATCATATGTCTATCTTGTGTGGACTCCAAATATTTAAAAATAAAGTCATGATAACAACAAGCCAATTTTATCTCCTTTATGTGTTGACAAAGGTTGCCTCCTTGACCACATTTTAATCAGTCTCCTGTGGGTCCCCTTCTTGACTAGGTCTTGACTTGGCATGCTTGGCCCAGTTTTAGAAAAGAATCTTGCTAAGTCAGTATATGTACCACCCCCATATCTGACCAAGTTTCTCATCCCCCAATTCTTTTTTAAAAAAAATATATTTTATTGATTTTTTAACGAGAGGAAAGGAGAGGGACAGAAAGTTAGAAACATCAATGAGAAACATCGATCAGCTGCCTCCTGCACACTCCCTACTGGGGATGTGCCCGCAACCAAGGTACATGCCCTTGACTGGAATCGAACCTGGGAGCCTTGAGTCCACAGGCTGATGCTCTAGCCACTGAGCCAAACCAGTTAGGGCTCATCCCCCAATTCTTAATATCATAGGTCATTGGCCTGTCTTTTAGCAAGAATGGTAGTAAGCTAGTTTAGCAAGGGTCCCCCAACGCTTGACACCAATCAAGTTCCTCTTAATAATTTTCTATCCACTGATCCCCTCCTTCTGCTCATTGGCTATAAATCCCTAGCTGTTGTTGCTGTATTGGGAGTTGAGTTCAATCTCCTCTATTGCTATAGTCTTAAATATTTCTTACCATTTTTAACAAAGATCAGAATAATTGTTCTTTTACAGTATTTTAATTAGTTTCTGGAAAGGCTCACTCCTGAATTTTAGCCTAGCCAAAGGGGCAAAAACCTTTAAAAAAATAACCCCTCCTGCACTTTGGGGAAAGCAGGATGGGCTCAACATGACAGACTTCACCTTTTCAGTGTACATGTATTTTCGGTCATTTTGTTTTGAGAATTTGCAGTCTTAAAAATTAAAAAAGGCCCATTTCTGAAGTGTTTGTGTGAGAGCTTTGAATTTAAACTTCTGTCAGGGTTATCAGACAAAGATGATCTAGGTTGATTGTGGAATGGGCCATAGAACCTTTACTTTCCTGCTTAAAAAACTTGTACATTTCTCAGCATGCTGTAAAGAAATAGATAACAAATTTATGAACAAAGAAACGTATAGATAACTTAAGAAAAAAAAAGTCAGGTATTCTTATTCAAATTGCTTTTATTATACAGTTAAAATACTATTAATCATAAACATCTAGTCTATTCTCACATAAATAATAAGTATACACATCATTAAAAACATGCATTGGGTAAGAATTATTGTTGGTACATAAATGTACTGGGATTTGAGTATGAAAACAATACAATTATATGGCTAGAGCAGTCTCAAGATACCTTCAACTGAGAGTCACATGTATTTCCTAAATTTAAATTGTGTTAGAAGCATGGCATCTACTTTGAGAATGAACTGCTATAAGGGAAGAGGATAGAACTGTGGGAAAGAAAACAGTAGATTTTTAGTCATATTCTAATGTTTAACATTGGCACACTGTGTGTTTTACCAATAGATTTCTGCATTTGTGAAGAAACATAATCTGTTCTTTAATGAAGGCCTCACTCATGGTATGTCATATTTTCCTGATCTTTGTGGGGAAAGACCACCTTAGTTTTATTTTATGCATTTGTTTGCTTTTGGATTTTCTATTATTCCTCAAAGAAGGCAGTGTCCACATATTTTTCTAGAACAACAAAGAAATTACATGTAAACCCAATACATTCTTATTATATTTTTACTATAACAAGTAGTCATTTATCATTTCACATAATCATTATCTTCTCAAGCAGCACTGCATTTTTTGTTTTCCTTGTATATTTCTCTTTCCTTGATTAAACATTTATTATTAGGATGCCTCGTGGGACGCATTTAGGAGATATATAAGATCAATATTTTATTTTATCTTTCTTTTAGCAACTTAGTTCTTTTTTAGCATATGATATAGAACTAAAATATTTAAAAATTGATCAAGCTTATGGCAAAACCTGAATTACATTTTACATGGGTGTCCATTTGGCTGACAAAACATTTGTTGAAACATATGGCATGTGATATTTAATAGTGTCAAAATATATTATTTATTATGAGCCCTTTATTGTTTTAACATTATGAACAAATATTATTCATAAAATAAATGTTACCAATATTTCCACTGGAATTGTTTTGTTTGTTTTTTCCCTAAAACTCAAAATCTGTTAGCAGGAAATGCATAAAGTTGTGTGAATCTTCTGATCCACAGTGATTCCATCCATGAAAAAATAAATACAATGTAGAAATAAATAGCTTTGTAGTAAAATAGAAAGGATTTTCCCCCTTGTCGAGTAAATAAATAGCATGATTTCAGCTTGCTTCGTTCTTTCATGCGACCTAGTAAATGACTTTTTTAGCTGCCAGGAGTGTGTTCTTCAGAAGCATGGCCACCGTCATGGGTCCCACACCTCCTGGAACTGGAGTGATGAAGCCAGCCTTCTTCTTCACAGCTAATGGAGGAAACAGAAAGTACTCTTTACTCTTACATTTTCTGGGAGTTTATATTTTTAAACATACTGAACTGTTAAAAAGATCAACTGAGGCACTAAAAAAAAAATTTAAGTTTATTTGAGCATTTATCGATTGCAATTGGGCAGCGCCAAACCGGAAATGGTTAGGAAGCTCCACTGACAGGAACTCGGAGAGGCTTTTTGTTTGTTTAAAAAATTGTGTTTGATTTTTCAATTACAGTAGACATGCAATATTATGTTAGTTTCAGGTATACCACAAAGTAATTAGACATTCATATAACTTATGAAGTGATTGGGCAGAGACCTTCATAGAGAAAGGGAGGAAGCAAATTCGCAAGTTATTGATGGATAGAACTTTGAGTCTAGCTGGATGTTTATGATTAGAGGTCTTTAGGTTTGTACTTCATAACTTGAGTTCATTGATAGGCTTAGATTTGTGTTTGCTTCCACAGGCTGCCATGGCATTAGAGCCACCTCAGTCTACTGGCCTCCTTATTTAATTAACTTAACAGAATACTGTAGATTTTTCTGCTTTACACATATAACTTAAACAAAACAACTTCAAATTATTTTTATAATAAAGTAGGCTATAATACACACACACACTTAGACAAACACTCCTGTGTATGATATCTAATGTGGAAAGAATACTTCTTTAATGCATAACCTGATATTATTAAACACATGCTATTTAGATGTATAGCCTTTCACAAGTTGGCTCATATATGCTTCTACATGAATCAAAATCAGCAGATGTTTTCTAGATCTTAAGTATTATTTTTGTACAATTTATATTGCCTTCTTGAAATATGGCTTATAAAATTTATATTTACCTTATTTGAAATATAGTATCAGATGGCAATAATTCTTTAAAATCATAGGAAAAGCAAAGGAATAATATTACTTGAAAAGTCCAAATAAGTTTAAAGACATCACACACACAAAAATCCAACTAGTGTGTATTATAAATCTTCTTATGATATGTAACGAGGTAAAGATAAGAATACTGTGATACGGAGGTAATATTTTAGTTTTCCAAAATGACTCTCTACATGAAGCCTGCCCTTGCCATACTTCCATCCCACCCTATGCTGTACTAGTAAAAGCCCTACACTAGGTCCAGAACCATTCTGTAAACAGCTATGAATTATGAGTCCTTTGTTCTCACTATTCCTTCTATCTGGAATAGTCTTCTACCATATCCAACTAAGAGACACTTTATTAGTCTTTAAAAGCCAATAAAATGTCACCTGGTTCTAATTTTTCTCAAAAATTCACCCCTCCAACATGGAGCTCCACTATGTACGTTTCGAGGAACTTTACAGCTACTCGCAACATGGAATTCACACTTTGCTGTCGCTCCCTTCACTAGACACCAGGACTTAGAAGGCAGAACCAAGTCTTTGTGGTGGTGGAGGTTGTCATTTTCAATCTTCGAACTTCATGCACATGTTAGGTATTCATTACATTTTGATAAAATGAACTAAGTAGCCCTTGAAATTTAAAATCTAAAATCAATTTGCAGGAATATGTCAGTGCTGTTGATTGGATGCAAGCAATATCAAAATAATTTAGCTAAAGCTAATTTCCTGGAAAATTCAAACTACTCATTTTTCCTGAGGGTGACAAACTGCATTTTTCATTTTCCAATAAACTGACGTGATGACATGAATAATGCCACCCAAGACCTTTCTATAAGATTGAAGAAGCAATGCCTTCAAATGTTTTAGCAGGTCTGTAGCAAAAAAGTACTATATAGACTACTACTACTATTTACACTGAAAGTGTATAAAATCATTGATTTGTAAAACACTAACTTTGAAACATTAATAGATGAAAATAAAATACTGAATAATATGGTAAATTAATAATCAAATACAAATTAAATCTTCAATAGAAAACAAAATGATTTATTTCACAATTGAAAGGTAAATAAAAGCAAGGTTGGCATGGTTGAATGTCAAGCTATGAACTAGGAGGTCACAGTTTGATTCCCAGTCAGGGCATATGCCTGAGTTGTGAGCTCAATTCCCAGTGTGGGGAATGCAGGAGGCAGCCGATCAATGATTCTCTCTCATCATTGATGTTTCTATCTTTCCCTCTCCCTTCATCTCTGAAATCAATAATTTTTAAAAAAGGTAGATACAATTGATTATCTCAGGGAATCTATTGTGGGTATGAAATCATTTTTATATAATTTAATTTTCAACTTCGAAAAGTAAAGTGACTTGAAATTATGTATATGTTGAAAAAATAAATAACCATAGCTACTACCAGTTGAGCCCCTACTACTTGCCAATAACTTTCTATACATTATTTTAATAATATTTAAATATTATTTGATTTTAATAGATGAGGAAAATGTGTTTACTGAAGTCACTGACTTACTACTCTCTTGTAGAGACACTGTTCAAAGCCAGGTTTGAAAAGTTCTATGATTGCATCATTCCACCCCTTCCCAGTACAATTGTATTACCATGACCTGAACAAATGGAAAAGTCCAAGAAAGGCTCATGTGCCAAAAATGAACTGCTTTCTTAAAGGGTTAGGAGGACATTCTGAAAATAGAAACAAGAGGAAAAAATTCTAATCTAGTAGTTTTCCTACATTTTTACTATAGGTGCTCATAGCTTATCATCTTTGGCTTATATCTAACACTTCAAGTTATACAGCAGGCTCAGCGGTCTGCGTTGCTTTCTTCCTGGATGTCAAGACAGATAAAGCACTGGTTTGCTTAGGTGTCATGACCCTTCTTTACCAAATTACATTTTTCACAACATGGTTACTATCGCATTCTCGTGCTCAAAAAGTGATCTTTGTGGGGAAGGAAGAGGGAATGGACATGAGCTGTTTTCTGAAATAATACCTGCCCAAAATGTGTAGCTTGGTTTTTGCATTTTCCCACAATTTACTGGTAGGAACTAACACACATTTATCCTGTCCTACCTATCACTTCATAGAATTAGACTATGTGATGGGTAATGAGTTTTCACCTGAACCAGAATAGGGCTTCCCTGGACATCCATAAGCATTTAGCAACAACAGAGCCTTGTAGATTATTAATGAGGCAGAAGTTTTTATCACTGTGAATTCCCCTGGTTATTCAAATACTTGTTTCAGATACATTTTATCTATAAAATAAAGTGAATAGATATGAAAATGAAATTTGTACATAGTCCTGAAAGGCAGACAGTAATGAATTTGATTAAATTGCAAATTAAATTGATTAATATGCAAATTGTCTCCTCGACTGGGAGTTCGACTAGGAGTTCGACCAGGGGGTGGGCTGGCTGGCCAACTCCCCACAGCCCCTTCCCCTGTCTGGCCCGATTGGCCAGACCTCACCTGTGCATGAATTCGTGCACTGGGCCTCTAGTATAATATATACACGGTCTTCATTCCTTTGGATTTGATTTTCATGGGAATCTATGTCTGAGAAGGAAATACAGAGATGGGCAAAAATAGGTTCACAGTTGTTCATATGGAAAATAATATAATTAATAAATAATAATGCAATAATAAACTTGGTGTTTTGCATACTCACAGCTATAAACCTAGTTTTGTCCACCTCTGCTTAAATTGATGTGCTGCTGGCTAGTCTTACTGCATTCTTTGTCTATTTATATAAGGAGTAGGATATGGAAGTGATTTCTCAGGAAAGATAGGGGATTATGATGGGCAAATGCCAGTAGGTACAGATGCCAATGCTTAAAAAAATTCTCTAGTCTAATGATTTTGCATAACTATTTCATAGCTGTCTTAAGTGATGAGTTTATAAAGTATCAGAGGTGGTTTATGACTAAAATTAGTCATGTGAGAAAGAGTTAAATTCAATACATGTTTGATACTCTAAAAAGCATCTTCCCCAATTGTATGTGCAAGAGAGTAAGTTAACAAGCATTACTTCTCCAGAATAACCTTTTATTGGCTGGTCTCTCCCTGAGGGCAGACAAGGGTTTGTACCTGCTTATAGAAGTTGATGCTTTTAAAGATTAATCCTATAATGTGTGGGCAAAAGTGTTCTATATGCTCCATTGAAAAGAAATACAGAAGCATTTTAAGGTAGTAATTTCCTTCAGAGACTTCCTGTGAGTGTGTCTAGGTGTGAGGGAGTATATGTGTGTTTTAAGAAAAATGCCCAAAGTTCTGTTTATATGTGAATCAGGTGTTAGACCTTGATTGATATCAGCACTTTTATAAGAGACTCATGAACAGTATTATAAAAACCAGGGTTAAATTCAATTTCATAAAGTCAACATAATTTTAAAGTCACTAAAACTCTTAAGCAAATAAAACAATCATCAAATCCTATTATCTGCATGGAACTTGCTCTAAGGAATGAGACTTAGATGGAAATGACGTGGCCATGTTTAAAGCAGGTTCCTAAAAAGAAGAAAGAGGAAGAAGAAGAAGAAGAAGAAGAAGAAGAAGGAGGAGAAGGAGGAGGAGGAGGAGGAGGAGGAGGAGGAGGAGGAGGAGGAGGAGGAGGAGGAGGAGAAGAAGAAGAAGAAGAAGAAGAAGAAGAAGAAGAAGAAGAAGAAGAAGAAGAAGAAGAAGGAGGAGGGGGAGGAGGAGGGGGAGGAGGGGGAGGAGGAGGAGGAAGAAGAAGAAGAAGAAGAAGAAGAAGAAGAAGAAGAAGAAGAAGAAGAAGAAGAAGGAGGAGGAGAAGGAGAAGAAGAAGAAGAAGAAGGAGGAGGAGGAGGAGGAGGAGGAGGAGGAGGAGGAGGAGGAGGAGGAGGAGGAGGAGGGGAAGAAGAAGGAGGAGAAGGAGAAGAAAAAGATTATTTTGAGGAAAGGCAACAATTATCTTGACAATTTGAATGACCTCTCTGTGAACTTTAGACCCTGCAAAGTAAATCCTATAGATTTCACATGGTCAAACTCAAATTTGAAGACTTGGAATAGAAAGAACAGTAAAGTCACAATGCCAATGGGACGTTCATGTAGAGATTGGAGATATGTGCAGTCATTTTTTATAATCTATTATAATAGTCTCTTGGTTTCCAGTCTCTACCATATTAGACATATAACCTGCAGCCAGATTTAGTCTTTAAAACACAGATTAGATCATTTCAGTTTATATACATTGGATGAATCTTCACTGTCTCTAGAATAAAATATAAATTCTCTGTCATGGTAATTAAGATCTTTAATAGCCTGGCCCTGCATCCTGTTTTGCATTATTTCCTAACCCTTGCATATTTTCCTAACTCAATTACTCTCTGTTCCCACACATGCTACAAACCAGCCCAGATAGATTTATAGCAAAGGTTCCTTGAGAACAGCCATAGTCACTGTCCCTTAGAACTTACAGTCTCGTTGGGAGATGCATATTACAAATACAACGAATTAAATAACAGTTGACCTAGGATATGAAATGTGCTACAAACGAAATGTTCACTGCATTGTAAATGTTAGAAGACCTAACTGAGCCTGAGCTTTGTATACACATGTGGGGTTTATCTATGTCAAGTTCAGAAATCTGATGAATCAAACTTTTCCCAGTGAAATGGAGACGTGAGGAGTAGACTGTGCTTCTGGTCAGGGAACAATGTTAGCGATAAAGGTGGAAAGAAGCTTCTTGAAGGTGGAAGGTAGCATGAACTCCTGGAAACACCGCAAGAAGGCCAGTGTGATTGACACATAGGAGCGAAGGGGAAGAGTTGCAAGAGATGACAAGGAAAGGCCAGTTCATGTAGAGCCTAGCAGATAATGTTGAACATTTTGGATATTAAGAGCACTGGTTAAAGTATTTACATATTTATAAATATTCTAAGGCAGGATAAGATCAAACTAAACTCCTGTTCTGTTTTTGCATCTTTCTCTAATGAAGTTAGATTATCATCTGGGGTAGAGGGAATGAGGAACACAACATAAAGTGAAATGTGCTAAGATTGAAATAAGTTCTGGCACTTGTATGAGCACTTCAAAGAGGAACAGAAATCAGATATATGGGTCAGAGAAATATTTGTAAAGTGAAAGAAAAGTTTCAAGATCTCATGGATGCCAGAGGGAGTAAGAAAGAAGCGAATGCAATGCAGACACAGTGAATAGTAAAAGTGAAGGAGGTTTGGACATAACAATGAACCTTATGCAATAGAAGAGCTGAAATAAGTTCATTATGACCAAAGAATACGGTGAAAAGAGAGAGTAGAAAGAGATGGAGCTGAGATGAGGTCATGGCTGCATGACCCCGAAGTGAGGGCTCTGGAGTTACTACAGCTGTATTACTGTGTTCAAGGTAAATACATTTTTAAGAAAGTCTTCTGTGAATGAATTTGGTCATTTATATCCTATATAATAAAAGCCTAATGTGCTAAGTGCCCAACCATTAGTTCAACTGTTTGTTCGACCATTTGACCAGTCACTATGACGTGCACTAACCACCAGGGGGCCAATGTTCCGACTGGTAGGTTAGCTTGCTGCTGGGGTCCAACAGATCGGGACTGGGAGAGATGGGCCAGACACGACCTGGAGCCCTCCCGTGATTCCTTCTCGGCCCTGATCATACCCCAGTGGGGTCCCTTCACCTGACCTGCATCTTCTTGCAATTTAGGACCCCTCAGGGAGAGCTGGTTTCAGCCCAATCCCCGCAGGCCAGGCCGAGGGATCCAACCAGTGCACAAACCTGTGCATCAGGCCTCTAGTATTCAATAATAGCAAGTTTTGCAAGATGAGAAATTGAATAGAAAAATGAATACTAAACAACTTTCAGAAGAAAATGAAAATAAAGAAGAACTCATGCTGCATTTTTGTAAAGTTTCAGGTTCTTATATGTTATTAAATTTTTATTCAAGAAATCATTTTTCAGCCTGGAATATATATCTAATCTTTGTGTTCCCTTTTATCCACTATGTGGACAGCTATTCTTTTTCATGTTATTGACTTCAGATTTCTAAAGGAAAAAATTAAGAAAGAATTACCTTGACATCATTTTATTATTCTTACTTGATGACAGGCACTATTCAATATCAGGACAAGAACTATAGTTTAGGAGCAGAAGTTATTAATTTTAGGTGATGGCAAGGATGATGGAAGAAACTAGTTGTTCAGTGTTCATCTGTGCCTCCAAAATCCAGGGGTGACACGTGGTTACAAGGTTTAGAAATATTACTCATAAAGAACACTCACTAACAGAAATATAAGGGACATTAAAACGCCCTTTCACAGTTTTGATAAGAAAAAGGAAGAAGTGTGTGATCATGAACCTTTGGCCCTGACAACCCATGCTTCATGACAGGTGTCTCTGGCTTGTGTGTTCCATGTCATTATTTTCTCTGGAAACTTTATGTTCCCAAGTTCCCAGGGCCTGGGCTTAATAGTGCAAACTCTCACCAAAGTGCTTTCTTTGTTAAGAAAACTCACTGATTCTCAGACAGATAGTGCATTTCTGCATCAGCACAGTATGTACCCAGAGGTCCCAAATAATGGAATTTCCAGGTCTATCTAAATATAATTAATTTTGCTAATACAATTTACAACTTGTATATTCTGGCAAAGTCAAAGAATATATTTGTGCTTCATACATCTATTTCTGGGTGGAGGAGTAGGAAGTGATGTCTCAAGTTTCTATAGGACCATTTCATTTCTCTTTGTATTCTGCCCAGCTCTCTGTCACTTTGAAGGAAGTTCTCTATGGCCCATGTCAGATTTCCAACAATGCTGCAACTCCCTTTGAAAACCAGCTCCCTTCCCCAAAAGGAAAAGGGATAATTCCTTACCCATGGCAAGGCAGCACAAGAAAAGTTTATTGTTCCTCTCATGTAAATTTCCGCCTCCTAGTATATATGTGTAATTGTCTAAATTAAATGCTTGGAGAATTTTCCCATGCTTCTAAATGCAGGCCATTTAAGGCATGACCTCTTAAACATATCCAGTACAGTGAAGGGGAGACAAGCTTCAGGAGCATGAAGTGCATGAATAACAACCAGAAAAACCTGTCTGACATAGGTCTACAGAAATAGTATGACTCAGGAGGTAGTATGGAAACCACTCCACTTTCTCATGTGGTTGATATAAAAATGACACTTAAGAGCATGATAAGCCAGAGGGAGGAAAGAGCTCCTGGACAAGTGGATGTCTCACCACTGAACTCTTGCAAGGCAACAAGAATCAGGTGCCCTAGAGGCAATTTACTATGCTTTCTCTTGCATTTATCTGATTGCCTGATTCCTGGGGTTTCTGTAAGATTTCCACATATATTAAGACATTCATTATCACGGCCCCCTGTGGTGCAGTAATGGGACTGGCAGGATTAATGCCCTAATGGGGTACAAGAGTATGACATTTGGATCCACATTTATATACCAACTAGAGGCCCAGTGCACAGATTTGTGCACCAGTGGGGTCCCTCGGCCTGGCCTGTGCCATCTTGCAATCTGGGACCCCATGGGGAATGTTGGAGAGCTGGTTTTGGCCTGATCCCCACAGGCCAGGGTGAGGGACCCCACCAGTGCACAGGCACCGGGCCTCTAGTATGCATATACAATCTTTGGTTAATCTCTTCCTGCCCTCTCCCCTCTCCTTCCCTCTGAGATTCATCAGTCTGTTCCATGTTTCCATGCCTGTGCATTGAACATCTACTCCCTGAAGGTCAATGTGCATCATTGCTACAGGTTGAATGGTCGAATGGTCATATTGGCTTTTATATATATATAGATTGTTTTGGCCTCATTAGGCTAGTGATCTGTATTTACAAATAGTTCCTTCCCCTAGTTCCCATGCTATCTGTATGTGTAGGGTGGCTAAGCAATTTTTTTTTTTGCTTTAGTTACTTTTCTCTTTATAGTAAATCAAATAGATATATATCTAGTTACCTGCTTCACAGATGTGAATACATACAAATACTGCTCACACCACATAGAAGGCTTTTAGTGGAGCCAAATAACAAATCAGTAACATCATGGAAGTTCGAAATTTCTTTTCATGGACTCTGTGATCCACTAGTGGAACCTCCTCTCTGACCACAGAGGCTGCTGGGTATCATTGCCAGTTTCTATTTTGGAAATCAGGAGTAGTGATCACTGCTATGATATTTCTAGTACTCTATCAAAATGACTGAAAATATCTTTCTTTCATTACTTTCTTAAAAAAACAAAATCATCATTTACTCCTATCATTCTCTCTAATCCATTTCCTTCAAGCCAATGAATATTCCTATTCTATGGTAGAAAATCTGTAAGCTATATAGTCTGTTTGGAGTATACTCAAAATCCCCTGGCAGAGCCTTGATCTCAATAGTTATCATAACCCAAGATACTACAACATAAAATTTCCCTCTCATAGATCTTTGTATTTTAATATGAGACCCTGAGAAACAACTGCAAAAAAAATTCTCATCATAAAGTATAAGAATAAAAGGACCTGCAGGGGCATCAGGCACTTGTCTTGTTCTTGTGGATGCCCTTTTTGTGCTCCAATTTTAACTCTTCACTGTAAGAGTATATCAATCAATGTTAAATATATTATACTGCTCTGGAAGGTGAAGCTTGGCTGGTTGGGTGTTGTCCCATGCACCAAAAGATTGCTGGTTTGATTCCAGCTCAAGGTACATACCCAGGTTGCAGGCTCAATCCCCAGTAGGGGGCATGCAAGAGGCAGCCGGATGATGTTACACTCTCACATTGATGTTTCTCTCTCTTCCTCTCCCTCTCTTTCTAAAAATCAATAAACTATTCTTAAAAAAAAAAAAAAAAAAAAGACCTAGACTTCATAATGAGCATCTTGTCCATAATGAGCAACAATGGAGATAGTTTGCTCACTGATGACAGGGATCTTGTAGTGACTATCAGTGGCTCTACCTGTTTTGTGAAATGACCTGTATGGGTACTATGACCACAGTGTTAGTAACAGTGTCTCTAACAGAGGCATTTGCAAATTTCCATCAACTTTTTCAAAATGATTGGACAAGATCACTTCTGGGTTTAAGTGTTACGTCTTCCCTTATACCAAAGCTGGACTTTTGGGCTACCTTGTAATCATCTACCATAAATAGTTGATATTTTGAGTCAAACTGATCAACTGTATTATTATGAACTGAATGTTTGTGTCCCTCCAAAATTCATATGTTGCAATCCTAATCTCCAATGTGATGGTATTAGGAGGTGGGGCCTTGGGTGGTGATTAGGCCATGAGGGTGGAGCCCTCATGAAAAGGATTAATGCTTTTTTTTTTTTTAAAGACCCTAGGGAGCTCTCTCACTCTTTGTGCCATGTGGGGATAGAATGAGAAGTTAGCTGTCTGTAACTCAGTTGTGGCTCCTCACCACCACCTGACTATGGTAGCACCCCGATCTTGGACTTCCAACATCCCCAACTATAAGAATTAAAAACCTACTGTTTATGCTGCTCAGGGTATGGTAATTTACTATATCAGGCCAAACTGACTAAGACATATATCTATATATAAAAGCCTAAGCAACTGGCCGACCAGCTGACCGGCTGTCCAGCCAGTATTTATGATGCACAATGACCACAAGGGGGCAGATGCTCAATGCACAGGCATGAAAACATGGAACAGACTGATGAATCTCAGAGGGAAGGGGGGAGGGTGGGAAGAGATTAACCAAAAACCTTATATGCATACTAGAGGCCCAGTGCATGGATTCACGCACCGGTGGGGTCCCTCAGCCTGGCCTGCGGGGATTGGGCTGAAACCTTCTCTCTGACATCCTCCAAGGGGTCCCAGATTGCGAGAGGGCGCAGGCCAGGCTGAGAGACCCCACCAACGCACGAATCTGCACCAGGCCTCTAGTCATCAAATAAAATGATTAACACTGAAAACTGAGTTGGTAGGGAGTAAGTTTAATTTTGGGGTTGTTTTTTTGTTTTGTTTTGTTTTGGTTGTTTTTGTTTTTACAATATCACAAATTAATAGTTCTGTAAAAGTGATATAGTTAAAAAATAGTCCTATGTCCTTAGATTTTGGTAATAGGCTCTTAGTTTTCCATCTTGTACAACACACACTTGGGAGTAAATAGTGCTGAAAATACTTCAAAATAAGCTTGTTTTAACATGTAATCTAGAGAATATAAATTCTGTGAGGCAGGGACTATGCCTGGTACCTTGAAGGTGTGTTGGGTGAGAAATATGTGTTGAGTCAATCAACAATGACTCAATGTATGTATCATTATTAGATCTGGGTTGCTATAGATTAATACTTTGTTTAATGTTACCTTGAGTAGGAGTTTTGTTGCCATTAAGGCAACTTTAAAGAATTATCTCTGTAAGAGTAATACTTGACATTTATAAGTGCAGAGGATGGTCATACAAATGACCAATGATCTGACTAAGATGACTGAGAACTGATGTGGGATGGAGATACAAAAGAAATGCAGGGCAAGAAGTTTGCCTTACGGAGGCATAACATATAGTAGGGAAGAACTAAGTAAAAGTTCAAGGGAGTAAAGGGTTAAGAGAAAAATGAGTAAGTAAGATGAGATCTGCTTAGGAGTTAGGAGAAGATGGGGATAAGTATGAGTCTTAAGTTGATTCATATGACTTTTGGGTAAAGAACAGACTTGATATAATCACACAGAAGAGAGCTGAGGCCAGAAAAGTAAGGAAGAGCAGGGTGGTAACTGAAATGTGAAGTTATATATTTCTAGATTAGTACGATAGTGGGGATGGAGAGAAAAGGTGAGTACTGTGTACATACATAAACACACAAACTATTTTCTACCAGCCATATGCTTAGCAAGTTGCATACATCAGCTCATGTGAGGTGATTATTTCATTTAATCTTCACAACAACTTTTTAAGATAGGTATTATTACCTCAGTTTTCAGATGATAAAATCAAGTCTCAGAGAGGTGAAGTGATTTGCCTAATTGTTTTAAGCAACAGAGCTAAGCTTGAAACCTCAGTCAGCCTGACTCCATAATCTTTTATGAAAGGTTGGACATAATATAAAAAAAGCATGGAGTGAAAAGTAATGCTTAGGCTTCAAATGTGGAGCACTGTGCATATACAAGACAAGCAACTGTAGTAAGAGAAAATATAGATGAAAACTGCTTTAAGAGCACTCCAGGTGTTTTAGTTCCATTTCTAGTACTTTCTCAGAAACATAGTACTAGGCTTCCACATAATTTTAGATCCTCTTCTGTCCTCATGTTTCTACTCTTGGGTTTCAAATATGAGGAATAAATCTGACCAAATGGAGTCCCAAATTATAGGGTCCCTTTTGCTGTAGGAGAGGTTTCCTGTCCAGTGGAGATCCTTTGGAAGGATGCAAGGTAAGGCTCCAGCTATTCTGGCCACAATTGTTACAATATCATACTTCACTCATTTAACATGCAATGCTGGGCCTACTATTGAGTATGAAAGACTTTTTGTAATTTTTTCTTCCTTGCCTTTGATCTGCTGTTCCCTCTACCTGAATAGAGTCCCCTTTCCCTCTGTCAATTCTTTACGTAATTACACATACTTAGGTGAAATTCATTGATCCTTTCAGACTCATCTCAAAAGGATTCTAGAATTGCCACCTTCCCTCTTGTGTATTTGAAAATTCTTAAGAGTCATACTTGATTCTTCTCTTTCTTTTTTATCTAATCATTTACCCAATCATTCTAACTCTCCTTTTAAATTGTAATACCATCTAACCACGTCTTAACACAGGCATCCATTACCAAGCTCAATTTGGATAATTTCTTATTTGGATAATTACAATAGCCTCCTAATAGGTACCCTATCTATACCCTTACTTCTCTACCATCTATTTGCTATTCAGTAGCCAGTGATCCTGCTAAAACACAAGTCCACTGTTATTTTTTCCCCCAAAAATCCTCTAGTGGCTTTCCATTGCACTTAGAAAACCCAAATTCTTTTCCATGGTCCACAGGCCCCACATGATATGGCACCCCTGCTGCTACCTCTTGAGCTCCACCAGGCATGCTGCTCCTCGAGGTCTTCACTCTTGTTGTTCCAGATGCCTGGCATGCTCCTCTCCCACATATCCACACGTCTCTCTCCCTCATTTTGTTCAGGTCAGCAGTGAGCCTTCCCTGACTACCCTTTCTAAACAACCTCACTCCACAATTTTCTAACCCCCCTCATTTTGTTTAATTTTTGTAACACTAAACATTGCCTAAGATATTATATTAATATGTATGTATTTATTACTTGTCTCCTCCAATTAGAAGGTAAGCTACCCGTGGGTAAGGATTTGCCTATTTAGGTCACTATTGTGTCCCAAGTGCCTATAACAATGTCTGACACATAGCATCTTCCCACCCCTTCCAGTATCCCAGTCACAAGCCTCTGGCCTCTAGGGATTCCTGAGAGGGCCTTGGGCAACCCCTCCTCTTCCCACTGTCTTCCTCAACTCTATTTGCAAAAGAGTGTTGTGAGAGGTCAGAGAAGCCCCTGGGCCTCTACTGAGCTGGGAATTATGGTTCAGGAAGAATTTGCTAATAGGAGTGGGCTCCGCTATGTGTCCCCTCCAAGGCTTGGGGTGTCTCATTTCTGGTACAGTTTCAGAAAAGAGCGAGTTGTAGGACGGCGAGTAGACAGACAGACTAGCTCAAGGTCTGTGCCTTCTCTTTTCCCCTCATTTTCCAGGGAAGTGGGCTAAGGACCCTCTTTTCCTCCCTCTCTAGGACCACCCCTTTTTATCTACACATCCCTCTCCAAGTTCAAGCAGACTCCATCATCAAAACTGATCTTCCCAGTTCAGTTTAGCTGGTCCTGGTCCTGCGTCCTATCCCCTGAGGCCTAAAGGGTGAGGTGAGCCAGCTCCAGGAGGGCACTGTCCATGAAAGGGTGCCCTGCAAGTAGCGGCACACAGAGCCTCACAGGAGGATGCAAAGGGCACACAGGGCATTGAAAAGCAGAGAACCAGGAGAGACAGACTCTGTCCCTATCCCTGCCCCCACTTTCCCAGCATGAAGCTAAAATCCTGTGCAGTGTCGGTTTTTAAAATTAAGATAGAACACTGTGTAAGTTTAAGGTGTATAACCCATTGATTTGATACATTTACATATTGCAATTATATCATGGCACATAATTATCATGAGAACAATTGAGATCTAGTCTTTCAGCAAATTTGAAGTTTATAATATAGTATTGTTGACTACAATCATTATGCTGTGTTTTTTTTGTGTGTGTTTTTTTTTTTTTTTTTTTTACAGCAAAGGTGGGAATTTATTGAAGAACAAGTACAGACTCCCACGTGGGCAGGGGGAAAGAGTCCCACTGAGTTCCCCTATGCTGTGTTTTATATCTCTAAAACTTATCTTCTAGTTGCAGGTTCATACCATTTAACATCTCCCAAATCCACCTACCTCCAGGCCCTAGTAACCACCACTCTATTCTGTTTCTATGATTTCAGCTTTTTTAGATTTCACATATAAGTAAGACCATGCAGTATTAATCTTTCTCTGGCTACTCTCACTAAGCATAATGCCCTCAGGGTCCATCCATGTTGTCATAAATGGCAGGATTTCCTTCTTTCTCATTGCTGAATAATATTCCATTTTATCTATCTCTATCTCCCTATCTATCTATTATCTATCTTATATCTTTGTTATTTCATTCATCCATCAAAGGACACTTAGAGTGTTTCCATATCTTGGCTATTGTGAACAAGGCTGCAGTAAACATGGTAGTGCAGACATTTTTCCTATATCCTATTTTCATTTCCTTTGGATATAGGATATACAACTACCATTTAATCAAGAAATAGGAAAGCTGGATCATAAACTCAACATATAGGAATATGTTGTGTTTCCGTAAAATAACAATGAAATATATGAAAATGAAATAAAGAAAACTATCCCATTTACAATGGTATGAAATACAATAAAATACTTAGAAATAAATTTAACCAAGAAAATGAAAGATCTACACAGTGAAAACTACATGACTTTAATGAAAGAAATCGAAGACACAAATAATGGAAAGATAGCTCATGCTCATGGATTGGTAGAAGTGGTACTGTTAAAATGTCCATACTGCCCAAAGCCATCTATAGATTTAATGCAATCCCTATAAAAAATTCCAATGGTATTTTCCACAAAAATTGAAAAAAGCAATCCTAAAGTTTGAATGGAACCATAAAAGACCCAAAGTAGCCAGAGCAATCCTGAAGACAAAGAACAACCCTGGATACATCACACTTCCTGATTTCAAACTACAAAGCTACAGGAATTAAAACAGTATAGTACTGGCATAAAAATAGACACATGGACCAATGGAGCAGAATAGAAAGCCCAGAAATAAACCCCTACATAAAGGGACAATTAATATTTGACAAGAGAGCCAAGAATATGCAATAGGAAAAGGACAGCCTCTTCAATAAATGGTGCTGGGAAAAGTGGATAACCCCACGTAGAGAAATGAAACTGGACTCTATCTCACACCACTCACAAAAATTAACTCAAAGTAGATTAAAGATTTAAACATAAGATACCATAAAACTCCTAGAAGAAAACATAGGAAAAAAGCTCATTGACATTGGTCTTGGCAATGATTTCTTGAATATGTCACCAAAAGCATAAGTAACAAAAGCAAAAAACAACAAGTGGGATTACATTAAACTAAAGAGTTCCTGCACAGCAAAAATAAACAACAAAATTAAAAAGCAACTGATAGAATAGGAGAATATGGTTTGTAAACCATATATGGATAAGGGGTTAATATCCAAAATATATAAAAATCTCACACAAGTCAATAACAAAATACCAAACAATCCAATTAAAAAATGGGCCAAGAAGCCAAATAGAATTTTCCAAAGAAGGTATCCAAATGACTAACAGGAACATAAAAAGATGCTCAACATCATCAATCATCAGGAAAATGCAAATCAAAACCACAATGCGATATTACCTCACACCTGTTAGAATGCCCACTACCAAAAAGACAAAGGATAAATGTTGGCCAAGATGTAAAGAAAAGGGAACTCTTGTGCACTGTCTGAGGTATTGCAAATTGGTATAGCCACTATGAAAAACAGTATGGAGGTCCCACAAAAAATTAAAAATACAACTACCATTTAATCCAGCAGTCCCACTCTGGGTATATCCATGGGCTGTATTCTAACAGCAGGTAACTTGCCCCACTCAGGGAGGCATATGCACAAGAACCTTAGTATTGAATCAGGAAATATGCAAAGTCTTGGGAGCAACCCTGGGCTCTGGAATAGAAACTAAGGCATTTTTTGTAGATTTGTCCCCGGTTCCTGAAAATATGACTCAGGCCTTCTTGCCTTGGGCTGCCTTTGTGTACCACTGCCCAAACTACTGGGGACTTTGTGGACTATGGCAGTGGCAATAGCCCAATCTCCCAAGGCCAGGGGTCCTGGATTCAAAGCAGACTCCCACTCTGTGGCCCACCTATCAACTAGTATGGCCCAATTCAGCTGTGGTTGGCCTGCCCTCTGTTGTTACCCCATCTGTCTGGCATCCCAGCCTCACCCCTAACCTGTCCTGGGACATTCTATACATGTCCATAAGTTTGGCTTCAGTAAATCTCTCTAGCTGTATATTTAGAGTCTTTTAAATGGCAAATGCAGACATTGTCAATATCTCCTGATCAGCTATTTCAAATTTCCCCTTCAGTATCATCATTGTTCATTTATTTCCTAGCAATTCCCTCTTTCCATGATCTATGTTTGTAAAATGTCATGAGGTCTATCACTGGGGGACAAGGAGTCAATAGAACTGTGCACTGTATTATCTGAACTGAATGTGCCACAGCCAATCACCAACACACTTAGAAACTTGTGACATGATTGGTCACAACCCACATTTGATATTTACATAATACTTTTTGGACTGAGGATCTAGCAGTGAAGTTTGCACTTTATGCAATTATAGTTAACACTAGAGGCCCATTGCATGAAATTTGTGCACCTGGGGGGGGGGGGAGGGTGTCCCTCAGCTCAGCCTGCACCCTCTCCAATCTGGGACCCCTCGGGGGATGTCCGGTTGTCAGTTAGGCCTAAACTGGCAGTCAGACATCCCTCTAACAATCCAGGACTGCTGGCTCCCAACCGCTCGCCTGCCTGTCTGCCCGATTGCCCCTAACTGCTTCTGCCTGCCAGCCTGATCACCCCCTAACCACTCCCCTGCCAGCCTGATTGACACCTAACTGCTCCCCTGACGGCTTGATTGCCCCCAACTGCCCTCCTCTGCCGGCCGGATTGCCCCCAACTGGCTTCCCCTGATGGCCCGGTCTCCCCCAACTGCCCTCCCCTGCAGGCCTGGTCCCCCACAACTACCCTCCCCTGCAGGCCTGGTTGCCCCTAACTGCCCTCTCCTGCCGGCCATCTTGTGGCTGTGGGCACCGCCATCTTTGAAGGAAGGGCAGTCAATTAGCATATTCCCTCCTTCTTGGCTGTGGGTGCCACCATCTGTGTGATGGTGTGAGGGTCAATTAGCATATTTCCTCTTTATTAGATAGGATACCACTAAAATGCAAACTTCTTTGTTGGGAGACTGGTGTTATGCAGCTAAATCATGGTAACTGAAATCTCTGCACACAAGAACCAAGCAAACTGAGGACTGCTATACACCGAAGCACTGTCCAAGCACATTTGAAACTTGATGATATATACATGTCCTAGGGTTAAATTAAAAAGTGACTTTATGCATTAACCATGTAAAGTACAAAATAGTGGAGATGTAGCAGGGGTGGGGAATGTCCGGCCCGTGGGCCATATAAGGCCCGTGAAATCATTTGGCCTGGCCCTGCCAAGGCATTAGGGGTGAGTTAATTTAATGTTTGACCAAATACCAGTATAGCAGGCTAATTTTTAAGTTGATAATTTTGTATGGCCCTCGAATGATGTTATAAATATCCCAATGGCCCTTGACAGAAAAAAGTTTCCCCTCTCCTGCAATAGAGGGTAGAAATTGCAAGAGTCTGGCTGTGAACAAATGGTGCTACATGACTATGTCATCTCAGGCAAGATGCTCAGGGTCTGTGTGCCTCTATAAACTAGGGATAGTGATAACACCTACCTTATGGGGTTCATAAAAAAATAATAATTAATGTAAGAGGATGAGAACAGTACCTAGCACATTGAAAGAATCTCAAACACTAGCTCCTGTTATTACTAAATGAAGAACAATACAAATGACCCGAGAAGATGGTGCCCCCATCTTCTCAGGTCATTTGTAGAAAAGCCTCTCATATTTTCTTTTCCCTCAATATAATTTTCTTCTAGATTTTCCTGTCACCTCTTCAAGAATACTGGCAAATCTGTGACTGAGGTGGTAGGGAATTGTTGGAGCAGTAGTGGAGAGATGGAAAATTGTTTCTCTCAACGTCACCTTTAATCCTGAACACTATACAATGCCATTACCCTAAAAACAGTTATTCTATTCTATTCTGGGCTCAGAAGGAGGAGAAAAATAAAAGAAGGAAGAAGAGAATGAAGCAGAGGAAAACTGAGAACAGGAAACCTATGTAGATGAAGAAAGATGTGCTCTAGAGAAAATAATACCTACACCAAAACACAAACCTGACATTACAGTAAAAAAGAAAAAAGGGTATTTTTATGTTCCCTTTTGTCAAGAACTATAGTTAATACCAGCTTTATGAAATATCACTCTTTTGAGAGAGTGATTCAAAACTGAGGCCAACACATCTAATAATGATGATTACAAATAGGCATCTGAATTTTCTTAGAAATAAAATAGATAAAATGATTCCTGGTTTTATAAATCATTAAATTTGCAATTATTTATATACTTTTAATATTCCTCTAATAGGTCACTGATGAAATTATTCTTTAAAAAATTATTCCCATCAAAGTAATCTACTTGACGTCAGTTGTACTGTTTCCTTTATTAGTAAGCCAAAGATTTCAGCAAGGACAATTTCCTTCAGCACTTGATTTTATCTACATCCGTTTTGTTGACCTTGGCTATAGTTCTAGTGAAACTTTCACCAATACTCACAAGGCAGCCACACTTTCCCTGTGGCAATTAGCAGCCAAATGCTACCTTATAAGTTTTGTGTCACAACCCAAGTTAAAAGTTCCTCCTTCTCAGCCAAGGGATCAGCCCTCACCTCAGGTTAAGTCCTGAAGAACAACATGAAGAACGACATGTCAAAACCTACCACTTGCCTGCTCCTCTGGGTGGCTGAGTCATGGCCTACATGGCAAGGTCTTCTTTACTAAGTACAGGTCTTCTTTAGGCCTCTAGCTCCATGAACCAGCAATGTAGCAAGAGTGAGAGTTTTCAATCAGATGGGTGTATTTTATATTAGGATCAGAAAAATCTGACCTTACAAACGTGTATGGGGTTTTACACAATCATTTGGTAGCACTCAGTTGAATGTACAATATATACCAAGCATTAGGACTAGAAGGAGCCATTCTATCATTTAACTGATAATAACACCGATGCCCAGAGAGGTTGCAAAGTTAGTGGGTTAGAATACCAGGTCTAAAAGCACCTCTTCAGAGTCCCAGACAAATGCTCTTTCCTGTCCATTTCATGGCTTGTTTCTCATTGTCATTTCTTTTTTTTATCTCGTTATATACTTTGATACACAACTGCAATTGAATTTAATAGATTCTACCAAGTGGAGTAGTTTGCCAGCTGAAGTGCACTAAGCACATGCACTCACCCCCAAATGCTCATTTTAAAATATTTTCAGAATATCCTCATGAGCAAAAAAATATTCTTAGCTAATCATAAGAATGCATGGAAATGATGTGAGACAAACACATTATCATATAAGAGAAGGGTCTTATAAGATGTGGTGAACTGCTGGGTAAGTTTATCCCACAAGCACAGTCAAGGTTATGAACTGAAAACATCCCAGCTTTTCTTGCCTCAAGCTGGTTATCATGTGCTGTCTATGCCATCTGGTGCATCATAAGTGTGTGGTGATTTTTACAATCAACACAGGGTAACTGTAATGTTATCAAGAAGCAGAATGACAGTGTAAGAAAAATAGGAAATAGGGTCAAGACTTGAAATATATTCTCATTCTTTCAAGTTGAGACATTCAAATAAATTATTGCTATCTGACATTAGTGACTGAGCATGAAAAGTAAAATAAAGAAATGAGGTCATTTCCTCAAGAGATCAACAGGTACACATAACACACACATACAGACAGACACACATGTTCCCTTGGAGAGCCAGCTTACTGGACTGGGAGCTCCATCCATGCAGGGAGCCTATGACAGCCTACGAGGGCAACAGTGTGCGGTTTGATAAGCTCCAACTGCACTTCGCTCTAATTCACCATGCTGCCCTCAGAGGAAAGAGTCACACTGATTAATAATATTGCCGCCATCAAATAGAAACTTTCTCTTTCTACTATCAAAACATGAAGAATACAATCTTTCTTTACCTTTACTTATCAAGAATGATATAATTTATTACCTTCAAAGTCCACATCTCCAACTAATTTTATCTTTTCTGTTACTGGGTCGTGGACATAGTTGATACCCACATCAATTACAGCAGCACCTTCTTTAATCATATCAGATGTGATCAACTTTGGAATACCTAGAAGCAAAACAGAGTTATAAAACACTCTAGAAAAGTCTTAAAATTGGTGATGAGTATAAAAAAGGTTTACACATCTAATATTTTTGTTGTCATGGCTTTAAAAGAATACATAATAAAAACTGTTTCTAAAACAACAACAAAAACTGTTCCTAACTGTATTGATCATTTCTGATCAAGCAGAAAAAATGTGGACTTCTGTGGATAACACCCTGCTAGGGTTTATCCTTCCACCTTTAAGATTGCCTACCAGACTTCTCCAAATGGGTACCTGTTTGAGCAGCATTCTTTAGCATTTCATGTACTATAAATGGCATGGGGAGAATATGAAGATGAATGAGGCTCCTTCTGAGGTTTAGTGGAGTGAAAACAACTTGGAAATGGGAGGTAGACAAAGGGAAGAAAGGGAGGGAGGGAGGAAAAGTATAAAAAATGATGATAATAATTCATATTCCTCAAGGTTATGGTAAACTGTAAAGTGCCATAAACATACTCCAAATGTGAAATGCTATCTTGAGCTTTCCTTTTATTTGTTCTTGGTTTCTCTGATTAATTACAGAGCATATGTCTCCATTCCAGCTTGAAAGATAGTTTTACAGAGATCTTATGTCACCATCTATTTTCTGTATTTTCACATTTTATCTCAAGTGCTATACCAGCAAATGGCTAATGTTCTAGTTTTTTGGTTAGTAATCAACAAACCATTAAAACTTAGTGTCTTAAAACAGCAATTTATTATGTTTCTTAGTTCTGGGGGTTGTCTGAGCTCAGCTGCATGAATCTTCCTGGGGGTCTTTCATATAACTGGAGTCATAGTGGCTGAGGCTGGGGTCACCTGAAGATGTGACTGGCCGATTTCCAAAAAGGCTCACTCACATGTCTGCATTGATGCTCACAGTTGGCTGAGCTCAGCTGGGGCTGTCAGCTGGGGCCTACAGGTATGAATACTCCAGGTGGCTTAGGCTTCTCACAGCCTGGCAGGTGGCTTCTTGGAATGAGTTTTCCAAGAATCAGGAATTAGAAGCTGCCAGCCACTTAAGGCTGAAACCTGGAAACTGGCGCAGTGTCACTTCTGCTATATTCTACCCTACAGAATCCACTTACATTTACGAGGAGGGGTAGAGACTCCACTTCTCAGTGGGAGGAGAATCAGAATTTGTGGCCAACTTTACCACAATGCCTCTGGTAGACATTGTGTCTGGTCGGTGATTTACTCACCTTCACATTCTACATCCTTTGCAGGAAAAGAGTTACCTGTTGTGTTTTCAGAGGCTTTATTCTAGCATCTGAATGCATTCATTTAAGTATTCCAGATGGCTTAAATGTAACCTCATGACATATGATTTTCAGCGTTAGTAAGAATTTAAAGGCTATAAAGAAATAATCGGTGTCAAAATAAATATAGTTATCTCATAGGTCCCTCAGTCACATAATGATATAACCAATGAAGCATCAATGGCGATATTTTCCTCCTGCTTTCCCATTCTGTCCCACAGACCTCTACCTTTTTAATGGTTCTAGAATAGAAATTTAATATTGCTCCAAGATAATAATAAAGTCCTGTTTCTTTTTGGCATTCAATAAAAAAAGAAAACATGCATTCGTGTGACTGCAGGAAATATTTTTAAGATGAAAATGTTGATGAAATACTTATTAAAATCTAACTATTATGCTTTTGAAATACTTATTAAAATCTGCTACTATGCTTTTGAAATGCTTATTAAATTCTAGCTACTATACTCTCCTTTCCAATTATAACTGTTCATAACAATTTTCAGAAAATATCAGATTGGCAATGGGCAAATGCACAATTTTCAAAGTAGAGGGAAATGTGAGCTTTATTTTAATTCCCAGGAAAATTACAAAATACAAAAATATTAAATGTATGTTTATTTTTTTCTGATATGATGTTATGTATGTTTATTGTAGAAAATCTGGAAAATATCTAAAAATGTTAAGATAAAAATAAAAATCAATATAATCTTGCCATCCAAAGATAATAAGTATATTTTTATTGCATTTCTTTCTATGATTTCAAAATATTTCTATATTGGGTATAAAATATGATGTCTGTAATTTTGTATATATTGTGCTTCACTATGTATCTTAACACTTTGTCATTAAAATTAAATTGTGAGCATTTTCCCATTTCATCAATTATTTAAAATTTAAAAACCACATAGAATAACTTATAATGTGGATTACCATATTAAATTATTCAGCCCTGCATTTGTTCCAGTATTTTGTTGTTATAAATAATGCAGTGATGATCATTCCTATGTTCAGGAAACTACAGATGATTTCTTAATTGAAGTGTCAAATTTGAACCCTTATTAACAGCATGGAAAAACATGGATTGGATGAAAACTCTTATTGGCACAGTCATAGCTGTTTAAATAAAATATTCTAAACTGTTGATCAATGCATCCGTAAGCTCCATTAGGTATTCCATGGAAAATATTTGTCAGTGACATTTTCAAATTTTTTATAAAGAACTTTGAAGAACACATTGGCATGGTGATATTATTTTCTCCTTGTCCACCTTCAGGTCCATTTTCTACCCTTCTCTGATCTACTCTATGCAGAGCTGAGGCTGATCCCTACAGTGGTCTTGTGTGCTTCCTACCACTCTTGGTACCCTGTCACTGCCATGAGAACAGGCTCCAGCTGGTCTACTGGAGGATACAAATCCTGTGGAGGAGAGCTGAGTTGTCTCAGCAGAGACCGTCCTAGACCAGTCAGCCCCCAGCCAATGCTTGAGAGCCCAGTCAAGATCAGAGGAACAAGCCAAAGTCACCACAACTGACCTGCTGAACCAGAGACTCATGAGAATTTCCTTTTAAATGTTATTGTTTAAAGTGACTGAGTTGGTGGGTTTTTTTTGTTTTTTTGTTTTACAGGACAATAACTGCATACCCTACATTCACGAATACAAAATTGGATAGAATAATTTGTAGGTAGCCACTTTGAAATAATCCTATCTAATAAAAGACAAAAGGGTGATTGACTGTACCTTCGCTATGCTTCCCATTGGCTAATCAGGGCAATATGCAAATTGACTGCCAACCAAGATGGCGGCTGGCAGCCACGCAGCTGAAGTGAGCAGGAGGCTTGCTTGCTCCAGGGATGGAGGAAGCCAAGTTTCCCCACCTGCCGCGGCCTGGCTCTGAGCTCTGAAAGCAACAGCTCCGAAAGCAACAAAGTTTCAATTATAGAAGTGAAATAATCCCCAGATACCTGCTTTCAGCAGGCCGTGGCCTCAGAGCTGGAGTGAGCAGGATGGCAACAATGTTTCAATGATAGAAGATAAATAAATCCCAGAATTAAAAAAAAAAAAAGAAAAAAAGGAGAGGCTGGGAGCTTCAGTCGCTGACAAGCCTGAAAACAGCCATCAGCCCCTCATCCAGGCTGGCCAGGCACCTCAGTGGGGACCCCGACCCTGAAAGGGGTGTGACCAGCTGCAAACAGCCATCAGTCCCTCACCCAGGCTGGCCAGGCACTCAAGCGGGACCCCCACCCTGATCCGGGACACCCTTCAGGGCAAACCAACCAGCCCCCACCCGTGCACCAGGCCTCTATCCTATATAGTAGAAGGGTAATATGCAAACTGACCCTCACAGCAGAAAGACTGGGAATGACTGGTCACTATGACACACACTGACCACCAGGGGGCAGACGTTCAATGCAGGAAATGCCCTCTAGTGGTCAGTGCGCTCCCAAATGGGGTAGCTCTGCTCAGCCACAAGCCAGGCTGACGGTTGCCAGTACAGCAGTGGTGGTGGGAGCCTCTCCTGCCTCCTCAGCAGCACTAAGAATGTTTGACTGCAACTTAGGTCTGCTTCCCGCTGACAAGTGGACTTCCCCCAAGGGTTGCCAGGCTGCCAGAGGGATGTCTGATTGCCAGCTTAGGCCCAATCCCCCGGGGAGCAGGCCTAAGACAGCAGGTGGTCATCCCCCGAGGGGTCCCAGGCTGTAAGAGGGCACAGGCTGGGCTGAGGGACCCCCCACCCACCTGAGTGCACAAATTTTTGTGCACTGGGCCTCTAGTGAACTATAAGTAGCATGAATTTGAAAATAAATAAATATATAATTCTGAGGTGTTGTACTTGATTAAAACTCATTAAAAACTATTAGGCTATGATGCTATGAAAAATAGTGTCCAGATACAAGGAAGTAATGTTTTCCATTATATTTTTAGCAGACTGTCTCTCTGGAAGCATTGGCTGTAATCTATAGAAGAATAATTAGAAAGGATCTAGAACTTACGTTATAAGAACAAATGCTGTCAAATGAGTTAGCTCAACTGTTTATCTGCAACAATATAAAAAAGCTTGTGCCACAATGTAAAGCAACTATATCATTAACCACACTGTTTAGCACTATTTAATTCAGCTAGCTTTATTTTTCCATAGCAAGACTTTTTCAATGAAGGCAAGAGGATGTTGATTTATATTCTGGCACAGCTCCCTGAGGACCTATAACATATAGTTCTCAAAGGGTGAGAAATAATCATGAGCCAGTCCTAGTCCACACATTGACTACCTCTGAAATAGAGGAATGGTTCAATAAACTCAGGCTGACTATCTCAGGAAAAAAATGCAACCAAGTTCAAAACTCAATAATTGTGGCAGTGTCTTCAATATGTTAAACTGAACAGAAAATATATTTATTCCGTATGTTTTCAGAGGGAAGAATTAAGAAAGGAGGGAACAAAGGAAGGTAATAGATTTTAGATCAACATAGAGATCAGCATGTCTTAAGAATAATAAAATATGCTACAAAGAGAAACTTTATATTGTGTTTATCCTTCATTACAAATATTTACAATAGGGTAAAAATGGGATAGAATTGGGAAGGTAAGTGATTCCTTCCAACTCTATGATTTAAACATTCTCTTTTGTCTAGTCATACGGGAAAAAAATGTTTCTTCTCACAATTCATTTCTGAATGCTTGTAGACTTCTGACCAAATAAAAGGCCCAACTAAGAAAAGAAAGATATTAAAAATTCACTTAATGATTGAAATGATGACAGACATAAAAATCTCTATTTTTATGTTAAATATTCTAAGTCATCCACTTACATTATTGTCTTGTAGAAGCAAATGATTGATGTAGTTAGTTCCCAAAGTATATAAGTGCAATATATTTAAATCCTTATCACTTGATAATAGTGAAAGGGCATTAAAAGCTATTTAAATGTTTGGTAAAGAAAAGACATACATATCATTAGGATGTGGAGTCAGATTTTTCTTTCTTTTTATAAAGTTGAAAATTATTTCAAGAGAATATTTCCTATGAGCTTTATGTTTTTTTATGTATGATAATGCCATTGAAGCCTCTCCTTAATTCTTATATAATTTGAAGGCTCAAGTATTATATGTGAGAACCGAAACCATCCACACCCATTAGCTTACTGTGTACATTAACTTGACTTTACTATTACACTGTCTTCATCAACATGACTTTATTACTAGTATTCCAGGAAACTCTCACTCAGAAGATAGAAGTTGCAAGTAATTTTATATCAGGAACTTAGAGAAAAATTCATTTTAATTAACATCAAACTGTCTGACTTTTCAGTAGATAGCATCAAATCATTATTCTCCAAGATTGTTAGAAAACCTTGCTTCAAAACCCTCTCTTTGTTTTGTCTACTAATCCTAAACTTTTACAGTATGTTATTATCCTTACCCAATCTTAATCAAGCCTCTGCATTAAAAGACTTGCCTTAATGCAAACTTCAACATTTCCTAAATATCCCAACTTTGCTTCTATAACCTAAGATGCTACTAAAGCAATCTGGAACCCTGAAGATAAAAACATATCCCTGATTTGTGGACTTTGATGATTTGTTTGGTAGAAATATTCCTATATTGGCTAACTTCAAGTTACCAAGGTGACATCACTAAACAGGGAATTGGAAAGAAATGCTCAGGATCCAGCTTCTCAGCTGATTGGAGCTAGCTCAGCACACCGTGGCTCCTAAGGTGCTCCTTCATACTTCAGTAACCATAAACTCAGATCTGTCTTATCAATGGATTGTTTAGGTGATATTTGGGAAGAGCCAGTATTCAACAATATTGGGGATCCACAAAGATCTAATTAAGAACTTCTCTTGTCCATGATCCAAGACCTCAACTTGGAAACCATGGATGCCCTCTGTGGCCCCTTGACCCTCTTGCTGGGACAGGGAGCTGTTGGTCTCTCTGATTGGGAAGATGAGTCTTGCATTGAATCTGAACTGACCTATTTTCATTACAGCTCCCCAAATGCTGAATTTATTTTGTTTCTCTGAATAAGAAGTCCCTTTTAAGAATCCTTTAATTACACAGTTAAAAAATGTTTATCCTTGATAGAGATGGGTGTTATTACTTACAACACAATGTGGTTTTGTTGCTCTAATTTTTTATTCCATATCTAAGAGGGACATTTTCACAGGAAGGGGCTGGAGGTAAACTGAATGAAACTACTCTTCAAAATAACCCCAAGGACCAAAGAATTCAGTGTCTTTTGAACTTTGGAAAATCCTATAGAAAAATTTTGCCTCAGGTCCCTTAGCAAGATTTCATGAGAACTTTCTTCAGTCTTGTCTTGCTTTTATTTTCTGTGAAATCTCTCCAGTCCTTTCTATCTGCTGGGAACTGCAGATCAGGAGAGTGTGTTGGCAGCTGGAGATGGGCTAGAAATTAGGTGGTTGTGTGTGTGTGGTGGTGGAGGGGGGGGGGGGCACAGTCTTAAGTTTAGACTGAGGTAAGGGGAGTCTAGGACTGGTCAATTGAAAGTGCTGCTTGTGTTCCTTGTGCCTCAGGCCTCCCCCACCCCCCCCCCCCCAGGCTCTGCTCAAGGCTACAAAGTGTCAATTATAGAAGTATCAATTATAGAAGATAAATCCCAGATACCTGCTTCCAGCCACTCTGGCCTCCACTCAAGGAGGATCTGGGAGCCTGGGTTGCCTGGGGCCATGGCTAGCCTGCAAACAGCCCTCAGCCCCTCACCAAGGCTGGCCACACCCTCATGGGGTGAGGGTCCCCACTGGGGGGCTTGGCCAGCCTGCAAACAGCCATCAGCCCCTAACCCAGGCTGGCCAGACTCCCCAGCAGGGACCCCCATCCTAAAGGGGGTGTGGCTAGATTGAAAACAGCCCTCAGCCCCTCACCCAGGCTGGTCATACCCCCCCAGTGGGGACCCTCATCCCATGGGGGCGTGGCTGGCCTGCTAACCACCACGGGCTGCCCCACGTCCCAAGGGAACCCCCACCCTGATCCGGGACACCCTTCAGGTCAAACCAGCTGGCCCCCACCCATGCACCAGGCCTCTATCTATACTAATAAAAGGGTAATATGCTAATTAGACTGGGAGACCCTCCAGGAGACCTTCCAGATGTTCTTCTGGACAAATCCACGGTGGCGGGGCCGAGGCCAAGAGGAGAGGGCGTTAGTGGTCAAGTTGTGGGTGATCAGGCTGGTGGGGGGCGGGGCTGTTGGGGGTAAGCAGACCAGCAGGGGTCCAGTTGGGGGCAAGCAGGCCAGCAGGCAGGGTGGTTAGGGGCAATCAAGCAGGCGGGCAGGCAGGTGAGCGTTAGGAGCCAGCAGTCCTGGATTGCGAGAGGGATGTCTGTCTGCTGGTTTAGGCCCGATCCCTCTAAACCGGCAGTAGGACAGCCTTTGAGGGGTCCCAGATTGGAGAGGGTGCAGGCTGGGCTGAGGAACACCCTCCTCCCCCATGCATGAATTTTGTGCACTGAGCCACTAGTAAAGGAATAAAATTCCCAACATTCAATGGTCTGCATTATTAAATGATTTTGAGGGCAAATCCAAAGGTATTCAGATTCCAAAATTATTCCTTTAAAAGATGTCTTGGCCAAGGCAAAAGAGAGAGAGAGAGAGAAAAACTAAATATGTTCTCTCATCTAGCTCCTTTCAAATCTTAGCACAGATCTAATAGTCTTTATCTTATTATTCCTCTTCCCCCCCAGCTATGTTTCTCCATTTCCTTCTGACTCGTTCCTTTTCCCTCCTGGCTGGCCCAAAACCTCCAAGCACAATTACCTCAGAAAGTTAAATTCCCCCTGGAGTAGAGAAAACCTCTTAGGTTTTAACATTTAGTCTTTGTTCTAAGCCAAAAGCCACATTGAACATTTCGCAAAGGTTAGAAAAATAAATTTTGCAGAGGAATTAGGGATATCCAGTAATATATAAAATTTAGTTGTTACACACTTATAATACCAACATTAAAAAATTCTAGCTTATAAGTATAATTATACACTAAAGTCCAACATAATTTTATGGAATTATGGTGTTTTTTTCTTCAAGACAATCCATTTATGATTTTATTTCTGGCAGTAGAAAAAGCCCATTATGAATGTATATTTTCAAAAATAACTATTTCAGGGTAAACTATTCTTAACAGGAAATTTAGTAAAATAGATTTCTGATTCAGTTAAGATTTATCTGCTGTGGGTGAAAATTACTTTGGTTGATAAGTAGCCTAACCAATGGATGATCTACACAGAATTACACTATTTCAAAAGCTATGACTTTTTTGTTAAGTGATTGCAAATCTGTTACTTTATAATTCCTATATGAGAAATAAGAAATTAATCACCAGTGCTATCTTAGCAAAATAAACTAAATAAATATAATGTTTTAAAAAACAATACCAATACCTAAAGTACACACCAAACATGATTCTACACCCTAAGACCTAAACTTACTGATAGGAAGATATAACCATTACCCCTTGAGTAAGTGTCAGGCTATATCTTTATTCTTACCATTTAGAACCCAATATTCATATGTCTATTTGACAATGTCTGAATTAAGTTCACATGAATTACAAAAACATTAATCCTTTCCCAATGAATCCTCCTATCATAGTCATCTTAAAGTCTTTATGAAATAGCCCAGTCAAGGCATCCTGATAAAAGGAAGTTCCATATTTACACATAAATTTAATTAGTATAGTTCAAAGAGCTATGGAAACATTATCTAATTAAACTTCACAACAATTCAGTGAAGCAAGAGAAGGTTGACCCATTATCCTCATTCACAGAAGAGAGATTTTGAGGTGCTGAGAGGCTAAGTGATTTCTTAGTTTCACAATGATGAGTCAGAGGTGAGACTGGGAACAAAACCAGAACTCCTGTTTGGATGTAAAAGTAACACCGTGAAAATGCTTATTCAGGTGGCTGGCTCCTCCAGCTGGAAGCTGTCCGACTACATAAATTACAAGAGTAATTGCAATGGAATTTGTATTAATGCACACGTTTCTTTCTAGATTAGAAGTTTTTCCTTCAGCATTATTGCTCCGGAAGCAGTTAGATAACAGCTGTATGCAGCCTAGCTAAACACAACCTACAGGAGTAGTAAGTGTCTTCCCCCAAGGGTCTTCCTGCTATTTCTAAACATCTTCTGGAAGTGCTTATAAACCAGTGAGTGAGTGGCAATGACCACAGGGCATATCCCCTTTTCTCTCTTTCCCTGGCTTTTCAGTTCCCATCTGATACCTGTTTGGTTTATGATGTTTCTCATGAGAATAATATCCACACCAAGGACAATCTCTGGATGCTTCCAAAGCTTCTAATCCATCAGGTGCCAGAATAGTACTAGGTTCCTTTGTTCTCAGAAAGTTATAAGATCACTCTTGAATATTTCCATCAGCTTCTACCTGGAACCTTTTCTCAGTAAAGTCCAGTGGACATGTGAGGGCAAGATGTGTGCTGCTTTTTTCTTCCTCCCATCAGCTAAACCTTGCTCCCTTCAAATGGGCAATGGTGCATTTGAGGCATGGGTGGAGGTCGCCTGTGGGGGCAATAAGCAAGAATCTATATTACCAACCACCATGCTATACTGTATATAGAGTATAAGACTCAAATTAAATTTATATGGTTATAATAATCTGGTTATTTAACAGGAAAGGTGTAAAGGGAAGACTAGATAATATAAGAATGCCATTTATACAGCTTTGCCAAGAAGTTGCAATTAACATTCTCCCCTCATATTGTTGGGGAAGGGATTGGACAATAGAAACATGCCCAGTAAGGTCTGGGTGACGTGGGAAGGTGCTTTTTGGTCAGTCACACCTGGGAACAAGTCAGTGGCCAGAACAGGCATGGCCACTACAAGGGCACGAAACCAGAATATTTAAACTCCTGGACAAAGGAATGCTCTTGACGTTTAGATCTTGCCCCGCTAGCTGTCTTGGGATTACTGTTGTTGCAGGGGGAACACTCTCCAGCATTTGTCCATGTGGCCCTTGGCCATGTGGACTCCATACAATAAACTGATGGACTTTAATTAGTCTGATGCTGAATTGGACCCGGCTGCAACATGGAATGGAGACTCTGGACATTGGCCCTGCTTCTGGTTTTGCTGGTTTTTAAGACTGGACTAAGGAACATGGAATCTTGGATCCCAGGAATGTAACTCCATGCAAATAAAGTATTTTACTATATCTCATTTTCCTCTGGGGGCCTCTGAAAATGCTTATTTCAGAGGTGCCCCAAGAATTCGACTCCCACGAATGATGGGTAAATTTGGCCCACTCATTTCTCTGGTAACAATAGTATTTAAGGTGATGGCTTTGGCCATTTTAAGGAGTTACCCAGTTTTCCTGGTTCTGTCCCATGTTCACAGGATGTTACATGTTATTAAACTTTTGTTTTTCTCCTGTTTACATCTTATGTCAATTTGCTTATCAGACCAGTCAACGAACCTAGATGGGAAGAAGGGAATGATTTTTCCATCCATAGAGACTGAAGAGAGAGGAAAATAGGGAATATATGAAATGAAGTCATTTTAACTAACCTATTAAAATTATTAACATTATGAAGATTGGGGCATGAGGAAAGACTTCATTCTCCTTCTAACTATCCTGGAAACTTAAGCTTTTTTGAACTTTCCACATCCTGTATAAATGCCTAGATACCAATCTGGACTTCCATTTAACCCTCTAATTACCCACTGACAAACTCCTGTATCCAGGCCATCTGATTACCCTCTGAAGGACTCACATATACATCTACCTGACATCCATTAGTCAGACTGCCTGACACCTGCTGATATCCTTAGACTAATCCTAGAGGTAAGAATACAGGATGACTAATTCTCAAGAATGTAATTTATACTATAAGAACTTTAAATCTTTCTTCTTTAAAATACTTCTGTGTATTTGCCTGTGTTCTCAGTTTGCAACTCTAAGACCCTTAAATAAATCTCTAATTTATTTCTAGAAAAGCATCCAGACTAGCGTCCTTCACCCTGGCCTCCGGCTAGAGGCCCCTCCCCTCCCTCCGAGTGGCTGGGGCGCGGATGCTGGACTCATGTTAACGGGGCGCTGCTGCCAGCATCCCGCCCTGGCCACTATGGGAGGCTCCCTATTTGTTGCAGAGTGACAGTTAATTTACATATTATTCTTTTATTAGATAAGATAAGATATTGTGCTAAAGTGCTTAGCACGTTGCCTGGCACATAAAAAATACCCTATACATGTTTACAATATAGCAAAGTTATTTACATATTAGCCTGGACAAGACATTTAGAAGAAAAGAAAATTTCTGTGCACGCGTATGTTGTGTTATAATTTGATGTTTTTCAAACTGTTAGTTGTGGTACATTACTGGGTCATAAAATAATCCAGTGGCAATCAGCATTTGTTTCAAAGAAATAGCACAACATGATGATGTAGCATGGCATAAATCAAAGAGCAAGACATATACTAAAGTATTCTTTTGTATGTGTTATATCATACACATATGTATTTGTCCTACACTTTTACTCACCCTGCCAACATTTGATTTCATCAGATTTTTTATTTTTTGCTAATTTAATGTATGAAAAATTATCTAATTTTGAGTTTATGTTTGTCTGATTATTAGTGACATCAAGTCATCCTTCATTTGTTTATTGTTCAATTGTATATTTGGCTCTCTCTAGATAACTGATAATTCATAAATTTAAGAAAATACATAGGACCCCTGGCAGGTTCAGTGGTTCTCAACCTGTGGGTCCCAAACAATGAAAATACATCCTGCATATCAGATTTTTACATTACGATTCATAACAGTAGCAAAATTACAGTTAAGAAGTAGCAACGAAAATAATTTTATGGTTGGGGGTCACCACAACATGAGGAACTGTATTAAAGGGTCGCGGCATTAGGAAGGTTGAGAACCACTTAGAGCATTGGCCCGTGTACTGAAGAATTGCAGGTTTGATTCCTGGTCAAGGACAGGTATTTGGGTTGCAGGTTCATCCCTGGACCCGGTGGAGGCACATATGGGAGGCAACCAATCAGTGTGTCTCTCTCATATCTGTTTCTCTCTCTCTCCCTCTCTGCTCTCCTTCTTTCCTCCCTTCCACTCTCTCTAAAAATCAGTGGAAAAATATCCTTGGGTGAGGATTAACAACAACAACAACAACAACAACAACAACAAAACATAGGCTATTGTGGCTCAGTGGTTGAGCCTTGAACTATGAACCAAGAGGTCACGGTTCAATTCCCAGTCAGGACACATGCCCAGGTTGTAGGCTCAATCCAAAGTGGGGGGTGTGCAGGAGGCAGCCGATCAATGATTCTCTCTCATCATTGATGTTTCTATCTCCCTCTCCCTTCCTCTCTGAAATCAATAAAGCTATATATTTTTAAAAAACATAGTGTACTTTTTAAAATCCATGGTCAAACAAGAAAGCCAGACAATTATACTACAGTATGGCATTGTGATGCAGAAATGTCCAGGATGTAGAGGAAGATGAGTTAGGGAGGGGGTGCTAACTTAGCCTGTGGCAGAGAGGTCTAGTTTTCCAAAGGACTGTTGATTCTGAGAGATGCCTTGAAAAGTAGATGAAAAAGGTCAGAAAGACTGTTCTAAACAGAGAAACCAGAGTATATAAACAACATCAAGAACAAAAATAGACACTTCCAATAAACTTTGTAGATTTAAGGAAACCGAAAGGAATTTGAGATGGTTAGAGTCTAGGATGCATGCCTAGGGCAGTGGCTAGAGATAAAGCTGGAGTCTCAATTCCCACTAAGCACTTCAGAGAAAGGCTGATTCACTTTCGATGGATCACATTCTAGTTCCTGTGTATCCTGAATTTACTAAAGACATAGTTTCTCCATTGAAAATGTTGGAAATAGCCAGTTTTACATTGCATTCAGTTATTGAAAACACCACGGCTGGGTGTATCCAGAATGAGCTGGAGGAAGGGGCATCACAGAAGTCCCCATGGGGCGGGCTGAGGAGCCTCCAAGGGACATCTCACCACGGTCTGCACAGGGGAACTTTGAATACTTTCAATGACCAGACTGCATCCCAAATCAACTAAATCAGAATTTCTCTGTGTGGGACTCACGCATCAGCATTTTTAAAGTTCCTCAATTAATTGAAATGTGTGACCAAGGTTGAGATCCTGCCCTAAAGAAAGAGGGGACCAGGTGTATGTGATGGACTGAAGGCAGCATCATATTTATTGATATGGGAGAGGTGAGTCTAGATCTCAGAATTCATAGCTCAGATCGGGCTTTACTCCAGGCTCCCATGAGTCCATTTAGGAATGTAGAGAGGAAGACCCCAATAAATAAAGAATTGGCAGCTCTTAAAAATTCTGTATTATGTTTTGCGCCATTCTAAGAGAGACTACCATGATGGAGAGGCATTCTTTCCCATTTTGCAACAGAACTTCATTCTTACCTTGAGGGCTCCAGCACACCTAGGATGGACTGTGCAGCTAAGAGACTGTATCTGGCCACAGTGGTCAGCGTTGTTGGCAGGAAAAATAAAACTCATCTCTATATGAGTGTATGTTGTGAAGAGACGGTGATGAGGGGTTAAAGCAGAAGAGAACACTATGTGAAAACTGACTGCACTTGGTAGGGAGTATAAACATCCATGAGAGATGTAAAAACAACAGCAAAGGTGTGAGGCATAATTAAAAAGGATTATACAGAGAATCTCTAAAATTTTAGCACTATAAGGAAAATATCCAGATGGGAAATATTCTCATTATTTCAACAGATATTTGCAGAATAGCTATTATGTGCCAGGCATCAGAGAAAGTGAAAGGGATAAGACAATGAACAAGATAGACAATAATCTCTTCCTTATGGAGTCGACTTTTTCATAGGGAAGGTAGCTAATAAATAAATAAATAAATAAATAAATAAATAAATACCGCACACAGTGTCTGGCAATGATAAATGCCAGAAAACAAAATA
Source organism: Myotis nattereri (assembly GCF_964212035.1). NCBI lineage: Eukaryota > Metazoa > Chordata > Mammalia > Chiroptera > Vespertilionidae > Myotis > Myotis nattereri. The sequence goes on from NC_138075.1 coordinate 184,014,765, forward strand.
AAACCCTGCTATTTTTAGATAGGCCTCTCATATGTTCATTTGAACAGGCATGAATGAAAACAGTGTCATTATGCAAATTAGTGGGTTTCAAATTTTTTGGTTTCAGGCCTACTTTGCAGTCTTAAAAATTATTGAAGACCCAAAAGAACTTTTTTTATGTGGCTTATGTCCATTGACTTTATCATATAAGCAATCAAAACTGACAAACTGCTTAAATATTTATTTAATTCTTTTAAAAAAAGACAATAATAATCCCATTACATGTTAAAATTATAGATTTTAATTAAAATAACCACATATCCCAAAATGACAACAAAAAGTTGTGAGAAGAGAGGGACTGTTTTACGATTTGGATAATCTTTTAATGTCCAGGTAATAGAAGAAGCTAGATTCTCAATCTGCTTTTGCATCCAGCATCATACTCACATGTAGTTGGAAAAGGGAGAAGTGTTCTAAAAGACTTCTAAGATAATTGTGGTCATCTTTCTTTGAATCTACATCAAAACTAGATAAGAAACCGTTTCTACAGGGTAGTTGCAATGTGTAATTTGAAGCCATTTCAATGAGCTTTCCATAGTTTATAGTATTAAAACCCAATACTGGTCTACCTTACATTTTGAGTGGATATAGTGATATCATGCATTACTTATTTGAAAAATATCACTTCACTGAGTTGTACACATCTTCCCAATGTTGTCACACATCATTATACAATTCTTAAAAATCGTAGTTGTTAATATCACCATCAATCTCAGGGGGAGAACGTATTGGGAAGCTGTCAAGCTCACAGTGGGATCACTGCTTTTGCAGAATTTTAAGATCAGTTGAATCAAACTATAGTCTAGTCCATTGTGCTAGTACAAGTTCGCCACAACTCACCTGGATGTCTTTTGTAGCCACTACCAGTCTTTGTTTTCATATCTTCCTTCCCACTGACAAAAGCAGTTCATTGGGCACTCTGACCCTTTCCTTCAAAGCCAATAGAAGGATCTATCTCTCTACCACCAAGCAAAGACCTCCCCACACCCCACCTTTTTAGTCTGAGGATCATACCACTTCCCAGCAGATTGGAGAGACTGTGGTGACAAATATAATGAATAATCTCACTCTCACTTGAGACCCCACCCCCACAAACAGGGAGTGGCACAACCTTGAACTGTAATAATCATGTAACAACAGTTGAAACAAATAGTAACACCTACCAACAAAATGAGCAGTGTTACTTTTAATTTTGGTTCTCTGTAGAACATTCAAAACAATATTATTAAACATTTTTCGGTACCAAATCTCACAGAGTTCACTGTCATAAATGATGTCAGTGTATGAGCCAAAGTCGGGAAAGAACGGGCACTTTGAGAGAATGAGAAAAGCTCTCTGTTCTCTCAGGGATTTAATGGTTGGCTCTGTTACCTTGCCTACAAGCTTTGTTTTGTGAGAATTACTAGTTCCTTATTACATGTTTGGTGATACAAGAACCAAACAAAAAATAAGGGCAACACATTCATATTCATTTGGAAACACTGAAATAACCCATGGGACTCTAAACAGACCTGAGATAAAAGCAAGGAAATCAAGGGAATACATTGTTTGAAATTAAGAAAATGATTATTAAAAGCAAATAAATAAAACAAAACAATAAAGCTACCATAAAAGGCTAAAACTTGTGTTTAAAAATGAACAAAATTCACCAAAGTGGATTGGAAAGCTTCAGACTTTGTGGTAGAGCTCTTCTCCGACCATAACTCGCCCTTCCCATGTAGCCTAACGGGGGTGTAAACACAGTAGGCTGGCATTGGGAGTGGGAAGGTAGCTGACAGAGCCCTGTCCTGGTGAACGTGAATGTCCCTACTGTGTGGAAGATGACTGGTGCAACTGAGACACACTGCAATAAAATCACACCAGATGGACACAAGGTGCCCAGTGAAAACTGGTAAAAGGAAAGGAAACTGCAAAGGTCTTTCTTGTCTATTAGTAATGAACCCTTGAAAAGCATATGCCAGCCACTCAACTCCTCTGACGTGCCTTTTGTGGTGACGCCAAACCCAAAAGGAGACCAAGTGCCGCTCTATATATGCACCCACAGTCCCTGCACTTTCCTTTCTCACAAGTTTTTTTTTAATTTTTGCATTCTGTTTGCATGTTGCTATTTGACTAATGCCTGTTTAAAGTAGACTACAAGCTCCATGAGGGCAGTAACTAAGTCAGTTTTGTGGGACACCCAGCACTGAACCCACTGTCTGGCACTACTTGGTGCTCAGTAAATGTGTTGAGGAAATGAAGAGAGGGAGGGAGAGTGTAGCTTTAGACTAGCTTAATAGGCCAGTCGTGGGAAAGTGGCACGTTAGTCTAACGGGGAGAAAGACCAAAGGAAGCATCCCATATGAAAACAAGAGAGTCACCAAAGCTCTTGTTCTATATACTTTAAGTTGGAAATGTGTTCATGTGAGAAAGCAATTGAATACAGTCCAGTAAGCACCTGTTAGACATCTTAAGGTAACAAATAAATCCTCAGAATTCTGAATAAGAAATTCAAAGTTTTCCTTGTGACATACTCTCCCTCCTCCCCTAGCCCCACGCTAGTGAGGAGGAAAGAGCTTCTAAGAAGAGACAGAACATTATTTGAGTAGTTTCGCTCATTGTGCCTTATAATTTAATTAGCTTGGCTGGCACTGCAGGGCTGTTTAGAAGAAACGAGAAGGTGAAACAGCTGTGTCTCTGCAAGTCTTGGGAGTGTCTTACCTGGCAGTAGTAGCAAGAATTGGCAGGAGGGGAAAGAGAGGTGAGCAGAAATTCCAGAAATGTCCAAATCACAGATTCCAGAGGAATGTGGACATACAGCAGTCATTCTGTTCCATGTAGCATAATAGGACAAAGCATGCATGGTCTGAGGAATTCTTCATGTGGGAAGACAGATGACACTGACAGCTCTACGTGGAGAACTAGCAGACACCCGTAGGGAATAAGGTTTGCCATGAGGTCTGCACAGGCGTGCAGTCTGAGTCACGGAGAGAACTTGGGCTTCATGTGATCTTATACTAATGGTAAGACTATATTTCACATTTATAAAAGTAAACACAGTAACACTCCCCACCCCTTGCCCTCGGTTTGCTGTAAAAATAATGCTGAGTAGATGAAAACACCGAGCATGGTGCTTGGCAAACTGTAGCATTCAATTAATGACAATTGCCTGTGGCTTCTTAGTTTTCTAATTGAAATGTCAAATACAATATGAGTATTGTGTTATATACAGTTTTGTGGTATTGTTACTTTAAGTGGCCTTTCTATGTAGCAAAATGTCTCTTTTTTTAAATAAGTTGCTTCAAACTTCTTTTTTCAAAAAAAAAAATCAAAGTATAAATAAAATTCCACCATTAATCACCTTTGGATAATTTTAGCAACTCAATTTATTTTGCAAATATCCCATTATTTCTTTAGAACAAAATACAAAGATGGCTTGCTTGGCCGGTATTGCTCAGTGGTTGAGCATTGAGCCCTGAACCAGGGGGTCATGGTTTGATCCCCAGTCAGGGCACATGCCTAGGTTGTGGGCTCAATTCTCAGTAAAGGGTGTACAGGAAGCAGCTGATTGATGATTCTCTCTCATCACTGATGTTTCTCTCTCTCCCTCTCCCTGAAATCAATAAAAAAATCCTATATAATAAAAGCCTAGGTGGCATCACGCCCTCGCGTGAAGTCATCACAAAATGGCCACCACAAAATGGCCACGTTCACAGCAGAGGCGGGGCCCGGTGGCCACTCCATGCCATGAGGCCTGGGGATCCCGTGGCTCTGTGGGGTGTGGAGGAGGCCAGTCCCGGTGTAGGAGGTGGGTTGCAGCAGGGGAGGGCAGTTGTGGGCGATTAGGCTGGTAGGGAAGGCAGTTGTGGGCAATCAGGCTGGTAGGGGAGAGCAGTTGGGGGCGATCAGGCCAGCAAAGGAGTGGTTAGGGGTCAATCAGGCTGGCAGGCAGAAGTGGTTAGGGGCAATCAGGCAGACAGGCTGGCAGGTGAGCAGTTAGGAGCCAGCAGTCCCAGATTGTGAGAGGGATGTCCCAGATTGAAGAGGGTGCAGGCCGGGTTGAGGGACGCCCCCGCCTCATCCACGAATTTTGTGCACTGGGCTTCTAGTATATTAAAAAAAAATAGATAGCTTAAAAGGCCATGCATAAATGAGCTAAAAATGCCCTGATTTTACCTGTGTTAGCCACTATTGTTATGTGACTATGATCTCCAGCTGATTCCAGGAAAATAATGTCACTAGTGAGTGATTATTTTTGTCTTTTGGTAGAAGGGGGAGAGAGGAGTCTTTTCTTTACATAATTATTCTAGGATTAATGGTGTAAAAGGATTAATAGGATTAATTATTCTAGGATTAACTTGCTTCCACTTAGAGTTTATAGGCCAGAATCCCTAAAGTGCATTTGATGATGAAAAAATAACTTATTATGCAAGAATATTTAATAAACTTAATAAATATGTAACAGGTAGAAAGGGGTTTTAATTTGATTTACAAATTCCTTGGCCATCAAAATCATATAAAAAATGTCCCAGAAGTTTATGTTTTTCCAGCTGGACTACATATTTTGGAGAAGCAAATATGGGTCTATGACAAAAAGGAATGTAAATGAATATTTTTTGGGCCCTTTCAATAAATTATTAATTCCTAAAGCATCACTCTGTGAGGGTATGCTCTTTAAAACTGCCGCACATTATGAAAGGGACACATATGGCAGGCTGTGTTTTGTAAAAGCAGAACTAGAATAAAAATGTAGTAATACTCTACTCAGCTAAGAAAATGCCAAGTCTTTTACTGTTAAAATAGATGAATGTGAAACACTACTTATTGGCAGACAGAGAATTGTAGTCACAATCTGCAAGCTCTGCAAAGCTAAACACATATTTGGATTTCTACCACATGTAATCTAATGCAAGTATTCTTCAGAATATAATTGGCTGTAAGCATCCCCTTTGTGTAGATATGCCATCATTCCTTAAATGTTCCCATGTTGTTGGGTGCTTAGACTGTTTCCAACTCTTTGCTATCATAAATAAATCTGCAGTGGATATCCTTGAATGTTATCTCTGTAAGCTCATTACAGTTCTCAATGGGATAAATTCCTGGATGTAGTATTTTGGGAACTGAGATAATGTGTGTTCACAGCATATATCCAAGTTTTTAAATCTATGTATTTTTATTTGAAGAAATGTAGTCAAGTTACTATCTCATCTAGTGCCCTAGGTAAACTAACACCATGTCCTGAGTTATTTCCAAGCCATTCAGTATTCCTTTGCAGAGTTTCCAGTAAAAAGTCAGAAAACTTATAAAGTAAGGAGAAAACCCCTTCAAATAGTTTTTTAATCCTCCAAAAAAATAAATTTGGGATGATAGCTTAGAAACCTAAAAGAATTTGTTACTCTTAGTAAAAACAAAGGGAATTTCATTCACTGTGATATGGTGTGCCACATTATTTTTAAGAATATTCATTCAGACCAACTATACTAGGGTGAATGTATATCATAATGTGGTGTGTGTGTGTGTGTGTGTGTTTTACAAAGAGTAAATTCCTGGTTATCTTTAAAGTCAGTGTAACTATGAATTATGGGGAAACATAATAAGAACATTATGGAAATGTACCTGCCTTTTCTGCAATGTAATAGTTGATCCCTGATTTAGATTACCATCTTGATTTAAAGGGCACAGTGGCTAGAGTGTCGGCCTACGAACTGAAGGGTCCTGGGTTTGATTCTGGTCAAGGGCACATGCCTGGGTTGCAGGCTCAAGCCCCAGTAGGGGGTGTGCAGGAGGCAGCCGATCAATGATTTTCTTTCATGATTGATGTTTCTATCTCTCTTTCCCTCTACCTTCCTCTCTGAAATCAATAAAAATATATGTAAAATAAATAAATAAATATAAAATAGGCAATTATTAATTAACCAAATCAGAAATAAATTTGGAGGATATGCACTCAGGTGAAATTTGAAGGGACAGAGACAGAAACCTTCCCTTGCCTAGGCATACAGCAAAAAGTAAGGGCTTTCATACAAAGCTGTCCGATGGGATATATGCTGGCACCAGTGATCCCTTTCTTCTCATCACTGTCCTTCAGAACCAAAACCACACCTGAAGCAGGCGGCCAGGTGCGCAGCCAGATTCTCCACAGCCCATTTCAAACACTGTCTCTACATGGATTACGCAAGTGTTGATGTGTGGTATTTTGATCCCTGATTTTTTTAAAGTTTCAATTTTCCTGTATTTTAATTAGATGTGTGAATGTTACTGTGAAACCACAACTAATAATAACTAACTATAGATAATGGAATCATTTCACTTTCTTCCAGTCAACACATGTTTGGAAGAGACATTCAGCAATACCACACACTCAGAATACACCAGAGGAATGACTTCACCAAAGAAGAGCTCATGTTCCTACCCACACTAGACAGTAGAGCAAAGTATTTTCTTATTCTTTCATTGAAGATGGTCATCATTTCTCAGCTGTTTCTCTGCCTCCTCCCTACCTTACCTCTGAACTCTGCAGGTGCAAGCGCTGAGTCAAGGGTGCTGATGCAATGCCATATTAAGCTTCGTGAAGTGGAACAGCCCAAACAAGGTATTAAGGTTGAATGGATCCTAGAGATATCATCTACCCTTATAGAGGCCCCATCAACTTCTCGGAAAAAAGCTTAAACAAAGATAAACACCTGAATTCTAAACAAGGAAGTATATTCATTCAGCAATGAGTTTTCTAATCCCCAGCACAAGATTCTTCACTAGATATTTAAAAATAAATAAAACCTGGTCCTAGGTACTGGAGGTCACAATACCTTCGGAATCACTTCAATGCCGTCCCCTCCACGTGGTCACCTTTCATACTGACCCACCATAATTCTTGCTGTTCTTTATAGACTCATCTCATATCTCACCTAGGTCCTCTGTATTTCCATTCTCCTCCCTTTTATTTTGTTACATTTCAGAATTAGCAATGTGATGCTTAAAAGGGGACTGTTCTACTTTAAATAAAGGCACCCAATGCCATCCCCTGTTAGTGTGATGTAGCCAAATTTCACATAATATTAAAGCATATTTTATGACTTGCATGGGTGTTGTTAAGCAGATATTTTGTTTTTTTAATCCTCACCTAAGGATATTTTCCCATTCATTTTTAGAGAGAGTGGAAGAGAGAGGGAAAGACAGAGAGAAACATTGAAGTGAGAGAAAACACATCGATTGGTTGCCTCATGCCCACGTGCTGACCAGGGCCCAGGCCAGAGAGGAGCCTGTAAAGGAGGCATGTGTCTTGACCAGAATCAAACCCGGAACCCTTTGTTCTGCAGGCCAACACTCTGTCCACTGAGCCAAATTGGCTAGGGCTAGGCAGATATTTTGTACAACTATAAGTTATTACTTGATAAGCCTCATATAAAGAAAGGTCTATTAAAAATTAATAAACTATAAAGGTATAAATCCAGTGAAGATATAATAGAAAACAATGCTTTAAACCTCCTCTCCAGTGTAGAGCAGATAACATTTATTGGAGTCACTAGTTGAAATGAGTAATACTATTCAAAATACGTATTTTAAAAGAGCTCAGAGCCTTACACTTGATTTTAAATCATCTACTAATATACCAGGAAAAAATAATGGCTATAGGAAACACTCTTTATTAGATACTAGAGGCCCAGCGCACACAAAATCGTGCACGGTTAGGGTCCCTAGCCTGGCCTCTGTCGCCTGGCCTCTGCCACCCTGCAACACTAGGCGAAGCTCCCCTCCTCAGGACGCTCTGAGAACCCCAAGACTGCTCCGACTGCTCCTCGAGGCTTCCCCCGCCCCAGGACACTCTGCGAGGCTTGCTGCCTCCCCAGGAAGCTCACCACTGGACACTCTGCGAAACTCCCCCTCCCCCCACTCTGTAACTGCCCCCTGAAACTCCCGTGCCCTACGACTGTTTTGTCTGTTTTGTGAAACTTGCTGCCACCCGGGTGACTGCTCCACTAAGCTCATGGCCAGCCCACCACAGTCGCTCAACAGTCCCCAGTCACACCCCGCCACCAGTCCCCCTCATGGTGAGTGGCTCCCGGGCCGGGCGGGGGCGGGGGGGGACCGAAAGGTGCTCCATGCACTTCATGGTGACTGGTCACCTGTTTGGTCATGACGGCACCTAGCTCTTTATATGTATTAGGATGGATTAGCTATCTTAGATCCCATCCTATTTTTTAAATATATTTTTATTGATTTCAGAGAGGAAGGAAGGGGGAGAGATAGAAATATTAATGATAAGAGAGAATCGATTGGCTGCCTCCTGCACACCCCTACTGGGGATCAAGCCCACAACCCGGGCATGTGCACTGGACGGGAATTGAACATAGGATGCTTCAGTTTGCAGGCCAATGCTCTATCCACTGAGCCAAACCGGCTAGGCAATCCTATCCTATTTTTAATGTAGATAAACTCATTTGCTAACAGAGAAATAGTGGGCTTTTAATCCCTACTAGCATGTTGATCCTGAATCTCATGGCCATCTATGCCTTGATCAAAGCCTCAAGAGAGATGAACGGACAGCACAGGAGTGGAAGAATAAAAAGAAAAAAATAGATGGGGTTACCAGAAAAACAGACTAGATGGCCAGGAAAAACTACCGAGCACATACAAAGCATGTAACACTTTTGTTTTTAGGTCCTACTTTTTAAAGAATAAGAATGAATAAGCCAATGTTTCAAGCAAAAACTAGGCAACCCAGGCTCAGAAACCAAATAATCAGATCATAAAAGACTGAGAAAACAATTTCTTCTTGTTTTGTAAAGCACTAAAAATAAAAAATAGGCATGAGAAATATATGGTTACTGAAACCAGGCTTCCTATGGTAGAAAAAACCCACTACAAAGATATAATAGGCTGTGAGAATTAAGGCGGAAAAAGCAGGTCAACTGGGTTACCTGGAAAAGTCATATAATGGAAATAAAATGCATTTGATGATAAAAGCATCAAATAGTCATGACAAATCCAACACAAACAGAGCAGAAATGCAAGTATGAACAGAAAATACAGGTTGTGAGAAACATTTATTAATAAAGCTTAAATTTATACAGATTAATTTTATGTTTGAGACTATAAGTAGCCATTCATAAGCTAATAAAGAACTTAATACAAATAAAATAATTATTAAAGGGACCTTGTGTAAATAATCTTTGGTGTTTATAGTAATGTTCACAGTTTTTCATTGCATTATTCATAATAGTAAAAAAAAAGAACAATCTAACTGTCCAATAATCAAAAATTGATTAAATAAATTGTAGTATATCTACAGCACAGAATAAGTACTATGGAGTCAGTAGATGTTGTGCTTTAGAAGAACACATTTTATGAGGAAATGTACATGGTGTGGAGCTATAAAATACGAATACTATGTACGAATGAACAAGGTGTATGATATTTGGGTTTACATATAGTAAATATAAAACAGTTGAAGACCAAACATAAAATTAATTTTGGTTGTCTTTGGCTGGGAATATGAATTATTTCCCTCTTATTGTCCACTTTTTCTATATTTTTATAGTAAGGATATATTACTAACATCAGAAAAAAAACCTATAGTTAAGTGTTCTCTTGTACATTGATGAACCTTGTTTGTTGTGGGTCAGGGAGTCTTTGCCTACTTGGTAACTTAGGCTCGGAGGATGGGTTGTGGGGGCTGGAATGGGGAGGAGAGTGGAAGTATAGAGAGGCAATTGGGTAAAAGTCTGAGAGAACAAACCCCTTCACCTAAGTGCCTCTACCTCCCCTCCCCTTTCACAAAGTCAGATTGTTCCAAAAGAAAGAGAGGTGGCCTGTGTACATTTTTATTTTGTTCATTGTCTGCACTCTTCTGTCAACGTGTCAACACTCACTAATTTGGAAGTGCCACTATGCCCTGGATCAAGCTCTCACCAGTAATCTCTCTCCCCTAAGGCTTTTTAAAGTTTTAACTGTACTCTCTAACCCAGAGGGAAGGAAAAGGTCAGGCATCTATACAAGCCCACTGTTCACAGCAAAGTGAGGTTCCTCAGGCCCCTAGGGTTAGCAAGCTAGTTGAGGAGCCCAGCCTTGTGACAATGAGGAGAGATTCATGCTGAGTTTTGTGTTGGTCCATGAAAGCACTTTCAAGCCCTCGGAACAGGGAGGTCTTCTCTTTTTGCCAAAGAATTTCATGTTCTGCTCCTAGTAATTATATCAAAGACATTGTTTTTTACATCTTAAATGTGTCCCGGAGCCTAAAGCCACAAAAGGGGGTGGACAGAAGTGCAAAGCAAGTCAGGACTATAGGACCATATAAGAAACTTAGACTCCTAATGCAGAAATCAAGAACATTGTTTAGCCCCAATGATGATGACCGTCCTGCATCTACATTGCATGCAAAGCAAACTACAGATCCTCAGCTCTTTTCATTCTGCCTCTAACTGCATAACCTTAAAATATCTGCCCCAAAGCGAGAAATTCAGTTAGTATTCACAGGTCTCAGGCACATCATGTCTAACAAGCCTTTTCAGCTTAAAAGGTTTTGTTGCTCTTATTTTGCTCACATCCTACTAATCCCTGCAAAAGAGCTGAAAAAAGCCTATTTTATACTCTATTAGGGATGTCGATGATCACTGGAAACAGGAGACTCCCAAAGAAAAATGCTGCTAAAGATTACACTCTGCAGGGCGAGCAACACCCCACAAGCCTCGTTCGGTGGCTGCTCCATGAAAATGCCCCCCGTGGGCATCTGGTTCTTAACTACACGTATGTGTGCCCTCTGCCTTGATGGGCTCCAGTCAATCAGATTTTATCAAGATAACAAAAGTGGACAGCTTAGCTACTGCTTACACAGCACCTACCATATGCCAGAGGTGTGCTCACTTCTCTCCACAGGATAACCAGGCCTTACGACAGGGGTCCTCAAACTACGGCCCGCGGGCCACATGCAAATACAAATATTGTATTTGTTCCCGTTTTGTTTTTTTACTTCAAAATAAGATATGTGCAGTGTGCATAAGAATTTGTTCATAGTTTTTTTTTTTTTTAAACTATAGTCTGGCCCTCCAACGGTCTGAGGGACAGTGAACTGGCCCCCTGTTTAAAAAGTTTGAGGACCCCTGCCTTATGACAACCCTACATACAAGGGGCCATTATTATTATTCCATTACAGAAGAGGAAACTGAGGCAGGAAACAACATCACGTGACTTGAACAAGGCCATACAGGTGTTAAATCGCAGTGTAAAGGTTTGGACCCAGGAGGTGTGTTCCTAGATTGAACACTGGTAACCACAACAATAAACATCCAACTCTATATAGTTTTTACTAAATAGCCACCCAGAGGTATCACATCTCAGTCCACACACACTGTACACGGAGGTCTGTTCACAATAGGAACCTGGTGAAACACTGGCCAGCTTGGCTGAAGAGTTGTGAAGTGCCCCCATCCACCTGCGGCCTGTCTACACTCTCTTCTCTGCCGGGCAGCAGCTGCCCCTCTCCTGGGTCCCTTCCCTGGGTCAGAAGTCTTGTCCATTGGAAATGGCACCACTGAAACACTCACTGGACATCCTAAGCAGTTCTCCAAGTTGTGGAACTTCAACTTTGCCCCAGTGCTCCTGCAATGGTCTCTCTGTAGATTTCCCAACCCGCATCCCACCAGCACAGCTCAACAGCAAGTTCTAAACAGCCCTGCCTTTCATAGGAAGGACACTTCCGGACAAGGCACAACAAAACGTCCAGTGGAACAGCATGGATTGTGCCCCTGCTCTGACAACTGCAGGTGAAAAAATGGCAGTATTCTTGTCCACCATAAATTCACATATCGGTGGGTGCCAAGGTCATGCATCATGCGCTCCTATAAACGTGCTCCCTCATAAAGGCGCACAGGGAACCAGCCTGGAGTGGGGCAGAAGGAAAGCACCTGACCCTGACTTGCCCAGGCCCGAATGTGTTTAGTATCTATCTTCCTTGACAGCTCAGATACACAAGAAATAGCAAGATCGTGTTTTATTTTATCTAATTCCTTTTTATTTCAAACGCCCAACCTACCAGTAGGGAAAACCTTAAACCGCAGTCCTCTCTGGATTCCCCTTCATCTCCAGAATATGTACACAGTTCAAGAATGATCTGTCAAAGCTTGTTGCTTTGGTTTGGAGGAGATGGGCCGTTGGGAGCCAGTGGGGCTGTCAGTTTGTCTGCCTGTTGTGGGTCCTGTGAGTACCAGGTCTCAGTCACCATCACCTTACCCCAAGGCAGTGATGGCAAACCTTTTGAGCTCGGTGTGTTAGCATTTTGAAAAACCCTAACTTAACTCTAGTGCCGTGACACATATAGAAATTTTTTGATATTTGCAACCATAGTAAAACAAAGATTTATATTTTTGATATTTATTTTATATATTTAAATTCCATTTAACAAAGAAAAATCAACCAAAAAAATGAGTTCGCATGTCACCTCTGACACGTGTGTCATAGGTTCACCATCACTGCCCTAAGGGGTTCCCTGGCATCAGACCAGTGCTCTCAGGTAGAAGTATAAGTGATGCACAGATGTGAGTTTAAATCTTCTAGTAGTCATATTTTGAAACAAGAAAAAAATAAGAAAAAGTAATTTTAATCATGTACTTTTAAAAATCCAATATGGTAAAAATACTTTTTCAATCAGCAATTGTACTTCGTAGGTGTTTACCCAAATGAATTAAAAACTTATATCCACACAAAAACCTATAAATGGATGCTTTAGTAGTATTCAGACTCACCAAAACCTGGAAACAACCAACATATCCTTCAGGAACTGAATGGATAGATAAATTGTGGTACATCAGGCAATGAAATATTATTCAGTGATACAATAAATAAGCTATCAAGCCATGAAAAGACAGAGAGGAACCTCAAATGCATATTACTAAGTGAGAGAAGCCAATCTGAACAGGCTACATTCTGTGTGTTTGCAACTATTTGACATTCTTGAAAGAGCAAAACTACGGAGACAATAAAAAGATCAGTGGTTGCCCGGGTTTGGGGAGGACAGGATAAATAGGCGGAGCAAAGGCGGTGTTTAGGGCAGTGAAACTCCTCTGAAGGATACTGTAATGGTGGATACATGTCACTATACATTGTCCAAGCTGATAAAATATACAGCACCAAGAATGAACCCTAATGCACACAATGGACTTGGATGATAACGATGTAAAAATGGGAGTTCATTCATGTAACAAATGTCCCACTATGGTGGGGATATTGAGAGTGAGTGAGACTGTATGTGTGAGGCAGGGGGTACATGGGAAATCTCTATCTTCCCCTCATTTTTTCTGGGAACCTAAAACCATTCTCAAAATAAGTCTATTCATTAAAGTTTTTTTTAAAAAGGAGAGGCAACAAGAGACTTGTCTGGGAACAACTGAATACACAGCTGTTAGCAAAGGCTGTTATCATCCTGAGAAGCTACAAACCTTAAATAAAAACTAAGCTTGTATGAAGTGTTCATTTCTTAGATTAATTTATTTATGTTTATGATAATCAGTTAACTTTGATACTATATCTGTATCAAAGTAACCAAAATATATTCCTTTAGTTATATCAAAGTTGCAGCTTAATAATCAACTGATTTGTTATTTCTAAATTATTGTTTAAATATTCATGTCGTGGCCTAAGAAGGACTAACATATATTAGCATATCACTTACTGGAGTATTTACAATATGCTTGGGACTGTGCTATGCTCTTTACATGGACTGGCTGGCTTAGCAACCCTATGTTAGAGGTTATTATAATTCTTCACTGAAGAGACGGAGGCTCAGAGAGATGGGATACTTGACCAAGGTTGCACAATTAACAATTGGCAGAGATGGGATTTAAATTCTGAAATACTTACTCTAGCAAGGTCTGTGTATTTACACCACTCCATACCATTGACAATAATTGACAAAATTAAGATAAATGGCAAATTTAGGAAGGCAGAAGGAATTCTAGTGGAGAAGCAGAGACTAACGGGGACAAGATGGAGAATGAGAAGAAGAATATGGGAAAAACAATAGCATCAGTGAAACCATAAGGTGTGCTGACATTGGCTCAGGAAGCACCCAGAGCTATAAAGGAATAAGTTCCACACCCAAGTGCTATGAGCTCTAAATGGTGACATAGACTATTTTCATGCCCCATCCCTTGGAACTTTTTAGTGTCCTGGCATCCTCAAAATTACTAATCCTGCTCAAAGGAAGAGGAAATACTGTACTGAGAACCTAGGATGATGTCTGATGGGTGTGTTTCTAAAACTTGAAAATATGATGGAATAAGTGGTGAAAAGTAGTTGGTTGGTCACCTTGTATTTTATGAAGAGTAAGTATAAATATTCCCAATTACTCTACTGAATTGCCCATTTATCCTGTTTTATATTACAGTGTCTATCTTTAAAAGTGTTGCAGTAGGATGCTTGAGTTATGACTGTGAAGGTTCATTCATCATGCTGGAAGGGATGGCTTAGTGGACTAAATGCCAGCTTTCCCCAACTATGACACTGTATCCAGAGGTTAATAATAATAGGCAAGTGGCATTGATTCAGCAGCTCATCTTCTGAATGAAGCTAGTTCCAAAAAGTTTACTCAGATGGGAGGAGGGTTCTTTAGACAATGTCTGGAAAAAAATTGCCAATCCTGCCTGGATCATGAAAATTCCTAGACCCTTTACAAGTGTAGTATTTCCCCAGCATGAGATATGGAAGAACCAAAGGACTTTTTAATACAGTCTTAGAATCTGTGCTCTCTTCTGGCCAGCAGTCCCTTCTTTATCATCAGCCTTACACAAGCCAACTTAGCCCTCCCCAAACTAGAGTAGTCTCCTTTTACCCTCAGTTTCTTCACCTTCTGTGGTTCCAGTTACCTGTGGTCAACCTAGATCCAAAATGTTAATAAAAAAATCATAAATATATCATTCATAACTTTTAAATTGTGCACTGTTCTGAGTAATGGGATAAAACCGTGTGTCGCCCTGCTCTATTCAGCCTGGGATGTGAATCATTCCTTTGTCCAGTGTGTCCACTCTGTATACGCTCCCTGCCCTTAGTCACTTAGCAGTCATGTTAGTTATCACCTGTCACAGTAATGTAACGTTTGTGCTCAAGCTTTTACTTCATAATGTCTCAAAGCACCAGAGTAATCATGCTGGAAATTTGAATATGCTAAAGAGAAGCTATAAAATACAATAAAATATTGAAAGAGAGACAGGGAAGGAATGCGAGAGCACACAGTCACATAAGCTTTAGTTTATTATTAATTATTTTGTTAATATCTTACTGTGACTAACTTATAAATTAATGTTTATCATAAATATGTATGTATAAGAAAGACATAGGGCTCAGTACTACCTATGGCAGCGGTTCTCAACCTGTGGATCGCGACCCCTTTGGCTGTCGAACGACCCTTTCACAGGGGTCGCCTAAGACCATCCTGCATATCAGATATTTACATTACGATTCATAACAGTAGCAACATTACAGTTATGAAGTAACAATGAAAATAATTTTATGGTTGGGTCACAACATGAGGAACTGTATTTAAAGGGCCAGAAGGTTGAGAACCACTGACCTATGGTATCAGGCATCCACTGGGGGTCCTAGAATATATCCCCACAGACAAGGGGTGGCTACTCCTTTATTCAACTGTTTAATACCCTCAATTTTAACTGTCTATAGTAGTCTCTTTCTTCACTCTTCTCATAGTTTCTTTTTTTAAAATATATTTTTATTGATTTCAGAGAGGAAGGGAGAGGGAGAAATAGAAACATCAATGATGAGGGAGAAACACTGATAGGCTGCCTCCTGCATGCACCACACTGGGGATCAAGCTTGCAATCTGGACATGTGCCCTGACCAGGAACCTCCTGATTCGATGCTCAACCACTGAGCCACACTGGCCAGGCTAATTTCTTAATTTAACATTTATACTCAGATCAGTCTACTCCTCTACTTAATGATAGAAACTACTCTTTTATTTCAAAAAAATAATTCACTTAGATGGCTTTATCAATTACTTTACAATGACCAATAAATTTTAACACATTAAATGCCCAGTCAGTCACCGGTGACTGACACTATACTTTCCGTCTGGAAGACAAAACAGGCTGGGTGCTTAACATGTTAAACAAATTCATCTTTATAAAATTATATTCTTAAAAATTTATCAGCAAAGCAGGGTTTTAAAAGCCTATAGAATCTATTGCTATTCTTATTGTGTTCATGCAAACAATCAGACCAAATAGAAACTTAACGTGATACAGTAAATATATTGGTCTTAATTTGGCTCTTTAATAAAAATGAGGGTGATTTTAGGGAGGGGGAATTATGTTTACATAGACTTTATAGTACACAGTTATGAATATTAGACTCACAGCTTTATTTTTCATTTATGATTTGAATTGGATACTAAATTAATCTTAAATATTTGGCTACAACCCTCCAAACTATTCTTTCTTTCCTTCCATCAGATCCTTTGTCATAATTCTTGCTGTTCTAGCTTTTGTCCCAATAATAGTAAGATTTGTAGCACAGTTTGTCTCCATCCGGTAATAAGCCCTGCTTGTACTCAGGAAATACCACTCCTCAACACCATCACAATCTCCTTTTGTGGCCAGGCCTCATTGTCCCTAACAGAGAGCAAGGATTTTTGGCTCTGAAGAAATATGTTGCCCCTTTCAGCAGGAAGCAGCTATAGAAGAGACCTTACACCCTCTTTTCTCTGAAAGAATTCAGTGCCAAGATACTTGAGGGGGGCGGGGGGGAATGTTAGACAGAACCCAGAGCAAGAATGATGGACTAGGTACAGAAACTCACTAGGGCAGAAAGACCTAGATGCCTCGCAAGGGGCAAAACTGGGAAAACAAGAACCTCGCCCCCAGGGTAACCTACCTTCCCCTAGCATATCACTGGGCATGTGATTTGGACTCCAGATCTTTCATATCTCTAATCAGGTGATTTATACCCCCTGACCTTTTCCTCCCTAAAGATTAACATCTAGGTCTCAGTTGTATTTCAGCTTCCGGCCCAGAAAAGCAGCAAAACCAGACACGTGGTGCTGTGGCTGCCTCAGGACCAGCTTTTACCTCTCAAGTCATTCAACTGGTTTCCTTGGGTATCTGATAATTTCACCCTCCCTTATAATATTGGTCACACTAAGGTGCTAGGTGATTGGTTTCTGATATATGGCATAACTGTTTATTAAGAATAATTATTAACAAACAGAAAGAGGAGGGAAACATTAAGCCTATAGGACAATACAATCCTTAGCAGCCATCTGTAAGCTTCCCACCATAGGAGAACAAAAGACCAAGAAAAACTCACTAGACAGCAGGAGTCAGACCATACAAGGAAAGGAAACTGTTCTGAAGGCTACTGATTGCACACCTGCATTCCATCCACATTCCAAGCCCACCAGTTCAGCCCCCAAACCCACTGATGACAAGTTTCCTGCCAGTGACTGCATATAAGGATGAAACACTGGCTCCTGGGTGCTGTCATCATTGACCCAATGACCCCTTGGCTTGGTGCTATGCAGCCCTTCCTTTAAATACTCCAACCCCCATCCTTAAATAAATTTAACTTTTTAAATTTATTTAAAAAATAAGCTAATTTTAGTCATGCACCAGAATCATCACATGCCATTTCCTCTTATACTTTTCTTCTGTAAAGCCATTCCAAGGTTTCTTCACCACATTCTTTTTTTGAATTTGTAATAATTTGAAGAAGTATTTGTTCCAGTTGTTGTCTCAAAATCAATGCAGCATACATTTATTGAGTACCCACAATGCATCAGGTACTGTTTTGAGCACCAGTAAAAAAAAATTCTGTCTCTGCAATTGTAAAGAGAAGGGAATAGACAACTTTAAACAACTAGAGCAGCGGTTCTCACCCTGTGGGTCGCAACCCCTTTGGGGGTCAAACGACCCTTTCATAGGGGTCGCCTAAGACCATTGGAAAACACATATATAATTACATATTGTTTTTGTGATTAATCACTATGCTTTAATTATGTTCAATTTGTAACAATGAAATTGGGGGTCACCACAACATGAGGAACTGTATTAAAGGGTTGCGGCATTAGGAAGGTTGAGAACCACTGAACTAGAGGCCTGGTGCACAAATTTGTGCACGGGTGGGGTCCCTTGGTCTGGCTGGTGATCGGGGCCAGCTGAGGGGAGGGACTGCAGGAGGTTGGCTATGGGAGTGCACTGACCACCAGGGGGCAGCTCCTGCATTGAGCACCTGCCCCCTGGTGGTCAGTGTGCATCATAGCTACCAGCCGGCCGGTCAGCCGGTCATAACGGTTGCTTAGGCATATATATATATATATATATATATATATATATATATATATATATTGCTATGTGTTATAACCATGGTACAGCAAAGTTCCTAGAAACAGATTATTTCTCTCTGGGAATGCAGAGGGGTATAGTTTTAAGTAGGAGCCTAGAGCCTTTTATTTCTAACAGCATAGTTTGACAGGATTTGGTTTTCAAATTTGAACTTCTATATTAGTCTACTTTTCAAATTTTGGTGAGATGCTTTAAAGGTAAGTCCTATATAGTTAAACCTATGAAAATGTGAGAAACTGGAGAAGTGAGATTAATATGAACATAAGCTAATTTTAGTCATGCACCAGAATCATCACATGCCATTTCCTCTTATACTTTTCTTCTGTAAACCCATTCCAAGGTTTCTTCACCACATTCTTTATTGTCATTTCAGACATTATCAATGTGCCTGATACATCACCCACTACTCCTCCTCTACTCCTAACTTTGAGATGGTACTGCTTCCATATATGCTGACATTCTAGTTATGACAATAATCAATACCTCTGCCATGAGGTCATTATATCCTTTTGTAATACCCACTGCTAATCTCATGTGTTTGTTTCCCACATAGAATGCATGATGTGGTTATTCATTATTAGTGGGTTGTTGTTGTTTTTTATGCCTTCCCTAAAATTCCACTATAATTTACCAATATCTACATATTTTATCCTCAAATTCTCCAGGTGATTATTAAGGAAGTAAAAATGTAGTAATCTTTAGTTATTTCTTACAAATTCTCAATTTTCTTCCCTGAAATTTCCCATTACACAGATGTTTATTTCCTAAGGATGATTGCAGGGCTACATACAGAGCTGTATTCCAGAATTCAGCATACATGTGTATCTAGTTTGAGGCACTAGAGCTGGAATACAAAGCAAGGAACAATACCTGTTTGCACTGCCTTCACTCAAAATTGTCTTCCTTCCAGGATTAAGACTGTGCGTGGCCAACTGGCTGTCTAAAATAGCCTGCATACGGGACTGGCGCCCTCTGGTGGTAAGAGGATACCCTGAGTAGAATGTCTGAGATATAGAGCCTCAGTACTGCTTCATCACCTAAGACCTGGGTACCTCCAGACTCCTATTTTGTTAACTTTATGTAGAATTGGTCCCTTTTCCCTTTATTTTCCCCTTCCTTTCTTATTTTTTAACTCCTTGATCACAGTGCCAATACAGTGAGTCTATATGAGAAACTCAAGGATGATGACAGTGTTGGCATAATGACTTGTGACATAAAGTTTGATTTAGTCACAACAGAATATCAGTGCTTCTTGAAAGAGGATGGTAATTACCCATTTGTCATTTCTCATAATACGAAAAACATGAGTATGAATGCATACTGAGGGATTTTGCTCCAAATATGCATTCAAAAGAAAACATGCATTCGATATTATAATTGATAAATGAGAACTAAGATCAACTGTGAAATATTCTTTATATATTGTTAACATCAGAATCAAATCAAATTTTAATGATAATGCACATTTCATTTTGTCTAAAATTGGAGATTAGCAATGACGACCACTCAAATTCCTCTCTCCTCACCAAATTCTGGGTCTTGTGCGTGACTACAAGTGTTTCTAAGAAAAAGTCAATGTAATAGTTATCTTGCATGAATCTATCAGGTGCTGCAGCAGTATTTCACCTAATGTCTGTGGTCTGACAAAGTGCATTGCCTTTCTAAACATCCATCTTACTTCTGTCAACTGAGCTCAAACTCTTACGTTTGGTATACCTCCTGAATATAATTTTTTAGAAAAATAGGAACTGTAGTTAGAAGGTTATTGTTGATTCTAAAATGGGACTATTTCTATTTATATTCTATGAAGAGTCAAATTACTCCATCTAAAGTTATCACATATATATTTTGAGTTCCTATAAAGGGCCTATAGAATAAGAAAGTGAATTAAATTCTGTTAAAACTAATTTAAATTATCATTATTTTCCATTAAACGCAATTTATTATGAAACGTTTACTCTCCCTTCATAATTTGTAAATACTCAGCAATTCAACTGTAAAGTGTAGAAATTATCAATAATATCTAATTGATAAAATTAAAAGGGCTCTCATTCCAGCCTTGGATAAAGAACAGTCAGTGTCTACACCGTAGAAATACTATGTGGCAAGAGTAAAGGGTAAAGGCAGAAGTAAAGGGTAGAATTATTTGGTATGTTCAAATGTAAAACAAATTAGGAAAAGCTAGACCCATTAAATGAAAGTATAATAACTGTTCTCTCTGTTTCTATTATTGTCTCTCTAAAGTCAAATCTTGACCCAGTGTAAGTAATCTTTTAAAAATGTATGCCAGACCATGTCAATCTCCTGATCTCAGCCATCATAGCTTATATGAAAGTTTTTACCATGGCCTACAAATTCCGACATGTACCAGCCATGGCTATCCCTTCAACAGCATTTCCTACCAGTCTCCCCATAATTCATTCATGTTTAGAAGCAATCATATTGTCAAAAGAATTGGCAAAGTGTACATCTGTTCTTGTGCTTAATATTTCATTCCAAAGGTTATTCAGGTTTTCTATAATGAAGTGACAAATGCTAACACAGGCACAGTGGACCAGTATGACCAATATGATGATTGCCAAGAGACAGAATCCAGTTGTTGGAAGTTAATCATACATATCTTAATTCTCTGAAGAAGTGGTTCTTACCGACATGCTGGCAATTAGGGCAGGAATTACTCTGCTGATGATACTCCACCAAGTAACACCCACTAAAGGCTTACCTGCAGCGACTATGATAATATCTGCCAGCTGAGTATGGATCTTCAGTTGTTCTTTGGGGGTATATCTGTGAGCTATTGTCACTGTTGCATCACCTGGAATGCAGAAGAATTCCATTAATGATTACTTAACTTATTCATAATTTATAAGTGCTCCAATTTTAGAGGAGTTTCAGTTACATCCTAAGTGTGAAAAATTGCTTTGAAATAATTAAATCACTTTAAAAACAAAAGCTAGATACAAAAATATAGATGACCCATATCACTGTACCCTTCAACTGACCAGTGGAAAATCAAATAGCCCAAATGAGGGTATGTGCTGATCATATAGGACAGCTATAAGTAGGATCCTAGAAACCTAGCACTTGAAAGTTCTGCATTGACAAGTTAATACACAGTCACTCATTGACTTGATAATAAAATTTATAAATACTGAAAACAGCAAGACAAGTGCACTAAAAATGGGGCAACATCTTGTAGCAGGACAGGTTAGAGATTAATTCTGCCTCATTTGGCAGGTACCACATTCATCTTGAGGAGGTGTCAAAAAAGGGTTCCTAGAAAAGGTAATATACTTTGTTAGTTCTTAAAGCATGAGTAGTAGTACACCAATCAGGGAAGGGAAAAAAAGGAATTCCAAGGCAAAAGAATGGCAAGGAAAAATGAACCAACTTTGAAATTATGTGTTTAAGAAATGATGAAGAAGTCTAGGCTATAAGGGAAAGTATTCATACATGCTTTAACAAAGTGATGTATGAATAAGAGAGGTTAGCAGACTGCGGGATTTCAGTGCTTAAAGTGAGAGCCACCGAAGAGGAGTAAGAGGCAGTGATGATGGGTCAAAGGAAGGACACCCGATATGAACATGGCTGTGTGAGACAGTATTCTCTCTTTTCCCTTTCTGCATAACATACAACAAAAATGGCATAGTCTCTATTTTTAGGAAAACTAGAAGACATACCACAGGGAGAAAGACAGCAAAGAAATGGGCAGAATAACAAGATGTTCGGCAACAACAGATCTCTGAGAATGACTGCAAAAATATACTTCCTGAAGGTGAAGAGTTCACATGGAAATGCAAATATCTGTAGCAGATAAAATAGGAAGAAAGACTGGAGAAGTCTTCTGAGACCCAGTATAGTTCAACAGTAAGGAACACAAAGACTTACACAGGGAAGGATTTCAACAGGAAGGAAGTAGTTGAATTCTGTGAAGTGAAGGAGGAATCTGAAGGCTGCCCAGTACCTCCTTTACAACTACCAGCAGAAGTATCCTGCAAATAGCAGATCCAAGACATCCACCTCTTCAATAAGTAATTTACAAAAGCATTTGACAAAGCATTGAACGCATATCATATAAAGATCAGCCCAGGGGAATTTGAATGGTGACAGAACTGTTCAAGGTTCTATTGGTAGTTATATGACTATATGCATTTGTCTAAACTCGTGGAACTGTATACCTAAAAGAGTGAATTTTACTATATGCAGTTTTCTTAAGTAAATAAAAGGATAAATTTTAAAAGTGGCAGGCCCTATATAGGCCTAACCAATGGACACAGACAACAGGGGGGGTGAGGGCATGAGTGGAGGGAATGGGGGTTAATATGGAGATAAGGACACATATGTAATAACTTAATCAATAAGGAAATTAAAAAATAAAATAAAAGTGGCAGGCCCAAGAAGAAAAGCAAAATAAATAAATAAATAAATCCAATCAGAAAGAATATATGCACCCCTATGTTCATAGCAGTATTTTTTACAATAGCTAAGATCTGGAAACAGCCCAAATGCCCACCAGTACATGATTGGATAAAAAAGCTATGGTACATTTACACCATGGACTACTATGCAGCAATAAAAAAGAAGGCTCTTTTACCCTTTGCAACAGCATGGAGGGACCTGGAGATTAATATGCTAAATGTAATAAGCCAGTCAGAGAAAGACAAATATCACATGATCTCATTTATATGTGATACCTAATGAACAAAATAAACTCACAAACAAAATAGGTCCGGAGGCATGGATGCATGGAACAGACTGAGGGAGTGGGGTATGGAAAACCAAATAACACGTGTTCCTGGTCATGAGAGCTAGCTATCCAGTGTTAAAATAAAATAAAAAATAATAATAAATAAAAATGGAGACTAACCTTGAAATTTCTCTGAGCAGGCAAAACCAGTTTAGTCATATAAGCAAAGTTTAACTTAGCTTATTTAACAAGGTTAATTTGACCTGGATCATTTCTTGCTTATGCCTCTGAAAATCATAAACAAAATTTGAACTGTTTCCCAAGGTTCATATGAGATAACCATTGACCAATTCCCTATCATTTAAAAAAAATTCTAACCCTATAACCAGTCACTGTGAAGAATAAACAGTCCCTGCTTTCTCGCTAATATAAGCTGTCTTAGAACAATATACAGTACTCCTGAGCCTCATCCATATTTTGGTTTGAGGGCTCCTAGTTTGCAAACTATCTATTTGGTGTATAAACAATAAACTTTTACTGATTACTACTTCAGTGACTGATTATGTTTTGTCTGAACTTTTGATGCCTGCTAACTATATTCTCATTTAACCTGTCTTAATTGACATAGTGAAAACTCTTGTCATTCCTATTCCCAGTCCTGGTATCCCACTACTTTTCTTCAACAAATCCTCTGGCTTGCTGCACCTAATCCATTCTATCTCCTCAGCTTTTTCCATAGGTAACCAGTACTAACAAGTTGCAACAGTTACTCCTTAGAATGGTGTGTATCTCTGACCCTCTGATGACTTTTTCCCCCTCACTTAGTTTCATGTCCTATTGCTCAGATGATAATAGCCTTGGCAAGAACCTAATATTTCTAAGCATTCCACAGACCCAGGTAAAAATTTATAAGCAGAGTCTTAAGCAACTTATTTGTTTATGCAGTTTTGCATAAGTTATAGAGATCATGGTAGCCTAGAAAACTTCAAATACCTACTGTACCTGCATCAGCAAATACAGCAAAATGGCAAACCCAGTAAGGGCTGGAATCTCATGTGTACGGTTTCTTTTGTCACTTTCTCTAGATAAGGAAAAACTAAGTCATTCCCAACACATTAACTCACTCTATGGTCTGGTTTAAAGGGAAAAAAAATCATTGAGGAAAACTCAGTACTCATCAACAAAACAGCACTCAATGAGTCTTAAAATAATACTGCACTCTCTTGACTCTGAATTCCAGTTACTGCATGCTTTCTATCTCATCTTCAGCTGCTTTTTCTGTATTAAACTGTTTAAATTTTAGATATTGTTGCAGAACACTCAGGTCTAAGCCTTCTGTCCGAGTTTTAAATGGGGTAGGCTTTACTGTCTTTATCTGGTCAAGACCTGGCTGGTTTGACTTGCTGTTTAGCAGTCTTCCAGTTGTTTTCCAAACACTTTGGCCAATTGTTTCACTTTTAACTAGTCAAATACAGTTTCAAGCTCAGTCCTTTTGAACACCTATTGTTCCTTGGAGAGAAAGAGTTTTATGGACAACTGACTGAATCCTGACCATCAGTGTCTGTAGATATTTTAAAATCTGCCCCAGTTTTGGCCAAAAATTATTGAATTGAAATTGTGGATGCATTTATTCAACAAAGAAAATATACAAATGAGCAAACATACACACACACACACACACACACACACACACACATACACTAGAGGCCCGGTACACGTGGGGTCCCTCGGCCTGGCCTGCAGGGATG
The DNA here is from genome assembly GCF_964212035.1 of Myotis nattereri. NCBI lineage: Eukaryota > Metazoa > Chordata > Mammalia > Chiroptera > Vespertilionidae > Myotis > Myotis nattereri. The sequence continues at coordinate 184,039,562 of NC_138075.1, forward strand.
AGTGGACCTCCACATTGCCACGGCCCAGCCTTACCAGCTCACCGGGCTCCAGCCTGCTGTCCACATCGATCCCACACAGCACAAAGTAGTGTGTGAAGCAGAAGGTGACCTGGGAGGAGCCCGAGTCTGGGCTGCACGCTGTGCCGCTCCTGCTCATCCTGGCCCCGCTGCACCTGCCGCAGCTGCCACTACTCAGGCATACAAAGGGAGTGTCCGCAGGAGAGGCTCACACCACTGCAGCTACTCACCAGCCGTGAGCCCGGTGTCTGGCGCCCATCTGTCAGCTGAGCAGCACTCCCGCTGTGGGAGCTGCGGCATTGAGAGTCTGCCCCCTGGTGGTCAGTGCACATCATAGCTACCAGCCGGTCATCTGGTCGCTTAGGCTTTTATAGCCTATCTAATAATCCTATCTAAAAATAGACAAACATGGTAATTGACCGTACCTTCTCTATGCCTCCCACTGGCCAATCAGCACAATAGGCAAATTAACCACCAACAAAGATGGCGGCTAATTTGTATACTGCAGGCAGGGCGGGACAGCACAAGCCGCCAGCGCACCCCCATCCACGGCAGGCCGGCCACAGAAGCCCCAGCAGCCGGCCTTGCCTTGCGGCCCAGGACCCGCCGATCCGCAGGTCCAGGGTGGCAAGGCAAGGCCCATCCCCAGAAACCCCAGCAGCCGGCTTTGCCTTGTGGCCCGGGGCCCACCCATAGACGGGTCCGGGCTGCAAGGCAAAGCCCAGCCCCAAAAGCCCCAGCTACTCTAAAAATAGAACGATCTCCTTTTGAACCAATCTGTTTAGATTCAGGATTAGTAAAACAGTATGAAACTAATGAAATACAGTGATAGGAATTAGGAAGTGCGACCCTGATGGTTCTGGGCATGTGAAGGGTGAGGGACAGAAGGGTACACACGGGTCTTCCCTTCAGTTCTGCTGGAGAGATGAGCTTCGAGGGCCCAAGCTGCTCCATGCCCAGAGGAGGTGGGTGTGGTCAGTGGCTCTATTTCAGAACTTTCTGCCAAGCAGAGACCTTACCCGACCCACAGGAACCTTTTTACTCCAGAAAACAGAAACAGCCAGTTCCCAATGGGCATGGGAAAACCAGTGTCCCTTCCTGTGCACAGCGTCCTGATGGGGTGACAGGGGAGGTGGGCGAGCGGAGCAGTGCAGAGTTGTTAGGCAGCTGGAGTGGGAGTGGTACGGCAATGAAATATCCATAGTCCTGGCTGTGCCCATAGCCTGGGCTTCTCCTCCAGGCCCTGGCTGAGGGATTAGGGCTGATTCTCTCAGGAAGGGAATATTCCATGGGTGGAAGATTTACAGGCTCAGGGTGGGCCGTGTGTTAGTTTGGGGCAAATCCCTCAGCATTCCTGCTGCCAAGCCTTCAAAGGAATGAGGCAGAGGCACCCCTCACCCCCAAGACCCCTTTGTGGACATTTTAGCATCTATGTGATTTTTAATCCCTTCAGGGAGACTTTCTATCCTGCAGTCCCATCCCACCCCACTGTTGCTGTTTGTCTGCCAGCTGGGTCGAGCATCAAAGGGAAGGGGGGCTTATACTCACTGAAAGACTACTGATCCTACCAGGAAAGCAACCTATTTACTGTACTGTTGTAAATATCATACCCTTTATATCCTGTATATTGGCTTCTTTTAAATAAAGTGAAATGTCTTAGAAAAAAAGGAAAAAAAAAGGCAAGGCAGGGCGGGACCCAGAAGACCCAGAAGCCGCCTGATATGGTAGTAACTCTATCAGTAAGCATTATGAAAGTCAGTGGCATAAATGCACCAATTAAAGGACAGATTATGAGGGTGAATCAAAAACAAAACCCACTTTAAATATAAAGACACATATAGATTAAAAGTAAATGAATTAAGCTTCAGCCTGTTTTGCTCAGTGGATAGAGCATTAGCCCGTGGACTGAAGGGTCCCAGGTTCGATTCCAGTCAAGGGCATGTACCTCAGGTGCTGGCTTGATCCCCAGTCCCTATCAGAGCATGTGCAGGAGGCAACCAATCAATGTGTCTCTCCCTTTCCCTTCACTCTCTCTAAAATTCAATGGAAAAATATCCTTGGATGAAGATTAACAAAAACAAAGTAAATGGATTAAGTAACATTAAAGAGATTAAAAGAAAAATATATTCCAAATTTTGTTAGTTGTATAATGGTTATGTTTAAATTATTAACACCTAAGAAATTGGGTGAAGGGTACATATAATATGCTGTAGTACAGGGGTCCTCAAACTTTTTAAACAGTGGGCCAGTTCACTGTCCCTCAGACCGTTGCAGGGCTGGACTATAGTTTAAAAAAAAACTATGAACAAATTCCTATGCATACTGCACATATCTTATTTTGAAGTAAAAAAACAAAACGGGAACCAATACAATATTTGTATTGCATGTGGCCCGCGGGCCATAGTTTGAGGACCCCTGCTGTAGTATTTTATAGTTTTTTTACATGTATGAGATTATTTCAAATTAAAATATTTAAAAATTAAAAATTAATAAAATATTAATTGAAATGTATCTGCATTACATGAAAAATCTAATTGCTTCTAACATAATTTATTAAATTGCGCTAAAATATACAAGGGTTCAATTAAAAAATATCTTAATTCTAAATGATATAATAGTAAATATATAATAGTGCAGTTATAAGCACTTATCTGAAAATAAAAATTTAAAGAAGTGAATTTAAAGAAGGGATTAGCCAAAGAAAATATATGCACAACCCATGGACACAGACAACAGGATGGTGATGGCCAGAGAGAAGTGGGGGGCAAGAACTGGGTAGAGGGGGCAAAAGGGGGGAAATAGGGACATCCTATATAATAATAATAATAATAATAATAATAATAATAATAATAATATAATAATAAAAGGCTAATATGCACATTGACTGAACGGCAGAATGACCAGTTGCTATGATGTGTACTGGCCACCAGGGGGCAGATGCTCAATGCAGGAGCTGCCCCCTGGTGGTCAGTGCACTTCCATATAGGGAGTTCCACTCAGCCGGAAGCTGGCTCATGGCTGGCCAGCACAGTGGTGGTGGCAGGAGCCTCTCCCACCTCCGTGGCAGCACTAAGAATGTCCAACTAACTGTTTAGACCTGATCCCTTGGGGGCCTAAGCCTTTAGTCGGACATCCCCGAGGGCTCCCTGGCTGCTAGAAGGATGTCTGACTGCAAGCTTAGGCCTGATCCCCCGGGGAGTGGGCCTAAGTCGACAGTTGGACATCCCCCAAGGGGTCCTGGACTGCAAATGGGCGCAGTCCATGCTGAGGACCTCCCCCCCGCCCCACCCAGTGCACAAATTTTTGTGCACCGGGCCTCTAGTATGTCGATAATAAAATTGTACATAGTAATAAGTGCAAAGAAAAAAAGAATGCAGAGTAAGTGAATAGAGTAATAACATGGGTGATATTTTAATAAAGTGTTCAGGGACATTTGAACAGAAATTCGAAAGAAGTGAGCAAACAAACTATGTAAATAACTTCAAAAAGAGCATCCAGGTAGAAGGAAAACCAAGTGCAAACACACTGACACACAAGCAGGTATGACATATTCTAGAAATGCAAAAGGCAGTAGTGGCTGCGGGTCAGAGATGGAGGGTGAGAGTGGTAGGAAATGAGGGAGAAGATGAAGCCCAGATTTGATCATGGAAGGGCTCTGGAATGAAACGGGAAGCTCTGGGCTCATTCCAATCTTCTGAGCACTCATCTTCAACCTTGAGAGCATTAGAATCTTCTGTTTTTAAAAAAATACTAATGTTCAAGTCCAACTTGTAAATATTATGATTTAACTGTTCTGTGTCGGGTTCAGGGAGCTATATTTTTTAAAAAGCCCCCAGATGATCCCAGTAGGGAGCAGGAGCTGAGAAACACTGGTTTAGAAGTTGGGAAAAGAAAAATGACCCAGACACAGAGAATGAGAAGAAATGTCTAGTGAAATAAGAGAAATTCATGCCAGAGTTAGCTTTAATCTGTGCTTAAACAATAAAAAAAAATAGTTCTATAAAATTTTGCCATTTAATTAAATTTTAAAGCATGTTATACATATTATTCAGTCCATTACATAGTTTCCTGATTAAAAGGACCCTCAGGAGAAATTACTCTTCGGTCTTAATATCAGAATATGTTTTATTTATCCTGAGCATGTGTTTATATTTAATCTTAAAGACACTTTATTGAGTAACTAGTTATTTTTTTTTCCTGCTAAAAAGCTCTCAGGATAAAATTACTGATCCAATCATATAGCAAGCATAATTTATATTTAATTAAATAAATTCGCCAAATATATATCCAGCACCAGTATATAAAAAGCAATGTGATTTGCACTAAGAACATATCTGTGAAGATTTAATGATATGTCCAGTTTTAGCAGTAGCCATATTCTTGGCTCCATTTCAGTCCCAGCTTTCCTTTAAATTTTTCTTCCCTATTTCTCATTGGCATTGTGTTTTAGATATTACTATGGCCCACCTTAAATACTTTTTAGAATAAGTGCACCATAGCAGCGAATATGTATTGAGTACTTACTATGTGTAAATACTAAGATCTTTAAAGATATTAGCTCATTTAATTCTCCCAAGACCCTCGTATATCCTTATCAAACAGGAAAATGCAGAAGCAGAATGTGACCTCTGTCAATGTGACGAGAGAACTTGTGCTCCTTCATACCAGGCTTTCATGCCCCAGGCGCCAATCTTCACCACTCTAGACTGCAACTGTGGTGTGAGCAACTTGGCAGTTATACATGAAAGTAGGAGTTTTAAAGTCTTATGTTTTTAGGATCATTCTCTTCGATTAATAGGAATGGAATGTATTGGTATCCAAATGAATAAATTCCCCAGGTGACCAAATGCTCATGGTACCAAATTGCCAGGTCAGGGTTGAGGGCAGTACTCATGATTATGAAACAGATTTTAGCTACAAAAAAAAAAAAAAAAAAAAAAAAAAAAAAATCAACTAAATTTTAAAGCAATCAGACCCCCCTGAAGCCTAGACAAAATGAACCAGCCAGCTCAGCCATGCGACAGGGGGCAAGTGAGAGCATGAGCCAAAGTATTGCTCTTCCTTTCCTAGTTGTTCTGACTAAAAGGTGTGTGTATGGGGTCTGTTTGTTAAAGTTTTATTTAATTCTTGCATTTATTTCCTGCTTTTCAAGATTAACTGATGAAAATAAACTCAGGAAGCCGAAGCCGGTTTGGCTCAGTGGATAGAGCGTCGGCCTGCGGACTGAGGGGTCCCGGGTTCAATTCCGGTCAGGGGCATGTACCTGGGTTGCGGGCATATCCCCAGTGGGAGATGTGCAGGAGGCAGCTGATCGATGTTTCTCTCTCATCGATGTTTCTAACTCTCTATCTCTCTCCCTTCCTCTCTGTAAAAAATCAATAAAATATATTTTAAAAAAAAAGAAAAAAGAAAATAAACTCAGGAATCTTACTAGAATGTCTGATTCTGTAAACATGCTTACAAAGTCATAGACTAAAGCTAAATACTACTAAGCATTCCCAAGGCTCTTGCATTTGAGAGAGAAAATGCACACATCTTAAAGAACTCTCTGCTGTTACTGCCCTCTCAGTTATCCTTCCTCTGGGGCATACTAGTACAAACACAGCAAATATATAACTTTGGGGAAAAAACAAATACTTCCAGGTCCAATACTAAATATTATTATTCTCTCAGAGATGCAGTCCTTCCCATATTACCATAGCAAAGCCTCTGGGAACGACCACAGCCAAGTTAAGTTTGGTTCTGTTTAATACAGATTTCTCAAACCAATTTGACAAATTCCTCTCCTCTTTTTAAAAATTAAAACCTACTTAAGATCTTGTGGTATGTTAGTGTTCTTAATAATACAACTTAGAAATAGCTGTATTAAACCTTTTATGATATCCTTGGCCTACAATTAAGGTAAATTACTCATTCATTTATTGCACAGACTTTTTAGACAGTTAGGTGCTGAAGATAAAATGGGAAGAAACACAGATCTGGTCTTCGCTCTTGTGAAATTAATTGTCCAGTGAGTGTGGTGAACATTAATCAAATAATGACACAAATAAGTGACAATTACAAACTGATAAATGTTGTAAAGAAAAGTTCTTCAGTATGGCTATAGTGGTGTGTGGGGTGGGGTGGGAGGGATGATCAGAAAAGCCTGCTAATGGAAGTTCCACCTGAGCTGAGAAATAATGGGTGAGTAGGAGGGAACAATGACTATTTGGGATGCTGAAGGATGATGTAGGTAAGAGGTTAAATCAGAACTGTGATGAGGGGAGGAGAAAATGAAAGCAATTCTGGGAAGTCCTTAGAATCTACAGAAAAATTTACACGGGGAAACAGAAAAAGACCTTAGATAAAAGAAGAGCAAAAAACTACAAGAATAATAAAACAGAAGAAACTTCAGAGATATTTATTGATCAAAGAAAATGGGGCCTACTCTATTTTTTTTAGCATTTAGTAACATAAAATAACACTGTTTGGCATTAACTAAAAATTTTAAGTCATCAGATCATCATTTATAATTATGGCATGAGTTATTTTTTTTGTAGAGAGTACATATTTTTCTTCTAGATTTTAGATATTTTTAATAACTACAAGTAGGAGATTTTTTATTTTTGCTTGTGAGGTAAGAAATGAAAATTAGTAACAGAAGGTAAATAATAAAAATACAACAGTAACAGAAGGTAGACAAAAAAAGGGGGCTAACCTTCATATATAACTATAATTAGAAATTGTTCATCCCTTCCTTCAACTAAGCTTTTTATTATAGAAAACTAGAGGCCTGGTGCATGAAAATTTGTGCACTGGAGGGGGGAATCCCTCATCCTGTCATGCCCCCTCTCACAGTCCAGGAGCCCTCAGGGGATGTCCTACTGATGGCTCAGGCCCACTCCTCTGTGGGAGGTGACTGGGCTGATCAGGGGAAGGTGCCACCTTCATCACCCCACTGCTGCTGCCACTGCAGTCCGCAGTGGCTGCTAGGCCTGAGCCCTGGGCCTCACAGCCGCCGGGGCTCACGGCTGCCTGAGCCCATAGCTGCCTGAGCCCACAGCTTCCTGAGCCCACGGCTTCCATGAGCCCCGGGCCTCACAGCTGCCTGAGTCCACAGCTGCCTGAGCCCAGGCCTCACAGCCACTGTGGCTTTGTCCAGATGGATGTCCAGAAGATGTCCATCCTAATTAGCATATTACCCTTTTATTAGTATAGATTCTACTCCTTTGCAGCACTTTGCACAATTACAATGATTAATCATTCATAGCTACTTGTTTAATGGCTGTCTTTCCTAATAGATTATAAGCCTAAGAGGACAGGGCAATATTTGACTTAGTCACCATAATATGCCCTGTGCTTAGTCACCAAGAAATCAGTCCATCTGTAAGAATACAGCATTATATGTCAGCAGCTCGAAGGAAAACAAGTTAGTCTAAACAAAATGATAGACTCTAGATGTTTTACTGGAAAACACTGTGACCTCTTTCAATGAATGCCGTCAGCAACCACTTGCCCTCCCTTCCCAGTGTCCTGACATCTCCTCTCCCATTCCTGATGGTGATGAGGCACCCTCCACCCCTGTGAGCTGACTCTTGGGGAAAGGGAATTTTAAGTAATGCTTCTACATAAATGCCTATAATTTTATAATATTAAGAAATTTGTGTGTGGTAAGTACCTAGCTTCTCTCCCTCCTTGCTTCTATACAGGAATTTTTTTTCAATAAATGACATTATTTTATTTTAAAACCCTTGCCTGTGGCCATATTTTCTATAATGCTGGTACAGTAGTTGGCACATAGGAGGCACTAAATAAAATTTTATTAACTGACTAGTTATATTATAACATACCAAGTCCTGTGCTAAATTTCAGAGATACAAAAAAAGAATTGAGAATTTCACATTTCCCATGTGTGTAAGAAAGGGGAACAGATAGATAACAATATACAACAGGTCTAGTATTGTGTCTACAGCATAGACAATGTGCAAAACTTAGAAGATTTGGGCCACATGTTGAAAGATGGTGAGACGTGAGAAGAAAGCTGGTGCGTAATGGGAATTGGCATGCAATGGAGTGTGCAGTAGCAAAGAGGCATGGAAGAGATAATGTGTTTGGGAAACAATGTGTAGTTCTTTGGGGCTTCTGCATAAGGTACCAGAGAGAAAATAACAAGAGGAATGGCTGAAAAGGTAGGTTGGAGCAGACCACAATAGCCTTATGAGTGGTGCCTCCAACAATTAGGCATACAGATTTTAGAAAAAGGATGGTTTGTGCTGGTAATATAATAAATGCCTCTGAGGCCATGGCAAAAAAGAAAATGAAAGGGAAAGAGAAAGATTTGGACTTCACTCTACATTTTAAATAATGTTTAATGCTAGTTTCAACAGTGTAATAATCTCCATTGTTTGAAGTGAGAATACATTTTTTCCAAGTATTGTGTTTTTCACATCCTATCTGGCTGAATTCTGGAGATGTTGAAATGGGACAGTACTCTTACTGTGCAGCTCAGAAAAGGAGACTTGAACAAGTATTTGTATTTTTCTATTGCTTTCCAGTAGGCAAACTCAAAGCTACAATTCAGTAAAGTCTAATCAACATAGAAGCATCACAAAACATAATATCCTAGTATCTCATCATGAGAATTTCTAACTTAGCATCATAGAATGCGGGAGAGCAGAGAAAAATGCCTGCCAACCTCCCTGCCCCAGTTTGACAATGGTTCATTCCACAGAGGCAGCATCCCACTCCACTGCCAAGGCTAAGAGTCTCAGTAGTGATCGCTCTGCATGACCTCTGCATTTCTAGGTGATCCTATTTGGCTCCTCTCTTTGAAACCCTAGAGTGCCCGGCCTCACCTGGCACTGAACGGATCTTAATCACACTTACAACACACAGCATGTGGCACTGCCTTGAACATCCACCCCTGTCTTGCTACCTGAAGGCACCTCCTGTAGGTTGGAGATAATGCTCTTGGCTGGCAAAACTGTTCATTTTCCCATCTGGAGCCAATTTTCAAAAAGAAAAGGCATTCTACTAGCAAAATATCTTGAGGTTTTCCATTGGCACAGGGTGCTCCTTGAATAAAAAGTACCTGATATACAGAAAGTTGCAACCGAAGGGCAGCTTGAGTGCAAAAGCTGAACAACAGTGCAGAAGCAGTGTCTGAAAAAACAGTGTCCAAAGATGAACCCTGAAAATGCTGACTACCAAGTCCAGGAAACATCACAGAGAATAAGCACCAAGTGCATGCTGCCTGAATGAAACCAATAACACCCCTGGGTCCATAGAACTGTAAGCAACAGCAATTGGTTGCTGGCCCTTTTAAAATGCTCCTTTAAAAAGTCCCAGCATCAATGCCACTCAAATGATACCACAACCTTTTAGTTAAAGGACGCACATATAACCCTCGTTGTGGCCATGCCATTTAGGGATCTATTTAGATGAGATGTCCTATATAAAAACATAAACATATGCAGGAAGAAACTTGCTAATTCTCTAAAAGAATTTGAAATAAAATCATATTCTGTATCCATTTGGTGACAGAATCATAATGTTTTGGTCATTATGGCTCTTTGTTATCTGAAGGGCAAAAAAACTGTTTTAGAGAAATTGCAGAACTCTCTCACTTCCTCACAGTAAAGTTAAAAATAAAGACTATGCTAAAGCCAATGGTATTTTGTTTTCATACTGAAAGGAGGTTACTCCATACAAAGAAGTTAAAAGAATATACCGTGGGATGGAGAAACTAAGATGGCGGCATAGATAAACACCGGGAAATAGTCGCCTCCCACAACAATTGAAAATTAGCCCAAAGGACGGAGCAAACATCGTCCAAAACAACAGGAAGGCTGGCTGAGTGTAATTTCTACAACTAGAAGAAAAGAAAAGCACGCTGAGAGCCAGAGGAGCTGCGGAGGCTGAGTGCAGAGGTACGCGGCGGCTCCCGCGCGGAAAGGGGGTGGCACCTGAGGACGCGGCTGTCTTTTTGAATCACAAGCTCCCGACTGCTCTGAACTCCGGTTCTGGGAAGTCTCTGGGGACTTAGGACTCATACGGGCAGAGGCTGCTCTCTCAGGCAGCAGCGGGCGAACTTGGGGGGCCGCTTTCCCTCAGAGGTGCTTGCAGCCGTTACCGGGACACTGAGACGCGCGACTCCGGGCGCGGAGAATCAGCCATAGCTTCTTTCTACGCCTTTTGACTCCCTGAGGCCCCGCCCCACCCGGGCTGCGGCAGAGGCTTTTGCATGTGAATGCCCCAGAACTTTGCAACCTGATAATTACCTAACTGCAGCCTGGCCAGCCAGACCCGGAACTTCCAAGAGAAGGCCCAAGGCCCCCGCAGCGGCTTGCATTGCTTCACAGCTGAGCCTCTTCATAGTTCCTGCTGTGTGGCCTCAGGCAGGGGCTGAATTAGCACCTCCTTAGATCCAGGAGCCACTGTACCCAGTGGTCAGAGGGGGACCATTCTCCCACTTCAGACACAGCTGCTTCCCACAGCCAATTGGCCTGGAGGTCAATTCCTCCCAGTGATCCTACAACAAGCGAGGCACCAAGAGTGCACCAAGAGTGTCCACCTCGGGTAACTGGGGAGGCTGAGCCACTGGGCCCTACAGGACACCTGGCGCGCAGGCCACTCTATCAACACAGGGAAGCAGCCAAAATGTGGAGACAAAGAAACAGGTCACAATTGGCAGAAACGGAGGAGGCCAGACGACTGGATATAGAGTTCAAGGCCACGTTTATAAGGTTTTTCAAGAATTTTATGGAAACCGCCGATAAATTTAATGAATCCCTCAAGGAGTATGGTGAGACCATGGAGGTCATGAAAAAGGACCAATTAGAAATTATGCATACACTGACTGAAATAAAGAATACTTTACAGAGCTCCAACAGCAGACAAGAGGATCCCAAGAATCAAGTCAAAGATTTGAAATGCAAAGAAACAAAAAATACCCAACCGAAAAAGAAAAAAGAAAAGAGATTCAAAAAATATGAAGATAGTGTAAGGAACCTCTGGGACAACTTCAAGCGTACCAACATCAGAATTATAGGGGTACCAGAAGGAGAGAGAGGGCAAGATATTGAAAACCTTTTTGAAGAAATAATGACAGAAAACTTCCCCCACCTGGTGAAAGAAATGGACTTACAAGTCCAGGAAGCGCAGAGAACCCCAAACAAAAGGAATCCAAAGAGGACCACACCAAGACACATCATAATTAAAATGCCAAGAGCAAAAGATAAAGAGAGAATCTTAAAAGCAGCAAGAGAAAGACAGTCAGTTACCTACAAGGGAGTACCCATCCGACTGTCAGCTGATTTCTCAACAGAAACCATGCAGGCCAGAAGAGAGTGGCAAGAAATATTCAAAGAGATGAATAGCAAGAACCTGCAACCAAGATTACTTTATCCAGCAAAGCTATCATTCAGAATGGAAGATCAGATAAAGAGCTTCACGGATAAGAATAAGCTAAAGGAGTTCATCACCACCAAACCAGCATTATATGAAAAGCTGAAAGGTATTCTTTAAGAAGAGGAAGAAGAAAAAGGAACTCTTACCATTTGCCACAGCATGGATGGAACTGGAGAGCGGATAAATACCACAAGATCTCACTTATTTGTGGAATATAATGAACAACATAAACTGATGAACAAGGACTGATCCAGAGACGGAGAGGCATTGATTGGACTATCGGGCCTTGGAGGGAAGGTAGGGGAGGGTGGGGGCAAGGGGGAAAGATCAACCAAAGGACTTATATGCAAGCATATAGGCCTAACCAATGGACACGGACAACGGGGGGGTGAGGGGGTGAGCGGGGAGAGGGGGGGTAGAGGGTACACATATGTAATATCTTAATCAATAAAAAATATTAAAAAAAAAATAAAAAAAAAATAAAAAAAAAAAAAAGAATATACCGTGGTCACAATGGTACTCAAACATCCTAATAAGGAACAGGGCTCATGAGAAGAAACTCTCCATCCTCAGTCTCTTTATGTTCCCCAATTAACCAGACTCTTCCCTAAGCAACTGGAATGTTCGCTTATGGATGCCAAATTTCATTTTGTGCCACTGAATATAATTTAAATCATCCATACTTATATAACATGCCCACCACCACCCTCAAGACTATAAGCTCTTGGAGGACAGGAACTATTTCTCATCTACTCTCTATAAACTGCATAGTGGCTCCAATGCCATATTGTCTGCAAAGGCTTCTGTGGTGATGTATGCTCAGCAGAAGGAATTCACCTTTAATACCCTGCTGCATCAAGTACCAGCACTACCCATTTATTTCACAATTTTAGCACATGCTTAGTCCTCTACATATTTCAAGCCCTTGATAAATTAAAAGCAGCGATTTCTCACAAAACAGCAGGAACCCATGTCCTAAATAATCAAGAACTAAAAACTAGCCCCGAGTAGACACATATTATATCAAGCTAAATTGCAGTATGGCCATTTTTCTAGTGCAATTATCTATGGCTTTAATATACAATGAGTCATTAGGGTCCTGAATTTCTTCTGGCAAATAAGTACAGTGTGAGTGTCATGAGAACAAGTTCTATAGATCTGAATTGGCCAAGTTAATCCTCCTGCATTATTGCTATTAGCCAACAATGCACACGTAGTTATTACATATAATTACTGCTCCAACAGACACGGGCATTTGAAATATTACTTTCCCACAGACTCCAAATCTTCAGTAAGCAGCTCTCAAAAATTCAGTATATTAATCATGTATGTCAGCACACTCCTGTTAAATATGCATGCGCTTAAACACCACTCATGTTACAAATTGTCCAACATAATTTTTAATATAATTTATTACCCTTTAGATACTGTAATTATAACGGCACCTAGGTGCCACTATAATAAATGCAAATTCAATCAACTGGTTTGTAAGTAACCACTATTATATAACTAATTCCACTTTAATTCAATTTTTAACAGGCGTTCAAGTGAGAATATTTCATAACACAAAGTATAAAATGTTTATAAACTTACTATGTTTTATGACATAGGAGTGTCTAATTTAAAATTAAATGAATAAAAGGTAAATTGATTTTCTTAGACAAATAATTAAAAATTAAAATATATAAAGAAATTAGCATACAATATATTGATATCTATAAGAAAAAGTATACAAAGTATGGTTTGTAGTATAATGATGTCATATTTCTAATAAAATACTTTATATGCTTTATAAATTCCCATTCTACATTTATGAAATTATTATAACAAAGACTAGATTTGACCTAAAATAAAGCAAACCTAAAACTTGACAGAGAAAAAATATTTTCAAATGAAGGTGAAAAATACATTATTAATCTTGGATCATGTTACTCTAAATTTTATGATTAGTATGGCCACAGATCATTAAATTGAGCATAATAATGGGAATAATCATAATAGCCACAGTTCATTTATACCAAGGGTTTATTTAACTCACTGTGTCAGGTACTGTAATTAGTGCTTTGCTGTCATATCTTATTTAATTTTCACAATAATCCAATGAAGGATATATTAATATTATACACATTTTACAGATGAGGAAGTAGAGGCTTACACAGATTAAATGACTTGTCCAAGGACACAGGGCTTGGCAGGAGAAGGGTCTGACTCCAAGTCTATCCTCCAAAACACACAGTCAGTACTCAGCTCCCAGCTCTCCCCTACCAGAGTGACCTTGGGTAAGTCACCTGAAGTCTCTAAAGCTCATTTCCTGTAGCTGCAAAATGCAAATTATATTAATATACTAGAGGCCCAGTACACAAAAATTTGTGCACTCGGGGGGGGGGGGGGGTCCCTCAGCCCAGCCTGTGTCCTCTCACAGTCTGGGACCCCTCGGGCGATATCCACCCACTGACTTAGGCCCACTTCTCAGGGGATCGGGCCTAAGCTGGCAGTCAGACATCCCTCTGGCAGCCCAGAAGCCCTCGGGGGATGTCCACTTGCCAGCGGGGAGCAGGCCTAAGCTGCAGTCGGACATCCTTAGTGCTGCTGAGGAGGCGGCAGAGGCTCCCACCACCACCGCTATGCTGGCAGCCATCAGCCTGGCTTGTGGCTGAGCATAGCCTCCCCTGTGGGAGCACACTGACCACTAGGGGGCAGCTCCTGCATTGAGCGTCTGCCCCCTGGTGGTCAGTGTGTGTCATAGTGACCAGTCATTCCCAGTCGTTCTGCTGTTAGGGTCAATTTGCAAATTATCCTTTTATTATATAGGATAGAGGCCTGGTGCATGGGTGGGGGCCAGCTGGTTTACCCTGAAGGGTGCCCTGGATCAGGGTGGGGGTCCCGCTGGGGTGCCTGGCCAGCCTGGGTGAGGGGCTGATGGCTGTTTGCAGGCTGGTCAAGCCCCCCAGTGGGGACCCTCACCCCATGGTGGTGTGGCCAGCCTGGGTGAGGGGCTGATGGCTATTTTCAGGCTGGCCACAGCCCCTTCAGGGTGGGAGGGTCCTGCTGGTGTGCCTGGCCAGCCTGGGTGAGGGGCTGATGGCTGTTCTCAGGCTGGCCACACCCGCGGGCTAGAAGCAGGTATCTGGGATTTATTTAACTTCTATAATTGAAACTTTTTAGCCTTGGTCTGGCTCAAAGCCTGGGTTGCCAAGGCCCTCCTTGAGCAGAGGCCACCACCAGCTGGAATAGGTACCTGGGATTTATTTATCTTCTATAATTGAAACTCTGTAGCCTTGAGCGGAGCTCAGGGCCGGCCAGGGCAGGTGGGAAGCTTGGCTTCCTCCATCACCGGGGGCAACCCAAGCCTCTGCTCACTCCAGCTCTGTGGCTGTCGCCATCTTTGCGCCAGAGTGAGGGAGTGATGGTTAATTTGCATATTGCTCTTTTATTAGATAGGATGCCAGAATTGTTGAGAACTAATTAAGATAGTTTATGAGAAGGTTCTGTGCAAGTCTAAGCTATGTTAGCTATGTAATTGTTATGTTACTGATGAGATCAAATGAAATGTTGAAAATGAAAAAACTGCTTATTAGCTCTTGGGCAGGATTTTCCAACAATAATAGTATACCTAGGTGAACTTTCCTGGTTGTTTTACCGTGTTTAATGTAGAAACTATCACATAAAGGCAACTCTGAATCGATATTTTATTATACTGAAAAAGATAGATAAGCCCCAATAGATTAAGTTAGAAGTGAATAGCAAAACTAAAATGTAACTTTGTAGACAATTATCATGAAAATTGTTCATTCCACAAGATTTGGCCTTTCTTATTGAAGAGCTTTCTGCTTTTCAAAACTAAGGCTTTTTAAAGTTACCTGGAGTCACTCTCAGGCTCTAATTTACTGTGATCCACATACACATTTTGCTTTGTGGCAATATTTAAATCCTTAGAACCAGGAAGAAAAAGCAATATTTTAAAGTCTTTATCATTCACCATTTTAGATAAGTAATGTATTATCATTGGGCTTACTTTTTCAGAGGGCTTTGTAGTTTAAAAAATTATTTCATATGCATTATGTCAATCCAGATCCTAAAACAAGTATTTGAAAATTTGAGATCAGGAAACTGAAATTCTCTAAAATTAATAATAAGAAATCTATATATCTATGCATTGCTGTTGTGCATGTGTGTATGTGTGTGTGAGAGAGAGAAAGAGAGCATACAGATGTCCATCATGAGATTTTATGTAGCTACTGGCTTCCCACTTTTCTTAATATCCACATTGTTAATGATCTGAAGAAAGTATATATAGCCAAAAGAAAAAATAGAAACAAAGAGGCCACATATTTCCAGTAATTCCTTTCCTCACTTTCAATGTGCTCATGTCATTAGATGAGGAATAAAGGACACCTTCATTTGCAAAACCTACAAATACACTAAGTCACAATTTCAAGTATCTAGCTTTTATTAATTTAAGAAGTAAAAAAGTTGTAAAGGTATATAAAATCTCAAAGGTCCCACCTACCTCCTGGTCGTTCATGTTCTCCATCAGTGTGTAGAAGCATGGCAATGGGCATCCCTACATTCTTGGATCTTCCAGCCACAACCACATTTTTCCCAAATGTTTCAATTCCTTAAAACACAGAGTTTGATTTAAATAATCAACAAGAAGCAAATACACATTTGAACAGCCAACTGAAACATTCTTTAACATTTTCTAATTAAATTTGGATTATTGTATGGCTTGTCTATAATGTGTCCACATTCATTATTTATAAATATTTATTTTATAACTCTTGGATTTGTCACTTCCTCTCTGATTATGTCCTCATGAAAAAGAAATCACAAATATTTTCAAGTTGCCATTAAATTGCTTTTTAAATACTAAGGTTTACATGAAGAGTTAGAAGTACTGAGACTTAAATATATTAACTGCTAATTACAAAGTAAAGTACAACAATGTCAAGTTTCATTGGCAATAACACTTTGAGCACAACTGGAACAAAATAAAGTGGGGGCAGTATTTTCCACAAAGCTCATGCACTTTACTTCACAGGAGAGCAGCACTAAACTTAGGGACTTAAGAGGTATGAAAGATAAAACTTGCAGATTTAACATTATTTACCACTTTAGGGCATAGTTTCTCATAAGTAAAATGAAGAAGTTAGAATTAAGGGTGTTGTTTTTTCTCAAATACTAACATTATCAGAGTATAATTCTAGGATTTGCTTTCCTTTGTAAATTTTCTCTTTCGTTTGGAAAACAGTAGATTAGAAAGGAGATGCTGTCAGAAATGGAAGTGACAGTGGTGGAGCTCTCACAGGTGTACAGAGATGTTTGCCTCTACACTGATTGACACCATATTGCCTGAGGGCAGTGGTCAGCAAATTCATTAGTCAACAGAGCCAAATATCAACAGTACAATGATTGAAATTTCTTTTGAGAGCCAAATTTTTTAAACTTAAACTATATAGGTAGGTACATTGTTATTAACTTAATTAGGGTACTCCTAAGGCTTAGGAAGAGCAACACTCAAGGGGCCAAAGAGCCGCATGTGGCTCGTGTGCCACAGTTTGCCAACCACGGCCTTAGAGGTCAGTTAATGTAGGGCAGCGGTTCTCAACCTGTGGGTCGCGACCCCTTTGGGGGTCGAACGACCCTTTCACAGGGGTCGCCTAAGACCATCAGAAAACACATAAATAATTACATATTGTTTTTGTGATTAATCACTATGCTTTATGTTCAATTTGTAACAATGAAAATACATCCTGCATATCAGATATTTACATTACGATTCATAACAGTAGCAAAATTACAGTTATGAAGTAGCAACGAAAATAATTTTATGGTTGGGGGTCACCACAACATGAAGAACTGTATTAAAGGGTCACGGCATTAGGAAGGTTGAGAACCACTCATGTAGGGGTCAATTTACAAATGGCATTTAGAGCACAATTCAAGGGTAAATGTTTGTAATAAAAACCTAGGTCATTACAGATGATTCAAATATATTCAGCACATTCTGTTTTTAAAGGTAAGGAAAAATATAATACATTGTTTTTAGATTAAAAGTAGGGAGGCAAACCTACTATTAAAAAATTCGCGGTTACCTGTAAGCCCAGTATATCTTATTTTGGATTATTCCTTGCCTTACAGAACTTTATATCTTTCTACAGAATCAGTGGGATTGAAGGGGTTCCATCAAGGCAATGCACGAGTTCTCGGTTTGGCTCTTAGCACCCACGTCCTGTAGCACAAATTACCAACCTGTTCTTTTGATTATTTCCCAAACAGCACTGGCAGTGGCAGGTATGAGAGAATGCTGATCAAGGCACAGTCTTCCAATATTGATAATATGAAATCCATCTACATCTTTTTCAGGGGCAATTCCATTGCATACTGTTCGCTCATCCACATGGTCTGAAAAGTAAATAAAATTGGTCTAATTTTACAATTGTTTTTTTATTTGGAGGTATGGAACATGAAATGTGAGGACCTATAACCAGATCACTTATAAATCATTATTCTTTTCTTTTTCTTAACACAAAAATAGTAAGACAAAATGCTCTTGACCAATGGCTGCATTTAACTGCTGTAAGAGAAGAGACAAGTACAGGGCCAGAGTGGCTGGCCTAGTGTAGGGAAAAGTCTATAAAATAAAACAATACCAATGAGATCTGGGGACACCCAGATGATAAGTCTTTGCCTCAATAAGCTTGCATATTTAAATTTATGTTTTACTATATTTTCACAAATAGGCTTTCATTAAATATTTCTATCATTACAGATGAAAAGGGCTTGGTTAGTGTTAAAAATAGTCATTAGTGCCAAGCTTCATCCCAAATGACATAAAAAAGAAAATATTAAACACACATGCACATGCCATTTCCCTGAAGCACTAGCACATTGAAATCCAAAATATCATGGTTTCCTATATGAAAGAAAAAGAACATAATTTAGGTAATGGATGAACTCCTCAAATGAGATATGAGGTCAAATTAATGCTTCGATTCATTGATATATTGCTACTTATTCGCTTATCAAAAATTGAAATACTTTTTCTCCTCTGCTCTCCCACAGAGCTGCTATAAAAAGTTCTCAGTACATTAGTTCATTTCATTGATCACATTAGCTATTTAATTGTATCTCTCACTCATGAGTGTGAGTGTTTTAGGGCACAACCTTGTCATATTAAACTGATCCACCCATTGCCTTTTCCATCTTAGCTGATGACAGTTCCACCTTTTGTACAACTTAACGAAAAAACCTGGCGTCATTCTGAACACCTCCCTTTCTTTCATATCCAGTATCCAATAAACTGGAAAATCTGTTGGCTCTTCCTTCGTAACATACTGAGCATGTCACTGCTCTCACTGTGTCCATTGATACTGCTTTGGTTTGAGAGGCCATTATCTCTCCTGTGAATTCTAGTAACAGCCTCCTAATTAATTCCCTGTTTCTATTCTTGCATCCATACAATCTATTCACAAAATAGCAGACGTTATAGTTTTGAAAGGCATGTCAGCTCACACCACTCTCCTCAAAACCCTGCCCTTTTTACTGTTCCTCTAACAGGGATGGGAAACCTTTATTCTGCCAGGGGCCATTTGAATATTTATAACATCATTCATAGGCCATACAAAATTATCATCTTAAAAATTAGCCTGTTATATTTGGTTAAACATTTAATTAACTCATCCTCAATGCCTAGGCAGGGTGAGACCAAATGATTTCGAGGGCCTTATGTGGCCCGCAGGTTGGACGTTCCTCACCCCTGATCTAACATATCAGGTTTTTCCCACCTCGATTAGCTCTCCTCTGTCTGCCTGAATCCTTTAAAAAAATAAAAATAAAAACTGTCACTTTGGTTAATTTCTCACTTCTTCCAAATCTTCGCTTAAATTCCACATTCCTTATAAAAGCTATTCTGACCACATTATTTAAAAACATAAGTTCCATGTTTGATAATGTTGAAGTCATTTACACTGGACCAAACTTCTCACAAAGAAATAATTGTAAACATTAGAAAAATTATATTAAAAAGCAACTATCTGAAAACACTGGAGAGTCACTAGAAGTAGACAGATTTGGAAGAGAGTGGACATCTGAAAGAAAAAAAAAATGTACTGAAAGAGTTTCCCATTTTGGAGGCTTTTCCAGATCAGCTAGAATTTGGGTAGAAATGTGCAGTCTTACTTGCATAAGGAATCCAAGGACACAGTTTGGGGCTACTATGTCAGTTAGAAATTGAAGGGATATCACCCAGGAAAGAAGAGAGCGACACAGGGGAGATTCAAATTGTCTAAAAACTCTGCCCGAATATCTGACTGACCCCTGGACAACACGCCTGGGAGGCAAACTGCAAGAAGCCCACCTATGAATAAGAGAACTAAACAGACCTCAGTTATGGCCCACCAAAAGAAAAGAAAAGCTTGAAGTCCCCAATATGATAGACATTTACAAAAAGTTTACAGCTAACATTATCCTATCTAATAAAAGAGAAACATGGTAATTGGCGTACGACCACTACCCTTCCCATTGGCTAATCAGTGAGATATGCAAATTAACTTCCAGCCAAGATGGTGGCCGGCAGCCAGGCAGCTTGAAACTAACATGAGGCTTGCTTGCTTCAGTGACGGAGAATTCCAACGTTCCCGCCTGCCGCTGTAGGCCTCTGAGCTGCAACTCTAAGCAACTATGTAACAAATATAGAAGCTAAATAAAACCCCAGAAACCAGCTTTAGTCCGCCAGGCTTCAGCCAGCAGGATCACAACATTGTAAGCAAAGGCCAGAAACCTACTTTCAGCAGCAGAGGCCTAAGAGCTGGAGCCAAGCCTCAAAGCTAAAGCTGGCACAGAATAAAAAGAAAAAAAAAAAGAAAAAAAGGTGCGGTTGGGAGCTTCAGTTACCCCCAGCCTGAAAACAGCCCTCAGCCCCTCACCCAGACTGGCCAGGCACCCCAGTGGGGACCCCCACCCTGAAGGGTGTGTGACCAGCTGCAAACAGCCATCATCCCCTCACCCAGGCTGGCCAGGCACCCCAGTGGGGACCCCCACCCTGATCCAGGACACCCTTCAGGGCTAACCAGCTGGCCCCCACCCATGTACCAGGCTTCTACCCTATATAGTAAAAGGGTAATATGCCTCCCAGCACCGGGATCAGCGGAGCCGTGAGGCCTCCCGGCACCGGGATCAGCGTGACAGGGGGCAGCGCCCAAACCCCCTGATCGCCCTGCGGCTCTGTGTGTGACAGGGGGCAGGGCCACAACCTCCCTATCCACCCTGCTCTGTTCATGACAGGGGAAGGCGCCCCAACCCCCTGATCAGCCCTGCTCTGGGCCTGATAGGGGGGAGCTCCCCAAACCCCTGATCGCCCTGCGGCTCTGTGTGTGACAGGGTGCGGCGCCCCAACCCCCCAACCCCCACGGGCCCTGCTCTGTGTGTGACGGGGTAGAGCCATAACCTCCCCATCAGCCCTGCCCTGAGTGTGAGCATGGCGGCGCCCCAACCCCCTGATCGGCCCTGCTCTGTGGGTGATAGAGGGTGGCGCCCCAACCCCCTGATTGGCCCTGCTCTGTGAGTGACAGGGGGCAGTGCCCCAACCCCCTGATTGGCCCTGCTCTGTGCGTGACAGGGGTGGCGCTGCAACCTCCCCATCGACCCTGCCTTGAGTGTGACAGGAGGCAGTGCCCCAACCCCCCAATCGGCCCTACCCTGAGCGTGACTGAGGGTGGCATTGCAACCTCCCAATCTGCCCTGCTCTGTGCATGACAGGAGGCATTGCCCCAACTCCCCAATTGGCCCTGCTCTGAGCCCGACCAGGGGCTGCACCTAGGGATTGGGCCTGCCCTCTGCCACCTGGGAGCAGGCCTAAGCCAGCAGGTCGTTATGTCCCGAGGGGTCCCAGACTGCGAGAGGGCACAGGCCGGGCTGAGGGACCCCCCCCCCCCCCCGAGTGCACAAATTTTTGTGCACCGGGCCTCTAGTATTTAATAAAATACTGAATCTTTTCCCCAAGATTGGAAGTAAGTAAGGGTACCCACTCCCACCATTTCTGTTCAATGTTTTATTGGAGATCCTAGGTGGTGATTAGATAAGGAGGCGGGGGAAGGCCTAAAGATCGGAAATGAAGAAGTAAAACCCTAGTCACAGATGGCATGGTTGTTTATGCACAATATCCTAAATATCCTATATTATGAAAGGCTAATATGCAAATCGAGCAAACGGTGGAATGACTGGTCGCTATGACACACACTGACCACCAGGGGACAGATGCTCAATGCAGGAGCTGCCCCTGTTGGTCAGTTCGCTCCCACAGGTGAAGTGCCGCTCAGCCAGAAGCCAGGCTCACGGCTGGTGAGCACAGCGGCAGTGGAGGGAGACTCTCCTGCCTCCGTGGCAGCACTAAGGATGTCCAACTGCCGGCTTAGGCCCTCTCCCTATGAAGAGCAGGCCTAAGCCATCAGTCAAATATCCCCTGAGGGCTACTAGTTTGCAGAAGGGCACAGGCTGGGCTGAGGGATCCCCCAAGTGCACAAATTTTGTACACTGGGCCTCTAGTTTACAAATCTATAATAATAAAAGCATAATATGCTAATTAGACTGAATGGCCAAACAGCAGAATGACCATCCAGACGACCTTCCAGACAACCTTCCGGACGAAGCTGGGGCTGCAAGGGCTGAGCCCCTTGCATGAATTTCATGCATCAGGCCTCTAGTAAAAAATAAAAGAATAAAATGAATTTAACAAGATCACAGAATACAAAGTCAACATACAAATAAATCAATTGTATTTTTTATACAAACAGCAACTACTAGAAAATTAAATTCTAAAAATTCTATTTATAATAGTGTTCAAATCATAAAACACGTAGAAGTAAATTTTAAAGTATGGAAGATAACTTCTATAATGAAAACTACAACATCACAGGATGTCACTTCTTCCAAATCGATCTTTAGATTCAATGTAATCTCTATCATAATCCTATGAGGGTTTTTTGGTAGAAGCTGACAAACTGATTCTAAAATTTATATGGCTATGAAAAGAACTAAAAATATCCAAAGCAATCTCAAAAATGAGGAAAGTCTCTCAATTGAAAGTATCTAGTTACATGAGAGTTTGTATTTTTCAAAATTTACATGTGAGTACATTTAAGATTTATTCATTTTAGTGCATGTAAATTTCACATGAAAATGTAAATACTGTAAATAATAATATGCACACTTATGTTTAGGGGTACATTAAGTGTTCTTACCTTTAAATGCTTCAAAAATAAGATGGACTGATAGATGGATAAATGTGATGTGTTAATAATTAGAATCTAGGTTGGGGGCATGTGGTGTTCACTGTACCATTCTTTTAACTTTTCTGAATGTTTGAAATTTGTCATAATAAAATATTGAAGGGAAAACAAAAATACAACCTGTTCCCCAATATCTCGATCTTCTTTACCATGCTCCATTTCTTTTTTTCCCCACAGCATATCAACTTCTAATAAATATAATTACTTACTGTGTTTATTTTCTATTGGCTGTCTCTCCTGCTACTTCACAAAGGAAGACATTTCAAATTTTTTGTCACTGGTGTATTCCTACCACAAAGAATAATATCTAGCCCGCCTGGGGTAGCCCACTGGTTGAGTGTTGACCTATGAATCAAGAGATCACTGGTTCGATTCTGATAGGGCACATTCCTGGGTTGCAGCCTAGAATCCCTGGAGCGGGTGTGGAGGAGGCAGCCTATCGATGATGTTTCTCCCTCATTGATGTTTCTTATCTCTCTACCACTCTCCCTCTCTCTCTAAAAATCAATAAAAAGATATTTTTTAAAAAGAATAGTACCTAATCATTTATTGAATAAATGACTACTATTACCCCTGATTCATAAATGAAGAAACTGAGACAAAATTAGTGGATAATAAGTGGACAACTGAGGACAATTAGAGCAGACTGCCATAAGGAAAAAAATGACTGACTCTTCTCTAACCTCTGACTTTTACCTTTAAAAATATAATAAAGATGGCTTTCATTAAAATTTGTCAATATTTGCATTTCTATTATTAGATACCTGGCACTTCTACATTCTCCGATACAAATTTAAAAACAAATATTTGTAAAAGATTCATGTTTATTTTTCATTTATTACCTCCTTTCAGGACTTGAAAAATTAGAAATTTCAAACACAGCTTCATTCTAATAAACATGAATAAAAGGCCCTTGAAAAATGCACTCATTTATTCACTCAATAAATATTTATTGAGTGTGTACCATGTGCCTAGTACAGTTCTAAGAGTTTAGGATATATAAGTGAATCAGACAGACAAAAATTCTTACCCTCTGTAACTTACATTCTAATGAAATAAATGCCTGCTTAATCAAAGTATTTAGTTATGGCCTCTTAATGAGTTAATTATTTTCTAGGAGTAAATGAGAGATATTTTTACAAGCTGTGTACACTTTTCAAGTCAATAAATAATATTTAGGCCCTAACCAGTTTGGCTCAGTGGATAGAGCATTGGCCCACGGACTTAAGGTCCCGGGTTCGATTCCAGTCAAGGGCATGTACCTTGTTTGTAGGCTCAATCCCCAGTAGGGGTTTAGGGGTTGTGTAGGAAGCAACTAGTCGATGTTTCTCTCTCATTGATGTTTATAGCTTTCTATCCCTCTCCCTTCCTCTCTATAAAAATCAATAAAATATGTTTTAAAAAATAATAATAATAAATAATATTTAAGTTACACCCTATAGGTTCTACATCAAGGTTTCAAGACAGGAAATATTTACCAGGTGCTTACCACTTGCACAATATAATTTAAGAGTTGTTTCATCATCAAGGAGTGAGGGGATGAAAAAAGAATGTGGAGTGACTGCCACCTCACTGTACTTCTACATCCCCAAATTCGAGAATAGAGTAGAGCCTGGAGGCAGAGTGGGAGGTATGGTTCTCCACCCTTCCTTAGCCTTTTTCTCCTATAAGGCCATAGAAGCTGCAACAACATCCCAGGCAGGCTTACTTCACAGGCTATAAAAACTGATTAATGGAGTGGGAACCTACATATCATGCAAAAGTTACTATCTCTGCCCTGCATGTATCTCTTAAGTGACCTGAAAAGTACACGGGGATCCAAAAATAGCCTTATTCTTCAGAAGGAGTATTGAAGACACCTTGGTTTGTTAAGTCCTCAGTTTCCTAGGCACTACACTAAGTAACTCCTATCAAATATATAGTACAGCACTCGAAGCAGTGCATATTCTATAGAAGAAAACACATAGGTAGGTGAGCATGTCTATTCTAAGGAGCTTCTTTTACACACAAGGGAAAAGAAGAGATGCTGTGTTTGGGGAATCTTGCTTGCAAACATCTCAAGGACAGCTAGTCCAAATTTTTTTCCAACTACCACTTTCCCCTAGTGCTTAGCACAGAGTTGTATATAGATTGAACTCTAAGTAAACAGTTGTTGAATTGGTAAATGAATGAAGAGGGTCACAAAGAAATCATACAAATGTGTATTTTAAAAGACTTTCTACAAAAAAAAAAAAAATCCAGATGTTTAAAAGGTCTTTTGATTTTGATAAATTCTTGACCCAAGATGAATACACTAGAAAATATATGAGAATATCATGGTAAAAGAAAAAAGGTGAAAAAGAAAAGAAGTAACCTCTGTAGTTCAAGAATTCCAGATTTTAAATATACTTTGAGAAGTATATCATATCAAGTTTTATGATACTAGAGGCCTGGTGTACAAAATTCATGCACTTAGGGGGTCCCTCAGCCTAGCCTGTACCCTCTCACAGTTCGGGAACCCTCAGCGAATGTCCGACTGATGGCTTAGGCCCGCTCTCCCGCCACCGCCGCTGCAGGAGTCTCCCGCCACCGCTGCTGTGCTCCCCAGCTATGAGCCCAGCTCACGGCTTCTGGCTGAGCAGTGCTCCCACTGTGGGAACGCACTGACCACCAAGGGGAAGCTCCTGTGTTGAGTGTCACCTGGTAGTCAGTGCACATCATAGCAACCAGTCGTTCTGCCATTTGGTCAATTTGCATATTAGCCTTTTATTATATAGGATAACCTGTTTGTGATAGCAAGTACTCAGAAAGATGTAATTACATAGATTTGAGTGACTAAAAAAACTCTTGAGATGGATTTCACCTGGGTCTGAGTGGAAAGAGACATAAGTGGGTACAAAGACCTGCCAATCTCACTAATATGTCAATTATATCTCAGTAATTTACTCAGCTTCTAGTATAAACCATTAACATTTTTTAAAGTCACTACTTTCTCAAAATTGCCATCACGTGGTTAACTATTCCACATGTAGGAGATTCACCTTTCATTTTTGTCCCCTTGCTCATACATTCTTTGATAAAAATGTTACCTAAGAATTTCTTTTTAACTAGATGAATGGTATTGTGAGGATGGCTTTGTTTCTATGTGAATACTCAAATTTTGTCTGAAAAGATTTGGAATAAAATATTCTTTTCAAAATCTGGCCTTTTTCTTTGAATAAACTTCAAATGCATAAAATGGTTGAATCATAATTTATGGCTTGAGACAAAATCTCAATTTTGATCTAAGCACAATCCAATTACAAAATATATAAATAGCTATTTTTCATAAGGTAGGCATATGCAAATCCACCACCACAAACAAAGTTATGGCTTTAACAGTCATCTATACCTAACCATACAATCCGCCCATTAACCCATCCCCTTTCTTGCTCCAACCTGATGTAAAGTTTATCCTGAATCCTGTGTGTAGCATTCCCATGTCTTCCTTTTCATATAGTTTTATTGCATTTATTTGTTTTCCAGAAATTCAGCAAATTTACCATTTAAGTGTTCTTATCTATCTATGGCTCCCATAATTTCTCTTTCAACTAAGTAGATATTGATTGTGACTGAATTTGATTCTCTTTCTCCATATTTTTGAGTGGCGGTTTTCCCTGCAACCTCAGTTCTTTCATGGGTCAAGAAAAAAATTAATTCTTAATTTTATCGACTTTTCTTTGTTGTTGGGACAAGAGGATTTATGTTAATCTGGCTAGGAGTGGGCTTTGTTTAATTGGGTTGTTTTTATTTTCACTAAATTATTGATTTTTGAGAGCTCTTTGTATATTCTGTATGTACATGTTATCAAAATATGCTTTGCAAATATACTCCTCCAGTCTGTGTCTTATCTTTTCATTCTTTTAATAGTATCTTTTGAAGAGCATAGTTTTCTATTTCAGTGAAGTCTAATTTATCAAGTTCTCCTTTCATATCCACATAAAATACAATTGTTCCAGCACCACAAGTTGAAAGCATATTATTGATCTTTCTACTTTTGTCAAAAATCAGTTGTCGATATAAGTGTGGTTCTATTTCTGGGCTTTCAATCTTGTTCCATTGATCTGTTTTTCTAATTTGGTTGGAATACCACATGGCCTTGATTACGCAGCTTTATAATCAGTCTTAAAATCAGGCAGTATTAATATTCCAACTATGTCACTCATTTTTAAAGTTATTTTGACTATTCTAAGTATTTCACATTTCCATATAAATTTTATAATTTGTCAATTTCTACAAAAATAGTATATTAGAATTTTAATTAGGACTCTCTTGAATCTACAAATCAATTTGAGGATAATTGACCTCTTAACAATATTTAGTCTTCCAATCCATGACTATAGTATATTAACATGTGGGTTATTTAAAAGTGTATTGAATATTTTTAATTTAATTCCATTGTGGTGAAAAACATACTTTAGGTACCATGAACCTTTTACACAATGTAAAGCTTTATGACCTAGAAAATGCTATATCTTGATAAAGGTTCTATGTGAACTTAGAAAAAGTGTGTACTTTGTTCTTTATTAGAAGACTGTTCTATAAATGTCAATTAGGTCAAATTGGATGAAACTGTACTTCAAATCTTTATCTTTACTGAATTTTTGAACACTTGTTCTTTCAATTATTGAGAGAGAAGTACTGAAATCTATTATAATTTTTAGTTAGTCTTCCTTTTAATTCTATTAATTTTTGTTGAATTTATTTTAAAGCTTTCTTCTTGGATATATAAATAATTTAAATTGCCATTTCTTTTTAATAAACAATTCCGTTATTACTCTGAAGTAACCTTATTTCTCCCTGGTAATATTCATCACTCTGGAATATACTCTATCCAGTATTAACATAATCACTTCACTTCCTTTTGATTAGTGTTAGCATAATATGTATTTTCCATCATTTTGCTTTTAACCTCTTTGTGTCTTTATACTTGAAGTGTGTGTGTTATAGGCAGCATATAGTTGGGTCTTGCTTTTTATTCAATCTGTTAAAGTCTGATATTTAATTGAGTTATTTACAACATTTTATTTTATTTAACCAAATCTATCAACTGTTATATGCTTTCATTATTGTCATTTCCTTTTTTTCTTCCCCCTTTAGAATAATTAAATGTTTTTAATAATTCCATTCTATTTCCTTTGTTGACTTATTAGCTATAAATCTACCTCATTTCTTTGCTTTCTATCCAAATGAGTCCATGGAAACTGCTTGTACATTGTTTAATCCTTATGCAAACTTGTCCTCCAACATCAGAATTATAATCCTAACTTGAAATTTCTTTTACTTAAGATATTTCCACAATTGTAAAAATTAATCTCAGATTTCTAAGTCATGAAATAATTTGAATTCAGATTATTAACCAAATGATAGAATATTGGAGGTGTAATTGAATAGAATTGTTTCATTTGCTCATTTACTCATTGGTTCATTATAACAATCCTATCAGACTTGTACAGGAGAGGCTATCTCAACCCACTTCTACATAGCCCCCTACCAAAATGACTAATGTATTCCACAGCTTCTGTAAAACATGCAGGCTGATGTCCAGGACTTGCCAAAAGGATATCAGAGAGTAGTTCCTACCAGTTGAATTTCATGATAATCAAGAAATAATTGTGCATTTACCTCAATCTGGTTTTGCCAATTATTTTGCAGTAAATTATGTAATTTAATTTTAAAATGATATAACCAAATAATAATGGACTGTGAAAAGTTATATTTATGAAAATTAAGCTGAATGTTCTGGAAAGACTCAAGAAGTAAAAAGAATTAGTAATAATTTAGATAAAAACAAGACAACTATGAAATTAGGGAGATATTTTCTAAATCTGGACAAAATTTCTCTGACCTTCACCTCCAACTGAAAATTCTAGCCAATAAATCATAGGTATTATTAATGCTATAAGACGATACAAAATTCTAATCAGTAGGTTCCAAAGAGTCTTGGACCCACACCAAAAAATTGATGAGTAAATGAGTTATTTAAATGTTTTATGTTATAATACAATGCTTAAGCTAAATATGCATTGTTTTTATGATTTTCCTTTTTAATCAACTTTCTGTATTAACCAACAAAGTATATGACTCAAATGAGTTATATAGTTTCAATCCTCTTTTTACAAAGAGAAAAAAAGTGAGTCATCAGTTAAATAACAATCAGTGAATCAGAAGGTCAGATTATAAACTCAGACCGCAAATATCCAAAGCTGAATGGTATCTTCTGCTGGCAACAACATACCACTCAGTATACGATTACTAAAATAAGACATAGGCCACTTCAGGATGAATAGCCTATTTAATATTTATAGTCTTTATAATTATATTTATAGTTTTTACTCTTGCTATTATCATTTTTTACCCTTACCAAAAACAAATTATGTATAATGATAGAAATATCATTACTGAGCAGGACAAAGCCATAACAATATAGGTTACAGGGCTGGAGAGCAAGTAGAACAGACGGAAGATCACTGAGGTAATTCTAGAGGAGATGGTAGTTACATGCACTAGGAACCTGAATGTGAATGTTTGAAACACATGCCTGTAATGTTCAGAGTCAGCAGATGTAGGTCAATAAAGGTTAAAAAGGCAGGCTCTGGAATCAGACTGCCTGAATTTGGGGCCTGGCTCTACCTTTGACTATCAAGTAACATTGGACAATTCATTTAACCTCTGTGTTTCTTCATCTGTGAAATGAAGACGATAACTCCTACGGCATAAGGCTGTTTTAAAGATTAAATAAAATAAGCTGCATAAAAGAGTACCTGCAACATAGTAAGCACAGATTATTCACCAGATAACATAAGGTTCTCAACCTTCCTAATGCTGTGACCCTTCAATACAGTTCCTCATGTTGTGGTGATCCCCAACCATAAAATTATTTTTGTTGCTACTTCATAACTGTAATTTTGCTACTGTTATGAATCGTAATGTAAACATCTGAAATGCAGGATGTATTTTCAGGGATCACGACCCACAGGTTGAGAACCACTGGAAGTAATGCCATGAGTAAGTATTCACATCTCAGTGCAATTACTTACCAGCTCTGTAACCTTAAGAAAAGTTTAACCTCTATGGGTCTCTAATCCCTCATCAGTAAAATGTGCATAATAAAAGCTCCAATCCCACAAGATTATTGTGAGGATTTCAATAAGTTAATAAATGTAAAGTGACTGAAATTTAACTGCTTAATCTAATAAATGTTAGCCACTACTATTTTGTATATTACTGGCTTTTCAGCTAATTGAAAATTGCTCTTTCTGAGAGCATCCAGATGTTAGTTACCACCTTTGGCTCCATGCTTCTCACCCTCCAAAATAAACAGGACTCAAACAATTTATTTCTATACAGATAGATCACCAGTGCCATCTAGTGGTATTGCTAACAAATTCACCAAATGAGTGATATTGCCCAAAAAGGGGTAAAATTTCTACAGATATAAATTTAATTTTTAAGACAAACTAAATTGAATGTTGTTATTTGGAAATTTGTAACATTTTATATAACTACTAGAGACCCAGTGCACAAGATTCATGCACTTGGGGGTGGGGGGGGGAGGGGGGGAACGGCCCTCAGCCTGGCCTGTGCCCTCTCACAGTCTGGGACACCTCGGGGGATGTCTGCCTTGCAGTTTAGGCCCAATCCCCCATGTCTGCCTGTCAGCTTAGGCCCGATCCCCCTGGGAATTGGGCCTAAGCCGGCAGGCAGACATCTCTCTCTCAGTCCACCCACCTGCCACTGCTTTGCTCACCAGCCATGAGCCCAGCTTCTGGCTGAGCAGCACTCCCCCTGTGGGAGCACACTGACCACCAGGGGGAAGCTCCTGCATTGAGCATCTGCCCCCTGGTGGTCAGTGAGCATCATAGCAACCAGTCATTCCGCAGTTCAGTCGATTTGCATATTAGGGTTTTATTATATAGGATTTGGATGAAGTACAAATGAAAATGAGAGACATTTCATAAACTGCAAACTATAGATTGCTTGGCAAATACAGTACAAAAAAGTTTTTTACTTTTTTTTTGCATGAGCCAAACAATTGGGTTTAAACCCATTGCCAATATTTTTGGACAGATTTATGATGCTTGCAAACCCCTGATAATATCTAGACCTCAGTTTCCTATAATATGAAATGAAGGTGTTGTACATGTTGAATTTCTTTCCAGTTCTAAAAGTAAGTGATGAATTACTATACTAATTTTAACAGTATGAATCCATAGTATTACCTATCAGAAGCACTTTCTCAGAGGGAAACCTTGATGACTTGATAACTTCCAAGATCCTTTCCAACTTTATTATTTTTTAAAATGCAGCCGTGTTGGAATTAGACATATAAATTTTGGGTATAATTTGAGCAACACATAAGTTATAACATACTAAGATATTAGGTTATATTGTTGGAGAAATTAAAATATTAATACCATATAAAGATGCGAAGCAAAGCATCATGCATCTTTATTTTCTGCCAGTTCAAACTTACAGAAGGTGCGAAACTGCACAAAACTAATGTAACCTATATCAGCAGTCCTTGCTTTGCTTGTTGAAAATGCACAAATTTTAGAGCCACAACTAATTAAATAACACCAGCCCTCCAATAACACAATTCACATGTCAGTGACCATGGTATATTAACTATATTATGTCAGAGTTGCTGGCTCTTTGGTCTGTAAATCCCTATTTAAATAATAGATGTAGCATCAGGAGCAGTGACCAACATATCACTCCTTTCAAAGTCCATCGATGATTGCCCACTGCACATCTGTATTCAGTTCAAACATAGACAGCAAAGCATGTTGCCTCCTTGTCTCCAAGTGTAACGTCACAATTCACATGACATTTCCCCAAAGTGAGTAATCAACAGAGGGAATTAGCCTATGAAGAGGAAAAGTGCAGCAGAGTCAAAATGTGATGTTGCTAGAACTGAAAGTGGATTGAATAGATCTGAAAATGGTGACAGCCAAGCAAAGACATGAAAAATCTAGGCCCTCATGAAGTGAATGTAAGACCTATAACCTAAAAAACAAGCTCAGGTTGCTTCAACAGGGTGCTAATAGAATATAAATGGCTGTACAAGAAATAGGTGATTGGAATGTTGACACTGCGCCCTTTAGAGCAACTTAGCTAGGCAGTGACAGGAATTCAGAGAAGGTGAACTTACCAACATCAGTGAGGAAAGTTATGACAAAAAGAATGACAATGTCCCAGAGGAAGTGACACTGGCATAAAACCTCGCTTTGAAGAAACTCAGAAATATTTACAACTTTAAAAGTACAAACAAAAAAATGAAAGCTGATCCAAACTTAAAAAGAAATATGAAAGTTCAAGTCACCAAGACTTAGAAAAGATGCTTGTTCCATATTGTAAATCATACAATGAGAAGACGGTAAGTTCTGTTCAAACTCTTGACAAGTTTTTTGTAAAGAAATGAAATACTTTCATTCTCAGTGTTTTAATGTTTTAAACTACAGTGTACTAAATAAATATTAGTTTTACTATTTTTCATTTCCCTGTACATTTATAAACCACAGTAAGTAAATTTATAATAGTTTGGGAAAACATTTTAGAGTCATGGAACAATTGTCATTTTTGCCCTTGATTATTAAGATCACTTTGCCTGATTTCAGCTTACACAGTCATTTTACGGTCTTGCAATACTGTGCAAAGCAAGGACTGCGTGTATTGTCAATGTCGAAGTTGTTCTTTCACAATTTTCAGTCACTGTAAGCATAAGTCATTCAGAAATTGTCACTATTACATGATAGTATAATAGCTTGATCCCTTCTGAACAAATTATATAAATTACTTGCAGTATCATGACATAATGCTGAAAGGTGCCCTTTATCCTAACCAAAGCAGACATATAGAAAAGCATTAAATACCTGGCAGTGGCAACTGAACTAATATGCCACTGACTCTTGGGTCCATGTTCAGTTGATCAGTTATATCCAAAAGCTCTTCTTGAGAAACATCCTTAGACTTTAGAATGATCTCACTATAGATACCTAGAAGAAAACAAGCACAGACAGTCACCTGGCTAACAACGATGTGTGCTTTTCATTAGTGGTGTCTTACACAGTGTGTAACTCAAGCCTGTCAAACTCAAAGGCTAACATGGACCAAATAAACAAGGTTTAAGTTTATGTGGGCCACAAAAAAACAAAAGCTTCAATTTTCATTGAAACGTAGGTTTATTTTGATAGAGAAATGCTGAACACAAAGGGCTGAAATAAATGAGTAATCATTAATATAAAATAATAGAACATTTTAATAAAAATTAATATTTTTTCTTGGACATTAACTTACCAGACACTGAATAACTTCATAAATTAGTAAGCGTAATGCAAATAAACCTATTTCTCTTGTTCTCCAAAAGTGAAATATTTCCTATTGCACACACCAAACAAGTCAGTCCAAGGCTAATGAGTGGCAATGGGCTGCTAAAATATTCGCTGCTAGTATTAGTGGAGAGAAATGGTGCGCCTGCATGTAAGGCATGTAAGGGAAATGAATGCAACATGATTATAGTAATCAGTCATTAGCAAACATTGTAGTTCATTATTAATAATTATGTATATCAGGATATTGTAAAAGTTAAGTTATGAAATTTTTATTAAAATGTTTCTTAGATACCATTATATTGGCTGGGCCACACGCAGTCCGCAAGTTTGACATGCTTTGTGTAACTGATTTTTCCTGCTCCTGTCCCACAGGAAGGAAAGGCCCTTCTACAAAAATGGTGTTCTAAGCATCATCAGAAGAGATTTCTCAAACAGGATTCACATGCATTCTTTGGCCCAGGATCCTATGTGGCAAACTGCCCTTATTTGTGATAAGCTACTATTAGTGAATTTGAATACAGTAAAAACATCAATAGCATCACCACCACTGACAGGTCAAACTTGACAGAGTGAACTGGCCAGATTTATTATCTCATTAAAGCAAATGTATTAAAAATGGTCCTTTTAAATGTAAAGTCTTCCTCTCACATCTCATCATAGCATCTAAAATCACATTGAATTGATTCAATAAGAAATTTAAAGACAAGGGGTAAGAAATGAACCTAAACATTGGTAACTAAAAAAATCTATCATAATAATAAATGTTATTCAAATAACACTTATTTGACAATGATCATTCATTATTACACTTTGAAGTAAAACCAGAAACATTCTTTAATAACAAACACAACTAAAGCATTCCTACCTACAGCAGAGGCGGCTTGGATCTTCTTCCTGACGTACGTGTGGCTTGCTGGGTTATCTCCCACTAAAATGATACTGAGGTGAGGTCTTCTATTCCCAAGGGAAATCCAGGACTCCACACCCTCTTGTATTTCTTTCTGGATTTGTTTGGCCATTTCAGTTCCTGAGATAATAATGGCATCGTGTCTATGGGGAATAAAAGATTAAATGTAGTACTGAAGACGACAGTAAGGCGTATTCAACAACATACGTTTAAGATACAAGAACGACTAAAACATTCGTGGTTCTCCAATGAGCATCCAAAATTTGATTTTCCAAGTATATATGACACCCAATTCTTCAGGTTCATAAATATATTTATAATTTTGTGAAATATTCTAGCTCTGCTTTTTAGTTTTCCATCTGCATTATATCTATAGTATACATTTCTTTATAACTACCATGTGGATTTTTTAAATTATCAAACCACATACTCCAGATCTGGACTATAACACTGGCTCTGCTGAAAGCTCTATTGTTTTTTAGAAGCAGCAAATCAGCACAGTCCAGTTAAAAACTGACACCCATCTTCAAAGCCTGGTGCCACGTAGCATGTGACCCCACAGTACTGCGACCCTAAGGCTAGTGTGTTCACTGCTAGTTACTGTACCCTACACAGGACCTGAAGGCGTGAGCTCTGTACTGCACAGCTCTTTTAACTTTATTCCACAGCCTTAGGACAGCTCCATGACAACAGCTGCCAGTCTTGTCACGCTTGTCAGTGATTACTGTGGGGACCAGGTCAGTAACAATGGCCAATTGTTCCCCATACCATGGCATCATTTCTAATGAAAAAAAAAAAAATTGCACAGAACATTACTTCCTGCCAGTTTATATAAGTACTTTAAAAGGTAAGAAATGCTATGCTTTGATAGGTAACATAAATCTATCTCTGGAACGGCACAAAGAAATGCATTATGGGAAGGCTTGCCAGCTCACCATGATGCCAAACTTAAGAGTGATAAATCTTGTTACTCTTTTTTTTTTTTTTAAATATATTTTATTGATTTTATACAGAGAGGAAGGGAGAGAGATAGAGAGTTCAGAAACATCGATGGGAGAGAAACATCGATCAGCCGCCTCCTGCACATCTCCCACTGGGGATGTGCCCGCAACCCAGGTACATGCCCTTGACCGGAATCGAACCTGGATCTTTCAGTCCGCAGGCCGACGCTCTATCCACTGAGCCAAACCGGTTTCGGCAAATCTTGTTACTCTTACTGTGTGTTTATTTCTTAAAGGTACCTGATCTATAATAATAAAAGCATAATATGCTAATCAGACCGGACGTCCTTCCGGACAGCCTTCCGGATGAAGCCAAAGCTACGAGTGAAGCCTGGGGCCCGTGTTCCAGAGGGAAGCCGGCACCAGCAGCTGGGGGAAGGAAGGCCTGCTCTTGCATGAATTTCATGCATCAGGCCTCTAGTAAAGTATAAGATGGTTCCTTCTTCATGCTGCCATTATTATTACACAAAATACCAAATGCAGTCCAATGAATATTGTGAAGAAGAGGAAGCGGAGGAAGCAGAAGAAGAAAAGGAGGAAAGAAAAATCTTATAGCACCGTAATTCTTTCTAATATCTGTACACTTTTTATTTTCTAACAAATGTGGGCACAATGAATATCAGCCAACACACAAGTGCAAACTTGCTGCCTCTTCCAAATAAGTCAGCTGCCTTCTCTAATAGGTGGTGTAAATACAGGTAGAACCAGATCAAGAATACTCCATTTCAGTCTGGCCCCAGTGGTCCATGGTGCTCATCCAAGTTCATACAATTCTGATGTAAACATTGTTCTGGGAAGAAGTGAATCCAAAATGTGGCCTATGGATAGATACATTAAAATTGCCTGGGAAGCCTGCTAAACTTGCAGATGCCCAGGCCCCAAGACCACATCCACAATTCAGTCCTTAGAGGGTAAAGCCTAGGAATCCGCATGTCTAACAAGTTCCCACAAATGTTCTTGTGCATGACAGTGTTTGAAAGCCACTTCTGCAGTTCAACACAAAAGTACATTTTAATAATAATCATAACCCTGGGTAAATAATTGACTGAGAGAATAAACTGGTTAGACAATACAATTAAAACTAGACCTTATAATTATAAGTAAACTACTTTTGATTCTAACTTTGTTGACTTTTCACTAAAAATTTAATAGCTTTCAAGACATGGAAGTTCATGGAAAATTCAGTATGACACATTTGCTCACTGTCCTAAATTTATAGTTTTATTGAAGTACTAGAGGCCCGGTGCACAAATTCATGCATGGGTGGGGTCTGGCAGGCCTGCCCCATCGGTGCTAATAGGGCTAGGCCAGCCAGGAAGTGGGGCCATGGTCAGTTGGCTGGCCGGCCCTGTCCCCTGGTTGAACTCCTGGTCGAAGGGACAATTTGCATATTAGCCTTTGATTATATAGGATAATTGAAATACAATAAACTGCACACATTTAAAGTATACAACTTGATGTTTTAATATATGTATGTACCTGGGAAACAATTACAATTAAGAAAATGAACATAGCCATCACCCCCCCAAATTTCCTGGTACTCCATTTGTAATCTCACCATTCTACATGTCCCTGCCATGTACCTCCACTGCCGCCCCCCCCCCACCCCCCCATCACCAGGCAACCACTAATTTGCTTTCTGTCACTCCATATTAGTTTGTATCATCATGAATTTTATAAAAATGAAATTATGCACTACACTCTCCTTTTTATCTATCTATTTTCACTCACCATAATTAAGATTCATTAATGTTGTTGCATGTATCGATAGCTCATTTCTTTTTATTGCTGAGTAGTTTTCCATTGTATGGATATACAGAAAATTGTTTATCCATTCAATTGTTGATGGGTATTTGGATTGTTTCCAGTTTGTGGTCATGATAAATAAAGCTGTCTGGAACATTCATCTTTAAGACATTGTATACACATATGCTTTCATTTCTCTTGCACAAAATTTGAGCAGAATGGCTGAAACATATGGTAAGTATATGTTTAAATTTTTAAGAAACTATCAACCTGCTTTCCAAAGTAGTTGTAGCATTTTACATTTCCACAAGCAGTATATGAGAGTTCCAGTTGCTCAACATAATGGCCATCACTTGGTATTGCCAGTCTTTTACATTGTAGACATACTAGTGCCTATACTGTGTGTTGGTATCTCCTTGTGCTTTTAATTTGCATCCCTATAGTGAATACTGATGTTAAGCATCTTTTCATGTGCTTATTTACCATCTGCCTATCCTCTTTGTTGAACTGTGTAATTTAATGTTTTGCCCATTGTTTAATAGATTATTTCCTTATTATTGAAGTTGTGAGGGTTATTCATAATATCCTAGATTCAAGTCCTATATCAGGTTTGTGATTTAAAATAACCTCTCCTAGTCTGTGCTTTACCTTTTCATTCTCTTAACTGTGTCTTTGGAATATCAGTTCTAAATTTTTATGTATTTCAATCAATTTTATTTTTATGGATCATGCCTTTGGTATTGGTATAATGAATCTTTGCCGTACTCAGGGTCACAGAGGTTTTCTCCAGTGTGCCCTTCTATAAGTTTTATGGGTTCAGGTTATACATTTAGTTCTATGATTTAGCTCTATTCATAGTTAGATGAGAGCTTATATCAGAATATTATCTAATTTTTTTCTGAATTTATTGAAATTATCATATATAATCCCATGGACTTTTGGTTTTAGTGTGTTAATATGTTGAATTACATTGACTGATTTTTAAATGTCAAACCAACATTGCATTCCTGGGATAAACCTCACTTGGTCATAATGCAACTATCCTTTCCAGATATTGTGGATCTCATCTAAAATTTTGTTACTTGTTTTGCATCTATGTGCATGAGAGGTATTTGTCAGTAGTTTTCATTTCTTGTAATGTTTTTATATGGTTTTTGTACTAGGGTGATGATGCCCTCATAGAATGAGTTAGGATGTACTCCATCCTCTTTCAGAGTTTCTGCAAAATTGGTATTATTTATTCCTTAAATATTTGGTAGAATTCACCTGTGAAAATATCTGATCTTTGAGGTGTCTTTATAGAGAGGTTTAAAACTATAAGTTTAACTTCTTAATATACAGTGCTATTCAGGGTATTCATTTTTCCTTGAGTTTTTATAGTTTATGTCTTTGTACATCCTAATAATTAGTACATAATTATAATGATAGACTAAATCAAGTTAAGATAAAATACACTTACTTTTGAGTTTAAATTTTATTTTTCAAGATTAAGTAACAAACTTTTTTCACTATTTACTATGAATTTCTAGAGCTCATTTTTTATTAATTAATTTAGTGGCCTTTTAATACTAAGAGAACAAAGACTTCTATATTAGTAAATAATACTAAGGTTGCAGATACAGCAACTAATTCCAGCATGGCTCATTTATAAAAGATAGTTAAACAATAAATACTTTCCATAAATTAAATTGTGTCAGCAATATTCAGTTAGGGTAAAATACTGGATTGCAGAAACAGTTTTATATGCTAATAAACTTTAATTCACTCTTATAGTAAAGAACATACATTTATATTTTAAAACACAAAACCACCTAAACTCCATATTGCATTTTGTAGCATATGAATAGCAGTGCTGCTGTTGATATGTCTTATAGTTGATTCTCTGTTCAACAGAATAATTTGTTCATAGGCTACTGTGAAACAGACAATCACTGAAAATAATTCAGGATAATTACAGTCAAGAAACTACAAAGAGAATGTCAGAGTCAACATTGGCATAAATTGATTCCTGGCTTCCGAAGAGACAATATACAGATTAAACTTCACTGCAGTTTGTACGTTGGGGTCTGAGAGAGTGACAGTGCCTACTTTACTTTATTGCACTGAGATGCTAAGTTAGTTCGCTAATTATAGCTAAAATTAGAGGCCCGGTGCATGAATTTGTGCAAGGGTGGGGTCCCTCGGCCTGGCCCGCGATCAGTGCCAATTGGGGCCATCTTGCCCAGTCCCTACTGGGGCCAATCGGGGCCACTGCCCTGGGGGAGAGACCGTAGGAGGTTGGCCAGCCACGGGAGGTTGGCTGTGGGAGCACACTGACCACAGGGGGCAGCTCCTGCATTGTATTCCCCCTGTGGTCAGTGCGTGTCATAGCAACCAGTTGACCAGTTGGTTGACTGGTCCTAACGGTCACTTAGGCTTTTATATATATAGATGATACAGCCTGAATTAGCTTGTGTTTATGGGTAAATATCCACAAGACTGCCACCCAATTATGAGTACAGACTTTGAGCATTTCAGTAGCACCTGAGCCGTCCTCTTGATTTCCTCAGTCACTGAAGAGCCTCAATAAGCCTGACTTTGTGGGAGACATACTCTACTATATAATAAAAGCATAATATGCAAATTGACCGAACGGCCCAACAACTGGTGGAACGACCAGTTGCCATGACACGCACTGACCACCGGGGGGCAGATGCTCAACGCAGGAGCTGCCCCAGCCGGCAGGCCCTAGGCCAGCCAAGGCGGGTGCCAGCAGGGGCCCCCCAATTGCCCCACCAGTCGCCCCACAGATCGGCCCTGATTGTTGCCAGGTCTAGGGACCCTACCCATGCATGAATTTCATGCACGAGGCCTCTAGTAAGAATATATCAAGTAACCTGGAATTAGTAGAGACCCAATGGGATGATGCCTGTATCAGTCCATGTACTGAAAGAACTGGTAAACACACACATTATCTAACTCACATAATCCTTAGTGCATAAACAAATGAATTTTTCAACATGCACATTGTTGATATCAGCAAGAATTTAACTCCCTGGTTAAAGTAATGATCTCTGCCAATCCATTTTCTATACTGCAGCCAGTGATTTTCCAAATGTAATCATGTCGATTTCCTGGTAAAACTCTTCACTACATGCCCACTGTTTATTAAATTAACAAACATGTATTAAGGACCTTTTATATAGAAGGCACTATTCTATGCACCAGGAACATAAGTAATAGTGGACAAAATAAATTTTCCGATTTCATGGAAACCATATTGTAGTTGAAAAAGAAAAGCAATTTAAAAAAGAAAAAAGCAAATATTGAATATATCATGTGTGAAAAATGGAGGGAAAGGACCTATTGAGAGGACAGGGTTATCGTTTTACATAGGTGAGATAGTGTCACTTCTCTGATTATCCAGGTGACATCTGAGCATAAATGAAGGAAATGAGGGAATGTTGTGTGGAGAAGAGAATTCCAAGCCAAGGAAACTGTACAGCGAGTACAAAGAACTTTAGGCAAGAGCGTGCCTGGCATGTTCAATGAATAATAAGGTAAGTGGCTGCCATGGAAAGAATACGTGGACCACGACAGAGCATGAAGTCAAGGAGGGATGTCTGATTACATAAGACCATTCAGGCCTTTGAAAGGATGTTGGTTTTCACTGTGAGTGAGGTAGGAAGCCATTTGGAGATTCCGAGGAAGGCCATGACCCAATTTTTATTATTCAATCATAACTGGTTAAAAGGTGGAGGACAGTCTCTGGGAGCAAGGGGAGTGGGGGCACTAGGGTGGCATCTCAGGCAAAAGATGACAGTGGTTTGGGCAAGGGTGGTAGCAATGGGGGTGCTAAGCAGTATGATTCTGAATTTGAGGATAGAGCCACTGAGATTTACTTAGATTGGGTGTTACGTGTGAGGAAAAAAATCAGATTACATGCCAAAATTTTTAACCTGAAAAACTGAGAAAAGGAAGTTTTAACTAAGATCTAAATTTCCTGTACCTTCAAGCCCATGCATGAGCTTTCTTTAGCATCACTGCTAAAGAACACAGAGCTCACCAAGTCCCACACTACTCACAGCTGTATTTCAATGTATCTGCTGCGCCAGGTTCTTATTTCTGGATCTTCACATACCCTGTTCCCTTGACCTGAAACACTTTTCCTTCGCTTCCTTACTTTTCTAATCGCCCTACCATATCTGTTCCTCCTTCACCTCAAGTCTCAGCTTAGGTACTCTGGGAAATGTTCTCTGACCCTTTACCCTGGGGCACTACCTCTATGAGCTCCCACGGCACCCAGCTCCCCCTCTTTTGTAGTATTGTAATTCCTTATTAAAATTGCTGGGTAGGGCAGCAAGTGAATGTTTACTAGGATATCCTTAACACTTAGCAGAGTATGTGCACATCGTATGTGTTTATTAAATATTTGTGAAGTTATCAGAGTTAAAATGTTTATTGTATTATAATTTTTAAAAATTATGTAGCCACTGAAAATAATTATAAAAAAGAGTAAAATGGGAAAATATCCATTGTATAAAGTGAAGGTATGAAATGAAAAATTGTAGGTATATAGATAATCATGACTCTTAAAATATGCATGCATCTGGCTAAAGATTTAAAAGAAATATGCAAACTAAAATGGTGAGATAGGTAGTATTCTGGACCTACCTATCTATTTATCTATTTTAAAATATTTTTCAATGTCTTCAAAATAGGTCTTCCTGAATTATATTAAAAATGAGTAGATGTGCCCTAACTGGTTTGGCTCAGTGGATAGAGCGTCGGCCTGCGGACTGAAGGGTCCCAGGTTCGATTCCAGTCAAGGACATGTACCTTGGTTGCGGGCACATTCCCCAGTAGGGGGTGTGCAGGAGGCAGCTGATCGATGTTTCTAGCTCTCTATCCCTCTCCCTTACTTTCTGTAAAAAAATCAATAAAATATATTTTTAAAAAAATGAGTAGATGCAAAATATTTATAAAACATATGAAAAGGGAAAATAATACAATTAACCTTACCTCTTAGTTTAATAAAAGATTATAATCACTGAAATCATCTGTGTAACTCTCCCCTATCAAATAACCTTATGTTCTCCAATAATTAAACACTATCCTGAAATTTTGATTAATAATTCCATTATTTTCCTTTATAATTCAATCTACTGTTTCTATTTTAAACATTAAAGATGTAGCATACATTATATACTACATACATAATAATATTTCTCTAAGGCATATACCCAGCAATGGAATTGCTGGATTATAGGATACATATGTGTGTTCAATGTACGCTAACCTGTTTTCCAAAGTGGTTTTCCAAAGTAGTTCACAAGTCCATCAGTGGTGTGTAAGTTTTTATTGCTCTACTTCCTTGATATTGTCAAAGTTTTTAACTTAACCAATTAATTAAATGCCATTTTATTGTGGTTTTAACATGCATTTCCTTAATTACTAGTGGTTGGACAATTTAAAGGCTTATTGGCCATGCAGAGCTCCTCTTCCATGGAGTGACTTTTCATCTCTTTTGACCATTTTTCTAATAGATTATTATTCTAATCTGTAATCATTATTTATATATTATGAACACCAAGCTTATATCAGTGTATCAAATATGACCAGTGCGTAGCTTCCTTTGGATTTATTTTATGGTTACTTTTAATGAAAAGTTCTTAACAAAAAATTAATATGAATATATAATTAAGATTAAAATTTTAAATTGTTTTAATGTATAAGAATATAAATTAATTACTTTTAAAATGTTAATTTAGAAAATAGTTTTGCATAGAACTTTTTTATAGGTCCACTAATATATTTGTTAGTCAAATAAATATCTATATAGATAAAAGCCTAAGCAACCATTCAACTGTTCAACAGTTCGACTGGTAGCTATGATGTGCACTGACCACCAGGGGGTAGATGCTCAATATACAGGCATGGAAACATGGAAGAGACTGGTGAAACTCAGAGGGAAGAAGGGAGGAGGAGGGGTGGGAAGAGATTAACCAAAGATCTTACATGCATAGTAGAGGCCCAGTACACAAATTTGTGCACTGGCGGGGTCCCTTAGCCTGGCCTGTGCCCTCTTGCAATCCAGGACCCCTTGGGGGATTTTGGAGAGCCGGTTTTTCCCAATCCCCACAGGCCAGGCCTGCCGGGAGCCGGTCCATCCTTGCTGTTTCAAGGGACCTGGCATATATGGCATACTGTTCTTAATATGTTTGCTCACCTTCTTGGCACTATGTGTTTTAACCAAGGTCTCTGAGAAAGGTTGTTTCCCCAGGTAGGGATTTTCCCCTGAAGTTAGGGAGGGAATAAAACCTCTTAACTAAGTGCCAGGCAGGTAATTAATCACTTTAACTACAAACAATCAGGCTTAAGCTACATAATCTTTACTCCCTGGAATGGAGATAAGAAACGCCCTAACCTTTGGAATAGAGATTGATAGGATTGGAATCAACTGGTATAAATACAGATGTAACAACACAGAACTTAGAAGACAGAACTTAGAAGACAGAACCTACACAGAACCTAGAGACAGAAGAACTTCGCTGGAGAGAACATGGCAAAAGATCCTGGACAGAAACTGGCAACAGAACCTAGAGACAGAACCTAGCGAGAGAACCTGGCTGAAGAACCTAGAGACAGAACCTGGCTACAGAACCTGGATAGAACATGGCAAGAGAACCTGACTAGAACCTGGTGACTGAACCTGGCTGGAGAACCTGGACAGAACCTGGCTGGAGAACCTAGCGAGGGAACATGGCTACAGAACCTGGCTGGAGAACCTGGAGAACCTGGCTGGAGAACCTATCAAGAGAACATGGACACAGAACCTGGCTGGAGATACTAACCAGAACTTCGCTGGAGATCAGGACCAGAACTTGGCTGGAGATCCTGGCTAGAGATCCTGGCTAGGCTGCTGATCAACTGAATGCTATCTCTGTGTCATTCCTTCATCGCCGACTCCGTCCACACCTTTGAGGACCCCTGGACCTGCTGGGGTTGGACCCCAGCATCTGGCGCCTGAACAGGGACCCTTAGGTAAGCCCCACTCTCGGGATGGATAGGACCCCACCATAGGAAGAGGGTGGATAGTCTTCGCCGACTCCGTCCACACCTTTGAGGACCCCTGGACCTTCTGGGGTTGGACCCCAACACAGGCCGGGGGACCCCCCGGTGCACAAATCCATGCACCGGGCCTCTAGTTCTAAATAATGTCATTTTCATTACTTGGATATCTCTTTTTAGTATTAAAAAAAAAAATGAGCTGATTTGGTCAGAAAGTCATAGTCACATTGCCATTAAATAGACATCAAAAGTGAAGTTGACCTTTGAGATATGTTGCCATTAAATAGACATCAAATTAAGTTGACCTTTGAGGTATCTTTCACACAATTTACCCTATCACAGTGATGGCGAACCTTTTGAGCATTTTGAAAAACCCTAACTTAACTCTGGTACCGTGTCACATATAGAAATTTTTGATATTTGCAACCATAGTAAAAAAAAGACTTATATTTTTGATATTTATTTTATATATTTAAATGCCATTTAACAAAGAAAAATCAACCAAAAAGATGAGTCCGCGTGTCACCTCTGACACACGTGTCATAGGTTCGCCATCACTGCCCTATCATTACTTGCTCAGGTGACATTTCCTGAAAAGGCAGAAATATTGCAAGTTACCTACAAAGAAAGCAGAACAAGGGCTCTCTCAGTCCTTTTTCTCCCCACATTGCTGGGCTAGCACTAAATGTGGATTCCTTAGGAAGCAATAAATCGTGGGGATGGGGGAGAGGAGTATAGGACAGCCCAGAGCAGTACTAATTACTCACCCTAAGCCAGAAGTCCTGTGTTTCAGCCCTAATGAGCAGTTATGAGCTTGAACAAGTGACTTAACTGCACTCAAAGGCATGCAATTTCCTCAACTGTATAATGGGAATGTTCTCTGTTGACCTTACATAAAGA
Source organism: Myotis nattereri (assembly GCF_964212035.1). Classification (NCBI taxonomy): domain Eukaryota; kingdom Metazoa; phylum Chordata; class Mammalia; order Chiroptera; family Vespertilionidae; genus Myotis; species Myotis nattereri. The sequence goes on from NC_138075.1 coordinate 184,084,212, forward strand.
GATTTGGCTAAGAGATGATTGGCTGATTTGCAAAAATGGCTCTCTCTCTCCTAGTCTTGGTTAAGTAACAGATGGAGACATATTCAGATAATCAGTAGCAATATAATATGGGACCAGAAAGCCATCAGCATTTAGTATTGTTCCTATGAGCTTGTTTATTTACCTACTAGAGGCCCAATGCTCGAAGATTCGTGCAAGAATAGGCCTTCCTTCCCCTGGCTGCCAGCACCGCCTTCGCTTCAGGTGGAGCCACCTTTTCCGCCTTCCCATGCTGCCCAGAGGCCTGGAGCGGCTGGGGCAGTGCTGAATGCCTGCTTCTTTGCCATGGTGACGACACAAGCATCCCACCCCACCCCTGGCCGCTCGGTGCCTGCATATGCAAATTAACCTGCCATCTTTGTTGGGTTAATTTGCATAATACTTTTAATTGGCTGGTGGGCACCATGAGGGTATGGTCAATTTGCATCTCTCTTTTTTATTAGTGTAGATACTTCCCAGAAAATAAACTATAACTATTCTAATCTCTGGTTATTAGAACTAAATGAAGTGTCAATTAACTAGAGCAAAATAGAAAACAGAAAAAATCATGACTTTTCTTGTATATAAAAAAGTCCTTCGCCATGCAAAAATCTACCCAAGATTAACAGTGTCTTCAGTCTGAATACTGAGCATCTTGCTTCAGCACATAGGTTTCAATCTCACTTTAAACCAGCTTTTAAAGCAGGAATTGTTCTATGAGAACTGTTTTATGAAAAAGCCTAATATAATCATTAACAAGTCAAATTTCTCTTCAGGTCCTAAGGTAGTTTAATTGCTTTGTATTGTAGGGCACAATTTGAAGATTTTAAATTAGAACTAACAATATAATAGAAATTAAACCCATGAGTAACAAATTCTGAGATTAATATTAGTCTATGTTTTGCATTTAATTCATTTTAATCAGAAAACTTAATTTTGGACTCATTACATTATAACATATTATCTCCAAACAACTGGGGTAGACATAAACCTAAGATATAAGATGTTAAATGGTGAAATATTTAAGTTCTAAATTGAAAATGGTATAAGAACTGCTGAGAAATCGAAACTGTAGCCATATAGCTATCATAGCTCACTTTGATTAGACTAGGTAAAGCATTCAGATGGGAAAACCACACTATCATATTTGCCACCAAAACAAAATATTATTTTGAGAAACTGTCTTTGCTAGTCATTGGAACTAACTCTATCTTGGCTGAAGTCAGTCTGTGGAAAATCAACTTATGTAATGGTCTTAAGTCTGCGTCCTTTCAGCCTCACATGAGGATAAAAAGATCTTTAATTAAGTAATTCTTCTATAAAGATATAAATATTGAATAAGTCCAGAGGGGAGAATCTGAAGAAAAATAAACAGCCTTCATGATAAAACTTGATTTTTAATTATTAAATTCAACTACCCACTTTATAAGACATTAATATTTAAATAACATAAACCAGTATCTTTTTCTAAGTCCAAAAAGTAGGGTTTTTGGTGTGTTTTTTTAATGTTAGCCTAGCTGCAAAAATTATAAAGCCATTGGCAACGAGACATAAAGAAAGGTGAGGCTTCTATAAAGAGCTATAGGCCAATAAACACATTTTTTAAATGCTAAAAGGAATCATAGCAGGGGGAAGAAAAAAAATCTGCCAAATTAATGATTTTAGGAATAATAGAACAGGATAAACACAAAACAACAACTTGGGATATCCATTTAGTTACTGAACTTAGTTCACGTAGGATTATCTACAGCAGGGCTTGTGGGAGTCCCTGTTGCAGGATACCCGCAAATCTGCTTTGAGCAAGACTTTAATTTGAAAGGTCTGTGTGTGACCTCCCACTCAAATGGGATCGGTTCCTGCCCGGCTCCATATATTGAAAAGCACTGAGACAGACTTATGTGATGTTCACAACCCAAAGACATTTTTAACTTGTAAACTCCTCACATAGCAAGACAAAGTAGGACAACTCTAATCACCAACAATTTTTTTTTTTTAACTTTTGGGCTGTTTAGGGAATTCATTTTAGAAACAATAAGCTGCAACAAATAGAAGAGTTAATTTATTTCTTTGACATTAAATACATTTTCTTCCAATTAATAAGATGTAATTTCTCACAAATAAATGGGGTGTGGGGGGGGACCCTGCAAATCTTAAAGGAAAAACCACTGAGAGAAAAATGTTAAATGATACTTCAAGATTTTGTAACTTTCAAATTCTGTCAAACATATCACTTGAAATTTCACTTGTCAAAAAAACAAACAAAACCCTCCAAAACCGTATTTACATATCCATTATTGCAGGTATCTAATTATTCAAAAATATAAAAAATAATAAAAAATACATTTTCATCCTTCATTTAAGGCTCTATATAACTCAGAAATTGATACTAAAATCTGTTCATTTCAAAGAGTCAATATCTTTCAGTGGAGAGTTTATCACACTCAAAGACAATTTTCAATAAGAATAACACTAAAGTTCAAATTTTAAGTTAATGGGAATGGTGTCAGATTTAGACCACATTCACTATGAAGAACTAGACAACTAATGTGTCACTATACATTTAAAAAATGATGACTGAGGATGGGGATAAGTGGGGAGGCAGACAGTGGCGACCTCTGGAAGATGGAATCTCTTCTCTCTGCTGGCCCTAGAAGAGAAAAGAGACACCAATAAGCATCAACACACTGTCCGAATTCCTCCCCACCAGAGACCCACCAGTCCACAGGTGTTTCTCAACCTTACAGCCATCCTCACCTTTATATGTGGTATTCAGTGCCAACAGGAGAATATAAAAGACACCACCCTATCTGAACTTAATTAGCACTGCCTTAAAAAAATAAAAACTATCAAAAGTATTGTTTATTTTTATACAGTTATAATCTGCATCAAATGGGGCTAAAGGCAGCTGGGCTGAAATAACAGTTCTCATCTGTATTAAGAAAAGCTTTCTAAAATTATTGCACTAGATTGTCCTATCCTATATTATAAAAGGCTAATATGCAAATCGACCAAATGGCAGAACAACCGGTCGCTATGGTGTGCACTGACCACCAGGGGGCAGACACTCAATGCATGAGCTGCCCCTGTTGGTCAGTGTGCTCCCACAGGGGGAGTGCCGTCAGAAACTGGGATCACGGCTGGCAAGCACAGGGGTGATGGCGTGGCAGGAGCCTCTCCTTCCTCTGCGGCACTGCTAAGGATGTCTGACTGATGGCTTGCAGGAGCGGGCCTAAGCCGCCAGTTGGACATACCCACGCCCCTCCCCCCCAGGGCTCCCAGACTGTGAGAGGATGCAGGCCAGGCTGAGGGGAACCACCCCCCGACCACCACCCCGTGCACAAATCTTGTGCACCAGGCCTTTAGTTTTCAATTATAAAGAGACTATTAAATAAAAAATTTTAAATATCTAAATTATCCGGGGGGGGGGGGCATCTGTACAAACCTAGTGGCTACAACCAAATACTTGGGTTGTCACTGTTGTGACTCCCATTAAATGCACATGGAGAGGATATGGTGAATGGGGTTGTTTACATCAAGCTGGCTACGAGAAATTAATCAACTTGTACAATTTGAAAAAAGTTATTATCCTCATCCCGGAAAGAAGCCCTGAAACACTAAAATTTTTTGAAATCTAAATAAGTAGATAAAATAACTATAGTAGATAATTCCTTCAATATTGTAATGCAAATAGAATTCTCCAGAATCTCCTTTTCCTAGGTAATAAAGTTAGTAATTCCAAACACCTGGCAAATTCTTCCAGACACTACCAGGGCTTACACAGCCAGAACTCTGAGTCCGTTATTTTCTCACGTATTCTTGTGGAAGACCTTGTCGCTGAGAACTGCCTTCCCAACTACACCCTACAGGAAATCATTTTCGTTTCAGCTACTCAAGACTTACGTCCAAATGCATGCAATGGGGACTTACACTAAATAAGCAGCAGCTATATTTCCACATTACTGACCACTGCTGTCGCCCAGGTATTGTGCTGAACAATGGAGATACAAAAAGACTAATGAGACACCATCGCTGGCCACGGAACCGGCAGTGACAGCGGCGCATCACTGGAAGCCCTGCAAGCCTGGAAACGGAATCTCTTCTCAACTCACTGGCTTGGGGTCAGGAGAATGGAATTTAAACCCCTGAGGTCGGCGTTTGCAACCACCACAGTGACTGGCGGGCCCCTGGCGCAGAGTGGAAACCCCGCTGTCCTGTGCTTCCACACTAGTCCGCGCAAGGTCCGAAGAGATGCAGCGAATAGAGGACTCATCACTTCAGTCGCGGCTAGGGAAGTGTCACGCAGAAAAAGACGGAGAATTCAAGATGAATGTCTGATTTTGAAAGTCATTAAGAATGTTAGGGCCGGGGAAGACCTAACTCCGTATTGCCAACGAAGGAATTCAGAAATCCAAACACGCATAACAACCCACGTGGGACAGCGCCCACTCCTTTGTTGACAAATTACAATCACCCCAACAAAAAGAAACGTTTGAAATGCGCAGACCACGCGTTTTCACGGCAGCTTTCCCGAGGGACTCAAATGCCTGCACAGATAACTCGCCGGCGCCAGCTGCGAAGAAGGGACAATCTGGTGCCGAAGCCCAGAGCCAAACGCGTCCAAGCCGCCCGACTCCGGGCCAACCGGACAGGCCCCGGTCCCTAGGCCACGTTCGGAGCCGAGAAAGGCCTCGCCCCGCCCTGGAGGGATGGATTCCGTAAACCTACTGCTTGCCATCAAAGTGATGGATTCCGCAAACCTACTGCTTGCCATCGAAGTGATGGATTCCTTAAACTGCGCCGCGCTGCCACCCGAAACCCCGAGCCCGGAGCGCGGGAGCTCCGCCCGCCACGAGTGCCCTCACCGAGCGGCCCCTCCCGCCGGCCGCGCCTTCCCACCCGGAGCGCGCAGCACCGGGGACACCACGCGTCCGGCCGAGCTCGTACCTCGCGCCACTGCTCCGAAAGGCCCGGAACGAGCGCCCGGCCGCTCCCGGCGCCCCCATTTGGCCCAGGAGACCGCGGAGCAGCGAGAGGGTGCGGGCGGACTGAGCCATGACCGCGAACCCCCGGCTTCCGGACGGAGTTCACCCCCGCCGCTCCGGTCCTGCAGCTGCTGGACGGGGTCCGCCCCCACCGGGCCCGGCGGGGGAGCAGCTCCCACCACCACCGGGTTCCGGGGAGCAGTGCAGGGGCGGGGCCAGGAGCCAGGCTCGGGCCGGGATCGGGGGGCGGGGCTGAGGGATCTCCCCAGCGTCAGGGGGCAGGGTCGCGCCCCAAGGCTGGAGCTGGACGTGGTCTGGGGGGATGCATCTGGAAGCCCGGTGGGTGGCCCTGTGGTTTGGCGACGTGGCTTCTCTCCTACTCCGCAAGCCTCAGATCTTCCCCCGGGGGCGCGGGGGGGGGGGTGGCACAGGGACGGCGGCGACGCGAATCCGCTCCTCAGCACCCCCCTTTCTCCAAGCTGGGGCTCCAACCCACAGCCTCGCAGAGGCCAGGAGGAACTCGGTTTAAAGCAGGGAGGGGCTCACTGGTTCTTTTGTTTCTGACTCCCGTAGTGACCTTTGGACACCTTGGGAGCTGGAGGCAGAAACAAAGGTGTGAGTGTGTGGAGAGAAGAGGGGGACCTGACTGAACACGGCCTTAATTTTAGGGTTTCTGTGGCTCCACCTTATCATTTGCACTTTTGGGAGAAAAACAAAACAAAACTGAACAATGTGTATGGTTTTCCAGTCTATGATCAAGTTAACACAGCCTAGGAACGCGCTGTTCTGTATGGTGCATTTGCACTGAGAAAGCAAACTATCAGCTCCCTTTGGAAAATCAAGACTGCCCATTCATGACGCTGGGATATGTTAAAAGATAAACTGAGCCATATTTTTTCAAATTTTAAGTGTGTAGTTGAGCACAAGTTGGCTTGAATCAGGCAACATTCAATCTAGCAGATAAAAAGGAGCTGTACAAAATAAAAGTCTTTTATATAGAAGGGAGAAGGAACTAGGAAATTATACAGGCAAAAAGCAGGTTGGGCCCAGCTGCTGTACTCCGTGGTTGAGCATCCACTCATGAACCCAGGAGGTCAGGGTTCGATATCTGGTCAGGCCTGGGTTATGGGCTCAGTCCCCAATAGGGGGCATGCAAGAGGCAAGCGGATTGATGATTCTCTCTCATCATTGATGTTTCTACCTCTTCCTCTCCCTGTCTGAAATCAATTTTTAAAAAATTATTTTTAAAAAAATATAGCAGGCTGGTTATTGCAGTTACTAAGGGGATGGTGAGGCAGATTACCTAACTAGTGATGATTGAGCGATTCCTGATTGACTGGTTTAAGAGTCTAATTCTGTTAGAGCAGAAATGTAAGTCTTCATTTGGTGACATGAGGCTTAGCATAAGCCATTTTGGGTATGTTGTCTTGTTTTATAACAACAGACACAGATAAAACCAGCTGCAGAGTTAAAGGAAACAATATTTCTCCCAAGGTCAGACTGCGGGTATGAAGTGTCATCACAATCCTTTTGACCGCTGCTTTCTACTTAGACCAGTGGTTCTCAACCTTCTGGCCCTTTAAATACAGTTCCTCATGTTGTGACCCAACCATAAAATTATTTTCGTTGCTACTTCATGGCTGTAATGTTGCTACTGTTATGAATCGTAATGTAAATATCTGATATGCAGGATGGTCTTAGGCGACCCCTGTGAAAGGGCCGTTTGACCGCCAAAGGGGTCGCGACCCACAGGTTGAGAACCGCCGACTTAGACCCTTCTTCTCTAAAATCATAGACTGCCAGAAAATTTGCTGTTTAAAGTCATATCAATAAGAATGGAACATCCTACTCTTGTCTGGATGACACAAAGAAGCAGCCTTTACTTCCAAGCGAGGTACAGAGCTTCAGACAAGGGATTTCTGGACACTCTATCAGATAGAGAGTTCAAAACACTGGTTAACTGGTTAAAAGGATGCTCAATGATTTTTTTTTTTTAATTTGGAGTGGTTTTTAATGTTGCTAATGTGCAGACATGTGAATACCTTTACCAAAGACATCATCTCCTTGCACTATCTTAACCCCTTTTGACCTGAACCATTTCTCAGGAGTCTTCATGAAGCTGGTAAGCCTGAGAGATGACAGGGTCCCTTGAGATTCTGTATGAGAGGTGAGGTAATGATTCCTTCTGTACAAAGGGAATGAATGCTTCCTTACTGCTTGCCATAAAAGTGATGGATTCCTTAAACTCAGAGTTCCTCTTCTGTGGCCCAACCCACTACACATGTGGACTTTATCTGGTCCTCCACACCACTCTGTGATACATGGGGTTCAAGAAACTGTAATGCTAATATGATGCTAATACTCTGGCAACTACTTCTTTTGTTTTTTTTGGTCATATCATTTGACCATGTATGTGAGGGCTTATTTCTGAGCTCTCTTTTCCATTTCATTGTTCTATATGTCTGCCTTATGCCAGAACCATACTCTTTTGATAACTGTGGCTTTGAAATAAGTTTTGAAATCAGAAAGTGTGAGACCTCCAACTTTGTACTTTTTCAAGATGGTTTCGGCTACTCAGGGTCCCTTGAAATTCTATATGAATTTTAGAATGGATTTTTCTATTTTTGCAAAAAAAAAAATGCCATTTGGACTTTGATAGGGATTTCATTAAATCTGTAGATTGCTTTGGGTCATATTAACATCTTAGCAATATTAAGTCTCCCAACCCATGAATACAGGATGTCTTTCCATTTATTTGTGTCTTCTTTAACTTTCTTCAGCGATGTTTCGTAGTTTTCAGTGTATAAATCCTCCTTGGTTAGATTTCTTTCTAAGTATTTTATACTTTTTGATGCTATTGTAAATGGAATTATTCTGTTCATATTCTTTCTCAATTGGTCATTTTTTGCAACTACTTTTGCTATAATGAATTTCTTTGTCTCTGTCCAGGAGTCTCTTGTCTTCTGTAAGTCTTCATGAAACTGTGGAAGGCTAGTTTATTAGATTGTAAGTAGGACAAAATTAACTCCATCATAAAGACCCAAATTATAAGGAATGAAAGAGGGGATATCACTATAGATGCTAAAGGCATTATAATGTTGATAAAGTGATACTATAAAAAGCTTACATGTTAATAAGATAATAATGCAATATATTTGACAACATAAATAAAATAAAAATTTAAAATAGAAATCATAAAAAACTAACCCAAGAAGAAATTTAAAATATTATAACTATATAAATTTTAAAAAATGAATTAGTAATTAATAACCTCTGACAAAGGATTTCCAGACATAGTGGGCTTCACTGGTGATTTTTCTCAAACATTAAGAGAAGAATACTAAGGATCCTATTCAAATTTCTCAGAAAATAGAAGGAAAGGAACACTTCCCAACTCACTTTATGAGGCCACCATTGCCCTGATATCAAAATATCACAAGAAAAAACAACTACAGACCAATATTCCTCAACATAATAACAGAAATCTTCAAAACAATAATAAATAATATAAAGCAATATATTATAAGGGTAATATATCATTAACAAGTGGGAACATATGTGGTTCAACCTTCAAAAATTAATGTATTTCTCGATAGCAACAAATTAAAGAAGAAAAAACAATGTTGATCTCAGTAGATGTAGAAAAAGTATTTGACAGAATTCAACATTTATCCATGATAAAAAAAAATAAAAACTTTCACAAAACTATAAATATTCATCAAGCTAATAAAATGCCTTCTATGAATACTCACAAATAAAATCATACTTCATGGTGAAAGACCCCTAAGATTAAAAACAATGGTATTTTCTCACCATTTCTACTTTATATTGTACAGTTCATCTGGGGCTGACTAAAAAAGGGTACAAAAGAACTTTTGGAGTGATAAGATGTTCTAGATTTTAATTATAGTGTGATACATAATTTATACATTTGTCAAAACTCATCGAATCACACATTTAAAATGAGAACATTTTATTGTATGTAAATTATACCTCAATCAAAATAGATAAAACACAAGAGTTAAGCATTGTTGATTTTCTTCATATGTAAGCCACATCCCTCACTCACTAAGAAGCCTCTTTTCTTTTTTTAAAAAAATAACTTTTATTAAGTTCAGAGAGGAAGGAAGAGGGAGAGCTAGAAACATCAATGATGAGAGAGTATCATTGATCAGCTCCCTCCTGTACACCCCACACTGCGGATCAAGCCCACAACCCGGGCGCAACCTGGGCATGTACCCTGACCAGTAATTGAACCGTGACTTCCTGGTTCATAGATGGATGCTCACTGAGCCACTCTGGGCAGAAGCCTCTTTTCTAAGAGTACGTGTTTACATCACTTTTATTTCCCATAATTAATTTGGCCACTAGAGGGAATCCATGTTTCATAAACCCAAAAGCTTTGCAATGATTTGAATATCATGTCATCTCTGGATATACATGACAGAAAAGAATAATACATGTGAAAATTTTCATTAACAGATTTGTAAGAATTAAGTAACAAATTTGATAAAACTCTTTTTGGCCCTAATAACAGAAAATAAAAGTGTTACTTGTGGAGGGGATGAAGCTCCTTTCATTAGTTTATTGAAATAGTGAACCCAATCTTGACTTTCATCTAAATGTTGTGAGTCATTTGAACATAATCTTGGAATATTTTTATTGATGAGAGAGAGAGAGAGAGAGAGAGAGAGAGAGAGAGAAACAGATGAGGGGAGAGGGGGGGACTTGTTGTTCCACTGATCTATGCATTCATTGGTTGATTCTTGTATGTGTTCTGACTGGGGATTGAACCTGCAGCCTTGCTGTATCCAGATGATGCTCTAATCAACTGCTGAACTATCCACCCAGGGTACCTTGGAATATTTTTTAAATAAGGACATACTTTTGGTTACAAAAGTTATACGTGTTCATTATAGAAAATTTGAAAGTTGTAGAAAAGCTGAATGAAAGAAATGAAAGAGAAGAATTATAAAAGCCACTGTCATAAGATACACAGTCCGCAAATAAGAATGCTGTCAATATTTAGGTGTATTGCCCCCAGAGCTTTTATTTACACATTAATTTTACTTGATTGTAATCATATATAACATGGCCACTAGAGGGAACCCATGATAGAATTTAACCACTATTTGGTATCTAAAATAAAGTACAAATTAATATTTGTTCATAATGTGGAATATTCATAATTATATTAATTATGCTTCTTTGAAGTGTTTTTAATAGTACTCACCTAAGAAAGTTATACTAAAAGCTTATTAATATTTAATAGCCACATTAAATTGTTTGTATTTCTTTGGTGGCACTAACTCTTAGGCAGGAAAATCTAATCGAGTCATTACAACTAGGAAGGGGTGGGCAGTGTATGGCAGAATCTTTTCTTCTTATTCTAAATAATCTCCACTTAAATTGTTAGCGGAGAAATTGTAATCTATGACCAGGAAAAAAATCTCAGACAAAAAGAACAGTTTTGCATTATTTACATATTAGGCTTATGATATATTTCCAAGGAAAAAGAAACTACACACATTTAACTCAGTTGTACCTTGCCACATAACAAAAACATACTCATGTTTAAGTAGAGAGGACAATGAAATGGCTAATAAAGAGTAAATAGTTTTGAGCCTTGTTTGTGGAAGTTACCTGTACATTTATTAAAATCCACTTGGCACAAATGTATATTTTAACTGATAGAGGGGATAAAGGGAAGAAAGTTAACATACATATTAACAATATTAAAAATAAATAGTATTTATTAATATTTATGGAAAACATTATTATATTCCTGGAATAGGTATTGTGTTACATTATTACCTTTTCTTTATTTAATCCTTACAACAGTTTTATAGGGATGAAGGGGAATTACTCTCATTTTACAGATACAGAATCTGAGGCTCTAAGAGGTTAAATAGCTTTTCCAAAGTCACACAGTTAGTATGTGCCAAAGTTAGGGTTCACAGATAAGTCCATCTGGCTATCACAGCCATACCTTTAATCTACATACTCTATTCCCAGGAACTTCCGTGTATGTAAAACCCTTTCAAAGCAGAACTTTTTTTTTTATCTCACTTTAAGATGTATCACCTTCATGATGTTGTATTTGAAGAAACCTCAGCCTAAAGAATTAACTTAAAAGAAAGAATTACTTCAGTCCCAGGAAAGAACTTCAAAGGGCAATTTCATTTCTAACCCAAACCAAAGATGATATTCTTGGTTTAATTCTACTACTTTATCAAATAACAATGTAGGGAGTGGCTGGCTTATGATTGCTTTATTTCCTTCATTGTCTAGGGCAGCCATGGGCAAACTACTGCCCGCAGGCCGGATCCGGCCGTTTGAAATGAATAAAACTAAAAAAAAAAAAGACCGTACCCTTTTATGTAATGATGTTTACTTTGAATTTATATTAGTTCAAACAAACACTCCATCCATGCTTTTGTTCCGGCTCTCCGGTCCAGTTTAAGAACCCATTGTGGCCCTCGAGTCAAAAAGTTTGTCCACCCCTGGTAGGGGCTAGTATATTTTGGTAACTATAACATTTATGTGCACAGATTATTATATTATATTGATTGGTTTTATAAGACACCGTTCTGGTACTATATTTGAGTGGAAATGAAATCCTTTCTTAGCCTCTAAAACTAGAAAAGAATAAATAACATCCCCATAATATGCTTTACTGAAGTTTTTAACTGATATGGTGTAAAAAGGAATAAATTTGAGAATCATACCTGGAAACACATAACAGTAAAGGCAGTTTTGCATTTACTTATAAATTTACAAATACAGAGATTTTTTAATTTAATAACTATTTATTCAGCATATACTATGTGCCTATATTAATAAACTGGTAATGGATTAACTGCATTAAACATCCATTCTAGATTTAAAAACTCTTAATAAAATCTGACTACACACTTACTGTTGGGATGTCGAAAGAACTCAAGAAAATATCTCAGCACTAAAACAAATACAGAAAAAAAATGGTCAGATGAGTGGCAAATGAAATTAAACCCAGAATTTAATATTGCTAAAAATAAACATTGGAAGATATCTTAAGATGTGAGTCAAATAGACTGCCACTGAATACCACAAATAAGCAGACAGCCACCAAATCACGGTAAATGTTGAACCAGAGGAGCCTCGCACACATGGAGAGCCTGGTGCCAAAGGGGAAAAGGGAAGTACTGAATTGAGCATGCCTGATTCATTCTTCCCAAGTAAGGTAAGTTATTTCTCCTCTGACCAGAACCATTAAAAGGACAATCATTAAAGACTAGAAATGTTATTTAATTTCACCAGTTCAATTTTAAAAGAAAGATGAGTGGTGGAAAAGTATTCTTCCAACAGATATTTATAAATTATTAAAAATAACAACACTGCCCTAACCGGTTTGGCTCAGTGGATAGAGCGTTGCCCTGTGGACTGAAGGGTCCCACCTTTGATTCCGGTCAAGGGCATGTACCTTGGTTGTGGGCACATCCTCATTAGGGGGTGTGCAGGAGACAGCTGATCAATGTTTCTCTCTCATCGATGTTTCTAACTCTATCCCTCTCCCTTCCTCTCTGTAAAAAGTCAATAGAACATATATATATAAAATCTTAAAAAAAATAACAACACTAACAAACCTACATGAATAGCAGGAGCCCAAAGTCAGCATGGTGTCTAATGGTAGAAAAATAGAAGGAAGGGCTTAAAAAGCTAAAACTGAGACAGGATGTCCAGAACCACTATTATTATATAACAGGTTTGGGGAAGTACTAGACAATGGAATTAGACAAGGAAAAGAAATGAGATATAGTGATTAGAGCAAAAGAAACAAAATATTAAAAGCACCCTAATTATATTTATATGAAACTTCTTAAATAACAAATGATACATTTCAGCAATAAAATACTGTGCCCCACATCTCTCTACCTATAGGGAAATACATGAAAATACTCACTGAAATTGAATATTCACCAAAACATATTTTTACACAAGCACGGAAGGTGCAGAACAATATGCATGGTATTTCTCCATGCATACCATAAAAAAGACTACAACAGTCTACAACATGCACACACATATGAAAACATATGCTGATTTACTTATAGACTATTTTATTCCAAGAATGATACACACATGCAGAAAATCAGTAATCCTCATAGGTTCTGGGAAGGAAAAAGGAAGATCTGGAGTAGAAGGGAGAGAATTGAGGGTTGCTTGTTTTTTACTGTATAACCGTTTTTACCATTTGAATTTTTATACTGTGCACATACTTTTCCTTCAATAAAAAAGTATAACTGGTTTACCTACTTGATGGTGTATGTTTTAGCTTCTGAATGATTAGCAGTCTGTTGAGTAGAGTGCTTATGCAATGACCATAAAGGTAGTTAGGAGTTTGGATCTTTCTGTCAAAGGGCTATTCAACTTTGAAAGGCTCAAGGAAGACTGGGATAGTTCCTGGGCCAACTAATAGTATTTTGTATGTTTTGAGGTATACCAGGAGAATAAATAATAAGAAATTTATAAATATCCCAATTGTGTAAGCCACTTGTTATGGTCTGAATTTGTCCTCCAGTTCATATGTTGGAGTTCTAAACCTCAGTACTTCACCATGTGACCTTATTTGGAGATATGCTATTTTAAAAGGGAATTAAGTTAAAATGAGGTGCTAGGGTGGGCCTTAGTCCACTATCATTGGTGTTTTTATAGAAAAGGAGATTAGGAACAGACACACACAGAGGGAAGATCCTGTGCACATACATGGAGAAGACGATCATCTGTAAGCCAAGGAGAAAAGTCTCTGAAGAAACCAGCCTGAGGACACTTCGACTTTAGACTTCTTCTAGCCTCCAGAACTATGAGAAAATAAATTTCTGTTAAGCCTCTCAGTTTGTGGTACTTTGTTACGGCAGCCCAAGCAAACTAATACACCACCTAAACCAGTGACACTGGCTATGTGGTAGACAGCCCTTGAAGGAGAAGAATGACCTGATGAGATCTGCTCTGTAGAACAATTACTTTGCAGTAAATAAGACTGACAGGAGGGGACAGTCTGGAGTCTGGGGGACTGGTAGAAAGTTATGCCAATGGGCTAGTGAAAGTGTTACAGAGTAGAAAATTTTTTTAGGCCTGCTTAATTACCTAGCCACCTCAGCAGCTTGACAGCCTGTGTAAAGTTTCTAGGAATTGAGCTCACACACCTGAGCCACGGCCTACAAAGAGCAGACAGATCAAAATTAAGAATAGTCCTGACCTTTAAGTTACCCAGAAATGAACAACAGGAGGAGGATGAATAGCTTGGCTAAAACTTCCCAATGAGCTTTTGTAACTTGGCTTTGCTTGGTATGGGAACCTGAACACGAATGTATTTGTCCCCTTTATTTTTTTTAAAATATATTTTATTGACTTTTTACAGGGAGGACGGGAGAGGGATAGAGAGCCAGAAACATCAATGAGAGAGAAACATCGATCAGCTGCCACCTGCACACTCCCCACTGGGGACGTGCCCGCAACCAAGGTACATGCCCCTGACAGGAATCGAACCTGGGACCTTTGAGTCCGCAGGCTGATGCTCTATCCACTGAGCCAAACCGGTTAGGGCAGTTGTCCCCTTTAAATATTGGACTCTGCAGATGGTCGTGGCTGCTTCTCTCTTGGGTTTCCCGAGTGGAGGAGCAGACACTGGTCCGTCAATAAAGGCTCTCTAAATTTTAATCAGTCTGGAATTCTGGTCATTCTGTCACTCGTGCTCCACAACAAAAGCTGATAAAAAGCATAATTAAGGCAATTTCACGGGGAAGGGAGAGAAGGTGTTACATGTGAGAATTGTTAAGGGTATGGTAATGGCAGGACCTAGAGCCCAGTTGGATGCAAAGCAGAAGGAGAGGGTCAGACTATGATGAAGCCAAGTCCCCTGGCTTAGGCAACTGACTGAATTGTTTATAAAGTAAAACGGGGAAAAAAACAAAACAAAAAACAGAGAAACAATGGGTCCCCATTGAAGTCTGGGGAGCGCTAATGAAATTTCAGTAGTTACATGTTAACATCAGCAACAAAGGAGAAAATGCAGAGACAGGCTTAAATCCAGGTTAAGATCATAGAATCCGATACCCAGTGAAGGGAGGCTGGTAGAGCTGGCAAGGAGTGACAGTCAGGATGTCAGCCTGGTGAGTTACCGTGTCATGGCGAAGAAATGCACCTCACCCAGAAATAAACAGAGGGTCCCTTTCTGGAGGTTTTATGTGTGAACATTCCACAGAAGCTGGGTGCAACCAGGGTGGAGCTGGCCCTGCTGGCTGAAGGGGAAGTATTGGAAGAAAATGGAGATAACAATCTTGGCATCATGCCTTGGATCTGCCTTTAAGACGTTTTTTAACCTTGGGCAAGTCAGTTGCTTTCTCTTTGCTTCATTTCCTTTCACTAGCAAAAACAGGGTGAAAATGAAATGATTCTTATTGTGACACTTAATTGGATAATTAATACTTACAGAGCTCAGGAAAAGCCTCCCCGAGGAGGTGATTAATGAACTACACGCTGAAGAATAAGTAAAAGTTAACCAGATGAATGAGCTAGGAGGTGGGGAGGAGATGAAAGATGTTCCATAAGACTCTGAGCTGAAACAGAAAACGGTATTTTCAGAGAACCAAGAAGTGATCTGTTATGACTAGAGCAGAGTCTCATAGGGCCAAAGTGAGAAAACCTAAATTATAAGCTGTTAAGTAATTATCTCAAGATGCATAGCTAATAATGCTATTCATTATTGAGCATGTCTTCACCAGGACTTGAATTTAAACTGTTAGTCATATACAACCTCCCAACAACAGACCATTGACAATACTCTTATAGTTTATAAACTGAGGTCTTTAAATAACACTTAAATTTTTTCTTCTCATACCTGTTTGTTAAACTTATTTCTAAAGATTTTTTTTATCTGAATGCTATTATAAAGGGTGTCTTTTATGATAGTATATATGATGTCTTTAAAACTACACATTCCAATTTTGTATATTATTTTGTACCTAATAGCCTTCTAATTACACATTTGTAAATTATTTTGCATTTTCTACATAGACAATTATGTCATCTGTTACTAATAGTAGTTTTGTTTTCCATTCATTATAAAATGTAATGTCTTCTTCTAAATTTACTGCGCTGGTTAAAATTTTCAGTACAAGCTTGAATGGAAGTGATAGCAGATACTCTTGTTTTGTTCTCACCAAACCTCTTAAACATTTAATCACTAAGTATAACATTTATTGCAGATGGTTTATGGGTTTATGAGGTTGAGAAAGTCACCTGCTATCAACAATTTCTTCCGTTTCCTTTTAAATCACAAGTGCACATTGAATTACACTTTTCTTTTTTTTAATCCTGGAATTTCCACTCTGAGTTCAAACTATGGTGAGATGGTCATGCTTGGACCTAATGAACTTCTGAGGAGTCCTGGAGATGAAGGTAGGGCCCTGTGGTATGGGAACAGCAGTTGAAAAGTTCAGAATTAATTTAATTGAGAACTTAAACAAGAACACTGAACATTGTCCTTGAGATTTGGACAACATATTCTCTCCCCACCCAATAATAAATGAGCTTTTCATAAGATTGTAAAAGCAAATCAAACAAACAAAAGTAGATTAAAAATATGCCCAGGGATATTGCTAAACAATATATGACAAATATTCTATGGTGGCAGCTTGGGAGATAACATGTAGGTTACCAAACCTACAGAACCTTGTACATAGAATTGCATGTATTGTGTACATATTATATACATAGTAATTAATACTTTCTGACTGGTTTATCGCTGAAAAGGTCCTATCTTTCATTTTAACTGACATTATTCACAGACAATGATAGAAAATTGTGGCAGTATATACAGAATATTGTATCCTAAATATATGGCTAGTGTAATAAATATCTCAGACAAATTTGCTTAGAAATACATATATTTTGTAGCTGTTTTTAAAACCTAGTAAATAATATGAAATCACTTTGGGATTTTAAATAAACCATTTTTTGGGAAAGGCAGCACTTCCATTTTTACTAATCAAATGGTCTCCTTTCAGGGCCACATTGAAAGATGGGAAATTAATTTGCTTTGCCCCTGAGGATTTCCCTGAGGATTTATGAATGATAATCATTATCAAACAGACTAAAGACAGGTATAGTAGATGCCAAGGTATCTTGAGGCAAAATTTTGCTTCCAAAGTAGATTGATATTTAAAAAAAGACTTTGCTGAAGACTTGAATGAATTATAAATGTACCTTTTATGTAATGTAGTATTTACCTGCTTTACTTACCACTAACCATGTAAGTGCTTAAAATGGCTATAAGTTGTCTATGCAATTCAAAACAAGAGTATCTGCTATTATCACTTCCATTCAAGCTTATACTGAAGATTTTATCCAGTGAAGAAGGCTAGAAAATATATTAAAATGTATAATGAATAGAAAAGCAAAATTGCCCTTAGTAGCAGATGACATAATTGTCTACGTAGAAAATGCAAAATAATTTACATAATTAATAATTAAAGGGCTGATGGATGCATAATAATAAATAAAAAAACATAAAATGCAGTTTTTAAAATGCCATTTATAATGGCATCCAGCTACAAAAGACTTTAGAAATAAGTTTTTTAAATAAGGTACAAGAAAAAAAATTAATATTATTTAAAGACCTTAGTTTATTAACTATATTCAGTTCACAAAATTTAAGATTTACTATTGTAGAGATGCATCAACTACTCCTACCAAAACTGATCTATAAATTCAAGGCACTTTTACTCAAAATTCTCATATTTACAAGCTGATTCTAAGGTATATAAGAAAGAACTAAGAGGCGCTATGACAATAATGTCAGGACATTTGCCTTTTCACTTATCAAGAATTTTATTTTTATTTTTTTTATTTTATTTTTTATTTTTTTCTTTTATTTTTTTGCTTACAGTCTTACAAAGGGTATTACATATGTGTCCCCTTTTTTCCCCCACCCTT
This sequence comes from Myotis nattereri, assembly GCF_964212035.1. Lineage (NCBI taxonomy): Eukaryota > Metazoa > Chordata > Mammalia > Chiroptera > Vespertilionidae > Myotis > Myotis nattereri. The sequence goes on from NC_138075.1 coordinate 184,102,187, forward strand.
GACAATCCCCTGGCCTCCCCTACCCCCCAGCGTCTTATGTCCATTGGTTATGCTTATATGCATGCATACAAGTCCTTTGGTTGATCACTTACCCCCCTCCCTCCTGCCCCCCACCCCTCCCCGTAGTAATTAGGAAGGTAGGACACTGTAGGTCCCAATGTATTGACGAATGAGGAAGAAAACAGAGTCCCAAAACCATACATACTTATCTTAATTTATGGCAGGAATTGAAAAATGATGAAGTTTCATAAATGGTGCTGGGACAATTGGTTATCTATGTGTGAAAAAATTTATTTCTACCTCATATTTTAGAGGACAAAAATCAATTCTGAGTTCTAAATATAAAAGACCAAACTATTCAATTTTTAGGAGACACTATAGAAAATATTTTTACTACTTTGAGAAGAGACTAGCCATCAAAAAGTTATAAAACTTTATTTTAAAAAAACACCACAGATGCAACATTTTGCCACATATGTAAACGACAAATGATTAATAGACAAAATGTTTGTCTTGAAAAAAGCTTTTATGAAATGGCAAATAACAGAACATATGGGAAAAATAAGTATAATTTCACAAAGAATAAAATACAAATGGCTCCTAAGCAAGCAAAAAGGGAAATCTGAATTAAAACCATAATAAGATAGCATTATATAGAATCTGGCAATAATTTTAAGTCTGACAATTACAGTGTTGGCCAATAGGTGGAGGAAGAGGAACTTGCATGAATTGCTTTTGGGAGGAATAAATCAGTACAACCACTTGGACAATAGTATTCTTTGGTGAAGTTAAAGATGTGCATACCCTGAGAGCCATTTATTCCCCTCCTATATTTTTTATCCTAGATTATCTCTGGCATGTGTAGCAGGAGACCAGTGCAAAAATATTGAGAGCTGTATTTTTTCATAATAGCAAAACTGTAAGCCATCCTAATTTCAACCTAATAGTGGAGCAGATCAGTAAATGTTAGTGTTGTCATAAAATGGAATAGCAGCCATCTATAAAACATCCTAGGTTAAACTTACAAATATATTCTACAGTGAGATAATTAAGTCATTTATATATCATCTCATTTATTCACATTCAAATAAACCAACAAAACTAAAGAATTGTTTACAATTTTACTCATAGGGAGCAAACCATTATCTCTCAGGAACTGTCTAGGTCTTTATTCAAATTGCTAGAGGCCCAGTGCACAAAACTTTGTGCACTCGGTGGGGGGGGGGGGAGGGGGGGGGGAGGGGGGGTCCCTCAGCCCGGCCTGTGCCCTCTCGCAGTCTGGGACCCCTCAGGAGATAATGACCTGCTGGCTTAGGCCTGCTCCCAGGTGAAAGAGGGCAGGCCTAATCCCTAGGTGCAGCCCCTGGTCGGGATCAGAGCAGGGCCGATTGGGGAGTTGGGGCGCCGCCCCCTGTCATGCACAGAGCAGGGCGGATTGGGAGGTTGCGATGCCACCCTCAGTCACGCTCAGGGTAGGGCCAATTGGGGGGTTGGGGCACCGCCCTCTGTCACACTCAAGGCAGGGTCGATGGGGAGGTTGCAGCACCACCCCCTGTCATGCACAGAGCAGGGCTGATCAGGGGGTTGGGGCGCCTTCCCCTGTCAGGAACAGAGCAGGGCCAATAGGGAGGTTGTGGCCCCGCCCACTGTCACACACAGAGCTGCAGGGCGATCAGGGGGTTTGGGCGCTGCCCCCTGTCATGCTGATCCCGGTGCCGGGAGGCCTCGTGCCTGGAGGCCTCGTGGCTCCGCTGATCCTGGTGCTGGGAGGCATATTACCCTTTTACTATATAGAATAGAGGCCTGGTACATGGGTGGGGGCTGGCTGGTTTCCCTGAAGGGTGTCCTGGATCAGGGTGGGGGTCCCCACTGGGGTGCCTGGCCAGCCTGGATGAGGGGATGATGGCTGTTTGCAGCTGGTCACACACCCTTCAGGGTGGGGGTCCCCACTGGGGTGCCTGGCCAGTCTGGTTGAGGGGCTGAGGGCTGTTTTCAGGCTGGGACTGAAGCTCCCAACTGCTCCTTTTTTTCCTTTTTCTTTTTTATTCTGGGCCAGCTTTAGCTCTGGCTCCAGCTCTGAGGCCTCTGCTGCTGAAAAAAGGTATCTGGTTTGTTTAGATTCTATAATCGAAACAATGTATAACTCCATCTCTGAGATCCCAGCTCGCTGAAAGCTGGTTTCTGGGGTTTTGTTTAGCTTCTATATTTGTTACAATGTTTCTTAAACTGCAGGCTCAGAGGCCAGCAAGGCAGGTGGGGAACGTTGCAGTCCTCCATCACTGAAGCAAGCAAGCCTCATGTTAGTTTCAAGCTGCCTGGCTGCTGGCTGCCATCTTGGCTGGCAGTTAATTTGCATATCTTGCTGATTAGCCAATGAGAAGGGTAGCGGTCGTACGTCAATTACCATGTTTCTCTTTTATTAGATAGGATAACTCACAATTCTATGAAAAAGTACAAAAAGGAGATTCTATTACCCACCTCTGTTATGAAAGTGTTATTGGTGGAAGTGGAGTTCTTAGGGTGCTTTGAGAAAAGAATTGCCTGAGGCCCCCATGGGAGTATGAGGTTTCATGGAAAGCTTTATTGATGATGTAAAATTAAGGGGGTTCCTCTCCAAGGCTTCATCTCTGTCCACCTTGCCATGGAAGATGTCCAATTTTGTCTTCAGCGGGGCCAAAATTAAGGCCACTTCCCAGAATTTTGGTTCCATATTAAAATACAGTCCAGTCCACCATCTGGATAGCTTAGCTTGTTCCCAGCTGCCATCCATTGCATGTGGGATTCGAATGGCCATGGACCATGCTGATGCTTAAGCCCACATGGCTCTGGAGAGAGTGCCAGCCACGGAGCCAGAGAGAGCAAGAGAACAAGACAGAAAGGAAGGGAATGAGCAAGAAGAAACTCTTTGGGGATTTAAATAGGAACTTTTTCAAATTAGCCAATTAACTTTATAAAATTTCACATCTGATTGGGTCCACCTCCTAGCCATTCCATTGTTCCCGAGACTAGGCTGACAAGCAAACACTTTCTTTAGTGACCCTGACTTCACTGAGTATGCACCCATCTCCCCCGCTGTTCAGTCCCTTCCCCAGTGATCTGCAGGGAATGGACTGGTGGTCCCCTGGGGAGAGTGAAGCTGTAGCTCTCTGGTGAAGCTGCCCAGAGGGCCATGTTTACAATGCCTGGCCTCCTCTTTGCTCTCTTCCGATTATTAATAATAATAAACTAGCTAATTATGACAATAACAAAAGGAGAAATGAAGTTTAAATTAATCAAAAACATAACCTCACATTAACACAGTTAGAAGGTGCTGGAACTGAAAACAACTCCCCAATCAGTCTAATTCCTCATAGCTTATGTTCTTAATCACTCTATGAATAACTCCATCTCCTTCATCCTTTTCTGCATTCACCAAGTTATGTTAAGTTTCTAATATTTGTATTTTAAAATTTTATCATGAATCCACACAAGAAGTGTTCTGGACCAAAGACACATTTCACAGTGAATGTATGTCACTTCCTGTTTGCCTCAGGCCTTACCCCTGGGGTGATGCAATAAAAGACACATCAACTGTCCTATTCCAGTAGCCAAATGGGGGGTGGGGGGCGGAAATTAGTGGGGGTGATCTCTGCTTATAAAGGGGAAGGAAGGAGACCTTTGCCCTATATCCCTCTCCAGAAAGGGTCTCCTTGGTAACACAACAGACCTAAATTCTAACTCCAACCCTTTGCAGTAAATTAATCTCTGCCAGAGCCACATAGCCCCCAGTCTCACTTTTATGACCTTAGACGTTTCTAAATTCTGTGTTTTATCTTTTTTGACATGTAAATACTTTGAGAGGTAGCGTTTGTCAACATAAGACCAAGGTCCTTGGCACCATTTAAACACCAACGGCAACCCCCAGTTTGAGGTGTGGTGAAGAAGGAAAATTTCTTCAGTGCAAACAGCTCAATTATGATACAGCAGGGCTGTGAGAATAGCTCAGCTGTGGAACAGCTCAATAATGTCACAGCTTAATTATGAAGCAGCACAGAATGATTGTGAGGGGGCCCTGGGGCTGTGATGGCCCTGGGATTGGGACTCCTGTTCAGCTATAGAGCTTTGCTCTGATCCACCTGCTCCAGTTTGGTGCTGGACTGCTCCTCTCTGGCAAGGGAAAAGCAATCTTCTGTTTTCTATGGAAAGGAAAAGTGTGTTTCTGGAGCTAGAGGGGTTCTAACTAGTCAAGACAGAAGTATTCACCCTTGGACCTGATTGCAAATAAAGTCTCCAAATCCTCACTGTTTGGCCCAAAAAGCACGGTCCTGATTGGTCATAATGGAGCTGCTCCAATTGATTGGTGAAGATGCTGATGGGGCTGGAGCTGCGCAGCTCTGACTGAACACGGAATGCCTCCATCCTATTGGTTGGAATACAATTCTAAAAGTTACTTTATAAGGGCTGGCTCAGATGGCAGGAACATCATATAGGCAGGCAGCTCCTTGAAGGGTTCTCCCTAAAGTGCTGGTTTGCATGAGAGGCCCCTGTTTAGAAATGGCTGCTAGACTCTGCTTGTAAATTTGAGCCCTGTAGGAGCTCAAATAGGAATCTTTTTTCACAGGGTCCACACATTCCAGTCTCCCCAGCACCTTGGGGCTTCACCTGAGACATAGTTCTGTAGTGGACAGACAGGCAGAGTAGGACAGACAGGCCAGGTACTCAAGGTCACCAGGGTGGATCTAGAAACTGGCAAACTGGAGTGGGTCCTCACCCCCCTCCCCACCCCAGGGTGACCTTTCCTCCCTCAGCATATAGCTATGTGGTTTAGAACCCCCTGACCATTCCTCCCCTAACATGTCACTAATCATGCTGAGGACACCCTTAGGGGAGGAACAAGGAGGCTGAAGAAAGCCTCATGGGACTCCGATACAAGCCCTTGCATCAGGACTTCCTTAAGCATTAAACTCTCAGGACAATGAGGTCTGGCCCACATCAAATAATTTTAAGAACAAAGCCTTGGGTCTGTTGACCACAGAGACAGAGTTTTGGTCAAACTAGAGATAACATCTAGGCCTCAGTTGTGTTTCAGCTCCAGGCCCAAAAAAGCAGCGAGTCCAGGTGGGGCAAGGCCATGGCTGACATCAGGATCAGCTGTGATGACTAATGACCCCCTGCCCTGGTGCCAACAAATCAGTGAAGACCACAACCCTGAGGGGAAACACCAGGAAAGCTGATGAATATTCTATTGAGATTCTCTCCTGAGACTTTCCATAAAATCTGCACCTTTAAAACCCTCAAGACAAAGGACACAGTTTTCTCCCCCTGCCCCCCTTGAGCGTGCTCTCTCTCTCTCTCTCTCTCTCTCTCTCTCTCTCTCTCTCTCTCACACACACACACACACACACACACACACACACCTGTGCCTTTCCCACTCCTTCTCCCAGGTTTATTTTCTTTGCCTTTTTTTTTTTCTCCTAAGCTCCAAGGGCCCTTTTTTTGCTTCTGTAATTGTTTCTTCAGCCCACACAGTACAACTGGCTCACTTATTCCATGGCTCACTGCTGCCTCTGTGACTTTCTAAATAAACTTTTTCTTGTATTTGAGTCTTGCCTCTGAATTCTTTCTTAGCCCAAAGTCAAGGACAGAGGTGTAACATCTGGTGCTGATTCACCATTAACAGTCCTAGAGGCAACCAATGGGTCCTTGTGGGAGAGATTACAGAAGTTTTATGATCTGTTAGGATCAGAGCAATTAACTGGACGAATAGCTACAGATTTAGTACTCGTGGTATGCGAAGAAGCTAGGACTTTTCACAAGATCACTGAGGAATCCAAGGAAGTTTTATTTCCCACAGTGCTGGCATTTATGGAGCTTCCAGAATGGTTTGCATTTGTTCACCTCCATCCAATTTACAAATTGCTTTTCCATCTTATCTCATAAATCTGAGAAAATACCATTGCATTTGTGAGGAAACGATTATAATGAATTTTCAGGGAAGAGCATGGAGGCTCAGAGTAGCTGTACCCAGATGTTCAGGACAAGCTTGGTCATGCACCCACCATCTTCCTCCTACTAAAGGTTATAAAGGAACACAGGAAAGGTGCTGAGTCAGAGACAAGCACACACCCAAGCTAGCCCTCCCACTTATGCACAAACTGCCCTCCTTTTCCAGGTGACTCTGATCTCTCCTTTCCCCTACCATTAGATGCCAGCCTTTGTGCCTGCTGTGAAAGCTAGATGTGTTCCTGCCATCCTGGGGCAATGTAAATTCAAATTTACAGGTTTAGAAACATTTAAACCATTACTATCCCTGTGAGTCACCGGAACAGCATTATACTTGTGACTGTTATCTTTCCATGAAGGTTAGGAAATGAAGCCCTTCTCTATTAGCCCATTTACCTAGAGGAAGTACTCCACCAGTTTCTTTAATCTACTTTTCCCCCTGCATTGCACAAATTATTTGAGTTCTGAGGGAGAATCTGCTAGTGGTGGAAAAATAGCACCAGGTGTTAACTCAGTTCAGCAACCACAGTTGTTGAGTTCTGGCTAAGAGAAGAATTCAGAGCCAAGACTCAAGTTTACTTAAAAAGTCACAGAGGTCAAGAAAGTGGGCCACGGAAGAAATGGGCTTGGGAAACAAGTTACAACAAAAGAAGGGCCCTTAGAGCTTATGGGGGGGGGGGGGTCGGGGGGGGTGAAGGGGTGTGGAGAGAAAGAGAGAGAGAGAGAGAGAGAGAGAGAGAGAGAGAGCAGTCCTGGGGAAAGAAGGGAGTGGGGAAAGGAGAAAGGCAAGGGTGTGCTCCACGGAGAGAGCCACCCTGGGTCCTGCATCCTGAGGGCCTTTATCTAAGATCTCAGGGGAGGATCTCAATAGAATATTCATCAGCTTTCCTGGTGTGTCTCCACAGGGTCATGGTCTCCACTGGTTGGTCAGTGCTGAGGTGGTGGTGGTGTTGGGGGCATTGGTCATTGCAGTTGGTCCTGAGGTCACCAAGGCTTGCTCAGCCTGGTTTTGCTGTTTTTCTGGGCCTGGAGTGAGTCCAGAATTTCCTAGGCCCAGGGATTCATGCTTAAGGGAATCTATCTAATAAAAGAGAAACATGGTAATTAGCGTAAGTCCACTACCCTTCCCATTGGCTAATCAGGGTGATATGCAAATTAACTGCCAGCCAAGATGGCGGCCGGCAGCCAGGCAGCTTAAAGCGAACATGAGGCTTGCTTGCTTCAGTGACGGAGGACTCCAAGGTTCCCTGCCTGCCGCTTCCGGCCTCTGAGCTGCAACTCTAAGCAACTATGTTACAAATATAGAAGCTAAACAAACCCCAGAAAACTGCTTTAGTTGGCCAGGCTTCAGCCAGCAGGATTGCAACATTGTTTCAAATACAGAAGGTAAACAAAGGCCAGAAACCTGCTTTCAGCAGCGGAGGCCTAAGAGCTGGAGCCAAGCCTCAGAGCTAAAGCTGGCCCAGAATAAAAAAAAAAGAAAAGAAAAAAAGGAGCGGTTGGGAGCTTCAGTCACCTGCCAGCCTGAAAATAGCCCTCAGCTTCTCACCCAGACTGGCCAGGCACCCCAGTGGGGACCCCCACCCTGATCCAGGACACCCTTCAGGGCAAACCAGCCGCACCCACCCATGCACCAGGCCTCTGTCCTATATAGTAAAAGGGTAATATGCCTCCCGGCACCAGGATCAGCGTGACAGGGGGCAGCGCCCAAACCCTCTGATCGCCCTGTGGCTCTGTGTGTGACAGGGGAAGGCGCCCCAACCCCCTGATCAGCCCTGCTCTGTGCCTGATAGGGGGGAGCTCCCCAACCCCGATTGCCCTGTGGCTCTGTGAGTGACAGGGGGCAGTGCCCCAACCCCCTGATTGGCCCTGCTCTGTGTGTGACTGAGAGGGCATCTCAACCTCCAGATCCGCCCTGCTCTGTGCATGACAGGGGCGGCGCCCCAACTCCCCAATCAGCCCTGCTCTGAGCCCGACCAGGGGCTGCACCTAGGGATTGGGCCTGCCCTCTGCCACCCGGGGGAGCAGGCCTAAGCCAGCAGGTCGTTTTCTCTCGAGGGGTCCCAGACTGCGAGAGGGCACAGGCCGGGCTGAGGGACCCGCCTTTCCCCCCGAGTGCACAAATTTTTGTGCACCGGGCCTCTAGTGGTTTTATAAGGGCTTACAGTTTGCCAGTTGCTGGGCACCCGGGGCTCTCATGCTGGTGACCCATTGCACCTGGCCCATCGTTCCTGCTCTACTCAGATCTATCTACCTGTCTACTGCAAATCCACTTGTCCACTTAGCTTCCAGCTTCATTAAGAGGGAAACAGATGTTTAATTGTTTGAAAAACAACTTAACATATTCATTTTAAGGAGAGCTCTTTTAAAATATGTATAAACATTTGAAATACTTTAAACAGCTAGGTCCTAGCTGCTAGGATTAAGTAATAGATTTTTTTTCTAAACTAAAATGAATTTTTAATGTAAAACAGGGATTCTTAAGGTGAGGACCTGCAGGACTTTCAAAATGTACCAAATACGCTTTCATGAACAGGAGTGAAACTAAGAGAGACGTGCTGACCAATGTCAGCGTGTAGTGGGTGCGAGCTACAGTCTATTGTAAATTTACAGCACTTGGGTATTCAGGAGGAACAAGACATCACGATATTAAAACAAACCAAAGCAAGAAGTTTCTGTAAAAAGCTTTATTTTCATCTTATTTGTAAAAATACATCTATAAATATTTAACTTCTCTATTCCAAGATATAGAGAAACAATACATAATTGGCACTGAACAAGGCATTATGCCTTACTAGGCAGACATAAAATGTCCAAGGGATATTTAGAACATTAGTTCCTTCAATATCAGAAATGTTGACCACATACTGTGAAACAGTTTCAATAAATAACAACTGACATTCTTCTCAACAGTACAAAAACAGATGTACACAGAACATTTCCCTGCCTTCACTGTGACCTATTTGCTTGAAACCCCCACTATTTATCTTCAGTCTTCATCATAGTGGGTGGAAACGTGTGGTCTCCCACCCCACCAGCCGACTAAAAATATTAGTTGAGTGAAGAACATTTAAAATGCATCATCATCAATTAAATAACAGGCTGAACTAGCTTTGATTTGACACAAAAATGACCATTTAAAATAACAGTACAGCAAATTACCAAACACTTTCCTGTCTTTAAATATTAGATAAAACTTTGACAAATAAATACATTCATATGTAAATAAATAGAGGAACTCTCATAAAAAACAGTCAAACAATTTAAACACAGGTAGCCCCAGGAGCTCTTTGTTTCTCTTCTTTCACTCCGATTCCACTCAGGATGCAACAATAAACCTGGAAGCTTCCTCCTTCTCCCTAGATCAGTTGGTGCTGCTCCTGTGATGAGAAAAATGGTTGCTTATTAGGACTCAGGAACTTAACTGCTTAACCCTGTACCAAATGGTTACTAGCTGTACCCCTGCTACCGTGTGTAGTAGAAAATGCCAGGCTATTGGATGCTGTTTAATTAGGAATAAGGGACTTGTGGTCACAATTGTATTATTAGCTTCAAGGAGCCAGAAAACAATGTTACACTAAAAAAGTACATGTATAACATCACTTCAGCCTCATAGCAAACCCCAGAAGTAGATGTTATCATTTCCCTCATATAATGGACACTCTGAGAGATTAAATACTTTCTCCCTGCCTACAGGAATAGCAAAAGTAGCCTGCACTTACATTTGGAGCAGAGGATCACTACAAAGTCCCTTGTCATCACCACTAAGATTTAGAAGCCCATGTTGCCCCAAATCAGGGGGTTCCACTTTTCTGTTCTAAAGTGACCTACATTAACAGTGTTGTTCCTTAATGGGCAGGAAGCATTTGAGATCATTGGCCAAATCCACCTAATCTTTCAGGAAGACATATTCACCCACACTCATTTGAAAGGGAATGGAGAGGGGGATGGTAGTGGAGGGCACTGGAAATGGCCTGTGCCACCAGAGCACATTCATGACACGGGTGGCAAATCTAACTGTGAAATAATGACTTTTCACTCCTTCAGCTATACCCTGGGCTTCCCTGATATAGTTTTCAGGAGGCAGAGGCCACTACCTGTCACAAATGACTCTAGTCACATAACTCACTTGTTTAACAGCTTGTTCACGAATTTCTTAACCAGGGGGGATGCGGGGTTGAGGCAAACTTTCTGTCCATTCTTGAGAGTGGCTCTGCAGACAGAAGGGAGAACACAAGTGAGACAGGAGGGCGGGCCAGGGTCAGGGTGGGGGCATCTGGGCGGTGGAGGTGACCAGGATGGTGGCAGCAGCAGAGCTGGTGACACTTACATGACTTCTGTTCGGTCGCAGTGAGATGCTGGGGACGTCACCTTCACACTCTGGATGTTCTTGGGGTGAATTCCCTTCATGGTCTCCAAGCACTGGCAGCGCAGTTCAGTGACCACGGTCTCCTCTCCGGGGACCATAGGCGCCGCTGCAGGGAGAACAGGCTGGGTTAGCGGGATGCCCCCAATGGGCGCCCACCCTTCATCCCCTTTTTCCTCCTTGGGCTCCAGGGGCTCGAGTCTCACCTGCAGCTTGCCGGCAGGCGGCGACCAGGAGCAGGAGCAGGAGCGCGGCCCGGAGGAAGCCGGGAGCGCGGGGGGCAGCAGAGGCGGTGGCGGTGCGGGCCATGGGGCTGAGCTCGGAGGATCGGTGCTGCGGTGCCTGGAGTGTGAGAGCTGGCAGGAGAGCTGGTGGAGCGAGATCTGTGGCTCCCCGAGACGGGCGAACCCCTTTTATCCATGCTCGAGGCGGAAAGCTAGCAGCCCAGGGCCTGGGAAATTCCCGGATTTTGCAGGTCGTTCCCGGTCGCAGGGGGCGGGGAGGAGGGGTGGTTGAGGGAGGAGGACCCGGGGGTGCGGCCCCGCCTGGCCTCCCCAGGGGCTTGGCTGACTCTGCGAGGTTCTCTTTCCGCCCAAATCCCCAAAGCCGGAGCGAGTCGCTTAGTAAGAGCAATGTCACTTATTATCGGAGACAGGCACCCATGGGGAACGTTAATCTAATAGCAACATTTCAAAAGAATGTGTGCAGGGGAAACAACTGAATTTTCCCTGTTACGTACGCCTAAATATCTTCTGGCTTGACGATTTTATTTTCCTTTGCACAAAGGCACTCTTAAAATAGAGCTGTCATCTCAGATTATACAGAAGATTATACATAAAATTGTTCATCTGGTATTTTACAAGCACAAATATACACTTTGTGTTATATCAGCGGTGAGGGGATGACCAGTGTCAAAAGTTTAACTCAGTGTTTATCTAGGACAAAGTGTCCTAATCCTATACAGTTTCCTTTCTCTGTGAAATTCTGGAACTTCCAGAGAGATCGTGCCACCTCTTGTGCTTAGAGGGCGTTGATTAACCCAGGAACTAGGAGCTGGTTATTTTGGAGATGCTGACGGGAGGGAAGGTTGCCTTGGGCTCTGAGGGTCCACAGTTTCTGGTTTTGTCCAAACCCACCAAAAAGTCAAAGGGATCACAGCTAGTCTCTCCTTCTGTTTCTACAGTAAAGGCGTCTGATGATTCCAGCCATCCATAATTGCTTAAATTCATGTCAATGATCTCTGAGCACCATCCAGTACAGCAAATCTGGGCATTATTCTGAGGCTTTTAAAAGAATGGATTTCAATGTAAATTTTCTCTTTCCATTTACTTAAGATTTGTTTAAAACTTTTGTGGAAGTAATAATGAGTAATTGCATTACATATAATATAAACTAAAGAAAAAAGGAATGCCAACATTGCAAAAGAATATCAATAAATAGTTATAGGAAATGAGGAAATGTCTTCATGGAAATATTCTTTATCACGGTATGAAAACAGCATGATGACCCTGTTTTGATGCTTCCTGTATAACGAAAGCAAAATTTGGGAAGTTGAGAGATGAGTGATAAACCACAGCAAACATATCACATGCTATGAAATATGCTTAAATATTTCAACATTTTGAAATTTGACGATATACTTTTTATGGTCCATATAGTCTCTTTTCTAAAATGTTCCTGTGTTTGGGGGTGGGGGGGTGATTTATGCAATTATTGGGTGAAGTGTCTTTACACATCGCTCAGGCCAAGTTGGTTGATCATGTTGCTTAACACTTCTATACTGTTATTGATTCTTTATTGTTTTGCCTATTAAGTATTTAAAGAGGTTTGCTAGAATCTTTAACTATGGTCAATTTTTCATCTATTGCTCCTTTTAGTTTCTCTCCATTTGCTTCATATATATTTTTAAAATTTTTAAAAATATATTTTTATTGATTTTAGAGAAGAGGTAGAGGAATTTATAATATAATATATTTTAAATATATGAACTTAATCCTCTAAGAGGGAGATAGAAACATCAATGATGAGAGAGAACCATCGATCTCCCACAGTGGGCATCTAGCCCTCAACCTGGGCATCGAACCCTGACCTCCTGGTTCACATGTTGACCCTCAACCACTGAGCAATGCTGGCCTACTTCATATATTTTAATAAATGGTATTAGGTTCATAAACTTTTAGAATTATTTGTTTCTTATAAAATTGCCCCCTTTTTATTTTGAATCATCTTTCATCTCTAAGTCTACTTCTTTCTTTGTGTCTTAATATATTAATCAGGCTTTCATTAATATATAAATTAGCCAAAATGTTAATAATTTATTTCAATAATAGATTAATAATTAACAAGTAATTAATACATTAGTAAATCTATACTAGGTTTCTGTCAGTTTTAGCATGATAGAACACTCAATTCTTTTAATTTCAAGTTGTCTGGGATCTAATATTTAAAGGGTGCCTTTTTATGCAGCATACATTTTTTGTCATGTTTTTATAGTCTGTATTTAAAAAGTAAAACAAATTTTAATTTTAATTGGAATGTTTGTTACTTTTAAATTATTTTAATTTTTACCATAGTTGGATTTCAGTCTACTGTCTTGCTATTCTATCTGCCCTGTCTTTTTAAAAATAAACTTTAAATTTGAATAACTTCAGTTTATGAATAAAATGTATAATTATAATTCATTTATCAAAGGTGGGTGGTTAACATTGGTACATTGTTATTAACTAAACTCTAGTCTCTTACTAAGATTTCACAACATTTCCATTGATGTCCTTTTCCTATTCCGGGATCCAATCCAGCATACCATATTGGATTTAGTCACCATGTCTCCTTGTCCCCTCGGATCTGTGACAGAGTGTCAGTATTGTCTTGTTTTTCATGACCAACAGTTTCAAAGAATACTTATTAGGGATTTTGTAGAATGGTCCTCAGTTTGGCTTTTTATGATGATTTTCTGATGATCATACTGAGGTTATAGGTTTGGGGAAGAATATCATGGAGATGAAGAGCCCCCCCTCTTCACATCATGTGGGGGAGTACATAGATTCCCATAACACAACTAGTGATAATAATCTCGATCACATGGCTATCTACAAGTGGTATCTGCCAAATTCTTCACTGTAACGTTATTGTTTTTCCTTTTTTTCTAATCTCTTCTTTGGAAGCAAATCACAAAGCCTGGCCCCCACACACAGGGGGAATTACTAGAAAGTTCCACTTTCACAAGGAGAGACACTACTTACATTATGTACGGGGCTTCACAACGAGTTGTCCCTTTTCTCTTGCACCACCTGTTGTTTTGCTCCTTTATTTCTTTGTTTCTGACACCTTTTATAATATTCAGGTATTTTCTTATATTCCATTGTATCTCCTTTTTAGATTTTTATATCCAAAGTTTTGCATTTCCTTTCGAGAGGTTGCCCTAAAAATGCCAATATATCTTGCCACATTACAATTTTCCTAAACTTAATGCTTTTCTCTAACAATTGAAGAAATATATTACAAATCCATTCATCTCCCTATCTGCCCTTTGTGTTATTTTTGTCATGTATTTTACTTTAGAGTGTGTTTTACCTCCATAGATAAGAATGGTTATTAATATTGTAAATAACACAAATTGTTTGAGTGTTTAGGAGGAATCTACTTTTTCACCTTTTGCGCCCAGCCTCATTAAAAAGGAAAAAATGCATACTTGTTTGAAAAACCACTTACCAAAAGCATTTAATAAGAGCCCTTGTTAAGATATTTATATAAACATTCAGAAGTTTGTAAAGCACTAATTTTAAATAATGAATTGATCAGTGTGAAAAACAGCTGAATGTATGTAAAACTAGGCTTCTCAAGGCAGGTGGGGAAGGTAGTGTGTCAAATATCCCTTCATAAGTAAGAGAAATGTAAGGGAAAGAACAGGCAGGAGTAGGCTTAAAGTTAGGCATGACCTACAATCCAACTGTACAACACCTTGGGCATCCGGCGGGGAACCAAAGGTCAAGAAGAATAAAACAAAACTTAAACATGTTATATTTTGTAAAACTTTTATTTTTAAGCCATTTGTAAAAATGTAACAGTAGTTTTAACTTCTCTGTTCTAAGACAAAGAGAGACATTGCATAATAACATTAACCAAGGCATTATGCCTTACAATAAGACAAAGAGAGATATTGCATAATAACATTAACCAAGGCATTATGCCTTACAAGCGAGACATAAAATGTCCAAAGGAATCTTCAACATCAAAATGTTGACTGTGTAACAAAATAGTTTCAATAAATAACAAGTGACATTCTTTTAAACAAGTACAAAAACAGATGTGCACACACTTTCCCTGACCCCAATATTGATCTACCTCATTGTCAAATTGCTTAGATTCCCCCCTCCCATACACCCCCCTTCACTTAATGGTCTCCCAATAAATATTAGTTTCATGAGACACGTAAAACCCCTCATCTTCAAATTAAATAACAATCAGAACTGAGTTATGTTTGATTAAACGCATTCACATGTTTCACACCTTTAAATACATTAAAATGTTAAAATACAAGCTTTGAAAATAAATACATATATAAATAAATAGATCTCTGGTTTAAAAAACAACAAGCACAGTAATCCCTTTCTAGTTGTTGATGAAACCCAGCCGTTCCCATCTTCATTTCAGTCCTGTAAGAGCAGGGACCTCCTTTCAGGAACTGCCACCATGAGCTTCTCTCTCAGTTGGTGCTTCCCCTAAGGTGAGAAAAGGGTTATTGTCACAGGTGTTACAGAAAGCCACTCTTCTCTCCCAGGGACCCTGGAGCTGGAGGAATGGCTGCGTGCAGACCCTGGCCAAACCCTGCACCCAGAAGGCCTCACTGTGTCTTCTACCCTGCACAGCAGACAGCTTGCTCCTTTATTGAGGAAGTGGGACTGTGGACTCAACTTTATTATGTCATTCTGGGCTAAAAATGTACATGCATGACTCCACTTAATCCTCATGCAGTACATTTTCCCCGAGGCTCAAAGGGATTAAAAAACTTTCCCAGAGATTTTAGACTTGACCTTAGGGTGGTCTTGCTGCCAAGTCCCTGCTCGTCACCATTTAACTGCCCAGACCCATGTTGTCTCAAACCAGGGATCCCACTTTTCAGTGTGAAAAACAGCCGCATTTTATGTAAAACTAGGTTTCTCAAGGTGGGTGTGGAGGGTAGAGTGTCAACTATTCCTTCATGAGTTAGAGAAATGGAGGGAAGAAACAGGCAGGAGTAGGCTTAAAGTTAGGCATGATCACCCTGGGCATTCAGCAGGGACCCAAAAGATCAAGAAGAATAAAGCAAAATTTAAACATGTTATGGTCCTTAATGGGTAAGAGGCCGTTTAGCATCATTGGCTGAATCTATTTAGCTTTATAGGACTACACATTCACCCATAGGCATTTGAATGGGGTGGAGTAGGGGGTGGGGGGTAGGGATGGGCGCACTGGAAATGTGCCGTGACACCAGAGCACATTCATGACGCTGGTGGCAAACCTAACTGTGAAATAATGACTTTTCACTCCTTCAGCTATCCCCTGGGCTTCCCTGATATAGTTTTCAGGAGGCAGAGGCCACTACCTGTCACAAATGACTCTAGTCACATAACTCACTTGTTTAACAACTTCTCCAATAATTTCTTAACCAGGGGGGATGCGGGGTTGAGGCAAACTTTCTGTCCATTCTTGAGAGTGGCTCTGCAGACAGAGGGGAGGGCACAAGTGAGACAGGAGGGCGGGCGAGGGTCAGGGTGGGGGCATCTGGGCGGTGGAGGTGACCAGGATGGTGGCAGCAGCAGAGCTGGTGGCACTTACATGACTTCTGTTCGGTCGCAGTGGGGTCCTGGGGACGTGACCTTCACACTCTGGATGTTCTTGGGGTGAATTCCCTTCATGGTCTCCAAGCACTGGCAGCGCAGTTCAGTGACCACGGGCTCCTCTGCGAGGACCATAGGTGCCGCTGCGAGGACCATAGGTGCCGCTGCGGAGACCATAGGTGCCGCTGCAGGGAGAACAGGCTGGGTTAGCGGGATGCCCCCAATGGGCGCCCACCCTTCATCCCCTTTTTCCTCCTTGGGCTCCAGGGGCTCGAGTCTCACCTGCAGCTTGCCGGCAGGCGGCGACCAGGAGCAGGAGCAGGAGCGCGGCCCGGAGGAAGCCGGGAGCGCGGGGGGCAGCAGAGGCGGTGGCGGTGCGGGCCATGGGGCTGAGCTCGGAGGATCGGTGCTGCGGTGCCTGGAGTGTGAGAGCTGGCAGGAGAGCTGGTGGAGCGAGATCTGTGGCTCCCCGAGACGGGCGAACCCCTTTTATCCATGCTCGAGGCGGAAAGCTTGCAACCCAGGGCCTGGGAAATTCCGGGGTTCGCACGTAGGTCTCTGGAAGGCGCGGCCCCGCCCAGGAGGTGCTCGTTTGCCTGACGTCCGGAGGTGACTTGGGGACTCTGCGAGGTTCTCTTTTTGCCCAGGTCCCCAACGCGGGGGTGAGTCACTGTCAGGCAGGAGCTGCTGCCTGCGAGGGGTGACGGTGGGCGCCCAGTGACCCAGTGCCCTGGGCGAGAGCGTCAGACCTTTAGACCCACGTAGAGGCTGAGCCACTTCTTTAGGGGAGACAATGACTGCTCTCAAAGAAACTTCAGTGGCTGGGATTGAAGAGAAGAGGGGTAGGGCAGCCTCTCTGACCTATCTATCCTCTTTTTCTTTTTCTTTAATGTAAAATGTTATTTTATGTTTATTAAAATATTTGACCGATGCCCACAGGATCTAATGATTCTCTGAAAAGGAAACATTTCGAAGTTTGTTTTCTTACACGAATTTTTAAGTATATACCTCTGCGTCGTAAGTATAACTGTTAAACAACGAGTTGCACATATTTCGAGTGAATACTATTCTGAATGTGGACATACATATGCACCCATTGCACCGTCAACCACCGCAATCAAAATAATAAATATATCCATCATTCTTGAAAGTGTCCTATTAGCCCTTTACAATCTTCTCCCACTTCCTGTCCAATTGCCTTATGTTGAGGCAATAACTGATCTTTTTATCATTATACATCATTTTGCATCATTTAGAGATCTTTATAGATGATTAATGAAATTTACATTTCTGTCTGAGTTTCTTCACTCAGCATAATTATGTTTTCTTTATATACTTTTAACATTTTCAATTACAGTTTACAGTCAATATTTTTGTATTAGCTTCAGATATACAGCATAGTGGTCAGAAAATCGTGTGGCTTACAGAGCGTCTACCCCACCCCCTGTTTCAAGTACCCATCTGGCTCCATACATAGTTATTGAGTATTATTGACTATATTCCCTATGCTGTAACTTATACCTCTGTAACTATTCTGTCACTACCAATTTGTACTTCTTAATCCCTTAACCTTTTTCACCGAGCCCTCTAACCCGCGCCCTTCTGACAATTGTCAGTCTGTTCTCTGTGAGTCTGTTCCTATTTTGTTGGTTCGTGTAGGTTGGTCTTTAGATTCCACATATAAATAAATAAAATCATATGGTATTTATCAGTCTCTGACTTAGCATAATACCCTCTAGATCCACTCATACTGTCATAAAAGGTAAGATTTAATTATTTTTTTATGGCCAAGTAGTATTTCGTTTTGTATGTGTACCACCACACCTTTTGTATCCATTGGCCCATTGATGGGCACTTGGGGTGCTCCCAGATCTTGGCTATTGTATGTAACACTGCAGTGAACATAGAGGTGGATATATTCTTTCGAATCCGTGTTTCAGGTTTCTTCAGATATATCCTCAGAAGCAATTTGCTTGGTCATAAGGCAATTCCATTTTTCATATTTTTTGAAGAACCCCCACACTATTTTTTTTATAGTTGTTATACCAATATGCATTCCCACCAACGATGAATTTGGGTTTTCAATTTTTACACATCTCTGCAAGAAATGCGCTCTTTAAAAATACATCTGTCGTCTCAGATTGAACATAAGAATGTTTGTTTTATTCCTGGTGTCTTTGAGCTCAAATAAAATCACACTTAGTGTCACGTTTTTCTTCATGGCACAGGGGGGTAGAATGAGGGGGGCAAACCATTGAAGAGGTTAATTCGGAGTTTATTTGGGGTAACAATGTTGTAATCCCTCATCTTCCCTCTCTTTGAAATTCTCGGACTTTCCCAAATCTCCTAATCCAGAGAGGAAGGAAGAGAGGGACATCATCAATTTGTTGTCTCACTTATTTGTGCATTCATTGGTTAATTCTTGCATATGTAAGGGCACATGTAAGGAACAAGTTCTATGAGTCACATTGTAAGTAATTTTGTAGGTAATGATTTTTGGCATGCCTCATCCTTTTGGCTGCTATTGTAGATAAATTGAAATTGTGCCCTGACTAGAGAACAAACCTGAAACCTTGGTACAGTATATTGGGATGACACGCTAACCAACTGAACTACCCAGTCAGGCCACCTATCAATGTACTAATTTATATTTCTAAGAATGACAATAAAGCATTTCAAAATCTGAGTATATGAAGCCATCTCATTGGATACAGTTGGCCCTCCATATTGTTGATTCCACATCCTCGATTCAACAAACCTCAGATAGAAAAAATATATATTTTTAATGCTGCTGTCTTTGTTGACATGTACTGTATAGCTACCATGGTTGTGTCTGTACTGACATGTCAGGAATTTTTCTTGTTATTCCCTAAACAATACAGTATAACAACTATTTACACAGTGTTTACATTGTATTAGGTATTATATGTAGTCTAGAGATGATATAAAGAATATGGGATGATATATTAGTACACAGGTTATATGCAAATACTATGTCATTTTATAAAAGGTACTTGAGCAGGGTGGGAAGGGCCTGTCCTTGAACCAGTCCTTCACAAATATGGAGGGATGACTGTGATTC
Organism: Myotis nattereri; assembly: GCF_964212035.1. Classification (NCBI taxonomy): domain Eukaryota; kingdom Metazoa; phylum Chordata; class Mammalia; order Chiroptera; family Vespertilionidae; genus Myotis; species Myotis nattereri. The sequence continues at coordinate 184,121,436 of NC_138075.1, forward strand.
ACTTTTCACCATCAATATCTCCTTTTGGATTACATTGTAGATGGTTTAAGTTGCTTCTCCAGGAAGGATGCAGGCCTCTGGGATGGGCGACATATTCTGCCAGTGCCGTGAGAGGGCTGCATGTGCAAAAGTCGTCTGCCTTGGGAGCAGAGAGTTGGGTAAAGCTGTCAAGGTTAATCCCAGCTACACATGTACATGCCATCTAACTATATGACCATGGACAATTTATTTAACTTCTGCTGTGTTCTTGTTTTCCTTCTGTAAAAGAGAGCCAACACTAGTGCTAACATTTGCAAAACATTAGCAAATATTAGTGCTGTATAATAGTTGTTAAGTAAACACAATAGATGTAGTGTTTTTCAACGTTACTGTTCTGGACTAAATATTTATGTCTTCCCAAAATTCGTTTGTTGAAGCCCTACACCGTGATAGTATTAGGTGATGGAGATTTGGGGAGGTAACTCGGTTTATATTAAGTCATGAGGACAGCATTATTGCATTTATAAGAAGAGACAACCAGAGAACTTCTCTCTGTCTCTCATCTCTCTCTCTCTCTCTCTCTCTCTCTCTCTCTCTCTCTCTCTCTCTCTCTCTCTCGGACACAGCAAGAAGACAACTACCTGCAAACTAGGAAGGTTCTTACCAGCTCCTAAGTCTGCAGGCACTTTGATCTTGGACTTCCAGCCTCCAGAACTGTGAGAAATTAATGTTTGTTTTCACCCAGCGTATGGTGTTTTGCTATAGCAGACTGAACTGATTAAGACACTTACCTAAATAGAAGCACTCTATGGTGAATCTTTATGCAAACAGAAAAAATAAAATCAAATAAACATCTTCTCATTTACTTTTAAAATTTTTCAGCATTAAGGCTTTTTGAAAAGCAATGCACCTGTATTCTTTGGGAATCTTAGAGTAGACTTTTAAAATTCAAGGCTTGTTTAAAATTTTAGTTTCAATCATTTCCCGTATAAAATAAAAAGAAAATACTCACCAATCTACTTCTGGGAAAATATTTGCTTCAGGCATTAACAGCTGGCTGCCCAGACAATAGAAAGTATTATCTGTAATTATTACCAGACCCAACCCAAAGTATTGATGTAAACAAATACTCAGAAAGAGTACAATTTCAATTTATCTACAGTAGCAGCCAAGAGGATGAGGCATGCCAAAAATCATTACCTACAGAATTACTTACAATGTGACTCATAGAACTTGTTTAATCAAAATCATTTGCTGTCAGAAAGGAAGTAAAATTTTTTTCTCCTTTCATGACATCTCATTTCCATGATTTAATTTATGACAACCCCATACTAAGGAAATTTTAAGATGCCATGAAGCCTACTCTGATAAACAAATTGTTAATTTTTTTAAACATGTGCTGAATGCCACTTTTATATGCAGAAGCTGTAACTTCATGCACTCACTAACCCAACAAAGTTACTTCTAAAATAGGAGCTGAAGTTATTAAATTTCATTCTACCCTATAATTTTTATTGTACCTTTCAGATTTGACTACCACAATGTCATATGCCCTCAAAACCTAGGGTCACTGTTGCATGTTGAGCCAGCAAGAATGTTGCACATTGAGCCAGCATGGCTCAGTGGTTGAGCATCAACCTATGAACCAGGAGGTCAGGGTTTGATTCACAGTCAGGGCATATGTCCGGGTTGCAGGCTCAATCCCCCGTGTGGGGCATATGGGAGGCAGCTGATCAATTATTCTCTCTCATCATTGACGTCTCTATTTCTCTCTCCCTCTCCCTTTCTCTCTGAAAGCAATAAAACTATATTTAAAAAAATGAATAGGTATATATGGCTCTGCTTTATCTTGACTTGCCTTGAGAACTTTGTTGACCTAAATACCACCTCTCCCTCCCCATTTCTAACAGCAATATTTGTTGTATAATGGTTCTGCTTTGGAGGGAGAAAATGAAGATGCCTTAACATTCTGTCTCTCTAACAGCATTCAGTTAATTATCATTGTTAACTTCCTCTTCCAATCTCCACTACATCTTCTATTTCTACCTGACACCACCCTTCCACCTTCTTCTTAAAACAGAACCCTGGTTTTCCTTTGGAAATGCTCACCCCCGCTCTTATCAATCCATGTGATTAAGGTAAGAGGACTTTAATTCTGAACTCAGGAGGGCCAGTCTGTGACCGTAAGGCAGCAATGGTCCCTCTTTCCTGCCTATACTCTTGCCCAGGCCAATATGGGTTCAAAGTGAAGTCAATAAGTTAAGATTGGTGGATTCAGAGACAATGCCAATTGTGTAGGAATGATGGGAATCAACAGGCTCTTGCTTCTTGCTGGGATTGCTAAAGTGGTGAGATAGAAACGGAGTCTTGCCATTGATTAGGGAGAGCCTGCCTGAGAACTGTGTTGTTATAGAAAAAGCACAGACCTGGCCCGTACAAACAGGATTATTGGGGACATTGTTTGAATATAGCTTTGTCCTACCTAATCCATTAACTTTCCTTGTTATTTGGCAATGGGTTATCTTTTCCTGTTAATCCAGTTTGAGTCATGTTTCCATCACTCACTGTTAAAGAGCCCTGGAAAACATATTTCATTTTTCATATTGCTGCTAAAATTATCTTTCTTCACGATTTCAATCATTCCTTCACTTCTTTTCTCTATCTGTTCATTTACAAATTAGCATTTATGAGTTTGGGATCTAGTTTGGTTTTAGGAATACAAAAAGCTCTAAGATGCATTCAACTACCACCAAACAGCCTAACGGGAAAGGCAGACATATAAAAGGAAAGTTGTAAAGTAGCCTGATAAATCCCATGATGGGTATAACCAGGATCTGAACGAGCACAGAAGTGGGATACCTAACCTTGTTTCTCAATGGAGTGGGTCCAACTCTAAGAGAACTTCAGAGAATTTTCTGTGGAGGTTTCTCCTGAGTTGAGTCGTAAGGACAGATGAGATCTTCCCAGGTGAATGGAGAGATTGACGTGTGGGGGGAACCTTTCAGAAGGAGATGACCAAATGAGCAAAAGCATAGAGGATAGAATGAGCATAGTGTCTACTAGGAGCAGCTGCCAGTTGTTTATCTGAAGCTTCACCTGTGAGGCAGAGAGGGGGGAGAACAAGAGGTAGGACCCAGTCGCTGAAGGCTGTGTGGACCCTGTTCTGAATCAGAAACCAGTTCAGATGTAAGCCCCAGAACTGGAATGCTGTTAAATCCATCTCAAGGTGTTTCTAAGACTCTATGTACAGAAATTTACCACTTACTAAGTGGTGTGCGGGAGGCTCAGGGTAAATAACAGACTTGGTATATGGCAAAAATGAGGAGATAGAGGACATTCAATTCAATAGAACCTTCACTAAGCACCAACTATGTACAAAATGCTACGACAGATTTCATAAGATATAAAAAATTGAATAAACTCCAACTCTTGACATTCTTTAATATCCATCCTATATACTCCCTATACATGTTAGCTAACTTCTGTTAACTAACTTCTGTTATAAGGATTCTGATGATCTGAGCAATTTTCAATTATTTAAAATCATTTCAAGTTACACTAAGCATCATTAGAAAATATTGGCTTTGGACAATTTTTAAAGGATTTTTAAAAGTTGCTCTAAATTAGGTTTTCATCTCTATCTTCTTAAAATTGTTTTGTAAATGTTTATGGAAGCAGCCCTGATTAAATAAATACTACCATGATTATATACTCTAACAGCAAGAAACAGTGGTATGACAAATTTACAAAAGTGAACTAAACACAGGATAAAGGGAAACTCCTCCATAGAAATAGTGTTTCTTATAAGAAGATGCTTTTGGAGAATAAAAACATCATGATGATTTTGGTTTTATGGAAGCAAATTGAGGAAGTCAGTAAATGAGTGTATAAACCACTAATAAAAATGTCATATGAATACAATGTCACAATATGAATATAAGCTAGAAGAATTATGAATAAAGAATAAATAACTTGATTTTTCAATGTTGTTCATAGTACATTTTCTAATGTTTTATGCTATACATCCACATATATTTATAAACCAGAAATACCTTTATTTTTGTTTTTATTCTTCTTGACTCTGTCCATTTGTACATGCATTTTTCATCTTTTTAAAAAATATATATATTTTATTGATTTTTTACAGAGAGGAAGGGAGAGGGATAGAGAGTTAGAAACATCAATGAGAGAGAAACATAGATCAGCTGCCTCCTGCACACCCCCTACTGGGGATGTGCCCACAACCAAGGTACATACCCCTGACCAGAATCGAACCTGGGACCTTTCAGTCCGCAGGCCAATGCTCTATCCACTGAGCCAAACCGGCCAGGGCTGTACATACATTTTTTAAAAACAGAGACACAGCCTGGCTGGTATGACTCAGTGGTTGAGCATTGACCCATGAGCCAAGAGGCCATGGTTGAATTCTGATCAGGGCACACAGGCTTGATTGGGTTGCGGGCTTGATTCCTAGTAGGGGGCATGCAGGAGGCAGCTGATCAATAATTTTCTCTCATCATTGATGTTTCTATCTCTCACCCTCTCCCTTTCTTTCTCTGAAATCATTAAAAACATATTTTTAAAAAGCACAAAAACGACACTTAAAAATAAAAATAATAAAATATATCACAAAGAAAATGATTGTTTGGTCACAAGTAATTAAAACCATAATAAACCAACATAAGCAGAATGAAAGCAATGTGTGTGTGTGTGTGTGTGTGTGTGGGGGGGGGTATTTAGTATTTATTTGATACATACAGAGGGCTAAGAAGGAAGTTAATAGATGGCCAGGGCAGAAAATAGCAAGTTATTACCTGGGGCTGGATCTGAGAAACAGAAAGTCAGAAAACAGCTTATTCGTTCTGTTTTTCCTGGACCATACAATTTCTCATTACAGCTTTTCTCATTGTATCTCCTCCTCCTTCTAATCCTCCTCCTCCTCCTCCTTCTCCTTCCTTCTTTCTCCTTTCTTCTTCTCCTTTTGTCTATCTACATCCCATCAGCTTGCAGCCAACTGAGACATTTTTACTCCTTCTAAAGTCTTAAAAACAGTCCTCATAGGATCATTATGAAAACTAAATCAGTTCACATTTGTAAAATGTACTTGAAAGTAAACACTATATGAAAATAATATAATCATGAAATAACTAAAATTAAGAATAGCTTTTATAAGTAAAGGGAATAAGTCATACATAAATTTGTACTTCAATAGTTGAGGTAATCAGTTTTATTGACTGCTTATATTTAGCAGATGGAGTACAGGTGGGTTAATATTCTTTACTATCAAGAAAGTAAAAGGAGAAAATGGTGACGATCCAGAAAGATTTTGAGGATGAAGGAGGTAAGTTTAGGGATCAGCCTAGTAAAGTAGGAGGATTGGTCATTTGCTGAGTGGCCAGGGCTAATGACAGGGATGGTGTGAGAAGTGCCAGGGGTTTTGGACAACAGTTTTTGAAAGTTCAAAAGCAGTTGACTTTAATGAACAAAAAGGTTGCAAAATATCAGGAAAAGCTCAACTAGGACTAGAAAGTATCAAATTACACTGATACCAATCAAATTACACTGATACCAATCAAATTACACTGATACCATGATTTAATTTCTTCAGCAATATTTTGTAACTTAGGGATAAACACAGAGAAAGAGAATGGGAGTAAGCAAGCATGAGAGGTTAGTCTGAGGTAAACTATGTTGAGAGTCATTTGCAGACTTGACTAACCAGAGTTCAGGCTGATCTGGAAGGTGAATGAAGCAGGATAAGGATGATAAACTGGAAAAAATGGTGATGGTGGGAATCTTTGAGGGACTTTCAAGTCTCTATGGATAGTTAGTATGTTCACTGTAAATTTGAGACTAGAAAAGTTAGAAAGATAAAAGGGTGTGGTCTCAGAAGGGCCTTTCAGTATCTGTAATCTTGAGGCATCACTCTGAATTCAGATAATGCTGTCTAGGGTAAGGTTCTGCTTGTGAGTGACAGTGATAGTGTGTCTTCTGAAGAAGTGGAGGAGGTTAAAGAACAGTTAGGACAGATGAGTGGAAAATATGGAGGAAAAGGGAAAGAGGATAGCTTGATTATGTATCACATATGATACACTCTCCATTTAAGCTAGTTACATTTACTTAATATTATTTAGTGTGCACATTTTACGAAATTGTATGATTGTGATTGGAAGATGTGGCTAGAAAGATGAGCGGAACCCTTTGCATGATCCTGAAAGTTCTCAAACATACTTCTAACTGGAAACACTGCTCATGGTAATGATATGGCAGGAGATTATCATATCTGTAAAGTACTTTATGAGCTTTGAAAACAAGATCAGGGCAGTAATCTGGTTATCAGTGGCATTATTTCTCATATCAATGCTTGGTATCCCAGCATTAAAAAAATAAAAATCCTTACCAAAATTTTGTATTAACCACATTACCCTCCTTATGGTTAAGATTTGAAAAAAAAAAAAAAAAAAAAAAAGCACCTGGAGAGTATTATGCTAAGTGAAACAAGCCAGTATCACATGATCTCACTCATATGTGGAATCTAATGAACAAAATAAACTGATGAACAAAATAGATCCAGAGACATAGAAGCATGGAACAGACTGATTAATTTCAGAGGGAAGACGGGTGTGGGTGTGGGTGGGGAGAGATTAACTGGGAATTTATATGTATGGACACAGACAATAGTGTGGTAAAGGCTTAGGAGGGTGGGTGGGAGATCAAGGGGGGTGTCAATGGGGAAAAAATAAAGGGGACATCTGTATTACTTTAAACAATAAAGACATATTTTTAAAAAAGATTTGAAAAAAATTAGCATCTGCTATGTTTGGCATTTTCCTAGAATGTAGATATACTGGGTGGGGAGGGTGGAGGTAAAGTTTGCTCCTCTAGAGGAACAGATCAGAAACACAAGCAAATAATTCTAATAGATTTTAGAGTGAGATTTGATGGAAGTTGGGATATGGTATTTTAGAATTGTGGAACAGAAGACAGATTAGTGAACGCTGTTGATGACTAAGATTTAGTCCTAACTCTGTTTATGCTTGGTGATTCCTTTGCTTTCAAGTTTTGCTGCCAACCACACAAAACTGGACACGGGTACAATCCCTTTGTTATGTCTGACTCGGTGAAGAAATAAATAATTGACATGGTTATATACTATGTTTATTTATTCTTATTATTTTTACACAAAAAAAGAAGTTAAGACAGCCTCTCAATTTGCAGATACTCTGTACACTTTATCGTCTTATAAACATTGTGGTTGACAAGCCTTTCTGGCTTTTAAATTTGATTCTTTTGGGAAATGTGGTTTACATTTATTTTGCTAAATTGTTCTTTACTGACTGTAGCACTGGGTTGTGGTTCTGCTGAAGAAATAATCTTGTCTGTGGTGTTTAGTGGTTTGTGTGTTAGCTCAGGGATTGTGGCCATTGCTGTTTGATAATGATGTGTGTTCTGGGGATAAAACACCAAAGCAAGGGAAGGAAAGTAACATTTCCTAGGTCCCAATTCTGGGTCAGGTGCAATGCCTGAGCATTTCATAATGTAATTTTAATAATTGGTAATGATACTAATACTATGAGGTTGGTATCATTATTCTCACTTTATAGAAGCAGAGAGTCTGGTAGAGGACCTCAAAAGTGCAGTTAAAATTCAAACTCAAAACTGACTCAGAAGCTCATTGGCTCCAAGTCAGTCTTTCTCTCAACAAGGAAAGAAGGGATTGAGGAATCTGATTTCTAATGAGTGCATTTCATTTTTTAAACCCTCCTAGAAAACAATGCACTTTAAAAAATATTTAATCTAGTTTATACTAGGTACCAAACAGAAATGTGGGGGCAATGACAACTACTAGCCCCAGAGTGTTGACAGAGACTATCCTACATACCGTGCTACTTGAACTCCAAACACTTCACCCTATGGAGTGCCCAGAGACATCCAACACTAGGTCAGAATCTGATAATCAGACTGAAGGTAGGTGATAGGCAGAGGGCGTAAAGGGCCTGGCTGCTCTATCTCTATATACTTTCTAAGCATCTTGGATGGCACTAACAAGGACATCAGCCATCAAAGCGTGGCTCTGTCATCAAGAAACTACAACAGCCCTAACTGGTTTGGCTCAGTGGACAGAGCGTCAGCCTGCGGACTCAAGGGTCCCAGGTTCGATTCCGGTCAAGGGCATGTACCTTGGCTGTGGGCGCATCCCCAGTAGGGGGTGTGCAGGAGGCAGCTGATCGATGTTTCTCTCTCATCGATGTTTCTAACTCTCTATTCCTCTCTCTTCATCTCTGTGAAAAATCAATAAAATATATTTTTTTAAAAAAGAAACTACAACAGTGTTTTTGAACAACTCATGATGCATTAGTAGGTCCTAAAATCAATTTTGTGGGTTTTAGTTTTTTTTAAATATAATGGAATTAGGAGCTCCAGTGGCACAATCGGTTAGCGCGCGGTACTTATAAATATAATGGAATTAAATACAATAGGATAGAATAAAAAGAGAATCTACACTAATAAAAGAGAAACATGGTAATTGGCGTACGACCGCTACCCTTTTCATTGGCTAATCAGCGAGATATGCAAATTAACTGTCAGCCAAGATGGCGCCGGCAGCCAGGCAGCTTGAAACTAACATGAGGCTTGGTTGCCTCAGTGACGGAGGAAACCAACGTTCCCTGCCTGCCGCTGCAGGCCTCTGAGTGGGCAGTTTAAGAAACTCTGTAACAAATACCACCGGACTTCAGCCAGCAGATTCACAACATTGTAAGCAAAGGCTGGAAACCTACTTTCAGCTGCAGAGGCCTAAGAGCTGGAGCCAAGCCTCAAGCTAAAGCTGGCCCAGAATAAAAAAAAAAAAAAAAAAAAAAAACAAAAAAAAAAAAAAAAAAAAAAAAAAAAACAGGATAAAAGGAGCGTTTGGGAGCTTCAGTCACCCCCAGCCTGAAAACAGCCCTCAGCCCCTCACCCAAACTGGCCAGGCACCCCAGTAGGGACCCCCACCCTGAAGGGTGTGTTACCAGCTGCAAACAGCCATCATCCCCTCACCCAGGCTGGCCAGGCACCCCAGTGGGGAACCCCACCCTGATCCAGGACACCCTTCAGGGCAAACCAGCCGGCCCCACCCATGCACCAGGCCTCTATCCTATATAGTGAAAGGGTAATATGCCTCCCAGCATCGGGGTCAGTGTGACAGGGGGCAGCGCCCAAACCCCCTGATCGCCCTGCGGCTCTGTGTGTGACAGTGGGTGGGGCCACAACCTCCTTATCCACCCTGCTCTGTTTGTGACAGGGGAAGGCGCCCCAACCCCCTGATCAGCCCTGCTCTGTGCCTGATAGGGGGAGCTCCCCAACCCCTCCTCCCCCCATGGGCCCTGCTCTGTGTGTGATGGGGTAGAGCCATAACCTCCCCATCGGCCCTGCCTGAGTGTGAGAGTGGCGGTGCCCCAACCCCCTGATTGGCCCTGCTCTGTGCATGACAGGGTACAGAGCCCCAACCCCCATGATGGGCCCTGCTCTGTGAGTGACAGGGGGCAGCGCCCCAACCCCCTGATTGGCCCTGCTCTGTGCATGACAGGGTGTGGCGCCGCAACCTCCCCATCGACCCTGCCTTGAGTGTGACATGGGACTGTGCCCCAACCCCTCAATCGGCCCTACCCTGATCCTGACTGAGGGTGGCATCACAACCTCCCAATCCGCCCTGGTCTGTGCATGACAGGGGGCGGCGCCCCAACTCCCCAATCGGCCCTGCTCTGAGCCCGACCAGGGGCTGCACCTAGGGATTGGGCCTGCCCTCTGCCACTCGGGAGCAGGCCTAAGCCAGCAGGTCGTTATCTCCTGAGGGGTCCCAGACTGCAAGAGGGCACAGGCCGGGCTGAGGGACCCCCCCTCTCCCCCGAGTGCACAAATTTTTGTGCACCGGGCCTCTAGTCTATATATAAAAAGCCTAATATGCTAACTGTCTGCCAATCGGTTATGACCGCTCAACCAGTTGCTATGATGTGCACTAACTACCAGGGGGCAGGTGATCCGTCTGGTAGGTTAGCTTGCTGCTGGGGTCTGGCTGATTGGGACTGGGCGAGATGGGCTGGACACATCATGGAGCCTTCCTGCAGTCCCTCCCTGGCCTCTAAAATATTTCTTCTAATTAATTTCCTTTCAATGTGCACAAATTCATGCACCAGGCCCCTAGTATATGATAATGCATCACATACAATTAGCTTAAGTATTATTTTGTGAAACTTTTATTTCTTATATTCATGAGTAACTGTGTAAAACTAAATTATCAATGCATAATATGTAGAAAAGGAACTTCCACAAGCAAAATATCCCTTCAGTGATTTTGTTTCATTGATTGAGGTTGTGACTAGATAATAAGTACCTAGTTTGTAAACACTAGCTGCTGAGAATTTCCAGTCAGGAAAAAAAAAAAAAAGTTGAAGTAATGCCACTTTAATTTCCTCACTCTCTGAAAGTTTGCAAAGACAGAGAGTAACAATACATTGTTGTACAACCTGTACTTTTCCCAATAGGAATGCTAGCTTCTGATGCTCTTGTTGATAAGAATGATAGCTTCTCAATGTTCTTAACAGAGTTCACCTATAATTAAGATTTGCATAAGACAAAATTTGTTTTGGTCCTCTGACCAGTTGGGTCATACTTACTAATTATATCCACTGAGGAATGTTTTTTGTGTGCGGCAGTAATTCAAAGGGAAATAAAGGAGAAAGTAAAACCATATACCTTACAAATGTATCCCACTTTCTAGTGTGTAAACTTTTTAAAAAGTCAATTGAAGTACTTTCATTTCAATTTTTTAAAAATAAATTTTTTATTGATTTCAGAGAGGAAGGGTGAGGGAGAGAGAGATAGAAACATCAATGATGAGAGAGAACCACTGATTGGTTGCTTCCTGCACACCCCCCACTGGGGATCGATCCCGCAACCTGGGCACGTGCCCCTGGCCAGAACTGAACCCAGGACCCCTCAGTCCACAGACCGACGCTCTATCCATAGAGCCAAACTGGCCAGGGCTCATTTCAATCTTAGCACTTTTTGCTTATTTTCACCAAAACATCTCTGCTAATTGTCTGATTCAACCAGCTTGATTGCGACTCAGATATAGTGCCCACCTGTCAGTTCTGTGTGAAGAAAGGACTCTCAGAAAAGGAAAAATGGCCTCTGCCAACACTTTTGTTTATCAGAAAACTGTCTACCCAGCTCTCGCTCTGATGCCAAACAATTAGTTCTTCCCTGTATGCCCCTGGTTTCTTTCAAGCTTCTGCCGCAGCACTGGCGCTTAGAGGGAGGGAGCTGGAGTCAGTCAGTGTACCAGACCTTTAAGAAGAACTGTCTGGGACTACAGCAGCCCTCTGTCTCACTCAGCCATAACCCCTGCTTGTTTTTACATCCAGACATTATGGGGACTTGTCTTCCTAGCAGTGGAACTCTGGGGTGGGTGGGGGAGGATGGGGGGAAGCAGCTGATGTGGGGCTGGGATCCCTAACTCCTCAGGAGTACCTCTGTAGCCAAGATATCCCTCCCAATTTTAAACCGCCACACATAGGTGTGGGACTAGCTCATTCTGCATCTCTGCCCCTCTTACCAGTCTCATTGTGACTTTTTTTTAGAGTTCCTAGTTGTAGGACTTCCATTCAGTTAGATTTCAAGTGGTTCTGAATGGTGGTTCTTCTGTAGTTTCATTGTATTTTTGATGTGGTTGTGGGAGTGCGCAAGTACCTCATTTACCTACACTGCCATCTTGACTGGAAGTTGCCCCAATAATAAATTTTTGGTAACATAATACCATAATGGCATTGTTAGAAAAAAATCAAAGAATTGTTATCTTGCTTTCAGTGGTTCCTGAAAGTATCCTTGAAAAGTTGTTCAATGGGAGACAGACCTATTTTTTAGTGATTTAAAAATCTGACTCTACTCACTTGTTCAAAGACAGTGAATTTGGTCTGGTTTTAAGCAATCTCTTTCACTATTAATGTAAAAATTACTGATCAGTTACTTCAGTTTACTGAAGTACTCCAAGGTGTAGAAATTTCAACAGCAGGAAGTTTATTTCCCAACTTGCACTTTTTACTAAAGAGACATCAAATTGCTCATGAATTAACACATTTCCTGTCAGGAGACTTCCATAGTCAGGTCTGAAGTCTGAACTGATCACTATGTGTTTTAGGATTTGTATGCAGATGGCTGAGCCTCATATTAAATTCACAGGAACAATATCATTGTATTAAGTAGAGGGGAATCTGATCTTAGAGTAAAAATGTGGAGTCACATGATCTTGTCATCTTTGGTAATTAACTTTTGGCCACAGCTTCTTTATGACTGACACAGGAAATGCTGCTTTGTGGTTTGAACTACTTGTGGGGCTCATGGCTCAACAAACCAAAATATCAGCAAAATGAAATTGTGTTGCACAATATGCATTACTTACAGCACACAGTATTGGGGAAAAAATCAATGGGACTCAGCCAGCAGCCTCAGATCTGCCAGCCTTGAGTCCACTAAGAGGAGCAGAAATGAAGCAAAAGGGGAAACAGTCTGACCTAGCTGTAAGGGCAACAGGATGCTTGCAGACTCAAGGTCACGCTCTTTTCCGTCTATTGAAATGGCTGACCTGTGACACATTTATGCAAATAGAAAATAATTTCTCGAAGACAACTTCTTTGTGCCAAATGTTCCCTGGCTTTTTGTTTTGTTTTGTTTTGTTTTTTGTTTTTTGCCCAGGCTGTGGATAATATTGGCTCATTTTAGAGTCTAGCTCTACCAATTTTCCTGCAACCTGAAGCCAACCAATGTTTATTTCACAGAAAGGAAGGCCAAGGCCCTACAAGCTGGGCTGGAATGAGAGAGGCCCCAGGGCAGGGTGCAAACACAAGGATGTTTCACTTGCATTCTTTCTATTCCTCCCTCTGCCAGGGCCTCTCTTCTGAGAGTGACTAGGGTTCATTTAAGGAATATAAATTAACATCTAAACCTGGGAACAGAGATGCCTGGCATCTGAGGTGTGAAACCACTTTATTTTACCCAACCCCCCCACTCAAAACACTCCTCTTGATGAACAGGATGTGCACACTGACTCCCTAGAGTAAAATATAGTCACAGTTTCATTAACAGAAAAACTCTTTTCTGTAATTGGAGCGTTATCATCCCAAGGATCCTACAGGAGCTCATCCTTGGTAAGTGAGTGTTCCCGCGCATTGCTTATGGTCATTGCTGTGCTCAAGCCAGCTCATACCAGTGGGAAATTGTCAGGAATCATGTTAGCCAGTTATTAATTCTTGGTATCATAAATTTGACCATAGTGGAAATGTTTATACCACGCACAGCAAATTTGGGCTTGTTTTATTTTATTTATTTATTTATTTATTTATTTATTTATTTACTGCCTGTTTGTTTGTTTGTTTGATTATTTATTTATTTATTTATTTACTTAGAGATGTAGGCACTGCTCTTGAATTCTGAGTGAAGCCATGTGACTCCACATGAGGGAACAGGGCCACCCTATTAAAGAAAGCACAGAGCAATATGCACTTTCAAGTTAGAAATCATAAACTGATCCAGGTTTTGTAGTGCCTGAAGCTCACACATTATGGACCTGCTCTAAAAGGAAGATTACAAATTACAACATACAGTTAAGAGGAAAAATGAACATTTAGCCCTGACGAGTGTGGCTCATTTGGTTGGATCACTGTACCATGCATCAAAGGGTGTCAGATCCATTTCCCAGTCAGGGTGTGTAACTAGGTTGTGAGAGTTTGATCCCAAATCAGGGCAAACTGGAGGGGGGGTTGAGTGGGGGGAGAGGAATCCATCCATGGTTCTCTCTCACATCCATGTTTCTTTCTCTCTCCCTTCTGCTCTCTAAAAGCAATTTTAAGAAATGAACATTTAGATTGAATAAAAATAGAAATCATGGCAATAGCAAATACATAAAGCTGAAAAATACCACAAATAAAAAATGGGAAAATATGGTATTTGTGTATTAAATATCTGCCTGCAACACCTCTAAAATATTTTTACTCTACATTTTGGTTACATGCTCTTGATCTCCTCTTCATTTAAAAATAATTTTAAAAAGATAAACTTCTATACAAAAAAATGGTTCATTTTTCTGTTAGGATGGTTGAATAAGATTGGTTTTTATTATAGATAGCTGGATGTATGAAGGATGCCACTCACATATGGATGCATTTACTATTTGTCATGTTCTACAAACAGGAATCATGACAGAGTCTATGTAACATGATTCTAGTCAAATAGAAAAAAAAGTGTGAAAGGTGTATAATTGTATACCCTGCATTACTAAGTATATCCCTGAAATGGGAGAGTTTGTTTTGTCTAGGAGTGGTTGGCAAACTGCGGCTCGCGAGCCACATGCGGCTCTTCCTAAGCCTTAGGAGTACCCTAATTAAGTTAATAACAATGTACCTACCTATATTGTTTAAGTTTAAAAAATTTGGCTCTCAAAAGAAATTTCAATCGTTGTACTGTTGATATTTGGCTCTGTTGACTAATGAGCTTGCCGACCACTGGTCTAGGGTTAGCATGAACTGAATTCTCTGCTTGTCACTTTTCATTTTGATGAATGGAAGAATTTTCTCCAGATTCACTACTGGCTCTGTGTAGTTTAACTTCTTTCTCCCATATCTGCATTATTTTGTTATTGTGTAACTTAAGATGCATTCTGATCTCCTCATCAGAAACCTGGGTGTGTAGGCACAGTAAGCAAAGGGATATTCCTAGAGCTAGTCTCACATCCGGATGGCTAGTAAAAACAGAACCACTACTAACATGACAGTGAACTGGTAAAACATATATTTCTAAACCTAAAGTAAACTTAGATATTTCACCTCAACTCCCCCTTAGCGAGATCTCAAAAACACAGAATTATACCCCTGAAACCTATATAATTTTCTTAACCAATGTCATTCTAATAAATTCCATTAAAAACACACACATATTTACATCCAACATCATCCAATACAAGGAGAAGTGTAAAGAGGGAAGTGAAAGTAAAGAAAATAAGCAGTACTACCAATTTGGTTAAAATATCTGACTTTGGCAACTTTTATAAAAATACTAGAGGCCTGATGCACGAAATTCATGCAAGAGTAGGCCTCCTCTCAACCTCCCCCACCCCGCCACCCCCCACACCCACTGGTGGCACCAGCTTCCCTCTGGAACCCGGGACCCAGGTTTCCCTTGCAGCCCTGGCTTCATCCAGAAGGACATCAGGTCTAATTAGCATATTATGCTTTTATTATTATAGATTATTATAGATAAACTTTCCTAGTGCCCCTCCCAAAGCCAACTGGTAGCAGTTACAAATACAAGAGGATTCTGCCATACCATCAAAATAGTGAATCAGATCTAGGTCACTGGAATGCTTTTATGAAAAGTTCCCATTAGGGTAAGTTCAAAGAGCTTTTTCTTTTCTTGGAACTAAAGTGGCATGCATTTTGCTTCAGTCAGAAGCCTATCTTTCTCTCTTTCTGGCTCCCTACCCAAACCACTCATGAATCTGCTACATTAAAATTTGCATGTTAAACTTTAAGTCATCAAAGTTGTACACTGACTCTTTTTTGGTTTCTTCTGTTGTAGTCCCTAAGAGCAAAGTAAATGTGGCAGATTTTTTAATAGATGATTTATTCTTAGTGTAATAATGTCTTATTGTTATTTTTCTCTTGAGTCTTTCTTTTTTTTTTTTTTATAGAACGGCTCAGAGAAAGGGATTTTAAAGGGAGATTCTGAAATCCTTGGGAAATTCCGAAAGTGGATAAAATTTTATAGCCATGTCAACAAATGACATTGTCCAGGAATTAATGAGTCATGCATCGGTCAGGCTGACATCAGAATGGATTAACTGAAGGAAGCTGGCCTGTGACACAGCAACTCCTAGCTGCTGAGCCATAATAACCATGAAAGTCTTCCACTTTCCTGTGGATTTTCCTTGAATGTTCACTCTCTGTGAGGTGCTTGGGATTCAAATTCAGCTCCCGTGGTTAAGGAGAAAAACAACAACACCAAAGATACTTAGAAAAGGGTATATTGGGCTATAGGAAGGCTCACAAGGCAGGAGAGGACAGACCTTGAGATCTTACTCTATATGATGAGATGAAAGTTGTAAGAATGAACTTCCAGGAAGTGTCCAAGCAGCAGTGCTCCCTGGATTGAATTTTAAAGGATGTATAAGTTTTTTCCTGTAAAGAAACAGGAAAGGTATTCCAGACAGAGGGAATAGTATGAGCAAAGACTTAGAGGTACAAGAATCTGAGAGGCTGAAGCTGAGGGACAGCAGGAGAGGAAGAGCTGGAAGGGTCAGAAAGGGCCAAGCAGAGAAAAACTCTATCTGGGAAAAAATGTAAATTGTATTCTAAAGCTCATAGCACGGGGATAGACAGTGAAGATTGAAGCCAGGAGAATACATGGTCAGTTTTATATTTTAGAAAGTTCATTGGGCAGAAGTGAGTAAATGGTGGAGTGGGAGAGCTTGAGATTAGACCAGTGGTTCTCAACCTTCCTAATGCCGTGACCCTTTAATACAGTTCCTCATGTTGTGGTGACCCCCAACCATCAAATTATTTTTGTTGCTACTTCATAACTGTAATTTTTTCTACTGTTATGAATCGTAATGTAAATATCTGATATGCAGGATGTATTTTCATTGTTACAAATTGAACATAATTAAAGCATAGTGATTAATCACAAAAACAACATGTAATTATATATGTGTTTTCCGATGGTCTTAGGCGAACCCCTGTGAAAGGGTCATTCGGCCCCCAAAGGGGTCGCAACCCACAGGTTGAGAACCGCTGGATTAGACCATTGAGGAGATTTCTGTGATGATGTGGCTCAGGGAAAGGGGCTCAGTCTAGTGCAGTGGGGCTAGGAAGAGAGAATAAATTCACTAAGTAGTTTGTGAAAAGACTAGGCAAAGTTACATGTTGGAATACTTCACAGAAGCAAGTAGAAGGAGAAACAGAAATGCTGCCCAGACAATTATGAAGCAGAAGTACTGGCTGATGTTAAGAAATGTTAGAAACACAATAGAAGGTGAAATTGTAGCATACACACAACCCACAAGATTAAAATGAAATATATTAAAACCTTAACAGCCATGGATAGTGACATGACAGACCATTTTTCTTTTATTTTTTCTACTTTTCTATACTTAAAATGAGTCCTATTTGTAATGCAGAACTATGGCAAATATTAAGAAAAGAAGGATGGAGGAAGGAAGTGGGGAAAGGAGGAAAGAAGGATGGGAGGAAGAACAGAAACAGATTTCAAAGGTATTGAAGATATAATCAATGGTGTATGGGAAGGAAAAATGGTTCCATAAAGAAAGAGAGAGTTATACCAACTGCATATTTCAAAGACCTAGAACAAACTCTCCAAAAATTCATCTGGAATAAAAAAAATCCTGAATAGCCACATCCTGAGAAAGAATAAAAAAATAGGAAGTATCACAATACCAGATATCAAGCTATATTACCAAGCCATGGTTCTTAAAACTATCTGGTACTGGCACAAGAACAGACATATAGACCAATGGAACAGAATAGAGGACCCAGAAATCGATGCAAGCCATTATGCTCAATTAATGTTTGACAAAGGAGGCAGGAGCATACAATGGCATCAAGACAGTCTCTTTAATAAATGGTGCTGGGAAATGTGGTCAAATACAAAAAAAAAAAAAATGAAACTAGATCATCAATTTACACCATACACAAAATAAAAACTCAAAATGGCTAAAGGACTTAAATGTAAGATGGGAAACAATAAGACTCTTAGAAGACTCCATAGGCAGACCTGAAATATCAGACATACGTCATAACAATATCTTTACCAACACAGCTCCTAGGGCAAGGGAGACTAAAGAGAAAATAAACAAATGGGACTACATCAAAATAAAAAGCTTCTGTACAACAAAAGAAACCATCAACAAAACAATAAGAAAGCCCATGGCAAGGGAGAACATATTTGCCAATGCTATTTCAGATAAGGGTTTAATCTCCAAAATTTACAGAGAACTCATACAACTTAACAAAAGGAAGATAAACAATCCCCCCCCCCCCAAAAAAAAATGAACAAAGGACCTAAATAGACATTTTTCTAAAGAGGACATACAGAAGGCCAAGAGACATATGAAAACATGCTCAAAGTCACTAATCATCTGAGAGATGCAAATCAAAATGACAATGATGTACCATCTCACACTTGTCAGAATGGCTATCATCAACAAATCAACAAATGACAAGTGCTGGTGAGGATGTGGAGAAAAAGGAACCCTTGTGAACTTCTGGTGGGAATGCAGACTGGTGCAGTCACTGTGGAAAACAGTATGGATTTTCCTCAAAAAATTAAAAATGGAACTCCCATATGACCCAGTGATCCCATTCTAAGAATATATCTCAAGAAACCAGAAACACCAATCAGGAAGGATATATGCATCCCTATGTTCATAGCAGCACAATTTACCATAGCTAAGATTTGGAAAGAGCCTAAGTGCCCATCAGCAGATGAGTAGATTAAAAAACTGGTACATCTACACAATGGAATACTATGATGCTACAAAAAAGAAGGAATTTTTACCATTTGCAACAGCATGGATGGACCTGGAGAGCATTATGCTAAGCGAAACAAGTCAGTCAGAGAAAGATAAATATTACATGATCTCACTCATATAATGATCAACATAAACTGATGAACAAAAATAGATTCAGCCTTGACTGGTTTGGCTCAGGGGATAGAGCGTCAGCCTGTGGACTGAAAGGTCCCGGGTTCGATTCCGGTTAAGGGTATGTACCTTGGTTGTGGGCACATCCCCAGTGGGGGGTGTGCAGGAGGCAGCCAATCGATGTTTCTCTCTCATCAATGTTTCTAGCTCTCTATCCCTCTCCCTTCCTCTCTGTAAAAAATCAATAAAATACATTAAAAAAAATAGATTCAGAAACAAATGGCATGGGAGGGGAGGGTTAGAGATTAACCAAAAGACTTGTATGCATGCATATTAGCATAATCAATGGACACAGACACTGGGGTGGTGGGGGCTTGCCCTCAGGTGTAGGAGTGGCGGGGGGGTCAACTGGGGAAAAAGGGGAAATATGTAATACTTTAAACAATAAAATAAATAAATAATAAATAGATATGTAAATAAATAAATAAATAAACAAACAAACAAATAAATAAGAGAGTTATGGTTCCTACAGAAGCCTCTTTAACTTACCCTGTTCTAGAAGTTTCCACAAAGCAGGCATTGTAGATAGACTATGGCACCCAGATCAGATGTGCAGTAAGTATGGGTAGTAAACATGAGATAGAAGCCGAGGTAGGCGAGTAATTAAACTATGTTCTCTGGCTGTCCATTGGTTCAACTATAATTGCTGAGGTGGCCAGACGGGGAATATGTGCTGTAGGAAAGCAGTGCCTTTGAGTCTGATTTCTGTGACAGAGGCTGCCGTGGTGAGGTTGGATCCATGGCTGGCTACCCAGCTCTGTGCAGTCCCTGTCCAGCCCTAGGCTGTGCTTCCCTGACTCAGACCGCTTGATATACTGATTGTTGATATGTGTTGAGAATTTGATTGGGTTGAACAGAACATGGTGGTAAATACCCAGTCATTAACTATCTTTTTTTTTCCTCCTGAGCCCTTGGAAAATAAACTATAATAATAATAGTGACCATAATGATAAAAAATGGGCAATACAATATTTGCCAATGGAACTGGAAGTAATATCAATAGCTTCTCTGAGTATTCAAATATTCAAATCTTTGAGTCATTTTTTTCCAGGAAGAGTCCAAAAGTGGCCTGAAATTCCATGCAGTAATTTCCCTTACTAGAGCTGTCTGCAGGAGCAAGCCCCGTGTTTGTGGAGGAGCACGTGGATGTAAATGCTCGCCTAAGAGCACCACTTCTCTCCACGCCACCTTTGCCTTAAGGCTCTATGCTCAAACCTAGTGCTCAGTTCATAAATCAACTTCCCTAAGGTGGTTGAATGATGTTGTCCTTGTGCTCCCATGGCCTCTGTACTTACCTATATTCTGACACTCTATCCGCTGCATTTTACTTGCCTGTCTATGCTCTAGATTTCAAGATCTATAAAGAAGAAATCATGTCTTATTCACAGCACCCACCACAATGCCGGCACATGCTGAAAAGTATTGACCAAATATAGGAACATGGATTTTATTAAATGACATTATTAAATTAATGAACAAATGATTTAAGTTAAAAAAAAATACACAGTTAACAACATGAAGAACCAAATACTTAATATCATTTGCCTTGCTTCACTAGTGGGCTCTTTAATATAGATTTCACCCCTCCTCCCCCAAACACACACATATACACATACACACACTTCCATGAGCAGTTGTCTACTGCGGCATTGAGCTCTGGAAAAGAGAAAGGTGATAGATCAAAAAAAAGTATTTATCAATTATAACTACTGCACGGGCTCTTGGACAGTGCTCATTTTACCCAGATATGGAAACTATTCCTACAGAACAAAATGAAAAGCAGTGGGAACAGAGCAAGGGAGTTTCATTCAGCAATGATTTTTTCCCTAAGGCATAAATTGATGCTTTAATGTTTTATTTGTTGAGGCGCAAAACCCTTTTAACTATTATTTCTGCATATGGAACTAGGAATATAGTCTTATATGATGCAATGAGAAATACACAACTTCACCTCGAGATATTGCTGCCCCAAATGAAGGAACATCATGAAGGAACATCAGACTTTGGAGAAATTCTGTGCCAGAATAAAGAAGACTAAAGACCCCTGACAACTAAATAAAATGTGTAATCCTAGATTTGCATCCTGGAATTTCTCTTTCTCTCTCTCTCTCCCATCTACCATCTACCTATCTATCCAACTATCCATCTATGTAAGAAAATATCATTGGAACAATTTTCATAAATTGAATAAGGTTTGTAGATTAAAAATAATATTGTGTCACCGTTATTTTTCTAGTCTTGATCATTGTAAATGTGGTTGTATAACAGAATTACCTTGTTCTTTGAAAACATTGGAAATCTGGGTGAAGCGTATTCTAGAATTCTTTTTACTCTTTTTACAGTTTTTAAATAAGTTTAAAGGTATTTAAAAATAAAAATATTATAAAATTAGGGCTATAAATTCATATGACAATTTGAGGGAGATGTACTGTTATGGACTGCATTATTCTGTCCTCCCCAAATTCATATGTTAAAACCTAATTCCCAATGTGATGGCATTTGAAGATGGGGCCCTTGGGGGAAGATTAAGTCAGAAGGGTAGAGCTATCATGAATAGGATTAGTGCTCTTATAAAAGATCCCAGACAGCTCTCTCACCCCCTCTGCCATGTAAGGACACAGTGAGGAGGTCATCTGTAACCAGGGAGTGGGTCCTCACCAGTCACTGTATCTGCTGGCACCTTGGACTTGGACTTTCAGCCTCTGGGTCTGTGAGAAATAAGCCACCCAGTCTCTGATATTTTTGTCATAGCAGCCTGATCAAAACAAGACATGAACATTGAACACAATAGTAATTATACTAAATTAGGTTAAATTTTAAGCATGCTGGACATTTGCTAAGAGACCTACAGGTGTTTGTTTCTCTCAGGGTTAGTTTCAAAGTGCAGTGTAGCATATTGGATTTTGTGTAATTGCCAGTAATATAGTGTAAGGATGAGGGCCTGCAAACATGTAGTGTTGCAATAATATTAAAAGCCTCAAGTGCACTCTAGTCAACAGAAGTCCTCAGAGGCAGCTAAGCAGTCCAGTGCCTACAGGTAAGAAACTGGAAAGAAAGGATCCAAAGTAAACATGACTTGCAGGCTGACTATTGCACCATTGCTCTCTTGACAATTTTTTTGCTTTCTGTAGTACCCATAAAGGGAGGCCCATCCTTCCAACTGATAGATTTTTATTTTCTCTAATTATGATCCTCAGAAAGCAAGACTATCCAAAATACTTTGTATTCAAACAAAAGAAATCTGTTTGAATTCATTTAATGTTGACAAGGATACACACTGACTTTCATGGGCCCTAGACCTTTTTACTTTTGTGGGCTTCATCATAATATTTTTTTCTGTTTGAGACAAAATTTAGTATTTTTTTTTGTGTGTCCAATATTATCTTTTTCTGTATGCTGTTGAATATAACATGCATGCAACATGGAAGGGGTGGGGTGAACAACATGTATATACAAATCCTTGGGGACAAAGGCCCCGGCCAGGAGGCACTGAGCAAAGGAGGGGTCCATCTCCCCCCTGGCCGGGAGGGGAGCTCTGAGGCAATCTGTAAAGGGGGCATATGCCCAGGGAGAGGGAACAGCTGCCACTCCTGCTTCTGTTCCCCCAACCTAAACCGGAGGGATGCTGAGGAAGGAGAAGGCAGGGTCCCAGAAGCCAGGGGATCAGCACCCCTATCCTTGGCCTCAGGGGCCCAAGAACTCTTTGCATAAAATATCTTCAGAACTAGGAGATGGTCAAAGGCACAAAGTTTAAACACTGGGAAGGGAGGGCTGTTGAGAGGGGCTGGAGTACCCTGAGCCCAGGGGTAGACCAGAGGTGTGATCTGTTGCTCGTTTCCTGGAAGGGTGACTGCCTGTCATCACAGGACATTTTCCATTATGAGGCACACGGCCCAGGCCTTGAGCACCCACCTTCCTGAGGAAGTGGATATCAGGTTGGCACAGGAAAGGCCCTGGGAAGGGGCCACTCTAGGTTAATACTTTGGTGAGGTTTGGGGAGAAGTAGGATTCTACCCCAGGCTCCTGACTCAAACCTTCTCCCTGAGCTGGATGCTAAACCCAGTGTCCACACTACCCCCAGCTCCTACACAAGGCCAATCTCACAGAACACTCCAAAGTGAGGTCCTGAAGTCAGGGAATAGTGGACGGGTTGAAGGGAGTTTTCCGGCAAGCACCTGGGACGGATCACAATTTCCGTTCCACTGGTTGCTGTAGACACAGTTCGCTGCCCGCAGAGATGCAGAGATGCAGAGATGATGGGCAAGTGATTGTCCATGTGGTAACTGATGAGGTGACTGACGCTCTCAAAGCGGTGATCCTTTGTCCGAACCACACCCTCAGGGTCCACCAGCAGCAGGTGCTTGGGCTGCCCGCTCTGCAGGCCAGTGAGCACGTACTGGCCAGGCGTGGTCGTGCTTTCCCGCACCAGGAAGTCCCGGTTGAGCTGCAGCAGGGCCTCAGCCTCCCGCCGGTTCAGCTTTCCATGGAACCACGGCTCCCCTAGCAGCTGCTCAGCCATGGCCACTGACTGGGGAGGTGGAGGCACCCGAAGGGCATCTTCAAAAGGCTTCATGTCAAAGAGGTCTCGGGGCGCACTGCCATTGACAGCAAGATTGGGGGGCCCAGCCCCGCCCCCTGCTTGCCGGCCCTTGTCCAGGTTCTGGATGTTGACATAGGAGGGGTCATCAAAGAGCTCTCTGCCTGCTGGGCAGGGTGGCAGAGCTGGCATCTGCTTGTGGACTTCTGGGTCTCCCCCTGCAGGCTGCCCCACAGGCAGCGTAGCTCCAAGGTGGCTGGGGTTATGGGCACTGGGCAGAGTGGGTCAAGCAGGCCCCTGGGGGGTTCCTTCCCGAAGCCTCATGTCCACCACCACCCCAAGAGGGGCTTCCTTCCCCGGGGAAGTCATTATAGTATTGATCAGGTGGCTCTTCCTCCTCCTCATCCCAAGCTGAGCCATCAAAGCCAGCCATCCTGTTATGGGGGGTGACCAGCTTGGGCGGGTTCCTGAGGTATTGTTTGAATCGTAACTGGAAGGCCTGGCCAATGGTGCTGATGACGTCCTGAGCAAGCCCTTCGGGACACTCCAGGATGTGGCAGGCTCTCTGATTCACTGGGTCTTTGGCAACATAGGCGACATACTCAGCTGTGTCCGGTCCCGCCAGACACGAATGAGATAGATTGCATGTGATGGTGGGTGATGATCTGTTTGCAATCTGCGGCCATGAGGTTGAGGCTGCTGGTGGAGACGGTGAGAGTGATTGGCATTCCAGCAAATTTCAGGTTACTCCTCCCCAGAATGGAACTGAGTGGGCGGCTACAGGGCTTTCTCCTTCTTGAAGCCCCCTTAGCACCTGGCACAGCCTCACACACCAGGCTGATGGCCTCCCTGGTGACCTGAGTCCGAGTGTTGAAGTCCAGGGCACGCATGGACTGCAGGACCTCCACACAGCCCATGTACAGGGCCTCATGGAGTCTCCGCACCGCACCGCAGGATGATTTGGTTCTGGATCATGCCAGTGCCTCTTTAGGTCGCTGCTCCAACTTTCTCCCCTGGAAAGCCTCCCTGGAGAAACTTTATAGCACTCACTTCTGGCCTCGCTAACCCCTGACCCTCTACCCCACCATCCCCCATTATTTCTGACTGTAAATTTTTTTGAGGTCATAGCTCACCTCCTGTAAAGAGCCTTGTGGTGTCACAGAAGTTTCTGCAAAATTAAATAGAAGATAAAGTGCCATCTGGAGGAATGATATTAATTATAAAATTACAAATATTAGTCTTTGCCTGGCTGGCGTGGCTCAGTGGTTGAGTGTTGACCTATGAACCAGGAGATCACAGTTTGATTCCTGGCCAGAGCACATGCCTGTGTTGCAGGCTCTATCCCCAGTAGGGGGCATGCAGGAGGAATCAGTGATTCTCTCTCATCATTGATGTTTCTATTCCTCTCTCCCTCTCTCTTCCTCTCTCTCAAATCAATAAAAAAAATTACAAATATTAGTCTTCATATGGAATGTTATTCCAATAATCAGTGAGAATCATCCTATATAATAAAGAACTAATATGCAAATTGACCATCACACCCTTACAAGATGGTTGCCTATGACCAGGCCATCAGGGGGGTTAGTGAGGGATGACCAAACAACTGAACAAGCAGGCTACATGGGGCAACCAGGCCGGCAGGGGGGGCAGTTGGGAGTGATTAGGCTGGCAGGCAGGAGAGTGATTAGGAGTCAGTGGTCCAGGATTGTGAGAGGGATGTCCCAGATTGGAGAGGGTGCAGGCTAGGCTAAGGGGGAATACTCGCCCCCCGTACGAATTTCATGCACCGGGCCTCTAGTTTTAAAATAAAAGACATTGATCAGGGTTGGCCAAAAATCATGTCTTTTATTTGCAACAACTGTTTCTTAAAATTGAGACATTGTGCCCTGGCCATTGTGCTAAGTGGTCAGAGCATGGGTCCTGTGCACCTAAGAGTTTCAGGTCAATTCTTGGTCAAGGGCATATACTTGAGTTGCAGGTCTGGTCCACAGCCCTGGTTGGGGCTCCTGCAAGAGGCAACCAATTGATGTGTCTCTTTCACATGGATGCTTCTCTCTCTCTCTCTCTCTTTCTCTCTCTCTCTCTTTCTCTTCCATTGCCCCCCCCCCCCCTTCTACTCTCCATAAAAATCAATGGAAATAATGTCCTCAGGTGAGGATTAACACAAACAAACAAATAAATTATCAACTAATTAAGATATTGTCCATGGTTCTCAAGTCATCCTCTTAGAGTTTAAAGAGGATCTGGAAGAATTGTGCCTTTTGGTGAACTAGTCCTTTCCCTACTGTTTCACTGCTCCCATTGTGCCAAGTGTTCATGCAGTGCTTTAATGCCAGGGCAGGAGGACATAGTCTACTTCTTTCCATCCCAAATTTATCAAAGAATCAAAAGTGATTTTTTAATAGACCACACTGTAAATACTGAGAAATCATGTGTGTGCTTTTTAAAGTGCTTACTTATTTGGCTTCTGCAAATGTAGAATATTAAGTGCTGGGTGTTCAGTAGTGAACAAAATTGCAAAAAAATAAATTAAAAAAAATAATCCCTGCCTTTATGAAACTTAACATGCTACAGATATCTCTTTAGTTTTAGCTATTGTGTCCTCTAACTTCTGAATTCCATAGCAATGGTTTCATTTATTTTATATAATTAAATTCCAAAACAGCCTGGGGAGCTAGCTCATCTTCATTCTGCAGAGGTAATCAGAGAAGCAAGAGAAGGTTTCTGAAATAAGAACTAAATTTGAATTGGGAATGAGAGTGATTGAAGCAACTCTAGGTGTATGTTGGCTAACCCTAGCAACCTGACCCAGGTGATCTGGAATTCCTTTCACTGTGACAGCTTAGTTCAATGGCCTTTGGCCCTGTAAGTGAGGTGCCCAGGGCTTCCAAGAAATTGTGAAAAAACAAGCGGGGATCATTTCAGTTCACCACTGAATTCAACAAACAATGGTTTCAATGACAAAGGCATATCTAAACCAGATAAATAAATCATTTCTTTTTCTTTTCTTAGTGTGAAGCTCATTCATGAGGAGACCTCTGCTCAGACTTAGAGTAAAAATGGGTACAGAAGCCTGTACAGATAGTTCGGAGAAGGTTTTTTTTGTTTTTTAAATCCTTACGCAAGGATATATTTTTATTGATTTATTTTTTTTAGAAAGAGGAGAGAGATTGGTTACCTCCCCAACACACCCTGATGTGGGATCAAACTACAACCTTTTGCTGTAGGAATGATGCACCAACCAACTGAGCCACCTGGCCAGGGAGGAGGCAAATTGAATTTTAGCAATTAAAAATCTTAATTTATCTGCCTGGCTGGTGTGGTTCAACAGTTCAGCTTCGACCCAGGAATGAAGAGGTCATGAGTTCTACTCCTGATCAGGGTACATACCTGGGTTGTGGGCTCGATCCCCAGTAGGGGGCGTGCAGGAGGCAGCTGATGGATGATGTTTTTCATGGATGTTTCTATCTCTCTATCCCTCTCCCTTCCCCTCTCTCTCTAAAAATCAATAAAAACATATTTTTAAAAATCTTCATTTATCATGAAACTAACAATAAAAACTCAGAAAATTCAGCTTAATTATGTGATAGAATTGCACTAACCTTTTTTTCTTTGCAGCTATTTAGAAGGCTTCCTTCATGCATTTGCCTCTTCAATGGTAGAAAAAAGAGCAGCAATAGCAATTTTGCTTTTTTAATAACTGAAGATATGGGTCAAAACAGTAAACCCAAAAGAGTATTACTTTCTCAAAGAAAAGCGCAGCAAAAGTTCCTTTATTCTGTCTTAACTTATTGTTTGTTATTAATCACTTTTGGGGATCTTAAAGCCTCTGGGATTAGGGTCCCAAGGAAAACACTGGTCTTCTCAGAGGCTCCCAGTCCGCTGATCCCAGAGATCAAGGTGAAGCTGCAAGTCTAGCTGATTTATCCTAAAAGTCAGACCACATCATTGGTGCCACATCCTGTTTGGTAACTATCCTTTCATTAGGAAAAACCAGCCATTGATATCAACTCAGATTTAAGAGGAGGGGAACTAAATTCTACTTTTCAATGGCAGGAGTAGTAAAAAATTCTCAGCCATCTTTAAGTTGCCAAAATAGGACTGAAAACCACTGTAATAGCCTAATCTCCCCATGTTATAGATGGAGATGCTTTGATAGAACATCAATTTTGAGTAAGTGCAATTAACTCTAAAACTTCAAACATGATGTTCAGAACTCTGGCAAACTTTAAGTCAAAAACTTTGTTGGAGACCAGCCACATTGCTTTTGGTCTCTCTCTAATAAAATATACCATTAGTTGTCTGCTTGAAACTTCTTAGGAGAAAGGCTTTTAATTCCTATCTATTTTCCTTAAGAGCTAAAAAAAAGAAAATCCAAAATTTTCAAATTAAATGGTAAATATTCACACATCCCATGAAAAAGGGGTGGAGGTGTGATCTTTGCAAATACTCTGTATTATGTGTTTTGTGTCACCTATCATCATCATGATTTCATATTATAAGCCTTGTGAGGGTATGACTGAGAAAGGAGAGCAGCACTTCAAAACATCTGAAAAGGATTTAGGTCAGTGAAGAAAGTATTGCCACAAACTGGCTTATCAAGAAGCAGATTCTGATCAAAAAGTTCTAGAGATCTGTTGTTAAACAACATGCATATAGTTAACACTACTGTACTGTATTCCTAAACATGGTTGAGGTAGTAAATTTTAAGTCATGTGTTTTTTGCCACAATAAAACCCAAAACCAAACAGGCAGAAGGTTCTGGGATGATTTTGGCGTTTAAGACATTTACTAAGGATCAAATCCTACGGGGAAAAAAAAAAAAAGCGGGTGAGGAAGCAGGATTGGGCACAGGTGAACAGCCAAATTGCTTATGCAAGCCCTACCATAGACTTAGACAACCCAGCAGGCAAGCCCTAGAGCAAATAATGTTGTCCAGCCTAGAGCTGAACCGCCCACCTTTATACTCTCACTGAGCCACTGGATGCAGGCTGCCCCAGGAAGGCTGTGGCCTTGGCCAAGGCAGCTCCAGCAGGGTCTTAGTTGAAGGCACGTGGGGACAGTGGAACACCATTCTACTGCCATTGTTTAAGAAAGAAAATACAGTGACAACACATGGGAACGTAACAACTGCACTTTGAAGATGTTGTCTGAGATCCCTGGAGGAATAATATGAGACACATGATTTAATGACAACTTCAGTTCATTGAAAATCGAATCTAAGAGTATTTAGTATTAATTTTAGCTAGAAAAATCCACTCCTTTGTTTTTACACACGTACACACCCACACACAAATCCTCTTTTAACACAACATAGTCAAAGCTCAGGAATAAGTCAAAGGGGTGTGAGTATGAAGAATGTAATATATTTAAGCTTTGTAATTTCTACACTATGAAATTTTTTCATAATATTATGTGTTCTTATGGATTTCTTCCAAGTTTTCTGCATTTATTTTCAGCTTGTATAAAAAGAGCCATGGATTACCAGCACATGCTAATAAGATACAATTTGAAGTTTAAAAATGTTACTAAAAGGAAATTTTGTTGATTTGGTTCTTAATATTCTCATGTAATTTTGCACTTTCTTATTTAACAACATTTTCACATTTTTGATCAGAATATTTTGAGGCTTTCAAAGATCTCCCTTGCTCTCAGCATGAACTTGGACAAATTCTTATTCTCTCTAAACTACAGTTGCCTGATCTGTAAAATGGACATACAATGGCATGTACTTCATAGGCTCATTGTGAGTGTTAAATGATATAATGTTGTAGATGGTTTAAGACAGTGGATGGCACAAAGAAACAAGTCAATATGTGTAACTGACTGTCTTGTGATACTGTTAACTGTCCTTTCATTAGTAAAAATCAGCCATTACCATATGCCACACTTTTGCAAAATATATTTGTTGAAAAGTAATGACTTAGGAATGGAAACCCAAATCTCTGATCCTAGGGTTCTGTCTCCAAGAATTTTCTAAATCCGTCACAAGGTGGCCCCAAATCCATGTACTCTCTGACTCCACACTCATGGAAAATGAATCAAACAGCAAGAAGACGTTGTAGCAAAAACCCATGTTAATAATAATTCAAAGTGTAGGTGGTCCGCTTAAAAATGAGCTGTCTATTTGGCTTCAAAAAGAGAGAAAAGTAAGCCTCATTTATTTGAAATGGGCAAGAAGGCTGTTAAATGTGTCTAGACATTTTTCTTCAAGGCTAGTTTCAATAGAGTGGTGAATAAATCATCCTATTGACGCTGAAAACACTTCAAGTAGTACATGGCCTAGCATGTTTGAGAAAAACCTCTAATCTTTACCTTTTCCCTCTTTTACAAATGGGCTATTTAGCAATTATTTATTTTTTGGTTTTACCTGAGTACTTGTAAAAATGGTTTGAGAACCATTTCTTTCCCCTTTATCCTCTCCAACTCAAAACAGAGAAAAACAATAGATTATAAATGATGTAAGATCCTGTCAGAAAAGCCTCAGATTAAAGGTTTTAGAAGTTCATGACTAATTCATTACCTCTTCCTCTTATCTCAGAATCCTTGAAATCTTAAGATGGAGCCTCAACAATTTATTTCCAGACAGTGAACAATTCTTTCCAGGCTAGGTAGTGCAATGCTAAAGGCAATGCTTAGCAACTGACTGCAACTGATAGGCAATCTATCTATATAAAAGGCTAATATGCTAAGTGTCCAACCATCTGGGTAATGACATTAAGCAGCAACACCTGGCTTCCTCTCCCTAGCAATGACTAGCCTCAGGTGGAAACATTTTACACTGTAACCAAATGTCTGTGAAGCATTTTCCCATGCCTCATCTCATTTCATCCTCACAGAAGTCCTGGAGTAGGTAGATAGGAGACTCCGTGGAATCCTATTTTCTCTTCATTAGCCGGAAAATGGAGATTTAGAAAGCTTAGAAACTGATCCCGACTGAAAAGAAGTAAGATATGATGGACCTTGGAAATGACTTCAGGTTTTCTCACTGCTCAGAATAGTCAAACACTGCTGCAGTTAAATATTTTACCCTTTGTTCTCCCTGTGTGATCTACAATAATAATGTGCTTCGTGTTGATGACAATTACCTGAAAGAGAAGTTGGGGTGCTTCAGTGGGCTGAAAAAAGTTTAGCAGCATCAGAAAACAGGTCTAATTAAGCAAGTTTGTTCTATATCTGTAAAAGCTGACTAGCACATGTGCAATACATATAAAGCTCTCACTGGCACCAATTGCAGCTGTGTGTTTTGATCTGTCATTGTCGATCATGAATTTGGTTGTTTTTCTTGATATTCTGAAGCTGAAAGAAAGTGGTGTCATCGCATAGAAGTAAAAATGACCATTAAATATGATTGTAATAGTGATTTGGATAGATGTAATTATCCCCGTGTTGCCATCATATTCAGAAACAAAGATGAAGGACCTCCTTTGGAAAGGGACTTTCTCATTCATTGTAAACCAGATCTCAATAATCTGAATGCCTCTAAAATGAAACAAATAACTATCCTGTTTTCTACATTAGATCTAATTACATTTCCTATTCTTTTCCCACATGGTGAAAAGTCTGGGGAACGGATATTGCATTAAGACTAAGAGATAACAGTGTAATCCTATCTAATAAAGAGGAAATATGCTAATTGACACATCGTTGCAAAAGATGGTGGCACCAATAGGAGGGAATATGCTAATTGACGGCCCCACCCTCAAAGATGATGGCACCCACAGCCAATAAGAAGGGAATATGCTAATTGACTGCCCTGCATTCAAAAATGGTGGCACCCACAGCCACAAGATGGCCGGCAGGGGAGGGCAGTTCTGGGCAACCAGGCCTTCAGGGGAGGGCAGTTGAAGGGGACCAGGCCTGCAGGGGAGGGCAGTTAGGCATCAATCAGGCTGGCATGGGAGTGGTTAGGGGGTGATCAGGCAAGCAGGCAGGTGAACAGATTGGAGAAGGTGCAGGCTTGGCTGAGGGACACCCCTCCAGTGCACGAATTTTATACACTGAGCCTCTAGTTGACAATAATACTAGATACAACGGATGATGCCGAAAAGGAAAATTTTCCCATCAAATTTCTTAAAAGTATTACTTCTTTGGGAATCCTGTGTCATAAATTAGAATTGAAAGTAGGTGCAATCATCACGCTACTGAAAAATCTTAATAGTAAATGGGGTCTTTTTTAATGGTACTAGATTTATTATCAAAAGATTGTGACCTAACATAATCAAAGCTGAAGTATTAACAGTATCTCCAGAGGAGAGGTTGTTCTGATTCCAAAAATTGATTTGTCCCTGTCTGACACTGGCCTCAGTATTAGGATAAGTTTAATGAATTTATCAGTCATTTTTTGTTCATCAGATTATTTATTCACTTGATTTTTAGATTCACTTGTTGATAGATGTGTATTTGTTGTTCATAATTTGTATCTTTACCTTTTTCTTCTTCTTCCTCTTCTTAAAGGATACCTTTCAGCATTTCATATAATACTGGTTTGGTGGTGA
Organism: Myotis nattereri; assembly: GCF_964212035.1. Classification (NCBI taxonomy): domain Eukaryota; kingdom Metazoa; phylum Chordata; class Mammalia; order Chiroptera; family Vespertilionidae; genus Myotis; species Myotis nattereri. The sequence continues at coordinate 184,153,198 of NC_138075.1, forward strand.
TAAACTCCTTTAGCTTTTCCTTATCTGTGAAGCTCTTTATCTGACCTTCAATTCTGAATGATAGCTTTGCTGGATAAAGTAATCTTGGTTGTAGGTTCTTGGCATTCATCACTTTGAATATTTCTTGCCACTCCCTTCTGGCCTGCAAAGTTTCTGTTGAGAAATCAGCTGACAGTCGTATGGGTATTCCCTTGTAGGTAACTGAGTTTCTTTCTCTTGTTGCTTTTAAGATTCTCTCTTTGTCTTTTGCTCTTGGCATTTTAATGATGATGTGTCTTGGTGTGGTCCTCTTTGGATTCCTTTTGTTTGGGGTTCTCTGTGCTTCCTGGACTTGTAAGTCTATTTCTTTCACCAGGTAGGGGAAGTTTTCTGTCACTATTTCTTCAAATAGGTTTTCAATATCTTGCTCTCTCTCTTCTTCTGGCACCCCCATAATTCGGATGCTGGTACACTTGAAGCTGTCCCAGAGTTTCCTTACACTATCTTCGTATTTTTGAATTCTTTTTTCATTTTGCTTTTCCGGTTGGGTGTTTTTTGCTTCTTCGCATTTCAAATCTTTGACTTGATTCTTGCGATCCTCTGGTCTGCTGTTGGGAGTCTGTATAATATTCTTTATTTCATTCAGTGTATGCTTAATTTCTAGTTGGTCCTTTTTCATATCCTCGATGGTCTCACTAGATTTCTTGAGGATCTCACTACACTTATCGGCGGTTTCTAGAAAGTTCTTGAAAAACCTTAAAAGTGTGGTTTTGAACTCTATATCCAGTAGTTTTCTTTCCTCCATTTCTGTCATTTGTGCCCTGTTTCTTTGTCTCGGCATTTTTTATGCTTCCCTGTGTTGATAAAGTGGTTTTCTGTGCTAAGTGTCCTCTAGAGCCAGGTGGCTCAGCCTCCCCAATTACCTGAGATAGACACTCTTGGTGCACCCCCTTGTGGGCTTTGTGCACAGTCTTGTTGTAGTTAAGCCTTGATTGTTGTAGGTATTACTGGGAGGAATTGACCTCCAGACCAATTGGCTGTGAGAATCAGCTGTGTCTACAGTGGGAGAACTTCTGTGCTGAAGACACCCTTCTGGGGCAAGACTTGCTTCAGTGGGGCTTTGGTGCTCACTGAGTCTGCCCCCTGAGTGTGTCTCTTATGGATCTGCGGAGTTATAATTGGATGGTCCCACTCTGACCACTGGGTACACTGGCTCTTGGATCTAAGGAGATGCTAATCTAGCCTCTGCCTGAGGCTACCCTGCAGAAGCCAGCTGTGAAGCAATGAAAGTTGCTCTGGGGCCTTGGGCAGCTGCAGTTTGTTAAGTAATTTTCAGATTACAAAGGGCCGGGCCTTTCATATGCAAAAGCCTCCATGCAGGGCTTGGGCGAGGCGGAGCCCCAGGGGATCAACTGGGCGGGCAGAGGGAGCAGTATGACTGCTCTCAGTCCTGTTCTCAAAGGCCCCGGCAATCGCTGCATGTGCCTCTGAGAGAAAGCTGCCCTCAAGTTTCGACCGATGCCAGACAGTCCCGTTTCTCCCGTATGAGTCTGGGTCCCCAGAGACTCGCCCAGAACTGGAGCTCAGAGCCTGAGACTCCCTCCCGATTAAAAAAGACAATCATGACCTCAGCCGCCAGCCGGCTCCGCATGCACCTCTGCACCTTTGTATTTTACTTCCGCATCACACCTCCTCTGAGTCTCGGTATGCTTTTCTCCTTCCTTCTAGTTGTAGAATTTCCACTCAGCCAGCATTCCTGTGGTTCTGGATGTTGTCCGTTCCGTCTTTTAGTTGTATTTTTGAAGTGGTTGTGCTAGGCAGCAATCTCCGGTGTTTACCTATGCCGCCCTCTTGGTTCTCCTATCAGTCATTGTTTTTTTTTGTTTTTTTTAAAATATATTTTATTGATTTTTTACAGAGAGGAAGGGAGAGAGATAGAGAGTTAGAAACATCAATGAGAGAGAAACATCGATTAGCTGCCTCCTGCACATCTCCCACTGGGGATGTGCCCGCAACCCATGTACATGCCCTTGACCGGAATCGAACCCGGGACCTCTCAGTCCGCAGGCCAATGCTCTATCCACTGAGCCAAACCGGTTTTGGCTAGTCATTGTTTTTATCAATGTTGTTTTTATATCATGTTTTTGTTGTTTTATATCATGTTTTTATTCTTTTTATATCATGTCTTTGTTATATCATGTTATTGTTTATTTATAAATCAATTTATACATTATTTTCATATACATTTTACTAATTTTCTTTCATCTCTGACACTTCTATTACAGAGAAATGGCAAATAGTGATATTAAAATATTTCTTCTAATTAATTTCCTTTCAATGTTCATGAATTCGTGCACCAGGCCACTAGTGTTTAAATAAATGGTAAAATAAGTAATACAGGGGAACTGAGAACATAAGAACTACCGTATGTAGTTAAGAGCCTTAGCACTGGAGTCAGAAGTTTTGGCATTCTAGTTTAACTTAACTTGGATTCTAATAGTAACTTGGATAAGTGTCTTCAAGATAATCATGCTTATTTCATAGAAGTTTTTGTGAGAATTAAATGAGATAGCATATAAAGTGTTGAACATTTTGTCTGGAACATGGTAAGGACATAATAGTACCTTTTATTACCACCACTGCTTTCACTTGCAATACCATGGGATAATGAAAAAAATTAATCTCCAATGGAAAGATCCAAACATATCCCTGCTCAACTGATTTTGACCTAAGTCTCAAAACCCAGCTCTAAATGATGTGATATTGTCCCTGTTTATGAGAGGTGGTCAGAAATGTGAACAAACAAACATTGCTTGGAAGAGAGCAACCTAGAATTTAATAGAATGATCTGAGTACATTTAGTAAAAAATATAGAAAATTATACTTTTGAGTGACTTTATATACTTTTGAAAGTAAATGAGACTTGATTTGATTCTGTACACTCTATCACATATTTGATTTTACCTCAAAAAAAAAAGAAGAAGCAGAAATAAGATGGAATTGTTAAATTTCATAATGTACAGAAGCCTCTCTTGCACCTGTCTTGAAAGTAAAAAGATAAAATTAGCAGTTCAATTGGAGTGTGGATAAATCATAACTCACGATCAAGTGACTCACCTTATACTCCAAATTTCTAACTTAATGTTTGATATGAATTGTTAAAATTGTTGGTTGATTTATGGCAAGGGCTTTTGCAGTCAGCCAGCAAGACCAAAACCTTAAATAGCATTTGTAGCACTAGATATAAGGCATATGTTTGATATCCTTCCTGTATTTTAGAGAAAGCTGTACAGTGCTTATTTTGCAAGATAAATCCATTATTAAGACACAGTTGTTTTCATAAAAAATACCAAAAACTAAATTACACTTTCAATGACTAAAAATTGGAACAAAGATTAGCATAAACAGTTGCTTATACACATACATACAAAGTTAATGATGTGTGTATATACATGCACACACATACCAAGCACTCTGCTGCATACTTTTATATATAATTTAATCTAATTTTAACATCAATAAGTATTATTATTTCAATTTAACATGTTAGGTAACGGAGAGTTTGATATAGTGGATTAGTGCTTTCCATAATGTTGGCTATATACTATTTTATTATGTAATAATTACTACATGTGAAAGAAGCATTTACCAAAGAGATAAAATGTAAAGCACAATGAGCAGTACTAAAAACCAAACGTGCTTGAATGTACACTGTGAACATCAGAACTAGAACTTGATCTCTAATATCAGATCTATGGGCTCTTCCACTCTTCCATCCCTCTGCTTCCAGAGTTAATTACAACCCTAAACTTTGGTTCATGCTTACAGTTAGACATGTAGTTATTTTCCAAAACTAACCTAGACATTAAATTATTGATGGTAGTCATAAATTTAATATAAACACTGGAAGCATAATTCTCAGATTTTATACTTTCTGCTCAGAATTGATCAGTTTGTTTTGTGGTTTTAATTTAGTACTTACATGTGATTTATTGACAATCACTTACTTTGCACTGACTCAATAAGAAAAACTCAAATTAGCATTACATTTGAAAATAGTTTTCTTAAAACTGTGCAACTTTTAAGATTAAACAAGAAAACGCCAAATGTGCTTTCTCATAATTTTTTTACCAGTTTATTATGGTATCAATGCGAATGTGGAAAATGCAATAAACAAAATATTATATCTCAGAACCAGCAGATTGCAAAAATATTTTCAGCTTTTACTTTGGTTACTCTTGCAATATACCTGCTATTTGCCAGGCACAGGCTGTAGGCTTTATGTACAAATCATTCAGTAATTTCTATCTGCATTGTTGATAGAATTGATAAGATGCCCCTTCCTTCCTTTTCCTGATCAAGTATTGATTATGTACCTACTAAGTGCCCAACATGATAGGCATATCTGGGGCTTCAAATATGAAATCAAGAATGTCAGAAGACCATACAATATTAAGAAGACATGAAAGTGTTTATATTTTAATTCATTTAATAAAACATTTATGAAAACAAATGGAATCCAAGATGTAAAGGAGTTCATGTAAGGCACTGTCGGTGTCTGGAATTCTGGATTATGATTCTTTGTGACAGGTAGCTGTTGCCTTAAGCAGGTGTCAGTGGAGGATTGAATGTTGGCATCTCTTCTCTCCTATGTCACCCCTTATGGTGAACAATATCCACACACTGAATAATACAGGGGCCCAGCACTTTAATGAAGGCTTAAGAGCTACCTAAGACAAAGCATGGGGTGAGCCTGGTGTAGCTTCTTATGCCGAAAAGTATGAAAGTGCTAAAAAACAGGGGGATATGTCCAAAGGACAAAGGAGGCAACTTGAGGCGTAGTCATCATGGAGTAGGAGAGATGTGAGCAATGTTCTCAAGGAAGTGAGGGATGTAGTCAAATAGAACCTGGTGAAGAGAATGCCAGGCAGAATAATCATTCCTGTAATGGAGGCCAGGTTGCTGTATGTTTGAGGAAGAGTAAGGAGCTCAGTGGGGTTGGATGAGCAAGGGGGGAAACAGTCAAAACTGCCACCAAATGCAATGACTAATTTCTAAAGACTTGGATACCAACTCTGAGTGAGAGAGGAACCAATGGTGGATTTTGAACACAGTAGAGTCCTGGCCTGGCTTATATTTTGAAAGACTGCTCTGGAAAGTGTTGTCAAGAATAGATATAGATGAACATAAGGTTACCAGTTAGGAAGCTATTGTAGTCATTCAGGTGGCTGACGATGGTGGCCCAGATCAGAAGGGTACCAGTGGGAGGGGTTAAAATTTGAGAGTATAGCCAACAAGATTACCTGGTGACCTGGATGTAGAGTATGTGAGAAAAGAGAGAGTTGAGGATGACTTTTAAGTTGGCTTGTGATAATAACCCAGGTGACAGATACATGGATAGAGACAATGGAGCTGGACTGGTCGGCTTGAATTCAAAAGATATTGTGGAGTAAAATTGCTAATATTTGGTGATAAACCTACCATTTGAACTTGAAATGCAGGTACTTTTCAGTTTAGAGCATATTTTATACTGCCTTCTACCTTTATTTCAAAAGCCTCTTCATAATTAATTCTGTCCTGCAGATCACCCTGTATTAGCTGTCTCATTTCTCCTTTTTGGAACCATCATTTTCTTCTGTGCATTCTTGATGCTCTGCATAATAATTATGAGAGATAAGTTTTGGGGATATAAATCTTAATGTTTTTAATGTATTGGTAATTAAGAAAGGGGTGTGTGTGTGCGTGTGTCCAAACACTTGTGTGTGTATGTGTGTGTGAGAGAGACAATATACAGATTTCTCTTTCTTTACAGCTCTTTTTATCCTTTTCCTTTTTTTCATTTGTAAACCAGATGTGACTGGGAAAGCTAGGATGAATTGATAGGGAGCTTTGTCATTTTCATGGACATATTCTTACAAGAATTCACTAGGCAAACTTGCAAAGTCAACACATGTTAAGCACTTTTCCATTTTGTCACCTTCTTTCCTCCCCTCCTAAACCTTTTTGCCCTCCATCCACCTTTTCCCCTACACTCTGGCTCTCGGAGCTTTGTCACTCTGTCATGCTCTCTGATAGACCAGAACTTGCAAGTTCCAGTGCCTCCACCTCTCCTTCCAAATAAAAACTACCTTATCCTCCACTCCCTTGTCCCAGCTCCACCCTCACCTCAATGCTACAGATCAATAAGGAATTGATCTGATTATAGTGTTTGATCATAAGATAAATGATCAAAGCTTTGGTGAGCCAAAGCTTTACCAAAGAACTTGAAAGAGAATTCAGAGCACCAAAAGCTTTCTCCAATAGGATAATATGTGGGGGTTATATTTTATTGCAGACTACCTCTTTTTTAACAATTCACAAACATGAGCCCAGGCACACATGCACATGTGCATTCTCTCTCTCTCTCTCTCTCTCTCTCTCTCTCTCTCTCTCTCTCTCTCTCTCTCTCCAAAGTAAAATTGCAAAGCATGAGCTTTGTGCCCAGATGCAGCCCTTTGCTCCCATATCTCTCTGAGAACTTTAAGTATAGGAGAGGTTTATTTACATGTTACAACAGTGTGCTCTTAAATGCCATCCTTAGCTTCCTAGAAGCATCCTGTGGACCTGTGCTTTATTTATCTGGAGGAATAATACAAACTTGTAAAATTAGAAGGCAAAGTGGTATTGACTAGGTCAGGATAAAGTTCAATAGGGGAGGTAAAGAACTAATAGGCCATTCAGTATTTAAAATGATTTTGTTTCCTTCTTTCTTCTTTTGTAGTCAGAGAATATTTCCTACTACATCTAAACAGGACGACTAATAAAACTGTCTTAGATTGTAGACATCAGAAAGTGCAGCAGAATTGGAACCATTCATGACTTAAGTATTGAAGAGCCTCCCAGTCCCATTAAGGCTGTTTTTCTTAGTCTGGGACACAGACAAGTGCTGGGTGGCTCCATGAGAGATGGAGAAACTTCCTGGAATGGTAGGAGGTTTCTCAACATAATGAGTTGAATTATGAAAAGGAGTCAAGGGTATCTGATTCATAGTCCAATGTTTTCTAAAGGAAGACCATTTTTAGATGTTTAAATTCATGACCAAATACCTCCAAACACAACTAAGCATAGGAACTCTGAGGAAATCAGCCATTTGGGAAAAATATATAAGAACTGTAACCTCAGGGAAAGTGTTAAACATATCCCAGAATTATAGTGATGTCTTAGCTTTGTTTACTATTATGTAAAACTAAAGAAAACGAGGCGGGAGAGCAATGGGGACGGTACTATCACCATCCTGAGACTTAATTAAGACAGGTATTTAGGGATAACTGGATATTTCCTAAAAGAGAAGACAACATAAGACCAAAGAAATGCAAACCAAGGAAGTTTAAAATGGGCAACTGGATAATGGAAAGCTAAATAGTTTTATAATCTATGGAACACCTAGAGAGAAATGTACCTTTGTAGACAAAATATTTTTGCCAACCCCCCCCCTTTTTTTTAAAAAGAATTGCCATAATTTTTATTCTTGTAAAATCAGGAGCTGAGACAAGACCTTACTTGTTTGTAGTTCATTTGCAAAGGGACCCTGGACACCAGTGTGAGGAAGTGAAGTGGAACAGAGAAGGGTGGAAAGCCAGTGTAGGTAAGTGTGCCTCATGGAGTCGCTGCTGTGGGCAACAGGGTTTCTATTTCCCCAAACATCTGGGAAGCACACAGAATGCCTCCTAAATTGTTTGCCTTAAAGCCATAGTGTGGAATATGTAACCAGTAATTCTCCTCACCCAATGGTTGGTCCCCCAGGCATAAACTTCCACCCTCTACCTGTAGCTCTCCTTGCACGCTAGTCAAGCAGCCTCCCATTACCTCCAGGAGAGCTCTGAAAGTAGAATGCAAAAGATACCTGCTCTTGAGCTAGGCAGCTACCAGTGCAAGGTAATTCTGAGACTGTATGGAATCCTCTACACAGTTGTGATTGAAGTCAGAGGTAAGCCTGGGGTATATGATGTGGATAACAATAAATGAACGTCAGAAGCTATCCCTCACACCCCTTAGGGGTTCACTACAATGCCGTATGAGTTCTTTGATCATTGGTCTTTGTGGGATAAGCTACACCCCCCCTCACCCCCCCCCCCCACACACACTATTTCAACTAGCTCCAGGCCATCATTGATATTAGTCATCTCTCTTGTCCACATTGTTCTAGATTTTTGTTTTCCTTGGTTAGAAATTGAGCTGATTTTATTTGCTTATTTGGTGGAATAACATAGTAGTTTATATCCCTGAGGGGTTTTAACTTTTGTTGTCTTGCCCTTATTTGGCCACAGTTTTTGAAATTGCCCCTTTTCCATGGCATAGAAACATCACAAGTCCCCATGTGTATCAGCAATCCTAACTCCTCATGATAATCAGGGTCATTATATCAACCAGGAGAGTAACTCTTTTCTTTATCTGCTAGTTTATGAGCATGAGGAGTCCAAAGTGACCAGAAGGAAATTGTAGTTTTAGGTTCAGAAAATTAAAACTACAACTTCCTTCTGGTACCAATGTTCTTCTCCTTGGAACCAAAATGTTGATTTGTCAGAGCTTAGCACTGTGAGTTTCAGAAGCATAAAATCTGCTCATGGGTTGCTGAACATAGTGGTTAGAAAGCTGAATATTATGTCTACCTGGAATTTCTCTGATCCATGTATGTATTCCAGCACCATACACTGACCACTGTTTGAATATATATACCACATCCTGGGTGGTGCTCCAACCTTTGAGTGTCATGTCTGAGCTGGTGCATTTCAGCTAGAAAGTAATTACCAAAGTCTGTCTACATTGTCACAGGAGGAAATTACATGAAAATGTATCTAGCCCAGTGGGTGTGGCTCAGTGGTCACAGTTAGATTCCCCATCTGGGCACATGTAGAATTGATCCCCAGTGGGGGGTGTGTAAGAGGCAGCCAATCAATGATTCTCATTATTGATGTTTCTATCTCTCTCTCCCTCTCCTTTCCTTTCTGAAATCAATAAAAATCTACTTTTTTTAAAAGAAAATGAATCTAGGTTTCAGTTTTAGCTCCTTCCAAACCTTCCATCATTTCCTACTCCAACTAACATAACAAAGACCCTGGAACATACTGGCTCCATCTTTAGATGAAAGAGGAAGGAAGAAATAATGGATTATACTTACTCTTCTCATACTTTTTAATATTGAACAAACTCTCAAGTATACAATGAGTTCTTGTATAGTTTCTCTTCCTGTGCAGGAAAACTGTTCATCAGGCTGTGTAAGGAAGGGAACATCGACGCTGGTTCTGATCCTTTTCTGAATGTTCCACGCTGCTTTTGTCCTACACTGTCTTTGCAGGCATGTCTATTTTTTGCTTTCTTCTATTTCCTGGTCTACATTATTCATCCCTGATAATTCTTATTCCATAGTTAAACATTTTATTAATAATCAAACTTCAATTATTGAGTTGCATTATTATTTCATATCTTTAGAAAGTTTGGCTTCTTCAATATGATCTGCAAAATATTACGTACTATTTATTATCTTGGAAAAGAGTTGTGTGATTTTGTAACTCTGTTTCTCTAACCTAAACTCTCTATATTTTGGGGAGCAGGAGGGGTAGGAAGAGGGCTTTGCTATGGTGAGAATTTTCAGCACCATCTATACTAATAATAGGGTAATATGAAAATTGGTCAGGATGCCGTCACAGTAACAACCGACCAGCAGGTTGTGTGGGCAGCAGGCGGGGGTGGGTGGGGACTTGCAGCATCGGGGATGAGGGCAGAGCCATGGCAGAGAGGCCTATCCACTGCGGCCCTGGCCAGGGGTCTGCAGGTGCATGGAGGTCCACAGGCCTCTGCCACAGCCCAGCCTGGGGGCAGGGCCGTGGCACGGGCCGCTGTGTGCCTGTGCTGGGGGTCTGAAGGCCTCTATTGTGGCCCAGCCTGGGGTCCATAGGCCTCCCCTGGCTCTGGCCTACCTCTTTGGGGAAATTCATCAAGGAGTTCTGAATGGGTGGGCGGGGGTTACCTCTTTGGGGTGATGGGTCGTAGGGCTCCTGCATTGTGACAGGGCACAGGCCAGGCTCGGCGACTGCACAACCCCCCACCTCCCCCCCCCCCTGAATTTCGTGCACCAGGCCACTAGTGTGACAATAAAAGAAATGCTAGCCGCGAGTGTCAATTCCTACTTGGAGTACAAGCTGGCAACACATCCTCATTTCACAGTGGACCACCCTTTCTCTTTAAACACTCCCTCAAAACATTAGTTAGGGTGGTTGCTATTTTATCTCTTCATTCCCAAAATAATGTAGGCTACACTATGGTCAAGGCCATTTATTTTCATTCCTCAGAAATTATCTCTTTCCTGATAGTGGATAAAAACGTACAGTTAATCTTTCACAGTGTTTCTGACCTTACACAAACATGTATGGGACTGAGTACTAATAAAGAGTGACTTATTCCTATGATACCACATTTCTCCTCTCAAACAAGAGCTTGGGCTAAAGCCACAATATGAAGAAGTTTTTGTATTTTATTATAGAAAACAAAGTAAGTGATATTGTGGGAAAGCAAAGGGAAGGAAGATAAGTAGGGAGAAAAATGAAGGGTATGTGACCCTCAACTCTCTACTTAAGATGTTTCTTCCTCCTTTTTGGTAGCTGAAATAATGGGGGAAAGAGGATGTAAACAAGATTGGGAGGATGAGACTGGGATTGACTTGTATCTCAGATAAACATCTAGTTATTTGAGTGGCTATTTTGAGTTATTATTCTGTTTTATTAGAACATTGGCAGATTTCCCCCTTTAAAGAGCCAAAGTTCCTTATCCTAATTCTCTCTGAATATTTTTTATTTTGAAAAATTCTACTACCAAAAGCCAGATCCAAAGTATTGAATATTGGAGTAGCTATATTGGCTACAGGGTTGCCCAACAGGGAGAACTTCCATGTGATTGTGCATAACTTATCATCAAAACCAAAATAGGGGCCACCCCTGGGAATGCAATTAGAGAGAGTCCATGGGGGACTCTTGCAGTGGTAACATTTTAGTTCCCTAAAAGGTATGGTGGATATACTATTTCCTAGATTATTTTTTCACCATTTTGAATGTCTGGAATATTTTACAATAACAATTTTTAAACTAATCAATTGAATAAGAAAAAATGAAGATAGATTTTATGATTATTTATTGGTAAATACTGAAGATGCCTTATTAGCTCTACACTCACTTGTAAAAATGTAATCAGTACAATATGATAACTCTTTCAAAGACTTCATACAAGCTTTGTTATTCATTTACTTAACAGGAAGGAATTATTACACAGTCAAGAAGAGGTGTTTTATATGAAAGGATTTTTTAAAAATACCCTCTTTTTCTCCTTTTATACATTACTAGAGGCCCGGTGCACAAAAATTTGTGCACTCGAGGGTGGGGGGGTCCCTCAGCCCGGCCTGTGCCCTCTCGCAGTCTGGGACCCCTCGGGAGATAACGACCTGCTGGCTTAGGCCTGCTACGGGGTGGCAGAGGACAGGCCCAATCCCTAGGTGCAGCCCCTGGTCTGGCTCAGAGCAGGGCTGATTGGGGAGTTGGGGCGCCACCCCCTGTCATGCATAGAGCAGGGAGGATTGGAAGGTTGCGATGCCACCCTCAGTCACACTCAGGGTAGGGCCGATTGGAGGGTTGGGACACCGCCCCCTGTCACACTCAAGGCAGGGTCAATGGGGAGGTTGCGGGGCTACCGCCTATCACGCACAGAGCAGGGCCCATCACGGGGGTTGGGGCTCTGTACCCTGTCACGCACAGAGCAGGGTCAATCAGGGGGTTGGGGAGCTCCCCCCTGTCACTCACAGAGCAGGGCCGATCAGGGGGTTGGGGCGCCGCCCTCTATCACCCACAGAGCAGGGCCAATCAGGGGGTTGGGGAACCGCCCTCTATCACCCACAGAGCAGGGCCGATCAGGGGGTTGGGGAACCGCCCTCTATCACCCACAGAGCAGGGCCGATCAGGGGGTTGGGGCACCGCTACTGTCACACTCAGGGCAGGGCCGATGGGGAGGTTATGGCTCTACCCTGTCACACACAGAGCAGGGCCCATGGGGGGGGGTGCGGTTGGGGCACCGCACCCTGTCACACACAGAGCCACAGGGCGATCAAGGGGTTTGAGCGCTGCCCCCTGTCACGCTGATCCCGGTGCTGGGAGGCATATTATTACCCTTTTACTATATAGGATAGAGGCCTGGTGCATGGGTGGGGGCTGGCTGGTTTGCCCTGAAGGGTGTCCTGGATCAGGATGAGGGTCCCCACTGGGATGCCTGGCCAGCTTGGATGAGGGGATGATGGCTGTTTGCAGCTGGTCACACACCCTTCAGGGTGGGGGTCCCCACTGGGGTGCCTGGCCAGCCTGGGTGAGGGGCTGAGGGCTGTTTTCAGGCTGGCAGGTGACTGAAGCTCCCAACCACTCCTTTTTTTCTTTTTTTTATTCTGGGCCAGCTTTAGCTCTGGCTCCAGCTCTGAGGCCTCTGCTGCTGAAAGCAGGTATCTGGTTTGTTTGGGTTCTATAATCAAAACACTGTCTCAACTCCAGCTCTGAGATCCCGGCTGGCTGAAAGCAGGATCTGGGGTTTTGTTTAGCTTCTATATTTGTTACAATTTTCAAACTGCAAGCTCAGAGGCCGGCAGCGGCAGGCGGGGAATGTTGGAGTCCTCTGTCACTGAAGCAAGCAAGCCTCATGTTAGCTTCAAGCTGTCTGGTTGCCAGCCGCCATCTTGGCTGGCAGTTAATTTGCATATCGCCCTGATTAGCCAATGGGAAGGGTAGCAGATGTACGGCTAATTACCATGTTTCTCTTTTATTAGATAGGATTCTCCTGCTTCTAGTCCTGAGGTGATAGGGCATTTTGAGGATGTAGAACTTAGACAAAATATTTGAAAGAAGTGAGATTTGAAAAGGGGCTTCTTCTGGTGGTTCTGAACTGGGGTGATTTTGTCTCCCTATCCCCGCCCCCAGCCCCTTCCAGGAGCTTTTGGCAAAGTCCAGGGACATTTTTAATTCTCATGGCTTGAGAAATAGAGTATGGTTGGTATCTATTGGGTAGAGGCCAGGGAAGCTGCTAAGTATCCTACAATGCACAAGACAGCTCCCTGCAACAAAGAATTATCTGGCCCAAAAGTGAATGGTACTTAGGTTGAGGAAGCCAGTTCTAGAGACAAGAAAAGGTTTTTTTGCTGGTGTGGTGATAAAGTGGATTGAAAGGATGGGAGGGGATCATGACAATGTGGATACTGGTGGGCTCCAGAAAGAGAGGAACCCCGTGCTCTCTCTCTCAGAAGAGTGTTGGAGAAATGGTAAAACTCCTAAAGAATTTGCAGGATCTGATAAAAAGCAGTTTGCTAAAGAAGTCAGTAATACTCTCAACAATAAACATAAGTTACAAAACAGAGAGAAGTCTGGGCAAATGAGGCTTCAGATCACCTCACAGAGCATAGAAATATCCCCTAGCAATAGCATGGAAGAGACATAATGCTTCATCTCTTCTTGATCTTTTGCCAGGGGCTGTGTAGAGAGCCATATACCTAAGGAATTCAGGCAGATGGAAACTGTGGACAGACATGGCTGCCAAGCAGACAATTGACAATGATGTCCAGAGGGGTATATCTATGATCTCAGTTCTGTGTCTACCTCCTATCTTAGGAAAACCTTCCTGAAAGGAAAGAAGCAACTACTGAGTGAGATGTCCACCACCAAGGTAGACTAGGATTAAGAATAGGAATAGAGCTGGACTGCAGAAAAAGAGAAATATTTCTTGCATACCTGTGATTATGGACTGACCATAAATTGTGTTAGTTGATGTCTTAATTGAAAATGTAGCCAATGTTAATAGATGGTATACATTTCTTCAAATATTACCCATACTCTTAGCTGCTCCACAGACCCCAGATCTTACCATTCTCTGCCTGTGTTTACAGATGTGTGCACACCTGAGGTAACAAATGGAGGAAGTGTTTTATGTTTTCAGATAAACTTCTTCTCTAGTACTCTCTAAAAAATGTTGCATGCTAATTTCAATGGAGATGGTTATTGTAACCATTAGCATAGGTAGTTGGCATCTTTAAATGAGGGTCATTTTGTATAACCGAAAAATAGAAGTCTAAAATAAATCATGAGCTTTTCTAACTACTCTGTGTCCCAGCTGGAATATCAAACACATTCCTGAACTACCATAGCATTTCCATAGCCAGTAAAATGTTGACTCAGAAGTTTAGATACGCACAGCCACAAACCACTTACATATGAATGGTTTAAAGTTATGTGAAAATCTTATTTTTAAAAAAATATTCATATAATTAGAAAACAAGCATATTGTGTAAGAACCATTTATTTTTTCACTCTTCCCTGAAATGTTCGTCAATTCACTGTTTTCAATAAATGCTGTTCTGAAAGATATCTTCAGAATTCAGATTTATTACAATGACTTTAATAATTCTTTGGCATTTGCTTTCTTTGATGTCATAATGCTAAATAGAATTTTTTAAAAGGACTTTTTGTTCATATGCACTTTATTGCATTGCCTAACAGGTTACTAATATGCAAATCACAAGGTATCTGACATCAGCCACGTTTGTGGCCTCAGATTGTGACCTAGTCTCTGGTTATGATTATTTCTATTGTATAATAGCTGGTTCAAATTTTTACACATTTTTGGGGTTAATTATGTGGACACAGGTCTTAAGCAAAACCAGATGAAAGAAGTGGACAATGCTGTGGTTGATTTGACAGGTTCATGGAAACAGCAGAAAATGATGAAACACGGAATTGGCAGCAGAGAAACAAAAATAGCGATACAATCCATAATGCCCAGTATAAAATTGGTGGTGATGAATACAAAGTGATGAATGATCTTGATAATTATTATTAATTCTGATGTCCAAGTATGAAAATATGTATTGTAAATGAAGAAGATAAAATGAATCTAGTCCCCTGTAACCACTGAAATCTTTTTTAAAAAATATTTTTTTTTATTGATTTCAGAGAGGCAGAGACATGGAGAGAGAGATAGAAGCATCAATGATGAGAGAGAATCATTGATTGGCTGCCTCCTTCTGGTGCCACACTGGGAATTAAGCCTGCGACCCTGGCATGTGCCCTGAACAAGAATCGAACTGTGACCTCCTGGTTCATAGATCAATGCTCAACCACTGAGCCACGCTGTGCACCAGTGCACCACTGAAATCTTAAATGAAATGATTTTACCTCTGAAACTTATATTAACTGTAGACTGTAATTGAAAAAAAATTAAAAATAATGAAATAAAATGAACTTCTGTACTGAGCATAGTACTGATTTCCAATCACAGAGGCAGATGGGTTCTCTTTAGTTTATGTTTATTGTATATTTTCTGTAAGTCAGAAAAACATGGGGATATAAATTATGGTTTTTGTCATTTAAGAGTTCACAATCTAGAGTGAGAGAGACAGACATTTTATAATAAAGATATTGTGCTGCAAGTAACTCTACTCCAAAATGATTGTCATACTTAATAGCCTTATTTATGAAATAGAGGAATTTAATATTGTGGAAGTTAATATTGGACAAATTAATAATATTATCCAACTTAAAGCCGTTGTGATGATTACCTGCATTACCATAGGTAAAATGCTCAAAACAGTGCTTGACACATATTAAATATCTACAAGTATTAGTTCTTGTTATCACTGTGGAAACTCTACTAATACATGTCCCTTTGTTCCCTGGTTCTTGTCCAACAGTAACTACCATTTAATGAATGACTACTGTGTACCATATAGTTTACCCCAAGTAATATTTCATTAATCCTTCCAATATCTCTATGAAGTGTCTATTATCAATCTTGATTTAAAAATGGGAAGTATAATAGTTTACTCAATTTCAGCTCTAGTAAATCCAGAGCTTAGATTCAACCCATCCTTTTCTGCCAATGCACACAACTCCATAGATAGAGATTACTATGGAGAATGGAGATTAAACTGCAACATTAATTCTTTAGCAGTTATTTTCTCTGGGGGATTGGTTCTTCCAATCTACTTTGCTCTCTTTTGGAGCAAATAAAGACCCTGAGATAGAGACCTACTATAATTTGTAGGGCACTGGAAAAGTCAATTCAATGCATTTTGCTAATATTTATTTTTTTCTACAGCCAGCCTGTAGAAAATATCATTTTTATAACCCTTAGTGAGTGGAGAAAAAGCATTTGAGCATTGTGCTCCCACATTCAATGTTTTGTTGAAAAATCTGTATTTCTAGGTGTGTCATGTCACATTTATAAAACATTATTAATAACCTCAATTAATTCCTAAGTACTGATCAATCAGGAGAGAAGTGGACAAATGTGATCCAAGCAGAACAGTGATGAATGAAGCTACAGGCTGAAGATGCTTTGCTTGCACAGGGAGTACACTTATGGCCCTGACCAGCCTACTCTTCATCAGTTTCCTCCCTATGTTTTTTTTAGTGAAAACTAAATGTGATTAAATTGGGTTCTTAACAGCACTCAATGGTCTTAAGAAATGAACAGCTTTGTTTATGTTCATTGCTTTAAAACCTAAATGTATGTGTGTGTATATTTGTGTAAGCATTCATGCACATGTATGCCCACACACATTTTTAAAAGTAATGAATAGCTAAAATTTATCAAATTGTTAACTGTGTGCCAGGATTGTTCCATGTACTTTACATTATTTCCTTTAATCTTTAAAACAGCTCTTAGATAGGTGACAAAACTGAGGCCCCCAAGAATTTTAAGTAAAGATAGAAAAAAAAATGAGAAGCCGGACAGTCAAATGCTGATCTCAAGTTTTCACTCATTGTTAGATTGCTTCCTATGTTCTTTGGCAAGTTTGGAAAATAATGAGAAATAATTTTATTGCTAAGAGATAATCATTGTTCATATTTTTAAATTTTGTGGATATGTCAAATATTATGCTGGTGCAAAGTTTTCATATTTTTATTTGATTATTGTAACACACAATTGAAAATATTTTGAGTTGTTTGAATATTATGACTTCCTTTTCTATGGTATATTATTATTTATTTCATTATTTAATTGCTTTTAAGAATATATATTGCTCTCATTTTTCACCGTAAAATATTAGAGTGATATTTTGTGTTTAAGAATTTTATGCAATTATTTAAGACTAGAGGCCCAGTGCACGAAATTTGTGCACTTGGGGGGGGGGTGTCCCTCAGCCCAACCTGCATGCTCTCCAATCTGGTCCCCTTGGGGGATGTCTGACTGTCTGTTTACCGGCAGTCAGACCTCCCTCCCACAATCCCGGACTGCTGGCTCCCAACCACTTGCCTGACTGCCTGATTGCCCCTAACTGCTTCTGCCTGCCAGCCTGATCACCCCCTAACCACTGCCCTGCAAGCCTGATCAATGCCTAACTGCTCCCCTGTCAGCCCTATTGCACCCAAATGCCCTCCTCTGAAGGCCTGGTTCCCCCCAACTGCCCTTCCCTACCGGCCATATTGTGGCCACATGGGGGTGGCTATCTTGTGTGAGAGCATGATGGTGAATTTGCATATTACTTCTTTATTATATAGGATTATCTTTTAGTATATATATTCCTATGAATTTGATTCCTATGCCAAAGACATGGTTTTGTTTTAAAGCTGCTTACTCTTTTGAATGAAAATTTATTTAGAACTTCCCATGAGACTTCCTGTCCATTTTTTCTGCCTGTTGACCCCTTATTTACTCTTCTCTAGTGGCTTTTACCCCCAAACAATTCTGAATTTTCAGTCATTTAGCGGACAAGTTAATTTCCAAATGTAGGTCATTTTAACCTTTAAAGGTAGGCTTTGGATTCTTTAGTGCTTTCTGGATCCTGAGTTCTGTCTGTGTTGCCACTTACCCCAGAAAGTCTGGCTCTTCTCGGATTTTCCTGGTCTCTATCCTCCAGGCTTTCACATTCTCTCTGCCTCACAATATTAGTTAAATGTGGATTCTACCTCCTGGTTCAAGCTAGTTCTATTATTTCCTAGCTTCTCTAGTGGCTGAAGGTTTTTTGGGGTGAGGGGAAGGGAGAAGAGGGAGTCTGAACAAACAGACCTTACATTTGAGGACAGCTGTATGTCCCCCTAAGTCCCCTGACTTCCCTGGTGCTGGGCTCTGTGGTTAGGCTTTTACTTGCAATTGTTGAGGCAGGAGGGAAAGGGCAAATCTCCCAACCCACAAAAATGTTTCACAGACATGGCCTGAGTAGAAGCCAAGATCCTGAGGATAAGTGGGACTGATTATTCTCAACGCCATAACTCAACACTTCACAAAGTCATTGTGAAGCGATAAATGTTGTGCCCAGATTTCAAAGTTCCCAAGACCTCCAGGGAGCCAGTCAGTCCGATGCAAAAGCAAAGAGTCATTTATTTCAAACCTAGGTTTGGCTCCCCTGCCACACTCACCGATGCAACGGTAAGCTCCAGTGGCCGAGAGAGAGAGGCCTGACGGGACAGGGGGTTTTAAAGGGGGGTGGAGTGAGGGCAGGAGAGGGGACTGTGGGCCCCGCCGATTGGCCAGGCGCGAGTCGGTACAGGATGTGGTCATAGTGATGGCATGCACTTCCCTTGATTATTATTGGTTAGTCCAGAGAAATCCTGGGTGTGGCTAGCAGCGGCTTCTTCCCATGAGGAAGCACATGGCACCGTCCCAAAATTGAGGACCCAAGGCAAGATGGAGGGCGCACATGGCTCTGTCCCAAGATGGAAGACCCAAGGCAAGATGGAGGGCGCAGTCCTTGTCTGGCTCCTGCTGCTGCCGCTCGAACTCGCCACAAGGCAGGATGGCCCTCCCGCACAGCACCCGCAGCTGGCCTGCGGGCAGACTGGGACTCCAGCGCGTCTGGGCGGCACAGGCCCAGCAAACGGGGTGCGGCCGGTGGAGCGGCCCAGCCCCGGAGGAGCGGCATCCGCCCGGAGCAGGCCCGGCCATGGGGCCGGTGCACTGCAGCATGGCGGCCTCCCCGAGCTAGGGCACGCGCCCCACTCCGCTGCCACCGCTGCTGCACTGGGCCCGGTCCGGGGGGCAGCGGGCGGGTGGCAGCCCGTGCCGGGCTCCCGCCGTGGGCCGGGGAGCCAATGCCCCCCCCATGGGGCCTGGCGGTCGGCCCACGCAGGCCCCGGTCCCCCCAACCGGGCCCCAAGTGCCGCATGGACCCCTGGCCCCAGCGCGGGCAAGCAGGGAGCCGACCACGGGGGAAGGGAGGAAAGAGCCAGCCGGTGAGGCCTTCCGCTCCCATGACCTCCCCCGTGGTCGGTCGCCGCCCGGCCCCACCCCTCAGCCCACCGCTGGCCACCACGCAGCCGGTCCGGACACTCGGACCCGCTCCGGGGAGGCCAGGCCCTACGGCGGGCGCGGAGGGATTTCAGAGCCCAGGGGCCAGACTCCTCCTCCCACACCACCCGGAGAGGCGGGCGGCGCGCCTTTCATAAGCTCCAATTTTTAGTTGCACACTGGGTGCTAAATTCATACTGCAAACAAAAGATAGGTTAACACAAGTTAATTATCTGGAAAACGAATCTCAACTTTTTAATGAAAAGTCTGGAAAGAGTTCAGTGAGTTGCAAAGAAGTTGATCATGGGAACCTACAGAAGACCATCAAAGACCAACTGCATTGTCCATGACAGCTTTCTATTTAGATGAGATATTGGGACCACCTTATAGAAATAAGGATCAGAGGGAATAGAATCCTGTGGATCACGTTTAATACTAGGAGAAAGGAATAAGAAAACCTGGGGTCTAATCCCAGCTTTGACAATGACTTTACATATTTGGACAAGTTATTTTATCTTATGTTTTTCAATAACAAGTGACAATTATGAGGAAAATTACATTACAATAGCAAGTGCTGGCTATGGGAAAAATTACAAATCAATCCAGCCAGGTCAAGTTCATCTGAAGCATAGGCGGGAATAGAAGTAAGTCACTGTTCAGCTTACAACCATGTCATCTTTTAACTGTATGTATATGCACTTTAAAATTTTTTCATTGAAAAAATTTTATTTTAATACATGTGTGCATTAATATTTATATTTATAAGTTCTTTTTAAATGATAGAAAAATAGTTCTGATAGTCTAGCATATAACAGTTAAAATCATTCTAAAATATTGGCCAAATTGCCTGGCTGGTCTAGCTGTTGGTTGAGCATCCTCTCATGCAGGTCAGGGCACATGCCCAGGTTGTGAGCTCCATCCCCAATAGAGTATGTGCAGGAGGCAACCTCGATGTTTCTATCTCTCTCTCCCTCTCTCTTCCTCTCTCTGAAATAAATAAAAACATATTTAAAAAATAAATAAATACTGGTCAAATGAAAATGTTCTAAAATTTTGGCCAACTCTAACAGAGAACAAAGCCTTATAAACATACTAATTGCTGACAGTGCATCTCTTAAATTATTCATTTCCAAAAGAAGAAAATTGCAGACTCATTCTGTCAACCACAAGTTGACAGATTTTTGGAATCATGGAAAAGAAAATAGTGTTTTTAAACACTTGTTAACATTTATCTCTGATCATTAATAAAATTTCTTAGCAAATTAAGTGTCCTGCGCATGTTGTTAGGAACTAAACAGAGTGACAATGAGATATTACAGAGTCAGACAACCAGAGCTTGGAAGACTTAAGAACTCACTTAAAAAAATATGGCTTGTCTATGACCAAAAACTTGACCTTAGATAAGAAAAAACTAACTATGAAGTGGAATAAAGTATGGATTTGTTTTCATGTCAAACCAAACAGACTAAGTAAAATATATTATAAACATCATTTTGTAATGAAGTTTTGTAGCAGAAAAAGCCTGGGAAACTAATTCATTATATAGCTTACCAAAGAAGCATAATACTAATAATAGAGAAAATTCTTTCATTTCTAGCATGGTCATTGTCATTGCAATGTGAAAGATAAAAATATACCTATATTAATCAATCTCCAAGGATCTCATAAACCAGTATATGAAAAAATACTGAAAAGTTATTTTATATATTTTTGCTTCACAGAGAAATCAGATAATAAAAGATTAGGCTGCAGATCCAGATTTATATTTTGTGTGATCAGTTTCCAACTTATAAATGGGTTATATTCTGAAAATAAAATTTAATCCAAGGTGGTTTATTATTATTTAAATGTTTTTCTCTTGAAATAATGTTCTAAATGATGGATTACTTCATAGAATAACTCCTGTTCTGACACCCCCAATACACACATACACACACTCCTACACTCTTTCTAATCCTAAATGTGAAGCACAAGATTTGGAATAGAACATGGAAATAATCCACCAGCAATAGTTATAGTCTACATTAATGGCCTTAAGAAATTTGCTTAACTTCTATTAATGTTATTTAATCACTGGAAAATGGAAATAATATTAACTCACTCAAAGGGTGGTTAGGTATGAGCATTAAGTAAGGCACATAAGAAACAACTCTTTTACAATGCAATCTAATCTAATAAAAGACAAACATGCAAATTGACCTTACCTTCGCTATGCCTTAAGCCACACCCACCAGCCAATCAGAGTGACTATATGCAAATTAATCCAACCAAGATGGCGGCCGTAAGCCTCGGAGCTGGAGCGAGCAGGAGGCTTGGTTGCTCCAGTGATAGAGGAAGCCAAGCTTACTGCCTGCCATGGCCAGCTCTGAGCTCCACTGAAGGCAACAAAGTTTCAATTATAGAAGGTAAATAAATCCCAGGGGGGGAAAAAAAAAAAGGAGAGGTTGGAGTTTCCGTCGCCAGTGGGCTTGGCCAGCCTGAAAACGGCCTTCAGCCCCTCACCCAGACTGGCCAGGTACCCAAGTGGGGACCCCCCACCTAAAGGGGGTGTGGCCAGCCTGAAAACAGCCATCAGCCCCTTACCCAGGCTCGCCAAACCTCCATGGGGTGAGGGTCCCCACTGGGGGGGGGGGGGGCTTGACTAGCCTGCAAAAAGCCATGAGCCCCTCACCCAGGTTGGCCAGGCAACCCAGTGGGGACCCCTACCCTGATCCGGGACACCCTTCAGGGCAAACCAGCCTGCCCCAAACCCGTGCACCAGGCCTCTATCCTATATAAAAAAGGGTAATATGCAAACTGACCCTAACAGCAGAAAGACTGGGAATGACTGGTCACTATGACACACACTGACCACCAGGGAGAAAATGCTCAATGCAGGAATTGCCCCCTGGTGGTCAATGCGCTCCCACAGGGGGAGCTCTGCTCAGCCACAAGCCAGGCTGACGGCTGCCAGTACAGCGGTGGTGGTGGGAGCCTCTCCCACCTCCTCAGCAGCACTAAGAATGTCCGACTACAGCTTAGGCCTGCTCCCCACTGGCAAGTGGACATTCCCCGAGGGTTCCCGGGCTGCCAGAAGGATGTCTGATTGCCAGCTTAGGCCCAATCCCGTGGGGAGCAGGCCTAAGCCAGTAGGTGGTCATCCCCCGAAGGGTCCCAGACTGTGAGAGGGCACAGGCTGGGCTGAGGGACCCCCCCTCCCCGCCGAGTGCACAAATTTTTGTGCACCGGGGCTCTAGTATTCTATAAAATGTTAGTTATTAATGTATACTTGTACTCTATAGTACAGCTGCTCTTTGAATGTAATCATTCTGTCTAAACTATAAACAGCAGCAAAGTGCTGTTTATAATTTCCCTAAAGAGGAAAGTGCATTGTGTGGCAAGAAAAGGCTGCAGTAGATTAAACAGTACAAATCCCCCAGCTGTGGTGGTGTCAGCCAACCCTCTAACCAACAGTTCTTCACTGCCTCCCCTCCCTTTCCCAGCTGTAGTGATTGCTGTTTCCAAGAAAACAACATACTGCATATAGAGTCTCACTCGTCCGTTGGGCCCATAGCCAGTGTTTACCATATTATCCTCCTTATTTCCATAATTGTCTTGACTCTGTTCTCCACTCATTTCATGCATAGGAGATTTGTCTCTTTTATTAGATTCCAAACTGTTGGAGGCAGGACACATGTTTTGCATCTGTAGACTCAGAGTTCCCAGCACAACCCTAGGCACAAAATGGATGCTTGATAATGCTGGGTGGAGGACAAGAGGGCACTTCCCAGGTAAAGAAAATACTCTCAGAAAGCTGGAAGGGAGAAGGGCTTTGTTGCCCACCAGGGGTATTAGCAAGATTATAATGTCTGCATTGAGTAAGAAGGGAAGACAGTAAGATCCAAACCACAGGGAGGAGCGGTAATGACTAGATTAAAGATCTATGAGCTATAGCCAAGCCTGAAAGTACTGGAGAAGCCACTTGATAAAAACTTTTAGTAAAAGCAGTTTCTCAAGAAACAAAGAAGTGCCATATGTCAGAAGATTAGAAAAAAGACAGTTTTAAAAAATGGGAAAAGAAGATGGATCTGGTAGGGGAGTCTTTTTCACGAGCGTATTCTATACTGAGTAAATCTAATACATGAAAGTTGTTCAGGCTGCAAGATAAATGGCTATTTCATTCTACTTGTCATCTGCATCACCTAGAAAGGATAGATATTACCTTTGCTTTCTGAATTTTGAGCTGTGCTGACTCAGCTAAAATCTTAAATCACAATTACAAAAGCTAACATTTTTTAATATGTATTATGTATCAAGACTATTTCACTGCTTTGTGTGGATTATAATAGTTATTACTGCAGTAATGTAATGATTTAGGAACTACTAAGGAAACTACAGATCAGAAACTTCCAATAACTTTCAGAAGGCTGTACTTCTCACAAGTGGTGGAACCAAGGTTTGCACCAACAACCACTATTCCTAAACCACCTTTCTTAACCTTGGTACCATAACACCTCCCAGTATAAAGAAAGCTTATTTATTTAGGTGTTCTAATTTTGTGTGTTTTCATGTAGAAAAGAACACAGCTCCCTCTAAATTAATGTATGTGCTGTCTTCTGCCCCAGATTCATTAAAATTACCCCTTTATCTTTCACACACACACGCACACACACACACACACACACACACACACACACACCTACCTGTCTCTTGGTTAGTCCTTCTTTCCTTATTTTCCATGCTTTATCCAGTTGAAAACATTGCACAGTTGCTTACCTGCCCATTGGAATTCTGTGGCTGATTTCTGTTAGGTGTTAGTGGGAATCAGATAACAAGAGGTCTGGCAAGTAAAGGGGTTGGATTTGTTTGGTTCTACTTTTGCCCTTTTCTGAAATCCATAACTCACGTTCCAAAACAATGTCTTATCTCTCACCTGGCTTTTAGCCAAGATTGTCTTTGAGACTAGACATACCTAGGCTGAGGTCAAGGTGTGTCACTTTTATCTCTCAGAGGAGATGTGAAAGGGACACCCAAAATGATGGGGGTTGCAACTGCTACTCCATGCTTACTGTGCATTAGTCTGGCTACCCATTATTTCATGTAATCTTCACGGCAATTATTTGAGGTGGGAAGTATTCTAATTATCTCAGGCAGAAACAAAGTGGGCCCAATTTTAGAAAATGCCCACATTCTCACTGTTTTAAAAGACAGAACAAGAATTCATTTCAAGTTTATCTGATTCCAAAGTCTGTGCTCTTTGCACTATATCAATAGTACCCCAAAGAGTTATGAGATTGCAAGCTCCTTCATGAACACTTTTTTGGTAATAAAATCTATCCTTTTGTGAGCGATCACTAGGTGCCAGGCTCTTTGCTGAGCACGTTGGATGTGTTATCTAAATTAATTCCTCTTAACTCTAGGAAATATTAATGACTATTGCTGAATGAATTAGAATATGAGTAAATAAATGTAAGTATTGAACCTGTATTTAGTTTTGAGGGAAAAACATTAGAAGTTCAAAGTGTTATTGAACTAAATTGAATTTCATAGTAAATAAAAATTATTTCTGTATTGCTGCATGTTTCAGAGTGCAACAATATTTTCTGTTTTTGATCAAACTGAACAATTAACTTGTTCAACAAGGCATTGATACATAGGAGTTTGATACATTGATTCTTAGTGGGGAAGATGAATAAAGTTGGCTCTTTATAATGATAGAGGGCACCATTTTTCAAGCTGTTTTTGAACATAACTCAAGGAATTGCTATGACATCTTGATCCATGATCTTTTTGTTATAATTCCTTTCTAATTGTATGACCAACTGTGTAGAATTTCTCTTTGCAGGATATTTAAGAGTAGAAGAGGAAACTCTCATTCTGATAATGTTTTAAGTCACAGCTCATAGCTCTCAAGACACACCCTGTATATTTCCTGATTCCTTGCCTTTGCTTTGCACTTTGTCCAAATGCTCTTAATCTTCCTCCCATGCCCCTATCCAACACCTCACACCCATGTTCTCAGTCACCAAGATCTTTCTAAAATGTACCATTCTCCACAAACTCCCCAGGGAAAAAAATTAATCTATTCTGATTCTCTGCTACCAAAACTTGGTGTTTGTTTGTAGCTTTACTAACATTAATTATGTTTACTTTTCTATTATCTCTTAGTGGATTGTAAATGGATTGGAGAAGGGGATCCTGCCATTGAGGCCTATATTATACCACTTTCCCCAAGCCAGCCTAGTCACCATTAAGTTTCTTTAGCATTCCAAGTTTTTTCCCATGTTATGTTTTGGTTCCTCTACCTACGTGTTAGACACCTAGGGGAAACCAAATTTGTCTTCCCTTTTACTCAGAATATAGCTGTCTAGTGATAAAATACATTTCCTAGCTTCACTTTCTTTGAGGTGTAGCCGTATTTAAAAAAACATATGAATATGAGTGTAAATGATTATCTCATTTAATCCCTCAATGACACATAGAGAAGACAAGGTTCAGGAAGTGTTAGAAACTCAGTCAATTAAAAGTGTATACTTTCAAGCCTAGACTCTTCTATGCCCATGCTTCTCTTGGGATTTTTGTTTGCAGGAATCAGGTGGATTACTGACCCTGGTTTGTAAGTGAAAGAGAAATAAACTGGTTAGTCATTGAATTTTAGAGTCCATTTGCTAACCATTACCTTCAACAAATACACCCTGCAATATTTTTCAACCAGTAATAAATGCTACTGGTATTTAGGTCTCAGGTTAAATATTCCTTCCTCAGAGAGACTTTCCAAACCTCTGGATGTAAACAGTTTTGTCTTGTACATCCTAACTTATGACCCAGATTTTTTTCTCTTAGAAATACCAGCATCATCTAGAAATCTTTTTAACTTATGTGATTATTTGTCTCGCTCCTTCACTAGATTGTAAACTCCATGAGTGCAGGGACCACGTCTACTCATTCACCAGCATTAACACACTGTCTGGCACTGAATTGACACACAATAAAGATTTGTTTCCAGATCTTAGCTATTCTAAATAATGCTGCTAAGAACATAGGAGTGCATATGTTCTTTCTGATTGGTGTTTTAGGCTTCTTAGGATATATTCCTAGAAGTGAGATCACTGGGTCAAATGGTACCTCCATTGTTAATTTTTTGAGGAAACTCCGCACTATTTTCCATAGTGGCTGCACCAGTCTGCATTCCCACCAGCCGTGTACTAGGGTTCCCTTTTCTCCACATCCTCACCAGCACTTGCTGTTTGTTGATTTATTGATGGTAGCCACTCTGGCAGGCGTGAGGTGGCACCTCATTATCATTTTGATTTGCATCTCTCTGATGGTTAGTGACATTGAGCATTTTTCATATGTCTCTTTGCCATTTGTATGTCCTCTTTGGACAGCCCAAGTGCCACCAGTAGATGAGTGGATAAAATAGCTGTGGTACATTTACACCATGAAATATTATGCAGCTGTACAAAAGAAGGATCTCTTACACTTTGTGGCAACATTGACGGAACTAGAGAATATTATGCTAAGCAAAATAAGCCAGTCAGAAAAAGACAAATATCACATGATCTCACTTAGATGTGGAATCTAATGAACAAAATAAATGGACAAACAAAATAGATCCAGAGACATGGAAGCATGCAACAGACTGAGGATTCTCAGAGGGAAGAGGAGGGGAAGAGATTAACTAAAGAACTTACAGCATACATGCATAACCCATGGACACAGACAATAGTGCAGTAAAGGCCTGGGGAGGGAGCAGAAGTGGGAAGGGGAGAGTGAATGAGGAAAAGCAAAAAGGGGACATCTCTAATACTTTCAACAATAAAGATACATTTAAAAAAATTTGTTAAGTAAATAGAGCTAACAGTAATAATTTGGGAAATCATTGCCACATATCAAATTTTTATAATTGGTACGAGTTATACTAAAAGTGTTTTAGACGCATCATCTCATTTAATTTTCTCAACAACATATAGGGAAACCACTTAATAATATAGTTATCTCACTTCACTAGCTCACACAGGGTTGCACAATTCAAAGCTTATGTTCTCAAATAGAGATCCTCCTCTGTGCACCTCTATCTCTTAATAGTACAATTAGCAAGAGTCAGTGCTAACATCCAGGAAGTTCTAATTGAGAAATCCAGGATTTCTGCTAAGTGAGATTCAGATCCTAGTGAATTATGACCACACCATAGCAGGCCAATTTTAGTGACAGGTCTAAACACCCACCTCCCTTCTTATGCAAGTGCAATTCTTACCTCCTTGTCTCTATGTGACTGCAAGAGAAACCCTGACTAAAACACTGTTTATAAGTGAAAAACTGTAGTCTAAAGGCTGTGTATTTAATTCAAGGTGCAGCATAAAGAAACATTGTTTTTGAACTCTATATACTAGTAATTCCCAAAGGGGCAACTACAAGTTTTTAAAAATTATTATTTTTTGAATCAAAAATTTGATCTGGAATGTATCCATATTTCAGAGCTATGCATAATTATTGTCATACTGCATGTTTGTTGTTAACAAAACTCTTACACGCCACACAAGCCAAAAGTTTGATAGTTAGCAGGAAAAAAAATATTTGTAACTATAAAAAAAATTGTGCAAAAAAGATCAGGAAAAGCATTAAATCAGGGCACTGAGAGTCTAGGTCTGCACTGCCCAATATGGTAGCCATCACCCACAGTGGCTCTTTACATTTAAATTAAATAAAAACTAAAAATGTAATTCCTCTGTTGCATTAACAACTAGCCACATTTTAGGTGCTCAATAGTCACATGTGTCTAATGGCTTCTGTATGAGACAGTGCAGATTTGTAGAATATCTCCATTACTACAATTAATTCTATAGAACAGCATTGTTCTAGACCAGTGGTCGGTAAACTGCGGCTCGTGAGCCACATGCGGCTCTTTGGCCTCTTGAGTGTGACTCTTCCACAAAATACCACGTGTGGGTGAGCATGTACAGTGAAATTGAAACTTCGTGGCCCATGTGCAGAAGTTGGTATTTTGTGGAAGAGCCACACTCAAGGGGCCAAAGAGCTGCATGTGGCTCGCGAGCTGCAGTTTGCCGACCACTGTTCTAGACCAGTAATGTTTTGTTCTTGAGACACTTAAAATTTATTGAGGATCCCCAAAAGTTTTCTTAAAAATATGAATTATAACTAATACTTACTGTATTAGAAATTAAAACAAAACTTAAAGTACCAACTTACATTCCATTAGCCTTCAGAACAATGAAATCATCACACATCCTATAGTCCATGGAATACTCCATTATATACTCATGAGAGTCAGGTGTGGGGAAGGGGAAAGGCAAATAACATCTGAGTGTTGTGAAATGTTTTAACCTCACAGACACCCTGAAAGGGTCTCCAGGTCTCTTTCCTAAGTGTCCCCATATCACACGTTGAAAATCATTGGTCTATGTCCTACTCTGTCCCTACCTAGTTTCCTTGTTCTTTTTTTCTTCTAAATGCTAAGGTGCTTCTTTTGCCCAAAGATAGGTGTTATGCCAAGTGTGCAATGTTTAGTTTAGCAAAGTAAAATAAAATAATCTGATTTCTTTATCAAACCAGGCTTCTTTGAGAAGGAAATAAAAACCTCTTCTACCCAAAGAATAACTTCTAACTGCATTGAAGCTGAACTGACTAATATGAATAAATTAGCCATGGTTTGAATTAAGTGAAGTTTAAGGATTTCTCTGCTTTGGCCCCAATACATGTTCCTAAACATATATGAAAATCACAGTGGCTCAGGCAGAAGAGTCTCAGACAGCAACTTAATATTTATGCTTTGAATTATTCAAAAAAATTTTGTGTTTATCATCATGTTACCATGTTAGATAGGACCTCTTAAAAGATAATTATGCAGCACAAATGTCATAAGTTCTAAAAGTGAGAAAACATTATGCAATGCTATACACATCTTGAATTTTCAGAGTAAAGACTTGCTTTGTCAATGTACTGAATGGCTGATAAAGCACATTGTAATACTTTAACCATAACAGACTTTGCAAAGATGCTTTTAGTAAAAAGCTGGCTCTTTTCTGGTACTTAATAAATGTATATTCTGGAAATATTCTTAATTTGGATGATTTTAATGATAAAAACTTGAAAGAGGTTCCATATTTTACTGGTATCTGTGATTTATGTTACCCCTTGCTTAGCTGTCTTTTTATGTCAGTGCATGATGTTTGAGGGGTATAAGGGAATGAGAGGAAGGGGAGACTTTTCACTGCAGCAGTAAAGGGTAGACCCAGCTGGGTCAAACATTTCACCAAGCACAGTTATAGGCTCTTTTCTTCTGACAATTCCTTGATAGTCATTGGCAAGAGAAGTTACTCACAAATAACCTCAACACTCATCTCTTCTATCTAGATGACACCAGTTCACCCTTAAAACACTTCAAATTTTTTTTTTCTAGGTGAGCTAAGTGTGTATTAAGAATAAGTGTGGCCGAAACCGGTTTGGCTCAGTGGATAGAGCGTCGGCCTGCGGACTGAAAGGTCCTGGGTTCGATTCCGGTCAAGGGCATGTACCTGGGTTGCGGGCATATCCCCAGTAGGAGATGTGCAGGAGGCAGCTGATCGATGTTTCTCTCTCATCGATGTTTCTAACTCTCTATCCCTCTCCCTTCCTCTCTGTAAAAAATCAATAAAATATATTTAAAAAAAAAAAAAAAAAGAATAAGTGTGGCCTTTGAGGCCACCAAAGAACATTTCCCAAGAGATGCTGTTTGGTTGTGTGCTGAATTGGTCTGTATTCATTTTCAACTTCTTTCAGGGTTTGAGATGGGGCTGCCACTGAAGGCTGTGGTGTGAGGAGGGCCTTCTTCATATATGACCTTAAGACAAAGAAGTCATCTCTGTAGATTCATACCAGCCTGACTCTTAAGAAAGAACCAGGACTAGACACAATTTTTCTGTGATTGATCTGGACCTCATCTAGTTACTTCTTCCAGCTTTGCTTTGGAAATGTCTCCTTATGAAAACCTCACAAATGCATAATCTGTTATTGTGCCTGGGAACCCACAAGGCTTGACATCATATGATAGTTGGGCCATGCGAAGAGTTATGAGATTGCAAGCTCCTTGCATGCATATTTTTTAATAATAAAATCTATCCTTCTGTGAGTAAACCCTAGGTTCCAGGCTCTCTGCTGAGCACTTTGCATGTTATCTAAATAAATTCCTCATAACTCTATGAAATAGATACTGTTATTATTTCTAACTCACAGAGAGTCTCAGTAAGATGAAGAAGCAATTTTCCTGGGATTGGACATCAGGTTATCTATTTCCAGATCCCTTGCTCTAACCTTGAAATGTCCTTTGTAGGCTTAGCATAAACTAAGTGTGTTTTTTTTTATCCACCTACCTTATTTTAATTTATCTTCAAATATATATTGTTGTTTGTTGATTTATTGATGCTAACCATTCTGGCAGATTATATATATGAGAGAAACATGCAGATTGGTGTCACTCCACTATGCCCACCAGCCAATCAGAGCAACTATGCAAATTAACCCAACAAAGATGGCAGTTAATTTGCATATGCAGGCTGAAGGCTCTGGCCAGAGTGAAGACTGAAGACTGAAGACTGAAGACTGAAGGCTGAAGACGGAAGAGGCTTGGCTTCTCCATGGCAGCTGCAGTGTAGAAGCCAAGCCTTGCTGCGGCTGGACCAAAGGTCTGGGTCCCGGGTGCTGGAGGAAAACCAGTGCCAGCAGCCAGGGGAAGGAAGGCCTATTGCGTGAATCTTCGTGCAACCGGCTTCTAGTATGTGTGTGTGTGTGTGCATATATATATATATATATATATATATATATATATATATATATACTTTGACCTGGACCCTTGACATGGATTATTTCATTTAATCTATACAACTCTATGGAGTGATTATCATCATCATCTCATCTTGATTTGAAAAGAGAGGCTTTATAAAATAAGTTACCCTATATTGTATCACTACAAATTATAATGTCTGTCTAGCACATTATAATGGATTAAATCAAAGATCCTTTAAAGAACTCTTAATTAATATTTTAAAAATAATTGCAAGCAACCAGGCTTGCAATGACCCATGAGCCAAGAGGTCAATTCCTGGTAAGGGCAAATGCCTGTGTTGTGGGCTTGAGCCCCAGTGGGTGGTGTGCAGGATGTGTCTCTCTTATTGATGTTTCTATCTCTCTATCCTTCTCCCTTCTTCTCTCTCTAAAATCAATAAAAAATTATATATTTAAAAAACCATTAAAAGCAGAATCAGCCTTATACTAAAACTAGAGGCCCGGTGCACAAAAATTTGTGCACTCGGGGGAGAGGGGGAGATCCCTCAGCCAGGCCTGTGCCCTCTCACAGTCTGGGACCCCTCAGGAGATAACGACCTGCTGGCTTAGGCCTGCTCCCGGGTGGCAGAGGGCAGGCCCAATCCCTAGGTGCAGCCCCTGGTCGGGCTCAGAGCAGGGCCAATTGGGGAGTTGGGGCAATGCCTCCTGTCATGCACAGAGCAGGGCAGATTGGGAGGTTGCAATGCCACCCTCAGTCACGCTCAGGGTAGGGCCAATTGGGGGGTTGGGGCACCACCCCCTGTCACGCTCAAGGCAGGGTCAATGGGGAGGTTGCGGCGCCACCCCCTGTCATGCACAGAGTAGGGCCAATAAGGGAGTTGGAGTGATGCCCCCTGTCATGCACAGAACAGGGCCCATCAGGGGGGTTGGGGCTCCATACCCTGTCATGCACAGAGCAGGGCCCATCAGGGGGTTGAGGAGCTTCCCCCTGTCACTCACAGAGTAGGGCCGATAGGGGAGTTGGGGCACCGCCCCCTGTCACACACAGAGCAGGGCGGATCAGGGGGTTGGGGCGCCGCCACTCTGACACTCAGGGCAGGGCCGATGGGGAGGTTATGGCCCTACCCCGTCACACACAGAGCAGGGCCGATCAAGGGGTTGGGGCTCCTTACCCTGTCACACACAGAGCCGCAGGGCGATCAGGGGGTTGGGGAGCTCCCCCGTATCAGGAACAGAGCAGGGCTGATCAGGAGGTTGGGGCGCCTTCCCCTGTCAGGAACAGAGCAGGGCCAATAGGGAGGTTGTGGCCCCGCCCCCTGTCACACACAGAGCTGCAGGGTGATCAGGGGGTTTGGGCACTGACCCCTGTCATGCTGATCCCGGTGCCGGGAGGCGTCTTGGCTCCGCTGATCCTGGTGCTGGGAGGCATATTGCCCTTTTACTATATAGGATAGAGGCCTGGTGCATGGGTGGGGCTGGCTGGTTTGCCCTGAAGGATGTCCTGCATCAGGGTGGGGGTCCCCACTGGGGTGCCTGGCCAGCCTGGGTGAGGGGCTGAGGGTTGTTTTCAGGCTCGCGGGTGACTGAAGCTCCCAACTGCTCCTTTTTTTCTTTTTCTTTTTTATTCTGGGACAGCTTTAGCTCTGGCTCCAGCTCTGAGGCCTCTGCTGCTGAAAACAGGTATCTGGTTTGTTTGGGTTCTATAATCAAAACAATGTATAACTCCAGCTCTGAGATCCCGGCTGGCTGAAAGCAGGTTTCTGCTGTTTTGTTTAGCTTCTATATTTATTACAATGTTTCAAACTGCAGGCTCAGAGCCTGGCAAGGCAGGCGGGGAACGTTGGTTTCCTCTGTCATTGAAGCAAGCAAGCCTCATGTTAGTTTCAAGCTGCCTGTCTGCCGGCCGCCATCTTGGCTGTCAGTTCATTTGCATATCGCCCTGATTAGCCAATGGGAAGGGTAGCAGACGTACGGCTAATTACCATGTTTCTCTTTTATTAGATAGGATTAGTATTTGGTGTGCACTAAGTCTTGGTTTTGCTTCTTAACAGCATTTTCTCTCTCTTTCTAATTGGCGACTATAAATCTCTTCATGTTAGAGAGATTTATAAACATCCTTCCTTAGGGCCATCTCTTGCAAAGATGTCAGATCAAGGTGTAGTCAAATTTGTTAGACCATCCATCTCCAGCACTGTTCCAGATTCACCAGCTGCAAATGTCATTCTATCCTCTTAAGGCCGCCCATACTTTATCATGCTTCTTCATCTAACTTTTATGCATGGAGATTACTGGCAATTAAGGCATCATGAGTTTCTGGTTTTAGGCAAATGATTTCCTCCCTGTTCCACATCATTTCATATATTGTTATGCAGTTTGGTATTCAGTCTTGCTTGACCACATCTGTAAAGAATTAGGCTCCTTGGAAGCCAAATTCTTTCTTCCCCTGTGAACTGGGGCTACTTTGTGAGTTCTGTGAAGTAGCTTGATGAAACATGTTTATCATCAGAAGTTGAACTAATGGTGATTGAATGTTCCAGCAGCTGATCTTTTTAGAAGAATAAACTAGGGGCTGCCACATTACTTGATGTAAACTCTGGCTAAGTGGAATGTGAGGGAAAGGCTGGGGAACTTTTTTTATTGCTCAAGACGATTTCTTGCTGCAACTGAGAAATGTGGGAAATAACCAAAGTGATTGTTTCAGGGTTGGTTTCTCAAGCAATACTTTGAAATCTTTTTCAATTAAATAAATCTTAAGTGCCTGGCTTTGTTCAAAGCTTAAACTAGTTGTTTTAGGGGATAAGACATAACACCTGCTGTTTAGAATCTAACATAATAAAGCCCTGAGTGCACTCATGACTAATAGTTAAGAAAGGGTCAGAGAGGTGATATGGGGTTTTGAGGAAGGAAAAAAATAACTTATATGCATGAAACAAAGAACAAGAGCACTGTGGAAGCAACGGCAGAGCTTTGAAAACATGGGTCATCTTTTCTCAAGTACAGATGTGATTGAGACTTCTGGTTTCTCATAATGGCAGGCTAGGTTATTTGGAGTCATACTCCCACAGAAAACACACAAAAAGCCTTGATAAAAGTATTTTTAAAAATATTTGAAAAGTTGCAAAGCCAAAAGAAATAAAGAATTATTAGCTAAAGATTTGAAGAAAATCAGGAACTCAGAAAATAAGTGGAGCATGAAAGAACCCTTTGTCCTGAAAGAGATTTGCTAATTCCCCTAAATCTGAACTTTATTTTTGATCACCCACATATAATGGCCAGTTTAACAGAAGACCACCTTCAATAAGCTCCTAATCCAAGAAACTGCACATTCACAATAAAGAAGAACCAAGTGTAAATCAGCCCTCAAACATATTTCAAGTGAAATGGTTAAGTCCAGGAAATATTAAACCTCAAACTTTAAGATTTAAGGTGGCCTTGGACTGGTAGTGATTTGGAACACAAATAGACTCGGAGAAAAAATCAAGTTCAATACAGGCACTCAACATCAATTTCAGTAAACTTTATTTGCTGCCAGTAAGGTTACATCCATGCAGAAACTGAGAGTGTGTAAAGAGGTGTGTGTGTGTGTGTGTGTGAGTGTGTGTGTGTGTGCAGTTGTGTGTAGGTATTGAGTACGTAATGTAATGGTGGCACTATAAAGTGACAAGTTACTCATAGTTTTTACCTCTTTTTTTAAAAAAATATATTTTATTGATTTTTCACAGAGAGGAAGGGAGAGGGATAGAGAGTCAGAAACATCGATGAGAAAGAAACATCGATCAGCTGCCCCCTGCACACCTCCTACTGGGGATGTGCCTGCAACCAAGGTACATGCCCTTGACCAGAATCAAACCTGGGACCTTTCAGTCTGCCGGCCAACGCTCTATCCACTGAGCCAAACCGATTAGGGCTTTACTTCTGTTTTTTTTTTAAGCTGGTATCTTTAATGACAAGGAATCTGCATGCTTTTGTAATTTTCTCAAAATAAGACACTGGTTAAATATTTAAGTCAAGCATATCCAGTTTACACATCTTTCTTGCCATGGAATAGTTTCTCTTACAGTTCTCTTTTTTCATTTAGATAAGATAGCATTGATTTATAACATTCTATAAGTTTTAAGTGAACAACATAAGTAAGTACATTCACAAGAGAGTACATATATGCTAAAGAAGGCATTTAAAAACCATGGGGGAAAGGGATAAGCAAATAAATGGAGTTGGAACAAATTGTTAACCATCTGAGGAAAAGCTGAAGCTGAAGCTGATGGCTGAAACAAAATAGTTTTGGAATGGGAAAGTACTATGGAAGCAAAACAAAAATAGATCCTATTAATAAATAACATAATGAATTAACTATACTGAAAAATAATATTTTTCATGGGAAACAAAACTGAAAAAATACAAATACAAATGGTAAGTACAAAATAAATATTTTGCAATTTATATTTTAGAAAAATATTTTTTTTATGTATAAATGTTATAAATGAATGATAATATCAATAATCTATAGAAAAATTTCCCAGAATGTAAAATATAAATGGCTGCCAAAAAAAAAGAGAAAGAATCCCAGTATCACTCATTAGAAAAATACAAACTTAAACAATAAAATATTAGTTTTCATTTATCAGGCTGGTAAAGATAAAAAAAAATGACATACAGCATTATTACTAAGATGCTGAGAAATAGGCATTTTCATAATTTAATAGAGTGAGTTTAAATTAGAGCAAATTCTTTGGAAGTGTTTTCGCAATGATTATCAAAATGTAAAATGTGTGCCGAAGCCTGTTTGGCTCAGTGGATGGAGCGTCGGCCTGCGGACTGAGGGGTCCCGGGTTCGATTCCGGTCAAGGGCATGTACCTGGGTTGCGGGCACATCCCCGGTGGGGGATATGCAGGAGGCGACTGATTGATGTTTCTCTCTCATCGATGTTTCTGACTCTCTATCTCTCTCCCTTCCTCTCTGTAAAAAAATCAATAAAAAAAAATATATTTTAAAAAAAATGTAAAATGTGTGTACCTTTTTACTCAGAAATTTCTAATCTGTGATTTTACCCTATAGATATACTTGTATAGCTTGCACACAAAAATGAATACACAAATATTCACTAAAACGTTATCATATAAAAAGTCTGGAAACACTTAAATGCCCATCAGAATGGACTGGTAAAAACAAGGGTACATATTTTATAAAATATTCTATTCCCATTCCCCACCCTGAGTGAGTAAGTAAGGAAAGAAAGAGAAAAAAGGAAGAAAGGAAGGAAAGAAAAAAGAAAGAAGGAAGAAAGAAAAATGTATTGAGTGAAACAATGCTCCCATTATGTCACAAATATGCTAGTGCATGCAAAGAACATTTCTGGAAATATATTGAATTATTAGGTAAAAATAATTACCAGGAGGGTAAACTAGGAAGTTCAGAATTTGGGGTGAGAGGAAATTTTATTTTTCTTTTTTCAAAAAAAAAAAAAATCCCACTATCTAACCCCTTACACTATTTGAATTTTTATCATGTACATGGTTTTTTTAAAAAAATATACATAACACATGTAACTATTTTCTGATGTAAATTTTGGCCAATGGTTAAGAAATTTATTTTGGGTGCTGTTCACGCAATGCAATATACAGTTGTTGTATCATAGAATTTCACACTTGAAACCTGTATTATTTTATTAATCAATGTCACCACAATAAATTTAATTTTTTTAAAATTAATTGAACTTTACATGTATGACCTATGCAGAATGCTGTATGTACATTATACCTCAGTTAAAAAGATACATTAATAACAATAACAATAGTAATGAAATCATATTTCTCTAAAAAATAGAAAGAGCAAACTGAATAAAATGATGTGACAGTAGAAGTATGGCTATCTTTTGACAGAAGGCCCCAGGAGAATCATAATTGACTCCAAGAGAACTGGGTTACACCTGAGTATACCCAATGTGTTCTGAGGTAATTCTTAAGAATAATGAAGACTTTTCATAAAGGATCTAATTCATGTTCTTCCTTAATTATTGATTGGCCTGGCTTATAAATGAGGGATCCATCTGACCTGGTGAGATTTGCATTTTAGAACAATCACTTTGCAGTGACTAAGACAGACTGAAATAGGGACATACTGGACCCATGGAAATTAGCTGGGAGGCCATTTCAGTGATAGAGGAAAAGGTTTGATAAGGCCAGAAGTAAGTTGGTGGCAGAGGGAAGAGAGCAGAGGATTAAATGAGGGTTGAAAAGGGTTTAGCCTGGCTGGTTGTGGGGCTGAGGGAGAGGGTCAGTCTATAATGACCTCTAAGTCCCTGGCTTGGGCAGATGGATGAACTGTCATGTAATAAAACCTAAAAACAGAACAGAGGATTTGGGGAAGATAATGAATGCATATCCTTCTCTTTGAACTCTCTGGCCCATGAGGTTGGGTATAGTCATGGATAAACATGTATGAGAGGTGAGGGAACAATTCTTTTTAGCAATGACAATTACTTAGTTGCAAGGGAAGAGAAAACTCTCCATGTGAATGGTGAATTCTGGAAGGAGATTTGACTAAATAAAAATGATAACATATTTTTGTTGGTGAAAGAAAATACAAAAGACAGGTATCAGTCTAGCGCCCAAGATTATAGCATCCGATTACTGGGAAGGGAGGCTGATAGAGCTGGGAAGGAGTAGCAGTCAGGATGTCTTAGCCTGATGAATTGTTGTGCCGTGGGAAAGAAATGCACCTCACCTAGAAATACACAGAGGGTCTCTTTCTGGAGAAGCTATGTCTCAGCATCCCACAGAATCTGGGTGTAACCAGGGTGGAGCTGGCTGGGGCAGAGGTAATGGAGGTGACTGGGGATAAAAATCAAGAATCCTGGAGTCATGCCTTGGCTTTGTCACTAGTTGGTTTTAGAAATCTTGCCAAAAGGTAAAATGTGAAGCAGTTGTAATTTTGACAGCGGATATAGACGAGGAGAAAATATCCCAGGCTGAGGAGTATGGGAGTGTTTCCTGGAGGAGGTGATATACACATTAAAATCATTCTTCAGATCTTATTTCCTTTAAATGTTAGATTAGGTGAAGTGTAAGAAAGCAGGCCAAGGGGAAGAGGTCCAAGGAGAGGAAACAGTAAAAATAAAAGCTTTAATCCAAGAAATACAATCGTACCTTCAGAAAGATGATAAGTAATTGGATATGACTTATAGAACGTAAATAGGTGAGAGAGATTTTCTTCTTCAGTCCTTGCAATCACCCTCTAATTATATATTAATGTTGACATACTGAAGAAGAAATGGAAATTAAGAACAGTTTCACTTGACTCAAATCTCATATCTTGTAAATGGTAGAACTAGTATGGTCTGCATGCTCCAAATCCTGTTAACTATTAATTTTTATTTCTTCCCCACATTAACATATTAAGATGGATGTGTGGTACAGCAGTAATGAAGGAATACTTTTCTGAATATATCAGCAGGCTACACTTTGAAAAACTCTTTGAGTCTTTAAGAAAAAAAAATTACAGTGAAAAAATGTAAAACATGTGAGTCATTAGATATATAATGTTTAAACAACATAAGGAAACAAATTTTCCTTGTGAAACCAGTCAAATAATTAAATGAATCACTAACCTTGGTTTCTTCTTAGTAGTTCATGATATCCTTTAGAAACTGTCTCATATTTAAGCAAAATTAACACAAGCCAAATTTGGTGGCCTTGATTATTACAAATGTATATAAAAAGCCACAGCAATTTGATTTTCTTCTATGATTAATTCACTGAAAGCAATTCCATTTTAGCAAAACCATGTATTTCCGGGAACCCGTCACAGATTTGATCTTCCCTTGAGTCCTCCTTTTGGAGCACTTGTCACATGGTAGGTCATCCTTATCATTCCATGGTCTTTTCTTTGTATTTTGTCTCTTTCATGTTCACTACAATGCAGTTGGGTGTGAATTTTATTTTTCTCTACTGCTTAGACACTATTAGGCTTCCTGAATATGAAAGTTTCATCTCAATCATTATCCTTTCAAATATTACTTACTTCTCACCCATTTTCTCTCTCCTCACTGTCTACACTCCTTTCAGAAATAAGTGGGATATTCTCTCCTTGGCCAGTGTGGCTCAGTTGGTTGAGCATCCTCCCGTGCACCAAGAGTCACCAATTGAATTCCTGGTCAAGGGCATATGCCTGGTTGCAAGCAAGATCCCCAGTATGGGCCATCCAATCCATGTTTTGTTCTCTCCCGGTCCTTTCCTCTCTCTCTAAAATCAATAAAAATGGGGAATAATTATTAACAGGATGGGAAATTTATATGCATATATGCATAGCTCATGGACACAGAAATAGTGTGTTGAAGGCCTAGGAGGGGTGGGTGTGAGATGGAAAGGGTCAATGGGGGGGAAAAGGGATATCTGTAATACTTTCAACAGCAAGGATAATTTTTAAAAAAACTATTAAAAAATAAGTTGGATAGGCTCATAGTTTTCTCAAAGTCTCTCAACCTCCTTTTTGTATCTCCTATATTTACATCTCTGCTGCATCCTAGATGTGTTTAAAAGAATTGTTTCTCTAGGTGAATCTAATCTTCTGTTTAAGTCATACCATGAGATTTTACTTTATATAATCACATTTTTATCTTTAAACTTTCCTTTGTGTGTTTTTTAACTTGCTGTTCTTTTCCCTATTATTTATTTGTCTGCCCTCCCACCAATCTTCTTGGTTTCATAGTATCTTGTCCTTTCCTTAGGATCTAATTTCTTCTTTGATGTCAAATGATTTGAAACATATTTATAATGGTCTCCTTGTTGATTTTAACACTTTCATTTTAGGGATGCTGTTTATTGTGGGTCTTAACTCTTGTTTAGGGTGGATGGCTCCTCCAGAGTTTTGTAAATTTGGAGTGTGGGCTCATCTTCAGCACGGCTTTATCTTTGAGACTTCTGTGGGGTCCATCCTGCTGGGCAATTTTACTTTCATTTCTGTCAGATATCAATGTGGACCCCCTTCTCTGCTAGCTGGAGTTCCCAGACCATAGAGATGTTATAATGTTATAATGGAATTCCAAAACTGCTTGAAGATAGACTCTTAGTAAAGATTTTTCAGGGGAAAAATTGCCTCCCCACCCCCATCATTGTTTATGTTGAGGCACACATGCTTCTTTATCACAAACCTATGCTTTTTAGTAGCTTTATTTTTATTGAAGTTCTGATTTTATACAAGGATCTTTGTTACAACTCTCTATCATACCAAGATGCACAATCATGACATCTGCCCTGATGTGAAATTAAATGTCAACATCTAGGTTATTGATAAAACTCTTTGTTCCTCACCCTGCTCAACCTAAATCACTTACCTATGAAATGTCCTCTCCTACTTTCTGCTTCTGTTTTTGAGAGGCCTAGGGGAATATCCTGAGTTTTTTTCCTACTCTCTGGAGAATTAAGCTATTCACTTGAAAAGACATTTCATATCTCATTTAGTATTTCTAGGTGATTTGCAGCATAAGGATTTTTAGGTTATTTTGTCCAAAATTTTTTAATTAAATAAATAAACCACCTTCTGGAACCAGAAACACCATATTCATTTTGAGAAGAGTGCTCTCAGAGTTGTGGAGCAACCCCTGAGTTGTCTGCCAGCTTCTCTGGAAATCACCTGCCTCCCTCTGGCTGGCCATGTCTCTGTGGTGTGTTCATCTCTCCTGTTCACAGGAGTCTAGACCATAAGTGGGTGCATAACTCAACTGTGCCAAATGGATCCTTTTCTCTTGAAATTTGGAATTTTATTTTCAAAATACTCTGACTCTTCTACTTGTGGTTTCTAAAATAGTTCTTTTGTTGAGAGTGTTCCAGATGTAACAGTAGAAGTAAAAATGCTCACCATGTAATGATGGTCCCTTGGCCACAGTTGATTGGACCTATGTGGACACTTGAATCATTGTGGTCAATAAGGTCTTCTATGCTAAGAATTGGAAATTGAATCTTAGGGAAAGCAAGTTACTTTTTGTGAATGACTTGCCATAGAGACCGGAGGAGCAGAGACAGAAAAAAAGAAACGTTAAGCTGGTGGGGAGAGGAAAAGACACAATACGTCACAAGAAAATTCCCGAGGGCTCCAGTGCCTCTGGACTGAATCCCTATCTGCTACATACTGAATATTTGCATCCCTCCAGAGTTCATATGTTCAAGCCCTAATCTCAATGTGATGGTATTTGAAGGTGGGGCCCTTGAAAAGTAATTAGGTCATGAGAGTGGAACGCGCATAAATAACACCAGTTCCCTTAAAAGAAAAAGCCGCCACAAGAAGGCAGGAAGAAGGCCATTGGTAAAGCAGGAAGAAAGCCTTCACCAACAGCCTGACAAACTGGCACCCTGACCTTGGATTTCCAGCCTCCAGACTATGAGAAATAAGTGTTTGTTGTTCGAGCCACCCAGCCCATGTGATTGGTTATAGTAGCCCCAACTGACTAAGGCACTTTCTGAAGCAGCATTCCAATTCATTGACAACATGAGAATATCACTCAGATGTTAACACATTTTTCTTTAGAAACAGTAAAATAAAAATGATGCTCAGTCACTAAGTATGGTGTTACATATGCAGAAATTCCAAGAAGAAGTTCAATGACTAGAACGTTACTTTAGCTCTATGTTTTCCATCTGTTCTTTCTGAGGCAGCATCCTTGTGATCTTCCCTGGGTCTTGATGGTCATGAATTTCCTCGTCCTCTTCTCCTTACATGATGACTTCACAATTTCCTGGGATGGGTCACTTCTACTCTTGGCTGATGTTATCTACTAGTTTTGTTTAATTTAAAAGTGAATTCTTAAAATTTAAGACAATCTTGTTATACAACTGTATGACATCCCATTTGCTTCTTTGTAATGAATTCTGTTTTCAGATCTTATAATGAATGACATATTTTATTATTGAACACTGTAGATAAATAATCTTAATTTGTTCTGAGTACAAGGTTGTGGAGGTTTAGGCCTTTGGAACTCAAAAGGTTGAGTGTTGAGACCAGAGTGTTGATAAGTTAATAAAAAGCAATATACTGATGTTATCCTATATAATAAAAGGCTAATATGCAAATAGAACGAATGGTGGAACAACCAAACAACTGATCCCTATGACGTGTGCTGACCACCAGGGGGCATGCACGGAACATGGTGGGCATCGGCAGCAGGTTGCAGAGCATGGAACATGGTGAGCATTGGCTACAGCGGATGGTGGAGCAGGTTAGTGGGGGTGCCAGGCCAAGGCGAGGCGCTGGTTGCTGTCATTAGGGTGAGCATCTGGTAGTTACTGAAAACTCTTTGCTCCCATGTGCCATGGTCCCACCCAGAGTTCACACCTGCTGCCGGCACAGGCCCCACTTGCACATGCTGCCAGTGCCTGGCACTGGCCCTGATTGCTTGGTGCCATCAGTGGGTGCGAGTGGTGGCTGCCTGCCCTGATCACCCCTCTGGGCTTCTCCACCTCCCCATGCTCCTGAAGGGTGATCTGGGCAAGCAGCCACCGCTCACACCCGCTGCTGGAGCTGGCCCCAATCTCTGTGCCATCAGTGGGTGCGAGTGGTGCTGCGCCATCATCTGCGGGAGCGGCAGCAGGAGGAGAGGGGCTGCCAGCAGACAGGAGATTGGGGGGGCTGTGGCAGGAGAGATCAGGCAGGGGCATGGAGGATGGGCTGAGACCTGCCTCTGTGCCCACTGCAGCCTCGTGGCCCATAGTTTCTTTCAAGGTGCATGAATTAGTGCACTGGGCCCCTAGTTAAGAATATTATCAAAGGATGGGTTGGAGAGAAAATCAGTGGTCCAATGTTAGAGTTAGCTGGGAAGTTAAATGGACCACAGGGTATTAGTGGACAGCATGAAGGAGGTGAAATCTGTTAAAATATATTGAGCTTAACAGGAAAACCTCTTACCTACGATATGAGTTTTGGGGACTATCCTTTCTACATAATGGAAATTTCAACACCTTTTCTCCTCACAAAAG
This sequence comes from Myotis nattereri, assembly GCF_964212035.1. NCBI lineage: Eukaryota > Metazoa > Chordata > Mammalia > Chiroptera > Vespertilionidae > Myotis > Myotis nattereri. The sequence goes on from NC_138075.1 coordinate 184,196,185, forward strand.
CCAGTCACTTGACTGAAAACAACCTTTTAGGTGTGCAACATAAATAGAGGAAGCAATTCATTATAGTCCTAAATTAGCATAAATTGGTGCCACTTTCAAAGACAATTCTGAAGGATGAAACCAAGGGCTCTTGATGTCCAGAGGATGTGATGTTCCTTGTGTGACTGTCAGTTAGGGGCACTACAATACAAAGAGAGTGACATGTAACTATACAGATACACAGGATTACTCCTATGTAGTCCCTTGTAAGAAAAAAGTTATTTTAAAAATAACTAAAAAATAACTAAATAAGTCCATGTTTTGGTAAACTGAAAATTAATAATAGCTATAATTAAATACTTCACGTGTATTATCTCAGGTTCCCCAATGATAGATCAAAGTAAGAACAAGTATAAGTATAAAAACCCCAATGTTGTCACTTATCCAGAATAACATAACTTGTAGCTGGTGGATCTATAGAATAGCTATAGAATTAAAAAACCCAAGGTCCTCCCCAAACATTGAATCACTCAACTGCTGAGGTGACCCTCAGATGACTCTAAGCTTCATATAACCTTAACTTGTTTTCCTTTTCTTTTCAATTAAAGAAAACACAAAATTTAGTATTTTCATTATGAATGGTCACCTCTTTCTTCTTACCTCTGTCTGCTATGACTTAAAAATCTAAAAAAATACATTGTTTATAAGTTAATTCAAATATTCTCCTATTATCACCTGTTAGTCCTCGTTTATACCTGCTCCATCCACCAATTTGCAATTCCATTTGGAGTTTAGTTTTCAGAACTATTGTCATAAATACATCATTTTTCAAAGGAGGGAATTTTTTTTCCTTAAAGTTTCTTTTATCAAATGGGTCTATCGCCTGCAAAGTTGTTCTACATAAAACATCTTCTAATCATTTAAACCACTTTCATATTCAAGGAGGTTATTTATAACACATGTCAAATTGGATATCATGTTAAATAAAAGGTGTGGACCAGTGATTCTTAACTTGAGCATTCATCAGAATCACCTAGAGATTTTGTTAAAGCAGACCATTGTGCCAATCCTGAGTTTCTGATTCAGTGGGTTGGAGGTGTGACCTAGGAATTTGCATAACTAACATATTGTCAGATGATGCTAATTTTGCTGGTGTGGGGACCACACTTATGGATTCCCTGGTATAGACCTATTGTAATCTTATTGTAATTTTATTCTAATTTATAGAAGAGTCTGTGTATTAAGAAAATAGAGAGCATGAATGTGAATGTGAAAATCTCTGGTATTAATTGTACCTGTCCATAATCTTTTTTATAATAGTCATCACCCATTCAGCCTCAGGATCCAAACAAATTAATTTCCCATCTTTCAATGTGACTCTGAAAAGAAAAGAGTGTTTTGGTTAAATAATAACTGTACTTAATAATGCTTTAAATTTATTCATTAGAATTTCTATAACAGTTAATGCATATGTTTAAAATGAGGACATGGTTTTCACAAAGTATGTTAATCACATTATTAGAAAATGACTTTTAGTCACATCAGTATGTACAACTAAATTACTTTTAATCCACAAAAAGAATAACAGTTTTTTCTAAGAGACTTTTTACATATCAATTAATCAGCAAACATTTATTGGTTTTAAGATGTGTAAGGTACAGTGCTAGTCTCTGAAAAATCTACATAAGTATAATATCTTCCAGGCTGCCAGTTATCAACCACTTACTATGTATTTTATAATTATATCTATGCTAATTTTGTTAGTTTTTAGGTTCTTGGTAAGCCTCTTTTATTACTGAGAGAGACAGGGAGACCATAAATTGCTTATTTCAATTAATTCTCTAGGGGTTCAAAATGTACTGTTTTGTTCTGCACTTCACAGAACCACAAAGCTCCACTCCTTTGACATTCATTACAGGAGGAACAGATCATCTTTCTACACTCTGAGCTGGGGTGTACATTTCAGAGTTTAAGTAAATAACACAATTTAATATTCAACTGTGAGAAAATGTAATGACAATAGAATAATAATAAATCTTTATCAAATAACCTGTACAAGGATAACCACAAAACATCATGCATAATGATGAAAACTTGGAAGTATTCCCTTTGAATGCAGAAACAAAATAAGGGTGCCTACTACCACCCCAGCCATCTCAGTCAAGTTAGAAAAATGAATAAAAAGTATAAGGTTTTCAAAAGAGGGAAACTAAACTGCCATTATTCCCAGGAGATGTGAATACCTAAGTAAAGAGTTGGTGGTTACAAAAGCAATAAAAAGTTTCATTTCTCAACACAGAATAGCTGGAATGTAAAATTTTGTAAAGCTATTGTTTACAATATTATCAAATAATATGAAGTGACTAGAAATAAGTTTTAATAATAAAAAACGTATAAAAGGTTTTTGTAGAGAAAAATATAAAACTTTGAAGACATTACAGAAAGCCTCAATAAATTTGAAGCTATTCTATGTTCTTAAAAACTCAAAATCATAAAGATGTCAATAATTCACAAATTAATCTATAATTTCAAAGAAAATTCACTCAAAAATTATAATCAGTGCAGATTTGCAAGCTACTTCTAAGATTTATCTGGAAGAGCAAAAGTCCAAGGAAAGAAAAGCCACTCTTGTCCCAGTTGATTTGGCTCAGTGGATAAAATGTTGGCCTGCGGACTAAAGGGTTCCAGGTTAGATTCCAGTCAAGGGCACATGCCTGGGTTGTGGGCTTGATCCCCAGTGGGGGCGTGCAGAAGGCAGCCAATCAATGATTCTCTGTTACCATTGATGTTTCTATTTCTCTCTCCCTCTCCTTTCCTCTCTGAAATCAATAAAATATATATATATATATATATATATATATATATATATATATATATTTTTAAAGCCACTCTGAAATGGGAAAATTTTTCTTCCCTGATGTTAAAAATTATTATAAAATAATAATAAAGATAGTATACAAGTATAGACAAATTGATTAATGGGGCAGAATAAAGAGATCAGAACCATCCCTACACATTGAGAGAACTCAATTTATAGCAGAAATAACATGGTAGATCAGTAGGGAAATGATGATATTTTTAATAAATAGTGCTGGAACTATTGGTGAACTATATAAAATAATAAAATTAAATTAAATATGCCCTAACCGGTTTGGCTCAGTGGATAGAGCATCGGCCTGTGGACTCAAGGGTCCCAGGTTGATTTCGGTCAAGGGCATATACCTTGGTTGCCGGCCACATCCCGGGTAGGGGGTGTGCAGGAGGCAGCTGATCGGTGCTTCTCTCTCATCGATGTTTCTAACTCTCTATCCCTCTCCCTTCCTCTCTGTAAAAAGTCAATAAAATATATTTTTAAAAAAATTAAATTAAATAATTCCCTCACATTATATACAAAAATAAATTTTGGATGGGTTAAATTTTTAAATACAAAAAGAACTGTAAACTTTTTAGAAGACAAAAGAGAAGTATATTTTTATAAGCTCTGTGAAAGTTTTTGAAACAAGACACTAAAACTGCTAACCAGAAAAGAGTATATTGCTAAATTTACATATATTAAAAATGTAAACTTATGTTAATAAAAAGGTACCATACCAAGAATAAAAATATGAGCCCCAAATTGGAAAATGAGCTTTCCTATCCATAAATCTGACAAGGAGTTAATATCCACACTATGCTAACAAAACAAAACAAACAAATGTGAGGCATTGGGGAAAGGATAGTACCCAAGGAAAAGAAGCAATGAAATTAATAGTTATTTCACAAAAGAGGGAACAAAATGCTCATAAATATATGAAAAAATTCAACCTCATTAATAATACAGAAATGAAAATTAAAAAATAAAAGATACCAATGCATACCAGTCAGGTTGACGAGACCAATTACTGGCCAGTATGTGAAGAAACAGATTATTAAATGTAGAAAAGAGTGTCAGTTTGTGCAATTACTTTGTAATAGAATGGGATTACCTAGCAAGATTGAAGATGTGCACATCCTAAGCCCAGCAAATAATTCCTAGAATTATTTCTATCATATACATGATATCATACATTTCTATCATATACATGAACCAGGAGACATATACAGAATGCTGATAAGGGTAAAAATCTAGAAAGAACCTAAATGTGCATCAATAGTGGATTGGATAAAATAATTTTGTATTTTTTGATTTAATATTCCTACAGCAGAATACTAAATATCACTTACATTGAATTAACTACAGCTAAACACATCAAAATGTGTGTATTGAAGAATATAATGTTGAATAATAAGAAGCAAGTCACAAAACAATACATTTAGTGCGATTCCAGTGGCCTGGAGTTCAAAAGCAGGCTTAGTCCATTTCAGCTACTGTAACAAAAGTATTGACTTAAACAACAAACATTTATTTCTCACAATTCTGGAGGCTGGGAAGTTCAAGACCAAAGTGCAGGCACTTTAGGTGTTTCGTGAGGATCTACTTCCTGTTTCACAGGTTACTATCCTCTTGCTGTATCCTCCCATCATGGAATGGTCAGAGAGCTCTCTGGGGTCTCTTTTACAAGGGCTTGAGTCCCATTCCTGAGGACTTCACCTTCAAGACCTAATCACCCCCCAAAGGCCCCTAATATCATCACATTAGGGATTAGAATGTCAACATATGAACATAAGGTGTGGAAACACATTTAGTCCATAACACTGACAAAATAAATAATAACCTTTTTAAGTATTATACACTGGTGTTAAAACAATTTTTAAAAAGCAAGAACTATCACAGTTTAAAGTGATAGTTACTCCTTGGAGTGGGGTGAGTATATGATTTAAGAATTGTATTAGTTTGCTATGCATAACAATATAACACTGACTGGATGTCTTAAAAAAAACAGAAATTTGTTGTCTCACAGTTATGGAGTCTAGTAGAAGTCTAAGATCAAGATATTGACAGATTTGTGTGTTGTTGTTTTTTTGAGGCAACTCACCTTAACTTTCAGATGACTGTCCCTTAACTGTGTCCTTTTCTCTGTGCGTACACATTCCTGGTGTCTCTCCCTCTTCATTTTAAAAAAAGTATATTTTAATTGATTTCAAAGAGGAAGGAAGAGGGATAGAGAGATAGAGACATCACTGATGAGAGAGAATCACCAATCAGCTGCCTTCTGCACGCAATACCAGGGATTGAGTTTGCAATCCAGCCATGTGCCCCAATGGGGAACCAAACCTCCTGGTTCATAGGTCTATGCTCAACCACTGAGCCATGCCAGCTGGGCTCTCCCTCTCCTTAAAAGGACACCAGTCATATTGAATTAGGCCCCACTCTCATGACCTCATTTAATCTTAATTGCCTATTTAAAGACCTTACCTCCAAACAGTCACATTCTAGGTATTGAAGGTTGGGACTTCAACATAAAAATGTATAGAAGACACAATTCAACCCATAACAGGAGTGTCACATGTGGAGCTTTCTGATGTACTAATTATGTTCTATATTTTGGCCTCTGTAACATGTGAGCAGGTGTTTATTATTGCTCTTTAAACTGTACAGATATCTATTCATATACTCTTTTGCATGTGTGCTTAAAGTAGAATCTTAAGAAGGCCCACCAAGTTTCTTTCCTTAATCTCTAAGAATGTGAACTTGATTAGATATCAAATCCATGACTTTATCACATTACATGGCAAAAGGGATTTTGCAGATGTAGTTAAGGTTACTAATCAGTTGAATAAATTAAAACAAAGCATAATTATTAAGGTGGGCCTAATGCGTGGTCCCTGAAAGCAGGGAGTTGTTTCTGCTTATAGCAGAAGAGGTAGAGAGAGAGATGTGAGGCATGAGATAAATTCAAGAGACAAATTCGAAAGCAGTTTCTAGAAACTGAGAGCAACCCTGAGCCAAGAATATGGATACTTAGTCCTATAACTGCAAAGAACTGAATTTAATCAACAACATAAATACTCTTAGAAGTGGATTCCTCCCCAGAGCCTCCAGATGGGACTTTAGCCCAGCTGACACCTTGACTTTAGCCCCTTATGAAATCCTAAGAGTTCTTACCACAAAACAAACAAACAAACAAAACAATAATTATGTGATGTGATAGAGGTGTTAGCTAACAGTCCAGTCACCTGGACTGTTGACCTACAGAGCAGTGAGATAATAAACAGATTTATTTTAAGTCACTAAGTCATGGTAGTGTGTTACTAGCAATGAACAACTCAAACAGTATGCATGATATAGTTCACAATACAAAAAGTTTCAGTAAAATGCAGAAGTGTTTCCCACAGCCTCTAAGCTCTATATTTTTAGGCTTCAGAAAGATTGACAAGTCAACCTCCAGAGCCATTAGACCATATTGATCTTATTGTGTGTGTCAGTGTATAATAGAGAGATTTTCAGACAATTAAGAATTACCCATGTACCCTTACAGAGGACAATGTATCTCTGCTTATTGTACATGTTCATTGACCTCAAAGTCCACTCAGAAGAAGTCATACCCTAATCATGTTCCCATTTGAGAGCCCTTTATTTTTGGAGAGAGTACATGGTGGTTTTAGAAATGAGAGCATAAACACTGAACAATAATCTTCCCACACTATGCAGAGATAATGCTCAGAGCCTGGTCATCTGTACTCTCAATTTAGTACATTTGTAAGCAAATGTCAACTTTGAAAACACAGTACTACAAATGACCCAAACAGATACTTTTTCCCCCAAAGAAAATATGCACATAGTCAACAGACAAGAAAAGCTGCCCAACATCACTTGTCATTAGGGAACTGCAAATCAAAACCACAATGAGCTAACCCTTCACTCCTGTTAGAATGGTTATCATCCAAATGATGAGAGATAACAAATGTGGCGAGGATGTGGAGAAAAGGGAACCCTTGTGTTCTGTTGGTATAGCCACTGTGGGAAAAAAAGTATGGCAGTTCTTCACAATATTAAAATAAAACTACATATAATCTAGCAATTCCACTTCTGGTAATATATCTAATGAAAACAAATACACTAACTCAAAAGGAAATCTGCTCTACCATGTTCATAATAGCTTTATTTACAATAGCCAAGATATGGGAACAACCTAAGTCCATTGATGGATGAATATATAAAGAAGATGTGAGATTTGACCTCATTCAACCTCTTTCATATATATATCAAAGTTAAGAGAGTAGATCTTAAGAATTCTCATCACAAGGAAGAAAGAAAATTTCAATGCTAGATCTTTCATTCTCCCCCATATCTTCACTACTTACATAATTTCTTTTCTGCTGCAGTAGGCATCTTCAGGTATCAACTGAACATTTGTAATAAATTTGGGAGAAATAAAGTCAGAATGTATCTGAATACACTGACATCGCAACTCTTGGCTCTCACAGGGATCAGCTGTATGAGAAAAGAATAGCAAAACCCTGAGTAAGAACAAAGACAACCACAAGCTTAATTCTTTACCTGAAATTTGAAATCAGTGCAGCAGGACACTCAACACAGAGTAAATACTGATAGGAATATTTAGAGAGACAATCACACAAATCTAATCATCTGCTCTTCTGTTGACCAGTGAGCATTTATTGAGCATTTACTACATTTGAGAAGCTGATCTCAAACACTAGATCAATAATTCATTGCTTAAAAGTATATATGGTCAATAAGAGTTTATTTAATGGTAAAGTCAATTTTCTTTTATGAAAAGATGTAAATATACAGATTTTGTGTAAATTCCATCCATTGAAGACAATGATTTATATCTGCCTACCATCATTAAAATAAACACCCTAAACCTATTTGCAGTAATGTTCTTGCTATAATCTCCAACAAGAAAATTATAGACCATTATAGTCATATATTTCTAGGAAATTAAACAGATTTTTTAAAATTAATTTAAGAATTGTTGACACTGTAATCTATATGTTTACTTAAATATTAATTGCAGTTTCTACATTTTGCCTAATGCTAAATACAATCTCATTAGATTGGGAATCTTTTTTTGAAATTTTCTAGTGTCTAGAAGGAAAAGGCATGGTTGGCTTACCAAAGATAGCCAGGACAAGAACAGCCAGAAGTATGACTGCCCATGAGCTCTCAGCAGCCATGCCTGTGCTTGACCTTGATCCCTGTCTGAATGGTGAAATCAACACTGCAGCCCTCTTTTATGTACTCTGAGAATTTTTTGTTGTTCTTGCATTCTTTCTGCCCACTGAAGAGTGAAAAGAGCATGTTCATCATTACAAGCCAGAAAGGAAGCTGGCTTTGTTTTTCAGGTTTTGTTTAATTTGGGGTTTGGGACAGGATAAGGTGGATTTGTTGAATAGAAAAGTGAACCTATTATTTCCTGAGGGTGGTGAAACTGTTATTATGAAGGTTCAGTTCCAGTTGCAGTTAATGGTGATTTACAGAATGGAATCACAAAACTGTCTACATCTCTTTTCAAAGGTGATATTTGTACAAAGTAGGAAATTAATATGCTTTTTTTTGTTCAGCAAGTATTTGCTTATGTCTTTTATGCTTATTTGCATAATCCAACTCAAGGTTATAATAGAATCGGCCAAGCTCTAACTATACTTACAGTATAGATAACTTACAAAGAAACTGAAGTTCAAACTATAGTAACCCTTGTTCTCCTAAGAACAGTTTACTTTTGATTTGAAGGCAGCAGTTTCAATGAGTTTGAAACTAAACAATCTAATCAGGAACTATGATCTTCAATTTTTTTTCCTTAAGATTTATAGATGACCTTAATTATTTCATACTGACCACATTTTTTTTGCATTAACAAATCAAACACTAAACTATTTATATTAGATTCCTACGGCTGCCATAGCAAAGTACCACAGACTGGGTGTCTTCAAAAGAGAAAGTTTTGCCTCACAATTCTGAACGGTAAAAGTCCAAAATCAAGGTATTGGCAAGGTTAATTCTTATGGCTGTGAGTAAGGGATTTGCTTGAAGCCTCTCTCCTTGGCTGATAGATGGTTATCTTCATCTTCACATGGTGGTCTCTCTGTGTATATGTCTGTCTCCCAATTTTCCCTTTGTATAAGAACACCAGTCATGTTGGATTAGGGCCCAACCAAATGACCTTATTTTCATTTGGTTACTTCTGAAAGAACCTGTCTCCAAACGAGGTACTGGGGTTAGGACTTAACTTGATGACATTAGGAGGGGGACATACTTCAACCCATAACAGCATTTAAGTGAAGAATCAATAATTACTGAAGGGCTGATATAGTAAAAAGGTAAATCTAGCCTAAATAATAAGATAATTTTGCCAATTCTTATTGAGCATCTATTACCTTCCAGAGCTATTGCTGGACACTAGGTATTTGAAAATAAAAATTGAGTTTCTGCTCTTGAGAAGTTCACCAACTGTTTGGAAAGAGACATGTAAGCAAATTAAACTAAAAGATGATCTGTGTTATACTAGATATGTACCTGAGGCACTCTGAGGAAGAAGAGGGAAGACTTGGCTAGAAGAGGGGGGAGGTAAAACATCAGAGGAGATAACATTGGAGTTATTAAAGATGAAAAAAACCACCTCATCATAACAAACCTTCCAGACAGAGAAATGCACAGAGAGGCACAGCTTTGTGAAGACTTGCTATGGTCTGAATGTTTATGTCTCTCCAAAATTCACATTTTGGAATCCTAACCCCCAAAGTGATGGTGTTAGGGGGAGTGGAGCCTTTGGGAGATGATTAGGTCTTGAGGATGGAGGCCACATACATGGGATTAGTTCCCTTTGCAAAAGAGACTCTTGGGGAATGTGGAATGGAGGGGGTAAAAAGGGACATCTGTAATATGTTCAACAGTAGATCTACACTAATAAAAGACAAAGATGCTAATTGACCATACCTTTGCTACACCCAAGCCACGCCCACCAGCCAATCAGAGCAACTATATGCAAATTAACCCAAACAAGATGGCAGCCGGCAGCCATGGAGCTTGAGCAAGACAGAGGCTTGGTTGCCCTGGCGATGGAGGAAGCCAAGCTTCCTGCCAGCCCTGGCTGGCTGTACCCTCCACAAAAGGCAACAAAGTTTCAATTATAGAAGCTAAATAAATCCCAGAGACCTGCTTCCAGCCAGCCTCCACTGGGAGCTTGGGTGGCTAGGGGCTGTGGCCAGGCTTCAAACAGACATCAGCCCCTCACCAAGGCTTGCCAGGCACCCCAGGGGGGACCCACAGCCTGAAGGGGCTGTGGTCAACCTGAAAACAGCCATAAACCCCTCACCCAGGCTGGCAACACCCTCATGGGGTAAGGGTCCCCGCTGGGGGGCTTGGCCAGCCTAAAAACAGCCATCAGCCCCTCACCCAGGCTGACCAGGCACCCCAGTGGAGACCCCCACCCTGAAGGGGGTGTGGCCAGCCTGCAAACAGCCATCGGCCACTCACCCAGGCTGGCCAGGCACAACAGCAGGACCCCCCTCCCTGAAGTGGGTATGACCAGCCTGAAAATGGCCCTCAGCCCCTCACCCAGGCACCCCAGCGGGAACCCCACCCTGATCTGGGACACCTTTCAGGGCAAACCAAGCGGCCCCCACCTGTGCACCAGGCCTCTATCCTATATAGTAAAAGGGTAATATGCCTCCCAGCACCAGTATCAGCAGATCCGCGAGGCCTCCCGGCAACAGGATCAGTGTGACAGGGGGCAGCGCCCAAACCCCGTGATCACCCTGTGGCTCTGTGTGTGACAGGGGCTGGGGCCACAACCTCCCTATCCGCCCTGCTCTGTTGGTGACAGGGGAAGGCGCCCCAACACCCTGATCAGCCCTGCTCTGTGCCTGATAGGGGGGAGCTCCCCAACCCCCTGATCGCCCTGCGGCTCTGTGTGTGACAGGGTGTGGCGCCCCAACCGCCCCCCACGGGCCCTGCTCTGTGTGTGACAGGGTAGAGACATAACCTCCCCATCGGCCCTGCCCTGAGTGTGATAGTGGCGGAGCCCCAACCCCTGATCCGCCCTACTCTGTGTGTGACAGGGGGTGGTGCCCCAACTCCCCTATCGGCCCTACTCTGTGACTGACAGAGGGGAGCTCCTCAACCCCCTGATCGGCCTTGCTCTGTGCGTGACAGGGGGAGCTCCCCAACCCCCGATCGACCCTGCTCTGTGTGTGACAGGGTACGGAGCCCCAACCCCTCTGTTGGGCCCTGCTCTGTGAGTGACAAGGGACAGTGCCTCAACCCCCTGATCGGCCCTGCTCTGTCCCTGCATGACAGGAGGCAGGGCCCCAACCCCCTTATCGGCTGGCTCTGTATGTGACAGGGGTGGCACCAGAACCCCATGATCCACCCTGCTCTGTGCTTGACGGGGTGGCGCAGCAACCTCCCCATCGACCCTGCCTTGAATGTGACAGTGGGCGGCGCCCCAACCCCCCAATCGGCCCTACCCTGAGCATGACTGAAGATGGCATCACAGCCTCCTGATCCGCCCTGCTCTGTGCCTGACAGGGGGCGGCGCCCCAACTCCTCAATTGGCCCTGCTCTGAGACTGACCAGGAGCTGCGGGGCAGGCACCTAGGGATTGGGCCTGCCCTCTGCCACCCGGGAGCAGGCCTAAGCCAGCAGGTCGTTATCTCCCGAGGGGTCCCAGACTGTGAGAGGGCACAAGTGGGGCTGAGGGACCACCCCCCCCCCGCCAGTGCACAAATTTTTGTGCACCAGGCTTCTAGTCTATATATAATAAAAGCCTAAGCTACAGTTAAGGCAGAACAACCAGTCACTATGATGCGCTCTGACCACCAGGGGGCAGATGCTCAACAAAAGAGCTGTCCCCTGGTGGTCAGTGCGCTCCCACAGGGGGAGCACTGCTCTGCCAATAGCTGGGCTCAGGGCTGGCGAATGTAGCAGCAGTGGTGGGAGCTTCTTCTGCCTCCGCAACAGTGCTAAGGAGCAGTGAGCTCCGTGGTAAGGAGTGAGGGGTCCTGGACTGTGAGAGGGCACAAGCTGGGCTGAGAGACCCCCCCCCCCACCCCCCTCCAGTGCATGAATTTCATTTACTGGGCCTCTAGTGATGATAATAAGGAAGTATACAAAGCTGTGATAACCAAATGTTGAAAGATCCAAAGTACTGTTGTATTTTAAAACTGTAAAGACAGGCTTAGGACATCATGAGAGTTGTTAAGAAGTTTGTTAAAGAGGTGGTGATAAATGATCAGATCTTCCTTATCAAATGTGGGTCTCTGATTCTAGACCTACTAAAATCTATACTAGATCTGGAGAAGAATTAATTTGCAATTAGATATAGATTATTTAACATGGTCAGATTGTCAATTTCTAAGGTTTTATTAGTTGAATTTTCACACAAACCTGAGACCTATACAAACATGCAAATGACTGAAAATATTTTATTTTTCATTGTAACCTTATGTTTCATTCTTCAAAATATTTATCTACACTAATAAAGATACAATGTAATGTGATAATAGTAATGATCATTTGTTGAGTTCTGTTTTGTGTCAACACACCTCTAATGTCGGGAGCCGGTCCATCCTTGCTGTTTCAAGGGACCTGGCATATATGGCATACTGTTCTTAATATGTTTGCTCACCTTCTTGGCACTATGTGTTTTAACCAAGGTCTCTGAGAAAGGTTGTTTCCCCAGGCAGGGATTTTCCCCTGAAGTTAGGGAGGGAATAAAACCTCTTAACTAAGTGCCAGGTGGGTAATTAATCACTTTAACTACGAACAATCATGCTTAAGCTACATAATCTTTACTCCCTGGAATGGAGATAAGAAACGCCCTAACCTTTGTAATAGAGATTGATAGGATTGAATCAACTGGTATAAATACAGATGTAACAAGACAGAGAGAGACAGAACCTAGGCACAGAACCTACACAGAATGTTCTCTAGAGACAGAAGAACTTCGCTGGAGAGAACATGGCAAAAGATCCTGGACAGAAACTGGCCTCAGAACCTAGAGACAGAACCTAGCGAGAGAACATGGCAAAAGATCCTGGACTGAACCTGACTACAGAAATTGGCAGGAGAACCTGGAGAACCTGGCTGGAGAACCTAGCAAGAGAACATGGACACAGAACCTGGCTGGAGATCCTAAACAGAACTTCGCTGGAGATCCAGACCAGAATTTGGCTGGAGATCCTGGCTAGGCTGCTGATCAACTGAACACTGTCTCCGTGTCCTTCCTTCTTCACCGACTCCGTCTACACCTTTGGGGACCCCTGGACCTGTTGGGGTTGGACCCCGGCACTCTATGAACTTTTTGTATGATATATGGAAATTTTACAAGGAATGTTTCTATCTTATGGATGAGGAAATTGAATATCCCAGACAGATTAAAAATATCACAAATACTTAGCAGCTTCTCACTTCAAGGTATGGAATCTATTTCCCAAATCCCTTGACTCTGTGCTAACCTTATAACTTGCTTTGGCCTATAAGATGTGATAAAAGTGCCCTAACTGGTTTGGCTCAGTGGATAGAGTGTTGGCCTGTGGACTGAAGAGTCCCAGATTTGATTCTGGTCAAGGGCATGTACCTTGGTTTTGGGCACATGCCCAATACGGGGTGTGCAGGAGGTAGCTGATCGATGTTTCTCTCTCATCGATGTTTCTAACTCTCTATCCCTCTCCCTTCCTCTCTGTAAAAAATCAATAAAATATATATATATATTTTAAAAAAAGATGTGGTAAAAGTGGTATGGATACTCCAGGTGACTAGAGACGTTATGGAGTAGAGTGGCAGAAAGGTAAATAGAGCTCCAGAATGTGCATCAAGTTTCCATTGGATCTCTTTGACCAATACAAAGTCACACATGGATAGAGTGAATCTGAGCAATTCTCAGGCCTCACATGGGATAAGGAGATTGTTAGAGTGGAGAGACCTTGTGAACACTTGGGGCATTTAGTTGAAACACAGAAATAACTTTACTTAGCAGTTCAGCTCTAGGTCAAAGAATTCTCTCTAGACCACCCTGACAAAGCTTAAAAACAGCCTCAGAAATATCAAGTTGATGCTCTAGTAATTTAATTGCCTACCAGAATAGAAATCAAGACTCTAAAGGAAGAAAAAAATCTAGACACTCATCAACACAAAATTCAAAATTTCCTACACCAATAAAAAATTACTACACATGCCAAGAAGTAGAAAAGTGTGATCCATAACTAGAGGAGAAAAATTAGTCAATAGAAATAGACTCAGAAATGACAGAATGATAGAATTAGTAGACAAGAATTTTAAAATAGCTATTATAAATATGTTCAAGGGTTTAAAAGATAATGTAAACATAATAGAGAAGTAGAAAGTGTATCAATAAATGATATAAAAATTTGATATACATCTAGATATAGATATATGATATAGGTATAGATGTAGATGTAGATATAGATGATATAGATATAGATGATATTAGATATATAGATATAGATATAGACATAGATGATATAGATATATGATATAGATATATAATATAGGTATAGATATAGATATAGATATAGCTATAGATAGCTATAGATTTAGATATAGACACTGATATAGAAATAGATATATAGTGTAATTTCTAAAACTGTTCAACCAAGGGGGACTGAAACATAGAATACTAGTATTCATCCACTAACTCCTGCCCTCAGTAAGGGTTGCCTTTGAAGGCATAAAATCACTGGCCATCCTGCCTGTGAGCTGAGAAAACTCTCCCTGCCATTTCCCCCTTCTCATGCTCACATGAAGAGAGCCCTCAAGAAAAGAATCAGAAGGATAGAGGAGACTGAGTTGAGAAGCTGTTAGCAGGAAGGTATGCTGCCCATTGCAACTAATTGGTACGCAGAAGGGATATGGAGTGGGGCATTAATGGTGAAGACAGGACTAGCCCTTTCTGCTATTATTTGTGTGGCTAGTCAGAAACAAGAGAGACAGTGTCATCTGTCACTTTGGATGGCCTCCATTATGCAACTACAAGTCTGCCATCTCTGCCTCCCCCAGTTCTCTCCAGTTACTTCTGGGAGTCCTGAAAGGACATTCGGTAGAATTCACAAAGAAGAACTCCCAAGGACAGACTAGGGACAGCCATATTTCCTTCTTTCTGGCTCTAGCTCCTTTGGTTACACTGCTCAGGAAACCTCAGTCATTGTTGCCTTTGTTCTTTCTTTCCTGCTGGTGACCTCCAAGGTTGGGATGTGTCACGTCGGATTATTTACTTATGTCACCCATGACCACCATCTCATACACCCTTTTGTCCAATTTCCTGTCACAGTACTCTCAATGAAAGACTGTTTTGTACTTGAAAAGTCTCAGGGAAATTTGGTGTGAAAACTACACTACATATCCCATGAGATCTGGGACTAACGCTGAGACAATGTTCATGGAGTTGGCCTGAGGATCAATGGCAGGTTTCTGGAGCCATCCTTGCAACAACTTCAGAAAGTGTATTCTGCTATTACGTTCATTCTATAGAGGGTAAATGAAGTCAAGAAACTTGTCCAAGATCACACAGTCAACAAGTAATAGAGCTGGAATTTAATCTAAAGTTTATTTGGTTCTTTGAAACCTTTGTCTTTAACCACCATATAAACAGAAACATCTTTCTCTGTTTCATGCTCCATGTTACATATTGACAAGAACGAACAAGACAATGTTTGGGTACAAGAATTGATCTTAGGTGTGAGGGCTTTATTGAGCCCTTGGGGTCCTACCTGTAAATATTTTCCAAAGTCCTTTGACTTGGGGCAAGGGAATGAATGGCATTTATGGAGCTTCTAGAAAGGTTTCCATTTATTTACTTCTGTACAGTTCACCAATTTTCTTCCTTTTCATCTCATTCATAACTAACTTAATAACATTAGCATTATAAAGAGATTATTATTTTTAACTCTTTTAAGTGCAAAGAAAGCTCACAGAGGTTGTGTAGGGTTGAAAAGGATAGGTTTTAAGAAATTTTAGAAATTAAGGGGATCATGGAAGAAACACAGGGCTGCAGAGCAGCAGGAGGTATATTTCCATAGAATAGGGAAGCTGAAAAGCTGCAACAGGTACATTTCCATAGAATGAGGGAGTTGGGAACAGCAAAAGGTCTATATTTACAAAATAAAGAGAAGGAAGCCCTTAATCCAGAAGAAGAAGAAAGCCCAAAGGGACTAGGGAAACAATAAGGAAGGAGGGGGGAGAACCTCTCATGTCCCATGTGAGGTTCAACCTTTGAGCCCAGGAGTTACTATAGTAACAAGTCTAAGGGAATAGTGACCAAACAGAGGGGATATCAAGGCACCAAGTTCTGCAGCCTTATAAGCCTTGGGGAAAGGAAACTCAGTGGGGCCTTTTCCCCCTCCCAACGTGGGAGTCTGTACTTGTTCTTTAATAAATTTCCACCTTTGCTGTACCACCTTCTGTCCTTGGATTCATTCTTTGACTCTGGCGGATAAAGAATCCGGGTTCCAGTCCAAAAATTCTGCTTCATTGCTGCCGGGGTCCAACCCCAGCAGGTCCAGGAGTCCTCAAAGGTGTGGACGGAGTCGGCGAAGAAGGAATGACACGGAGACAGTGTTCAGTTGATCAGCAGCCTAGCCAGGATCTCCGGCCAGGATCTCCAGCCAAGTTCTGGTTTGGATCTCCAGAGAGGTTCTGCTCTGGATCTCCAGCCAGGTTCTGTGTCCATGTTGTCTTGCTAGGTTCTCCAGCCAGGTTTTGTCCAGGTTCTCCAGCCAGGTTCAGTCATCAGGTTCTAGTCAGGTCCTCTTGCCAATTTCTGTAGTCAGGTTCAGTCCAGGATCTTTTGCCATGTTCTCTCGCTAGGTTCTGTCTCTAGGTTCTGAGGCCAGTTTCTGTCCAGGATCTTTTGCCATGTTCTCTCCAGCGAAGTTCTTCTGTCCCTAGAGAACGTTCTGTGTAAGTTCTGTGCCTAGGTTCTTTCTCTCTCTCTGTCTCGTTACATCCGTATTTATACCAGTTGATTCAATCCTATCAATCTCTATTTCAAAGGTTAGGGCGTTTCTTATCTCCATTCCAGGGAGTAAAGATTATGTAGCTTAAGCATGATTGTTCGTAGTTAAAGTGATTAATTACCCACCTGGCACTTAGTTAAGAGGTTTTATTCCCTCCCTAACTTCAGGGGAAAATCCCTACCTGGGGAAACAACCTTTCTCAGAGAGGAGACCTTGGTTAAAACACATAGTGCCAAGAAGGTGAGCAAACATATTAAGAACAGTATGCCATATATGCCAGGTCCTTTGAAACAGCAAGGATGGACCGGCTCCTGGCAAATTCCCCCTTTTTTATTTTTTAAAAGGAGGCATTAAAAAGAAAAAAAAAAACCCAAATGCTCTCTTGTATCCATTTTAAGAGTAGGATTGGGGCTTTCCGCTATTACCTGAGTCCTGATCTATCACCCCAGGGAGAGCTTGCCAATCCTGCACTTTCCTGGGGTGGAAAGGCTGCAGTGGGGTTAAGGATAAGGCTCCTTGGGCCTACCTCCTCCCATGCCTTTACATTTACCTTTCTGGCACCTTTCCTTCCTCAGAAAAGCATGGACATACTTCTTGTATAAAACATTCTGTCTGACTGGGCGTAACCTTAACTCCTCTGCTAGCAAGCATATGTGTTAAAATATCAATACAGAGTCTTTTTTCTTTAGACTCAGTATGGCACATCTTCTTAATCTAAAGATCAATACAGATTCTTCTTTGGACTCAGTATGGCACATCTTCTTAATCTAAGTTCTGTACTATCCACCTTCTTACCCTACTTATTCTTTATAGGGGGGTCTGTAGCACCCTGGTGGAGTCCTATCCGTCCCGAATGTGGGGGTTCTCAATGGGGGGGGCTTACCTATGAGAATCCTGTTCCAGGGGTTCCCAAAGGTGTGGACGGATTTGGCGAAGACTATCCACCCTCTTCCTACGGCGGAGTCCGATCCGTCCCAAGTGTGGGGCGCTTACCTAGGGGTCCCTGTTCGGGCGCCATATGCCGGGGTCCAACCCCAGCGGGTCCAGTGGTCCCCAAAGGTGTGGACGCGGGAGCCGGTCCATGCTTGCTGTTTCAAGGGACCTGGCATATATGGCATACTGTTCTTAAAATGTTTGCTCACCTTCTTGGCACTATGTGTTTTAACCAAGGTCTCTGAGAAAGGTTGTTTCCCAAGGCAGGGATTTTCCCCTGAAGTTAGGGAGGGAATAAAACCTCTTAACTAAGTGCCAGGCGGGTAATTAATCACTTTAACTATGAACAATCATGCTTAAGCTACATAATCTTTACTCCCTGGAATGGAGATAAGAAACGCCCTAACCTTTGTAATAGAGATTGATAGGATTGAATCAACTGGTATAAATACAGATGTAAGAAGACAGGCAGAGAGAGAGAAAGAACCTAGGCACAGAACCTACACAGAACGTTCTCTAGAGACAGAAGAACTTCGCTGGAGAGAACATGGCAAAAGATCCTGGACAGAAACTGGCCTCAGAACCTAGAGACAGAACCTAGCAAGAGAACATGGCAAAAGATCCTGGACTGAACCTGACTACAGAAATTGGCAAGAGGACCTGACTAGAACCTGGTAACTGAACCTGGCTGGAGAACCTGGACAGAACCTGGCTGGAGAACCTAGTGAGGGAACTTGGCTACAGAACCTGGCTGGAGAACCTGGAGAACCTGGCTGGAGAACCTAGCAAGACAAAATGGACACAGAACCTGGCTGGAGATCCAGAGCAGAACCTCTCCAGAGATCCAGACCAGAACTTGGCTGGAGATCCTGGCTGGAGATTCTGGCTAGGCTGCTGATCAACTGAACTCCGTCTCTGGGTCATTCCTTCTTCGGCGACTCCGTCCACACCTTTGGGGACCACTGTACCTGCTGGGGTTGGACCCAGGCACATTGCTACTTAGAATAAAAGCCCATATTTACCCACCTACTTGGGGCAAGCCAGAACTTGATCTCAAGTATTCAGGCTGCTTCTTGTTTCTGCTAAAGGCTTTACCACAGGTCTCAGGATTTACTGAACAAGTTCTGAATCAGAGACAAGCACACACCCCACACATCCACAAATATTCCTGCTTTTAAGGTTTGGAGTGTAGTTTCTTTTAGATTATAGGGATCTTTCCTTCCTTGACTTACAATTTTGTTTGTCTTGAAAACCTGAGTGCTGCTGTCAACCTGGAGCAGTACTGAATACGAAATTCCAGTGGACTTTCTCAAGTCAAGCAATCTATCAGGTTCCATAGAAATTGCACAAGGAAAAGTAGGAACTAATGCACTCAAATCTTAAAACCATGCTACTTGATAAATTGGTATAAAGGATTGGAACAAACATTAAACTCACTGGTAGTTCCTTATAAATGACCTGGAGAGTGTTATGCTAAGTGAAATGAGCCAGTCAGAGAAAGACAAGTATCACATGATCTCACTCATATGTGGAGTCTAATGAACAAAATAAACTGTTAAACAAAATAGACCCAGAGACATAGAAACATGGAACAGACTGTGGAATCTTAGAGGGAATGTGGGGGGTAGGTGGGCGGGAGGTATGAGACCTATCAAAGAACTTGTATGCAAATATGCTTATCCTGTGGACACAGACAATAGGTTAGTGAAGACCTGGGGTAGGGAGTGGGGGCAGGCTAGAAGGGGTCAATAGGGAAAAAAGGGGGACAAACATAATACTTTCAACAATAAAGATTTAAGATATATAAAATGTATTAACTCCTCAAAAAAAGTAATTGAACCCACTTGGCCGGTGTAACTCAGCAGCTGAACACTGACCCAGGAACAAAGAGGTCACCAGTTTGATTCCCAGTCAGGGATCTTTCTATCTCTCTATCCCTCTCCCTTCCTCTCTCTCTAAAAATCAATAAAACAAATTAAAAAAAATTGTAACCCAACTATCAATTAGATCTTTTCCTATGTGAAGTATTCAGCCATTCACTTTTTCTGCTTCGACTGATGAATCAAATTATTTAGTTTTGAAAAAAATAAATCCGCTTTACCACCATTTCACAGCCATGCTTCATGAAACTGTCAATAATCGTTTGAAAACCCATTCAGCAAAAACAATGCAATGGGAGTTCTTGTTAAGATAACTATAAAAATGTAAATCTTTTTAAGGAGGAGGTAAACTTGAGTAGCTAGGTAGCAAGGAGCTCCTTATTAAAAAAAGAACAACATCATAGCAGTAGCCCTGCTCCGTGTGAATCAGTGGGCTGAATGTCCTCCTGTGCACTGAAGGGTTGCTGGTTAGATCCCCGACCCACGTCCAGGCACATACCCAGATTGGGAGTTCAGTCCCTGGTCCCTGGTCAGTCTCTCTCTCCTCCCCCCTCCCCCCCCTTTCTTTCTAAAATCAATGAAAACATATGACTCTTGCACTAAGAGGGGAGAGGTTGGTCCACAGTTGGGAAACCACATTCTTGGGTAGGTGAGAGCCAAGGGGAGTGGCAGCTATCACTAGATGAAGTTAGCATAACCTAGAGTTTGGTTTATATGTGTAGCCAATTGAATACCCAAGGGAGGGTGGGTGTTGAGAAACATTGATGTAAATGTTCAGATTATCCAGTAAAGCTTTTTTCCCAGAAAATAAAACAAGCACCATTTATTTTGAAATATTTTATTTATGTTCTTTTTTCACAAAACCATCAATAAATACTTAAATCTTTTTTGTCTGAAGACAAAAGAACATATATATTGCATAATTGACACTAACCAAGGCATTATGCCTTACAGGAAAGACATGAAATGTCCAAGGGATATTTAGTTCTTAAAGCTTCAACATTAGAAATGTTGACCACATATTGTGAAATTGTTCCAATAAATAACAACTGATATTCTTTTAAACACTTACAAAAATAGATGCACACATACATTCCCCTACCCTTATGAATTATTGCTTGGATCCTCCATCCTCTGTCATAGCAGCTGACATTGCTGTGGGCTCCTCTGAAATGTTACTTTAATGGCTAGAGAATATTTGCAAACATTTTACCTTCAAACTGAATAAGAATCAGAATCGTATGAAGTTGGGTTTGCCATAATATAAACAATAAAAATAACAGTACAATGCCCAAGTAGAGGCAATGACATCCTTAATGATTTCACATGTAAAATATTAACATAGAATATTTGAAAACAACCGATAAATAAATAAATAAGTAGAAGAAGTCTCCTAAGAGATGATCAAACATAGAAAGTCCAATCAAGGTGACTTTGGGGGCTGATGATTCCTCTTTATCCTCTTCAATTTCTGTAGGGCAGGGCCTGCTTCAGGTAGAGCCACCAATCCACTTCCTGCTTCGTCTGGTCAGTTGGAGCTGCCCCTATCATGAAAAAAAGGGTGTCCTTAGCAGCTGCTCAGGAAAGCCAGAGGCACAGCACTCTCCTCCTGCCCTCTAGATTTCAAAGACTTCTGAATCTAGTTTTCCTGACCTGCAGGAAGTGCCTGCTTCTAGGCTGTGTGACCCAGAGCTCTAGGCGGTTGGATGCTCTTATTTAGGAATGCAGGGGTGGTGGTGTCCGGGGGCCTTACCACCACCTCTGCATTCCTAAGTAAGGACTTATTCCTCAATAAAGTGAATTGTTGACTTCAAACAGCCAGAACCTCTTGGGTAGGTGAGTGCCAAGGGGAGTGACATGGGATTATCTATCACACTGGGTCTCACTTGAGCCTCACAGCAATCCCAGGTAGTAGCTACTATTGTTTTACCGAGTTTAGAGAAGCTAAAGTATTTTCCTTGAGGTATATGGCTAATAGGGGGTCAAACCCAGATTTGTACTCAATGCAGTGTCACTGCAAAGTCCCTGTTCATCACCACTAACTAAGATTTGGGGCCTGTGATGCAGAGAAACGAGGATTCTGACTTTCAGGCTTGAAGCTCAGAAAGAATTGGGTGGGGGGAGGGCATTAACAGGTGGGAAGCTTTTTAGCATAACTACCCAACACCAATGAGAATTCTAATGAAAGCTGCTTTACCCACCTTCATCTGAATGGGGGTGGAGAGGGAAATGGGGATGGCAAGCACTGGAAATATCCTCCTGGACCAGAGCACCTTCACTATCTAAATGGCAAATCTGATTGTGAACTAATGACTTTTCACTCCTTCAGCTATACCCTGGGCTTCCCTGATTTAGTTTTCAGGAGGCAGAGGCCACTACCTGTCTCAAATGACTCTAGTCACATAACTCACTTGTTTAACATCTTCTCCAATATTTTCTTAACCACGGGGGATGCGGGGTTGAGGCAAACTTTCTGTCCATTCTTGAGAGTGGCTCTGCAGACAGAAGGGAGGACACAAGTGAGACAGGAGGGCGGGCCAGGGTCAGGGTGGGGGCATCTGGGCGGTGGAGGTGACCAGGATGGTGGCAACAGCAGAGTTGGTGACACTTACATGACTTCTGTTCGGTCGCAGTGGGGTCCTGGGGACGTCACCTTCACACTCTGGATGTTCTTGGGGTGAATTCCCTGCAAGGTCTGCAAGCACTGGCAGCGCAGTTCAGTGACCACGGCCTCCTCTGCGAGGACCATAGGTGCCGCTGCGGAGACCATAGGCGCCGCTGCAGGGAGAACAGGCTCGGTTAGCGGGATGCCCCCAGTGGGCGCCCACCCTTCATCCCCTTTTTCCTCCTTGGGCTCCAGGGGCTCGAGTCTCACCTGCAGCTTGCCGGCAGGCGGCGACCAGGAGCAGGAGCAGGAGCGCGGCCCGGAGGAAGCCGGGAGCGCGGGGTGCAGCAGAGGCGGTGGCGGTGGCGGTGCGGGCCATGGGGCTGAGCTCGGAGGATCGGTGCTGCGGTGCCTGGAGTGTGAGAGCTGGCAGGAGAGCTGGTGGAGCGAGATCTGTGGCTCCCCGAGACGGGCGAATCCCTTTTATCCGTGGTCGGGGAGGAAATTGCCTGGAGCAGGAAATTCCCGGGCTTACACGTGGTTCCCTGATCAGGACCGAGGGTGTGGCGGGGCCCCTGAGGGGTGTCGGGGTGGAGGACCTGAGGGTTCGACCTCTCACTGACTAAGCGGACTGTACGATGTTCTTTCTGGCCAAATTCTCAAAGCGGGGATGAGTCGCTGCCATGCAGGAGCTGCTGTCTGAGAGGGTGGTGGTGGGGGGGGGGGGGTTTGGGGGGGGGCGGATCATGGGCGCCCAGTGACCCTAGTGCGCAGGGTGGAGAAGGGCTGGGGGCGGATCCAGGAGATCCTCCAGGAAAGGTGACACATCTTTAGAGGGAAAGAGCTGTCTCTTTAGTTAACAGACCTGGGGGAGTCAAGGAGGGGTGTGAGGGTAAATTTTACTTAGCTATCTATATGTACTATATTTATATGCACCGCATGTCTCTCTAGATTTCAGGTTTATATATAGTGCTCTCTGTTAAAAATAACCCAGTCATCACGGATCCAGAGAGGAATGTTCTACCTGTCCCCTTGTTTTATAGTCTCAAAGGACACTTAGCATATCTTGGTTTTATTTTCTATTTGGTGATAAGAGGGATTCGTGTCAAAATTTACTCGTGTTAATTTCAATGACAATTGAAGGCTGTAATATGACCTCTTCTGCATCCTAACTGAACCTCCTTATTCCCTCTTGAATGTTGCAGCTTCCAAAATTCCTGGGAGATCTCCTTTCCCACATGAGGGGTTCCGATTTGAACTATGACATACAAGACTGATGGTCACGCTGAAGCTTCCCAGGGGCTAGTCCGGCAGGCTCACCGCATCCCCTTCTCTGGTCTATCTTTGGACAAAATAGCACCTGAACACGAGGATGAGGGACCTGCTGCAGCCTGACTCCCGTTGCAGGGGGATGAAGCAGGGTTTCATTTACTACAAGAACTCAGTGTTGGTCCCCCTTTCTCTAGAAACAAACATTGACACATCTGTTTTCTGACCAGGAATTTCAGTCTTTTAACCTGATGGGTTTACTATTTTCTCAAATAGTAAAACATTGATTCAACATGAGGTATAGAGGATTCAAATGTACTTCTCCAGGTTGGATTCAGACCTCTTGGAGACATGGAGTAATGGGAGGAAGGGGAGGAGAAAGGAATGGCCACTGGCCCAGCAATGCACGTCCAGGGACAGGGGTCCAGGCAGCCCCGCTCGGTGGATATGAGTCTGTACCCCATAGCCAGACCCTGGGTATGCAGTGAAGCCACCTGCATTTAGTTGCCACCTGTCACTTACAAGGTAAGTATTTCTTTGCCTTCCCTAATGTAGTTAAGGGAAATGAGTCATTTGTGAGAGCCAGCATGGATTAAGTGCCTTATAAACGTTTGTTAAATAAATAAACTGGAAATAGCTCTTTTTTTCCAATTTGCTGAAACAGAAACTCAACCTGTGTGAATCCTAGAAAGAAAAAAATTCGTGATGAAAGGGTCACTCCTCAACTTTTCTTTTCACATTTAAACTTTTCTATATTAGGCATTCTAAAAGCAAGGCACATCTGAATTCTACTAGGAGATGCATTTATCTGGATTTTTTTTTTTTACTGCTCTATCATTGATTTCTATTGTAGTCCCACTTTCAATCATTTCATCTATAAAAATGCAGTTTGCATTGAAGACTCTCCATCTGCCCTGGCTGGTTTGGCTCAGTGAATTGAGCTTGAGCCTGTGGACTGAAGGGTCCCGGGTTCGATTCTGGTCAAGGGCACGTGTCCAGATTACAAGCTCCATCCCCAGTGTGGGGCATGCAGAAGGCAGCCAATCAATGACTCTCTCTCATCATTGATGTTTCAATCTCTCTAGCCCCCTCCTTTCCTCTCTGAAACCAATAAAACATATTTTAAGAAAAGACTCTCCATCTTATTTATTGAAAGTGATTTACAAAATGCATGACTATTTTTTTTAAAAAAACTCTAGTGTTTATCAATATGGTCCTGAGAGAAAAACCAGGGAAATGAAAGAGACATAAAAATTTGTGTTAAGCAATAGAAAAGGAGAAACAATCTAAAGCTTATAAAATATATGATAGCTCGCCCTGGCCGGTTTGGCTAAATGGATAGAGCGTCGGCCTGCAGACTGAAAGGTCCCAGGTTCGATTCCAGTCAAGGGCATGTACCTTGGTTGAGGGCACATCCCCAGTGGCAGGGTGGGCGGCGGGGGGAGTGCAGGAGGCAGCTTATCAATGTTTCTCTCTCATCGATGTTTCTAGCTCTCTATCCCTCTCCCTTCCTCTCTGTAAAAAATCAATAAAATATATTTAAAAAAATATATATGATTGCTCATGAGTAATCAAGAATTTGTGTGGTTATTCCTCTTGTTATGGATCATTTTCTGGAATTTGATGGGAAACTGGCCCCAAAATACAAAAGCTACTCTTTAAAATTTAAAAGACGTGGGGTGGATTTTTTTGGCTTGTTTTCTAGTTGCAAGTTTTATACTGACTCATTTTATAAAGTTTGTAAAAGTCAGAAAGACATGAAGAGATTTTTTCCCCTCTAATCTCTCCTAACTTCTGTTTATGGAACAAATTTTAACAGGTCACTGAAAAAAATTTTTTTTCAACCAACATATTAGCTGACAAATTACAAGAACTTACAAGACACTGCATGAATATGAAAGAGGCCACTTCCTTTATTTATTACCACAGACCATGGGCAAGTTACTTAATGTCTACACTCATCCCAAGGTACAGCACAGATATTTTGTGCTAAATTCCAGGTGGTAGTCTAAAAGTTTTACAAATATTTATTCATTCAATATTCCAAACCTCCCCGTGAAGTAGATATTATTGTTTTCTTGATGGGGCTTTAAGGTTACAGATAAAGAACTGAGGCGCAGAGAGGTTAAGTAACTTTCCTAAGGTCACAGAATACTGAGCCTGGTTCTCAAACCCAGAGAGATGGCATTTAACCATTATGCTATGATGAAAACGCTCTGTGATATATGGGTAAGAACTTCCAGAGAGGAATGATTTAAAAAATGTTATTCTGTTCATAGTAATAGTTATCTTACCCTGGAGTAATCTATGGAGAAATCTGGCAAATGTCCATCCATTAACTACATGATGAAGGTTAATATCATCAATGTGATGTCAGATGGAAATCATGTACCCACTGGTATGATATGATAATGAGAAGGGTACATCACCTCTTTGGTATTTTTTCTAAAAGTTCATAAACCCAGTCTAACCATGAGAACAACATTCTTCAAAACTAAGTTGAGAAATATTAAATAGATGACTATATTCTTCAAAACTGTCAAGGTCATGAATAATAGGAAAAGACTAAGACGCTATCACAGTTTAGAAGGAAGTATGGAGACATGATAACCACATCCTGAAGCAGAAAGAGGACAGTAAGTGGAAAAAAAAAAAAACACAGTAAAATCCAAATAAAGTTTGGAGTTTTGTTAATAGTAATGTGTGATTGTTGCTTTCTTAGCTTTGGTAAATGTACCGTGGTAATGTAAAATGTTCGCAATGGGCAACTCGGAGAAAGTTACACTGAAACTACTATTTTTTCGACTTTTGTAAATTTAAAATTATTTTGAAATGAAAAGTTCACTTTGAAAAACATTTCCCTTTCTCAATCAATGTAGAATACATAAATACGTACCACCAAAATAAAATCAGTGGACATGCATGCTTTACATCATAGCTTCCTAGAAAGGGAATTGAATTTTTGTTGAGTTCACATTTTCTCAAACAATCCAAACTATCTGCTTCCCCCTTTTGGACACTTCATCATGTTTCATAGGCTTACTTAGTTTGTCTTCAGTATTAATCATGATGTCTAAATCTCTCATCTATTTCTTGTAACTGAAGAAAAACACAAAGTGTTTGCTGTAATGGTCTCCAGACTCAACCCTCAACTGAAGCAAATGAGGAGTACACAGGGAGTTCAAAATTCCAATTTATGAATGGGAGCTTCCAGAAAATCAAATTAAGCCTGTTCATCATTTGTGTAGATTCGATTCCTGGGAATGGCTTCATCAAAGTTACTCATTTTCAAAAATGAAATAGAAAAATTTTCTTCTCAGTTGTTGTTATTTTCTTCTTAACATGTCATTTGAATCCATAAGATCTCCATCAACCAAAATGTATAAATATTTATAAGCACAGGGATAGGTAATCTAGTGCTTACTCTCTTGCTTGAACAAGTGCTTCTATAAGATAATGACTTTTGTGGAGTTGATCGCCGAGTATTTATGCACAATCTTTGAATCCGTGCAATGGCTCTTAAAGAAATGGAAGAATCTTTAAAGTGGAAACTTTAGGGATTAAATTCTTTTTGCCCTGTAATCATTATGAATCAGAGTTTATATTTAGTACAATCCAGGATGATTACATCTTCTAGATCCACTGTTTTGCCCGGTCATTGCTACAGCCACCAACTTCATGCATATGTAAACTTAAAGCTCCTCACCACAACTGTACCAGGTATCTTTCTGTCCTAAAGTTTCTCTGTCACTACCATGGAAAAATCTCTTGCCCAACAAGGAACAGGAGGTAATCATCAACATTTCCCCTCCTTTCGTGTTTTAGGCAAATATTCAACCTGATTTCCCAGAGTGTCTCCAATAGGACTAAACCCCAGTTGCCCACACCCTCTTTTCTACTTCACACTTTCCCAGTTTTCCAGTCCCCATATTTGGGACATTTCCCCAAATAAATTTTCCTGCATGGCAGGCTGATGACTAGCTCTGCTTTTTTGAGGGCACTTAGGCCAAGACACTGCTGCATCCTGAGAATGAGCCATGATGACTGGCAGGTGGGAATGGGCAGTGGAGCTCTGCTCTACCCCTAGAGCTTATTCGCACACAATTTCCAGATCTATTTCCCTAAAATTACCCAATGACACTGGCTCCGTGGGAAGAAGAGTGAAGATTTCTGAACTTGACATTGAATTCTTGACTCAATCTACCCCTATAGGCCAAGGGCATGAGTGTGCACTGGGAACAGAGTCAACGTTCCTATTCAAATCTCCCCAGAGATAGCATAACTGCCCCTCCTTTCTCTTTCTTTAATAACACACCCTAGATTTACCTATAAGTGCATGGGGTTCATTCCCCAGTTACTTCCTATAGGGGCCCACCCCACAACCCTGCTGATTGATTCAGAGATGGGCAAATGACTTAAACCTGGTCAAGTGAGAAACAGTCCCTAGGGCAGGGGTGAGCAACCTTTTTGTGAGTGTGTGCCAAAACCAGCAAAATCTCTGACTCAAAATTCTTCTGCGTGCCAACCCTAATTGTTTGAGAACATGTTACGCCTACTTGATATAAGGTGTACATACGTGAAGAACCTTGAAGAAATAATAAAATTTATTTGAGTGACAAAAACACAGTATATGATGATGAAAAATACATTTATTTTTTAATGTATACATGTACACTGATAGTTCGACAGAAAACTTTATGACTCCGTTTGATATTATCAGTGGGGCTTTTGCTGATGCATCACTGATGACAGAGATTTTACATCAGGTTTATATTTCGTGACCTTCAAAGATATGCACGAGCTACTACTTTCATCCATCAGGCTACTCCTATTACTAGACTTAACAAAATTCATCACTGAGAACAAAGATTCACAAGTGTATGTGGATGAAACCAAAGCACTGGTAAGATCTAGGAAGGCAGGGAGAGTTAAGGCAGAGGCATAGAAATTGCTCTTCTCCTCTCTCGTCAATCCATGTCTATGGTCTTTAAGATAACTTGTTATGTAAAATTATTTATTTATCTAAGATGCACCTACACTGAATTTATCTGAAAAATAAAAAAGTCGATATTAAGAAAAAAATTGTAGATGGAATATTATAAGAGAGGGTTTTGGGTGCCAGCAAAAGTTACTGGCTTGCCATGTTTGGCACGCGTGCCAGGGGTTGCCCACCCATGCCCTAGGGTTTTTTTTCTTGAAACAGTGAAAAAGAGGTTGACAATTATTCCTGGATTTTGGTAAACTGGTAAAATGGGGCCTAGAGTTAGCCATTCTTCAAGTAATGACACCCAGAGGAAAGTGCATGACAGGGGGCCCTGACTTATTTATGGACTTTTCAATTATATAGACCAACAGATTTTCTTTCCTTTGTTTTTTAAAGACCGTTTAAACTAGATTCTGCCTAGTTTAAATAGTTTTGCTTAACACCATTCATTTTTTGCTTAACACCATTCATCTTTCAGACTTCTACTAGAAGTAACTTTCCAACACAAACTGCTCTATTTACTCTATTTTTAATCCATCTACCCATTCATCCCTTCAACAATTATTGCCACTTATAAGCTAAAACTAAGATTCTCAATTAGGCTACAAAGAGGGAAAAGGCAAACCTTGCCACTACCCAATTCAGTCTGTGGGAGTAGGACAGAAAGATACGGGGTTGTCTGGAGGTTGATGATACTCAGGAATGTTCAGAACCTTATAGGCACCCGGGAAGGGGGGCGATACATCTGATGCCCTTTCTAGGAAAAGTAGCAGCTATCAGAGAAAACTTTCTAGAGGAGGGTGTTACCTAAGGGAAGTGAGTCAGGGACACATTCTAGAAAAGAGGACCAAGTCAGCAAAGGCATGAAAGCTGGAAGCAGTATGGTATGACCCGAGAACAAAAGTAAGTAGTTTATTTTATTTTTTTAACCTGAAGTTTCACACCAAGGCAGGGAGTGCAGAGATAGAGCAGATGGGTAGGGATGGCCCAGTCACCAGAGGCTCCTGCTTATCACTCACTCAGGAGCCTTTTCAAACGTCAGCTCCATCAGAAAGCCCATAACTTCATCCTAGCAGTTTCCTTGGCCCTTGGACACAGATCACATTGTCAGGGAGCATTGGTTTACACACTCCCATGCTAGATCATGTACTCTGCAAGGGAGATAACAGAACTCATTTCTCTTTGCATTACCCATTGCCAATGTCTATCTGGCTCATACTAAGCATTCAGCAAATGTTTGTTGAAAAAGTGCATGAACAAATCGTTTCAGGTCACACTGTTTTCTGCAAACAATGTGTCCTGAGGTCAGGACACCCTTGGAGGATAGCAACAACCTAAAATGTCCTTACTTTCTTTTGCCTGTTTTGATCACTCAGCATGAATAAAACCTCTCGGCAGACACGGATGAGCCAGAGTTTGAATTGTGTGTAAGAGCTGGAGAAGAGTAGTCTACCTGACGAAGCAAGAGAAACGAGTCTGAACCAAAGTTCCTAGGAGGTTCTGAGGCCAATGTCTGTCAGCATGTCCAAAGAACACAAGAGAGCTGCAGATATATTCAAAGCCAGAAGGCATAAGAGAGATACTGAGGTCTAGAACAGAATTTGAGCAGTGTCAGGAATAACAAAAGGAAGGCTCTGGTTGACTGCCACAAAAGGAGCTAGAGAATGTTTGGTCTTTATGGACCATCTACCTCATGGAGGGCCCAGCTAATGAAAGGTACAAGGTCTGGGCAGGAAGTTCAGGAATAATAGCTATTCATCCCATACCTTTTAAATTTTTATTTGTGTGTGTAAGGCAAAGTTATAGGTGTAGTAAAAGATGTAACGTGGATAAAGCCCAATTTCTGCCATAAAATTCTTCCTTTGTCTACTTTTTTGTGTAATGCTAGATTATTTATTTTTCTGTTCTTGGTATGATAACCTGATGATATGATCAGCCTAAAAATATTTAAAATCATTCACTTAACCCTGGGAACCATTTGGTATATTAGCTCTGTGCAATTTTTTAAAATGTTTATTGGTTTTAAAAATATTTTTATAAATGATTTTTCATCTCCATTTTTTAAAAATTGTTTCCTAAACTTTCTGGAAGTGGTACTCACTAAACAAATAACATCGTGACCATATTGTGTACAAAAATAAATTCAGGATTGCCAAAATTACAAAAGAATAAGGAAATGAAGGAAATTTCTTAGAAATAATCACATAAGAAATTTGTTTTGGAGATGAAGACATCATTATGACATTACGATTTATGGAAACAAAATTTAGGAAGTTGAAATATAAACTGCCAAAGAAAATATCATACATGGCATAAAGAAATAGATTTCAACTAGGAAAATTATGAATAACCATAAAAACTTGATATTGAGCTAATGTAAACAGCATTTTTCAATGTTCATTATTCCCCAATATTTGGCCAGAAATACATTTATTTTTATTTTTCCTTTCTAGGCTCTGTCCATATATTCAGGTAATCTTGGAGGCAGGGAATTTGAAATGATATTTATTTCAAAGAGGTGTTTCTGCAACTGTATAACTGAGCTAGTCCATTGATTAACATTTCTAAAATAGTTGAGGACATTAAAGATATATGATATCCAATTAGGTATGGTAGAAGTGGTGAATGACTTGGTTGTATATATTTTATATGTGTGTTTGTTATACATTGAATGTGAATATATACAATCAAATACATTTAATGAGCACATATGGCATATGAGTGTGACTGGAGGGGTACATGGACAGGTAAGGAAAATTCTTAGCAGATCCCCTAATAATTACAGGTGTGACTCTAACTAAAAATCATATAAGTCACTGATGGGATAAATGGCATGAGTGTGTTATAATATCTATGAATAATTTGGCACAGTCTCTGAGCCTAACAAGGTCAGGAGTTGGGAATATAGTCTTTAACCAACTTTCTGTTGGCTAGATGCCTTATCTAGCACTCTGCTAACTGCATTATTTCCTATTTGACATTTACTTAGCACCTAATTTTTTCTGGAAATAGGGATAAAGAGAGGTTAATAAGTATGACCTCTACTCCCTGATCTAAAAGTGGGAAACAAACAATTACATATCAGTTTAATCATATTCTGTGGCAATATGTATATTGCTTTATTACTTATTTCCCAATAGATCCTACCATTATCTCTAGAATTACTGCAAAACAGAAGACTTAATCTCTAAACACAGCTGGTAAGTGAGAGGTGATCTTTTCAAGCTCATCACTAGTTATCTGCTTGATGACTGCTTTGAACTTTTACTACCTCTCACCACAAGGCAGCTGATAATAGCATAATCCCCATGCTGTGCCTGCTTCAGCAATGAAATAAATATTTGGCAATGTTAACATCCAAAATTTATTTCTTTTCCTTGTTTTCTTAGTAGATAATTAAGCCAGGCTCCAAATTGCCAGCGGTACTGTGTATCTTTATAGATATGCTGGTTGATAAGCACTGTGGTTTTGTTATTTGACTTTCTTTTAGCTGTTACTATGAAGGGAAAATACAGCTTGTTTCTATCCTGTTAAACTTTTTTGGTTCTTAACTAGTTATCAGCATAAGCTTTGGGTTGTGGTTCCATGAGGAGCAGGCGTAGAAGGGAGGGGGAAGGTCTGCCTTGTTGTCTGTGTTCTTAATGGATTGCTTATTAGCTCAAGGATTGTGGTCACCGCTGTTTGTAAATATGTGTTTTGTGGATAAAACTCCTAAGAAGTGGAAGAAAAGTAACTTGTACTTACTGGGTTTTAATTATGAGTCAGACGCATATTGTGTATTCCTTTCCAGAGCCCTGTGAGGTGGACAGTACTGCCTTTGTTTGGCAGATGAGGAAACCTAGGGGACTCAGGGTCACACAGCGTCAAAATTGAGATGTGACCCAAGACAATCTTATTCAATTCCATTGGGCTAAAACTAGAAACTACAGGGATAAGGAAAAGAGCTATAGGTGAAGAATAAACAATTATAAAAACATGACTTAAATTTATTGAGTATGTTTGCTGTTTCCAAATGATTCTAGAAAGCAATGTATTTTCAACCCTCAAATCAGTGTGCATGAGATCCCAAACTGGGATGTGCAATGGCTGAAGCAGAGTGGGCAGTGAGTATAAATAAGAGCCCCCAACAGTTGGGTGGGGATTGTCTGGCCTGCAGGCCATATAAGGCCAGTGAAAGCATTTGGTCTGGCCCTGCCAAGGCAATAGGGGTGAGTTAATTGACCAAACACAGCAGGCTAATTTTTAAGTTGATAACTTTGTATGGCCTGTGAATGATGTTATAAATATCCAAATGGCCCTTGTCAGCAAAAAGGTTCTCCACCCCTGAAAAGGGTGCAGACCTCAACAACCCAGAAAATGTCCTACTTGCTGTTACATCTTCCCCTTAAGACAGCGGTTCTCAACCTTCTGGCCCTTTAAATACAGTTCCTCATGATGTGACCCAACCATAAAATTATTTTTGTTGCTACTTCATATCTGTAATGTTGTTACTGTTATGCATCGTAATGTAAATATCTGATATGCAGGATGGTCTTAGGCGACCCCTGTGAAAGGGTCGTTCGACCGCAAAAGGGGTCGCGACCCACAGGTTGAGAACCGCTGCCTTAAGAGCTGCTCCTCATGGCATCCTCAGAACTTCAACCCTAGGTCAGGCCAGAGGGTTGGGATTGAAGGTGGATTCCAGGCAAAGAGACTTAACTATCCTGCTGGTCCTGAGCATCTTGCATGTGCTGCCCTACATATCTTGGGAATCACTAATTAGAGTATGGAACTAACATAGAATGTTAAATCGTGACTCTTTAGTCAAAGAACTAGAGCAATGTTTTCAAACTATGAGTTATAAACCTGTAGTGGGTTCTGAAATCACTTTATAAACCTGTGGCCACATGTTTTTTTCAAGAGGATAAAGTAGAACAGGAGAATATAGAAAATAAAATGTCAGAACACATTATACAAAGCAAGAATAAGTATTGTATTGTGAACTTGTTTTGGGGTGTGTGTATGTAAATACAGATATACATACATATATATACATACATAAACACACAGTGACTACAAATATAAACAGTACTTATAAATGTATAAATGGGTTCCACATTCTTTCTCTGGCCAGGGAAAAACTTATTCCATTATCCCAAACTGGGACAAGAAATGCTTTCTAACTAATGGCAATGCAATGAGGTCATTAACAAGTGTTTTCTTTATGACTATTCACAATGGTATTTTATTGAAAATTAGTAGTTTGCCTGATAATCATATTGTCAAGGCCCAGGGCAGGCTGCCCTGAGATAGCCCACAATGGCATATTGATTAATTTGAACTAAAATCACCTGAGGAGCAGGAAGAACTCCCTGACTCTCCTGACTGCTCAAAAATAGGAAATAAATCTCTATTCAGGTGTTCTCTCTGCTCCTGAAGGACTGAGAGGCAACCTTATCACAAAAGGTATAAAATCCAGGGTTGAAAAAATGTGTTTAAACAAACCTTATAACGCCCAACTTTTGTGCAGGTTCCTCATCGATGAATCCCCAAACTTGCTTAGATTCCTTTCTAATGAGCACTTTGTTTGTCTTGTTGATTTTCTCAAAAATTTCTTGTTTCTTTGTCTAAAAAGTATAGATAGGTCCTAGTTCAATCATTTCTTTGACCCTCATTTTATGATGTCAGCATCAAGTTGTGAATTTCCTGTGCACATATTAAATTGTTTTTCTTCTGTTGATCTAGTCTTGTGTCAATTTTCTTATTTTATAACTAGTCCAGTCGTAAGAACTAAAGAAGCATAGAGTGTGGAAAATTCTCTCCCACTCTGCAACAATATTAAACGACTAATTTTTTTTTTAAAAAAAAGAACATTTTGAGTAGTGAAATTAGTTTTTTAAAGTTTTCTCCTTATTTCCTCTGCATTTTCTGTTATCTATAATAAGCATGCATGCATTGTCTTTTATAATGAGAGAAAAATGTATATATCTTTAAAACCAAGTAAACCTCAATGCTCTATGCATCATCGAAGAGAAGGAAACTTTTTTTTTTTTTTTTAATCACAAAGACCTTAGAAGGGGTGGTTGGTTGAGGAACCAAAAAGTAGAAAATGTGGAACAACTTCCAAGAGCAAAATAATCTCTGGTGGTTTTGGTTGTTGATAGGGTTCTTGACTGTGCAGTAAGTTCCTAGTTTGTGAACATTTACTATTGACTGAAGTGCTTCAAGCCAGTAAAAATAAATAAAGTAAAATAAAATAAAATATTTAAGTATACTCAACCTTTATCACTCCATAAATGTTTAAAACAGCAAACAGCTACAGTAAACTGCACCTGACTTGGCCATTTCTCAGCAGGAAAGAGCTCTCTGGATAACAATGTTGATAAAGGCGGCAGCTTAAAAGTGTTCTTTAGTCAAGGTAATTCTGAAGGGAGTATTTACAAACCACCAGCATTGGTTGACATTGAAAAATTTGTTTTGGTCCTTTGGCCCTTTGAGTCACACCTACTCATTATTGATATCAACTAAACGTGCAGTAAAAGGAAACTAAGCAAAAAATATTGTACTTCTCAAGGCTTTCTCTCTCAAAATTCATTTGGTTTGAGGAAATTTTATTGCCACTGCAAACATTTTTGCTACTTATCACCAAGAATAACTCTTTTAAATGACTTATTCAGCACTCCAAAATGACTGAAATGGTGCAGTGAGAGAAATATTGAGAGCAATCATAATAATTAAGAGTTACCAATTGTTGCCCGGCCGGTGTTGCTCAATGGTTAAGCATTGACCCATGCACCAAGGGATTACTGGTTCCCAGTCAGGGCACATGCCCAGGGTTGCAGGCTGAATCCCCGGTAGGGGGCATTCAGGAGGCAGCCCGATTAATGATCCCTCTCTCTCTCCCTTCCTCTCTGAAATCAATAAAAATATACTTTAAAAAAAAAAGAGTTGCTAATTTTTAAGCACAGATTATGTATGAGGAGCTAGGTCACGTGTTCTGCATACATCATCTATTTAGTCCTTACTGTAATCTATGAAGAGACACTCGTAATTTTCCCATTTTACAGATGAGGAAACTAAGACACAGAGCGGAAGTGAGTGGGGCACAGACTTGGGTGCCATGCTCAGGACTTTGGACCTTGAAAGTGTTATGCAGGGAAGTGTCTGTGTTTTGAGAAGATAATTCCTTTGACTCTGCGTAAGTTGGGCTGAAGGTGAAGAACACAAATGGGTGAACCCTAGTTGGGAGACCATCATTCACTCTCCCCACAGACACTCCAGCTCTGCACAACAACAACGTGCTGAGGACTTACTGATCTTGTGTCTTCCTATTTACTGTCATCTTGCGGCAGCACCATTCTTCCTTTTGCCTCTCTGGCAAATTCCTACTCCATCTTCCGGAGCTGGTTTAGGGAACAGTTCCTCTATGAATAATTAGGTAACACGCCATTGGCCTGTGTGAATGGCAGCATAGTGTGGAAGCACGAGCAGGGAGTTGGTAGTCAGACTGATCTGCTCAGCCTCTAACGAACCATGGCCTTAACCTTTCTGAGGTGATCTTATCTCCATAATTTGAATAATATTACCTAACAGGGAAAGTGGGTGTGGAAATCTGGAAGATAGATAGTGTGGTAGTTCGTAAGTCTCTATAGTGTTTATTAAGTAGTTTGTTAAAGCCTCTCCTGCTCCTCCACCCTCAGCCCTCCAAGGAAATTGAACTGTTTTTCTTAACAGTTGGATTCCTTCCTCTACCACATGAGGTTGAAATGACATTAGCTCAGGAGTGAAGGTCTGCAGCTTTCTCCTGCCTCAACTAGATTCTGCCTTCTTGCCCATTATGGTAGGCTGAATAATGACCCCTCCTCCTGAGATTTCTGTACTGTAATCCCTGGAAGCTGTGGAAATATTACCTTATATCGGGAAAAAAGAAGACTTCTCAGATGTGTTAAGGATCATGAAATAGGAATATCATCCTGGATTAATCACCAGGGTGCTTTTAAAAGGCAGCCAGGGTATGAGAAGTAGAGGGTCAAAGTGACAACAGAATTTGAGGTTGAAGTGATATAGTCTGAAGATGGAGGAAGGGGCCACAAACCGAGGACTGCAGGTCCCCTCTAGAATCTGAGAAAGATGAGGAAATGGATTTTCCCCTAGAGCTTCCAGAAGGAATGCAACTCTGAGGACACTGAGTTTATCTCACAAAACCCAATCTGGACTTGTGACTTCTAGAACTGTAAGATAATAAATCTGTGTTGCTTAAGACATTGAGTTTGTTGCCGAAACCGGTTTGGCTCAGTGGATAGAGCGTCGGCCTGCGGACTGAAAGGTCCCGGGTTCGATTCCGGTCAAGGGCATGTACCTGGGTTGTGGGCACTTCCTCAGTGGGGAATGTGCAGGAGGCAGCTGATCGATGTTTCTCTCTCATCGATGTTTCTAACTCTCTATCTCTCTCTCTTCCTCTCTGTAAAAAATCAATAAAATATATTTTAAAAAAAAAAAAAGACATTGAGTTTGTGGTAATTAATTATAGTAGCAATAGGAAACTAACATACCAATCTTTCAACACCTTTCTCTCTCCACAGAGTATAGTAGTGTCTTCCTAAAGCATGAATGAAAATACAACCTTGCATCTCTCCAGGTTTCCATAGCTGTTTAACATATCATCATAATATTTTCATTGTGGTAAACTGAAAATAAGGTTTCACTGAACCTGAGAATACTGAGGAAAATGTCTATGCAAGACATTTGCATGCTCAGAGCAACACTCATGGTATACAAATGGAATGTAATAGGAACCAATTCTGTAGGTTTGCCAAAGGCAGGATTCATTACAGGTAGTAATGTGGGTATGAGAACTGTTCTTAACATTTCATTTTTGTGAAATGTCAACATTATCAAAGGACCAATAAAGTGTTAAATATTTTAATATAATTCTCTGGAAAATATACATATAATTAGTTAAGTAGTAGAGGTTCTGGTTTTATTTTTATTAATCTCTAATACTGAGGTAAAGTATAAATCTTAAGGGGATAAAAGCAGAGTCTGATTTATTCAATTTTTTTTACAAAGCATCCCAGTAAGGCTTAAGTGCTATTAATATTTATTGACAAAACTAATTATAATATTAATACTAAAATAAGTAGCTATTAAGTAATGCAATCATGTAAATATGCAAATATATCTCAGCCAGCATATAGCACCAAACAAAACCAGTGTTTTTAAAACAAGTCTTTCTTCAAAATATATTTTTGCTTAAAATTTTGGAGATTTTCTCTTATAAATAACTAGAGGCCCAGTGCACAAAATTTGTGCACAGGGGGGTGGGCTGTCCCTTCAGCCCAGCCTGCACCCTCTCCAATCCGGGATCCCTCGGACATCCCTCTCACAATCCTGGACTGCTGGCTCCTAATTGCTCACCTGCCTGCCTGCCTGGCCTCCCCTGACTGCCCCTGCCCCCACCAGCCTGGTCACCCCCAACTGCACACCCAACCCCCACTGGCCTGGTCACCTCTTACTGCCCCCCTGCTAGCCTGGTCGCCCCATGCAGCCTGCGTGTTCAGTCATTTGGTCATCCCTCACTAACCCCCCTGCCGGCCTGGTCGTAGGCAGCCATCTTGTGAGGGCCAATTTGCATATTACCTCTTTATTATATAGGATTATGATGCTTTGCTCTATTAAGAAATATCACAACTTGATTGATTTTATTTGTTTATAATTTGAAGAATGATAAAACAGATTTTCCATAGTTACATTGAAAATGAAAAAGCAAAGCAAAACATATCATACAGTAAATGTGGAGATTTAGTCAGTTGGTGGTTTACTTTTCATAAGTTTCTTCATTATTTTCTTATAAAGGGGGGCATGAGGGTCCAGGCAAATTTTCTGTCCATTCTTCAATGTGGCTCTGCCAGGGAAAAGAGAAGAGATGAGCCCCTTGGTCTCTGGGTTTGAACACAGGTGGATCGGGTGTGTGTGTGGGTGGGACGTAGGGGGGGGGGACCATAGGCAAAGGTGGAGGAGGCAGAGGGTGGGCACGAGCAAGTGAGAGGACTCACATCATTTGGGAGGTGGGGCAGTGGCGTCCAGCCCGGATCACCTCCAAGCTGGAGATGTGCTTGGGATGGACTCTGGAGTTGGTCTTCACACACATGCATTGCAGGAACCCATCTCCTTCTTCAGGGTCTGCTGGGGAAAACAGGAGTGGGGGGAAAGGGGGTCATGAGGGAAGGAGGGAAGGAGGGAAGGAGGGAGTGGTGACTCCTAGAATGACTCCTTAGGGATCTTTCTCTCTGCATTCAGCCTTCATTTCCCCATCCACAGACCATACCTCCGCAGTAAGAAGTAGTACATAGTGCCTAGATGTGAAGCTCACGGGACAGCGCTTGGCCCAGTGCCCGCACACACCTAACTTTGATCAGTAAAGCGTGGAGGATATTGCTGTGTTTACAGACCTGGCCCAGCCCCGGGGTTCCCCGGCCTCTCTCCAGCCCTTCCCGGCCCTTCCCAGCCCTTCCCTCCTGGCTTCTGTTCTCACCTATGACTTGGGCGACCACAGCTGGCAGGAGCAGCAGTCCCAGGAGCAGCAACCAGGAGCTGGGCCGGGGGAGGGAGGCCTGGGAGCCCGCTTTCAGGCTCATGTCCAGGAGGTGCCAAGAGGAGAGCGGAGTACCAGGGCAATCCGGGCTGGAGCTCTGTAGACCAGTGGTTCTGAGACTCTCCAGCCCTGTTTTATCCCCACTGCCTCTCCAGTCCGGAAGCCTGGGGTGGAGGGTAAGGAGCTGTGGTGCAGAAGCCAGAAGAGTTGGGTTCTGGCCAGACAAGATTGGGGTGGGGAGGAGGAAGCGGGGAGCACGGGGAAGAAGAAGAAGTAAAAAAAGCCCAGGTCAGCTGTCTCTCAGCTGCAAGCTGGTAGCAGGGTCCACACCCCAAACCTATTCCATATGCATGCACATTTGTGGAATTAGAAACAGTGCTTGTAAACTTATAAAATACATGGTCTTTGTTACGTAGAGTTCCCTGCAGTCACCAGATTGCAATTTACACAGCATGTACCCTTGGGACTGAGAGTTTCTCTCCCCTCGCAAAGTCCAGCTGCCTTATCAAGAACTGTTCCTCGCTCCTGCCTTTCTTGTTGATTACCACTAAGTTGAGTTGAGTGTGTTCAAGGTGTGTAGTCTGTCATTGTTTTCTGCTACTCAAAGGTTGAATTCGGTCTCTGGGCAATGACTCAGGCTTGAATGTCACCTGGCTGTGGAAGGCTTCTGAGTCTCCTGAATGGGACCCACCAGCTCTACCAACCCATCATCCAGTTTACTCTAGGAAGCAAGGCCTACATCCTAATCGATCCTCTTACTCTGAAAAAAATTGTTGAAGTAATATCTGAATGCACACTTTCTGTAAAACATGGTGCCTGTGTGTTTCTCCATTCTGCTCAGCCAAGAAGAGAGGTCAAGAAGGAGAATTTCCAGGCCACATCTCCCAGTGCCTGCTGTGACCCAGGTGTCAGGGTGAGATGTGCTGTGCTGCTGGCAGGGTCAGCAATGCTCTTGGGACACTGAGCATCTGGGAGTTGTGTGGGAAGTCATGGAGGACAGGATGGAGGGCATGCACCAGAATCCTGCACAGGAAAGGTCGAGAGATTAACAGAGACCACCTTCCCTTCCCGGAAAAAAAAAGGCTTTGGCTTTTGATCAGAGCCCCTCACCGCACAGGCGGAGGCTCTCTGTCACACTGATTCACAGTGCTGCAAGGCATCGGGAGCCACGGCATGGAGCTAGCTGACGGCTTCATGCTCAGCAGGACCGGACTTCTGCAGGGATATGCAATTTAATTCCTGGGCCTACAATGTTCTTTATCTTACTCCCCCACCACCTGCTCTTTCAGCTGGCTAAGTCCTATTCATATTTCTGTGTCAGCTTAAATAGCACTTCCTCAGAGGGCCTTCCCTGACAGCTGTGGTTGATTGTGTTCCTTGTGGTTGTATCTTGCAGCACCCTCTGTTTTTCCTATTTCTCAGAGATCATACAAACACGCACACCTTATACACAGAGATATGCATGTGCCTGTATGTTTAAAATGATTTCTTTTCCTAAATGAGAAGCTCTATGAGAGATCATAATGTTTGTCACTATCACACTACAGGGACTCAGTATAAAATTACACATTTAGTAAAGATAATAAACGTTGAAACTAGTGACATTGCCTCATGTGGTTGTGATTATTTGTCAACATGTCTGCCTCTCCCACCAAACAGTGATCTCTTCAAGGGCAATTCTCTGTGAATTACACGTTTTTTAATATCCTGCATCCAACACAATGGCAGATACAGACTATGTTTATGGGTCTGAAACTTGAAATCCCAAGTCGGGTTAGTGGCAGCGGAAATGAATAGGAGAGGTGGTTTTGGAGATGGATGGCAACATGATGGATTTATACAAACTTTCCCCCCAGTTTTCAATATTTGAAGTGTAAAGGAATCCAGAGAGTAGTAAGTGACAATTAATCCAGTCTTTCTGCATCTAACTAGAATAATTCTATATGTGCACACAAAAAATAAAAGACACCTACATCTCAGGAGTTATTAGAATAGGGTAAAAACTGTGGCATGTCTCAGGAGCTGGTCCTGTTGGAGTTCTCTAGAAAATGACTCCAAAATTAATGAGATGCTGAGCTATTTTGAATTATAAGAGAAAAACTGATGACTACTATCCTCATTTACTTCTTTTTTTTTTAATTAAATCTTTATTGTTTCGATTATTACAGTTGTTCCTCTTTTTTCCCCCCATAGCTCCCCTCCACCCGGTTCCCACCCCACCCTCTGCCCTTACCCACCCCCACTGTCCTCATCCATAGGCGTACGATTTTTGTCCAGTCTCTTCCCGCACCCTCCACACCCCTTTCCTTCTGAGAATTGTCAGTCCACTCCCTTTCTATGCCCCTGATTCTATTATATTCACCAGTTTATTCTGTTCATCAGATTATTTATTCACTTGATTTTTAGATTCCCTTGCTGATAGATATGTATTTCTTGTTCATAATTTGTATCTTTACCCTTTTCTTCTTCTTCCCCTTCTTAAAGGATACCTTTCAGCATTTCATATAATACTGGTTTGGTGGTGATGAACTCCTTTAGCTTTTTCTTATCTGTGAAGCTCTTTATCTGACCTTCAATTCTGAATGATAGCTTTGCTGGATAAAGTAATCTTGGTTCTAGGTTCTTGCTATTCATCACTTTGAATATTTCTTGCCACTTCCTTCTGGCCTGCATAGTTTCTATTGAGAAATCAGCTGACAGTCGTATGGGTACTCCCTTGTAGGTAATTGACTGTTTTTTTCTTGCTGCTTTTAAGATACTCTCTTTGTCTTTTGCTCTTGCCATTTTAATTATGATGTGTCCTGGTGTGGTCTTCTTTGGATTCCTTTTGTTTGGGGTTCTCTGTGCTTCCTGGACTTGTAAGTCTATTTCTTTCACCAGGTAGGGGAAGTTTTCTGTCATTATTTCTTCAAATAGGTTTTCAATATCTTGCTCTCTCTCTTCTGGCACCCTCATAATTCAGATGTTGGTATGCTTGAAGTTGTCCCAGAGGCTCCTCACACTATCTTCATATTTTTGTATTCTTTTTTCTTTTTGTTTTTCTGGTTGGGTGTTTTTTGCTTCTTTGTATTTCAAATCTTTGACTTAATTCTTGCAATACTCTAGTCTGCTGTTGGAACTCTGTATAATATTCTTTATTTCAGTCAGTGTATGCTTAATTTCTAGTTGGTCCTTTTTCATAACCTTGAGGGTCTCACTAGATTTCTTGAGGGTCTAACTAAATTTATCGACGGTTTCTAGAAAATTCTTGAAAAACCTTATAAGTGTGGTTTTGAACTCTATATCCAGTAGTTTTCTTTCCTCCATTTCTGTCATCTGTGACCTGTTTCTTTGTCTCCGCATTTTTTATGCTTCCCTGTGTTGATAGAGTGGCTTTCTGTGCTAGGTGTCCTATAGGGCCCAGTGGCTCAGCCTCCCCAATTACCTGAGGTGGATACTCTTGGTGCACCCTTTTGTGGGCTGTGTGCACAGTCTTGTTGTAGTTAAGCCTTGATTGTAGTTGGTATCACTGGGAGGAATTGACCTCCAGGCCAATTGGCTGTGAGAATCAGCTGTGTCTGCAGTGGGAGAACTTCTGTGTGGGAGACACCCTTCTGGGGCAAGACTTGCTTCAGTGGGGCTTTGGTGCTCACTGAGTTTTCCCCCTGAGTGTGTCCCTTATGAATCTGAGGAGTTGTAATCTGGATGGTCCCACTCTGACCACTGGGTACACTGGCTCTTGGATCTGTAAGGAGGTGCTAATTTAGCCTCTGCCTGAGGCTAGCCAGCAGGAGCTATGGAGAGATCTGCAGATTCCTCTTCTTTGTTTGGGGTTTGGAGGTGCTCAGATGAGGCCCAGCTGTGAAGCAATGCAAGCTGCTGTGGGGCCTTGGGCCTTCTTTTGGATGTTCTGGGTCTCTCTGACCCAGCTTCAGTTTGTTAGGTAATTTTCAGATTGCAAAGGGCCAGGCCTTTTATTTGCAAAAGCCTCTGTGCACAGCTTGGGTGGGGCGGGGTCTCAGGGATTCAACAGGGCAGAGCAAGCAGCTATGGATGCTCCTTAGTCCTACCCTAAGAGGCCCCATGTCTCAGTGTCCCAGTAATCGCTACAAGTACCTCTGAGAGAAAGCTGCCCTCGAGTTCCGACCGATGCCAGACAGTCCAGTTTCTCCCCATATGAGTCTGGGTCCCCAGAGACTAGCCTGGAACTAGAGTTCAGAGCAGTCGGGAGCTTGAGACTCCCTCCTGATTGAAAAAGACAACCGTATCCTCAGTTGCCAGCCCTTTCCATGTGCACCTCCTTACCTCTGCACTTTACTTCCACACCTCCTCTGAGTCTCAGTGTGCTTTTCTCTTTCCTTCTAGTTGTAGAATTTCCACTCAGCCAGCCTTCCTGTGGTTCTGGATAATGTCTGTTTTGTCTTTTAGTTGTATTTTTGAAGTGGTTGTGTGAGGCAGCAATTTCCGGTGTTTACCTATGCCACCATCTTGGTTTCTCCCCTCATTTACTTCTTTATTACATGTTTATTTTGGTATATTTTGGGTTAACTATTAAATGCATTTATTTTATACACAAACCATTTTAAGGCATTGAACTTATAATGGTGAGGAGAGTATAAGAGGAAATCTAAATAATGTCAAATTTGTAAACTAAATGCTTAATACATGAATGTTCCCAAAATTCCATGCACAAGTTGGGGAAGGTGAACTTACTTATTCTCCTATACTTATTGCAGTATAGGCAGCATGCTATTTATGTATCAAGTCCAATTTTGTGTGCCAATAACTCTGTGATATATAGTGTAACCTCTTCATTAGAGAGAGAAGAATCAAGGAAAGTGGTGTGGTATGGTGGTTAAGAGTATATTTTCAAATCCTCACTCTGTCACTGACTTAGTTATCTGATCTTGTGGCAAATTTCCTAATCTCTTTGAACTTCACTTTTCTTCTCTGAAATACTGGGGATGCTAATGGTAATAATAACAAATAATCACTAACATTTATATATGGGCTATTGTGTGACATGCTTTATTTTCACTCTTTGAATTTATTCACTCTTTTAATTTTTACATCAACTCTATGAAATAACCAATAGTATTATCCCATTTCAGAGATGAAGAAAATTAGGAACAGAGAAGTTAAGCAATTTGTCCAAAGTTAAACAGCTAGCAAGTGGTAAAGCTGAGTTACCCAGTTATTCTCTCTCTAGAGGACATGCTTTTAATTAGGTCATTTCTATCTTGTAAGAATTATTTATTTCATGCCTGTAAAACATTTAATAGACCTGCCGAGCACAGTACCACATTTAGCCAAGAGTTAGGGAATAAACTATATGTTATATTTTGAAACTAGGCTTGCTTACTTTTATCTTCTCTCTGTCATCTATTACCCAGCCTCCTCAGAGTAAAATGCGACTTTTTAAGACAGAATGGAAAACATATCCAAATTTATTACAGCATGAATAGGTATCCTGGATAAAGAAAAAGTACAGA
Organism: Myotis nattereri; assembly: GCF_964212035.1. Lineage (NCBI taxonomy): Eukaryota > Metazoa > Chordata > Mammalia > Chiroptera > Vespertilionidae > Myotis > Myotis nattereri. Next base: position 184,240,736 of record NC_138075.1, read on the forward strand.
AAGGTAAGGCTGCAGATTCCTACTCTTCTTGGGAGATAAAAAGATTTGACAGAGAGTGAACAGATTAAGCAGCTGACTCATCACCTTCCAAAATCTCCTGGACTATCTTCTTGAGCAGGCGAGCATTTGGATCCAGGCAGATTTCCTTCCCATTCTTCAGCGTGGCTCTGCAAGAGAATATATAATTTTATGTGTGTCCTGTCCTATCAGAGGTATTGCTGGTGCTGAACAAAATAGTAGTGGTGAGGATTGAGGCAGAGGGCTTCCCTAATGAGTTAATAATACAAAAGCATGGACTTACATCACTTCGACATCGGGGCAATGGGGTCCTGCCCTGAACACCTTCAAATTTTGGAAGTTTCTGGGATGAATGCCAGAGGTGGTCGTTATACACATGCAGCGAAGTTCAGCATAGAGCTCATTTTCCACACTTGCAGCTGGGATAGAAACTGAGAAGTGGTCATGAGCACCTTTAATATCTATCGACTTGATTCCTCAGTCCCCTTCTTTATGAACTGTAGCTGGCTCACAGCTCTCAAGGCCACTGTGAATATGATCTGAAACCTATAGTAAAGAACCAGAGCTGAATGCCAGGCATATGGTAGGTACCCATTAAGCTTAGCTCTTCCATTTAGAGTTGTTAGTATAATGGCCTACCCCAGCCTCAGGAGCTGGTCCTGTTGGAGTTCACTAGGAAATGACTCCAAAATTAATGAGATGTGAGCTATTTTGAATTATAAGAGAAAAACTGACAATTACTACTATCCTCATTTACTTCTTTATTACATGTTTATTTTGGTATATTTTGGGTTAACTATTAAATGCATTTATTGTGTACACAAACCATTTTAAGGCATTGAACTTATAATGGTGAGGAGAGTATAAGAGGACACCTAAATAATGCCAAATTTGTAAACTAAATGCTTAATACATGAATGTTCCCAAAATTCCATGCACAACTTGAGGGAGGTGATCTTACTTAAACTCCTATAATTATTGTAGGATATGCAGCATGCTATTTATGTATCAAGTCCTATTTTGTGTGCCAATAACTCTGTGATATATAATGTAACCTCTTCATTAGAGAGAGAAGAATCAAGGAAAGTGGTGTGGTATGGTGGTTAAGAGCATATTTTCAAATCCTCACTCTGTCACTGACTTAGTTATCTGATCTTGTGGCAAATTTCCTAATCTCTTTGAACTTCACTTTTCTTCTCTGAAATACTGGGGATGCTAATGGTAATAATAACAAATAATCACTAACATTTATATATGGGTTATTGTGTGACATGCTTTATTTTCACTCTTTGAATTTATTCACTCTTTTAATTTTCACATCAACTCTATGAAATAAGCAAATATTACTATCTCATTTTAGAGATGAAGAAAATTAGGAACAGAGAAGTTAAGCAACTTGTCCAAAGTTAAACAGCTAGCAAGTAGTAAAACTGAGTTACTCAATTATTCTTTCTCTAGAGGACATGCTTTCAATTAGGTCATTTCTATCTTGTAAGAATTATTTATTTCATGCCTGTAAAACACTGAAAAGATCTGCATATTAAGAGTTATTCAGAGAGTTTAGCTATCATTCTAATACATTAAAAATAGAACAGATTACCAACTAGTGACTTTGGCTGGTAAAAGAGAATAAAAAGATAATTAACGTTTCCCCTCACCAATTCTGTTTAAATTAATAATATGTGGCAACAAAGTAATAACAAATTTTGATTTTATGCTAATAGTACTATAAGACTAGTGTGGTTATAAATTTAAGGGATTAAGAAATAAATTAAAGTTCTGTTGATTATAAAATAATTTCCAGTCTGGCAAAGTTTTAATTATTATACTTATTTGCAAGATTGACTTTAATACTAAAATTATAACTTTGAAAATATTAACTAAATGTGAATATGTGCAAACATGCCAAGGTAAAATATTTAATACCAACTAGAATCTGTGTTATTATTTTTATTAATACTGGAGGTTTTAATAGAGCTTGCTAATGCTTTTTAGCATATTATTTTTGCTTACTAGTATTAAATATATTCACTTTAAAATAAATAATCACTGTCTACAAGACTTACATTTTACAACTTTTTAAATTTTAGGGTTTGAAAGCTAAAATAAACTTTAGAAAACTCAGAGAATTCTCTTCAACAAGATATCCTAGGACTAAAGCAATGAAAAACTCTATTAAATCTCTACATATATTAGCAAACATTCATTGAGCAAGTGCTCTCTGCTGGGCTCTGTGTGATTCCTAATATCATTGGCCACTATGGAATCTACTAATCACCATGGGCATATCTAGTCTAATAGCAAAGTAGCTCAAGATAAGTTAACACAAATGTATTTGGAAAGAAAATTTTAAATAAAGAAATGCAAAGCACAGTACCACATTTAGCCAAGAGTTAGGGAATAAACTATATATTATATTTTGAAACTAAGCTTGCTTACTTTTATCTTCTCTCTGTCATCTATTTATTAACCAGCCTTCTCAGAATAAAATGCGACTTTTTAAGACAGAATGGAAAACATATCCAAATTTAATACAGCATGAATAGGTATCCTGGATAAAGAAAAACTGCAGAAAGGTAAGACTGCAAACTCCTATTCCTCTTGGGAGATAAAAAGATTTGACAGAAAGTGAACAGATTAAGCAGCTGACTCACCACCTTCCAAAATCTTCTGGACTATCTTCTTGAGCAGGCGAGCATTTGGATCCAGGCAGATTTCCTTCCCATTCTTCAGCATGGCTCTGCAAGAGAATATATAATTTTGTGTGTGTCCTGTTTTATCAGAGGGATTGATGGGGCTGAACAAAATAGCAGTGGTGAGGATTGAGGCAGAGGGCTTCCCTAATGAGTTAATAATACAAAAGCATGGACTTACATCACTTCGACATCGGGGCAATGGGGTCCTGCCCTGAACACCTTCAAATTTTGGAAGTTTCTGGGATGAGTGTCAGAGGTGGTCGTTATACACATGCAGCGAAATTCCTCATGGCGCTCACCTTCCACACTTGCAGCTGGGATAGAAACTGAGAAGTGGTCATGAGCACCTTTAATACCTATCGACTTGATTCCTCAGTCCCCTTCTTTGTGAACTGTAGCTGGCTCACAGCTCTCAAGGCCACTGTGAATATGATCTGAAACCTATAGTAAAGAACCAGAGCTGAATGCCAGGCATATGGTAGGTACCCATTAAGCTTAGCTCTTCCATTTAGAGTTGTTAGTATAATGGTTTTCCCCAGCCTCAGGAGCACCAGGACAGCTGACACCCCGCCTCTTCGCGCCCCCCTCCCTCCCCGCCCCCCAAACACACACAGCAACAGCAGAAGCAGCCACAGAGGAGGGGAAGCGGGGACTCCACCTTCAGGTTCCTCTAAGTTTCTCTTTCTTTCTCCAATGGTGGAGGGAACCATCACAGTCAGGAGCAGTGACAGCTGCAGCAACACCTGTAAGACAGGAGCGGAGGTGGCCCTGGGTCTGAGGTTCATGGCGGAGAGAACTGACCTATGAACCTTGAGTTGTTCCCAGAACCTGGAGACCTCAGCGTGAGGTGGACTGTTCCCAAGGAGTCTGTGGCTGAGTGGCTTTCACGCTCTCCTGGTGTCTTTTATACACACTCCCTCATGGCCAGTAAGGACAAAAGGATGGGGACGGGGGAAATGAACGCATGTGGTAATATTTGTATAAGGGTAGTTATGCCCAACCCAGATAAACACCAGGCAAGTTAAAGTTCCTGCTAAATTTCATTCTGCACATTACTCCATACTCCCTCTCCCAGTTTCTCAATACTGATCTCCCTTACACATATTTAACGCTGCACTTAGGTAAGAACTAGACTGAAATATTACATATATCTTCTTTGTGTAACTATGAAATATGCCCTGCCTTTCCTATAATGTAATTTATGTGAGGCCAAATAAAAATATGTGACTCTTTGCAAAGAGAATTATCTTCCCTTTCTAGTTGCCTAGGAAAGCAGGTGTTCCTATCTTGGTTGTTGATAAACACTGGGATTCCCTTGCAGTGTGTGTGGATGAAATGAACTGCTCACCACCAAAGCCTCACTTTGCATGTTAGTTTATGTGGGTTTTTTCTGTCTTTGAAATGTATTACTTTTTTGTAATTTTATTCAGAAAAGTAGAATCAAACTTATCCTCCCTTGTGTTATAAAATAAACTACTTGTTTCTACTGTTAGAATATACCTTGAAAAGCAAGACCCAGCATTGTTATTTTTCCTTTTCTTTTTTTTAAAAAGAAATATATATTTATTGCTTTCAGAGAGGAAGGGAGAGGTAAACAGAAACATCAATGATGAGAGAGAATCATTGATTAGCTGCCTCTTGCATTCCCCACACTTGGGATTGAGCCCGCAACCCAGGCATGTGCCCTGACTGGGAATCAAAGGATGACTTCCTGGCTCATAGGTCAACTCTCAACCACTGAGCCACACCGGCCGGGCTTCCTTTTTTTTTTTTTTTTTAATTTAACACAGAAATATATAATATAATTTATTTTAAAAGATTCATACACTGCAGATGTATGTGGAATAAAACATGCAAGTTTCTCTTTATTACTATTCCACATTCCCACTGTGTGGCAGTAACCATCAGTAATAATTTGGCTTTAGTGTTTTATTCTGCCTGAATTTACATATACACATGTACATATACACAGAGACACACAGAATACAGAGAGATACACATATACACATAGAGGTAGACATAGATGTTTTTATATAAGTGGGATCATTATACAGCCTTTGTCCTTCAAAAACACGTCTCCCGCATCCTCTCACGCTACCGCCATGTAGTTTTGCTCCATTGTTTGTAATGACTGCGTGAGATTCAATGGCACTGGCAATCATCGTCCAACCCATGTCTAATTGGAGACTTTAAGTGTGTTCCCAGTCTTACACTATACAAACTGCAATAAGATCTTTATTCCTTAACTTTCAGACCCTTATTAAGGGTCTTGATCTCAAACTCCACTTGATATAGACAAAGCCCCACAGAGATACAGAGGTGGACCTGCACACACAAGGGGGCTTGTATATGTTATTGTCTGGATCTCTGTCCCATCTATAAGGTTTGCTTCCTCGGCTGGGGACTGTACACTTTTAAAGACAGAGGCATGCCCAAGGTTTCTTTGAATGTCTCATAGATCCTATAGCATGTAGGGTAATGCAATGTACAGGGGTTCTAAATAGTGCTAATGAATAAATCAATGAATATGTATCACATGGAGGAAAGTTTCTCTTTGTTTTCTAATCAGCTACAATTCTCAAACCAAATTCCACATGGCCCAAAGTGCCCATGATTTTAAAAGATTTGGAAGGCAGGGCATAAAGGATAAGGCCCTGGCCACAAGTTATCTTCCTTTGACAACTATATTCACATCTTATACAATATTTAAGCTTCTGATTTTCTTTTTGCTTAATTTTCATACTTTTAAAATTCTAGAAGAAGCTATAAAAATATTAAATGTACAAAATTACTTTGTATCAAAAGAATGATTACAGTAATTAATTTTTCCAAGTTTAAAAAAACTTTTAACACAAACATTCCTATTGTTTATCAGTTATCAGCTATACCTCCTTAAGATTTTAGTTCCTGTTTTTCAACATATTCCTTATTTTTCCCCATCCCATTTGTTATCCTCTTATAACTTACAATCTAGCAGTAGAACATATTAAATTAAAATGGTTTTCCTCCTCTCCCAAGCCAGAAATTCATAGTTTAAGAAGCAAGCTTAAGGAAAAGCTTAAGCTGGAGATTAGTATCCTAAGAGCTGAGATGTGGAGTGAATTGTGGAGAGAATCTCAACAGAAAACCAAGTAAGGAAAGCAAATCTCTTTGTAGGTCTTCCTGAGTGATGACTTTAGAACCTTTTACCATCACTAAGATTGATATATTGTTAATTTGCAAATCAGGTGTCTTGATTCAAACATAAGCTCAAAACCATTTCCAGAGCAAGATATAATTTTTAACATTATTCATAGCATCTTTCTTTTCCTGTTCATCACAGCCCTCCTGATGTACAATATTTATTGGCTTCACTGAACTCAAACACAATCCAAGTTTCTTTCCTGGTTTATTGAGTAATATTACTCAGAAGTTCCTAATCCTTTTGGAGGAAAACCATGCAAAGTCTTTTGAACTAATGATGCTGGTTGAGTTAGTAGGTACCGGGAAGGAGGAACACGTGTAGCACAGGATCATCAACTCATTGTCTTAATCAACAATTGTATTTTGTCACAAAGGACACATTGTCAGCAAGATTCATGAGTGAGCATTAACAAATTTCTTGAGTCACTCAAATTTTACAAGCTTATTAGTCAGCATTTGAGGTAAATAATTTTTTTGCCAGCTTTCATTTATTTAATAAATTTTGATTATTTAATATGTTCCAGACATTACAAAATTCTTTTGTGTGACTTAGTCATTTAACTATTTCTGCATAAAAAGTGAGACCCCAAATATTTGTGCAAAGTAGTGGGATATAGGTACTAATCTATCACTACTACCACTATTGCTAACAGCTCTCATTGTCTTCACATAATTTTCTTTGGTATCCTTGAATAGAAGCACAGTACAGACACTGATGAACTGGCAGTACAGAAATGGATAACAAATTTTTAAAATCATTATTCAATCCAAAGAAATTATCTTTTAAAATTATAACTTAAATGAATGCTAGAAAATTTGTGTCAGAAGTTCTAGGGCTTAAAAAATAACTTGACAGCCTTTTTATGAATCTTACATTGACACCCTGGTGGGTTTTCTGGATTTTTTTTTCTTTTTTTTGTGGTAAGTTACTTTATCTCTTTTCCTTTTAAGACATTGTATAAATAGCAGAGTCATCCAGGAAACTAGCACGTTTTGTAAAACTCAAGACATAATTTATCTGCTAGCTATTTTAGCAGAAAATATCCAGAGACATTGGCCGACCAATTTCCATAAAATTAAAACATATATTAACTCTGACTGACATAGAATATTTTAAACTGACACCTCCCAAGTATAAGGAAAATAAGCTATTTCCTGAAAATTAGTCATAAAAGCAATTGGTGCAAATGATCCCAGGGATAATAAAAACTTGGGTCAGTTGATTAAAACACTTTCATCAATAGATTGAAGTTCTAGTCAACAAAAGATTCCCTATAAATGCTGAAATCAAAATGTTGTTGTTTTTGTACAACTGAGTTGACAAGAATGGTCCAGGCCTCAATTAACGGGGACTCACTCAATTGTGTGATACACTGCATGGGGGTGAAGCATGGGAGGAAAGGGTGAGTAGAAAGGGTGAAGGAGTTGAGAGGGCATATCTTCTTTGATACTAGCCTATAAAATAAAAGGGTAACATGCAAATTGACCCTAATGGCAGAATGACCAGAACGACTGTTCGACCAGTCACTATGAGGTGCACTGACCACCTCTTGGTCCCTTTCCCTGGCCAGCAGGCTCCCAATGTCTAATGGTGAATGGTGAACTGGGGGTGGGTGGCGGGGGACGTGGCCGCACCAGGCCAAGGCCCATGCCCTGCCGGTGGTCCCACACACAGAGAGCAACCTGTGGTGGGGGCAGGGCCAGCGAGCAGGTGGGAACAGCTGACCTCTTGGTTCTTCCCCCTGCCGGCAGGCTCCAATCATCTGATGGCGAACAGAGAGCTGGGGGTGGGTGGCGGTGGGGGGCAGTACTGGCTGCCAGCAGCCGGGGAAGATGGCCCTGATCACAGGCCAGGCCTAGGGACTGTACCCAAGCACAAATTTTGTGCACTGGACCTCTAGTCCTATCTAATAATAGACAAACATGGTAATTAACCGTACCTCCGACACACTTCCCATTGGCTAATCAGGGCGATATGCAACTTAACTGCCAACCAAGATGGTGGCCGGCAGCCAGGCAGCTGAAGTGAACAGGAGGCTTGCTTGCTCCGGTGAAGGAGAAAGCCAAGGTTCCCTGCCTGCCTTGCGGGCCTCTGAGCTGCAGTCTAAGAAACAATGTTGCAATTATAGAAGCTAAACAAAACCCAGAAACCTGCTTTCAGCTGTCAGAGCTGGAGTGAGCAGGACCGAAACAATGTTGCAATTATAGAAGCCAAACAAACACAGATATCTGCTTTCAGCAGCTGAGGCCTCAAGCTGGAGCTGGCCTCAGAGCTAAAGCCAGCTCTCAGCTCTAGTGACAGCCATAGAAGGTAAATAAATCCCAGAATAAAAAAAAGAAAAAAGCAAAAAAGGAGAGGTTGGGAACTTCATTCACCCGCCAGACTGAAAATGGCCCTCAGCACCTCACCCAGACTGGCCAGGCAACCCAGTAGGGACCCCCACTCTGAAGGGGGTGCAACCAGCTGCAAACAGCTATCAGCCCCTCACTGAAGCTGGCCAGGAACCCAAACGGGACCCCCACCCTGATCCGGGACACCCTTCAGGGCAAACCTGCTGGCCCCCACCTGTGCACCAGGCCTCTATCCTATATAGTTAAAGGGTAATAAGCAAACTGACCCTAATAGCAGAAAGACTGGGAATGACTGGTCACTATGACACACACTGACCACCAGGGGGCAGATGCTCAATGCAGGAGCTGCCCTCTGATGGTCAGGGCGCTCCCATGTGGGGAGCTCTGCTCAGCCACAAGCCAGGCTGATGGCTGCCAGTACAGCGGTGTTGGTGGGAGCCTCTTCTGCCTCCTCAGCAGCGCTAAGGATGTTTGACTGCAGCTTAGGTCTGCTCCCTGCTGGCAAGTGGGCATCCCCCAAGGGCTGCCGGGCTTCCAGAGGGATGTCTGATTGCCATCTGAGGCCCAACCCCCCAGGGAGCAGGCCTAAGCCAGCAAGTGGTCACCCCCGAGGGGTCCCAGACTGCGAGAGGGCACAGGCCAGGCTGAGGGACCTCCTACCCCTGAGTGCACAAATTTTTGTGCACTGGGCCTCTAATTTATTATAAAGGATCACTTCAATGTTTTTCAGCCTGAGAATTTTTATTTTATGCTGATTAATATCACTTGTTGAACATTAGATATGTGATGCTCCTCTTTGGATCCTTTTTGCTGTATAACAAGCCAATCCCAAACATAGTGGCTTATAACAGTTTATTATTTCTGATAATTCGGCATGCTAATGAGAGGTCCTTCTGCTGTCATCCTGCCTGAGCTCACGTAAGTGGGTGTAGTCAGGGTGCAACTGAAATGGCTGAAAAGTCCAAAATGACCTAACGTACATGGGAGGTGGTTGGTGCTGGCTGCTGGCTAGGATTTCTGCTGAGGCACATTGGTCCTCCTGCTCCTCCTCCTCTTTTAAATAGCATTATTTTATTTCTTAGGAATAAATAAAGAATGAATGAGAGGAAGGAATGAAAAAGGGAGGGAGGGGGAGAGAAGGAAAGGAAAGGAGATGAAAGGAGTATAGGTAAGAAAAGAAAAAACAGAGAAGCCCAGCTGGTGTGGCTCAGTGGTTGGATATGACCCATAAACCAAGAGATGACTAGTTTGATTCCCAGTCAGGGCACATTCCTGGGTCGCAGGTTCAATCCCATGCAGGAGGCAGCCAATGGATGATGTTTCTCTCTCATAATGTTTCTATCTCTCTATCCCACTCCCTTGATAAAAACATATTTAAAAAAGAGAAAGAGAGGGGAGAGAGAGAGAGAGAGAGAGAGAGAGAGAGAGAGAGAGTAAAAGATAGAGAAAGAGCAATAGAAAGACAGGAGTCCTTCCTCTCCTCTCTTCTACTTCCTTCCTCTCCTCTTTTCTTCCCTCTCCTCCCCTTCCCTCTCTTCTTCTTCCTTCTCCTCCCTTGCCCCTGAAACCATGACTCACCATGACTTTCTTTAGCTGCTGGAATGATAGGCACAGAAAGCTAGAAACTGAGGCCCTTTCTGAGCATAGCTTGCGGCCTGAAGGAACTGTCTCACCCAAAGCTATGCCCACTCTCCAAGCTTAGCCCACATCTAATGGCTGGTCAATGGGAGGATACAGAAAAGCCTCCCTTGCCACAATTCAGAATAACTCTGAAAGGCCATCCTAGCTCCAGAGCTTCTCATAGAACCATCTGACTCTTTTGCCATAACAGCAACTTTTCCTCTGCCCAACACTGCTTCTGTACTTCCTGAAAGGTGCAAAGTGAGTACTCTTCAATAAACTTCTTTCACACAAATCTCCTCTCAGAGTTTGATACTAGGAATGCCTTTCTAAGACTCTTTCTCTTACAAATCAGTCCCTTCATTTAGTTTTCAAAACAAAAATCTTTGTAAATAAAAAATTTTGAGTATATTTGTTGCCAAAAGACCTTAACTTAGGCTGAAAGTGTTTTATCTTTGTAATCTCTATATCATAAGGATCTTGCACAGGGTCTAGTATGTAATAGGCTTATCAATAAACTAGTGGCCTGGTGCACGGATTTGTGCACATTGAAAGGAATTTAATTAGAAGAAAGATTTGTGCAGTAATTACATTACTTCAAAAAATTACATGTCAAAATAGTATATATAATACTAGAGGCCAGGTGCATGAAATTTGTGCACGGGGAGGGGGTGGTGTTCCCTCAGCCCGGCCTGCACCCTCTCCAATCCAGGACTTTTCTCTCTCAATCTGGGACCGCTGGCTTCTAACCACTTGCCTGCCTGCCTGACCACCCCTAACCACCTCTGCTTGCCGGCCTGATCACCCCCTAACTGTTCCTCTGCTGGTCTGATTGCCTCTAACTGCTTGCTCCCCTGCTGGCCTGATCATCCCTAACCACCTCTGGCTCAGCCCTCACCATCGTGGCTTTGTCTGGAAGGATGTCCAGAAGATGTCCAGTCTAATTAGCATATTACCCTTTTATTAGTATAGATAGTATTATAAAACTAAAATACAAAATATTTTAATATCGCTATTCTCCTTCTCTATAATAAAAGTGTCAGAGATAAAAGAAAATTAGTAAAATGTATATGAAAATAAGATATAAATTGATTAACAAATAAACAATAACAACATGATATTCTGTTGACAACATAACTTTCTTTCGGCTTCAGAGATATGTTGTGCCAAAGGTTGGTCTTCAAATACATTCGCATGCAATTGGCACCAGCAAGAGCTTTATATGTATCGTGCATGTGCAAGTCAATGTTTATTTTGAAATTGCCAATGCGCGTCATATGTACCAGCCAGTTGATCAGTCGGATGGTTGGACGGGCAAACGGTTGGTCACTTAGCCTTTTATATATATAGATGAAATCAGCTTGGTTGGTATTGCTCAGTGGTTGAATGTTGATCTATGAACCAGGAGGTCTCAGTTTGATTCCCAGTCAGGGCACATGCCCGGGTTGCTGAGTTGATCTCCAGTGGGATTTTCTCTCATCATTGATTTTTCTATCTCTTCTTCCCTCTCTCTTCTTCTCTGAAATCAACCGAAATTATTTTTTAAATAAATGATATCAAATATCTTGAGATTTGATGGATGAATGTTTATAAGAAAGAAAATACATCATACATTTTAATAATGTTACCACAATTGATAAAAATATGTAGATTATGAATGCATTGATTCCAGAAGCTTCCTAAAAAGGAATGGTAGAAAAAATTCTTAGAAGCACTAAAAATTAATCATTTATGCATAGGTGAAAAGACTATGGATAAATCTGGAAAAAAATAAACTATTGAGCTCTCAATCTTTTCATTTGTCAAGGAAAGTTTGAATTATGAGACATGAGAAAGGAATTAATATTGATTAAGCATATCCTTTGTGCCTGAGAGACAGAAATAATTGTCCTGATTTTACAGATGAGAAAACTGAGGTATGAGGATGTCAAATAAATTGCCAAAGTCGCATCACTGAAAATACACAAAACTATATTTGAAACACAATTGCTCTTTGTACTGCACCACAAATTATAAAGAAATATCACTGGCCTCTCTTGCTGAAAATGAATCAACTATTTTTCTTTTGATCCAACTCTAGAGGTGGATTAAAAACAATCATCATGTAACCAAAACCCAGGTTCAGCTGTCAGCTGCCACGAAGGTCAAACTCAAGAGTCAGGTGCTGATGAGAAAAGGAAAGAGGTTTATTTTAGTGCCTGCATCTCCAGAAGATGGGGAACTCTTGTCCAAAGCCCATCTCCACTTTTCAGTTTAGGCAGAGGGTTTTTTTTTTTTTTTAATATTTTATTGATTTTTTACAGAGAGGAAGGGAGAGGGATAGAGAGTTAGAAACATTGATCAGCTGCCTCCTGCACACCCCCCACTGGGGATGTGCCCGCAACCAAGGTACATGCCCTTCACTGGAATCAAACCTGGGACCCTTCAGTCCGCAGGCTGGCGCTCTATCCACTGAGCCGAACTGGCTACAGCTAGGCAGAGGTTTTTATATGGAGGTAGAGGTAAAGCAAAACACAAAGGTCAAAGGGAAGGGTTGAAGAGTTCATGTAAAAGCTAGCACAGCCCATTCTGAAAAAGACCTTGAAACTGGTGAAGTGATGGTCTGATGTGCACCCTCCTGGTCTTCATCATCATGGTTCCAAGTCATCCTGGTTCTCTGGTTGAAGGTCAGCAAATCCCCCCAAACTGGGAATGGCTGAAGGTTTGAGTCTATATTTTCTTAAGTTAGTTCCTAAGATTCTTATACAAACATGTGGTTTATCTACAAGCTACTTATTAGTCAGTCAGCATTTATAGAAGCAATGTCAAAAGAATGGTGGAGTGGGTTACAATTCCCCACTGTGACCATCATGCACACTTATGTGGCAGTGGAAACACATCCATTAAAAACATGGATTTTCCAGTGTTGGGAGTGATTTTGCAAATTCTCAATATTTAAGAAACAGGACTCTACACTTTGCAGAAACAAAATTTCATACCTAAATGCTAGGTCTTTCTGTGATATTATTTTGCTCTACATATTTGAAGTATGAACAATACTTCTGAGGAATAGAATATTACTTTTGCTGACTAAAAGCCACCCATGACCATCAGCCAAAATCAGCATCATGTGCACTTCCCTTGTTTTCCGTGATTTAATCAGGGCGGCAAATTGAAATCCCCAGGCGCTCCTCTGTCTGGTAAATTTCTCAATTGTAACATCCAGGAAGGGCTTTTCAAGTTATGTACAATATAATTTACCCACAGCAATTCTTTTCCTTATACAAGAATTAAAACTATCATAGAAAAACAAAGCCACCAGTCATATTTATCATAGATCTTGTCATACCTTCAGTAATTGAAGGATAATGTAAATGGGTCACACCCAGAGGCAAGCAGGAAAATCTGGTAGAATGAAAGGCACTAATTACACATTGACATTGTCTAGATTGAAGCAGTAACATAGAGTAGATTTTAGTTGACACTCAACTTCCAAGTGACTTAATATACTAGGGAGTGTTTTATGTGGATAACAGAGTGAAAATTGTATTTTGTATAAGGAAAATATTAAGACATATTCCTAGAAGTCAAACATTAGATTAATTTTTCCCAGATACATTAGTCCTTGAGTTTTTTTAGTGATAGGATAACAAATTGGTATTAACTGTCATTAAGGTTTTTGTATAGGTTACACTTCAGTAATATACTATAACTTATTTTCTTATTTTTAAAATATGTTTTTATTGATTTCAGGAGGAAGGGAGAGGGAAAGAGAGTTAGAAACATCGATGATGAGAGGGAATTATGGATTGGCTGCCTCATGTATGCCTCACACTAGGGATTGAACCCACAATCCAGGCATGTGTCCAACCAGGAATTGAACCCTTACCCTCCTGGTTTATAGGTCTCGTAGGTTGAGGCTCAACCACTGAGCACACCGGCAAGGCTGTAATTTATTTTCTTTATGAAATGACCAGTTATAGCATGAGCATGACAAATAGAATTATAAGGATATTACAAATAGGTTTTATTATCCTATATAATAAAAGCCTAATATGCAAATTGTCCTCTCAACCAGGAGTTTGACTACTTGCTGTGATGTGTGCTGACCAGCAGGGGGCAGCATGGAACATAGTGGGTGTCGGTAACCACGGCGCTGGTAGCGGGAGCAGTGGAGGCACTGATGGCCCTGATGGGCCCCAATAAGAGTGGGACTGTGGCAGGATGGTGGAGCAGATGAGTGGGTGGCACCAGACCAAGGTGGGTGCAATCACGGCCAGATTGCCCCACAGATGGCAACCAGTGGCAGGGGCCTGGTGACTCATGCAGAGGGTGGCACATGGGGGCCCCAGAAACCCAGGTGATGCCCATGGCTCAGAGGTCAGCTGGGACCTGCCCTTCCATGCCAGATGCTCAGCCAGGCCTAGGGACCTCACCCGTGACCAAATTTCATGCACCGGGCCTCTAGTATGGTTTATAAACAAACTAAACTCATAAATCTTACTTTTAGGAAAAATAAGGACCTTGAATAAAGAAAAGTAAACCAGTGATGTTTATTAATTTTCAAAATATATATTTTATGCACCTTAACCAAAGGGAGTTTAATATGCTTTCATTATGATCAGGCGCTTATTTGATGAGTATGTTTGGGCTGATATGCAAAATCAGGCATTGTTTAAAACACTGAAATTTATAGTTTAAACATTTATGGAAATATGGTGGGGTTTTTTTTTGGTGTTTCTCCATGATTAGTGTATAATTCATAGGTTCAAAAAAAAAAAAAAAGGTACTATTTAAGATAGCAAAGAGAAACCTCAGAAGTTTAATATATATATTTAAAATTTGAGGTATTTTATGCTTTATATATTGCTGAAAAGTTGTCAGTAAACCCATCTCTTTGAATTCACTTCAGGCTTTTTCATATCTTTGTATCTATCGCTGTTTCTTTCTCTCTGTGTATATTATATATACATATATATGCTAATCCTACCTAATAAAAGAGAAACATGGTAATTAGCATACATCCGCTACCCTTCCCATTGGCTAATCAGGGCAATATGCAAATTAACTCCCAGCCAAGATGGCGGCCGGCAGCCAGGCCGCTTGAAACTAACATGAGGCTTGCTTGCTTCAGTGACGGAGGAAACCAAGGATCCCCGCCTGCCTTGCCGGCCTCTGAGCTTGCAGTTTAAAACATAGTTACAAATATAGAAGCTAAACAAAACCTCAGAAACCTGCTTTCAGCGAGCCGGGATCTCAGAGCTGGAGTTGATACAGTGTTTCGATTAAAGAACCCAAACAAACCAGATACCTGATTTGAGCAGCAGAGGCCTCAGAGCTGGAGCCAGAGCTAAAGCTGTCCCAGAATAAAAAGAAAAAGAAAAAAAGGAGCAGTTGGGAGCTTCAGTCACCCACCAGCCTGAAAACAGCCCTCAGCCCCTCACCCAGGCTGGCCAGGCACCCCAGTGGGGACCCCCACCTTGATCCAGGACACCCTTCAGGGCAAACCAGTCAGCCCCCACCCATGCACCAGGTCTCTATCCTATATAGTAAAAGGGTAATATGCCTCCCAGCACCAGGATCAGCGGAGCCGCGAGTCCTCCTGGCACCTGGATCAGCGTGACAGGGGGCAGCACCCAAACCCCCTGATCGCCCTGCAGCTCTGTGTGTGACAGGGGGTGGGGCCACAACCTCCCTATCTGCCCTGCTCTTTTGGTGACAGGGGAAGGTGCCCCAACCCCCTGATCAGCCCTGCTCTGTGCCTGATAGGGGGGAGCTCCCCAACCCCCTGATCGCTCTGCGGCTCTGTGTGTGACAAGGTGCGGCTCCCCAGCCCCCTGATCGGCCCTGCTCTGTGCCTGATAGGGGGGAGCTCCCCAACCCCCTGATCACCTTGCGGCTCTGTGTGACAGCGTGCGTCGCCCCAACCCCCTGATTGGCCCTGCTCTGTGTGTGACAGGGTGCGGCGCCCCAACCCTCCCAACCCCCACGGGCCCTGCTCTGTGTGTGACAGAGTAGAGCCATAACCTCCCCATCAGCCCTGCCCTGAGTGTGACAGTGGCGGCCCCCCAAGCCCCTGATGGGCCCTGCTCTGTGGGTGATAGAGGGTGGCGCCCCAACCCCCTGATCTGCCCTGCTCTGTGTGTGACAGGGGGCGGTGCCCCAACTCCCCTATCGGCCCTACTCTGTGAGTAACAGGGGGGAGCTACCCAATCACCTGATACGCCCTGCTCTGTGCGTGACAGGGTATGGAGCCCCAACCCCCCTGATGGGCCCTGGTCTGTGCGTGACCGGGGGCAGAGCCCCAACCACCCAATTGGCCCTACCCTGAGCATGACTGAGGGTGGCATCACAACCTCCCAATCTGCCCTGCTTTGTGCATAACAGTGGGCGGCACCCCAACTCCCCAATCGGCCCTGCTCTGAGCCAGACCAGGGGCTGCACCTAGGGATTAGGCCTGCCCTCTGCCACCCGGGAGCAGGCCTAAGCCAGCAGGTGATTATCTCCCGAGGGGTCCCAGACTGTGAGAGGGCACAGGCTGGGCTGAGGGACCCCTCCTCCCCGCTGAGTGCACAAATTTTTGTGCACTGGGCCTCTAGTAAATAATAAAAGAAATATATTAATTTAATTGATATTTTATGTATAAGGAGATAAAACGATGTAGAATAACAGGTTACATATAGTTTAATATGCTAGTGACATATTAGCATATACTAATATATACAAATACATGCTAATATAAGCATATCTATAACAATAAAAGCATAATATGCAAATCAGCTGAACAGCTGAATAGCAGAACAACCATCTGGATGACCATGCTATGACACCCACTGGCGCCAGGCCAGCCAAGATGGGTGCGATGCAATTGATCAGGGGCCCGACCATCACCCCATGATCACCCCACAGAGGGAGGCCCAGTCCACCTACCAGCAGGACAATCAATCGGGGGGGCTCCACAGTTGCTCCAAAGAGGGAGGCCCATGGCAGCACTCTGGTGGGTGGGTGCTGTGGAGGGGATCCATTGCAGAGCCCCAGCTGGGTGGGCAGGGCCTACCTCTTTGGGGCAATCAATGGTGAGGCTCCCAGACTGTGAGAGGGCACCAGACAGGCTGAAGAACCCCCCACCCCAGTGCATGAATTTTGTGCACCAGGCCTCTAGTATACTATATTCATTTAATTGGGGGAGGAGGGGTGGATATCGCCATACGAATTGGATTAGTTCTTTTTTTGTTGTTTTTGTGATTTTCCTAGAATGAGCTATTTACATAAAATTGCTATTTTAATACTAGAAAGACAGTGGGACTTATTAGTACATCTGTTTGAGCACCTATGAGCTAGTCACTGCCCTAGGAACTGAGATAAACATGATCAACATTGTCTGTGACCTGATGGAGCATATAGTGAAGTTGGGATAGACACTAAATGAATAACCACATATATATATAGCCTCCGTAAACTCTATAGTCACATTGGTGACAGAATGTTACAAAGGAAAAGAACAAAGTTTTATGAGAGAATATAAAAAGGGCATTAACGTGGTGAGGGAAAGGGTCAGAGAGGCCCTAAATGACAGGCGAACTGCCCTCAAAGGAAAGGATGGACTTAGCCAGGTGAAAGGGAGAGGTAGGTATTATATGTTGAGGGGCTGCATGTGTCAAGGTCTTGTGGATTGCTTATAGGCTAGAAGGATAAAAGAGGGTAAAGGAATTAAATTTATTTAACATTTAGCATGATCCAGGTTATTGATTTTAGGACAGTGGCAACCCGAGGTTCTGGATAATTTATTAATTCATTAAACCAATCTGTGTCAGGTATGGGAGATGCAGAGGGAAATGAGAAATGGTTGATGTTCCAGGAGAACCCTTAGTAGAGTAGGGTAAGGAAACTTCTAAACAAGGGAAAACGATGCAATATTCACTATTCAAATAAATTCAAATATCTAGAAGATGCTATGGAAACATCAAAATAGAAACCATGAATTCTGCTGGAAGTGTCAAGGAAAACTTTGTGAAGGAGGGATTGCTTGAGCTGAGTGCAGAAGGATGGATAAGCTTCCTCCTAGAGGCAAAAGATGAAAGCTACTTCTAGTTGGAGCCCTAGCAAATGCAAAAGCACGGACCCAGGCAACAACTAAACACTTGACTGCAAAGATGGGAAGGAAAAGTGAAGCTGAAGGAGTAGCCAGGAGTTGGATGAGACTGAACAGAATTTGCCATCCTTCTAAACTTTTATTTCATGCCTAGGAAATAGGAAGCCAGTTGAGGATTTAAGGTAGGGAAACTTGTGTTTTCTAAAGAACCAACAGGCCATGGTACTATGAAGGGGTAACTGGAAAGGCTGAACAAATGCAATGGCATTGGGAAATAAGGGTTTTCTCTGATAGCCAGAGAGCAGCATAATTTTCAAAATAAGGTAGAATTAAAGAAAAACACAAATTTTTTAACAGTATAAGTAGAAGCAACATGAGTAAAGTTTTTAAATATTTTATTTTTTTTCAAAGAATAAAAAGGTTCTATAAACCAATGAGACACACAGTTAAAAAGTACAATTTTAACATAGTAAATGTGATGCATCTATAATTCTTTATAACAAAATTGTCAAACCCTTAAAAGATACAACATAAGCATTACAAATCATAGCAGTGCTGTGTATTTTTTGAAAACTAAATGATGAGTTTATATTCAAAAGCTCAGATATATTTTCAAAAATTTCAGAGTACAGACTATTAAGTTTGCCTTATTCTTAAAAATACTAAAACAATGTATTTATAAAGAAACTAGCAATAAGGAATTTACCTATTTCCTAGTTTCTTCATCCAAAGCAAATATTTAGTGATTAAAATTATAGTACTCATAATAAAATAGTTAATAAATACAATATAAAAGTCAAAGCTTAATGACTAAGTCATGACATTATGCCATACTAAGAAGACATCAAATGTCTAAAGTTATAGGAAAATAATATATTACTCCTTATAGAATTTAAAAATTTAGAAATTCTAAATAAGGAAATACATTCTACACTGATAGCTGTATGATGTGCCCAGCTTTCTAATGCAATATAATTGAAATAGGATCCCAGGATAAAGAGTATGGAAATTATCTCATTTCAAAAAATGATACTAAATAGTTACAATTTCACGAGAAGACTGGGGATTACAGATTATCTTCATATATAGCATTCTAAAGAAAGATCATTCATCTATTAAATCTACAGCCTGTTCAATAATGTTCTAAAGAACATATTCTAGAAATAAACCAGTCACCTTAAAGAGTAACAACCAGTGATTCTGGATTCACTAGTCAATTAACAAATATTTCAATAACATAGCAAATAAAATAGCAACAGATAAATAGCAGTAAATACTATGTAAAATACTTCATAAGATGAGCAGAAAGCTGCAAGGATAAACATAGGTCCCTCGTCCCATCCATCTCTCAAAGTGGGAGATCCATGAGGAAACCTGACTCACTGGAGAAAATTAGCCCCTGCTTTGTGGCTTCAGTGAGTCCAGAGATCCCCAGAAAACTGCTCCGCTGAAGAACCAGGCAGTTTTTCCAAAGCACGATCCTTCCTCTTAATTTTTCTGCTTTCCACTATTGAGGAAAAAAAAATAAGTATCAATTTAACCAAATTTCCACACTCCTATGTACTCCAACTAGTTTTCAAAACGCAGAGCTTAAGATCAATAAAGAGCAAAAGGTGGGACTCAAGGACTAAGCTAACAAAATATATACATCATAGTCAAGCGTTCTGGGCGACCACCTGGGCGATTGCATGGAAGACTGGTGATAAAGATTTTCCCTGGACGTTCTGGAAAAACTTTCCCTTTTCTCCTGAACAACCTTTTAAAGAATGGTCTGGGATGTGGTAGCCAAGCCTATGCATAGAATAAGGATCTTGAAAAGGCTACACTCCGAGAGAAGATTAAAAACCACGAAGACCAAAGCCACGGGTACCTGTTCAACAACTTCCGGATGATTTTCTTGACCACTTGGGCTTCTGGGTCCAGACAGACTTTGTTCCCCTTCTTCATGGTGGCTCTGCAGGGAAAAAAAAGGAGGGGCGGGGGGGGGGGGGAAGAAAGGATGCATCCATGAGCCACAGGAGCTGAAGACCCAGGCCAAGGTCACAGTGGACACCGGGGACACCGCAGTGCAGTAGGACTTACATAATTTCCACATTGGGGCACCCTGGGCCTGCGGGGACCATCTCCAGGTGATGGATCATTTGGGGACGAATCCTGTGTGTGGGGGTTAAACACACACAGCGCAGCTCGCTCACTATGATCCCGGAGGGACCACCTGGGGCTGAAAGAGAGACACCGTTATGAGAAAGGTTGCAGGAAAAACAACTCCCGCAAGCGTGGCCTGGGACACTTCCCCGCGCTCCCCCTGCTGAAGCCGCAGCTGCAGCGGCTGGGGCGCCTCGCTCTGCCCGGCGCGGCGCTCCCTGGCCGCGAGCACTCACCGCTGGCCAGGGGCCCTGGCAGCATCAGCAGCTGCAGCAGCGAGAGCAGCGCGCACAGCGATCCAGACTGGCCAGGGTGGCTGGCTGCGCGGCGTGGCAGGAGACTCATAGCGGCGTGGAGGCAGCGGCGAGAGGCGCGGATTCTGGAAGGAGGAGATGCTGGGATTTGAAACACCAGAGCACTGTGGCGTCCCCAAGCCCAGCGCATCCCTTATATTGGCATTCGCCCCTTCCTCCAGGCAGGAAACTCAAGCTTTTGGATGCTTGGGGAAATTCCCTGGGCTGAGGGGGCGGGGGTAGGAGGTTTTGGGGAGGAAATGGGCAGTGAGAGTTGAGCAGGAGGGTAACTGGGAGGAGTTGCGTGCACCCCATGCGTGGAGCATGTGGTAACTTGACCCCGCGTGGATGGAGCTGCAGGAGAGGGGCAATCCAGTGGAGATTTCATCTTTGGGGCTAGACAGGGCTGGTGAAGACCAGCTTCTGGGGAGCAGAGCCCCCTAAGAGGTGCACCTCACCCCCATCTCTAGAGGAGGACTGGAACCAAAGTAGCAGGATGGTTGACTTTAGGAAAAAATTATCATCATCCTTAACTCTAATATATTATCAAGAAATGTAAGCCGTGATCAGAACTGCACAACACTGAAAGCCCTACCTCTCCTCCTTGCAGGCGGATCATTCTAGGTTTCTCAAATTAGTTTATTTTCTTTGGACTTCAGCCAGCTTTAGAAAGCAAGATAATGTGGTGAAAGTGTCTGTACTCTCACTTTTATTCAGTGGCAGGAATAGGCTGGCAAATCAAGTCTGCTTACTGGAAATCTTATACTTGTAGTTTATAGCAAGCATATTGCCCTGCCAGATGATACCCTGCTTTCTGCAGTTGGATACACTGTTGAATTGGAAGAGGTATGCTCTTCGGTCCAAGTAGGGTGAGGTGCATGCAGGTGAAGGCATGGCCAGGGAGACCCAGCCTGCTACAGCTATGGCTCCTCGGCCAGGTGTGTACATTGACCCAGTTTGGAGAAGCTGTGGGAGGCTAATGGGTTTGAGGGGCTCATCATGAAGTTTGGTCTAGAGATTTGAATCAATTTGGCAGCAAGACAGCACCCACTCTGGCTTCACTCAAACAAGTTCATGTAAGGGAAGGGTGACTCAGACACACAAACTTCTGGAACCATCTGACTAAATGATCAGTAGGGTGACCATGGCCATTTCAGCAGGCCTGCTCTCGTCTGGAGTGGGTCCCTAAATCTGAGGGGTAACTAACATCCAGACTTGTCTGCCTTGCCTTACTGTCTCTGTTATCTGTGGAAGTATATAGAAAACTGAAGGTTTAAAGGCCAAGTCTTTTACAGTTCTAAGTCCATGGCATGCATAGCTATGATATTAGAATAGCACGCTGGCTTTCTTTCATGAAAGTCTTACTGGATATGCTCTCTTGGATTGTCCCCAAGACTCTTGTCCTCACAGTAGTTCAGCAAAGGCAACCAGTGAATACAATGGCAATCGGAAACCAGTCATGGAACAAAATTCTTTTCCTTGTCCCTGGTGACCCTGGGGAATTGTATTAAACTCTTCTACTCATCTTCCTTGGCAGGAAATCACCTCCATTGCTGGTCAAGGAGGAGGTGTCATAGATCTTTAGAACATTAATTCTGGAAGGAAACTTAAGAAATTCTCTAGTCAAGGAAGGCTGAGAGGTTTGGTCTCACTTTGTGGGAAGCTAAACGGGAAGGTCTCTCTCCTGCACAGCTTCCTGATACAATCGGCATCACACCTGACTCAGCTAATGCAATCCTTCAGTCTTCTGGGGAGTGGTAATCTGGAAAAACAGCCTACAGATTTATTATATTGACTTTTTAGAGATTAGGATGCATCTACAGACAACATTTGAACCTCACTAATGTGGATAAGACAAGACTTCAAAAATGTGACTAAAAATCATGGATGATTAAATTCAACATAACCATAGGAAATAAGCCACACTATAGTAAGACTTTGTGAGGCAAAAAAAAAAAAAAAAAGTTTGGTGTCATAGATTATTGAATTTTTATGTGTGTGAGCGTATGTTTAGGTGAGTTCCAAATAACCTATTTTAAATATAAGTGAACATATGAATTAGTTTTGGCACTAAATGGTAAGATCACAGAAGGGTCATGAGATGTTATTTCCGGTTCCTCTTGACACCATGCTTCACCTCATTGCCACTCTGCACAAACTTAACAAGCATTGTTTGGAGAATATAAAGAAAACGATTTTTTTTTTTACAGCTGGCAAGCAGGTAATAGAAAATCCCACTAGAAGTGGGATGTTGGATTGCCCAACCTAATCAGGAAGCACTCTGTAACTTATCCTGGGTTCTCATTGAAATCATTCTGGCCCATGGCCCATGTCTGGCTCTTGTCTAGGCATCGCTGATGTGGGTCTTGTGCAAAGACAGATAGGATTGTGAATAATCTAAGAGTCCCTGCAGTTGAGAATGACAGCACCAAGTACCATTAGGAGGCAGAGCTATTTAAAGGGAAGCCAGTCGCCTTATCTGCACTGTGTCCAGGTAATAAAGCGTGGCACAGTGATATTTTTGTACCAAGCTATAATAAAACAATCCATAAAATGACACTGATATCTGGGGAAGCTGGAATGAATTACTGTTTGTCAAAAGCAATGACATTTTAGTCATAACACTACAGTCATAACACTAATATGAATTAAAACATTCTTAATGGTTCGCAGCTTCCGAAACATTTCATGCTCTTTTGTTTTAAGTCTCATATTGATTCTTTTCAGAAGATAAGAAAAATTCTTCCATCCTCATTTTGCATCTAGGGAAAGGAAGGCCGGAGAAAGAGTTAAGAAGTAGAGAAATCCAGGATTGGAAGTCAAGCCACAAGAGAATCTGCCACAATAAATTTTTAATGGTTTCCAGATTACAAACCACTTTCTTCACAGTCACTGGCAAACATCCCACAGCTCTACACATATGGTTAACCACTTTACTTGTATTGCCCAACTATCATATTTTAAGCTGTTGAAATCCTCAGTCTCTCTACTCCTGGCCTTTGAGGCCAAAGTGATGTCAAAAGTCCACGAGCCTTGCAGGTTAACCAGCCTGCAACTGTTACCTACTTTTTAAATCCCTCTCTTCCAGATTAGTGCAAAGTCCTGTCTTCTCTGCGAAGGTTTATTCTGACAAAGGCAGTTGAAATATACTGCTTCTACCTATGCTCTTTGAAGATGAATGTACTTGCAATAACTATCTACTGAAGCAGAGTTTAATTGTTACTTAATTTTGCTTTTGTTTCCCTCAAGCTAACTATAAACTCTTTAGAGTCAGCAGTGGTATCTTATATTTCTCACATAAACTCCGATGGATTTCAAGTTCAGTAGCAAGCAATCTATGAACAGTTGATGACAGATAATGATAACATTTTATCTTGTAGTGTTCTTTAAATTACAAGTGAATCTTAAAGTTAAGGAGGAAAGAATGGGACTGTATTCTGTCCATTGGTTTTCTCCGATGTTGGAAATTGTTTCCTGGTTATTCTTAGGGCCAGTTCAAATTATATTTTCAGACCTTAAATCTGAAACTATTAAAAAATATTCAGAAACCAGTAGAATATTTAATATTAAAAATTACACAACTAAAGTATCAACCAAATTACATATTTTCTGGGACTTAGAGATTAGTGAAAATAAATGATCAGGGAAAATTCTGATTAAGTTATACTGTGTTGAATGTTATCAGTGTGAAAATGTTATTCTAAATTTGTCTCTTCTAACAAATCAGAGAGGTCTTATGTGTTCAGTATA
Organism: Myotis nattereri; assembly: GCF_964212035.1. Classification (NCBI taxonomy): domain Eukaryota; kingdom Metazoa; phylum Chordata; class Mammalia; order Chiroptera; family Vespertilionidae; genus Myotis; species Myotis nattereri. Next base: position 184,264,864 of record NC_138075.1, read on the forward strand.
TGATCTCAGTCTTTTAAAATATTTTTCTAAGTTTCTATTTTCCTTTATGTCTATTACTTTTTATAGTACCTTTAAGAAATGCTATTTGATTGCAGTAATTAAAGATGTAGATATATCATTATCAGAATCCTATCTAATAAAAGAGTAATATGCAAATTAACCATCACTCCCTCACAAAGATGGCGGGGGCAATGGAGCTGGAACGAGCCAGAGGCTTGGGTTGCCCCCAGCAATGGAGGAAGCCAAGCTTCCTGCCTGCCCTGGTCAGCCCTGGGCTCCACTCACGGCTACAAAGTTTCAATTATAGAATTGAAATAAATCCCAGATACCTGCTTCTAGCCCACGGGCTGGCCAGGCACCGCAGTAGGGACCCCCACCCTGAAGAAGGAGTGGCCAGTCTTAAAACAGCCCTCAGCCCCTCACACAGGCTGGCCACACTCCCATGGGGTGAGGGTCCCCACTGGGGGGCTTAACCAGACTGCAAACAGCCATCAGCCATTCACCTAGGCTGGCCAGGCACCCCAGTGGGGACCCCCACCCTGAAGGGGGTGTGGCCAGCCTGAAAACGGCCCTCAGCTCCTCACCCAGGCTGGCCAGGCACCCCAGTGGGACCCCACCCTGATCCAGGACACACCAGGCAAACCAGCCGGCCCCTACCCATGCACCAGGCCTCTACCCTATATAATAAAATTGACCCTAATAGCAGCACCAATGGGAATGACTGGTCACTATGGAACACACTGACCACCAGGGGGCAGATGCTCAATGCAGGAGTTGCCCCCTGGTGGTCAGTGCGCTCCCACAGGGTGAGCTCTGCTCAGCCTCAAGCCAGGCTGACGGCTGCCAGCACAGCAGTGGTGGTGGGAGCCTCTCCCACCATCTCAGCAGCACTAAGGATGTCCGACTGCAGGTTAGGCCCACTCCCGCTGGCAAGTGGACATCCCAGAGGGCTGCCAGAGGGATGTCTGACTGCCAGCCTGGGGAGTGGGCCTAAGCCAGCAAGTGGACATCCCCCAAGGGGTCCCAGATTGTGAGAGGGCACAGGCTTGGCTGAGGGAACCCCTGAGTGCACAAATTTTTGTGCACCAGGCCTCTAGTATCAGTATAAGAGTTTATCCATAAGAGTTTAAGTGGAGGATAGAATGACTTGCTCGCACAAGAAATGGAAAAAGCCATTTGTTTACTTTTGGGTTAACTTTCTTTTTTTAAAAATATATTTTATTGATTTTTTACAGAGAGGAAGGGAGAGAGATAGAGAGTTAGAAACATGGATGAGAGAGAAACATTGATCAGCCGCTTCCTGCACACCCCCTACTGGGGATATGCCCACAACCAAGGTACATGCCCTTGGCCAGAATTGAACCTGGGACCTTTCAGTCCACAGGCCATCATTCTATCCACTGAGCCAAACTGGTTAGGACTGGGTTAACTTTCTGATATCAATGCAGTCTCTCTGCTTTCACATTGGGCTTGCATTCCAATTAAGAGGCAACATTATTAGGTAATAATTTTGCTTCAAAATTGCCCAGATTTACTGTGAAATGTCAGGAATGTATTCCCTCCTATTGTCCATTATCTTTTTTCCCTGCCAATTTCAGAATAAATCTTTTTGAAAGGGAAGTAAATGGATGAATCTTGAGTTCAAACTGAGGTAGGCTGCAAGTAACCAGGAGGTAGCTAGGTATATCTTATTCAGCTGAGCAGGCTTGCAGAAGGGTTTTGTTGACAAGAGATGACACATAGAAAAAAACGATGAAGATTAAAGTTTACATGTTTCAGAAAGCCTTGGATTTCTCAGAAATAGGAAGCATTCATTGCTTTCTTCAGAAATTTTGTCTGGGCTAAGCAAAAATAAATATTTGGGCTATTTTTTCTTATTTTTGAACTACAGTTTACATTCAATATTATTCTGTACTAATTTCAGATGTACAGCATAGTGGTTATACAATCATTTACTTTACAGAGTGATCCCCCTGATATTTCAAATACTCTCTCCTTAGTTATTACAATGTTATTGACTATATTCCCTGCTCTGTAATTAATATCTATGTGACTATTCTTAAATAGCATTTTTGAGAAGTCCTTGGTATGATACTGCAGAGGTCCTTTATGGAAATTATACTTTTGATACTATGTTTAATAATGGTCATTTACTATACTGCTTTTGACACCATTAAACTTTATACCATTTTTTAAAAGAATAATATCCACTTCTGCATGAACTCGCAATAGCTTTATTCTCATTTAACATATATTAGAACCTCATTGATTGCTGTTTTCATACGAGTAATTATGATGTATTTCTATGTGTGACCTATACTTTCTAGATAAGCAAAACCTTTTTTATTTCCCTTGTCACTAGGTAAACAATTAGTACACATGAACACACACACCCAACCACCACCAATACCAACAATAACAATGACAGTGCTATGAATATTTGTGCAACCCCAAAATTCGTATTGAATTCCTAACCTCTCATGTGATTGTATTAGGAGGTGTGCTGTATGAATGGGATTAGTATCTTATGAAAGAGGCCCATGTAGCTCCCTCGCCCCTTTCACCATGTGGGGACATGGCAAGAACGCATCATCTATGAACCAGGAAGCAGGCTCTCATTAGACACGTAATCTGCCAACACCTTGATCTTTGACTTCCCAATGTCCAGAACTGTGAGAAATAAATTTTTCTTGTTGATAAGCCACCTGATCTAAGGTGTTTTGTTATATCAGCCTGAATGGACCAAGACAAACAACAACATTAACAAGACAAAAGTCAAAAGAGAAAAATAGGAATAAAATATATTTTATAGTTGATCTCTTGTCATTAATTTTTTCATAGATCTGACTATTAATTTCCACTTAATAACTTCTTCTATGCATTTTTCAAAAATTTTTGCAAGAACTGGGAATTATTACATTGGCCCCACTGTCATTAGAGGTGTTACAATGCCAAACTAAAAGTCATAAAATCCTAGAAATTCTGGTTGATGCTGGACTATGACTACCTTGCTAATCAGTTGGAATTTTAAAGGATGGTTTCCCCAGGAGACTAAATTGACCAAACCACTTTACACAATGTTTTGCTTTGAATACTTTTTGTTTCCAAAAATTCAGCATTAGTCTATCAGACTGGAAGTCATTTTTTTTTGGAACAAAATGTCCCTTGGGGACAGCTTTTATTTTCCCCTAATTTAAACTTGTGAACCAGACTAGTGAATGTTATGACAAAAGATTATGTCATAGAAAAGTAGTGACTAATTAATGTATTAGAGATAGACTAAAGCTGGTTCTCTTACAATGAGATTTTGCACAAGTTAATTCTTTGTAATAAAGGAAAGTTGTGAAAGCTGTATATGAAGTATATTCAAGTAGCTTTCCATGATGACTTGAAAATAAAATCATAGCAAGTTAAGGCAGTAAAACCCATGGAGGAAAGAACTTATAAGCTGGGATTATATGAACATTAAATTTTCTGTTCTGCAAAAGACACTGCCAAGAGGATAAAATGTCAAGCCACACATTGGGAGAAAATATTTGCAAAAGACATCCTATCTAATAAAAGAGAAACATGGTAATTAGCATACATCCGCTACCCTTCCCATTGGCTAATCAGGGCAATATGCAAATTAACTCCCAGCCAAGATGGCGGCCGGCAGCCAGGCAGCTTGAAGCTAACATGAGGCTTGCTTGCTTCAGTGACGGAGGAAACCAACGTTCCCCACCTGCCTTGCCAGCCTCTGAGCCTGAAGTTTGAAACATTGTTACAAATATAGAAGCTAAACAAAACCCCAGACCTGCTTTCAGCCGGCCGGGATCTCAGAGCTGTAGTTGATACAGTGTTTCGATTATAGAAGCCAAACAAACCAGATACTTGCTTTCAGCAGCCGAGGCCTCAGAGCTGGAGCCAGAGCTAAAGCTGGCACAGAATTAAAAAAAAAGAAAAAAAGGAGCAGTTGGGAGCTTCAGTCACCCACCAGCCTGAAAACAGCCCTCAGCCCCTCACTCAGACTGGCCAGGCACCCCAGTGGGGACCCCCACCCTGATCCAGGACACCCTTCAGGGCAAACCAGCTGGCCCCCACCCGTGCACCAGGTCTCTATCCTATATAGTAAAAGGGTAATATGCCTCCCAGCACCGGGATCAGCAGAGCCGCGAGATCTCCCGGCACTGGGACCAGCGTGACAGGGGGCAGCGCCCAAACCCCCCGATTGCCCTGTGGCTCTGTGTGTGACAGGGTGCGGAACCCCAACCCCCCCACCCCCACGGGCCCTGCTCTGTGTGTGATGGGGTAAAGCCATAACCTCCCCATCGGCCGTGCTCTGAGAGTGACAGTGGCGGTACCCCAACCCCCTGATCAGCCCTGCTCTATGGGTGATAGAGGGTGGCGCCCCAATCTCCTGATCCGCCCTACTCTGTGAGTAACAGGGGGGAGCTCCTCAACCCCCTGATTGACCCTGCTCTGTGCGTGACAGGGTATGGAGCCCCAACCCCCTGATTGGCCCTGCTCTGTGAGTGACAGGGGGCAGTGCCCCAACCCCCTGATTGGCCCTGCTCTGTGTGTGACAGGGGGTGGCGCCGCAACTTCCCCATCGACCCTGCCTTGAGTGTGACAGGGGGCGGTGCCCCAACCCCCCAATTGGCCCTACTCTGAGCGTGACTGAGGGTGGCATCGCAACCTCCCAATCTGCCCTGCTCTGTGCATGACAGGGGGCGATGCCCCAACTCCCCAATTGGCCCTACTCTGAGCCCGACCAGGGGTTGCACCTAGGGATTGGGCCTGCCCTCTTCCACCCGGGAGCAGGCCTAAGCCAGCAGGTCGTTATCTCCTGAGGGGTCCCAGACTGCGAGAGGGCCCAGGCCGGGCTGAGGGGCCCCTCTTTCCCCCCGCCCTGAGGCACAAATTTTTGTGCACCAGGCCTCTAGTATCTTATAAAATACTGTTATTCCAAAATATACCAAAAAAATTCAACATAAGAACATAAATGACCTGATTTAAAAAATAAGATAGACTTAATAGAGCCTCACCAAAGGAGATATACAGATGGCATATAAGCACATGAAAAGATTCTCCACATCATAAGTCATCAGGGAAATGCAAATTAAAACAATGAAATATCACCGCACATCTATTAGAATGACCAAAATCCACAACACTGACAAGACCAAATGCTGGCGAGGATATGGAACAACAAGAATGCTCATACATTGCTGTTGGAAATGCAAAATGGTACGCCTTTGAGAAGACAGTTTTTCAGTTTCTTACAAAACTATTCAGCATATAGTCCATGCTCTTTGGTACCTATCTAAAGGAGTTGAAATTATGTCTACACAAAACTCTGTTTATAGCAGATTTATTTATAATTGCCAAAAACTTGGAAGCAACCAAGACGTCCTCCAATAGGTGAATGAATAAATAAACTGTGACACATTCAGATAATAGAATATTTTTGAGGAAATTCAATCCTGTTTTTCTTAATGGTGGTACCAATTTACATTTCCACCAACAGTACATAAGGGTTCTCTTATTGCCACATCCTTGCCAACAGTTGTTAACTCTTGTCTTTTTAATAATCATTCTAACAGGTATGAAGTGATATCTTATTGTGGTTTGAACTCGCATTCCCCTGATGATTAGTGATGTTGATTGAGCATCTTTTTATGAACCTGTGGACCATTGGCATGTGTTTTTTATGTGTGTGTGGGGGGGGGGGTGGAGTTTATTCACGTCTTCATTTCATTTTTAAATGAGACAATTTGTTTGCTTGCTGCTGATTTGTATGAATTCCTCATACACTTTAAATATTATTAACTCCTTATCTGATATTTGGTTTGCAAATATTTTCTCTCATTGCATAGGTTCATTTTGTTGATTGTTTTACAGTTTTATACATAAAATATTATTTAATCTGAAAAATCTTTTCAATCTTTATTTCTTTTTCTTGTCTTATTTCACTGGTTAAAGCTTCCAGCACAATGTAAGGTTGAAATGGTGAGAATGTATATAAATGTCATGTTTCCATTTATGTAGGTGAAGTTGGTTGATAGTGCTGTTCAAAACATCTGTGTATTAACTGATAGTTTTTTTGCATCTATCTATTACTGAGTAAGTGGTATTAAAATCTCTGTGAAGGAAGATATGTCCATGATCAGTCTTGTTTCCTATAATTTAAAGCTGTGTTTTTAGGCACAGGCATATTTAGAAATGTTATGTTTTCTTGATGAATTGATCTTTTATCATCATAGAATGTCCACCTTTATCACTGATATTTCTGTGTAGAAACCTCTTTTCTTGAAGTCCATTTTGTCTAACATGAATAAGGCTACTCTAGCGTTTTTTGCTTTCTAATTATATTTTTAATGTTTTGTACATATGATCTACCTTTTACTAGTACATGTACTGCATTTTTTCATTTTGAATGTTGCAATTCTGTTCTGAAATTTCAATTTTCTTATTAAATATGCCTCATCTATGCACTCATTATAATTACATTATCTTTTAAATTCTTGAAAATAATGATAATAGTTGCTCTAAGATCCTTGTCTGCCGATTCCAACATCTGATTCACCTGGGTTTAATTTGAATGACTTTTTTTTCTTCTTTTTGAGTTACATTTTCCTACTTTTTCATATGCCTAGTCGTATTTAGTTATATGCATAACATTGTATATGCAATCTTGTCAGGAGTTGGAATAATGGTTTCTTTTAAATCAAAGGGCAGTGACTTTTGTTCTTGAAAGTATCATATTACTAGCAGATTTTTTGGGTTATTTTTTCTATTTGGTTTTTGCATTTAATCCTAGGGTATGTTCTTTACATAGAGAGCATACATTATAGGTTTTTACATCTTACCTGAATACTGGAGCTATTCAGCTAGGTCTCTTTTCTCTTATGCCTGAGCTGCAACATTCCCAGTACTATATGACCTTTGGTATCACTATCCAGCTCTCAGCCACTTACAGGCCTTATTTTCTAAGCTTCACAGAATCTCACCCTGTACTTGAATAGCCCAGCCTTTGGCCAGGAAACTGCATGAATTCCTACGGAGTACTTTCTTTTCCAGTACGCCATCCCGCCATTGCAGCTCCTTCAGGAGTCCATTCTGCTTGAGCTCTATTTGGGTTCCTCCTCTTTGCTGTTTAAAGATCCCCTACGGCAGAATGTCAGAATTATTGAGGGGCTCACATCATATGTTTTCCTTCTCTCGATGATTACGGTTTTTTGTTGTCTATTGGGCAATGCCTGAAAGCCATTACCTAATATATTTTGTTTAGTTTTTAATTGTTTTTGGAATAAGGTAAGTTTAATAACAGTTGCTCCATCATAGCCAGGAAAGGAAGAACTAGAAAACATTTTATAAAGTGTAAAAAAACTAAATAGTGTAAAGCATTACTGAGAATATTGTTGTGTGTTAGTAAAGTTACTACTAAATAAGATGTGTCAGGGAGTCTTACAGAGTAACTTTATGGGTTCAGAAAGTTAATTTCATTCACTCATTTGAGGGTGTACATAAACATCAATTATTTCTCTTTTTTGTCCATTTTATTTTTATTTATTTTATTTTTTTGGTCCATTTTAGCTTTTTTGTCTCTCCTATCTCTGCCTCTGCTTCTAGAGAAATGTCTCTTATCCTTGCATTAAAACTTGTTAACTTTATCCCTCACTGGTTTGGCTCAGTGGATAGAGTGTTGGCCTGTGGACTGAAGGGTCCCAGGTTTGATTCCGGTCAAGGGCACATGCCTAGGTTTGCAGGCTCCATCCTGGGGCATGCAGGAGGCAGCCAATCAATGATTCGCTTTCATCATTGATGTTTCTATCTCTCTCTCCCTCTCCCTTCCTCTCTGAAATAAAAAAAAAAAAAAAACATAAAAAACAACAACACTTGTTAACTTTAGTGCTGTCACTGGCAAAAAATTTTTCATTATATAGACAACTAAGCTCATTTCATTCCTTATTCCCATACATTGTGCATTGATATTACGCCACACCATCTCATGACTAAGGGTGAAGTTTGACATAGTCAGCTATTCTATGCTTACTCAGGAGTTCTCAAATTCTTTAACTGTCCAGGGTACAAATATTGGCTTTTACTGAAGACTGTCTTGTTGCACATGGATCTATATTAAATGACTAGTGCATTGTATGGGCTCAGCAATGACCAGTTTGGATGCTTCCTTTTATTTTTAGCTTTTGAAATTTCTCTCTTCCTTTAGCTACATAGTAAATGGATCATCTAGAATCTCTGCCCCAAATAAGGTATTTGTAGGCAGCCATAACTCGTAGCTAAATCTCAAAAACAAACACACAAACAAAAACAAGGAACAGAGCCAGTGGCAGCATTGTTAGGGGCATTACAAACCTACAGGTGAGTGTACACACGCTGGCAGCAGCGTCAGCATTCTTCTGCCTTAGGATAAGGCAAAATTCCAGTTCGCTGGTACTTACCTCCACTATGGTACATATTCAGGCTCCCCTTTGTAGGCTATCATTGACCCTGTAGGAGGATTTCACTTTCTGTTTTGAGGATATTATATGGAGAAGGGACATTGAAAAATGGGTTGTCAACATGGCAAATTTTAGAAAGAGGATGAGCAAAATTTTAGATGAATAGGTAGCCATGATTACTTCTTGATATTCAATGAGTGATATGCTAAATGATGCTAAGGGTAGATCTTCAATGAGACCAGAAGAAAGTACATAATTTTTCAACAGATGTGATATATAGTATTCATTTGAATGGGGATGGATGATTTGCAGATTTTAGGTTAGGTCTTAAGTGGCTCCCTGGGAGTGTCCACGTTGGGTAGAATCTGTTGATTCTGTTGTGAGGAGATTGAAGGCAAACACATTAATTAATATTTCCAAATATTATACCATTGCATAAGCTTGTCCATAGATTACAATGATTGGCTCAAATAATCCTTCAACTTTGACTTAAATGTAATGAGGTCTAATAAAATCTCTCTGGTTTTATATTCAATGGGTATGTCTTGCATTATGCTAAGTGAAAGAAACCGGACACAAAAAGATACATATTGTATGATTCCATTTATAGAAAATGTCCAGGATAAGCAAATCCATAGGAACAAAAAGAATAGTGGTGTCTATGGGCTAGGCAAGGGAAGAATGAGGAGGGACTCATAATGGGTATGAGTTCCTTTTGGGGGATGATGAAAATGTTCTTGAATTAGTGGTGATGGTTGCACAACTTTGGGAATGTATGAAAAAACCACTGAATTGGCTGCCTCAGAAGGTTGAATTTTATGGCATATGAAGTACATACCAATGAAAAAACAATGATGGGCTCTTTTCTAAAACTATTAATTCAGAACTGGGAATGGGGGTTGCTAGGAATCTGTTTTAATGAGCTCTTCATAGGATTCTCATGCATACTATTTTTAAGAAACACTCTTATAAACCATTAAATTATTTTTAAAAAACCTAGCTGACTAGGGCTTAGAATGGCCTTTCTGACCTCTTTCTCACATCAAGGATTCAGTGTACAACTCTATAAAGCTTCATAATAATGAAATATTTTTTCTCAAAAATCTGTAACAACAACAATAGTACAATCGTGGCTACCATATGTGCCAAGCAGATTTTTAAAAATCATATGGGGATTTAGATTACAGCATCTTATATTCTCCAAATTTTTTTCTGCTGAGTCAACACCACGTAAAGCAGCGGTTCTCAACCTGTGGGTCGTGACCCCTTTGGCGGTCGAACGACCCTTTCACAGGGGTCGCCTAAGACCATCCTGCATATCAGATATTTACACTATGATTCATAACAGTAGCAACATTACAGTTATGAAGTAGCAACGAAAATAATTTTATGGTTGGGTTACAACATGAGGAACTGTATTTAAAGGGCCAGGAGGATGAGAATCACTGAATTAAAGGCTTTTATTTTTTCTTTATCAGTTCTCTCTCCTGTTTTCTTCAGCAATAGTTTTGCACTTTTTCTGGTCTGGTCTCTTCAAGTGCTCACCCTCTCTCTCTGGTAGTAATTTCCTCAATTTATGTCTCCCTATCTTTAGACGTTTCTATATTTGTTGCCTGGCTTTGTCTACTTCCATTGTGCTAAGAGCTCAAGATACAGAGATAAACAGGGTGATGAATTTATAATCTAGTGGAAGAGGTCAAAATACAACAGAGAAAGAAACAAGATAAAGAGATTGCAATAGATGCTATGAAAGAGAATAATTTCATAATTTGATAAAAAGTCACATGGACTGGGAATGCTTATAGTAGTATGATGGTTATTGAAGAGGTGACACTTAAAAAAAATAACAGAAGCATAAAAATGACACAGGTCTGCAAAGTGCCTAAAAATGAGGTCCCCAAGCAGAAAAAAACAGTAAGGGCAGAAGCCGGAAATAGCTTGCTGTGTTTTTTTGTTTGTTTTGTTTTGTTTTTTCTAAATATATATTTTATTGATTTTTTACAGAGAGGAAAGGAGAGGGGTAGAGAGTTAGAAACATCGATGAGAGAGAAACACCGATCAGCTGCCTCCTGCACATCTCCCAATGGGGATGTGCCCGCAACCAAGGTACATGCCCTTGACCGGAATTGAACCTGGGACCCTTCAGTCTGCAGGCCGGCGCTCTATCCACTGAGCCAAACCAGCTAGGGCAGCGTGCTGTGTTTTGATTAACTAAAAGAAGCCTGTGGACTGAAGGGTCCCAGGTTCGATTCTGGTCAAGGGCACATGCCCAGGTTGTGGGCTTGATCCCCAGTAGGGCTCATGCAGGAGACAGCCAATCAATGATTCTCTCTCATCATTGATGTTTCTATCTCTCTCTCCTTCTCCCTTCCTTTCTGAAATTAATAAAAATATAAAGAACAAACGGAAGGAAGAAAGGAAGGAAGGAAGGAGGAAGGAAGGAAGGAAGGAAGGAAGGAAGGAAGGAAGGAAAGAAGGAAGGAAGGAAGGAAGGAAGGAAGGAAAGAAGGAAGGAAGGAAGGAAGACTGGCAATGCCTTATGAATGTTCCTTGACATATGATAGGGCTACATCCCGATAAATCCAATGTAAGTTGAAAATATTGTAAAACAAAAATCCATTTAATACACCTAACCTACCAAATACCATAGATTAACTTAGCCTACCTTAAATGTGCTCAGAACACTTACTTTAGATGAGAGTTGGGCAATTACCGTAATTCCCTTCCTTTTCTTTTCACCTGAATCAGGAGATGGGCATTTTGTACAGATGATGGAATATGGAAACAAAAAAGAACACACAGTATCCAAAAAACCTGGCAACACAGTGCAGTATAAAGAATCTGTTCTTTACCCTCATAACCAGGTGCCAGACCGGGAGCTGCGGTTTGCAGCTGCTGCTGCCCAGTATTATGAGAGTATGGCAGCACATATCACTAGCTTGGAAAAGATCAACTTCAAAATTTGAATTACAGTTTTTACTGAATTATAGTTTTATTGCTTTTACACCATAGTAAACTTAAAAAATCATAAGTCAAACCATTATAAGTGGGGGATAGTCTGTAGTTAGAAACTGGGAGATTGGTATGAATGAGAGTGGATAAATAAACAAGAGCCAGGTCATAAAAAAAATTTCTAAGCCAAGGTACAGTTTATATTTTATTTTATTTGCAATGACAAGCCTTTCAAAGATTTTATGTTGCAATAAGATATCATATTATTTAAGTTTCAAAAACTTTTGCATGAAACTATAATAGTGTACAATTTGGAAACAGAAATACAAGTTAGAAGGCAATTCTGGCAGTTTAGGAAAGGTAGGCAAACTATCATCTTTGGGCCTGCCACATGTTTTATAAATAAAGTTTTATTGAAACACCACTAAAAATGATTGTGGCTGCTCTCATGCTACAATGGCAGTGTTGAATAATTGTGACAGGGACCATATAATCTGCAAAGCAAAAATATTTACTATCTTATTCTTTACAGAAAAGGTTTCTCAAGCCCTGGTATAGATGAGAAATATGATGGGTGGCCTAGGATGATGCCTAATGGAGATATAGAGATATTGGAAGATTTTTAGATGCAACCTTTAGGACATGTTGATGGATTGGATGCCGGCAATGGAAAATTTAATAATTACTCCTAGTTGTTTGATGGAAATGATTGAGTGTATGGTGATGCCATTTATTGAGATGTAAAAGAATGGGAAAGGAACATGTTGAGATGGTTGGGGAATTAAAATATTTTGTGTAGATATACCATAGAGTTTAAATTAAAATGTTTTGTTTAGACATAGTATAAAGTTTAAATGCCTGTAAAATAGTCAAGTGGAAGTGTCAAGGAAGTTGTATATGAACTCAGGGAAGTGGTTTGTGCTAGAATTATTATGAGAGACATCAGCAGAGAATTGCTTATGGAATCCATCTAGTGAAGATCTAGAAAGAAACCGTGGCCTAGAACGGTGCTTTGAGGACTTCAGTGTTTAGTGTTCTCCAGGCTCAGAGTACTCCTCATGCACATGTCCTTTTCTTCTTGCTGCATTAGCAATACCTTCTCTTCTGCTCCAGGATCTAAGCACTTACTGATTTTCCATCTTCCTTGTAACATCTCTGAAGAACAAATGCTATTATTCTTTGCATACATATAAGAAAAAAATTTCAGAAAGTTTAATCAAGTTGCTACATGTCTTATCAATAGGAGAGTTTCTGATTCCAAGGCCCATCATCTTTTCACTCTGCCACATTGCTTCCCAAAGAAAGTCTATATGCCATACTTGGTGGGAAGAGGCTAGGGGGTGATGGCAGCTCACACTCCTTGCTACTGTTCGTTCCCTCTTCAGGAGCAGTTTGCATATATATATATATATATATATATATATATATATATATATTCACAAAAATGATCCTTTCCAGAGATATATTCAAAGAGATTTCACACAGGTTCTCATGTGATCCTAACATCTTGCTAAAAGTAATTATTTCATTAGTTACAAATAACAATTTAAGTAGAAAAGAAATGTATTTAAAAGATACCATGTGGTTCAAACCAGGGAGCCATCATTAAGAACAATGTAGCCAACACAAGTTTCCCCCAGTGGTCATAGTCACCACAGTTTGCAGCTGAAACAACATACATCCACCGTCACCGCTACTGTCACCGCCACTACCCATTGCTTAAGTTACCCTCCCTCCTCCAGATGGGTCTCAACACAAACCACTTTCTTCAGTACATGCTTCTGATAACATCTCCTGAGGCAGCTCCTTAAATGCATGAGCACTCCTACTCCTATTACCAAGTATCTGTTGTTACCTAGTAATAGCAGCTCAATAATAAACACTAATTTTGTAGCAATACAAAAAATTCATCTTGACTGCCATGGGAGCCATCTTTTAGAACACATTTAAATAGACAATCAAGAGTATCATACTCAACAGACATTCACATTTTTTTTTTCTCCAGAATTCTTTTTCAATTTTTGAGGCATTTGGATCTGGGATTCTATAAAAACTCTCTGGCCAACTATTAGCCAACAAGTCTATACCAGATCATTTATACAGATGTATAATTGCTAGTAAATTAATTATCTAAAATTTATTCTGCTACCCCATGAGCCATTTAACATTTTGATGTCTTGTTTGCCTTGAAAATAACAAAAATTCATTTTATTTTTCAAAAGTACAGTAACCTTAGCCATGTATTCCCTGTCAACATATTCTGCTATCCACAGGCAATGAAGCTTTTCTTAGTCAAAAGCTATTTGTACTCAATTCATAGTGTCTACTAAAAGATACTCAAAACAAAAAGTAATCATTCATTATTTTCTTTTCTTCCTACTTCTAGTTTCTAGTTGTCAAGTTTATTTAATTTTATTAGACTACTTTTGTGATAATGTGCCAGGATCTTAGATATGATAAAAATCGTTCCATCAATGTCACTACTATTACAATTCATGTTGGATTCCTATGTAATATAGCATCCATGCCCATCTGTTTCTTTAATATTGAAAATTTTTGTCAGAAAATTTCAACCTCTTCATCACTGCTCTAGGTTGAAAAGTTCCAGGATTCAAACCACAATGGCTTATTTTTTATAATTAATTTATTGAGGCATTTACTCCATAGATATTATTGGTAACTAATTTCATATGAAGGGTAAGGCTGTTATCTCATAATAATTAAGCAGCAGCAGGAGCAGACAATAATCAGAAAAGGTCTTTAAAATTATCCTTCCTTCTACCCTCAGTTTATTCTCTAACTTATAAAAGAATATCAGTTAGAGAATTGACTTGAGTACTTCAGGATTTAGTTTGTCTCATTAAGAGACTAAAGCTCTGTACCATATCTATGTCTGACTGGTGCTGTGAGGGTTTTTGGCTTGTTTGTTTTTTTAGTTTCAAACAATGGTTCTCTCTGGTGGGTAACTAAGTTGCCTCACGGTGGTAGCAGAGATGCAAGTATGTCACTGGGATCTTCATCTTTCAAGGACTGAGGATGTGTAAGGAAGAAATCCTGGTTACCCAAAACCCCTAAAGCTTTTAATGTGGGAGGCGTGACTTCAAGAAGCTGTCATGACATCAGTTCCTATAACGAAGGTATGGGCTGAGGTCCCAAGAATGCCTCTGCTTTCTCCTTTTGTCTCTGTTTTAAGCCTCTAATAGCATTTCCCTCTCTTGCCTCTTCCAAATTGTAATTACTGCACTGAAAGTTAGGGTGATAGGCTAGTCACTAAGCATTCTCAGTTCACCTCAGCCTCCACAGAAGCATTTCTCTGCAGCTAGCATTTGTTCTAAGTGAATTCAATCTGCCAGAATCTGCTCTATTTCTCCCCTCGCAACTCTTCTCAGAAATAGCTTTTTCAGCATCAGCATATAAGAATTTCTAGTTTCCCCTACATTTGGTGGATATTAAATGACATACCTATCCCTCTTTTTTCATTCATTCCCTTTCCCTTCCCCTTCCTCTCTTCTCTATATGCCAAATTTACATTCTATAGTCTTTAATAGTAAAACTACAGTCTTAGAGGTATTGATAATCTTTGATCATAGAACAACCTCTAGAGGAGGATTTTGTAAACAGATTTTTATCAATCTCCTTCTCTTTCAACTGATTATTTCTGCTACAATTCTCTGGGAGTGACAACCTCCTACCAGAAAGGTGTAGTCCTGTAACTGCAACCACAGTTTTTTATATATAAGAGATTCTGGCATAACCATTAAAACCTATCCAATCGTTGGTCCTGAACTGTAGCTCAAAATCCAGAGAAATCTGCCTAGAAAGAAGCAAACAAAAATAAATCTTGGACTTCTTTCTATAGAAAACAAATTACCTCTTTGTGATTTGTTTTAAATATTTGGTGACTATAGGTACTGACTTATTAATTATTTCTTAGGGATCCTCCTCCTTTGTCACTTTGGACAGTTCCCACAAAACCTAAGCTTCTCTCTCTTTCTAATCTATAATAATAAAAGCTTAATATGCTAATTAGATGAAACAGGTGAACGCCCTTCTGGATGTCATTCTGGACATCCTTCTGGATGACCTTCCTGATGAAGCCGTGGCATTGGGGCTGAGGCAGAGGCCATTAGGGGCAATCAGTCACGTAGGGGTGGTTAGGGGTGATCAGGCAGGCAGGTGAGTGGTTAGGGGCTATCAGGCAAGCAGTCAGGCAGGTGAGAGGTTAGGAGCCAGTGGGATGTCCGACTGACAGTTTAGGTCCAATCCCACAGGGATTTTGTGCACTGGGCCTCTAGTATTATATATTCATCTAAGGCAGCGGTTCTCAACCTGTGGGTTGTGACCCCTTTGACGGTCGAACAACCCTTTTACAGGGGTCGCCTAAGACCATCCTGCATATCAGATATTTACATTACAATTCGTAACAGTAGCAATATTGCAGTTTTGAAGTAGCAACGAAAATCATTTTATGGTTGGGTCACAACATGAGGAACTGTATTTAAAGGGCCAGAAGGTTGAGAACCACTGATCTAAGGGCTCTAATGCAAGAAGAAAGGTAGTTTAATGGCTGCCCCATCATCTTTAGGTGGTATTGTGAAGACTGGCAGATATAGGAGGGGTCAATATGGACTCAGTTATCTTAGTTCATAAAATTCCTTAGTTTAGAGTTTGGCAGCCATGAGAAGGATACCCCCACTAATTCTATCTAGATATAGTGATGTCTGAAATGGAGAAATGGGTCACTCCTCTCTCCTCCTCTATGCTTCAGATATCTTAAGAGGCTGAAATACACAATGTCAAAAGCCCAAAACATAAGTGTTAGGCTATAATGACCTAAGTGGGCATGTGAGATGTTAAGTTACAAAGTCTGTTATTCCCTGAAATGACTCACAACTTTATATCCCCCCACCCCTAAACCATTTTCACATGTGTTAGTTTCCAGGTTGTAGAGAAGTGACCCCAGTTATATTTGATTTATCAGGATGCAAAATGGCATTGCCTAGAGACAATCTACTATGGTAAATTGCTTTATGCTTACCTGTTGTCTTGCCCTTCAACCACCCTTCCATGCCTCAATGATGAGGCTAACACTCTGCCTTGTATGAGGAGTTAAAGAGCACCAGAGACTTCTTCTCATTTATCATCAGGGTAGCCTCATTGACTTCATTCTTTGTTCTCTTCTTATCGCAGAGAAACCTGCCAGGGGAATTGATTCTTTTAGCTGTAGGCCTGGGCCACCAGAGATCTCATCCTCATATAGCCCTATTGGTTGGCTGGTAGTTCTTCTGGTTAAACTGCAGTTGCCCACACAACAGGGAGCACATTAACCTTCTTTCTGTATGGATGCTCATGCTTAGAGGTAGCCTTTTCGAGACCTTCCTTCCACTCATCTTCAGAACAGATATCTTTCCCCAGATGCCGGAAGCTGGTCCATCCTTGCTGCTTGACACAGTTGCTGCAGGGAAGAAACATCTGCACAGCATATGTTTCAAGGGACCTGGAGTATATGGCATACTGTTCTTAATATGTTTGCTCCCCTTCTTGGCGCTATGTGTTTTAACCAAGGTTACCTCTCCGAGAAAGGTTGTTTCCCCAGGTAGGGATTTTTCCCTGAAGTTAGGGAGGGAATAAAACCCCTTAACTAAGTGCCAGGTGGGTAGTTAATCACTTTAACTACGAACAATCACACTTAAGCTACATAATCTTTACTCCCTGGAATGGAGATAAGAAACCCCTAACCTTTGGAATAGAAATTGATAGGATTGGAATCAACTGGTATAAATACAGATGTAACAAGACAATAAAACATAGAACCTGACTAGAGCACCTGGCTAGGCTGCTGATTAACTGAACTCTGTCTCCGTGTCATTCCTTCTTCGCCAACTCCATCCACACCTTTGGGAACTCCTGGACCTGCTGGGGTTGGACCCCAACAATTGGCGCCCCAACACCCAGAGTCCCACAGCAGGTATGAATTAAACCTTTAATTGTACATAGAAACATTTATGTTGTATTCAAAATGAGACTTTTCTGCTTCAACATCTGACTTAAAGATTCATTTGTTCCTGGTCTACTCATCTGAATCAGGGCTTATGGAACAGCCCTGATACTTAGTGACAGGTAAGAATGAGTAGTGTGTTGATTTAGCAGTATGAGATATTGGAGCGCCAAATTGAAGATCCCCACTAAAAACAATATTAATACCCAATTGCGCATTTCCGTTTCTGAAATCAGGCATTTCTGTGAGAGCTTTCACCAACCTGGTTGCCTTAGTCACATTAATACCTGTGATTAGTATTTAATGTTTTGGTAAATGCTGAAATTGGGAATTATCTCTAAGTCTATTCAGGCAAAGTTTATGAATCATAGAAATCCTAAATAGTATGACTGGATGTGAGCTATTATTTAGGAGATTTACCAACCTGTTAAAGTATGTGTTTTGGGGAAAATGGGGAGAAAATAGAAATAACAGAGTAAAATATAAAAACATTTCATAAGGGTTTTTCTTCTCTTTATTATTGTGATTGAATATGAAAATATAACTCTATATCTACATAAGGCTATATCTATCATTTCTCCAAATGCCCAGATTATAAAGAAATTTCTCACCGTACCTTTTTCATCATTTGATGGTTAGGTTGACTAACGCAGGAGTTAGTTCCCTCAGACCGTGATTGCTGATATTGAGTAAAGTTAGTCTTAACTATCCTTACATTGCTAGAAAACATGATACTGGTTAAAGCCTACAAACATAACAGGATGTGGTGTAACATGACGCACTAAATCCTCCGCTGAATCAGGTTTTTTGTTTTTCTTAGCTGCCTTCCTCTTTTCATCTGGCATGTCATCAGGTTATGCTTTACCTTTACTCATGAAATCTAAAGGTCTAACTAGGTCAACACTAGAAAGATTGTGGCTGTTGGCACTCCATTTACCTCTTACTCTCAGCATGCATTTTAACAGGTGAAAAAGCTTTCTTTATCTAAATAGTTGCTGGACCAGAGTAAGCCCGGTGTTTTGGCTCTTCTAAGTCTCTTCTCTTTCTTTCATCATTCCACTATTAGCCAGCCCCACCCTACTGTATAATAATAAACAACAAAATATATTTTATAAATTGTCTTCCTTTAATACTCCCCAAAACAAACTCTTTTAACCCATTTTTGGAGACATATAGGGAGAGGTTGAGTAGCTTGGCTAATGCCACAAAAGAATGTGGTGGAACTAGAGTATAAAACCAGCCTGCCTGACAACAGAGTGACTATAAGCAACCACTGCCAGATAGTCTTCCTTGAATCTCCCAAGGTTCACTTTGCATATTCCCAACTTTGTCTGCCAAGAAGGATGTGATTTGACTTTTTCCAAAAGTCAGATGTGTCAGATAAGCCTTGGCACACTTTCCATGCTCCTGCTGCTCCTCCCATTCATTTCTCCATATCTGCTTCATCATCTTTTCTCTTTTTCTCATTTACTCATTCATCAAATATTTTTTGAGCTTCTACTAAGTACTTAGCAATGCCCCCAGCACTGAGAACATAGCAATAAACCAACCAAAATTTATATTTCAAGGAACAATTATTCTATAGGGGTTACAATTGACAAACAACAAAAAAAGATATGTGTGTGTATCTATGTATGGCGTGTCTGTATATATTATATAGAGTGATTCAAGAAATACTATAGCACAATGATATTTTGACAAAAATCTGAAAGAAGGAAAGAACAAGCTTTGCAGTCGCTGGGGAGAAATAAGTATTCTAAGCAGAGAGAACAGTAGCTAGAAAGATCCCAAGGTAGGAGTTTGCTTGCTGTATTTAAAACCCAGTCTGACAGAGCATGATTAGGTAGAAGCAATCAGAAGTGGTAAGATTGGAGTTTTTGTTCCTTATAGAGTCTAATGAGAACTTTGGGTTTCCTCTTGGTGAATTATAAAACCATTTGGTGGAACGATCTCTCTTTTGAAAAGTTTACCATGCTCTATGTGAACAAACAGCATAGGAAGGCAAAGAAATAGGCAAAGAGACCAGTGTGAAGGCTATACAAGAGTTCAGGTGCAAGATACCTTCATCTGTAGCAGGGGCCTTGGAGCTGGTAATGATGGAGAGCATAAGACATTTTGGGGGGCTAGCAATCTGAATTTGTTCCAGTAACCTGCTTTCTACTGAACCCTCTTGCTAGCCGATAATTAACTCCATTTGTGAAAGAATATAGGAGACTAGCAGCTGGACTCTAAGTTAATCAATGTCCCTAATGACATTCTGAAGTCACTGCCCCTTCCTTAATTATCTGGTCCTGGAAGAGCTATTTACCCTAAATACGTCCAATCTACAAGGGCCATAAACCAAGGATGTAACAGCTTAACTAGAGGGAGGTCACTGGCACCATCCAGAATGGATATTAGATACAATCTAAGTTAACCATCTAACTGTCTCGAGGAGAGTCCACCACAGAAGCTTGGTAGTTAGGAAACAAAGAAACTCAGAAACATATAAGGAGGAAATATCACTGTCTAAGTTGTTCAGGATCTGGATCTTAGAGTCCCTTGAACCAGCAGCGCTGCTTTGAATAAAGGCTTTTCCTGAAACCTCATAGTGTCCAACTGTCTCTTCCATGCTAATTCCATAAATTCCATATTCCATAACAAGTATAGGATAAAGAGAAGCATCTCTTAATAGTTCCCTAGCCTAGTTGCACACTAGAATTCCCGTGGGACTTTATCTTTTTTCTTTTATTTTATTTATTTATTTTTTAATTCTTTATTAATTAAGGTATTACAAATGTGCCCTCATCTCCTCCATTAAACCCCCATCCTCCCACCCCCGCCACTCATGCTCTCATCCCCCTGTTGTCCAAGGGACTTTAAAATATCCTAATATATAAAAACCCAGGGTCTGTAATGTCCAAAATGCTGTGGGCGTGGCGACCCAGCACTGACTGCCAAAGGGGCTGTGGATCTGCCAGGAAAGAGGCTGAAGGGAGAAGCAGGGTCTTATCTGTAGCCTCCGTGGCAGCTGTTGATCAGCTCTTGCCACTCTCTTTCCAGGCCTGGCTGCATCCATGCCTCTCTTTCTCTCCAGGCCTCTGTGGGGGTTTCTGATCAGCCCCGCCTCTCTGATCGGGCCTGGAGATAGGCCCAGAGACGCTGACTGGCATAGAAACCGACCAATCAGAACCTAATCTGGATGAACTGTGAGGAGCCAATGGCTGCCTAGGAGGTGGAGGTTTTGACACTGACTGGCATAGAAACTGACCAATCAGAATCTAATCTGGGTGAACTGTGAAGGCAGAACCTAAGGTGGGGGCTGAGGAGGGGTTTTAAGGGCAACAGCTGTTTGGTGTAAGGTATAAGAAAGAGGTTCAATTTTTTAATGACCAGTTTGGCAGTATAGTGCATATGGCTGGCTATCAGTCAATTATGTATTTTTGTCTGCCAAGAGCATCTCCTCCTGCTGTAAAAGGCTCCCCCCCCCCGCCTTTTAAGCAATCCTATCCTATATAATCTTTGTATACTAATAAAAAGGTAATATGCTAATTAGACTGGGTGAAATGGCCATCTTCTGGACTTCCAACTTCCTTCCACTTCCTTCCGGACAAAGCCATGGTAGTGGGGACCAAGGCAGAGGAAGTTATGGGTGATCAGGCCAGCAGGGGACGGCAGTTAGGGGTGATCAGGCAGGCAGGCAGAGGCAGTTAGGGGAGATTAGGAAGGTAGGCAGGCAGAGGCAGTTAGGGGTGATCAGGCAGGCAGACAGAGAGGTTAGGGGCAATCAGGCAGGCAGGCAGAGGCAGTTAGGGGCGATCAGGTAGGCAGACAGGTGAGCAGTTAGGAGCCAGCCGTCCCAGATTGCAAGAGGGGTGTCCAATTGGAGAGGGTGCAGGCTGAGCTGAGGGGAAATCCCCCATGCACAAATTTCGTGCACCAGGCCACTAGCATACACATATCAGAGCTCAACCACAGACTCATCATATCAAAATCTTCACAAGTAGTGCTCAGGACTCTATCCTGTCAATCAGCTTCCCTAAGTAATTCATTATGTAGACACTGACATGTGTTTGGGAATCAGTATTAAAAGCCATTATGACATCATTACTTTTTAATGCTGAGAAGACACTTTTCTCCATATCTACTGCCATCTACTCAAATCTAAGCCTTGGTTTTCCTTTACTGTTAAGTGTTCTACCTACCTCTATCCCATGTCCATCTTTGCACAGTTAGCTCACATAATATTTTCAAAGATTAAATCTTCAATTCCCTCTCATTGTTCTCAAAGGCAACAATCCTTGACATGGCCTGTGAGATCCTGCCTGGTGTTGGTCATCTGACTCTCTATCTCATCAGGCACCACATACCTCCCTTCCTCTCTGCACTGCAGGCAAACACTAGCCTTCCTTCAGTCCCTGGTACACAGCTATTTCCTCTTGTCTTCAAGTTTTGCACTTGCTGTATCCTCTGATGACTTTTCCCTCCTTTATTTTACCTAATTAACTCTTATTCATGTTTTGACCTCAGCTCAATCATCATTTTTTTAGGAGAGGCTTCTCTCACTTTTCTGACTAAGCTAAATCCACCCACAGTAGGAGGTTATGAAATAAATTTAGAAAGTTCTGACCACCATTTTTTTTAAAAAAGGAAATAAAATAGAATGTAATAGACAAATATCAGAGTGGGTTGTGCATAATAAGACTAAGTATTATAAACCTTTGTTCTTGTGTGCAATTACTCTCCCTGTAATACCTGTGCAGTGCAATATTATGTGTATATGTGATTACCAGCTTATTGTCTGACTTTCTCATTAGACCTCAAGTCCCATAAGGGCAAAGGACTGTGTCTGCTCGCTTTCCGTTTTATCTATAGTTCATGATCAAATGACTAGCCCAGCGGTTCTCAACCTGTGGGTCGCGACCCCTCTGGTGGTCAAAGGACCCTTTCACAGGGGTCGCCTAAGACCATCCTGCATATCAGATATTTACATTACGATTCATAACAGTAGCAACATTACAGTTATGAAGTAGCAACGAAAATAATTTTATGGTTGGGTCACAACATGAGGAACTGTATTTAAAGGGCCAGAAGGTTGAGAACCACTGGACTAGCCCTTATCTAACTAAGCATATTTATAGGAAGGAGAGGGGAAAAACACAGATGTGTGAGTTTATATTTGTGTCAGAGTAAGCCTGTAGCATCACACTTTGTAGTGGAGCCAAACTAGCTTTGCCAATGCAAAGTCTGTGGGCTCACTGACCTCATATTTAAAAACAAGGCTTTCCATGATGTTTATTTATTTTAAATAATGATCAAATAAACAATGAAACATCTTCATTTACAAGTATTAAGTGAAGGTTAGAAAATCTGATATTATTGTAGGGTTGCATTATTTCTTACAAGGAGCTTTAGAAATTCAAGCATTCATGAGAACTATATCTGAGCAATCTCTTTTTTTCTTCTGAAAATAGGAAATATTTAGAGATGATATCAGAACTAATGAATTGGTGTTTCATCCGAATTTGGGAATTCCTTTTTTCCCCTCTAGACAGCTCTTGTAATTACTGTTTTGAGTCTTTCTCTGCCAGTTGTAATTTTTATGTTTTCAATGTTAGAAAACTCAACCTTAATTAGATTCCCAAGAAAAGGGAATTATTTGGATTTTAACTGAATATTTCAGCTTACAGTTAGTTTCAGGGCCCAGCAGTTGTCACCACACCCTGGTTTCTTGTTACCACTTTCTTGGTGCTGGCTCCATTCTCAGATTCCATGTAGATACAGGATGGTTGCTGGTGAACTCAGTCCCTCTATACTCATAAGTTCACCTAGTGAATTGCCCAGCAAAATTATCATTGTCTTCCATTAAAATTCAGATCTATTCTTGAGTCAATTATTTTATACAAGGGGATGTGATATTCTTATTGACTACACCTGAGTCACATGCCTAAAGTAGATTCAACTTTTTGGAAAGAGCATGGACTGAGAATGGAGGATGAGATGGTTCTTCAGAGTATATGGCTGTCAGAAGGACAGTGAACCAAAGAGAAGAGCAACTGTTAAGCACCCCACCTACTGTAACTTCTTCCTCTAATTTTTAGCAAATGATCTTCCTTTCTACTTCAAAAAAAAACATAAAGGTAATTGTCCTCCCCTCATCTCTATATCTATCTATACCAGCCCCTACTCTTTATTTCTTCTCAGAGCAGGGTTTGGCATCAGGGGTACGTCATGCTGGTGATTATTAACTTTTCTGGGACTTTAATTCATCCATTATCTTATTTCTCCTATTTATTATTCTTTCTTTTTTTTTCTCCCACAAACTTGTTCAGTTTTCCATTTCTACAAAAACATCTTTTGACTCTATCGCCCCTTTAAGCCACCAGCCAATCTGCCTCCTTCTTTCACAACTAAGTTCTCAACAGTTATTTTCTCTATTAACTTCTCTTTAATTTACCAAAAAGTTTATGACAATATGGTTTTCTGCCTTATTAAAATTTATATGGCAATAATCTGATTAAAAATGGACAGAAAATCTAAAAAAAGAGGTACAGATGATGAATAGATACATGAAAAGATGCTTGACATTACTAATCATTATAGTGAACAGATTGGTGCTTGTCTGAGGTAGGGGGTGCAAAATGTGTGAAGGTGTTCAATAGGTATAAAATGCCAGTTATAAAAGAATAATATAGGTCATAATACACAAATAATTGCATTTTGAAAGTAGCTAGGAGAGTGAATCTTGAAATTTCACAAGAAAAAAATTAATAACTATATATGATGATGGGTGTTAACTAGACTTATTGTGGTGGTCATTTTGTAATACCTACAAGTATCAAATCATTATATTCTACTCCTGAAACTAGTATTATGTTATGTCAATTATATCTCAGTAAAAAAAGAATTCATAGAAAAAATTTAAAAAATTATATAGCTAACATTATCAGAAAGCACCAACTCAAAACGTCTTCTTTCAGTTCTCCTCATTTATTTTTATTGACTTCTCAGGAGAAATAGGGGCCAAGGCATGTTTTTTTAAAGTCCTATCATAATCATCTTGTCCTCTTTCACCAGTTAAATTTTTTAAAATGTGATTATGATTGTGTTATTCTGTTTAAAGTATTCATTGAAACCTGTAAGATTAAACACTTTTCTACCACACCATTGGGGCATTCCGTGAATTGTAATTTGTGGTAAGATATGACAAAGTAATTTGTTACCAATAATAATTCTACTTTTTAAATTTTTAAACATTTTCTTTTTGAATTAAAAATAAGCCTCACAGTAGTAGTTTCATTTAAAAATTAACTCATTTCCATTTTAATATGTCACCTTAATTGAAAGGCAAATAGGAGAATTTATAGCTAAAGTACTAAAACTTATGGACAACCTTCCTTATAATCAAGAGTGTGTCTCATACATATGCATATCATCTATTACTTGAAAGGGTAAAAAAGGTTGAAAAATACATCTTAGTATATAAAGTCCTTCATCATCTGGATCTTCTTTTATGTTTCTCCTGCCACTCTCCCTGCTCAGCCTATTGTGCTCTAGCCATATTTTTTTCCATTTCAAATATTTTTTTATGGTTCCTAGAATGCAGCATGTTTCCTCATTTCTCTGTGGGTCTCTTCCATGGTCCATCAACCTACATCACAAACTCTTGCTTATTCCATAAGATTCAATCTAAATGTCAACTCCTCCGTGATGCCATCCCAGGCTCTCAGGAAATGTCTCTCTTCTGTTCTCTCACAAAACTTGATTTTCAGCTCTATGATAGGCCTTAAAATTTAAAACTGTCATCTGGCTGTTTATGCATGTTTTTCCCATTAGAGAATGCACAACTTACAGGCAAAAGCATATGTCAGTCATTCATTCTTGCATCCCTAGCAGCACCCCCAAGCACAGTGCCTGATAGATAATATATCTTAATGTGTTTATGAAATGTATTCATTTTTAGACTATTCTCAGTGAATCCCAGATTTATAAATGATAAAGGGAAAACTGGTGAAAGGATCATGGTTATGATTTCATATCATTTATTGATATTCTCTGAAAATAATATTATTAAAACTGGCTACCTTTCAAAGTTATTTACTACTTGGCTTTCATATACAATCCTTTCATTTTAAGTTTTTTTAAAAAATATATTTTATTGATTTTTTACAGAGAGGAAGGGAGAGGGATAGAGAGTTAGAAACATTGACAAGAGAGAAACATTGATCAGCTGCCTCCTGCACACCCCCTACTGGGGATATGCCCACAACCAAGATACATGCTCTTGACCGGAATCGAACCTGGGACCCTCAGTCCGTAGGCTGACGCTCTATCCACTGAGCCAAACTGGTCAGGGCTAAGTTTTTTTTTAATTACAGTTTACTTTCAATATTATTTTGATTTGGTTTCAGGTGTACAGCATAGTGGTTAGACAATCATATGCTTTACAAAGTGATCCCCCTGATATTTCCAGTATTCCTATTCACCTTTGTAGCTGGGTACTAAATACACCCTTTCATTAAGGCTTTATTTCATTCTTGAACTTTGGAACCTATTTATTTCTGGTTGAAAAAAATGAGTTATGCCCTCACTCTATTTGTGATGGTATCTCTGTACTACCTTGGTGTTTTACGTCCTTTCATTCCTACTGAAACCTTGCCTATCTTTCTTGTAAGGTTGGGAATTTCCTCAGGGACTTTTAAGAATTCAATAGCAGAAATGTGATCCAATGAGTTATTCTTTGCAGTGATGGTAAACATCACTATAATTCAGGTGCCAAACCACCTCCACAACCTCCATTCTAATAATGCATTCCCCCAAAATGCAAAAGATGCTTTCAGACCATACCCATACATACTGTTAGGTTAAATGTATTGGGGACTGGGTATTCAAATGAAGACCTTGACAAACTCTCTGAGGATATGGTAAGTGCAGAACTGACCCTTATGTGTATCAAATTTATGACAGTCCTTCCAGGAGAATTCCCAAAGGAATGGCCCTGGAATAGTGAAAAAAATACATATCTTATTATCTTTGTTTTAGAAAGCAATCTTGTGATTTTTTTTAAACAACAGAAAACTATAAATGAAGAAACACACAGAAATGGGAGTTTCTATAACAAGACTGGTATCCTGGGGCCCAAGGTCTTTTCCTACTATCTGGCTCACTCCTTGTGGTTTTCCTCAGGTTCTCATAGTCATTTTGGCATCTTAATTGTGTAACAAAATGGTCTTAACCTCAAAAATATGTATATGGTTTGATGTTCTCTTTAAAAACATGGCTGTATGAGCAGGATATAAAAATTTCTAGGCATCCCCACAAAAGATCTCCTCTTCCTTCTATGCTCCTATAAAGACAAAATTCTGTATCTTAATGGCAATGGAATGTATGAAAGAAGTGGGATAGTATAAAACAACACAAATGAACTTTTAGGATTCTCATTTGCCACTCTCAAGTAATCATAGAGAGAAAATGAAATGGCTTCTTCCAATAATAATATTTTCCAGAACTCCTAGTTTGGGAATTACCATAAAGGGAGGCATCATTACTTAAGCCAGAAACCTATTTCCTATAAGTCAATATAAAATATAATGCAAAACTACACCATGTATATTCTATCTGCTTAGCTTCTTGTTCTACCCAGGAAAATGAATGGGTCAAGTATGTTTGCTTTTCAAAATGCTGATGATTTTGCTTCTGACACTAGATAGACCAAGAGATCACTGGCCGTAGGTTCTTAAGATGGAACCGTGGGGCACTACCAAGAGTAGTGAAACCAAGAGTAATGGTCAGAGATTAGTAGGCAAGTTTGGTCCATGATCAAGCTATGAGGAAGGAGACTTTGTCTTCCCCCTTACCCAGCTACCTGCCCCAAATCTCTCCTTTTTTTTTTTTTTAGGACTTCCCCATAATCAAAATATTTTTTCCTCAGATAAAAGATCTGACCTGCGTCATACATACCTTACTGTAAACTTATATGCTGGGCTGGGTGATAGAGCCATTATTTTGGCATTTTAAATAAAGCATCTAATGAAGAATGAAGGGCAATTATTTCTACAAAAGAATTTTATTCATAAGAGCTACTTTCTTTTTTATTTTTACTTTTAAATTGAATTTATTGGGTGACATTGGTTAATAAAATTATATAGGTTCCAGGGGTACAATTCTTTTGTACACCTTCTGTACATTGTATTGTATATTCACTACACCAAGCCACGTCTTTCTTCTTCCATCAACATTTATCCCCCTTTTACCCTGTCCTACCTCACCCCACCTCCCTTTTCCACTGGTAAACACCATACTGTTGCCTGTATCTATGAGGTTTTTTTTCCACTTTCTTCACATTTCGCCCAGCCCTCCAACACTCCTCCGCTCTGACAGCTGTCAATCTGTTCTCTGCGTCTATGCTTCTGTTTCTATTTTGTTTGTTAGTTTATTTTGTTCACTTGATTCCAAATATAAGTGAAATAATTTCTTGTTCTCTGACTGGCTTATTTCTTTCAGCATAATACTCTCCAGGTTCATCCAGGCTGTTGCAAAAGGAAGATTTCCTTCTTTTTTTATGGACAAGTAGTATTCCATTGTGCAGCTGTGCCACAGTTTTGTTTTGTTTTAATCCACACATCTACCAACGGGCGTTTGAGCTTCTTCCAAATCTCTGCAATTGTAAATAACACTGCAATGAACATAGGGGTTCATATATTCTTTTGAATTAGTGTTTCTGGTTTCTTCTGATATATTCCCAGCAGTGGAATTGCTGGATCCTAAGGCAGTTCCATTTTTAATTTTTTGAGGAAACTCCATACTGTTTTCCACAGTGGCTGCACCAGTCTGCATTCCCACCAACGGTGCATGGGGGTTCCCTTTTCTTCATATCCTCGCCAACACTTGTTTGTTGATTTTTGATGATAGCCATTCTGACAGGTCTCAGGGGACATTTCATCGTGGTTTTAGTTTGCATTTCTTAGATTTTCCACAGATAAATCTAATAAGGGGTTAATATACAAAACTTATAAAGAACTTAAAAAACTCAACACCAAAAAACAAACAATCCAATTAAAAATGAGCAAAGGACATCCCAAAGAGGACATCCAGATGGCCAATAGACACACAAAAAGATGTTCAATCACCAGAAAAGAGGTACTCTCCAGTCAGCGACTGAAATTGCAACAACTTTGCCAATAAAAAAAAAATTGCAGTGAGTGCCTACGCTCTGAGGATGCCTAGGCTGCTTGGGTTTGGAAGCTCTGAAACTTTCAACAATACTACTCTGTGTCTCCACCATTCTTCTACATTTGCAGTATCATTATACTAAGTCAAATTCTATTGCATAAGTATTTTCCAAATGACACATTTACTTGTCATTCACTTGGGAAAGCACAAAACCATTGCAATTGTAAAGTCCAATTTTCTTTCTGAGCACAATAAAAAGGCTTCTGCTTTCCCCTCTGTCAGCAATGAAGTAGGGTCATTTGACCATTACTCTTTCCCAATTCTACCACCTTCAAAATAATTATTTCTTATTTTACTGCCTCAGCAGCTCTCTCTCCAGGATGTTACATTATCAAGCTCCCTTCAGCTCTCTTGTTTTCCTGTAAACTCCAGTATCTTTTGTTGGCTACATCGTAATTTATGTGGTGGTTGTATATTTTCCTTTGGTGAGCTATTTTTATTTTATCTCTTATTCCTCTTATGTCCTGTTTATAAGAAGCTCTTTATGAAAAAAATATTATATGTCATCTCTGTGTTCTAAGTAAATTGCTCTGTGAATTTTTAAATTGTAGTTGCTTGTTATATTATTTCTGTATTTGAATTAAATAGTAGTTGAAGATTGCATATCTTATAAAATACTTGTATCAAAAATATACAAGAACCCTTAAAACTCATCAATAAGAAAACAAGTAACTGAATAAAAAATGGGCAAAAAAAAAATCTGAACAGACACTCTACTGTATAAGATAATCAGATGGCAAATAATCAGATGAAAAGATGCTTGATATAATTTGTCATTAAGGAATTTCAAATTAAAACAACAAGATGCCACTATGGAACTATTAGAATGACTAAAACCAAAAACACTGACAACCCTAAATGCTGGCAATGATATGGAATAACAGGAACTCTTGTTCATTGCTGATAGGAGTGCAAAATGGTATAGGCACTTTGAGTTATAGTTTGATGGTACCTTACAAAGCTAAAATAAGTCCTACCATATTATGTAGCAATCATATTTTAAGGTATTTACCCAACACATTTGAAAACTATGTCTACAGAAAAACCTTCATAAGAATGCTTGTAGTAGCTGTATTTATGACTGCCCAAACTGGAAGCAACCAAGATGCCTATAATCGATGAATGTATAAACAAACTGGTCAAATGATACAACAGAGTACTATCCTATATAATAAAAGGGAAATATGCAAATTGACCCTAATGGCAGAATGACCAGAATCATGATTGCTGAACCAGTCACTATGAGGTGCACTGACCACCTCTTGGTCCCTTTCTCCAGCCAGCAGGTTCCGATCGCCTGATGGTGAACAGGGAACCTGGGGTGGGTGGCGGCGGGGGTGGGGGTGGGGCTGGCTGCGGCCAGCCGGGGAAGATAGTTCAGGCCAGGCCTAGGGACCATACCCACGCACAAATTTCGTGTGCTGGGCTTCTAGTTCAGCAATAAAAAGGAATGAGCTATTAAGTCATGCAAAGACATGGAAGAATTTTACAAGCATGTTTCTAAGTGAAAGAAGCTATTCTCAAAAGGCTATATACTGTATTTTTTATTTTTGTGACATTCTGGAAAAGGCAAAACTATAGAGATAGTAAAATGATCAATGGTTGCCAAGAGGTTTTATTTTTTGATGGTGGGGGGAGAATAGGTAAAACATAGGGGATGTTTAGGTTGTTGTAACTTTTGTATATATTTTAATAGTATATATATTAAATTATGCATTTGCCAAACCCAATAGAACTTCCTAGTGCAAAGAATGAACCTTATGGTATGCCGTTTTTAAAAAATTGGGAGATTCAGGATGGAACATAGAATGTGACAAAACAATTTAATTGTTAACAAAAATATGAAATAACGTAACTGAAGGAAGTTAGGGGGGAAAGTTGCTGACCTAGGAAACTTTGGAAATGATTGGAGTCTGTAAGAATTTTGAAGGTAATAGAAACAATACAGTAGACTGTAGGTGGTAAGGTTGGTTATCATGGAGGTGCAGGTTAATAATTCTAAAGCCACTATACATGGAATTAGACTTTTCTAGATTGGTAAAATGATCTTGAAATAATACAATAACATTAAGAATATTACATGAGAAAGTACGCACTATTGTGCAGAGTTGGCCCATAATAGGTACTCAAAAAGAGTGAAGTAATTGGAGTCTTTTTTCCCTACTGCTACAAGTCTACTGTTTAACACTTCAAAATGCTGCTGTTATTCTGACAAAATTTTGTAAGATCCAAAGTCAGAAGATTGACTCTGTTTCTTCTGTGGTATGACCATCCCTTATATTCCAACATGCTACTACCAGCTTAAGCACTAAAATCTACATAAAAGGAATTGTGCCATGTTGGAATTTATAAAAAAGAAAGTCTAAGTTATTTAAATTAAATGTATAACATCTAGGAAAAAAACATGGATTTGATATAACTATCTTACAAGGGAGTTCTATTTAGCTCTTCCATTGTTTATACTTATTGACAGTAAATTTTGATTTGCTCTATCAATTATCTTGGCTAATTATCTTGGATTAGGTTTAAAAATTATAAATGGTCTGAATATAAATTGGCAAACATATGGTTTCTGTACACAAGTTCTTTCTCCATGTTTTTAGTCATAATTTAATGAGAATTTACTGTTTGAATGGAATAAGAACAAAAATGGATACAAGGCAGAGAAAATGATGTGTGAATATTAATGTTCCAGATGTAAAGAAAATGTGTAAATTTGTCCTCTAATGGCAGGTTGGAAATTCTGTGAACGAAACATTATTTGGGTGTCGCAAAAGTAACTTATAACAATTAAGCATGTAAAAATGTTACTGATATTATAAGTTACTTACATATAGACTTGTCAAGAAGAGTGAAGTTTATAGAAAAGGAATGAGTTATCCAAATCAATATGAGTTATAATCTCTGGCCACAGAGGTTCTGAATTTTGTTTGGTTAAAGGAGGCAATGTTTTCTTATACCATACTTTATCTTTGAAAAGGGGAAGTTGTCAAAATGTTTTGGCCTGATGTTTAAATTTTTGGATTCACATATTTCAAAGAGAAGTAGAAATTTCAAATGAAATGAATTTTATACTGTGGCCTCTTAAGTACTTTATAAAACCAAATTTTCTTGTAGTACAATTTTATTTCACACCATATGCACTCATGTGAAGTTTATTAACAGGGAGAATATGACAACTCAGGATTGTAATTTCATAGAAAGAAGTTCTTTGTAAAATTTAAAGTGAAAATACCAAGATACTGTATTATGTTCTTCAAAATTGCTAAGAGAGTAGACCTTAAATTTTCTCACCAAAAATAAATAAATAAATAGTCATTATGTGACATGATGCAGGTGTTAGCTACTGCAATGGTGGTGATCATTTTGCAATACATAACTATGTCAAATCAACACTATTTTACATCTTAAACTCATACAATGTTTTATGTAAGTTATATCTTTTAAATATATATATTTTTTTTATTGATTTCAGAAAGGAAGGGAGAGGGAGAGAGATAGAAACATAAATGATGGGAGAGAATCATTCATTGGCTGCCTCCTGCACACCCACTACTGGGGATTGAGGCTACAACTCAGGCATGTACTCTTGGAATCTAACTATGACTTCCTGTTTCATAGGTCGACACTCAATCACTGAGCCATGCTAGCAGGACGGTAAGTTACATCTTAATAAATCTGGAAAAAAATAAGAAAGTCAATGTACTAGAGTCCAATGAATTATGAACAGATGGTCAAATCATTTGGTTTCAAATTCCAGCTCTACATTTAACCTTCGTGTGTAAGTAACCCTTGGATAAGTCATGTCGCTAAGGGTTTCATGACTTTAGCTCTTCCTCTTTTTTCTGCCTGGAATAAGATGAGTAAGATGGAGTTTACCTTAGTTATTCAAGGTCATCTTTTGTAGGGTTGGGACAGGATTTAAACACAGAGTCTAATTCCAGAGGCTGAATTCTGTGTGTGTGTGTGTGTGTGTGTGTGTGTGTGTGTGTGTGCTGAGCTTTAATTTTGCTTCTGACTATTTTTCTTTAAGTTATTTGTGTGTATATGTCAATAATTGTATGTTACAGAAATTAGGGTGTGGGTTCCCCCCCCAATATTTTTTAGCTATAATAAGAGATTTGGCTGAAATCTAGTATTCTAGTATTCTGTTACTCTTACCCAGTACTACAATGTTACCTGACAGACTGTGAGATCTACAATAGCCATACCAAGCAACTGAATAATGTCTCAAAGCTGATACTGAATTTTAAAAATAGCTGCTCTGGGGTGTGATGAAGACATCAATCAGTCTTCCTGGGATCCACAAAATGCACGTCTTTCCTCATCTTGAGCAAATTAAACTAGCTGGGCAGCTGACTACAGAGCTCAAACATAAACCACAAATAAGGACATTATTCCATCGAGGCTTAGATATTTAATATATTTATCAAATAAACTTCCAAGTTCTTCTCCCAGCATTGCCAGACTTGTTTTTGAGTATTGTCTTTTACTAACAGGACCAGCAGCACAAAAAAGGCTTTGCTGCTGACTCCAGGGTTGTGTATCCATTTCTATACTGTAGGCTTAGGAATTTCTTAAGTACCTTGAACATCATATTCATGAATAAAAGACTTCTAACAGTATTTTGTTTAAACCAAACCTGACATTTTATTATCCTGATGAACAATCAAGTTTTGAGATAATTTTACTGTTTAAAAAAAATATCGTGTAATAGTAAAAGGGAGTTATGTATACTCAGGGGCTGTGTATCAAGCCTGAGTTTTTATGGTAGTTCTTTTGTATGCCCATATTAGAGGCCCAGTACACAAAATTCATGCATTGGGGGTGTGTGTCCCTCAGCCCAGCCTGCACACTCTCTGATCTGGAGCCCCTCGGGGGATGTCCCACTGCCTGTTTAGGCCCAATCACTGTCAGACATGCCTCTCACAATCTGGGACTGCTGGATCCCAACTGCTTGCCTGCCTGCCTGCCTGATTGCCTCTAACCGCTTCTCTCTGCCAGCCTGATCACCCCCTAACCACTCCCCTGCCAGCTTGATCGATGCCTAACTGCTCTCCTGCCAGCCCAATGGCCCCCAACTGCCCTCCCCTGCTGGCCCAGTCACCCCAACTGCCCTCCCCCACAGGCCAGGTCGCCCCCAACTGCCCTCCCCTGCCAGCCTGGTCGCCTCTAACTGCACTCACCTGCCGGCCAGGTCGCCCCTAACTGCCCTCAATACTCAGTCCTGTTATTTCTCTGAGACTAGTGATGTCACTTTCCTGGGGAGGCCCAAAAAGAGTCCTTAAAAAAAAAAGTCCCGCAATCTCCTGGAGAAGGCTCTGGAAGGCTCTGTCTGCAATAATCCTTTAAACTCAGAATGGAAAGAGTATGTCCACACTTCCACGTTCAGAGAACCTTTACTTCTTCCTGTTTTCCTCATCAATTAAACAACTGCAGGAGGGAGAAAGCTGTAGGACTAGTCCTGGCATTACAGGAACCCAGCCAGATTCAGGCAGCTTAATTCCAAGAGTTAGAAATTAGATTTATGAGTAGAGAGCAATTCTGACAATGATGAAAGTTAGTCAAACTAGAGACGTTTGCACAAATGATGACCTTTAATACTGAGAAAGACAATGCCCTGTGATAGGATAGGATCAAACTTTCAGAGGGTGGTGCTGAGTCAGCCCCTCACAGGACCCTAAAACCCAATCCAGTAACAAAACAAATCAACTATTTATTTAAATTTATGTTTGCCCTGGAAACCCAGGGAAAGTCTGAGGCCCAAGACCATCTATCTTTCCTTTTGTCCTCCTCCTCTTCCTACCTCTTTCTCACCTTTTTTCACTACCTCAATTCTTTCCATTCTTGCTTCTTTCCTCTCTATTCTACTTCCTTTCCTTCTTTTAAGTTGTCCTTCTCTCGCAATGGCAGACACTGAGGGGCTTCATTCTTAGCCAATAACCTTTAAAACACCCTTGATCTTTCATCAGGATAATAAAATGTCAGGTTTGGTTTAGACAAAATACTGTTAGAAGTCTTTTATTCATGAATATAAATTTATACATAAAACTTATTACATAAAACACGTATATGTGGTCAACTGATTTTCCATAAAGGTGCCAAGATAGTTCCATGGGGGAAAAGTAGTCTTTTTAATAAGTGATGCTAAAATAACTTATTATCCACATGGAATAAAATAAATCTTGACCTTTGTTTCATACCAAACACAAAAATTAACTTTAAATGTTTCATATAGCTAAATGTAAAAACTAAAATTATCAAATTTCTGGAAGAAAACACAGAAGAAAAATTTTGTAACCTTGGTATAGGTAAACATTTTTTTAGACAAGATAGCAAAAGTACTAAACATAAGTAACAAATTGTTAAATTTGTCATCATCAAAATTAAAATTTGCTGCTTCTCAAACAACACTGTTAAGAAAATGAAAAGTCACAAAAATGGAGAACATATTTGTGATACATATATCTGATAAGTCATGATCAAAATGCATAACAATTGATTCAGCTCATTACTAAGAAGACAACCTATTTAATAATAAATAGTGGAAAGTTTTGAATAGGTATATCATAGGAAAATGTATATCATTGGCCAATACCATGTGAAAAGGTGTTGAAGAGCATTAGAGGCTAGATGGGTCAATATCTTTATCAAAATTTATCAAACACTATACTTTAAAACAAAGATTTTCAACCGGTGTGCTGCAAGATTTTTTAAAACATGCAATTCCTGACTATTTAGTTGGGGCACTGATCTCTTTTCCCAAGATTGTCAAGTAAAAAATTGACAATAGCTAACACAGTAGCCATCCGGTTTGATGCCCTGTTTTAGGTCATATAATAGAGTTGCATCTTATTGGTCATATTAAGGTTGCATCTGATTGCTTAATTCTTGGTACTAGAAATCCTTATATACAAGTAGAAGTGCCTGATTTAAAAAAAAAATCACTTTGAAGCAAATAGGGTAAATAATTACTTTTTTTATAAATCAATCAAGATTTTACCTATTTTTGTCAGATCAGCAAAAAATATAATATTTTTTGGTGTGCCACAGACTTTCAGTAATTAGTTACTGGGTGCCATGAGTTTTAAAAGGTTGAAAATCGCTGCTTTAAAAGGGTGGTGTTTTTTATGTTTTGTTTTTCTGTATATAAGAGACTATCTGTGGATCTGTTTTCACATATTCTTATTCAAATAAAATGCCAATGTGGCAACTCCTAGGATTTGTCACAAATGGGGGACCAAGTGTCATCTTCACTTCAAAATTTCAGTTCTTGAATATGGAGAAGGAAGACAATACTCTTTTGAAGACATGAATATTGTTCAGACTTCATTTGTTGCTCCAGTTAAAATTTCAGAAGATTTACAGACACAAGGCTCCTGCAGGCAATGCCACAGTAACCTTAGTTGCTTCATTCACTCAGTCACCCATAGAAGGTGGGGCATTTCCTCCACTTTGCTTCATCCTTTGTTGTTTCTGAGGCTCAGATGACACCAAACCATCTGAAATTTTCCTTCCAGCAAGTGAGACTCACCAGTGGCATGAACATTTTCAAAGATAACTAACTTAGGGTCTTCTCATCTCGAAAACATAATTTGAATAAAATAATTTTAAAGTGGGAAGCAAAAAGAAAAAGAAAATTAAGATGAATTTTAAAAGTACTTGATAAATATAATAAAATTTTATAAATTTAAATGTCATCATTTATGACCTCCCCCGCCCCCCGCCCCCTAAGCTTAAAATATTTTTGGCTCAATATGTTTTATTACATAAAATTAAGTATATCTAAAGATCAAAAATAGCATGCTTTTCATGTTTCTTTAGTGATTTAAAATTGTCAAGCACTCCTGTGTTTTGAATCATATTTTATAATGATTTACTACAGTAGTTAACCACATCAACTGCATCCAACTTCTAGAGATTTTATGTAAAATAAAAAAGCCATGCATGACTTTTATTATATTTGCAAAATCATACATTTTCATT
Organism: Myotis nattereri; assembly: GCF_964212035.1. NCBI lineage: Eukaryota > Metazoa > Chordata > Mammalia > Chiroptera > Vespertilionidae > Myotis > Myotis nattereri. Next base: position 184,301,455 of record NC_138075.1, read on the forward strand.
GAGATAGCCTCTCAAAGTAAAAGTCTGAAAACAAGTAAAAGCAGTGCGTTAAGTAAGTGCTAATCCTGGAACAGCTCGGTGCATGTTCTCAGAATGTCCCCACTGTGCTCCAGAGGCCACCCTAAGTGATGGGTGAGACCTCAGCAGTGCAAGGCCCACATTGCCAAAGCTATAAAAAGATCACAGGCTTGGTGGCCTTTGTGTATGTCACCAGAAGTTGTATCAATGTCAAGATGTTTTGACTTTTTCCTGCAGTTCTGCCAAAAAATATTTTCCATTTGAAAAATGCTAGCTTAGAATCTAGGTTAATAGAGGACTTTATCTAAACCAGCCAGTTTTTCTTTTTTAGAATTAAACCACAGAAGTAAATATGGTTTGAGATTACTAATCCTCATAATAAGGAAGAAGGAAGTTTGGCAAATAAAAGCTCAAAGGGATTTTTCATGAAGGAAACATTTAAATTCCCTTTTCTTTCCTTCTGAAAGAAAAATTCCATAAACCTATTTAAGCCGGGGGGGAGGAGGGAGTTAGGGGAGACCAGGCCACCAGGGTGGGGCAGTTGGAGCAACCAAGCCAGCAAGGGGGGCAATTAGGGGCAATCCAGTCAGCAGACAGAGACAGTTAGGGGTGATCAGGCTGGCAGGTGAGCAGTTAGAAGCCAGTGGTCCCAGATTGTGAGAGGGATGTCTGACTGCCAGGATCGGGCCTAAACCAGCAGTCGGACATCCCCCGAGGGGTCCCAGATTGGTGAGTGTGCAGGCTGGACTGAGGGACCCTCCCACCATGCACAAATTTCATGTACTGGGCCTCTAGTGTTTGTAAATAAAGATAGATTATTAAAATTGTATTAGTTATTATATTTATTTCCCAAAAGGAGAAAGACTGTGGCAAATTGGCAGTAAATAGGCCAGTTATTGGGGGGAAATTTTAAGGGAGTCAGTGTTTTACAACTATTTCATGTGGGGCCACTCATGACACCTTAATCTTGTCCACTAAGTGATGTGTGGGACCAGTGAAAACCCCTGAGTCAAAGGTGGGAGAGCTCCTTTCTCTGTGCTTCCATCATGCTGTTTTATTTTTATTTGTCCCCTCTGAATGATCATCCACATTTGTATTCTAATACCTAGCACAGTGCTCAGTATTTAACACTTGGAGATGTGAAATTGTGGGGCTAATAGAAACCTACATTCTTATCAACAAAATGTCACGCGCTCACTATTGTTTCTGACCATCTATTGACAGATTTCTTCTTTTTTTTAGAAGAGGGCAGATTAAGGTAAATGTCTTTCTTCTGGGAAATACACACACATCTATCTACCATCTTCAAACCATTCTCTCTCTCTTCCCCTCTCACTCCTAGACACTGGATCATAAATATCTGCCCTATGATGGGAACTCAGTAAATAAAGAAAAGGAATAGGAGGAGGAAGAGTTAAAAGATGAGAAGGAGAGCATGGGAGAGAAGCAGCATCATGATAAGATCAGCCTGTAATTTATAAATAGGGTTATAAGAGTTCTCCATCATGGTTAGTGCAACTTAGTCTCAGATGATTTCATAAAGAAAATTTTATTCCCCCACCCACAACCACTGCTGATTCATTCGTTATGTGAGATTTATGGGGATTCCCTTTACTTTACGTGCACAGTCATAGGAAGATTTTCTATGTATTTATCCAACATTTCTAAGCATTTGAAGGAAAGGGTGTGTAATGTTTTTTGTCTGCCATCTTGCAAAGCCAGAAGTTTATTTTCCCCCCTTTTTCAAAATACTTATTAATCATTGCCTATTTCTAAGCACAATTGTACTGTTGTAGATACCAGGGTCACAAAAGTGAACAAAATAGATAAATATTTTCTAGTGAGGAATAATAACTAATAATAAACATGATAAATATGTAAATTATAAGTATGGTAAAGGTAATAAGTGCCACATCAAAACACAAAATAGAGCAGTGTAGAAGGATTGAGGAATGTTGTGATGGGTAGAAGGACCCAAATGGGCTAGATGGGTCTGAAATAGTGGATTCTACTAGTTTAAAAGATGACCTTTATGTTGGTTAATTCACATACTGTGAATTAGAATGTGTGAGTTATAGTTGCTCTTTCACTGTGCCCCAAATAAAAAAAATTAAACAACTCAAATTTTAGAAGCCCAATTGGCCAGCATATGTTGGCTAGCCAAGTGGAGTCTGTGCAATAATGGGCACACATATTGTTGTACCTCTCAGATCTGCAACTGCCTAGAGCCTAATTGACTGTTGGCTTCAGGCGTTATGTTCTGAAATCTACCACTGCTTTTGCCCCAAGACTAGGCTTCCCACGTGTTGCTTCTAACTGACAGTAAAGCATGGTAGACCCCTTCTTGAAAGATGCAGATTTTCTCTAACTGGTGATTTTGGCTCTAGGATTCCATGATGACCTTTAGAAATTTCCTCTAAACAATACTGCAGTCCAAGATGCCTCCATCCAACCTACTTTTACTCCCTCCTTCACCTGGGATCAGACCTGCATCACAGTCTGATGACTCTCCCAGCCCCTTCTTATTTTTTCTAACATGCATTTACTCTAATAAATGTCTTGCATCCCTAATCCTATCTTGACATCTGCTTTTCAGAGAGTGAGGACTAACTCATATATCTATATATAAAAAAGCTTAAGCAACTGTTCCACTGGTGGACTGGTTGCTATGACTTGCACTGAAGACCAGGGGACTGACGCTCAACACAGGAGCCGCCCCCTGGTGGTCAGTGCACTCCCACAGCGAGAGCACTGCTCAGCTGACTGATGGGCATCAGACTCTCTCCATTGGTACTGACTGGGCAGGAGCCCGTGGCAAGCACAGTAAGCCGAGATGAGCGGGAGTGGCATGTCAGCACCAGGCCTGGGCTTGGGCTCCTCCCTGGCCACCTGCGGTGGCCTGATCCCTGCAGGCCACAATGAGGGACCCCACTGGTGCCCAAACCCATGCACTGGGCCTCTAGTAGGTTATAAGTACATCTTCAGCTGCACCTGGCCTGTGGGATCAAGCTGAAACTGGCTCTCCGACATCCCCCGAGGGGTCCTGGATTCTGAGAGGGTGCAGGCCAGGCCAAGGGAACCCACCGGTGCACGATCAGGGCCCGGGGGGGATGCAGGAGGTTGACCAGCCAGGGAGGGGCTGCGGGAGGCCTCCAGGGCATGTCTAGCCCATCTCACTCAGTCCCGATAGGCCAGATCCCAGCAGCAAGCTAACCTACCAGTCAGAGCGTCTGCCCCCTGGTAGTCAGTTCACGTCATAGCGAGCAGTTGAGCGGCCTTAACTTATCATTAGCATACTACACTTTGATTGGTTGAACGGACAACTGGACAACTGGACACTTAGCATATTAGGCTTTTATTATATAAAATTATGACACTGCCCTGTAGTTCATCATCCTGATCTAGTCTTCCACACACTGTTGCCCTCAATCCTACATCCTAGATTCATATTCTGTGATGAACTCTTTTTTTCTTTTTCATCCACAATTCTACTCTTCTACACTTCTTCACAGAATGTTTACTCATCATTTCAAAAGATTTTTATTGAAGTGTAGCCTACATACTGAAAAATGCACATGTTTTTAACCATTTTAACAAACTAAACGAGCTCCCAGATCAAGAAAGAGAACTCTGCCAGTACCCCAGAATCCTTTTTCATATTTCTTTCTAATCACATTCTATGTCCCAAGGCTCACCATAATTCTGACTTCTAAAAGCACACATTGCTTTTAGCCTGTTTTTCTTCTTCATATAAGTGGGATCATATAGTGTGTAGGTTTTTGTACTTAGCTTTTTAAACTCAATAACACATTGCTCAGGAAATTCAACTATTTTTTTTGTATATTTTATAGTTTATTCTCAATACTGCAACCCTATAGAATATATCATAATCAATGTATATATTCTATTGTTGATAAAATTTTCAGTAATTTCCAATTTAGCACCACTACAAATAGTATTGCTATGAGCATTCTATTACATTTCTTTTTAGGAATATATGTGCTTGTTTCTATTGGGTTTACCTAAGAAAGGACTTACTGTGTCATAAGTAATGTGTAAGTCAAGCTTTAATAGATGCTGCCAGTTTTCCAAACTGTACCATTTATAATCCCATCAACAGAGTTTTAAAAGTCCAGTTGCTACTCATTCTTACCGATACTTGCGATTCTGTCTTTGTACATCTGCGCAGTTGTGTTGGTGCGTAGATGGATCTCTAATTGCTTTGTTTTTTAACGATTATACTGTAAAGAGTGATTGCTATTGATTCTACAGCTACTAACCCTATTATTATTAAGTTCCACTGACCCTTTGAATAAAAAATGTTGCTAGTTCTGTGTCTTTCTGAGATAAATAGAATGATAGTTATCTTCCATTCTTCATCTAATTCTTTGCAGTCCTTGATGAATAAGATTACTCTTTACTAAAGTAGTACTCTAATTGTGGAACAGTGATGCAAACTTTAGCAAATACAATATACTGAATGTGTTCTTTGGAAATGATCTGCTAGGAAAAGTCCCTGTACTTACTTCATAACCACCACACACAGAATGGCAGAAATGCTGTATTTTTCCTACTCTTTTGCCCTGAGGCTTGCCAAGATAAGCTTTTCATCTAGGTGGTTCCCAATTCTGTTGGCTTTTCAAGGATAGTAGTTTCTCTCTCTTCTCCTTTCTCCTGAGGCATATAAGATTTTTGCTATCCCAGCGTATAGAATTTAGTCATGGGTACAGTAAATGCACCCAGTTTTTGTTTCCAAAAGGACCCAAATTCATTTTATTAAAATAAATCATATATCCATAAAACTTTTACTTGGAAGCATAAATATTATCCTAGCATTAGAATTTGTCTCCAGAATTGAAAGGCTGTCAGAAATAGGTTTCTGAAATCTGACCATTCTGCTTTTTCTTAACATCCACGTGATCACTAATTCTATCCACAAATGCAAAGTCTGCATTTTAGCCAGAGCTAGACAAAAAAGAATACAAATGAAAAAAGAAAGAAAATGTAGGTGTTACTTATGGTTGCATAACTTGTTTTCAAGACCCAAGGCAATAACCGATATTAGTAATCAAATTATTACAGACTAAGTTCTGCTCTTTTCCTGATATACATTTACCCACAATGACCTTTTTACTGGAATGAGTGCAGGCTACGTGTTTGGAGAGGATTTTTACAACCATACAGAAAGAATGATTTTACCAGGATGACCCATATCACTTTTCCCAAGCAAGAGACAGATAATTTGTAACACTGATAGTTTCATTTCTTTAGATTGTGTTCCTAAGAACAAGTGACTAGGTGATTATAAGCGACCTTTCCAAGTCTGCATTATTATGATGCAATGCTTGGCAAAAATCCAAAAAGGATGAAAATATGTGTTTTATTTATTTTATGTATTTTATAGTCCTCATGTTTGGCAGATTTTTGTCTTTTTTAGAAAAGGGACATAAATACTTAACAATTGCAGAATAAGAGACTCAAAATTCTCTTTAAAAATAACATTTAAATCTCTAATAAAAGAGGTCAACATTTTTAAGTAATCTAGTGAGGCAGAGAATCAATAGATAATAACCATCAGAACCTTCACCACAATAAAAATAATGGTAAAATATGATCTTGTCCTGTCTACTATTTTAGCACTTTTAGTAGTTACACCAATTCCTAACTAAAATCCATTGTAATTAATTTCAATACTTCTCCATAGATAGTAAATATGATTTATTGAGTATGGTTAGGCTATATTTAAATTTAAATATTAATTCTTTCAGTTGATAAAAATGCAATAGCCTCAGAGAGCAGAGAGATAGGAGGGAGGGTGGGAGAAGAAATATATAATGAAAACAAAATACTTTATTTACCAGAACTCCTTATAAAAAATAAAATTGTAATTTTTGACAAAAATACTGTAATATTCAAATAGGAGGAAAGGGGAGTTTTCCAAAGGGTGCAAAATGTGAGTGGAGTTATTTTGTATTAAAAGGTGGAAAAACTTAAGATAACAGAGAAAGAGCAGAGGAGATTACCCAGTGAGCTATAAAAGACCAGATGATTTTCAATGGGCCTCTTTCCTCCCCAAGTAGTATTACGACAAATTTCTAAATGCACACACAGTCTGGAGTTAGTTCGTGTTGGGGATGTAGTCTGGTTAAGATTTGGGATTTGCACTGTGATGATCACAGAAGTTGAGTAGTTCTGAAATCTCACAGGATTTTAAGTGCAGATTCTGGACTCCCACAAAGCCTTCGACATGTTGCTTAGGTGAAGTTTAACCAAATCCCCAAGGACAAGAAGGTTCCAACTGATGTCTAGGTTATAAAGGTAATGGCAATAGTATTAAATTCTTACTCAGAAATGGATTTGTCAATGAGGACTCAGAATTGCACAGTATTTGCAACGCATAGGGGACATAGCACATTTAACTGTTCCTATGTCAAATAATAGCACCTGTGACTTCTTTATTTTCTACCCAATACTTCTAAAGGGAAAGAACTGTAGTTTACTCACTCATATATATTCCCTGAAGTTTCCAACGCACAGATTACTAGATGTTTGATAATGAATTCTTATGAAATTAATTTGAATGAGCCTAACAAGATCTTGTGATATAATGAAATGAACAAAAAAATGGCTTTAGGATGAAAAGAAGTCCAAACCTTGGCTTGTGGTAACCTTGTGAAAGTTTCTTAAACTTATCAGTTGCAAAATGAGATAAAATTACCTGCCCCAAGCATTGCACTAAAAGGACAGAATATAAAAGTACCAATTAAATAACAGGCATAGGTATCAAATGTGTGTGTGTGTATATGTGTGTAATTTATACATTCTATTGTCAGATATTCAAATTGTAAGCCTTTTATATTAAAACTAGAGGCCCAATGCATGAAATTCAATGCCTAACTGCTCCCCTGCCAGACTGGTCACCCCTAACTCCTCTCCCCTGCAGGCCTGGTCCCCCCAACTGCCCTCCCCTGCAGGCCTGGTTGCCCTTAACTGCCCTCCCCTGCAGGGCTGGTCCCTCCCAACTCCCCTCCCCTGCTGTCCTGATCACCCACAACTGCCCACCCCTGATGGCCATCTTGTGATGGCCATCTCTGACCACATGGGGTGGCCAGTTTTTGTGTTGGAGTGATGGTCAATTTGCATATCCCTCTTTATTAGATAGGATTTGTAGGGTAAGGGCTATCTTTCTTACATTCAGAACAATCTTTTTACTTGTTTTGTATGGCCCATGGACACCTCTGAAAAGAGGTTCCATGAAGACTTTCTGTGGGGTTTTAATTATAGTTTTTAGTATTATCTATCTGCAGCTTTTAGTGACAATATTTGTCTCTGCATGGTTAAACAACTATAAATGCAAATAGTTCTTTTTCTATGTAAAGGGAAACATGACTATTAGTACTCTTCAAAAGAGTAAATGGTTACCTATATTGAAAATAAGAAAACATTTTATTAACAGTGTCTTTGTTACTAACTGTTTACACTAATATAGTGGTTGCATAAAATATTTAGCATATTTACTCACCATTGTCACAGTAATTTAGAATTTAGAAATGTTTACAATTGCTATTAGCAGTATATTCCCTCAGTTGCTATGACCTCCTTACACTTCTAGAGAAACTATAGCAAAAATAGTAACTGGTCAGCATTGCAGAATCTTGGAAAATTTTAAAGGTCTCATGATGACTTTGCACCATGGAGTCAGGAAATAGTACATTGTAAGCCCAACCCAAAATTTTAAATTTTTAAAATATCTTTATAGATTAAAGTAACTTTTAAAAAAAAATCCTCACCAGAGGATATGTTTTTATTGATATTAAAGAGAGAGGAAGGAAAAGAGAAAGAGAGAGAGAGAGAGAGAGAGAGAGAGAGAGAGATGTGAGAAATGTAGATCAATTGCCTCTCATAAACACCCTGGCCGGGGATCAAAACTGAAGCCTAAGTATGTGCTCTGACAGGGAATCAAACCCTCAGCCTTTTGGTGTATGAGATGATGTTCCAACCAACTGAGCAACCAACCTAGCCAGGGCTATTAAAATACTTTTTGTGGAAAATTTTTTTCCTATACTATCCTGCATACCATAACAGCTCATATTCAATGATTACTGGCAGGGGAAATTCAGAAGAGGAGAGGAGAGGAGAGGAGAGGAGAGGAGATAGATATAGATAGATGATAGATGATAGACAGATAGATGGTTTTTAGAATTATATAAAAACTAGAGGCCCGGTGAATGAAATTCATGCACTCGAGGGGGTCCCTCTACCTGGCCTGCGCCCTCTCACAGTTCAGGAGCCCTTGGGGGATGTCCAACTGATGGCTTAGGCCCTCTCCCTGTGAGGAGCAGGCCTAAGCTGGCAGTTGGACCTTAGTGCTGCTGCAGAGGTGGGAGAGGCTCCTGCCACTGCTGCTGCACTTGCCAGCAGTGAGCCTGGCTCAGGACTTCTGGCTGAGTGGCACTCCCCCTGTGGGAGCACACTGACCACCAGAGGGAAGCTCCTGTATTGAGTGTCTGCCTCTGGTGGTCAGTGAGCATCATTGCGATGGTTGTTTGGCTGTTAGATCATTTGCATATTAGCCTTTTATTAAATAGTATTTCCTAAAAGGGTAAAGAAGCATAGGGAAGGCTTGAATTCAGACTTGTGCTTCTTAAGTTGGGAACTCAGTATAGCTTATTCAATCCCATTGCCTATTTCTCACCTCTGTCTACTCTACATATAATATTTCTAGAATATCTCTGTCACAGGCTGGTTTGCAGGATAAATAAAATATCTCAAGGTTATGTTAGGATTAAGCTAGATACAGTGCAAGAACAGGTACATATTACAATCAATGAGGGGTCAATACTGGAAATCTAATCTCAATTATTACATCTAAAGAAAAAATCAGGGAATGTAGTTAGGAGGGAAAAAATGGCCAGGAGCTGAGGGTGCCAAAACAGAGTACAAGGCAAGAAAATATTATATAGCTCAAGACAAAAGTTTTAGATAAAGCTAAAGTATTAGCTTTGCTTGTACTGAATGCTGGCCAAGTATTAGTGAGTTGTAAGTCAGTCAAAATAAAGTCCTATTAAGGGGAACTTTGTCTCCATATTTTTTTTTAAATATATTTTATTTTAATTTTTTACAGAGAGGAAGGTAGAGGGATAGAGAGTTAGAAACATCGATGAGAGAGAAACATCGATCAGCTGCCTCCTGCACATCTCCCACTGGGGATGTGCCCGCAACCAAGACACATGCCCTTGACCGGAATCAAACCCGGGACCCTCCAGTCCGCAGGCCGATGCTCTATCCACTGAGCCAAACCGGTCTCGGCTGTCTCCATATTTTAGTCTCATGTATAGGCCTTAAATTTCTTCACCTCCATATAATCTCTCTCTCTATCTTCTGTTGTTTTGTGTGTTTTTTTTCTCTACATCATCACAACTCATATCATGTTAGGGCTTGTCAACATTGGACAAGGGAGAAGAGTAGAAAGTTGAGTGGGTGAAAAACAGATGTTGGCTGAGAATGCACTTGAGCTCAGACAGGGATGAGGACAACTAAATAAACTGCAGCAACAAATACCAGTTAAGGCACCTTCATGGTTTATGATATTTTGTCAGAAGGATGGTGGAACCTCAGATAGTCGGTAGTGTAGGAAAGTCCATTGAAGAGGACATGGAATTCCAAGTGATGGATCAGTTTGTACTGGAAGTGAGAATATGTCCAAATGTCACAGCGTTTCTGTTAGTGGATGGGGACAAGTAAGATAAAGAATTGTCTTTAGCCTCAAAGAGTGAAATTGTCAGGAACTAGACTGGTCTAGTTAGTCCAATCAATGCTTGAGATTAAAGCTAGAACCATAAGCCTTGGAAAGGACTGAGGTAAATGATGGTGTAACTACATAGAACATGCACAAAATTCATGCACGGGGGGGGGGTATCCTTCAGCCCATCCTGCACCCTCTCCAATCTGGGCCTAAATTGGCAGTCAGACATCCCTCTCACAATCCAGTACCACTGGCTCCTAACTGCCTCTGCCTGCCGGCCTGATCAACCCTGACTGCTTCACTGCCTGCTTGATTGCCCCTAACTGCCTCTGCCTTGGCCTTTGCCACTGCGGCTTTGTTCAGAAGGACGTCTGGAATGACGTCCAGAGGTGTTTGACCATCTAGTCTAATTATCATATTACACTTTTATTAGTACAGATTACTGACTATATTCCCTATGCTGTACTTTACTTCCTCGTGACTGTTTTGTAACTAACAATCTCTACTTCTCAATCCTTTCACCTTTTTTTAAATCCTCACCCAAGGATATGTTTTTATTGATGAGAGAGAGAGAGAGAGAGAGAGAGAGAGAGAGAGAGAGAGAGAGAGAGAGAGAGAGATTCATCGATGTGATAGAGAAACATGGTGCCTCCTATATGTGCTCCAACTAGGCAACAAACTCATAACCTATTTATGTGCCCTAACCGGGATCAAATCCACAACTTTTCTGGTGTACAGGAGAATGCTCTAACCCAGTGGTCGCCAACCTTTCAGACCTCACAGACCACCAGTGGTCGGCAGACCACTAGTTGGCAACTGCTGCTCTAACCAACTGAGCCCCCCAGCCAGGGCTCAGTGGTTCAGCCAGGCTCACTGCTTCTTAGCGCTGGCTCCACCCCCTGCCCACTGGTGGGTGGAAGCATTCTGGGGCCAGGCTGGCGGGGGGAGGGCTGGGGGAGGTTGAGGTACAGCAAGTCGCACCCTGTCCAACCTCTGCAGAGGCTCCGGGACCCCGCTGCCCCGGTCCCTCAGCTTCTTTGGAGGCGTGACTCCAGGACCAGGCCCACACCCCTGCCTCTGTGGCTGCCTCTATGGAAGGGGCAGCACTAGAACCGGGACCGCACAGCCTCCTCTCCCGCTGTCTCTATGGAAGGGGGTAGCTGGGACCACCATAGCTGGCCTGGCAGCACAGGCTCACTGGCCCCGCCCCCTGCACACTAGTCATTCGGGAGGTTGTCTTAAAGGTCGTTTGGCTGTCTGGTCTAATTAGCATATTACTCTTTTATTAGTATAGATATAGATTTATTCTTCCTGCCAGTATTAGCTTAAGATTTTGGGGAAAGTGAAGCAGGCTTAGCATATCTGCTGAGCCACCTATAGGTTGCTTAGGGAAGACAGAGTGAAAAGGGGGCAGTCATTAACATTTTATTCTCTTGATTTCTTTCAGTCTCTGTACCTCTTTTGTTTCATTTCTTTTTAATTATGCATTAACATACAATTGAAGAATAATTTGACTTTTAAATCATATTTATTGAATAGTATTTTATTGGTATTTCTCAACTCTATCTAGCAATCTAGATACAAAAATGCTAAAACATATTGTGTTTAACTTATGTAGTCCAACACTGATTATCTAATCTTACTCTAAAGCAAGTAGGCCTGAATGGAACCATGGAATTCATTAAAGAAGTAATACCCGCAGTGCCAGATTTCACTATTAGATAAAAAAAATTTTTCTTTGAGGGATTCACTTTTATGAGTCAACTCTGTGATCAAAACTGATGATAGTCAAAAATATTTGGTTTGGCAAGTTCTGTGTTTTAAGATAATTTGAATTATTATGACTTCAAGCAGACCATGTGTTCTCTAGTTCAACAGCCCCTATGACCTCCTGCTGATGATTCTTAACTGCTACATACATTTTTCTAACCTGTTTGGTCACTGAATATGATTATCATCATTATGGTAGATCTTTGACATATTCTGAGAAATGCGTCTAGAGATTTGGCATTGTCTCAAAGCCCAGCACACTCTAGTAGCTGACCTCAAGGAAGTAAAGACCAAGTTGTACAGATGTGGTTAATGATAAGCTTAGCTCCATCACTGCCTAAGGGACATGCTTTCCACACACTGGCTTCATAGCCCAAATACCAGATTCATTGTTACTGGCAGAAAACTATGAGTTACTAGGCGCTGTAGGTTTGTTTGTTTGTTTACTTCGGTTTCCATGTTTCTACTTTTTTTTCAAATAGACTTATTTTTATTTATTTTTTTTATTTTTATTTATTTTTTTCCATCACCAACTATCCCCTCAATGCCCTCTTCCACCTCCACCCATCCACCTTCACAATCATCACACTGTTGTCCATGACTTTTATTTATTTTTTATTTTTTTGCTCAATCCCCCAAATCCCCCACCCCACCCCCCCATGAGCTATCTGCCTGCTCTTTGTCTATGAGTCTGGCTCCTGATAGTTTACTTTTAAAGAAAAGCTTTAGATTTATAGAAAAATCATGATATCACAGAGTTTCCACATATCCCACACCTAGTTTCCACTATTATTAAGATCTTACATTAGTAGGGTACATTTATTACAATTAATGCATTAATATTGATACATTATTATCATGGACTGAAAGTTTGTGTTCTCCCCCCAAATTCATATGTTGAAATTCTAACCTCCAATATAATGGTGTAAAGAGATGAGGCCTTTGGAAAGAAAATTAGGTCATGAGTGTGGAGCCCTCTTGGAATGGGTTGAGTGCCCTCATGAGAAGAAACATGAGAACTTGCTCAGGCTCTCTGCTTTCTGTCATATGAAATTAGAACCAGAAGTTGGTGGATTGCAACTGGGAGGAGGATCCTCACTAGGATCCCACCATGCTGGCATGGATTTCCAACCTCCAGAGCTATAAGAAACAAATGTCTGTTTATAGGCCACATAGTCTATGGGATTTTTTTTATAACATCCCAAATTAAGACAATATTAATCAAAGTCCATACTTTATGCAAATTTTCATATTTTACCTAATGCTCTCTTTTTTCTATTTTTGATCAATCCAGAATACACTACATTTAGCTTCTAGGTCTTCTTAGGCTCCTCCTAGATGTAACAGTTTCTCATAATTTTCTTGTTTTTAAGATGACTTGGACAGTTTTGAGGAGTGCTAGTCAGGTTTCTTTGTAGAATGTCTCTCTACTAGAATTTGTTTGATGCTTTTCTCAAGATTAGACTGAGATCCTGGGGTTTCGGGAGGAAGACCACAGAGGAAAAGTGCCATTTTCATTACGTCATTACATTCTATTAGTATGATTTACCACTGCTGATGTTGACCTAAGGGAACCTAGTGTTGTTTAGGTCTCCCTACTGTAAAGTTACTCTTCCTCTTCCCCATTCCATATTGTGCATTTTGGAAAGTCCACATTTCACAAGTCCTTGGTTATGCTCCAAATCCTTGAGGAATGAGTAAATTATTTGGAATTCTTCCTCATGGGAGATTTGTCTATTCTTCTCCATGTATTTATTTACACCAACATGTATTTATATCAGTATTGGACTCATACATATTTGCTTTATATATCGGGTTATAAGTAGTACTTTATTTTGTTCTCAAGTTGTTCCATTTTGGGCTATTGCTCCAGGTTTTATTTGGCTCCTGTTCCACTTTGACATACCCTCATAAATTTATTCAGAGGGAGGCACTTATCTTCTGACACTGGAAATCCCTGAAGACTCATATTTCCTGCACCCATTCTATGATCAGACATTTCTCCAAGGAACCCTGGTTCATTTTACTATGAAATGGTTTTAGAAACCAAGATCTGGGTGCTAGGTGTGCTTGTTGCTACCAGAGTGTCATTGCTTTTAGGTCCTCTCAGCTGACAAAGGAAGGAAATACATACAGGTTTACTAACTCATTTATATCCATAAGTATTTTTATATGCATCCATCTGTATCTATATTAAACTAAATATAAGTTCATACTAATGTCTCCAACTCTAATCACTACTATATGAATAATTTTAGCCTCCTCCCCTTGCTTGTCTAAAAACTCCTACTGTAACAGTGAGGGACCTGGATCCCACCATCAGCCAACAATTACTTAATTGTTTAATTAAATTGTTCAGTTACACGTGCAGTAGGATCAGGACTGCCAACCATTATGCCATATATTTTCAAGAGTCAAAATTTCAAAAATTAAACCTATAAAAGTTCACATTCTGTATTACATGTAAAGCAAATATAAAACTGGCATTTATTATATTCCCAATAAATTCCACACAAAGCGTACTATATTTTAATATCAGAGTTCATTTGTTCACTATAAAAATCTCACCAAAATTTTAAATAATTGAAGAAGAGAACAATAAAGAATATACAGCACATATAAAATCTATGTAACATTACATGTGAAGGGTGTAATTTAAATTCTAAGTAGAAATAAAGGAAATGAAACAGAATTTTAGTAAACTAGAGAGTGAAAAGATTCCTTCAAGAAACCATTTAGATCTAGAAAAGGGACTTATAAGTAAAAATCAGTTCTTTTCATGTTAGTACAGAGGCCTCATTCAAACTTTGTAGTATCCATATACATTCTGGTAAATGAAATTAATAATAACAAAATTTCACATAAGAAAATTTGAGCCCACTAGTATGGCTCAGTGGATTGAGCATCATTCTATATACCAAGAGGTTGCAGTTTCCATTCCCAGTCAGGGCACATGCCCAAGTTGCAGGCTCAATCCCCAGTAGGGGCCATGCAGGAGGCAGACGATTGATGTTTCTCTCTCATCAATGTTTCTACCTCACCCCTGTCTAAAAATCAATAAAATATGCATATATATGTATACACACACTCACACACACACACACACATTTACATATATGAAGGCGTTTTAAGTAGCATGGGTTGAATAACAAAAGATTAATTTAGGATGCAGACAGTAGAAAGAATCACTATAACTATTAAAACACTAGAGGCCTGATGCACAAAATTTGTGTAAGATTAGGCCTTTCTTCCCCCAGCTGCTGGCACTGGCTTCCCTCCAGCACCCAGGACCCTGGCATCCCTCACAGAGGGAGGCCCTGCCCACCCACTGCAGCCTACCAGTTGGTGGCCTGGGCCTCCCTCTTTGGGGAGATCATGAAGCCCCCTGATTGATTGCCCCTCTGGCCAGTGGCCTGGGCCATTCTCTACAGGGTGATAATAGGGTGATGGCCAGGCCCCTGACCAAACGCATCGCATCCACCTTGGCTGGCCTGGCGCCAGTGGGTGTATTGCATGGTTCCAGATGGTCGGCCCACATTTGGCCATTCGGTCAATTTGCATATTACACTTTTATTATATAGGATAAGCTAATCATGCTCTATGAAATAGAATTGATAGGTACATTAAAAGTTTATCTTCAGCTCTAGCACCATGATCTTTTACAAAGGTTTAGAACATTCCACTAGATATGTCTAAAGCAAACTTTGGGTGGAAATATCTATGAATATTTCCTATCTTATTTTCCAACATACTATGCCTTTTAAGCCTATCTATATAGAGATGATACATGATAGAGAGGTAGATGATAGATAGATAGATAGATAGATAGATAGATAGATAGATAGATAGATATTTATCCAACTTTATTTGCATCTATGGTAATGTAAGGAGCATAGAAAGACCTTTTTCTCCACTCATTTAGAGTTGGATTCTTTGATGCTTAAGTAATCTTTTGATGAGTTCCTGATTTCCCCATCTGTAAATCTTGTGGGAAGGAGTTGGCCTGGAATTTACTCTGTTGTATTTAAAAATTCCATATTTGTAGTTTGTGTTCTCTGCAAATTTAGCTGATGTTTATCAAGCTTGAGGCAATTGTGGTCTGGCTATCTTCTTAAGTGAGTAATGGAGAAATTACTGATTTATTAAGCTTTTTTTGTTGTTGTTATTGCAGGATTAATACAGACTTAAGCAATTTTTACTTGCTATATCACTACCACAAGCAAAAATCAAACTAGATTTTTATCCTTATTCTGACCTTTTCAAATATAGCCTGCTCAGCAAAATAGATGTATTACAATAAAAAATAATTATATACTTCTTTACCAAAATCTTGAGAATGAACAACTTTTCTTAGGTGATTTCAACCTATGAATCTATTTCTTGATGCATTGCTATTAAACAAAAAGGGCAATTATGATTTTCTATGTTGTATATGAAATATATGTATCATAGATGTCTTTTCTTTTTAAGTTTATTTTTTATTGTTGATACTATTACAGATGTCCCCTATGCCTCCCTCTCGCTTCTCTCCTCCAGTCAGACCCCACTGCACCGCAGGCTTGCACCACACTATTGTCTGTGTTCATGGGCTACCCACATATGCATATAAATTCTTTGGTTTGTTTCTTCCTGTTCTCCAACCCCTCTCCCCTCTAAGATCTGTCAGTCTATTCCATGTATCTGCCTCTGGACCTATTTTGTCCATCAGTTTATTTTGTTCATTAGATCCTACATATAAGTGAGATCATGTGGTATTTGTCTTTCTCAGTCTGGATTATTTCACTTAGCATTATGGTCTCCAGGTCTAACTAATTTTACTAGTATCATTTAGGCAAAATGAAGTAAACATTTTCAATTCAGCAAAGTGATGGCTTTTTCTTATCTCTCACATTCTCTCTCTTATTCTTCATTTTTCCATTTTGGCTTGTATGCATGCCTAACCTCCAATTTGATACACTTAATTGCCTTTTGGATGGAATATTTGCTCTCTTATCCAGAGTAACACTATAGATAAGGGAGTGGAGAAAATCATTTGCTACAACTTAAAAGTGATAAAGATTAAATTAAAAAGTAAATTTTTTAGTCTTCATTATTAAGATTCACCAAGTTGGTACAAATGTCTTCACTTTGCTTTCAGGGTTGGACACTGCTCATATTAAATTGTATTTAACACATTAAGAAGTTTGCTATAAATTTGGGAGTTCTCTGATAATTCAATCTTCAAATGTCATTCAAGAGCCCAAAGATCAGACTTTTGAGTTGCTTCTACAGCTTTCCCCTTTCTTCTGTAAGGAGATCCAGGAAGAATAGCCTATAATGTTCCCCATTTAAATGGGGATATTTGAAATTCACTAAAAGTTTTCATTTTCAAATCTAAGCCCTTTAGAGCATTCCATAGTCCATTTAGCATAACTTCATCTGTTAGTACTTATTCTGTTCCAATGCCTAACTCTAGTCATACTGAACTTTTTCACTTCTCAAATCATGTCATGCTCTTGTTTACAAATTACTTCACTGCAGTCTAGACCACTCTTCCCCACACATTCTTCTTCCCTTTGTGTGGCCAACTCATACTCATACTTTACACTCTACCTTAGGTTTTCTCAGGGAAATCTAGGCAAGTTAGGTTTGATAACTCCTTGATATCTCCTCTGAAGAATCATGTGTCTCTCCTACCAATATTTTATTAAAATCACTTGTTTGTTATTAGTTTTATTCACTATGTATGAGATCCACAAGATGAGACACTGCAAAGGGAGGCAGAAGTAGACAAGGAAACTTATAATTAAAGTTCATTTGAGAAAAATAACTTTTTATGCTTGGAAAATACGGAAATTAAATTTAGGCAGAACTCTGAGGAAGAAGAAGAAACTCCACAATATGACTGAAAAGAACATAAGCAGGGAGAAATCACTAGTAGGAACACTGCTTCTAAGAATAGTAATATTAGCGTTGAATTTCCAGTTGGTTCCTGCTTGCATATGACTTACATTTTTTGTTTTGTTTTTACTAATTCTATTATGTTGCACACTTCTGTGTTGATGTGCACTGGAAATTAGAAGAGAAAATGGGCTTTGTTCCACACCACAGCTAATGTTGACCCATAGATAGAATGGTAGCTGCAGGTACACAGAGTGATTGCAAGGAGCTAATGACAGGGGAGAAGTAGCTTGCAATATGAAGTAACAAATGAGAAAATAAGAGAGGACCCTCTTCCTCACTTCCCTTTGTGGAGATTAAAAAAGAGTGCATCTCAGAGGGAAGGGTAGGGAGGGTGGATGGGTAGGAGATAATAACCAAAGACAATTATGGGAGATAATCAACCATGGACACAGACAATAGGGTGGTGAAGGCCTGGGGCCTGCAGGAACAGGCTGGAGGCAGTCAATGTGGGAAAAATGGGGGCATATGTAATACTTTCAACAATAAAGACTTTTTTTAAAAAGAGTGCATTTAAAGTGCCCAACAGCAGCAGTAAATGATCTTGGAGGTGGATAAGTATGAATCACATTTCTAAAATCCTTGTTTTTGACTAGCAATGAAAATTTAAGCATTGGTTCATTGGATTTCTTCAAGCTTTCCGTTGTTATTTTCACCATTTCTGGAAAGTTTTCAGCTATTGTCAGTTTAAACATTGTCTCTGACCCTCTCTTCTGCTTGTAAAAATCCAGTTAGACACTGCATTTTCCATGTGTTTTTTTTCTTCTTTCAATTTACTTCCTTTTTATGGCTCATATAAATTCCAGATAGTTATTTGGGTTTATTTCCTAGATCTCTAATTTTCTTTACAGCTGTGTCTAATCCGTTATAAAACTCATCCACTTAGTTTTCTACTTAAATTATTGTATTTTTACTGTTAAGAGGTTTTTTTTTTCTTTACTTTTTTTTTCAAATATGTGTGGTCATTATTCATATTTTGAACTTTTTTTGCCTTGTATGTTTCAGTTTTACTTCTTAATTAACTGAGAAGCACCTTAGCATGTGTCCCCTCTTCTCCCTTTCACAGATACCTGGGCTGTTTCATTAAAAATCTGAAGTCAGCCTTATCAGCAAAATGGAAAACACTGGACCAGGGGTCCTCAAACTACGGCCCATGGGCCACATGCGGCCCGCCGAAAATATTTATCCGGCCTACCAGGTGTTTTTGCCGACACTGCCTGTCCTGCTTAGCAGCCAACTCGTCCCGGGCCCGCAGTGCGCAGTGTGGAATGTCTGAGTGACAGTGAACTGGCCCCCTGTTTAAAAAGTTTGAGGACCTCTGCACTGGAGGGTCGAGAAAAACCTCAACATTTCTCAGAGGCTACTGTTTGTAGCCTTCTCTGGAAAGAAGTTCTGTTTTTCTACAAATAAAAGTTTGTATTTTCCACCATAGTATACAAAATGTTAAGGGGAAGCACTTATGGTCTCTAAATAATATTTTTTCATACAACCGAAGACATAAAACAATAGATCTTGAAAAGACCAAAGAAATACAAACACTTGATGATTTTGACAATGAATTTTATTATGTTTACAGTCGCATTTATATTTCCATACCATCAAATCAAGAGACAAAACATTTTCTTTGAAAATACATAAAAGTATCTTAAAGTTAAAAACATAATTATTTAAATTAAATTATGAGATTCTATTCGTACATAATGAATAAGTATTAGCCAGCAAGAATTTTTGCTGTTTTGACGAATAGAGTCCTAACTCAGGATTTGGTGATTCAACACAGAATAGCACGAGGCCAACAGTGACAGGACAATATGAGAAGTATTAAAAGTAGGATTTGCAGCTTAACTGGATATTCTGTTAGTTTTTAATTTTGCTAAATCAAGCAACCTCAATCAAAATAAATCAACTTTGATCAAGATAGTTCTCTAATATATTATTTAATATCTAAAATAAATTCACAACCATCATTATACTCTCTTATCAACAATGCTCCTTTCCCATTTTCCAAATTCATGCACAAATATTACTCTATTTGATGTTTAAGTAAATACATAAATATTAAATAAGTGAATAAATTACACTTGAAAATAATTTATGTGACCATGGAAAACATTGACTTGCTCCCACATGTCCTCACATCACATTGAGGTGAAATAGTGACTGGTCCTTTTTCTCCAGGTTAGGAATAAAGAAGAAACAAGGCACAGTTAAAAGGAACTCACAGATCTTGGCTGGCAGACTAAGGTTGCAATATTTAACCTCCCCTCAAAAAAATAAAATAAAATAAAATACAGGATTTCCAGCTAAGTTTGAATTTATAGTAAGCAATGAGTTGTTTTGTTTTTTAAATAAGTGCATTCTAGATATAGCATGGGACATTGAAAGAAATTCTTCATTGTTTTACCTAATATTCAAATCTAACCAGCATCCTATATTTTACCTGACAACTATATCAGACCCACACAGTATGTGAAGCACTAAAGTAGATTTATTTGAAGTTTCATTGGCATCTTTACTGAGGAATTCTTGGAAACCTGGGAGAGTGATTTTTTTTTTTCATGGCTCTTTCGTCTCAGCTCTGAAAATAAATAAAATTTAAAGATTAACAATGTTCTAACAGGAGTAAAGTGTGGTCCTTATATTTAATACAGAAACTAATGTAGTCTTAAATAGTCATATGTTGGAACTGTTCTATACTTTCAACTATAAGAAGAAAGACCAGATAAGTCATCCTCCAAAGGAGGACACTTCTGAGACTGAAACAGAATCATAATAATGGCACAGGGACCAGGCATAAACCCAGACTTCCCTGGACAAACTGAGATGTGTGGTCTTCCCAGTCATGAGTTACAATAAACTCTCTATTGCTGCTATTTATTTTGAATTAAAGAGGCAGCTACCTATAAATATTTTGGGCAGCAGCAGGAAATTTATAGGCTGACTTTTGGACTGTATATCTGAGGATAAATGAGGAATCTAAATTAAAACCAACAACAACAACTTACGTCTCTAAAAATGTCTGCACAACCTTCTGCACCCAGTGTTCCTTGGGGTCTAGGCAGAGCAACGTTTCATTCTTAAACTTTACACTGAAATGAGAGAGCGGTGATTAAAATAGACATTTAGCAGTTTCAGATACCCCTTTGCCACACAAGTCATTGTTCCTTAAGTACAGGCATGAAATCTAAGTCAAAAGCAATTTAGAGCTATGAATCATGGAAGCTATCATACTTAAATGCCATTCATACCCAGAATATGTCCTTCTGTTTAACCCACAACTCTATTCTTAGTACCTAGAACTTTGTTGGATGCTTCCACCTTCCTCAGTTCTAGGTTAGCTAAAGTAAGATATCTAATCACTTTTGAAAGTACTTACATGATTTCTGAATTTGCACAGTGTGGTCCACTCTCAATCACTCTCAGTTCCCTGATAAGCATGGGGTGGAAAGGTATAGAGTGTGTACCAATGCACTGGCATCGAAGTTCTGTTTCTATTATCGGCAGAACTGAAGCTGTGGGAAAAAATAAGACAATCATAGATTGATTTCAACATCAGGGAGGGTTCTGCTAGCTACTCCCTCTTTAATCCCAATGTGATAACTTGGTGACTGTGTGTTTTACAAACATCGCATCTTTTGCAAACTCATTCCAGAAAATGAAGGCTGGATATTCTTCTTGCCTCTGACATCAGTTTTTCTTCAGTTTTAAAAATAGTCATTCCTCATAACATTGGATATCTTTCTACATAAAGACTGGAGTTGTCTTTGTGCAATGTTGACATCTTTATGATACTTTTTTTTTTCTACTAGTTATTTCATAATCCTCTGTGATACCACAGTGCTATTTGTAGTATGCAAACTAAGATTCACCAATAGGGAAATTGCCTTCAGAAAGAATTAATAGAAATATATAAATGAGTTGCACAGCAGTGTCTTATATCTTAACACAATCCTCAATGCTTGAGAGAAAAAATAAAAAAACTATATATCATAAACATTCTAAAATGTATTTGTTTCATAAAATGAATCCCAAGAAGACCTATATTCTGTCAGGGTGTCCTTAAATCAAATGGGAATTGATAGCTATCTGAAGCTTTTCAGTAAAATAGTCCACGGTGTAAAATTACCTGAGTTATCTTGCTCAATATTAATTTATATTATAGGTAACTATGGCTCCCAATAAGATACGCTCTAACTTATACATTTACTTATTTTACTTTATTTTAATATTTTTTATTGATTTTTTTACAGAGAGGAAGGGAGAGGGATAGAAAGTTAGAAACATCGATGAGAGAGAAACATCAATCAGCTGCCTCCTGCACACCCCCTACTGGGGATGTGCCCGCAACCACGGTACATGCCCCTGACAGCAATCGAACCTGGGACACTTCAGTCTACAGGCCGATGCTCTATCCACTGAGCCAAACCGGTTAGGGCTAACTTATACATTTATATTAAATATATGCATACTACAGAGTATAAATGATAAGAACAGAATGTATTAATCAAACACTATACTTTTCTAATCGTTATATAGATACAGCCTAAAAAAATTAAAACTTCAATTTAATTAATTGCTGTTAAATGACTGCAGAGATTATTTTCTATTCCTGAACAAAAAAAAATATTTGTTTTTTTTTAATCAAAGCATTAAGGATAATCTTACCATCTAAGGACCACATTTAAACCCAGGAAAACTGGATCGGAAAGATGTGCTTACCTTCGCACAGAGCTGCAGAAAGCACGAACGCTGCCAGGAGAGCGACGGCCAGCTTGGAAGTCATGTTTATGGCAAGGAGGTTTCTTATGGGCTCTTCTCCTAGATGCTGGTGAGCTCTGTTGTCCTCAGGGACTTGTGCTGGATGAAGAGTACCCCTGGCTTTTTATATTCTCTCAACAGCGAGAGCAGTGCCGCTCATTCCTGTATTAGGTCAGAGGAAATTCCATAACCTGGAGCTTTCCGGTCACTCTTTGTGAACAAACCTGAGTCACCAGGTTTCTCTCATTGATTTCTTATCTAATTTTCTGCACGATTGAACTCTTATTGGATCTTTAAAATAATTTAATTTCATTCAAAAGCATGTTTGCTTTAAAATATTTTAAACAGTGAAGCATCTCAGTTTGATACATTTGTCGGTTGTATTCCTTCATACTTAATAAATAACTTTATCATAGAACCATCTACCAGCTGTTAGAGTAAGCTCATTTGTGATTATTCTTTTATGGCACGTTGGTTTCTTTATGTAAAGTACATGTGCTGTGATGAGAGAGGAGATGCTCCAGTTGACCACTTTTATTTGGGACACATTTTATGAGCAGTTGTTTTCTAAGAGTTTTGGAAGGTTTCTGCTCTCAAGGAACAAAGTACAACTTTTCCAAAGATTTGGTTTTCTAATGTATATTTAACAGAATGAAAGTTGTGCCTTTTCATCTGTCTCACAAATATTTATCAAGTAACTTCTCAGTAATGTGGGAATCTAGAGCTGGATAAGACAAAGTATTTGTTCTTAAAGGGTTTGGTCTATCAGAAGAAGAGAGCAACATTAGGGACCTGACAATATTACATATATTTTTATTGATTTCAGAGAGGAAGGGAGAGGGAGAGAGAGATAGAAACATCAATGATGAGAGAGAATCATTGATGGGCTGCCTCCTGCACACCCCCTACTGGGGATCGAGCCCACAACCCAAGCATGTGTCCTTGACTGGAATCAAACCCAGTACCCTATAGTCTGCAGGCCGACGCTCTATCCACTGAGCCAAATCAGCTAGGGTTCCTCTTGCTTTTAATTCTACTATTTCAGGAACTTGATTGTTCTTTTATTTATTTAATATATGTTGATTATATGTTAATGCCAAATATTATAGTAGGAGATGTGATTACTATGTAAATAAGATATAATCTCTGATTTCAAAGATTTTGCAGTCTGGTGGCAGATATGAACAAGTAGTGACACAAGCAACTACAGTTTTGAGGAATTTATAAAGAAACAACCTCAAAGCTACGACCTAAAATTGGTAATGAGCAGAAGTAAAACCAATGGGGTGGGGAGAAGGGGTGGCTGCCTTGCTTATGGAGGAAAAAAGCAAATAAAAGGTAATGAGAATTAAGATAACATTGTCCATTTGGGTCCTTGACATTGTTGAGCATTGTATGCAAAACAGTGTATGGAATGAGGAGAGGAAAAAGTTGAAGCCAGATATGTAGGCAAGACCTGGATCTTAAAGAGAATTGACCGCTTCTTCGCTTCAGTAATATCGGTTTGTTCAGCATGGACATATTCTCCTATGGACAAACCTGACGGACTGGTTCAGTCCCTCATCATCAGGACACAATCTAGTGGCACCACACAGATGCTCAGAGTTCTGACAATTTGCAAACTTCTCAACCTCTCAGGGTTGCCTTTGTATTTTTTTCTGAGTCCTACTGACATAGGCACCTCCTTGCCATCCCAATTCCATCTCCTCATCTCCTCCTTTTCTCCTCTCAGGGTATCACTTGCATCATGATACCAACCTTAGAGGTTGAGCTAATGAGTTCCATTTAAACCAGATGCTCAATTTTTTAAAACAATGGAGCATTAATTAATAAGGCAAACCAACCTCTTTGCTGTTGTTTATTTCTCACAATGTAGCCTTGATGCATTCTGTCCTCGGACCCTCTTCATCAGAGGTAATAGTGAACAAAAACAAAGTGACCACTTCTGTAAAGGTAACCCTTTGAGTCATTGCACAGTAAGCAGAATGACTAAATGGGGTTAAAGAGAAAAAAGGGCTAATTATCCTAGTTGTGGGGGGGGGGAGGAAATGCTGCTTTTAAATAGAGAAGAATGAAGTGAAAAGTTTAACAAAGCTGCACATAAATACAAATGATATTTTATTACCCACTAGGGATGAATGTAAACTTCATGGGACTATCAACCAGTAAGCTGTTTAAGTTCTTACCAGTTCCTGAAACACGAGAAGCACTTAACAGATGAACAGTCAGAGATTTTCACCATAGTCATGGGATCAAAGCTATCATTCAAGAAAGGAAAGTGCTCAAGAAAAAGTCAAGACAAAGATGGGCATTTACTTTTTTCACATCTATAAGTAACTCTTCCTTTTCCATCAAACTCCCCACAAGAAAGCTGAATGTCTTTTTGGTATTTTGAACCACCTAGGGAACCCACCCTCCTTCATATACGTGTTTTAGAATTAGGACGTTTTTGTAAATACAAACAAAGTTGTATTCACATAAAAAGGCAGAATGGCTTTTAAGTGAGATGAACTTAGGTCTAAATCTTGTCCCATGATTATTAATCAAGAGACTTTGAACAAGCTGATTCTATCTTGGTATTATAATGCTGCTGCTTAAATCTGAACCACATTTCTTAATCCAGTACTTAAGTCTCAACTTAAACCTGGAATTTTTTTCTCCTTTTGAGGAAATTAGTCTCAGCTCAGACATCCCTGAGGTTAAGAGAACCATAGACAAATACTATATATATCAATGAGTTTGCCTTATAATGTTGTTACTGCTAATATCATAAATATAAAATACCTTTCCCCTAAAATTTTAGTCAACAAAACTCAGAGTTGAAAGATTTAAAACATATTCTTACTTTTTTGCTGAGTATATGTCTATAAAAACTTAATCTGCTCTAGGACATTTCAGTTCCATCTCTAAATTCAAATTTCTTGAGTTAATAATTTGTAAAAATACCAAGCAAATTTGAACCATGCTGCTATAGGTGTCATACTCTTTAAAGAAAAATTATTTTCCAAAGTCTTGACAAGTTGGAGAATCAAACAGCTAAATGCATTGGTTTTGACCCATGTCCAGTGTAGGTATTGGGTAAAGACAAACCTGCCTTCAAGCCTAGCTTCATCACTTATTAGACAAATGATTATGGAATGTTTTAAATCTCATTGAGTCTTAGTTTCCTTATCTGTAAAATGGGAATAATACCAGTTCCATAGGATCACAGTGAGAGTTAGGGCCTGTATAGAAAATGCCAGGAGTGGGACCAGGCACATAGAATGTGTACAATAAATGTCACCTGTCATTAAAGTCGCATTGAACTTTGCCTGGAGTGGGAGAACCATATTTCTTTTCAAAAGCTGACCAATCATAAAGTAAATGTGTATTGGCACAACATAGCCCCTAAAGTTTACATCTAACTGCTTTTATTTCCGTTGTAGAGCTTTTTGGTTTTGTGAATAATAATTCAATTCACATTCGTGTGTTAAAAAAAAAAAAGTACTGTGCAGATAACACAGAGAAATGAGTAACATTTCCAATTCTATCTCCAAAATCAATGGAGATTTTGAGATGGAGTTTGAAGGATGGAATTGGAGAAAGAGACTGGTTGTGTAAACAGGTGTTTATTATAGACGTGGGATATTTAAGATCAGCCTGTCTTCAAAAAAAAAAAAAAATCAAATGCAAATATTTATTTGTAATTATTTTTTTCTTTGTTAAACTTATAAAACAAAGTTTTATACACCTATTTTCTTTGTTAGGTTTATACTAAAACCATTTAGAGATTGCATACACCAATGTTTACAATAAAAGATGTCTTCAAAATGACAACAATTATATATTACTTGTCACTAGGATTTCTTTTGTGTGAAGTAAAGATTATAGGAAATGAAATAATTTGGCAGAAGGGGAAGTTGCTATTTTATAAATGACTGGACTTATATGTGGCTTTAATTCTATCTTGAAATAAACAAGATCCATGCAAGCAATTGAGTCAAGTGATGGGAGAAAAAATAAAGTATTTTAAATATGCTGATTCAAGGTGGTATAATTTTATAAGCATATTCTTTTCTTTTTTAAAAAGTTATTTTATTATTTTGAAATTTTGTTTTTATAGACATGTAATAATGTAAAAAGCTGAGCTGAGATTAAATTTAGCAATCTAGATAAAGTAGCTTAAGTGAAAAAACATCTTACGTTGTAATTCCTATATTGTGTCTCTCATAACTCTCCTTCTTAAAGCTTTGATTGTTTTAAAGGTTTTGTTTCAAAATATGACCATTTTAACTTCTCCACTTTGTTGTTAGAGATTGTTGACGTATTTAAGACACATTTTAACCATAATACAAACTCCACGTTGGTGGATTCCGTTAAAGAGAAGAGCACTCAACCCACTTAGGTGCTTGTTTGTTGATAGATGTCTCACCCACTGGACTGGAAATCCCATGAGGTCAGAGACCATGTCTGCCCTATTTATACTGTGCCAGGTCCCGGCCCAGAGCTTGCACTCTACAAACACTTCTTGCATGAAAGTACAAATCCCCCACTTCTCAGAACCTTTCACAAGAGCAATATCAACAAAAGGAAGAGAAAATGCTTATCGTTGTCTATTTTTGTTCTCCCACAAAGATAATTGCTTTATTGACATGGACCCAGAAGAGTTTCGTATGGAAACTACAGTTTTACTTCATGCTCTCACTTAGTGGTGCATAGATAAAATATTAACCAGTCCAGCAAGGCAACAATTTCTTCCCTGGGTGAATTAATGGTACACTCTCTTCTAGGCTGCCCTGGGGCTGGCATAGGAGGTACCATAGTGCAGGCAAGTAAGGTGTGGAGAGCTGCATGCACGACTACCAGTGACTGGCACTTGCTGATAGAAAAGGGCTCTGTTCCTTCCTTCTTCCCATCGCCTGTGTTTCAAGGACTGTGGAGCATCCAGAAGATGGTATTTTCAGAAGCTAATGAGTGAACATGAATGGGTGTCCACAGATCTGGTCTAATTAACCTAGGTGCTAAGGCTAAAACAAACATATCAGCTTTTCTTTGCAGTATCAACTCAATGGTTCTTAACTTTTACATTTTATGTTAACTACTTAATCACTTGAAAATATAATGAAAGGTGTGTGTCCTCTTCTGACCCCTAAGTCCACTTAAGCCAAAATGTACAAAGTTCTACATCATGTTTCAGGAAGTTGACTGACCTCCATGAAAAACTCTTAAGGAGTAAGATCAATAAAGTGTAAACTGGAGACATGGTACTTGAAAATAACTAGTGACTCCCGAGTGAAAGAGAAACGATGCTCTGTCTGCGCTTACTGTCCCTGGATGTGTCCAGGACAGAGACTTCAAAAAAATTCTTGAAGTCCTCAAAAGAGAAGGTAGAGATGGATAAGTGAAAGGATGACTAGGAGGAAGAGACTCTTCATTTTCCATGAATTCAAGATATCATTGACCTTTAGTTTTCTTGTCATACACAAGAGTAACACCCAAAACCATCCCAAAAGAAAACTGTGTACTACTTTCAACTGAGCAATCTCTTTAGCTAATCTGCTGAAAGGCAGTGCCAGGGACTAAAGGTAGCTGAGGTGGAGGGTGAAATTTTAGTCCTTTCATAATTCCCTTGAAGTCACCAAATAGATATATAAGTGGAGGAAAAAAAAACTGTGTGATGTTTTCACATAAAAAGAAAACAAAATTAGATATCGCTTCTCCACCTTTTGGCTACGATCAAGTATAAAAAAGAAAACAAAATTAGAAAATAATTCAGATTGTCTATGGGTTTAGAGATGTGGGCAGTCTCTCAGAATTCCCCAAATGTAGGCAAAATAAAGCTATAAAGCTTCTTAATCCATTTGTGTGTAATCTGGGGCCCTTTATTATCTGATTTTCAGATTTGAGTCCCTTATGTGTCTTGGTAGTTTATATTTCCAACTAGTATAATTTATTACTTTCCACATCTCAAGTGCTTTCCTTCTGGACTGCATCAGGTTACTCATCAAAATTAAATCTCTTCTTGTGGTCCCTAAACCAGGAAGGAGGAAATCACCACTTGCAGAATCTAGGGTTTTGAAACAAAGGAAAACTGTCTACTCCGAACCTGTTGGGTGAGCTTTGTAAGAACTTTCTTTTCTCCAACTGAAGGGGATGGACCTGGAAAACACCGCTGGTACCATCTTCTACACAGTGAGAAATAAAAGCAAAATGGGCAAGAGGGGAGAGTGGATAAGAAATGACATGCCCAGCCAGAAAAGCAAGACCTTGAAAGCATACACTAAGGAGATCCAAAGAGAATTGATACAGGCATTAGAGAGCCAAGGTTAATGGGGAGAATGAAAATGGCACTTTTTTTTTCTGAGCTTGACTTACTTAGACTTTAGCAATAACGCAGGGTGGCCTCACTCAAGAATAATTGTACTAACACGATTTTATACATCATATGTTTTATTTTTGTAATATTCACAATAACCCTATATTTGTGTATTATTTATTACCATTTAACAGATGAGGAAATAGACTCAGGTTAAGTAATGTGCAAAGGGTCACCCAGCAAGTAGGAGACAGAGTTAGGATTTGAACCTAAGCAGAGTCCAGAGACTCTGGGTCTACTCCAAGTTTTTCTCATGTGTCTGTAATTCTCACAGACTTGGTGTTTAGCACATTTCCCTGTGTTCTCCCTCCCTCTCCTGCCTGAGAAGGATTAGAAGGCTGGAGAAGAGGATCTTGAGACAGTGGGGGAGAGGACAACATATAATCCAGTAGAAGAACTAACCCTTCCTCCTGTCAAGGACTCAGTTTTTTCATTGGTAAAATGAGGGAATTTGTTTCCACAGTCCCTTCTGTCTGGAGTATTATTGTAAGAAGCATAGCATACATGGAATAGATGGAGAACTTTCTCTGGGAAATTTGACCGTTTGTGCCAGGAAAGAACACTTGAGATGCAGCTAAACTTCAAGAGAACTTGCACTTGCCCAAACAAACAAAAAGTCTCATTTGCAAGATTCTCATCAACTGGGAGAAGGTCCTTAACTTTAAATTAAGGGCTTACTGGAGAAAGAGCCTAGAATTGAAGGTCGTGGGGATGGTGAGAGGTAATATCAGACTCCTATCCCCCAACCCCAAAAATGAGAGGAAATGCTTCCTGTGCTCTTTGCTCTCTTGACAGCTTCCTCTTACGTGGTTTCCGCATGACTTTTAGGTAAGTTTCAACTGTTGACCCTTTATTGTGAAACAGGTCATGTGGTGGGAGTTGGAAACATTTTTTCAAAGGAAGAAAGCCTCCTGTGGTTTGCTTGAGAGAAAAACATCAAATTCAATGCATACCTCTTGAAAATATGTTATCCATCCAGTCAAAAGATATTTACAGAGCACTTTCTATATCGCAAGCACTTTTCTAGTTGCTTAGGAAATGTTAATGAATAATATGAATAGAAATGCCTACACATATGAATGTTTTAGGTTGATAAATGTTATGTTTTTAAAAAATAAAGCAAGGCAAGGGAATCAGGGTGTCCGGAGCGTGAGGAGATGAGCAGATTATAGCATTAGGGAGTCCAGGGAAGCATCCTTGAAAGGTCAAAATTGAGCAAAGAATTAAGGGATATAGGAATTAACTAAGTGGTTATGTGGGTGAATATTTCAAGCAAAGGGACAGCCTGAGGTAATAGTTTGAATTGGGAACTGAGTGGTTATTTGAGGAACAGTAGGAGGCCACGTACCTGGGTGGGAGGGGGTCCGGAGAATGAATAGGAAAGGAGAACAGAGAGTAATGGGCCAGATCTGATAGGCTGTGCAGGTCAGAAGGATTTCAGCTTGCACTGAGTGGGGAGTCATTGCAGGATCATAAGCAAATCGGTGACATGATCTGACACTCTGACTGTGAGGGAACAAAGGTAGTGGGGACAAAGGTAAATCACAATGAGCAGTTAGTCGTTATTGTGGGAATCCAGGAGAGATTTGTTTGTTTGTTTGTTTGTTTATAGCAGGCCATGGTGGTTACTGCAGAGACAGATGGTAACTAACGGGCAGTTTCTGGATATTTAAAAAACAGCACAAAATCCTGAGGGGCTGGATATGAGATGTGAGCAAAAGATAACACATTGATGACGAAGACTTTAGTGCAAGCGATTGGAAGAACAGAGTCTCCATCAACTTCGACACTTGACGAAGTGTCTAAACTAACATTAAAACGTTACTTGGGTATGGGACAATTGTTGCTTAATTAAGCACTTCCAAGTCCTGAGTGGAGCTTCTCAATCAGACAGCACAGTAGCCTGAAGCAGTGGTTATTGTTGGTGGTGCAAAGAAGACAGAGGCAGGAAGGGAGGGTAGAGGGTGAGGGGTATATAATAGATTAATATTTCTTGTATTCCAGTCACTGTATTAGGTTCTTTTTTAAAATAATAATTGTATGTGCTTAAGGTAGCATGATAATTTCATATACATGTAAGTGAAGTGATTATTATAGTTAAGCCCTTTAACATATAATTTTCTCCCATAGTTACCATTTTTTTGTGTGATGAGAGAACCTGAAATCTCTTAGCAAATTTCCAGTATTCAAATATGGTATGATCAACTATAGTCATCATGCTATATATTAGATCTCAACTTTTCTATTCACAAAAACTCATGAAGCTGGTCTTTGATGTGATCACTGAATAAGGTCACATTCTCTGTCAGATATTGGTAGGATTGAAAGCAGAGAAACTAAATATTCAGCCTGAAACTTTTTATCCTAGCTTGGACACTGAGCCTGAATGCACTATGAAGTGTCTTTCTTTTATTCTACTGCATAAAATCTTTTCTCCAGTGTTTTCATAATAATAAAAGGTCAAGAAGCATCACGACCAAACGACCAGTCACCATGAGGTGCATGGAGCACCTCTCAGGCCCAGCGCCCAGCCGGGCGCCTCCTCGCAGCAGGGGCAGGTGGCAGGCGGGTGCCTCCTCCCGTGATTTCAGTTACGCGCTGGGTCTCTAGTTGATATATAATTGACATACATCACTGTATAAGTCTCAGGTATACAGCATAATGTTTTGGCTTACATGTAGTGAGAACTATTTTTAATAACATGAATCTATTGCAATACATTACAATGTATAAGTATAGTTTACTAAATATAGGCAGTTGATTTATTTTTAAGTCTTATGCACCTATTTCGATAGTTTCTCTCCTTCCTCTTCGTCCTCCTTTTTCTTTCTCCTCACCCCCTTTCTTCAATATACTGATATTCTTAAAAGAAACAGAGAAAGAAAAAGAGAGAGAGAGACTCAGGCTCACCTTGATCTTTGCAGGGCTTTGTGGAGGAACCTATAGCATAGGAAAGCACTACCTCCCTTCATAAATATATCATGGTGAAAGAAAAAGAAATTTTAAGAAAATAAGATATTTTATCTTTTCTGTGATAGGTAAGTGTTCTAGATGCAGGTCTTAAGCTCTGCACAGATTCCATCCTGGATGCTTTCGGAGTCTTGCAGCTTGGGAAAGAATGTGTAGTGAGCTCTGCCTAGGGTCGCCCTTAATCATATCTAGGTGTAGAAAGGTTTCTAAGTGGAAAAGGCTAATAAAAGAAAGCCTTGTGATATCCAGTATGTCCCAATACAAAACCCCACCTTGTGGTCAGAGGGTAGCATCACCACACTCCTGTCTGCAAACTTGCCTAAAAGGTGGGGCTGGGAGAATTTCAGGAAGTGCAGCCAGGGGTTTAGGCTTCACGGGGTCTGTCCCTTGGCTTTTTTCATTCCTTAGGAACTGTGTCAGTTCACTTGCTCATTTCCTCTGCGGTGTGTGTGTGTGTGTGTGTGTGTGTGTGTGTGTGTTGAGGAGGGGGGGGCAGTCTGTCCCTCTAATAATTTGTTTCGAATGGGGAGAAGTGAAAGGAAGGGAAAGGAAGGATGAGAAAGTAGATGAGAAAGAAAGAAATGAGGGAGGATTGTAGAACACCTGTTTTTCTCTTCAAAAAGCAGGCATTTCCTTAATGCCAAGGATTATAAAAATGATCACATCAAAATATCTTTTGAATATAGCAATATGATGTATGATGGTACATTGCACATCATACATAGTACATTGTGTGATAGTTAATTAGCCTTTTAAAAAAATGTGGTAAAAAATATGATATAAAATTTAGTATCATAACCATTCTTTTTTTTTTTTTTTTACACATTGACATCCTTTATTGGTAGTATGTAGCCATTAAGCCAAAATTCAGCCATCAATTACAACTTCATTTCCCATCCACAATTAATGAGAATATATTTTACTTCAAATGGGACATATAGGCAGAGTGCTAAGAGTTAAAGTATAACCTTGAAGTCTTAAATTCACACTTCAAATATCAAAAGAAGCAATTCCCCAAAATCATGAAAACATAAAAAAACACATTTAAGTCATTTCAATTTTTCTTGTTTATGTATTTATAACTTCAGACTTCAAAAGCATACTTCATAAAGTCATTATTCATTTAAAATAGACAAATGTTTACAAAGAACATTGAACTTACACTTTAAGGGTTGTTTATAAAATAGTACTTGAAAGGTTGACCTATATAAGGAAACCAGAGTCCTGTCAAGAGAGATGGTAAACTATAAATATAAAATATACCACAGTGTTGAAAACCTCACAGTATGCTATAGGAAAATTACTAAAGATAACTTCATCTTTCTGGGGTAAAATGTATTTAGCATTACAAATTCAAATGTAAATTTTATATATGAATTCAATAAGAAATACATTTAAATCTTGCATTGTCACTTAATTACCATCTGTTTTGTGTTAAACAATAAAAATTATGTACTTTTTGAACATGTGTACATCAAAGCCAAAAGTTTATTTTTTACTTTTTCCTTTACTGGCAACTTTAGATGCATTTTTAGGTTTTGGTTCCCAGAGGGCGTTTTCCACAGATCTTGAAGCTGCACCTTGGTCTAGCTTGGCAGCCTTCTTCTTCTCAGTTATTTCCTTGACTCTGTTCATGTATACTCTGACTCTTCCCAATTCCTGCTTTCTGGGTGTTCCTTCAGATTAACTCCCTGAATTGCCAGATAAACCCAAAACACTGAATTTAACATGTAATCAGAAACTAAATCCACTTTTGCTTGTTCAAGTGGGTCCAACTTCTGTAACAACTCATTTCCAGAAACAGACATCATGGTCTTCAGCATGTCATCCACAGCACCAATGGAATTCTCAAATGTTGATAAATACTCATGGATTTCTGCTGGATAGTTTTCATTCATTTCTTCTTCTGCCATTATGAACAACTCACTGGCCTTCCACTCTGTCGTCTGGAAAGCAATCCACCATAACCATTCTTAAGTGTGCGGTTCACTCGGTGACATTAAGTGCATTCTCATTGCTGTGCAACCATCAACATTCATATTCAGAACTCTTAGTACTGACTTTTTAATAAAAATGATCTTGTTTTAAAGCAAGGCCCCAACACTCAGTAGAATCACTGGTGTCTGAGGCCTGTTTCTCTCCTCTGTAAATGGTATATTAAAAACAACAACAATCTGATAGGGTTGTTGTGAGATTAAATAATAATGTTGTAAAGTGCTTATCATAGTGACAAGTGACAGTATTCATTATTGTTATTATGGTTTCCTGAAATTCTAGCCACTTGTTACTTCATGAATGACATGATCCCAAACCTTTCTGTCATCAGTAGTGACACTCCCAGATCCCTGATAAGCATAACCCAATCGCCCATAGATTCCCATCATCATCATCATCATCATCATCATCATCATTATTTTAGAACTGTCATTTCCTATAGCAAAGAAATTGGTCCAGAAAAAAAAGTAGCTGCCAAGGCACTGAAAGAATGGTCTTTAGCACCCCTCTTTTGCAACACAAATGATCAACTTATTTCAACAACTATAAAGCACCAAGAGCTCTGGATCCATGAGGCAGGGCCTGGGGTGGGTCAGGATCTGGGCAGCCCATCCTTGGCATAGTTTAGCAGCATAGCCTCTATCCAAGAAGTCAGACTCAAAGACTACAACTTCCCTGCGTGCACATCGCCTTCTTGTGACTTTTGTAGATCTGGCTAAACCAGTGGAATGGACAGTCCAGGAGGACACAACCTCCTTACTCCCCTAACTGGCTCCCTCTCATGTCCAATTCTCCCCATCTCCCCTGCCACCCCTTGCTTCCTCACAATATATCTGAGCTCCATCTCATAGTCTGTCAGGCCTGCTGCATAGGTAATTTTTTTTAAGGTGGGTTAAGTTTAAAAGGCTCCTGTAGGTACTCTAATTTACCTCTATTTCTAGAACCATTCTGACTTCCCATACATTATCCCATTCAGTTTTCAAATAGGACTCTTTCTCCTCTCCTCCCACTTTTCTTCCTTTCCTTCCCTCCCCCTTTTCTTCTTTCCTTCCTTTCTTCCCTAAAAGTTATAGTTCCTGATTATAAATATGATTCACTTTTAGTGTAGAAAATTTGGGAAATAAGAAAACAAAAATTATGTGTGATCTCATCACCCAGAGATAAAGACATTTCTATATATCTTCCAATATTGTACATGTATTTATGAACATATATTTCAAAAATTGGGTGATACTGTGCATACAATTTTTAGTTCTGTTTATTTCTCTTTCCACTCTCTTGTCAGCTTTTCTTATCACACCTACAAATAATAAGCTTTAGCATTTGTGACATATTATAATACTAGAGGCCTGGTGCATGAAATTCATGCAACTGGTAGAGTCCCTAGGCCTGGCCAGCGATCAGGGCTGATCTGTGGGGCAATTGGGTGAGGGGGCCTGCTGGGACCCACCTTGGCCAGCTTGGCACTGCCCACTCACTGGCCGGCCCTGCCTCCAATTGCCCTGCCTCCACTGCCGGTCGCTTCCCCCTCTGGGGCATCTGGTGGGGTGATTGGAGGGCCCCCACTGGCATCACTGGCACCCATCTTGGCTGGCCTGGGGCTGTGCAGGCTGGGGGCAGCTCCTGTGTTGAGTGTCTGCCTCCTGGTGGTCAGTACACGTCATAGCAACTGGTCATTCCACCAGTTGTTCCACCATTTGTTCAATTTGCATATTAGGCTTTTATTATATAGGATGTGGTTTTACCAAGTAACTTTTTGTAACATCTCCCCTATTTGGGACCATTCCCCATTTCCTAGCCCTACCACACTAGGCTAAGCTCTCCTTTCTCTGGTCTGGATCATTGTAGAAATCTAATAACTGGTTCAGCTTCAAGCTTCATTCCTCCATCATCCACTCATTTAGGCCAAGTGAACTTTTTAAAATGCTAATCTAACCATGCAATTTAATTTCAATGTCTACAGGACACCAAGGTCTTCAAGACACAGTTTAGGTCCCTCGTCATTATAGAAGTCCTGCTTCACTGGGCCTCTTCTGATCTCTACATACTCCTCTCTGGATCTGTCTGTCTCCTTTTCCACCCTCTGCTTCAGTCTTTCCATTCTTGGTTCTTTGAGCTTACTGTACTCTCTGGAATACTCTGCTTCCACTGCTCCCTATTCCCTTCTTTTGTTTTTTTTTCTCAACAAACTGCTTATCTTTACAAAGTCCAGGCAACAATATCCTCTGCCCTCAACCTGCCACCATCTGGGTTCAGGTCTCCCAATCTGTTCTCCCCTTATTCTGTGAGCCTACTTTGAGCCTAGTGGGTATATCAGAATCACCTAGAAGGCTTGTTGAAACACAAATTATAACAATCTACCTGCAGAGTTTCTGTTTCAGAAGGGATGGGGCAGCAATTTGCATTTCTAGAATTTCATAGGTGAAAATGATGTTGCTTGTTCAGGAAATAGATGTTAAGTCCCACTGCTGTAGCCTAATATACTGTATTATTAGTGATTTTATTTTTCTCCCCTCCTGACAGTAATTTCCATGAAACAGGGTCTGAACTGAACCCCAAGATCCTGGTCCATGGTAAGCAAATAATACATCTCCTGAATAGAGGAAGTCTTCCATGTGTCCTCCTGGCCCAGCAACCAAGTGGTAACAGTGACCATAAAAGCCCGCTTCCTCTGTGGGCTCCTCTGTGATAGATTCCTGAGCCATGATGCAATAACAATTCCTACGCAATGTCATTGCTGACACTCTCCAGGAGTCATGGGTCTGAGTCCCTTGACCATATGTGGAATTTCCAGAAGATTTTGGAATTCTCCTCCTAAAGTCCCTTTCCTCAATAAATTTCCCATGGCCGATGCGTCAAAGAATAAAAATAATAAGGCATTGTTTTCCTGTAGCTAAATCATCTATTGTATGAACATTTCTCATTAACCTTGCTATTAGGAGCCACACAAAAAAATATACAGGAAATTACATGAGGTTTATCTTAAAATTTTGGTTAAAATTTTTTGCATATGTTAATTATTTGCATTTTTGGTAGCAGGTGAGGATCTCCATGTCAAGGAAAATATAGTGTCATGGGAAATAAAAGCCCCCTTTAATGTGACCTAATGAAAGCTTTGCATGGGACAAATTCTGTTCTACTACCCCACTAACCACATCTGCCTCCATACAGATGGCATGTTGAATCTAAACCTAAACTGACCAAACTCAGTAAAATGAGTATTTCTTGAACTTCCCATAAGCATATGAAGGAAGGAACCAAAGTGGTGTTTCCCTAAAGTGTTCTGGTTTCAGTTTTACATGTTAGGCTTATAGATGTTACGACAGTCTTTTAAAACATGCTAGTAATTTGTAAATTATACATTTCTATTAAAAGT
Organism: Myotis nattereri; assembly: GCF_964212035.1. NCBI lineage: Eukaryota > Metazoa > Chordata > Mammalia > Chiroptera > Vespertilionidae > Myotis > Myotis nattereri. The sequence goes on from NC_138075.1 coordinate 184,338,382, forward strand.
GCTAATGATTTCTATTGGAGTAGAAGATAAATTAACTCTTGTTTGTTCTGTTTTCAAAGACAATCATGACAGGAATTTCATTTTCATTAGGCAAGCATGGACCAGACAGAATGGGAAGTTAACTTTACTTCCCAGTACTGAAGCAGATGGAGCAAGGCTGGAGAAGTGATACAATTCCCCCAGTGTTATCCCATTTCTCATAATTTCTTTGCAATTGTTGACCAACTCTGTTTTTTTTTTTCTTTTCTCGTTAACCGATAATCATCAGGGCATAAATTATTTAGTACACGAACTCAGATGTAGGGAGCTGAACTCAAAAATGACAATTCAGAGTTATGTACCACATGGATAATCAACAATTAGCTAGAAGACTTATAGATATTTAATAAGCATAAAAATAAAGATAGCCAACACTAATACATTTCAACTAATTTCCATCTATAAATAATAATAAGAATGGGGATGAAGCATTTCCTCCCCCCCCCCCCGCCCCTCTCCTAAAACAGAAGGAGGACAAGATTTACCTTGAATAATTCAAGTGGCTCTTTCTTGAGTTCTAGCCTCTTACTTAAGCATGTGTCGTAATTCAATAACCAGTAAGTAAAAACTCAGGAGTTCTTTCTTGTCACTCTAGCTGAAGGGGCTATCCTAAGTCTCATCAGCATTAGTCAACCTGAGCTGGAATTCAGAGAACCTAAAAAGCTGTACATAGAAATACACACATATACAAAATGTTGTGTAGTGAGAGGTGGCTAAAATTACAGAATGATTAAAATAACGATTCATTTGGCTTATTTAAAATTTAAAAATGTTTTTCTAAGTAAAGTGACAACACCATTTATTTGAAATGTTAATGATTTGATCTTATATATTAATTTGCCAGAATACACAAGTAATAGAAAATATCAAGAACTCACCTAGGGTATAATTATGGCAGTGTTTTCTTTATCTTTCACTATGTTCTTAAAAGGGATTCTGTGATTACTTTTACTCACTAATGTGTCTCTTTCTTTTATCAATATTACCTAATAATAGACAAACATGTAAATTGACCATCCCTCCACTCACCAGCCAATCAGGAGAGTGTTCAAATTAACCCAACAAAGATGACGATTAATTTGCATACACACACACGAAGCAGCAGAGTGAAGACTGAAGGCTCTTGCCGAAGCGAAGGCCTGGGTCCCAGGTGCCGGAGGAAAACCGGTGCTGACAGCCAGGGGAAAGGATAGCCTATTGCATGACTCTCTTCATGAAACGGGCCTCTAGTTGAATTAATATTTATTAAATGGCAATAAATGCCAGGCATGGTGTTAGGTACAAGTGAATTTTTGTTAACATGTATTAATGCTGCCCACTAAAATTTTTAATAAGACATGTCTAAACACTGAGTTGAAGATATTTGTGATATCAATATTATTTTAAACACAACCTCAAAAAATACCTTGAAGTATAATATATTAGTTCAGCCTGGAAGTTATAACAAATTATAATATAGTAGAGGCCTGATGCACAAAATTTGTACAAGGGGCTCAGCCCTCACAGCCCCAGCTTTGTCCAGAAGGTCGTCTGGAAGGATGTTCAGCTGTCCAGCCTAATTAGCATATTATGTTTTTATTATTATAGATTTCCTTTATTGCACAAATAAAAGCAAACAATGTTATCATTATAACAAACTCTGACCAATATCCAAAGTGGGGAAGAGAGTGGGAAGAGTAGAGAATGCTCATACTGTGCTTCAGTTTAGCTTTATTTATCCCCCAATCATATACTAACATCTCATTGTTTATGCTGCTTAGTACAGAAGGAGTAAACCTATAAATACTGGGTTTAAAATAGGGAAGTCAGGCCCAACAGAATCTAAAGAACTCTAAAGGGTTTTGATCACTATGCAGCTCTTACGTGGATTTAATTTTTCCCTGGGCCTCTCCTCCCTCTACTAGTGATTGAACCAAACAGTATTGGTATATCACCAGGTTGCAATTAGTGTTTGAAGGAGAAAGCATAGCTCACTCTCATGTTTGCTTCCTTTCGATCCATGAGCTATAACCTTTAACAATATATACAGGTAACTTGGAGGTTGAATAAGTAAAGACATGAACACAGGTATTAGGTTGCATGCTTCCATACCTCCAAGCACCAGGTTGGAGTACCTTGGTCTTCAGAGTAATACAGCATAATGTCAGATTGTACCAGAAGCCATGGGATTGAGATGGGTATCTCCCTGGAACATCAGTTTTAATGGGAATAAAGAAAATTGAAATATTACTTTTATGATGCATTGAACTAATGAAGGAAAAATTAAGTAAAAAAAAAATGTTGCTTGAATTTTTCAGTTAAAACAAAAGCTTTCCAGAGAATTTCACACTTATGTGGGCCATTGGGCTTCTACTGCTGGTCCCAAATCCCTAGGCTCCATATGTACTCTCCTATGCCACTGGAGGTACTTTAGTTGCAAGATTGAGAGGTGCTGTAATTTCCTACTGACTCCTACTCAACCCATCAGCTCTGCTGTGTTAAACAATTTGTTGTAATTCATGTGTGTGTGTGTTTCTTTCTCTTATCTGATTGGTCTCTCTGTGCCCAACACATGGCTTAGTGAATTGCAACCAGACTAATAATCATTAATTCCAAGTCTGATGTTCCTTTATGAATATTCATATAGAGAGTTAATTCTGTTCAAAATTGTAGAGAAGTCTGCTATCAAAGTTCCCAAACCACTTCAATTCTATGCTCTATTTCTTACACCCAGGATACTCATTTTCTCTCTTTTTTTTCGTCTTTTTCAAAACCTCATTTTTTTTATTTGTCTTCCACAATTTGACATGAATGATTAATAAAACTTGAAGTCTCCTTCCTAATAAAAATAAAAGATGTGTGTTTGAACAGGGAACAAATCCTTTAAGTAAAGGGAATTGTAGGCGTCTGTCAGTAGGTGGGAAGAAATTATTTTTGTCATTGGGCATTCCCAGTTCTTCTAAAGGGACATCATATAGATGATTACATATTCCAATAACTTACAACACCAGACTTTAAATAATCTTATGCTGGATCATATGAGTCAGACTGAACTCACTTTTTTATGAAAAGGTTATTTCCAAAGTCCAAAATGGCTGTCAGCACCAGATGGCATTACTAAGTGCAGAATCCATTGGGATTCATTATATGAATTTAAATCTTTGGCAGATAAACTTCTATCCTATGAAATAAAAAGAAAAATGTTTGATCCTGATGGATTTCCCTTCCCTCATCTATTAAATGAAAATCTTGGGAAGTTATAGCGGAGAATATTTAACAGTATATTTTTTACTAGCTAGGAGGTTTCCTTAGTGCATTCCATGTAGTAAGTCATTTATTCTTCACAATGGCCTTCAGAAGTTGGTAGTACTATTATGCTCAATTTGCCCTCAGATGAGAACACTGAAGCATTGTCCAAGGTCCCATAGGTCTAAGCAACTGAGCAAGTTTCAAAGTCTGATATCGAATTCTAGAGCCTGCCCTCTTACTCACATACCATGAGCTACAAATCTCTTCCAGGACTAAGAATCTACAAATCTCTTTCATTCACTTATGATGCCCATCTAATAAAAGAGCATTAGCCTATGAAGCATCATATTAAAGAAACTGCACAGTAGACAACACCTGCATAATCAAGAAATTATGAAGATAATTGTGTGTGCCCTGTTTGTCCAAGTTCCTCAGCATTATAATAATTGAGACAGACTTATCTAAACCTTTTTGCTTCCAGAATATTTTAAAGTTCTATGACGTTTGTATTCTGGAATGAGGAGGTCACTTATAAAGCATCGTTAATGTTGACAATTTTTTCTGCATTTCCTGATAATGCCAGCAGAATGGGTAGCTTATCATATGTAATCCCAGTGTCCATAAGAATTAGCAATTACTGGACTACTCAAGGGCATATCTAAGATTTGTCTTAGAAGTCACAAAGTCCACTTTCTACATTATAGACTATATTTTTATTTTATTGTGCTTTTTTCGAGAGCCTAAAATGAAGATACAATTCAAGGAATTAGAAATATTTGGGTGTATTTTTCATGAATAAGGAATTTCTACTTACAAAGTGGGACAAGGGCTTTAAATATTAAATTTATTTGAGGACCTCCCTAAAGAATCCTTATGTAGTAACCTAAGTTGGATTTAGGTCTGTATGTTATGGACTGATCTAAACAAATACATTTCTCTTTATTCCTTTTCATTGAGAGATTTGGTTATTTTTTCACAATGAAACACTTATAGAGCTCTCAACTATTAAAATGATATCATTACATGCTCCCCACACCAGATTAACCTCAGATAATGTGGTCTGACCTACAATATTAAAGGCTGTTCATTAAACTTACTAAATGATTTTGGTCAATTTCTCCTTTTCTTAAAGAACTTTTCAGGTAGTCTAAACTAGCCAGGATGTCAGGGAACTGGTTTCTGGCACATCCTGAGTTTCTTGAGAAAATGACTCAATCTCTTTGAGCATAAGACTCTCCATCTAGTAAACTAGGAGTTGGTCATCATTATTATTTCTTTCTGAAGTTGTCCTAGTGATGAATTTACACATGGAACCACAAAAGTGTTGGTCTCATCTGAGGGAACTGTCTGAAAAAGTAAATGTCATATCCTTGAAAGTTCCTCAATCCAATCACCACACAAAGTTGAGTTTTCTCAGGGAATCACTATAACAAGGCCATGATATGGTTTGCTTTTGAAAATGTAAACTTTTGCATATTTCAGGAAAGAATTCAAATTTCTGATATGTTAAAAATAACATCTTCAAGATACATGAGCTACTATAAAATCAAGCTTAAATATACTGCTCTAATGGGTAACCAAACATTATTGGGAAAGTTTTCAGTAATCTCTATATTCATTCTAAACTTGTTACTTATTTTAATTACCCTGCTAGGTCATCTAGTCTTCGGTTTACTGTTGTGTCATATTATCATTTCTTCCCATGACTTGAGAAAATTTGACTAGCCTTAAGAAAAAATAAACATAAAAAAGAATGACAAAAGAAAGATTACAATCCATCTAGTAAAGGTAAGCTGAATGAATCCTCAGATCAGATACAAATTAATAAGTAATCATTATTAGCATCATGAATTTTGGGCAATTGTTAAGAATACAATTAATTTGACTTCAGGGAGAATTTCCATGGGTCATTCATTGGTGCATTTAAAGTATCTTTTCAGAGTTGTGTTGTATGAAAGGAGAGAAGGTTAAAGTATCTTCCCAGAGTAAATTCACATTAGAAGGTACTATATTGTTTAAGCATCATATTTGAAGGAGAAAATGAACAACATTCCTCAAGCAGTAACCAATTTTGTAGAGCATTTATTGAAAATAATTGGAGGCAATGCCAAAAATATTTCATGGGAGACTTGAAATATTTCTGTTTAGCAATAACATTCTTACCTAGCTTCCTGAACTCAGGTTAATCTGATCTCACTATTGGTAGCTTGTGTTTATCTTTTTTAGTCACTGAGTTGGCCAAACCTATCATTATCCACATTTTCCTTCTATGTTTGAACCATGTGTACACAATGACCATGAAAAATTGAGCAATTCTGCACCCAGGGTTGGGATGCTTTTATTCCTCAGGCTGTGAAATGTGTAAGTATTGCAACCCCTAATGTTATCCCACATTACCATATTTTATGAAATAATTGTGCCATCAATATCTAAGTTATGATTCACTAGTAAATAAATGAGAGTCCTCCTTTAGCAAACCTTTTGGTAGTTCTTTGTAAATATCTGAGCTAAGAGCAGTTCATGCCATGATACTCACACTTCTTCCATGTTCTAGTATTTAAGCCTGGGTCTAATTTGTAAAATAAAAATGTGATCATGAACTTATCTTCACGCAGCCCTAACTCAGCTCTACAAAGCATAGACCATATGGTTAAAGAAACCTGGCTTCCAAACCTGAGTCTGATACACTTGTCGTTAATGTGACATTTCAGCAAGTCATTAAATGATAAAGTCTCCAATTTCTTTTGTGTAAATTTGAGGTAATTATAACTACCTTGAAGGATTAAGTAATATGATGAGGGCATGTAGAGTAATTAATACACAATAGCCATTCAATAAATAGTACAATTATTACCACTATTATTTGCTATGAGAATTGCTTATTTTTAAAATCTAAAAACCAAATCTCAAATCAGCTTTCATTGGTTGAGAGTAGCCATGAGCCAAATCAAATATTCTATTTATCTAAAAGTATGAATATTTGTAATTTTCCAGGAAGTTGTTAAGGAAGAAATATTGCAGGAAAACATTCTCTTTTCTTACATGTCATTGGCACTACTATAATGCAGCATTTCCTCTGAGGATTCAGAAAGATTTTCCATGTATTCGAACATAAAAGCTGTCATTTTGATGTGCCAACTATTCCACCCAGAATTCTGACCTAGAAAGTTCAAAAGTAATTACTATACTCTGACATGATTCTATCCTTAAAGATTAGCAATGAGCATCCTAGGCATTTTCATATATGCTATCTTATTTCATCCTAACAACTCTTTGAGGCAGGCATTATTATTTCTCATCATTCATGTCAACTACCACAGAGTGAACTATCAGAGGAAGGGGGTGTAAATGTCAGACAAGGGCCTTTCTCCTTGTAAGGAGACACCTATGAACCATTATCAGCCAGCATTCCTAGCAGCTGGAGTTTGGGTGCACTGGCCTGGAAAACAGGATAGGTATAAGCACCAGCAGGATCTATTATATTCCCATTTTGCAGGTGGTAGGGGAAAATGAGGATCAGAGTATTTAAGTGATTTTACCATGCTCATATATCTGGTAGGGGAATGTCAGATCCTAAATCAAACTGCCAGATTCCAAGTCAAACTAAACACGCTTTCTACTACACCACATCTGGTTTACAGAAGGATACTAGAGGAGCGTTGTAAATTTGTACAAACCTCTCATGGAGTGGTAGGTTAGACACGAGGCTTTATTATGCATGTTACTCACTGTAAAAAGTAGTCATTCCTTTAGATTTCTCTACATTTTGCCCTTCTCAACTTCAGCTGGTGCCCCCATCACCTTTGTTTTATAGAAATTGGAAAACAAATCCATAGGCATCCTATCCATGATTATATACAGCTGTATTTCAGGTCTTCTCAGAAATGTGTTCCAACTTGTGTCCAGTCCTTTGCATCTGACCTCATACAGTAGCTTTGTTGTTGTTGTTGTTTTACCTCTTTGGAATAACGGTCAAGTTTGGGACTTGACCATACAAAGCCTGATAGTAAACAGGCCTGTTCTTGTATGCCATAGGTCCTATAGCTCCAGTTTAGATGACATCTGTGATCAGCACTTGAACTGTGACAACTACAAGGCATTACAATAGTGGAATGGCCAGCACTTCAATTTAGTAAATCAAGGTTCTACCTTGCAGAGGCAGAGGCTTGATAGATGATCCACATGTAAGGCAAAACTGGAGAGATGTCAAAGTACAGAAAACACTGGGGCCGAGAGGAAAGACATTTATTCTAACTGGGAGGATTGGGAAAGGCTTCTTGGAAGAGAATGCAACTTAACTAGATTTTGAATACTGAAGAAAATTTCAGCAAGTCATGTCATTTGAAGGAAAATATGAAGGAGGCTGGTTTGAGGGACACAATTTGAAGGACAAACATTTCCCTCCAAAAGCAAAGATCAGAAATGAAATCAGGAACTGAGGCAAGTAAATAAATATCTGAACCCAGATGTAACAGCACTAAGTTCAGAAACACAAGGAGGGGCCAATTTAGTTCCTAGAGGACAAACAAATCTAAACCCAAAACCAAAACCTAGAGTCACAAGTACGGACAGAGAGATATCAAGCCAAGAGAGGTCAATAAAACTGACTAGAACCTAAGTTTGCAACAGAGCCTCCTATGGTAAAGAGAGCTTCTCCAAAACTTAGGCAAGGTCTTAACAGGAGGCAGAAGTAGGTCATTAGGTTGTTTGTTTTTCTCAACTGGTCAAGGTCAACCTGAGGCTTCCAATCACAACCCGAACACCACCACCGCTACTTTTGGGCATGGTGCTTCATGAACACTGTTTCCCAAGAATCACTCTAGAGAAGCAAGAGGCCTTACATGCCCCCATTCACAGAACAAGCACACTGATTAGAGAAGCAAGGGCTTCGATCCTGGGATGTGCAAAAGGAAAGAGCCATCCTCCGTGGCATTTTATGTGGTAGGGGGAAAATGAGGATTAGAGCACTGCTAATATCAGATTAGCAATGGCCTAAAACATCTCAGGGTTTTTTTGTGTGTGTTTTTTTCGTTTTCATTCTTTAAAAAAAAAATTAACTGTTAATTGACATCTCTTATGTGGCTAGTGACCTAGGCATTATTAATGTACTTTCAACTACCTGAATGTCCTAATTTGAAGTAATAAAGAAAGGAGAAAGGGGAGAGCGGAAAGGAGATACTTAGGGTCAACATCAGAAGGCATTCTTTCCTGGGAGTGGAACGTCATGGGTCATGATGCCCAGACATAATGTAGCTGAGCATTCATGATTCAGGGCTTTTGAGGGCTTTTAAGTGGTGAAGCAAAAGGTTAGAGAGGAGCGGCAGGAAGTAACATTTCCAAGTGCCTATTTGTACCAGGCATGATGCCAATTATTTTTGCATAATTGTTATCTCCATTTAATGTTCTTCACGTTACAAGTTGGTAAATTTCCAAAAGCAAAGTCACTCAGAATAAATCATGCTTGGCGAGTATGGACAATGATATTTTAATAACTATGTATGGTGCCAGGTGGGTACTTAAAATACTGGGGGCAAGGGGGGTTACTGTATAAGGTATATCATTGTCTGGCCACTGTGCTGTACATCTGAAACTAATACAAAATAGAGTTAAATGTAAACAAACAAACAAATAAATAAATAAATAAATAAATAAAATGGAGTCATTTGCTATTTAAAAGAAAAAATAAAATAAAGTGAATAACCTAATAATATGCACTAAAATAAGAAATGGAAATGTCAATTAAGCAAATCTTTTTTAGCTACTCTTTTATTATAGAACTGTAAAATATCTGGAACAATAGCTCATCCCTTCAGAAACAAACAGAAGGCAATATTACATATTCCATTTTCCTTTCAGAGTTCTTTTAGACATTTAATATTATGGACATGCTTATAGTGTTGTATTAAAAGATAATTGTGTGACAAAAGGCAGGTCTTCACTTCTTCTTTTTTTAAAAGGGATAAATCATGCTTCCTTCTGCTACTCACATCCAAATTGAAGTATAGCTCAGCTTGGAGTTTTGGACCAATTTTGGACCACTTAAAGGGTCTTCACTGATATTTCTTTAGTTCCAGATAATAATTAAGAATACCCATAAGAGCCGTAGCCTGTTTGGCTCAGTGGGTAGAGCATCGGCCTGCAGGCTGAAAGGTCCTAGGTTCGATTCCAGTCAAGGGCATGTACCTTGGTTGCAGGCACATCCCCAGTAGAAGGTGTGCAGGAGGCAGCTGATCAATGTTTCCCTCTCATCGATGTTTCTAGCTCTCTATCCCTCTCCCTTCCTCTCTGTAAAAAATCAATAAAATATTTTTTTTTAAAAAAGAATACCCATAAGAGATTAAAAATCATAACATTCTGTTTTATCTTTATATAGTTGAATAGCTCATACAGCCTGACTTACTGATAAAGACAGAAAGTTAAAACTATATTATTTTCCCATTTTTATTGGGCTATTATCCATCACAGCTCTAAGAAAACTATTCATATAACAATGTAATCATGTACAGTTCTTGGGGATGAAGACCATCACTAATGCCACTGCTTTTCAACATTGAGGGACTCTGTTATATATCAGTGAGGCAACTACCATGTCTCATTTTGTTTATGTTCATACAGATATAAATGAAGATCAAAAGAAAATTTCATAAGTACATTTTAAGACCACTTACTCTCTACAGTGAGAATTAAGATCTACTAGTAAACAAAATAGCCTCTGCTTAAACACTATTTGAAACATTATAATTTATTCAACAAAGGTTTGATATTTGAACATTTTAAGATTTTGTTGACTGGTATTTCACACAAACATTTAAAAACATTTGACAAAGAAATTTAAGATAACACTAAATAAAAATATTTTAGTAAATCAAATTCTGAACACAACTTTTTACATTAATTGTCCTATTGACTCAGCCAATTTTCTATCAATTGAGGCTCTATTTTGGACAGCTCTTGATTTCCTTAAGAATAATATACCTCAAAATAATACTTCTTGTGTGTCTCCTGTGTGCCCATTCCTAGGATGGTATTCATTACCCACAAATAGGTGATGAAGAGAAATTCGACCAGTGAAGCTCATCCCAAAACCCGCATAACTCTCTTTACCTCTTAATCCTGGATTCAGTTCATTTTTTATCATTGCTATGCCTCAAATATATTTTTTGATCAATTAATTTTTAAAAAACTAATTATTAACAACTAATGTAGGATAGTTACTTTAAAGACATGAGATACAATGGTGACTGAGAAAAATATTGTTCCTGCTTTCATGCATTACACAGTCCAGCAGGATCATCATTCCCTCCAAATTTTAGATACTGAACCTTAAAGCATGTGGCTCTACATTTTCCTGGGCAATTATGTATATATCTCTCTCTTGGTCCAAATTGATGACATTGGAAGTAGCCTATGTGGGCATCTCTTCAGCCTATGATGGGATTATGAGTTAACAAGTTTGTGGAATGAAGCAGAATTTATTTATGCCGTAAATGTTTATTGAGTACTAACTATAAACTAGATGATCAGAGTGACAATTTTGGCAAGAGTAGACATAGTCTCAGCTCCCAGAGGATTTTACATTCTAGAAGATTAAATGTTTAAGAGGGAGAAATTAAATTGTCACAATACAGTACAGATCCCAAGACTCTCTTTTTCCCTCCCACACCGTAAGCACAACTCAAAACAAGCAATGAAATCTTACTCCTGCCATTGGAACTCCACTTAGTGACTGTGGCCTTGAAGAACCCATTGTCCTATGCAAACTGAATTCATGAATTACTAGAATTATTCAAGATATCTTTGTTCAATCTTTGCATTTATATCCACAGGCAAGTCCTGATGGCCATTTCTGAGAAACAGTCTAGTCTTCAGAAAATCTGCAGATGATACCTGGTGCCTTCCTTGGTAGTCTGGGCTCACCTGCTCACAGGTGTGTATGGGTATCATCACCAAGAAACAGAGATCTGGTTCCCCTGGCTGTACCTCCCGAATTCTTTCCTGTCAATGGTTATGTTATTGGAACAAAGTCATTTGGCCTTACTTATCTTCAACTAAGAAATGATGGAGTTCGGCTGGAAGAGATTAAAAAATTCTGATTCTGTATTTACTTATTCACATCATTCCTAAACTTTTATGCAAGTATGGCTGAAGACACTGGTGGAGACAAATACATATCTCCATCCTCTGATCATTCCACTTTTCAGTGCAAACAAATAAGTAATACAGTTTCTTCCTAATATGAATGGTTCTTAGCATTTGGAGAAAATACTCACATGATAATCCTCACAGATCACATGGCAGATATCACAGCAGATACATTTGGGCCACTCCTTTTCATGTGTTTGGGAAGAGTATTTCCAATTTGTGGATTAATGTGCAGACTAAGAAAGATGTACTTATAAAGCACCTAGGCAGTGGTTGGCAAACTCATTAGTCAACGGAGCCAAATATCAACAGTACAACGATTGAAATTTCTTTTGAGAGCCAAATTTTTTAAACTTAAACTATATAGGTAGGTACATTGTTATTAACTTAATTAGACACACACACACCCTTTGATCCTATCAGTCAGCTTCCTGCCTTCAAAGGCTTTGCACCAGCTCCTCTTTCTGCTGGAAAAGTCTTCTCAAGAGATCTTCTGCATGACCCCTTCCTTCTCCCCTGCTTAGAATCTTTGCTTCTCAATGGGGATTTCCTGGACTATCCCATTTACAATTTTTACAATTTAACTCTTCACCATCCTCAGCTCCCCATCTCTATTCCAGCCGACACTCTCTCACACCTTCCCTGCTTCCTTGTTCTCTTTGATACTTACAAGCATTTGGAATGATTTTATATATATAATCACTTTTTCATTGGTTTATTACTTGACTCTGCACATTGTCCCTTCATACTAGAATATAAACTCAATAAGAGTGAGCATTTCTGTATGTTTTGTTCCTGGCTATGTCCAGCACCTAGAACAGTACCTGGAGCAGTGCAGGCATTCAATACATGTGTGTTGAATAAATGACCATTTCATAATGGAAGCAACTGAGGCTCAATGAGATGAAAAACCTCGGCCCAGGTCCCACTGTGTGAAAGACAGAGCTAGAACTACTAGCAAAATCCATTCTGTCTGCCTTTTAATGCTCCCTGATTCTGAGCTATCAGCCTTTGATATTAATTAATTCATTCTTTTTGACACCAAGTGTCTCCAGGCTTGAATATCTAGTTGTCCAGACTTGAACATCCAACTGTCAACCTGATATCTCACTTGAGAAACAATAGAAATTTCAAACATAAAGTATCCAAAATAAAAAATGCTCATCTTCATTGGTAGACCAACTGAAAATGAATAAAAGCCTGAAATGCATATGCATATAAATTTTTAAAGAGTAATTCTTTAAAATAATTACACTTATATTTAGTTATACTAATTAAATTAAAAGCATTTAGTGGATAATCCATAAAATTCGTATGAAAACACTACCTACCTGACAGTATTGTTCTGAGGAGTTAGTGTGTTAACACAGGTGTTATGAAAGTGTTGTCATTATTATTATCGGTTTTGGTCTCTACAGAAACTTGTTCCAATGGCTTAATAAAGATACTGCTTAAAACTCATAGGATAGTGCTTAAAAACACACATTTAACATCAGATAACATGGGGCTGAAGACTCATTACCAAAGAGTACCATCAATGTAGGCTTGGGACAGGTCTCATTTTTTCCACATCTTCTTTCACATTCTAAAATATAATACCAGTTGTACTTACCTCAAAATATGGTTATGAATTAAGTTAGTAAATAATTGTTAATAGCCATAAAGCCTTCAGAAAGTACCTACCATGTGATTAGTGATAAATAATTGGGAGCACTCATTCTTACCAAAAATAAATAAAATTAAATTAGCAGATGGAAACTGAAAACTTTAGTCCAAGGAATTATCTGATAATATGTAGCCTCACATACTATCCCCTTCAAAAAAGAGAGAAAAGAGAAAAGAAAGAAAGTTCTTTTCCAAAAACTACCTTTAAGCTTTCCATTTTTTACAACTCTGTTCTGTCATCCTAGACTAAGGAAAGCCAATTGCCCAAAACACGGATCACAACTGAAATTCAAGAACTTGTGATCATCTGGGCAGTTGTTCTGCAAACCAGATTATGTGCTCATTTTCCTTTTTACAATTACATAAACCTGACTCAGCATCCTGGCAAGAAAACAATAATGTTCTTACATTTATTACTGGTGTCATAGTAAACATGAGGATGCACATTTTTAAATAACTTAAGCAATGTAGAAATCAGAAAGGCCAGGTCTTCATGAGAGTGGACCTGATCCTTAGAAAGCTTGCCTAATCTCTTGTTATTTTGTTTTTTGCATCAGCATCCCTCCATTGCTGTCTTAGAATCAGGAGGAGAGACAGAAGAGCATCATCTTGAAGGTAAGGCAGCCCTTCTTGGACTGGAACCTCCCCTCTGTGTTTCTCTATCTCCTTCTCATCTGAAAAACTGGAAATAATAGCACTTCTGACTTAGAAAGGAGCTAGGAAGAGTGAGATCAACAGTCCCTTAGCCAGCATTGAGCCACCAATAAACACAATTATATGATAGTTATTCTTATGAAAGTTTGTCAGAGATCCAATTAATCTTCTGAAATGAATAATCCACCAATTATTATTCTATAATCTAAATAAATGCCATGTTCCAAACTAAATTCTTGATCCTGCTTTGGACTTTTCAGTTGTAGTTTCCCATTTTCAGAAAGGATAGTGGTAAATGTCACATCATAAGAATTAAAAAAAAAAATAAGTGATCCTTATGTATTTTTTGTAGTTTCAAAAAGGTTCATCTGACCATAAAGCACTCTCATTTTATTGTGCAGGGAAATTGCATGTCAGTAAAGCACATACGCAGGAGATTCTCCAATAGTATTATTCATTGTGTATGAGCAGCCGCTTAGCCCAGTTAAAGCACAAGTATGAAGTCAAGTGATTCCAGGATTAGAATCCCATCCCCTCTGTTCATTGCCTCTGGGACTCTAGGTAACTCTCTGAGTCCCAGTTATTTTATCTGTAAAATAAACTAATAATTTCTCTTTACAATACTGGTATAAAAAGGACATAACTAGAACCACACACACACACACAAAAAAAAAAAAAAACACAAAAAAAAAACAAAACAACCCAGCACATTGCCTAACCCAAAGCAGATTCTCAATACATTGAATTTTCACTCTATTTGTAACCTTCATTCTACTATAGTCTCAAAATGCAATAATCTAGACATCAATATGCATAATCACTCACATCAATATAACAATTTAGACTTTGCAAATTGTTTGCATTTAGATAATTAGAAATTGAGGTTCCAAGAACATAGTTATCTTTTACAAAGTTTCTCAGGTGCAGAGCTGAGAAGGCAGGCCCAGCCCCTGAGGCCCAGGTCCAGCAGACTGGCCACACTTCACTCCCTCCTTCAGAGCCACTCACACAGCCATGCTAGGGTGATCTATTCTTTCTTTTTAAAATGTTTTCTTAAATTTATTGGGGTGACATCGGTTAATAAAATTATGTAGGTTTCAGGTGTACAATTCTATAATAAATCATCTTGCATTGTGTATTCACCCCCCAAGTCATTTCCTTCCATCACCGTTTATCCCCCACTTACCCTCTTCTACCTCCCTCCACCCCCCTTTCTCTCTGGTAATCACCATACTGTTGCCTATATCTATGAGGCTTTGTTTTTTTTTCCTTAACCCCTTCACCTTTTTCACCCAGTCCCCCAACTCCCCTCCCCTCTGACAGCTGTCAGTCTGTTCTATGTCTCTACGAGTCTGTTTCTGTTTTGTTTGTTAGCTTATTTTGTTCATTAGATTTCATATATAAGTGAAATCATATGGTACTTGTTTTTCTCTGCCGGGCTTACTTCATTAAAAATAAATAGCTCGGAATAAATTTAACCAAGGATGTAAATGACCTGTACTCTGAACATTATTAGACACTGAAAAAAGAAATTGAAGAAGATACAAATAAGTGAAAGCATATACCACTTTATGGATAGAAAGAATTAACATCATTAAAATCTTCCTACTACCCAAAGCAATCTATACATTCAATGCAATTCCTATCGAGATATTAATGGCATATTTCACAGAACTAGAACAAATATTTCAAAAATTTATATGGAATCACAAAATATCCCAAATAGCCACAGCAGTCTTAAGAAAGAAGAATAAAGCTGGAGGAATCACGCTACCCGATATCAAACTATACTATATGACTATAGTAATCAAAACAGCATGGCACTGGCATACAAACAGGCATATAGATCAATGGAACAGAACAGAGAGCCAAGAAATAAATTGGCCATAAAGATGTGGACCTTTATGGCCAGTTAATATTTGACAACTGGGTAATCTATCCTTTAAGGAGCAGTTTTCATTTAAAATAGTATCCTAGGTCTGTAGATTATTACTTTGACTTAGAAAATTTCAACAGAAATGCTTAAGGACAGATTTTAAATTGTGAGAGGAAATCATATGTACTTTCCTGCCCTTACTTCCTCAGAGTGTGTCTTCCACACAGTTATAGGGACTCACCCCCTTTGCTGCAGGCACCTGGCCATTCTTGAGTGCCATGAAGCAACATGGGATATAAGCTTTTGTGGGGTCTATCAAAGTAACTAAACAAGCCTCCACTAAATGTAATCAGTGTTTAGTTTACAGGGGAGTCCTAATTGTCTAAACTAGTACCAGTCACATAGTAGTGCTCAATATAGATTGGTGGTGTTTTGGGGGCAATGATTTCTCCTTTTAATTGAATTTATTGTGTTACATTGGTTAATAAAATAACATATATTTAAGGTGTACAATCCTATAATACATCATCTGCATATTATGTTGTGTGTTCACCACCCAAAGTCATGTCTCTTTCCATCATCATTTATCCCCCCTTTACTCTTTCTTACCTCTACCTATCCCCTTTATCTCTAGTAATGATAATACTGGTGTGGGTCTATGATTGTTTTAATGAGAAAATTCTACTTCACATGAATAGCATTCTGACTGACTTCACACAAATCCCAGACTCTCAGTCTGAACTCCTATTAAATTTAGAATAGTTGTCCAAGAGTTTTCCATCTCATGGTGTCTCCCCATTTGGACTGTAAAGGTCCAGGTCAAGGGCTGGGTCTTGCCTCTTGAGAAAATAATAACTAGGATGGCATATACTGAATACATGAATGACTTCTCTTTGAGAAATTACTAAGTTATTAATTTACTTTTGTAAGCACAATTCCTTCTTAGAAGAAGATAGATAATTTGGCTCATACATCGTGGCATAGGTAATATTTTCTTTATAAAAATCTAGAGTGCCAGTGTTCTAATCTGCAATCCAGTCAATGGAATGTTGGTTTAAAAAAAAAGTTGGATTCAAAACAAAGGAGATGGAAGGTTTGTGGGCTCTTTCCCAGGTCAGGGAGAGGCCTCTAATGAAAGCTCACCTTTCAGTGACCTCATTGCTAGAGTTTCTTCCCAGCTTCCCAACCTCTTCTTTATACTTATATTTCATGAAATAATTAATGTTTTTCAAAAGTGAATTTTTATGCAGAAATATTCAGAGGGAATTCTGACTTAATATAACCTCTTAGCATGAAAAAAAAAGTAATTACTGTAAAACACATTTTCCAAATCAATTTATGGGCAATTTCTGTTTTGGGTTTCTGTAGTTGCTCCAATAACTGCCCATCTCATATGCCTTCCAAACAGGTCCCCTACCTCCTGTCATAATTATTTAACTACACCTTGGAACTAGAAAACAGGAGAACTACCCTGAGTTGTGCACTCTTACAGCCAGTATGTTTTCAATGGGGAATGTCACAAAAGACAAACATGTTCAATTGCTTATAGAACAACTTTTCAGCCAGACATTTTCAGTGAAAATTATCTCATTGTGCAGTATGACACCTAAAAGTCATAACCATAATAATAAAAATAGTGTTTTCCTTATCATCTTTTTTCCAATAAAGGTGAGCTCTGGGGGAGCAGAGTCTTTATGGTGCACTCAGCACCTCAGTCTGTGATTATCATGTAATAAGCTATAATAGCACATGGTAGAGACTCAATAACCATTTGTTGGATCAAATGCACTTTTTTGTGGCCCTTGTAATAACCCTATATAATAAAAGGCTAATATGCAAATTGACCAAACAGCGGAATGACCAGTCGCTATGATGTGCACTGACCACCAGGGGGCAGATGCTCAATGCAGGAGCTGCCCCCTGGTGGTCAGTGTGCTCCCACAGGGGGAGCACCACTCAGCCAGAAGCCTTGAACCAGGCTTATGGCTGGCGAGCTCAGCGGCAGTGGCGGAGCCTCCCCGCCTCCGTGGCAGCGCTCAGGACTTTCGACTGACAGACATCAGTGGAAACATCCCCCAAGGG
The DNA here is from genome assembly GCF_964212035.1 of Myotis nattereri. Lineage (NCBI taxonomy): Eukaryota > Metazoa > Chordata > Mammalia > Chiroptera > Vespertilionidae > Myotis > Myotis nattereri. The sequence continues at coordinate 184,356,068 of NC_138075.1, forward strand.
TTCCCGGACTGCGAGAGGGCACAGGCCTGGCTGAGGGAACCCCCAAGTGCACTTATTTCGTGCACCAGGCCTCTAGTGTTAATATAATAGACATTATGATAATTAACAGTGCCCAGAAGTGGAATTCAGAGACTTGCAAATTTACTACCAACAAGCAATTTTAAATGAGTGACTTCTCTGAACCTTTCTTTGCTTATCAGAAAATTGAGAATTGGAGTAGATTATTTTTTAGGTCCCATCCATTTATAAAATGACATCTCTCTCCATCTTCACTTAGGATAATGTAACACATCTTATCCCAGGACATGCCAACTTTCTTTGGTTGTTTGGAAAAGTGTTTCTGGTAGAAATGGGGTGGGGACAATAAAGTGGCCCCAGAGCTGATCACTGAGAACTCCTCCCTGTAGGCTACCCACAGTAATAAAGGAATACAGAATACTCAGCCAGTCCAGGACATTTGGGAAGGGATATCTATTCCAGAAGGAATAAATTCTTGATCTAGACCCTTGGCTAATGTCAAAAGAATCACGTTTCTCAATCAATCCAGTGAGGACAGACTCCTAGGACAAACATCCTCTGGCATGAGAGCTACCTGGATGGATAAAACCAGAGATCTGAAAGCTCAGTGAGAAAATGGAGCTACCAGGAGAGGACAGTTAGGCAAGGGCAAAGTCCTTGGGGGCAGTGTGTTCATAGAGTATGGCAGGCAGAACTCAGGGATTGTAGTGATACCTGGAAACACTTTTTACGAACAATAGGACTGAGGGACTGCAATTCTCCTATTGCAAAATACTTACTTTTTTCTGGGTATTTATTTTATTTTAATAACACTTCCTCATGATGTATTAGTGGTCACTGCATTTTTACTTTAGGGAGTCAATGTTCAGGTCTTATTAGTCAAGAAGAGAGAGTTTTTTAGTGGGAGCTTGAATAAAATAATGGGGTTTCACCCTCCAGTGCCAGACACTTCTGTCCCTAGGTTTAGATGATAATTACTATTTCTTACGTGAACCATAGGCACTCAGGTGGGAGGCCGTGGCAGAGAAAGGAATAGGTGTGGGAGAGAAAGGAATAGACGTCAATGAAACTTCCTCCTGCTCTCACCCAGCCCCGGGGACTCTCTCACTCCAAGCCCTGCTTTGTAGGGCCTGGGCCTTTCTATGAAATAAACATTTTCTGGCTCTAGCTCGTAGGAAAATTGGGAGAGCTAGACTCTAAAGTAAGCTAATATTATCCAGAGTCTATTCAGCACAAAGAAAGTGCCTTTGAGAAATTATTTTTTCATGTCCTATTTGCATAACTTCGTCATGGACCTGCCATATAGAAGAACGAAAACAACATGACCTCGATTCTGCAGGCATCCTGCTGCCCTTTGCAGCCAACATCAGACTGTCCCCCCGCATGCTTCATTTCTACTCCGCTTAGTGGTCTCAAGGCTGGCAGATCTGAGGCTACAGATGATCATGCTCAAAATTGTATGTGCTAGGAGAGAGCAGCCTAGGTTGTGCAACGTTTCATTTGGCTAATACTTCAGTTTCTTGAGTCATAAGCCTGACAAGCAGCCTCATCCCATGAGCAGCATTTCCTGAGTTAGTGCAAAAGTTGTAGATAAAGCTCAAATCCAGCAGATGCTTGGAACCACAGGTAACTCCACAGCCTTATTCTCTCATACAGACTCCTCTCTACTTAATTCAATGACATTTGTTCCTATATGTTTAATGTAAAGGTCAGACCTTTAAGAACATATATCTGAAGGCACATGATGAACAGTACATAGTTATTCAGCCTTCTCCTGCCCTCACTGTGAAATCTCCACCAGGAAATAACAACAGCTGTCAGCTATTAATTCAGGAGCAATTTGATGCCTCTCAAGAGCCAAGTGCAAGTTGGGAAGTGAGTTTCTTGCTATTGACATTTCAACACTTTAGAACCTCTTTAATAAACAACCGTAAGTTTATTCTTTGCATTAACAATGAAAAAAAAAAAGGTTTTTCTTAAAACCAAACAGATTAAGTATCTTGGCAAATGTTGTTGTGATGAGTTAGGTTCCTAAACCATCAAACAATGAGTCTACCTCATGTTGCAATTTTTAAGAATCCATTGAAAAATCAAGAAAGATGAGATTATGATCCTTCATTTTTCCTACTCATGTCTCATTATTTTATGCGATCATAAAATGGTTTAAGTTAAATTTTTATTCTATTAATTGCCCAAAGACATCATACTTGAAAGAAATATATGTTTACACTCTGGGTGTAGATGTCTCATCTGGGAGCCTTAACCACTGAAACTGTACCTCAGTCTTTTCCTCAAAAGTTTTCTCCCCAATTTATTATGCATGTGATGGGTTCAAAGCACTATACAATGAAAGCTGTGAGAATATATTTTTTTTTTCAAAAAGATAATGAAATAGCAAATAATCATAATAACTACTTCTTTCAAAACAGCTTTTCAACCATTACTTCCAGAATTCCTTTTCAAATCTTCCTCCACATCTAGCACTCCCCTACCTCAACCCTATGAGGAGTTGTACATAACAGGAAACACTCCTTATCTGTCTTGATTACCTTTTGAACTAGGTACATTCCTTAATGATAAGGTCATGAGTTCTCCTTTCTTTCATTCCCAGACCTAACCCAGAGCCTGAGTAAGGCCCGGCACCATCCTCACCTATTGACCTGTCTATCTCCTCAGCCATAGTGTGAGCTCCTTGATAGATGGAACTGTTTTCTCTGTGCCTCTGGGCATCCTGCTCTGAAACTTGATTAACATATATTAATAGAGTTGGTAAACTGAATATATGTGAAGCCTCAAAACTGTGTCCATATCCAGGACAAGAAGGATCAGTACAGAGTTTATCCCACATGGCCTAAATAAAACTCTGACAAATAGCTGAAAAAGTTGCAAAGAAACTATGAGGAGAGAATAACCTGGGAGTCTAAAGAAGTTTCTGCACCCTGTTCCATGGCTATGGGCACACATTTCTCTGACTGCTGCAATGTCACAGTTGTTGGCCTTTGGTTCACCCAGTTGGCCATCCCCTTAAAGTTGATTGAGGAACCTCATACCCTCTCCTACTACTGTTTTCTCTTTTTCCAAAGCCCCTTTGTCCTTTTACATCTTTTCTGAGGAATCCTGGGGTTCCTTTCCTGCTGACCTCACTACTAGACCTGTATCTTCAAATCTCTCCCTGCTGAATCACAGAGGAGTGAAGAGAGAGAACTGTTCTGGAGAAAAGTGCTACCTGGAAGATAATCAAATCTTTCACACCCTCAGATTAGCAATCTTGTGGTCTGTTTCTGTCATCTCAGCCTGTGTGAACTCAATTCCAGAAGAAAGAAAGAATTTTAAAAGCTCATCCTGCTACTGATTAGTTTGGTTCAGACAAGTTGGTTCTGAGGTACCTAAAGGCATGCTGCAGAGAAAGCTGATCAGGCAGATTAAAACTTGTGTCTCAGCACTCCAGAGGGAGGTGTGAAATTAGGCTCTTTAAGGAGAGAGAGAGAGAGAGAGAGAGAGAGAGAGAGAGAGAGAGAGAGAGAGAGATCAGAATCCACATCTCTGTCTGGACCACCAAAACTCCTGAGTTCCTTGTTTGGGTCTATTCACAAAGTCCAAAACGTTTTCCCTTTGTTGTAAGGCTTATGTTGTGAGCCACATAAATTAGGAGGTTTTTCTTTCCCAAAATGATCTTTGTCTTCATTCTAAGTAGCATTACAATGAGATCACAACACAACTCAGTGAAGCAGAAATGTGTTTCCGCCTTTGGGACTTAATCTCCCCGGTAACTATTATTTAGGTGATCCTATGACACTGCTCAGAACCTCAGGAATGTTAGTAGGTCAGTGGGGCATTAGGAAACTAAGAAAGTAATGCAAGAACAGGCCTGGGAGTTGGCTATTGTTTTCCTCCAGGCACAAGTGAAAGAGTGCATTGTTAGCCCTGCCATGTGCAATTTTCCTGGACACATATTTTATTTCACTGAACACATAGAAGCAATCAAAAGAGAAATTCCATAAACCTCCACCACCACATTCACCAACATGCCTGTATCTGAACCTACATGACATCCCTTCTGTTACAATGAATCAACTGCCCATGCCCCGTTCAAGGGCGATCCCTACACCTTTGTATGAGATCCCTTTTTCTTTCAGCTACTCAAGGTCATCACTCCAGCAAGTGACCTTCTCTGTTCTGTTTCACCAACTTTCCTCTCTCTAGAGCTATGCTGTCCAATTCAGTAACCACCAGCTCATGCAACTCTTTATATTAACCATAATCAAGTAAAATTTTAAATTCATTTCCTCAGTCACACTAGCCCCATTTCAAGTGCTCAATAGCCACATGCGACTATTGGGCACTTGAAATGTTAAAGTGTAGGATAGAATAGATAAAATACAACTAAGAGAACATTTCTGTCTATTGAGAGTTCTATTGAACAGCACTATTCTAGGAGATTTTCCCCATCTACATATAACATTCTGTAATCTTGCATCTTAAAAATATTATAATTTAAAAATATCTCCTGGCCTCTCTGGCTACTACTCTACTCTTTACTACCACTTACAGTACAATTTTTGAGAGGACCTATACTAGCTATCTTAACTTTTGTTTCTCATTTGAAATCACTGAATTAAGGTTGCCATCCTCACTATTTCATGTAATTTTTTTTTGTCAAAGTCACCAGAGACCTGTTGCTAATTTCAATAGTCTATATTAGTCCTCATCTTAATCAACAACAAACCATGAATACAGCTGACTTGCAAGCATATTTCTTCACTTGAATTCCAGGATAACATTCTGTCTTGATTCGCTTTCTACTTCTCTGCTATCCTTCTCAATCTCCATGAATAGATCCACTTCATTAACTTTAGCATTTGTCCTCTGATCTCTGTTTTCTCTCTGTATTCATTCCCTTAATAATCCCATGCAATCTCATTGCTTTAAATATTTCCATTTCACTGATAAGTAGAAAATGCGTAGCTTCAGCTTAGACCTGTTTATAAACCCCATACTCCTAATCTCATTGCTTCTTACAATCACCATTTCCAAGCCTGAAAAGCATCTCAGTGTAGAATGTCAAATTTAACCTCCTGTTTTCCCTCTTAATCACAGCAGTTTCTCCTTACCGCTTCCCATTTCAGAAAGTAAATATCTAGCCCATTCTTCAGATTGCTCAAGCAAAGTCTTGATTTTAGTAATGGCTATTCCCTTTCTCCTGCTCCTACATCCAATAATCAGCAACTTCTATCTACTCTCTAGTTAGCGTACATTTATCTAAAATTCAGCCACTCCCCACTTCCTCTCCCACTAAGCCCAGGTCACCATAATCTCTCATCTGAAGAATTTCTATGACTTCCTAGCTGGTCTAATTAGTCTACCTGCTTCCTCTCTTACAACTCTATGTTTAATCAGAACATATTCATTCTGAATGAAGGAAAGAAAAAAGGCTTTTATTAAGATACAAGTATCACCCTGGCCAGTGTGGCTCAGTTGGTTGGGTGTGGTCCTGTGCACCTGAAGTGTTGCTGGTTCGATTCCAGGTCTGGACACATGCCCAGGTTTCGGGCTCAGTCCCCAGTTGAGGGCATGCAGGAGGCAGTTGCTCAATATTCTACTCTCACCTTGATGTTTCTCTCTCCTTTTCCCTTCCTCTCTCTCTAAAATAATCAATTAAAAACATCTTTTAAAAAAAGATACAAGTCTTATCATGTTACTGCTCAGCTCACTATCTCCAGTAGCTTCCCATCTCACTAAGACAAAAGTTGTAAGTCCTCAGAGTGTCTCTCAAGTCCCTATATGGTCTCCCCTGGCACTTCTCTAACCTCGTTTCTGCCACTCCTACACTTTGACCTGTGTGTCCTTCTTGAACTGGCCTTCTTACAACTGCTTCACTTTATAAGCATGCCCCACCAGTCTTCCTGTGCTTTGCATCATCTCCCTTGCTTCCTTCTGTTCTCTGTGCAAACATGCCTCTTCATAGAGGTCTTCTGACTGCACTATAAAAAACAGATATCCCCTAGCGCTATTTCTCTTACCTCCCCATGGTATTTGAATTAACCAATTTACTCAGTCTGCCAAGACTTTTTTCTTTTCAAAATAAGCCATGAAACCATTGAGATTAAATAAACATTCCACAAAGAAACAGCAAATAAAGTAGTAGTCAAAGAAGTATCAGAGTTTCTTATTTTGTTCTTCCTTGATCACCTACAAATCAGCTTGGTCTATTATTACTTGTCCTAACATTGTTTTTATTGTAGTATTCACACTCAGACTCCTGGGTTTTCATTTCTGTGGGCTTTCCATTCCTTGAATGGAGTGGCTTCTGAATTATTCACTTATCTCAAATGTAAGTAGGTACATGTATCTTTCTGCTTCACTTTGTCTTCTAGTGTGCCTATGCTTGGAAATGTATATATAACACATATTATTTAATTATAAGTAGCTTTCCCTCTATTTCTTCCCTATATTATGGAAAGGATGTTATACTGAGATCCACTAAACTATGTGTGTAAAGAGATTATAGTGCTTCTGCATTTTATTTTTGCTTTGTAAGGAATAGTAGAAAGTATTTATTATAAGAAGGAGTTTAGATCTGTGTTATTGTAGACAACTGACCTAGTCTAACTTCCTCCTATAACAGATGAGGAAACAGAAGCAGAGACTTTCAAAGCCCATGATATTGGCAACAGAGGCAGGGCTGGCACAGAAAGGTGTGGAGTGGCTCTCATTTACCCTTCTTTTTCTATAGAAGATTGCCTTAATATGGCTCTAATTCACAAATCATTAATAGAAATACTTGTTAAATTATCCTTCTTGCCTAAGAATATTTCTTGTAAAGGGAAATTTTATTCTTAATCGTATTCTCTAAAATTACCTCAATGACATTTTAATCCTAATTGGATTCTCTAAAATCACTTTAATTCTTCATCTTTTATAGAAGTCTATAATTTTGGAGAGTTGATCTATTATGAAAAATAAAGTATAGCAGCTCATAAATACAACCTTTCAAAGGGCCAACACACACAGTTATATTGTGCTGTTGGTTTTGAGTGTTTGGTTTCTGTTGATTGTTCAGTGAAGTCACCCCACTGACACTCTTGAATTTCAGTATTAAATAAACACAAAATGCTTATATTGTGAAAGTGTCTTTAATTCCCATAGAAAAACTCAGTACTGGAGACATGAAATCAAACATTGCACAGAGAGGTCTGCAGCATTGCAGCTTTTGAAATTTAATGTAAATATGACAGTGCCCACCAAATGGAAGTAACAAACTAAGCCCCAGGTTGTGAATTAAAATGTATTTTGCTTATTAAAATGGTATTGATTGAGGCCTTACATCATGTGCAATATATGGTAGTCTGCTTCAAAACAGTTTAAAACAAGAATTTGTCTAAGATGATATATTATCTTTGAGTTTCACTGCCTGTTAATCTATACTTTTATTTACTTATCATCAAGTAGATTGTATGCTGTGTTCAGATATGACCATTTCCCCTAAGTACTGTCAGCAATATTGTTTGCTAGAACATGAATCACAGTATCTTTATAAAAATACTAGAGGCCCAGTGCACAAAATTAGTGCACAGGTAGGGTCCCTAGGCCTGGCTGGCAATCAGAGCCCTTTGGGGCCTTCCTGCTGCTGGCCAGGGCCGTCTTTTATTCCAAGCCACTCCCTGGTGGTCAGTGCATGTCATAGCAAGCAATTGAACTCTCGATCTTCTGGTGGAACTCCTGAGGGGACACTTTGCATATTAGCCTTTTATATATACAGACTAGAGGCCCGGTGCACAAAAATTTGTGCACTTGGGGGAGATGGGGGTCCCTCAGCCCGGCCTGTGCCCTCTCGCACTCTGGGACCCCTCGGGAGATAACGACCTGATGGCTTAGGCCTGCTCCCGGGTGGCAGAGGGCAGGCCCAATCCCTAGGTGCAGCCCCTGGTTGGGCTCAGAGCAGGGCTGATCAGGGGGTTGGGGCGCCGCCCCCTGTCATGCACAGAGCAGGGCTATCGGGAGGTTGCGGCGCCACCCCCTGTCACGCACAGAGCAGGGCCAATCAGGGGGTTGGGGCTCCACCACTCTCACACTCAGGGCAGGGCCGATGGGGAGGTTATGGCTCTACCCCGTCACACACAGAGCAGGGCCCGTGGGGGGTGGGGGGTTGGGGCGCTGCACCCTGTCACACACAGAGCAGGGTGGACAGGGAGGTTGTGGGCCTGTCCCCTGACACACACAGAGCTGCAGGGCGATCAGGGGGTTTGGGCGCTGACCCCTGTCATGCTGATCCCGGTACTGGGAGGCCTTGCGGCTCCACTGATCCGGGTGCTGGGAGGCATATTACCCTTTTACTATATAGGGTAGAGGCCTGGTGCACGGGTGGGTGCGGCTGGTTTGCCCTGAAGGGTGTCCTGGATCAGGGTGGGGGTCCCCACTGGGGTGCCTGGCCAGCTTGGGTGAGGGGCTGAGGGCTGTTTTCAGGCTGGGGGTGACTGAAGCTCCTAACCACTCCTTTTTTTCTTTTTTTCTTTTTTTATTCTGGGCCAGCTTTAGCTTTGAGGCTTGGCTCCAGCTCTTAGGCCTCCGCTGCTGAAACTAGGTTTCTGGCCTTTTCTTACAATGTTGCTATCCTGCTGGCTGAAGCCCAGCGACTAAAGCAGGTTTCAGGGGTTTTGTTTAGCTTCTATATTTGTTACATAGTTGCTTAGAGTTGCAGCTCAGAGGCCTGCAGCGGCAGGCCGGGAACTATGGAGTCGTCCGTCACTGAAGCAAGCAAGCCTCATGTTAGTTTCAAGATGCCTGGCTGCCGGCCGCCATCTTGGCTGGCAGTTAATTTGCATATCTCCCTGATTAGCCAATGGGAAGGGTAGCAGTCGTACGCCAGTTACCATGTTTCTCTTTTATTAGATTGGATTGCCTGTGTGCCTGGCCTCAGTGCAGCACTCATATTTTTATTAAACCTTTTGAACACTTTCTCTGTATTAGGTGCTGGGGATATGGAGATAAATTTGATGGTCCTTGACCCTGCCATCATGGAACTGTCTGCTCCTGAGAAAGAAGGCCATGTCTTTAATCTGTGTCCCTCCATATGATGGCTTAGCTTGAGGATTTGCACAACACTTGTTTATAGGATTGATCAAAACAAAAGCAAGTATAGTTAAAAAGAAAATAATAAACATGCTGTTGATAGCAGGACCCAGCAGGCCTACCCCAGGCCAGAACTTGAGAATCTCAATTCTTATTTTATATTCTCTTTTTCAGTTTCTCATAATTAAAAAAAAATAATAATAATATCCTGTGTAGGTATTGAGAGATTCTACCTCCTTACCTAGGAGATATCAAAAGAGGCAAGAGAATGTTCTAATTTTAGGCAATTAACACCCTAGTTTGAATCAAATAAAAAGTACTGCTATTTAAATAACATTGTAATACACAGAAACAGTCTAGACCAGTGATGGCGAACCTCTGACACGCGAACTTATTTTTTTGGTTGATTTCTTTTTGTTAAATGGCATTTAAATATGTAAAATAAATATCAAAAATATAAATCTTTGTTTTACTATGGTTGCAAATATCAAAAAATTTCTATATGTGACACGATACCAGAGTTAAGTTAGGGTTTTTCAAAATGCTGACACGCCAAGCTCCAAAGGTTCGCCATCACTGGTCTAGACTCCCATCCATACTATTTACCACTGAAAAACACTGGATTATTGATGATAAGAGCACACAAATCAACCAATCTAAACTGTCAGGAGATATCTTGAAGGTCATCTCTGCTTTATCTCTAATGTTATTCTCCCACCTCCTCATTTCATTCAAATAAAGTGTTGGCAGCACCTTTCCTCTTTACATCCTGCTGGGGATCACTCCCAGGAGATAAACTCAGAAGCCTATCCATCCTTTGCTTCCTGAAAGTCCTTTAAATTGTCTTCAAGAGGCATTCAAAGGTTAGGAACATCCATACCTCTGTAGCCCCTTGCTCTTTGCTTTGAGTCCAGCAAGCCCATCTCTGACATCCTTCCATGGCCCTTCCGTTCCTAACATTTATTCATGAAAACAGTCTGTGCCTAAACCTTGTTGACCTCCTTTATCTAATAAAATATTATTTGAGATCCTCATCACCTATGTAGTGGTAAGCGTAACTGCTCTCAGCATTAAAGAAATTTATACTTCTAGCAATCCTATCTAATAAAAGAGTAATATGCAAATTGACCATCTTTCCAACACACAAGACGGCTGCCCCTATGTGGTCAAAGGTGGCCACCTCCATGTAGACACAAGATGGCCACCACAAGATGGTTGGCAGGGGAGGGCAGTTGTGGGAGATCAGGCCAGCAGGGGAGGGAAGTTGGGAGGGACCAGGCCTGTAGGGGAGGGCAGTTGGGCCTGCAGAGGAGGGCAGTTGGGGGGAACCAGATCTGCAGGGGAGGGCAGTTAGGGGCAATCGGGCTGGCAGTGGAGCAGTTAGGCGTCAATGAGGCTGGCAGAGGAGTGGTTAGGGGCAATCAGGCTGGCAGGGAAGTGGTTAGAGGGTGATCAGGTTGGCAGGGAAGTGGTTAGAGGCAATCAGGAAGGCAGGCAGGTGAGTGGTTGGGAGCCAGCAGTTCTGGATCCACAGGGAATGGGCCTAAATGGGCAGTCAGACATCCCTTGAGGGGTCCCAGATTAGAGAGGGTGCAGGCTGGGCTGAGGGACACACCTCCCTCCCCCCGCATGAATTTCATGCACCGGGCCTCTAGTCTATGAATATTCATATTCATTAAAATAGGTAGGAGGGGCATGTAGACAAATTTAGTACTTTCATTCTATATGCTCACTCAGAAGCACTTGATCCTACTCTCCTGTTCCTGAAAACCTTTCTTTTCTTGGCATTACACAATTCTGGTTCCATTATTTTCTCTGTGGCTACACTACATTGGATTATTTTGTAGTCTCTTTTTTCCACCATGGTTTAAAATATAACTGTTTTTCTCTTTAGTCTTTTTCTTTTTTCATTAGAATTTCTTTTACCTGAGTAGCCATCTATTTGCCAATAACTCCCAAACCATATTTTCAAGCTAGACCTCTCCCTTGAATCAAAGAACTATGTATCTACTGTAACCTGTACACACCCATTTGGATAGTTTACAGTTCATCCTAAACAAGTAAATCCAAAACTAATTCATCATCTCCTTCTTGACCCAGATCTCCCCTTCTCTTGTTTGTGAATGGAACCACCAGCTATTTAGTTGTCCAAGCAACTTTAAGCTCTCCTTGACTTGTCCCTCTCTCTTAATGTTTCAGATCCTATTAATAACCAAATGTCTTCTCCACTGACATTTCACTAGTCCACATACCCATGATCTCTAACCTGAATTACTAAGAGATCTTGTTTCTTGCCTCAAGTCTTGTTCCACTCTGCTCTTTTCTCCACACTGCAGGCAGAAATGATCTTCTAAAACACAAAACTGATCATGTTATTTCTCACCTGAAACATCTGTGATGGCTTTTTCCATTGCTCTTAAGATAAAGATTAAATTTAATTAGGGAGTTATAAGGTCCTCCATTAACAAGCTCCTAGTGAGTTCTCCATAGTCTTCTCCCACACTGTCTGCTATTCAATCATATTGAACTGCCTTCAGTTTTTAAAAGTGACATGAAGTCTATTGCACTGGACTTCTATATAGGTTTGTCCCTCTCTCTTCCTGGAACACTTTTCCCTCATTCACACAAGAAGACTTTATACATAAAGTTTTACATTACTAAATCTCGGTGCTTGGATTATAGGTAGTTTAAATATCTTTTCCTTTTTGTGGTTATATTTTTTAAATATCCTATCTAATAATAGACAAACATGGTAATTAACCATACCTCTGACACGCTTCCCATTGGCTAATCAGGGTGATATGCAAATTAACTGCCAACCAACACGGCGGCCAGCAGCCAAGCAGCTGAAGCGAACAGGAGGGTTGCTTGCTCCAGTGATGGAGGAAGCCAAGGTTCCCCACCTGCCAATGCTGGGCTCTGAGCTGCAGTCTAAGAAATAATGTTGCAATTATAGAAGCTAAGCAAACCCCATGCTTTCAGCCAGCCGGCCAAGCTGGAGTTGCAACAGTGTTTTAATTATAGAAGCCAAACAAACCAGATACCTGCTTTCAGCAGCCAAGGCCTCAGAGCTGGAGCCAAGCCTCAGAGCTAAAGCTGGCTCTCAGTTCCAATGACAGCCATAGAAGGTAAATAAATCCCAGAATTAAAAAAGAAAAAGAAAAAAGGAGAGGTTGGGAGCTTCAGTCACCTGCCAGCCTGAAAATGGCCCTCAGCCCCTCACCCAGACTGGCCAGGCACTCCAGTGAGGACCCCCACCCTGGAGGGGGTGTGACCAGCTGCAAACAGCCATCATCCCCTCATCCAGGCTGGCCAGGCACCCAAGCAGGACCCCCACCTTGATCCAGGACAACCTTCAGGGCAAACCAGCCAGCCCCCACCTGTGCACCAGGCCTCTATCATATATAGTAAAAGGGTAATATGTCTCCCAGCACCGGGATCAGCGGGGCCGTGAGGCCTCCGGAACCCAGGATCAGAGGAGCCATGAGGCCTCCTGGCACTGGGATCAGCTGAGCAGCGAGGCCTCCCAGCACCGGGATCAGCTGAGCCTTGAGGCCTCCTGGCCCCTGGAGCAGCATAACAGGGGCAGCGCCCAAACCCCCTGATTGCCCTGTGGCTCTGTGTGTGACAGGGGAAGCGCCCCAACCCCCTGATCCGCCCTGCTCTGTGTGTGACAGGGGGCAGTGCCCCAACTCCCCTATCGGCTCTACTCTGTGCGTGACAGGGGGGAGCTCCCCAACCCCCTGATCGGCTGGCTCTGTGTGTGACAGGGTATGGAGCCCTAACCCCCCTGATGGGCCCTGCTCTGTGCATGACAGGGGGCTGTGCCCCAACTCCCCAATCAGCCCTGCTCTGAGCCCGACCAGGGGCTGCACCTAAGCCAGCAGGTCGTTATCTCCTGAGGGGTCCCAGACTGTGAGAGGGCACAAGTGGGGCTGAGGGACACCCCACACCGCCAGTGCACAAATTTTTGTGCACCAGACCTCTAGTTAGTTAATAACATGTATTAATTTTAAATCCCCATAAATAACAGACAAATACCTTGTGACTCAGTAATTCTGCTCTGAATATATATGCAGCAAAAATGCAAATATAGACTTTTTAACCAAAAATCCAATTACATGTAAAAGAATATTTGCTCTTTTAAATTAAACAAAAGCAAATATATTAGGATTTTTTAAAAATAATAGCTGCTACCAGGTGAAGGGTACAGTGGGCCTCTCTGTACTATCTTTGCAATTTCTTATTAATCTGTTTCAAAATAAAAATTTTTAAAATGTTACAGTGTTTGACATAAAGATTAACTAGTCACTTTAAATAACATTTCTCTGAAACTTAAAATTCATTGGGCAACTGTGTGAAAGACAATGAATCATTGATAAGATCTATGCTCAATGTAAATTTATAGTTTTAAAAAACATTCCTTTAAATGAATCATTCAAATTGCTTATATTTATTGAAATATAAATATCAAAGCGGTAAATGCTGAATTATTATTCAATAGGAATAAGTATATTCTTTTCCTGATTCCTAGAACTCAGTGAACCCAGAAGTTCAGAGATTAGGAAGCTTTAATGTGACAACTGGAATGACAATAAATCAAGAAAAGTGTAACATTTCAAAGACAAATGAGGATTGCAAAACAAAGAGGGAAGAAATCAATTGCTATTTTGCTTTTCCTTGGAAGTGCTTCATCTCAACCCCCAGAAAGATGGTCTAGAGAAGGCATTGGGAGGAAAAGGGAGTGAATTTTTAGGGGGTGGCACAAAGCAGAGCAAAGGCTGGATCACCTGGCATGGCAGTCAGCAACAACAACCACACAGTGAACACCCTCTCCTCCATGCTCTGTGCCCCCTGTCTCTTTACTCATGTCTCCTTCTTGTCCAGCTCTCCCCATCTGCCCATGTAATCTATCCATTAGTCATGGAAATGAAAATGTTAAAAGTATATGATATAGTCTATATAAAAAGATATCATTGCAACAATGTTCATCTTAGAAGTCTTACAGATTTCCCCAGGATGTTAAGGTCAAAAAAGAGCTCTTGATACTCCACAAACCAGCTGCTCCTCAGTTTAGTAAATGGTACTATTATCCACCTAGTTGCTCAATTAAAAGTTAAGAATGTATCTTTGATCTCTCTTTCTCTGCCATACTATTTAATCCATCAATAAGTCCTTTTGCTTTTATATTCAAATTGCATCTCAAACCTGTCAGCATTTCTCCATCTTCACTGATGCTTACTTGGTCCAAACATCATTATCTCTCACCTAACTACAACAGCCAGGGTGATCATTTAAAAAATAAGTCAAATTATGTCACTGCTCTGCTTAAAATCTTCCAATGACTTCTCACTGTAACTAGAATAAAGTACTGATTGCTTATGGTAGCTCCTCAGGGTTGTCACACTCTGGCCCATCTCAACCGTTTAGGTGACACTCTCCTCCAGCTGCCCATGCCTCTTTTTTTTTGATCCTCAAACATGCCAGCTTCAGTTGTCTTAGGGTCTTATTCTCTGCCTGAAAAGCTCTGTCCCCAGAGCTGTACATTGCTTCAAGTCACAGCTAAGTCACAGCTCAAATATCATCACTATCTAACTGAGGCCTCTTCTGAGCTTCCCAACTAAATCAACCTTCTCAGGGCGAAGTAATTATTGTATTCATTTAATTATTGTCTATTGTTTTGCGCTCTCCCAATCCCATGTAAGCTCCAGGTGAGGAGAGATTACTGGTATTTGGGGGGCTGATGCCAGTAGACTTTTTAAAAGAATGTGTTGATGAGAATGTTTTGCCCATTTTTCCCCCCTTATCTTTCATCAGGATGACTAAAATGTAAGGGGGTGGGGAGAAGGAGGAGGAGGAAGAGAAGGAGAGCAGGGGAAGAGATCAAGATATAACAACCTCCAGGGAAATAGAACAGTTCTTCCAGATTCAATATTCAACATGAAATGAAAGAGGAAAATGAGTGTACTGACAAATGAGCTCTATACAAATCATGTGCAGGCAGAGTTCAATGGAGCTATCTATTGATTTTGGTGAGTATAACTATTATGCAAATACTTTGTTTGCTTTTATTATAGTGAGCCTTATTTCCCACTGTGGATTCCGGGTGCAGTAATAACTGTGTTTGCAAAGGCATTAACATCTTATACTTGATCAAGAAAAAAATGAAATCAAAACATACTCACTCTGTAACTACTGCCACACTGTCCAATTTCTCCCAGTTGCCATAAGTCTCTTTCCATTTGAGGCATCAAAACTTCTTTTTATTTTAAAAGAGAAGAGGTGGAGATTTCAATAACCATCCATTGAACATTGCATATAAAATAGTGAATATACTTTTCATATATTTGTGACTAAGACACCAAGACTAGGGGGTTTTTCATTTTTGTGCTTAATGTATATTTGTTTTTTATGAGTCACATATATTAAAAGTTATTCTTTATAAGACTCCACTCAAAGTGATGAGTCAAAACTTTTCCTTTGTTTTTTGAGAAGAGAGGTTTCTGTTTACCTAAGATGTGTCCTTTTGTCTGTAGATAAACAATTGGCTGACTTAATAGAATCTTTGTTATCCCATTAGCCAAGGCAAATAAGAGAATAATAAATCTACCTAAAATCATTGTCTGGGATTAGCAAGAAAGAAATTAGTTACTATGCTTAAATTATTAGCTGATTTTATTTATGATTCCACATGGCTATAGCCCAGCTGTTGGAGAACTCTGATTAGGTTGTTGTTAAGCTGAAAAGGCTGCTAGAATTCTATCTGATGACAAAACAAATTCAATTAAAAATGACTTGACGAGTAACTATAGTGAGAAAGGAAAGCAGTCATCTTCTGTTTGTCTGAAATAACTATTTGTTTGGAACACCACTATATCTTTCTCCAACCAGCCTCAGCCTTGGGCTAACTTATGACTATTGCGTCTAGTAAGAATCTACCTGTTGCCTCTAGAATTCCAGGTGTCCTGGCAGTGTATTTTATTTCTATATTTGCTGCCTGAGAAAAGGTAAGATGCTTCCGGGGTATGAAGCAATAACAGAAAACCATGAAGGGCAGAATGTTGTAATGAAAAAGATCCCAAACTGAGAATCAGGAACCTTGTTTCTAGTCCTATATAACTTCTCTGGGCCTCAAATTCCAGAATGTAAGATAAACATAGAGCTCTTTGGGGTTCCATTAAATTCTAAACCATTGAGTTACTGTAGTAGAGCTTTCCTTAAGCAATGATTAAGGTTATATCTACACTGAGCTATCAGGAGAGGAATGAAGACATTATATGATTAAAGAAAATATAATTTAGAAAATCTTCCCTAAAGAAAATGTTCACTGTTATTTGCCAAGGACAATTTCAACACATAGGGCAGTGACTATCTTAAATTTCCTAAGTGAGCTGTGTCCAGTTCAACAGGTATTTATTACGATTCTCATTTGTAGAAAGTATTAGCTTGACCTCCGTCAACACCAACATTCCTTGGCACTGTGGAGTTGTACCTGGTGGATTTTTTTCACAAGTAAGAACAGGTTTCCCACCTGCTTTAGCAATACACACTGAGCTCTTTGGGGGAAGGGAAGGGAGCATTGTTGGTAACCTAAACTTTCCAAATAGTAATCATTGAGTCAAGACCTTTACATTCATCAAATCCTCGTTACCCGTAAATGCTTCCTTGTGAGGAAAGCCTTGGAGCAGCAGAGCTAGTTCATGTGGAGAGAGAGACTCTGCACCACAGTTCAATCAACTGAAAGAAAAATAATGTGGAGAATTAGGATCTATTCAGAGGCTGCAGCCAGTGACAAAAAGGAGGCTTTGAAACAGAGTCCAGAGAACATGTTCAAGTCTGAAATCTGGGGCAACACAGAGAGCTCCTGGCAATTCAGTGAGTGGGAAAAGTAGCATGATGTTTGCAAATGCCCATGCTTGGATTTTCACTCAGAAATTTAAAAACTCTTCCTTTTCTTTTTTGATTCCACCCAGGTTTGTACCTGCTATCTACCTTGGTTTGCTTTCTACCTCTCCCTGGCCAGTCCCACAGCACTGTCACCAGATACTTAAGTGGTAATGAGAGCCCAACTCCTTGTAATTACAAGCTCATTACTGAACAGAATGACTGAAGGGCCTTTGAACGTGCTGTGCTCTGCTTGGAATGTTCTTTACCGAATATATGCCTGGCTCACTCCTTCACTTCCTTCAAGTCTCAGTTCAAATGTGGTGTTATCCAATTTGTAATATCTTAACCAATAAAGGGAAAAAATAAAACTAAAAGCAAAAAAATAAAAATAAAAAATAAAATGTCATTCCCTTATTGATCACTATCCACCCGTATGCTATGTTGTTTCAGAGTCCTGATAACCACTTGACATATATATTTATCTAAATATATTCATGTGCTATGTTTTGCTTGTGTTGATGACTAGATATAAGTTCCAAAAGGATAGGAACTTCCATTTTCCCATATCCAAACACCGATGTAGTAGGTGCCTAACAGACATTTGTTGAATTAATTAATTAAATGCACCCAATACATTTGATAATGCTTTAGATCAAAACACTGGGCAGGCTGAGGAAGAAACTGTCAAAGTCATTTTCTACTTCCTGGTTTTTTATTTTTTTCTTCTACCTCTTTCAAAGGCTTTATACATGGCTTCCTCTCAAGAGAGGAATAGATCATGGACAATATGGAAGCTTATTTGTTTCTTATTTTCTGGATATAACCACAAAGCTGTAATTTTTCCTACAGGGAACATTTATGTTTAAAACATACAGTTAGTTGTTCTGATTACAGAGCCATGACTAATGTTTAAGAATAGGACATTGATAGGGTTTTTAGCTGATATATATACATATTATCCTCCCCCCCCATCTTTTTCCCCCTCTGTTTGGTTGATCTGGTTTAACTGTTCAGGTTCAGAAAATTCGTTTCAACTTTTAAAATACTGATAAAATTTATCAATTATTTAGACACATTTTTCTTCCCCAATCTTTGCTGGAGGCCACGGAGTAATGAAATACCACCTCACACCTGTTAGAATTCCTATTATCAAAAAGACAAAAGGTAACAACAAGAACGTGGAGAAAAGGGAACCCTTTTGCACTATTGGTGGGCATATTAACTGAGCAGCCGCTATGAAAAACAGTAAGGAGGTTCCTCAAAAAATTAAAAATAGGACTATCATATGATCCAGAAATTCCATTTCTGGGTATTTATCTGAAAAAAATAAAAACAATAACTTGAAATGACAGATGTACCCCATGTTCTTTGCAGCACTATTTACAATAATCAAGATTCAAAAGCAACCTAAGTGTCCATCTCTGCATGAATGGATAAAGAAAAGGTTAGACATATACACACTGAAATATAACTCAGCCATAAGAAGAAGAAAGTCTTGCCATTTGCAATAGCAGATGGACCTTTAGGGCATTATGCTAAGTGAAATAAGTCAGACAGAGAAAGATGAATACCATATGATCTAACTTATGTTAAAATTAAAAAAAGAAGCACCCAAGAGACAATTAAAAAACACAAAAACAAAAAAGAACAAGATTACGGATGTAGAGAACAGATTGGTGGTTACCAGAGGCATGGGGTGGGTGACATGGGAGAAAGGGATTAAAAAGTACACACTCTCAGCTGTAAAAAATTGATAAGTCATGGGGTTGTAATGTACAATATGGGGACTATAATTAATACTGTATTGTATATTTTAAAGCTGTTAAGAGAGTAGATCTTATAAGTTTTCATGACAAAAAAAATAATTCTGTAACTCTGTGTGTTGATGGATGTTAACTAGATTTATTGTGGTGATCACTGCCTATACAAATATCAAATCATTATGGGATACACCTAAAACTGATACCATGTTATATGTCAATGATATCTAATTTTTTTAAAAAAGAAATAGGCCTTGAACCCATACATCCTTATTAGTTGTTGGAATAATATATACTTCCATAATGCTTGGCAAATACCCACTGCCATTGTTTTTCTAACTGCTTCCCAGTCATCCCAGCTGCCAGGGTGTTGAGATACCCTGGCTCCAGCAATTAAAGGGTTAATGATGCACTCTGGCCTTACATCTCCACTTGGCCAGCATCTGTACCAGTTGTTAAATATTTTTTATATCAACCTGTTCATGTTGTGAACTTATTTTTAAAAAGTGTTCTGGGAGTCCAGAGGATGAGGTAATTAATTCTAACCCCAGAGAGTTAAGTCTAGAAAGCAGTTGAAGTGAGATTTAAGTCTGTAAGTGATCAAAAGAAATGTGTCTTCTATTTAGTCTTTTTTTCCTTTGATGTTTCCAATTTCTTCTATATTAGAAAATAAAGTTGTTAGTTAACTGTAAAAAAAAAAAAAAAGATCCAGGAGAAATAAAGATAAAGAAAAATTTCAAAAGAAGTTAATCTTTTTCCTTTCAAAATTATATCTACCCTACAGGCCTTAAAGAGGCAACAATTTTCAGGCACAATGTCCTTGTATTCAGGATTGTATAATGTTCAGAGCACACTCTAGTCTTAAGAATTAGCAGGATTTGGACAAATAAGATACCTCTCTTTACTTTCATTTTATCACATAAAAATAAGATAATGACAGTCTCATTCCAAAAGGTTGTTATGAGTAGTAAGCAACATAATGCATGTCACGTGTTTAACTCAGTGGCAGCACAGTGTAGATGCTTATTAAAATTGGCTGTTATTAAGACAGGCCCAGTAGTTCCTCAGAAACTTGGCCTCAGACATGTCACTTCCTCCTTGGAACCTGCTCTTCTGTGTTGACAGTTTTCTCAATAGCTCCTTGGCCTACCTGGGAAAGCAGTGAGGAAGATTGCCTCAGTAGATAAAAATACTAGAGGAAGGTGGCAGCTCGTCTGAACCTGACTCAGAGGTTCTGAAAAAAATAGGGTGGGTATCCCATTCCAGGACCTTCTGGTCTCACAAGTGTTAAAACCATTTAATGAAATGCAAATTAGAATTCCCCTGAATAAAGTAGGACTTGATGCTAACAAGGAAGAGCCTTCTTTTTGTCATTCTGTTACTTACCAATACAGGATCAGGGTAGGAAGTATCTTCAAGTGATAGTACAACATGGTCACAGCTGAGGTTCGTGAACCCTAGCTATATAGTGCCTGGGCTAAAAATTTTATATATATTCTCAAATATGATGTTCACAGTAACCTAATGTAGGTACTATTTCTATGCCAATTTTTTGGACAAGAAAATAGATCCTTAGAGAGGTCAAGGAACCAGCCTGAGGTCACACCAGGTAAGTGTGCTGGTGTGTTGATCTGATTCAGAAAGTCCAATTCCAGAGCCAGTGCTTTTCATAACTCTGAAGCACTGCCTGCCTGAGCCAAACCTACTGCCTTATTGAAATAATTTATTCTGAGTTGCCAATAAGAAATTGTACACAATAGGTAGATGCAAGTTTTAAATGACCAGAAAAATGATCAAAATGTTATCTTTTAGACCAGGACACACTGCCATGGTTTTTGTTTTTGTTTGTTTTTGGTTTTTTTGCTCTAATGGTCTTTTTTTTTAAAATTTAAATTCTTTATTGTTTAAAGTATTACATAAGTATTCCTTTTGCTCCATTGACCTCTTCCCAGCCGCCCCCATCCCACAGTGCCATGCTTTATCAACATTTCACCTAAATTGCATGGTTTCCTGTAATCAGAAACTCTTTTACTTGAATAATGCCAACTAGACATTTCTTTGATTAAAAAAGATCCTAACTGCCTGGCCAGAGTGGCTCAGTTGGTTAGAGCATTATCTTGTCCACCAAAAGGTTGATGGTTTGGTTCAGTTCCTAGATATATGGTCGGGGCACATTCCTTGGTTGGGGTTAGGTCTCCAGTTGGAGTGTGTATGGGAGGCAACTGATAGATATTTTTCTCTCTCTCTCTCTCTCCCTTCCTGTCTCTAAACATGTCCTCAGGTGAGTAGTAAAAAAAACAGATCCTAACTTCATATGATGTTAATCTCCAAATAGGAATTATGTCTCAATACTGCAACCTCTGTCTTCAGTTAAGCCATTAGTAATCCTAGCATGCAATCCTCCTGAAGTTGAAAGTCAGTGATGAGTTCGAGGTATCCTAAAGTCATATGGATGTTAGGTGGAGAGATTATGTGACAAAGTAGTCAGAGTATTTTACTGAGAACAATGAAATCAGCCCAAGAATTTAACTCTTCTGGAACCAGGAGCCTCGTGACCATATTGGCTGGTTATCTGTGTTGGCGTCGTGAAGAGCTTGCCTCTCAATAGATTTTCTTTTTACTTTTAAAAACAGTCTACTTTGTATTTGGCATACATGTAGCACTTCTGTATTCGGTATGTGAAGAAATTAGTAGAAAGTTCCAGCCCTTGAAAATCTTAAATTTTTACCTGAAAGTGAAGAAATTATTTTTTAAAAGGTACTTAAGAAAATTTTGAACAAAATACTAATGCAAAATGATGTTCACAACTAAGTCACTATAGAGATTAATTTGGTACATGTCTTGTATAACCAAGCAAAGTTCTAAGTTCATGCTACTGCTGTACAGGCCCCATATAGAATTGCTAAAGTGTCTGAATTGGATCAACACAAATGATGATCATCTACTTACTTACAAAAATGCTTTTTCTGAGGTAATTAATCTGTATTACAACCCTATTTGGAGCTGAGAAAGGTGAGCAATGAGACCAGGAGAAGTGCAGCAACTCACCTGAGGTCACAGAGAGGGCAGAGTGATGATTTGAAGCCGGAAAATGTGGCTCCAGAATCAGAGACTTTTCCTGCCATGTTATGACTCAGTGCTCTTCCCAACATGTCAGTTTCAGCCCCAGGCAACTTCTAGCCATAAGGAGCCCTAGGTGAGGACATTCATGCTGTAGTCTCCCATTCAGAAAAGACTGCAAGACCTACTCAGGATGAAAGGGACTGGAAATGTACAAATCAACTGGTCTAGCCAGGGCCTTCCAGGTGGCCAGTCATCATTGAACTGCCTCTTATCAAGAGAGTGCTAGGTCAGTATGACCAGTAGAGGTGCTAATGGATGCACATGCCCCTCTGGCCTACGGTGTTCAAGTTTCAGGAGAGAAGAAAGGTTTCTGGCATAAGTTTCTTAATTGCCCTACAGAATGTAAAGTGTTGCATTGGGTGACTGATAGGACATCTTCCAGAAAAATCACATTCAAAAGTTCCTTATTGAAGCAATTCCTGATACTTTCTTCTGATATCTAAGTATTTCATTTTCAAGAAATTTTTAGTATTGCACATTGGTTCTACCTTTCTCAAACAGAGAAATGAGTTGACTGCCAAAGTTAATCAGCCACCTCATGAAAACCAGCCAAACAAGTTAGAGTGAATCCTACACCCTCATGCCTTGCTCTGATTCACACAGAGGCATCAGTGGGGCTTAGAATGTGATGAATTGGCTCCCACACTACTGGTATCTCTCAGCTATGGACTCTGGGACTGAGATGCCCCAACAAGCTTGGGAAGGATAGAGGGATTTGTGCTATGAAAACATCTTAACACCACATCTACTCGATCTCTGCCAAGTAATGTCAGTTCATGAGTTGACACAGTCAATACCACTTGGTGCATTCGCAACAGCTAAAAGGCCATTGCCAAACTGCCTGAAGTATAGTAATAAAAAGAATTACCAGTAGATGTATTTATTAATGCCAAGACAAAAACCTTGTCTTAAAAATTTGACAAGTAACTTTGCATGAAATCATGTGTTTTCATATTTTCAACACATTTATTGAACTTCTACTATGAGCCAAGAAATGTGTTAGCTTCTTGGAACATAAAAATAAATAAGACACAGACACTTCCAGTGAAGAACTTGTAATATGGTATCAGTGGAAGCAACAAATATTTATGATATATTGATAACAAGGGTAGCAAAATTTGTCCTCTTTCCTCTGAGAGAGGCTTTCTGTAATGTTACCTTAGAGTATTTGTTTATAAGTAAATAGTTTCACCTGCTTAGTCTTAGATTTTAAACAGAGCAACAAAGGTCATACTGTTCCCAATGGGTAGCTGGATGCTTTTCAAGTTTTTGATGGTAACAAAATAAGAATCACTCTTGTTCCTAGAATTAAAATTCCCGTGATGCAAACTAAGAACTTTCTCATGTAAAACAATACGTCAGTTTGGGGCTAACAAGCCTGTTGATGCTCCCTGTGGGCCAATGTGCAATTGCCTAATTCAGTGGTAGTTTGAACAATGAAGGAAAACATTTATCAGTGTTATGATAGAGATAAATAATTGTCAATCCAATGGCCTATCCTCCTTTTCCTTGCTAATGGATCCTGATTTGACTATGTGCTATCCACAATGTGACAATGTGAATTCTACCCTCCACGAATCTAAATTCATCATGATAATCTCATTCTCCTTTTGGGGTGATCTGTGACCTATTTGTAGCCAGTTGGATAACAGGGCAGTCTAGTAGGGTGGATCCCAGAACAGACTTTCTTTTCTAGTAAGAGAGAAACATATGATAGATATGCTCTCTTTCTACTAAGGACATTGTCCTGTGCATGTGTGATACTTGCAAAGTATCTTGAGAAAGACATTGTCGATGTGATAGGATCAGAAGAGCCTTGATAACATGACAACATAGTCAAGCTGCTAAGCCACTCTTAAAACCAACTATTTTGTGATTTTGTTATGTGAGATCATCATAAACAAGTATTTATGCAAATGAACAAAGTACATAGTCCTAGGCCCAAAGATAGCAAATAGGAAAGGCTGAGATTTCAAACATATATATATATATATCTCATTCAAATGCCATTAGCTGGGTCCTCTATGTTAGACGTAAAAGTAAAAAACTAAGAAAATAAGAAAAATAAATATTAAATATCCTGGCTCTCCTTCAAATGATGTCCTAGAACAACTGTGAAGTAAATATACCTTCAGCATATCCTGGGTAAGTATCAGTTTTGTTTAGCAGTTTTTGCTTCCTATGCCCTAAGTCAGTGTCAGCTATAGGTAGTATCTGACCAGTGAAATTTAGTTAAATGACCCTGAACAAGACAGTTTGGTCTAAAGTAGCTTTAGGGATTCAAATCCAAATGTCAGAAGTTTCAACAATTCTTGATAGTTTTTAATTTAAACAAATGTTGCCTGAATAAGCATTCTTCTTGATTTTTAGTTGTGCAAAAATTATCTTCTTTAACAAATTTCCAGATTGGTCCAATACATTTCTGTAGGTTTTCACATTTATCAAATAATTTAACAACTTCTTTTGTTGATAAAGTTGTGGGTTATTTTGTGTTAAAAACAGAGGTATATTTTTCTCACAAATCAAAATTATTTTAAGAAGAATAGAGAAAGTTGAAACACTCCTAGAAAAAAAATAACACTCTACTGTCATGGATAGAGATGATCTCAGGAGAAAAAAAACAATTCCTGGGAGAAATGCAAGACAAAACCACAGTAAGATATGAGCTCATGCCCGGAGAATGGCTATCATCAAAAAGACAAGAGGTAACAAATGCTGGTGAAAATGTAGGGAAAAGGGAACCCTGGTATACTATTGATGGGAATGTAAATTGGTGCAGCCACTATAGAAAACACCATAGAGGTTCTCAAAAAATTAAAAATGGAACTACCATTTTATTTAGCAATTCCACTTCTGGGTATTTACTCAAAGGAAATTAAAACACTAACTTGTAAAGACATGCAGCCCCATGTTCATAGCAACATTATTTATAATAACCAAAACATGAAACAACTTAAGTGTCCACCAACAGATGAATGGGCAAAGAAAATGTAATACACACACACACACACACACACACACACACACACACACACTGGAATATTATTCAGCTATGTAAAGAAAGGAAATCCTGACATTTGAGACAACATGGATGGACGTTGAGGGTATTATGCTAAGTGAAACAAGTCAGGCAAAGAAAGACAAATATTGTGTGATATCACTTATATGTGTAATCTTAAAAAACAAACAAACCCCAAACTCAAAAAAAAAAAAAAAAATAGGACAGATTTGTGGCTATCAGAGGTGAGGGGTGGGGTAGGGAGTAAGGGAATTAGATGAAGGTAGTCAAAAATTATTACCTTCCAGTTATAAGAGAAATGTGTTCTGGGGATATAATGATCAACATGATGACTATAGTTAACGCTGCTGTATGGTATACAGTGGGGCCTTGACTTATGAGTGTCCCAACTAACAAGTTTTTCGAGATATGAACCATCTCTCGGCCGATTTTTTGCTTTGAGTTGCGAGCTAAAATTCGGGTTACGAGCCAGCTTCAGATACCCCACCGCTAGTTGGCACAGCGAATGTCACAGTGAACGCCACATCAGCCCAGCATCACGTGTCTCACTCGTTCACTTTTTTTTTTTTAATATATTTTATTGATTTTTTACAGAGAGGAAGGGAGAGAGATAGAGAGTTAGAAACATCGATGGGAGAGAAACATCGATCAGCTGCCTCCTGCACATCTCCTACTGGGGATGTGCCCGCAACCCAAGTACATGCCCTTGACCGGAATCGAACCTGGGACCTCTCAGTCCGCAGGCCGACGCTCTATCCACTGAGCCAAACCGGTTTCTGCTCTCGTTCACTTTTTGATTTGACATACGAGTAATTTGAGTTACGGGCTCCGTCACGGAATGAATTAAACTCGTAAGTCAAGGCCCCACTGTATTTGAAAGTTGCTAGGAGAGAGAAAATGTATAACTATATGAGGTGATGGATGTTAACTACCATTACTGTGGTAATCATTTTGTAATATATGATTGTCCAGTCATTATGCTGTCCAGCTTAAATTTATCCACTACCATATCTCAATTAAACTGAAGTGAAGAGCGGGTGAAGCAATTCCTGAGAAAGAGAAAATATCTTTTACAAAAAGGCTTTGTCCCAGAACTGGGCGGTGGTGGGGAGAAAGGAGGAAATATCTCAGAGCCTGACTACACAAAGTGAAGTCCAGGAATCAGTAGCCTCGGTGTTGCCTAAGAGCTTGTAGGCTACGTAGGAGGTCAGGCCCCTTCCCAGACCTGCAGGAACAGAACCCACAAGTTAACAAGAGCAACAGGTGATTCATATGCAAATCATAGTTTGAGAAGCACCTTGGCTGCACTTTGAATTTACAGCAAAGCTTTAACCAATACTGATGGCTGGGCCCCACACCCAGAACTTGTGATTTCATTGTTCTGGACTGCAGTTGAGATTCTCTGACGTTCTCAGGGGGTTTCAATATCCAAGCTTGAGAACCATGATTTGGTGGGCTGATGGTGGCAGTTCCAGTTTATTGGCTCTCCTCAAGGACACTAGGAAGTATGTGAATTTCTCAGTTTTAGACGTAAGCCTTAAGATCCTGGGACAGGAGAATGCTTTTTGATCAGATGTAGGACATTTAATAAGAAGTCATGGAATTCTGAGCACAGGCATGCTTTGCTTCTATATATATCCTTCCTTACCACTGTACATGTTCAATGAATCTTTATAAATAGGAATAATTTTTGTGCTTTTTATATCTATCGTACACTGAACAATTATATTTATCCTTTCTAATCATCCCATAAACTCTATAAGGAAGGTAATATTGCCTCTTTCACAGATTTTGGAACTAAGGCTCAGAGATGTTAAGACATTTCCCAGGGTTACACATCTGATAAACAGTGGTGTCAGGATTGAGGACAGGTCTTTCTCTCTCCAAAGTTGATGTTCTTTCCCTCTATCTTATTGCTCCCATGTAAAAGCAAACCAATTCAAATTCACCAGGTTCATCACTTCCATACATGCAGACGATAAATCATTTTGAAAAGGGAAGTTATTTGGTGCAATCACCCCTAATTCACAAAGCTCCGATTTTAGCCATCATTTGGGTGAGTTTAAAACAAATAACTAGGGTTATTTCATCTCCTTTCTCCCTGCTCATCACTGTTCTCATCTCTCCCCTACTTCAATTAAAATGAAATAAAAGAGTTGCAGGCCAAAAGAAAATCACTTTATTATTGCCAGACGAGTATATTCAGCTTTCTAATTACTTGAGCTAAAGGAAGTAAGCAGGAATATCAAGACATAATTGCTCTGTATAGGTTTAGCAGGCCTTATGTGGTGATTTTCTTAACAAGAAACAATAGAGACCCAATAGGATGGTACTGGAACTCTGATTTCAACCCATTTAAGGTTGATATTTACACTGCTAAGGAACCTCCCCATCGGGAACCTTGGGGGTAGGGGCGGTTCTTTTTGAACATTTATCTTACAATGTACCACAACACATCACTTCTTTAGTATCAGACCACTTTCTAAATCAGGCCCAAAGAACTGAGTCAGCCTAAAATAAATTAGTTAACTGACAAAAATGACCCAAGGATTGGAAGAAAAACCTCCAAAACACTCTGGGCAGCAGGCTGATGCTCAAGCACATAAAAGCGATGCCCTTAGGGAGTCCATCAAATGGCTACTTCACATGCAAATAAATAGTTCCAAGTACAGGTACTTAGAAATTGACACGCACTGCGCTAAGTGCTGTATGTGTATTATCCGACCGACTCCTCATAGAAGCTGTACAAGGAAGATTCTACTAATTTCATTTTACAAAATGAAGATGATGAGGCATGGAGAGGATAAGAAACTTGCCTATAACCATGTTGTTACAATTGGTGGATCTCAGAATTGAGGGGCTGCTCAGTCCAGAGCCCATGTTTTTAGCCCAATACTGCCACTTACAGGTTAGATGGGATATCACTTCCTATACGGATAAGGTTTAAAAATGGAAAATCCTGGACAGTATCTATTCCCTCTATTCCCTCTGTTCCCTCATCTGAAACATCTGTGATTTTCCTTTAAGGAAATACTTGTAGTGACAAGGTAGTAACCATGCAGGGGCCACCATGTTGAAGTGGACTTACCGTCCTCCAGCTCCAGGTGAGGATCAATCACCATACTTCACACCTCTGGGCTCAATCAGCATAAAGAACTGGAAATATAGTTTGATGTTGTAAAAAAGTGTCACTTTCAGCCCTGGAAATGGACAAGGAAGCATGTGGCCCCAGCTGCTGCTGACAGACATCTTTTGACCAGATGGTCACATCCTGACTGAGGAGAAAACCAGAATGAAGATCTAGAGCCAAGATTTTGACTCAAACATGTCTGATCTAGATCTTCCTTCAGTTTTCTGTTACAGGAACCAATAAATTTACATTGATTCAGGTTTTCTCCAATGGAAAGCTCTTAATTGGTACCCGGATTCCAATACTGTAAACTTTGGTGCATGAAATAACTCTAAATGAGGGATTTACTTTTTACATAAAGTAATAAAGACTTCATTGCGGAAATCTTCCTAAAGATAAAAGATGGAGAATTGTCTCCAGACCAAAGATCCTTGTTACGCAGCTGATCTGGATTTTGTAATTTACGATTCATTATAGCAGGTTCAGAGGGATAAAGGCATTCACGCTGCACCAGTCATCCTGCTATTCACCAACTTGTGTAACTGTGTGACACAGTTTATGTCAAACTCGAGGAAAAGCTTCATTTTCTGAGAACTTGGAGGAAACATTGTCAGACATAGTGTACCTTTTAGTCTCAGAACAGGAAATGATGTTGAGAAATAAAACATGACCAGACTGATTGCTTCTCATTTCATTCAAAACCGTCTCCCCCATGAAGTTTTCCTCAGGAATTCAGAGAATTACATATACAAAGCATGACTCAGTCTCTCCATTGACCTCACGTATTGCCAGTTACAAAATATTGGCTCCCCACATTGAACCACATGCCGTAGCCTTGCCCTCATGTGAGATTCCTCTCCAAACTATGTCCCATTTATCCCTCCCCACTTTTCTCGCTAGTCTCTCTTTTGTCTGTCTACTTACCCACAGGTAGTTGGATCAGCAATGATCCTGTTTGGAAAAGGCCTCAAAGTTTCAAAATGCCATACAAGCAAATGGCAAGGGGTGCACCGGCCAAGCACAAACTGGATCGTCACCTCTCCATAGGCACCCATGCAGGCATATGCACATGTATGTACATATATATCACCATGTATTTAATAAATATTTTGGTTGGCCTGTTTCTCGTTTGGAAAAAAAAAAGTGCACTGCAAATTGAGGAACTCAGGAGAGAAAATATTGTGCAAGTTAGAGAAGTTAACCTAGAAGACTAAATTGGGGCATGTCAGCCTCACCTCCAACATTCTAGCCAAGTTAAACTGCTGTTACTAATAGGATGAAGAAGTTGTCATGCCCTCACCCAGGGCAACGCAGCAGCTGAACAAGTAGCCGGTGTTGCTCATCATGTGGGAGAGAAAGCTCACCGAGGGCGGGGGAGGAGCATCTCACTAAAACTGCATCAGGAAGAAGTTATTGTAGGATCTGGACTTGTGTTGGGTGATTGGAGGAGGGATTAGGGAGAAGGGTTTTGCTCTAGATTGCATGTCATCAGGAAGTGGGACAATTCCATGGTTGGGTATCTTAATAAATCTTATCTAGACCAGGAGAAGACTAGAGCGATGCTAAAACCATGACTGGTAAAAAAAAGACAGCAGCCATTCTGATTAGCCAGGATAGAGAGAGATTTGATCATTTTTGCGGCTTAAACCATGTTCCTGACTTTGTGTTTCGATGTGGTTATGAAGTGGTCTCCTCTGTGTCTTGGTTCATCATCCAGTGGCTTGTCTGATGTTCCTGTTTTGTGAAATTGTTTATTCCAACAGGAGAACACGAAGATCTCGCTGGGAGTGCCAGGCCAACTTCTGAATATGAGGGGCAGCTTATGACTTCTTCAAAATAATACAAGTGTTTTAGTAACCATTAAAGTAAATCTTCCCAGTAAACTAAAAAATGTCCAAAGAGCTTTAAAAAAGAGTTGTAAAGTTATAATTTGAGTAAAAAATTGTTTTATCAAGTTAATATTAATTTTCATTAGAGCAAGTTGATGACATTTCTTATCTCTTTCATTCATATGTAGATAAATTTTTTAGACTTTGTCTATTTTTTTAGGGAAAGTTTCAAAATTAGCTGAGCAAATTATCTTTATACCAAGAAAAATTAGGTAGAATTTAGAAAATTTAGAAATATCTGAGCTGGAGGTGTTTATCAAGCATGGACTATATGGAAACATATTTTGATGTATCCCACAGCAACCCTGCATGACCCTTTGAAAAATAATTAGGCCATATGAGGCACAAAATGATACATGTGCCTTGAGTTGGTAATACTGATCATGAGACTTTATTCTATGTAAATATTCTTTAAAAAGAGAAAAGTTACATGTTTAAGGTGTTATCACCAAGTTATATGTAGTAATTAAAATTTAATAACATCCTAATTTCAAACAACAGCAGAAATTTTAAATAAACTTGCACTGAAATGTCTTAGATCTTTCAAGAAGTCATCACTTCTGTGTTTATTACTGAGTTGCAATGGCCCATCAGAGTTGTCCTGCGTTGAGTCAAATGGGTCTTTGTACCCCCACCTTGCCAGTGCATGATGTGGGCAGGACACAGAAGGGTATGGCCTTGGGTGAGGTGACTTTGCAGCTGAGACAACTGCTGAAGTGTCAGAACTGAAGGCCATCTGCTCAAAACACTCCAATAACTGGGCAATGAGGGAGAATCTGGGGCCATAACTTGTGTTTACTGACTTAGGTCTCCTGTGCTCTACCCCAGCACAGCTGGCACCCACTTCCTCACATACAGATAGGGATCGGCAGCTCTTCCAGGATTCTAAGAGTCTCTTTTCCTGGGAGAAACATGGGAGAAGACGTGAGTGGGAGGAAGTATGGCCTCTTTCATTGCAAGTGGTCCTGGAATTGTAACTGATACTGACTCCCTCCTCCATAATCCACTGCAGATTTTCTTCCTCTTCAGCGGGCACCTCTCCTTGCCTTAGAGGCTACCAGGTGACAGGATCCAGGAACTTGCCCTCAAAGAGCCTAAATCCCTGATCACTGAGACCTCCTCAGGCCAAGATTGCTATACTTGTCTATTTACCATCAAAATTGGGCATGAGAGTGTCAAGAGGCACCTTACTGGATCACCTGAGTTTGATCCACTGGTATTGGATCACATATATCATCATGCTCCATCAGAGAACACACTTTCCACAAAGGAGATGAAAGAGTCAGCCCGTGACTGTGAGCTCCACTGGTGCTTACCACGGTGCCTGGGACCAAAAAGCTCTCATCATCCTCAGTAAGTGTGTGAGGGAGGAAAAGGGTCCTACCATGCAATGAACTGGCTCTGTGTGTATATGTGTTTCATTTGAACAAATGAAAGCACAGTAGGTGCTGAGTAAGTATGAATTGAATGAATAATTGTACATGTACATTTTGAAAAATAAGGAATTTTTTTTATCATTAACATTCTCCTTGCTATCTCCAAACAGCATAGAAGCAGCTGCCTTCCAACCAGGGAGAAGATAACTTTTTATTAGAAGATACAGATTTTTCTATTTCTATTATATTCTGCTATATTTTGTATTTTCATATTTATAATATGTTAATTTGTCATAGGGTTTCTAACACTCCCGTATTTGCCACTCCAGTCTCCTATCTTCTGGCTGGAGAATTAGGCTGATTACTATTCTTCAATGAATTAGACACAATTGTGTTCCGTATATTCTACTGCCTGGATGAACTTGGGCAACTTATTTATTTATCACAAATCAAAAGAATATGTTGAAAATAATCAGTAGTATGGACAGCACGATCAGTTACTTTATTACCAGCTCAGGTAGAAGCTCGGGTCTCTAAATCGATTACCTCTGCCGTATAATAAAACAGCTGAACCTGATCTTTTTTGTTCCTTCAATTGAAAGTGGCAGATGTAACCGCCACAAGAAAAGTTTTCAATTCTGCCACGAGAGGGCGCCACAGCCTAAGACCTCATATGAGATTGGCGCCAACTACTGCACTGCAGCTGCAGTGAGATATTGCTTTGTATTGCATTACGTTGTTTTCTTGCTGTATTGTACTAAATGTATTGTATTGAATTGAATTAGGTTAACTTGTGTCGTATGATATGGAATTCATATCATACAACACAGTGTCTGTAATTGAAGCACAAATAAAGCATAGTTTACCTCAAAAAATTTGTATTGGACTCATTTACAAAGATATGGCTCATTTATAGCTGAAAGGGCATAAGTGATTCAGTCTATCTTTTGAACCATTGCCTTGTTCTGAGTCTAGAACATTGTTTGCACATAGTAGGCACTCGAGAACATAATTCAGTGAATTAGATATGGTTCTAGTTCACGTATGCTATTATCTGGGTGAATGTGGGCAACTTATTAAATCAAATATTTCTCAAATGGGTTCCCTGATTACCCATTGTCAAATCATCTGGGTTTTTATTTAAAACTAGGGGCCTGGTGCATGAAATTCATACATGGGGTGGGGTGTCCCTCAGCCCAGCCTGCACCCTCTCCAATCTGGGACCACTTAGGGGATGTCTGACAGTAGGACATCCTCTCACAATCCGGGACTGCTGGCTCCTAACCGCTCACCTGCCTGCCAGCCTGATCACCCCCTAACCACTCCCCTGCCAGCTTATTGATGCCTAATTGCTCCCCTGCCTGCCCAATTGCCCCCAACTGCCCTCCCCTGCCGGCCTGGTCACCCCCAACTGCCCTCCCCTGCTGGGCTGGTTGCCCCTAACTGCCCTCCCCTGCTGGGCTGGTTGCCCCTAACTGCCCTCCCCTGCCAGCCTGATGGCCCACAACTGCCCTCCCCTGCCGGCCATCTTGTGTCGGCCATCTTGTGATGATGTTGCATGTGACGCCACCTAGGCTTTTATTATATTGAATGTTATTTATTGAACTACCTTAGATCTACTTAATATGTCAGCATTCCTGCCAGGTCATGGTGGAGGTAGGGGGAAGCTGCATTTTACTAAGTGTCCTGTGTGTGTATTGAAGTTTCAGGACCACTGGCTTAATCTACTCCCATCCTCAGTTTTCTGCCTTTGTTCATTTGAGAAATCAGTGAATTAACCAAATCAATCCTTTGGTGCAAGTCATCACCACTTGTGAGAGATAGAAATGTCAGCCCTCATAGTTGCAGAATCAAAGCTCAGCCGGGCGACAGGGAGACTTGAGCTTACTCCGTGCATCACTTCTGGTCCCTCTCTCACTCAGCCACCGGCGGGGACCCGGGATGTGACAGCTGGCGAGCCCCAACCTGGGCACCGGGTCCAGCCGCCAAAATGGAGGAGAGGTTTGCACCCAGCAAAGAACAGCAGCAAACAGCAGTCTACCCCAAGTCCGATCCCTTAGCGGCAGCATGTTCAAAATGCAAGTGCTCAGATTTCACCGAGGACTTACTGACTGAGAGGCGCTGGCACCGGGGCCCAGGAGTCTGTGTTCTAAGAGGCGCTGGGGCGGTTCTGATGCAGAATAAAGCTTAAAGCCAGTGCTCTCTCTGCATGAGATGCCCAGGCCAGCTGCACCCAGGTAACTCGCCACTGCCCCATTCCCCGTGGCTTCCGGGTGGGCAGTGGCTGCAAGGCTGGGCTTCTTCATGCATAAAACAGGTCTTCTTGATAAAGACCCCCTTGGAAAGTCTCACACACTCTTAGATAATTAGCAAAAACACTTCTATAAACATAGGTGCTTATTCATTCTCACAAGACCACTTTGAAGCAGAAAAAGGAAAGATATTATTGCCATTTTGTTTATGATTCCATGCAACTGAACAATGTGAAAAGGGGCTCAGCTTTGTTAAGATCCAGGGGGAAAAGTCCTTTTAAAATTATCTTTGTATCAGAGCACGCTGTCTGTCAAGCTAAAAGTTTTCCCCAAAAGTATGGTATCAGCCTCATGTGTTCATTGGAATGGATGGGAATGGAACTCAAGTTTATGTCTTGAGACATCAAGAAGGGCTTCACTGTGTGTTTGGCAAAATACTTTATCATCAACAAAACCACTCCCTTCTGTAATAGAGGGCCCGATACTATAAGGACTCATTGAAATAAAGTGTAGCACCGTGTCTTTCACTTAATAATGCAGTCCGAAGTAAATGTAGTTATTGGCAGATTCATTCATTTGTAAACCAACCAACAAATATATTTTTAGTGTTGGCTACATTCCAAGCACAACTGAAACCACTGAGATTACAGCAATGAACAAAAGAGATGAGAACCCCTGTTCTCATGGAGTTTATATTCAAGTGAAAGAAGGTGAACAATACACCAATGGAAAATCTAAAAGTGAATACATGCTGTGGAGAAAATCAAGCAGGAATGATGGCCCTGAGGTGGGGGTGAGGTTGCAGTTTTAAATGGAATGGTCAGAGGTGACTATTCAGCAATAAACTCAAGATAAGCCATAGGCATGTGCCACCTAAGGAAAAGGTATGTCAGGTAGAGGGAATAGCAACTGCAAACAAACACACTCTAAGTGATTACCAGGAGGCCAGTCAAATGTGGTCAGTGGTAGAACAAGGAGCCAGATTGAGCAAAGCCTTGAGGAACATTGTCAGGACTTTGGCTTTTGGTCTGAGTGAAATTGAAATAAGGAGCCACTTGAGCTTTTTAAAGCATCACAAATGACATGATCTGAAAGTCAATCTAAAAAAAAATGCTCTAGAAGGACCATTTTGAAAATAGGCTGTGTGGGAAGAACAGCATGGAAGCAAGAAACCAATTATTAAGTTTTCCAAAACCCGTGAGCAAGCCAATGTTGCCTCTGGCCAGATGGTAACGTGGGAGTTAATCATTGGCGCAGCCTAGAAATGTTCTGAAGATACAACAAATAGGATTTGTCCATGGGTTGGATGAGGTGAGAAAGAGAAAGAAGTTGAGGCTGTATGTTTCTTGGCCTGAACAATTGCAACGACAGACTTAGCCTTACTGAGAAGGAAATGGCAGTTAGGGGCGGTGCTGCCCAGGAGCTGCTCTCAGGCATAGGTTTCAGATGACTACTGGAGCCTCAGGGTGAAACCCTCAGGCTTGAACATCAGCCTCTGTAAAGAAACCAGCAGCACTGGAAGGGGTGTGGCCTCACCTGATTGCAAACAGGAGTCAGGGAGAAGACCATGAAAGGACTGGGTTGAAATTCCTAAGGAAAGAGCCTGCGGGGCTGAGTTCCGGTGCTGCAGTTAGAGAGCATGGGCCAGTGAGCCATGGGTCACACTTATGCCATGTTGAGCCACATTTCACCCCCATGAGAGTGTCCACATCTCCTTTTACAGTGGTTTCTGGACTAAGACAAATGATTAGAGCGAAGAAAGATAGGAACACAGAACTCTCAGTGGTAGCAAAGAAAATGTGTTGAAGTCTGCAATGTGCAGAGCCATGGGTAAGTCAAGCAGCGATGTGTAGAAAGGAGAAGCTGATAATGTGTGCTCCAGAACTGCAGCTTCAACATCACTGAGCACAGTGCCTGCAGCCTCAAGCTCCCCAATCTTAGACTGGCAAAGAAACCAGACTCAAGGTGAGAGGCTGTACTGATAGGAACAAGGGAACCATCAGGCTCTAAAACTGTAATGGAAATGTGAATCTTTAAGGCTCAGGTTCCAGGGACCTGTACCAATAGGAGCCTAAGATGAACAAAGCCAACTCACTGCGTCTGATGACAGCTGATGGGGAGTTTAGAGGAGACATGCTGCTGTGTTAGCTAAGGCCTTCTTGTGCACCCAAAGCCTGAAAACACATCACATCTTGAGTTTCAACCTGGAAAGGTTGAATCTTCTTAGGTGAAGGTGGTCATGAGACCTTGGTCTGGAGGCAGGAAGCTAAACTGTGTGCAATATGGTGCAATGGGTTCTCCCCAGGCCTTAATTTTTCTGGAGTGAGTGTCAGGGGATGGGGCAGCTGCTAAGACGGATGTGGATTGATGGTCATAAAACTGAGAAGAGGGAGAAAAACCCCCCAAATACCCCACCACACTCTTTTCTAACTCATGCACTAACTCTTATGAAAGAAGACTAGTCCCTAGGAAAATGCTATAGAAATTAAAACATTCTTCCTTTTTTTCTATTGCCCTTAATAGCTACAGTATTTGAAAACGCTTTAAATCAAAGCCCCTTTAATTGTATACAACACCCTAAGAAGATTATATGCATTTTAATATCAATATCATAAAAACTTTGTGTGTCTGTGTGTATTTATATATGTGTATGGGTGTGCATGTGTATATGTTGGAAAGGGGAGAGAAACCAGTAACTGTTTCAGGCATTAAAAGAACAGCTAACACTCACACATGCTCTCTCTGTGCCAGGAACCATTCTAAAGGTTTTGCACATTCACTGTGCTTACTCATTTAATCCTCACAACAACCCTATAAAGTAGATATTACTATTTTCATGATTATCCTTGTCCTACAGATGGGGAAACTAAGAGAAATCAGATGTAGAGACAGGATTTAGAGTGAGGCTATTGGTGCTCTAGTTCTTGAGCTACAGGCCTCTCTTTCTGGGGTCCTTTTAAAAGGCACACATGGACAAGACTACTGAAATCCACATTGCAATTAGATTTCGCTGATACCACTGAAAGAGATTTTTCTGCAGTAGCTTCCTTGTTCAGACCTTTGCTTGCAGGAACATGTTGGGAGGTTGGAACCATTGGCTGTTGGGTAGAAAATGACAGATTACGGGAATGGAATGCCACATTTCAGGACATGTCTGGAGAAAAACATATTAAGAACATCGACTTTTTCTACTCTTTCACTCCTTCCTTTCAACCATCCCTTTCTGACATTCCTTTTCTCACTGACAAGCCTCTACATAGTCCAAGACCAAAAGAAAACACACACCCCATTTCTCCCTAAACTGCAGTTCTGCTGGGCATTGAAGGGGCTGCATTTGGCTGCCAGTGGTCAGTGGTAAAGGGTGGCACTACTAAAATGTTAGAGGGTGATCTGACATTATGTAATACAAGAAATGTCTTCATCAGTGCAGTTAAAACCACAATGAGAATTGCTATCATCAACAAGTCAACAAACAACAAATGCCGGCCAGGATGTGAAGAAAAGAGGACCCTCATACACTGTTGATAGGAATGCAGATTGGTGTAGCCATTATGCAAAACGATATGGAGGTTCCTCAAGAATAAAAAATAGAGCTGCCACATGACCCAGTAATTCCACTTCTGGGTATATAGCCAAAGAAATCCACTTGCAAACTTACGTTCATTGCAGCATTATTCACAATAGCTAAGATATGGAAGCAACCCAAGTGCCCATAAATAGATGATTGGATAAAGATGCAATGCTCGTATATATAATGGAATATTTCTTGGCTATTAAAAAGAATTAAATCTTTTCCACTTGTGACATTTCGTTAGCTTATGTTAAAATATCACATTTGTCAATATCACCACTGGTCTCATCAGAGAAGTCTTAAAGTATTGGAAAATTTCTTCCAAATAATCACAAAAATATACTTAAAAAGCACATAAAGCATACGCAACATCATTAGTCATTAAGCTAATGCAGATTAAAACCACAATGAGATACCACTAATATCTAATAGAATGACTAAAATTAAAAAGCAAACCATACCAAGTGATGGTGAAGATGTGGAACCATTAGAATTCTTATATGGACAGAATGGGGGGGCAGGATCATGAGGATACTTCCAATGGTGATAGATGTGTTCATTATCTTGAGTGTGATAATGATTTCATGGTGTGTACACATGTCAAAGCTTGTTAAATTGTATGCTTTAAATGTCAATAGTTTGTTATACACTGAGTGGCCAGATTATTATGACCACCTGACGTTTGTAGGCAAATTAGCTATAATTTCGCGCTGAAGTGACTAGAGGGCCAGATCATTATAAATGTCTGAATAGCACAACATACCTAAGTATTGTTGCTGGTCAAGTTCATCTTATCATGTTGATGGTGTATCCCAATGAAGATGGCTTCTTCCAACAAGACAATGTGCCATGCCATGGTGCTTGTATTTTGCAGGAGTGGTTTCAAGAACATGAGGGAGACTTTACCCTGCTTAGGTGGCCCCTACAATAAACAGATCTCAATCCAATTGAGCACTTGTGGGACGAAGTTAAAAGAGCCATCAGGCAGCTGGTTCCACAACCATCAAATCTCACAGAACTGGACAGTGCTATTCATCAGGCATGGTGTCAGATTCCTCGCATCACCTTTCAACATCTTGTGGAGCCAATGCCAAGAAGAATCGCCACAGTATTGAAGGCAAAAGGTGGCCCAACAAAGTACTGATGGGATGGTCATAATAATCTGGCTGGTCATAATAACCTGGCCATTCAGTGTATATCAGTTATGCTCAATAAAAGTCAACACTCAATACAAAATGAATTGTCCAACCTGGAAATTCATAATATTTCTTTTCCTTAACTTCCATATTGCATATTGGCAAGCAATATAAAGTTTACCTATGAAATACAATTATAAAATTATCTCCATTTTTATTGTCATCACAAGCAAAGACAAGAGGATTGTTGGAAAATGGCTGATACATGATAGAGGATCAATAAACACTTGCTAAAGAAAAGGATAAATCTCCATCAGAACCCCCAGCGATTTCAAGTAAATGTATGAACTAAGTAAGATCGCTGTGATTACTATACAGCTGCAGTTTCAAGACAAACAAAATAGTCAGCTGTGATAAGAAACAGATAAGTAGCTTCCTGTGGGTAGGGATGAGGGATTACGTACATCGTGACCTGAGGAACAATGCGGGTGATGGGAATATTCTCCACCTTGATTGCAGTGGTAGTTACAGGATGTACACTTTCGTCAAAGCTCAAAACTGTACATTGTATTATGTAAATTATGCCTCAATTGAATTTATTTAAACAGAAAAACTAGGCCATAGAGCAGAAGAAATTTGCTAAAAACTCTAGATTCTTGGGATTGTTGGACCAACAAGAAAATAAAAGCAGCAAAAGTGCAGAATATTAGATGTCAAAAGCAAAGACTATCTGTAGAAATTAGAAAAAATACATAGCTTAATGAGAATGGTTCAGATAGTCTAACATTTATTCCAGATTAGCATTTTATTCTAATTAATGAGTATACAACCCTGAAGACATATAATTGCATTACTCAAGTGTTAAACCTAGTTCTGCCAATATACTGTGATCTATGAGACATCACAAAAATTGACCCCTCGAAGGATCCTTTGATGCAAACAGGGTTTGCTCCAGGAGTTACATGTTGTGGTTGTAAGCACATAAGCTCAGCTATATCCTGTTTTCTGAAGTTATACTAGCACCTATACTTAGAATGTATGACCCATATGTAGTAATAACTATTAAGGGGGGGGGGATGGAAAGCAATTGTGGAGCCGTCTAAGAAAAACAATAGTTGACAATTTATAACATTTTAAAAGTCTGCCATTAAATATGAGACCTTTTAAATGAAAAGATAAAAAACCATTTTCTTACCCCCAAGCATGACTACTGAGCCAAATGTGTGCTACAAGTAACAGGATGGTTGGAATAAATGTGAAATGATGGGAGCTGTCAATCATGTGGTCCTTTAGTAATAGAGCAAACATAGGGGACAAGTATAGAACTTATCATATAAGGTCTGCATTAATGAAGATTGTGTTATTTGTGTAACAGTCATATGTCATGATTTCTTAGTAAATTCTAATTTCATGTATTCTGTCCAGGAATCAGACCAAATATTGCAATTTTTTGTTTAAAAATATGATCACCATTACAATACATCCCCAAAGAATGTCCAGGTGACAATTTGACATTCCATAACATTCAACTGCTGATATTGTTAAAGTACATTGACTTTAATTGCTTACAAGCTATTGTCATGTAGAATTAAATTTTCATACAATACATTATTATTGTTGTTATTGTTATACTGTTATCTTATTCATTTTTCCCCCAAAACTTGAAGAGATGTCTTCCATGATATTAAGAAATGTGCATGTTGGGGAAAAGGGAACAGAGAAACAGAATGGAATACAAATCAAATTGATTAAGTGTCATGTTTTGAAAAACAGCAATCACTGTCACATTCCATTGAATTTCTTTTTAAAAAATATTTTTTAATTGATTTCAGAGAGGAAGGGGGGAGGGAGAGAGAGATAGAAACATCATTGATGAGAAAGACTCATTGATCGGCTGCCTCCTGCATGCCCCTACTGGGGACCAAGCTTACAACCCAAACATGTGCCCTGACTGGGAATCAAACCATGACCTGACTCACAGGTCAACATTCAACCATTGAGCACACCAGCCAAGCATATTGAATTTCTTTATGTTTTGTACACAATTACCAGTTTTTAAAAAGCAGTAACATTTAGGGTGGGAGAATGATTGCTGGTCATTTCATTTATTTGAAAATGATTCTGCACTCATAAAGGGTATATCTGTTTAAAAACCCTTATATTTCCTTACCTCTTAAAAATCTATCAAAACATCATTATATCCTGTGTTTCTTTGTCACTGAATTTGAAAGTGTATGTGATTTTAAATCTCTTCTTTCCTGTGGCAGAGAAGACGAATGGAATCCATCTTCATGTCAAGACTGTTAGCTCCTGAAGGGCAGAGGTTGTCTTATTGATCTTTGTATGACCATCTCTGTACCTGCCTGGCACACAGTAATTTTTTTTAAAGAAAGGCAGATTGCCACAGGCAGCACCTCATTTTAATGTGATGGAGTCTTGGAAGTTGACTATCCTGTGTCCTCCTACAAATGGACCTTGAGAGCTTGTTTGGTTTTAGCAGGGGAGCCCAGCAGCTACTCCTATATCCCTGACAGAAGAAAAATCCTCCCCTGTCTGGAAAGATGGTCCTCTTTGACTTAGGGGAGCAAGCAGCTCTGGGCAGGATGGACATGAAGCAGGTGAGGGAAGAGGGACATTAGCACAGCCAGCCAGATTAGCAGAATCAACCCTGTGATCAATGGAATGAGCGATGCCCCCACCCAGATTTCAGTCACATTCCAGTAAATTTTCAGGGACTAAGCTGACATATTTCCACTGGCCATTACACTATTGAAAAACAGCCCATACTGAAGATTAGAAATGGAAATTATTTTTGTCACTTCTCAATTAATATAACTATTTTTCATCGTTCAAGTTATAAAAGCAGCTGTGTGGCATTTTTCTCCATCATTAGGGTAAATCATAGCCTGATTCAAAAGTCAATATAAATGCAGAATGTACAATAACCACAGAAGGTGAGTCTTTTAAAAAACTACGCAAGAGTATTTTTAATGACATGTACATCAGTAACAGTATCACTTCAGTTAAAGTTTTGGGGGAATTTTAAAAAGAAATTTCTCATCCCTTATCTTATTTTTCTCAAAAAATAATTTAAAAAAATAAACTGAAGTTCTAAAGTCTTGGTTTTTAAAGGAAAGCAATTACATGTTCCTTAATTTAAACAGGAAATGACAGTGTATTTCACAAGCTCGAGATAAATTTTGGGACTTTTCCCCAGAGAATTAATGTTATAATTGCTGTAATTTATTAAGATCTCTCAGGCAAAACTATAATTTTTGTAAACTATATTTATTTTGAACTTTGCATATTGGAGAAGTAATTTATCATGTTGTGAATGTCTGGCTCCCTTATTAAGGCAATCTCCAGTTAGGATTTTTATTGGGAATCCCCTCAGTGTTAGGAGCTACTCTACTTTCTTTTTCAGTTCACTTAGAGAATAGCCTAGGTTCCAAGGATAGCCTTGGATATGAAATGGGGAATAAGCCCATGAAACAAACTGATATTGTTACCAGAAACTGGAACTGGCCTTTGGCAGTTCTGCCTGGAACAGGCCGGTACTGTGTGGGTTCTTGACTTCGTGCAGGAAAAATTTCACAGCATGAGTCCAAGTGACTGTGAGGGAACATTTAGTAAAGCTGGGGACAGTAACACAAGGAAGGGCTTAGCATAAAAGAAGCAACAGGAGAGCCTAGGCTGGGCTGCCTTAGCTCTCTGGGAAGTCAGAGAAAAGGGGTCCTTGGAAACAGATTCAGAGGTTGGCCTGGGAGGAGCTGCCGCTGCCCATTGCTCCCCTGGCTGCAAGCCTCCTGGAGCCCTTTAGAGTTTAGGAGATGTGGGGGGAAGGGGTGGGGGAAGAGGAGGGGGAAGAGAATGGCAGGGCTGCTCCCCAGAGGGAGAGTATGCACTGGGTCCTTTGTCTTGAAGCTTTATCTCGCTTTTGCAAGTGGGAATCTTGCGGGAGGTCTCAGGGGAGAGTTTCAGCAGAATATTCATCAGTTTTTAGGTGTATTCCTTCTGGGTTGTGGTCCCCACTGTTTGGTCAGTGTCAGGGCAGAGGGTGATTAGTCATTGCAGCTGGTCCTGGTGTTGCCCACTGGGTTTTGCTGCTTCTCTGGGTCTGGAACTGAAATACAACTGAGGCCTAAATGTTATCTCCAAGGAGGTGACCGTCTGTGTCTGCTGTAACCTGCTCTGTGAGTTTGTTCAGCTGTTTGTCCCAGTTTCCCTAATTCCACTTGTCCTGCCTCAATATGAGTGGTCCATGGCAACTGGGTCACATAACGTTAGAATCAGGCAACTTCTTTTTCCCACTTATTTTCTTCAAGTTACAATCATCTCTACATATTTTTCAGGAATGATGTAATGGTCTGTGGAAATTACCCAATCTCAAGATAACTCACATCTTTTCCTCCCACTGCTTTTCTGTTCCATTTTCATGGTCATTGCATCCCTACAGCAGAATTATGGTAGGAGCACATTGTGATACAAGTATTTTTCTTTTTCCCAATTAACAATATATCAG
Organism: Myotis nattereri; assembly: GCF_964212035.1. Taxonomy (NCBI): domain Eukaryota; kingdom Metazoa; phylum Chordata; class Mammalia; order Chiroptera; family Vespertilionidae; genus Myotis; species Myotis nattereri. The sequence continues at coordinate 184,398,820 of NC_138075.1, forward strand.
TGTGTATGCACCTTTGTGTATGCACACACACACACATCTGTGAGTAGAAAAAAAAAAAACAAACCCTCCTGATGTATTAGTTAGCCTATACTTTGAAACATAAACACCAAAATTTAGTGGCTTAGCACAACCATTGATGGCGCTTTGGGCTGGGCTCAGCTGGGCAGTTCTCCTGTTCTCAGGTGTACTTATTTATGGGTCTTCAGTCACTGCAGTTAGCTTAGTGGCTCTGCTGTTAGGTGTTAGCTGGCGTAATGGGACAACTGGGCCAAGGTCTCATCATCCATCATCCCACTGGCTAGCTCAGGCTTTTCAGTACAGTGAGTGGTAAGTCCCAGTGCACAACTGGTTTTCAAGCCTCCGCTTATATCATTTGATATTGACCCATTGACCAAAGCAAGTCACATGACCAAGCCCAAACCAGTGTAGGAAAGTCCTCCCAAGAAATATAGGGAGGCATCAGCAAATCAGAGTCATTACTGGCAGTCAATCCAGCACTCACTTCCATGCCCTAAAAGAAATATCTATTTTTAGGAGCCTTTCTCCCTCAGACATGAAGTCATATTTACTGCTGGCCTAAGAGAAATTGCTAATGACAATTGTGACTTGAAAATACTAAATATAAACTAAGTCCTCATTATTCTATAGTGAGCAGCTATGTATGGCATTACAAGGCTGGAAAATTCAAGGAAAGTTTGTACATAGTACTTAATAAAAGTGTTCTTTCAAATCAGGAAAAAAGTGTAATTTGTATGTACTTACTCAACACACATTTATTAAGTCACCATTATTTGTTCATGAATCAATGTTTCTTGAGCTTCTTACATGGCCTACCATCTAGGCCCTGAGAACAGAGTAAAGAACAGAGAATTAAAGGTCCTTCTTCTGTTATGTTTTAGTGAGAAGATCATCCTAATAAATAGATGGTCCAAAACAACAAACATACATTCAACAATAAACAAAACAGTAAAATAAATTTAGATAGTGATAATTGTCATTAGTACAATAAAATAGGAGACTGTGATAAAGATTGGAGACCTTATTTGGCTCAGTCATAGAAGGCCTCTCTGAGGAGAAAATATTTGGGGGGAAAAAACACAAGAAACTGAAAAATGTAAAGAAATCAGGTGTGACAAGAGCAGAACTTTCTTAGCAGAGGCAACACCAAGTGAAGCAGCAACCAGCTTGGTCTGTTCCAGGAATAAAATTCAATGCAGGGCAGCAAGTATAGAGTCAGGCAGGAAGGTCAAAGAGGTAGGCAAGGACAAGGGCACATGGACTTTGGAGGCCATGGCAAGGAGCTCAGATTCAGATTTTTATCCCGATGCAGTGGGGGTGAGAGTGTGGCCAACCAGCGGTCAGGTTTTCAGCAAAGGAAATCAGAGATGGTATTATGACCTGATTTTTGTTTGTGGAGAATACACTGTCTATAGGTGAAGAATGGACTGTAGCGGGACGAGAGTGGAGGCAGAGAACCATTAGGAGGCCATCTGAAATATCTGAGCAAGAAGTGATGCTTCCTGATCTAGGTGGCAGTGGAGATGCAGAGACTAAGACAAAACATCAGAACTTGCGGGGAATGGAGGGAGGGAGTGAAAGGAATCAAGAGTGACTATTCGACATTTGGTCCGAGCAACCATGGGCCTGCCAGTCACTGTACTGAGCTGTGGAGATAAAATAGACAAGAGCACCAGTATTTGCCTTGTGGAGTTTATGATCTACAATTATTTTTAAAATGCTACTTGGTTAATAGACTAATTATTTAGAAAAACTAAGTTAGATTTAAATATTCTGGTTTTTAACAACATCAAGTCCAGATAGGTTGAAATGTTGAATTTAATAAATGAATAATAGTTAAATAAATCAGAAGGAAAAAGAAAATGTACATATATATATATGTATATATATATATATATATGTATATATATATATATATATATATATATATGCATTAAGAATGGGAAAGCTTTTTGAACATTAAGATGTAAGCAATAAAGAAAAATAGTAATGGATTAATTATTTAAATTTTAAAAATTTGTATGTCAAAAGATATACCAACCAAACTAACAGGCAGTACTGAAAAATATAATCACAGCATATATGATGAAGAATTGATGTGTATAATATATAAAGAGATCTTATAAATCAGTAAGAAAAGATGGACAAAGAATACAATAAACAAGAAACCAAAAATACAGGATAAGTCTCAAGAAAGAGTTCAATCTTACAGGTATTCAATAATATACATATTTAAAATAGAATACGATTTTTTTAAGATTTCAAATTGATAAGTATTTAAACAAATAATAATAATTCAGGAGTCACCCTAAGACTATAAAATTAACACTTTTTTTTAAAGAGAAATCCTTTAGAAAGTCATTCCCTTTCACCCAGCAACTTTATTTTTTGAAATGTAGCTAATGGACATTATCACGGTTGTGTGAAGTTGTACATAAACATTTACTACAGTGTAAATGTATAAACATTTACTACTATTTATAGTAACATAAATTTCCACAATAGGGAAGTGATTAAATAAATAATGTATATCCATATGGTATAATATAGTGTAACTAGCTAAAATCACATTGCAGAGGGGGGAAAAAAAACACTGGCTGACATATGGCAAATTGTTCATAAGATGTTTTATGTGATAAAAGACAGGTTATAAAACAATAAGCCAAATGTAGTAGCATTTTGGTAAATACCCATAGAGGAACTATGTCAATAAAGACATTCACCAAATTGTTTATAGTGACTACATTTAAGAGATGGAATTTTAAGTGATCTTTTTCTACATTTCTGTGTTTTCCAAAATTTTCACATCACATATGTGTGATTATGTATTTTTATATTACAAAACAAACATTACATATACAAAAGGGTAAGTGCTCAAAAACAAAAGGAGTCACTGAGCCTCTAAAGGAAGGAAACCAGTTGCAAATTAGTAATCAGAATAAAGGTTTCCAGGATGCTTGCACATAAAAAATGCAAAAACATTTGCCTTGATACTGATACTAAAGGAATGATGCCCACAGAGTGGGGACTTTGGGGGTGGAGCATGGATTAAACAAAGACCTGGGAGCTATTGACACTGCAGGTCCTGTTAGTCATCATTAAAAGGTCAGCCTATAACATCAGGGTTTGTGGTGTCAACATGGCAACCTACTAATACCCACAAGTAATACCAAGTCACACTGTCCTCATAAATGAGGTGGTATAAGTTTTGATTGTGGCCCAAAAAATCCATTTGCCTCATTCTAATAAAATCGTCTAAAGAATGATAAATCTGGTTGCTTCTGACCTCTGCATACCATAAGTTAACTAGCTAAACTGGCTGACTTTCTGAAATACTGTGATCAATCAAACATGTGACCTGAAAATCTTGAGTGATGATCAATCTGTGAATTCAACACTTGAACATTCAGGACATGAGATATCAACTCTGCTTACTAAACTTATTGCCGGAATAATATTTAATTCTTTTGGGAAGCTCTAAGGATTATACTTGAAAAACA